>NC_090924.1:1250592114-1253092114 GCF_040938575.1 Ambystoma mexicanum
AGGCCAGGTGCGGGTCAGGAGAGAAGGATGGTTCAGTGCTGTCCCTCTCTCCCGACCCGAGCATATTGTACTGCACTGCACTGCAGTAGTTTGAGTTCAGAGGATAGCACCCAGAAGCTGCGTGTTTCCACGTCTGCTGCAGTGAGTCACTTTTTGGGCCAATATGGGCCAGTTTATGAGCTTCTTAACTATGCGGATAGCAGTTTTAACCAGTGTTGCTGAATAAATATTCATTAAAATCCAGCATTTTTGCCCCATTTAAAGTAAATACCTCCCCCTTGGGTTACCCAACAACCAGTTACCTTAGGGTTAGGTGCACGATACAAATAATAAACAAATACAAACAAAATATAAATAAACAGTGTCACAAAAGGAATGAATTGCCATTTGCAACTGTGAACCACTTTTTCATTGCTGCCCAAGACAATTTTATGGCCCAGTCCAACCGTGGGGGAAAATAAATACAATTGATAGCGGATGGGTAAAGCTGGAGACCACATGAACCCAGAGCATTTGCAGATTGAGGGCATTAATTGCTTTTCTTGCCTATGCGAGCATAGCCAGGCGCCTAGAAGCAATCCAGCAACCTGGCACTATAAAATGCTTCCAAAATAGAACAAACACACAGGTGAATAATTAAACTGCATGGCACTGGGTAACACAAGCAACCCCCACACCACCTTTTTTTACAATATTATGGGAAATGCAGTACAGCTCTAATTAAATGTTTATTAAACATGTTCAAAGTCCTCTGTAAATGGAAAGTGATTCTTAACTTAATCCTGTCTCAGCAGGTGGTAGAATGAGAATCATATTTAGGGGGGTTGGGGGGGTTGCTGAGATAGTTTGCTTGTGTTGCCGCCGAGGACACTGATCCAAGGCCCGCACAAGTCAGAGCACCAACGCTGTCTCCTGGGATGAACAGCCTCGTCCTGGCAGTTTGTGGGCAGGAGGTCAGGAGCCAGCCATAGTTTGATGCTAAAAGGTAAAGTTTGCTTAGTTGAATATTCTTAAAATCATACATAACAACAAGTCATGCTGGAGGTTTGTGACAAATCTCCAAACCTAATTGAGTTTATGACACAACTTATTTTATGAGTGTGTCTTAAATCACTGAAAATACAGTGGGTAAATAGATAGTTTGCGTTTTGCATCTTATTGTTTTCCATTTAAGATGTGGAAAATAAAAGATACACTGATATTATTTTGGCCCAACATGCTGCTATACGAATTTACATGTTGTCATGATGCTTTACTATGCAATGTGTGTATTTTGCAAGTAAACTCTATAGGACAGTATTATTGTAGGTCTTGTTTGACACCCAAAACGTAAGTATTTGGTCCAAGTAAAACGTGGAAGAAGATGGCCATGCCCAAATAGCACAGTGGGTTAAAATCCCTGTTCACTGTTTAGCTTAAGTGTATGATCCTGGGTATATAATGTAATCTCACCCTGGCTTCAGCTGCAAAAATTTGAGTGCGTATAAGTGATTACATTTACACCCTTAGAATAGGACTTGATTTGACAGGCAGACATAGTCTCACCAAGCAATCAGCGCACCAGAGATTCTAGAATTGCGGACTAACTGTGGTTGAACCAACATTACATTTTCTCCCCTGTTGCTCCCAGCCACTGAAGTTGCTTGGTTCGCCTAGAGTACTGCCCCACACTCTGCTATGACCTGCTATGCATGATATGATATTGAGTCTTTCATTGCACACCACCATCTGCCAATCTCACACTTTCTAGGATCTTCAGGATCTGCAAGAAGTGGGTGTTTTCAGACATAACGGAGAGAGCTAACTGTTTGAACATTGAAGCTGCAGTAGAATAGTCTCATTACAATGAGTCATGAAGTTAGATGCCCCTACACAAGTAAGTTTGCCACTCCCCCACTGTCTCTGAAGTTAGCGCCTCCTCCAATGTTTGAAGGGTTTGCCGGCTCTGAAATTTTAGTCTAGGTGCACCCATATAGCATTCTCACGCAACCCGTTCTATAAGGACAGCAGCTTACAAAACGGAGTACTTGCCTAAATAATGAAAGAACGCATAATTGAAAATTGATGCATGTCGAGATGTGCTGATGTGATTCTGATAAACGTGCATGCGGAATACACTGCATGATCCCCATTGCTGCAGGGCAGCCAATTACCTACGAGCTACCACCAACTGGAAGCTATTGGGCACCCTCTTTTATCTCAAACTTCTTGTTACTGTATTGGGGACATGCGCAGCCGACAGTAATTTACGTGTAAAATTTAGATATGGGATTTCAGCTGATGCTTAATTCATGTATTTATTTGGGTTTTTTTGTAATACACTACATGCTTTGTATTGCTAAAGCAGTATTATTTTTGTTACCTAAAACGTCTTTCTTTTCAAGTTGATGAGCATTGGAAGCATTGATGTGTGGGCATTTCATCAGCTTCTTACCCAACCCCAGAAAAGCAGAAAAGAAAAGTTCAATGGAAGGAAATATTTCTGGTAGGACAGTGGAGTTCCTAAATAAAATGCCTTGAGCTGTGACAGGGACAGCGTCAGGGCATTTAAAACTTTTCATGTCAAGTGCCCCCCCACCCCCAGCAACAGTCCCAGTGTTGCAAGTCATCAGTTTTGTAACACTGCAATACATTGATTTCTCTATTTTCGTCCTGGGGCTTGAAATGTGCGCTTTGCAGTGCTCACTGTGTTTTTTCTTCTCACTGGATATACAGAAGTGTTATTATATAGATACATATCCATTTGGAAAATAGTGTGCTGTATATGTGCAATTGAGGTGGTAAGTGATTTTTTAAGGCTGGATAGTAGTTTGCAACTTGAATGTTCACCCCTGTATCCTATACCCCACCTAGTTCTTAACACATTTTTAAGCAACGGATGTTCATGATAAGACCAGCAAATGATAAGAGTATCTATGTAAAGTAATTTCTAGGAAATGGTCTGAGTACCAAGCATATGAAGAATACCATACATAGGATCTCATGTGCTGCAAAAAAGCACTCTTTAACCTATTATTTAAAAAAGATTCTCACGGGCAAAACCCTCTGAACCCTTCTCATTGATTTAAGGCTTACTCGCTACGCTTGGTTGCTACCACGTATTTATGGTAAATGTTTATTCCCAGTCCTGCCCATTTATAAAATTCACCAGCCGTCACTGGAAACAACACCAATTTTTCAATACAATCCATAGCTCCACTGCTATTTTTCCCCCACTTCGACCAATGATTTCACATTTAAGAAAACCCTGATTTACGAATATTCTGTGCAAAATACTCATTGTCAAAGCAATTCTATGGACGTTTCTAACTAATCCATCATTTAAGAAAAAACATCATTTACAAATATCATGTACAAAACATTAGTTGTCAAAACAACTCCATGGACGTTTGTAGCTAATTTCATTATTGGAGAATCATCATTTAAGAACATTTTCTGTGTGAACGTCATTTAAAAACTAAGCATGTTTTTCTTCTAAACAGCACCACACATTAATTTACATTTTAGGTACTCATGAATATCACTCTTGAAACATTTACTTCATCACTAAAGAAAATCTCACATGTGTCTGATAACATTTCCCATAAATACTTTGTAAAACATCTAATCTTTCAATAATAGTACATGTGAGCTTCCACAAATCACATGCAATTCTGCATCATAGGCACTACTCCATATTACATAAAACTATGCATGTTATCAGATGTGTGTCACTCTAACTGCTTATCCTACTCTAAAATAAATGACTCCAATAACGAACAGTTGAACTCAATGTGTTCCTTTCATGTCGTAGCAACTTCTGCCCCTGCAGGACTTCTGCCAGAAACATCTGCTATAAGCTGCTTCAAGCTGCTCTGATGCCTCTTCCTTCACGGGAGCACTACTTCAGGAGTTGGTCTCCCACCCATCATTCAGCCTGCAAACTTCAATGGGATGGGTACCAGGCATCAGTCTTCATTTCACCTCACTCTCCTTTACACCTCCTTTCTCCCCTTCCTCTGGGTTCTTCAAAGATACCTTGTCGCCAGTATCTTGGAGTGGTAATAACTTCAGGCAGGGCACAGGAACCACTACAGAGCCAGGTATGTTGCCTCATGTAACCCTCACCGCCCAATTTCTGCCACCCTTGACCCACACTTCTCATGTGCCCCAGCTGTTCCTCATTTGGCTGTCACTCTGCCAGTTCTGCACCATATATATAATTCAAATGAACAATCACAATTGTACATACAATAAGAGGAAAAAAGCATATAAAGAATAGATGCAGACAGGAGGCAAAGGTTAACTTCTAGGGAATTACCCTGTACAGACAATTTGCTTAAAGCAGCCTAGTAATACATGTGTCTCTATCTAGCTATATCTCAAACATGTCATCAGAAAAACAACCTCAAACAGTAATTTGTAGGTTCAGGGGTCTTGTACATTGTGAAGCTAAAGCACATTTCTCCACTTTACAAAAGCAGTTTCAGCTAAACTGAAATCTATTTCTACTCAATTGGCTGTCAACGAGCATAGCTGCAAATGTGCTCCCTTCCTGTCTACTGTATCCCCACCAGGGTGTCGCACACACACACACACACACACAAAAATTATTTTAGTTCTCCAGTGTCAAGCCTTTCTCAAATAGTCCACCGAGCCCCAGGCTACGGACAACATGGCAACTGAAAGTAGATAACACAGGGCCGGACTAGCTTGTGATATTCCAAAAGACCTCAATAAGGGCAAGAGTGTTTTCCTCCTTAAGTCCACGTATGTTGGGCAAAACAGCACATAATGCAAAAGGTCCTCCACAGGGCACCGACAGCATGGACAAGCCAGAGATTGTACATTGTGAGACCAATTTTTGGTTCGGGCCCCAAACCATAAACAATCAAACGGCGCTCTTGTAAGTGCCCAACGGTCATAGGGTCTATCACTATGTAACAAATACGGCTGAATAGTATATGCCATGGTTAAAACAATGTGCCTTCTATTTGAAGCAGTGCCTATGGCAGAGGACTCGCTATTTGCCACAAGGATGGATTTAAACAGTTGCTTATGGGCCCTTACAATACATGGGGTCAAAAAAGCTGGAGGACAGATAAGGATAGCACAATTTAGCTGATTGACACATTTCTGAATGTGAATGAGCCACAGTATTTTTTTTTGCAGCCATACTTCGCACCAATGCTGTTATTATTTTATGTGAAAGAACGGTTTTCTGATTCGACCATATTTCTAGCCAGTGTGCGACTGTGCCCAGTAACCACTCGTCAGCAATATGGGGGCACCCGAGTTCCAAATGGGTGCCGTAGTGTGGGGCACACTGCGGAAGCCCAACTAGTTTTCAATACTTGGATATTTTCCATGCCCCACATTGGGGCCCCATAATTAGTGGCGGTTTTGATTTGTGCCCTGTAGACTTCAAGGATTAGCTTGAGTGGATGCCCTAAACAATCGTTTCGAAAACCTGACAGGCCCCCCAATGACTATCTCATCCTCACACATTGTTTATCCACATGGCCAAACCCTCTCCAGTTCTCAGTGAAAGAGATTCCCAAATATACAAAACTAGAAACCCTTGGAATAGGTTCTTCACCACTCAGTATCTTCTGCATCTTAAGGTGTCTGA
The DNA here is from genome assembly GCF_040938575.1 of Ambystoma mexicanum. NCBI lineage: Eukaryota > Metazoa > Chordata > Amphibia > Caudata > Ambystomatidae > Ambystoma > Ambystoma mexicanum. The sequence continues at coordinate 1,250,597,726 of NC_090924.1, forward strand.
CGCCAGAGCTCCTGCAAGCCATAAAAGCTGATTCTTTGGAGTTCACCGAGAGTTTGTGAGTGGCCATGAATTCAGTGTAAACATCCACCAGTCATTGTAAGGCTATGGGGATACGACCTATGATTACCATATCATCAGCATATCCTAGGACAGGAAGGGGCACACCTCCTATCCTAATAAAATCAGCATTAGAATTAACAAGAGCCTGATAAATGCCATTTATAAACAGGACAAATAGTACAGGTGCCACAACACAACCCTGGCGAACACCCAAAAAGGTCTAAAAAAAAGTTGTGCACTGTCCCTGTTCACCAAATCTCATGCAAGCTGATGTGTTTTCATGGACTATTTGGAGCACCTTAACCAGATCTTCCGGACAGCCCATGGAACTGAGCACAGCCCAGAGCTTCGCCCTGTGTACTTTATCAAATGCGGTGCTCAGGTCCATGAAAGCCAAATATAATGGCTCACCCCTAACATAAATTGATGAGGCACCCACCAAATACAAGTTCAGAGCCCCTAGTACCCAAACCCGGACAAAAGCCATATTGGGTCTCTGTGAGTACACCCAAGTCAGAAATCCATTGTTCAAGTCATGCCAAAACTGCCCTACCAAAGATTTTGAATGAGGTGTCCAGAAGGGAAATCGGACGATAGGAAAGAGGGCTACCAGTGTCACCCTTCTTAAAAATAGGGAAGATTATAGCCTGTCCACATGTTGCCGGATAGGTGCCCAGTTCTAGATATACATTAAAGCACTTAGTTAGTAATGGGACCCACAGATCCATCTCATTACAAAAAATATCAGCGGGAATGGCATCTGGTTCGGGGGCACGAATAGGGAGTTGCTTACTTATAGCCAGCTCTACCTCTTTGATGGTTAGGCGCAAGGGAGAACCATGTGGTCCATTATAACCAGGGGAGGGAGGAGCTTTATATAGAGTTCTAAAATGATTGGACCATGCCAGGGCACTCACAGATTTTTAGTCTTTTGTGAGGAAGCCCATTGGCCACGAATTCCCAAAATATTTTGGAATCTTGTAACTGTACAGCCTGAAGGAGTTCCCCCCAGTCTTGCTCTTTTAGCAAGGTTGCTCTTATAGTGTGCCCGGGCAGCAATTATATCCCGTTGGGTGCTATCTTTTGCAGCCAGAATGTCTTTAAGATTTTTCTGTGCTGACCGACATGGTGCATCAAACTAGGTTTCCAGATTTTTTTTCCCCAATTTGAAATCCTTAAAAAAAATATTAGATATAGTGGCCTACATTTTTTGTGATGCTGAAATTGTATGGCCGGGGTGGTATCCATTTGAGAGGATAATACTAAATTCCTCTCTGTTCGTGTTGCAAATGGAAAACTGTGTGTCCGCAGGATCCAATTTAGCTCATTTTATTCTCTGTTTGCACAAGGGGTTAAAACCACAGTGGTCCAATTGTGGGAAATTGACAGTTGGAACCATCAGTGAATCGATTCCCAGGAACAACCGCAAAGCGTGATGGTCACTACATAAGTTCTTAAGGAGCTCAGACTCCTTAATTAAGTGCCAATCTCTTAGAAGGCAAACATAATCAATTGTAGAGGATCCCTGTGTACCAACAAAAGTTGGCTTCCCGGGCTGGTCCATACCTACACGGCCATTCAAAGAACGGACCCCCCACTCTAAACACCACTCACAGAACTGCAATCCCCTTGCACACATTCTTTCATCCACCATGTGTACAGGGGCTACCCCATGAACAAGCTCTTCACCAGGATGTAAATTTACTGACAGCACCCCTAGCCCTATTTTCACATTAAAATCACCAGCCAAAATTAGCAAAGAACCCCGGCTCCCATTATCACTACCGTATGCTTCAATTAAATCTCTCTGCGCTCCTGTGCACCCTCGGTTGGCAGTATGTGAACTGTTATAAAAGTTGACCAAGAATAAATATATAAAAGACGGCCACCAGCAGGACGTGCATGGATACATTGCACGTTCACATTTTTGGTTTCTTTCACTGTCAACATTAAGGCTAGGGTCGCCTTTACCAAAATTGCCAGAGCACCAAAGCATCGCCCACGCCTGCCTTTCTCAGCTGGAACACATACTGAAACATAGTCATCAAAGCATAATGGAGAGAGTGCCCACATCTCCTGAATGAACAAGATATTGTATTCCCTCAAGGCGACAGCTATATCCCTCTGCGTGAGCTTGGACATAGCACCTGCAATGTTCCAAGATAGAAAGGACATAGATGTCTGAGGGAACGCCCGTTCGTTTACAAGGTGATTTTGCTCCATTGTGCCACCTATTCGAGGTATATCCTTAGGCTGACCTACCTCCCCCACGGCAATGGGTCAATCTAGTTCTTCAATTTTGCCCAGGACATTATAGCTATTCGTAAGGTCTACCATGGCCACTGGCATTGTTAATGCCATCTGGTTGTCGTCCCCAGAGCCCTCCAGAGCCACATGTGGATATGAGGTTTTAGTAGTAGTCCACGGTGCTGACAGAGGAAGGTTTACAGGGTAAAACGCTCCTAAGGGAAAGAAAGCACTATTTTGCAGGAAAATATTGCAGGCCCTCCACTCAGGGCTGATGGAGGTAACCACATAGTTAAGCATAGCTGGGGCAATCATGGACACCACCACACAATCCCCCACAGACCATTTTGGTTCCTTCCCCACCCATAAAACCCTCCTGGCTATAAAGATACCTCTAGGGTTCACCTTCATACCAGGCAAACGTGAGTTAATCCATTGTGCCGTCTTATTTAGAAGGGACGAGGTAGTTTCCACCTGTCCAGTGGCCAGGGCAGGGAGTACCGTGATAACTCCCACCAAAGGAGCAGCCTCTGGGGGAAGATTGAGTACTACTTGCTCACTAGTGGGCATTTATCCTTTAGAATCTTATGTGTGCCCACAGCTGGGACCCCCTGACAGCTCTTAGACCCCTTCCAAGTGGTGCATTCCTGAAGTGTGGCATTATGACGTATTGGGGCCACGGTTGGTGTGGCAGAGATTGTAGGGTTATGAGCCACTGTCCCGCCCCTATGTAGTTTAGTAGAGGGGTTTGGAAGGTGGGGTGCCTGAGTTTCCACAACATTCCCCGTCATGACTGGCCCTATTTGTTGTACAACCAATTCTTTAATTTCGATAATATCTTTTTTTAGATATCTTACTAGGTCATCCATAATACATAAGGTTGTTTTATGCAACGCTTTAGTGCATGCATTTTTCACTTCACACTTTGAAATAAATGTGATTTGCATACAAGGGGCCGATTCATAAAGAATTTTTTGGTCTTACGATTTGAGAAGTGGACTTTGCGTCATGTGCCCCTGTGTGAAAATTTGCTTGTAGTTGTGATACAGGCATATTTGTATTCCAATAATGTACAGATTTACATCTATCTATGTGTGATTAATAAGTAATGAAACGGTATGTGTTATTGTCAGCAGAACCAGAACGTGGTGCACTGGTGCACACAGACTCCAGGTTAACGAATAACAAAGATTTACAAAACTTTTTTCATTTTCTCAAAGTAAGAAAAATGTTCCGTTACATAAACCACCTTTGTGAATGTATCATTACCTTGTTGGACATCTTCTTACTTGAGGCTGATCCAGACAAAGTCAGTTTAAGAGCAAGGGAAGCAGGATTAACCCTGCTTCCACACACTTTAGAACAACCGATCTCAAACATTTCACATACCACAAAATAATGTTTTGATTTGGGGTATATCAGTTAACAAAGTCTGCACTCATGTTTTTGTTTCTTTTTTCTCTGATATAACCCTGCCTCGGACCTTCTTCTGACTGTGAAATGGAAGATGACAAAATGCATTTGATTTCCTTCAAGTGTGTAACCCTGGGTCTGAACCCTGAGGCTCATTCGATTTTTGGGATTTTGACACGCCTATGTGTCAACATGGACTATAGCTGTTGGGAGTTATAGTCCTAAACATCTGTATAACCAAAGGTTGCAGAGTCCTCATTTCAACTAATGATGGAGCCTGCAATCTTGAGGGAACACAAATCACTTTTTCATAGTCATAGCTTTTTACAACTCACCCGAATTCATTTGCTTGACACAATAAAAGAGATACATTCAATGGCATTTTGGAGATATTTGGCATAATTTAGCAGAATAGTCAACAGACACAATCCCATTAGGTACACTGGAGTAGGGTCACCTCTTCCTATTATTGCTATTCTTCCTGAAATCTATGACTTTGAAAGCAATCTCAGTTCAGTAAAGACTATATTTAACTGGTGACCGCTTAGCCTGCAGTATATTTGGCTGGATGTGGGCCTTGTAGGGGAACCTCACAACACCAGACATAGAAAAAAACAACCTACTAGGGAAAATCGGCTTAGTGAACCCTTTTCTGAGAAGAACAAGAGTTTTATTTTTGTTTATGAAAAGGAAATGGCAGCAGGGTATTCTAGGTCCACTGCCATGGAGCTCTCTGTGTTCATTAAAGTGAACATCTCTTTATGAGTGCAAACAATGTCATCCATGACGCATTCGGTATACTGTGTTCATCCCCCACCCTCATTGGCAGCACATATTTACATGCTAATAGTCACGTATAGACCGTTCTCCCATTGGCCATGTCATATTCTCTTCACCTCTTCTTCACAAGTCAGCAACAGCCTCTTCACCTCTGGTTACTGAAAAATAATTGGTTAGTGCACCACCCTATTCTCAGTCCTAACCATGTGACGTGCACCTGGCCATCAACATGAGCTCAGAAGATAATATCGAGGACAGCCTGGTCCTTGCAAATAAAGCAACTCTCTTCTCATCCCAGACCAGAGGCGCCCCATCATGCCTCACTGCTGCAGTTTTATGAACTTTAGCATCACCTTTGACTCCCCTGGTATCAATCACAGACCTTGCTGTTCTTTGTTCTCCACTTTATCATCTAACCCTCCCAAGCGGTAGGCCAGGGATCCTCAAATGTCCCACTAATCCATCCAGTTAATGAAGGATTTAAGAGTATTTTCCTTGAGCATCTGGTAGTTCAATTGAAATATCTACTATCCTGGGGGGTACTAGTGTCCTAAATCTCAGTTTGCATTTTGGAAGCTCAGAACCTTTGTCCTGGCTCCTATGGGTATGACCTTCGCTCTGGGACACAGCCCTACTTCCATTTGGCTGCTTGCATACCTACCCAATTTTACAAAGGGCTAAATGGATACATTTATATGTGCACGTGCATGCGTGGTCCTTACCGTGCCTGAGAATTGTAATGTAATGAACAAGCCAAAGAAAAGGCCTAATTGTTCTTTTATTTTAAACCTTAATTTAATTCTGACAAAACAGAGCAGCATACAGTGTAGGACATGCCCCATATTACAGTTCATTGGTACATATAGTATCATTAAAAAAAAGAACAGAGATAAATAACAACAGTATGGGTCACGGTGCATAACACTTATTACTACAGTCGGCTCAGGCGTGTAAGGGATACACAAAGAAAGTATATTTCAATATTCAATCCGTCTTCTTGTCATAAAGGTAAGTTCGGAAGCTAGCCCACGAGTCGCGTGGTCTAGCTCTAATAGGGAGAGTAGATACATACATGCTTTCACATTCCTGAGACCAAATCAATGCATTCTGCCACTCCTTCCCATTAGGGGGGAGTTTGTCTTTCCAGTGTAGGAGTATGGTTCTTTTGGCAATCATACAGTGACTATATTGGCAAATGTATGAGGGTTACGGCTGCAAATCTTTGGCCACATGCCAAAAAGTGGGCCCATGGGTTCATGTTCTAGATGGATGTCTTTATCCCGAATATCTTATCAATGACATGGGTCCAGTAGTTCTCCAATGCGGGGCAGTTCCAGAACATGTGTAAGTGGTCTGCTCCGTTTTAACTAGTCCAGCTCGTGTTCAGTAGAGTCTGTTTAAGATTTAATTGTATAAACTTAAATCTGAAGTTAATGGAAGCTTTCTTGGTGTGGGTACACATTTGGGTCCACTGCCCATCTGAGAGATCCAAGCCAAGTTCTGTGGACTAGCCTGTTCTTGCATTAGATATCGGGTACGGGGCTGAGTTCTGTACCATCTTGTAAAGTGCAGACATGATGTGTCTACAGTCTACAGAGTTGGCGAGGCAAGCACTGCATGGGGTTTCCGGAGGCTTGTTTGGATAGGTTGCCTATCTAGTAGATAAGGCAGCCCATAATCTGTAGAATTGCAGCCGTTCCCCACTCGTGTCCCCATGTCCATTTCTCCGACTGTCGAGGGTGATGAATTTGCCCTCTGGGAAGAGATCCACGAAGTTCCTATAACATAGCTGTTCCCATTTTATCTGTTTAGATTTGTCCGATGTCGGTTTGAGCTCTGGGAATTTCCATAGTGGGAGCCTTAGGGAAAATACCATCCTCCATGCCCGTAACATGGATATGGCTGGGTCGAATGGGCATTTGTCTCTATGATGTAGGTTCAATATCATAGATCAATATCAGCTACTGCCTCGAGTTTGGTGTGTGGGGGCGGGGGCACCTGGGGTACCAATAGGTTGCGTATTGGCTTGAGATGCTATCCAATACAGTTCTAGATTTGGCGCTGTGATTCCTCCATTATCATATGCGAATGTCATGTCCAACCGCTTTTTGCGGACCGCTCCAGCATGCCAGAGGAATTGGGCTAACTGTCCATGCAATTGGGAAAATAAATCCTTCCCGGGCCAGATCAGGACATTGGCAAACACATATAACATTTTGGGGAGCAGTGTCATTTTAGTTAGCAATAATTTGGCGGCAAGGGATAATGGGAGTGTTTTCCATTTGTTCATTTTGGTTTCTGAATACGTTCTCAGTGTGTCGTAGTTGTCCCTCTGTAATGTTTCATGAGCCATCGAGACTATTACTCCTAAGTACTTGAAACAGACGGGAGCCCAGCGGAGGGAAAGTCGCCCCTGAAAGTTAGATGTGCTATTAGTGAGGGGACATATCTTCGATTTTGAGGCATTGATTGTTAAACCTGTCAGTTTCCAATGAGATTGGGGGAAAGGTTTGTCAGAGGGTCTCTAACAAAGAGCATAATGTCATTGGTGTGTAAAGAGATGATTTCTGGGAGCCCTGTCAAGTGGATACCACGATGACCATGGTGTTCCCTGATGTACTCAGCCATAGGCTCTACGGCAGGGCCAAGAGGATAGGGGAGAAGAGACACCCCTGTCGGGTGCCTCTCTCTAACTGGAATTGGGATGATGTGTGCGAGTTGACCTGGACCCTGGCTAATGGTTGTGTGTATAATAATTTGATGTATTGTTTGTTAATTGGAGCCGATACCTATCACCTCCATTGCTAGGAACATATAGTCCCAGGCGACCACATCAAAGGCCTTTGGGCATCTATCATGACCGCCACTGATTGGGCGTCCGGGTCAAGTCTAGCCATTATGTTGAAGAGTCGTCTAATGCTAAGTGATGTGGATCTCCTTGGAATAAATCCCGCCTGGTCGGGGTGGACCAGCTGGGGAATCAAGGGGAGGAGTCTATTGGCCAGGATCTTAGTGTATATTTTAGTATCGCAGTTTATGAGGGAGAGGGGCCTATAAGAGCCACATTTGTTCTTGAGCTTGCCTGGCTTCGGCAACACAATGATCAGAGCTTCTCTAAGGGCTGCCGGGAGGATGTGGCGGCGCAGGGGTTCCTCCCACACCTGCAAGAGGATCAGAGCTAGTATAGTAGCATATTCCTGATCTGGGCCTGGTGTCTTGCTTTTGGGGAGTGAAGCAATGAAATCCATAATCTCCTCTAGTGTGAATGGGAGTTCAAGCTCTTCTCTGGTCTGGGAGTTCAAGGATGGTAACGTGTATTTACGGAGTAGAGCTCGTATGTCTGTGTCTCCTTTGGACAGAGGGGCCTTATATAGGTTATGATAGAACTCCCTAGAAACCTTTACCACCTCTATGTCAGACCATCTGTAGTTACCCTGTGCATTAAGTATACAGTCTACCTGTTCTCCTCCCCTCTCACAGCGGACCACTCGAGATAAGGGTCTTCCTGGCATATCTCCCTCGCCATATCTCCTAGCTGTAATGGGAAAGGCAAAATATTAGGTTTCACTGCTGGCGTGGGCCTCGAATCTCTCAAGCTCGGCGTGGATCTGGGACAATACTGTGGGATCAGGATCCAAGGAGTGTCTCTGTTGAAGGTTTTTAAGTTTACTTTCCGACTGGTCAAGCTCTTTCCTGATACTCTTAAGCACCCTGGCCTCTCTAGATATTGCCATTCCCCGGATGAATACCTTGAAGGCCTGCCATCTAACTTCCTGGGATGTGGCCGCAGATGTATTGCATGCAAAGAAGGTGTCTATATTGTCTTTGATGTCAGCCTGAAACACTACATCTCATAAGGCTTTGGATTTAAATCTCAAGGATCGCCTTTTGGGGCCATATCTGTATTTTAGGGTTAAGAGCACAGGGGAATGGTTGGATAATGTGCAGGGTCTAATTTCCACCTTTACCACCCTTCCAATTAGTGAACTGGAGATTAAGAAGAGATCAATCTGAGAGGCCATGTCGTAAACAGAGGAGTAGATAGAGAATGATCTGGCTGTGGGGTAAATAGTTCTCCATGCATCTCGTAGATCATACGTTGGCATAACTGAGAGTACTTTGCGGGCCGCCAGAGTTTGGGGCCTGGGCGCTTTGTTGGACCTATCCAGAGTACGGTCTAGTATCAGGTCCATGCCCCCCCCCCAGATTTGGGGTATCCCAAGGTATCCCATCAATATGTTTTGTATGGTCACGAAAAATTCAGGGGTATGTGTATTCGGACAGTATGCGTTTATTAGTATGGTCTCTAGCCCTTAAAGTACACAGTGTATAATTATATAACAGGGACGTTGTGGGAGCATTTCACTGTTAATTTTAGGGGGTTATGTATAGTGACCCCTCTGGATTAAGTGGAGTATGATGTGGAGTATCTATTCGCTCCCCAAGTGGGGGGTTAAACTTCAGCATGTGGCCTCGGTTGCATGAATCTCTTGAAGAAATAGGATATTGGCTTTCTGTCTATGTGCATGGACAACCACTTTCCGGGATTTAGTGAAGTTCCCTAATCCTCTGATATTCCAGCTCAGGATTGTGACCTGTTGTGGCATTTCTGCGTAGTGGGGCATTATCCCTTAATGTGTACCAATTTCATATGTGCGTGCATTCCGTACCCGTCTCTCCCTATCAGTGTTTTAATGTTAAGTGCGCAACTTCTCCCCTGTGTAGCACAACTGGCGCTTCAGTTACTATCCCACTCCGAGGGGGAACTTATAACTGTTAGCCCACCCACTACCCTCACTGCCACCCCCAACCCAGCAGTGTAAACCCCCACCCATTGCCTTCCCTTAACCTCCCCATTGGGCAAACCGGCCATAGGGAACCAAAACTTAAACACATTCATTAAGCAGTTGGTAGTGGGAGCGCTGTTACCGTACGGACAATGCCGGTGTTTGGGGATCATGCCCCCTTTCTGAAACCAGTATCAAGGTGAACGGGAGTCTTAAACTACTATCTTCACATGTTTCATTTACTATCACTGGACTAGCACGAAGTTCAAGTAGCAAATAGCGTGGAGTTACAGTCGTTGTCATCGGCTAAGAATTCCGGTAAATTAGCTTCAGGGAGCAGCGCCTCGATGAATTTGATGGCTTCACTCAGAATAGTAAAGAAATAAAGTTTGCTATGGAATTGTAGCTTCAGTCTTGCTGGGAACAGCACAGCATATTTTATATTCCTTTCTCAATGTAGTTTCTTCACCCCAGTGAATTGGCGGCGCTCTAGTTGTACCAGGACCAAGAAGTCTGGGAAGATATGGATTATCTGAGAGCCCAGTCTTAGCTCTTTCTTCTCTCTGGCAAGGTGAAGAATCGCGTCTCTCTCCCGGTAATTTAGGATTTTGGGGATTGTGAGTCTGGGAAAGTCTCCCGTCTTTGGTTTGGGCAACAGCACCCTGTGTGCACTGTAAATGGTAAAGAATGAAGACAGATTTGGTTGGTACTTTAAGTGCATTTTCAGGGACCCCCACAATATGTATATTGTTCCTGCGGGAGAGCGATTCTAAATTATCGCATTTGTTCTTTGCTAGCTTCATCTCACTGGAAAGCATGGCCACTGTGTCTAGCAATGAATGGATAGTGTCTTCATTGGTACGTATTCTATTTTCAGCTTACGTTTATGCGGGCACCTTCATGGGCTTCCCGGGGATTTATCGAGGCTACAGTAGCATTGATGTCGTCCATTTTCTCAGGGACAGCAGCACCTCCTTTTTCCATAGCCCCCATAATGCCCAACAGGTTGGTCAGGGGGGGGGGCTTCAGTGATGGCAGGGGACCGTCCTGGAAGTGATTGATCTTGCAGATTTGCTTCATTGTGTGAGGTTGATTTTTCAAATGTGTCCATTGCACCAGTTCTTTTTCCACTGCCAGACGCCTTTGTCATAGTAGCTTCCAGAGGTGCGTACCCAGGCGGATAGAGCAGTGTAAGCCCCGTACAAGGAGAAGCCACTGGCAAGTGACTGCTCAATGAGTTTGCCGCATGCAACGGAGGAGAGTCTGCACTGTCTGGGGCAGGGTGTAATGTTCAGCTTGATCGGTTGTGCCCAGCCGAGCCACCCGGCGGTGGCACCTCTAGGATTACATGCAGTACTTGGCTCACAACGTAAGTCGATGGTTGCACGCCACTCCTGGAGGATCCCTTATAAGTTGCTGAGGCTAGTCTCTCCTGTCAGACATAGAGCGCAGATATTGTCTCATATGTGGGTAGGAGCGAGGAAGTGGCAGGTTTCTGGTTGAGCCGGTGCTCTATAGTGGCCTTGTGTACTCCCTGATTGCCTGTATGGGAGGGAGGAGAACCCCTGTCAAGTACCAGCGGAGAGAGAGTACCACCGGCTAGAGGGGCACTATGTTTCAGGTCGTTGTCAATGTTCACAGCCTCCCGGCACTCTGTATCTTCGGCAGCCCAAAGTCACCCGTCAAGCCCAGCCCTGTATAGTAAACTGTGCCCATGGAGTTCCATCACTAGGGGTCACATTGCATTGGAGTGTTATCCTCGCACCCGTAGGAGCCTGATGTCTGGGGTGCCAGTGGGTGGTCTTTGTGGACTGCAAGTGGGGGAATCAGCCAGCACCTGGTTCCAGGGAAACCAGTACCTTATGCCCATGGAAGGAACTCAGTAGGCCAATGGTAGGACAGGGAGAGAGGCGGGAAGCCCGGTAGAAGACTTTGTAGTGTGGTCTCTGTTAGGCAGAATCACATGCAGTACCCTTTAGGAACACTACAGGCAATTAGGACTACAAGTGTAAGCACAATTTCACCTTTGGTACAAGCCTGTACTACACAGTAAAGTGGTAGTGATGGCTGAGCAGCCAGACTTATCTCAAGAGGTTAAGTGAGCAGTACAACAAGTTACACAAAGGACCAACCAATACAGTGATTCAAGTAAACACTTACTCAAGATTTCTTGTTAAAAGAATATATATTTATTTACTCAATCAGGTATAAAACATTGCACTAGCATAGGCAGCTCAATATCACACAGAGATACACCAGAAACATGCAACCAGTATGTAACTGAACAGGTTTAGCTCAAAAATGCAGTAGGAGCAAAATGGCACTTCAGATGCTTAGAAAAGGGAGGAAAAGACAAGGTTATAAGAATAGACAGCCCAAATACATTCATAGGCAGGGCAAAGGGTTTCAGTTAAATACAACCAGCAATTCTTCTCAACAGGCCTGGACTAAAGTCAATGGTTCAAATTGTTTTTTATAAGATATAACAGTTCTGGTATATAAAAGTTAAGTCTTTGCCACAGATTTTTAAAGAATTTGGCTAGGAGAAAAGTTTGACGAATGTTTAGGGAAGGACAAGCCTTCGTAGTTGAGGAAAGTTTCATGCACTTTCTCAATGGCCGAAAAGATTTCAGGGCTGCGTTTGCACAGTACCTTTTTAAATGAAGAAAGCTGTAGCTGAGACAGTTGATCCTGGCAGTTCGAGCAGACCTTGCTGTTCCTGTGCTTTAGTTGTGGGGACAGAAGGAGGATATTGGGAGGTTCCTGCACTGCCCAGGGAAGTGGCCAAAAGCTGTAGCAAGATGTCGGTTTAAGGTTGGAGTGTGTTAAAGTCCCCCTGGTTTCCTTCCCTCTGGCTATGTGGTTTTCAACAGCACTCTGCTGAAAATTCAACCAGAATCGGACTGTGTCCAGGTGGCTTGCGAGTCGGTTGTTCCCACCAAACTCAAGGGAAGAAGTTAACCTTGAAGGGCTTCTCTGTCATCTGAGTTTCAGGCAATTCTGACCTGCAGCAGGGCTTCACCGGTCATCCAGGAGTGGCAGCAGTCCTCTTCCTTCCTCTCCCTTCGGTTCTTTCATTCCAGTGGTCGACTCTGCTTTCCAAGTCCCAGAAACCCGCTTTTAAACAGTTTTCCCCCATTCATTCAGCCTGGCTGTGACTCACCCAGCAGGGTGGGTGTCCTTGCCGGACAGTCAGCCAGCCAATCACACCAGACTCAATTCAGGTCCCCTAGGAGACTAAGCACAGGGAGTTTCAGGCACCTCCCTCAAATCCTGTCCACCCCAGACACTCTGGCACCAGAGGAGGGCTTCAGCACAGAAGCCCGCAAAGGGCAGAAACAAAGGGACCAAACCTGGTTACACACAAGAAGGACTTTTCCTAAAAGAAATGGTGAAAAAAGATGACCAGAGTCTGTTTTTACATATAGGTCTGAGGCGCCATATTGAAAAACATAGCTACCCTTGATTTTGAGCTACCGTTGTTAGCGGTCGCGAAAAATCACGGTAGTTGATCTAAACCACTGCCACCAGCCATTTAAAATAGGAAAAGGTAACATTTTACGGTTACATGAGTTTTTTGACTCAGGGGAAACTAAGCAACCCCTCCAGCACTCTATAGTAAGATGTGGTGTGCTGGGTCAGTAAATTTAAAGAGACTAGTAAAGTAAATTTAACTTTACATGTCCTGAGAGACAGTAGTCATTCTCAGGGAAGGTTTTTAAACCCTTGGGGAGTCTGAAAAGACACCCATGTGCCACTGCACTGAAGGTGCTGTGTTACACACAGAGAAAGATGATGCCACTGGAGTTGTTTTAAAACTCCATGACCAAAGAACACAAAAGTAAAACACATTGGAAATGAAAAGTTCAAAGCCCCAAAATATAGCAAAAGAGTTGGAGGCCTCTAAGGTAGAGGGAATGAAGCACTTGTGTGAGAAATTTCGCTAACAGTCTCACAGTTCACCAAGCGGGAGCAGTGTTGAATCAGACCATGCTCAATCCAAACTGTGGACCCTTTTCATGTTAGGGGAGAGGATAAAATGTGGCTCCATACCTGGTATGCAAGGGGTATCTGCGGGCTCTGCGGGCTCGGGCCAGGGCCGGCGTTCGGTATCGGGCAGTAGCAGGTGTGTCGCAGGGCCAATTATTACAGTGGAGGGAGTAGGTAACAAGCTGTGTTAGCTTGTAGGCTCACCTCCTGATTGCAGGGCCTCAGATGTCGTCCGCGATGGTGTGGCAGCTGGGCAGCCGCGGGCGGGTTTGAGTCTCACAACAAAGAGGTGGCATCCAGGCCCAGCACATAGTGTGGTGCTAGACCCCGGTGTCTGCTGGCAAAGGCCGCACACCAAGGATGTTAAATCGGCCTCACAGGCTCTGCGGCACACGGTCCGGTTCCCGTCCGTGTGTCCCTCCAATGGCTTGAGCATCAGTTGGATCTGCTTCCTCTCCCCGCCGCTTGCTACAGTGAGGGAACGGCAAGGCAGATGGTAGGATGTCTGCCCGCTAGCCTGCACGGCGGGGGGACCTCCAACAGCTCTCAGTGGTGTAACTGATCCCAGCAGTTGCCCGTGGCTGTTTGCCATGTTAGTGGTAGCGGCACACTCCACGTCCTCATACAATGAAGTCTGGGACAGTCTAGGATGCAGGGTTTCCATCCCAGCCTCTCACGTCCAGTACCCAGTGGCCCGTGTCTTTCCCATGGGCCACATCCAGCCGCTGAACACCGCCACCAACTAGTCTGATTACTCGGCTCTCGGGGCACCCCAGCTCCTGGGAGCGGGAAGCCAGACGTACCAGAGATTCCCCTCGTATTTCAGTAGACAATACTGCCCCCAGCTTCTTCTATCTGCAGCCGTAGTATGAAGCCCTCAGGCTAGGCAGCCATTTTCGTTGGCTGCTCAACAGCACGCCCTAAAAGGCCTCAATGTTTGTGTTTTCAACACGGACTGCGAGAATTCAGTCCTACTCTCAACTACCACGTTAGTTCAGGTTATGAATATCACGAGCATGCAGTAGATTCTACATAGCACTGTCACAAAACAAATGTTAGGCCCCCTTAAGGATATGTACGAACTCTCACAATGCATGTGTCTCCAACTAGCCACCTCTAACAACAGGGTTCTCCCTTGCCCCTGTACCGCTCTCTACACGTTTGGCCGGTGTTAGTATACATTCCACCATCTAAATCATTTAGGAGGGGCTGGGATCTGAACGTGCATTCCGTGATCCTCCCAAATGTAACCCACAGCTCACATACTGGCTTAAACCATGGTGCCAGGAAGCCCACTGTGGGTTATGCAAATAAATCAGACATACAATTCCAGAACATGCAACTGGCAATGCCAACATAAGCTTCACCCTGCAATCATACGCTTTGAATTGGGCAGATTGACTGTGCTGGCAAACCACAGTCAATGTATCGTCCTCTGCAACGATGCCTTGGCATGCAAGCAATCCTGCAATGTCGTGTAGACAAAAGTTTTAATTTTGTTTTTTTTGTTGGTAATTTATAGCATGCCAGACATGGGAAAGAACTAATTTCAGGTACACATAAAACAGTGACCGGGGAAAAGAAGATATAGGAAAAAGGGGGCCAGGAAAGGTCAGAAGGGTGAGGTGAAAGGTATGCTATGCAAGTTACAGCGTTTACAAGTCAAACTAAATGTTCATGCCAGACAATTGTTGAACTGTATTAATTTCAGAATGCTATTTATACATGAAATGACTTTTGTTGGGCAATGCCATGCTGAAGTCCTCAAAATTCCCAGCTGAGAGCAAGAATGTGCACCCATCCAGCCACCAGTACCACAAGGCCATGCCATGACAGGGAGTACATTATGAATGACTCATAAACAGTAACAATACTTTGTGGTGGGATGTCCTCTCTGGGCGGTTTCCTAAAAATCTTCTGGCTTTGGTGGTGTTTGCTGCTGCCATTCCCTTTACGTGCATATAACGTTTGATGTGGAATGAGGCTTCCAGATGCTATCGGCACAATGTAAATGTTCATTGTTCATTTGCATTGTTGTACGTTCTAATAACTGGATCATTTCGCATTAACCCAACTTAAATTAGAACTATCTTAGTATTACTAAAGCGGTACGTTCCCTAAACTATGATCTATTCTTTTACCATTTTATAAGTTATGCAGTTTTTTTGTTCCTTCATTTTTTAAGCTGCATGTAACTGCTCTGTTCCTTATTGTTGCTGTTTTCTTTTGATCTTCTCTGTGCAGCTTTTCCTAGGCAGTACTTTCAGCTGGTGGTTGTTCATCACTGGGTGGCTTCCTTGCCACATAATAGTTTTTTTTAATGGTATTTATGCAAGATGTATGTATCTCTTGCATTGCACTTTGGTGGGTCTTGGTCCTCTCTCGGTGGTTTCTGCCTAGCAATAGTTTTGGTTTAGTTCAGTAGACGTTTAGTTGTGGCACAGATGTGAAGCTACCTCTGTAAACAGATGTCAATATATAGGCAAGTATTGTTGTAGTTGTTGTTCGTTATAGTTTACAGAATTTCATGACTCCAACTGAGATTTCCTAGTACACATTTTAAAGAGCTGTAAACGAATACATGTAATGATCAAAATGACACAGTATTTTCATGTTTTATTCAAATTATTGCATTTAGGGAAGCACTTAGTTCATTTTCTTTCGTTCTCATAATGTTGTTTCTGCTCTGTTCATCCTTGTGTTTCGCTTCGATTCCATGGCTGCGGGCCTTTGGGTGCCTGTATTTTGCCAGTGGTTCTGAATTAAACCAATAGTCTATTGTTTCAAAACATGTTTTAGTATAATGATGGTGTTCTCTTGTCGTGTTTCACGTGTGTGTTACATTCTCGATAGATTTGAATTTTATCAATGGCCTAATTTACTAAAAATGTCAACTTGTCTCTCGGGTGTGCATTGCTTCCCTCTTTTGTCTCCACGTGTTCTGGGTCTCTGGTGCTGTTAGCCTCTGTTGTTAATGGGAGGAAAGCTCACTGGACCTATAAAACCTTCAATCGCCTGGAACTGACAATACAACCAATATATGTATACTACAGGTACAGTTCAATGTTATATTCTGTTACTTTTAATAATTAAAACATGCTTGTTTATTTCACTGATGACATTGGGGGTCATTACGAGTTTGGAGGTAAGTAACTGCCCTTACCGGCAAGAAGCAAATACCGTGTCTGTGTTGGTCCAAGCCCCCTATTAGAGGGCGATTACGAGTACGCAGACACGAGCTTTGCGCCTTGCCGGTAACGACCTTACCACCCTGCCGTTAAAGGCCAAAAAATCGCCCTTACCGGCATCGTGCGAAGCGCAGATAGCTCCACCGCCATCAATGCCCCCAGCATTAGCGGTTACCGCTATCAGCGGTCACCGCTAGTAGCGGTCACCGTAAATAAGCGGAACTGGAAGTAGCGTCACCGCACAGAAACGGGTAAGAGCATGGCGGCCATCTTTAAAAACACAATCCATTGCCATCCTCTGTAACCCATATCACCACCACACCTGTTCCAACATATACTTGCAGCATATTACAATGCCCAAGGCACTAAAAAAAAGGTGCTGCGCGCTTGCGCCAGGAGCGCTTCTCAGAAGAAGAGCTGAACATGCTGGCAGATACCTTGGCAGAAAATGGGGATGTTGTCTTCTCCAATGACATGCGGTGACCTGCACTGATGCAGAAAAAAGAGATATGGGGGGAGGTGGCGCGGAAAGTGAGTGCCGTTGGCACCACCCAGCGCACAGTGAAAGATGTCCGTAAGCGCTGGGACGACCTGCGCTTACGCCTCCGTAACATCATCTCTGCTAACCGTAGCCAGGGGATGGCAACAGGTGGTGATGCTGCCTCCCCCATAAAGATGACTCGCTGGGAGGAGACCTGTGCGAGCACCATCGGGATGGAGGCAATCGAGGGAGTGGGGGATATAAAGCGTGGAGCCCCATCATCGGCTGATGCAGGTAGGTGTCCCAAATGAACCACTGTAAAGAATAACATGATGATGTCCCCCTGAACTCCTGCAATGATGCAAAGCAGGGTCCACCAGACACATGATCGCAAGACTGTCTACATGCAGTGCACAGAACCATCTTGTCCACATGCATGATGCACCCCATTTATGTTTCATCCCAGACGCATCCCTGCATGACCCACCCAAAAGGCAAGCAACCCGTATGTCACTACCTCAATGCCAATTAGCTACCCCAATGCATTCCTGATGCATGTAGACCCATCACTAATGCTCTCCCTCTCTTGGTCCCCCACAGGCACACAATCTGAGAGTGAAGATCAGGACCCCAGGGAGGATGCTGCGACACCAGCCAAGAAGTCCAGGGGCATGGAGGGAGCAAACTGTCCCTCAACATACAGGGGAAGAGGGCAACCTGGACTACTGTGCAAGCCCAACACAACCCAGGAACCTACAGCACAAATGTGCATTAGGGACACCACCACAGCACCCACACCAGCCACATCCACACAGGAGCCAGTGGCTGAAGGCACGGTATTCACTGCAAGCAGTACTGTCGGGGAGACAGCTGCCACGGCAGCTGTGTCAAATGATGAACAACACACTCCGACACCCGGTACACCTAATGCTACATGCCCCAAGCAGTCACCCCAACTCTCCCCACCCAGCAATCAGTATGCCAGCAGCCATGAGCTGTCTGCGGTGGACTCATGGCCAGGGAGCTTCAGCCCCATGGGGAGCATGCATGAGGCCCCAACCATTCCGCATGCACCATCAACATCTGCCAGTGTCCGGGACAGGCAGGAGGGGATCAGGGCAATACAACAGCGCTAGGAGGAGCTGACAGGGCTGGTGACCCAGCACATCACCGAATGTGACCAGGCAAGGGAGGAAATCAGGAAATGCGCAGCATCCCTCAAATCTGCCATTGAGTCCACTTCCAAAGACATATGTAGCGAATTGGCGGCTGTGAGGCAGGTCCTCACCCAAATGGTGGCAGCATTGGAGGCCCTGCGTACCACACAGGTGGTTGAACAACCAGGCACCTCATCAAATGCCAGCTCCAGACAGACCAGCCCCCGGCGTAGGTCTGGACAGAATGTGCGCAGGTCAGACAGGGGTCCACCCGATGGTGCCAGTGGTAAAGGGGTGTAGGTGCAGCCTGCCATTCCGAACTCCTGAAGACTAATGGTGCATGCAAGTGCACACCATGTGTGGGGAAGCTGAGAGGGGAGGTGGAGGGGGGAGAGGGTGTTTGGGGAAGTTGAGGGGGGAGGGGGTGGGGGAAAAGGGTGTGTGGGGAAGTTGAGGGGGGAGGGGGATGGAGGAGAGGGTGTGTGGGGTGGAGGGCTTGTGCACTTAATATGTTATATTTCTTCAATACAACTGTTGTGAAATCAGAATTCACATGAGCGGACATTGCTTATTGTGTACGTGTGCTTTATTGGTGAACAGTCTACAGTGTCCATGTCCCTGACACACCCAGTGCGCTGAGTCCCACCTCCATGTCACACTCTGCATATATGTGTGCTAGAAACATTGGTTAATCAAATTCTGACGCACGGCACGTCCCTCCTGTGCATCGCTGCCTCCCAGAAGTGCAGCCCCATCTCCACCCTCCTCATCCTCATTGTCAGGTGGTTGCAGTTCTACGTCAGGGGGCAGAGGCACATTCCGTCTGATGCACATATTGTGTAGCATGACACATGCCATGACGATCTTGCCCACCTTCTCATGCCCGTACAGGAGCACCCCACCAGACCTGCTAAGGCAGCGAAACCGTGCCTTCAAAGGGATAGGAAAGGATGAAGTTGTAGCATGATTGGAGAAAGCGTAGGGAGAGATGAGTAGGTTGGAGCAGCAGGAGAAGTGCGAGTAAATGCATTATAGGTTAGTAGCACAGTGTGGAGATATAGTACAGTAATTAGGAAGCTTCGCAAACTCACAGGTGCAACAGGGAGAAAGGCAAAAGCAAAGGCTCATTGGTAAATAGGCAAAGAGGCTGGTCAAGGGCTCATCTTCACCCTTCATTGGTCTGCCCTTAACTGGGACGCGCCTGGCTGGATAGCCATATGAAGTTCAGAAGGGATGACACACGCTCTTGCCACCTGATCACCTAGTCCATCAGTGGTTCGTCTCTATGATATTGTCCATGCCGTTGTTGGGATGAGGCGATTTCTTCCTGAGTTGTTTTACCAGAGGAGCCTCTTGTGGCTTTCGGCTGTAGAGGAGTTGGTCCAAGATGGCCGCAGGAAGTGATGCCAAGTTTGTCTTTTTCTTTTGAAGTTCTTGTTCTCTTCCTTTTACTAACATTATGTAGTACTTTAGTAAGACCACAGATATGGTTTGGTGTTCATATGTGCATTAGTTTTGCTATTGGTCTATTGAAATGATGGTCATGCATGTTTTAATTCCTCCTCTCCTTGTATCCCACACTATCCTGTTCCACGACCCTGTTTCTTCTTTTCATTGCTCTTTCTGTAATGTAATAGAACATGTATGGTGTTTTTAACGTAGTCCTCTAATGGTAATGTAGAAATTCAGAAGTGAAATGATAGATAGAACAGAAAAACGAACTGTACTAATAAAAATGTTCACATTAAAAGCAGCACAGGATCTTCTCTCCACTGTCTACCTAACTTGTTGCTTGTAGATTGATTGCTGCCAATTGCCTACTCTCGCCCTCTCCTGTTAGCTTTCTGGTTCTTTTTTTTCCCTGATTCCCTCAATGTGACCTTCTCCCTAAGATTTTGAAGTGCTCCATTGCTTCACGGCGCTAGGTCTGAGCTCAATAAATACCCTAATAATAATAATAATAATAATAATAATAATAATAATAATAATAATAATAATAATAATAATAGGGATGATTAAAACACACCAAATAAACAAAACATTCACCATCACATTTTTTGCAATGCTTATTCCCCACACCCTGTAATGTCCTACCTACCTCTTAGCTTTCGGGATGTCAAGGAGCTCGATCTCTTGTGTTTGGGATATAAATGCCCATCAACCCTTGCTGAACTTCCGGTACCTTGTAAATGAGAACAGATTAATGGGGTGTCCATTGTGAGAAACTGAGGGGATTCTCCAAAGTAGACCAGAGAATCTCTTATTTAGGTGGCCAGGAAAGGGCTGGCGCTCTAAGATCCCAACCCTGAGGCAGATGAGCGAGGCAGGATGACCTGGATAGGGGAGCCCAGGGTTGTGCTTGGGGGAAAACCCCAGGTGAGATGCAGTATTCCATGGGGGAGACAGACAAAGAGGATGAAGTCCTTGAGGCCTTTGTAAGCTGTTCCACCTCCTTTCCACCCAAAGAATGTCTCTTACCTGAATCCAGAAAACCCTCTGCATCTGGTTTAACAATAGGAACTCTAACCCGGCAGCACTAGGAAACATCATCTTCCAGAATCCCTGTTTTCCTGTCATGTATCCGAATACTATCAGCCAATTTTCCTCACATCCCTCTGATTATTACGTCCCGATTTCCCAGTCTACTTTGACAAAACACCACTGTCCCGCCTATTCACTTCACAAACCCTACAAAACTCACCCTTCCGGATTCACCTACCCCACTAGGACAAAGAATATAATTCCTCATGACACTTTTTCCCCATCCTACCCAGCAGGATATTTAGAAACTGCCCCCCCCCCCTTTTCCGACATGAACACTTTCTCACACTGTGAAAAACAACAGACCAACACTAGGGCCGTTTATGTGACATGTCCCGACATAAGGGTCAGGCAGAATCAGGCAGTTGTGAAAAGAGAAAGAACTGTGTGATTAGCACATGTTGGCAAGAGTAAGCTCGATGGAGGGATGCGATGGAAAGGGGGTGAAGCCTGAAGCCCCTATCAAGAAGCGTGTTGACAAGAATGAATCAGACAGAGGGATGTCTACAGTGAACGGTTTAAAAGGACATTAAGACTTGTGAACTCGAAAGGTGAAAATGTTTCGGACACCCAACCTTAGTAAACCCGACAGAGGAAGGCAAACATTCTAGAAGGGTCTGAGCCTGGAAGGGGGGATCCATGGGTGAAATGCCATGACCCAATGGCACGTGAATGGCGTAGTGAACCTGACGGAGAGAGGAAAACATTCTAAATGGGTATGAGCCCGGAAGAGGGGGATCCAGGGTTGGAAATCCACCACCCACCCACACGTGAATGCAACAGAGAAAATCATTTGAATATAAGATGATATTTGAGAGCATTTTGACCTCGGAAGAGGGGCACCCAGGGGTCAAGAATCATCATCCAAGTGTAATCAGAAATGAAATTTTGTATAGGGTTTTGAACATAGCAGGCCCTCGGAAGCAAGCGATCTAACCGTCCTGGAACATTTGTGGATCTGAGCCTGGAAGAGAGGGATCCAGGGGTGAGAAGTCATCACCCAGCATAAATACGGAAAGGAACTTTATGTTTGTTATTTTGAATACATCAGGTCCTCTGAGGCAAGAGACTTTTTGTAGAAAAGAGACTTAACCACCGAAGGTCATTATAGCTGAGAACGGAACTGTCATCTAGTGCTACGAAAGCCCGAGAGTGTGCTGTGCTCAGAGTGCCGCCTTGTCCCGTGCTCAAAACATGGGGACCCTCGGCTACCACATCCTGATTTATCATTTGTGAACACTTCTTTCTTTTTTGTGGACCCTATCCCACACTCTTTGTGCATTTAGTTGTAGGGATTGGCCATATTTCTTTTTTTTTGTATATGCCCTTTTATTTGACAAGACATTACTAGGACTGTCTTATTATTATTTGATGGTCGTAGCTTGTGCCCATTTTATATTTAGATTTAGATTAGGCATTTTTCCAACCTACCTATACAGTTTAATAAACACCCTTGAACTGTGATCCACCAGCGAGGAATGTGGATCATCCGTTCTTCTCATATGAGAGCGGTTGGACATAGCTTTCCCCAGTGATTCGTCTCATCTCTTATGTGTGCTGCAAGGCCGAGATAAGGAAAACCTTACAACACATGTCTGTAGATTTTGCCATCCTCCACCAACCATCCCTGGTAACTGCTTAATTTGTATTTTGTATTTGTATTTTATTTATTTATAAAGCGCACCGGGCCCAAGGGCAACTGGGCGCATAATCTTGTAGAACACAGTTACAGTTACATACAGTAGCGAAAGGAGCAAGGCTCAACCAATTTACAGACACATATTGGTATAAACCTGTTAGCAGTACGGTAAATATTAAAAACAGGGTGATATGTACAATAACACAAGGAGGGCGTAGGGTCTCAAGCTCAGAGCTACGAACTTACCAAGTTACAGACACAAAAGGTACGAACCAGCTGGCAACATAAGTTAGGAGCACGGCAATATATACAATAAACAAGAGAGGCAGTAAGGTCAGAGGCTCAAAGCTCAGGACCGCAGGCCGTGTCAGAAGTAGCATAGCAAGTATATCAGTTTTGTGCGAAGAGCCATGATTTGTTTTTTTCTTGAAAGAGTGAAATGAAGGCTCAATTCTGATGTCATTAGGGAGGGAGTTCCATAGCTTGGTGGCCAGGACGGGGAAGCTCGCACCCCCTGTTTTTTGTAATTTGAATCTGGGAAGGGAGAGCCTGTGGGCTTGGGCCACTCACAAGGGTTGTGAAGAGGTGTGGAGTGTAAGACGATTGGAAAGGTAGGAGGGGGCCTTATTGGCCAGACACTTGTGCATCAGGGAAAGAGTTTTCAGAGAGATTCTGTGCGTGACAGGCAACCAATGAAGATTGCTTCTGTGGTTGGAGATATGTTGGTTTCTTGGAATGTTTAATGCCGCTCTAAAGGCATTGTTCTGGGGAATTTGAAGTTTGTTAATGTTGGACAGGCTAGTCCCTAGATAGTGGGCAATAGTCTATCTTGGACATGATAAGTGTTCTGGCCAGTATGATGCAGTTAGGGGTGGACTGAAATGGTCTGCAGGCCGTGATCAATTTACATGTGTAGGCCGAAGCTGACCTGACGGCATTAGTTTGCCTGGCCAATGAAGTGTGGAATCAAGATAAATTCCTAATGTTTTTCTGTCCTTCGAGACCTTGATGACGTTGCCGTCAATGATGAAAGACTTGAAGGAGTGGTCAAGTTTGTTAAGACGTTGAATGAAACCCAGAATGAGGAGTTCCGTCTTGTCAACATTGAGGCAGAGTTCATGTTGGGCAATCCAAGTGTCATGATGCCTGCCTCCAAGGAGCCAAACTAGGCCTGGCACCCTCAGAGACAGACACCATGCATTCAAGGGAAGTCCCAGCAGCCCCAGATGGGGGCCGTTTGGACTCAGTCCTGGCACCGTTGGCGTCAGGCTCATAGGGGACATCAGTCCTGGCGCCATCAGCGCCAGGCTCATACAGAAGTAGGTTGGGAGTAGTGCTTGGTGTAAACTTACCTGTGCAGACCATGCTGCAACTTCCAAGACTGGAAGGAACTATTTTTCTAGGGACTACTTGATCTCTAGGGTGTGACCGGTGGAGGAATACATATTTCTGGGGGAAGAATACATACCTGGAACTACTTGAAAGGCTATTTAAGCCACACCCAAGCAGCAGACCACGCTTCGCGTTGTTCTGCACTTAGCAGCTGGACGCTCACCGTGCCTGCTCCTGCCTTGGTCCTCCATCACGCCTGCCAGCATCCTGGAAACACCTAAAGAAGAAAAGGGAAGAGAACAGGTGAAAACAAGAACCTTACCTGATACATCTGCACTCCGGATTCTGCACGCCGACGATCCTGCAAAGAAGGCAAACATTTTAAACACGCATCGCGTCGCGCGCAGCATGCTGCATTTCACTCACCTGCACGTGGCGTTTTCGAGTCCTGCGACGTCCATCCGGAGCTTCCACTGCCATCCAGCACCTATTGGAAGGAAGGAGAAAGAGAGGTGAGAAGGGAAACACGAATCTAAGTAGAACTTACCTGTGGTTCACTTCCCTCTCCACCTTCGGGTTTGTGCCATACCTTCGGCATCTCAGCACCCCGGCCCCTAAGGGGAAAAGAAACAGACATTGTATTAGTGAGAGCATGTGAGAACATTAGCAATACGCTCACTCAAGACTTACCCATTTGCAAGAGAGACACAGCAGCTCTTTTCGGGTCGGCGCCTTACCTCCGGCATTGCCGTACCCCAGCCCCTATGGGGAAAAAGACATTGGACATTAAAGGAGATACTTAAAACTGCAAAGGAATCTCTCATCGGAATTCTTACCAGAATTTGGCTTCATCCAAATCGCCTGCAGCCCGGAATCTTCTCCAGCACCTGCGAAAGAAAAGAATAGATGAGTGAATATAAACCCAAACTTGCCATAAACATTTGTGGTACGACGGGAATGGACAAACTAGTTTAAACTCATCAATCCAGTGAAGTAACTGGAATCACAACACGCCCCTGCATCAGAAGCAGGATGGAGAGATCGTCATTTTGGTCCCTAAGGTGAGTCTTCGCAGGGAATCCTAAAAGGGTTTCACGGAGGGAGAGAAGGGAAGTGGGAGGTCGGAACATCACCCGCAGACTATTAACCCTTCCTTTTCACACACATTGGGATATTCCTCCGAGCCAAAAAAGCCAGGTTGGGGAATCCAGTCCAGTCCATCTTCCGGGTCTTACGCATCTCTACAGAAGAGGTCACAGCAGTCCCAGCCACGCCCGCGCCTCCGTGGGAGCCAGGTGAGCGTTACACCAAGCCTGAGTGACCATGTAGACGTTGTTCAAGGATTTAGTGTCCACTGTATAATCACCCATGATGGGGATGACTATCTGGGTGTCATGAGTATAATTAGTGTATGAGACACCCAGATAGTCAAGAACATCAAAATGTGGTTTGGTAAAAACATTATAAAGTGTAGGGGACACACAGGAGCCCTGAATGATGCCACAGTGAATGGGAGCAGGGTCAGCAGAAGCTGAAGGGGAGAATACCCGCATGGATCTATAGTTTAAGAAGGAACTGATCCAGGCAGTGGCGAATTAGAGAAGCGGGCGGCTGATGTGAGGTGCTGGCACAGTATTTAGTGATTAACCAGATCAAAAGTCGGAGAAAAATCAAGTAATAAGAGCAAGGCTAATTTCCCATTGTCATTGTCCCATTGTTTAAAGCCTTAATTTGTGTTTTGAGGTCAATCACAGCTGTTTCAGCCCCATGAGTAGGGTGGAAGCCAGATTGTCTCAGACCAAGAAGATTGTTAACTTCAAGGTGGTCCTGGATTTGAAGGTAGGCTGCTTGATCTAATATTTTGTTATAAACAAAAGACCAAAAGAGGTACCCACGCTGGTGACAGTCTTAATTTCTGTCAGTTATTTTGGTTGAATCTCCATACTAGTACAAGGTGTGTGCTTTCAAAGAAAGTTGCAAGAACGAAAACCAAAGAAAAGGTCATAAGAGTACAAACAGTAAATTTATTAGTCAGAACACATTTTGTTTTTTAAATGACTTTTTACACATGTTAACGAAGAATATGAAAAAAAGAAAAAGACATAAAACATAACATTCATCATATATACATAAATTCACAAGGAATGGTGTATTCATCAAGAAACAATTTGGATAGTTTTTAATTGATGAAAATATCCTAGCAGGAAGCAAATTGTTCCTACAAACTAGGTGTTACCAGGGTGTATAAAAAATTACCCTGGTAGAAAAGAGCGAAATTGTTCAATCAACTAGGTTTATATGGTTATCTGCCATATGATTATCTGCCAACGTGTAGGAGAGCTCCTAAAATTGTTCCTGAAGTACTTCCAAACGAGAAGGGAACAAAGCACATGGATAACAGGTTTCAGCATGCCAAACGGGCATCATTAGTAGGGGCCTTCCTCAGGGCAGGAATTATGTAGTATAATAGTTTCTCCCTAAAGGGGGCAGAGAAGAATGGGACATGGTTTATACAAACAATACTCTATTAGACAAATTATGAGGGGTATCAAAGTCTGTTCACTGCTGTCACACAAGCACTGATCACTCACCCTGTATGTATATAGGGGGCTGGGGTGATCCGTGGTACTACTTTGCCGGTGTATTAGGATTCTTACAATACTTCTGGGTTCAGCCAATTGAAAAGGACCTGGGCCGATACTCCAGCCTGCTGTATAAAGGGTCCAGCAACTGTGGGTGCAAGAACAGGGAAAAACAGGCCTCATGTCTAAAGAATGAAATCACGGGGTAAGCTGATACAGAGGAAAGCAGACAAGCATCAGCAGGTAGTGTGTTAGTCTGTAGCTGAGCACAAACCAGACTTAAAAATTCCTGGTAAGTATAAGCACAAATTAATGTAGTTAATGTCAGGAAGAATGGATTAATGAGAAAGATGAGATAAATCGGTGAGTCGGCAGACACAATTCCAAAGTGGATCCAGTACCACAACCAAGAACAGAAAAGGAGCAGATGTTCGTGAGGATAAAAACATGTCACGTGTAAATCACCCCAAATAAGTAAAATTGGAAGAGGTGCATGTGATAGATTGATTGATTGATCGATATTTTATTTCTATCGTGCTTGTGCACATGTGTTTCAGAGCACGACAAGGCAAGGGAGGGGAACAGGGGAGACTAAAACAGCGATCTTACTAGGCCCTGTGACATTGAGAACGCGCAAGTGCATGAGAGAGGGGGGAGGGGGAAAGTGCATGGAAGGGGGAGAGGTGGAAAGTGCGAAGCAGAGGAGAAACAGATAAATAACAATAAATAAATAATAAAGGCAACAAACAGTGGTAATGCAGCCAGCAATTTGCAAGTGCTAGGTTTAAGGCAGCAGATAGGGTAGGTCTGATAAGTGCAGGAAGAAAAAGGGGGGCTGTATGGGTACAGATACAGACCCCAGTGCAAGGGGTGGCCCGGAGGCAGTGTGGGTGGCAGGATGAGTAGGTACCTGGGCCCAAAGGACAGAGGGTGGCCAGGTGCACGGTGCCAAGAGAGAACAGATCAGCAGGGGGAGGGGGAGTGAAGTAGAAGAAAAGAGGAAGGTCTTGAGGTGCTTCCGGAACTGGAGATGGTTCTCCTCAAGTTATAGAGTGGCAGGGAGGCTGTTCCAGAGGGATGCCCCAGCCAAACACAGAGATCTACCCCCAGTCTGTTTCTTAGAAAAACGACTGACCCTGAGGGAGTTGTAAGTAGAGGAGCGAAGAGATCGAGAGGGGAGGTATTTGCGGAAGGATAGCTGAAGGTATTTTGGACCCAGGCCCCAGAAAGCCTTGTGGACAATGCAGAGGGTTTTGAATTTAATTCTTGCATCCACTGGGAGCCAGTGGAGAGATTTCAGAGCTGGAGAGACACGATCCAAGGGCTTGAGGCCAAGGACAAGTCTTGCAGTCCTGTTCTGGATTAGTTGCAGAGGGTGGAAAGGAGAGACAGGTATATTTAGAAAGAGGCTGTTACAATAGTCCAAGCTAGAGAGAACCAGGAGAGGAAAGGGAGAGTACCTCTGAGGAGGTGCATTCGGAAATATGACTTTTTAGAGACCTCAGAGATGTGGGCAGAGAAGTGTGGAGTCAAAGATGACCCTGAGGTTCTTAGTCTCGCAGGTGGGGGTAGTAAGAGGGCCAAGGGAGGCCGGCCAGAGAGTGAGGGGAAAGGATGGTGAAGGTGTGCCGATGAGGAGGATCTCCGTCTTGCTGGCATTCAGACAAAGATCATTGGCGGCACACCAATCTTGAATGGCAGTTAGGCAATCAGAGATGAGAGAGGGAGAGGAGGTGGCAGAGGGCAGCCTGAACATGAGTTGAGTGTCGTCAGCGTAGCACTGGAAATTTGAGCAGAAAATGGCAATTACAGGGGGGTTAGCAGTTTGGCCAGTTCCAGATGGGAATGGACTGGACTGAAGAAAGGGCTTTCAGGGGTGGTCTGAAAAGCGCACACCGAATCTGGCGGCACAGATAGTGCTGTGAAGAAAAAACATGGTCAACCGGAGTAGAGGGAATAAAGAATTACAAATGCGGATGTTATGTTCTCATTTGTATAAGTAAAAAGCACCTAATACAAGTAGCACCTGGACGTGCCACAAAAGCCGAAGCCCTAAATCATAGGTGGAGAAGAGCACATCTGGTCAGCTTACCTGTGCGTTTACAGAACGGCGAACACTCAGCAAGAGAGGTTACCAGAGCGGAGCGGGCAACAAATAGAAAGTTGCCGCGTCATGTTGTCGCAAGCGCCGCAGTGAAGCCTACGCGCGACGAGCAGCTGAGGCTAAAAGAAGCCGGCTAGCAAGTCACGGGAAGGTTATCATGGCAACCTGCCACCAGGCAGTGATAGCGGTTGGGTGTGTCTGGCGCCAAACCATGAAACGCTCAGAGAAGATGAGCGTGTCGTGGGAGGAAGGAGCCTATAGCGCGGGAGGCGGAGCACTAGCCTCGAGAGTAAGCACAGCCCTATTGTGAATAAAACATCCATGTTGATGCTGTAATGGACAGCAAATCAGTGTGTGGGTGAAGGGTTTTGGAAAAAAATGTTATAAGAGGGGTGAAAGGCCCTCAATAGTAGATAATCACAAATCCCAAAGGAGTGGGAGGCAGTAGGATTGAAAACTGCCACGTCATACAGCAAAGAACAGTGACACCTAGCGGGACAGGCAGCTAGAGATGGTTAGAACCGGCTGGCAGAGTCACGGAAAAAGGTAGTCATGGCAACCAATGCTCCAGACAAAGGGAGCAAGGAGATGTCAAGCGCACATAACAAGAATTGCTGAGAGAGCAGGTCGTAAGGCAGAAAAATAAAAATCAAGCCGTGCCAAACTGCTGCTGTGGCTCACAGCAGGTCAGTGTGCCAGAGTAAGACTAAAAAGGTTAAGGGGCAAAACAAACCCGTACCAATAAAGTCAAGTGAAAGGTAAAGACAGACCAAATGGACAAAGGGCAAGATTCGATCTATGTTTATGGCACCTGTGCAGGGGCCTAAAGGAGTCATATAGGAGGTATGAATTCCTCATTCAGGCCATTGCAGAAAGAGTCAAACCGATGAATCCATCAAGCTTCTTTTGATAGAAGACTCGTGAGGGCATTTGAGGAATGGACCACTATATCTACAATCCACCAAGAAATGTCGTCCACTGAATGGTGAAATTCTATGTAGTGGCTCACAAGAGGTGCACTCATGATCTTACACCGAATTCTGGAACAGTGTTCACAGATTCTAATGTGGGCTGCACGCATCGTCTGGCCCACGTATCTGAGGCCACAAGGGCACTCTATAATGTACACCACTCATTTGCTTTTGCAATTCGTAAGATTGCGTAGGGTCCATGGTCTTCCATTTACCACAAATTCTTTTGTCTTTCTTGTAAATTTACAGGCTGTGCAGTTACCACATGCAAAATGGCCCACCGCACTCCTCAGATTCCATAAACCCACTTGGGGTGCCGGTTTAACAAATCTGGAGTGAACAAGGTGATCCCTTATGTTCTTGCCACGTTTGTAAGCAAATCTGGGAACTGGCTTATCCTCAAGACAAAGTCGAGTCAGGGGCCAGGCCAGTATTTGGAAATTAATTTACGTATTTTTTGGGAGTGGGTCCCGTGTGTGATAACACAGGTAGTCCTAGAGGGGGAGTCCAGAGTTTTTATTTCAGGTGCCAGTAGGGCCTTCCTGTTGTAAAATCTGGCATGTTTTTTTGATTTGGAGATTATATGACGTGGATACCCTCTCTGGGTCAATCTGCTGTCTAGGTCCTGTGATGGTAAAAATCTTCAATGTCAGTACAATTGCGTCTAATTCTTAGAAACTGACCAAAAGGAAGGTTCTCTCTAAAGTGTCTCAGGTGGTCGCTGGAAAAGTGGAGAAGCGTGTTCCTATCGCTTGATTTGCGGAAAAGGTTGCATTTTATCCTCCCTTCTTTATGCTTAATTTCCAAGTCCAGGAAGTTAACCATGATCTCACTGGATTCCATTGTGAATTGAATGTCGGTGTTTACATTATTAAGCCAAACTAGTAAATTGTCGAGAGTATCCTTAGTACCCTCCCATATGAAGAGAATGTCGTCAATATATCTCTTCCATTGGTGTATCCGACTTTTGAATGGGTTGATTTCAGCAAAGATATTGGTTTCCTCAAACTCCGACATAAAAGGAGAGGACAGCTAAACTTAGCGCAAAGCTCGCACCCATTGCTGTCCCTTTTGTCTGGAGATAAAACTGACCGTCAAAATCGAAGTAATTTTTGCTGAGGGCCAGCGATAGTAACTCAATAATAAAAGGAACGGGGACTCTGCTCTGGAGGTCATATTTAATCAGTTGTCTCCTCATACACTCAATTGCCTCACCCTGTGGTATGCTAGTATACAAGGATTTAATGTCCATAGTTACTAGCAAATGTAATGTCGGGTCAAAGGGAAAGTCTTTAAAAGTTTGGATAGTATCGGTAGTGTCACATAAATAAGTGGGGGTCAGGAAACTGATGGGTTTCTGGAAGAAATCTATAAATTTACAGAACCACACCCAGACACGATCGGCCGGCCTGGTGGGTTAAAGTTATTCTTGTGGATCTTAGGTAGGGCATAGATGGTAGGTACCCTACCTTGATTATTGGTCAAGAATACAAATTCTTTTTTAGTTATCCAATCTCGCTCTCTGGCGTAGTTGGCAATCTCAGTAATCTCATTAAGGATGTTTTTATATGGGTCTTGTCTGATTTTCATGTAACTTATGCCGTCGGCTAGGAGGTCGTTAACCATGAGTAGATATTGACTAGATGTCATCAAGACAATGCCACCACCTTTGTCCGCTGGTTTAATAACCAATGAGCGATTTTTGGATAGTTCAATAATGGCTCGGTTTTCTTCTCTTGATAGGTTGTGGTGGTAGTTAGATTTTTCTCTTTTAAGGGAATGTAGATCTTTGAGGACACATTTCTCGAAGGTGATAATTTCAGGGGATGCCTGATGGTCCTGAGGACAGAAAGTGGAGGGCACATGTAGCCCTGAATCAGGGTCCATTTCCTCGTGATCTTGGTCCTCAAAGAAGGCTTTTAATCACACAGTGTGGAAACATTTTCGCACCTCCATTTCGGTGTTAAACCAATCGGTTTGATGTGTGGGAACATAAGAAAGTCCTTTTGAAATCGGTGATATTTGTATTTTTGAAAGGGCAAATTTGGCCAGATTAAATGGGTATAGGTTGTTCTTCT
Organism: Ambystoma mexicanum; assembly: GCF_040938575.1. Taxonomy (NCBI): domain Eukaryota; kingdom Metazoa; phylum Chordata; class Amphibia; order Caudata; family Ambystomatidae; genus Ambystoma; species Ambystoma mexicanum. The sequence continues at coordinate 1,250,629,076 of NC_090924.1, forward strand.
ACCTGGTGCGTCTCCTGTGGCCTCGAGGATTGAGCATCATTGGTGGAAATTGATTGTGCCACGGGGGTCCCCAACTGGGTAGCCCCATCATACCGCCTCCGCCTAAAAAAGCATGTGGTGGCGGTTGTGGGTAATTGCCAAAGAGGCGTGGTTGATTTTGACGACTCTGATTATCTGACCCACTGCTGCTGGAGTTAGAAAAAGAAACCCATTTCTTCCTATATCTGCCTTGATTTTGTGAGGGTTGTTGAGTTTTTGCTGTCTCTCTAGCTTGATCGGTGGTATAGGGGAAGATTAGATCTAGGTTAAATTCCTTGGTGTCTTTGCTAAATGTTTTAGTTTTTTTGGTGATAGTCGCGGTCTTAAAGTCTGCAAAAAGTTTATTTGTTGCTAAAAGTTGTTCTTGAGCATCAGTAAGTGCCAAATTATTGATAAAACTCTGTTCCTCCTTATCTAAATCGTTTTGGATTTCTTTACTGATGCGCTGTGCCATAGAGATAGTGAGGACCGTAAGGTTGCAACTACATTTTATTGCAATGTGACTGAAGGTGGACGTGTACTCCTTATCACTAAGAAAAAGGCAGGGCTCATTACATACAATTAGGTCTGCGGGAATGATACTAGATCTTAAATATTCCCAGAGGAAATGCCCGTGTAGCTCTGTTCGAAAGTGCTTTTTTTTAATTTTCAAAAGGTCTTCGCTTCCTGAAGTTGGTGCAGGGCTTGGATTGGATCCTACAGGATCGAAAATGGATGGGCCCTGGATTATGTCTGCCGTCTCTTCTAAAGTATAACCGAAGGTTTGGCCTTCGGCCATTATCAAAGTATAAGGGAAATAGTAGTAGGCAGCACAGAGGTCTGTGGGCTGATAGAGTAAAAGAAAGTAATAAGCAGGTAAGGTAGCAAGTTGACAGCAGTATTGAAGGATAAGGGTAGGAGAAAACACAGTCCAGTGATAAATTAACTGGACGAGGCTTCCTTGATAATAGGAGCAGGGCAGGTGTCACCTTGACAGTTGGATAGTTTGATTTTGTTAATGATACCTTCAACTTCGGTAATAGAGAGGGGAGAGAAGGTAAAGGTTAAATGTAAAGGGATGGCCGAAAGGGAAGTACTCGGGGGAGTGGTGCTGGGTTTAACTGTCTGTAGGCAATTTTGCTTATTTTTGATTTTTATTTGGAGGGACGCAATTTTGTCCAAAAGTGCAGTCTGAATGTTTGCTCACCATTTAGTATCTTTGATATAGGTATCAGGGGGCGGGGCAGGTGATTCAAGTTCCTTTAGAATCTTAAATAATTCTTTAGTGTTGGAGTCTGCTTGTGTGATGCGATTGTTAACAATCACTTTTTTAGCCTGGAAGATAGCTTCTTTGTAGTTGAGGGAGGCTAAGATGAGACCGTCCTTGTGGGCATCAGAGGGGTGGCTTTTCCACCGGGATTCGGCACTGCGTTTAGCTTTACAGAGCACTTTTAGCTGTGGTGTGAACCACGAGTTGAGATGTGCGTGTGGTTTAGGTTTCCTAAGTTTAATAGGAGCTATTGAATTTAGAGCTTTGAGCATGGCGTGATTATAGGTATCTGCTAAAATAGATGGATCAGAGCAAGAATCTGTAACTTTATTAAGGGTGGGAAATATAAGAGGGAGTAATTTGTCCCTTTTGTTTCTAGTGGGCATAGCAGGCGCGAACAAAGGTGTGTGTTGGTGGACCGCATCAATATTGAACGCAATAATGTGGTGATCTGACCATGCACAGGGTGAATTAGTTAGTAGACTAATGTCGCAGTTGGAATCAGCTAGCCAGTCAAGTGTCCTCCCTTTGATGTGGGTAGGATCTTTGGTGTGAAGGGTAAAACCTAAGTCAGTTAAGGTATTTGCGAGGTCTAACGCACTGGGGTCGTTAGGATCTTGGTGGCCCAGGTTTAGGTCTCCAAGGAGGATCATGTGCAAACTAGTTTTAGATTTGTCTAATACTGAAGATGTAATCTCATCCACGAAAGATGTCACAGGGCCAGGTGGTCTGTAAATGAGGTGCAATGTAGCCATTTCATTGAGCAATAAAGGTAACTTTACCAAGAGTAGCTCAGCTGACTTGATGTTTAGATTGGGTATGACTCTCAGACCAAGAGAGTTTTTCTGGATGAAGGCAACTCCACCCCCTCTAGATTGTGAGGTGTTGCGGTCACATCTAGTGATAGCATAATCTGAAGGAATGGCGAGAGAAAGTAACGGTCCCGAAGCTGCATGTAGCCATGTTTCAGATATTGCGATGAAGTCAAGCTCTTGTGTCTTGGTCGGCAATGTCTAATGCATGAGCTGTGAGGGATCTGGCGTTGACAAGGTCACCCTTAATCTGAGTATCTTTAGAAGAGGGTGCTCAGATGTTAAGATTAGACTTGCGGTTGATGTAGGAGGCACCTGGTGGCTGGGACTGGGCGATGGAATTTTGGAGATGGTGTGAGGATTCTCAATATGACCACTAGTGCGAGAGAATCTAGATCCTAATCTCTTGTTTCTCAGGTGTAGTGCACATGGATGGTTGGATGTCAGTTTTTTAGCAAAGTGTTCCAACCATGAGGCAGGAGCGTTGAGGTACAGGTTGGTAGATACGATTTTGTCACATAACAAGGGTTGTCCCATGGAGTGTCTATATGAGTGTGATATCAGATGAGGTAGTTGGTAAAATGTTGCACTGAGTGTTGGGTCTGACATCATGGCATAGGGAGTGTTAGATGAGCGTGGGCTGGTGAACTGTGGTTGGGCTGTGAGGCCCGATGGCCAAGCTGTGATGATTAGAACTAGGAATAACATTTGCCAGGGATGCAATAGGTTACACAAAAGTATGTCACATTTAAGAATAGCATTTGACAATAGCAGCTGAGCTAACATAAGGTGCAGTCAAGTATGAAGCTAGGCAAATCGGGCACAATCGTGTAGAAGCATCACTAATTACTGTAGATACAAACATCTGGGATCAGTTGATCCTGTCTGTCAATTTGAGGATTTAATAAGTTCCATCGTTCTTTTGAACTGCTGCTGCTAAGTGCTTTTAGCAAATTCTATGCATCATTTTGATTCAAAATTCATACAATTTCTATAACGTTGTTTTACCAATTGCATAACTTGATGATGATCTTTGCCTTTCTATTTTGTTAGTTTTTCAACTTCTTGCAAAGGTCCTTTTTTTCGACAATTTGAGGATTATACCAATGAAGACGGTTCTTTCTAGTTTTGTGTGGGAGGTGTTTGACTTGCTTAAAAGGAAGTAACATCCATTCATAGTTCATTTTCGGGATACCTTTCAGATGCGTATTCGAAAATGTCTCTATTAAACTTTCAAGTTCAGCCTGGTTAATACGCAATCTATTCATGCGGTTATTTATTTCCAGGCAAGGGAGAGGTATTTTTATTTTATCAGGACATGAAATGGCCCAGGAAACTGTAAGAATATGATGGTCACCTTTTATTGAATACCAAATTAAAAACAGACACCCTTCCTTTGGTGGCACACTGTGGAAGACCAAAGGACCAAGTGTGCAGATGGCTTGCTCTTAATACATTTCCCACCTCTTAATGTTATTTGTAAAGAATTGGAAAAAGTAATCTTGTATCCCTGTACACTCCATTAGGGTCATCCTTCATTTTTACCCAATCTAAAAAATATTTTTAGCTTTCCAATGTTAGATCCTGGTAGTTTCTTATTTTTAATCTATCTTCATTTTATTAATTGTATTTCCATCTCTATTGCTTAATAAATCCAATTACAATTCAGTTTTTAAACCAGCTTGCTCTTCCCTCACTTAACCCCTGTTTGTCTTAACTGGCTTTCCCTTGTTAAAAAAAAAACACAATCCTTTTAACAGGCCAACCTCCAAAAGTCATTTTCAATTGAAGGAGCATTTCTTAACACTTGGACTATCAAGATGACTGCTAATACCTACAATCAGAGTTGCATTATCCAGAATTATTTTAGGAAAATTATTCATTTCAGGAATCCTCTCAATTAGGTCACCATCCTTCCAAAACAAATTTATTATGTGCAATGTCCTATATTTTTGGGAATATCAAGTAAAAAACAGGTCCAATACATGATGCCTTCTAGAGTGATGCTGAAGAGTTGCTGCATTATTCATATCTTAAATTCTGTTTCTCATATTATTCTTTTACTGTTTTTGATTATTACATGTATGGATGATGTAGGAGATAGGCAGTATATCAATTTTTTCATGCAATCACCCAAATTGTGTAACTTTATTTGTTCCATACAAAACAAAACTTTCTCTTTTATTAGCGACAATCCTTTAAAGAGAATTCTCAACCGAAAAGTTATAAAAACAGAGTTGCTAATTGTGCAGGTTATTCTGTAACCACTATACATACGCTTGTTCATTGAGGTTGAAATATATAGCTTTTCTATGAAAATTAAGTCTCCTCATGCATTAAGACCCTGTACAATTATAGGTGCCTGATCATTTGTCTTGCTCTGAAGTTGTTTCCATCAGGTTACCTCAAAGTACCACAATATAACCACTCGGTTTATTTCTCCAGCTATTTAACTTTACCTGGAAGAAACAAGTAATCAGTTCATGTGTTTACTATTTCTCACAATTCATTGAGAATTGTTTCAATGCTATCATTTTAGACCCATTGTCTATCAGACATAATCTATTCAGGAGGATTGCATATTTTGAATCACCAAACCTCCTTTATGTTTTTTTGTATCATCTATACATGTTGCAAAATATGAGTATCTCCACTGACAACTAAACTGATGGTAAACTTTAGGTGCTCTGCATATTTGTTTTGGAAGTTTTGTCTAAAGTGATGATCAAGGGTGAATTAAAATGCTGCATGGGGCTGGCTGATATGCAATCTCCAACCATTAGCTGCTGACTGAAAAGCCTTCATCACAATTCAGCCCCTAAAAACAGAATTCATTTATGCATCGCTAGCAGATGTGTACTGTTGCTATTGCCAAGCTACACTGTAACATACAATGCATTTTTCAACTTGCAGGACTGTCGTTTTGGCTATTAGGATAGCCATTCCTTTTATCCCTGTCTTCTGGCTTGAGAAATATACTGAGCATAATCAGCCTAATGTTGGATATTTCTCTGTTTCCAGGCATGGGAGATTAGTTTCTTGTAACAAACAATTGTTAATCCTGTCTTCCCAAATGAAACATATTTCTAGAGATATTTTCTAATGCTTCCATACACTATTAACATCCTATGAAATTAAGCTGATATCTTTGCTGGTTTGAACATTCTCTTATTATTTCCTGAGCTCTTTGCTTCCTTTCATGTTTGTTACGAAAGATGAGGCATTTTTCTTAATAGAGCCTTTGCTCTTGGTTTTCAAGTATCCCCACAGATTTCTGAATTATATAATAACTTGTGAGGTACACACTTGTTAGTGTTTTTTTAAATACAGTTTGAACACTTTATTTCATATATTTTTCATTCATATCATCCACATAAGTTAACTTACTTAGTGTTTGTTCTATTTTGTTCCACAAATAACAGTATAACACAAGTTGTTTCACTTAGTGTATTTCTCTGTGAGATTAATTGTGACTTTTCTGGTGATTAGTGCATTATTTCTTATATAAAACATTTGTGCTATTGCTAAATAGGTTGTTTATTTACAAAAAACATTTGTGCCAACATTTCTTTGCACGTGCTGCTGCTTTGCCCTTTCTTGGGATTTGTCGAGAAACATTCTTTACTTAGTGTTGTGTGTCAGTTTCGTATTTACACTTTACATTTCAATGCATACATTTCAAATTAGTGACACACGTCAATGCTACATAGACTTTTAGACATATACATCAGATTATTTCATTTTTTCTTTTTTCCATTCTTTGCGAGAGAGAAACTTCAGTGGGTCTCAAGTACCAGGCAATTTCACTGGTGTGTTATTGGGTTCTGCGTTTGCTTTGTTTGTATCATCCGGTCTCTCACTTCAGTTTTCTGATTTTGTTGCTTATATACAAGCCCTGTTGTGTGCGGTGGTCCTTCCCTGGTCCCGTGTTCGGATCCTCCTGTCCTTCTGGTTCCTTTCCCATTTGGCCCCCCTCCATTTGATTCTTAAATTTTGATTTTCATATCAGTAATGGTCTCCATTTTTGAAATTTCCTCACGTGTATCTATTGAACACACCTTGTGCTTTGAAATTAACTTCGATTTTGATCTAACAAAAAACAAATACAATATACCCTAATATACGCACCCCGGTGGTGTAAATTGCTTTTTAACCTATTGTACGTGATTTATAAAATGTTGTATTTTCATTTTCTTTGCATCTACCCTCTTCTCTTAGATTTATTTTGGCATATCATGTGTTCTTTTTCTCTAATGGGTCACCCAAGAATCAACTATCATAGAGTTACCCTCGGCCATTTGTGGGAAGGTGCTCTCATGTAGGAGAGAAATGAGACCCCATTACCTCAAATGTACACCGTACATTGCTTTGGGCCAGGAGCCAAGCTGGATTCCTGAGAAACAATTAGCAATATGAATAGGATGGGAGGACTGATAAGGCAACAGATGAAAGATACATGCATGAACATGGTTTTAATGCGTTGATGGGGTGGATCAGCTTGCATCTTTTAAGTTCCTTGTCTAACTTGTTAGATGGTTCCAAAGATTCAGTCAGTAACATGTTTTAAGTTTACACTGCTAGTTACTTTGCTGCTGATATTTCAAATCAATTTAGAAACTGATTTTAGAATGGCTAAGTTTGTGGTTTCTAAAATGCAGGATTTACTAGATTTAATTGACCGGCTCACAGTTAGTGTGTGTTAATACCTTTTGTACTGATATCACATATTATAACTCTGAAATCTGCTTTCTTTTGGGCACTACATGAATGAACTGCAGATCCCATACTTTCTGTAGTCTGTTCATCCGCTGTCAGGGGCATCAGTGCTGGCTTGTCAGATCCAGGTTTGCGTCGGTTAGTGTCCGGGAAGTGTTACTGTTGAAACATAGCTGCTGTTTACTCCTGTTGCTTTTGGTACATGATTTCTATTAAAACATAGATTGTATAATTAACTATTTAAAACCATGACATCGCATTGCCCCCTTCTTGCGGTCATTCAGAAGAATCACCATGTTAGATTAGCTGCTACATCCTGCGACACACCCCGGATACAAAAACAAATGTGCCTGCTGATTGTGAGCATGACTGCCCTATTACTAGCTCAGAACAGCATACTGGCCATCCTTTAGTTCACATTTTAGAGGCCAGGATGCTATAAGTCATATACAATCTCTTGTTATGATTGAATTCCCTGTAACATTTGTCTCCCACAGTCAGTCCTCTTTGTTGACTGCGCTATTAACACTGACATTTGTTCTGTTAAATACTCACTCTATGGTATGTCATGCTATTGAATTAGCTGATTTCATTCTTGAGTCAAAACATGAAGTCATTGCCATCACATAAACCTGGCATCAGAAATCAGCAATACATATTACTCAAATTCTGTCTCCTAAGGTTTATAATACCCTGCATACTGATTGATCTGGATCAAGAGGAGGGGGGTAGGACTGATTTTCAGAGAACATCTGAACATTTGTAAGTCTGACCTTCTGGACTTAGATCATTGTGAGTCTATGTTAATTAAGTTAAATTTGAAGCCTACAATGATGCTTAGTTTGTTATTATTATATAGACCACCTATTCACACACCGCAATTCAAGGAGCAGTTGGTATCTTCGTCTCTTGGGGCTGCCTCTAAATATTTATATCTGTTCTTACAGCATGTTAAAACTGATATACATTGCAGGGGGGAATACCCAGGATTGGGTCATGACCAAAAACCAGGCTATGTAGCCTGTAGTTGAACAAAGCTGTATCTAGTCAGATCATTCTTTCCTCCTGTTCAACCACTATCTTCCTCTACCTCTTAAAATAGAGAGTTGTGTGGCAATAAAACCTGCCTTGTAAAGGAACATCTGGAAAGTCACACATGAGGCATTTGACTTACTAGCTATTCCTCAGTTATCCACTATAGAGGGAAATTATACCAGTCAGATTGGAGCCATTACTTACAGTGACTTTGATTTTTTAGTCCCCCTTAGTCACCCTGTTCAGTAGAAAATAATACATCATAATCACTGTTTGACATCTGAAGTTCTTTCTGCTAGGAAGGTCAAACGTAGGGTTGGACGTAGTTGGGTGAAACCATTCTAACTCCACTCTTTGTGCTTATAAGGATGTGGTAAAACATTTAAAAAATATAATTTTTAAATTAAAGGAGATTAAATTAAATAACAGGGAAAAAGCAGCAAAATCAAACGCAAAGGCATTGTTTTTGATTCTGCACAAATTAAAAGGGACACCATTGACAACAAGTGGTGGCAACAAATCCATGACAGAATTACACAGAAGATATTGCAACATCAAGCTCTCATTATTGAACAAGTCAAATCTAGGGAGAACCCAGGAACTATGACATCTCCCTTTTTTCAACTGTTACCGTAGATATGCAGGCTACTGTTACACCCTTCACATTTAAGAACGTATCACAGAGTGAAATTGTAGATATTGTCCACGAGATGAAACCGAACCCTTGTAAAAGGAAAATTTCTCTGGCATCCTACTTTAAAGAGTACCTGGTATTGTTTGTCCAATGGGTCACTAGGTTCATACATTGGTTCTTCTCTGAGGCTAATGTCCCTGAATGTCTCAAAGAGGCCTGGATTGCTGCTTCTGGACAATCTGGATTTCGTAAAAACATGGCACTAAGACAGCCCTCTTGTACTTGAAATTGAATATAGTAAAAATCATCGAGAGAGGTGGCATAGTACTACTTCTGTTAATCGGCCACCTTTGATTTTGTAGATTACAATCTTTTGGTGGACAGATTGGCCGGGATTGGTAAATGCTCCAGCAGTGCTGCTAGCTGGTTTAAATCTTTCCTTGTTATGTTATGTTATTTTATTTATAAGGCACCAAAGCCCATCCAGGCGCCACGAAGAAGGAAGGTAAGGCCCTATCTAAAACAACCAGGTAGCTGTATCAGAACCTTATGATAATAAAAAGGTCTTCAACTGTTTCTGGAAGATCAGAAGATTGGTTGTATTGCATAGAAGAGTTGGAAATGCATTCCAGGCCTGTGCGGCCTGCACATGAATAGCACAGCCATTTCCACAAGCTATTTTAACTCTATCTACTTGTAGGGAGCAGGTCTTAGCTGAGCGAAGAGATCTACTCGGCGTGTATAGTTTCAGCCTGTTCTTAAGATATATAGGTGCGTCACCAAAGACGCATTTATGACAAGTTGTCAGAAGCTTAAATTTTATTCTAGCCACATCTGGTCCAAGGATGGCGAAAGTGGTCAAATACGATGCACTATCTCAAACAACGCCTCTTACTTGGAGAATGCCGCAGGGCTTGAGCCATTCACCACTATTGTTTAACGTATATTCCAGACCAATATGCAATCTCTTGTATGACCTAGGGGTGCAATTTGCTAATGATGCCGACGATACCCAGATCATACTCAAGTTATTTGGTTCCTATTCTAAACATCTGGAGGGGGTAAATTAAGTTTTCATCGCTACACAATGATGGATGGCAATGAACTCACTTGCTCTGCAGGAAAAAAAAAACAACCATCTTATTCTTGCCACTGGTACTAAGCTGAAAAAAATTGATTCCCAGTATAGTAACTTTTTGATCTCAGGTAACATTATTCAAGTTTATGAATCTGTAAAAACACTGGGTGCACATTTAGACTCCCCATTAACTTTTAAGAAACATGAATCTTATTTAAATTCCTCGTGGCCCTACATGATCCACTTGTTGTGGCACATTCTCCCTTATCATTATGAATCTAATAGGGCTCTGATTGCAGCAGCTATCATAAACACGAAGCTGGATTATTGTAATAGCCACCTTAGGGGTACCACCCAGGCCAATATTAAAAGGCTGCATGTCATTCAGAATGGGGCAATCTGTGCAGTTTGTGGAGTGGGACGTCAATCCCATGTGTCTGAGGCTCGTCCGAAGATGCATTGGCTTCCAGTAAATCAAAGTATACAATTCAAGGCATCTACCTTGGTCTATAAAGGCTTGGTCGGGTTGCCCCCGCATATCTTTGTTCACAAATTAATAAAATTCCCAGTAGATGCTCTCTGCACTCAAGCAAAGATGCCTTTTTGTCTCAATCATGCAGGGTCTTGAAGAAACTCGGAGGCTCCTGTTTTGATGCACGGGCTGCTGCTCTTTGGAATGCTCTCCCCTTTGCACGTAGGACATTTCCATCAATAGCACAGTTCAAAAAGTGCTTAAAAACACTCCTTTTTGATAAAGGCATAGACTGACTTTCTTGATTTTGTTGCTGACTTTTTTCTATCTGTTTCTTTTTGTTCTGTCTTGTGAGCGCCCTGAATATAATTAGATATAATAGAATAGAATAGAATGGTGATGTCAGACATATTTTGTTGGTGCCAACTGAAACAATGCCCATCTAACCAGCTTTGTCTTTTTCATGAGGTCACCTCTTTTATCATTATGCTATGGAGCTTGTAGGAAATTGGCGGTATCTCAGATGGCACTGCATGAATTTTCTCAGCACCTTAATTCAACCTCTCTCCCAGTGGACAGATACTTGCATCCTTAGTGCTGCCTGATGAAGCTTTAATTTCACAGTCTGCCCTAAAATGGCAGTTTCTCTAAGCTTGGTGAGGTGGTGCCTGGCGTCCATGATAACTGTCGGGGTATTAATAATGATAATTTGGCATTTATATAGCGCTCCAAACCCTCAGGTATCTGAGCGCTACTTATTATTACCCACGGTGTGTGGTGCTCATTTATCACCTCGGAAGGATGAAAGGCTGAGTTTGGCCCTGCCGGGATTCGAACCTGCAGTTAGCAAGCTATGCACTGATGCCAAAACCAGCGCTCTACTCACTGTGCCACTTGACCGGCAATTCCCCCTCATGTTCCCCTTTGTTCCTTTTGCAAGTGAATATTATTTATCTAGAATGTTACTGATCTGGCTCTCTTCCGGATGGTCAGGTTTGGAAGTGCCAAAAGGTTCCTGGCATAAGTATTTTACTGCATACGTGTAATCAGAAGTCTGTTTGAGTAGTTAGCAATTAGGACTGCAAGACGTCCAATGAATACACCTCCTGCAGATTTAATTATAGGGGCAAGTGAAAGAATTAGGTGTAGATTGTGTTATATCCTAGACCTAAAAGAGGTGTTTTTGCATGGTGTCTATTAACACCAATAGAATAGTATTAATGCTAATGATTGGTCGTTGAGTACTGATGAGTGATCATTAACGTTTAATATATTTTAATAGAAAGTAGGTTGAAGAAATGTTTATAATTAAACGGATAACCTACATGTGTAATTGTGTGTTTCTGAAAAAACACCATACCTTGCTTGCAAAGTAATATGAAGTGATGAGACATGATTGAACAGCACCGAATCCAAGTTGATATCATTTATTGAGAAGTATGGGTGAAAGAGGTGAGAAACAAGTATCCCAGCATACACTGCACATATCTTGACTCGTAATCCATTTGCTGGGTCTCACTGATGTGGTACACATTTGTCCAAGATCACATGGATGTTTTAAATTGTATGAAATGAATGTTCATTGTTGACTTAAACCAGTGGTTACTAAATAGTTTGACACAATGGGATTGAATGGTGAATATGATTTTTAGCACGACTGAAACGTTTACGGGCGGTTGGGAAGCATGATTCTGATGTTATCAGATGAATACACATTGACAAAATTAAGGAAGTCGTAAACCAGCATTAACTATGGGCGCTCAAAGTGGACATATGCTGTTTAGAATATCATCCTACATGATTCGTATGTGCATTTAATATCTAGAGTTCATTGTTTAGCAACAAACAAGTGTAAGGGGAATACTTAACTGTTACATACATTGTGTTTGGTCCTCATTTGTTTTTAGATTGATTTGTGTATTAATCTTTCCACCATGGATTCCTCTGACAGTCACCTGTCTTTTTCATGTTTCTTGAATATGCATTTTACTTGTAATCATTTGCCTTCTTGTTTAGTCTCTCACCCCCATTGCTATCAGGGCTTGGACAAAAGAAGAATGAGCAAGTGGAGTGCCTGATGACACCGAGTTGGAGCATATTTTGGACCTCCTCCTTTATAGCTTTCCTGATTGACTCTGGCAAAAGGATAGGTATATAGCCTCACGGAATTAAGTGGGGTGGAAAGATGCAATAGACAAAGTCATGTCATAAAAGTTGATTTGCCAGCAGGCTTCTTCCTGCTCTGCTTTGAGGTCTTTGGGAATTAGTTCCGTCAGCATTGTGCTTTGATAAGTTGGTATGTGGGAGTAGGGAGGCAATCAATGAGGCTTAATTTGGCTTCTGCCAGGCTTTTAGAAACGTCACTTGATACACTCGACTGGTCTTATGTAAGTCTCCTTGATGTACTCTATTGTGACCACTGTGTACATGGGTGATTAATTACACACATAGCCCCTTGGCAGTAGCTTTGTTCTCTAAGCTGTGTAGTACTAGAAGCAACAGGTCACCAACCTTGAACCACCTCAGCTGTGCTCCCAAGTCATGAAAGTGTTTCTTCTTATCTTGACTGACCAACAACTCAGGTTGGGTCAGGCATCAGATGGTCCTCAGTCTCTCCTGCGTTACCTTGAAGGAACTTCTGGATGCACCACCCTGGTCTTTGCCTCTTTCCCAACCTACTTTCAAGTTTTCTAGGACAGCACAGACTTTACTTTTGCAAAACAACTCAAAAGGGGAGAAGCTTGCCAATGCCTAATGCCTATTATTTGTTCTGGTGCAAAACAGAGCTCAGAGTTTCCCTAGTTTCTTTCATCCTTTGCATCTTGTACTTATGGTGGCCCTGAATCATGCTGTTCCCATCTTCATCATGTATCCCGGCTTGCAACATTATGTGTTACTACAGACTTCTGCAATTGTATTCGCTCTCCACTCTTGCTTCTCCACTCTTTTTGACTGCGTACTGTCTGTTCTCTCCTCCTTTCCCTTCTCCCTTTTCCTATCCCCTCCCCTTACTTTCTTCTATGCACTTACTCTATCAGAATTGTCCTTGGACCTAATATGATAGCAACCTTGTCTGTTTCCTCCACCCTCCCATTACTGTTTTTTTTCCTCCCCACCACCACTCCAGCACTATCTGGAATGTCATCAGGCCTAGTATGATAGTCCGTTATTTTGTTCCTCCCCTCCCTTTCTGCACCCCTCTTCCTCACCTTTTGTTTTTCTCCGGCTCTACTAGAAATGTCGTCAGTCCTAGTACGGTAGTCGCCTGTCTGTTTCCATTTCCTTCCCACTCTCCCCGTCCCTTCCTTATCAATGTGTTAGCTCTTGCATTATCTGAAATGCTGTCAGGCCGAGTACGATAGTTAATTTCACATCCTTACTGTTCATGGCCTGTAAGAATGTGGTTGTATTTTCCCTTGTTCCCTCCTTTGCCTTGAAGTGCTTTGAAACACATTGTGTATAAGCGCTATATAAATAAACTATCATATCAAATCATATCCAATCATATCATATCATATCATTTCATATCATATTATATCTTCAGGCAACAGCTTTCAAAGAGGGTCATCTAAGTGTTAGGAATACACGCTGTGACTTATCCAGGGTACGGCTTCATACCAGGCAGCTCTGGCAGCCAAGGTGGATGCACAGTAAATGGCATCACTAGTCCATCGCAGAGGGGAATCAGTGAGGTCCTAACAAAGCCCACACTCACTGAAGCCTGGTCGACAGTTAAGCAAGCCAAACATGTGTAAGAGTCACACACTATCTGAGAGACTCACTCCAAGATGGCCGCAATGTCTGGACACGTAGCGACAACCAAGCGCTCCAGTCACCTGTGTTTTAGGCCATCTGAGCCAAAATCGAATCTAGATGATAGCATACCCAGGTCCAGCATGATAGAATTTTCTTTCTGCATTTTCCTAATACAAAATGTACTAAATGCTAGCACACTGTATTCTCCAGTCACCTGTGTTTTAGGCCATCTGAGCCCAAATCGAATCTAGATGATAGCATACCCAGGTCCAACATGCTAGAATTTTCTTTCTGCATTTTTATAGTACAAATGTACTGAATGCCAGCACACTGTATTCTCCAGTCACCTGTGTTTTAAGCCATCTGAGCCAAAATCGAATCTAGACGATAGCATACCCAGGTCCAGCATGTTACAATTTTCTTTCTGCATTTTTATAATACACAATGTACTGAATGATAGCACACTGTATTCTCCAGTCACTAGTGCTCCAGGCCCCTGCGTCAGAATTGAACCTAGATTCCAGCAAATAGCACCTCCAAGATATAGCACAGATACTTACCTGCTCTCCATTCTAAAACACCTAGACGCTAGCGCATAGCATGTTCCTGGCTTAGACAGAAAATGTCCCCTGCCTGCCTCACTAAAGTCGCTCAGATCCTTATACTTACTACCGTTATACTTAGCATGATGTCCCTTACTATCAAAACTAGCCCTCCTAAGGACAGAAAATTGAGACTCAGGTCTAGACTGCCTAGCATCTACGAACCTATAAGAAACCATCCTAACAATGTGAACAGACGCACCAATACCGAGCCAAAGAACTATCCTCGAATAGTCAAGCAGCTCACCCATACCTGCGCTCAAACCCCTACTAAGACTCACATAACTCAAGATACCTTATCACTAGAAACTCTTCAAACAACCAAACCTAACAGTTCTTTAACGCTAATAGGATCCCTCATCAACGCTAGATCAGTGGTATCCCATGCTTCAGAAATTGCAGACATCCTAAATAATGATAACCTGGACCTATTCGCCATATCTGAGACTTGGCGTCACGAGGCTGCAGGACCAACTCTAATGCTAGCAGTGCCCGATACTACCCAATCCTCAGAGCTGACCGGCCTAATGCCAGAGGTATTGGACTAGCCATCATCTTCAAATCAAGCCACCCCATTAGCCTCCTACTCATCCTGTGAAATACTTACAGCTAAAATGTCCCTTTCCAATAACTGCACGCTATCAATCCACTTGATATACAGACCCCCTGGGCCTTTAGGCACTTTTGAAGACGATCTAACTAGCCTCATAGCTAACAATACCAAAGACCACTCCCAAACCCTGGTGTTGGGAGATTTTAATCTCGGCTTCAATGATACTGACAACAAACATGCAGAGTCAGTTGCAGCCTTCCTAAATGACCACAGTCTTGATCAGAAAGTCCTCTCCCCTACCCATATCAAAGGAACAACCCTCGACTGGGTATCTGAGCTGAACTGTAACATCAGCATTACCGATATTACTCCTCAAACATGGACTGATCATTACTTATAAACCTTCTCCGCCACACTAGATCTCCTTAGCCCTAAGACTAACAACATGGTACCCCCTCTCCTGACCAGAAGTAAGAAGGATATAACTGCTGAAAACCTTATCTCTCTTCTCCTTCGAGCTATTTCTGGATCGGAAAGTAACAATCCCGACTCCTTAGTAAATACTTTTAATGATGCTATGATTAAAGCACATAGCATCGACCTACACCCAGCCCACTACACTTGGCCTATACTGAACCTTCTTCATCCATGCACTTCTCTGTACTCCAGGCAACTGAGCATGCATCATCACCTACTAGGCCATATATGTTACATAGATTTACGAGATTGAAGTATAAACTTGATGATATATCTGTCTTTATAGTTAAACATGCTAGAGTGCCCTGGATACCTCAAGATATGCCATGTACTTTTATATATTTTGCCTATGTGTTTTATATACTATTTCTAAATACTGTAATAAGCTTAAGATTTCTTATGTATACTGTTGCGCCCGGCTACCTAAGGGTTTGGCGCGCATTACCAGATAAATAAAAAAACAATAAAACAAACAAACATGAATGGTGCACATTTTTTGATAATCCCTCCAATGCATATTAATCTGATGATGTACTGTTCCACTAGGACAGCCCGAAGCAGGATTTGGAACCAGTGCCTATTCCCGTTGATCAGAAAGATCCCTATGTAGAAATGAAGGTTGGGAATAGGGAGCCTATTTTTCTAGTGGACACAGGTGCACATAAATGTTCGATCGACCAGCCAGCGGGTTCCAAATATACCACTGTCAGGGCACAGAAATGTTTCAGTAGGGTTCTCAGGTACACCAGTAATTAGTCCAGTTTCACAACCAGTACCAATCACACTAGGTACATTCACTGAATCTTGTCCATATCTTTTGACGACAAACTGTGTCGAAAATGTGTTGGGATTGAATCTATTGGATACATTGAAAGCAGTAATTTATTGTTCTCCTGATGGCGTGTACTTGACGATTTTGCCACAACAAATTCCTGTATCGCAATTTGTGTCTCTGCCATTACCGACTGAATTGAGTGAAATACCAACTCGTATATGGGCAGTAAATGATAATGATGCAGGATGTTTAAAAGTAGAACCAGTAAAAATGATTTGAAAGAAGGAATTACGTTACCACATATTCCGCAATACAAATTCTGAATTGAAGGTGAAAAAGCTTTGAAATGCATTGTGTCTGACTTAATTTCCAGAAATGTAATTGAGGATATTTCTGGTAGTATTTGCAGTAATCCGATTCTTCCAGTTTACAAGAAAGGAGGTAATGCAATCCCTTACCGTTTTATAATTGATTTACGCGCGGTCAACAAAATTGTTGCTCCACAATTTCCGCTGGTCCCCGATGTCACTACATTTTCAACTATGATCCCAGCTTCTGAATCACACTTGAGTGTCATTGATTTGAAAAATGCGATTTTTAGTATTCCCGTTCATCCAGAAACTAGATATTTCTTTAAATTTACATTAGGAGGGCGTTCATTCACATTCACACGTATTACACAGGGTTACACTGAAAGTCCAAGTATTTACAGTAGAGCATTAAAGTAACAGCTAGATATGCTTGAGTTACCGACAGGCAGCATATTATTGCAGTATATTGACAATCTGCTTGTAGCAGCAAATTCAGAAGACATTTGCAAAGAAAGTATGGTCTTACTATTGACACATTTAGCGGCACACGGTCAAAAGGCATCTTTGAAGAAATTCCAGTATTGTTGAGAGGAGGTGGCCTATTTGGGCTACCTCCAATCGAAGGCGGGAAGAAGATTGACACCAGAACGTATAGAATACATCTCTGATATGCCTACTCCAAATACGCAAGAGGAAGCTAGGGCTTTAATTGGCATGGCTTCATATTGTAGACAGTGGATTCCCAAATTCTCTATGATTGTGAAACCCATAGTGGCATTGACAAGGAAGAATGTTACCTTACTTTTGCCATGGAACATGGAGTGTCAAAAAGATTTTGACCTGCTCAGAGCTGCGTTATGCTCAGCTCCGGTTTTGGGCAGACCAAATTATGAGAAGTTTTTTATGTTGTTTGTACATGAAAGCGATGGATGTTCTTTGGCTGTTTTGACTCAGGAACACAGGGGCAGAAATAGACCATGCCGTTATTTCTCTTCCACGTTGGATCCTGTTGTATGTGCTTTGCCACGTTGCTTGCGAGCTGTTGCTGCTGCTGCCACATTAGTGAAACAAACCAAGGGGATGGTTTTAGGTCGCTCTTTAACCGTGATGGTACCCCATTCAGTAAACGTTCTTTTAAATAGAACGCAGATGCAACATTTCACATCTGCCCAACTAACAACGTATGAATTCATTCTATTTGCACCGCATATTCAAATTAAGATATGTTGCTCTTTGAAGCCAGCTGAGTTATTGCCCCCTCCAAGTAATAAAGGTAGTGAGAAACAATTATCACATAATTGCTTAATTATTACTGAGCAAGAGACAAAAGGAAGAATTGATTTAACTGATATACCCCTGAAAGAGCCAGATGGAGAACTGTTTTGTGATGGCTCCTGTTTTAAATTACCGAATGGCTTATCAACTGCTGCTTATGCCATTACTACACTGAAAACTATTGTAGAGAGCAAAATAATCCCACATAACTCAGCACAAGCTGCGGTAATAATAGCTTTAGCCAGAGCATGTGAAATTTCTGAAAACCTTAGTGTGAACATATACACTGAAAGTCAATACGCCTTTGGGGTGTCCACAACTTTGGCTGATTATGGGCTGACTTCACATGGAACTAAGATTGAACATGGCACTTTAATAGTGAGATTGTTGTCAGCACTTGCGCTTCCCAAGCGATTGGCAATAATGAACAGCAATGCACGTAAAAAGATAACGTGCAACGTAGGAAAGGGAAACGCATTTGCGAACAGAATCGCAAAACAAACTGCCACTGATTTGCACACAAAAATGTATGCTGAAACAACAGAGAGGGTGTCCTGCATGATAGAGGATGGAATTGAGACTGTTCAAGAAATACAAGCAGAAGACACTCCTGAGGAAATAAAACAATGGTCCGAGGGTCCAGCAGAATTAGATCCCGAGGGTTGTTGGGTTGACAAAGAAATCAGTAGATGGATGTTGCCGAATGCATATGTTATGGCAATGGTTACTATGTCCCATGGTCTAACACATATATGTGCGAATAAGATTTATCAGCACCTTGATTCTGTATGCCACAATGACAACATTATGAAAAATGCAGAGAGATTGGTTAAAAATTGCATGACTTGTTTACAACATAACATTGGAAAAGGAACAGTGACACCAGTAGGAAGTTTTGGTCCTCCCTCAATGCCTTTTGAGGTCATTCATGTTGACCTCATAGAAATGGAGGGATGCCACAACTTCAAATATGTCCTTGTAGTGGTCTGTGCATTTAGCAAATGGGTAGAGGCCTATCCCCTGAAAGATTGTTCAGCTATGTCAACAGCGAAATCCATGTTAAAGGAATATTTTCTGAGGTTTGGGCTACCTCGTGTCATATGGTCAGTCAATGGCCCACATTTTATAGTGGCCGTGATATTACAGATTTGTGCAGGCCTCCAAATTGATAAATTATTCCATTCAGCCAGACACCCTATGAGTGCCGTTCTTGTGGAACGGCAAAACGGTATCTTGAAAAATAAGCTGGCAAAGATATGTGCCGAAAGTAATTTTAAATGGCCCAATGCATTACCCCTAGCCTTATTGTCCATGTGCACGTCTGTGCAAGCAAGGACTGGTCTCTCCCCCTATGAGATAATCATGGGAAGACCAGCCAATGTATGGTATGTGTCACGTCCAAAAAGATTGAAGGATATAGAATATCCGCTAGTTACTGAATATTGTAAACAGTTGACTCAAATCTTGCGTTTGATTCATCAGTAGGTGCAGGAGGCTATTCCTGTCATATACACAGGCCCAGTTTATTGTCTGCAACAGGGGGAATGGGTCCTAGTGAAGAACTTTGAGAGAAAATCTTCACTTGCACTGCGGTGGAAGGGACCGTACCAGATACTACTGGCCACACAGACTGCAGTTCGAGTAAACAGTCGAAAGCACTGGATTCATGCAACGCACATGAAAAGAATTCTGTTTCCTTTACTACATGAGAAAGAGACCGATGATCCTGACTTCCAGAGTAAACCAGCCTTGATTGATCACATAGACATCGCAGAAATTCAGCCGGAACTACTTCCTGAGCCCGAGAAGGGACCTGGGTAGATTACAATGAAATTTGAAACATCAATGTTACCTCAACATTGTTCTGCTGCTGCCTCATCATCACCAATTGCATTGCCGATTGGTACTGTGTGTGCACCTGCTGCATACAAGGATAGTGCATTATTCATTGATCACACTGTACCTGGAGCTTTAAGGTACAATCTGCATCCACGAATTTGGAAGTAATTGTAAACAGCCTTTGTTTCTGGCTCACGAACAGAGGCCTACGGAAAGGGAACACATGAGCTGTATCGGATGAGAGCTATGACATGCGATTTCCCGGTACTATCATTGAAAGTGAAGTGCTTTGCAACCTAGCATGAACAAGCAGGGGCAAAGGTACTGACACTATGAGAAATTGATATTGATACTTGCTCCTGCCTTTAGGAGCCTTTGAGGTAAACCCCAGCTTGCTGCCATCTTAAGCAGGCTGAACTGAACTTGCTTGAACTCTGTTCATTAAAACGTGTGTTGCTGTGGGAGACTTTTTTTGCCGGAAACTGAGAAACTTTTGAAATAAGCCCTTATAGATCATGCCTGTATTCGCTCTTGCTGCCGCCTGTGCTGATGAAGACATTAATAGAACTATAGACATTGACATTGAATCTGCTTCGAGAAAGACTTGGTCCACGAAGACTAAACTGCTCCTGGTTATCATATCTATCTGTAAAGTATCTACACTAATCCCAATGTTTTGGTAGTTAGAATGTATACAACCCATGAACACCCTATTGCCCACTGTCAATGCTCCCACTATGAAGACCCCAGCTCATGTGCTTTCTTACACTCTTCCTCCATGAGCTATTAAAAACAGAAAAAGTTATGATATCAATACTCCATTACTGATTATGAATATGACACATGCTATCCTAAATCATGGGAAAAGAGGAATAGGTTGGTATATACATCCTCTACCGCTCAGTACTGCCTGTTATGCATCATTAAGAGCTCTATTCTTTGAGAGACGGAATCATAGTGTCACTGGAAACTTTGATGAAACAAACATAAATACATTCGGAAGATTGGTATTGACACCTTTGGGTTGTTCTCTGTTTACAAATAGAAGCAAAATGAACACTGTATCGACCAGTCCCATTGATAAACTCTCTAGGCCTTACCAGTCCCTAATTACTTTCAAAATGGCTCCGTTTGGAAACAAAGATACCATACCTCCCTCCTATACTATTAACCATAGTCCACATTCTGTTTGTGGAAAAAATGTATGAATACTGCAGTACTTGAGCACAAAGAGAAACCATTATATATATGTGCTTCTGTCTATTTCGTGTGCGGGGACCAAGCTTATCCATGGTTACCTAGAAACTGGGAAGGTACCTGTTATTTAGGGATACTTTTACCTGGTGTATTTCACGCCGCAATCTCTGAAATAGCAAAAATATCCAGATCCCGGCCACAACGAGATGATACTGCTGGGAACATTTTTGGGGACTTAGCTAAATCCTTTATACCTTTTTGGGGACAGGCAATAAACTCATGGAATATTAGAAAACTGTCCAGGGTGTTAGAAAAAACAATTAATGGAACCACTGACATACTGTACAACATGACACTGGAACAAAAAGCAATCAGGCTAGTTGCACTTCAGAATAGAATGGTTCTTGATGTTATTTTGGTTGATCATGGAGGTGTATGCAAATTAGTGGGAACAGGGTGTTGTGTTTAATTAAGTGACTCCTCCCCTACAATATGTTAAGCAATTAAGACATTACACATTCTAAGTTCTGAAATCCATGTTCCCACAGGTGGCAGGAATCTAAATTTGAGTACATGGTTCTGGGAACTGTTATGATCCTGGGGATGGAAACTAATTGCAATTTGGGTTATGACATTTAGGGGCCGATTCATGGAACAAACGTGCGCCGAAAATCTTCGCGCAAGCAGGCGCAAGCAGGCGCAAGCGGAAAAAAACAGGCGCACGCGCACGCGTGCGATTCATGGAAGTCCCTGCGCGTGTTTACCTCGGGATGTGCGCCAAACCCGTGCATGGCGCACACGTCACTGCAACATCCCAAAAGACGTGCGCGACGCGCACAGTGAAAGCGCACAACCTCGGCGCATAAACCAGAAAGTGGGCGGAACACGGGGCGTAATGCGCGGAATGGGGAACAACTCGCGAAAACAAGGGCGTAACTGGGGATGTACTGCAGGGAAGCAGACGGAACGCCCATACGCACCCGAACCACACGTATTCATGGAATCGAATAGGGCAAAGCCACGCACAGCGAAAGACACGCACAAGCCGATACACGTCCGCCACACGAAGGCAGGCGGTAGCGTCCCTGCGCATTACAAAAGTGGCAACATACAGCAATTGTGCGAGCCGGGCACATGTATTTCGGGGTTGCGCGGGAAGTTACACACGCGATTGAGCGGGGTACGTGTATTCCGGGGGTTCGCGGGAAGTTAAACACGCGATCTGGCCTGGGGGAGCGGGCTACGTGTATTACAGGGGTTCGCGTGAAGTTTTCCACGCGATCGGGCCTGGGGGAGCGGGCTACGTGTATTACAGGGGTTCGCGTGAAGTTTTTCACGCGATCGGGCCTGGGGGAGCGGGCTACGTGTATTTCAGGGGTTCGCGTGAACTTTCTCACGCAATCTGGCCTGGGGGAGCGGGCTACGTGTATTTCAGGGGTTCGCGTGAAGTTTCTCACGCGATCGGGCCTGGGGGAGCAGGCTACGTGTATTTCAGGGGTTCGCGTGAAGTTTCTCACGCGATCTGGCCTGGGGGAGCGGGCTACGTGTATTTCAGGGGTTCGCGTGAACTTTCTCACGCGATCTGGCCTGGGGGAGCGGGCTACGTGTATTTCAGGGGTTCGCGTGAAGTTTCTCACGCGATCGGGCCTGGGGGAGTGCTACGTGTATTTCAGGGGTTCGCGTGAAGTTTCTCACGCGATCTGGCCTGGGGGAGCGGGCTACGTGTATTTCAGGGGTTCGCGTGAAGTTTCTCACGCGATCGGGCCTGGGGGAGTGGGCTACGTGTATTTCAGGGGTTCGCGTGAAGTTTCTCACGCGATCTGGCCTGGGGGAGCGGGCTACGTGTATTTCAGGGGTTCGCGTGAAGTTTCTCACGCGATCGGGCCTGGGGGAGCGGGCTACGTGTATTTCAGGGGTTTGCGTGAACTTTCTCACGCGATCTGGCCTGGGGGAGCGGGCTACGTGTATTTCAGGGGTTCGCGTGAAGTTTCTCATGCGATCGGGCCTGGGGGAGCGGGGTACCACTCACCGTCTGCCTTGCGTGTAGAAGAACGCGTAGCCAACACCCGCTGTGAAGTAATAGCGTGAACCCCAACGGATGGAAAACACACGCACCGCACGAAAAGCACGTACAGAACATAAAGGCACGCGGGATCACCAAGCCCTGCCAGGGCAACGCCCGTGCGTAAAACGTCACAGACGCGCTTACGCTGTAAGGGCCTTTGGTCCAATGAAATCGCGTACGCGTGCTGACGCGCTTACGCGCTAAGGGCCTTTCCTCGATTTTCATGCTGACGTGCAGGATTTTCACGTGCCAAATCACTCCATATCAAGCTGGCCACGCGAAAACACACGGAAGACCGCGCTCCTGCCCAGAAGGCCGAATTACTGCCCCCCAGTGCCCCGAGCAGCCTCCCACGTGCCATCTGCTGCTGCCTGCCTGCCTGCTGCCACCGTGCCCTGCCATTTGGTGCCTGCACATCAGCCATCTGCAGGTGTCCAGTTGCTGTGTCCACCCCTGCTGGAACAGAAGACTCCCGACTCGGATAACATCGCTCCACAGCCCAGCCCCAGGACCCAGTTGCCCACCCACTCCTGCCCCTGGGGTTGCCATGTCGGGCACATCAACATCTGGCACCAGTGGCAACCCCCGGCCAGAGGGGCAGAGGGGCACCAGCTTCACTGCCACCGAAGTTGGTGTCCTGGTGGAGCAAGTCCTGGGGCAGTATGATGCCCTCTTCGGATCGTCCCGCGCCAACAAGGAAGGACGGGAGAGGATCTGGGCCGACTGTGTGGTTGCCATCAACGCGGAGGGGGTGGCAACCCGCACCATCCAGAAGGTCAAGAAGCGCTGGGAAGACTTGAGGTCCAGGACCCTCATAAAGGCCCGGCGCCTCGTGGAGGGGGGCCGAGGCTGCATGAGTTCCATCCAGATGAGGGTCCTGGAACGCGTACACCCAGCGCTCCACGCCCAAGTCCTTGAGAGGGAGACCCGTCTGGAGTTGAGCGGTAAGTGGCCAAGCATTGCTGTGTGAGACAGGGCATGTTGCAGTGTGCTGGTTGTCTGATACCTGCCTGAATGTGTGACATAGGCCATGTACGCATGTATGTGTGCAGGGACATCATGGTAATGCATGTGCGATCAGCAATGTGTGAACCGCACGGTTGTTGCATGTGTTTAAATGCGACATGGGGAGCCCTATGCAGATTGTACACATGAGAGCATGGCAGTCTCTGTTCCTGGACATGGGTGGGGGTGAGGGATGGGTGCTGATGCCAGGTACATATATGGTATCCATGTCTGTGTGCCTGACCTGCGTTTCTGTGACTTGTGAATGCCATGGATGCATGACACATGTCTGTGACAATGTACAGATTCACTGATGCAGCCTAGTCATCCTTGTATCCACTGTGATTGGGGTGTACGGGGCCAGATGGATGTGACTGAGGTGAAGTGTGTGCATGTG
This sequence comes from Ambystoma mexicanum, assembly GCF_040938575.1. Lineage (NCBI taxonomy): Eukaryota > Metazoa > Chordata > Amphibia > Caudata > Ambystomatidae > Ambystoma > Ambystoma mexicanum. The sequence continues at coordinate 1,250,653,363 of NC_090924.1, forward strand.
ATAGGCATGACCCATGATGCATATGAGTAGCATTACATTGTATGTTTCGAGAGTCAATTGGACATGTATGGAAGTGTGTGTTTTGCCTGGACTGACACATGTGGGGGGACATGATGGAAGTGTACTTTGACAGTGGCACTCATCTGCTATTGCTTCCTGTCTAGGGGACCATTGTACAGTACCCTGATGCTTGTGTTCTATGTCTCCCTCTACGCAGCGGCTAGTGAAGAAGAGGGCGGAGACAGCGCTGTGGAGCAAGGCGGCGGGGATGCCCCCACGGCTGCAGCGGAAGGAGTGGGTGAGCCCCCACAGGGGCCTGCTACGGCGGAAGACGGTGAGGAGCCATCCAGGTTGGTGGTTTCCACAGAGGAGGAGGAGGCCGCCACTGAGGCGCACATGGGGCCTGGTGGGGGCATCCCTGCTGGTGCAAGTGATGCAGTCCAGGGGCAGGGGCAGGAGGCAGCACAGGTCACCGTGGAGGGGCCTGTGCATGTCGCTGTCCCTGACCCTGTGGGTGCACCACCATGCACCAGCAGGGATGCCCCGTCCCAGGCCCGTCCGCAGGTAGAGGGGATGTCCATGTCATCTGACTCCCCTCCACCTGCGGACGAGGGGACCCCTTTCCGTATGGAGAAGGTCCTGATTGGGGTTGTGATGCGCATGGCTGTGATTCGTGATGCCGTGTGTGCTTCCCAGGAGGTGCACGCACGTCATCACGAAGAGCACCGTGCCAACGTGGCCCAATTGGGATCGTCCATGTTCGGGGGTTTCCTGCATGTGTCGGCCAATCTGGCGGCCCTCTCCTCCTCTGTGGAGACTATACGCCAGTCGTTCTCCTTGCCGTCTGCCGGCCCAGATGCCACCAGGGCCCCCTGTGGACCTGCCCTGACCAATGCAGCCAGCTCGGTGGGGATCCCATCCCTGCCACAGTCGGGAGTCAGAGGTCCAGCAGGGGTGGACACACCGACAACTGGACCCCAGCAGATGGAGGATGTGACGGCATCATCGGGCAGGGCACGTGCACGACGGCGTCGGTGGTTTCCATCAGCCTGGATGCCGTCGTGCTGGCACAGGCAGTTGTGTCGGAGGCAGCAGCATGCTCAACGTGGGAGGCATCATGGCTCGGGGCCATCAACATCAGGGGTGCAGGCATCGGCCGGAGGGCAGGAGAACCCTGGAATGGGAGTGGCTTCCGTGTGGGAGCGTTTGTGCCAGCAGATAGGTGCGGAGCGGCAGCGGGCAGAGGAGGAATGGCTCACAATGGTCAGGGCGGAGGACTCCATGCGGAGGGCGCTGAGGCGGGCTGAGTGCCTCGAGGGTCTTCGCAGGGAGTTGGAGCTGGACACTGCATTATCCCTGTGGGACCTCGGGGCCAGGGAACATGCCCGCCTCCAAGCCATTGAACGGGAGTTCGATGATGCCCTGGCCCATGACAACAACCAGTGAGCCGTCGGACTAGCCCGCTGCCTTTGTATATAGTTATATAGTTAGTGGTAGGTTTCCTTTAAATTGTTATTTTTTTATTTGGTTGCGATTGGACATTGCGCCACTTTTTTGTATATAGTTTAGTTTTTAGTTAGTTGACATAGTTAGGTTTCATTTGGTTGGGCTCATGGACCCGGGATTGTCTTGTAAATAGTTCTTCTATGGATTTTTTGATTTTTTGGATTTTTTTCATGGACATTCATCTTCTTTTTGTTGTTTTGCTTTGTGGTTTTTCTCATTTCATTTCCATTCTAGTTGATCTACAATACATTTTTATTTTCATCCTTCAATGTGTCGTATCATCTCATTACTTTCATGCATGTCATGTTGGGTGTTTTAACATTCACTTGCAGCCATTGTGTGTGACAGACGTGTTCATTTGCATTATTTACATTGGGTGTGTAACATGTAATTGCCTTTGATATGTGGGTGGATGTGATAGTTGGTTGGGCCTTTTGGCAGGGCAGGATGGCCATTACGGACATGATTGGGGATTGTTGGGACCCAGGTGCAGGGGGGCATGGATGGGACATGGGCGAGGGCCTGGTGGAGGGTGCCCCGCAATGCTGGGGGGTGGGGGTGGTGGGGGACATGAGTTGGACATGGGTGGGGGCCTGCTGGCAGGTGCCCCACAGTGCTGGGGGGTGGGGGTGGTGGGGGACATGAGTTGGACATGGGTGGGGGCCTGCTGGCAGGTGCCCCACAGTGCTGGGGGGTGGGGGTGCAAGGGGAAATGAGTTGGACATGGGTCGGGGTCTGCTGGCAGGTGCCCCACAGTGCTGGGGGGTGGGGGTGGTGGGGGACATGAGTTGGACATGGGTGGGGGCCTGCTGGCAGGTGCCCCACAGTGCTGGGGGGTGGGGGTGCAAGGGGACATGAGTTGGTGTTCATTAGTTCAAGGAGACATGTGCCTTTGCTGGGGGGCATGCCCATGTTGGGTGGGCTGCCTGCGGGACATGACCAGGGATGCAGGGTAGTCCCCTGTGGTGTGGGCTGCCTGCAGGGTCCGTGGAGGGTGTACAGGGAACACCTGGGAGGACCCACACTGTCAAATCACATGTAGGACTCCCCGGCACCCCTGAAATACACGTACCCTGCTGAAAACGCGTGTAAAACTTTCCGCGCACCCCTGGTATACACGCACACGCTCCCCCAGGCCATTCACGTGCGGAACTTCCCGCGCACCCCTGGAATACACGCGCCCAGGCCAATCGCGTGTGGAACTTCACGCGCACCCCGAAATACAAGTACCCTGCTGATATTGCGTGTGGAACTTCCTGCGCACCCCTGAAATACACGCGCCCAGGCCAATCGCGTGTTGAACTTCCCGCGCACCCCTGAAATACACGCGCCCAGGCCAATCGCGTGTGGAACTTCCCGCGCACCCCTGAAATACACGCGCCCAGGCCATTCGCGTGTGGAACTTCCCGCGCACCCCTGGAATACATGCGCCCAGGCTATTCGCGTGTGGAACTTCCCGCGCACCCCTGAAATACACGCGCCCAGGCTATTCGCGTGTGGAACTTCCCGCGCACCCCTGAAATACACGCGCCCAGGCCATTCGCGTGTGGAACTTCCCGCGCACCACTGGAATACACGCGCCCAGGCCATTCGCGTGTGGGACTTCACGCGCACCCCTGGAATACACGCGCCCAGGCTATTCGCGTGTGGAACTTCCCGCGCACCCCTGAAATACACGCGCCCAGGCTATTCGCGTGTGGAACTTCCCACGCACCCCTGAAATACACGCGCCCAGGCCATTCGCGTGTGGAACTTCCCGCGCACCCCTGAAATACACGCACCCAGGCCATTCGCGTGTGGAACTTCCCGCGCACCCCTGGAATACACGCGCCCAGGCTATTCGCGTGTGGAACTTCCCGCGCACCCCTGAAATACACGCGCCCAGGCTATTCGCGTGTGGAACTTCCCGCGCACCCCTGAAATACACGCGCCCAGGCCATTCGCGTGTGGAACTTCCCGCGCACCCCTGGAATACACGCGCCCAGGCTATTCGCGTGTGGAACTTCCCGCGCACCCCTGAAATACACGCGCCCAGGCTATTCGCGTGTGGATCTTCACGCGCACCCTGAAATACACGTACCCTGCTGATATCGCGTGTGGAACTTCACGCGCACCCCGAAATACACATACCCTGATGGAATCGCGTGTGGAACTTCCCGCGCACCCCTGAAATACACGCGCCCAGGCCATTCGCGTGTGGAACTTCCCGCGCACCCCTGAAATACACGCGCCCAGGCTATTCGCGTGTGGAACTTCCCGCGCACCCCTGGAATACACGCGCCCAGGCTATTCGCGTGTGGAACTTCCCGCACACCCCTGAAATACACGCGCCCAGGCTATTCACGTGTGGAACTTCCCGCGCACCCCTGAAATACACGCGCCCAGGCCATTCGCGTGTGGAACTTCCCGCGCACCCCTGAAATACACGCGCCCAGGCTATTTGCGTGTGGATCTTCACGCGCACCCTGAAATACACGTACCCTGCTGATATCGCGTGTGGAACTTCACGCGCACCCCGAAATACACGTACCCTGATGGAATCGCGTGAGGTACTTCCCGCGCACCCCAGTGATACATGTAGCCCGCTTGCTGTGCTGGTACAGGGTTAGCGCAGCCCTTTGCGCTGGATTCGGTATGTTGATGGCTTTTCCCTGCGCGGGAGGCGTTCTTGGGGGCGTAACTGGCGCTGCTGCAGGGTCGCTGCGCCACTGTGCGCCACGGCTGGTTTTGGTGGCTGGAATCCATGAATACGCTGTGCGCGGAAATGGATTTCAGCGCACGCGGCTGGCGCAGGGATTCGCACGCGCACACTGTGCGCCAGCCGCGTGCGCCACTTGTGCCCTGAATTCTATGAATTACCCCCTTAGTATCCTCATATTCTGCTGTTGTTTCATACAATGTTTGCCAGCCATTTGCTCTATGATTACAAATAAATGTTTGCAGATAATTTGTACAAAGATTGTGAAGCTCACATCTCATATGATAAATGGTGATCTCAAACATGAAAATGAAATAATCAAAGAGTGTATGGCAATCAATATCTCTGATAATGATTATGATAGCGACATGTGTAGTTCGGAAAGTGACACTTGGTCTGATGTGGACACAAGGTCCGGATGATGATGATATTGGCTTAAGCCCAAAAGGAGGGTTTGTGAAACTGTAAATGTAATTGCATAGCCCGAATAGTATGAATAGTATGAATAGTATGTTGGCCAGAAGCAAAACGCATCATGTGACAAACCATGAAACCTGAATGTGACCAATGGGAGTCCATTCTGTAATGCCATTTTCTTTTCTGCAACACTTTGCAAACATATTTTGTGTTTCAGACCTACACACGGTGCATGGCCATAGCTTGAACTTTGAATGCTAATATAGACAGGAATGTGAAACCCTGCAGAAATACATTGTTTTCGTATACGGTAAAGCCTTGCAGCTGTACAAAGCCGCAGCTAATCAGAAGCCCAGATGCCAGCCTGTCTTGCAAGCACTGTTGTAAAAGGCAGTTAAATGAGAATTATATGCAACTAACAGTGCTCCTTGACGGAAGATGGTATTTCTCTGCTTCAGAACTGTCTGACCCTTAGCCCATGAGCGCAGCGAACAGATAACGTTGGTTGGAATGTCTTCCTGCTAGAACATGATATCTTTCCTTGTGCCAATGCCCCGTGTTCCCCATAACAGAAAACTGTTTCTGCAGCCTCGGCTAGAAATACTAAGGGTTAGACTGAATGATTAGACTAAATGACATTACGTGCAAAACTGTGAATTACCGAACCCTAGCTTGTATGTCACGTATAAGGGCAGACCGAATAATACTGTAGAATTATGATGTATTATGTATATATATATGACTGCTTTACCGCAGATCGGTCTCTCTCCTCTCACGGTGTCTGAGGCGTTGAGACCCAGTCGGCCTACTGAGATACTCTGAAAATAAACCAGACCTGTTTGGGAAACGAACCTCACGACTGGCGTGTTATTATTATATGGTATTGTGCCTTTATTTCACATATGGTCTTACACTTACACACCTGGTCAAGTATGTGCATGAAATCAGTCTAAGTTTGGGTAGAGTTATCTTGCATATCTTTGCTCAAGAGTTCATTCATTTTCTTAATGGCATGTATTGACCAACGAATTTTAGTTCTGCCATAAATTTCCAATTGGTGGATATATACGCCACTTTTAAAAAAAATGATAATACATTAATCACAGTGTCATAAGGATATCATGGTCACTGGTCGGAGCTGGCAGCACTCTGAAGTCAATTACTGTGGCTAGGGCTTTTTCCAATGCAAATACATAGTCCAGAGTTGCACCTAACTGATTTCTGGACCAGGTATAATGTTGTGGTGTATCTTTCGCCAATGAACCATTTAGTATTTTAAAGTTTCTAGATTTTATAAGGGCCAGCCATAGCTTTGCTCTATTTGCCAATTATTTTTTTACTATGCCTATACACTTCAGGTTTAGGTCACCCGCTATAAGAGTTATGTGTGTTTCCTTCTAATGCCATTAAGTGGAGCATCTCAGCAACTAATTCCCAAAAATATTTACCGTTCAACATTGCCAGATTCTTAAATAAGTTCAGAATCTCTATTTGTGATATGTCAGCATTGTCATGATCCCAGAATACTATCTTTGTCAGTTGCACACACGGATGGGGAGAGGCCCATGTGTATAAATTGCCATTCATGTCTAATTTGACCGCAGTTAACAATCCAGCCTACGGCCTGCCCTTTCCATGATAGACGGCTGGTACCCAAGTGACTTCATAACCTGGCAAAATAGGTTCTTTCAACAGCCAAGTTTCTTCTTATGCAATAATTTTAACATTTGCCAACTTGGTGGCATTACCAGCATTTCACAAGTGCCTGTGACTCCGAGTTTTCTAACACACCATCTTAATGGTGGTTATAGAGTCTTGTCTTCGGCATTAGTACATATTTTCATAGGGAAATTCATCTCTTGCCTTTTTCAGCCACGTCCAGTTTGACTGGTTCTCTTCTTCATATTCTCATTTAAAATGTACAGTTCTAGCTATCCTACTAGAATCTTCTGTACAATTTATGTGAATATTGTCTAGTTTGTATTTTTTTTATGGAGAAGAATATGTATACATCTCGTTCTGAGGCAACGATTGTTGAGCCAGCTCCACATGAAAGCCTACTTCGCTCAATGTGTGTCTTGCTTTCCATATTAGATATTTAATGAACATTGAGGGTGTAGTTAGAATAACTGTGTCCAGATTACTAGATTTTTGAAATCACACATTTCCAATAATGCATGATCTTATACATTGCAAGTTTGGAAATGAAAGGTGGTCATTAATGTAGTTTGATTTGGAAATGGGTCATTGGGATGGCAATTTAACATATTCACTCACAATAGGCCTCACATTTTTAACTGAGCGGATCGCATGCCTTTTTCAGTATCAGAGCATTTTGCAATTGGTTTATTTTTTTTTACCGTAAACATTCTTTTGTATTTTTCCTCTATTGTAAGGACTGTCTCTCATTCTATTCCGATGGGATGTTAATTTGCAGATCATCTAATGTATAGGGAGTCTTATGAGTTCTAACCTCTTCGGAGTCCTGTGTCCGACCATTCTCAAGCTCAATGTCTATATGGTCTGGTGGCATTGGGTATGTAGATATATTCATTAGCGCTTCCTCATCGACCTCTGAACGCATGGACACATCACTCTTATTATGGCCATTACATTGTTTAGTCGAGGGGGCTTAGAGTTCTAAGGATTCTCTTTTCAAGTTACTAGAGTTTTTGTCTTTTTTGTGTGAATTATGGCCTGTAATGGTCAATTGGGCAATTAATTTCTTTGCATGATTTGTTTTCCTTTTTTTGCCATATTTTGTTTTTTTGATTTTTTTTGAAGTTCGCATTTTAGTAAGCCTAGTCTTCCTTTTATGTGTTTTATGAGTCCTAAAGACTTCATAAAGCGGTTCCTCGCGTTTTTCTGTGCATTTTTCAGGAGAGGGGAGTGTCGCTATCATACAGGCCTCCATCTCATGAAAAGACAGCTCCATGACAGGGCATTGGGCATGTTCTTGGGTTAAAGCCTGAGCCGACAACATATGTGAGTCATTTATAACAACCAAAGATTGCTCAGCTTCACCAATTTGCAAAGCCAACCCTTTCGACTTCCCTTATGATAAGCAGCCTTCATGACCAAGTCACTTCTCTATTTGAGGCTGCCATTCTCAGTAGACCCCATCCCCAGCACATGAGAGCACACGTTAGGCTCCACCTTATCTCTCACACCCATTCACATCAGACCACTGAGCTCTCTAATGCAGGAGTTCAAGCAGCTCATCAAGTGTACATTCCTCTACCACTCCCACCTCATGTTCAAGCTGATTTTCAATGGACTGCACAACCAGAAATAAATGAGTGCATTTTAATTGAGACTGTCTCTCTTGTCTGTTTTTTTCCCACGCAGGTTCATTGGTAGAGCAATGTCTACTCTGTGCCAGCCACTCCACGGAAGCTTTATTTTATCAGCCCTGTGGGTATAACCATATGTACATATAATGTATTTATTTATTTATTCAGATTTGTAGAGCGCATGCCAGCCCGGGGGCATCGTGGCGCTTGTTACAGACAGTATCTTGGTTACATAGGATACAGTAATTACATACAATACAGAATTTACAATAGACATGTATACATTAATGATGCAGTATATTTACAGGATTTCTGAGAGTTTCCTACTTATTTTGCAAGGACCGAGGTTTTCAGTTTCCTGCGAAAAATAGGGAGTGAGTTTTCCGCTCTAATGTCTGCAGGGAGAGCGTTCCATGTCTTGGCTGCAATGTAGGGGAAACTTAAACCTCCGGCTTTGGCTTTTCTAATGCATGGGTTGCAGATTAGGTTGGAGTATTGTGTCCTGGTGGGACGGGAGGAGGAGGGTTTGAGGATGGTTTCAGATAGATAGGACGGGGCCGAGAGAGAGAGGCATTTATGAGTGAGGGTGAGGATTTTGAGAGTGATCCGTAATTTGACCGGGAGCCATTGGGCTGAGTGCCTGGCTTGGGTGATATGCTCTCTTCTTGGGATGCTAAGAGCGGCCCAGAGAGCATTGTTCTGCGTGACCTGTAGTCTGTTTATGTTTTTGACTGATGTGCCTGCTAGGAGTGCATTGCAGTAGTCCAACTTGGCTCCAATGGTTGCCCTCGCTATAGAGAGGCAGTTGGGTTTAGAGAGGTAGGGTTTGATGGCGTTTATGAGTTTGGTGGTGTGTGCAGATGCGGAAGTGATAGCGCTGACTTGTCTAGTCATAGATAGTGAAGAGCCAAGGTATACTCCCAGTGTATTTACAGCTGTGGATACAGGGATAATGGAGTTGTCAATGGAGAAGTTGGCGTACAGTTTGTCAAGTTTGTCTAGGGTGTTCTGCTAACCTAATATCATGATTTCAGTTTTGTCACCATTGAGGCAGAGGCCATTAACTGCCATCCATGCCTTGATGACGGAGTAGATTGTGTGGAGTTCCTTGGCATCTTCGTTGTATGATCCTGTGAGTGGTAGGGGTACTTGTGTGTCGTCCGCGTAGTTCGTGTATGTGATGCTGTATGAGTCAAGTTTGTCAAAGAGGGGCTTGGTGAACAAGTTATAGAGTGTGGGTGCAGTGCAGGATCCTTGAGGGACCCCGCAGTGGATTGTCATGGGTGTGGTGTTGGCGATGTCCGAGAAGACTTTCATGGCTCTACCCTCTAGGAAGGAAGTGATCCAGAGGGCTGCTTCTTTGGAGAAGTTGGCTGAGTGTGTGAGATGTGAAGTGAGAGTCTTGTGATCAACCAGATCGAAGGTGGCTGAGAGATCTAAAAGGAGCAGGAGAGCAGGCTTGCTTTTGTCCATGATTTGGGAGATCTGACTCTTCAGATCTACTAGGGCTGTTTCTGTGCCATGTCCTTTCCGGAAGCCTGACTGCCTAGTTCTGAGGATGGAGTGAGTTTCCAGAAAATGTTGGATTTGGCAGTGTGCGGCTTTGTCCAGTAGTTTCAGCAGGAATGGCACTGTGGTTATTAGTCTGTAGTTGTTAGGTTGTAGGGGGTCGAGAGTAGGTATTTTAGGAGAGGCCGGACCCAAGCCTCTTTGAGGTTGGCTGGGATGATGCCTGTTTTAAAGGACGCGTTGATGAATGCCGTGAAGAGCGGCACAAAGCAGTCTGCGCAGTCTTTGACAAGTTTTGGTGGGCAAATATCGCCTTTACAAGGGGGAGGGTTTGAGAATTTTTTGTATGTTAATAACTTCTGATTCAGTGATGTCTCTGAAGGAGAAGTCAGGTATGGTGGGCTTGGACGAGGTGGGTGGGGTGTTGGTAGGTTTAGTTCCTGTCTGTTTAGGTAGTGCTTTGCAGTGGTCTTTGATTTTCATTTGGAGAAGGTCAATTTTGTGTAGCATGGCAGCTTGAATGCTGGTGCACCAGGCTTCGTCTTTGATTATTTCGTCCGGTGTATTAGGGGGGTAGATGAGCTCATAAAAAATGGCAAAGATCTCTTTGGAGTGAGATTTGGCATTGGAGGTTCGTGTGTTGAAGGCGTTGGCTTTGGCATTGGTGATAGCTATCTTGTATTGGTGGGAGATTAAATTGACTTTGTTTTTGGTACTGGTACAGGGGTCAGATTGCCAATTTTTTATGTGGGATCGCATTGCTCTTTTGTGGGATCGCATTGAGTGCAGTTCTTCAGTAAACCATGAGTTGGTGTGTAGGGATTTTTTTCCATTCGAGTGGTGCTATTTCATTGATAGTTTTGGTGATGACATCTTTGTAGATGTCTGCTAGGATATTGGGGTCATTAGCGAATGGTGGAGCTAGCTCAGGGGTATTGAGGTATGGGCGCAGGTTATCTTCTATGAGTTTTTTAGAGCTTCTGACTTGTGCGGCGCTAGCAGGGGTCAGAGTTTTGTGGTTTTTGGTGATAGGAATAGAGAACTCGATGCAGTTGTGGTCAGTCCAGGGCATTGAAGTGTTAGAGGTGATAGTGGAGAGGCAGTTATGGTCTGCAATCCAGTCAAGAATGCGTCCTTTGGTGTGAATTGGACTTTATACTTTTTGGGTGAAGCCCAGGTCATTGAGTTCCTTGGTGAGAGTGGCTGCGGATTTGTCCTTGGTATCGTTGAAGCTGAGATTGAGGTCCCCTAGTAGAAGGGTTTTGGTGGAGCTTTTGATATTATTGCTGAGGATATGGATGATGTTGTCTTGGGAGTCTAGGGTCTTGCCTGGGGGGCGGTCTAGTAGGTGAATATTGATGGTGCTGTTGGGTGACAGTGTTAGTTTGCCGATAGGAGGTCATATTTGTTGATCGAGGGGTGACTGACAGGTCGGAGCTGGAGGTTCTCTTTGTAGATGAGGGCCACTCCGCCTCCTTTTCGATCTGGCATATCCTGTCTGAGTATGGTGAAGCCAGGAGGTAGTGCAAATGCAACGGCGGGGCCTGATGCTTCGTGCAACCATGTTTCAGTGATGGCCAATAGGTCAATGTTATTGTTAGTTATGAGGTCATGAATATCAGATGCATGAGCTGGGAGTGATCGGACATTGAGGAGGGAACATTTAATGTGCGGTGTGTGTGGTTTAATTGTGGAAGTGCGAGAGGTGGTCGTATCTGATAAGTTGAGTGAGGTGGTGTTGGTGGGTGTGGCGAGGTTGGTGGGTGGTGGACTGTGGGAGAGTTGGTATCCCATGTGGGTGCAGCGATTGTGTCACGCTCACCTGATTCCCATGGAGGCGCAGGTCTGGCTTTGAGTGCTGATGCTTCTTCAATGGTGAAGCGCAGGACTCTGAGGATGGACAGGTAGGGCCCCTGTACTCTGGCTTCTCTGGCTCGCAGAAATATTCCCCTGTGCGTGAAAAGGGAGTATTACCTACTGACGGAATGATGCTCAAGCCTCCCACTCCCTTCCAACCCTCCACGGTACCCTTCCATGATTCCCTGTGAAGTCTCACATTAGGGTCTGGAAGGATGAGTTCTCCATCCTGCTTCTGATCCAGGGGCGTGTTGAAACCCAGTTACTTCACTGGATTGAGGTTTGATGGGAGTTCAAATAAGCTTGACTATTCAGGTAAGGCGCTGTAAGAGTTCTGTAGCAAGTTCAAAAGTTCAAGCTTAATAATAATGTTCATTGTCTTTTTGCAGCAAGCGCTAACGCTTATGTCTTTTTCCCCTTAGGGGCCGGGGTTCGGAATGCCGGAGATATGGCGCCGACCCGAAGTGAAACGTGCAGTCCAGTAAATGACAGGTAAGTTCTGGATGAGCGTTCGGGTAATGTCTTTGCATTCGCTCATTCAATGGCTTTGTCTTTTTTCCCCATAGGGGCCGGGGTCCGGAATGCCAGGAAGCGGCAGGACCCGAAATGAAATGGGAATGACCCAACAGGTAAGTCTTAGAAGGAAACTGAGCTTTTCCTATTCCCTTCCTTCTCTCACCTTGTGTTGTTGCCTTTTTCTCTCTAGGCTCTGGGAAGTGGCTGCGGATCCGGATGATCGCTGCTGAAGATGGAGGTGCCCAGGAAAGGTGAGTGAAATGCAGCGCTGCAGCGATCGAAGTGAAATGCTTTTAAAATGATGTCTTCCCTTTCAGGATCGTCGGTGTGATGTCTCAGTGATGCAGCTTTAGCAGGTAAGGTCTTCTTTCTCTCCAATTCTCTCTTATCTCCCTTTGCAGGTGACCCAGGATGCTGACAGGCGTGGCTGAAGTCTAGATGCAGGAGCTGACACGGTGAGCGTCCAGCTGCGAGGAGCAGAACAACGCGAAGCGTGAGTTGCTGATCGGGCGTGGTTTAAATAGCTTTGGAAGAAGTTCCAGGTATGTATCCTTCCACCGATCAGGTATGTATCCTTCCCCGACCACACCCAGGTGGAAAGTAGTCCCACAGCTAAAGTAGTTCCATTCAGGCCTCAAGAGGGCCTGGATGTAGCAGCATGGTCTGCATCAGGTAAGTGCACATTAAAACACTTGAACACATGTCTAGCTTTATGAGACTGGCGCCTAAGGCGCCAAGACAGGGGTCCAACATGAGCCTGGCACCTAAGGTGCCAGGACTGTGTCCAAAGGGCCCCAGCTTGGGCCCGCTGGCACTTCCCTGGGGGGAATGATGCCTGCCTCTGGGGTTGCTGGGTCGGACCTGGCTCCTTGGAGGTAGGCATCATGACAGTTTGGAGATGGAGTGGGAACTCAGTCTATAGTTCCTGCATTCTGTGGGAAGGGGTAGTGTGCTGAGTTCTGTGGTCTGAGTACGAGCTCTAAGTCTTTCTAGTCTATGCATAGTTACGACACCGGGTGTGCGGTGTGGCGTTGTTAGTGTGGTATCCGGGGTAGCGAGAAGCTTGTGGTGGGGGAGTGGTCTTAGAGGTGTGGGTGTGATGGAGTGGATAGGAGTATAGAGTTTGAGAGCGGTGAGTGTAGCGAGGAGAGTGAGTAGCGTGGTGGCGGCAGCGGTGAGCTTGCAGGATGCTATGGGCATGATTGTAAGGTGGGTGGGGCTGTGTGAGGAGGAGGACACAGTCAGATTGGGTGGACCTAGTCTGGGTATGAGTTCAGAGTGGGCTGAAAAACATCCTAGGTCCTAGGAGGTAACAGTGTGGCTATGTGCAGCAGGAGGCACTGGCCTGCAAATGAGCGACTATAAGGTACAACACAATTCAAGTGAGGTCTGAAAGCGACCATAAGGCACAACACAATTCAATGAGGTCTGAAAGCGACCATAAGGCACAACACAATTCAATGAGGCCTGAAAGCGACCATAAGCACAACACAATTCAATGAGGTCTGAAAGCGACCATAAGGCACAACACAATTCAATGAGGTCTGAAAGCGACCATAAAGCACAACACAATTCAATGAGGTCTGAAAGCGACCGTAAGGCACAACACTGAGTACTTTAAGAGAGGCAGCCTCAGTGGACAATAAAGGGGCTCGCTGGATTCTGGCTGGATGTTGCCGAGAAATGCCACTTTCAGGCGGATTGTGGTAGAAGTCGGGGTCAGGAATAAAAAGCAGAGTGTAGGTTGTGCGGAAATGCGAGAGCTTAAAGAAGGATCTAAGAAGCCCAGGGGGCCTACCTTGAGATGTGTGGGAAGCTCCTGCTTCACTTCGCGATGGCACTCTGTGCCTGCAGAGGCGGCGAGGCTCCAGTTCCTTCGGTGTCTGTGTGAGCAGTTTCGATGCCCGTGCTCAGCTGGTCTGAATGGTTCGGTCGATATCACAGGCATAGGTGGAGTCATCTATTGTAGTGCATTTGGTGCGGGTACATGTGGCTGCAATGTAGACCGAAGGGTCTAGGGGGACGGGCACAAATGTTTATTCCGCAGGGACCTTGTAATCACCACAGAGATAAACGGAATGTACTAAGCGACAGGGCAGCGTCTCGCGCCGTAGCACAGTGGCGGACAGGGGCAGACAGGACCTTAGGTAAGCAGGCCTTCGGTTGTTTAGGGCCAGCTTCCGCCTCCGGTCCTCACATGTGTAGGATATGCTAATGTGGTTGCTGGGCAACCAGGGAGAACACTCTCAGCGCGTTTGGTGCGACGCCCATTTTGTGAGAATAAGGCTCGTCGGGTTTCCTCCGATGAGATCCTGGAGTGAGGCCAAGGTGCAGGTGTGCGAGCACAGGGTGCAAGCACAGGCAGGGTGGGGGTTAGTGGCCACGAGTCGCCGTGGCTCGTAAGATCAGCTGTGCAGACGGGCGGCTGATTGCGGTCAGTCCAAGATGCTGCTCCAGCAGCTCGAAGCAGCGCCGGTGCGCAGGGCAGCCGCAAGGAGAGTGCTGCAGGGCTCCTGCCCAGATGAATAGTGGGCTGCAGGGGCAGACAGGAGGGTCCTTAGGTTAGCGGGCCTTCGGTTGTTTAGGGCCGGCTTCCGCCTCCGGTCCTCGCATGTGTAGGATATGCTAATGTGGTTGCTAGGCAACCAGGGAGAACGCTCTCAGTGCGTTTGGTGCAACGGCCATTTTGTGAGAATAAGGCTCGTTGGGTTTCCTCCGATGAGATCCTGTAGTGAGGCCAAGTTGCAGGTGTGCGAGCACAGGGTGCAAGCACAGGCAGGGTGGGGGTTAGTGGCCACGAGTCTCCGTGGCTCGTAAGATCAGCTGTGCAGACGGGCGGCTTTTTGCGGTCAGTCCAAGATGCTGCTCCAGCAGCTCGAAGCAGCGCCGGTGCGCGGGGCAGCCGCAGGGAGAGTGCTGCAGGGCTCCTGCCCAGATGAATAGTGGGCTGCAGGGGCAGACAGGAGGGGCCTTAGGTTAGCGGGCCTTCAGTTGTTTAGGGCCGGCTTCCGCCTCCGGTCCTCGCATGTGTAGGATATGCTAATGTGGTTGCTAGGCAACCAGGGAGAACGCTCTCCGCGCATTCGGTGCGACGGCCATTTTGTGAGAATAAGGCTCATCAGGTTCCCTCCAATGAGATCCTGGAGTGAGGCCAAGGTGCAGGTGTGCGAGCATAGGGCGCAAGCACAGGCAGGTTGGGGGTTAGTGGAATTCCCCTTCTTTTAATGGCTCGGCTGTATGGTGTGAGTGTGTTCATCTCACTTTCCTTACTACAGTACAGTACTGCTTTATTTCCAATCTCTAACCACAACATCGACCCTCCAAGAGTATGGTATGGAGGTACAGTACTGTGCCTTGCAATCTTGTGACTACCCAATTGAAGGTCCTGTTACAATAGCATGCACAATGTTTGTTTTCTCTAGATCCAATGCCTTGGCTGCAAAAGGGTATTGGTAAAAACAAAAAAAACAGCAGTTATAAGTTATCACACCCCACATGTGTCAGGATCATTTTCAAATAGCTGTGCAGCACAGTATCATCTTTACCTTCCAAAACACAGAGTGTGCTGCATTTTTTCACTGACATATTTTAGTTTGTACTCAACTGTTGCAAGTTTTCCAGTTGCTTTTCTCCTGTTTCAATGACAGTTCCCCTCGTGCCACATTGATGGTCAAGGAAATATTGGCATAGAACCATACTTTTCCCCACAACATGACATATTTATTGTAGTTAATCAATATTCCAAGTAAAAAAACAATTCAATTCATAGTGCATTTATTAAAATCCACACAACATACAAACATTACATATCTGTTGCTGCTCAAAACCTTTCCAAGACCGCTGGTAGGACCTTTTTAAATGGGCAATTGTCCTGCAGAAAATGTCTCATAAAAGAACTTGGACCCAAAGCTGATAATGCCATTGATTAGCTTAGTCTTGTTCATGATTTTACGAACTGTTTTCACAGTTCCCATGGGATGCATGTACATCATTTCAATCAGATACAAGGACAGAGACTCAGTTGAGTCTGAACCCAACCGAATACCTGACTTCCTTTGAATCCTGAAGCTTATGAATGTCTTGTAACATTATTGAGCAGTTGCTCTCTGTCACAGATGAACTTAATAGCTTGCAGAGTCTCACCGAAAGTTCAACGGTCTTGTTTTCAAACAACTCAACTTGGTGTGCAATAATAAGACAGTTAGATTTGTCAATGTACACACCAGGGTAGAATGTGGGGTTGGAGTGATTTGCTAAAACCGTCCCTCTCTCATCTAGAATGCACCAGTTCCTTCATTACCCCGGCATCCTGACTCCCCAGATTGGTATATACTGATTGTTTACCCCTACTGTCTAATGCCTCGGTTTTCTAATACTGAAGGTGTAAAGGCAAATTCTGTATCTGTCTAAGCTCCCTTAGGAACCTCCTAGACTTCCTCTACACTATCAATGATGTTAGTTCTAAAGAGATAATAGGATTATGCCTTCCAGATGCTCAGACCCCCACTCAATCTTCTTCCTTCACCAACCTGATGTTCCTCTCCCTGTGTCTCTCTATCACTCTCCTTTTCTCCTAGTACTCTCCTCCCCCTCTAAACCACCCACCATCTTGCCTCACACTCCCTGACACTTTCTTCCCTGCCTCTACAATGTTCTCCCTCTCTCTAACGTTCTCTCTCACTCTCTCGATTGCTTACCTTCACACTCTGATCTTACTCACCACCAATCTCCCTTCTTTGCACCCTTTTATTATTCCCTCTCTTCATTACAACTGCTCCCATCTCTCTGCACTACTACTCCTCTCTCCACACTACAATACGGTGAACTGCTCACACTTTCCGGGATATCTTGCCATGATCACTTTTCCACTACAATCACTCTCACTATTCCCAACCCTGATTTCATTCCTGCACCCTTCCTCGTGTGTCCCACTCTGGCACCCTTCTATATCCCCATTCTGTCCAAACACCTACTTAGTAACTCCTCTACTTCTATCTCCCACTCGTCCCTCATTTCTTCCCTCACTACTACGATCATCTTCAACCTCTCTTCACTATCACAAACTGATACCACTCTCCCTCTAAAATACCTGACCTAGCACACTGCCTGAGAAATACACTGCCACTATCCTCTATACTGGCATTCCTGCACCTGGTCTCTGGGTCTGCCTACGCTGACCTCACCCGAACAACTCACATGCTGCCTTTCCCTTTTTCTCCTTTTATACTGTTGTGACAAAATGACTTCTGCTCTGCAGAAATACAAGGGTGAGAAGTGGCTAAACCTCCTACTTGTCCCCCCACACTTCGACAAACCAACAGTGATCGCTATAATAAAGATAGAACAGGCACAGCTAAAAGATGTACCTCCTTTGCATTTTGTGGTAATGTGGGCATATGGGAAGTCTATCACCTCAATAGGTCTGTGAATGTAAGACAATATAAACCCAAACAGCAATAGTACAGCAGCTCCAAAATAAAGAATGTCCACTCAAGGTTATTTAACATTGTATATACTTTAATTGAACAATCAGTTGTACTACTAACTATTAAATGCACCATCAAAAACCCACCCATGTAAAAGAAGACAGAAAATGCAGAACAGAAATGTATAAACACTCTTGATAGTTTGTCAGCGAGGAAACATGCAGGAAATGCAACTATGGATACGTCTTGCTAAAAAAAAGGTTGAAACAAGACTTAACACGTATCTAGGGCCACAAAATGTGGACCAGCGGGACAGGGTTACTTGAAAGTACCTGATTCTAATGACAGGTGATTGACAGTGTAGAACCAGGCATTGAGGTGCTGTAGATATGAGTGACATGATGCCCCAGTTCTTTGAGTCGCAGGCCAGCTTTTGAAGCTGTGATCCTGGTGGTCAGATGTGATGTTCAAAGAGGTGGTGGTTCGAATTCAACCTTAGTGGTGAGCTGGTTCTTCAAGCTGAACAGTTGGCATGCTCTGCTTGGTGTGATGTGGCAGTAAGGCAATTTGATTGATGCAAAACAACAGTTGTTTGAAGTTGAAGAGAGAGCCAAAAGCAGCACCAGCAAGTCCCTTTAGTTTGAGAGCAGTGAACAAGATCAAAATTCAGTTTGATAGGTTGCATGCAATGACAACAGGGATCCTGGATGTTCTGGCTCTCAGGCTGCTATGAGACCCACTGCAGATGGCCCTATGAGATGGTGAGTCCCTCAGGCCTGATTCTGACCTCAGATAAAAGTTGTGTAGAAAGTTGACATCCTCCTACCCTGTTTCCAGCACCACCATATTGTTTCACCATTTTGCACCGCCATATTGAGGTGGGTGGAAGAATTGAAGGGGAGATGTCATGCTTTCCAGCTGAAAAATAATTGTGGGGGCAGTGTGTGCAGCAGTATCACTATCTGCATTTCTTAAAAGACTGACAATTTTATGATTTACAAACGTGTCATTAAGCGTTCTGTAAATTAGAAAAATTGTGACATCGTCTGGGAAATGCCTTAGTTATGGTAAACATGGGCTAATGCTACCTCATATGTCTCGTATTCCAACTCCTTTGTTTTACATGCAAAACCAAGGCTTAGCAAGGAGAATGCCCTTTCATTGCCTGCCTTGCATTCCTGATGGTGACCAGGTGCTCTGTAAGGACGTAAATCAGGCACATGCAAAAGAGGCTTTCACATTCTTTTGTTTTTCAGAATATGGTACTTTTAAGAAAAGTGTTTTTCCTGCTTGAAACAACGCATTTCTATTTTTACACAGATCTCTTAATTATGCCTTCTTTTCTCCCAGTTTAGGGAGATTTGGAAACAGAGTAGAAGACCCTGGTTCTCAGGAAATGTCACCAGCAAAGTGCCCTGAGTGGGTAGGACGACCCTGGCTTGGAGCACACCTCAACCTCAAGCTGACAGAGGGTTTGGGATAGATCAATTATCCCAAACAAGGTGCACATTAATTCTTCCTTAAGTCCAGTATTGCTCAACAGAGAACTAAAAAAAGGCTTGGGACAACACCTCTTTTTTTTCTTTTATAGGCAAAATGCCACATGGGATTGAAGTAAGACAAGCATGTTTTAACAGGCACAATCCCTTTCATTTAGATAAATGCCCTTTTCCTTCTGATGTCATACTTACGAGTGCTTTGATTCTCAGAATGAGTAGAGAAAAGCTCAAAGAAAATCAATACTGATGAACCCTTCATCCAAACCACCTTTGTTGCCTTGCTGTCCTAACTCGACCCTTTTCCCAGCCTGCAGCTTCAAAGCCTTTAACTGTTCTCGGGAGTGCAGGCCTCTCATATGAGGCAGGCCTTTGTTATGGAATTGGCTCTTTGAAGCCAGTCTCATAAGGCTGGCAGGGAGGCTGTTACTATCCCTCCCAGAAAGTTAATAGATGTATGCATCATGCCCTTTGTCTCATTTGCTGGGCATGCAGACAGGCAGGTGCCTGATATCTACTTATCCTCCCACAGCTATTTGATCTCACTGTTATGCTACAAATCAGATGTGGATTTGATAATTATGTGAACTCCCCACCACCATACCCAATAGGTATGGCTTATTATTTTCAGATTAACCTTCCAACAGGTGGGTAGTGTTAAGACGGATTTCTGAACTCTGTCCTGGTGGCGCAGAAGTTCAGAAGGCCAACCTAATTACTTGGAACAGGGTAACCTCTGGACGAGCCAGACCAATCAAGGTAGCGATCGCGGCGGTCAAGACTAGGTCTCAAGAGGGGTGAGGGTGACTGAAAGCCCGCAATGAGCACACAAAGCAAGAGCGCTTACAAACTACTCCAAACAGTTGTTATATCAAAAATATATACATATTTATTTTAAGGCCTTTAAAACAATGACCGTAGCGAGAAAATCACAATATCACAATATTAAACCAACACATACCATATCAACACAATATATATACAAATACAACAGTCGCTAGCGTTATAAGCACGAAATGTGTAGTCCACCTGCAAGGGAAGGAAAACAGGCAGTGCGATAACGCTTTAGACTCAGTTCGCCTTCAGAGGCACCTAACTAGATGGAAGTCCGAGCCCTGCGAAGAGTGGAGCCTTGTGCTCAAAGTACCTGCCACGCCGGTGCCAACGGGCAAAAGGGGAAGCTCTTCGGAGGAAGTCAGGCAGTTCGGGTTAGTGCCCAGCAGAAGGAGAACAGGTTCCGCAACTCAAGCGCAGCCTCCACAGCGAGCAGAAGCAGAGCGCGAGTACGGACAAAAGGGTGCTGTTTTTACACAGCGGGGAAAAGCAATGGGCTACTGCAGGTGGGCGACCAGATCCTAGCTAAACTACTCACCGGTCCCCGAAGCAAGCAGACCCAGGCTTCTCCACGTTAGTTTCAGCAGCTGGCAGGTTCAGAACAGCAGGGAACGCCTCGTAGTCGTGTAGAGCAAAAAGACGTCCCAATTGACGAAACCAGCACAGTTTGTTGCCGCAGCAGGACAACGGAGCGGCCGTGTGTATCCGAGCCAAATGTACACTCCTCCCTTCAGACTTGGGAACGCCAAGTGTACGAAGCGTGGGAGAGTGACCAGGACTCGAAATACAACACAACCTGGCGGCGGTTACAGAGCAGGACTCCCTTGTAAGCTGGTCAGTCAACTGGATGGCCCAGAGACACTTCCGAAGGCTTACTTGGCAGGAGATGATGAAGTCGCCGGGAATAGCTGTTCCTGCTATTCCAAAGGTCGAAGCACCAGTACAGGCCTTCTGGTTCGATCAAAGGAGGAAAGGGTTTCACAGGACGACAGCAGTGCAAAGGAGGATTCCTTCAGCTGGTCACCAGCGATTCCTCGGTCCAGCCTCTTGGTTGCAGGATACTTGGCTCCT
The DNA here is from genome assembly GCF_040938575.1 of Ambystoma mexicanum. Classification (NCBI taxonomy): domain Eukaryota; kingdom Metazoa; phylum Chordata; class Amphibia; order Caudata; family Ambystomatidae; genus Ambystoma; species Ambystoma mexicanum. The sequence goes on from NC_090924.1 coordinate 1,250,673,986, forward strand.
GTATTCCTTCGTTCATGAGAACTCAGGAGATCGACATGATAGTGGTGTTTCCAGCCCCCTCTTATCCACGGTTCCCTTCGCGCCAAAACGGAGGGGAGCCAATGGGAGATCCGCTCATCAACACACACACCATACGTGGACCAATCACGGACCACGGTGGTCCCAGGCATTCACACCACCCTAGACTCTCTGGCACCCAGGATGTGTATTGGGACCAGACATCCCAGCCCACACCCTGGAGGCACACAAACGACATGTAGAAGCCCGCGAAAGCAACCACGTTTCGCGGGAAAGTACATGCCCAAATAAGGAAGGCCCCGGGTCGCTCGACCTGGGGAAGGTGAAGGGAGCAAGACGGTCAGTGGACAACACAAAGGAGCCTCGTGGTCTGGCCATTTTGGGAGCCAGGCCACCATTTTGGGTTCAGTGCGAAAAACGTGCTCAGAACGCCAAAAGGAGCTCAAAATACACAAAACGATCGCTGCCACCATTCGAGTCCCTGAATGACTTGCACCGATCAAATACCATCCTAAACGAGTATCTAGGGCCTGTAGAAGGCTAGAGACCCAAGAGAGCTGTAACTTAGCTTACAGTGCCCTCTTGTGTCATGTTGCGCGAAAGCCGCAACACGATAAAAGAAACTACGGGAAACAGCGTTCCCCGGTACTGACTGTCTTAAGGGCATGTCAGTTTCCCCGTAAGAAGGAGCGAAAGCCCAGAGGAGTGCAGCAGAAGGCTGCACTTCTCTGGCAAAGTCAAGAACAAGGTGCAAAACAACAGCAAAAAGTTTAGGGGTTGCCACATGGAAAGAAAATTACCTACAATTACGAAATCTTTCCTAACAGGTAGTTCATTGAAATTATATTGCATTTCGAACAGATGTTTAGTCTTAAATGTAACCACTGTGCTGCAGTCAGCTGGCTGTCAAAGTGGCTGTCAAACCGAGCATTTGGGACATCTGAACATCTCTGATACCCGGGGAGAGCAGAGGCTCACGCTCAGCCTACTGAGGCAGCTGGGCACAGGTGGATTTATTTATTTATGTCTTTATTGAGTATTTGTAAGGCGCCTATACATCAAATGGTGTTTGCAGACGTCACAAGGCATAAGGGGAGGGAGCAGGGGAAATAGACATTAAATAACAACAACACACAGCAATAACGGCGCTACTAGGCCTTGTGACATCTGAACCGTGTAAGTCCAGTAACAAGAAGTGCAAGAAAGAGGCAGGTGTGGCCCTGGGGCTAGGGAAGTGCTAAGGGGGTCCCAGGGACGTAAGTGCAAGAGGGTGCCAGAGGGGAGAGACACTGACTTAGTGCTAGTAGAGGGGTCGGGGGAGGAACAGACCATGGAGGGTGCTAATCAGGGGGGCCCAAAGGGCAGTGCTGATAGGGGGAGTGCTGGATTGGACTGGTCAGGGAGGGCCTGGTAGACTGTGGGAGTTCATAAATGACCAGGCCGTCAGTCGCAGTGGTAGAGGGGGAGTCAGCAAGGGAGGTAGAGAGTTAGAGAATAGCAGGGTTTTGAGAAGTTGTCAAAGCTTACGGAGGTCCAGCTCAAGTTGAGAGGGGCAGGAAGGCTATTCCAGAGGGAGGCACCTGCCAAAGAGCGAGATCTAACCCCCAGTCTCTGCTTGGAGAAATGCCTGACCTTCAGAGAGTTGGAGCTAGAGGACCGAAGGACTCTAGCAGGGAGGTACTTAATGAGAGAGAGTTGGAGATCCCAGGCCCCAGAACGCCTTGTGGATGATGTAGAGGGTCTTGAATGTTTTCCTTACGCCCACTGATAGCCAGTGGAGAGATTTTAGAGCTGGAGAGATGCGGTCCCTGGGCTTCAGGTCAAGGACACGTCTCGCAGTCCTATTCTGGATTAGTTGAAGGGAGCGAAGGGAGAAGAGAGGCAGATTGGGGAAGAGGCTGTTACAGTAGTCCAGCTTAGAGGGGACCAGATATCTAGAGACATAGATATTGTGTGGGATGTTTGAGGAAAGGGAGAATGCCTCTAAGAAGGTGAAGCTGATGTCCATGATGTGAGGAGAGAAGGAGAGAGAGGAGTCGAAGATGACACCAAGGTTTTTGGCTATACATGTGGGTGTGTGGAGAGGACCCATGCAGGGCGGCCAGAGAGTGTAGGGAAGCTGGAAGCAGGGGTCCTAATGAGAAAGATCTCAGTCTTACTGGCATAATGACAGAGATTGTTAGCAGTGCACCATGCCTAAATAGTAGTCAGACAGATGCGAATGAGAGAGGGGGTAGGAGAGGAAGTGGATGGAAGCTTGAAGGAGAGCTGTGTGTCATCAGCATAACACTGGAGATGAGGAGAGAAGGCAGAGATTAAGTGGTCAAGAGGGGCAAGATAGATGCTGAAGAGCCATGGTGAAAGGATAGATCCTTGAGGAATTCCGCAGGGTAGAGAGTGAGGTGGAGGAGAGGAAAGGGCCCAGCTGCACCTGAGAAGGATGATTGGAAAGGATGGAGGTCAGCCAATCCAGTGCCTGGTCCATGATGCCAAGGGTATCACAGAGCTGTTTTATGAGGATGTAGTGAATGACCATGTCAAAGGCTGAGGAAAGATCAAGGAGAATAAGAGCACCATGAGAGTCGGAATCAAGATTAGAGAGCAGATTTTCACGGGTGTTCAGGAAAGCAGTTTCCATGCCTTTGGAAGCTCTAAACCAAGATTGGTGAGACAGCCAACAAGCTCAGTGTGGTGGCTCAATTTGGGGATGATCAATTTCTCCAAGAGTTTGCCCAGGAAGGGGTTGGTGGAGGTAGGGTGATAGCTGGTGGGGCAGGAGAGGTCAGCTGCAGTCATTTTTAGGAGAGGGTTCACAAGTGAGTAGTATATGGATAGAGGATAGGGACCAATGGCAAAGCAGTGGTTACAGAACTGACATAATGCAGGAGAGAGAGAGAGGACCTGTTTGGAGGAGACTATCATAGAGCAGGCATCTTTAGGGTCCTCATCCAGAGCTATGGGGGAGAAGGAGGAGGAGAGTGTTGGGGCAGAGGGGAACTTAGGACGGCATGGGAGCAGGTGGGAGAGCAGGGGGGGATAGAACAGAGAGTAGACAGGATGTCCAGAGTTTTAATTTTGAAATGGGAGGCCAATGCAGTACAGAGGGCCCAGGGTGGAAGATACACTATCTTTTTGTGATGGAGGTTACTGAAAGGGGGGGTCCATTTAGCAGACCATCTTTTCTGAGATGGATTACTCCATTTATTTTATTATTAATATCAATCTAAAGAATTAGACCTTTCACAGTTTCCACACAGGAATCCTTTTCAACTGTGGTCCTTTTGCTTCTTTCTCGTTACCCCTTCCATTGGCTGCAGTCCTCAACTGACTCTATGAACCAATTGTTGCACTCATTCACCAGGGGCCCATATAGGGTTGTCAGGCTGGGCATTGGATTTATCAATGCTGTTTCATATGGAAATTCTAAGTCCATTTTCTGGCTGCTGTTTAATGTGTCCTCTTGACTCCTGTGCAGGTTTTTTGTTTGCTCGTGGGTGCCTTCTGGAAAAGAGAGAACAATGGCCAGAAAATGGTCTGGAAGGCATTCTACATAAGCGGCTTTCAGAGACTAGCGCCCCGACCCCCATGTTCCCTTTGGTCATGAACTGTCAGTTCTCACCTCCAACACACCATCTTGGTGAAGCAATCAATTACTAATAATGTGTCCTCCATAGACAAAGCATCTCCCTGATGTCCTCTCCGCTCCCGATACACTGTGTAGCTTGCTGCAGCTGCTTCTCCTTCTTTACATCGCAGCTCAAAGTTAACAAGATAAAATGTGTAGGAAACTCAATGCTAATGCAATGACAACCCCTATACAAAAACACCCATCATTGCTATACTGTACATAAACATATTATATCAGCACAAAATGCAACAACGGCTGCTTTTTGAACCCCTAAGCTGTCGGTTTTTGGCTGTTGAGACCACTTGCTGTCAGGTCAATTCCTATAATTATGTCTGCATTTCCTGCATTTCTAGTTCTGCTTGTTACATTATTAAACCAGAACTGTGGAGTGAAAACCAGGACTGGAAAATCACCTGTTTGGAATGGATTATGTTGCCTCAAATATAGAAAAAAACCTGGCACACACACCCCAGGGCAACTGTAAAATAGGACCCTCTTCACTCTCTTTTATAATTGCTTTGTTGCAGTTTTCTCATCACCTAAATAACCAGGATGTCAATTATCTCAACAGCGGCCTAAACATATAGGACTAAATCAAACAAACATTTATTTTGAGAAGAAACTGGAGGAACTAAATGTGCCCCTGGACTTGCCCTGGAATGAGTGATATTTTAAGAGGGAGAACGTACAAATCAGTGAAAAGCAGCAATGGGCACCCCCCCATCTCTGAAAGCATACTGTACTACACCCCCGCCTGCTTCAACACTTTCACATCCCCATGATTAATTCTCCTCTTCTTTGGGTGTGCTTTGCCATTGGTGTGCTAGTTTACGGAAGACCACATGAGGGAAATCCCAAGAATAAAAAGCTATTGCTTTATTTCTCCATGGGAATAGTCAGTTCCATAAACAGGGGTTGAAATTTGGATTTGTTGATCAGGCGCAAAATGCAGCTCCTGGGTATCAGGCATCACCCGTTAAGCAGAAGCTACGCCAGGGTAACCAGGAGCCAGTACATAGTACACAGCGAATGTAACACATTTTATCCATTTAAATATATCCAATATACTTTAAATGACTCATTAGTGTGTTCTTTATTCTATTGTATACATATACCCAAAGCTACACAGTTAATATTACAAAACTGTGTTTATATGGCACCACCTGCCTGGGGAGTGAGAAGTAGCTCGTGTTAGCTCTTGTTTTAAAGGTAAGAAGGCTCTCCTTGGCTATAACCAGTAGCTAAATAGCTCCCAGCTTCTGGCAATTTCGAACCCTGTATAAAGCTGACTCAGTGTTGTGTTTATTTCTGGGACAATAATTGCAGGTCTTTCCATACACGAATATCAGAGAGTGTAGCATTTGCACGAGTTGAGATAACTCATGAGTTGAAATGCTCAACAGACAACTCTATGATCATCTTCAAATTGGGGTCTCTTCAAATTGGTGTCTTTTAAATAGAGCTAAATGGGCAAGGAGGAGGGGAGTACAACAGTCACGAATCACACTTAACATGTGTATACTATTTTGGTACCCACCATGCAGAATGCCCCCCCTAACAGGCCCAAGGTTTGGCCACGCATGTTCCCTTCGAAGCAGCAATGTTTTGGGTGGTTCAGTTTGTGTCTAAATATATTTGCTAATGCGTATTCCACTGAAGCACATAAACTCAATTGCCGTCCTCACACTGCAGACATGTTAGTCCATGTTCTCAGAGTGTCATACATGTTGCCGCAGCTCGATCAGCACCTTATTCATTTTGATTCTAGCCGAGCACATTAGTGTTGGGTTGAGTGCAGCAGTTCTAACAACTTAGCATCCTCTAAATGTTTATAGAATAAGGGTAGTCCCTGCCTTGAACTCTCCTGCAGATTTTACACCTGCCACAGCCAAGGTTTTGAACAATGCATTTGACACATTGTATGAACGAGCTAAGGTCAGTATTTCCTACTCAGAGGTGAATCAAGATAATAATACATATGGTTTCTAGAGTTGTTCCCCTCTCTTTTCAAACTTGCTGCAAGTCTTTGAGGGCTTCCCCTTATATGTGCAAGACGCGTTGTACTATGTGTAAAAGGTTTTTCCTTGTGATATTACTTCAGCATAGGGCCATTGTGATAGGTGGTTTATTTTGCCATCTGCGGGTATTAGAAACACTTGGCACCAGTGTAAGTGCACATTTGCCTGTCATCAACACTGGGGCAAACATTCCTCTAGTTCAAAAACTCATTTTAACAAATGCATTTTTTGGTTAAGGGAATTAGCACGAGGGAAATAATTTCCCTGGAGCAAGAATACATTGAAATTATAGGCATTGTGCAATACATGTTCTTATGGGGGCCCTACTCAGCTTTGCTTTGGAGATTGTAGCTCCTCGCTGGTACATTGCCAAGCCACATGTTGGTTCACTTCTGTCATTGGTGGGGTCCTGCCTTTCAGTAGTGTCTGGGACTCTCCGGTGGTGCTTTTCATATTAAACATTAATTACACATGTTCTGAAAATAAAGTTAGGAAATAAGAACTAGATGCTTCCTCAATATATATTATGCATGGAATTCAAGTTGTTGTTTATTGTTTAACTTATTGGGAGAGGAAAGAAAACAATATATGTATTATAACGAAAAAGGTGCTGTATATTCTGCGATTTAACACTTATTGCAATTGACTCTTGAACACAGGTAGCACATAGGTAATTAAAGTTGTATTTGAGTTAGGGCTTAAGCACTAATGTGGAATGGTCAAAATGTGTTGGGACAAAAGAGCTTCGCAATGACATTGTACCAAGACTATAAGTGAGAAACTTGGACGTTCAATTCAATTTGCTGGCGTAAAGTGCTGCCTGAAATATAAACTTGCATCACACACTATGGCTGATAACTTTGAATAGCTATTAATTTAACCATCAAATTCAATTTCTTGTCCTCAGAGTCCATGAAACACTGCCGGAACTAAATGCCCACTGGATTAAGATTACCAATTTGTTTCAATTTAGTTTAGAAATATTGCAAGTACAAACTACTTCTATCAATTGCTATTTTAGGGTGGTGTTGTTCCCTTCTGTAATGGGTGGTGTTTTACTGTAGGTAGTAGTTGGTAATTGAAGCCAGGAGTATGTGCACTTGCTTTCAGTAGTGTGTCCTTGGTGTCCATTGTGCGGCACATGTTTTATACAATTTGTAAACCATGCTTTTGTTTAAAGTTGTAGAAAAATCTATTGGAAAATGATGTTGATTTCTTTCTTACGCAACCTGAACTGACTTCACACACTGAGCTTTGGAGTTCAACATGGCATTTCATTTCTAATGCTCAACTAGCCATGAAGGACGCAGCATGATCCATGTTAAACTCCCCAGTTAGCAACGAAAAATACAAGTTGTCTGACCTTTCATGAAGCCGCTAAGAAAACAAGAGTGAAATACTCACTTGTATTTGTCATCAGCACTGAGAAATGCACATTTAAGTACCTTGCAGGAGGGAAGCTAAGTGAGCATTTGTCAACTTTCACAAGTGCTGCTGGCTGGACAGACCACTTACTGCACTAGTATTGCAGTGAATCAGAATCTATCCTTCTGTAATATGCATGACGTTCTTATGCATCAACCATCTAAACTGACAAAGGTCTTCCATATGAGCCTTCTTTCCCAACTACATTGATGAGTCATGATGGAGTCAGATATATATCCAAAAATACCTTACATCTTTGCCAATTATTATTTTTGTTTTATTTTTTTATTTGAAATAAACTACAGTTTATACACAAGGTACACACGTTTGATTCAAAGAGTTCATCAAGATCGAAAAAAAAAAAAACAATGAAGAGTAAAGTTCACACTGAATTTCATGACATTCAGTCATTCTCTCCCTCATTTCATGATTTTATCACTGTGAATATTCTGTTTTGTATTGATGTACAGGGCAGGTGCTAGGTGCTTTACTGACTCAGCAATGTGTTTTTCTTTCTTTCTAGGATTTTCCCAGGCAATCTGGACACATTGAGTTGTTTTTGTGGTCCATCTGGTTCTGCCTGCTGGTGGTAACCAATGCTCATTGCCTTTGTGATTAATTGGATTTTGCTCTGCGGGAGTACATGGATGAGTAGGGGCAAAATGCCCAATCAGCCCTCGGACCTCTTCAAACCAAAACACAACGCAGTCATAAATGTAAAACAGGGACCGTTTAGAAATATGCCTGCTTCGTCTTTTGTGGTACTGTGACTGAGGGAAGGCTATGCTCTTAAGAGGGGTGTGAAAGTGAACCAGTAGTGACCCCAGCAACAGTCCAAAATAAAGAGAATGTCCAATCAAGGATGTATGTAAATGTACATAATTTAATCAAACACACCATCTGCATGTACAACAGATGAAGCAATGTACAAAAACCCAACACAAAGGATGAACAGAGAACATGTGACAGACTGGTGAAAGTAGCACGCTGAGCTTTGTTCCAGGGATGGTAGGTAAAGTACTAAGCACAAAAAGGATATATTGGTGAAAACAGGAGCAATCGTGACCTTTCCAGCTTCTAGGGCCCAAGTGGACTAAGGGGGCAGTTCAGAGTGAACTGTACCTGGATTCAGTTCTTGGTGGGCTGACACAGTCAGTCCTGATGTTGAAGGTAGATGCAAGCTGATCAGGCTCAGTTTGGGTAGGTTGGATAGTGGAGCACCCAGCAGCAAGCCAGTGTCGAGTCGGAGCGAAGACGGGTGCTCTGTGCAGCAAAAGGACGGCTCTTAAGGATCCAGGTCAGGGTGGTCCTAGTAACACTTCAGAAATTGCCAGGATAACTTGGGCTTTAGCTACCAGGAGGCGTTGATGAGTGGTGCGCCAGTGTATCAAGTTGATGGGCGACAGTCGTCGAAGTGTTGATCTTGGGTGCGTTAATGTGCTATCGATGAGGTGGCAGTCGAGGAGTTTGCTTGGTCAAGCCATTTTTGCAACTCCCATTTAGAGATAGCATGTGACTTTCCAGTGATTTGGTTTTGTTCCTGCCATTGAGCAGTCACTTGGGATTTTTCAGGTGACATCCTTTGTTAGGATCCAATACAGTGCTGAGCTGGTCAGAAGTGCAAGCAATGTTTGATGTGGTGGAGGAGTGCAGCAATTAGCGCCAGTAACTTCCCTCATGTTCCAGGTGCGGTGAACATGGAGTGACTGGTTTGATGTGGAAGAAAAGGGAGCTTTATCTGGTCTGATCCTCTGGTTGTTGTGAGGCCTTTTTAGGGGCCTCGAGGATAGGAACGTCCTGTTCAGGGTCTGCTCTCCCAGCTCAGGTGAGTGGTAGATCCAGAAACAGTGCAAATGTTATTCACAATGTGCCCTGGAAGTGGAAGGGGACAGATCTTCCTTCTGTCTTGGATGATTCCTTCTTCACCTCAGACTGAGGGCTTTGAACTACGCAACTCTCCCATGGAAGTCCAGTGAGATTTTCACAATTAATCTTAAGCCTTAAAGAATCCGAGGGATCTAAGTGAATCTGATGAAAGGGTGTAAGACCCTTCCTTTTAAAGGTACACGTCCTCATATGATTGAACTAAAGCTAGCCTGTCTTAGTGGTCCAATCCCAGCTCTTGAATGGTGTGGACTTCTCCCGGGGACAGGAAATAGAGCGAGAGACAGAATCACCACGTGTTTTATTGAAAGTATAGGCAAAATCCATGAGACCATCGAATCAACCTCCCACAGCATTAGCATCCCATGCACCGCGCCACGCACACTGCCCCGCTGGACTGAATTTTTTCCTCTCTTTCCAGTGAATCTTCTCAAAATGATTGCCTCCCTCAAACCTACTTCCTACTCTGACGATATAATTCCATCCTCCATCATTCAACAATTGACAAGCCTGCCGAACAATGCGCTCCTCAGCATCATCAATGCTTCCCTCACAGAAGGATAATTCCAAGACACACTCAAGACTGGTTACATACGACCACTTTTGAAAAATCCAAACAACGTGGCCAACTACACGCCCATTACAAACTTCCCATTTATTGGCAAAATCTTGGAAAGAAGTAGTTGCTCCACAATTACTTGCCAGAATTGAAGAACTCCACCACCTAGGTTCCGCCCAAAGTTTAGTATCAAGCCAGTCACCATCCAAGTGGTGGATGATGCTCTCCACATCACGGATAAGGGTCACGCATGCCTACTTGTCCTCCTTGACCTCTCAGCTGTATTCAATACTGTGGACAACTGCATCCTTCTCTCCCGCCTTGCTGACAGAATGTGATTCCCTGGCACTATTCAGAATTGGTGTACCAATTGGTTTACCAATTGGGGGACCTATAAGGCAGACACCAAGCTGTCCAGATGAACTTGTTGTGTTCTAATCGATTCCAGATTTCCTGCTGAGTCCCCCCAGGCTCCATCCTGTTACCAATCCTTTTTAATCTTTACATAGAGCCTCTGGGCACTCTTCTCAAATATACCAATATAGCCATCAACCAATATGCAGACAATACATTACAGTAAATAGTTATCCAGAACATCAGTCATCTGCACTATTACATAGCCATCACCCAGTCCTGGATGTCGACTGCCTACCTCAAACTAAATCCATCAACAACTGAATTCGTCCTCATCGGTCCGCTCGGTAAAAACAACTTGTCCAACAATCGCTCAATGGTATGTGTCTAGAAGGATTTGATCCACAACTCTCAGACTTAGCAAAATCCTTAGGCTTCACCATCGATAGCAAACTGTAATTCCATAAACACATGGCCAAGAAGACCCAAATAGCCTAGTTCAGAATCTCTACCCTTCCAAAAATCAAACCCATCATCCCACTGCAGAACTTCCAGACCGCAGTACAGGCCCCTGTGATCTCGCATATCGATGGGGGAAATGCTCACTTGGCTGCCCTAAAAGAAGTCCGCCATGCTGCAGCATGTCTTATTATGGCAGCACAGAGATTTGATTACCCCATCCTACACGAACTACGTTGGCTTCCACGGCAAGCCAGTAAACTGTTCAAGACTGCATGTACTGAGAACAAAGGCCTTTAGAGATGCAGCACCCTGGTGTAACACTACTCTGTTTGAATGTGTGTGATCCTTGATGCCCATGCCCAGGACATCTGCCTGCTGTGCAGCTGTCTCAGACAGAGGTTGTTACCTGCCCTCACAAAGAAATTAAAGAGGAGGCCTGGCCTTCCAGGTTCTAGACCTGCCAGTTAGCGGGCTACAGCGGCTGACCAAAATACACATCACCTTCCACAGCAGAGCTGACTCACAGGAACTGACACATGTGCAATATCAATTGGCATTTGCTGGTCGGGATAAGTAGTACCATGCACTGTGCCTAATCTCAGGCATAGCTTTTATTTTTGTATACCCTGCCACCAGCATTGGTTACTTATGATTATTATAGTTGTGCGGACAGGGGTGCATATCTTAAACTCTGTCTAGGAGTTGATTATCTCTGCAGCTGTCAGTGACCTGTGAATGTGCTCTATGCCACAAATAGACAGGTGCTGTGGATCAGGCTACTGAGGCAACAGGGCACAAGTGCTCTATGCTTTAGCCATTGAGTCAACGGGAAGGAGGATTCTGTTTGGCACATCACTTTTTGAGGTATAAATACCTTCATCATTCTATCTGTTAATACAAATCAAAAGATCCTGGGCTTTGCATCGTTGCCATGTGGCAATTCCACACAGCCTTGACATCTGTTACATAGTGACAGAATAGGAAAACAAAGCTAGGAAGATCCTACTAGGTTTAAGATTTGTTGAATGTTTTGTTTCTATGCAAATTATGCACTTATGCAGGTTTCAACGTTTGTGCTGCATTAAAAAGGGCTGAGTAATTACTAAGCTCCCAATTGATAACATTCCCAGAAATCTTTTGTGCCTTCTTGAAATGGTTGCACTTGCCTTACAACTTTTATCTATGGCAGCTGACTTGTGCATAGAACATTAACACATCCACAAGGAACACATGGATATTTAAGGGTGTAGTTTATTTAGCCGCCAACATGCCCTCACAATATAACTTATTGATACAAGGGATCAAATTAAAAGGTAATGTCATCCCAATATAGCAAAAATACAGGGTATGTCTGCATTATGGATTAATTTAAATGTGTTTTACTCTTTAATGCACTTAAAATTGTCAAAAATCTCCCCCGTCTCACCTCAGATCGCTTCTTGCTCCGTTCCGCGGGAAGATTCTTCTTGCGGGCGGATCGGGTCTTGTAGAGGCTCGCACGAGTCTCGTCCGACTCCAGCGTGCGTTTAGAGTTCCAGGATACTCGCGGGTACAGTATGTCCAGGAAGGAGGTAACGGTCGCTAATATGCGAGGATTCCAAGAGCAATTTGGAAGGGAAGGGTGGAAGGAGAGGAATTAGGGACCAGGAACTAGGAAATAGAGAATTTGTCGAGCAGCAAACACACGTCTAGTCACTTCCTGTTGATAGCGTTGAGACGCGCGGGCCCGCGGGGGCGTGGCATATTTATGGAACGTGCTGTGTTCAACGTAAGGCCGGTGCGAGGCGAGTCATGTGACACGGCCATGTTGGGCGTAGTAATGAATACAAGCCCTGCCGCGATAAGGACCAGGAAGTCCAGAACGGGTGTGTTCTATGGGTCATGACAAAAATAAGAGAAGACATTCAAGTACTTTGATCATATTACCTCTGAATGGGGAACCTTTTCCCTTGATAGATCAAAAATCACACATGTTCAAAGACTAGAATGAAAATATAGGAGCTTGTTTTGTTTCTATTTGATTGTTCATGGATTTTTTTACTTTGGTGGTGCAATATAATCAGTTTATGATGAAAAAGCTAAGCTCCCAATCCATAATATTCAATTAAAACAGTATGTTTTGTAGAGAGCCAAATGAGTCATTCATGATGTTGGCCCCTTCCCCACCGAGGTGAGAGAAGATATTCACTGAGGCAACCGCATCGACCACATCGAAGACGAATGCAGGAAGAGGCAAACCAGCTGATGAATATGTAATCTGGACGTGTGAAGACGGCTATTAACTAAGATATTCAGATACTCGCATTTACATATAGACATGAAGAAAATGAGCATTCACCATGAAGTTACATAAACATTAGGCTAAAGATGGAGTTTAGACATAAATATATAAACTTCATATTTAATAACTTATACAACACGACTAAATATAGGCAATGAAACGCAATGCAAAAAGACATTCATATGCTTGCTTGTAAGGCAGAACACAAAGGAGGATGGGAAGCCATCTTGGATCAAATGACCAACAAAACTACTTCACAGAGAGAGAGAAGCCTGAAGCTACAAAAGAGGCTATTGGGAAATAAGTTAAAACCACTAAATCGTACTCAACAAACTGAAGCCGAGTAGTCCCCGTTCCAAGGTCCCTATGAAAATGAGGGAGGATTGAAGTGTCTGCAGAAGAGTCAAGATAAGATTCTGAATGCCAGACATTGTTCACGTTAAGATTAGTCGGAGAGAATCCAACCATATTAAATGGCAGGTGCAGTAAATAAACAGTGTTCAGGGGCCACAGACAGATTTCCCAAGTCTCTAACGGTCAGACAGGGTAATGACATTTGGGTTTATATGACCTTAAATTAGAGGAGAAACAGTCTGAAGTGTGGTCTTCCAGCATGTGATTCATAATTGGACCAACACAGAGAACATCTAAACATAGAAACAGACACTTGCTCGCCTCCCTTTTACTTACGGAGCGTTAGTCTTTATTTTCAGCAAATATAGGTGGTCCAAGGTGTGGCTATCTTATATTCAAGGTCCAATGAAATGATACTCCCATTTAGTTTTTATATGGTAACCAATCTTTTCCTTCTGTAGGTTTTTCATGAGAAAATATGTGATGAGTATCTGTAATAAAAGACAGTTCGCAATATGTAATTGTGTGAGCACTACTGAGTTGAATAAAGCAGGCCAGTTTGACCATACCTTTGACTTTGTCCATCATTTGGTTGCAGCATGTCCTAGATTACCTGTTCCGCTTAATAGGGAATTTCCAACTACCTTAACTGTTTCACGGTTGTCATCTCGGAAAGTTAGAACATGCTTTTCGAATGTAATCTTCAGCAGATAACATGTTCAGAGAGGGTAAAAGGAGCACACATGGACTACAACAGGCGACAGATAGAATTACAATGGATAATACTCAGACATTGGATGTAGTTAACTTGTGATGGGCCAACATCTGTCCTCACAATGGATAAAGGTCTATTTCCATAGTAGACATAATAGTAGGGGAGAGAGTCAAAGATCATTTGTCACATGCCTGCTGAATGATGATGATGACCTGTTTCAGTATTAATATCAATCATCACATGTACCAAAATAAAAATAAAACACTATTGCATACAAAGGGACGACATGACATGAGATAAAACAATACTAGGAACCAAAGGATTTAAGGCGATTGAGGAAGATGCTTAGGATTGAATAAAGAGGTGTCTATTTGTGTGCTGAACCATGTTAAAGAGCACAGACAACAGCATTATGCAGGGAGGTGTTTTTACTTATTGGACATTTATAAGGTGCCTATACACACATTTTTACAAAAGCCACAAGACCGAAAAGTGTGTTTTGGGGGGGTGGGGGGGAGGCAGAGGAGAACAAAACAATAAATGATCCTAGTAGGCCTTATGACATTTGGATCATGCAAGTGCACTGAAATAAGTGCAGGGGGGGACAGGGCGGAAGGGCTGGGATAAGGGAAGGGGGAAGGGGTAGTGCAGGAAGGCTGGGTCCACAAGGGCTGGACAAGTGCAGAGGGTAGCCCGGGAGGGAAATTGCCAGGGGAAAGAGGGGTAGAATAGTGCTGAGGAGAGCCCAGGAGGGCAAGTGCCAGGGAAAAGGGCCAGCTAGTGTGAAGGCCGGGTGGACCAGATTAAGGCTAGTCAGGGAAGGGTGTCTGAGGGCAAGTGCTGGTTAAGGAGTGCTGGGGTAGATTGAACAAGGAGGGCCTGGCCTCAGAGGAGGGCCTGGCCTCAGTTTGGCACAAAAGGGCCCAGGAACCAGTCACAGTGGCTGGGGGACATTAGCAGGGAAGGGGGGTGGGAAGGAGGAGGAGAAAAGGAAGGTCTTGAGATGTTTACAGAACTTAAGGTGATCCGACTTAAGTCTGAGAATGGGAGAAAGGCCATTCCAGAGGGAGGCTCCTGCCGAAGAAAGAGATCTACCCGCCACTCTCTGCTTTGAGAAACATCTGATCTGCAGAGAGTTGGAGCTAGAGGGCCGAAGGAATCTAGCAGGGAGGTATTTAGGGAGAGAGAGTTGTATGTAACAGGCCCCCATGCCCCAGAAAGCCTTGTGGATGATGCAAAGGGTCTTGAATCTGATCCTTGCATCAACCGGTGCCAGTGGAGCGATTCAGGGCTGGAGAGATGTGGCCACTGGGCTTGAGGCAAAGGTTAAGTCTTGCAGTTCTATTCTGGAATAGTTGAAGAGGGCGAAGGATGGAAAGAGGCAGATTGAGGAAGTGGTTGTTGCAGTAGTCCAGCCTAGAGAGATCCAGGGCTCTAGAGACATTTATCTTCTGGGGAAAGATGAGGAAAGGGAGAATGCCTCTGAGAAGGTGGAACTGAAAGTTGGAATTCTTGGCAAGGTATGTGATTTAAGGGGAGAAAGAGAGAGCATAGTTGAAGATGACCCCAAGGTTTATTGACTCACAAGAGGGTAAAAGGAGGGGGCCCAAAGAGGGCAGCTAAAGAGTGGAACAGAAGCAGGGAGCAGGTATCCAAATGAGAAGGATCTCGGTCTTACTGGCATTAAGGCAGATATCATTTGCAGAGCACCTGGCCTAAATAGCAGTGTCGGGTGGGGGGCAGCCCTTTCCCACCTCCTAAGTACTTTAGAGTGAGGTGAGATGCATTCAAAACACTCTGATGGGTCAGGGGAGAGGGGAGATGGTGAAAAAACCACCCGTTATTATAAAGGACCCCTCCTCACTATAATAAAATATAATCAACCCACAGGGAGCGTGCAACATTGTCATTTTTGCATAGATGTTAGTAATTGTAGTTAAGAGATAAGGCCTCTGTGACAAATGAGCCAGTGCATGCATTAGGCCCAAATTGTGAGATGAGGGAAATCTCCACCCACCCCCAACTGCCACATTCATTGTTCTAACAGTGTTGCAAAGATGTTTTCTTTACCCAAGAGGAATGTGCCCTACAAGGCCATGATCAGAGACCGGCGCCTGTTGTGCATGTTATCTCACAATGGCCAAAGCATGACCCAGCCCACCCCCAGGCGACCACTAGTTATAGCCCATATAATCACCATGACCACCAACCCTAATCGTAACAAGTCCTGGATGCTCAAAGAGCGCGGACATTGTATGTCTCTGAAATACAACCATGTGATGTATATTGTGAGGTGCTGGGAGGGATACATTGTAGTTCAAAATGAAGTGAAGACCTTGAAGCCGTATGCCATGGAAGGTAGTGAGTGAGATGTATGTGTCAAGGTCAGAGTGCCCCACAACCTCCTTTGAGCCAGCCCTAAAGTCTGTCAGGTACACAGTATAATGACAAAGTAGCAATGTGATAGAAGCATAGTTTATTTGTTCCTTGACCTTCGACGTGAGAAGAAGAGGATCACCGCAGCACCTACGTGATGGAAAACGGATGGATTGGGTTGGAACCAATGACCTCACAATTCTGATGGAGCAGGCAGATCATGTATAGGCGCACACCAACCAGCCACGCAGATGTCTACTGTATTTGTTGCGTCATAAGTGACTATGTTTTAATTTATAAGATTCTGCTTCTACTACTTTTTGTTGGCAGAACGTTCTTGGCAGCAGAGTACTTTGCTGTTTCCCTCATCTGTATATGAGATTAAAACTTGTTATCCTTGCAAGATCAACTTGGTCCTTTCTTCCCCAATGGGTTGTATTCTCTCTGGTGTGAGCGTTCAGAGACTTGCCTTCAATTGGTGACACTGACGTGATTCCAGTGCCCCCACGTACTTGCACAAGCTTCAAGGATGCTTCGCCAGAAGGAGCCACGGCCACCTACAGAAACAATTCCTGAAAAAATCTGTGTTTCAAGTGGTTTAGCAGGAGCCATTTTTAGATAAGTCCTCTCTGCTCATTGAGGCAGAGTGCGGCTCTGAGGAGAGTGCAAGTTGGTGTTGGAACCCTGTGACAGAGGAGTTCGGGTGAGCACGCACATGTGAGTAGACTCTTGTAAGCGATAACAAGTAGGGGACAGATGCTTGGGTAAGTGTAAGAGGTGAAAGCACATGGAAAGTGAGGTTGTGTATGTGACTTGGGTGAGGTTTGTGTTATTTATTGCTGGTATTTGTACTGTGAAGAGATTATTTTGGTATGGCATTATAGAGTAAGACAAAGGTAAGGCAAAGATAAGGCAGGGAGCCCCTCCTCAGAAGGGGAGGGGAGGTGGTGCCACGATAAAGTATATTATTTAAAGGGGGAATACTAAAATAAATGTAGTGGTCTCATGTAATTAGTAGGCCTGGAATAAGTAGTGGTAGTTATTTTAGTTTGTTGGTTCAGTTTTTGTAGTTGTGTTTCATTGGATGAAGAACAGACCTTAGGAGGGGCATTAATTGTGTGTGTCGCGACGCAGTCTTTCATTGAATGGTTGTGTGGGGTAGTGGTTGGGCATGGGGGAGGGGAACAGAAAAGGTTGGAAGTTGCTTTTCCTTTTTCTTGTTACAAGCAGCAGCATTCACAGCATGTTAGTAGGTCTTTGCGGGATTAGTAAGACAACAGATATCACTAACATGGGAGGAGGAACACCATTAGAGTGTATGTATAAGGCCATGCCACTGTGACATGGTGGAGAAATACCATAAGAAGTGGATAGCGGAAACGGCAGGAGGGGGCATGCCCTGCCTGTGGCCAGAGCATGGCTCCCACAATAATAGCATCCTGGAACATATGTCCACATGTTTAGTAGCTAAGTATAAGGGGAACCAGCTACAGAAGTGAAAATACATTTTGGATCTCTGGCGTATGTTCCAAGACACAGAGTATCAAGGGGACGGAAGATGGGCACAAAGACAGAGAGATGGAAATTGCCGGAAAGGAGAAGGAGAGGACGAGGTGCCAGCGGAGCACAGGGAATGATATCCCTGACAGCGGATCCTGCAGAAGGGTACACAAATCCAATGTATGTACCCGTCGTGATGGGGACCTCCTCAGCTGTGAAATGGATCCTTTCAACACAAGTAACACCACAGGCTACTGCTCCCCCATCCCTGTATACAAACCTGCCTGAAACATTGGCGTACATGTGTGCTAGGTCAAGAGAGTTCAAAGACATGTTGTCAGAGTTGTTAGCACAATTGAACAGAATACAAGCATCCACAAGTGAGGTGGGGGATGTAGGAGTCCCGGAAAATGGATCAGGGGAATGGAGATCAGGAGATTTTTTGCTCAGAATGGATAAAGGAGGAATAAGAAATGTATGCGTTGAAAAGGAAGGAGGTGGGGGTAAGTGGACACTCTTTGGACAAGAGGATACGGTGGAGAGAAATGTTGAGATGGAGGACAATAGTGACTCATTTGTTGAGAAACAGGGTGAAAGAGAAGGAAGGGGTGAAAAGGCTACAGATAATACCACCCAAGAATCAGGCATGTGGGGAGGGGGCAGGTTGAGGCATAGGGCCGGCCGGGGAGCATTCTCAAGAAAAAGGGGAATTGTGAAGAAGGGTGTGGGAAGTGGGGTAAAGATGCAGATGCCCTTGATACATAAGGCAGTGGGGAGAAAACAGTATGTGCCTGTGCCCAGATTGATAAATAACTTGATTAAGGCTCTCCCACAGCTTACAGCAGGGGAGAGAAAATGCATATATGAGTTTGAAAAGCAAACAGCGGTGGTGTCCCTGGCAGTGGGTCATATTAAGAGCATGCTGGTTGCTATAAATGGGGACCAGACTGGGGATTTGGGGGTCAAAGATGGGTATCCAGGTATAACTCTGAGGAACGATGAACATGATGGATCATCATTTAACAGAATTAGAGCACAGGTCTGTGTTGCATGACAGAGAGCTTTCCCGGATATACCCTTGATTTACAGTCCCTGATGGAGTGTACAATGGATGATGCTGAGGATCCAGCTAAATTCATTCATAAATTACAAGAGATGTGGAGAGCTGAAGTCCAATATCATTTTTCTATTTTATTGTAAAGAGAGGATTGCCAAAGGAAGTGCAGAAGGCATTATATAACATTGTAGATATTGAGCCAAAGGGGTGGCAGTAGATACAGAGTACAATAGTGCACCATTGCAAAGGATTAAGTAACGATAGAGGGAAAGAGCTGAAAGGCGTCAGGCAGAGGAAGCAAAATTGATGGAAAATAAATTGGCATAGGTTGTTGTTCAGGTACCTGTGTCGATGCCTGTACATGTGGAGGGGATAGAGAGTACCCAACAAGTTGTGAGCACAACTATTGCTGTGCTCTGGGCAGAAGGGGGACAAGGCAGTGGGGCGTGGGACAACAGTACCCAACCCACAGTGGCAGCAGGAAGGACCACAGCAAGGAAGCAGAGCTTCTGAGGAGCAAGATGAGGAGGATTGGGACCCAGAGGAGGTACATTTGGACCATCTCAATGTTGGAATTGCTTGAGGTGGGGGCATTTTGCAAAGGAGTGCAGGAGTAGGTCTGCATTGGGCTAAAATTACGGGTCACCACAGCAGGGCCAAGGGCTGCAAGGGTCCAAGGACCAGTGAATCCGGTGAAGGATATCAAAATCAAGGGTATCTACAGGGGCAGCCCTAGACTTATAACCGGCAGCCTGAAGTATCTGATATACAGGTGGGGCACCCGCCACAGCAGCAGCAGGGCAGTGCTACACCAGTCAATAGAGTACGAAGTGGGACCACTGCTCCGTTCAGAGGAGCAGCCATAATTGGGGGCAATCCCTTCTCGTTCCCTGGAAAGAACATATACCCTGATTTAGGACAGCCCACAGAGAGCACTAGCTTGTCCGGTCTTGTCAATGACCATCCACCCTGAGGAGGAACCCTTGGTGAGGTCGGAGATAGGAAACAAGCAGTAATATGTATGGTGGACTCTGGTGCAGCAAAATCATGTATCATTGAGAGGAATGCTCCAATATCAGGCACATATCTTGACACACAGGGATTCTCTGGGACTATTTTGAAGGTTCCATTTACTGAGGAGCTGGTCGTAAAAGTGGGATGGAAGGTGGTCCGCGCTCACTTGCTATATTCCAAAAGTTCCCCTGTCAATTTAGTGGCCAGGTACCTGCTCAGTAAATTAAACATGACATTATCATTTACAGATCTTGGTATAGTTTGTTTCACACATGGGATGTGTGCGATAAGGGGAATTTGGATAATTTGCACAATTACAATGAAGGTGGTGTTTGGCGGGATAACCGTGGACCCAGATCTGTTTGTTTATGGTATTACTGTGCTTGTGGAAGCAGTGCCTCAGATTGCCAAGCAGTGTTGGCGGGTGCCCACAGATATCCTCTCTCGCCCTCTTGCATCATCTGAGGTCGTGGTGGGAACAATATTGTCACTGGATTTACAGGGATTGTTGGTTTCTTACAAGAGGGTTGTCATACTAGGACTATTGACAGGGATCGGTGTCAGTGGCACACAGTGCTCTGTATATAGCTGTGACAGTACAATTAAAGGAAGTGACAGATGATGAGCTGTTTGAGACAATAACAAGTTGGGGAAAAAAAAATATTAGAGATTTGTATCCCCTGTGACATAATGGTACAAAACCGGAGGGTGCAGTGCCCTTTGTTGGCAGTGCTAACCCACCTCTATTTTTTGATAAAGACTTACAACACGTGCCTCCGCATTTGTGGACTACAAATCCACACGATGTGGGATTACTGAAAGACGTGACCCCTGTGCATATGACTTTGAAGCCAGGTGCAATGCTACCTAGGGTAAAACAATATCCATTATCAAGGGAGGCGGAGGCGGATAGTAGAAATACATTACAGGCCCTATTGGACCATCAACATCCACATCTCTGTGTAACACAGTGATATACCCTGATAAGAAATCGTCAGGGGACAATTGAAGAATGATCCAGGACTAGCGCCCCCTAAATGACATGGTGCAAAAAGAATTTCCAGTTGATCCTAATCCTAAAAATGATTGTATGCTGTATCCCTAAAGAAGCTACATACGTCACTGTAGTGGACTTGAAAAAAATATTTTTCTCAACCCACTCCATCCTGAATCAAGGTATCTCACAGCATTTACACAGGGCCAGATGCTGTTTGAACATACTAGGTTACCTCAGGGGTACAGTGAGAGCCCGACTATTTTTAACAGGATATTGCATGCTGATTTAAGGAAAATTCTGGTGCCAAGTACAATTATCCAGTACATGGGCAATTTGTTAGTATGTAGCAACACTGCCACAAGGATTCCATTACGCTCCTACAATTGCTGGCCCATAAAGGGGAAAAGGTTGATAAGGCCAAGTTACAATATTGCCAATCTAGGGCAGTTTATATCAGTGAATGGTAAAAGGATACTACTAGTGACCCCCAGACCCACCTCAGTTAAAGAAATGCTGATGTTTTTGGGGCTATGCAATTACTGTACGGCATGGATCTTAGATTATGTGGCATACACAAGGCCACTTTTGCAAGCCCTTACCGGAGCACAAAAATCAAAGGACCATAAGTTACAGAGGACGGCAGACATGATCAAACAGTTTGACGATTTAAAAGAACTCATTAGTTTGGCACCCGTACTGGCCGCCACAGACTGCACACAGGAATTGTACTTATTCTCACATTCAGATGGCCTGCTCATGACAGCGGTACTGACATAGAAGAGTGATATGATCCATAAACCATTGGCCTATTACAGTGGCACACTGGATGCTGTGATGCAAGGGCAGTTCCTTTTGCTGCTCCTTTGCCATTCTAGAGAGGTCAAAATCTACTCTGACTACACAAGAATCTTCTGTGTATGAGATTATCATTTTTAAACACCATAATCATGTGGTTAGATGCAAAAAAGTAAACCCTGCCACCTTCCTAACAGACATGCCTAGTACAGAGGATTTAACGGTGCACAACTGTGCCACATATGAGGGGGAGGAGGACGAAATCTGCAAAGCAAGGCAATGCACATTGTCAGAGGGTGAGATACTTTTCATTGACGGGTCATCCACAATTGACCAGGAAGTGGGCATAGACATACAGGGGCAATGGTGGTACGGCTTGAGGAAGGGAAGTACAAGACGGTGGTCATGGAAAGAATGCCCATGCATTATTCTGCACAGGCGGCTGAACTCATAGTACTTATTGAAGCTTTGAGAGCATCCCAAGGGTGCCATATCACAATATATTCATATTCCACGTACATCACAACAACAGTATATGCTGGAAAAGGAGGGGGTTTTGGAGGGCAGATGGATCTTCAGTGCAGCATGCAGCACTGCTAGAAATACTGCTAGAAGCATTATCTCAGCCATCTGTTGTGGCTGTCGTCAAGTGCGCCACCCACACTGAAGGAACAGAAGAAATATCAATGGGGAATGCAGCCGCTGACGTGCACCCAAATTAGAGGCATATCTGCAAAATGAAATGCTAGCTGAATACATTGTGACCACCCCACCAGTAAGCAAACATCCGATACCTTATAAAGCATTGTCCATCTCACCAGATTATCAAGTTACAAGGAAGGGCAGCAGGGAGAGAGAAATAATTATGGCTACGAAGGGGTTGCAAGAAATCCCCAACAGATTTGTTATGGAGACAAGAGAGCTCTGGGAAGACAGGAATGCCCCGGGAGCTGCTAGCAGTGGCATTTGAACAGTTACACTACCCATTTCACAGTTTGAAGTAGCACATAGCAGCCGATGACTGGTTAATACCAAACTTCCAGAAAACCATTACAGAAATGGTCGTACATTGCACCACATGTCAAAGCTCCAGTACAGAAATGACACTACAGATGTTACGGGGCACATTGCCCTGCCCTACTGGGCCGTTCCATGAATTGCACATAGACTCTGCTGATATGGGTGTCAGGTCCTGTCTTCAGAGTTCCACGGGAGCAGCTGAACCCCACAGACCCACAAAAGTGTCTAGTATCCAATTGATGGAAACCTACAGCTGAACTCACGACACCCCTGGGGGAAAGGAGAAATGGGATAAAATAACAAACTCAGACAAGGACTCCTCCTCTTATTTAGGATGGATATCTGCATAAGGGGAACAAAGGAAAAGAAGGTGACTAATCTGACAATATACTTTCTCCTTCTATTCCATCTTCACTTCGAAGATAAAAACTGTACCTGAGATTTCCTCTGCAATAGCCTAGAGGAATTTTACAGCTTCACTGTTGTATTTTGCTCATCAAGTCTTTTCAAGGAAAAAGCATAGCTCATGAAAATAGCTGAAATTGCTTCTCTTTCTATATCAATCAGATCAGTTATGAAGACATTTTGAAATGTTCTCTCTTTGTGCCAGAAAGTCTTTGATAAAATAATTCAAAGTCTCTTGTTGTTATGTTATGTTATGTTATTAAATTTCTATAGCGCTACAAGCCCTGAGGCATCCAAGCGCTCCATCACAAGCAGAGAGGTCAGTGAGGACAACCAAAGATGTAGGTTAGATGAAAAGTTCTGTCTTCAAGAGTTTCCGGAAAGCCAGGTGATTGCTCTCTGTACGGAGCCCTAACGGTAGATTATTCCAGGCCTTAGCCATGAGCACCGGGAAAGAACGTCCATTTCCACGCGCTTTCTTAGTCCTTGGCACCTGCAGACTTAGAGTCATTGTAGAGCGCAGATTTCTTGTCGGTTGATATATCATGATTTTGTCCTTCAAATAATTAGGGACTGTTCCATAGATGCATTTGTGACCTAACGTCAATAATTTAAAGGAAATCCTGGCTGATACTGGGAGCCAATGTAGCTCCCTTCTCGCGTTAGAGGTGGGTTCATGCCTCTTCATACCGTATATTATACGTACAGAGGCATTTTGGATTTTCTGCAATTGCTGTACGTCTTCTCTACTAGCCCCCCCCAACAGAGCATTACAATAGTCAAGTCGTGGCAAGATAACGGCTCTGACCAGTTTGGCTCGGTTGTTTTCAGAGATAAGAGGGGCAACCTGCCTCAATACTCGTAGATGATATTGGGTATTTTTTACTATAGCATCCACGTGTGCGCCTGCATCCAAGGAAGCCTCCATATAAACACCTAATGTTTTTTCCTTGCCAACAACTTCAATAAAGCTATCATCAACCTGAAAGCTAGTGAAAGCCTTAGCTAGTCCCTCTCTCGGTTTATTGGGCCCGTAGATCATTAGTTCCGTCTTTCCTGCATTTAGGCATAGCCAGTTTGTGGTCATCCAGTCTTTTATTACACTGTATAACTTATTTAATTTGAGTTGGTCTGCTTGATGGTCACCTGAAAGTTCCATTGACAACTGGAAGTCATCTGCATAGTTGGTGAAAAAATAGCCCAACTTCTCCAGTTCTCTGCATAGAAGGGCAATATAAATGTTAAAGAGCAAGGGCGACAGACAAGCTCCTTGTGGAACGCCACAAAGGATAGTCTCTACTTCCGAGAAGGCCTCGCCCCAATGCACCCTGGAACTTCTACTCTCTAAAAAAGATCTCACCCAGTTAACAGTTTCAATGGCCAAGCCGCCGGTATCCCACAGTCTGTGTAGTAGAATCTTATGATCTAAAAGATCAAAAGCAGCACTGAGATCAAGTAATATTAACAGGCCTAATCTGCCTTTCTCAATTAATGATAGCATCTGCGTCTGGAGATCGACCAAGGCGCTCTCTGTGCCATGGAAGCGGCGGAAACCCGATTGCCTCTCGTGCAACCTTCCCGTGTTTTCAATATATGATTGAAGTTGAGAGGTAGCAACCTTATCTACCAGTTTCAGAAAGAAAAGAGTGTTGGTAATTGGACGATAGTAACAAGACGATTGGACGATTGTAACAAGAATCTGTTATTCAAGGCTGTCCGAAGATTCAGATATTAAATTAACATCAGTCTTCCACTCTGCCTCAACCTAAGTTTAATGGCTTCTTCTCTTTCATGAGCCAAAAATCTAAAGCAGTCCACATGGCTCCAAAGCATAAATTAGGAACAGCTCCCCACTCTACTAATTCAATTAGCCTATTTAATATTTCTTTTTATTCAGATTTAATTACACAAGCGCAAGGTTTCCCTTAGTAAAACTACTGAATGGAGTTTGCTTAATAAATTCAAAACTCTCTGCCAAAATGAACGTATGCCTGTAAACACTAGCACATTAAGACCGTAAATTTAAATAGTGTTAAACCAACAACAGACAGCGCTGCCTACAGCGTAATCGCTTAAAAAATTATCACAACAAAATGCACAGGAGAGTCGAAAGTCGAACACTCCTCATAAAAGGGAAAACTCTGACCTTACTAAAGAGCTAACCTGGCACTGTGGAAACTGCTACTGAACTCCTTCTCAGGAGCAGGAACCAAGATAAACGAAAATGGAGGTCATCTGCAGCACCTCTCTGATAGAAATCACTCTGTAAGAAAAGCTGACTGGAATATTATCAGCGAAAACGGAATGAAAGCGAGCGAGACTTCTGTCTTCACCTGGCACATGCACAATAGAAATAACAACAAGGAAATAGACTACGCTCTAGCACGAGCGAACTTCCTACGCCGGAAAATATAAAAATATGTAACCTGGAAATAAAGTTTCTCCTATTTAAATGCTAAAACTAAGGATTCAAAACCCACCAAATCTCTATTAAACCTAGTTATAATATCTTATTAGATTTTCACCACACATCTGAGAAAGTGAAGGTGGCAAAAGTCTTGTCTTCTTTTCTTTCTTCATGAAATCTTCCTTCTTGAATTAAAAACTTCTTAAAGTTCTTAAATGTCTTCAATACACACTAGGCCTAGATATCAGATACTTTTTAAACAGGACCTTACTCCTTGACAAACTTTGATGAAAGGCAGTTGAGAATCTTCAATCTTGCCCTTTGTTCAATCTCCAGCCAATCAAAATTCTTGACTGCTTCCACCATTTTGGTTTGGGAAATCCATCACCTCATTCTGAAGGTACTATGTTAAGGCCAAAGTAACATGAATTAAAAACAAGAAAAAAGAAGAAAAAAAGATCTGAAACTCAGACCTAACTTCCAAACCAGAAAGTAATTAGTAATTTCAACACCAAAACCTAACAATGGGTGAGCGTTGCAATGGCTACTGGCACCTACCTTCTCAAGGTGGGTGGAGGTGGGGCTGTGCGCAAATCTGGATGCCAAATGTGCTGCTAGATTTCTGGTACATGAGGTTTTTCCTCTGTGGGGTGTGTGCACGGTTTTACAACAGCACATATTTTTTCAATGCACTATTTCAGCTCGTCACAGCACTACTCAGCATTAAGTACTGGATTTGTTCAATTTACCACTGACAGGCCAACAGTGTTGTGGAGAGGATCAATGGGCTCCTTAAAAGTAAATTGTCAAAACAGTGTACCACGTTGAAGAAGAACTGGGTGAACTGTTCACCCCTTGCACTCTTCAGTTTACGCACACAGCCCAGTAAAGACCACCATTTGTCACCTCACAAACTGGGCACTGGTCGGCATATGCACACCCCATATCCCCTGTAAGAGCTTCAGAAGCACATAGGGCAGCAGCGTTGTTAGGCGATGAGTTCAAAGATGATTTGACCTCACTGACAAGGGCAATTAAAGATGTCTTCTGACAGATTTCTCCTCCCAGGATTGAGACGACAGAGACACCAGACATAGCAACCACAATGGTGACAGATCCAGAGCACATGACCACACAACTGCTGCTGCCTGATGATTTTGTATACGTTCATAATTTGGTGCGCAGGTGGAGCAACCCTCGGTTCCACGGGCCCTACCAGGTGGTGTTTTGCACTACCCTCATGGTGAAAATAAAGAGCTTGCACTATTGGGTCCACCTCTTTGATGTCCGCAGGGCACCTCCAGATAGTACGTTGGCACATCAATTACTTTAAATGTAGTGCTAGCAATACCTGTAATCGTTCTACCTCACTGGCCTGTCCAGGCGCGATACATTTCTCTCTCTCTGTTTCACTCTCTTCCTCTCTCTTGTTCTCTCTTCTTCTCTGTGTAAAAAGTATGTCTTGCACGTCTCTCCTTTTCATTGTCTTGTGCATCTGAGCTTTCATTTTCGGAGAGAAGAAGATGGACGTGACTCATTTAAATAATTTGTTAAGTAGGAACCCAAGGTGTAGATGCATGAATCAGAAAATATGGACCTATGTTCATTATTGTGGGCTCACCATTATCTCAGGTCTCATTGTGACATTGATGGTACTATTTTTTATTTTTTATTTAATTTGATTTAGTTGATTCACAACTTTTCAAATACATGCAAAAATACACAATTATACAAAAGCAGCAAAAAGAAGAAAAGGGAATAAAATACCAAGGGTACAAAAGATAAACAGAGCCTGGAGGAGGTTGAGTAACATTATGTTAGGAATTGTTCCTAGACCCTTTACAAAGCCGGATTGTAATGGATCGACCAGTTTTTTTGATGACACCCAAGCTGATGGTACTATTTGGACTGTATTGGGCGGAGGATGTTATAGGGGGAGGTCCTATAAATGGAATGGGATTGTATATTATCCAAATGGGACAGTACATATAAATGTTAAAATTAGCCGTGTTACGGATATTAGTAATAGTGTGAATGCTAACAATAATAATGGAAATGAATATAGGAGTAGAAATGGTGCTGATAGAAGTGTATTGCTTGCTGAAATAACAGAAGATTACAGGCTCTTCAGCCCAGCCTAACCCATATTCGCATCTTTAATTTTTCCGGGAGTGGAGGCAGGAACAAATTCCAAATGGTTGCAGATCATGCGATGGGAGCTGCTCCAGCTCGCAAATGATACAGAGAACGGGTTCAATGTGATCAAGCTTGAGTTGCATGCATTAAGATTTATGACGATGCAAAACCAATATGTGTACGCAGCCAGCCGATACCTAAGGCTGGGACCAAAGGCCTTCACTGCTCTCTGCAGCTCAGTTCCGAGAACACCACCATATGGCTCCCATGGACTCCCTACAGCGTCAAGTAGCTGCCTGTGATTCAACCACAACAGGCCCTGCAAAGATGGACACTGCTATACCCCACAATGAAGACTGTAGAACCCCTGTCTGCTTATGCCTATGCAAATTGGCTGCAAGGCACAGAAGAGCTCCCAGCCCCCCTGAGCTTGAAGGCAGGTCCAGACGATACCGAAGGCTGGGATAAAAGGCCTTCACTGCTCTCTGCAGCGCTCCACCGCTCGCCGCAATGGCCCATGGCTAAGGAAAGGCCAGGAGCAAACATGGCATCCATATCTGAAGGTAAGCACATTGCACCCCTGTGCACAACTGGTGCCTATATTGTATTGGGTAAGAGTGTCATGCGCCTACATTGCCTGCAACACTCGCCATCACCCTGCCCTACACCATTCCTCCATACGGGAGTCTCCTTCGGTTCATCGATGAGACCAACACACCAACAGAGCTGCTTCATGTCTACAAACCCAGCACCTCTTCCTAATGCTAAAACACAACGCACTGGTGATTATTCAATCAGCCCAGCACCGGTATCCAGTTAAAATTTCGAATGTACAATTTTGAATGCATTATTGTCGGAAAAAAAATGTTGAATATATATTTTGTTTTATTTTATAGGTTTTTTTGTTGGATTTAGTTAGTAAAACAAGGGTCAATTAAAAAAAAAACAGGGGGGTTTGCGGGGACCCCACATTAAAAAAAAATAAATAAAAAAAGTGACATTTTATTTCGACATTTTTCATTCTACATTAAGGCATTCGAAATTATTACATTCGAAAATGTCACTATTAACCCCCAGCACCATCAGTGCCTGCTGCAGGCGAACGGCAAATAGGGCCTACCCACTTATCCCTCACATTCCACTCCAAAAGCATTGCCGCTTATGGCTCTCAAACCTTGGCAGCTCTCCATGCCCCCACAGCGACCAGAACACGTCCTTGCCTCTCCCCAGCATGTGGCCCTGCAAGCATGCTTGCGCGGCGCACCCTGTGCCCCGCACCTGTCTCCAATGCACTACCCCAGCAGGTTAACTCCAGTATGACGCAGGGATATCACCTGCACAAACACACCATTAATAGGCTTCACCACCTGTGCAGAGAGCTGTTAATAAGCACCCCATCCAACCTACATAAGACCAATATGGTCCTCTGTCAGACCCCTCCAGGCATCACAACGACTACCAAGCATATCAAGTCATCTACCCCAGCACCCACCTCATCAAGGAACTCTAGGCTGCACACTAGACAATTAAAAATTACCCCCTCCCTCCTCCCTGCTCTCACCGCTTGGAGAAATACATGCATGGGTGCCAGGACCCACAATAGGCGACCCCCCTCCATTATGAAGACAGCCTATGAGCCTTAAAAGCCTCAGAGAACTCTATAAACCTCTCCTATGCCACCCTTCCTTGAAAGCCACACTCCTATTTGTCCTCAGAACTCTGCCACTTCCCAGCTCAGCCATCCACCCACAGATACTGGCAGGACCCATAAACAGCTCAACCCAGAACACAGCACTTCAACTAGGGCACACTCTCATGTGCTTCCCCCATATCTAGGATGCTGCTGTTGCCTACACCCATTTACACCCCCATAGCCCACTAAGCCTGTCCCATGCTCCAGGGATCACTCAATAGCACTAAGTCTCTTTCAGCACATGCCCTGGACATCAGTGACTTGATCACCATGCCTAACCTAGACTTATTGTCCATCACTGAATCTTAGACAGCTTCAAGATTCTGAGGTGTGATAGACCAGACGCCCTAGATAGCGGTGGCGCCCTCATTCACAGGGACTCCCTTCAAATCAGACCACGCAGTTTTTCCACAGAGAGCCACTGTGAATGCCTCTCCACCAAACTTTCCACTGCCCCCTCAAATTCCATCACTATACATATTCTAACCCACCAACCAGGACCCATAGCTACCTTCGAGGAAACCTTGTTCACACTTTAGGCAATACACATCAAGCTAATGTCTAGAGTCCTATTACTAGGGGATCTCAATCTAGGCCTTAACAACCCTCTAGATACAGCAGGCACCACAGCAGCAAATGTCCTATCAGACATTGGTTTCAATCATTGTGTTGCCACTCCTACCCATAATAAACCTTAGACTGGATAACCAATCTGAACAGCCAAATCATAGTTACCTCCAACACCCCCTGCCCCTGGTCGGACCACCGTATCCTCAGCTTCTCCCTACCGGTGTTCAAACAACCTCCACCCTCCTCACATTTGCTCCCACCCACAATGGCACACAGCTCCAGGAAAATCTCCAAAGAGTCAATCTCTCCCTCCTGCCTCTCAGCCCTGAACTTCTTAATGTTTCTGACCAACAAAGCCTAGCAGACATTAATGCTAACACCTTGACCAAAGCAGTGTATTTATTGGCACCCCCACTCCCTAGGAAATCCATACCCACATGCCACCTCAACCCCTGGTTTACTACTGACCCCCAAACCTTGCGCTCTAAGAAGAGACATGCAGAGGCCATTTGGAAAAAAGACTCCTCAGATCTCCAGAAAATGTCTTTCAATAAGATTGCTAAGGAATATAAACTAGCCATCTCAGCAGCCAAAGCAGAAGTCTACAATTCTGATTATTTATTTAGTTTATTTGTATAATAGTTCAAAACTGAACTTTTACAATACACATATTGATCGTATCACAATTCATACAAAACACATTAATTCATGTAAATAACACATTCATTCATATAAATATATATAAAATATTAAATATATATATATATATATATATATATATATATATATATATATATATATATATATATATATATATATATATATATAAAATGTTAAATATTATATTACTCAAACTGGAAATACAGGAGCCACATGGTACAAGGGTCCCAGCCTTCAAGCATTTTACGGCCAGTGACCTCCTTGCAATACAAATTTCCACAGAGAGTGCCATTCTTGTCAGATTTACACCACAAAGGCTAAGGCCCACATTTTATATAGACCTCTTCTGTAACCCGTCCCCTTATACACACCAATTTACCTCACCAGAATCATACTATCCGAGGTGCTGGACAATACTCCTCCAGATCATATATAAGCCAATAAAACTGCCATTGAGGAAATATTTACACAAAACACCCAGAACTCCTCACTCTGAATTGCATCCAGATTATGCACAAGATGACCCACTGCTACTATATAAGAGGATCCCAGTCTAGGGCATTTCATCAGTACATGCTTTGCAGGTTCCAGATTGGTAACCAGTTGGCACAGTCTACAGTATCTAGCTTCAGGAGGGAGTTTCATTTTTGGGCCACATATCGATAAGCATGGCAGTTGGTTAGTTCATAATCAGAGATAGAAATCACAGGCTTTAGTGTCAGGGCGTAACTCCTGGGACCGTTCAGGCTTCATGTAGCGGTGTACAACTCGTGCAACACTTGTGTAACTCTTAATGGAGGAGAGGTGGTCATAATTATGAACCCAGACCTATTTGACTAACCTTCGTGAAAGAGCTCCTTTCAGAATTTCAAATGTGGTGCATCGCCTAAAATCCGGGGCAATCGTATCTCTCCACATAGATCAACAAATAATTGTACGTAGCGAGAGGTAGGGAGAGGTACTTTTCCCACTTGCTTCCAGTTCATAGCTTGAGCCCAAAATACCTAGAAGAGGGCAAATCAGATTGGTTTTCTCCTTCAACGTCAACCAGCCCCTACGTGCTAATCGTTGGGCTCAAAGGGACAGAAGCCCCAGCTTAAGGCGTTTGTATACTACAGAGGTTGATCTGCCCAGACGTAACAAGGTTCTCCAAAATTGAGCCTCCATCCCATCTAGCCATTGTAGTTCTTTCATTGCCAAGTCTTGCAGTTCGTACAGAACCGCTGGGCATAGCCACTGTTTATACAGGGTCAGCACCCCTACTAGAGAGAAGCCAGAGTGGTCCCCTATACATTTCATACACAAGCCTGTAATTTGTCTGGCTTTAGTTAGCTCAGAGGCAATGATATACACATACCCAGCTAACCCAGACATCTCTGTCAGTCTAGAAAATTAGACACCCCTCGAACGGAAGGCAATGCAGGATAATTGGTTGGCCGAAGACCAACCGCCTCATTTAAAGTGTTAAGAATATATGCTCATTAGTCATTACATAGTTACTAGCTTAACTAGAGTGTGGCCATTTTAAGATGACCAGAATCGCCATTTTGTTTTCTCTCTCTGTTCTCTCTAACGCTGCTCCTTTTCCTCATGTAAAACTGCTTTGCTGAAGATATTATTCTGCTTCAATGGTCCAAGGTTACTAAAGACATGTTGAAACATTACGCTGGAGAGCCAGACAGAAATGCCTGGTTCCCTCCCGCACATATATGCTTGAAGGCAAGGAGCAAGGCATTTTAATCAGTACACCGATGCCAGTGAGTCTCCTTAAAAGAATAGCAATGTATGAAACTTACATTAAAGGGTTTGAAATATGTTCTTCTTTACGGCCCCCTTCTGAGCACTGTGAGGGCCCGGAGAGTAAGCTGACCTCTAGAGCGTGAATCGAAACCAGGAGATAGTAAGGCCTGGAATGTGCCAGTCCCCCTATGCGCAGCTTGTCCACGAAAACAGAAGCGCTGTGTTCTCACAAATAAAGAATCGTGTCTGTAATTTGAGATTGCAAACTGCTACTAAATATGGTGATCTAAAGTGTCATATTCGTCATCATGGTCAATCATCGCCTCCACTTCAAAGGGAATGAATTAGGGGCGGCATCAAATGTGTCAAATGTGTCATTACTGATTGTAAGATGCTCATTTTGTATATATGTAACTGATGTACGATTTTCGCTCTCTTGCGTCCCCCGAGGTCTGTTAGACACACGTCGCGGGGCCTGGGACCATTTGGCCATCTGGGACTATTTGTTTTGCAATAAACCCTAGATTTTGGGAATACAACCTTGTGTCTGGCGTATCAGTTCCTGTGGTGATTGTGCCTTGTTTCCACATCCGAGGGTCCCTCAGGGGCCCCTTCAAGATGGCGTCTGAATAGGGACCCTCCCCTACTTGTTCCATCGTGTACGTTGCAAAATAAGGAAGGCGGTAAGAACGAAGAACGGTGAGGACAGGAGCGATCGAGCCAGGATCAAGAGGTGTTCGGGGAGCCCTGCGTAAGTGATGAGATTCCTTGCTGCAGATCTGCACAGAGCTGATCCCTGATCGACGTCCCCGGCCAGCGAACAAGGTTGCGAGGGTCCCAAAACAAGGCCGAGCCAAGATAGGCAGACATGACGTCAATGGTTGCGTCAGTATACGAACGAATTGTGTCTTGAAAAGATAAATTGACTAATCAGGTGAGTCGTGCCCCTATTCATAAGTGATCCTGATGTTGGTTGAGAGTTGATTTTGCAAAAATCAAACACCCAGAGTAAGTTTGATTAGTCAAGGGTAAGGTTAAAACATGACTGGGTTATTGTCCACCTTAGCGGGATGTTTCTGCTGCGGCGAACAATCTTTGGAAACTGGCCAGGTCACGCCTCCGGGGGGAACGCCGGCTTATGATATGTATGTAAAGTATGGTGTGGAAGCAATAATGTTTTGTGATATTTGGCATAAGCAAACCAGAAAGCAGGAAGATCTTCAGTGGCCGAGTAATAGTAGTTTTGAGATGGATCAGATAGATAACCTGGAAAAGGTGTTGATAAGTAAGAAAGCACGCCCTGCGGCACTTGATATCCTTAGGGACTGGAAGAGGGAAGCATTGCTCCTATCTAGAAGTAGAGAGAAACATGCGCGCAGGCATAAGTCAAAAGCGGAGAAAGCTGAGGAAAAGGAGAAGGAGGAGTGGAGTAATAGTTTGAGGAAGGCAAATAGACGCGATCAATTGAATATTGACAAAATATATCCACAGAGAGAATTACACTCAGCAGACGAATTAATAAACAAAATATTAACCGAAACAAAACAAGGCCTGAGGGGTGGGACTAAAAAGACTACGTTAGTAGTTGTCGTCCAACCCCCTTCTGTTGCTCAGCCCCTCCCAAACCCAGTACGGCCACAGGCTGCATCAGTAATTGCACTGCCCACTAGTCAGCCAGCCCTGAGTGTTTCACAATTATCACAGCCACAACAGACATCTCTCACTCTCACTGCCCCCTCCGTACCTCCTGGCCAAGAGGGTGCCTCTGTCCCGACTGCCCCCACCAATGAGCGAAATTGAGCAAAGTGAATGTATGAGAGTGACCCGCAGCTCGATCAGCAAGGAGAGAAAGCGTGAGCTGCAAGAACAGGCGGAAATGTATATAGACGAGAATGATGGGG
Organism: Ambystoma mexicanum; assembly: GCF_040938575.1. Taxonomy (NCBI): domain Eukaryota; kingdom Metazoa; phylum Chordata; class Amphibia; order Caudata; family Ambystomatidae; genus Ambystoma; species Ambystoma mexicanum. Next base: position 1,250,707,955 of record NC_090924.1, read on the forward strand.
CATCCACGCAAGCTTCACTGTATGACTTCAGAAGGAACAATGAAAGACAGGTATTGTTAGAATGCATGGGGGAATATTTGTCGGCACAATGGAAAAAGTTAATTGGGAAGTTAACACTGCAACAATGGTTAGACTTGAATGCATTAGCCCATTGTAGAGGGAGAGATAAAGAAATAAAAGAACATGTAAGCAGACTGTTTGAACTTAAGAATGAACTTGATGAGGCATATTTCGAAGTATTTGCCACACCCGGGTATGGGAGGAAGGATATTGGTAGGAAGAAAGCGGAGGGACCTTATATGCAGAAATCTTTGCCGCCACCAGGTCAGGTTAGTGGTGTACTAAAAGTATGCACGCGCGAAGCGCTAAAAAGGATTTCAGATCCTTGTATTCCCGCAATGGAAATACATGGAATATTTGATGAATATTCTTTACCGATGAAAAGGGAAGCACTGTAGACGATGGTTGAATATCTGATGAACAGAGATATAAGCGAGGAGAAAGCCAGCCCCCCCAAGACCATTGCAGTATATAAGAGAGCAATGGAACGAGGGACGAGAGAAACAGCCTTATCCCTCGATCTCGGAATATTGTTACATATGAGAGAAGGGGGAGGAACAGTGAGTGTGGCATTCCCCATGAGGGAAGTACCCCCTACCTTTGTACCAAAGGTAGAGACTCCCGTGGTAGGCACTACGCCAGCTCAGGTAATTCCAGCACATTACACAGCCCAATATGTGCACGTTCCCTTCTCTAGACAGGACGTGAATAATATAAAACAAACGATCCCTGACATACGGAAAAATCCATCGGGTTTCTATAAAGAAGTAGAGTCTTTATTGCAATCCTCAGTGTTCACTATGAGTGATATAGATCTAATATTCCCCGTAATTCTGCCAGCGGACATATGGAAACAAATAAGGAAGGTAGATGATGAGACAGCCTAAGGCGCCACTTGGGCAAATTTAATACAGGAGGATAAAGATAAAGGAGTGGGTGCGAAGCCAGGGCTGAATATGATAGCACTGCTGGCATGAATAGTACAAAAATTGAAATAAATTGTCCCAGAGAAAAGAATTCAATGGGACAAATTGACTGCGTGTGTTCAAGGTAAGGACGAGCTGGCTACAGATTATTTTAACAGATTCAAAGAGGTATTTACAGATTTCAGTGGGCAGGATGTAAGCACGGAAGCGGGAACAAGGTTATTTGTTGATAAATATGTGAGAGGATTAATACTCCCGATTCAAAATGTAATAATGACATCAAAAAGTGCATGGCAAGCAAAAAACGTTAGGAGAAATATTACACATGGCCCAATATTACGAGAATCGAGTGAATACCGAGAAAGAAAGAGAAGCAAAGGATAGAACAAATTTGAAAACAAGGGTGTTACTCCATCAAGTATCAGGACACAACAGGGGAAGGGGAAATGCACAGGGCAGGAATAATTCGAACATGCATGGAGGGCCTTTGGGATTAAATCAATGTGCGTATTGCAGAGAGGAAGGACACTGGCCAGCGCAATCTCCACACTTGCAAAATAGAGGCGGGTATGGTCAGAGAAGGCAGCACAGAGGGCACCCAGGAGCAAATGGCCACAACAGAAACCATATGCAGCTGCACCAGAATAATCAAGGGAATGGTGCACAGAATCAAGGTCAGGCTCCGAATCAAACTACTTTTACCCAGAGCCAAAATCATCAGGGTATACAAAATGGAAATAGAAGAAGAGGCGGGAACATTTTTGATACTCAATCGGGTGCATATTACAATAATAGCAGTGACTACACTTCGGATGAGGTGTTGTTACCGCAATACGACAGGCCACGACAGGGGTCGTAACTGGTGTCTATTCCCATGAATCAGAAAGTACCATACGTAGAGATGAAAGTTGGGAATGATGAGCATAGATTCCTCGTAGATACGGGGACCAGAAGTGCTCGATAGACCATCACTTGGTTCCAGATATACCTCTGTCAGGGTGACAAAATATCTCAGTAGGTTTTGCAGGTACCCCGGTAATAAATCTCGAGTCCAAATCAGTAGCAGTGACAATAGGGCCTTTTACTGAAAATTGTCCATTTCTTTTAACAGAGAATTGTGGGGGAAATCTCCTGGGATTAAATTTATTGACAAAACTAAGCACAGTTATCCACTATACACCAGACGGGGTATTTTTGACCATTTCTCCTCAGAATATGCCAACATCTGAATTTGTGACTAAACCTTTAACAGGGGAATTGAGTGAGGTGCCAACTTGTATTTGGGCAGTGAATGACAATGATGTGGGATGCTTGAAGATAGAGCCAGTGAAAATTGTTTTAAAAGAAGGAGTAACGTTAGCGTGCATCCCGCAGTATAACATTTCAGCAGAAGGAGAGAAAGGATTGAAAAGTATTGTTTCTGATTTGGTGAAATTTGGGGTGATTGAAGGGATTACAGGCAGCACATGCAACAGCCCCATTCTTCCAGAAAGGGGGTAATGAGGTACCGTACTGTTTTATAATTGATTTGCGTGCATTAAACAAAGTAGTAGATCCCCAATTCCCATTAGTTCCAGATGTTACCACAATTTTGACAATTATTCCTGCTTCAGCAGAATACTTTAGTGTTATTGATTTGAAGAAAGTTTTCTTCAGCATTCCAGTACACAAGGAAAGCAGATATTTGTTCGCCTTCATGTTAGGAGGGCGATCATTAACATTCACACGCATTCCACAAGGCTACACTGAAAGTCCGAGTATATAAAGTAGAGCATTAAAAGAACAGCTAGACATGTTAGAACTTCCGACAGGCTGTGTATTGCTCCAGTACATTGACGACTTGTTAATTGCTGCTGACAAGGGAGAGATTTGTAAAAAAAAGTACTGTCTTGTTATTGACTCATCTAGCTGCGCATGGCCATAAAGCACGCATGAAGAAATTTCAGTATTGTCAGAAGGAGGTAGCTTATTTGGGTTACCTACTCTCAAAAAAAGGGAGAAGACTAACGCCGGAGAGAATAGAGAGCATTTCTGGTATGCCTATTCCGAAGACACAGAAAGGAGTCAGAGCTATAATTGGCATGGCTTCTTATTGTCGTCAGTGGATTGTGAATTTTGCGCTAATTGTGAAGCCAATGGTGGAGTTGACAAAGAAGGATGTAGTGATGCCATTGCAATGGAATGAAGAATGTCAGAAAGCATTTGATTTGGTCAAGACTGTATTGTGTTCTGCTCCAGTTTTGACCACGCCAAATTATGAAAACATTTTTAGGTTGTTTGTGCATGAGAATGAAGGCTGCGCATTATCTGTCTTAACACAGGAACAAGGTGGAAGAAATAGGCTGTGTGGTTATTTTTCTTCCGCGCTGGACCCTGTAGCGCGTGCACTACCACGATGTTTGCGAGCTGTTGCAGCAGCTGCTGCGTCAGTGAAACAAACAGAAGGGATGGTATTGGCCTCAATACTCAAGCCCCTCGATCCCCAGATATTTGTAGCAGACAGTATATTCGATGGTCCTCATCGAGTTTACCAGTTTCACTGTGCTCATTTTTCTTGAAGAGACCAGCATCGCCTTATTTTTACTAAGGTTTATTAAGAATTTAGTTTAATTTGCATAATCAGCCAACTCTTTCAACATAGCGGGAGGATAGCTCATTGGCAACGTGCACGCCTTGGAACCAAGATGACACAAAGCAACGCAGTTTCGATCCCTGGGTCCACGCTTAAAAACCTCTGGGTGTTTAAGCGCATTATAAATACGCAACAAAAAAAAAAATATATGCAACTAAAAAACAAACAATTCCTGTAACAGCGCCTTCAGGCAATAAATAAATAAATAGATTTCATTCCAGTTAGCTTGTGGTAAAAAATGGCTAAGTCATCAGTACAGAGCATTCCACCAATCCCCACCTTATCTATCTTTGGGGAGCGCCCTGCCTTAGCCAACAATCTAGCCAGTAGATCGGCTACATAAAAATTGAAAAGCAGTGGGGCAAGCATGCACCCCTCTCTTCCCCACCTATTTATACGCATCTTCTTTGACAAGGTTCCCTGATATCCCAACCTAATCTGAGCCATGTTATCAGTATGCAGTGCTATGATAACTTCCAGGAGACAGCTTGGACACCCCCCATTTCTGTATTTTGGTCCACAGAATGCCGTGGTCCACCTGGTCAAAGGCTGATCAGAAGTACACAAAAGCAGTGCATATTGACAGGGTTTTCAGGTGTTTTCGCCTGGGGAATAATAGTGTCCAGAACTCTAAGATTGTGGACAGTACTTGAGCCAGGTCGGAAACCAGTCTGGCATGGATGTAGGATATTTGCCAGATTAACCCATGCCTGAAGATATTCCAGGACATACGTAGCAAATACCTTACCCGTCACATCTATTAAGGACAATAGCCGGTAATTTTCCAGGACCAAGCAATCCCCAGTTTTAAAAACTGGGACCAAAATGGCCTTCCTCCATGCATCAGGGGTAGTTCTACATTGACACACGTTATTTAAACAATGGGTGTAGCACTTCAGCCCAAACCTCGGGGTCCCCATTTTATTACTGCTGATGAGAGGCCATTGGGCCCAGAGCTCTAGAGTTTTTAAGGCTATGAACATGATAACACACACTTTACTGGGTTTTGCAGAATCATGCCCGTACAAGGATCCTGTTTCAGCTACCATGTACATGTCTTGATTCATACCTGCTCTTCAATTGGGTTCAAGATTTTCTGGTCCATGGGCTTCCTGATTTCTGACAATCACCAAGCCTTGCATCCCTGATCTTTTGTCTTAACCAGTTACGATACAGATTCTTCAAGTAGATGGAATCTCGCAAAGGGAGCATGGGCAGATGCTACTACAAGCAATTGTCACCTCAACATTCTTTTAGCCTTATTAATTTCTGGGTCATAACTGTGTTTACACACTTTCACAGTTTTTGACATGATCTTGCCCTTTTTGGTGCCTGTGTGGTTAGCCAAATCAGCAAGCCACTCCTCTATGTCATTAACAGACCATGAATCCAGATTTAACTTTGAATTATAGAGCTCAGTCTTCAACATTTCACACACGCCTACTGACATTTCTACATTTCTATCTGACCATTGAAATCAGTTTCCTGACTGTGAAAGGACCCAGTCAGCTGAACCCCGTTGTCTCAACCCTTTATGTTCCCATGCCCCCTCAGCCCTTAAACTAGCATGGTCGCTTGCGCTTTGTGTGCTCACTGTCATAGATACATTTCTTTCAATCTGGCTGTTGTTACATGCTACATAATCCAGAGTTGCCCAACTAGAACCCCCCTGCCATGTGGATTTCCCTGGTATATCCCCTTTAGTACTTCCATTTAAGACCATCAATTCCCACTCTCCTAGGAACTTTAACAATCTTTTTCCCCTTGGTATTTTACTGATTTTAACTCCATATTGTTTCTGGAAGACAACTTGTCAAAGTTTGCTACAATTGAATGATCACTCAACCTTGCATTCAAGTCCCCCCAGCCCCAGATGATGCCAATGTTAGCATTAGCAGTACCGCATTCTGTAATTACCTCATCAATGTACTCAAAGATGGCATCAGATGCCCCCCATCCCGGGGGGTCATACAAATTGATGAGATGCATTTGTTTCAGAGCTGAGGACCCTACCGGAAATACTTCCACTGCTAACACATTCCCCCGTCTCAATAGGTGTAATCAATCTGGATGCCAAGGCATTTGATACCCCAATCAACAGCCTCCCAAAGGGATGCCCCTACAGTCCCTTCCCTGCCTTCGACAGATAAGTGTGGTACCCATCGGGCAAAAAATAGTCTACCAGCCAGGTCTCTTGCAGCATATACACATCATGCTTTTTCAGAAACTCTAGAGAGGGCCCCTTATGCAAAAAATGTGCATGGCCTCTTCAACGAGGCCACGGACATATTTCATTGTGATTGACTCTCGACCCCCACAAACATAGCTTTGAACCAGTGGGGTCTCCCAAATTTTGGTCAGCTTGAAAGACCCTTGGGCTTATCATCGCAATTACAGGATGGCAAGATGTTGCCTTGGATTATAGGTTTGTCCAACACATACCCCAGGAACTCCAATGAATCAGACTGTGCGCGGATCAGGGAGGCGGTAACCGGCAAACAACAGTCAACCAATGCCCCCCCTGCCGAGCCTCATTATCAAAGTCTGTCGAGCTTAAAATCCGAAGTGATGGTATTTTACTGCATACTTTAAAGAGTTCACCTCTGTTTATATGGAGACGTTTTACTGACCCCCCACTTTTCATAGTGAATTTACATAGGTCCAGCAGAGAACCTGCCTCTACTGGAGCCGTAGAAAGAGCAGAAGGGATCCCCTTATCCCCACACATAAACCTCCAGCCGATGTAACTCCTGCAGGCTTTACACTAATGGGGGACAGGGTATTAGGCAGCCTTTTAGCGAAGTCACTGGCTTTTTGCAAGGTCCATAGATTGTGAGAGCAACTCCACTTCCACTTGCTCTCTTAAATGCTAGCTGGTCAAAGTACTATCTCTCTGCAGCTCACGCCTCTTTCATCAGGCATCTCTTTTTCTATGACGTTTAGTCATGTTTCTGAGACTATCTCCGGATGCAATGGTGGAATGCACACCAGCCACGTCCACCACACTTTTTGAAACCTTTCTTCCTTTAATTTTAGTTTCCTTATTCAAGCAATAACACTGCCTATGGGTCAGAAAACATCCAGGCTAACCTGGCTAACCCCACTATGAGCCAAGCTTTAAGATGGAATAGTATTTGGGCCATCTTCAGCCAGGGCCGCTTCCATCTCCATTTGAAGCCCTGCACCTCCTCCTTTCTCAACTCTTCCAAATTGCCTCCAAACAGGAGGCCATCTCTTCCTGTATCAACGCCATTTGCTCGGCATCTTTTATCAGTTCGTTGTGGGTACTACCACACAATTTTTTGACTGCAAAGTTTAACACATTCCAAGAGGCACCTACTTCCAGCTGTGTTAACTGAACACCCGACTCAGAGCCATAAGTGCCTGCATCGATTGCTCCTAAAACCTCCTGTTGGGAACTCCTTTCTGCATCAGCATTTGGAGGGTGGCACGGGGTAGGAATAGAAACACCTTGGGGGAAACTAAACAGTGTGCACCCTCTTTATGACAGCTTTTATCATAGCTGCAATATGGGCTTACAGGGCTTACGCGGATTTTACTGGTACGGAAGCCTGGGAGGTTGACAGAATTTTGTACTTCTGTAATTCATCTGCTGCACTACATCTCAGGGCACACCACGCTGCTCACCGCAACACAGTGCTGCTCTCCACAGCACCACGACACACCGCTCTTCAGAGCACTCGGCTGCCTCAGTCGACAGTAAGGAAAAAAATAAAAAATAGAGGAAAACCTCCCAGCATCAAGCCGCACTGCCTTTTCGCAGTAGACAGCAAACAGTAAACAGAAACTGCAATGCCGCTTCCGACACCAAATCCTGTGATGAAGTCTACAATTCTAGAATTGAGAAGGCTCGTTCCAACTCAAAAGAGAATCATCAGAGACCTAGAGACACCCGTAACAGCCCCTAACACCACCAGCAAGGATAAAACCTTGTGCACCAATATTCAGAATACCATGCCCTCTAAAATATGCATGCTAGAGCAATAACATGCAAACAGTTATTAATCAGCCCCCCTATTCCTCTGCCCACAGCTAAAATACTCACCACACCATTGTTCCACTTTAGAGAAATCTCGGAACTTGAAACAGCGAATTCTTCAGAAACCTTCAACCATCTAAATGCAAAGGAGACATCTTCCCAGCAAGCCTCAAAGAATCTTGGGTCATCCCCTTACTGAAAAAAAGTCACTTGACCCAGCAATACCAAATAATCATCGTCCGATCACAGCAGTACCCTTGCTGCTCAAGATCTTGGACAGCGCTGCCTACAACCAGATGCAACAATTTCTGGAAACACATCACAATTTAAGGATTCGACAATCAGGTTTCCGCCCAGGCCATGGCACTGAATCAGCCCTATTAGAGCTAAAAATACAACTGGTTTCCTTCAGAGATGAGGGCAACCCAGCCATTCTCGTACTACTAGATATCTCTGCCGCTTTTGACCTAGTAGACCACAAGATCCTATGCTACCACCTCACCTAAGAAAACTTCTCCTACAAAGCCACCTCCTGCATCGACTCCTTCCCAGAAGGCTGTTCTATGAGAGTCTTCATAGACACTGCTAGTGCCCTGCCTTTCCCCTTCTTGTGTGGTGTCTCCCAAGGCTCCTGTGTCTCCCCTTCCCTATACAACTTATTCACCAAACCACTATTCGACCTCCTGGACAACATTGGTATATTTTATACCAACTATACCGATGATCCCCAAATCCTACTCCCATTATCATGCTCCTGCGAAGAAGACTCACTCAAGATAAACAACATGTATGCTACAATCCAGACTTGAATGGCCACAAACCTTCTATGTCTTAATGATGACAAGAAAGAGATCCTGCTGGTAACCTCCCCCACTGCTACAGAAGCTTAGCCCACACTATACCTTCTTCACAATAGATGGAATCAAGATCTGTGGCTATAAAATGGTGAAAACACTGGGTGTCCTCTGGATGCCTCACTATCGCTCACCAAACAAGTTAGTGCAGTGGCATCCCTGCCAGCCTACACTGCTAAACTCATCTACTCAGTGAGACAATTCCTGATGCCAGCGAACCGCCTGACTATTGCTAGAGCAATCACAGGTGTGATTGGATTATTGCAATTTCCTCTTTGCTGGGACCTCTAAACGGTTCATCAACCAACTTCAGATGATCCAAAACAATGCCCTACAAGCTGCCTTAAACATTGCTAAACATCTCAGCTTCCAGTATAAAAGTCCACTGGCTCCCTATTGAGAAAAGGATTATCTTTAAACTTTGTCGATCACACAGAAACAAAACATGTTTTCACATCTTTTCTAAAGTAGAGATGAAACGACGGTCCGACTAGACAAAGGAATAACGTTCCATAGGGCGGGGGCAATGATGGAAAAAGCTTGGTAATCCATAGAGTATCTTTGAAACGGGGAACATGAAGAAGGAAAAGATTTGCTGACCAAAGATTCAGAGAAGGAAATTACCTTTTAATTTTATGACAAAAGTAGGAGGCTCCAAGTCCATGAAAGGCCTGATAGACTAGGCATAGGACTTTAAACTTAATACAGCAGTGAATCGGTAGCCAATGAATCTTTCGAAGGACAGCCAAATTCTGTGTTAACTTAGGAAGCCCCTCCGCCATCCAGCCAGCAGAATTCTGCATGACATGTAAGTGCTGAATAAAAGTTTTAGGCTGCGCAAAGTCACTTTGCAGTAGTGCAGAGTGCCCATCCCTGCAGTGGCCACCTCTGTCCCTGACAGATTTGCTGGTATAAATGGGATGTTTTGTTCTCAAATCTTGAGTTTCAAGTGGGCAGCACTCCATCTGGCCCTAACCTGATGTTCAATAGACAGAGGATATAATCTTAATGCCAAGATTTTTCAGAGTGTGAACTGGGGTAGGTAGAGAGCCCAGCGAGGGTGGCCAAAAGGCAGCCAACTAGAGTGAGAACTGACAATTATCAGCATCCAGGACCATTACCTTTGTTTTTTCTGCTTTAAGCTTGAGGCAGTTCTTCTGCATCCATCTCCCAATGTTGGACATACAGCTCAAAAGATGACTACCAACATGGTCTCGATGGTGTCTAATCAAATGGTTGACAGGCAATTGGTCGACACAATTTGGTCGACCGGACAAATGATCACATTTATTTTTAGTTATATATAGATTTTTTAGGTTTTCGTTTAGGGAAAAAAAGGGGTTTTTAGCAAAAAAAAGGGGGTTGAAAAATTAAGGTTAAGAAAAATGTGAAAAAAAAAATTCGATCATTTGACCTGTCAACCTTTTGGTGTCGACCATTTGTCCTGTCGACCATTTAGATTCGACCAGTTGACCTACAACCGGTCTCGATCATGGTCCACACGCAAAATCAGTTGCATGTCATCAGTTTAGGAATAGAATCTACAACCATGTGCATAAATGTGTTTAGTCAGGTTAAGCAGATACATGTTGAACACGAGAGAAGAGATTGCTGTTCCCTTCTGTAGCCCACAGGTGAGAGGGGCAGACCCAGAAGAGGAGGATGCAGCAAAAGCAAGTGTGTCCTAGCTCAGAGTGTTTGACAAAGAATCCCATGGTCTATCTTGGCAAATGCAACAGAGAGGTCTAGCAGCATATGAAAACCTATGCCACCTTGATCAAGTAATAGGGAGAGGTCATCAATGACTGAGACCAGCACTGATTCTGTGCCCATCAGCGGGTAAATCCCTGATTAAAAAGGAACCTGAATAATGTGAAATTTCAGGAAAACTCTCAGATTGGGATTCATTATGGCCTCAAGAATTTTCATCATGACCTGTTGAAGTGAAATAGGCCAGACGTTGCCTGCAGCAGCCAGGTTCAGGGAGGGCTTTTTTAACAGGGGGACACCACTGTGTTCTTCAAAAAAGTCAGAATAACACTGCATGTAAGGAGTGGTTAACAGCATCCATAAAATGGGTTACCATCCCTGGGCCAATGATTTTCAAGACCTGTAACGGAATTGGGTTGAGGAGAGAGGTGGACTTAAGTATGTTAACAACCTGCAGCACATGCTCTTCATCAGCCAAAATGAAACTAGAGAAAGATACCTCAGGGGCAAACACTAAAGACGGTACAGATAGGGGATAGCGAGAGAAGAGACAGAATCCCTGATTCGGCAGTCCATAATATCAGTGCGAACCTTAGTGATCTTCTGGATGAAAAAGGCAGCTAGCGAGTCACAGAGGGCCTGGGTCCAAGTCACTTTAGGTGAAGTGTCAACAGGTTCAAATAGTTCCAGGATAACGGTACAATGTTCCCTGGGTTCATTCTTTGCATCTCCAATGTGTTTGGAAAAGTAGGTGACTTTAGCTTCCCTAATAGCACAGTGGTAAACCTGGTGCTGGGTAAACAGCAACTGTATACCCACATCAGAATAAGTGGAGTGCTGCTGATATTCATTATGCTTATATTGAAGTTTAAGATAATGCAAGTGCTCAGTGAACCTGGGGATGGACAGTCTCTGAGGTCTCCTGTGGACTGAAGCTTGATTCTGGGAGCCCATCCCTGATTGGCAGAACAAATAATGTGGATAGAAAAATTCATTGCGGGAGTGGTGGATGGACAGACAGAGGGGTTAGTAGGCATGTATTCTTGCATTGAGAACTATTACATATTGTAATAACAATTTGTACAGTGCTCAGAAGGAGCACAATTGTGATAAAATCGATACGCTAATGCTTCTAACGCGAACAAGATATTGGAATATTGGATATTGGATATTGGAAAGGAATCTACCAAAAAGACAGAGATTTGATGTCCTAAAAAGAGGAGATACTCTTATAGAAGTAATAACAAGAACCTCTTAATTTTTAAATTATGATGTTGTCATTATTAGAATCCTTGTGGATCCTTGTTCCTTTATACTGTTGCCCACTCTGGGCAGGTTGACCCCTAGACCTTTGCAGTCCCTACCCTTTCTCTATGTGTGAGGCAGCGTTTGAAGCTGAGAAAGAAAGATTCTCCTTCACTGATATTCAGCATGGCAAAGCATCATAAACCAAACCTGGTACAGAGAAATATAATGGGACTTTAGTGCTATAATAGTATCATCCTAGAATAGCACCATGTAACTTTAATGTCTCTGTTCAAACAGATGACACATGTTTTATCACTGTGTTGTGCATACAATCCTGTTGCACAGGTTACACAATTATTCCCTGCAGCTCTCTGGCCGGCCTCTCTTGGCCCTCTTCCTGCTCCCACCTGCAAGGCTAAAAACCTCAGGGTCAACTTCAAATCCACACTCTCCTTCTCACTTCACATCTCTGATGTCTCTAAGAAGTCACACTACCAGCTGCACCTCCTCAGAGGTATTCTTCCTTTCCTCTCCTTCCCCCAGAAGCTCACCATCTCCAGAGCCCTGGTTCTCTCTAGGCTAGACTATTGTAACAGCCTCTATCTAAATCTGCCTGCCTCTACTCTTCGCCATCTGCAACTTATCCAGAACAGGACTGTGAGACTTGTCCTTGGCCTCAAGCCCAGGGATCATATCTCTTTAGGACTGAAATCTCTGCACTGGCTCCCAGTGACTGCGAGGATCAAGTTAAAAACCCTCTGCATTGTCCACAAGGCCTTCTGGGGCCTGTGGCCGAAATACCTTCAACTCTCTCTTCCCAAATATCTTCCTTCTCGAGCTCTTCGCTCATCCGCCTCCAACCCCCTCAGGGTCAGTCGCTTTTCTAAGCAACGAGTTGGTGGTAGATCTCTCTCTTCAGCAGGGGCCACCCTCTGGAACAGCCTTCCTGCCTCCCTGAAACTTGAGGAGAACCATCTCCGGTTCCGGAAGTACCTTAAAACCTTCCTCTTTGCTTCCGCTTTCTCTCCCTCTCTCCCCTGCTGAATTCCTGGCTGAAACTGCACTGGTTACCTTTCTGATCTCGGGCCCAGGCCCCGCCAGTTGCACACATGCACTACCTCCCTGGCAACCCCTGCACCTGGGGATTGTTTTCTGTCTCTCTACAGTGCCCCTACCAGCACTTATGTCTGCACTTACCTTGCACTTGCCACCATCTAGCCGTTTTTATTTGTCTTATTTATTCTACTATCCCATGTACTGCACTTTCCCCTCTCCCTTCCCCCTCACACTTTTCCCTTTCTCCCTTCCCTTGAACTTGCACGATCTGAATGACATCTCGCCTAGTAAGATCGTTGTCTGTCGTCCCTTTTTGTTTCCCCTCCCTTGCCTCATCGCGCCTTGAAACACTTGTGTATAGGCGCATTATAAATTCCATATCATATCATATTATATCATATCATATCATATCATATCATATCATATCATATCATATCATGGTCTGCTTTCTGGATTACATGGGCTTGAGCAACTGCAGTTACCTATTTTCACTTACCATAGGTTTTCATGAGTGCTGGAGCATTTGTGTGTGTGTCTGTGTGTTTGTGTTGTCACAGATAGCACCAAGAAAACAGGGATAAGTCATGGGTTGCAATTGGTTTCTAAGGCAGGATGATAAGGCAGTCCTTCACTCTCTTGTTTGAAATGCATCACACCCTCCCTAACGCAGGTGGCTCTACTCACCTGTTTGCTATACACGGATTGTTTCTCCCTACTGACTTTATTGTTTTATTTTATTGGATATATTGTTTAGCGCTCGCCCTTCCTAGAAGGTCTCGGAGTGCCTTCATGTTTCAGGAAAGGATAGGAAGACTAGAATAGACAGATGATAGCAGTGGAGGGCGGCATTGTCTTCTTCTATCTTGACTGTGGTGATGGCTTAAAGGTGTCTGCCTATCTAAACTCCCTCCTATAATTCCCAGTGTTTTGGCCGAGTGTGACCACTATGTTTTTATTTTCCTGTTTCTGCCCGTTTTTGCTGCAGCAGTCTGTTGGCTCTGTCTACTGAGCCTGAAGGAGGAGGAGGAGGAGTCTAAGCCATAAAACACTTTCCACAAGCGGAGCGTGGCGGAGTGTTTGGCCGAGTGTGGCCACTACGTATTTTTTTCTGTTTCTGGCCGTTTTTGCTGCAGCAGTCTGTTGGCTCTGTCTACTGAGCCTGAAGGAGGAGGAGGAGTCTAAGCCATGAAACACTCGCCACAAGCGCAGCCTGGCGGAGTGTTTGGCCGAGTGTGGTCACTACATTTTTTTTCCTGTTTCTGCCCATTTTTCCTGCAGCAGTCTGTTGGCTCTGTCTACTGAGCCTGAAGGAGGATGAGGAGGAGTCTAAGCCATAAAACACTTGTCACAAGTGAAGCGTGGTGGAGTGTTTGGTCAAGTGTTCGGCTCGAGGAGTTCGGTGAAAAGAGGTTTGCTGAAGGTATCCGCCGCAGTTGTTTTTGCATGTCCTGCAACTTCCAGCAACACGCCTAACATCAGCGGCAGACCAGAGAAATCAACCGACAGCCCCTGTGGAGAAGCAGATTGGAAATCCTTGGAGTGGGAAAATCCATCCAGTACGAGGAAACAACAGTAACACCATGGAGGTGGCGGAGGGGGTGAGTGAGAATCCTTCACATGTCCTTGTCCGATAAATACTGTGAATGTGGTCATCGTAGCAAGTACGGCTTGTCATACGACAAAAAGTATGACAATTCAACCAGCCGGGAAGCAGACCCCTGTTGAGACGGTAATGACTGATCTGGTTCAACTAAAATCTGAGAACCGAGAGACTATCATTAATGAGGGAATTGAAGATAGCGTGAATAAAATGGGAACGCTTCCTCATGAGCTACCATCAGCCCCCCCAGTCCCGATTGCATTGATAGCAATTAACGCATTTGAATCGCCATTGACTGCGGGTAATCAAATCGCTTCACTAGCCATCAAATGGGATGGCGTCACTGGCAAGGTAATCCCTCAGAAGGAAACACCGAGCCCTAATGACTCACATCTCAGAAGGGGAAATCAGACTGCAGGGACCGAGAACGGCCAATGTGCACCATCTGTGATTAATACGGGGGCCTTGGCAACTGAACCTTGTTGTCAATCTGTACCCATAGGAGGGGGAGGAAATCCTCAGCAATTAAAAAACTGGTCCATGAACGTCGGGAAAACAAAAATCTGACATATGCCTACTGGGAATCATGCAGCCTTACCCTACCAACACCCTGAAAGAAATATATGGAAACCAAGAAGCCTGTCCAAATTTGATCTAACCACCAGGAATGACTTCTATTATCCAGAGTTGATGTCCACTAGACGGGGTGGTGCAATTCAGAGGGAACCTGGGATTGGGGATTCCAGATCAGCTCCTGCTTGAATCTGCATCAACACTGGAGAGTGACACATCAACTATTTCCCATCCCAAGCAGTTTTCAATCCAACAACTCTTGAGACCAGCTGCAGGGGATGTGGACAATAAAGGCACGAACAATTCTCACCCAGAGAATTCAACAAGTGTTTGTCTATGAGTAAGGGGGGGCACCAAGGAGTGTTGTCTTGGGAGAAAATTGGCTGCGCCAAATCGTCCAAATCACATAAAGTGGGAGTTGAAGCAGGAAGTCAAACAATTCAAGATCAGATCAACGAAAACGAGAAGAGGGAAAATCCGGAAAAAAACAGGAAAAGACACTGGGGCTTCAACAATAAGGACATATACAGGTATTATGGCACTCTTCATGTAGCTGTATGAACAGGTAGGGGGTCAATTAAAGGACCAAATGACAATGCTGGCTATGTTGATATCTAAAATGATTTTTATGGAAGCCTTTATAACTGCCATACAAAAAAAAAAGGACTCAAGTATGGCACATGTCACAGGCTTACTCCACACAATCTTAGACCCCCTAATTAAGGAGAAGGAAATGCGTCGGATGTCAAGAACATTTGACCCTTGGAAATGAAGATCCGCAATGAAAAAAATAATTGAGGGAATGATCAACCCATTTGAAGAAAAAGAAATCAGTCCAGCCACAAGAGAGGGGGCTGGGGGAACGGAAGCTTGTAGCCCTAACCAACCCACCGTGATACAACCCAGAGAAGAGGTGAGATTGGAATTGAATGACCCAAATCAAGAACGGACCGCAAACATGATCCGGGAAAAAAAAACATCAATGCACAAAATGCACCAGAGGTCATTGTAGCGGATGGGAAGACCCTAGTTCCCTCACATACCTTGTCTAAACAAGTATGCCCAATCTTTATGAGAGGCCAGGGGAGCCAACTGACAACTCATCAGAAAGACTGGGGGCAACTCAAACCTGCCCTAATGGTGAAGGTGCCTCTGCCCCAAGGGGAAAACAGGAAATTGCAGGCAATTTAAAAACCCGAAAAATCAGAAGATTCTAGCCAAACAGAGAGGGGTGGTGGTTAAAAAAGGTATCAACAACATAACAGTACCAATCAATAAACTACTTTTTTTTTTAAAGAAAACTACCAAACCCCTGCAGTTGGAAATTCAAGCTCCAAACCAACATCAAGACGGAGCGCAAGACAGCAAGGAAAATGGGAGTGAGATTACAGAAGAAGAAAGAAGTCCAGAAATAGATCTAATGAACATGTCAACCTATTTAATTTCAGATTACGCCATGGACGATGAGTTAGAGAAGGAAGAGGAAAGTATTGAGGATGAAATATCAGAAAAAACTAACAGGGATGATCCACCAGAGGAGTCTGAGGTCCCCACAGAACCAATATGTCTGCAAATAGAGAAACCTAAATGCCAATGGTTAGCAGGAAAGCTCAGCAAGATGTTATAACAAAAAAGGGTAGAACAACAATTTTGTCACAATCAATAAAGGACAAGGACCCTTTAGACATTCCCAGTCCAGCCCTGGCAAACTTGAGTGAGCGTCTTGTTGCACAGGATAGCAGTGCTAATAATTGGATTAAATACCCTAGTCCCTACAAAATATCGCCACTAAAACTCCCGCGTCCTTTGGTAGGCAGAGAGGGAAGATCGAACTCACAGGACCGAGAATCAGGAAAAAATCGAGGAGGATCAGAGGCAAATAGAACATGGGGCTATCAAGAAGGGCTACTCCTAGAAAGGATGACCAGGGAATCAGATGGATTAATCCTCAACAGAGCAAAAGTCTTAATATGATTACATCATGTCCCGTCGCTAAGAGCTTTGACATCTGATGACCTGGCAGTAGTGCAGTTTGTGGATGATGAGCGGACGGATATATATATATATATCCTACCACCCCATACATAACACAACTTTTGAAACACGAAGCACTCTTGCTGAGACCGTTGGGGTTCGATCTGACAGAGCAAAAAACTATACTTAAACCAGTGAAAGCACTGCACTTACAACAAAAAGACTATTGGAGATCTCAGACATCAAGAAGGGGCAGCTAAAAAAGAGGGAGTACTCCGGAAAGGCATAGACATGAAAGATTTACAAGCAGATGGAGAGACCAAAAACCACGAGCCCCGCGGAGAGAGGATAACAGAGATTCCAGGTATACCCAGAGACGGAGTCCTTACAGCAGGAGAAATGATCGAGAGAGAACGATCTTAAGAAAAGAAGAAGAGAGGGGGGGAGTACACGATTTTGAAGAAAATTGGATATGGCTGATGAATATGGTTGCAGACAAGATTAAAAAGCCATGGACTCAACATAGTATCGATCTGAAACCCCTTAATGTGGCAAGTTGGAATACAAGGGGATTCCAGCACCTGTTGACCACATGGGGTGACATTATTGAAGAACATGATATATTCTGTCTGCAGGAAATGTGGTTAAGAGCACTGCCAATGATAGAAGGCTATTTGTTGCATCTTAATCCAGCGATCAAAGGAGAAAAGGCCGCCCCATGTCTGGCCGAACTATAATGATTAAAAACAAACTTACAATTTACGGTACTCAAAGAGTTGTCACTGACCCCGCTAATACAAATAGCGGTGGGAAAATAAACTGGCAAAATCGTAAAGAAGGGAACATTCTGATTTTGCTTACCTTGTATTGGAATCCAGCAAGTGTAGCAAATATGAATTTCCCAACTCAAGTGGCAAACTGGATTGAAAATTGTAGGCTAAAATGGAAAGATCCTTGGTATGTGGTCTGCGGGGATCTGAACACAGTTTGTGTGGACAATCTTGGATCCCCAATCTTACAACAGCCGATAAAAGGCACAGATCCGGAAAATAGAGGGATCTTGTGGAAAGAGACTATTGAACCCTTAGACATTGCAGTGTTGAATGGGAATGCCATTGGGGGCATCCCGGCAAAGATCATAAGAAAGGGAAGAAGCAGGGCCATGTACTTGATTATATATGCATCTCTGGAGAGATGGTGGACGTCGCAAACAGATTGACGGTGGTACACATGGACAAATGTGATCACAACCTACTGTCTGTGGAGTTGATTCGTGTTCATTATTATCAGGGGACCTCATACCATGTGGATGTGGAAGTAACCAGTGGGAGAAATAGAGTTAAAATCGCCCTGTATAAAATTCCAGTGCTAACTGACCAAGTGAGAAAGGCGATCAACTGCGCCCAAATGAATGAAGTCTAAGACCCATAAACTATTTGGGTTTATTTAATCTGTTCGAGGTTAAATCAGGAAGAAGCACCAAAGAAGGAATTAGACACCGACATGTCTATGATGCAGTGGTTGTAAAAGAGAAAAAGAATATAAGGAAAAAGATCGCCTTATTAAAAAAGGACACTTCGCTGACAGAAGACATCCAGTGGAAAAAGATAAGACAGCATTATCACAATTGGCTAAGTCGTCATAAAAACGTTATCATGAGGAATGATGCAGAGAAAATGTTAACCTTGCTCAGTACAAAGAATATGGCCGAGATGTGGAGAGTAATAAATCAACAGGATACCCCACAGGAAGCTGTAATCCTAAACCCAATTTCAGCAGCAACCTAGGTAAACTACTTTGGATCATTTTTTGAGATTGATCTGGACGGACAAAGTGGAGTGTACCATCAAATGAGAAGTCGGACATGATTGAAACTGATCCTGATGTAATTGCGGAATTCATTTTCAAATCCTAAAATTCGAGAGCTCCTGGCCACGATGGTTTAAGCAACATAATCCTGAAACAAGACATAGACCAATGGGCGATGTTCTTGTCAATTCTGTTTAGATACATAATAAATCTAGGAAGATCCGAATTTCATGGAGGGAGTCTTCATCATCCCAATCCATAAGAAGGAAGAAAGGGCAGACCCTGTTAACTATCGCCTGATTGCCTTGTTAGATGTCCCGGGGAAAATGTTTGCTTCCTTAATATTGAAGCCTTTGAGGAGATGGGCCATCACGTCAGGACATATCTGTCAGTCCGTCTTTGAAAAAGGTTTGGGCACGAGCATCAACATCTTTTTAATAAACTTGCTAAAAGCCCGGATTGGAAACAGTAGAGACAAGAAATTGTACATGGCATGCATAGATATAACGCAAGCATTCGATCTAGTGAGCCTCCCATTACTATGGTCTAAGTTACATCAGAGGAGTTGCACGCACTCATTTTTGGCCCCAATTAAAGATCTGCACAGTGAGATATCGATTAAAGTAAGATTGAATGCAGCGGTGTTACTAACAAAAGCAGTTGCAACAAATAAGGGACTGAAGCAGGGGTGCACTTTAGCCAATATGGAAGTAGGGAGACTGTTATAGGCTGACAATGTGGTTCTCATTGACCAAACCCCGGTTGGGTTACAGAGACAATTGGTTGCCCTAGAGTCATACATCAAAAAAAATGGACTAGTCATTAACCCAAAAAAATCATTTGTCCTTCCATTAGGACGCCGACATAGGAAACAAAAACACTACACATGGAACTTGAAGGGAATAAAGATTCTAGTGGTTGCCTCTCTGACCTACTTGAAAGTCTGCTTAATTACCAGCATCATCGAAGCACTGAGACAGGAGAGCCTCGTAAGGAAAGCACAAACTCTGGCAGGCCAAGCAAAGATCCTACTAAAAAAATACGGCGGATACTCAATGATCCCATTGATCATACTTTACCATTCCAAAGTGACAGCCATTCTAACCTACGGAGCGGAGGGCTACCTAAATTTCAACCCAGGGAATTGGGTGAAAATAGAAGGTGCCTTTTCGAAAAGGGCATTGAACATTCCCGCAAGCACTCGAATACAGGCGGTGAGGATAGAATTCGGTCTCACCTCGTTAAGGGCAACAGCCAAATGGAAAACATTGTCATTCTTTAGGAAATGCATTCAAGAGGAGGTGAAAGGAGGTTTTTCATGCTTAAAAAAAAGCCCTAGCCGAACAAAAGGAGCCTGTGTTGCAAAAATGGGTGGTGGATTGCAAGATACTCTTAGCCAGTATAGAGGAATCACCACAATCCCTTATTGATAATCCAGACAAAAGACAGAAATATAGAACCTATGGGAGACCACTAGAGGAGTCCAGGAAATTAAACACTTTACTGAAGTACCTGCACATTTTCCCAAATTGTTTTTTTAGAGATCAGTTCTTTCGATTTCATCTGAGCTTGTTTCAGAACAAGGTGACAAAAAATTGGGGTAAATCAGATGGCAATTCACTAATCTGCAGACTGTGCAAAGCTGAATCTACTGAATCTACTGAACACCTGGTGATGGATTGCAAAACCCTGGATCACCAAAGAAGTAAGCTAATGTCGGAGGAGATCACCAAATATGGTCAGAGAACCAGAGATGTCTGGTGGAAAATTTTGCTTGCAGGAGAGAAGACCTCGATAATTGTGACCCTGGTTAAATTTGTAATAGTGATCAAAACAAAAATTGAAGAGTAAAGGAAGAGATAGGAAATCAGCTTTTCCCTATAGCCTTGCACTGTACATGGTGTATGAAGTTATATGATTTGCTTCTCTTGACATATTTTGACATATTTTCTTTTTATTTTGATCTGATATATGTTATTTTTTATATTGAGGATCATGGTGGTCAAAGGCTGTCAAAAATGTATAACCAATAGGAACCACTTTAAATATATAAATCCTAAACTGGCCCTATGAGATCAATGCTATTAGTGGCTTAAAGAGCTGCAGGCTATATAGACAATCTGCCTGACTCTATCCTTCCTTTTACACCCTGATGTTCCCCTGGTGTCTCATAGTGCTGTTCTCCTATAGCTGGTCTCCTCTCCCCAACTCCACCCACCTTCTCTTGTTTTCTCTAGGTCTTCCATTTCTATCCCTCCAATGTTTCTCTCTAACCTGCTACTACCCGTTGATGCTACTATTACCTCCTACAGTCTACTGCTCCCTCCTACACACTGCTACTCCTGCCTTCAAACTACTACTACCCACCTTCTTCTCAGTCACCCTCCTTTCACTCTCTCATTCATCTTCCAAACACTCATTTCACTCCCTCTAACACTCACAACACAGTATCATTGCCTCTCACTAGCCCATATCTCACCTTTTCTCAAATTCACCACCACCAACCCTGCTGGTCTCTTGGTCTGCCACCTCCTCCTCTGACCTCACCTGAGCAAACCACACCTTTCTGTTTCCTGTTGCCCCTCTTATCTCCCTCCTCTTCTTTCTTTGGATTACTGGTAGTGGCCAATATGACCCTGTGTCCCATACCCAGTAGAAGTTACAAACAAAGGAAGTCACACATAGAGGGTTAAGTCTGCCCCTTTTCTCCATGCAGAGCCACTGTGCTGCAACAATGGTGGCTTGCATTGGAAAGTGCCCACGTTCGTGTAAAGGGCCTTGATGAGGTTTCCACCCATGGTAAGTGGGTGGTAGCTCAAAATTGTCATGTTCCCAGTTCTTTTTGTAGGAAGGAAAGAGAAAACCTGGTCAGACATTTCTCTTTAAAAGGAGTGGGGTGATGCAAAATAGTACTAGACATATGTAAGCAAATACTTCCTCAGGGAACAGGAATTGGGGAACTGTCATTTGTCATGATCCTGAGTGGATTCCCATGCCCTTGTGATAAAGTCCAATTACTGACCTTGTCACAGTGTGTAAATATCATTCATTTAAAAAGAAATGTAAAACAAAAAAAAATAAAACCACATACATGAATAGTCAAATGCTGGTTATTTCAGAAATTCCGATTTTCCTGGTGGAAAAAAAATGACAAGATAAATTACCAATTACTCTTTTTGTCTATCCATTAATTTTTGTGCCACTAGACTTTTTTATATGCTTAGTATCTAGGAAGTGGGAAAACCCCTTACCAAACATACCCTACTTTGTCTACAGCTTTTCACTTGATTTCTCCCACTGCTCTTTAGATGATCTCCACTGCTGTCTTCTTGACTGTGCTTCTTCTTGAAGATTAAGTATTCATCACATTGCCTACCATGTCCACTGTCTCTACCCACGCCATCCCGTTTTCCTATCACCTCTAATAGCGTCTTGATCTTAAATTCTAAGAACAGTATCATGTTTAATAAAATGTCATTCTTCGTTGAGCAATCGGACATGCAGTATGATTTTTCTCTTTTAAACATTTGGGTACGAGAAATGCATACAGTACTGGAGGTAGGGATATGTCCGCACCATCATTTCATCAGGCAAATGTTGTGTATTAATGCAATCATTTTGAAACATTGAAGAGAATACACATACCGCCACTCACAAACAGATGAGGCTCTTCAGTCTTCAGACCTACATGGAGTCAAATACAATATTTAAAAGGAATACACGCCATATTACAAAGATTGTGCCTGTTAGATCTGTATCATAATGCATTCATTCGAAAAGAGTTTACAAATATACAAAAAAAGGTTCACAAGGCATTGCACTTCATTAATAGACAAATACGTTGTAGGGACATAGGCAGTTTTCTTTACTCATGTGAGGATATATCAATTTATTAAAATGTAAGTTCATAGAATTTGAAAAGATAACTCTTTGCCTGCCTATATGTATAGGAATGAAAGGCATGTTCAACCTTATAGTTCATTTATGAGTGACCTGGGCGAAACAAATATTGTGGAACAAAATATGCCAAGCTTGGCAATTGTAGAATAACCGTTTTCTGAGTCATATTGTGAGCCACATGTATATAGATAGAGTTTTTGGCTTTGCCAATGCTAGATTATTTTATGTGACAACGGGCCAATAGGGCTGAGATTTAATGAAATAAAATCATCTGCCACAAATCTGACAGTTGGCAAGTAGACCTTCACAAACCATCCACATATAACCTGAGAGGAAGATTTAACACTTTCAACTTTATTTATATATACCACTATTATGTATTTTACCATGTTTGTTAACTTCTGCAAAAGTCATCCGCATTAAATGAGTGGAGCTCATTGTTTCTAATATATTTTTGTAGAGATATTATTTGATATGTCAATCTTTTCATTAAGTGCACCTGCTGATCTAACATTCACTCGTATGCACTCCCACCCCACAATTTTGGAATAAAAGGCAAGCTGTGGATGTCATTAAAACGCAAATCTATTAAAAAAACAAAGGTGGCCCCTTTGCTTTATGCTGGGGAATTCACCACAATGACATACTGTGATAGCGGCGCTGTAGTTATGTAAAGTTACTAAAATCCTAGAAAGATAACTTTTTGTCTGGCTCATAACTTTGGCAAGGTTCAATGAATCCTCATGAAATAAAAAAATAAAAAAGTAAATGGCCACCTCAGAACGATTTTGCAAAGTTTGGTGTGGTTTCATCCTGGGGGGGGGAGCAAAGTTATAGGGTGTCCCAAAATATTTGAAATCCTCATAGACACTATGGAGAAAAAAAATTGCTCATGCCTACAGCCCAAACTGGTGGTGGGATTTTGAACACATTTGCGTCAGGAACAGCGTTCTAGTCCTGAAAGCATACTTTTGTCCAGTCTTTAAAAAAAAGGCTAAAAAGTAGGTACAGAATGTACTTTCTGCAGACTAATTTCCTGATTCGTAGTCCACAGACACCTATGGACCAATTAGGGAGAGGCTTGGTGTCTGCAAACACTGAACACCTACGCTGATTGTTTGTTCAAAAATGTGAGGTGCATCAGAATTTTTGAAACGGTTGCCATATTAGATTATCAGCATGGTGTCTGTGGTCACTGTTTGTGTCTGCGGACACTAACCCATATCCGTGGGATTGAAGAGGTTCTAGGAGAGTCTTGCTATTTGGAGGTGTACTGTACGTATTTGCTGTATGGTTTAATTTTATTGTGGTGGTGGTGACCAGTGGCCATGCTCCTAAGAATCCAGCCACTGGTTACAACCACTACAGTAATATGTGTATATTAATTATAGGTACTGAATTGGGAGTGTACAATATTTGAAATATGGTTTACAATATTTGTAATATGACTGGATGACATATTTGAAGTGTATATGGTATTTATGATTGTAGTAGAATTGAGGATAGTGCTTATGGTATCTGTAGGTGAAGAAAATCTCTGGAATCTGGTTCATTTTATGTGGGAAAAACAGTATAATTTTTTAAACAGAATAATTTAAACCATGTTTTAGCATTCAATTGTAGTTATACATTTACTTTTAGACTCTTATAAACAGTACATTGTAAGTACCATGTTTGGTACATTAGTGTGTGTTACTTGAAATAATCATTGGGCCATTGGGAAATAAAATCCATAGTGGATTTAAAAAAATATATATGATTTAAATAATATACATGTTAGAGAGTATATGTGTGTGGTAGCATTGATATATGCTGTCAGTGTAAGTGTGATAGGATTTTTGTTTGAAGCATGTTGTAAGTTTGGGTATGTTTAAAGTAGTCAGATACCCGTATGTATATTCTAACTATATTGGATTTTAGATGAAGTATTGAAGTAACAATATGTGTTATGGCATATTTGAAGTGTATTAGAATGAAAATTATTTTTAAAGTAGTTAGATACCAGTTGGCTTATTCTAACTGTGTTAGATATTAAAACTACTATTGTTGTATTATTGATGTAGTTAGATACTGTGAGAAACCAGAGGGTGTCTCACCCGCTAGACCCTGGATATCTCTCATTCAGGAGGTGGCCAGGGAACGGCCATTGCTTCTGGATTCAGATCCTGGTGTGGACCAATATGAGAGGATCAACTGGGTCAGGGGTCTTCGGGGAGTGGGAGTGAGATAGCCAATTGTGAGAGACAGTATTCCCCCCCTCTTTTGTTCATTTACCATATCCTATTTTTAAGATTTACCAAGTCCCCACCTCC
Source organism: Ambystoma mexicanum (assembly GCF_040938575.1). Lineage (NCBI taxonomy): Eukaryota > Metazoa > Chordata > Amphibia > Caudata > Ambystomatidae > Ambystoma > Ambystoma mexicanum. The sequence continues at coordinate 1,250,732,609 of NC_090924.1, forward strand.
CACCCCTTTTTCACACAAACATGGCCAGAGGAAGAGGGTGACTGAGATTGACCAAACTAACTCTCTCACATCATACTGGATATGTTCCGTTAATCACCTGATACCAGTTAGCTCTCCCCATGAGAATAAAGGCAACACTGTCTTGAGAAAGGTGGAACACGAGAACAAGCAGAACTTCCAGGAAGTAGACACACCTACTGGAGCAGAGCAACGGACCAAGGGACGAGCACAGCAGGCCGAAAACACCAAAACATCCCTACTGGAGGTTGTTGCCTCTGACAGACCATGAAAGACATGTGCAGAAGGCCAGATTTCATTGTGTTTCAAGGATGCGAGCAACCCTCCCAGATGAACAGCAGAGTTGGGAAGTCGAGCCGAAGCCTGTGTACTAACGTTGACTCAATAAACAAGAAAGAAGCACACACAGCCGGTGAGTTTACAAGTGACTTGAGAGACCGGTGTGTGTTAAAGTGAATGAAGTAGCACCATCATATCATAAATTAAGGCTGCACTCTTGTGGATGAGCTGTGAGGAAAGGCAGACCCGTGAATGAACTTTAAAGTTAAATGCAGCTCCAAGATCAGTGATACTAAGAAACAGAGTGGTCCGGTGAAAGGAAGTAGCCCATTCAAAAGTCTCTTTGAAAGGCACTTTGTTTGAACTAAAAGGCAAATAGAAGGCAATAGTGAAAGGTGTCCGAGCCCAGCATGGGAGACCGGATATATACTAAGCTAGGGGAAGGGAGCACCCCCTCGAAACCTTGTGTTTGTACTTTATCATGAGAGATCTGAGCCTGGCAGTGGGTGGCCTATGAGAACTGTTTGGTGAAAGGTCTGAGCCCGGCAGAGGGGGACCTTTATGTAGGTTTTGTATCAAATAAACATTTTGAAGTCAGAGAAAGAGACTTTAACTTGAAAGGCAAGGCAGGCCTCGATCCATGGATTTGAACTGTGTACTGTGTGGAAAACTGAGCCAGAGTGTGTCATCCTGCCTACAAGGATCACCTTAGCTAGTGAGGCCTAACATGGGGAGGAGAACTGGTTCACTCACATTATCATTTGAACACTTATTTTCCCTTTGCATGCAGTTCTCTGTTTTATACTTTTGTACAAGAAATAGGACAGGCATTAGGTTTTGTTAGCATGGGACATTTTGATTTGACGTACTTCGCTAGGATTGTTTTGTTCAACGTTTGCTTGTCGAGACTACTCCCCTCTTAGTAATAGGGCAAGATTTTCAATAAAGGTTTTACCATCCACTGTGTCAGTGTCATTACTTATGATACATGACTTCCCTACAATAGCCATTGGCATATTTTAACTGCTTATTGTACTATACTTCAGTGAGCAAATTTGGATTGAAGGACTATTAAGTATTCATTTTTTAAATCAGCTGGTAACCTATGCTTTGGAGCAACAGATGTGTCATTACATTCAAATCAATGACTTATTTTTTTGACATATGCACAATAGTGGCTTGAAGTGGTTGTGGCACCAGTGTGACAGATTATGCCTACTGTTGTGAACGTTTTCTTGCCAAGAGATACGTGCCTTTGAGTGAAGCTCGTGAGCTTACAGTTATGTTTGGTACCATCTGCAATGTACCTTAGAAGCATTAGTATAACGTATTAGCCACGTGAGTTTATTTGTATGCCGGGACGATTGTATGACTTGAAGAATGTGCATAATATGCCATGATTTGCATTCTGGAGAAGCTGCTGAAATGAAATGGATTCATAATGTGGTATGGATACAAACACAAATAGTTCATTAGAGATATGCTCTTGTGAAACATGGTTGCAGAGAGTGCATGTATGCGTCCACGTTTATGAATCATTTAAAGGGGTATTTTTGGTGTCTAGTACTTGCAGTAAGTACATTAGGATTTTTTGTGGATCTTCCTGTGTGTTTAAGGTGAATTCTACCATTCCCGCACAGTACTTGAATTCTTTCCTTTTACTTGTCACACTATAAGTAGTGTGAAGATTATTTGTGGCATTTCTATGAAAGACGAGCATTTGCAAACACAACTGGTCCGTGCCATTCAAGTAAATGTTGTGAACAATTGGTGGCAATTGGAAGAGAAGAGTGATTGCTACATTTGCATAGCAATTTATCTCAGTTATTTTTCTGAATTTAAATGGAGCAGATAGTTTTTCCTCTGTATTCTTTCATGGGCCTGCAGTTGTTTTTTGACAAGAGCCATGTGTCTCTTTGTTTTCTGATGCATGTGCTGTTCTTTTTGGACTACAGTGTTTTGTTTTTGATGGAGTAGTAGTTAATCTTTCTTTTTTCAGTGGTGCTGCTGGGAGATCTGCTCTGGGTTCTGTTTGCATTAATTTTAAAGTTTTATTTTTAGCTACAGGGTATATATCTAGGAGGGTGCACAGTACATGTAGCCTACTGTATCCTAGGATACAAGGAATGTCACAGTTGACTTTGTTTGCATTAAAGTTAACTTGGAATCAACCATTGAGTATACTGAGACATGAAAGAGCTATATAATTCATACTTCTTTGAAGATTATGCTGTCAATGCCAATCAATGCATGACATAGGGTTAGACCTTGTGATTTGTGAATAGTGACAGTATATGCAAGAGATAGAGAAACATGTTCTCTGTGTTCTCTGTGTTCCTACATCACTTTGAAAGGAAGGAAACAGGCGATTGTGTGGCTTATTTACTTAACTTCTTCAAGTTTGTCAAAGTGGAGTTTGACAAACTGAATGTTGTTTTCATGTGGATATGTTTGGAAGACAGAAACTGCACCAATTTCTTCACTGACCGAACCTTGTTTAACATCAAGGATACATTTTAGTATTACTCTGCAGTTTAGACACAGAGATAATACGTTTTCAAATCCAGCTCCACAGTGGAGACCTTTGAAGAAGATGCAAATGATTTATCGAAACGATTGCTGGATCGCGGATACCCCCACAAATCAATCAAGCAGGCAAAAAAACAAGCTAGAAATACCCCGCGAGAGGTAACTTTGACAAAGCAAACAAAAGTTATGGAAGAGAAGATGACTTGCGTCACCACCTACAGCCCAATCAGAAACGCATTAAAAAAGACCATTTTGAAGCATTGGCCACTTATCTCCTCTCCGGACTTCCAGCCTAAAAAACCTAGGTTCGCCTTTAAGAAAACCAGAAATCTAAGGCAAATGCTAGTCCACACGTTCAAATAGAACCTGAAAGAGAAATTTGACCAACCAACTTTGTGGGCACTCCCGCCGGTCATAGGACACTTCAAGTGTGGCCTCTGTTCTGTATTCTCACTCACTACGAACATCAAGAGTGTATCCTTGAACAATGTCAAATGAGTGTTTACTGAATTCACCAACTGCAAAACCACCTCTGCAAACTACGGCATAAAGTGTCCGTGCGATTTGGTATACATAGGTAAAACTAAGAGAGCAGTACGACAGCGCATATGCAAAACTTCACTCCTGCGTAAAAAAAACATGGTGGCTGATAAACCACTTGTCGAACATTTTCAGATAAAGAAACACACACATCTGGATATTAGATGGTTTGTGATACAAACAGTACAGGCTAAGACATGTGGGGGAGACAGAGACCTGGCCTTAAGAAGACTCAAACAGAAATGGATTCAGAAGGTAGACAGTGTGAAGCAAGGCCTTAACACCAGCAATGAATGGAGCCTCTTCTTTTAATAGCTTACTCCCACCCACTTAAGGACAATCTAAATATTGTTATGAGGACATTTTTTCCTTTTCTGTTCCTGCCTAAATCCATCTATGGCTAGTCCCCCCTTTACTAATATAGAACCCTGCTACTAAGCCCAGTTTGTGTACGCCTCCTTTATCAATTTGTAATTTCATGACAAGGAGAGCCAAATACTTGGCCTCCAACAGCCACTCTCTAAGTAGTGTGTGCATTCTATATATGTTCCATACCTAGAAATCCATAGAAGGGTACATGTCATGCCATGTTGGTGTCTGTGTATCTGTGCCAATTTTAACCATTACACAGTGAGCGGTCCTCTTTCCCCCTCCCTTTTTTGAATACCTTTGGGGTACAGAGAAGCATATATTGTGAAAAAATAGGATAAAATGTAAAGTGACTATAAAAGAGAATATTGTGACTCTGATACACAAATCTCATGGGTATCTCTTCCTTGTTTTTCTCCCTCCCTAAAGCAAATTGTTGAATTAACTTCCTTGTAATCTATGGCTATGTGATTTTTTGGTAAAACATGAAGTACTTATGCAAAACTATTGTGCGAGTAAATGTCATTTATACATTGTGTTTGTTATGACAAGAAATATCACTGTATACACATTAGGAAGAGGGTATCATCATAACAATGCACACATTTTTACTATCGCCCGAAATCATGCAGCGCCAGCAATAACAGTTTCTTATATAGAAGCAGAGCCCCATTTCTATTTCCATGACCGTGACGCCCGGGAGCCTCAGATACGAGCAACACAGAGCCCGGGAATCAGTCCTGTTTCTATATCCATAAATTTGAATACACAGCTCTCAGCATGGAAGGCCAGTGACGCTGAATAGATGTGGATTTCTACACCGGGTACGCAGAGTTAGAGAAGCGGGCAGCACCCGGGGACCCTAGCGCTGGAGGTACGTGTTTTGTCTGTATAGCGAGTGCTCCGCACCTTTTGGGCTTCACATAATGGTGCAGTCGTTTCCAATGATTTTATCACAAACCCAACATCACTCCACAACATTATTCTGGCTTTTTCACCCAGCCAACAAAGTATGTTACGTGATTAATCACACAAATGCTTATTTGATTCCAAGTATATGTTTCACCACTGTTGTTCGAGACGCCTTGTGCTATTTCAACTTAAGCGACCTATCATGGGTCCCATTTCCGTTTGTAACTACCTATATAGCTCCCTATTCTAACTACTCAATAATGTAATCATGCAACATCTAGAATACAGGATGGATGTTTATCAAAGCATTTTTGCATTTTTTCCATTCTTTCCTTCACTTCTACAGTCTTCAATATCAGTCCAAACTCCAGTAACAACTTTGGTCTGCTATGATCTAGGAGGCAACAGCCAACATTTTATTCCTGATGAGATGCCCCATAATACGGGCAACATCTAATGAGGCGAGCTTTCCCTTTGCATGAAGGTAGGGACATAGTCCTCTTCATCATTATTAATTTTGTGTTCGCATGTATAAGCATACATACACCAATATGCGATAGCTTAAAAAAGCATTGTCCCGTTATTTTTTCACAGGATTTCCAGAAATGCATAATTTAAGATGATTTCAGACTTGGACATCTGTCCCTGTTTGGTCCACCTAATCAGTTTAGTGACCTTGCGTCCCATATCACCACCCAGAGTCTCAAGTAACCCAGAGCACACAGACCAATTCTTTTAACATAGTTGCCTTTCTTTTTATTTCTTTTTAATTGTAGATCACTAACTTTGGGGTTAGAAGATTAATATCAACCTAAAAATACTGTTTTCTGTCCTGATGAAGGCCTGTCTGTAATCTCAAGAGAAGACCACTGCATGGATGTGGACTATCTCCTTTCCAAAGGCCGAAACGCAGTGCATCAACACCACTTTTTCCTTTATCCATTTGATCATCTACAGTGTTGCACAAGGGTGATGATGAATAAAGCACCCTAGGCGGGTGGTGCAAGGTACCTAAAGACAAAACTATTAAGAAACATAGAGACAGTACAGATCTCTCAGACAATACATCCAACACAACTGTGACTATTGTGAATTTTTTGAGTCCAGTTCACTTCAGAAAATAGACTACATTTCGTCTGTGTCTTTTGTACATTGTGGTAAGACACTGCCCCCAGTAAGGAGGTCTATACAATCAGTAGTTCTCCAAAAAGAGATAGTAGGGTATGAAAAACTTGTTTGGCAAAACAACACAGGCCATAATTGTACTAACCCGTTTGAATATTAGTGTGTACTTTGATGAAATGGTATCAACAATATGTCTTCCATGTATGACGTAGGATGTATAGACAACCAAAGTGTTTATTTATATGTATAAAAATGTTTCTTTGAATAAATGTACCTCATGCGAAATACAAAAACATGCTCTGTGTGTAATAAGAAATTGTTTCTTATATGAAGTTATATAGTTCAGAGTGACAATATTCAGTAGTCCTCTTTTTTCTAAGTTTATTTACCTTATTAACCACAGCCCCCTCGTTAATATAAAACTAAAAGGTATGGCCCCCCTTTTTTCATTTTTATAGCAGCAAGGTTTAGGTTCATGTTTAAGACCATGTTCAATGTCTTCAGTGATTTCTAGATAAAAGGTGCATGGTTCATCATGTTGCTGTAATTTGAGCACTGACAAGATTTTTCAGATTGTTTGGACTGATACATGTTATTTTCTACCCCAGTCATGGCTATTTCTGCTTCATTTAGAATGAGTGGTTCTCCAAGGGGTACCTGTTTTTTTGAAAGGGAAGGTTGACGCCCTCAGTAGTGTCTTTATCCAGTATAGCTTCAATTTCTTCCTCTTGTTGGCATTCATATTCCAACATGTGTTTGTATTGTTTGAAATGGACATTTGTTATACTGCTTTCCTTTGCTATGAATACAGCTTCAATGAGTCATGGTCCGCTAATAAATCTTCTTCTTTGGTTTAAAAGATGTCAGGAATCGAGGTGGGCGTGTCATGAATAGAACAAGGCAAGCGCCGTCCTCGTCTTCTCAGACACAACAGGGGCATTCCAAAATGCGCCATTTACATCGGTCATTGGTACAGGTTTATTCTTTCCCTCTTAAAAAAGGTTTAACCCACAGCCACACCAAGTTCATTAAGACTTATCCTTCCTCTGGTCGCGGTGGTGGTTGCCATGGAAATTGGGGCAGGGACACTGACTCCCTCTACGTTAGACACATATTATGGTCATGTGACCGTAACTTGATAAACTCTAGTTTGCAGTGAGTTCATTGCTTCTGATTTTGCATGAAGTGCGCTACGTTCTTTTGATCAAGACTCTGTGTTGCTATTGACCCTTTTTTTATTCCTGCCTTGCCTTCCATTCCCCTGTTTGAGTTTTCTGAACCATGGTTTCACAAAGTTAAGTCTTCCATTCTTTGTGTACCCGTCCTGCCTTACCCGTCCATTGTGTTCCTCCCACTTACCTGTTGCCTTCCTGCTACCATTCCGGAATTCCCCCAAAAACTGCAACATGCTTCATTCTTGCTGTGTTTTCTCCCGCTGCCGAACCGGAACTCTCCAAGGACCGCCTGCTGCCTCACGCCTTGTCATTGTTGAAGATATCCCCATTGCTGACCCAGACTGCTTTCAGGACTGCTTTTGTCTCACGATTGATCACCGTTCATTGCCGGCTCGTTACCGACCCGAACTTCATTGGATTGTTTACTACTCTTTGGGATCCACACGACTGCAAGGGATCCACAAGACTGCCGATACCTTCCTCCTCACTTCACCCTAGTACGGACTAGAGACTGCTGGCATACCATTACAGGGAGAGGGTGGAGCATCCTCGTTTCATCAGGCAATCCCTGCTGGACTTCCTTACCCATAGGCGTTCGTGTGCCGGCAGGAATAGTCCCATACCCCTCTGTACCTGGCGGTCTTACTGGGAGCGTTTGTTCTATTTGGAATATCACCTGACCACCACATGGTAAGAGTGCCTGTCTATATTCTTGTCTTCACTATCCAGTTTGCTCTTTGTAAGTACTAAGCATTCTATGCTCTTGTTTATTGTAACAGATGTTTCCCGGCTCTCCTTTGATGTTGATGTAGTTACAAAGCAAAGTGTATATCTTGGAAATCGACTACGCGTTTGGGTCCATTCTTCCAAACAATTGACCCCTGGTGCTGGTTTATTTGTATCCAGACACAGGGTTACATTGTAGGGTAGAATTCTTCTTCTACACTACGGGGACAACTTGAGCAGGCTAGCTTGACAAAAGATTGTAGTAGGGGCATGTAATAAAGTTCTCTATATTGCAGAGATTTAAATGATAAATTTATATGATTAATTAGGCTGGGTTTCTAGACTACCTTCACAAGTTGAGACTGAATATTTGCTAGTTGACTCATCTGGTGTGACATTGTTTTGTAGGAGTAGTTTTGGGCTATGTCGTATAGACACATGTTTTCCAAATTAGTACTTCTGTTTAGGTAGTATGTGTCAATTACATTGTATTTTTAAATATCCTGGCTGTTAGGGTCATTTGTGACTATTGTTTCTATCTCTTGGTAGGATTATAGTACTCTTTTTTGGGATGAACCTGGACCAAGATTTAGCCAGACAATGTGTTCAGATTTGCCATATAAATGGTCTGCACATTTGTAGCATCCACATTCTCTTTTAGAGAGCATTTTTATACTGAAGCTGTGCACATTTTGTGACAGTGCTTTTTCAGATGACATGTAATCCAAGAAGTCTTTTAACTCTGTTTTATCAGCTTTGGAGAGATAGACTGTGACATATTTTGCAACTGCATTGGAATTGTCTGCAATGTATTGTATGTCTATATTTGCATTCCACAAGACATTCTACAAGTACCAGAATGCAGAGAAATAAACAGGACTGGATAAACACCTTTAGATTGGAACGGGTCATGTTAGCAAGTAGCACATATCCATGTGATGCATTTGCTGCATGTGATGCATGTGCTGCCAATATATTAAACCTCCGCACACCAAATGGCACTTAAAAATGTTCTACAAATCTATTGCATCTACTTTGTCTTCCTTTTAGAAAAAAAGTTACACACAGTGCTGCTGTAAATGCAGATATGCATTTTTTTACTTTCATCAAAATGCTCTTAAAAAGAAACAATTTTAAACATACAGCATTGATGTGAGCAGGTGCTGAATGTTGCAATACATGGCATTTAATAGAGTGGCTAAAAACGAGAATATGCTTATTAAGAAGCGTATTACAGGGTAGGTAGCAGCAATTCTGTATATATATTTATGAGGGTGTTAAAAACACACTTTTAGAAATAAAAGCATACCTGTACTTAGTCTTGTTAGATGTAGATATAATTGAATCTGCAAATATACATTTTGGGGAGATGTACACTCGTTTTGATGCAGGTGGATGTGAGTAGCAGGAGATATGTACTTTGAGAGTTCAAGAGTACATCTGAAGTGTTAACTGAGGTGACAGGGTTACATGTAGAGTTTCAGAATGTGATTGGTGGATAGATGTGTGACTGTTTGAAAGCAACCAATAAGAGAGTGTTACAAACATAAAAGTGAAAAGGGTAGAAGAGCTGTGCTGTGCTACAGCATTCGTGGACACCGCGGTAGTCCATGGACACCACACATGCCATCTCGGTCCTTTAAGGATGCCTTTCATGGAACTAGTACTACAGAGACCGCGGACAGTCATAGATGTCCACGGACAAAGGGCGATCAGTCAATGAGGTTTCCTGTTTGTGGTGTACAAGAAGACAAGGTTGCAAGAGTTACCTTTGCTGTGCACGGTGAAGATGGCTATGGCTATGGCTTTGAGGAAGCAGAGTGTCTGGATGGTGGGCGATTCTTGGATCCATTGGTTGAAGGTGTATTGTGAGCAGTGTGGATTACCTGTGAATCTTGGTTTTGAAGAATTTGACATTTCCTCGTATGGAGCTTGAGGAATGAAGCTGGTGGACTTGCTCCCATTTTGTGAAAGTATGGTTACCTTGAAGCATCCAGACATGATTGTAGTTCACTGTGGAGGCATGAGCTATATCACCAGAATGTCATTACAGTTTGCAAAGAGGGGTACATCTCTAAAGTAAATGTAACTGTTTCCAAGTTTTCTTGGATTGCTCAAAAGCAAATGTGGAAATGTTCTAATTTATTTTGTCCACACATTGAAAAAGCAATGTGCAATGTAAACAAAGCTTTGTGTGCACTCATGCAGGATGTTAGAATTACATCTTTTCAAGTTTGATATTGTCATAATTTTTCGAACAGATGGAGTGCATTTGACTGATGTTGGAAATCAGTATTTTTTAGTAGTATAAGTAAACAAAAAGAAAAAACTAGAAGTTAGAAACAATAATTATTTTCTTTAGAACATTTGCTAGTTCAGTATATAAACCAAAATGATATAAAAGCCAGAAAGAGAAAAAAAGGTTCTTTGAAGAGCCACCATTTTAAACAAAAAACAAGTTGATTGATTTTCATCCCCCCAACCCCAAGCCTGGAATTTTCCAGGTATCTGTGGACTTTTGTACTGTCCATGGACTAAGCAGGCTGCAAAAGGTGGTGTGATTTATTTATTTTTTTAGTTCTATTTCTTAACTGTGAAGGTGGCTCCTAAAGGATTTTTTTTTGTGTTTTTGGCTTTTATTTTTTTGGGGGATTTTGTTTTTTCGGAGGAAAGGTAAGGTAAGGTGGGAGAGGGAAAGGAGGGAAGGGGCACCTACCACAGATACAGAGGGGCAGGTGGACAGGGGTAGATGTTGGGCAGGCCTTAAATGTAAGGTAGGTGATGACATTTGTAATGTCATCTTTCATATCATGGGTGTTAGTCTTAGCAGTGCACAGTGGTGGTGCGAGTTATGGTTGCTTAGCTTACCACAACTGGCAAATATCTTTGGTTTTTCATTTTTCCTTGTAACCATAACATTCCTTTTTAACAACCTTTTTTCACTGAATTTCATAGTTTTCTTATTAATGCAGCTTAACCATAACGTCCCTTTAACAATGTTGTCTCACTGAATATATATTTATATTTATGTTATGAATGTATATACATAATTCTGGTTAAGTTCTTTGTGACAGTTTAACTAAAAGTAATATACACATTCAGTCACCAAATGTCCAATAAATATATTTCTCGCCTTTCTAATTACATATAAAATGTGGCCACCTCCAAGCAGCATTCTAAAATCTATTACAACATCGCTGATTAATGGCTAGTGTGTTCAAATACTCAAACGTCACATAATCAATAATCGAAATTGAGAATATTTTATGTTTTCCAGTATTGACAACAGTTATTAATATTAGAGATATGTTGGATAGAAAATTACATGTATATATACATTTTAATCAGATCTACCTGCGTGTGAATTTGGGGTGGTGGGTTTCTTGCATGTGCTTGAAATTTGAATGTACACTTTACTGAGTTGTATCTAATTCTGTAAATTTGCTGTGAAAGGGCGCTGCATTTCTGTTAGGCTGTCTAATATTTGTTGCTGCTCTACATTCCGTGCTCCTGTTGCTTGAAGGATTAAAAAAACACCTACAACAGGAAGCAGGAAGCAGATCAGCTATTTAATAACAGCCTTGTTATCCTTGCGGCGTAAGCCCTTTGCTGCGAAAGGGTGCTGTATTTCTGTTGGGCTGGACACTGGACGAGTGGTGGAAAGAAAGCCTGGTAGCCTACTTGCGAGGTGTTCTTTGTGATCTCTGAGCATGGGCACTTGGTAGACTACGCTATTGGGGATTTGGCTAAGGACTTAATTATTCTCACAGCACAGGAAAAACTGCCTTGACTCAGTAAAATCTTGCTTGAAGTAACTCAGCATAATTGCATTGGCTGAGGGGACCGACAGGGCAGGGGGAGAGCCGGAGTTAGGCAGCTCCTTAAGCTGTAGGGCATGCCCTGCCCAGTCAGTGTCCACTTTAAGACATTCTGAGGTTTGGCTGTCTGTCTTTCAGGCTGAGCCCTATCGTATAAAGAAGGGAAGTACTGAAACTTGTATTTTATTACTTATCATACCACACATTGAACTTCAGGACAGCGGCATACGATATGTTGTGATTGGGATCAAGATTGTATAAAAACTCATTCATTTGCATGCGTGATTTGGAATCCTTCGATGTGCGCATACCAACTCCCAACATTTATAGGCTGATTAGCTGTGTGACCATACTGGTTGGGACAGCGGAAGCTGTATTACAGTGGTTGGGGGCTATGAGGGTGCCTCTCACCCTTCTGGAACTGTTTGGAAGCGGCTTAAGCTTGTTGATGAACCAATACATTTCTGATTGTTATAGTGTGTCACTAAACATGTAAGTGATTGCAGATTGGGGTTGTTGAGCATGGTGACCACTTTTCTCTTATTCATATTTATGCACTCTTCCTCACAGGGGTGGCAAAGGTTTCTTCTCCCCCGTGGCATTCTGGTGTGATAATATTTTACTCATAAGGTTAGGTACAAACATTCAAAGGCTTGTATATAGGTTTTATTCTTTAAATCGTGATTTATTGACAACTGATTTCTCTTTTGTGGATTATACTGTTCCTTTGGTATACTAATTTGCACAGGGCGCTTTACACAATAATGGGCCAATTCCATGTATATGCTTATAGAGTGAGATTTGTTATATATTAGGAGTGTCATTCTATGTTTACATTGCATTTGCACTTTAGTATTTGAACATAACATTTGTGGATACATTTTGCCCTCTTAGGTTTTTACCCAGCACAGTATACTTTATACAATGTTTGACCCAAGTAAATGCTGACACAGTGAAACTTGATTGTATATTAAGAGTTTCAATTTATGTTTACATTGCAGCTGTGATTTAGTATTACAATACCCAAGGAGTGGATAATAATAATTGTGCATCCTCTGGTTTATTACTCAGCACAGTGCACTTTATAGAAAGGCTGAGGACTACACTATGAGGGTGCTGTCCTTTAAAGACTAAGACACGCCTTTTAATATAATGTTATATAACCATGTTATAGAAACGTATGTATCTGTGGATCCCCCCCACCCTCATATGAAAGCCCACATTATTCAGGAAGGGTGTGTGTTCCGAAATAGCCAATTATTACTGGGTGGCCCAGGCAAACAGAGCCACGGTTTGATCTTGTCCCAATTAGTTCTTCTATTACCCATCCTTACGCCTTATATATCTAGGCTCTTGGGCTGCATAGAGATGGGACCTAAGCTACGATCACATAATCTGAAAATGAAAAAATGTAACGGTAATACACCATCTAACCAAATGAAATCAGTGGGAGGAGCTGTTGGGAAAGGGAAAGGGAAGAAGCCACTCGGTAAATGGAAAATCGGCTATGGAACAACCACAAATACTATGTTTTTTCACAAAAAAGAATAAATCCAAAGAATAACTGAAGGACGATACACCTTTGGATCCTGAGAATGGCTCAATGATTGATAATAACTCATTGTTGAATCGTGTCCATGACTTTAGACGACAGTTAATGGGTCTCCAGACAGGTCTTGATATCCCGCATGTAGAAAGAAGCATTGAAAATAGTGATTGAAAATAGTGACAGGCTACACCTGATTTAGAGAAATTTGCCCTAGAAGAAGTTGAAAGTAATGGAGGCGATGAGTCTTGGAATGATTCAGGAAGTATAATTGATAATTCATTAAACCTGGACCCAGGTAGTATAATTGGAAATTCACTGAATCTGGGTGAAAAGTTTGATGATTTAGCAACCACAATAGATATACTTCTTGGCATATGGACAAAATTAATGAAAGATTAGGATGAGATTAAGAGTTTGGTATGCCAGGCTGTAGAGAACACAAAAGCCCTGGGCGTGATGATAGAAGTAAGAAATAGCGACGCTAAGAAAGAACAAAAGGTCAAGGAGGGGGTTGTGGATGAGAGTATGGGTGATTTGAGTGAGCTGTGTTTGATAGTCGATGAAGAAAATGAGAAACTGAAAACACAGGAGGTTGAGAACCATGAGCTGAGGGGCAGTATGCCTGAGATAATAGTAAGAGAAGGGAATGATTTTAACCTTGAAGGTGATCTAATTTCTTCCTATGAGTCAAAGAAATGAACAAGACGAAGGCAAAATAATAAAAAAAGGTACTAGACGTAAGGGGCATACAGTCAAAGCCAGAAAGAATAAGTGTAAAAAGGAATAGTCTAGCTCTGGCAGAGATGGCTCCCATTGATACTGAATGTGTGGAAGTAGGAAATAGGTTTGAGATCACTGAGAATCAGAATGTAATAGAAGAAAATAATAGTATTCCCACTAAAAAAGATGGGGGGGCTAGAAAAATGGCTGAAAGGGAAATCTTATGGGCCAGAATTAGTGGAAATTGAAGATGAGAATGCCTGGGTAAATGAAGTGAGATGTCTAAATATCCCCATTAATAAGTTAGCCCAGTCTTTTAAAACCAGAGAAAGAGAGGTATATATAGCAAAAATGGAAAGACTGTCAATGAGTAGAAATAATATAAAAGGAATTGTTAGTACGCCTTACGGGCAAAGAGATAATGAACCTGAAAACTGTAACTTGGGTAAGAGTATTCAAATTATTGAGAAAGACACAATGGAGGAGGGCCCTATATTAATCTGACCTGGTTGTTAGAACAATAGCATAAGATCCCCCAATTACAAAACATTAAGTCAACGGATATTGAGAGAGTGATATTGCCAGGACAAAGTAGTTGGGAAAATTGGACAATGGTACAATTTGGGACTGCAGTGTTTGTAGATTTGATCAGGGAACACTCAAAAACTTTATGGGGTACAGGATTTGAAACTATAATATGTAATAACATTGCTAATACTGAATTACAAGAAAGTAAACCCCAGATTCAGAAGAGTCAAAACATAGGGTGTGCAAGAGGGGGAAATAAAATGGAAATGTGGATCCTGGTTACAGTTTATTTTTCAGATTACTGAGATGAGGAAGCCGGCAATGAGCCCATCTTTCTGTCTTGGAACAGCAGGGGTTTTAACTCTCTATTACATACAGATGGAATAAAATTGCGTAATGAATGTGATTTGTTTACCCTCCAAGAAACATGGATGAGTAGAGAAATGTTATTGGGGGATATATCATACTGAATAAATCGGCCATTGGTGGTGAAAAGGGGCGCCCTTTTGTCATGTGCTATAGGAGAGATTATAAATGATACAACAGAAGGTTGTCTCTAGGAATCCGCTGAGTCTGAAGTATTGATCATGTGAGACCTTAATGCCTGTTATGATGTAGCAAAGATGGAGATGGATATGTGGAATGAGCTCTGGGATGATTCCCTGAATATCTTACCCTCTGAGGTGGGGAAATGTGGACCCAACCGAAAACATCAAACACACATAATGAATGGGATCACATGGTTGAAATTGTTCCAAAACTGGGGGCTGGAGTGCCTAGAGCCGAACAATGGTGGCATAAGGTAGAACCCTTGGTTGAATGGAAAAATAAGCTACCACCTGGATTATATGTTTGCTAGTAAAAGGATAATGAATATAATGTCCTCATTTGAACATATATCTACCTCCCTGAGTGACCACAAAGCACTTAAATGTCAATTGACAAAAAGAATCCATCAACAATGGGAAACAGGTGATGACATTACTTTACAGAGTTCTGTGAGGGGAAATAGGATCATGTGGTCTGAGAAGAATTTGGGAAAATGCTTAATATTCTATCCCTAGAGGGCCAGGAGATAGCATTAAACGGTCTTAAGGTGGTAGGTAACTTATTGGGTATGATTCAAAGAGATAATTGCAGGCTGAGTGTTAAACAAAAACATGGGAAAACTCATGCAAATAAATATGACAGTCAGATCTATGAAAGAAAAAAATGGGTTAAGGAGGAAATAAAGAGCCTTAAATTGAATTATGGGTTAGAGGAAGAGGACAAATTGCTAAGAATTAAGGCTATAAGGACCAAATTTAAAAACTGGCTCAATGCCCATGAGCATGTTATTAACAATGCGAATTGGAGGATTATATAAGTGCTCTGCAAAACACTTTATTCCAAGAAATGTTGTTATCTATATCGCCAGCATCTGTTGGAAGATAGTAACAGAGAAAATAATGAAGTAGGACAGCAAACATGGGTAGAATATATTTATAGGATTTTTTATATAGAGAATAGGATATGGCATACATATGGAAAGTGCTGGGATAGCAGGAGGCAGAACTTGCCATATGAAATCTCTGACATATTGGAAATATTAAACAAAATGAAAGTATCCAGAGCCCCGGGGCCCGACGGGCTAGCAAATATTATAATTAAACGCAACCCAAAAAAATGGGCAGTGTAATTATTACATTTATTCTCTACCATATGGGAAAAGGGCACTATACCGGACAGCTGGCGCAAAGCCATAGTTGTCCCAATCTTTAAAAAAGGGGAGAGAAAGACCCCCGACAACTACCCCTTACTGGCTATGGCCGATAGCAGTTGCAAAATATTCTGCTCTCTGCTAGTAGGTAGTATAAATACATGGAGCAAAGAGAACTGTCTTCTCCCAATTCAACAAACTGGGCTGAGAAAAGAACAGTATACTTGACAACTTGGTAATGCTTATCCACATAACGTCTGATACTGTGGATAAAAAAGGCACTAGACTTTATGTGTGTTACATCCACTACTCTAACGCTTTTGTCAGTGTCGATAGAGACAAACTTTGGAAGAAATTGGCAGACAGGAAGATATGCCCCATGATCCTAGACTTTCTGAAAGAAATGTACACTACTTTGTGATCTGCCTGGGTAAAGGTGATAAGATCTCCCCTGCAATTAAAACTAATATGGGCCTTAAACAGCGCTGTTTCACCTCGCCAGTGCTGTATAACCTCTATGTGTCGAACTTATGGGTAGGTTTTCTGGTTTAAATAATTTCCCACCTAAAAGGATCTAAAAGGAAGAAGGACAAGGCTACATACCAATGGATGGAAGATTAATTCAGAAATACTTGAGGTGATAGACATTTACCATTACTTGGTATACCAATTATGA
The DNA here is from genome assembly GCF_040938575.1 of Ambystoma mexicanum. Taxonomy (NCBI): domain Eukaryota; kingdom Metazoa; phylum Chordata; class Amphibia; order Caudata; family Ambystomatidae; genus Ambystoma; species Ambystoma mexicanum. The sequence continues at coordinate 1,250,749,272 of NC_090924.1, forward strand.
ATAACCCCCATCGTTTTATTTTATTTTACGAGATGGAATCTCGTAAAATATCAGAAGTGACTAAGATATGGAATGTCATGAGAAAGTATATGTAAGTAAGGGTGGATACTGCATGGAAGGTTATTTGGAAGTCTATAAGAGCTACATTATTTCAGGAGCATTATATGCACTGGAATCAGTGGGAGGAAAATATGTGGAAATTAGAGGGGAAATTGTGGAGACCGCTGTTGGCTTTGCCAAGGTCGACCCTGATTGAAGCTATAAGGTACGAATTGGGATTAACTGTTCTAAAAGCATTGTGGAAAATACAGTGCTGTAAGCTTTATATAAAGACTGTGTTGTGGGAGGGGGAGGAAGAGAGCTTAATGAGTCTGATTAGTAAACATATGAATAAGAGAGATGAGCTGAGCACTTATATGGCAAATTTGAAAGATATAGATCTCTCCTTTCTTAAGGAAATACATATGAAGCTGCCCACTGAAAAGGGGAAGTTAACATTATGTTTAAATGCCTCAAAAAGAAAGCCCTGGAGAGGGATATGAGTGATAACTTGACATTCCTCTCTAAAAAGAAGCAATATCACCTTTATGTGTTACAACGGTTAAAACTGGCAAATCCAAGGTGCTATTTGTTAAAGATCGGAAACAGAAACTTGCTGAGATTCATTATCTTTCTTTGGTTTAATATTCTACTATGTAAGGAATATACAGGTGCCTGGATGGGAATACCTATGGGGGAAATATTGTGCAGACACTGCCACAGGGAGGTAGAAACAATCAGACATATACTCACTGTGTTTGAGAATTTACAAGAATGGTATCAAAAGGGGTATGGCACATTTGTGAGTGACTTAAGAATGATAATGTCTGATCAGTTTTGGTCAACCATATATATGGCTGAAACTATGGTATATGTTGATGCAGCCTTTTATATATGGAGGAGAGCAATTTTGTAATTCTTAAATCTATTTAACTAACACTGGCTATGATTAGAATTCATATATCTCCCCCCATGTATTAGGGAGAGGAGGTAGTTGTCTCCTGGCTTTCTTGTTCCCTGTATCTTACATGTATTAGTACTTATACTGAAATGATATTAGAAGAGGTATCCTTGGACTTTGTATCCTTAGATATATGGCTGAATGTAGATGTGCCCATATGATTGCCCATATGATTCGATATTTGATGCAAAGTAATATGTTATGTTGGATTATTTTACTGTGTTTATTCTGTGTTCTGTGAAACATTGTAATACAAAATGTGATTAATGTTTATATATATATATGTTATATAGCCTAGGCAACCATAACTTCCCACACCACTGTGCACTGCTAACACTAACACCCAGGATATCAAAAATGACATCACAAATGTCATTGATGACATCACTGATGACATCACATGTGTGTCTACCTTACAGACAAGGGGTTGTGAATGAAAGTTTGGCAAAAATGTATCAGGGGTTATCGGGTTTTGTGTAATAATCTGTATACTTCATCACGCAATGTAGTGTTCTAAACAAAATTCCATTACAGTGATCTTTCTAGTACAGGAACCTACTCATACAGAAATGTAGGTATAGACTGCAGCATACACCACAAAGGTGCTATATTTCTATTTTCCAAAGTTGTATAATAAAATGGTGAAGGCTTCAGTATGAGACTTTTCTGGTCTGTAAAATGTACTAAGTTGCTAATAATTCATCACTTACTACATATTTCTAGTAATACCCACAAAACATAAATGGAGTACAATGCATGCAAATCTGAGGCTTATATGTGGAGAAAAAAGTAAGCAAACAGGAGGCAGTGCCATTAGCAACTGTACATAATCTACAAGATTGTATGCACGCACAAAAATGATAGCTGTGTAGCGGAGTTGGAGAGCTGAGGTGGAGAGCCGGTCTGCAGTGTTGTGCAGCCCATCCACGCTATTGTGCAGGAGGTGCCTATAAGTGCCTCAACACACCGCAGAGCGGTGAGCGGAGTTGGAGAGCCGAGGTGGAGAGCCGGTCTGCAGTGTTGTGCAGCCCATCCATGCTATTGTGCAGGAGGTGCCTACAAGTGCCTCAATACACTGCAGAGCGGTGAGCGGAGTTGCAGAGCCTAGGTCGAGAGCCAGTCTGCAGCAGTCCACTGCAGACGCGAAGTCGGAGTCGTATGGAGCCGGAGGTTCGACCTCCAAATTCACTGAAACCACTCTTGAGACCACTCCTAAGAAATTTGCCGTCGATCAAAACAACCAAGCCGGAGGGGGCGATAGCCCCGGGATCAACCGACAGGAGGAGGAGTAAATCGGATTCTGCACCAAGACCGGCTTTAACATCACCAATGGCGGACCTTCTACGGATAGCGCCTGGACGGACATGTCCACAGGCACCGGTACATGGACTCGGCAAAAGAAGCAAAAAAGAAAATAACATCCTACCCGAACCACGAAGAAATGGGCAGGAGTCTGCTGGAGTGAAGAAGTCCACAGCATTGGCAGAGGAGTGGGAGGAGTCACCTGCCCGGGAGGAGGAGGTGGAGGGGGCTCAGGAGGGGCCGCACCCGCCTACATCGGCCATAGTACACCAAGCTGGGAGCGGTCCGCCGTCACCGGAGGTGGTGAGTAGAGTTCGTCTGGGCGCGGTCGGAGGACGGTGCCCGTCCGACTCGAAGTCGCCGCCGGGAGGTGGTTTTGAGGAGAGTCCGGAACCAGAGAGATCGGAGGATCGGGAGGTACGCATACCCTTGGAGAAACTAGCTGGAAATGGTGCGGCGGCTACCCGGGCATGGGCCCGCGTAGCGGGTTTGAACTGGGGACCATAAAGTCGGCAGTAGGCCTGGAAACATCTGAGACATCAGAACAGCGTTTGGCAGGAGAGGGGCTGTCCCGTCTGCATAGCACCGAAGCAGAAGGGTTGACTAATCCGCCAGGTAGAGCTGAAATCAGCGAATTAGCCCCTAATACGGTGCGCATCCAAGTTATGCTCCATGATACAGATCGTGAAGGCGACAATCTCATACAAAAGCAGGGTTAAAGGCAATCAAGGGTCTTTAGACCCGTTATAGAGATCAGTGATAATGAGAGGAACGCCGACCTAAGCAAAGAGGAGGAATCAGATGAATTTGGCTCGGAAAGTGAAAAACAAACGGAGAGAGAGCCGGAGCACTCGAATAAAGAGACAGATGGGGAACAACTTAAAACTGGTTGGCAGTGAAAAGAAAAAAGAGAAACAAAAGCAATACCCCGGCCAAAGCAAGACAAGAAGGGTCAAAAAACACGGCAAACATGAGAGCCCTGAATAAACTATCATGGGAGAATCGAAAGAAAAAAAAATGATCAGAAGACGGGGGCAAACATCTAAAGGACTGCCTAATCCACTTCTGTCTTGCCCGTTAAAGGCATTTTTTTACCCAACAACATAAAAGGAAACAGAGTATAGAGACAGAAGTATCAGATGCGGAAATGTTTGAAATAGCAAATGAACACAGCCAGTTCTAAAGCAGAGGAAAACTGAAGAGGCAACATTGCCAACTAACAATCAAGGGCGAGAAACCGGTAGCCCCAAGGAGAGAAAGAATACAGCTACTAAAGAACCGAGCAATGATACAGAATAGCCAACGGCGGCAGGGAGTCTGGATACATCGGCACTGGGTACATCGGTACAGAGCCTAAAGGCCCTATCAAGAGAGATGGCCCACGCCCCCAGACTCAAAAGGCATCGAAGGGGGTTTCGGCAATTACAGAGGAGATTGAGATACTGGAGCATGAACAGGAGGAAGAAAGGGAGAAATTCGATCCAAAGTGCCTGGGACTCGAATCGTGAGTCCATCACTTGACCGGAAAAAGAGCTCTGTCTTGCATGAACAAAGCCCCATCTGTCAACGGGCCATTTGACCTCTTCTACGACTACGAAAGGACAAGAGTTAAAAGCAAATTGGGACAACCCTCAATTAAAAAATAGACCATTAAGAAAACGGGTGAATTCGGATTGGAACACAAGATCTGCAGTGGAAGGCTTGGTGTTCGACTCATCAACACCCGCAAGGCGATCTGAAAAAACCCAAGTATCGCCAAAAAAGAGACGACTTAGTGACATTGCAGTAGCTATGCAAAATGAATCGCCAAATAAAAAAAACTGACATGATAGCTATCATGTCGGCCATGACCATCGTGTTAGCACCCTTCTGCAAATTATATGAAGCTATAAAAGAAAATGTGCATGACAACACTGCAATCCTTTCGATTATAATAGGGAAATTAGCCATCGTAGAAGGTTATATAACAGCAATTGAAGACAAAGCGCTCAATCAGAAAACCTGGGAAAGGAACATTTTAGCCCTGGAAAAAAAGATTGAATTTATGGAAACACAAAACAGAATTCAAAAACCAACAGCACTAGTGCACGAGGAAATGGTTCAAGAGGTTCAGGTGCGGCCAAAGGGAAAGGATAAAAGCGTCCCAATGCTCCCTCAAGTGTCAAAGGAAGGGACTCATTCTGCAAAACCTAAAAAGACCCCGCTGCCTATAACCCCCCAGATTGAGAGTAACGCTAAGTTCAGGAACACGTTTGAAATATTGGTTAAAGCAGACGGTAGAACTGGAGCGCCCCTAATAAAGGTTAACCAACTTGAGCCACTGATACAGCCTGAAGAAAATAGCGCACCAAGATCGCCAAGAATAGCGGAAGAATTTTTAGTCTGCTCGGACTTAATGAATATATCCATACACTCAGAAAAGGAGAGGAAGGAGATCAAGGAGGACCGAACAGAAAGTAATGAAAAAAGAAGGCGCAATGATCAGGATGTTTCCGTTATAGACACGGATAAAGCGGCCAAAGCGGGAGCCGCCTGGAATAACAAGAGCGGTCTCTCCCAGCCGGATTCAAATGAGGCTCGGCTCAAAACCAAACCACACCGAAGCAGTGAAGAAAAGCAGGATAAAAGCTATGAGGGTAGAGCAAGAAGTAGTCCATCGAAACCCCGATATGAACCAAAGGAGGCAGACAAATGAGGAAGCTTGTGGAAACACCGAGCCGAAAGTTTTGAAGTGGAGAACCATCAAAAAAAAATGGACAAGAAGAGACACGAGTTTTCAAATTGGAGAAAATGGAAGTAGATAAAAACTTCCGAATACTGAATAGACGGACAGTATTGCAAATAACACGGAAAACAAAAACATTGAAAAAAATCAGAACAGAGGACTTTGAGCTTGTGGAACCATACCACAGGGAAATTAAGGCAAAACCCTTTCTGCACATGAAATCGGCAGGCATTCAATATATTGATGAGTCTGCATATGAAGAGCTGGAATTTTTGGGCTTCCGTCTGACGGAAATAAAAAGGAAGATTGATAGTCAAGACTATGAACTTAAAAAAAAGAAAGGAACAAAATCCAAAAGCACTACCGATCAAAAACGGAGGATCTGTACCGCAATAATCGATGGTACAGGTCTCAGGAGTCTGATGAATCCAGCAGAAGACCCCATTGAAAGGCTGGGGCAGAGAAGCGTTGGTTTGAGGCAACTAAGAGGGACTCTCCAAAAAGAAAATGAACGCAAAGTCCAAGCAACCGGGAGCATTCTGAATCGGGTTGCAAGGGTTCTAGATCACAAAGAGAGGAACACCAACAATCCTCTCCCTGTACAGAAGTAGGTCCCAAATACTCGGATAAGAAGATAAATTCATATGGACATACTCAAGAGACATCAGGATCAAGACAACCTAAAGGTCCCTGGAAGTGGCTAATGTTAAATTGGAACAAAAATACTGGCAAATAGCAACGACCAGGGTTAGCCCGACTCGACAACAACATCTGCAAGAGAGAAATCGAGCGACCCGCAAAGGAAAAGTATAGTCTGGGCTCATGGAATACGCGAGGACATGTTCATCTCACAACAGCTGGAGATGTCAATCTGGGTCTTTTCGACATAGTTTGTCTGCAAGAGACCTGGTTGTTGAACCAACCGGCTCTCGATGGCTTCACAGTGACAATATCACCAGCAGTGAAAGGCCTGTTAGGTAGACCATCATCAGGTCTTTTAACTGCTATCAAAACAGGAACGGGTTTGAGTGAACCCATCAAGTGGAAAGAGTCCTATGAAATGCTGGCCATTTTGACCTCGCAGCCAGAATTGAAGGACAATAACCAAATGGTCTGCGAAATCCCTTGGCCATAGCTAATTGTTATTGGAATCCACAGCGGATGTCGATAAAAACATTCTGTTCCAACATAGGTGCAATGATAGACCAGCTTTACGTTGAATTTGACAAAATTGAGCTTATCATCTGTGGTGATTTCAACGGCAAATGCTCGGTGACGGCGGTCGACCAACAAAGACCCGTCCAACCACTGGGAGGTTCTGATCGCACCATCGAGAGAGGCAAGGCGTGGCACGAAGTTATTGCCTCAAGAAACATCCAAAAGGTCGCCTCCCTGTTCCGAAACCAAGTGAACATCCCGACATGGGAGCGTGACTTTTCAAAAGCAACTCTTGATTATATTTTTGTCTCTAACGGGTTGATTCAAGACCTGATGGGCTTCAAGGTGCAAAAAACAGTGCACAGTGATTATAACTTACTGATGTGTACGTGGCAAACAAGAATTTTGAAGCCAAGCTCTTACGATCTGGCCATTGAAACAAATATCCAACAGACCCGGCTACGACTGACTGAACAAGATATCGTGCAAATTAAACAGGCCTGGGAGCAGAGGGCCAACGGCGACGTCTTGAACACAACGAAGGATAGACCAAATTACCTACCTCTTCTATTGTCATTCCAAGTAAGGGGCAAGAAGAAATTAACGAAACCCGAGCATACAAACCATACCTATGACAAATACCTGGTTGCGAAAAGAAAGGTGGGCCGCAGATTGAAAAGAATTGCGAAGAAATCAAATGCCCCTCAGGATTGGGAAAAATGGCAAATGGAAATGAAAAGCTATAACACCTGGCACAAACAACGCAGAGCAGCTCAATATCAAAACGATGCCGAGAACATGATGAGCAAACTTAAAACAAAAAAATCCAATGAATTTTGGACTCTGATAAAAGCAAAGAATAGCTCTCAAAGTGCAGTCCAGTGTAATGCTGTGGCGGAAGTAAGGTGGATCAACTATTTTACAACGGAATTTGAAGGCGTAAATCAAGATCCATTAATGATCGACCAGGTTTCCAACACACCCTGGGAAGACCTCTCGAACGCAGAAAACATCAAAGCAGCCATGAGGAAACTTAAAACATCGAGAGCCCCAGGTCCTGATGGGTTGACGAAGATGATCCCTGAGTCAGGGCAGAAAGCGGTGATAGTCCTGATTTACAAAAAAGGAGCTAGAAACGAACCTGAGAGCTACAGGCCAATTGCCCTATTGGACATAATCGGGAAACTCTATGCAACCCTCCTGCTAGCTCACTTCAGAATTTGGGAAAAAGACGGCCCTTCAAAAGACCATCTACAAACAGGCTTTCAAAAAAATGGCTGTACAACAATCAACTTAACGATAATAAACATCTTGAAAGCCAAAGTCAAAGAAGGTGCACCAAAGATCTACTTGGCTTTTGTTGACCTCTCGAAAGCTTTTGATAGGATCGATAGGAACAGACTGTGGTTGAAACTGCAAGGTTGGAATTGTCCAAAAAAAATACTCGACCCCATAAAAGCTCTTCACTCGCACACGAAAAACAGAGTTAAACTAAACCTCCAAGGCGCACTTTCCGAGGAGATAGTGGTGAACAGAGGGGTCAAGCAGGGGTGCCCTTTGGCCCCGGCCTTGTTCATAGCATTTCTAGGCGATTACCAGCTCTCTAAAAGTAAAATAAGTGTGTTTCCTCCTAAAATCGGGAAAATGGAAATTCCACGTCTTCTGTACGCCGATGACGTCATCTTAATAGATCAGACCAAAGTGGGGCTTCAAAGAAAACTAGCTAACCTGGAGAAATACATCGCTGAAAACCAATTGGAGATAAATAAAACAAAGATGAAAATCTTGGTAATTGAAAAAGTAACCAACAAAGCAACGAAAAAACTAAATTGGTTTCTCGACAAGACCAAAATTGAAATTGTCAAAAATATCAAATATCTAGGGGTCCAGATGGACAGTTCAAGAACAGGCATGAGAGCGCAAAACCAACTGTGGGAAAAAGTGAGATGTCTAACCTCCCAGACAAGAATGGTTGACTCCAAGTTTGGAAAGTTCTCCTTAATACCAGCGATAACCTTCTACAAGGCGAAAGTCATTCCCGCGATGACATATGGAATGGAAGCCTCGTTGTATATACCGCGCCATCTCTGGAGCAAAATAGAGGGCTATGATTGGAAAACACTTTTGGGCCTTCAAAATTAATTGCCATGCTGGCCATTAGGAGAGAGCAGGGGCTAGTCTCACTAGCGTCAATGGTAGATCAAAGCGCCATGAGACTGTACAGGAGAATAATCATGTCGGATACTTTACCCATTTTTAACTTCATGAAGATGGAAATCGAAACAGGCAACTGTGAGGCATTGAAAAAATGGGTTAAGGCCAGAAAGACCGATCTAGCACTAATAGCATGCACAGAAAGAGCTGAAGGAAAATCCAGATCGAATCAAAAGAAAAATGGAAGAGATGGACTGGATTCTGACAACAGAAAAAGCGGTGGGGAACAAACTCCTAAGCCACTTGCCACCGGCTTTTAATAAACTGAGAACACTGATGAACTACTGCCAAATATTTCCGAACAAGAAAATGAGAATATATGCCATGAAAGCGAGATTGAATCTTTTGTTGACCCGAGAGATTATAGCAACTCGAGGAACCACAACCGACAAAAGATGTTGCCTATGTAAGGAGGATGTTGAAAGACTTAAACACCTGGTGATTGACTGTTCTAAAACCAACGCAAACAGAAACATCTACCTCCCATCGCTGGTGGAAAACCTATGGATATTCAATTCTGATGATTTGTGGAACAGACTGATCTCTGGCGAAAAAACAAGATGGACCATTGCCCTGGTCAAACTACTTGAACTCGGATTCGAACAGATAAATTGCCAAGGGACCGAGGTTGGAGGGGCGTAGGGCGCCAATCTCAAAAGACTATGGCCCTCATTACGACCCTGGCGGAAAGTGACTGACCGGACCGCCACAGCGTAAATAGCGTTTCCGCCATTGCACGATGGAGCAAAGTGCGGCCCATTCCGACCCATCGGGCACGAGCACCACGGCATGGCGGAAGTGCAAAGTCCGCGATGGCGGAAATGACCCCAAAACGGCCCACACCGCCGCCGTACGGCGCCCTAGGTGCAATACCGCCACCCATCTCAGCGGACACCGCAGTGAGCGCCAACCGGAAAGTACGGTGACCGTAAATATACGGAAACGGAAGTAAAAACATGGGCCCGGAACGGGAAACATCCCGCCGTACACCTATAAAACCACAAAATCCACACAACCACTAAAAACACTACCCTGAGACACACCCCAACCCGTCATCCACCCTAGCGAAACCAAGAAAAATGGGAAAAGTAGCGAAGAAAGCATGCGACCGCAAGCGGCAGGTCCACTTCTCCCGTGAGGAACTCACCGTGCTAACAGAGACCCTCCAGGAGAATGCTGCCGCCGTCTTCTCCACGCAAATGACCAGGACGGCACTTGCGAACAAGAAGGCCATATGGGCTCTGGTGGCACAGCGGGTAAGTGCGGTGGGGACCGCACCCCGCAACCCACAGCAATGCAGAAAGCGATGGGACGACCTGCGGATACGCGTCCGTAGCATACTTTCTGCCAACCGCAACATTGCCACAGCCACCGGGGGAGGATCGGAATCACCCATCAAGTTGACCCCCTGGGAAGAAATCTGTGCCTCCACCATTGGAATGGAGAGTATAGAGGGAGTCGGAGGGATGGAGAAAGGAGTGCAGACATCCGAAGAATCAGGTAGGTGGCCCAAATGAAACAAAGCTAAATCCACAATGTCCAATCATGTGAAGTACCATGTGTCCACATAGTGCAACAGAAACACATGTCCAGGAGAACGTCCACACACATTGGCCTGATAGCGCACTTTAAAACTCACAATAAATACATAAATAATCAAAATCCCCTAAAACACCCACTACACGTGCAGCAGGCACACCCTAACTGCAGGCTGCCAAACAAGCGCACTTTAAAACTCACAATAAATACATAAATAATTAAAAACCCCTAAAACACCCACTACACGTGCAGCAGGCACACCCTAACTGCAGGCTGCCAAACAACTGCACCCTCACTCCACACACAAATGAAAGCACCTCCAAGGCCCCGACCCAAATCACCCTCAGGTACCACCCCAATGCATGTGATACAATGCCATTCCAATTCCCACAGACCCATTAATAACCCTCGCCCTCCTTTACTCCACCACAGGGTCCGATCCAAACGACGAGCTTCAGGACACCCCTACCAGCACACCTGCAAAGAGGGCCAAGACCAATGGCCAAAGACCCTCCACCTCAGCTGCACGCATCAAGACACGGCAGCAGCACAAATCAGGTGGCAGCACAGAGGAGGGAACATCAACAGGCACCCTAGCAGCCAGCATGCCCACAACAGCAGCACCACAGGTCCCCCCAATGGATGCCACAGAAGGCACTGCCTCTGGTGGCAGCAGCACCATAGGTGACACCCCATTGATGGCAGCATGCTCCGACACAGAAGACGGGGATGTCGAAGTCAGATCCATCCATGACCTGTCTCAATCCCCCTGTCTGTTTCATCCTGTACACCATGAGGATACCACGCAGGTGCACCCACAAGACGACGACTGGCCATCCCCCACAAGCCCTGTGGCAGGGCAACATGAGGCGAACAGCCACTCTGTGACACCACCGCAAATGGCCATGGCCCAGCAGAGGCAACAGTCCCTCGACCAGTTAATCGTGCAACAGCAGCAACTGGCCACGCTCCTCAAGGACCATGCCGATGAATGTGGGGGCACTAAGGCAGACATAGAAACATCAACTGAGACACTTAGGGCAGAAATGGAGAGAAGTACAGAGACACTAAGGGCACAAATGGAGAGTAGCACCGAGTGCCTGAGAGTCCAAATGGAGAGTAGCACCGAGAGCCTGAGAGTCCAAATGGAGAGAAGCACCGAGAGCCTGAGGGGGGAACTGCATGCGACGTCCAAAGACGTATGTGCGGAACTTGCCGCAGTGCGCCGTGTGCTCACTGAGCTCTCACAAACCCTTAGGGACATGCATGGACGTGAGCAGGCAGAGACATCATCCGTTGCAAGTTCCGTCCAGGGCAGCCCCCAACGTAGATCTGGGAGGAACCTGCGCTCCACAGGCAGGGGTGCCCCTGATACCCGGAGAGGGGGCTTGCAATAGCGTCTGCCCACTGACAATGAGCATCTTTGGACACTGGTGTTCGGGGGGGAGGTAGGAGGGTGGAGGGGGTGTGTTGGGCTCACTTGGGTGGCGGGTCGATAGGGTGTTTGACATGATATCACATATGCCATAAACAATGCACGATCAACCAATGAGATGTGTGGACAATGATCTTTGTGTACTAGGCCATCATAGGCGTACAGTCCATATTGTGCATGTACCAGACACACACAGTGCCACGAGTACCGTGTCCATGTATCAGCCACCAGGCGTGAGTGCTAGAAGCATGCATCAATGAGATGCTGACGAATGTCACGGCCCTCCTGTGCCTCGCAGACTCCTTGAGGTGCTGCCACATCCCCACCCTCATCATGACCATCTTCAGGTGCTTGCAGTTCTGCGTCAGGGGGCATGGGCACATTTCTACGTACGCACATGTTGTGGAGCATGACACATGCCATGACCATCTTTGCAACCTTCTCATGGCGGTACAGGGGTGCCCCGCCAGACCTGCTGAGGCAGCGGAAACGAGTCTTCAGTAGGCCGAATGCCTGTTCAATGACTACACGGGTACGTGAGTGGGCATGATTGTAGTCCTCCTCATGCTGGTCCCGTGGGTTCCGGACTGGTGTGAGGAGCCATCTCTTCAGTGGATATCCAGCATCACCTGTATGTGGACGATAAATGTATAATGTGGAATGCCATTGCTACGTACGCACACACCCCCCCCCCTTCCGGCCAGGTCATTGCCGAATCACATACCCCACATCATCATGCATGAAATGAGACTCACCGAGTAGCCAGGATCTGTTCCCTGCGTGTCGCTCCATGTAGCGTGGTATTGTAGAGTTCCTCAAGACCATTGAATCATGGGTTGATCCAGGGAATCGGGCACAACAATGTGTAATGATCCTGTTGGAGTCACACACCATTTGTACATTCAGAGAATGAAATTGTTTTCGGTTGCGGTACTGGGCCTCCATGGCATGTGGGACGACCAATTCCACATGGGTGCAGTCGATGGCACCAAGGCAACCCGGTATGCCGCCAAGTGCATGCAATCCCACTTTAGTGTTGGTAATTTCCTGCTCCGAGCGTGGTAGAGAGATGTAGTCGTCTGCGTGCTGCAGGAGGGCATCGAGCACTTGCAATAGTGTCCGTGAGAACAGTGGCTGAGAAATGCCATGCAACTGTCCGACTGAGTGCTGGTAGGTGCCTGTGGCCAGGAAGTGGAGTACAGACACCACCTTCAGTAGGGGTGGGATGGCGGTTGGGCTATCTATCATGCTGACAAGGTCAGCCTGTGTCATGTCCACAATGGCGGCTATGGTGTCCCGGTCCAAACGGTAGAGGGTGTGGATCTGCTCATCAGTGAGGTTGAACGGATGTGCTCGGAGGCGTGGGATTGCGGGCTGCCTGCGTGGTGGTAGTGGCTGTGCTGGCGGCCCTTGCTGGCCCTGCCTTGGCCTCCTCCTCCTCCTGCGTCTCCTCCGTGCGGCCGGTTGTAGTTGGTGTTCGTCTTCTTCTTGGAGTTGGAGTACTTGCAGTGCTATCAGGTCCCCCAGGGCCAACATCGCGAGTCCTGCCGGTAGCATTTCGGAGTGGGTGTGGTTGTGGGAGGAGACTGGGTGTGCAATTTATGTGTTTTCAGGCTGTATGGCCTCCACCTGTGGTGATTCATTCCACCTGTGCAAGCTGCTCTCCCCTTTGGCCGAGCACGTCCCGCACACAACGCTGCAATTCGAGGAATGGCATCTTGCTATTGCAATCATGTATTTGTACCCGATGGCCGTGTAACATTGGTTGATATGTTCATTCGGCTATGGTCCCATTGTTTCACATACAATCTTTGCAGTCGCGAACAGACTTGTGAAGGGTCAGTGGAACGTAGTACTCGAGTAACGGTGGGACCTCATGCATCACTGTACCGAGTTGCACCGACGGGCGGGGCGTCCCATTTGTGAGTGAAGGCAGTTGCTATTCTCACACACAGCCGCACTAGATGGATTAATTTGTGATTTCAAGCGGCCACAGATGCCTTTTCGACGTGATGTTGCAAATGAGGAATTCGAAGGGCGGCGCTTTCGGTTATCAGCTAGCGGCGAGGAGATACCCACAGGTCTGACTGCAAATATAACGTTCTATTGTTCAATGTCCTTGAGACAGAGGCCATGGCGAGGATGCAATGATTGATATGAATAGTTTGGGATGCGCAATAGCGACGTGGGCGATGAGGCCGGACGTTCCCAAATACATGTTACTTCACAACACTGGAATAACGGGCTGGGGCACTGTGGATTTTGCAGGCTGCATAACGCACAGACTCAATGGATATTTCTAATGTTATGTGAGTAAATATTCAGGCGTTTTTATACCGGGATGAGGGAATGATGAATGGATGCATGGGCAGATGATTTGATACAGAGTTTGCCATGTACAGGGCTTCTTGGAATCTGTCCGCCTCCCCTGCGCTATGTGATGCAGGGCTGCCATAGTGGGACCATCGTCTATCTGGCCTTGTTGAGCCCTCCCTGTCTCGACGCGCCTTCAGACACTTGTGTCCATGCACGTTAACAATCCCATCAGATGGATTCTGTTTTCACAGACGCATGCACAGGTACACTCGTTTGTGATGGTGTTTACACCTCGATATAGATAGTTATGAGTCGCAAGTGGTTTTGGGGTGGTGATGATCCTTTGGAGTGGGCTAGCATGCATATGGCTGTGGATTTAGTGTGATCATTGAAGTGAGTTGTTCGAATGTTGTTCTGATGGCCATTCTGTTCTTTTTCTTTTCTTTTGGTTGACAGGTATCTCATCCACTTTTGCCACTGCCATCTGTATGCCACTCCTGCAGATGGCTTTTACTCCCGACACCTGCTGCTTCGTGTTAATCAGTGGAGCAGCATTACGATCATATGGGACGATCGCCAATGGGCCACATGCCCTTACGCAGTACTAGTGGCTCGGAGCAACATTTCGGCCTTTCAGCTGGACTAGTGCCTCCCTATTGGGACGGCCCTGCGGTTCTAGGTGCTTCCATGTTGCCTTTTCGTACGGGAATGTAGCCCCTGTGTACCATGATGGAACAGGGCGTCACACAAGTAGTAGCTGGTCATTTGTTGCGGATGCAGCCCACAATGGTGAAATGTGTTTTGGAGTTCATGGCCTAATGGCTGTATGGGCTTGGTGATTTTGTTGTGCATTAAATTTCTATTCTGATATGGGCCGTGTAGCGTTCTTCTTTGCAAGTGATGTGGCATATTCCTATTTGGGGAGCGATGTATTGTGAGGAGATCTGCATTGGGTTCCAGCTTCGGAGTATAGTTGCGTGGTACTGTGCTGGGCGCGTTTGCCTACGAAGCCCAGTGAGGTCAGGGATGAGGGCTGCCAATATGACTGTTTGAATGATGTCATGCTCAGGGGCGGGGGATTAGGTTTTGTGTAACAGATGCCGGTCAGCCAGGTGGACTGGTGGAATGATGTGATTTTCGGAATATTGCTGGTCACAGGTGCCTGTGTTTGCGTGCGTTTCTTGGTGGGGGACTGTGGTCATGTCCATTGGAATGGCTTCTGTATTCGTACCATCTGTGCCCTGCAGCTCCCATTGGCCCCTCTTGTGATTCTTTTGTTCGTTGGCATGCATGGATGACTAGTACATTTCACTGGTTGCATTGTGACTTCATTGCACCTACGGGGAGTTGTACTATGTGGCCAGGGAGCGGTGTACAGGCACTCAGTGGGGCCGTTTACGGTTGATTCGCGATGCCGTACTTCTCACCATGGCGGAATGGTACTTTCCGCCGTGCTTGATGGCGTTAGGTACATGTCCGCTAGGGTTGGAATTCGCGTACCCTTGCGCCATGGTGGTATTTACGGTTTGGCATGGCGCGCGCGCGCGTACTTGGTGCAGTTAGCATTGGCGTTCACTACGGTGTCGCTAATGGCATCGTACTTTGCGGTGACGGGTCATAGTCGCACCGAGCGCTATTCGATGGCGGTATTGCATTTCCGCCATCGTTTTTCGATTTCCGCCAGGGTCGTAATGAGGGCCTATGTCTTAGTTCCTTGCTCTCGTATAACAGCCATGGCTACATACCAGTAAATGTGGGAGTTTTATGTAGTTGGTGAAGTTTTAGCTTTTTTGTTTCGGCTGAAGATGAGGCGAAATTTTGATAAAATTTATTGTAAATAAGTAAAAGTTCAAATAAAAAAAATAAAAAATTGCTGTGTTGCAGGCCTGCTTCTTCCCCTACATATGTACATCATACAATGGGATTGAAATGTAAGGCAAGTATTGTAAGAACATGTGAGAATAGCAATATCTATAAATGTAATACCTTTTGAAAGTTAAGTTTCTGACTGTCAGTAAATAAAACCACCTTGCCTAGATATGGCAGTGAAGAGAAACGAAGGGGCTACACATGTGATGTCATCAGTGATGTCATCAATGACATGTGTGATTTCATCTTTGTTGTCCTGCTGTTAGTGTTAGCAGTGCACAGTGGTGCGGGCAGCTATGGTTGCCTAGGCTACCATAACTGGCGAATTTCAGGGGGTTTTCGGTTTTACTTGGAACTATAATCTGATGTTTGTATTATTTCACGTTTATACATTTTTTTTAAGTGAATTTCACAGGTTTTTAGTAGCGCAATTTAACCATAACATCCCCTTAACAAAGTTTTTTTTTTAGTGAATTGTACAGGTTTTTAGTAGGACAATGTAAGTATAAGGTCTTGTTAAGAAAAGAATTGTGTACTGCATGTCACAGATTTTCAGGAGACCAACGTAACCATAACGTCCCTTTACCAAGGGTCGTTTGGTAAACAGTATACACCTTGCAAAATATGCCATATGAAGGTATGCTGGCATACTGCACCGTGACATGTCCCAGAATCAGTACACACGTAACTGTACAATCTATACCTCGTGGGTAGTGTGGAAATACATTTTATAATCATGTAGGAATGTCCACCTCCAACATTTGCCGTACACAACGCCAACATGTATTTGTATGTAGCGATTAGCAATGCACTACACATTATATATCGGTAGCAAAGGTTGTACTTATCTGAAGAACACATCAGCTGAAGGCGTCCTTCCTCCGTAAGAAACAGCAGCAGTGGTATGATGTGAAAGCATAAGAAACAGTGGCGCTACCTTGCACATAACAAACAGATCAAATTTGTCGCCGTACATCCACCAACCCATATTACCGTTTGTTTCCTTTTTGCTCATTGCTGTTTGCAAATTCCCTAATAATGTGTTAAAAATTGCCTTTCACATTGTAAGGACTATTTTGCATACACTCCAAGTACTGCATATCTCTCAGTAAAGTACATAGGCTAAATAATCTTTGCTAGTAATAGTCTAAATTAGCAAACCAGTAGCGTGTGCTACTAAAAAGTATGCTTACTTGTTGTAATCCGGGGCGGCTTTGGCAGTTTAGATTACAAAACAAAATCCTCTTTCAATATGTCCGCCATAGAAAAGTAAGGTGGTTATTGCATACGTAGGCCCTCTTCCCTTTCCATGGTAGGCTGCACAAAGCACAAGTACGTGACGTGACGTAACACTTGTAAATAAACATACAGCGACGTACAATCTAATAATTTACATTTTGAAATAATACAGTGGAAGATAAAAGAAAACGTGAACATTATAGAATTTGCAAAGTAGGTTTATTTAACAACAAACTAGCAGAGTCCATCCGAGAAAGCCCTTTTTCAATATTTTCACAACACTGCTTGTAAGGGCGGCATAGGAAATGGTGAAGAATAGGAACACGTTGTTTTTCTGGCATACAAAATTATTTAACTCTTTGTTGAGCAGTCGCTTTATTTCCACAGTTATTTCCCAGAAGTCGTCATAACCTGGAGCTTACACCACCATAAATGAAGTGGCGTTGCTCCGAATAGCGAGTTCAGCGTACGGACAAATCGGGTTTACAGACTAATTCCACATAATTGTTATGGAAAGGGAACCGCTCACCAGCAGTTGCATTTGCCATCCAAAGAAGCCCTGACTTGGCATTTGAAAACCATGGCAGACACAGAATGGCATGATATAGCTATGGTGAAAAGGTAAAGAAGGTTAGTGTCAATAACCAACCTATACTAATTTTTTTTTTTAAAAGACACAGAAAATGTGCAAAGTACAACACAAACTTTATATGTTAGTAAAATGTTACTAATTTCCAGGAGAACCTATAGTAGCAGGCTACAAACATTTTGCATGTGCCATAAGTAGAGTCGCCAACTCTTTGATAGTCTGTCACGGGACACTTGCCCACAAGACAGTCATGACGTCACGTCATTCACTTGTCCCGCCCCTTTTCTAAATGCCATTTTTTGTAATGGCTCTTAATTCCTGGCTTAATTGAAATGCAAATGGATTGTCCTTCGGAGGTAATGATCACGTTTTTTAACTGCAAACATGCCCATCACGACCCCAGGAACATTTCATTACCACCATTTCAATGAAGCCAGGTGTCAGAGCGTTGCAATTCCAACTGTAGGCTCAAAAGGAGCCAAAGCTGCAGAGCCGGCAGACAAAAAAAGCAGCAGGTTCCAGCGCCGTGCTGTGTACATGGCCCCTTCAGTTTGCAGAGTGGCTGTGCTGGAGTCAGGTTGGTCCAACGTAAGCCAGCAAAACCTGCGTCCCGCACAGCCACTCTGCAAAGGGCAAGACGGAGCACCTAATTGCGGGACAATCCCCCGAAATCCAGGGCAGTTGGCCACCCTAGCCGTAAGAGTAAAAAGAATAGCAAGTACACAGGAAGAGGATAAATGGTTTATGAAATTAAATATAAAGGACAATTAAAAAAAAAATGATGTCTCCTGATTTCAAAGAATACCAAAAAAACATGCAAAGTTACACCCAAAGCAATGTGAACAAAGTTACCGTTTCAAATCAAAAATAATAATGCTAAAAATGGATGAGTGCACTCATAAGCTACAAACGTGCAACCAGGGCACTCTGCAACGTTACAAGAAAAATGTAACAGTGCATAAAGGTAATACGGCAGGTAGATTAGCACAATTAGATGTGCAGTAATGGTACAATAAAGCGCAGTTCGCTGTACAGTGTGCAAAAATAAACTTACATAATATTTACTGCCTCCATTCTGTTTGTGCAAGTTTGTGCAAGTCAAAGTGTTCGCAGCGAAGAGTCTAAGTATACTGATATTGCAAGGCCCCTACAAACTTTTTTCAAAACATAAACTTATCAATTGCTATTTTTTTTGTCCCTTTCATTCCGTGAATTGCTAGTAACTTTCCATTTCAGTCAAGGTAAAAAAAAAATGCCCCTTATACATTCACTCGGATGCGCGGGCGTATTGAGAGGTCAACCGAAAAAACAACTCATCTGGCCTTCACTGAGAAACCAAATACATTCTTTCTTTGAAGCAACATATGCAATCCAATTATGAGAACTGCTACTCCCATACACCTCCAGAAGCGCTGTTTCCTGCAAACACTGCAGATGGTGGCCTTAGTTTTGTAAACTAACTACGCCAGTCTGATCGCAAATTAATTTCAAAAACATTGTAAATTTCAAAACGCCATAATTGGTCGTGGTACAGTGAGCAGAAGCTTGCATTTAAATGTATCACTTTGGTGACAACAAAATTGCACTTTTCCAGTTTGTGCTTCCACATCCCATTGTGGCCCCCTCAAACGTGTCCTTCTGAAATACTATTATATCAATGTGACAAGTCCAATGCTGTCTTCTTTTACATGAGTTTCTGGTGATATGCGCGTACACTAAAACATGAATAAAAGATAGGGGGGCCACAGAAGAAGGCTGATGTATTTCACGCTGTGCTGCAAGCAATCAGAGAAAGAGCCACATGTTTGCGGTCACAAACTTTTTCCCCCAATCACTTTAAGGTGAAAAAAGACATTTTGAGAACCCCTGCCCCTTATAACTTTCGTTCCCCGTGCACAAGACATCAACAAATGTTCCAAAGAAAGTCAGAGTGTTAGATTATTTGTTTTGGGAAACTTTCGTAACAAACCGTCCAAGAGTACCACAGGTATAAGGCTGCCAAAAAGTGTTCTTCCTATTTAAACAGCAACTGCACCATAATAACACAGCCACTAACGTGCTTGTCTAGTATGCTGCAGTGGTTGTGGGCTGGACCTACACATTTGGATATGTGCGCACAAACATTTGAATGTATACGTGTACATTGCCTTATAACTGCACTGCTGATAAGATCGTTTCTGGATGCTTGGCCTTCGGCCATGCATTCAACACTGTACACCCTCCCCAGAACCATCTAACATGTTAGCCTATACTACAGGTGTATGCATTGCTGTAATATGATGTGGTGGTTCTGGACAGGGCCAGTATTGTATATCGCCTACAGCCTGCAGCCATGCAGCCAAAACTCTACATCCTGCCCACAACCACCTCAGTGATGTACAGTAGTAGGGGTGTATTGATAGGAGTGGTATGCTTCACCTCATCTCGTCACAGACTGCATGCCTAGCTGTATGTCCATAGATATTGAAATGTTTTGGTGTGCACTGCTTATACCTCCAGCCCTTATAACTTTGTTTTTGGGAGAATGGCCTTCAGCCAAGCACCCAACACAGCACAAACTCCCCACAACCATATAATCCATAATCAATATTACAGGTGTATCTATGGTTGTGACACGCTGTGCTGTACGGCCATGCATCCAAGACTCTAGGCCCTGCCCACAACCACTGCAGCATGTCACAACCATGGTACCGTACTAATCAATAAGAGACCCATAGAAAAATGTAATGTAATAACGACATTAACGCAATGTCAATGGTCACTAACACCTGTAACCGTGCGTTTTTTCCCCCATTCACTCTATGGGACGTTTTGGGACCCCCCATATAAGTTTCCCCCCCCTGGACCAAACCTCACCAAACTTTGCAAAATAATTCAGAGTGGACCATATACTTTTTTTGCAAAGTTTGGTGAGGATTCATCCAGGGGGGGCGCAGTTATAAGCCGCCCAAAAAGTGCTCTTCCTATGGAAACAGCAACTTAACCATAACTACACGCCCACTACTGTGGCCGTGTAATATATATGATTGTTATTTTATATAGTATAGTCGAACAAGAATTTAACGTAATGTCAGATTAGCAAGAAAAGAGCAAAACATGAATTTTTCTAATGAATGTGAGAAAACCATGGCAACGTATATTTACCCAGTAATGCATTCCCTATTATAAATTGTGCATGCATAAATCCTTGTATAATCAGAATAGATTCTTGCAGAAAAGTATACAGATGTCACTGTAAACATATATTCTTGAAGGAATGAACCAAGATTGCACTTGCTGTTGAAAAATGAAAAAACACAGTTCCTAGTGGATCAATATCCGACACCCTGGGCCTGCTCATACTTTTAGGGATACACTTGATTGAGGAATAAACTAATTATTGAGGAGATACAATGCTGCTTTTTGTCTTCACCGACATTTATTTTATGTAGATTCGAGGGATTTTTGTTAGTGTATCAAAAGTCCCGATTTTTATGACTGCACTGAGTTTCATTTAAAAGAAGTCCCTTCAGGATTTCGTGTTCTAAATGTGTAATACAGCAGGGCCTCGTTCC
Organism: Ambystoma mexicanum; assembly: GCF_040938575.1. NCBI lineage: Eukaryota > Metazoa > Chordata > Amphibia > Caudata > Ambystomatidae > Ambystoma > Ambystoma mexicanum. The sequence continues at coordinate 1,250,770,212 of NC_090924.1, forward strand.
TTGGATTTGAATACCATTTTGCCTTGCACTTCAGTGGTGTTTCTGCTATGTGGCAACATGTGTGCCTTTTGCCAGGTGCTGTCTCTCAAGGGAGCAGGTAACTACCTGTGTCTCAGAGGTACTACATTTTTGTGAAAGAATTAAACCACACGTCAATCTCCATTTGTATTTGGTTTGCCCATACAGATCCTCTGAGATCACTGTCTCAAGGAGAATGACATTGATTCATGGGTACTTATTGCTTGCTGTTAGGAAATGCTTTCTTATTTTTTCCATGACTGTGCAAGGGCTCTGTCTGTCCTTCTTTCATCAATGGTGTGGTTTCAAAGACCCCAGACATCCAAATCTTCAGAAGAGAAGATGTTGGGATTCTCACCCGCTCTTTTGTTGGGGTAAAAGTCTGACACCCCCCCACCTTGTAACCTCAAAGCATATACAGGAAATAAGAGAGAGGGGTACAAACACTGATTTAGTCTGACATCTTGCTGTTTCAAAGCCACATTGTCCCTTAAAAAATATTCTGTTCTACCCTAATCTCTACACACAATGTAGCATATTGAACTATACATGTATCTATATTATTAAAGATTACACAAACATTCATCATTTCATCGAAACATACACACTAACTATTCTAACACAGATTCCTTTTTATTCAAAGGTTGTCTCAGAAGGAGGAGGAACTGATTCCTCAATTTGATTAGGTATGGTTTTGGGAAAACACGTCTTCAGCTGGTTCACATGAACCCAGCGTTCCTCTTTCTGTTTCCTTTTTGGTTTCTTGGCGTTGTAGGCAATTGGAAATATCTTATATAAGATCTCTAATTTGGAATACTTAGATTGATTACTTTGAAAATGTTATAGGTAAATTTGATCACTTACCTCAGGTTCCTTCTTTGAGGTCTTCAGGTCATAATGCATCTTCATACTTACGGTGGACTTCTCCAGGATCCTCTGCACATATGCAAAAGCATATTGGAGATGCTTACAAAAGCGTTATACTTATTAATGTCAGCTGACCCTGCGGTGCTGGAGTAAATCCCTCTGAGTCTGACATTTTAGAGAATATTGGGCAGACCAAATTGTTCTCATATGCCCAAACGCTACGAATACAGCCACCAACCACATCAGATGTGGCTGTGGATCAGGCAGTTGAAAACATTGGGGAATTACTTGTACTTGAGGTTCAAGCCTTGGATGAGATGGAAGACTCAGTTTAGAACCTTTATAAGAGTACTGAAAAGCAGACAGAGTCTTTGTGAAAGGAGATCTATGTCAAAATCCCCTCTATATTCATGTCACATATGCGCAAACTAATGATACAACTCCACTCAAAGCGGGTCAGACCATACAGGTGCATCCTTAATCAACATTCAAAAATAGTTTGTTGCCAACCATACATCAGGTATTACAATCTGTACTGGGCTATTTGATCAAATTAAAGTTGAATTGCATGACAACTCAGCCCTGATAAAAGAACATATCAGTAGAACAATTACTTGTGTGCAACGTGCAGGGGCTCTGAAAGATATGTGTGAAGGTCATGCAAATAATAATTGTCCCGGTATGAATTCAACAACCGGTAGTGGCGACAGTATGGCCCTGTCCCATTTAGAAGCCTTGGCAGAAGTCCTGGAAGAGGAGTGTGAAAAATCATTGGTAACACCTTGCGTGCCTGAGGTTGAGGATGTTTGCACAATTATAACAAATACATTAAAATCCAAGAGTATGTTACAACTACAAACCGAGGCAAAGAAATCAAATAGGAAAAAAATGCCTCATGTGCTTCCTCTAGGCAATTCTTGAAGAATGTATCTCTACTCTCTAATTACACAGCAAACAACACAAATGTTGATAGGACTCCAGCAAATACTTGTAAATTAAAGGGTTAGACATTTTTTTAAAAAAGCTAACCGGCAAACTGTTATTATACCAAATTACCAAATTACCAAACTACACAATAAAATGTCCCTTTCCTTTAGAAGTTAAATAACAAGAATAAGAAGTTCCCTAGGAATATTCCTAACTGTTCAGAACTGGAATTGATGGACCTTGATACAGAGGAAGATTAATACACAGTTGAAATTGAAGCAAATAGTAGAAAAATATATAGCCCTATCAGTTCCACTGATGACCAACAGACTATGTAAATTAAAGTGGTGTTTTCCCAAGAGTATTTGAAGGTGACGACAAAGAGGTTATTGTTATGTTTTAAAACATTTTTGGAAACAAATAGGTCTATCCCCTGAAACGTTCTGCAGTATTGGCATAATTTTCAATGGTTTCAGCCTTGAGAACACAAAGATAGGTGTCGTTGTCCACTAAGCCTATGCTAGATGGATACTTTATTTCTCTCAAACCCTCTAAAAAGGTGTTGAGAGGTCATCCCTATGGTGGTCTCATAACAGGCATATCGAATAAATGGAGTTTCACAACAAATACCCGGGAGACCAATTTTGAGGCAATCCTAAATATTAGCCAAAATGGGTATGGGGAACACATTCTGTTAATCAATATCTGTTGTAACTCAGTGAGAGTTGACAAGTAGGCATTGTTTAAGACTTTGGAGGCCATGCTAACTAGATGGTATGATGAAAAATAATGGGACAGCAGGAGATCTAAACTGTACTTGTAGTGATGTAAATGTTTCCAACAAAAATGTTTCACTGTGGAGTTAGACAACAATGAGTTAATTAGAGGAGCGGCCTGGATGAGGTTAATGGAATGTTGGGGCTTTCAAATCTTTAATGGCAATGTGAAAGGAGACATTCCCTCTAATCCCACATAAAAGAAAGGACCCCTTAATTCAACTCTAGATTATGTTTTCTCATCTACTGACGTTGCTTCATTGATGGAAACTCAAATCTGGAAGTGGTAGATTCAAATAACACCGACCGTTGTTTTTTGAAGCTGTTACTCATCCTTGTAGCTTTGTCATTGATAGTGGAAGGGAGGCTTACAAACTTGGAGTCAAACTCACAGGGTAATAGATTGTCTAGAACGGAGATCTATGGCTCAACTCATTTCTGCTAGCTTTGTAAAAAATATCTGAATATAATCTTGAGTATAGACAGTTATAATATATCCTTAAACAAATCCTTAAACAGGCTGAACACGCAACTGCTCCAACTAATCTCCACTGAGTAACTAGGAACACACTAAGTATAACCAACCCTCTGTCCTCCTATCCGTATGTGAAGTCAGCATCTATACTTAGAGAGGATGCAGGGCTGGCCGACAGATCCCAACCAGGAATGTTGGAAGGTCCCATCAAGAGGCAATGGAAGACATGCTTCAGTGGCACTGTTGAGCTAACTGATGTACTAACCCATTTCCTGCTCTTATGACATAACCAATGGCAACACACACAACTAGGGGCTAACAACACTAAATATAGACACACCAGGAATTAATCGAATTCTCACACTCAGCCAACTCACAGAGAATCTGGAAATAACCTTAGAGGGAATATACCCTTGCACATAATCCATAAATCCACCAACACCACACAAATTCACACCAAAAAAATACAATCAAACCCCTAACAGTCATCCATGACTCTGGACCCGCTTATGGATATAATTAACCAGTGCACATGACAGAAACCCCAACCTAACCACATATGGCCCACACACCCAACACAAACACTAGCACACATCTGAGGCACTGAGCCCTACCAATATGGTTACAACAAGTGGGGCATCTCGATCCAACTCCCACACGCAAGACAATGAACGCAGATGCCAGTTCCTCCTGGTTCTGAACCTATCCTATCATCCTGTCCTCACTAACACACCCTGCCCTCTTCTCTTGCAGAGTCATGTGAGCACCTGGAGACTGTCCTTGGGTGGTGGCGGTGCATGGTATAAATCAAAATAAGATAACATAACCTTAAGAGCCCCTTGAACTTTTGAAATGTGTGTGCACAAGAGGCAATCTGTCAGGGTGAGTTCCTGTACAGGATAACACTCCTATGTTAAACATGCAGTATGAGTTCCACAGACAAACCTGTAGCCTTTCCTTGAAGCAAAATAATAAATCGAGAGAAATATGCTCATCCCCTCTGCCTGAGTCAGAAGGTGAGGGCATGAGAAGTCAAAACCCTATGTAGGATGTATGTGATGTCAGAGAATAATCCAAATCTTTTTGTTTGCCCAGGAGGTATGACACGTTTCGATGTGTAACTGAAAAGGATCCACGGGCTGCCAACTAGTGTGGAGGATACACCCTCACAATTGGAAGTTTGCACACAACTTCCAGTACTCCTATCTAACCAGGGAGTTTTCTCCATTGCTTTGACTAATCTTGGGGCACATGCCTGAAAAGAATGACTAACTGAAGAAAACTACAGGCAGGCCTTGCTCTGGCACCTACCCATGATTCATCTGATGGTGAAGCTCAGTGGTGTCTGTAGATAACTGACTTCTCAAAGAGAGTAGAGGGATGCAAATGCTTGTTTCACCCTAACTCTGTCACAATTGGGTTCACAGCCTCAATGGAAATCTTCTCTCTGAGAAGCTTTGCTGTTCATGTTTATTCCTGCATGTATCTGTCATGAAAGAGCAGGAGTATCAGAAAACCCCTACTGCTGGTGATGGATAAAAACCCAAGAACTGCCTTTAATTTAGGAGTAAGAACCCCACAGGGAACTTTGCCTATAGTTGAGATAAACAACGAGGTGTCCCTGTGGTATGTCCAATCCTTGAATAAATGTTATTTAGTTGGGTCCTGAGTGTTGTTAGTCAATAAACCTTCTGAATTACGTAGGTTTAACCCAAATTGTGAAATTTAAGTCTGCATCATTTCAGATCATTTGGTACGGTTGAAGCAGGGTTAGTTGAGGAATCCATTTCAATGCTACTTAGCATGGAGAATGATTTATCAGGACCCAAATAAAAATTGTTAAAGGTAGAAGATGTAGAAGTGTATAGAAGCGAATAGGGCTTGGTTGAATATGTTATAAAGCACCCCTTTCCCCAAAGGAAAAAATAAAATAAAGTGCCTTTTTATTTAATTATTGGATATTTGTAAGGCGCCCAATAACGTTTTTACTAGTTTTGTGACTTTAGGATCATGTCAAGTGCAGTAAAGAAGTGCAAGGGAGGGGGACGGAAGAGGGCAAGGTGGCAGTCTGCACAAAATGCAAAGTACTAGGGTGGGAAGGGAAGTGCATGTTAAAGAGAAAAGAGTGCAAGTGAAAAAAGGTGGGGTGGAGGAAGGGAAGGCAACAGGCGCTAGACAAGTGCATAGGGGAGGACAGGAGGGCAAGTACCAGGGATTGCATGGGTTGCAGGTGGAGAGTGCCCACATGCTAAGTGCAAGGTGGGTGGGTGGATTGGGCGGGGGGGGTTGGTGCTCCGTTGAATTCAGGGAACCAAGCAGCCAGTCATTGTGGCAGACAGGGAGGGGGATGAGAGGGAAGGAAGAAGATAAATGGAAGTTCTTGAGGAGCTTCCGGAACTTAAGGAGATCTGGCTGAAGCTTGAGAGGGGCAGGTGGACCATTCCAGAGGAAGGCTCATGCGGAGGAGAGAGATCTACCTTGACTCTCTTATTAGAGAAACACCTGATCTGCAGATAGCTGGAGCTAGAATACTGAAGGGCTCTAGCAGAGAGGTATTTAGGGAGGACGGGTTGGATGTAGCGGGGTCCTAGGCCCCAGAAAGCCTTGTTGATGATTCAAAGGGGGAGCCAGTGGAGAGAGGTAAGGGCTGGAGAGATGTGCTCCCTGGGATTGAGGCCTTCACATGGACAGTTCATAAATAATGTCACCCCACACAGTTACAGCTCATTTGGTGTATGCAACACATGCACAGAGAAAATTACAGAAGTCTGACCGGGTTGATATCATGTGATATTCATCCACCCTCTGATAGGGACCAGGATGCAGATGATAGGGACCATGGTTCTCAGAAGCCTCGCAAAGGGCATCAAAACTGAGAAAGGCAATGAGAACCCTGAAAAGCACACATAAAATGTCAGGTGTGCTAAAAATCCTAAAAACACCTACAGCCTATGTGGGTACGCAGGACTATCAAACATGATTAGATTCTGACAGGGAAGCAACCAATCACTTCAAGCACATCAAGCCCGAAATGGAATCTGGGAAATGAAAAATTGACTAGGACCGTAGAGGGCAAATAAGAGTCTTGGCAACATGCTTGAAATTTGAAAGGGTGGTAAGAACTCTGAGACGCATGTAGAACTATAAATGGGAGGTGGGAGGTTTAGTGAAGTGGAATGCCTCCAGAGAGAGGAACTTTGAGGCAAAGACTTTATCAACCCCTAAACCAAAACTAAATACCGGAACAAGTCTACATTGTGGACCATTCTCAACACACCAGTTACTTCTGTTAAATTCTTGTCAATTGAAAACTTTCAAGTGACATCTAACTTTCAAAATTATTCTACGGGAGCATTTATTATGGATGTCACAGCAGAAAGATCTGGTTACCAAGGGATGCAGAACATGGCGAAGCATTTAAGGTTGTATCTGGGATGGGATGAATTCCGTCGCCTTTGCCTGCAATAAATGTATGTGGGAAACCTTTGCGATGAAGGACTGAGGGGGCTAGAGAAGATTACCAATTATAGGGTCATAGCTACCCAACATAGATGCAAGCTTAGGACAACTGCATGTCATTAAAGATTTAAATGGTATCTCATACACTGCACTAACATATCTCCTATCAAACATCATAAATGCAGGTCACGGAATTGAATAGGATATTGCATGCAGAGAAAGGCAATATTACCTGAATTATAAGATCAGATCAATCTATGCTGATGTCTAACACCATTCCTGGCTGAAATTATAAAAGAAGAATTGTAATTCCCCAAAAAGTTGTGGCCATGCACGAATTCAACGAAGGTTAACATTGGACAGTGTGACATTGAAACCGTGAAGTACTCCTTCAGCGCATGTGGGCCTATTTGTGGGCCTATTTGAGGGATGAAAGCGCAAACATATCAGATGTCTCTAGGGACCTAGGCCCGCTGCTGATAGGACTGGGTGGTTCACCAAGATGAGTTGGAGTTTCAAGAGAATTTAGTTGTTATGTGTCGAGTGTTCCAAAAATAAAACAATATGTGTGGATAGAAATAGGAAATGACTGGACATTATACTCCAATGTGCATTTAAGGTGCAACTAGGCCATATGTTTACTGTCATACATTAAATCTGCTGGGAAGGAGGTCTAAAGTCTGATGCTGAATGGAACTTCAATGTTATTGCAAACAATAGCTGTATAAATCTAAGAGGGATGCTTTAGAATGTATTGAGCTTTATATTGATAAGTTTGACTGAAAAACAAACGTATTTTGGCCTGCAAAATTGCGATTTGAAATGTATTTGAAGTATGAAGTTACATTTAATTGGTCTAATATCTGTTTGACAACCTTTTGGAACTAATATCATAAATATAGCCAGTCTCTAATTCTAAGCGTCTATATATATATATTAATGGAAACATTTAATCGTGAAAGAAATGTCTTTAAATTAACACATTGCGCTACTACACTTTGTACCGCAATGGATATACTATGTCATGCGACTACATTTTCTAAATTGACTAGCTCTTATATGTGAATATTGTTCATTTCAGTAATTATAACCACGGTACTCACTGCTGGTGGTATGCTGCTGCAAGAACATTGAGAATCAACGCATGCGCATATGCAGTTCATTGTGTTTTTCTTAGTGAATAGTATAGGGTGAAGTAGTGATAAAGAAGACAATGCAACACAAAATGAAGCGAAGAACTGTATTTTCTTGATGCATACATTACATGAAAAAGTTAATACTGAAATGCACTAAACACATTTACAATTAAGAGTAGGGAATGAAGGTCTGATAAGACCCAGGTTAGAAATGGAAAATTAATAAAGAAAATGGCAAAATAAAAATCAAAAATCAAATGAGGTTGTGGTAACAACCCAAATGTTATAAACTGTTGGAGCCAGTAATATTTCGTTTCTAATAATCCATGGACCTGCATGAGCCAAGGCAGTGCAAAAACTCAACCAGGGTTAGAAAGATAGCAGAGCCTACTCCTCTATATTTGTTGTGTGGCAAAATAAGAAATCGGATTGTTGACATGCATGCAACAACAAATAAGGCTATGTAGCCATGACCATAGTTTCTGGCTGAAGTATAGCTACACCCTTAAACACCCGAAACATCACTAATAAAGGAATGATTTACCACCTGATAATTGTAATCACGTGGCTGCTGGATGTGGGAACAGGTCTTATTGAGAGTAATTGGAAAATCATTTGAAGGATGTGGTCTGTGTCACAACGCTAGGCTAAACAGAATTGTACAAGTCCCACTTGGTACTGTCACGGCATGCCCCACAAGGGGTACCTGATGTTTGGTTAGGAAGCTCATTGGTACTGTAAAAATGTAAACGTATCTTACTACCTTTTCTATATGAGCTTCATTGTGGAAAACTCCATAAAGACCCTAATGTCTGTGAGCAGAGGGGCCACTTTTCACAAAGGGCATGCTTTATTGTGCAGCAAATGTCACAAAGTCTATATAGCAAAGGCATCTGTCTGACTGAATGTAGATCACACAAAACAATTTTCACCTAACCAGTTAGTGTCTCATATAAAGACTTTCTCCCTTTTATAGGGATCATGCTAATGCTGAATTTTAAGAGTGTGGCAGTAACTCATCTACTCTGTCACACTCCTTTTTGTTGATTTGATCCGGAATTCACTGCATATTCATGGTAGAAGCCATGGGAACAGAGGATCACAAGACCTTGCGGCCCTGCTCCAGACTTGACATTGACAACATTTGCTCCTTTGAAGTCCTCTCCTGTCACTTCCTGTTCTTACCGACTGGCACAGTCACCTTCCATTTCATCTACAGACCACCCAAACCCAACACTGCCTTCATCAGAGACTTCACCAACCTGGTCAACACCATGTCCCTCACGCCCACCAACAACATCTTCCTAGGCGACTCCAACCTTCCAAGCAACAAGGCCACCAAACTGAAGAAAGAAGCTCTCCTCGGTCTACTCGGAAAACTCAGCCTCACACAGCACAAAAAAGACCTAACAAACGAGAAAGGTAACATCCTTGACCGAATCATCACTGCACCGTCTTTGCACCATTACAGCTATCCTCTCACACTTGATCGGTCTCACCACCTTGCCATGCCTTTCAACATCCTGCACACCACCCAGTGAAGCGGTCGTAGCAGAAACCCATCAAACCAACCTTCAGGTCCTTCAAGAACTTCCCAGTAGAATCCCTCAAGAAAAGCCTCACCACCATCCACCTTACATGGATCGAACACCCCCAACAGAATGCAACTCTCTACTGGAAGCACTCAACACCACCCTTTCAGCCTCCTTTGACAAGCGCCATTGAAACAAGGCACCTGCAAACTGAAACCATCAGCACCCTAGTATATGCAAGAACTCAACCTCAGCAAAACACAGGAAACAAGAAAAAACATTGTGCCGCTCCAGGACCACATCCGACTTGGTGCTCCTCAAGAAACTCCAAACAACTCACAGACAACTCATCAACACAGTCAAGGCCTCCTACTATCAGAACTACAGAGCAGAAGCCGACAACAAAAGCAGAGCCCTCTTCAAAGCGGTCAAGCACTGCATCAACCCCCTACCACCCCAGCCATACCACACTCCATCGACAAATCCACCACCATCAAAATCAGCAAGATTCACCAGCACATAGACACCAGCTCTGCATCCACACCCACATCACGTCCCTCCTCACGAAATCTCCACACCATGGGCAACATTCAAGACATTCTCGACAGAGGACCTTGTAGAAACCCTGGCCACCCTCAAAGCTACATCATATACAGATGACTTCCTCCCAGCATACATCATCAAGACCCTCCCTGCTATTGATATTGATATTGATATTTTATTTATATCGCACTCGCACACAAGTGTTTCAGAGTGCGACAAGGCAAGGGAGGGGAACAGGGGAGAAAAAAACAATGATCTTACTAGGCCCAGTGACATTCAGAACATGCCAGTGCATGGGGAAGGGCGAGGGGAAAGGTGCATCGAAGGGGGAGAAGTGGAAAGTGCAGAGCAGAGGAGAAACAGATAAATAATAAATAAAATAAATAAATAATAAAGGCAAAAAGTGATCATAGTGCAGCCAGCAAGTGGCAAGTGCTATGTTCAAGGAAGCAGACAGGGTATTTCTGATAAGTGCAGAAAGATAAGAAAGGGGGTGGGGGACTGTATGGGTACAGATACAGAACCCAGTGCAAGGGGTGGCCCAGAGGCAGTGCAGTAGGGTGGCAGTGTGGCAGGTACCTTGGCCCAGAGGACAGAGGGTGGCCAGCTGCATGGTGCTGAGAGAGAAACAGATCAGCAGGGGAAAGGGGGGGGGGCAAAGGCAGAAGCAAAGAGGAAGGTCTTAAGGTGTTTCCGGAATCAGCAATGGTTCTCCTCAAGTTTCAGAGTGGCAGGGAGGCTGTTCCAAATGGAGGCCCCCGCCGACGACAGAGATCTACTCCCAGCTTGTTTATTTGAGAAATGACTGACCCTGAGGGAGTTAGAGGTAGAGGAGCAAAGAGCTTGAGAGGGGAGGTATTTACAGAGGGATAGTTGAATGTATTTTGGACCCAGGCCCCAGAAAGCCTTGTGAACAATGCAGAGGGTTTTGAATTTAATCATTGCATCCACTGGAAGCCAATGAAGGGATATCATAGCTGGAGAGATACGATCCCAGGGCTTGAGGCCAAGGACAAGTCTTGCAGTCCTGTTTTGGATTAGTTGTAAAGGGCAGGAGAGTAGAGGCAGGCAGATTTAGAAAGAGGCTGTTACAATAGTCCAACCTGGAGAGAATCAGAGCTTGGGAGACAGTGAGCTTCTGGGGGAAGGAGAGGAAAGGCAGAGTAGCTTTGAGGAGGTGAAGTAGGACGTTTGACTTTTTTGAGACATCAGAGATGTGGGTGAAGAAGGAAAGTGTGGAGTCAAAGATGAGCCAGAGTTTCTTAGCTTCGCAGGTAGCGGTAGGAGGAGGGATAAGGGGGGCCAGCCAGAGAGTGAGGGAAATGATTTAGAGGGTGTACCAATAAGGAGGATCTCAGTCTTGTTGGCATTTAGACAAAGATCATTGGCAGCAAACCAATCTTGAATGGCAGTTAGGCAATCAGAGATGAGAGAAGTAGAGGAGGTGGCTGAGGGCAGCCTGAAGATGAATTGAGTGTCATCAGCGTAGCACTGTAAATGTGTGCAGAAAATAGCAATGCAGTCGGAGAGATGTGCCAGGTATTGCTTGAAATGCCAGGGCGAGAGGTTAGACCCTTGGGGAACACCACAGGTAGAGAGGGAGATAGATGGTATGAAGGACCCAAGTTGGACCTGGGATGGTCAGTCAGAGAGGAAAGAGGTCAGCCAGGCCAGAGCCCGATGGATGATACCCAGGTTATCGCGAAGACGGTTGAGCAGGGTGATATGGTTGACTGCGTCGAAGGCTGAAGAGAGATTGAGTAAGATGAGGACAGAGGGAATGTTAGAGTCAAGGTTGGAGAGCAGATCTTCAAGGGAGCAGTTGCCATGTTTCTGCCAGCTCTGAAGCCAGACTGGTGGTCATGGAGAGAGCTAACAGAATCAGAAATAAGATTAAGCTGAGAGATGGCAAGTTTTTCCAAGTGTTTACCCAGAAAGGGAGTTATGGAAATTTGGCGATAGTTAGCTGTACAAGAAGCAGCAGCTGTGGGTTCCTGAGCAGGGGATGCACAAGGTAGTGCTTCAGAGGGGAGGGGAAGGATCCAGAGGTAAAGGAGAGGTTGCAAAAATAGGCAAGGGCCAGATCGAGGGTGTCAATGTGGTCCTTGATTGTTTTAGAGGAACAGGGATAAGCCTGTTTTGACACAACTTTCATAGAACGGACTTGTCTTGCGACCTCATCAGGGGAGAAAAGAGGAAAGGATGAGAAAGAGGGCGGGGGTGGTGGAAGGAGGGTCAGCAAGTGCAGACGGAGAGGTGGGAGAAGGGGGAGGGGAAGAGAGGGTGGACAGGACGTCCTGGGTTATTGAGATAAAGTGAGAGGCAAGGGCATTGCAAAGAGCCTGGGAGCCAAGAGGAGGGATAGAGACTGCAGCATGGTTGGCTAGCTCCTTGCAGATTTTAGAGTTTGGCCGAGTTGTTAGATGACGCAGGGACATGGGTTTGAATTTGGACACTCTTCTTGGTGAGGAGAGAAAGTCAGTATTGCCTTTGGAGTAGGCGACAGGCCAGTTTGTCAGAGGATGAACAAGAAGCCCCAATCTCCTCTCGGCCGCCCTACACTTATGTTTAAGTGTAGCTAGGTAGAAGTCATACCAGAAACTGCCCTTGGCTTTGGACTTCAAACAGATCCTCATGACAGGGGCAAGGACATTACAAGTATCAGAGATAGAAGTGTAGAGAAGGGACAGGGCTTTGTCCGGGTGTGAGTCAGCCGGAGGGGGAGGGGAGGAGTGAAGGTGGCAGCGAAAGCCTGAACCGACACACGCTTCATGGGCTGGATGACCGAGAAGGTAGGTGGCAAAATTGGGGTAGGCTTGACTTGGGGGGGAAGAGAGGCAGAGATAATAGGAGAGGAGGCAGTGGTCACTCCAGGAGAGAAGAGTGGTCAGCGGGATAGAGAGGGGGAGGCCAGAGGAGATCAAGACATCAAGTGTGTGTCCTGCAGAGTGAGTCGGGCCAGAGGGGGTGATAGAGAGGGAGAGGGAATTGCAGAGTTTGCTAAAGAGCACAGATGAGGAACAGGGAGAATCGAGGAAGATGTTGAAGTCACCAAGGAGGAGGAGATGAGTGGCTGATGCCAGGAGGGAGGAGGAGAGATTTGCCCACTCTGAGAGAAAGGATGCGATTTCACCAGCGGGCCGGTAGAGAGTAGCAACAGTAAGAGAGTGGCTAGGCGAGAGAGAGAGCCTGCAGACAAGGCATTCGGAAGAGGAGTAAATCTAAGTGGGCATGATAGTGGCAGGAATCCTCTCAGAAAAGATCAGGGCTACACCCCCCCTGGGCCGGGTGGATCTGGGTGCGGAGAGGATCTTGTAGCCATCAGGGAGGAGAGTGTCAAAGCTCATGACAGAGCTGGCCATGATCCATGTCTCAGTAAGACTGAGGAGATCAAGGTCCAGTAGTTCAAGGAGGTGGCAGATGTCAGAGGAGTTTTTGACAGCAGGGCGAGAGTTGAGAATGGCAAGATGAAGAAAGTTTCCAGCCTTAAAGACCTTCCGGGGAGGGGTACAAATCAGTGGAGGTGTGGAGGGAGCCCAAAGTGGGTCTGAGGAGGAGGGAAGAGAGGGCAAGGTAGCCAAGGGAGGAGAGGAGGGGACAGCCAGAGATGAAAGGAAGTTGATAAGGTGAGGGAACCGCCTATCGAAGAGGAGGAGATTGGCCTTAGGACCTTGGACCATGACAGTGTCATTTAGGTAGACATTGATGATGATTCTGGAGGAGTCAAAGCAATCCATGAGGAATTCCCAGCGAGTGCCGCCATTAATAGGAGAGGAGGAGACAGGACAGAGCACGGAGATCATATGAGGGGTCCATAGATCTGGCGAAGGAACGACAAAGTGGATGTCGGTGAGGGTCTATCTGGAAGAGGTACTGGAATATGTATCAGCAATAGAGAGACCTGGGTTGGAGGCCAGGATGTCCTTTTTGAACTTCTTCTTCCCAGACTTAGTGAGGAGGGAAGGATAGTTGATAGAGAAGCAGTTGCAATAAACAGGAGAAACAGAAAGCGCCATGGGTGAGTAGAGAGAGGAGGCAGTGGGAGGAGAATGCAAGTACAGCGGTATGGAACAGTCACTGGGCTAGCAGGTTACAATCAACGGCCAACATTAAATGCAAAACACACCCACATTTGACTTTCAATGTTAAATGAAAAAAACTAATTTTACTTTCAATGTTAAATGCTGAGGAACAGTAGGTATAGATTGTAGTATGTATCAGAAGTTAGAGGTGACTGCAGAAACGAGAGCATTAGAGAGCATAACAGGGAGAAATGTGAGAACAACCAGATAAGGGAGTGAAGGACCCAAGAAGGGAAAAAGGGCAATCAGAAGGAGGGAACTAACCCATGGTGGCTGAGGTAAGAGAGTCTTGGTAGTCAAGTGTCATATCTGATTGAGGTAGAAACCTCAGGGAGGGTCGGGTTGTGTCAAAAGTCTCATGTAGCGGACAGGGCACAGACAGGGACCTTGGAAGTGGGTCTTTGAACCTCAGGTCGGCTACACCTCCCGGTTCCAGCAATTGGTAGATGATATACAGGTAGCCAATGGCAGGGCACTAGAGCAGGCTCCACAGGATGCAGTGAAATCATGCAGCCATTTTAGAAAGGGGTTCAGACCCCAGCAATGGTGGACAAGGCTTACAAGTTGAGCAAATCAACAGCAGACTGTATGCTGGGTGAAAAACCTGTGCTTCTAAACATGTGCTTTTCTAAGCATGTTGCTGTATTTCAAACGCTGACGCTCTCCTTCATTACCTGGAGATCATCAACAGCTTTCTAACTCAAGGCACATTCCCATCAACCCTAAAAACAAGACAAATCCTTCCTCTACTAAAGAAACCCACTCTGGATCTTGACAACCTAGGTAACTATCACCCATCTTCCCATTCTAGGTAAGATCAATGAGAAAGCGGTAGCCGCACAACTGCGGCAACATATGGAAACCAACAGACTCTTCCAAACCTACCAATCCGGGTTCAGACCCAGACGCAGCTTGGAGACAGCAACCATCCATGTCATTGAGGATACCCTCAACATCCTTCATGATGGCCACCACTGCCTCCTGGTTCTACTCAACATCTCTGCTGATTTTCGACACAGTAGACCACCAGGCACTTACAGGCACCTTACATCAGTGCACAGGGATCAGCACCCTTCTCCTATTCTGTTTCAAGTCCTACCCTGCCAACCGGTAGCAGTTTGTTCAGATGGACTCATCAAGATCGCCAATGCTACCCATCACCTGTTGCGTCCCACAGGGTGCCATCCTCTCCTCAGTGATCTTCTGTCTATACAAGGAGCTATTAGGAGCTCTCCTAGCCACACACAGCAACCACATCCACCAATATTCCGATGACACACATCTACAACTCAACATCTACTCCATCAATGACATCCATAGGTTCAAAACCTGCCTCTCGCTGATCCTGACTTGGATGTCCCGTGCATACTTGAAGCTCAACCACTCCAGACCGATTTCCTCCTCCTCACCAACAGCACTGAATACCCAGACATACAGACCTGGCTATCAATCATGAACTCTGAGGGATTCACACCTGAGCTCACCTCCTGCACCAAGTCCCTCAGGTTCCACATCGACAAACACCTCTCCTTCAAGACACATATTGCTAAGAAAACATAGACAGCTTGGTATAAGCTCACCGTCCTGCAAATAGTCAAGCCCTTCCTCCCTCAGGACAGCTTTAGATCCACTGTTCAAGCACTGGTCCTATCCCACCTGGATGGGGGCAATGCACTCCTCGAAGGCCTCTCATCGTCCTCCCTTGTGCCCCTGAGAAGTGTCCTACATATGGCTGCACACCTGCTAAAGGGTCTATGCAGAAACGACCACATCACTCCGGCCCTCACCAACCTTCACTTGCTCCCACTGCACGTACAAATCACCTTCAAGTCTGGCTGCGTCATCTATAAGGTGAAAAATCGGGAGGTGAGCTCGTAGGAAAGGCGGACCCCTGCACCCAAAAGGTTCTCTGAGAATATTGTTACTTTCCTACTGCCGTCTACAGGGTTCCAATGGTACTGGCTCCCAACGGCCTATATGTTGAGGTAAGAAGGAAGGTGGGAACCCTATGTGTATTGGCGCTGGATCTGTGAGTGTGTAATCACATTTATTCAATTTAAAAAATGAAGAATCAAGACACATTGCATATGGTTTAAGTCTTGATTTAATTGGCACATCTTTGCCAGTACCAGCAGAGCACATATAGTGCTGTTTACATGAGAAAGCCAACACGTGTTTTGACCATAGGTTTTTATCAAGGCTGCGTAATAAGGTGGTGTGGTGCAATGGTGGGTGACAGGTGAGTAACATGACAGGTCCAAAATTAACACGATTACATGACATTAATTAAAGTTATATTCATAACCATGATTTCATATTTACATTGTGACCAGTGTAGTGGGTACAGTGAATTAAGTGCATTTAATGTTAACATATCAACAAGGTATAATACATATTTATGAGGTTTATTTATAAGATACAAGTCGGATTGTGCACCACGGAAAAGCATGAGATACGTGGATGTGAGAGAAGGAGACATGAAGGTATAAACACTGGATTAGTCAGGGTAACTAGTCGCATTTCTAATGGTAATATAGGACTGGCAAGATAAGGCAATATTGGATTCTATATTTGAGAATAGAACCTTAATGAGGGAAGTTGGATAGTCACTTGGGGAAAAGGGAGATCAGGAGATAAATGTTCAATTTGCAATATAGTAGTTGGGTGACCTAGTTGAGAATTAAATACCTGGCTGGTCCCCAGGGGAGTGTACGAGATCCCCCGGAAACGAGGGTGGGAGAATCCAAGGTATAGCTGAGACAATGCGAGAATAGGTGACTCATATCTGAGTCGGGTGTTGCACTGAGTAGTATCTATATTAGATTAGACCTGGGGTTGTGTCATAGGGTGGATGGTAAAGTGTGAGCTAACTAGTCAGGTGTCACGCATTGTGCCTTTGAGAGGAAGGCACCACAACAACATTAACCAGTGGTGCTGGTATGTGTGTGGGAGGCAAGTCGGTGCGGCGTCTATGTCCCTTGCTTGAGGGGTGGTTGAAAGCGCATCCAGATGGGGGAGAGTCAGATACAAAGGAAGATTTGACTGTTCTTAGGGCTCAAGAGTGGTCTAATAGAAGGGGGGGGGCGGGGGCTGTGATTCGGATGTGCTGGGGTCAGCATGCTCGATCTCTAGGACAGTCAGTGATGGCAGCTGTTAAGGGGCATTGAGCCAGACATAACCGAAGGTAGACGCTTGTCTCACGGCTGGTTGGAGTGCCGAGAACCACCTGGGTGGGAGGGGTGAATGTGTTGGGGCCGGGAGGGGGCTGAGACATAAGTCAGGCAAGGGACATGTTAGTGCTGGAGTGACATGGTGTGTGGTGCCATGAGGAGGATTCCTACGGGGCGAAGTGGTGGTAAAGACTCCATAGGGCCCCAGGGGGCATTCTAGTTTACCTGATCGGCTCAGAGGACTGTAGACAGGGGTGTGTGTAGTGTTGATATTTTGGGCCCGCTCGACAACTGATGTCAAGATTATATAATAGTTGAATGCTAGTTGGCTGCATGATGAGGTGTAACCACAGAGGTTATTGGTTAGTGGGTGGGTCATGATGGCCCAGACTGGGTGACACGTGGCTCATAGGGGTGTGTTCAGAGCGATAGTCATGTAATGGAGCTTCAACCTGGGTGTGCGTGTCCCTGCATCAGCACAGTGGCGAAGGTTGATACCGAATATTGAGGCAATGTGTAGTAGCTAGAAGGCCACCGTAAAAGGAAGAGGGGGTGGCTCATCACAAAGGTGTACTGCCACCGAGCTATTGCGAGGCATGTGAGAATGCACAACCCTCTTTGCAAGATAATACCTAAATTAGATATGCCTGGGATAAATCCCACAATGAATTGGATGGAGGAGAGACATGGAGAAGGGGGGGTTGCGGGGTAGTGGCACAAATAAGTACCACAGTAACGGATAGCGTGTGCAAGTCCTGCAAATATCCTGGTACTAATAGTGGAGGTCTAATTGAACCATTCCAATGAAGAGTGACCATGTGTGATATGCGTCAGTTGGCACACTTGGTAACTCCTTAAGGGATGGTTAGTGATGGTTCTCGGACCATCATAGTACTGAGTACAGAGGTACATATGAACAATGTCCAATTGTGTTAGATG
This sequence comes from Ambystoma mexicanum, assembly GCF_040938575.1. NCBI lineage: Eukaryota > Metazoa > Chordata > Amphibia > Caudata > Ambystomatidae > Ambystoma > Ambystoma mexicanum. The sequence continues at coordinate 1,250,788,136 of NC_090924.1, forward strand.
ACCGCACTGTAAAATGTTTTGGAGGAACGCATAGAGCCAGTGCTCAATAAATATCAATGATTATAGATTATATACAAGCATCTTTACAGGAATCTGATACACCAAACTAGCTAGTCATATAGTTGTGACAATTGTAAAGAAAGAACAGGGGGCGTTTCAAAAGGAATGGTTATTAAACTGTAGAAAGTGATGATCTCAAGAACCCTACTCTGGGATAGTTGATGTCTAGCTTGTTCAGTCCCTTGGTAAATCATATTAGTCACAGCTTGAGTCGACATATATGTGACTCTGTATACATGACAGTTTAACAATTATGACAAAAGTTTTTAGAGGAACACATTGACCTTGTGCTCATAATGGAGGCCAGAGCTCACACATCTGTATTTGCAAATTAGTTTTGATTCACGTTGTCGCAGTTTGAGTTCTCTGCCTCCACCTCTCGGGTCTGGCTGATTTCCAGTCCCTTTAATCTGATGTCTTCTTTCCTGTCCAGCTTCTGTTTCTGTTGCCAGTGAATGGCAAGTGGGTATCGTGCGTCTTGAGAGTGGAGGAGATGCAAATGTTCTCTGATCCTGGTTCTTAGTTTCCTTTTTGTCCTGCCAATATATTTGTAGTTACAAGTACATATGATGGGATAAACAACAAATTTATATTTATAATAAATGATTTCCTTGATTTTGTGTTGTCCTATATCATTGAATTCATGAGACTTAGCTTAGGAACACATGTTGCAAGTTTCACACTTGTGGAAACTGGCCGCTTTGGCCGGTGTGAGCCAAGATTGATAGGTAGCTGCTAATGGAGAGACATGTAAAGGGGCCTTGGTGTAGATCAATAATGGTCTTTGTGGTATCATGTGTTTAATATCCTTGTCTATACCGAGTAGGTGCCAATGTCTTTGGAGTATCTTCTGTATCCGATGACTATTCTGGGTATACCTGGTTACATTTCTAATGGCATCTCCCAGACCCGTAAGAGTGGATTTGGCTTTAGGGGTCAGCAGACTCTTGCCGGCCCTGTGTGTTGCAATGTTGATTGCTGATCCTATCGCCTTTTCAGTATATCCTCTTTCTGAAAATCTTTTGCACAAAAGTTTACATTCTGCATCACATGACTCATTCTTACTGCAGTTATGTTTTGCTATAATGAATTTGCCTTTAGGTATGTTGTCTATTATTCTCCTGCGATGACAGCTGGAAGTCAAAAGTACAGAGTTGAACTTGGTGCGTTTTCTGTATGTGGTGGTTGTCAGTTCATTCTTTCTCACACTGATATTGATGTCCAAAAAGGTAATGGAGTTATCACTGTGTGTAGCCGTTAGCCCTAGGACAGACTGATTCTTGTTGAGGTATTCCTAAAAGTAATGGAGCTGTTGAGTTGAGCCCATCCATATTATCATCAGGACATCATCAATATATCAATGGAACTTATGGATGTGGGTATTAAAGTCAGGGTTAGACAGTGCATGGACTTGTTCATAGTGATTCATAAACAGATTCACCCATGCAGGGGCCTATGTTGCGCCCATTGCAATTTCATTTGTCTGTTTGTAGTATACTTGGTAGAAGATAAAGATGGTGTTTGTCAGTAATAATTCTAGGAATTCTTTGGTGAGTTCTAGGTGAGAATAGAAGGAAGTGATGTTTTGGTAAATGTAAAGTCAATGGCCCTGAGTGCTACAGTGTGGTCTATGGCCATATACACAGCCTTGACATCCAAAGTTACAAGTAAATAATGTGGTTGCCACGTCACTTCTTGTAGTATAAGTAGTGGGTGCATTGTGTCCCATAGATACGTTGTATCTTGGGGACTTCAGGAGCAAGTATTTTGCTAATATATTTTGCAAAGGGTTCAGTGACCCAACTTATTGCACTTAGTAAAGGTCTTCCATCAGGAATTTTGGTGAATGTCTTATGTACTTTTGGAAGAAAGTAGACTGTGGGCATTCTGGGGTGCTTAGGCCGGAGGGTTTCTGCTAATCAACCATTAGACATCCATGTTTTTCCATTTGTTAAGGTGTGCATAGGCTATTTTAATAATGGCATTGGATGGATTATCTTGCAGTTGCTCGTAACACCTTGGTGTGGCCATGTGTGTTTTTGCCATGGCAATGTAGTCACATCTGTCCAATATCACTATATTGCCACCCTTGTCGGCTTCCTTGATAATGATGGATGTATTCTGTCTCATTGTTTTTAGGCCATGCAGTTCTTCTGAAGTGAGGTTGTCATGCTTTGTCTCCTGGTTGTGTCTCATTTTGTTATCTAGGGTATGCAAGTCACAAGTTTACAGCCTGCTGAACTATGTCAATGGCATTATCCCCTTGAAGGTTGGGAGTACATTTTGATTTTTTCTTGAATTCAGGTATGCACAGGCTGGGTTCTTCTATATTGAGGGCCTTCAGAATGTCTCATTTAGAGAGTGTGCTGGTAGCTTCGTTGTTATCCAAATTGACGTCTATATTTGTCACATCAAGATTTTCCAAGTTAATGTCACTTATAGTCAGTTGTATTTTGTTTATGGACTGCCAAGCAACTGGGTTTGCAAAGTATTTCTTCAGATTGAGTTTTCTTGTATATTTAAAGAGATCAATATGTGCTTCAACAATATCTGCTGATGTGGTAGGTGCAAAGGAAAGCCCCTTGTTTAGCATACTTTTATCCATATTGGTTAGTGGGTAGCTTGACAGATTGATTACAGGGTTCAGTGTCTTGGTACCCTTTGCTGTAATTGCGTCTGTCTTATAGCACTTTCATATTCTTCTGCAGTGTTTCTGGGCCCTGCCTCGCTTACCTCTCTAGTGTCTTTTCTCATAGGTATAGTATCTTCCAACGGTTCTTGGAAACATACACGTTTGGTGTTTGTCGATTATGTTCTTCGTTTGGATAGCTATATTTGCTCTAAAAAATAGCAACCTTGGTTTTTAGTGGTAGTTGCACTGGTTGCACTAGTTGACACTTCTTCAGTTGCTGTTCATGTTCTTCTAGATGTGGATTCAATTTCTGCTAGATCTGTGTCACTTTCTGCATCCTAACTGGCCGGTGAGCTGGTAGAGGTACTCTCTCTGTATGTGTTCTTATGGAGGTCATCGAGCTTGGACAGAAAGGTGCACCCGTGATCTTCTCTGTTATCTCTTTCATCCCTAGAAAACGTCCTAAATTTTCTTAGTTTGACTTCATCCTGGTGGTTTTTCTGAATTTCATACATGATTCAGTAATTTTTGTCTTTGGTTGCTGCAGGCGCATTGCTTGCTTCAATGTTTTGTTTGAGTTCATCTATTTCCTTGGTCATTCTTGAATGTTCTAGGTCTGCATGTTCAATTAACAGTTCTAACATTACTTTTGATCCCATGATCAGGTTCTCTTCCCATTTTGATACAAGATCGTCGTCCTCTGGATTGTTGAAATCGGGGAAGATAATGATTCTTAATCCACGAGGAACTTTTTGCTGTTCGATGTAGGTTTGGGGAGCAAATCTCTCCCAGAATGTATTTATTTCTTTGGTGCAGAGGCGTTCAAGTTTTATGAATTTCTGGCAAAGTTTCTCGGGTGCATGAGGTTTAGGAAGAAATGCATGTTGCGTTGAGCCTCTGGGTGCAAAGATGTTCTCGACGTCATCCTTTCTGGATAAAAGGTAATCAGCCATTATGGGGCTTACAACCCCTGTAGCTGCAGGGATCCTGTTCCTGGTATGCTGAAAAATTTGGGGGTGAGTCCCACCCACTAACCAATTACCTGCTTGATTACACCTCATCACTCAGCCAACTGGCATTCAACTGTTATCTAATCTTGACATTAGTTGTTGTGCAGGATCAAAAGATCACCACTACACAACCCCTTGTCTACAGCCTTCCGGCCAAATCAGGTAAGCCAGAATGCACCCCGGGCTTGATGAAACCTCTACCACCACTCTGCCCCATAGAAATCCTCCTCACAAAATCACGCACCATGCCACTCCGGCACTAACATCTGCACACCGGCCACCTTATCACACACAACAATGCACATGCCTTGTAAGTTCCCCTTGATAATTGGCCCAGCCCTGACCTATGTCTCGGCCCCCACCACATTCACCCCTCCCACCCGGGTGGTCCTCAACACTCCAACCAGCCTTGAGACGTTTATCTACCCATGTTTATGTCTGGCTCAAAGCCCCTTGACAGCCGCAATCGCCGACTGTCCTAGAGACCGAGCATGCTGACCCCAGCAAACCCGAATCATGGCCCCCAACCCTCCGCCTCTGTTAGCCCACTCTTGAGCCCTAATACGAGGCGCATCTTCCTTTGTATCTGACTCCCCCCATCTGGATGCGCTTTCAATCACCGGGCAGGCAATTGGGACATGGGAGCTGCACCGCCTTGCCTCCCATGCACATACAAGCACCACTGTTGTTGTGGCGCCTTCCCCCCAATGGCATAACGCGTGACACCTGACCAGTTAGCTTGCTCTTCACCATCCACCCCATATCAAACCCCCGGTTCTAATCTAATATAGATCCCACTCAGTGCAACACCCCCACCCATCGCTGCACTCACATTGAGTCACACCTTTCTTGCACTGTCTCACCTACACCTTGGCATCTACCACAAACAAATGTGGGAGCTTGGTCTTGTCTCCAGCCCCATTGGCGGATCTCACACACTCATCTGTGGACCAGCCAGTTATTTAATTCTCAAATAGGTTACCCAATCGTTATATTGTGAATTGAACATGTACCTCTGTTCTCCCTTTTCCCACAGTGGCTATCCAGCGTACCTCATTAAGGATCTACTTGCAAATATAGAATGTGGTAAGTTATTGCCTTATCATCCCAGCCCGATATTACCTTTACAAATGCATCTAGTTACCCTGGCTAATACTATATACTATACTTTCTTATCTTCTTCTCTCGCATCCATGTATCTCATCCTTTTCGTTGGTGCACAAACCGACTTGTATCTCATACATATACCTGATTATTATGTATTATACCTTGTACATATGTTGACACTGAATGCACATAATTCACTATGCCACTCACTACACTGGTCACAATGTAAATATGAAATCATAGTTATCAATATAACTTTAATTAATGTCATCTTATCATGTTAATTTGACACATGTCATGTCGTTGATATGTCACATTTCTCACCTGTCACCCACTGTTACACCACGCCACCTTATTACACTGCCTTGATAAAGACCTACTGTCGAAACATGTGTTGGTTTTTCCCATGTGATCAACACTATACATGCTCAGCTGCTACTGGCAAAGATGTGCCAATAAAATCAAGACTTAACCCACAAGCAACATTTTGTGACCCACCATTTTTTAAATTTAATAGACGTGATTAGTACATGGCCGGGGGCTGTGGCGGCCTCCCAGCCAATGGGGAAGCTCAGAATGCGGGCAGTACCACTTGGCAATCCTGCTTCCCTAATCCTCTTCATGACCGGCGGCCGCCATCTCCCCTCACCAGGGAATCAGCTAAGTCTTCTTACCCCCATCCACAGAATTCCCTTCCCACCCTCAAACCCTTACTTAACTTCTTTTTTGTCCATTTCTAGAGCGGACACACTGGGAACACTTCTGTCCCGAGAGTGTCCGCACCCAATCTGTGACAGGTCATCACGGAAAGGAAGAAGGGACTACTTGTAGTCCCTTCTCCCTTCCCATGACTACCTTTTTGTTTATTTACTTTTTTCCATATTTTTTCAATGGCCACTATGGAAAAGGAAAAGGGACTTTGTTTTGTTTCCCTGGCAACCATGTTTTGACACTTTTTTTCCGTTCCAAAACAAACAGAAAAAAAAATGCCTTTAGTTCACTGGTCTAACTGGCCTGGGTACTAATAGCAATAAACCCTGCAGGCCATTACCACATACGGTGGGGCCTGTAACTTTGGGCCCCCGGGGGCATTATAGCGCCAATACAAATAGGGTTCCTACCTTCCTTCTTACATCATCTATAAGGCAGTCGCCCTCAAGTCACCCAGCTACTTTGTGGAGAAACTCAGCATCTCCGGTGGACAGTGCACCACCAGAAGCCAGGACACATGCAGACTGGAAATCCGCTGCTGCAAAAAGACAAAGAGTAAAGGACCAGAAAACAAGCCTTCTCTGCCTACGCTGCAAGGCTATGAAATCATCATCAGGCTCGCCCCCACGATCCTAGAATTCAGAAAAGTACTCAAGACCCACCTTTTCAATAAATCTATCTGCCTCAATACCTAGGCCAACGCATCGCCCCTCGCTCCATCTGACTCGTTAGACACTGCCCGTCTATCTACTCCCTGCCACCCTGTACAGTTGCACCCCTCCTTAGTGTCCCTTTGCATCTCGCCTGCGCTGTATATCTGTTCTTTTGTTACCTCTGAAAAGTGCTCTGTTATGCATCTCTACTGTTGTATACCTCTATGAAGTACTCCATTACTTCTCGAAGCCAGGTTCGTACTCAATCAATATAATAATAATAATAATAATAATAATAATAATAATAATAATAATAATAATAATAATAATAATAATAATAATAATAATAATAATCAGCTCAGTTTCTAAGGTGTTTACCTATATGCATTAGGTAAATACTGGCAGATCTCTGTGTATATATTTGCACATCGAAGCAATGTTCAATTGTGAATATCCTACAAGACATGGTGGCCTACATTTACATTCCTTAATCTGCTTTAGATGATTGGACCAGGTTCATCCTAGCACAGGCAATACATGCATTATCCCTGCAAATTAAAACATTCTATTGTCATCAAAATGACTATTTGCCATGGCATGTGATCTACATGTGGAAACTCTAGGGCTGGGTTTCAGGTACAGATTGCATGTAGCCATCTTCAGAATTCATGGTCAGACATGAATCCCTGAATCAAATGCTTTATCACGGGCTTCTTCTATATCTACATCTATGATATGGAGCTCTTGAAAGAATGCCTTATACTGCAGGCAAAGGTTGCATTAACATACTCTGAAAGCACATTGTCACTATAGCTATTACCCACCCACAATAAAGGTTGCATCCGTGATTGGATAGCAGAACATAATTGTGAAGTAAATATCACGGATTCCGTACCTCAGATCTGGACTGACCACCACCTGCTATTACTCACAGTGACAACCAACCCTGCTACTACCCAGTCCTCACTTGCCCCACACTTGCCTATGAGGAACAAAAAACTCATGACAGTGGAAAATCTGATGCCCGTCATAATACCTAAATTGAACTCACTACCAGATATTATGGACCCTAATGTGTTAGTTGAACAGTATAATGGAGCTATGAACTCAGCCCTCGACCACATAGCTCCGCTCAAACTAAGAAATAGCAAACCGAAAAAACACCTTAACTCATGGTTCATGCCTCATCTAAAAAATCTCAGGCTGACCAAAAGAAAACTTGAAACCATCTGGAGACTCTCCCCATCAGTCGAAAATAAACTCAACCTCTCTAAAGCCTCCACCCAATACAAGAAAGAAATTCTATTAGCCAAACAGGAAACTTATAATACTAGAATATCGAAATCGAAATCTAGTGTCAGAGAACTGTTCAGCATTCTGAAAGAATTGGAAACTCCCGTTGTACCTCAAGAAAACTGCACCAAGGACAAAAAATGGTGCTCTAGTATTCAACTTGCCTTAACAAATAAAGTAGCTAATCTACAAACTGAAATTGCTCTCAAGAAGGCATCCCTAACGCCTCACATCCCTCAGAGCTTAGCGCCACCACCACAGCCTAATCAAGAAGCCCGATTCTGCTTTTCTAAGGTATTGACCATTGAGGTAGAAAAGGTCATTCTGGGACTTAAACCGTCCAACTGCAAAGGCGACCAATGCCCAGCACAACTTATCAAGGATGCTACGAGAGAACTATCGCCATTTACAACCAAACTTATCAACTCCTCCTTTACCACCGGCACAGTACCGAATAACCTAAAAGAGTCTTGGGTACTGCCACTATTAAAGAAACAAACCCTCAACCCTGCCATTCCCACAAACTTCAGGCCCATCACAACTGTGCCTTTTCTTCTAAAAATCCTAGACAAAGAGGCTTACATGCAAATACAAAACTTCCTAGAATCCAACCACCTACTCGGAACCCGCCAATCAGGATTCCGCCCGCAACATGGGACTGAGACAGCTCTAATAGATCTTAAGGCCCAAATAGACGAATGCAGAGATAATGGCCAAGCAGCCCTTCTCCTCCTTCTGGACCTATCAGCGACATTCGACTTAGTTGACCACACAGTCCTATGTAGCCACCTTGACTCTGCAGCCCATTTCTCAAAAGAGGCGATAACATGGATCAAGTCATTTCTGAGTAACCGGACCATGAGAGTCTTCGCTCCATCAGCCTCAGCAGACCCGATCCCCATAACATGCGGTGTACCACAAGGATCTTGTGTGTCACCCACCCTATACAATGTTTTCACGAAGCCCCTCTTTGATGAAATGGATCATCTGGGTATCGCCTACACCAACTACGCAGATGATACCCAGATCCTCCTCCCACTCTCAGGAGTTTACGCCAAGGATCTGGTCCTAATGAACAGAATCTATAGCATCATTCAGGCATGGATGGCCACACATGGTCTATGCCTGAACGATGATAAAACCGAGCTTATCATCCTAAGCACCCCAACCTCTATATCCAAACTCAGCCCTGATTATGCCAACTTCATTAATGATGGCAACAACATAAAAGTAGCTAACAAAGTGAAAACCCTAGTATTCTACCTAGACGCCACCATGAACTTTACCAAACAAGTTAACTCACTAGCCTCCGCTACAGCATACACATACAAACTTATCAGAGCTAGTAAACAATTCCTCTCCACAGACAGCTGCATTACACTTGCCAGAGCCCTTATACTATCCAAATTGGATTATTGTAACAGACTCTACATTGTGGCTAATAAACAGACCATCCACAAAATTCAAGTCCTCCAGAACAATGCCTTGAGAGCAGCACTCAAGATTAACAGAAATTAGCATATATCCGCTATAAGAAGAGAACACAAATGGCTTTCCAACTCTGATAAAATTCAACTCAAGATCGCCTCCCTCACAAATGCCTCAATAATAAAGCACCCCCCTACCTCATGGACAGATTATGCAAAAGAACCTCTTCCAGACCAACAAGAACAGCTAACGGAAACTGCCTCCAAGTTCCGCGCTTCAAACTTTCCACCATAGGAGGACATAGCTTCCCAATCAAGGCTGCGCAGCTATGGAACTCCCTCCCCCATGACATCAGAGAACCTCAGCCCTTCGCCAATTTCAGACAGAACCTAACTAGGTGGCTGAGAGCCAATGACATCTAACGACTCTAACCTGCATGACCCTTTAAATGCTCCTCCCTTGATTCCCACTCCCTGCTCCTGGAGCCTACTTGCCATGCGATTGAAGCTCCGTGCGCAGCACATCATTCTGAAATCGGTAACCTGATATGTCACACTGTACATAACTGTATATCACTACCTTATGACTATGCTGGAAACATGTACCCTGTTACCCTTAGTTCCTTGACCCTGACCTTACCTGTACATACCTGCCTATTGTAACATTGTTGATGTCTGTATTTTTTTTCCTACTTATCATGTACTTGTAACTAAGTTGAGCATATCCTTGTCTGTTTGCGCCCTGATGCCCCAGGGTATGGTGTGCCATATAAATAATAAACTAAACTAAACTAAAACTAAGCTAACTGTACTGGAAGAAAAATGTGAGGCTATGTCTTACCTCTCAATAATCCCCAAAAATCACAATAAATGACCTAATGCTGTGGTGCTGAAAACCTGCACTGTGGCACAAATATTGATGTGGCACCCATTGGTTGACAATCTGAGAACCTTCCAATACACCCAAGTGATATTACATATCAAAATAGAGCCAGCCGTCTGGTTAATGGGGGATCATACCATTACTGTGCTGAGTTTACTGTGCCGGACGAACTTTGTTTAGGTTGTGCAGTCTACAATATACATTCCAAAATGTTTAGTAAGATACTAGTAGACAGTCTTTAACCTGGTTCTTGGCATTTGCAAGTCGGCCTACATCAGCTATGGACTGATGCCCACGGATAGTGCCTGAATCTTCTGGATCTTCTATACTTGATGAATTGTTGAATATGTGTGTGGGGGTCACCACATGGTCTCATTGATCTATGGGACTATCTATGCTTATCAAGATATGCTTGGCTTAAAGATCAGAGAGAGGGGGGAACAATATTTAAGTAGAAAATTCACTGACAACGAATGCGAGAAATTATATGCCCTGTAAAAAAGGGTGTCGCACGATTCGAGGTTCCAAAAACTACACACACAAAAAAACATAGAACCAGCACTACACTATTCTATCTTACATTTCTATCTAGTGTGTTCTTGTGCTGCGATTACCCAATTATGAACCAAATGGAAGGGCACCTGGAAAAAGTCGATATGAAAGATGAACTGAACGCAACATTCCCTACACAATCATTGGCCCTCATTAGAAGGTTGGTGGAATGGGCTTAACGGCACCGGTAAAGGCGCCGGTGCCGGTAAACCCATTCCGCCCTACCACGAGGTCTCCTCGCGGGACCCGCAATGGGTGCCTGGAAAAACCATGCGTCCATACCGGGTCCCGTGAGGACACCAGGGAGCTAACAATGGGCCCGTCATTAACTGGCCCGTTGTTAGCTCCATCCCCATTCCCATTGAGCCCTATGGGGGCTCAAAGGGGAATGGGGATTGACAGGGTCCGGGTTCCTCGGACGGGGAATTACCGGGTCCGCCAAGGTTGCGATAACCCGGTAATTCCTCATTTGAGGAACCCGAGCCCGGATTGTGGTAAGGAGGTAACCATGCCGCCAAAAGCGGCATGGTTACCTCCAACCTTCTAATGAGGGCCACTGTCTGCAAGATGTATCTGAGCTGGGCAGTGTAAGAACATGTGCAAAAAAGCGAGGCGATGAGGAGGTTTTCTGGAACGGGAATGATGCTGAATAAATGTCATTCAGGAACAACTCTTTTTGAGTTCCTAAACTGAGGCATGAATATGAGCATCTTTCATAGAATACACGTATTTGTATGTGTTTTCCAGACATTTACAATCATTTAATACACAGGGCTTGCTCTGATTGAAGTTGTAATGTTCTATTGTTCCACCAATGTGTACTTGTACTTATTGTCAACATGAGGAATGTCTAGACATTCAGAAGCATTCAGTGATTCGTGTTTGCCCTGCTTGAACCTCTGATGTTTTAGGTGTCCATGACCTGGTTGCTTTCACATCTGAGGTGTTGGCATGTTCTGTGGACTGTTTTTTTTCACAACAGGTGGTGTTTGCCTTGCCTCATGAACGACTTTGGGATGAGGGTGGGGGTTGTGGTGAGTGGCGTCTCTTATAAGTCGTCACTGTATTTACGAAATGGAGATTTTTTAAATGTTGGAGACGAGTGGGCTAATGCAGTCAGTGTGTTTTTGTCTGGTGTGTTGAATTGAAATGCCAAAAAACAGATACATACAAAACAAAAATGACACATTAGGCGATAACAGATTTTCAGCTCCGAGTGAGCAGAAACTGCAGGTTTCAAAAAGGTAAACACATCTTGGGTTTCAAACTAAGCATTGGAATTTGTTAAACCATCACATCATGTTTGCCTACTGTCATTTGCCAGTATGACATCTATACTCTACCATTCAGCTCAGTACATAGCAGGTAAGGTAAAATTAGAAGAAAGACGATTCTACATATTATCACCTGTTTCCTGTGCAGGTAGTCTGTGACAGCCCCATCTAACAAGACTGTTTTGCCTTAAAGTAATAATTAGTGTCGTGAATTGAGAGCTGTGATCCACACATCTTGCTGCCAATTATACACTGTAGGTTTGCAGATTGTAGAGCAAATGCGGGAGCTTGATTTTCAATGGATTGTCCTTCCCTTAAAATTGCTGTAGTGACAGCCGATGGAGTCAGCATGTGCCAGTGAACATCATTAAACATGCATATTTGTGAGCATGCACGCCTTCAAGCTTGGGTGTCTAACCCTTTGATGTATGCCTTTATAGTCAGAAGTAAGGGCATAGCAAGCAGGCCGATTTAATAAAGTGAAATGTGCTTTGGTGATTTTCTATGCATACTACTCTTCATTGGTAAATAGGTTCGTGTGTGCTGCTCGGTGCACATGCTCTTTTTTTTAACTTGACTCATTTACATTGCAATTCATGTATTAATTCACTTTTCAAAATAAGGACGTCACTATGAGACGGGTGGTACTAGAGCCAGCATTACTACTGTACTGTAGAGGCATTCTCCTTTCCTCACCTTCCCCCAGAAACTCAATGTCTCCTGAACTCTGGTCCTCTCCAGGCTGGACTACAAGCCCAGGGGCCGCATCTCTCTGGCTCTACATTCTCTCCACTGGCTCCTGGTTGCAGCAAGGATCACGTTCAAGACCCTCTATATCATCCACAAGTCTTTCTGAGGCCTGGGACCCATCTACATCCAACTCTCTCTCCCTATATACCTCCCTGCTAGATCCCTTCATTCATCTAGCTGTAACTCTGTGCAGATCAGAGAGTGGGGGGTAGATCCCTCTCCTCTGCGGGTGTCTCCCTCTGGAATAGCCTCCCTGCCCCTCTCAAAATTGAGTCCAATCTCCTTCAGATCCGGAAGCTTCTGAAGAACTTTCTTTTCTATTCTTCCTTCCCTCTCCCCATCCATGGCTGACCCGTCTGCATCTTGACTGGCTCACTGGTTCCTTCAGAGTCTTATGGGGCACCAGGCCCCTCTAATCCAACAACCCCATGCACTTGGTCTCCCCTGACCCCCTCCCTCAACCTGTACTTTGCCTTCCGGCCCCCCACACTTACCTGGCTGGGCCTGCACTCTTGTAGCCCTTACAACCCCTTATCTCGCACTTAGCTTGTGGAAATTCTTTCCCCTGTACTCTCTGCTTTTGTCACGTTTTTATTACACAGCACACTCCAGCGAGGGACTCCTTGCCCGACAACGAATGTGGCGTACAATAAATCCCTTTTTTTTTTTATAAGGCACACATTATTTTTTTAGTAGCCCACCAACCCGTCTCGCACCTAACCTCCACAAACACCCTGTCTCACAATGGACTAGGAACCAGGCCTGTGTGTATCAATAAGATATGTATTAATTTATTATTTAATGAAAAAAGAAAATAGTCAAGAAACAGCAGCCACCCCAATTGTGGCAACACAAATGCAATATTTTATCTAGAGCGACCAAGTGAAAATGGGCTGTTACACGCACTTTTGTTAAAATGACAAACAGGAATACACAATCAGGTTGAAATGGACCGTTACACTCGCTTTTGTTTTAATGAAAAAACAGGAAAATACTCTCAGGTTGAAATAGACTGTTACCCTCGCTTTTGTTTCAATGACAAAACAGGAAAATGCCATCAGGTTGAAAGTGTCTCTGGAGGATAGCTCAGGGCAACGTGCTCGCCTTGGAAGCAAGACGACACAAAGCAACACAGGTCCGATCCCCGGGTTCGCACTTAGAAACCTCTTGGTATTAAGCGTGTTATAAATAACCTATCATATCATAGCGCCACAGTTTTAGCACTCCCCCCTGAAACACTCAACCCCCAAACATCAATTAACTTGATTCCTTTGAATTAAGGCAGTGGCAAGGTGTAGGAATAGGGTGAGGAAATCGGATTTGGAGTAAAGTCCACCACCCCCAGATGGGAAGCCAGCAAAGAAAATGAAAACTTGTTTTTGGAGCAAAATGGCAGAATGGGATTTTGATTCTTATTCACAACTGCTAGGGGATAGAATGAAAGGAATCTCGTATTGCTTACACTTTAGGAGATGCGGAACATTTATAGAATACTAATCAGCACACCAGGGCAACAATAGAAATTAATTGGGAAAATTGGTTTTGGAAGAAAAGCAAATGCAAAGGGAAAATACAGTGGCAAATGGACATTTGTTACACTAGGTTTACAATGATAGGCAGATTAGGGATGGGTTTTGCTCACAACAGGAAAATCGGTTTTCAATGACAAGGACAGAGGCACATACAGGTAGACTTCTAGGCAAAAGGGATGGCTCACAATGGAACAACGGTTTGGGTTTTAATAGAACAGATGCAACTAGGAATATGTTGGGTAATGCACAAAATACACAGAGAAATTTGGTTTTCAGTTACAAGGAGACTAATTCTTATGAGGCAACACTTTAATGACTATAATAATTAAATACAACACCAGGGACAAGATGTTTGGTTTCGAATGGCAACGATTTTGCACCGTGAATTTCAAAGAGGGGAATTAATTGATTTACTTAATAAAAATACTAAGGATTTACAAAGACAACTGAGAGGTTTTTTAAAGGAGATATGCGAACATAAACAGGCTAATAATATGATATGATATGATATGATATGATATGATATTATATGGCAGTGTTTCGAGGCACGAAAGATTCTTTTATGGGAAGATGGCTGAATTACACTGTCAATGTGGGAATTTCAACTGGGTTTTCGAGGGGGTTTTCAATGGGATTTTCAATGGGGTTTTCAATGGGGGAAATATTGGATGCAATGGAACAAGAATCAAGGGCTTATGCAATTTAAGGCTGGGGTATATGTAGGTTTTCCTGATTTCAGTGAAAGCTGATAAAAACTGGAAAAACACCCCCCAGAAGAAAAAGTGCCTTGAGATTTAAACCGAAAAACACTGTTTCCCCTTTCCCAGTGGTGCCCTAGTGTTAGCAGGAATGGGAGGAAGTTTGGGGTTGAAGGGGTGGCAGGTGAGGAGGTTTGGCAGACAAAAGGAAAAGGGCCTTAGTGCATGCTTGTTTGCTTTCTCCCATTGCTTCTCCTCCTGTTCCCCGACCTTATTAAAAAACACTGCACATTCAATGTTACATTCAATGAAGGCCGTGTGAGGGTCCCATGTATGAGGCTCGATTGAGGCAATGGTGTCAGGGTCACCCACAACCTCCTGTGGTTATCGTGAGCACCCGCACCTAGTGGTTCAACAGAAGCTGCAGGCACCTTAATTGCTACTTAGCACATTCTTTCTTCAAGGAAAGTTTTAGATTTAGGAGAAATTTATAAATGCTGGCTCATTTAACGGACCATTGTTTTGGACAAGTCGCTCGTAATCTTTCCATGTGAAGAAATGCAAATGGGCTTTTCATTCTGAAAGCACACAGAAAACACAAGTTAGTTGTCTAAATCTATGCTGTCCTCCAGTTCAATATCACACAGAACAGTAATAAACTAACAAACTACATTATTTGCAGATGTTCATATTTAACACCAAAAAGTGTTTATTTTTGGTTCAATGTAATATTTTCATCACATCACAGATAAACCCTGCATTTGTCAAACATAAGCAGGTAACCCTTTCACATATAACATTTTGTTATAAGCCTTTCAAAACCCAATTTTTGCCTTTTGCTGAATTGCATTCTAGTATTTGTAGTCTCCCAGTCAAGATAGGGGGAATAATGCCACAATTGCACACGTTTTCCCTAACATAGATCTATAAGGATTTATATATTTGTGCAAGTACCTTACATTTTTTTCAGAGTGCGGACGCAAACCCTTTTTTTTTAGGTTTTTTGAGGTTGGCAAGTTTGCTCAAGTATTTGGCTACCAAGATTTAACCAGGCTGTCAGGCCATGTTCCCTGAGCAGATTCTTACACACAAGAAAACAAGCACTTGTCTCCTATTGGGGAAGCACCTTTTATACTTTGCCAGCATATTTATTGGAACATTTCCTCTCTCAGGTTATTTTTCTGTTGTTCATTACTTTCCAATGCTCTTTTGTCTTTCACATTTTCTTCCAAGCGGAAGGCCAATAGAACTTCTTTTGTACATTTCACTTGAAGATATGGTCACTTTTTGTGTGTATATTCATGGATGCCGGATTTTGATTTTCGCTATGGGGAAAGTTCCCACCCACAGTGAAGTGCGAGAGCCGTGCTCATCCCCAGTCAAAACAACACATTTTACAGCACATGGCATAGTAGGAATAGGAAAAAAGCCATATGATTTACAATTTACAGCAAGGTATAAACATATAACATCACAGCAAGAAATCACCTAACCTGCTGAGTTGCCTTTGCAATAGCCTACTATAGGATACCCTGATATTCCTGCACCCAGCAAACAGTTTTGGCCTGATAATCCCCTCCAAAATAAGCCTCAGGGGGCTACATTAAAGAGACTCCCTTCTCATGTTGTAGTGAGCAGCACTTGATAAACAGTTATTATCTGCTTGCAGTTTATTTCTTTTGGCATGGAAAATAATCCTTTTCTCCTGCAAAGTGAGTGCTCCCAGGGAATATCCTTTTACCACACAATGCCTTATCTGCTAAAATTAGAAGTCTCTACAATGTGGAAACTCTTCATAGGAAGAAATTAAAGGGCAAGGATGGGCAAAGAGTCCCTGAAAAAGTATTGCACGATTTACTACGGTAATGTGGTCTTGTAGAAATGTTAGCTATTACTGGATGAATTAATTCATCTTTATTCTCCAGAAAGTGTTCATAACATCTTGCCCTGAGAGACATGACCCTAACTATACACGCAACAATACAATAAATGAATATGTGTGTGTTTACACTTGAAAAAACAGTTATCCACAATGTTTTGAAGCGGGCAAACAGGAAAACACTGATCGACACAGATTCTGAAGTATCTTGAAAACACTGGAAAAACACCCCCAGAAGGAAAAGAAAATAAACCCTTAAAACAGGAAACCCTAGGTATATGTTACTTACAAAGTAAGCATTGGTTTAGGATTCACGAAAGCCAGCTGGATCTCAGGCCACTCTGGACAGCTAGGGCAACGGCTCTGGTCACTGCACTCTCAAAGGTGGTAACTATCAGCAGCCTTCTCTCCACACTCCTTCTTCTGTCTCCCCAGATTTTGGTGTGTCTGTCTGTCCCTCTGACTCAGTACAGCCCTTCTTATATAGCATGAATGGCATCACTAACTTTACATTTTAGTGTGAGTACCCTGTAATTATCCCTGCAACCAGGATTGAACAGTTTCCCATTCCTCTCTATGCCCCCTGGTATGATTGGTTCAAGGCAAGAGAGCGCCATCTGCCGGTTTGCATTTATTACACTGCTTTGTTCTCATAACCACTTTTTGGCAAAAGCCAGTTATGTCTCATAACTTCATACTTATACTAACCCCGGCCATATGAAATAGATCTGCAGTTTCAGTTGCTCATAGGGAATTAGATAAGCCGATCGCCAACTCTGTACGAGGTAGCATAGCCCTTCCAGCATGTTCCTAATTGAATCTTCCATCTTTTCATCAACTGTCATATGTGTCACCTGTTCAGATCAGCCAGAAACGAGTCTAAACTGGCCATTTCAGTCCACAAAGTGCCAGGGAAATGCAATTAGTCTCTTTAAAACCGCTTGGAAATTGAAAAAATAGCATAAAACGAAATTGATTCTTATTTGATTGCTGCGAAAATGCCTAAAATGAAATTAGTCTTTTAGTGTAAGTTGGGAGTGTCTTGTTCCACCGGGTGGGGCTGCTTTATCCCCTCACTGCCATCTGTCTCCCTGGGCTCAGCCTGTAACCAGAGTTTTGTGGGTTCATTTGAAGGGGGTTGCAACAAGGAGCACACACCTCCAGGTCAAGCTCTAGCCACACATTGCCTCCTTTGAAATCTTTGGGCTCCTGCTTTCATGTCTGCAGAGCAGGTAATTATGACACCCTCTCCAGCATCACATTTTATTGTGGGATGGTTATAGGATATGTGTGATATCCAGTGGGAGTGGGGCTTTGTCATCATGAGTTCCTGCCTTCATGCCAGAAACAGTTATTCCTGTAGTAAGGGTCTATTCAAAGGTGGCTGTAGTTTTTTGGGTGGAACATAATCTGCGTTCGCTTTGGTCAACCCCCACATGATATTTCCCTGACATCTCTGCGTGAGCAATGCTATCTTTCCACTGTGGCTTTTAAAGCCGTTTTCTTTTTCACACATGTGCAGGCTTTTCATTTTTAATGTTTAAATCCTGTCTTGCAGGTCACAGGATTCTTTGATTGATGTCTCCTTTTTGAGTAAGTTTGCATTTGCAGTTGGTCCATTGGTAATGAGGGGTAGGCCCCCTTTTCCCATGGTTCTTTAATTTGACATGAATGCAAAGAAAAAGCCAAGCCGTTTTTCGTTTGCAGTGTTTAAAGGGCTGCTGTTCATGTGAAAGGGAAAACAAAAGCCGTTTTTCTTTGTAGTGTTGAAATTCTTGCTACTCATGTGAAATAGCAGTAAAGCAGGGCTGTTTTTGGTTGCAGTGTATATAACTTGTGGTCATTCAGGTGAAAAGAAAGTAAAATAAAGCTGTTATGTTGGTTGCAATGTAGAACCTCTTGTTATTCAAAGGAAATAAAAGCAGAGCAAGGCCGTTTTTGGTTGAAGTGTTTAAATGCTGCTGTTCAGGTGAGGGGGGCTTCTTTGTAGGGCCTTTAATGTAAGCCACACTTTCCTCTGGCTCTGTCCACCTGGCCTCCCCTAGGACTCCCTTTTTCTCACTGACCCCTCCGCCCTGACATGCCCTTACCCTCTTACCCTGCACTCCAAGTCACAAGGCCTAGTAAGATAATTTTTGTTATGTCCTCCATTTTTCCCCCACCTTCATGTCTTGTTGCTCCTCTAACCGCATTGTGTATAGGCGTCTTATAAATACGCAATAAATAAAAATGTTGACACTAGTCAATAAATGGCCTATGTTTGTAGTTATGGCAGTGACTTCATTGAGTGTTGGTTGCCCCTTTAGCCAAATATCTTCTTTAAGTCTATTATAGTTACATGTAATCTCAAATTGATCGTGTTTATGGTCACCATGCATGGAAAGGGCAGTACAAGTAGAAGCACAACTTGAGAGCCATGACATATTCCTTAACAATATCGTTGTCTTTTTGATTATGCATACATATTATTCATTTTTATTTTATCGGTCATTTGTATACATGCAACATAACTCACTTAAGGATGCTTGAGCATACAAGCGGGAAATACATTTTAAGAGAAGTGAAAGCAAAGGAAAGGCAGGGATGCAAAGGGGGTGTTTAAGGACGGTGAAGGATGGATGGGAAAGTGGAGGGTAAATATCAGTCACAGATTAAACATTTTTGTTACAAACATGTATCCCAAAGACAAAACTGTATTATATGTATTTCTGAATGGATAGATTTCAAGTATTTAAATACCATGTTCTAACAACAAGTTCACGTTCATTTGAGATATGCATTCTTCACTTCATTCCACATCACGGAGACAGTTAAGAATCGTTTGTCCTTCAGAAACGTAACAATGCAACATCGATGTCTTTCTTCCCTCAACAATATAAATCGGCATGCATGGCTACAATTCCTAGTCAGTACTCTTGTCTAATGATAAAAGAGGTTCTGGTGCAACTTGCATGCAGACAGTTGAATCACACAAGTTCCAAAGAGGTTAATTTAACACTCTCTAAAGAAAAATTGATGACTCTCGTCTCTATAGTATTAACACACTTTGGAGAAGTGCACTTTTATCAAATTGAAAGCAATGACTTTATATTAACTTCAAATAATGTGATGAGCGGTCAGTGGGTATATACTGTACCAATTTTGATCACATTCTGCACATGTATTGCACATAGTGTAATCATGTTTAATTTTTACTTACTTTCTGACTCAACAAATTCCCCTGTTTTGAGAGCTCAGTAAGCAGTTCTCTGTCACTATTGCCCCAGTGAAAGCAGAAATTCAAGGGTAGAGAGCACAGACATTTTGTCCTGTGCCAGTTAGCATTTAGTAGTCTTATGTCTGAATATATTCCAAATAATTATGTATTTATTGCATTGTGTATAAGGCGCCATCATGACATTACCTTTTCACAGCAGACAAAAGAATGCTAATGCTGATGGAATACTAATCTTTCACAGGATTTGGAACCATTCGGATCAGTTAAGTGTGGGTAGAGGCATAAGGGATACCATTGTCAAATTGCACAGGTGTAGCATGAGCTTGACCACTTTCTTCTGGAAACCTTGATGCTTTTGAATGAGGTTAACAGGGAGATCTAACAGGAAACTATAGCACTAGTTGTGCCTTGGGACATGTAGCTGGATATGAACATTCTTCATGAATTCCTGTATCTATGGGACAAATGTTGATCTATTGTAAAAGATGTTTCCTTGCAGAGGAAACCAGTACGGTAGAGGCTCCATTGGAGGGAAATCAAACAAAGGCAAACGCTGGAGGGATGCCATTGATCATCTCTGTCTTCATGGCATTCAGGCAAATGGAGAAAATACATGTGAGAATGTATAAGATAAACCATCCCCAGATGTTGACATCTGTCACTACAAGGCAAGCTACCAAATGGTTAGTCCTATAATTTTATTTGAATCTTACTCTCGTGAAATCCAACATTCTACAATTCTACAGTAATTTTCTTATTCTACATATGAAGATGGATCGATAACAAGAATATAACATAAAACAATGTGTCTATATCTATATTCAAGGAAACAACTTTAATTTCAGGGGCGTTAAGGTGAGAACTTAACCAACAGACCCTCTGAAATTCAGCTAAAGCCACCTTAACTTCACGCCCCTTGTTGCACAGCCGTGCCCACAATGATGACATCACATCACATCACTGATGACATAACTAATTACATTACAACAGTAACTGGCATTAAGCATGGTCTTCAGCCATGGTCAGTGTGCATGTCCAAATATATTTTGAACACATGACTGGATACTAGTCATGGCCTTCAGTTATGGACAGTGCTCACAACCTTTACCCACTGTGTATTATACAACACTAACCAGGTATTAACTATGGCCTTCGGCCTAGCCCACTGTATATTATATACACTAACCAGCCATGGTCTTCAAAACAGTACTAGCCAGTGGCCATGGCCTTTGGGTGTGCCCACAGTATATTCTAACATATTAATGGGCACTAGATTTGGCCCTTAGCCATGGCCACTGATTACAGCTTTCAACTATATCCACTGTATATTTTAAAACAGTTATAGGCTAGTAGGCATGGCTTTTAATCATGCACATTGGTATTTTTTAACACTAACCGACCACTAACTATGGCCTTTGATGCTGGCCGGAGACTCCACTCCAGCTTTTGTCATGGCCAAGTCCACGGCCTAAATTGTTATTAAGGTAATCAATGTTTTCATGAGCTAACTTATAAATGATGTTATGTCTAATTCCATTGTTGATGTAATCAGTAATATACAATGTAATTAGTGTTGTCACCAGTGATGGCATCAGTGATGTGATCTCTGATATCATAATTGTGGTCATAGGATGCGTGACAGGGGGTGTGAAGTTAAGGTGGCTTTAGATGAATTTCAAAGGGTTTGTTGTATTAAGTTCTCACCTTAACGTCCCTGCAACTAAAGTTTTTTTCCTTGAATATGTATATCTGAAATGCACATATGCACAGACACAAGGTTGCATATTTTTGTATATCATTATTTGTAGTTGCAGCTACAGTATCAGCTAATGAACTGCAAATTCTGCGTATGCGGCTAAGACGAGCAACAACTGGAGTGCTTTCATTTACGGCTAAAATACTGCCCTTGTTAACAGTGTAATCACATTTACAAACAATTAGGAGATTTTAACGAAACTGCATAAAATAAATTACAATAGATGTAATATATTTTCACGGTTTCTGTTCAATTTGATCTATTTTTGTATCTTAAAAGCAGGCACTTAAAAGCGATGTTTTGGGGGATGGACAGAGGGGGGTGGAATAGGGGAGGAAAACATAAGAATGAAACATGACATAGGGAATTAAAATAAAAAGCAACTTATATGTTTTTGTTTGTTTTGTTTTTATTTTATTTTAGAAAAGAAGAGGGGGAGTGCCACTTAAAAAAAAATAATGACAGCTAATCTGGTATTCATCGATTAACTTCTGCCATTCCTCAAAAGTCGCACCTTCCTTGACTACCCATTCGAGACATTGGGCCTCATTACGATAGCGGCGGTACAGTGATAACGGTGCCGGTAGTGATGCCGGTGCCGTTATCACTGTACCGCCACATTACAAGCTCTGCTTGTGGGTGCTGCTCTGCACGCCATGTCAGACCAGGAGTGCAGAGCAGCACCCGCGAGCAGAACAGGATGGTAGCAACGGTACCATTATGAACGGTACCGCTGCTACCATCCTCCCCATTCCCATTGAGCCTATGGGGCTCAATTGTGAATGGGGACGTACAGGCTCTGGGTCCAGCGAAAGGGAAATTAACGGGCCCACCGAGGTCAGAATGGCCCGGTTATTCCCCTTTAGTGGGACCCGGAGCCAGATCCGAGTTTGGGAGTAGCCATGCCCTTATCAGGGGCATGGCTACCTCCAAACTTGTATTGAGGCCCATTGTCTACACATGACTTGCATCATGGAAAGATCGGGAGTCAGTAAAACAAGAGTCTGTGCAGTTGACACCGCTGCTGAAGTTGAGACTTCATTTGCAGTTTGCAATGTTGTTACACTGGTGGATGGAAGTGCTGCAGGTGCTGCTGATGTCAGTCTAAGCAAAGAATGCGACCCATGCATTTTTTTTTTTATTATGTTTGTGCACTTTCTGATAGTCATTTTCACCTTATGCCAGTGGACTTACACTAGATAATTGATCATAACAGATGTTCCCAGGCTTTGAGATGGAACATTGGAAAGCCCATGGCATAGAGTTTTGTTGAAGAATGTGCAAATTATCTCCTCTGCCCCTTTTCTAGAAAGTGTTTTTTTTAACTTTAAAGAAGCACCAACTCTCAGCAGTGGTTTTCATCCCAGTTGCCTTCTTCCTCAGTGGAGATGGATTCAAAACCCAAATATTAATATCCTCACTGCTGGTACTCTCGTGGTGTGACATGTTGGAATGTCGAACCAGGAAGGAAAATGTAAAACAACAAAAATGACAAACTGCACAAATCACAAGACAAAGGAAAATAGGATTAGGGGAAAAGTGGTTAAAAGAATAAAGATTTTTAATGGGTAAAGTGCCAAAAGGGCTTGCAGTTACTGAAAAACCCTTTCACTAACAAGTACAGAAAGCAATGATACATATAAACTTCTTTTTTATGTGGGTGTGGTGATTATTCGCGGCTCCAGGCTTCCACACCTGCTGATTGGATGGTGTTTTACGCATGGATGTCGTGATATGTTGTGATATGGTGTGGGCATAGCCGTGTCAAAACATCTGAATGTGCAATTCATGGCTAGCAATGACGCATAGGTGCAAAGCCGTAGCACGTAATACAATTGGATGGAGAGTGAGAGGTAGCTGCGTCAATGCAATCCGACATGCTATTGTATGATTCTGCATATTCGGATGTCGTGGAAAGAAATGGCGTAGTTGCAAAATGCATCTCAGATTGCCATTAGCTCCTTTTTTGATGCAGCAAGAGTAGAGAGGAGCTCACAATGCAATTGGCTGGAGGTAAGAGGCCCATAGCCGCGTAGCCTCATCAACGCACCTTTCTAAATGTTTGCCAGACCACCTTGTGCAATTTCCAATACACATCATTCACATCATCCCAGGATAATCGCACCATATGATTCATCATAATTGATGTTCTCAAGCTTTCTGACAGAATCTTACTAGGGGCACGGCACATGTTTGTGTTTTCTTGCACAATGTTAAACAAGAATGACAACTCTAAAAAGACAATGCCACAAAAAAATGAAGCCGCCTCCCTGAACCTCTCTGGCATTTTGAATAACTCTTAAAAAAGAGTGTTGCAATGCTTAAAAACTCTGGCTGTTGCTAGAACCACTTGTAATAGGTGGAGGTTAATTATGCACAACGACCGCTCACAGTTACAGTGTAAATAAAACCCTGTAACACCATTTCCATCGTCTCACTTATCGGTGGCACCACAATATTAGTATAAATGGGCATATTGCTGGAAATTGAGAAATGGTACATCCCGATTACCATGGAGTCCCATAGGATTCCATGGCAATGGAATCACTGAAGCACCAGCACCATTGCAATCAGTAATGGTGTCTTAGTAAAAACACTACTGGAGGGAGCCTGAACTCACAGCAGATCAGACCTGCCAAGAGTTCCAATCCCCTACCAGCAAACTCTTTGTTTTTCGGTCCAGAAAGAGTGCCACCACATTGCTACAGGATGTGTTGGGACAAATTACAAAGATACTATCAGAAGGAAAATTGACCCAAACACTCTCATTCATCCCTGGTCATCAGAATGGAAGCCACCAACAAAAATAGCATTAGTTTGTTAACTCAACATCAAACATACACAAGTCTGGTACAGACACACTTCCATTGTATAAATAATTGCACTGCAATAGAAACGCAAATGCATTTTTCACGTTTCCACTATCTATAAGCTGTTGCCAAATGTTCTTATCTTTTTTGGCAACACCATTTACTAAAACAAAGAAAATGTCTGCAATGCCACTCTTCACTCACAGAATGTTCACATTTACCTCCAAAGTGAACGGTACATGTACAATTTTGCCACTGACACCTTGCACTAATGATTTTATAGGCAACTTTGGTATTTTTGTTTTCAATCAAACAATAACTTCATAAAGGATACACAGTTTGCAATGCAATCACTTAAACATGTTAATTTTTTTAAACACAACAGAGATATCAGGCACTACCATGTCATTCAAAATACTTGCAAAAATAACTTTCATTTTAATACCCAACACAGTGTCTGCAAACATAAAGTGTCTCATGTGTGTCAAATCATTTTTGTATAAACAAATACATGTAACGTTTTACTAGCGGGCATGGAAAGGAAAACATTTGATTATTTGTAGTCTCTTCTCCCATTCCATGGTGCCCATCTTCTTTGTTTATTTGTAACCATTTTTTTAACCTGTTTAAATGGCTACCATGGAAAGGGTGAACAGACTTCACGCCTAGAAACACTTGAGTACAGGTGCGTTATGAATGCCATATCATATCATATCCCAATGCATGATGAACAAAATACCAGATTGTCTTCAACCGAATAAAGACACCATTAGTACACCAGGATCCAGATTTCCGACAGAGGTATTGCATCAGAAAGCAAAGATCACGTGAAGACCACTTGCTCATCGAAGTTGTACTGCTGGATATAGGATCAATCTGTAGATATTTCATGAAAAGCCTCCTCTCTGAATCTCTCTAGCATTTCTGATAGCTTTTAAGTGCCAAAATGGAGTAACTGCAAGTAAATAATGAAGACTACATGAGTCACAAAACAAATATATAACAATATTTTATTCTCACTTTGAGCGGGTCTCAGGTTCAGCAGTGTCCACAAACAGCCATAGAGAAACTGAGCATTCAGATGGGGGACAGACAGCCTTAAGTACACTTAAGTACACTTCAAATCGGCTTTGGTTGCTGAAATAATACTTAGTTTATGACACATGTAACACATGCATTTACCATGGCAACATGTGGTACCACACTCTCCGTCACCTCCAATTTTCTGGCTCAGAGCACTAAGGTTCACCCTTTTCCTAAAGCACAGAAACATGCTTGGCCACTCTTATGAGTGTTTTCCCTCCTTCCAAGAAGGACACTTTGCATTTGGCTCGGTACTTGATTTAGCCCTACCAAGGATATGCATGGCACGCCATGTTTCCTAAACATTGGTCGCACAATTAGTTTTGGCAAGCCGGAAACAGGGAGAGACATAAACTATTCTTTTCACTCTCTCTGTCCGTGTCTACATGCTCAAGGCTTGAAGCTGGTAAATTCCATTAGCTAAGCATTCTTTACAGAAATGCATTGACCAGCCTTTTGGTCTGTGATCATTTTTCTGCAGGCGAGCAAAGTAACCAAAGTGGAGGCTGAGGACCGCACTTCAATGTGTGCACCTAGGCTAACTAGAAATAACTCAGAACAGATGCATTTTCACAAACCCTGCTTTTAGCCTAAGCTAACACATTGAAGCCATACATCATCATTATCACATGTATCATAGCCATTAACTGTCTAATATCTAAATCCCGCATGATCAAGGCATTCATCTTATTAATAGAGGGATAAAGTACAGGTTTCAATTTCCCCAGAGCTCTAGAGCAGCAGTTACCCAATGTAGAACCTAAAACTGGCAAACACTGTGTGCAGCAGCAGCAGAATAAAAAAATGCTAATGTAAATGGCAAGTGCAGAGAATATCTTCCAACCCCAGGCTCTGACTAGATTCCAAGACCATGGGGCTCAATGGGAATGGAGAGGATGCTTACAATGGGCCCGTTAATGATGGGCCCGTTGTTAGCAACCTGGTCTGCTAGCGGGTCCTGCTAAGGACGCCTGGTTTGACCAGACGTCCTTAGAGGGACCCGCCAACAGACCTCGCAATGAGGCGGCAGAGGGTTAACGGTGCCAGAAGCTGTACCGGTGCCGTTAACACGCTACCACCTTCCTCGTAAAAAGGCCCACAGTCTTTCGGTGTCCCTTGAGAAGCCTCACTGAAACAGGCTCTATAAGATCATCCGTGGGTTGCACCTGACCACGTAGCCAATCTTGCTTGTAGTCTTCTTGTCCCAGCATCCCTCTGTCTCCAGACAAGCTTTTTCGAAACTTTTGGGGGAATAGATGGAATAACATTTGTTTCTTGTAGGTACCGTATTCTTACCACACTTTCCTAACTACAGAATGTCATCCTCTAGCTAATTCCGTGGTGTAAGGTTATACCTGGTCACTCCAGGCACAGAGTGATCTGAGAACAAAAGATCAATATCCGAAGAAAGTGGTAAAAGTAGTGAACAATCAGGGTGCTTGGGCTCAGGACCAGTACATGTGCTGTCACTGAAAGGCAAACACTTGGTTTCAAGATCTTTTCCCTACTCTTTCTCCCATTTGTCATAGGGTAAGGGCAAGAGCACTCATTTCAGGTATGCTGCATGATTCCAGTGCTTTTTACCATCCACTCGAACAGCCGTGTGAGTAGCCAGTAGCACCAGATAGGGTCCTCTCTAGCAAACAGCAGGACTAGACTTCTGCTTACAATCTTTTATGAGGACGTAGTCGCCAGGTCAAATGCGGTGACCAGGTCCCTCATTTTTATCGGGCAATGCTGCACGACCAGTTGGTGAATCAAATGCAAATTGTGAGTCAACTGGTCACAGTAATAAGACAATAGTGGGTATTCAATATCGGACTACTTTTTAGGTATAGGTGCGTTCCACACATTAGCAGGTCTCCCCATCACTATTTCATATGTAGAAATTCCTGTTTTTACCTGGGAACTTGTTCTCATAGATAACAGAGATAATGGTAGGTCATCGGGCCATTTCAGTTTGCTATTTGTACACACCTTCGATAGCTTGTTCTTAAGAATGCTGTTATAGCGTTCAATTAAACCAGCACTCTGAGGATGCCTTACGGAATGGAATCGTTTCTTAATCTGTAGCCCCTCAAATACCTGTAGTATGATAGCAGCAATAAAATGAGGTTCATTATCGGACCATATTACTCTCGGTAACCCAAAATTAGGAACATACTCTTTTAGCATGACTTTTGCGGTGGACATTGCAGTATTGTCCTTCAAAGGAAAAACCTCAACCCATTAGCTAAATGCACACATCACAACTAACACATAATTGTAATTTTGGCATTGCTCCATCTCAATGAAATCAAAATGAATCACTTTGAATGGCATGGAAGGAGGTCCAAAACTACCCTTAGGTGCCGGTGTTCCCTTTCCAATGTTGTGTTGTAGACAGATCATACAGTTCTGAACTAGTCACTCTGCAATTTTTGGAATATTGTCATTATTCCATACTGGATCTAAATGTTTACAAATACCTTTGGCACTGATGTGAGCTGGCCCATGTGCCATAGTAACTACAACTGTTACATAAGCGTTGGGCAGCATCCACCTTTGTTTTTTTAGATCAACCCAACAACCCTCATTATCCAACCCTGGTGGGCCAGAAGCCCATAGCTCAATTTCCATTGCTGTGGCTTTGGCCTGAATTTCTGTTATGCTACTAATGCCCTCTTCCATCATTTCAGTCTCAGCAACCCACCTAGCAGAATCCAACACACACATTCTTGATTGTGTGTCTGTGGCAGTTTGTTTAGATATTTTGTGTGAGTATGCGTTCCCTCTCCCAATACCGTCAGTCACTCTCTGGTGTGCTGCACATTTCGTTATGGCTAGTTGTTTAGGGAGAGTCAACGCTGATAATAGTAGTACTATTAAAGGACCATGTTGAATCTTAGTACCATGAGATGTTAAAAATCCCCCCTCGGCTCATAATCTCCCAGAGTTGTGAGCTACTCCAAAGGCATACTGACTATCAGTATAAACATTTACTCTGAGCCCATGGGATATTTCACAAGCTCTAGTCAAAGCAATTATTTCTGCAACCTGGGCAGAGTTGTGGGGAATTATACTGCTTTTGAAAACTGTGTTTAAGGTGGTAATTGCATAAGCGGCGATAACAGTGCTGTCTGGGAGTTTTAAGCATAAACCATCACCAAATATTTCCCCATCTAGGTATGGACAGGGTGTGTCTCTCAAAACAATCCTCCCTTTGATGTCTTGTTCAGTGACATAAAGACAATCATGGGTAGTGTCAATATTGCAGTCCTCGTTTAGAGGAGATACAAGATCGGCCAGATGCAAAGAACAGCATGTCTTAATTTTGATGTGGGGTGCAGATAGAATAAGATCATATCTTGTGGACAGATGTGAGTAGCTGTGTTTGCACTCTATTCAGTAATATATCTACGGAGTGAGGCACCATCATGGTTACAGAGTGACCCAAAACCATGCCTTCACTTTGTGTTACTGAGGCAGTGGCAGCAGCTGCAGCTTTGAGACTTTTTGGCAAAGCACATGCAACAGGGTCTAACGTGGAGGAAAAATAGCCACATGGCCTGTTCCTTCCTCCATGTTCCTGTGTCAAAATAGCCAAACCACATCTGTCTTTCTCATGCACAAACAAGACAAATTCCTTGCTATAATTTGGTATGCCCAATACTGGTGCGTAACACAGAGCAATTTTGAACAGATCAAAAGCATTCAGACAATATGTATCCCAAGGTAGAGGTAGAGGTAACGGTACATCTTTTCTTGTCAAAGGTTTAATCAAAAGTGAAACATTTGGAATCCATTGCCTGCAATAGGAAGCAATTCCAATGAAAACCCTAACTTCTTTCTGTGTATTTTGGTATCGCCATATCAGAGATGCTCTGTATCCTTTCAGGTGCAATGTGCCTTCCCTCCTTTGACAGGAGATAGCCTCCTGTCGACAACATTTTGTTCAAAGAGGTTTTATGACAATTTTTAGCTATATGTTTCAGTAACAAAATAGTACCCTCCTTACAAGCGCTTTCTGAAGCAGCAGAAATAAGCAAGTCATCAATGTATTGTTCGAGTGCACAAGTGGAAGGTAACTCCAGCATATCTAATTGTTCCTTTAGGGACCTGCTGTAAATGCTAGGACTCTCATTGTACTCTTGTGGTATTCATGTGAAAGTAAAGGAAACAAATACTTGCTATCTGGGTGAATGCGGATGCTTAAAAAATGCATTTTTCAAGTCAATGACTGAGAAATGCATTGCCATTGCAGAAATCATAGTCAGAATTGTGATGATGTCGGGAACAATGCTTTCAATAAATTCAATCGCAGCAGATTGTCACCGCAATTGGTTGTCAACAAAAACAGACATGAGTCAGTGAATGGTCCTAAAGAAATCCTCACCAGTTTAGAGACCGGCTTACTACTGGGGTACCAGAGAACGCTACTGATACGTTTTGTTGCCCTGACAGGGGAATATCTGTAACCTTCAAGTGGTCAATAGAGCATTTATGCACGTCCGCTTCCACCAAAAATGTGTGCGCCCTATCCCCTACTTTCATTTCTACTTAGGGTCCTTTCTGGTCTACTGGGATAGCAGTAGGTTCCAGACCCTGCTTTGCGCTGTCCTAGTGAAACAAACCATAATCATTATCAGAAATATACCTCCAGTGGCCCTCCTGCTTAGAATATGCAAATTGGTTTACATTTACAGTCCCTGTCTGTGGGGTAAAATGTCCTCTCGATTGAACATTTCCTGCGTGTTGTCCTCTTTTAATTTGGTGCAAGAGCACACTCGTTTTTAAGTCAACCTTTTTCTTTTCAATCTTCTCTTTCTCATTGTTTTCTCTATTATCATAATACTTAGGCCTATGTAACATTTTGGATTGTGACTTAGTCTGCCATGCACTTTCAGAGACTGTGATTTGACACTGATCTCTTTCTGGTTCCGTATGCAAATCCTGACCACTGAAATCCGAAAAAATACTTGCTCAAATCTGTTAAAATACTCTATAGTTCCCTCTACCTTCCCTTGTATGCATGCAGTCAATTTATCCAAAATTATTATTTTCTCTGGCACCAAGTCTTGAGCTTGGCTACAATGTGGTTTGGTAATATCCATATGTTCTGTAGAGGTTTCTCGTCCGCATTTCTTGACCTATCAGATAGTTTGAGTGCAGCCCATTTATCACCCATTACAGGTACATCGTCTACAGACCTAACCTTTTTCCATAAATCTTCCGGCAAGATGACAGGAAATAACAGGTCTATGGGCCTCATTAGGACCCAGGCGGTAGGGGTTTACGGCGGCGTAAACAGCGCCGACCCTTACCGCCTGATTCTGAGGTCCCTTAGCGCCATGGAGGATTTAACACCTGCTTTTAGCAGGTGTTAAAATCCATGGCTCTAAGGGACCTTGTTGTTAATTACGCCACCGTAATTTACGGTGGCGTAATTAACGCCTTCCCCACTCCCATTATGCCCTATGGGGCAAAAATGGGAATGGGGAAGGGTAAATGGGTTAATGGGGACTTACCGCCCGCAAACCTCGGAATGGGGCGGTAAGTCCGCCAACCACCATGGCGTAAACGTAGTTTACGCCATGGTGGTAAAGGTACGACCCAGGCGGTAACTTACCGCCTGGGTCGTAATGAGGCCCTATGTCTTCCAAAGTGAAAACCGACGAGTGTAATAGGGAATCTATTTCTTTATACAACCCTGTAGGGTTCTTTCTAATGTCAGGGACATACTGTTGAAGAGTGTAAAATCCATGTTGTGCAGCATCAAATTCGACTTCATTTTTAGCAGGCATGTGTTTTGCTTTTCCACAATATTGACATCTACTAGATTCAGCCTGAGTCTCACACATGAGTATCACACTCTTGCTCACTACTGGGATCAATCATGTAGCCTTGTTGAAATGTGGATCCCTAGCTAAAATGTGGAATCACTATTGAAATTCTGTGTTACCTCTCCCTACAAGACCCATACATGGACGTTTGCTGCCACCTGTGATTATCATAAAAACTATGAATTGAAAAACAGACTTCCACTCCCCAAAACTCCACACAATTGACCCTCGCACACATACCAACTCCCCTCCACTCCCCATGATCCTCCTGCACACCGCTAATCTCTCCCAATTCCCCAAAACACTCAATGCATCTATGATGCTACTCCACCCAAAATGTTGTATAACTGCAGCTACCACCCGTCTACAAACACATGATGTTACATTTGCCCTAAAATAGCCACGGCTGCACAGTGTGCCACGTCTAACCGCAAACTAAGTAACTGCGGATACAGTTCTACATGGCCAATTTTTATAGACGTAACTCAGAACACCTAACTGATGAAGAAAATGCAGTATGAATACACAAATACAATAATATAGACAAAAACAATATTTTTATTAAAAAGGGAACTTCACTTCAGGCTTTATACAACAATACAACTTAAAAGATAAATACAGTATGCCAATACTCATTTACGTATATAAAGTAGCTGAAAATAAAGCAAGCAGAGAATAATGCATAACAGTAAACTGGGTAAACAAACATCCTTCAGCCACACAACATAGTACCATAAGTAAGAACACACAACCCAAATACATTGTACAGGGCATCTAAAAATAGAATACAATTGATCCGTTTTATATTACATAAGTTAAACTAATTTCTACTCTTTTTCACCAAAGTCTCACATATACAAAAGCCGGAAAACACACATCCAAAATAAAAAAGCGAGCCAAATCCCTATCAGGTCACTGATCATGGCCTTTAGCTCAAATTAATTTGCAAACTCCCCATAAAGCTGCAAGACAATAGCAGAATTCACACCAGAAAGAAACATTTTCAGTACTGGGAAAGTCCTCCTATGAACATGTTGAACGACATCCCTGCAGAGGGAGAAGAAGGTATAGAAAGAGGTTGGTGGTGCAGAGAGGTCTGAAGGTAGAGGCGGAAGTGGTGCCCAGAAATAATGACTAGTTTATAGGCGAACGGAAGAGATTAGGAGAGATTTGAAATTAAACCATTTGAAAGGAGAGAACTAACTATTTTGGAGGGGGAAACCTTGAAGAAAGAGAGAGAATAAAACAAATCAGAGAAAGTAGAGAGAAGGTAGGTGGAGGCAAATTAAGATTGTGAGAGGGGATAGGTTCGGAAAACCACAAGAAAGGAGGAAAAAGGAGTGACAAGGGAGGCAGACTCATAGTTGGAAGAGGGCAGAAGAAGCTGAAAGTACAAGCCGTTGATGTGAAGCACCTTGCAGAGCCAATGACAGTCCCACAGTAAGACAATGCCAGTCAACCAGTACTAGAAGAGAAGTGGGAAGAGTACCAACCTTATGTGAGAATGGTGAGGAGGTCAGCTGAAATATAGCCCAAGTGTCCGAGCTGATTTCTAGAGACAGGCCCTTAGGCACGCGTAAGAGTAAAGTGAGGAGGAAATTGAGACAGGCTTTTGGAAATAGGATGAGACTCCTGAGAGTGGGAATCCATTTAGAACCTGACCTGGCACCTAGAAGCCTTCTTGGCTTACCTCCCATCAAGAAAACACTGGGGACTTTGTCCATACATCCATACTTGTCTTGTTTGGCCTGGAGGATTGCTCAGGGGCAACACATTTCTCTTGGCAGCAATGCAACACAGGTTTGAATTCTGGTCCCATGCTTAGAGACTGGTCTCCCGTATTGATATAAAAGATTAACTAATTAATGCAGAAGCAGGTTGTTAATGAGATATGTCCATAGGAGTTTTAATTTGCGTTACTCAGTAAGAGAACATTTTTTCCCCATACCAAACCTCACTATATTGTTATCCCCCAAAATAAAAGACCCATTTTTGGTTGTGTTAATCCCATGTGTTCGTGACACATAGTTCATGTCATTGTCATTATTTACTGAAATTGTTCTCATACTAGTTCTGTGTCATGATGACATTATTTGATTATTTGTCATTTTAATTAGTGGCTCTAATACATTTGTAGCCATGTGCTGACTCTTTCTAGCAGGCATAATGGTGTGCAGGGAGGAGCTAGGCTGAGTGTTGATGTGGCAGTGATTTCACATGATGATGCATATGAACAATGTAGCACAATACCTAACACAGTGTTGAAGAAGCAAGCATTCTTCAGAGGGCCTGGGGAGCTGAGAAAGTCCAGCTGTACTGCAACTCACAAGATTTCAGCATTTTATTTCTCGAGAAATGGATGGTGGAGTCAGTCATAGACATCCAGGATCCTGACTAATTTAATTTCTACTTTGAGACTCTTACACCAAACCCTAAATCCAAAGACACTTAAATACCCTACCATGGGCCTCATCATGAGTTGGGTTCTAACCCCAGTGGTATTACAGCCGGGACTATTAGCCCTACCACAAAATCCCCCGGCGCTATTAGTGCCGGGTCAGGGGTTTGGCGGAATTGTAAGTTCCCATTCCCCATTGGGCCCAATGGGGAATTTTCACGCTATTACTGCTGGCAGGTTTCCCGCCGGAGGTGATAACGCCAAAAATCAGCAAAATTGCGGCGTATTTGCCCCCAGCTCAAAGCCGTGATTTGGCGGATCCTTAAATGCAGCGGTAATAGCGTTACTGCCACATTTAAGGGTTACTGCCAAACTCGTGATGAGGCCCCATGTCTTGATATTGTGGTGGGTGTTTACGGCAATCTTGTTTTGAGGGCACTCTATGAGAAGGACACAGGCAATACAAAAAGGAGGTGGTCGGCATGGATAGGGATCTTAGACTGATGTGGTTTAGAAATGTATTTCTGTGCATGTATATTTGTGTTCAGTCCTTCCCAAGATATGGTCTAAACTCAGATGCAATTTTTAAAGAGTATAGGTCAAAGATAAATTTGGATCTGACAGAGCGTATGACGGTTGATAACTTGCTGAGACTCCAAGGATCGATTTTCTTACGATAAAGGCAATCCTGGGATTAACAATGTATTTTATGCAACCAGTTTAGACTTTCACATTTTAAATTATGCATGCATATATTCTCTGGCCTGGCTGTACAGGTCAGATAGAAGAACTTGGAATCACCTGTACTAGTCTGGGCCATCTTGGGCAGGTTAAAACTGTGTTATAAATGTTATATTTATGCTCGCAATGGGTGGAGTTACATTTAAATAATCATGGAATACTAATTTACATATTATTTATGTTTTCATTTTATTTATTTATTTATTTATTTATTTATTTATTTATATGTGTTGAAGCCCACGGCATCAGGGTGCACAATAACACACAGATAAAACAGAACCAACAGGATAATGGCTGGATCTGGAATTAGAGGCGGGTGTGGTCAGGGGTAGGTTGTGGGTAGGTGCCTAATGTTTTGACTTTTCCCAATACTGGAATGCTACAGTCCTGGATGGAAAAAGACTGGTAATCAGGCTTCAGTTTGGCCCTTGTCTGAGGAGACTCGATAATTAGTAGTTCTGTTTAACCTCCATTTAAGCACATCCAGTTGCTGATCATCCAGAGGTTGATTGTACTGTAAGTACACCCGAGGTTAGCAGCGTCAAAGGTCGTGGTCTGTGGTGATCTCAAAAACTAGCTGGATGTCGTTAGCATAGTTGGTGAATACGACCTTCATCTCCTCAAGTAAGCAACACAGGGCCTGATATATAGGTTGAAAAGAATGTGTGACATACAGTTGGTATACCACAATCAATGGGGGCTGGAGTTGAGGAGGATTCTTCCCAGCATACTCTGGATACCTGGTGCATCAAGAAGCATTGGACCCACTTGATAGTTTCCTGTGCATTATGGCTAGTATCCCCCAGGGTCCGGCAGGGGCTTGTGGTTGAAGGAAGACAGACGCAGCTGACAGATCCAGCAGGACTAGTGGTCCAGTCCTTCCTGTATCTATGATCTCAAGCATGCAAGTCTGAAGGTTGATGAAGGCGGTTTCAGTACTATGGGAATGCCTAAAGCTGGACGGTCAGTGATGCATCTTACCCATGTCTTCCACAAAGGTTTGGAGTTGAGACATAGCACATTTAACTAAGATCTTCAGCAGAAAGTTTCAATTAGTAATGGGTCTTAGATTGTTTGTGCTATACGGGTCTGCCCTGGTTTTTTAACCAGGGGAATGACCATGACAGTTTTGAAGATCTCAGGGAACTGATAGTTACAAAATGAGGAGTTAAAAAATGGCGCAAACATTACTTTATTGTAAAGAATAATTTTGTCGGGCATCATGCTTCCTGGGCAGGAGGACAGGTTCACTGAAGCTAGGGTATTAATCATGTCCAGCGTGGGGATAGATTTACATTTCTCTTAGTTTTTGGTGTCTGATATGATATGATATGATATTTAATGTATAGTGTGCCCATACACAAGTGGTTCAAAATGCGATGAGTCAGGGGAGGGGAACAGGGGGGGAGCAAGACAATGATCTTGCTAGGTTCAGTGAAATTGAGATAGCGCACCTGCAGGGGAGAGGGAAGGGTCAAAAGTGCAGAGGGAAGTGGAGGAGGAGCAAGTGCAGGACATAGGATATAAACATCAAGAAAAAAAAGTCTGGCCAGCAAGAGGAAGTCCAAAGTTAAGTGCAGAACAGCAAGTGATAGATAGTGCAGGTAAGTAGCGGGACTGTAGGGTTACAGATATAGCCCCATGTGCAGGGTTGTCAGGTGGTAGTGCAGGTGTGCAACTGGAAGGGCAAAGAACTGAAGATTTGATGAGTGGGCACTCCTAAGATCTTTTTTGATCTTGTCCTGAGCTTTAGATCCCGTTGCTTTGAAAGCCAACTTGGCTCCTGTACATTCATAGAGAGAAAGCTACCAGTTGGGCTCTCGGCTTTTCTAACAGCTTTTCTAAGAGGTTCAGAATCTCAAATAGTTTTTTCAAGTAATTTATAGCTTCATCGATCTGTTTATTGTAGAAGTTCTTTTTGGTTTCTGTGATAATGAATTTGTACGCCTTTTCAAAATTTTTTCAACTGATTTTGTTGGCATCAGTGTGGCATTTTAGCCAATGAGATTCTAGTTTCCTTTTTCCTTTTTTAGTATAGAGTTCTGCAGCAGTTCTTAAATGCATTATGTGGCCAATGCTGTAAACTAAACACACGTGGAAATCTTGGGGACTTTGTATGAATGTGCGCTTTCCGCATCTCATAAATTTCCTTTCTTCTCCTGCTGTCCCCTCTCTTCCCTCCACGGCTTCCTTGCCCCCCCCTGCTGTCCTCTCTCTGGCTAACTTGCCCTCTCCTCCTTCCTCGTCTACCCCTCCTCGGGCTTCTTCTAAACCTCTGAAGGGTGTACCTCTGATGTGTACCCCTCCACGGAAGTCTTTCAAGGAAGGCAACTTTCTCCATATTGACACTCAAAATTCTTGCTCAGCTGTCAAACACTCCTCTGACATCTGCCTCCTGCTTGAAGAGCTTGAGCTCGATGT
This sequence comes from Ambystoma mexicanum, assembly GCF_040938575.1. Taxonomy (NCBI): domain Eukaryota; kingdom Metazoa; phylum Chordata; class Amphibia; order Caudata; family Ambystomatidae; genus Ambystoma; species Ambystoma mexicanum. Next base: position 1,250,824,845 of record NC_090924.1, read on the forward strand.
CCTCGGTCTCACCGAGACATGGTTCTTGGCGAGCTCTGTCAACAGCTTTGCCACCCTTCTCCCTAATGGCCACAAGTTTATCTCCACACCCAGGTCAAATTGTTCCAGAGGTGGTGTTGCCCAGATCTTCCCTGAGTGGAGTCATGCCTCTGTTATTCCTATGCAGGCCTACTCCTCTTTCAAATGTCTCATCTGCAGACTCTCTTTCTAACTCCTTGACATTCCCTTACTGTGGATACCATCTATCAGCCACCTGGTCAGATCTTCTCCTTCCTCTCTGAGTGGGCGCAATTCTGCTACTCCCTACTGGTCTCGACCACTCAACTCCTCCTTCTTGGACACTTTAACATCCACCCAGATCCATACAGTCCTTCCTATCACGACCTCTGCAACTCTCTCTCACTCTCTATTCTCCCCTCTGGCACGACTTGGGCTGCAGGGCACACTCTGGATGTTGTGATCTCTACAGACCTTCCCCTTTCTATCCCTCTCACCACTCCACTCTCCTGGAGTGATCACTTTCTCTTTTTCTCCAGGTCACTCTGTCCACCCCTCAGGCCAAGCCGCCTCGAGCACTGCCACCTACCTTCTCCGTTATCTGACCCATAAAGTGTGTGTCAGTTAAAGCTTTTGCCTGCACTTTCTCACCCACACTCCCCTTTTGGCTGACTCACACCCTGACAAAACCCTTTCTATGCTCCACTCTGCTATATCTGACATATATGATGTTCTTTCCCCTTTCATGAGGATCCGCTTGAAGCCCAAAGTCAAGTGGAACTCCTGGTATGACTTAGATCTCGTCACCCTTAAGCACAAGTGCAGGATGGCTGAGAGGAAATAGCGTGCTTCCTGTACATCCTCTGACAAACTGGCCTGCCACCTGCTCCAAAGGCAATAACTGCTCTCGATCCACACCAAGAAGAGAGCCCTCATCCAAGCCCGTGTCTCAGTGGCATCCAACAACTCAGCCAAATTCATTAAAATCTGCAAAGAGCTGGCCAATCCTGCTGCAGTCTTCTAATAAAGAGGCACACAGAAATGGAGGTGAGTAAAAGCTTTATTCGAGGCCCCCGGGGAAGTCACAGTGGAGGCACCAACTGGCGAGGCACTCTCAAATGGAATATACATGCACAAGGTTCTAAAGTGACTTGTGCATGTATTACCATAACATCTCCCCCACCTGAGGCAAAAAGAAAAAAGAAAAACAGGGGGGGAAAAAACAGGAAAGTGAAAGGGGAAAAAAGGGGGGTCAAGTGGGAGAGGCAGAGGGAAGATGGGTAAACTGGGGTACATTAGTAATAGACATAGTCATTGTTGAAGTTTTGGATGATTTTGCGGTTCCTTCTGGACATTCTTCCAGTGGGGACTCCTTGATGCATGGAGTGAGGTCTATCATTGTCCACATGTTCACGGAGAGATTCTCTTAGGGGATGTGAGGTGTGTTGTGATGGTCTGTCAGGACTGTTGTCCTTAGATATGCTGGTCTCTTGGATGTCTTTTGTTACTTTTATGAGATCATCTCCAGACCATCTCTTTCCATCATCGAGGATGACAGACTTCCCATGACAACTCACAACTCTCTGTGGAGGTCTGAAGATGGATTCACCCTTGAGAGTTTTCTTCGGTTCTTTGACACATACCCAGTCTCCTTCACGAACCATCATCTCTTTTACTCCATGTCTGGAGTCGTATTGTCTAACGACAGTCCTGACAGACCATCACAACACACCTCACATCCCCTAAGAGAATCTCTCCGTGAACATGTGGACAATGATAGACCTCACTCCATGCATCAAGGAGTCCCCACTGGAAGAATGTCCAGAAGGAACCGCAAAATCATCCAAAACTTCAACAATGACTATGTCTATTACTAATGTACCCCAGTTTACCCATCTTCCCTCTGCCTCTCCCACTTGACCCCCCTTTTTTTTTTTCGTATTGTCTTTTGTATTTTGCTTGTTTTTCTCTTACTGTCTTTTGAAGTAGATCCATGTTCACCCTTGCTTCTCCCGTGTATAAGAACATCCACGCCGGTCTAAATCGGTTGGTTGCAACCCTACCTCGCATGAGGGTGAAGGGCTCTATGTTTGTGGTGGTGTGTGGGGTTGTTCTATACGCATGTAAAGCTTCTTTGAGGGTTTCTCTCCACGGGAGGTTGTTGGCCGTGGCCAGTTGAACTACGCTCTTCACGAGCCTGTTCATGCGTTCCACAAGTCCGTTGGAAATTGGATGGTACAAAGATGTTGTTATGTGGCTGATGGACCTTTTCTTGAGGAATTCCCCAAATTCCAACCGAAACCACTTCCTTGGGGTCTCCCTCCCTGTTGAAGATCTCTGTCCGGAAATCTGTGACTTTCTTTGAGGTCACATTGTCCTCAGCTATTCCCCATTCTGTCCATTTAGAGGTGTAATCGACAAGTACTATGATATATACTTTGACTGTTTCGAGGTTCTCGAATGGACCCATGATGTGCCAGTTTAGACCACACATGTTTGGGAGGTTCAATAGGCTTTCTTAAGATCTTGGACTTGTCACTCATGGCATACGTGGAGCAATTTTTGACCAGTTCTTCTGCTTCTTTCCACATTCCTGGCCACCAATAGTTGTTTCTCAACTTGTTTTTCGTCAAGCTCCTTCCTAGGTGACCTTCGTGTGCCAGTTGGAGTACTTTTTTTCTGAGTTGGGTGGGTGGGATTACTCGATCGCCTCTGAAGATATGCTCATCGTCCATTGATAATTCTTCCTTGAAGGGAATGAAGGTAGTTAAAGCCTCTCCCGTTTCCACCCAGTCATTAGCTATCGCTTCCCTGATTTCTCGCTGTTCCGGATAAGTATTGGCATTAATTTTCCATTCATCTCTCGAGATGGCAGGGTTTACGACAGCTATGATGTCTTCATCTGGAGATGCAATCTCAGTGTCGATGTTGGTCGATAATCTGGAAAGACAATCTGCTACTTGGTTTTGTGGACCAGGAGTATAGCATAGTTGGAGGTTGTATTGCATGATGTCGAGGAACCAACGTCTTATTCTCGGTGATATAAGGTGAGGGGTTTTGGACTGAAGGACATTTACTAGAGGTTTATGGTCTGTTTTCAGTATGACGGGTAAGCCCCAAATTAGGTTCCTGAAATGCTGAAGAATCCACCTCAGACCCAGAGCTTCTCTCTCAATGGTGGAATAGTTTAGTTCGGCTCCCCTCAGTACTCTCGATGCGAATGCGATCGTCACGATGTTCTTATCTTGTTGCTGTTCCAGGATACCACCCAGTCCGGTTTTACTTGCATCTACGGATATGATGGTTTTGGCTTTACAATCGAACATTCCTAAGGCTGGAGCTTGGTTAATTTGGAATTTGATTTCTTCGAATTCGTTCTTGCATTCAGTGGACCATATGAATTTGGCTGCCTTCTTCAAGATGTTCCTCATGTTTTTGGTCTTATCAGCATAGTTGTTTATAAACTTGGAGTAGTATTCTGTCATCCCGAGGAAACTCCTTAATTGGTCTTTACTTTGAGGCTCGGCGATATTCATTATGGTGTCCATGAGTTTCCTCTTGGGGCTGATGCCGTTGGCGTCAATGGAATGGCCCAGGTATGAAACTCGGTCGCACTTTATGTTGCATTTCTCTAATTTGAGTGTGAGCCCACTTTTTTGTATGACCTGTAGGACACCCACAAGTTTTGCGTTGTGCTCTTCTTCTGTACTGGCTGATATGAGGATATCATCTTGGAAGCAGTGTATGCCATCAAGTCCTCCAAATAGATGTGACATGAGTCTCTGAAAGACTGCTGCTGCTGAAGCGAGTCCAAATGGCATTCTGTTAAACATGAATGCACCGAGAGGTGTGACAAAAGATGTTAGGTTCTTTGAGCTCTGTTCCAAAGCTATCTGGTGATAGGCTGAGGAGAGGTCCAGAGTTGTAAAGTATTTTGCAGGTTTCATGGTCGATAGGAGTTCAGATATATTGGGAAGTGGGTGTCTGTCAACCCATATGTTTTTGTTTAGGTCTCTCAAGTCGATGCACATTCTTATGGAATCGTCCGGTTTTTTTACTAAGACAATAGGGGCAAGCCATTCTGAACTCTCGATGGGCTGTATGATATTTTCATCGCAGAGGCGCTTAAGTTCTTTCTTCAACGCCTCTTTTGTTCCAAAGGGAATACTGCGGACTCGGTGGGCCACTGGGACAGCACCTCTTTTGAGGATTATTCTGTGTTGGAAACCTTTTAGGAGTCCAATCTTGTCGCAGAACACCTTGGGGAATTGTTTTGCTAGATTAGATTTGATGTCCATATCATTATTGAGCACACTCAGCACAGGGATTTCTTCTCGAGGGTGTATTCTTACTCGAAGGGCGGCTTGTTCTTCCCATCCCACAACGGAAGAGCTATCTTTGGCTACAAAGAGTTTGCAATATGTTTCTCTGTCATGGAACTTGAGGTTCACCCACACATATCCCATTATCTCGATGGGTGTTTTTCCATAACCGGTAGCTCTTACACAAGTTCTTCGCAGGTCATGTATCTTGCCAGAGAGTACACTCAAAAAGGTCTTGAGATCCACGATGGTGTAGGGGAAGCCAGTGTCTACCATTACGGGTAATGATATGCCGTTGATTTGCATTTTGACCCAGGGACCGTTGCTCTGTTGTCGGGATGTTACAGTGAGTATTTGTACCGTTTGTTGCATTGGACTGATAGATAACATGTCATTGTGCTCTTGGTTGCTTTCAATGACTCTCACAGAGGACGGTCTGGTGAAAGGTTGCCTGGTGAGATCGCCATATCTGGTTGTCTTTCCCCGTGTGTTCTTGCAGACTTTGACAAAGTGTCCAATCTGGCTGCACTTATAACACTCAATAGCGATGGCGGGGCATTCTTTGTCAGGATTTGCATGCTTGTACCATCCGCACCTCTGGCAGCGCGTTGGATTCTGGGAGTTGTATGGCCTCGCTCTGTTTGAGCCAAATTTCGAACCCCTTGATGGCGGAGCCTTTCTTACTGCTGCTACTAGAGGCTCGTAAGGCTCGGACTCAGGGCTGACACATTTGATCTCCACACTGGTCGTGTGGTCACGTCTTTCCCTCATGCATCGATCTCCCAATTCCATGCTCCTTGCTATCTCCATGGCTTGGTCCAGGGTGGGATTTTTGGTTTGCCACAATTTTTGTTGGATGCGAGGATCAGCCACATTCAGTACCAATTGGTCTCTCAAATACTCATCACAGACACCTGTGAAACTGCAGGTTGACATAAGCGCCCTGAGGGACGCTATGTATGAATCAATAGACTCGCCTTTGAGCTGCTTTCTGGAAAAGAACCTGTATCTTTCCAGTACTACGTTGGTCTTGTTGCCAAAATGACTGGTGAGTTTGGCCAATGCTATGTCAAACTTGCGGTTGCCATCTCCTCCCATGTTGCCGGGTTCAGGAAGGGTCCTGAAGAGTCTCTGTGCTTCTGCCACTATAAAGTTCAAAAGGGTCGCCTCCTTGAGGTCATCATTGAATTTGCTGCCCCCAATGGCTCTGAGGTAGACGTGGAATCCATCGATCCATTGTTCCCATGGGCAGGTTGGGCTCCCAGGGCATGGAAGAAACTTGGTGGGAGGCGGAACGCCCTGCATGGTGGTGTGCCTGATTCTAGGTTGTAAGTGGTGAGGAATGGCGTTGAGTGGCACCAGTTGCTGTAGTGATAGGCAGAGGTTTGCAGTACTGTTGGCAGTTAGCAAAGAGGCGCTGGGATACAGTCTTTATATAATTGCTTGAATGGCAGGGTGGGACCCCATTCAGAGAATGCCCAGGTGTATCTGTACTGCAGAGTCTTTAGGCTTGAGTGTATGGATGGTCCTTAGTACAGATTGTGACCTCACAATGGGCTGGGAGCGCAGGTTGGCTGGTTCGGGGAAGACCTGATGGAATGTTCAGTTGTGATGTCACAATGGACCAAGATGGTGAGTAATTAGACCCGGAAGGTCAGGGTAGCCATTGAGAGAATGAAGACTGCTAATGCTGTGTGTGCGTTGCTGGGCAACAGCTAGCAGCTTTTGAAAAAGATGCAGGGTTCTGCTCAGGGCAGCGGTGAGGGTTTTACACAAAAAAAATGCCAGCAAAAGGAAAGCGCACGTTTCACCTCGTCCGTTTTACACATAAAATGCCAAATGAAAGGAAAGTGTAAGTTTCACTTTGTCCTCCCCCCTCCTCTGACCTGATAGATGGACAGCTCCTGCTGTCTGAAGCACTTTTGGAGGAGGGCAGGAGTGCAATGTGCGCCGCTCTGAACTCCCAGCGGGGAGGAGCGGCACCCTTTACAGTGTAGAACTGAAGGTTGGGGGAAAGGATGTCGAGGCCTCTCTTGGCAGCGCCCGCAGCAGCCTGCCTGTCAGCTGTCAGCAGAAGTCGGCGGCAGTGAAAGGGGGGGTGCTGTGCTCGCAGTCAGGTGGCATGATACGCTCCCGGGGGCCTCGGGGTACGGTGCCTCGTCGCCATTGTAATAAAGAGGCACACAGAAATAGAGGTGAGTAAGAGCTTTATTCGAGGCCCCCGGGGAAGTCACAGTGGAGGCACCAACTGGCGAGGCACTCTCAAATGGAATATACATGCACGAGGTTCTAAAGTGACTCGTGCATGTATTACCATAACAAGTCTCTACCTCTTTTGTCCCCTCCCTGATCCTCTTCACTGCCCTGCCTTATAATTTAATCTCTAAAGCTCAGGACATCCCGTCCTCTCTCTCTCTCTCTCCCTCCCCTCCTCCTCTCTCTACCCCCTTCTCTTCCTCTGGCCCTTCTGTGGCCATCCATCCTTGCTCCTTCTCTGCCTTTCCCCTGTTCTCCCCTGACAAGGTTTCTTGACAAGTCTGATCTATGATAGTCTTGTTAAAACAGATTCTCCCCTGTTCATTTGAAACCATCAAGGGCCACATTCACACCCTGGCTACTGGTTTAGCTGACTTCTCCAACCACTCCTTCGCCACTGGAGTCTTCCCTTCCCCCTGAAGCATTCCCTTGTGCACCTACTTCTTAAGAAACCCTCTGCCGACCACTCCTGCCCTGCTAACTACCACCCAGTCTCCATCACTCCTTTCCTGGGCAAACTCCTGGAAAAGCTGGCCATCTCCAAGCTTAATCTTCACATTGAATCAGTTGGTTGTCTACATGCCCCTCAGTCTGGCTTCAGTTCTTCCAGAAGCACATAAACTGCTCTCCTGAACATCAGTGAAGACTTGCTCTCAAATCTTGATTCCAATACACCCTGTGTCCTTATCTTACTTGATCTCTCTTCTGCCTTTGACACAGTCAACCGTGACATCCTGCTCCACCTTCTCTGTGATAACCTGGGTATCACTGATCAGGCCCTGGCTTGGCTGACCTCTTTCCTCTCCAATCGACCCCCCCAGGTCCAACTTGTGTCCTTCCTCTCCTCTATCTCTATCTCTACATATGGTGTTCCCCAGGGGTCTAACCTCTCACCCTAGCTGTTCAACCAATACCTGGCACATCTTGCCCACTGCATTGCCGCATTCTGCCCCAATTTTCAGTGCTATGCAGACGACACTGCAGACGACACCCAGCTAATTTTCAAGCTCCTTTCCACCACCTCTCCTCCTTCTCTCATTTCTGACTGTCGGTCAGCTATCCTGGAGTGGTGTGCCACCTATGATATCTGCCTTAATGCCAGGAAGACTGAGATTCTCCTCATCGGCACACCTGCTCCCTCCTTTCCTATCACTCTCTGGCCGGCCTCCCTTGGCAGTCTTCCTTCTCCCTCTTGTGAGGCTAAAAACCTCAGAGCCATCTTCGACTCCACACTCCTCTTTCCTCACATCTCCGATGTCTCTAAGATATCACACTACCAGCTGCACCTCCTCAGAGGTATTCTTCCTTTCCTCTCTTTCCCCAGATGCTGGACTACTGCAACAGCCTCTTTCTAAAGCTGCCTGCTTCTACTCTCTGCAACTCATCCAGAGCAGGACTGCCTCAAGCCCAGGGATTGTATCTCCCCAGGACTGAAATCTCTGTACTGGCTCCCTGTGGCTGTGAGGATTAAATTCAGAACCCTCTGCATTGTCCACAAGGCCATCTGGGGCATGGGGCTTCAATACCTTCGACTCTCTCGTCCTAAATTTCTTCCTTCTCGAGCTCTTTGCTCATCCGCTTCCAACTCCCTCAAAGTCAGTCACTTCTCCAAGAACCGAGTGGGTGGTAGACCTTTTTCTTCAGCTGGGTCCTCACTCTGCAACTGCCTCCCTGAAATGTGAGGAGAACCATCTCTGGTTCCGGAAGCACCTCAAGACCTTCCTCTTTGCTTCTGCTTTCTCTCCTCCTTTCCCCTGCTGAACCCCTGACTGAAACTGCACTCGTCACCTGGCTACCCTCTGATCTCGTTCCTGGGTCCCCTTCCCCGCCAGCTGCACACCTGCACTGCCTTTCGGGGTCTGTTTCTGTATACCCACACCCCACACCAGCCCTTTACACTTGATGTCTGCACTTACCCCTGCACTTGTCATAAGCTGGCCCCACCTTTTACCTATTGATTTATTCAATGTATTATTACTGATGATCCTATGTACTGCACTACTCCCTCTCCTTTCCCCCCACACTTTCCCTTCCACCTCCCCTGCACTTGTGCGATGTCACCTGAACTAGTAAGATTGTTGTCTCTGTCTACCCTCTGTTCCTCCTCCCTTGCCTCATCGCACCTTGACACACATGTGTATAGGCGCGTTATACATACCATATCATATCATATGTGGATTTCCTTTATTTAGCAAAGTCCAGGCTGGCCTGCCCCGATTGGGGGTGGGACAAAGCCTGATTTGCATATGATCTTTCACCTTTTTGTAATGGCCTGGCAGGTGAAAGACAATGGTCTGGATGGTGCTGAGACCAATGCCAGAGGTTAAGATTTATTCTAAGCCTTCCAGCCATCACCTCTTTTATTTTGCTGTGCTCACCCCGAGTGGGACAGGTATGCCCAGACCTGGGTCCCATGCCTGCTGGTCCTAGTGACCCAACTGCTCCTCACTAATGACACCCACTGAGGCAGAAACATGTCTGGGGTTGCTTGTGGTCTTGTGCAGAAGGGATGTAACCAAGCAGTTTGGGCTGGACTGCCCCTTTGTCCAGAGCAAGTGCAGAGGTTAAGATGTATTCACAACCTTCCAGCCATCACTTCTTTTGTTTAGTGATTTATTTTTAGAAAGAGATATGCATTTTGTCTGGAATTTGTTATGTACTAGTAGTAGTTGTTATCATTCCTGTTATACTTCAATTCTGTTTACGGAGGACTTACAATAGCACAGTTTTACTTATGTTGTACGCAGCTAACTATTTCTATATATTTCTGTGTATTCATTATGCGAGTTGTTTTAAGTTTGGTAAACCAATTAAAAATCCTGGAATCTGTATTGCTACCCTACCTACAGGGTCGAATTCAAGCAGAATAGGGTAGCTTGTAAGACCCATATTGAGGATTGGGCAGGAAAGAAGCCTGGTGGCTTTCTCACTCATCAGTGAAAATACACTTTAAGTTCTATGACAGCTATTTAGTAATTAACTGCGTTGTCCAATCAGGAGAACTTGTATACAGCACAGAAATGGCAGTGATAGTGATGCGAGTTGTTTTAAGTTTGGTAAACCAATTAAAAATCCTGGAATCTGTATTGCTACCCTACCTACAGGGTCGAATTCAAGCAGAATAGGGTAGCTTGTAAGACCCATATTGAGGATTGGGCACGAAAGAAGCTTGGTGGCTTTCTCACTCATCAGTGAAAATACACTTTAAGTTCTATGACAGCTATTTAGTAATTAACTGCGTTGTCCAATCAGGAGAACTTGTATACAGCACAGAAATGGCAGTGATAGGCAATATCAATATATCTAACCATGCTTTGATATGTTTGACAACTTTCTTGTGTGCAACACTAAATTTGCAAACGGTGTGGATCAGTGTTGGTTCAGTGAGTAGAAGTTATACTACCTATTTATCTCTCACGACATTCAATATGGAGTGTTGTCTTGATGATACTTCAGTGCAGAAAAGTCAGTAGGAATTGCATAATATTATGAAGTTCCTATCAAAGGGACTATGCAGTGATAAAAAAAAGAATGTGCATACGTTTAATCTATCTTAATGTACAGAGCATCTCAAATACATGTGTTGTCAATATACGTCGAATGCAGGAATTCCCTTTCTGCAAACAAGCCCAAGGTAAGGCAATTTATTTATTTATTTATGTATTTGCATTTATAAAGCGCATACACAACCCAGAGGCATCGAGGCACTGTTAAATACAGTGAACAAATGCAGAAATCAGCTGGTTTATGACTTAACGATGATAGAAAAATGTAAACATTCTTTTGGAACAAGGAGGTTGCCAGGAGAATAGTTAGTTATTGTGACATTTGTGAGTTCTCAGAAGGGGATCTCTCCACGTGGAAGGGATGAAGTCTTCAAGAGGTAACCTAGAGCAGCCTCTGGGTGTCTACATCATAATACAATGAAATGGAGCATGGAGAAGGGGGTCAGTCGTACAAAGGTCAGCTGGGTTTTGAAAGGCCCCTAAAGTTTTGAGATTAATTATGCCCACTCCTGTTTGAAATGTTTCCAACTTAAATCATTCAACAGGCAAGAGATCAGTCATCTCGATAATATGTAAAAAAGGCAACACCTCCAAATCGGGCGGCAGCATCAGACTGATCTCGCTCCTCAGCATGGACTACGAGACATTGAAAAAGGTAAACAACACACTTGGAAAATGCACTAAGATCAGGCAGTGATGTCTGCTTTCTTAGTAGTGATTTTTTGTTTAATGTTAAACATACCGAGGCATTTTTTGTATGCTCATTTTTGCCTTTGGTTTTTTATTTGTATTTTTAATTCTATCTTAGTTTGTACTTGTACACCCTAAACCCACTAACCACCTCTTCTCTCCCATGCAACCCACACTCCTCCCATACAATAAACACCCAGAGGACTAGTGAATGAACCCACCAAAACACGCAAACTGCACATTACTCTAACCAAGCTACAAACCCAATCACCTCAGCCAAGAAACAAGACAAACATCCGGACACAACAGCCCCGTGCACAAACCAAAGCACATCTAGAAAACTCACATGCACATGCCAATTGCTCCTGGTTCTACATGCATCAACAGATGAGCACAACCTCTATCTCTCACTAACCAACCCTCTCTCCCTCACTAACCAATCCTATCCAATTTCCCGCGCAGAGCCACATATGCACCTTGAAACCATGAAGATGGCAGCAGTGTGCAGTATAGATCAACTTAACATGTATACTAATTGTAGATTTTCAACTTTTTCACTTTCGCTACTGCTTCTTACTCGCAGCCGGCCCTCCATTTTTTATTAAATTTCAAATATTATTTAGCCCTTAATTAGTTTGTTCTCTTTATCTCATTTTACATTGTAATCCCTTTTTTCTTTTAGCGTTCAATCGCTCAATTCTTCAGGGTGCCATTATCATATTTTTGTCTCTAGTATTCTGCACTGTTTAAAGCATGCTACTCACATTATGGCATAATGAAGTAGTTACTTGATGACATCATCACAAGATAGCATGCACGCTATCAGCACATGGCTCTAATTGTTCTGCTGTTTCAGATAACCCTGGTTTCTACTACAGTTTGCCCGGTGTACCAGCTGCAGTGAATACACACATGCTCCAATAATGTAATTAATTGAATATTGAAAATGTAATTCATACATTCTGAGTGACCGTTTTCACAGTTTTTGATTGGGTACTGTATTTTAACAAGTTGTTCATTTTGAGTGGACCTCTACTTTTTTGTGGATTTTCACTAATTAGCATAGTTTGAACTTTGCATTCCACTATGAGTAGTGTTTGAACACCTTAGATGTCCTTTAATGTGGAAATCATGTATGTCTTGGGTTAACTGTATGCATAGTGCATTTTACTTCATAAAGGATCGCCTTTTTCATTTCATGTTATATTATTTGTTTTTTAGACTATGCCCTGATGATGGACTATGGGTCCGAAATGCTTGGGTTATCTTATTAATTTGCTTCATCATATTTCTTACAAGACGGCTACATTAAATATACCTGACCACAAACTTGTATTGCATGCAGGAGCTTTATCTTTACATCTCGGAAGGACATTATACACATAGGGTCTCATTACGAGTTGGGCGCAAAGGGATACCGGGCACCAGTAAGGACACCGGTGCCGGTAATCCCTTTGCGCCCTATCCCGAGTTCCCTTAGCAGGTCCCTTCCTTAACGCCTGTTTTTACCAGGCATTAAGGACGGGACCCGTTAAGGGACTTTAGAGCTTATAACGGTACTGCAATTTGCGGTACCGTTATTAGCTCCTTCCCCCTTCCCATTGAGCTCTATGGGGGCTCAAATGGGAATGGGGAATGGCTTTTTCAATGGGGACTTACCGGTCCCACAAAGGTCGGAATAGACCGGTAAGTCCCCATTGAACGAGGGCGGACTCGGTACCGGTATTGGAGTTAGTCATGGCGCTAATAATGCCATGATTACCTCCATATTCGGAATGAAGACCATAGACATGTTTTGGTTGTGTGCACGTATTTGTAACCACACAGTACTAATACAACAATCATTGCTTCCTTTTTTTGTGCATATGTACCTCGTGTGCCACTAGACATTACTTTGCTGCTTCTCTATTACACCATTGTACTGCAAATTAACTAATATATCAAATGGTGTATCTTATGTTGTGCACACTTTTCTCAGGATTGATTAGGTTGTGAGCATTGCCACTTTAGTCAGATGGCATGGCGTCAGTAACAGAGTGATCATAAAGGATTGAGCTTACTGTCAGCAATATAGGCAGCTTTCTGATGAAAGAGTGTTTACATCTTTCAGCTGCAATGCAATTCTGTTTTCCTCAATGCAACTTTGACAATAGCTCAACATTAAGAATGTGCTCTAGTTGGAGGAATGTTAATTATGAGTGTCGGCAAAAGCAAGTTAATTGCTGATTGTCCTGCTGTTTGTAACCAACCCAATGCAAGTCTCATGCTCAACCTTTTACAAATTGTACAAGTGAAATTCTGTCCACCTGCTCAACAAAACCCTTCCAGATTGGAATGAAGACCTATACAGACACTTCTCAAATGTGTAGTGGGGAATAATCGTGCCAGATATTCCGAAACTACACAGGAACCTTGTGAATTGACTCGGGTAAGAACATATCTTCCCAGTTCCTGCATTGGACCAAAACATGAACATACTCAGCACTCTGCAACATATTGGGCAGAGAAGGTTTATAGTACCATATATGTTCTACATCTACTGCAAGGTACATGTCATCTGGTACAACATTTGTGAATGTTTTAGCTTGGATTTACATGCAGACTTTGGAAAAGCAGTCTTGTTTAATAGCCTATGAGACTTTTATGCTATCACTGACTGTTAAGGATTGGTGATGGGCAAGGAGATGAACCTGCATGATTGAGAAAACCCCCACAAATTTATGAGTGGTAAGCTGGTGGTGGAAAATGAACAAGAAACTCTAAGCCTCAGAACAAGATGGGATGTTTTCTATCACGCACAAGTGCTTAAGAAACACCGCCCCGAAATAGCTCTCCAACAAATGTGCCAAACCCCACTCCGACAGACTCATTCGGGCCACTACCTCGCACCACCTCACCAATCCCAAATTCAAATGAGCAAAAGCCCAGGGGCTGCAGCTTCCCATTCGTGGATGCCAACTGGTGGAATCCCTCCCCCTGTCTCTTAGATCTGACCACTCCTTCAGGTCTTTCTGCAAAAAACTTAAAACCTGGTTCTTCAGGCAAGACTCATAGATCACACTTTCAAGCCCCTTATTTGCGATCACTCTCTCATTACTGTTTTTCTACCTCATGTATGTACTGCAATTATTGCCCGGATGGCTTTGGGTTCAGTGCGCTTTGCAAATGCCAAATAAATAAATAAATACGATTGCATTGACTTATACAGCTCCTGACGCAATGGCTGTTAAGATCCTGTCTCTTTGTTAAGTCATCCGGAAAATGGCGTGTGTATTGTGCTTGCTTTTTTGTCCTTCCCTGTGTGTTTGGCTGGATGTTTGGATTTATGCAGTGAATGATTAGTCAATGTATTAGTAATGTAATGCATTGTTTATGATATGAAGGTGGTTGTTGGGGATGGGTGTTATGCAAATCAAATCCATAATCGGTATTCTATCTAACACAGATCTAGTACCCGGTCCTGTGTCTCCAATTGTTGTATTTTAAAATTAATCAAAATAATTATAATAATCATAGATAAATAAACTCCATGAGGGTCAAAGTTTGGTGATGGGCAAGAAAATGTCAGCACATAAATGAAAAAAACATCAAGAATGTACAAATGGAGAAATGGTTGGTAGAAATGAGCAAGTGTTCCATCAGAAAACAATATTCTCTACAGTCTTAGAACAGGATGAGATGGTTTCTGGAGATTTGGCAAATTTACATTGACTTTTTCATCTACTGATGAAATGGTGGACAAGATACTGAGCCTCAATACAAGTGTGGCAGTCTGGAATTATTAAGGGTGCAGTAGCAACATACCTGCACCCATGCAGGTCTGTACTGCTATAAACAAAATTTGCAATAGATTCAAATCACAGATTATTTCTCAAGGCGTACCAAATGGTATCACTCGTTTTTAGGGTTCTCTGAAAACAATCAGGGCAAGTTTGTAAAAGAATTATTTTGTGTTTATTTCACAAAGAGAAATTAAATGAATTAAGCATGAATGGTTTATCAACAATAAAAAACATAATACAAAAAACAAATAGATGCAAACACAAATGATTTCCCATTTAACAGGTGGCACTTTTGCCGAAACGTTGTTTGATGATGTCAATTTGAACTTTCTTAGTGTCTTTCTTGGACTCCATGGGAATGAGGACTAACATTTACTGGTGCCTGACCTCCCTATCTGCCAGGGCTTGTAATGACCCGGTGGCACCAGGATGTCAGGCACCAGTGAAGTGTTGTGAGTCGGGTGCCGCCGGACTCGTAATGAGACCCACTGCCTCTCTGGGATGCCACCAGGAATAGTGTCTGTATCTCTGCATGTTTTTCAGTATGGAGTGTGTGGCAAGTCAATTTCCCTGTATTGTGATACAGTATTGGTTATATCATGGGAGGTTGTTTGGGATGGTGGGTTGTGCTGTCCATATTCATTTGCTAATGTATTACTGATCTAGTACATGTATAGTACTATGTCTCGAGTATTTCCTTGTATTCTTTTAAAATTAATAACATTTGTTGAAAGCAATTGAAAATTAATAAATGGCCTTTCATTAAGGAAGAAACAAGAACATAATTAGCAAAGTATGGAATATATGGGACATTTAACATGTTTCCATTACATGACATTGAGAAACATTCACTAGCTTTACTACCTGTGATTATTTTGTAACCTTCCCAGTGGGGGATGACATCAGTGTTCCATTGTACTAACTATATCATTCTGCCATTTTCGACAATGCTCAAAACATTACCTTCAATCTTTCCCACTCTTCAATTCCTAGATTGTCATCCATGAGAAACGAAATGCTCAAGCTTTCACCAAACAAATACCATAAAACACCTCTTGAATGCCAAATTTTTTCATTTTCTTTTTAGACGATGTGCCATATCCAACCTTCATGCTCCCTGCATGCCTCTCGACATGAAGGCAGAGAAACAATAGATGTGCCTTGCTCTTAGGCCCATCACCACAATCATCGGCAGGGGACTAACACACATTAATAGCCGGCGAGAGACAATCAGAATGCAACAAGCATTCTGATTGGCTCTCGCCGGGTCATTACCCGGCCGAGAATCCTTCGATTCTCGGCTGGGATTCCAGCCGCCTTGTCCTCGGCGGGGACGTGGCAGCCCCTCAGCCAATGAGGAGGCTCGAAGCGGGGCCATCCCCGCTCTGAGCCTCCCCACGACTGAGAAGCTGCCTTCGCCCCCCGCCGGGGACTCGGGTAAGCTTTTTCTTTTTCCTTCCGTCCCTCCCCCTACCCCACTTACCTTTTTGCACCTGCGTCCCCGCTGGGCAACAATAGCAGGCTCCAGCAGTGTGGAGACTCGGAGCGGGCCATCCCCGCTCCGCACCTCCACACGGCTGGAGGCTTCCATCCTCCCCCAGCGGGGACGCAGGTACGTTTTTTTTTCCCCTCCCTCCCTTCCACTCTCCCAACCCCACTTACCTTCTCCTTCTTTTTTATTTCTTTTTTGACTTCTCTGAGGTCATGTTTATTAGAAAAAATGCCTTCCATCACATTTTAGTTGGCCTAAATGTCACTTATACCACCCATTGAGCGGCTCTAGCATGATGTGCCTACTGTTTCACACTGCAGCTCCCTGATGATTATGCAGAAGGAAACATGAAGGAACTTTTGCCATGAATTTGGGAAACATACATGGTTGTCTAACCTGAGTTATCTTATTTTGTATGCACAATTAATGCATCTGTGTGTTCATGAACACTGAATTGATTCACTGAGTGGCCCTAACATTATGAAGGTTTTACCTCTGGCTGATTACAATTGCATACATTAGTTACTAAAGGTATGGTCAAAGAGGCTCTCATTTATGGAGGCTGACCAAGCAGAGGACTCGTAAAATATATTGGAATTTGCCAGGTACAGTCAGTCAAGCTTAGCACAAGATATTAAGTTATTTTTCTTTGAGAGAAGCATTACGAAGTTGTATAGCAGATTATGCTCTGTACAAAGTAAAATCAGAAAATATAATCATGAAGGATGATTGAAGTGAGATTTGAAAGCATTTGGAACATCAGCAACATTATTAAACAGAACTGTGACAGTGGTAGGTTTTTGAAAACAAAAACGTGTGCAGCTCTTCACTCTCTCCATTGTCTGGCACTTAAAGTAACTGATATTAACTATGCATTGTGTATCTACTAGAGGCACCACACCATATATATTGTCCAATGCACAGCAGTTGTGCAACGTCAACGAGGATACAGTACCCTTTTACATCTATGCCTGGGAATTACTGGGTGGGGCTATTCAAGTGTCTTATCGTACATACACTGTGCAATACGGTATTGGTTGCCATCCTTTATCTGCATTCCGTACAGTACAGAATACAGTTGATACCTCTAATCATTTTCATTTTAACAATGGCGAACCATGGCGAACCAAGCAACAGCCCACAGCAGGGTACAGTAAAAGTGGTGTATTGGTAGTATAGCTCAGTGGCAATGCGCTCGTCTAGGAAGTAAGACGACGGAAAGCAACACAGATTTGAATCCTGGGTCCACGCTTAGAAACCTCCTCAGTATTAAGCACGTTATAAACAACCAATAGTAATTATATCTATTGTTGTGGATCACGGTGATCACAGAATATACACTGAAATTATAAATCTTAAGACACCAACTGTAAGCAGATAAGTGGGATACTCTGCAGGTCCACTTTTACATATTTAATTACCACGTCTCTGAAGGGCTGAGGGTGGAAAGTTCTACTGCTCTCTCATCAAGTGCCCTCCACATACGAATTTTGCTTGGGGAAAACGCGTTTGATGCTCACAGCTCCTATCTCACTTGATTCACAAAGGCTGGACATGAATGGACTATGCCCAATGCCCTGTATATACTGCAGATCTTCAGTAGACCAGATCAGACTTGATGGTAAGAATTAAGCATATATATCGCAGAGCCTGGCCACTAAAATGGATAACCTGCACTCAGCGCAACACTTGGAAGGCTATGTCTACCTCATGTAAGTGCACAATACTGTGAAGAAGGCAAAGGTGGGCTGGAGATCCCACTAGAGTAATGAATAATGCAGCTGGCCACCTACAAAATGTTGGGCTGTGTAAAACACTGAACTTCTCAGCCGACCGTCCTCAGGTTGATCGGTCCGCCCAATGACCTTCGATGAGTTCCGGCCTCAATACTTCTCCTGATCTTATCATCACTGATGATCCTACTTGCTACTGCAGCTTCGCACTGAAAATGAAATGTCTTCTATTCTTCTTTTGTAAAAATCTTATTGATTAAAACAAAAAAAAACAAAAACAAAAAAAATAATGCATTACAGGCTATGATGATGTCCAGAGCTGGGCAGTTGTCTCTGTTATTACAACTGGGTGAGTTTATGGGCAGCTAGAGCACATGAACTGAATCACATTACAGTATGGTTCTGTAGCAGGATGTCTGTGGTTCTTAGACACCATGATAGGTGACAGCATTGGGAGGCCTCCCTATGATATTATGAGGTATAAATGGGTCAGCAGGAAGGTCAGGAGATTACTGAAGGAAAATTGAATGTAATTGAAACCCCATCCAGGAGTCATAGAAGGGAAATACTGTGACATGATTTCTACTGAGAACACTTTTAGCATTTAGTGACCTTTTATGGATGCTGCTTGATCCAGTTCCAGAACAAGGTCATTTTCCAGCATCTGGACAATACGTCGGCTACAATAGTCTTGTGTTGTTACATGTGCCAACTCTGGGCCAACCGTCTATTTATCTTCTCAGACTGAATACCTTGATCAAAAAAACATGTGCACCGCCCTGCTGCTAGAAATGAATTCCTTCGATTTATCCATTCTATTGCACACTTTTAATCCTAGTCCTAAGCCAGGTGGTAAATGGGGGGCACTGTTGCTCCGCTTCAAGTGCTATATTTTGGCATTTCCACCACTTGTGCCTCCTTGTGCTTCATACTGTTTCCTTCACAATCACAAAGCACCTGCTGCCTGGAGAGCAACATCATGCCCATGAGAAAATATTCCCTTGCAACAATTAATTGGACCCCGTTTGGCATCTCTTCCCATTCTGACTTTCTCTCCATGAGCTCCTGGGCCCAACAGTGAAAATACAATTCAATAAAATGGATGTTAGGGAGAATTATCCAGAATGGCTTCTTTCCCTTACCTACTGAGTCCCTCAGCAGCTTTGCTGGATTTCTAGGATTTATTTTTTTCACCTGGTAAGAGTGTGAGCCTTTTTTCCCACTCTTACATGAGTTTTACTGTGTGTTTTACATGTTTGTGTTCGTAGATGTGGAGTTTCACCTACTCCATAGGCATCAACAGCACCCTTAGTACAGTGACACAGGGTTATCTTTTTCAGACTGCCCACTTTAAACTCCATATTCTGGGACTGACTACTGTCTCTCAGAACATGCCATTGACTGTATTAGTCTTTTTACATTCACAGACCCACTACAAACTATCTTACATAGAATACTGGAAAGGGTTAATAATGATCCCTTTTTGTCTGTCTCTCATGGAACATTATTACGTTCACCTTTCATTAGGATTTGGCTGGTGGCAGTGGTATCGACCATATTTTCCTACCGTGGTCTATGAAAATAGCCTTGCTACCGTTTTAGGCTGTGTTAGTTGCCTCAAACTTAATTCCGCTGGATCCCATTTACTTTTATTTGATTCCGGCTGGGTTTATTCGCCATTTCCTTTTGTAAAGGTATTTCTCGTGTTTTACACTGCGCGCCAAACCAGGTTTGGTTCCTTTGTTCGCCGTCCTTTGGCGGGCTTCTGCATAGAAGCCCTCCTTAGGCGCATGAGAGACTAGGTAGACAGGATGTGAGGGAGGGGTTTTAGGTCCCCTGCACAGGGTCTCCTTGGCGACCCAAGTTGCAGTCTGTTTGATTGGCTAGGTGACTGTCCTGCCAGGACAGCCAACCTGCTGCGTGATTGACAGCCAGGCTGTGTGAATGGGGGAAAACTGGATAAAAAGCCGGTCACTGGGACTTGGTATACAGAGTCGCCACTGGATCGAGAGAACTGAAGAGAAGCTGAAAGAAGAGTACCACTACCACGATTGAACCGCTCAGGGAAGCCCTGCTGCGGGTCAGAATCTCCAAATAGAGAAGATCTGCAAGGAATCTTCTTCCCTTGAGCTGGTGGGACCAACCACTTCGCCAAACAACAAGCAAGGCCTCCCCCCCTGCTCGAATTTGCTGTGCATCGTACAGTCTACCGGATAGCCAGGAGGCTTGGACCCTGTTTGGATTTTAAGGATCACACCTTTTATTTTTTGCTGTGCTCTGCTGCTGGTTTCTTCCCTGGGCAGTGCCGGGCCCTTCAGTCTTCCTACTTTGTGTCAGTCTGACAGTCACTTCAGGAACCGGAGCCTGCAGGACCTGCCAGAAACTTCTGCTTCAGCTACAGCCTTCTTCTTCATTTAAGGTACTGTTCTAACCCGGTTGTTCGTTCTGTCCGACTGCGGTGAAAGTGTTTGAAATCTTTCGCCAATCCGAGGGCTTGTCTTATCTACTCTTTTAAATAGCTGTTCCTTCAACCAGCTTCATTTCGAACTCTTGGCAAAGACTTAACCGCAAACTACTCTTAACTGTGTGATCCTCTGCAAAGACTCTGTACCATTAACATTGGCCCAGGCATATTGATTTGAATCCTCATTGTAGCAAGTCTTTTCTAGATTGCTCTGCCTACTTACTTGTTGGTGCTGCTTAATTTTGTATAACCTTGTCTTTCCCTCCCTTTTAAATTGCAGGAGTGTCATTTTGCTCACACTTCATTTTGAGCTTAACTTATCCAGAATTAATTAGGTGTTGTGTAGTATATTACAAATGTGATTTTTCTACTGCTTTACTTAGTGAATTGTTTTACCACTGATGTGTAAATAAATGTATATTCTTTTACTCAGAAACCTTGAGTCAGTGTTTGTTTGAACCATAGTAATTGCTGTCCTTTGTGTAACTTCTGATACTGCTCGCTTTACTGTTGAGATAAGTCTGGCTGCTCAGCCATCGCTACCACTTTACTGTGTAGTACATGCTTGTACCAAAGGTGCATTTGTACTGTCACTTGTAGTCTTAATTATGTGTGATGTTCCCAAAGGGTACTGCATATGATTCTGCCTAACATTGACGGTTACATAATTGGAGGCCATCAGCAATTGATGGATAAAGTATTATTGTATCTGCCTACTTTTCAAACCCACTGAGATGGAAATTAGGAGAGCCTGGAAGTGTATGCAACCCTATAGCACAAATACTTGGTTCTTCAGATAGTGTGTAAGGTTTAATTTTCACTTTTTACTCTGCCAGCACTTTCTGGCCAGTCTTTCTCAATATCAGTTATAGCTTGTTATTCATTGCAAACAAAACTCATGCTAGTGATCAAAGAACTTGGTGCTAGTGATCAAAGTAGTGGGTGTTACCTTGAATACAATGGAATAGAAGATGTGTGTATTTGTGATTAAAGGATTTATTTTTACCTGTGTGTGGTTGTAGTGCTTGCAGTAGAGATGTACTTTACTATAATCAAATCTATTACTTACATGATTGTGTAATTTTGCTTTACTAACTGACTGATGTTTGATTACTTCATCATGAATACAACCATGTAATGCTACTACCACTAAGTACTAATAGTCTTGTAGACCTCAGGAGATGGTCATTATTCCATGATTATGACTGCTCTGTTGGTCTAGGTGGCTATATAATGTGTTATTTCTAAAGCACAGACATTACACGTGGTTCTTTAGTTGCTGTTAAAATCTGTTATGGTCCGAAATACAGTTTTGTTCCTGGTTCTTTAGAGATTCACTTGTGAGTATGTGGATCATTTTTTCCACATGTTTTACCACACCACCAAATCTCCACCACCAATGCATTGCTATGTCATTAACACTTTGTATAATGACCCTACCCCAACTTAAAATGTATTATGGCGATAAACATATTTATATTACTAACTACACTTTGGTGATTTAATGATTTTCTTGCTAATGTCCCAGAAGTGTGAACCCTTTTTATCATCTTTTGAGCAAACTGTTACCCGGGCTGTTACCCATGTCTCATGCATTGGTGGTAGCCAATGATGTGGCTACAACTCTCATAGCACACAGAGTAACCCACCTCATGCCCTTCCAAGAAAACCCACATCTAATCCATTACTTGTTTTTTTCAATACATTTGTCCAGTGAATTAGCATTGCTGGAGAATTTCAGTTGAAATACAGATTCCAACTCTTGTGAATTAACATGATCATATCTTTAGAATCTGAGGTCTGAATATAGTAGAGTTAAATGTACAAAGTCAACATGGATGCTTTAGCAGTAGTTGGATAAACATAACAGGGATTTGGGCTTGGGAAGGAAAATGCAATGGGGGATGAATAATGAATGTTAAAGCTGCTTCCATAAAAAGAAAACGGTAAATTCAACATATAAATAGAGTGTGCCGGTGAAACAGTTGGTTTTAAGGTTGCCGCAGCAGACCTAGAAAGGTTGTTGTTGCAAAATTTAACTTTTTATAGTTCAGGAGAGAAGAAGGAATCATTTTGGATACGGGAAGAGGTCATGTTGTGAAGAAGGGGTTGTGCTAACGTAAATAATGATGTACGCGTAACAAGAAATTCAGAGTCAGAAATTGAGTTTGTTTTCGATACACTTTTGACTTTTGGGAGGCTGATGTTTGTCTCTCTCATGGCCTTTGCTGGGTGGATTTGGAGGCCAGTTTTGGTGAGTGGATATTTTGTGCACCGTCCGAGGAGAAACAATAAAAAGACAGTGTGAGGTCCTTCCTGGAGAAGATCAGCCAAACCTCAGGCTGTCAGTGGGAGCATTGGGCACACAAATCCGGTACTGAGCAGAAAGATGACCTATGCTATGAAGTCAGAAAGGAGTCAGTGATGAACAGCACAGAGATTGGGGAAAGGACGCTCTAGACCAGTCCAAGAACAGAGGGCACAGAAAGCATCCAGGTACAGTGTGAATGGTAAGTTATATTATAGCAATATTAATAGCCTCACATAGCTGATTGGCAAAGTGTCAGTTCTGACCTAGAACTCTGTGCCAGGGTTTGGTCAAGGACTGTTTTAAATTCAATTGGAAGGTTTTCTTTTCATG
Source organism: Ambystoma mexicanum (assembly GCF_040938575.1). Classification (NCBI taxonomy): domain Eukaryota; kingdom Metazoa; phylum Chordata; class Amphibia; order Caudata; family Ambystomatidae; genus Ambystoma; species Ambystoma mexicanum. The sequence goes on from NC_090924.1 coordinate 1,250,847,728, forward strand.
TAGAGGCTCCAGATATTTTACTTACCATGTAACTTTGGGGCGGGTGTGTTAGCAAAGAGAATAAGAAAACAATGCTTAGCATATTTCATTTTTTTTTTATTTCATTGTTTAAAGTGCAGACCTAACTCAAGAGCAACGGGGTACTGTACAGGGTGTGGTAGCCATCATATGGGCTGTTAACAGTAGCGCATTACAGTGAGTTATGTCTGTGAATTGTTAAAAAAGCCATGTTTTGATTTGTAAAATAGGAGAATTGTAGGGTTAATCAGATAGGATGCCTGGATTGAGTTTCAAAGGGTGGGTGCGTGACAAGAGAAGGATTGTTTGAGGGTCCTCTATTAGCAGGTGAGTTTTTAATCAAGTTGGTCATTTTGGCACGCGAGGAACATTTGGAGCTTAGGGACCAGGTAGGCTGATGTTACTTGTGACTGCTTTGTAGATGATATGTGCAGTCTTGATTAGTTTCCTGCCCTGGAGAGGAAGCCAATGTAGTTTGTGTAGCACGCAAGTGATTCAGTCAAATTTCCATGTACCTGCAATAAGACGTGCTGCAGCATGGTGGACTGCTTTTAGGGGAGCTAGGTGAGAGGCTGGGAGCCCCATCATTAGGGAATTCCCCCCATCAATGTGCAAGGACCTGCAGTATTTTCAGGAAGTCCTGCAGTGGGAAGAAAGGTTTGATTTTGAGAAGGGTGGAGAATACTGAACGATATAAAATAACTGTTTTGTTAACATCTGGATTGCAATATAGGATGAAATACTGTTCATCTATTTGTGTGATAAAAGCAAATATGTTTAAAGTCATAACTTATTTGTTTAATAACAGTTTCATCACTGTTTTCTTTATTGTGAGTGATGTCCCGGGTGATAGAGGTATTATCTATCAAATAACTTATTAATATTAGTGAACATTTTAACAAGAAGTACATAAATGTGTTATTCAATTATGCTCTGAATTAGAGTTTTTTAATGTCATGCATTGATTAATAAAGGTATAGTCCATAATGCTGAATGATGGTACGCAGTCTAGCAATGTCATAGCTGAGCCAAGAAAAGAAAGAAAGGCAGCATAGAATGGGAACGATAACAAAATTATCCTTTAGAATCCATGTTCATTGGAGGAACATACCGATTACGAAGTTAAACTTGGTTATGTAAATGGTGGCCTGCCCAATTTCATAGGAATATTTTCCTCTGGTGCCCACATCGTATGTAGGCCGGAACCAGAAGGAATTTCTGATGTGAAGCACATGGTGACTGTATGAATTAGCTTGTCTTCTTATGTTTGCAGCAAGTAAGCAACATCGCTCTCTATTTCATTGTTCATTGTGGAAGGCTAGTGTGGGTGTATTTGTGGGAGCAAAGGTTGTATTTTATCTGATAATTCATTGATGGAGTTGTCCATGGGTTTTAGAACTGAAAAGATATTCAGTCCTTCATAAAAGGTAATCCTACAGATGTTGATATATCCATCAACATTTGTGTTAAAATTATTTGGTGGTGGTACTTAGATTCATTGTCAGCACAGCTCTAATATCATCAGTGTAGTATTAGCAAGAGTCTTCAACGGGTACAGTACACATCATCAGACAATTAATTTGGCATTTTTGGGGCTAACACATAAGGGGCATGCAATGCCGGCCCCCTTACAAAAGGCCCACAACTAAGGCTGCTGCTTCTTCCCCTGTTTGGCCCTCTTCAGGGCTCAGTGTGGCACAAGAGCTTGCCACGGACCATCTCGTGCTCTACAACATCCTGCGTACTTATGCAAGGTAAGCCGCATTGTGTGTGTGCACCTTGCAATTATATTTCTTTGATGTGATGTTTGATTATGTTTAGTGGTGCTCAGAGGGTCTACTAGGAAGGGCCATTTGAAGATGGCCGCCACACCGATGAACAATGCATCACTTGCTTTGCCTTTCACTTTTTTGACTGCCTCCAGACTCGGTTGATTGGAGGACTTTCACTCTTATATCCTGTGATGCAGGGAGCTGGCAAGCAACTCCGGCCCCCTCACAAAGGCCCACAACTAAGGCTGCTGCTTTCTTACCCTGTCTGGACCTGTCTGGGCCTGTCTGAGCTGGCCTCCTGCCTCCTACTGTCTGGACCCTCCCCACAGCCCGTCACCTGTTCCTCCCAGACTTGAACACTGTTGACAACATCTGGACTGCCTCATTGAGAGGCCTTCACTCTCTACATCTGGGGCCAAAGCTATAGTTCCAATACCTACTTTTCTCTATGGCATCTGAAATGCAGTTTTCCCAGACCACGATTATGGCCAACTTCTCTATGTAAGTTCCACACCTGCTTCAACCCCTGTCCTTGCCTAGAGGCAGACTCTCCAGTTTTGTTTGGTAAAACACTGCTGCAGTTCTCCCCCTCTGGCTGGATCGATACAGTCAATCCTGTAACTGTTCAGTAATTTTGAGACTTGTCCCAACTTGACTCCATGCTACTTAACCTGTACTCTATGCACCTTTTTGTAGTCCTGCCATAACTGGATGTTAATGTGGCAGCACATGAAGTACATGGACCTAAACTGTAACCTACCTAATTTGACCTTATGCAATCCTCAGAATTTTAATTGCTCTAAATAGACTCAGAACCTATTTGAACCTGCATAATTGATGTTTCCCTCCGCACCATGCGGTGAGGCTTTCCCAATCTGTGCACCCATATTAATGCTGCTTCTCACATATTTGTACCTGCATAATTGATATAGCACCCGTACCATGAGGTGAGGCTTTCCCAATCTGTGCACCCATATTAATGCTGCTTCTTTCCTATTTGTACCTGCATAATTGATGTAGCCTCCCACATCATGAGGTGATGCTTCATATTATTGTTGTTTTTTACTTATTTGTTTTTGCGTACCTGATGTAGCCTTCGCACCATGAGGTGAGGCTTTCCCAATCTGGGCATCCATATTAACGCAGCGTTTTACCTATTTGTACCTGCATAATTGATGTAACCCCCCCTCACCATGAGTTGAGGCTTTTCCCAATCTGTGCACCCATTTTAATGTCACTTTTTACCTATTTGTTCCACCATACCTGATGCTGCTTCTTTCCTATTTGTACCTGCATAATTGATGTAGCCTCCCACATCATGAGGTGATGCTTCATACTATTGTTGTTTTTTTACTCATTTGTTCTTGCATACCTGATGTAGCCTTCGCACCATGAGGTGAGTCTTTCCCAATCTGGGCACCCATATTAACGCAGCTTTTTACTGATTTGTACCTGCATAATTGATGTAACCCCCCCCCTCACCATGAGTTGAGGCTTTTCCCAATCTGTGCACCCATTTTAATGTTGCGTTTTACCTATTTATTCCAGAATACCTGATGTAGGCCCCCGCACCCTGAGGTGAGGCTCCACCAGTTTGTGTACTCTCAACTATTCTGTTTGCAACGAATATGCACACTCTTGCACTTCTCTATGTACTATGTACTTTCTGTAACTAGAGCCTATATGCCTCCAAGTTTTGTGCGCTGAAATAAATGTGCATAAATCAGATCAAAATAAATCATAATCTTAAACCTTTAACATGTTCAATGTGTTTGCTTTGGGTGCATTTGTGCCATGAAATGAACCAATCTCAATGTTAGGTCTCTGCATGATAAATTTGTATTCTATTTCACTAATCAAGTTTGCTGTAAGTGTTGATCATAAAACATATATTGTGACAAAGATATACTCTTCATAGGATGGCATTTTACTAGGCAACATGTGTTTTGAAGGTGCTATTAATAACCCTGACGTTCTGGAAACAAGAATTCTAAATATAGTATAGAAGTTACCTACATGATATGTCAATCATATATTTATGTCAACATAAACACACAAGTTTATACTTGTTACATATTGTATGTAATAATAGAGAGGATTATTAACTTGTACAGAGGATTGTCAAACACACTGCCACAAGATCTCTCAGGGAGGGGTACTCTAACCTTATCCTGGTGCCTAAAACCAAAAAGGCCTGTGCAGGAGGATCCAGCTTCCCCACGATAGCAGCCACACAGTGGAATGCCCTTCCGCCTAACCTAAGAATGATTCAGTCCCACCTAGCTTTCCGCAAAGCACTCAAAACACAACTCTTCATCTAACTGATAAACTGTTTTCTTATGTCTACTAAAATATGTGATGAATACTGTACCTGTAACTAAGAGACCTCTCGCTCACATGTAACCCTGCTTACTGAAAAGTCTTTTAAAATTCCTGTAACAAGCGCCACAATGCCTCCGGGAAGTAGGTGCGCTTTACAAATGCAAATAAATAAATAAATAAATAAGTAATACATTATGTAGCTATATATAAATATATACAATGTTTTAACTTATATTCTTGCAAAAACAAAACTATAGTACATACGTCAACAAACATTTACGAGCCACACACAGCAAAAAATCACACTGTCAGATCATTTGTGGATTCAATTATAGATATAGCAAAGGTGCAGACCCAGATGTAATGTACACTGATGTACAATCCTATCCCACAATTCTGGGTCAACAAACAGGCTGTGTAAGGAATAAAAAAGCCATTTTATAAAAATAAAATCACTTGAATGATGGTCCCCTAACATTATGTTTGGGAATCCACCACAGTGAAATAGCAGTACATTTGTGTTGCTATGTGACACTTAGTGCGAAACCATGCAGTTCCACAATAGATCAATTAATTACATTTCTGAATGTGTTTAAACCTAAGTAATAAAATACCAACACCAAGCAGCACACTTAGTTCTATGCAACGTTGCCTCTTGTCAGACACAGTGCCTCACTACGACTTTGGATGCCGCCAGAGTTGTTTTTTTTCTAGCGCCAGAGAATTACCAGGTCATTACGGCCCCGCCAGATCCGGTAATTGCCCGTTCTCGGGCGCTTGTAAAAAAATGCTATCCATTCCCATTCGAGCCCCAAAGGGCTCAATGGGAATGGGGAGGCATGATGCACCAGCACCATTCAGAATGGTGCCGGTGCATCTGACATGGTATTCTCGCGGGGGTCGGTCCACCCACCAGGTCAGACCTGGCATGCGTAAAGGCACCTACAAGTAGAACTCGTAGTTACTGTACCGGCTAACTTGTAATGAGGCCCACTGTGTTAAAACCTTCTAAACGTTTGAAAACAATGAAACTCCCTCCCATTCCACCCACTCCTAGGACTTAGCAGAAACATTGTTCTAGAGGGTCTCTGTCTAATTGCATTTGGGATGTTATTTCCAATTTGGAAAATTGTTTTAAATCACAGAGCCATCCAGGATCCTCAAGTATTTCCAGAGAATTCCCAGTTACCTGGCCCCTTCTGCTCTTTCTCTCCATTCTCTAGGAAAGCAGGTCTGCTTCAGGTAAAATCTCCCTTGGTTGCCTCATTGATGAGGCCCGTTATCTCCAGATAATATCAAAGTTCAGCAATCATTCATTTGAAATAGGTGTTCCATTTTCAGAAGTGTTCACAATCCCAGCTCTTCTGACTCCTTGTTTGTTTCTACTTTTAAAATTGGAAATATGTTCACACTATTTCATTGTCATGTCACACATTTTGATTAGTCACATTTTTCCATTTGCTTGCATAATAAACAAAGATTCCCCGGGAATACACCCTTTACGTTTGTAAGTTGACCATAGTTCTGACCATGCGAGAGGACACTGTGAACACATTTAAGCTCAAAATCAAAGTTTTTTTTTAAACAATTTTTATTATTTTTTCAGTTTACAAACAACACAGCACTCCCAACAGTGAAAGTTATAAATGACCAAACATAATATATATTTGCCACTGCAATCCACCCCTACCCCCTTAAATAGAGCTTACTCCATTACACCTTTAATCCTCCTCCAGGGGCTCCCCTCCATCCATGCTTCCAGAGGTATCATGTTCACTTGGACTGGCCCGGGTGGGGTTGGTTAAGGTAGCCACTATTTTTCTCCAGGCCATCAGTGTTCCCACTTCATCATCCTACCCCCTATAAACTGCTTCATACCATGCTGCTGTTTCCGCTTCAGCCATGTCTGAAGGTCATGCCACCACACCTCTATCCTGGGTCTTGCGTATGACAAGTCCTTGAATTTGCACACATGCTTCATTTTACGTGGTCTAGTAAATCCCCCCACCATGCATGCCCACACCGATTCTACATCTAACTTTATACCTTTTTCAGTGAGGCGGTGGTTAACCTCCCCCCAGAATTTCTGAATCTCCGAGCATGCCCAAAACATGGGTATCATCCCTGCGTTCACTTCCCCACATTTGGGGCATGTTTGTGTTTCTGTGCTCTTAAATCAGACTATCTTTTGGGGGGTCATGTACGCCCTATTGGTAATGTATAGCTGAATCTTTTGTAGTCTCGCATTTCTGGACACCTTCTTGTGGTACCTCTGTGTTCTTTCCCATTGCCCGTCCTGCATGAGTTTCCCCGCGTCCTCCTCCCACTCCCGTCTCAACTGGGTCACCTCTTTCCCAACCCTGGACATTATTAGTTCATAAATCCAGGATACCTCGTACCATCCTTCCGAGATATCATATATTGTCTCTATGGCGGAGTCTGGCTGATCTTCAAGTACTATTTCAGACCATGATGCTCTTATCTGTCTTACCAATCTAGTGTAGGTACTCAAAATCAAAGTTCTTGCATATCTAATTTTAGCAAAAAGACACCTCAATGAGATATAGATTTCTGGATATCCATGTTTTCTGTAAATTCAGTAATATGCTGAATGAATTCATGTCATGAAGTATGAATAATTTCTTAATATTTGTAATTGTATTCAAGTTTGAAAAAGAGTACTATATCAAATGTGGTTTCACATTGGAGAAGAGACTCTAATGGTGGCAACAAATCTGTCCTTTGATTTTACATTGTATTATTAAGTTGCATAAAATATTTGAATTGGGGATGCAAAAACATGTGTTCATTTGGCTATAGCTAATGATTGATCTGGATCAGCTGACAGGGGCTTCTTTTGTTTGCTGAGCCTCTCACAAACTACATCTGGAGAAGTGTTTTGGGAGTAACATAAAATGTTTTCCAGAAAACTCTGTAAAGCAGTGTTGCACACATAAATGATAAACAAATAATTCCAATCAAAAGTGTAAAGCAATTTCCATTAATAACAATAATGAGGCTTTTGGAGTCTTCCCAATAAGCAAATGATCCCCTATGTAAAAATGTACACAAAATATATGTATGTGGTTACTAATGAAATAGCAATCAATGTTTTCACACAGTATGAGACATTCTGGAAACAATATTTCAATAACACCTTTTAGACAATGGCAACAGCGTATAGTCAACATATTCAATGGATAATTAAAAAGCATGGGTTACAAAAAATGCAAACTTATACATGCTCATGAAAATAAAGTAAAATAACACTCTGTAAGCAATCAACATCGTGTAGGGGTCTGCAATAAGGCAACAAGGTGACCAGATCAACACTTCAAGGGCTATCCCTTCATCAGAAAGTGAGGCTTTCTACCTTCCAGGGAAGTCTATTTAAATATACAAAACACGTAACAAACGTTACTCAACTTGTACATTCCAACACAAAATATAAATGATCTTAACCTAAATATAGCCTTGTGACAAAGTTTTTCAGAGGAGAGCCATTAATATGTCCTAATGTATCCAATAAACAACTTTGACACATAAGATACACAACCCAATAAACCACAGGCCAATCATAGATGTAAAATTGATCTGTAAAAAAAAGAGCATAAGGACGTCAAATCAGAATACCCTGCTAGCAAATGCCAAATAGTCGGAGCCAAATATCTTATCATGAAAAAGAATACCTATTTGTCTTGCTATATGTGGCAAATCAATCTGTTCCGGCATCCACAAACTTGAATAAATGAAAGTCATTTAATTAACCTAAAGACAAAGGTATTAAAATGGGAAGTTCTAAATGTGCACAGTTTGTAATCAGAATGTAAGGTCTGGTTCTTACCTAAGTGGTCCAATCTCAAGAATCACCTAAAGGTATGTCGAAATGTAACACAGTGGCCTTCTCTTTATCAAAGACCCACTACGAGTTAAAGTGTAGTACATACAGAAACATGCAATTCAATGGGACAGAACGGTTGCCATATTGAAAAGAAAAATGGTGGTGAAACGTCATAATAAAAATAGAAAGCCCGAAGCCAATCAGTCAAACAAAATGTTCATGTTACATTACATTACATGTGGAGTATAAATGGAATCGCATTGAAAAAATATGAAGATTAACTAAAGTTGGGGAAAGATGTCGAGAACCCAAGTTTATTGGAAGACCCAGTTCACAATGTGAAACGTTAAGTACATTACGCAACATTGGAAGCTCAGTCCTGTAAATGCCTGGCCCCTAACATATGATCAGTTTGCATTCTATTTTACAGAAGGACTGGGGATTTAGTTCTATTGGGATGTTAAGGAAGAGCATTCCAAACACAGGTACCAAATACCGAGAAACATCTATCACCTCTATAAACAAAGTGGGATATGGGTACTACCAGAAGTTTTTTTAGTGATTTTAGAAACCAGATATGCACGGGCCACGTTGTGGAGACACTTAAAGACAAGGCAGAGGACCTAAATAATGCTCCAGCAACTACTGGAATGAGAGGAATAAGGGGTAGCAGGAGTCTTAGCCGATAGTAACTAGACTTGAGCATCTCACTGATTTGTAGATTGTAGGTTAAATTGGATTGCCAATTACAGCCAAGATGTTTTACTTTATGTGAAAAAGCAGTGGGTGTGTCAAAAAATGCAGGACAGTGTGGAAAGTGTTGTGAGTCTTCCAGAAGGTGTCATCACATTGTTTAATATGGCAAAGTAGTTCAACCTGGCGCAGACATACCCACACCTTGCAAATTCTGCTTAACAGCTATATACAAAATTCAGCATAAAAGTGTATAACAGTGCATACAAGTGCATATATATGTATTCTTGAGGTAACATATTCAGTTTCTTTGAGCAGGTCAACAGTCTCAATAGCCCTTGTAGTAGTAATGTCATGAAGGGGATCAATTTGATAAAGGAGATGTAAGATCGAGGAACGGTTTAGATGATAGTCCCCTTTTTGATCAAATATGTTATCAATTCGGAGAACACGTTTATGTGAATTAGCAGCCAGAATTGTATTATAGCTCTGATTCTCAAAACCTTGTTGCAACCTCAAAGGTGTAACCAAGGGTTGCTGCCATTTTGCTGTAATCTATAGACCTCTTGTGAAACATGTCTTGAGTATTTTTCCATGAGATATTATCAATTGTAGAAGCAGCAACATTTTGTGTTGGGATGTAATTTTCTCAAGGGACATTGTCCCCAGTAAACAGGGGTTCAAGTGTCTTGAGAACTGATGAATCAGAGGTCAGAGTTTGCATTCTTTGGTCCTCATTACATCGATGGCCGTAAAATACCGCCCTTACCGGCATGGCGCTATTAACGTGTCCGCCTAGGCAAGAGGCTGCTAATTGCGTGCCATTACGAGTACGCGGACACGAACATAGCACCATGCCGGTAATGACCCTACTGCCATAATGCCGCTAAAGACCCTGAAAAGACCATTAGCAGCACTGATGAAAGCACTGATAGCACTTCCGACCTCCAGCAACACGGAATTAGCGGTGACCAGAAATAGCGTCATCGCACAGGAACGGGAAAGAGCACAGCGGCCATCTTTAAAAACACAAACCATTGCCATCCTCTGCCCCCAGGACCTGCATCCACACCAGTGCCATACCAAACCATCCAGGAAGGCCTAACAATGCCCAAGGCAATCAAAAAAGGAGCAGACCGGCATCAGAAGGAGAAATTTACCAATGAGGAGCACATCATGCTCACAGACATGCTTGCCGCCAATGCGGATGTGGTCTTTGTGAATGACATGCTGCATGAGACCCTAATTAAAAAAAAAGGCCATCTGGGCAGAGGGGGCCCAGAAAGTCAGTGCGGTGGGCACCACCACCCGCACTGTGAAACATTGCAGGAAGCGGTGGGACGATCTCTGCCTCCGTGTCCGCAGCATACTGTCCGCCAATCGGAACCTGGCCATGGCCACAGGAGGTGGTGGAGATTCACCGATCAAACTGAGGGAGTGGGAGGAGACCTGCGCGAGCACCATAGGTGTTGAATCCATAGAGGGAGTCGGCGACATGGAGCGTGGTGCGCCCATAACATCAGATGGAGATGAGTGTCCACATAAAACAATGCACTGTGAACGGTGAGGTGCCCCCCAAATGTGAGCCCTAAATCAGCTCATGGATGCGGCCACAAACATACATGCACACAACCCTGCCCATGTGAGTGTCACACCCCAACACACACACATGCACGCATCACCACAGACATGTGCCACCCAGACCAATGCATGAATGACCCACCCGACAGTCCCATGACCTGAATGTCCACTAATGAAGTCCCAATGCATAGAACAGCATGTTGACCCATCACCAATGCCATCCCCCTCTTTGTCCCTCACAGGCTCACAGACTGACAGCGATGAGCAGGACACTGCGACACATACTCCCCCTGCCAAGAAACAAGCCAGGGCAAAGGAACCAGGGAACACCGCAAGCACATCAAGGGGCACAGGGAGGAGTGCGCTCCTGCAGAGGGGCAAACACAGCAAGCCACCCACGTCACCATGACGTGAAGCTACGGCTGAAACAATTGCTGCACCCACTCCAGTGAACCCCCCAATGCAGGAATCACCCACAGAGGGGCCACTGTCTGCTGCCAACAGTTCAATTGGCGAGGCAGCAGCCACCGCACCGCTGTCCGATGTGGAGGACACCTGTGACTTGGCCATGCAAGAACACACCCCTAGCCCCGACCAATCCAGAGAAGCAATCCCACGGCCAACATCACAAACCAGCAGCCATGCCCAGTCTGGCGATGAAATCGTGGCAGGGTGCTGGAGCCCACAGGTGTCCTCACCTGATGCCCTACCCATGGATCAAGGCGCGGCACACACCCCACGACCAAGACACAGTGGCCATGACATGGCCACCATCAGACAGGGGCAGGAGGAGATAACAGCACTGGTTGGCCAGCATGTTGATGAGGCAGCCCGTCTGAGGGAGGAGTTCAGGGAGAATGCAAGGGAGACGAGACAGGACATGGAAGCCTGCATCAACAGGCTCTGTCAGGAGATGGAACTACTGAGGCAGGTCCTCACCCGCATAGCGGACGCTATGGACAGACAGTACCCCCCACCACCACAAAAACAACCAGGCACATCCTCCTCTGCCAGCTCAAGGCAGACGAGCCCCTGGCGCCCTCCTTGTGCTCCATGAGGCACACACCCTCCCAACCCCCTAGTGGTGGTGGTGGGGATGGGAAGTAGGGCCAGCCCGATGTAGCTGGTGCATGTACAGCAAGACAGCAACGTTGTGCCAGCCATACATGGGGTTGTTGTGGGGGGAGGGGGGAAAGGGTGTTTTGGGAGTGTCGTGGGGGGAGGGGGGCAAGGGTGTTTTGGGAGTGTCATCGGGGGACGGGGAAAATGGTGTTTTGGGAGTGTCGTGGGGGGAGGGGAGAAAGGGGGTTTTGGGAGTTTCGTGGGGGGTGGGGGGGAGGGTGTTTTGGGAGTGTCGTGGGGGAGGGGGGAAACAGTGTTTGCGTTGTTGGGTCCATGCACCTCTTCATATCCTAATGTATTAAACACATTGGTGACAAGTTAAAACACAGGCTTGGACATCATCATTGAGTATGTGAGCTTTATTGGGGGACAGGGACCAGTGGGCGCTTCACCACAGAACCCAGTGGACAAATACCCACATCCATTCAACAGAGTAGGACCATGTGAATCAGAATAATTGGTTGATCAGATGCTGACAGACATCGCGTCCCTCCTGGGCATCGCGTCCTGCATGACCTGCAGCCCCATCTCCTCCCTCCTCATCCCCTTCATCATCCTCATCAGGTGGTTGCATTTCAATGTCATGGGGCATTGGCACATTCCGTCTGATACACATATTGTGCAGCATGACACATGCCATGGTGATCTTGGCCACCTTCTCATGGCTGTACAGGAGTGCCCCACCGATCTGCTGAAGCACCAGAACCGTGTCTTCAGAAGGCCAAATGTCTGCTCAATTACCACACGGGTACCGGTATGTGCACGGTTGTATTCCTCTTCGTGCCTGTTCTGTGGGTTCCGTACAGGGGTAAGAGGCCAGCTCCTCAAGGGATAGCCAGCATCACCTGCATGGGGCAACACTGGGGTCTTGTTACTCTTCACATCAAGTGCAACCTGTACATATCACACAAATCAACTTTGCATTGTGATTGGCATCCACGAATCCCAGCATGCATGGAGACGATCCTTGTAACTGCAATGTGAGAGGGTGAGCTAGTCCCTGCAAGTGGACATGCACCATGCATGCCTCCGGCTGTTATTGCCATGTCCTGGGTGAGGACAGGTCTTAGGTGTTCCTGGGCCCAGGCAATTCTGGTACCACACTGCTAGTGTACTGCCATTCTGAGATCGATGTCGCCATGCTGTGAAGCGTCACTTCAGTAGTGGTGTACGGGTGTGGTTCAGTACAATGGCTACAGGTGATCCCTTGGCATGCACTCAAGGGCACATAGCTGTAGTGATGTTGTTCAGCGCACATTTTCATTTGGCATATTGAAGCCATGTTGCTGATTTGTGTCATATGGGGTATGGTATTATGTGCAATGTGCATGTGGATAGATGTGTCATGTTTGGCATATTGGATTGATTGCAATGTTGTGCAGCTTCAAAATTGCATGTGGTTTTGTTTCCAGTCCATTGTGGCCTGACTTGGTGGACATTGGCGTACATCTGTATGTCCATTTTTCTAGGGACGACAGTCCACACCCAGTTGGAGTATGCATCTCTCCCCCCCCCCCAATCACACCCAGTTGGAGTATGCATCTCTCCCCCCAATCACACCCAGTTGGAGTATGCATCTCTTCCCCCCCAATCACACCCAGTTGGAGTATGCATCTCTTCCCCCCAATCACACCCCACATCACACTGCCATGTGCTTGCCCTACTACTCACCAAGTAGCCACGAAAGTTGTCTGGCATGTAGCTCCATGTAGCGTGGTATCGTTGAGTTCCGCAGGACCATTGAATCATTGGTTGATCCGAGATATCGGGCACAACAATGTGTGATTATCTTGTTTGAGTCACATACCATTTGGACATTGATGGAGTGAAATTGCGTTCTGTTTCGGTAGACTGCTTCATTGTGATGTGGGACCACCAATTCCACATGGGTAAAGTCGATGGCTCTGATGCAACTTGGGATGCCTGCCAGTGAATAGAAGCCAACTTTGGTGTTGGAGATCTTGTGGGCAGTCCGTAGCAGGGATATGTGTTCACTTGTGTGCTTCAGGAGGGCATCGAGCACCTGGGTCAGCGTGCGTGAGAATACTGGTTGTGAGATGCCATGCATCTGCCCTACTGTATGCTGGTAGGTGCCTGGGGCCAGGAAGTGGAGCACAGTTACCACCTTCAGTAGAGGGGGGATGGCAGTACGGATGTCTATCTGGCTCACAATGTCGTTGTGTATCATGTCCACGATGCTGGTGATGGTATCCCGGTCCAGACGGTACAGGGTGTGTATCTGCTCAGGGGTTAGGTTGAATGGACTGGCTCGAATCCTGGGGATTGGTGGCTGCCTCTTTGGTATTACTAGGTGCACTGGTGGGGCTTGCTGGGCCTGTCTCGCCCTCCTCCCCCTGCGTCTCCTCTGTGCTGCCTGTTGTTGTTGGTGCTGCAATGCAATCATGTCCTCCAGCCCATGTAATGCTGCTAGTATGGGAACCATCTTGGTGTGGGAAGGGGTGTGGGAAGGGCTGTGGTGTGCTCCTTTTGTGCTGCCACAGTCTCCATTGCCTCCACCTGTGCTGATTGTGTCCACCTGTGGCAGGTGGGAACACAGCTCATGTCTCTTAACGTGTGGTTCGCGATGCCGGTATTTCCGCCATGCCGGTATGGGCCTTGTGATGGTGTGCTATTAGCGCCATGCCGCTATTTACAGGATGAAGGGTCGCGAGCACGTGGACTAGCCGCTATTAGTGGCAACGTTCTTAGCGGTGCCGCTAATAGCAGTTATCTGGGTCGTAATTGGCAAGGGTACTTAACGATACCGGTATTCCCTTACCAGTTCTCAGCTGCCCTGGATAGTTGCCCAGTTTAAAGGCAGTCACAGGGAGATAGAGTATAATGTTGTTGTTTCTCGAGCAGGAAGCAACTTTACCTGCTCTCGGGTTGTGTGAGTGTGGTAAGCCTATCACAATACCTTGTACACCTATTTTTATTCTTTCTAGGTTTAGGCATGTCAGGCTAGCTCGCTGTAACTGGCTCCTTAATTGTGTTGGGTCTCTCTGTCCCCAGAGTGCCTTCATTGTCATCCAGATCACATATTTCAGGATCAATGTCAATAAAGACCACGTGGGGAATAGGTAGGGAAATGATGGTGCTTGGAAATGAGCTAATGCTTTATGTTTGCTGCATTTGAGTTTCTCCTTCGTTTTGTATTGTTTAATTGCCTAGGCTGTGTTTTTTTCTTGTCTATGCCCTTCTGATAACGACTGGGTGAAGCACTATCCCTTGTGTTATATTCAACCTAATGTATTATCCTAATGACGAGATCTGTGTTGGTTGAATAAGCCATAGATGTAGTGAGGTCAACTACCTGTACTAGGCTAGGTCTATTTGCTTTTTATGCTCTTACATTTCTTTTTCCCTGTAGTTTGTTTAAGCAGACCTGTGAAGTGCTAGACATTTCTGGGGTACCATTTTCTTGTAAGGATTTGATTAAGTCAGGGATGAATCATGCAACATTGGTCAAGCGGCATGGCAGAGATATTTGCTTGATTATGGTGTTGAGCAAGATGTTTTGTTTAAATACTCACAAAGCTTAACCAATGGTTTTAGAAGATATTCAAAAGCCTCGAATTGTATGCGGGAACCGCTGATGAGGTTATTGTTAGGGCTCATGTTAACCCGCTCTCCTGAATCATAACAAACTGGTTCACAATAACCTGTTGAGTTATGTACAGGTAATAAAGGGGAGACCAAGAGGCTACTGTTAAGGAGACTCAGCTCAGATTGGTACACATCAAGATCCTTCACTAAGAACAATCGTGATAAAGTTTGTGTCTGTGCCATGACATTGTGCTTCATATTTGAATCATTCACCTCTTTATTAATCACTTCTACAGTTGTTGCGGAAGATGGCATCTCAATTTCTAGCATTAGCGGCGGCACTACAGGTGCAATGGTATCATTGCCTGTGCTTAGTCTCATAGTAGCATTACAGCATTGGAGCCCCAGCGGACCCGGTTATTGCCCATTCCCGGATGCCGGTAAATATTTCTCCCCATTCCCATTTGAGTCACAATGGGAATGGGGAGGACGGAAGCACCAGCACCATTCATTAATGGTGCCGGTGCATCCATCAAGGTCTGCGAGCGGCTAACGTTCCGCCCGTCAGGTCACACCTTGCACCCGCTTGCAGACCTTGTAGTTTGCCGGTCCGGTAACTGCAGTGCCGGTAGCTTACCAGAACCATTGTTACTAGACCGGCAAACTTGTGTTCTCTTTCTGTTTCACTGTTTCTGTCTATCACTCTACGCCTCTCCTTACCTCCCCTACCCTCACTTTCTCAGGCACACTATATCTATTTTGCCCCTTTTGTCTCTCCCTCACTCTAACGAGGTTTCTTCCCCATCAACATCCTCTGCCACCCCCACCCCCTTTGAGCTGTATCTTATTGTCTGCTTGCAAATTATTGCTTGCTCTTATTCATGTGATTATCATATGTTTGGCATTCCCTCTTGGTTTTGTATTTCGAGCAACCAGATTCCTTATCACTTGCCACCTCTTAAACATCACTACTAGTCCTTTGTTGAACAACTGTTATTCAGAGTTTCAGTAAAAGCAATAACAAATGTTTCAAGTGTTCTTCGTTAAACGTCTTTAGTTTGTAGTGCATTACACTATTCTATATTGGTAAAAATAACATGTCACCATTATTGTAAATAATAAAGTAAATACTTAAAATATCATTTAATATGGAATCTGCATATTTTATGTTAAACTGATTAGTTTATGAGTCTATGTAACTAATTGCTCAATTTTAAAATGAACCACAATAACATCAGCAGCAACAATGCATTTGTGCATTTAAAGTGCATATACAAGAAATGTGGAGTTTAATATTCAGAATCACACCCCCCCTCACAAAGGAAGGATTCTTTAGTTGATGTGTGTTCCGATTTCTTATAGAGGAAGCTAAATTCAGAATAACAGAAGGTTCTACTGATGCGTTCCCTCAGAGTCGACAATGAGGTGCCACTTGTTCAAGCTATTGCTGGACATAAATGTGGTTGTCTAGCCAACTTTAAAAAAAATAACCTCTAATGTATCCAAAGCCTGATCTGTTCGTCAATTCTAGTGATGTATAACCTCTCAAAGAATGTGAACATTGCATTCATCTCAGTAATAGATTTCATCGTGTGAATGACAGGCACCTCTCAGCTGTCCCGAAACAATAATCATAAAAGTGAAACAGAGTGGACCTTTTATTTCAGTTGTCCCATTTTCCACTGATCCAGGGAGACATTCACTGACTTTTAGTTTCCATTGTTCTATTTTTCCTGACACTATATGTTATATATAGAGATGTATCTATCCTATGTTTCTTGAATTCTAGACTTCACCCATCCAGTTCAGCCCATTCATTGGAAAAGACAATGTTAAAGTACAATTTCACAAGAAAGGAAATCTTAACTTATCTTTGAAATCCTTTATACTGTGACAAATCACCAGCGTAGTCTCACACTGCCAAGGCTTTGCTGGAAGTCGTTATATATAGTGGCCCTAGACCAGGTATTCATGCCCTAGTCTGCAGTCTGTACAAATAATACACATACAGGGTTCAAATGGAAGTCAGCAAGTTAGATGACGAAGCATAGTGCTTGTGATAACTTGGGTGCCTTTTGACCCAACCAAAGCATATCACGTATCAGCACTTCAAAAATGATGGGGTACATTGCAAGTTGTAGGACGGAGAAAGGGATATTTGTGTGTGGGCATTTTCAAAGAGATAAATGCTTATTACTAAAAGTAGTGTGTGGCTGGGTGATTGCAGTAAGAGCATGTATGGGAGGACAGGTCTTTAGGACCCCCCTCCCCCACATTCCTCTCCTACGTAAGACTCATGACTCATCGGCAGTCACCTATGCACCTGTGCTCGGGATGCAGGATGGCTGCTGATCGACACGTGAGGCTGCACGGCTCACCTTGTAACATAACATAGACTCCATTTTGTGATGCATTTAGACTCCATTTTGAGTATACTAAACCCAGGCCTCTGTGGAACGGGTCGCCTGTAGAAGCTGCAGCTCACCCCCACTTGATCGTGCATAGCAAGCCTGCACTTCCCCCCAGCCTCCTCCCCATGGCAGCTCCGCTGAAGGCCAGTTCCCACGAGCAACTAGATGCGAACAAGTAACAGAACAAACACTGTATCCTTTACCTTCCGCAGTACATCATTGCCCTGGCGGTGACCTGACTTTTAGTTGGGGTCTGGAAAAGAACGAAGTTGTCCCTATGAAAGATACCTTTACCCCCCCCACAGATCCCCACATTCATGATATGTAGCGTTCATGAACCCCCAACCCTATCCCCCCGAGTGAAATGTCAAACCTGTATGTCAAATCCCTGTGCCTCCCAGTCTTATTCATGCTGCTAAGCCATTTGCGAGAAAAGTTTAAAACCTGCATTGCCAATTGCCATGTTAAAGTGGTATGACTCTTGCTCATCGCAAGACATCTCCGTGTAAAGATGAGTAACGTGTGTGCACACAAATCTACCCTTTACTGACCCATGAGTGCTGCTATTGTAAAACGGTTAAAAAAGCAATGTATAAAAAGCCTGTGTATCATATGATTGTAAGTGACATATGTGAACCTGTTGAAGCAGTGAACCACATCTGATGTTGATTGGAATGTTAGTTGAACTTGTTATTTGATCAGGAGCATGATGTTGTAATTTGTCACTGGGATCAATGCACCCACCAACCTTGTTCTTCCTCACGTTTTATGTTAATTTTCCTCATGGGCACCAAACAACAGAATGAAAAACGTAGTGTGTTGTAAATGATAAGTCTCTCTCTCTATTGATCCTGAAAACATGAGCACATGCGGGTTACAGAGATATGCAATTTACACAATGCCCGCAAGTCTAAGCAACCCATCTCTATGATAATGTTCATGCTGTTCAGGAAACAGGGACCCGCGAAATGTTACAAGGCCACCCCCCCTCCTTCTGGAGAGCTGCACACCCAACTCCCCTCATCCCCCCAAGGCTCGGCAGGGCTTGAAGGCCCCTAGTTTTCTGTTATTGGAAGTGTTACAGCTGCACCTCCCCGCATTCCTCGTGGGCCCGCAACAAGTATTTACCTCCCCCCATGCCGCCGACACCATATGCCATCATATAATCACTGTGTACCGCCATGACCAAGCCCAGAAGAATTATGAGCCACTTGGCCCCGAATCCCACCGCCTTTGAGGTGCCAGCTACGTGCCCCCTCTGACCCAATAGTATTTCAGTTCACCTTAGGCCTAACGGACCTTGGAGACAGTTATCCACCCCTGTACTAACATACCATAGAACTATCACTCACTACATCTAACAGAATAGAATAATAAAGGCAGCCAAACCCGTGACCCTGATAAGACACCTGGACTCGTGAGACTGGGTCCTTTGCTAAGGCAACTTTTATGGTGATGTATTACGAAAGCCTCATATTATATACTGTTTTCCTGTGTTCTGCCCCTGGAATTAGATTGACGTGTTGTAGGATTTATATGGTAATCTGACATAGCAGTTTGTAATTAACGTGTACGAGTGGCCACAAAGGCAAATTGTTAGTATTGTAGAAATGTATCTGCATGGACAGTTCGCACCCTGATTCTTCACCCTGATGAGCCCAGCGGACCCAAGCACTCCGTCATTCTACCACGTGGATCTCCGCCAATCATGGAACACCGCACCTACACCATACATAGTAGCTAGTCATCGCCATCCAATCCCCACGGCTATGTGCCCCTTATAGCTTATCTCGCGCATGACGTGTATTTATAATAAATATGACTGTCTTTGCTATTGTCAGACAGAGCGCTCTCAGAGTTTGCAGAGTCCTTTGCATGCCCTATATTGATTTAGATAAAAGTCTTTTACTTTCAACCGCACTGGTCTTGTTCTCATTCCCTCCAGTGGTGTGTCCATCATTGACTCTCATTGGGGAGTGTTATATTCCATTTTGGGGGATGCTCACTTTCAAGTGGTGACCCCTTAGACGTGATTCATCTTTTTGTCCACTTTTGGCATTAGACATCCCCGGCCATAGCTGAGATGCACGGCGCGCCCCCTCAAGAGAGCTACCCGCCTACGGCAACTGGTACACTTAGACGTGCGCACGCAGTAGGGAGAGTGGGTATGGGTCCCACTTCAAAAAACCCTTAGTATCACTCGCCAGAGCCGGGGGCGGCCATTGAATGTGAGGCAGCGCTGCCTGGACGGACTGAGTCCGCAGAGTCTCGGATCAAGACGGGCATGTGAGTATTAAGTGCGAGTGACATTAAAAGGAGTCGGATATTGATAGAAGTGTACAAGGTTAAGCCAAGCCAAAGGGGGTTCTCTTAGGGGTAAATTTACTGTTGATTCCATACTTTTCTCTTTCTGTTGCATATGGCCATTAGGATAAGTTAAAAAGATTACGAGGTAAAAGAGGAAGACGGGAACCTAGCTCTGCAAGGGGGTGGAAGGCGGCGCCGCATAGTGCTATCTTGACTAGTACTGGGAATAAGTGAAACAAGGGACAATATAAGTAAGAGTCTTAGAGGAGTAAGACTCGGTGTCAAAATTAGAAAACGCTTTTTCTTTCTCATTTTTTATAAACCTGTAAGGAGAAAAAGGTCTGACGTTTCAAGGGGAAGAGGGTGTAACGGGTCAGCGGGAAAGGGATCCTTAGAATAAGAAATGGTGAAGGAAGGAAAGGGGGGTGTATGCTGTGTGTTGTAAGTAAACGTTTGTTAAAGTATGCTCCCATTTTACTACAAATTTGGTGACAACGTGATAAATTGATTGTATCAGGATTTGGTGAAAAGTGGTCATGGTAAGTGTGACCTTTTGAAACTAAGTACCCAGGGTGTGACACGGATATATGAGTATCTAAGAGCTGTTATCATTATAAGTGTACACCCAAGGTACCCAGATTAACGTAAGGTGACACAAGTGGGTGGAAGACAGGGGTGGAAGACAGGGGAACAACATGAGGGCCGAAACACCCCAGGCCCATATCTGTACACATTTACCAGGCTATGCAGAACGCATAACGAAGTACCATGTACAATGGGTCACGGACCTAAAGGGGGAAGGGCTACCACAGGTATGGCCCCAAGGAGGGTCATTTGATAAAAGCGTGCTGGACATGGTGGCCACATGTTTGTTTATAAAAGACAAAGGAAAACAGTTCCACCACAGAAGAGAGATATTAGATTTATGGAGGCTGTTCGAAGAAGTGTCCCCAATTAAAAGAAAGGAATTAAGATGGGTTCCTTGAATGAGGAATTCCTGGGCCCTCCCAAGGTAGGAATGGCCCAGTAATTTCTCCCTGCTAGAATACAGAACCAAAATAACTCTGCTAGACTCCAGGACCAAAATAACGTTTCTTAAGAAGCAAACAGGAAAAACAGAATTCAAAAAACATTATTAGCAGAGAGTTGGAAATCAAAATATCCGTTTCTAAAAATACAATTGATGGATACAAAATTATAGAAAAGGCAAATTAACATGGTTAAAGTGAATGCACTACCAAAAGTGTCTATGGAGGAACTAATTGGGTTCTTTTTTTTTTTTTTTACAAAACTATCAACAGACCAAAGTTTGCTCTTCTGAAGAACCATTGTAATTAGCAATGGGGAAACACGTGTTGAGAGAGATTGGGATATGCATATTTGCTCTTTGAATTGTCAAGTACCGAATGTTAAATAAAAACTTGGATAATGGAATCATTCATGTGATGGGAACATGTGGAATTGTTAATAAATAATCAAAAATAACAATGAACCAAAATGGTAAAAGTTGGCGCATTTGCGTAAAAACTCACATCACTAAAACGTCATATACTAGGTAAACACTGGATGCAACAACAAAGGAACAACAGAATTCACAAAAATGATCAGTAAGACCGAAGGTACCTTCCAACCCCAAGATCGCAAGAGGTCCCAGAACCAAGCGGTAAGATCCCAGTTTCCCTCTGGAGCATGCACTTCTGAACTAAGGACGTGCAGATTCTGTATTGCTTTGAAGATAGTTGGGGAGGAATCTTGCACGAAAACACAGCAAGCGGACCCCACTAATTTACACACTCCACCACATTCAGCCAGAATGACATCTAATGCCATCCGTTTCTGGAGCGCTACTAGTCTTATCGCTTTCTGTTCTAATGTAATATTATAGAGTATGTCCGTGGTCCGGTTGATGGTTCTCTCCAGTACTCTCGCTGGTCTTCTGATATCTTCGGAATTCGCTATCTGCCCCCGAAATGGCACAAATGATTTTACTACATCTCCCAAGACCTGTGCTGGAGTGTCACCATTCTCGTCTCGCTGTGGACCAGCCTTTGAAACCTCTACTGTACTAGCTATGAACACCCCAGGTAACAGGATCCCTAAATAACAGGTTCCCTGCCAATTCCTGGGTAACCATTGAAGTGCTACATTACCGCAAAGAAAGTAGACAGGTTCATCTACACACAACGGTCTGTCCTCCCCAGTCAAATTTGCAACGTTGGCACAACCTTTAAAATCGCCCATTGACTGAGTACCATTACTCTGTATGCAGTAAGAAACTGAATCAGGGATATGGTTAACAGTGTAAGAAAGAGGCATGGCATCCTTATTGCCTATCAGAGCCATCTTGAAGGAAATCAAAGATTGAAAGGGATGAGACAGTCTATCAGAAGGCCTAATAGAAGCAACGTTGAGCTTACTCCTATTTGTGAAAAGCGAGCATCCCAGGGGAGTCAGAACATGTTTCTCAAACTCATTCAAATTAGTGCCATCAAAGTTCCCCGAGATGCTATCGTTCCAACGGCCAAAGAACAGTGCTCTAAGAGAATCATAACAAGCAGTTGTCAAAGGTAAAGGATGGATATACCAATTTAGCCCATTATCCCCATGTTGCCGTAAATGCGAACAGACCCAACAGTTGGACCTATTAAAAATGGCATGCGTAGCATTCATGATAAGTAACAGAGTATTGTTATGATACCTTTGTCTATGCTGGGAGTCCCTAGGGGACAGAGTATGCAAATGTACGAAGGGAGTAGAAACAGTGGGTACATTTTCAGTCGGTAACAAGGACTCTAAAGGATGAGTTTCCTCGAGGTACCATAGGCCTAAAACAGTGACTATTATAAAACCAAATATTATTATACAAACACAGCAATACGTTTTCGGGGCCCAAGTGCTTTGTCCATTATCCTGGCTAGTCACACGATCATTTACAAGTCCCATACTAGCGGTAGCGGTAGCAGGCATTGTAGTCTTCAAACGGAAACCCCCAATGTTCGTTGCTGGCGACATCCCGGCCGCGCGACTTCTTAGTCCTTCCACAACCCTAGCCAACAGAATCCCCTTTTCTCAAACAATTATTTCGGCAAAAAGCAAGCCCTCGATGATTCTTTTCCTTCTCCGAATGCACAGCCGAACCGTGCCGTAGGTCTATCAGATGCACAGCAAAACCGCGCCGTAAGTCTATCAGATGCACAGCAAACCCGTGCCGTAAGTCTATTTCCTTGGACGCAAATTGTACCTTGCTTTTCCCGGTACTGATTGATCCGGAAACAATGTGTCATCACTTCCTATTGGAAGCAACGTATCAAGAGCAAGTGAAGATTCAAGATCCGGAACGACAGGTTCCGGAAGCGAAAGTTTTGGAAAGTGTGGAGACAAAATGGCAGGTTTCCCAACCCTCACAGACTCAGAGAGATTCTCCGATGCACTCTCAGCGCTATTTACTGCTTTGGGATCGTTGGTTGCAGTGTTAGCAAGGGGTTCTGTTTCTTCTGTATCGTGTGGCACTGGGTGAGGAAGTTTCTTGAGGTGCGACGCCTGGATCCATTGTTTTCGGCTTGAGACACGCACCGCCGTTTGTGTGACCAGCAGGACCTGGAATGGGCCCGCCAACGCGGTGCAAGGCAGGAAGACCGCTCAAATGCCTTGGTAAGCAACCAGTCCCCAGGCAGAATGCTGTGGCCCAGGCCCTCATATCGCACAGGTGAAGCATCTCGCACCTGGTGATGAATCAAATACAGGTTTTTAGACAACTGGCTGCAATAATCTGAAAGAAGTAAATTTTCAACATTTTTCAAGGATCTACATTTAGGAAGATTCCAGATATTGGCAGGTCTCCCCATTACCACCTCAAATGGAGAGAGCCCAGTCTTAGTTTGAGGGGTTGTACGCATGGCTAGTAACACGATCGGTAAGGCGTCTGGCCATTTTAGTTTCGTGCCGGCACACGTCTTAGCGAGCTTGTTCTTGATGATACATTGTGTCTACTAGTCCGGCGCTCTGAGCGTATCTGGCCAATTGGAACCGTTTTTCGATCTGTAATGCCGCACATATCTGCAGAATTACAGCAGCGACAAAATGTGGACCATTGTCCGACCAGATGACTCTTGGTAGCCCGAACCGAGGAAAATATTCCTTTAACATGGTTTTCGCAGTAGTCATGGCTGTAGCATCTTTGACAGGGAAAGCCTCAACCCATTTACTAAAAGCACAGATGACAACTAACACATACTTCATATTGTTACAACGTTCCATCTCAATAAAATGGAAGTGAATGACTTCGAAGGGGACAGAAGTTGGCCCAAAACTTCCCTTTGGAGTTGAAGTCCCCTTTCCCACTTTGTGTTGTAGGCAAATCATGCAGTCCTGAACATAACGCTGGGCAATTTTCAAAATGTTGTCATTTGCCCAAACTTTCTCTAACATTTTCATAACTTTCTTGGCACATATATGTGTAGGGCCATGGGCCATAACAACCATCATCATCACATAAGCGTCAGGGAGTAGCCATTTCCCTTCAACTATGTCCACCCAACACCCATCATCATCGAGTTTCCCCAAGCCTTCAGTACACCTCTTGGATTTTTCTAACGTGGCATCAGTTTGGATATCCTGTACAGACCCAACACCTTTGTCCATTGCATAGGCATTTACAGTCACCCTTGAAACATACATCTCGGTAAAGAGATAAGCGGCAGTTTGTCTAGCTATCTGATCAGCGAAAGCATTCCCTTTTCCTATATCATCTATAATCTTTTGATGTGCTGCACATTTTACGACAGCTGAGTAGGGAGCGCAAGCGCTGAGAGCAGTTGTACTATTAGGGAGCCATGTTGGATCTTTGTGCCATGCGAAGTTAAGAACCCTCTCTCTGCCCAAAGTCTCCCAAAGTTGTGAACCACCCCAAAGGCATACTGACTATCAGTATATATGTTTACTGTCAGCCCTTCGGAAAGTTCACAAGCTCAATGCTATAATCTCTGCGGCCTGCGCAGAGTTATGCATGATTCTCTTGGTTTCCACGACCGTGCTCAATGTGGTGATTGCAAAAGCAGCTGTGGATGTACAATCCGGAAGTTTGAAGCAGGAGCCATCACAAAACAGCTCTCCTTGCGAATTGTTAAAAGGAGTGTCTTTTAGATCAATTCTACCCTTTGGGCCTCATTACAACCCAGGCGTTAAGGGTTAACGCCGTCGTTAACCCTTAACGCCTGATTCCAATTTTACCGGCTGCTTTTAGCAGCTGTTAAAATCCATGGTGCTAAACCGCCACGGTGCCGTAATTAGCACCTTCCCCACTCCCATTATGCCCTATGGGGCAAAAATGGGAATGGGGGAAGGGTAAATGGGAAATGGGGATTTACCGCCCCACTCACCTTGGAATGGGGCGGTAAATCCACCATCCACCATGGTCTAAACATAGTTTAGACCATGGTGGTAAAGTTGGTGTACTTACCGCCTGGGTCGTAATGACCCCATTTGTCTCTTGTTCGGTAGTATACAGACAGTCATGTGACTCTCCGTCGCCATAGTAAGTAGTATCTTGCGGGAAAGGTAGGAGTTCAGCCGGATTAAGAACACAACACCTCTTAATTTGGATGTGAGGAGCAAACAAGATCAATTCATATCTCGTCAACCGTGCGGAAGTGAGGTGTTGCGTTTGGGTTCTGTTCAGTAGAACATATACAGAGTAAGGCACCATCAGGGTTAGATCATGGCCTAGGACCATTCCCTCACTCTGTTTTACAGATGCAGCAGCAGCAGCGACAGCTCGCAAACATCTTGGCAAAGTGCAGGCTACAGGATCAAGGGCGGAAGAAAAGTAACTGCACGGCCTATTCTTCCCTCCATGTTCCTGCATTAATACAGCCAAATCACATCCATCACATTCATGCACAAACAACACAAATGCCTTTTCATAGTTTGGTGTGCCCAAAACTGGTGGCGAGCACAATGCAGTCTTGAGCAGATCAAATGATTGCTGGTGCTCCGTGTTCCACGGCAATGGTGAAGAAATGCCCTTCTTTGTCAAAGCCAACATCGGTTTAATCACTAGCAAGAAGTTTGGGATCCACAACCTACAGTAAGAAGCCATACCTATCAAGGCTCTAACTTCCTTCTGTGTATTTGGGACAGACATGCCAGAAATGCCAGAAATGTGTTTTATTCTTTCAGGTGTCAATCTTCTTCCCTCCTTTCACAGGAGATCACCTAAATAGGCGACCTCCTGGCAACAATATTGAAACTTTTTAAGCAAAGATTTGTGACCATGTTTAGCTAGATGAATAAGCAACAACACAGTGCCCTCCTTACAGGCGCTCTCGGAGTCTGCAGCTAAAAGCAAGTCATCAACATACTGAAGCAATGTACAAGTAGAGGGCAATTCAAGAGTATCAAGCTGTTCTTTCAAAGCCCTACTGTAGATGCTAGGACTCTCTGTGTAACCTTGAGGTGCATGAGTAAATGTAAACGAGCGTCCCCCTAAGGTGAACGCGAACACGTATCTACTGTCCTTGTGTATAGGAATACTAAAGAAAGCATTCTTCAGATACACAACACTAAAGTAAGTAGCTGTAGCTGGAATCATGGTTAATATTGTCGTCACATCAGGCACAATTGGAAATTGCGGAGCGACGACTTTATTAATGGCATGTAAATCAATTATGAAACGGAATGGAATTGCATTTTCGCCTTTTTTGTACACGGGTAAAATCAGACTATAGCACAAACTACCTGCAATTTCCTCAATCACCCTGCGATGCACAAAATCAGAAACAATGCATTTCAAAGCTTGCACGCACTCAACTGAAATCTTATACTGTGGAATGCGTGGAAGCTTAATTCCATGTTTCAAGACTTTTTAAACAGGCTCAATCTGTAAAACACTGACATCGTCAATTGCCCATAAGCACTCTGGTACATCAATGAATTCTGGCGGCATAGGTCTGGTTAGAAATTGAGAGACAGAATGTTGCTGTGGTGAAATCGCCAAACGCACTCCGTCCGAAGAACAATGAATTGCCGCATTCAATTCCTTCAATAGATTCAACCCCAGCAAATTCTCTCCACAATTCGAAGTCAACAGAAAAGGACAGTGGTCAATAAAGGGACCCAAAGAAATAGGTACCTGCGAAGAAACTGGACAAATGACTGGTATGCCTGAAAACCCTACAGAAACATTGGTTTGCCCTGACAGTGGAATGTTTGGAACCCGAGAATTATCAATGGAACACTTCTGTGCTCCAGTATCTATCAAAAACAGATGTTTCCTATTCCCCACTACCATTTCAATGTAGGGACCTTTCTGATTAACGGGAATAGGTGTGGGTTCCAAACCCTGCTTCGGGCAATCCTAACGAAACAGAATGTCATCAAAAGGAAGCTCTTCAGATAGATATGCAGCAGAAGGATGATCAAATATGTTTCTAGTATCCACACACAGAGTCCTGAGAAAAAGGTTGCTGAGGATCCTGTGCAAACTGACCTCTACCAGGGTCTCCTACTCCCGGGCGACCTCTGGATCGTCTACCCATATTTCCAACTGTGTTATTCGACCTCTGCCGAAGGACGGGGCATTGTGCACGCCAATGACCCTCTTGCCGACAATAGGCACACTGGTTAATGTTCACTGGACCCAAGGGCACATTCCCCTGTGGAACATACTGACCTCTAATCTGCGAACTACCCCCTCTGGGGCCTCAAACAATTTGCTGTAATAATACTTTAGTCTGTAAATCACCTTTTCGCTTCTCAACTCTAACTTTTTCATTATTGACATTATTCTCGTAGTACTGAGCCATGTGCAGTACTTCTGATTGGGACTTCGTCTGCCAAGCGCTCTCAGAAGACATCATTTGTGTCTGTAGGTCAGGCAGCAATCCACGCACAAATTTGTCCACAAATACATTTTTTCCCAGACTCTGTGCCTAATTCTTGTCCGCTGAAATCCAAGAATACCTGTTTGAACCGATTAAAGAATTTGGTAGCACCCTCAGACTTCCCTTCGACACAGGCCGTAAGCTTGTCGCAGATAATCCTCTTTTCGGGAATTATAGTTTTCAATTTTGCAATGATTCTATCAGGCAAAGTTAGTATCACCTGGGGCGGTCTCTCACCAGCTGACCTTTCTCCATCGAGGCAAGTTATGTAAGCCCATGTATCTCCCAACCCTGGTACGTCGTCTATAGTCCTAACTTGTTTCCACAAATCTATGGGCAGGAGTACAGGAAATAACAAATCAATGTCACTCAGGTTGAATACTGAGAACTGCAAGACAGACTCTATTTCTTTATAGAATCCTGTCAGATTTTTCCTAATGTCAGGAATAGATTGTCTAATAGTGTTCACTTCCTGTCTTGAGAACGGGACGTGAACAAACTGTGATACATAATCTGCAGGAATGTTCACAGCAACTATACCCGCCGCAGCATCGGCCACAATCTCAACCTTCGGGACAAATATCGGAGGAACCTCTCTCATAGGCAACTGAGAAGTAGGCAACTCTGAACGCTTATTAAAGGATAGTTCCGGGACTTTTTTTTTATTGTCCCTATGGTTCGGCCATGTGTTTTTAAGCATAAATCGGTAGATCGTAGAAAACTTTCCTATGGACCTTACCCGACTTTTCGTCCATTAACGCACTCGAAATCAGCTGCCATTTTGTGATAATCCTATCACTTTCTGCATCGCCCTGGCTGACCTGCTTTTGCGGCACTAAATCAAATCCCCCGCCCCTGAAACAGACTTTATCAAAACATTCATATTCCCCGCCTCTATCCGTGACGTGACTGTGCTGCGTAGGCAAACGCGCCCAGGCGTCTTCTACGTGACTCCACACAGAACCCGGAAACCAATACAGAGAATATTCAGCGATTTGCATTTTTCTTTGCTCTCGATCCAAAATAGTTCGTCTTGAGGCAAGTGATGTTCGTGTGCAGTACACAGGGTGTTGGTTTACGATAAAATAAGCTCTTCGGTCGCACTGATAATCGCATGGCTGTTCCAACAACGAGGCACTAGGCCACCACAACGGTATGTATGTTGCATCTAGCCATTAGTACCGCGTAAGGGCATACTTGTACTTGGCGATCGTCCCATAAAATGGTCAGGGTGGTAACGTTGTTCACGCGGAGAAGCAACTGGTGGCTGTAAAAGCCATTCGCCGGTGTCTGGTACTCGTGACACGGACAATAATGAAGGATGTACCTGTTTTAAAAACATAAAAAATGAAATTAGTCTCACCATCAGATCTTTATTAAAATTATTCATTTTATATATTAGGTCGGGAAATTATTTCATAGCTAGGACAGTGCAACTGGGTATTATACGTCATTTCCAGTAACCCACCCACCTCCTCCGCCTTTTTCAGAGCCGCCTGAGCGCCAGTGGACCACTTCGTCACTGATATGATATAATATGGCATTTGCAACGCGCCTATACACAAGTGTTTCAAGGCGTGGCGAGGCAAGGTAAGTGCAGAACAAGTGCTGGGAAGGGGGGGCTGTAGGATACTGAGACAGTCCCCCAGTGCAGGGGTTGACAGGGAGGCAGTGCAGGTGGAGAGTGGAAGGGCCCAGGACCGAGGTCGCAGACAGTGGACCAGTTGTAGCAGGGGAGAGGGAGAGAGAAAGCAAAAGCAAAGAGGAAGGTTTTGAGGTGCTTCCGTAAAAGGAGATGGTTCTCCTCAAGATAGTGCGCGGTACAAAACAATATGCCACATAGAACGAACAAGTACAACTTAACCCGTCTTTAAAGCTACTCTATAGTAATTAAATTGCGGTATAAACTCATCTAAAGAGTTACTTACATTATATTTGCATTTTCCATTGTGTCTGTGCGTAGGGCAGCCCCGAAATACCACTCCTTCTATGCCGACGTTATTTCTTCTAATGAACGAACATTAAATGGCTTTCGTTTCTGAAATTTTATTCATTATCGTTTCTTACGTTATTGCACCACACCCCCAAAAAGAAGTCTTTCGGGATGGTCCCGGCCTGTCAAGGTCAAATAACAATAGAACCTTATACTGAGTCGTGGGCCATTCCGGCACCCGAGCAAAAAATCAAAGCAGCTGACCTTCACTTTGAACGAGCACACATTCCTAGTTAGCTACATTCAGTGTAAGGCCATCTCACAGGACTTGAAATTTACACTCCATCTTTGCATTTTGTCTGCGTGCTTTGCAGCCCCAGAAAACCATAAATACGGAGACATTCTATATTTTTTGAAAAATGATTTATATTACTGTTTGGTTTAATTTAATGCGCAAATGAACAAGGTGGAATAGACACATTGCATGTACACTGAGCAATCACTTTTATTTACACAATACATAGATACACATATTCAATGGGCCTGCGACATGAGGAGACTCGAGAGAACAGACAATCAAATTACAATCATTTGAACCGTGATGTGTATTTCTCAATGAGCTCTGCTTTAGGTGGACATGGAACAGAGGCAATGTTGGGTGGCAAAGCAGTTGTCCCCTGCACAGGTTCATTCACAACTCCGTGTATGTGCCTATCTAGGACGTCAACAATAAGTCTCTCAATAAACTCATATTGCATATCCTCAAACACTGGTTTGATCACCCATTGTTTACTTCTTTTAGTGAAGGCCTTATTGTAGCGAAGCGTCCCTAAAGTTCCGGTCGTCCTACTTTGTTGACGGCCAACATTATGGTTATGTGCCAAGACCGCTAGAAGAGTCTGATTTATCATGCCCTCCATGCCAAAATGCAATCGTTTTGGCCTGTACTTTAGGCACATATTGTGGAACACCTCCAAATCTCCTGTGTGGCAGAATTCCGTGATTCCCCTCAAATCTCTTGTTATGGTTTTATCAAATACAATCTTTTCAATGGCTTTGTGAGTGGGTGATGAAGGAATCAACCACTTCTTCTTCCGTGCCTCCTCTGTGGACAAATGGCCATGTTCACAATTGTGGAAATGTTGGTTCGTGTTCCAGCGGTGAACGTTGCTACAGTGTAGCATTACTGACCGCCATTTTTCCAGTAGAATTTCCAACGACCCTTCACATGTTTTTGAGCTCCACCAAAGATGGTTGCTGATTGACTTGGACCACTGTGAAATACCTTGCATATCTTTTTTTTTACCTGCAGCCGACATTTTCTTATTGATTGATTTTGCAAGATGCCATACGTCAAATTGGTGATTTATATTTTTGTACTCTTCTCTCATTGTCTTGGCAATTGAAACGTGTCTGTCCGTGGCTATCAGGTCGATCACCATTCCCCGCGATTGTAGTTCTTGCAATGATGCTACAAAGCCAACTTTCTCCATGGCCACTGAGGATGTACTTTGTGACACCTGCACGACCACCGAACTCACAATTTTCTTACTTTCCATGTCCTGAAAGTGGTAGGTGCAGTACTTGGCTGAAAATCCTGGGCTGTCGCACTGTCCATCACCGGCTAGCCTGAACCGTTTGCCCGCGAATGTACTTTCAATAGACATTTTTTCAATTCTCCAAGCTGCGCTAATGGCTGGAAATAGATAATCGGTTTGGTATTTGTAGAACTGAGTTTTCGCAATGAAATGGATTCCCACAAACTGAAAGAAATACTCTAACTTTTTAAAACTTGAACCACTAAAAAGTGCGGCCGCTGCACAAAGTAGATTGCCTGCTGGCAGTTGCCCCAGCATGGGTTGTGCAGACCATGAGAACGGATGATATTGTGTACAGGTGGCATATATTTTAAGGTTAGTGCCTCGAATTGCACGAGTCACATTAATCAATGGCTCCGCACATACTTCCCCACCAACCAAATGCCCACATTTCAGCATAATAATAATATCAATCAAACAACTATCGAATACAATGAATTTGGCCTCTTTCCTTATACTGTCACTCTGCATCCCAGCTGGTTCGGCCTGTAACGTTGAGGACATGTCACTCACAGTAAAGGTACAATCTCTGATATCGTCTTCCGCTATGTTCAGTGATATCGATGGTGTTTCATTGTTGTCCATTACATTCTCTTCCATTGAAACATCTGTTCCTTCTCCGGCGATGGGAGAATAAAACAATTTCTTCAACTTTCTCGCGGTCTTGGTTTTTGCGGGTGTGGATTCTGTGAATTGATCTCCGACTGCATCCGAACTACCAGGAGGACATTCACTATCAATGGCTGGTGGTGGTATAGCTCCGTTGTCAATCACTTCATATTCTTCCCATTGGCACGATGCATCTCCAGTCTCAAGTCCCTGCCAAAAGGTTTGACAAGCAACATCTCTCGTTCGCTTCACTGTCTGTGTAGATCTAGTTCGTACACCCACTCGCAACTAGAGGACAGATTGGAAAAGGGATGTTCAGTTTAAACACAACTTACAGTATTGAACTATTAACAGTGAAAAACAACATAATATAGTGACCGGGACACTAACCTTCTTTTGCTTTCTTTTCTTTGAAACTTTCTTGCCTCGAACTTCAACATCTGGACGCTGTTGCTCCTACTCGTGTGTGCATGTCTCCACTTACTCTTGCGATGCAATGACTATATTTGCACGATAAGCACATCCATCACTCACTGACGCTCCATCGACTCCCTGAAACATAGAACTTTCATTAGTATGTATAATAATATTGAAAACACAAAATGTACTTGGGGACCAATACCCACGTACATCTCAATAGCAAAACACGAATGAACGCATTGTGTAGAACATTCAAACGACAATTATTCAGGCATTGTTGATCTAGTTAGATGGAACTGTCAAGATCCATACCTCGGGCTCCGCATAGACTTCCATTGATGATATTATTGAAGATGACGCTTCAGCAACTCCCTGAAACACAGTAATTGCATTAGTATGGAAAGAACATAAACTTTGTGCAGGCGTCAACTGCTCATCTAAATAGACCTGCACAAATGATCAGTTGTCAAAAATAAATAATGGATATCTAAATATGATTCGATTTGCTCGATCGTTGGAAGTGTCACCACCCAGAGATCTGCATCGACTACTAGGGGTGATGTTCTTGTAGAAGAAGCTCCGTCATCTCCCTGAAACATAGAAGGAAGTATAGCGGATGTAATCACGTCATGTGATCTCGCTTGATCGAACTGTCAGTATCCATACCTCGAAATGCATAAGAACATCAAGGGACGCTGTAACTGCGGTGCACACTTCTGCAAGCTGTTGCGCCGACCCGTAACTGCATGCTCCCCCTTCTTCTTGGACTAATGCTCCATCTACTCCCTGAAACATAGGACTTTCATTAATAATGAACACAATATTGAAAAAAGAAGACACATAGGAGGGCGACGACAGAAGGACATATCAATGGCTAAAAACGAAAGAAACATTGTGTGTAACAATCACGCTAGAAGAATGCAAGATCTGATGATCTCCATCGAAGGAACTGTCCGGAAACGTACCTCGAGCATCTGAGTGACATCAACGGTTGTCGTCAATGCGTTGGACTCCTCAGCATCTCCCTGAAATACAGTACTTGCATTATTTTGGATAACAATAATTATAACTGAAAACAAAGATTAGTGGACGAGTACTAGGGTGTACCATTAGGTGAAATATTTACACGATAAATTAAAAGTATTGATTTACATGCCTAAAACAAGTCAGTGGCAGAATAGCTAAGTAAGATTACCCGATAGGCGCTTGAAGTGGCTGATGACTGCAATAACGACACGGATGGAGAATCTTCCGCCTTCATATTGAGTGGATACATACATGGGGAAATTATTGTTAGCTAATGCTACACACTACCGCAAGGCCGAGAGCTAGATCCGTAAACTTGACTCACCAGTGGAGGGATGTGGACGAATAGAGTGGGAATAGCGGTTGAGAGCAATTTTCGCCTCGCTCGCGGTGTTTTCTTCTTTATTAGCAATGATGTGGAGTACATGTCTGAGCTAAAGTGCCTGCTGCAGATGAGGTATCGATCACCCCTCTTGTCCGCAAAGACTTCTAGGACTCTACTTTCAAGCTCAGACGGTGGATATCCGCAATATCGGACCCATTCTCTTATCTGATCTATTGTCTTAGGGAAAACATGCATTATAGTACCTTCAGATTTATTATGGGTCTTCGAAGGGCAACCGCCAATGGAACAGGCAGGCATTGTGGAAAGTTCTGAAAAGTAAAGATCAACAATTCTCAATGAATACCAATGTGTTAAAAAATTAAATGACACATAAAATGTCCAATGCAAGGTTCGGTTTGGTTCTTGGAACTATACACGTTATTCACATGTGGATAAGTATATGAATAACTTTAAAAAAATAGAAAAATAATTTGACTAAACTCAGAACATGTGACTAGTTCCTTGCATGTACTGTCTTGAATGAAAAGAAAACATGGATGCAAGATGACTACTAGCAAATAGATATAAATTAAAAAATTGGACGCAAAATGATTATGGTACATGGCCTTACCTTGACGAACAAACAGTTAGATGCAGGGATCAGAGTAGTTTGTTGTCGTAGAACAGGGAGCAGTTCACAGGTTGCAAACTGACGAGTACGCTCGAAGTGGTCACGGAAGTTCACAGAGAGGAAGAGCAGATAACCAGCTCCCTGACAGCTCCACTTGCCAGCGCAAGTACCCCGGTGCGAACTGCCTTTGATAGGGCGGGGGTGGATTGGGGCGGTGGTCGTGCAGACAAGACACAGGAAGACTCGTGAATGGAGACACACTTATGTGGATTGCAGGGGGGCGTCCAGCGTGAGGGGGGATGCTTGGCAGGAGACACGGGGTCTGGAGGTAGACATGGGAACAACAACCCATGCTCTATAGACCACTTTGAATTGTACATGGTCTTTGGCACCTCTTGGCCTTTATCGCTCCCTGACAGCTCCACTTGCCAGCGCAAGTACCCCGGTGCGAACTGCCTTTGATAGGGCGGGGGGTGGATTGGGGCGGTGGTCGTGCAGACAAGACACAGGAAGACTCGTGAATGGAGACACACTTATGTGGATTGAAGGTGGGCGGCCAGCGTGAGGGAGGATGCTTGGCAGGAGACATGTGGTGTGACAAGACAAGGCACAGGAAGACTATTCAATGGAGACACACTAGATTCATTTAAAAAATCAAAACAACCATTGTTAAAATATATGTTGGGTTTTATTGTAGATCTTAATTTCAATTGAACATAAAGATTAAACATTACACATTGTAAAGTTCCGGTTGCAGCACATCCAGGGAAAATCCGCGGTATTGTCCACTGTCACTGGGGAAATGTTGTCTAATGGCAAGTACCGCACAGGCAGGTATTACTCTCCGAACGCGGTGTCCGAGCCTCCCGTGAAGCCACCAAGTGAAGCAACGATAGCCCACCAGCCTGTACCACCTGTGAAAAAGAAAGATGCAATGGAACCAATTTACATGCGTTCAAATGATATGTAGATGTAATTTTATATGTGGGAGACGACCATGAAATAGTAGTGGCATCACTGACATCACAACCAGAGTATACTTACTCGTTACTCGGATTACGCGGACGAACAGTGCCGCGAAGTTCGTGCATAAGCACCATCATCATCCTCAACACGGTCCATGAGAGGCAGGCTTCCCCGAACTCTGGCAGCTCGGTGATGCATTGCGGACTTGGCTCGCCTTCCGAAATGTAGGCCAAGCACCCGGAATTTTCACGGCAGCAGCAGTTCTCCTCCTCAGTTGGCATTAGCTCGCACCGATTGCACGTGCACCAGGTGGAGACGCCGTCC
This sequence comes from Ambystoma mexicanum, assembly GCF_040938575.1. NCBI lineage: Eukaryota > Metazoa > Chordata > Amphibia > Caudata > Ambystomatidae > Ambystoma > Ambystoma mexicanum. The sequence goes on from NC_090924.1 coordinate 1,250,883,053, forward strand.
ATGCGACATGGTCCAGGCTCTTCATCCGTTGACTGGTCCTCCCATCTGCCGTCCGAATCCCCATCGTTTTCGCGTGCTTGCCTTTCCAGTAGTTCCTCCTTGGTGTACTCGGGCTCGTACATATATGGCATTATTGTAGCCATTGTGTGGTAAAGAAAGTAAAATAATTTACAGAGATGGTACAGGTGTTCACAAGGCCTAGAAGCGGCGAAGGTAGCTGACCAGAGCACAGAAACGAGTGACAGAATACTCAAAGTAACACAGAGAGAGGAATGGAATCGGAAATCGGCTGCTGTGTGTTGTGAAACGGTGTGTTTATACTTATTGAGGAAAGAGGCGTCCTGCCATTTCCATGGCGACACTTCATTAGCTGAGGCGCAGCGATTGTTGACACGAAACGTGCTTTGGCGTTGGGAAATGGGCAGTACGCGTCTGCTGATGTCAGGCTCAGGGGCGGGGGATTTGATTTAGTGCCGCAAAAGCAGGTCAGCCAGGGCGATGCGGAAAGTGATAGGATTATCACAAAATGGCAGCTGATTTCGAGTGCGTTAATGGACGAAAAGACGGGTAAGGTCCATAGGAAAGTTTTCTACGATCTACCAATTTATGCTTAAAAACACATGGCCGAACCGTAGGGACAATAAAAAAAAAGTCCCGGAACTATCCTTTAAGCAGCAGAGCTAAGTCGAGAGCTAAAGCAGTCAAAGAAGTGTCAAGTGAAAAAGCTCTCTTATAAATACTCAATAACTCTATGGGACAACTAATCTTTCTCTTCACCCAATCATCCTGTAGGTACTCTATCATTACCTGTATCACTATCCTCTGCATTTCCGGCGTATACTGACTGTATGTGTCATATATCTCAACTGGAGTTATCGACATATCTGAGATCCATCTAAGCGCGTCTTTCATACAAATCCGTACTTCCTCAAATATTGATTTTCGACAAGGAAGGAACCGTTTCTGTACATACATACTTTCCCCCTCGTCATCCTCATTCTGAAACCTTTCCAACTCCTTTCTATACTCAAATATCCTCTCAACATGCTCATTTACTTTCTCCACAGTGTCTCTTGAAAACGCTAAAGTGTTTAGATCCCTTAACCCTTGCGGGAGATCTGTATTATTTAATTTGCCCCACATTACACATAAATGAACCCCTAAACCCTCAATGAAAAAAATGTTCTCAGGAAAATTATCCATACTAGAAAGTGTGGCAAAAACGTGATCATCTCTCTCCATACAATGCTAAGCGCATGCATTCAATTCATTTTTCTTTTCTGGAGATACAGTATTACGAGTGACAACCCTTGATCCCGCACCCTGATCGACTACAAGCGGTATGAGACCACTTGGAAGAGGGGGAGCAGACACATTCAATGGAGGTACTGTTACTGGTGCAATAGGAAGAGGTGGAGGAACAGGTGGAAGAACAACAACTGGAGGAAGAGGAACATTAGGAGGAGCAGAAACAACAGGCAGAGCAGGAATAGCAGGAATAACAGCAGGAAGAGGCACAACAGCAGGAAGAGGAACGTACGGAGGTGGGGCAGTGGCACCAGGCCTTTGCTCATTTAACAATTTGTCAATGAATTCATCAGAAACATGGAAATCTTTAGAAGGATAGATTTTCTGACTACCAAGTGAGAAAGCCCTATCTATATTCCTAGCTGACTCAGACTGTTTTTCCCTACCCTAAGCTGCTGTAACGCTTCTTTTTTCTAATTCTGCAAAACATCGAATGCTGCAGGTCTAGCCTTTTTCTTTAATAGAATTGACTCCAAATACTCAATATGAGGGATTTCAAAACTACTATTGATTGGCCACTGAAGTTCGGAGGCATGTCTGGTTTGTCTGTGCCAAATATCATTAAACACTATACTTCCAATGCCATGCTTACAGTACATAGTACAAGCCGGCGACCCCTCCTGTGGTGCCGGACGGCTAAATTCCAAAAATTGTCTATCGCTGCGGAATAACGCCCTGAAGCAGGTAGACAATTTCCTAGGCATATCAAAATATTGGTGTTACCTGGTCAATAATTGTGTCTGCAGATACAATACGCCAAAATCAAATTATCAGGATACTTAAGAATCGGGACACAACTAACCTGATCAATCCTAAGGAGGTCCGATCAGATTTCAAATTCTTTTTCTAACAAATACTACCTTGTGTTTGGTGATTTCAGCAAAAGTGCCCGCCTCGATAAGTGGACCCTCGTCAAGATGCCGTCTCGGACCACAAGCTAATCGTCCAGGGATCGGGTCGTGCAGCGCTGCTGAGGTGTTGCGTCTCGTTAAGAAGGGGCCCCCTTCACTGTCCGATCCTGGTCCGATAGCGTGTGTCAACCTTGGACAATCCGGCATCAATCTTGAGGGTCCCTATTTGGGCGCCAACTGTGAAAACAAAGTGAAATATCGAGGCTGAGTACCCCAAAAGGAAATACACCGAACAAAGGTTACAAAGGAACATACAAAGATCTTTAATTTATACTGAACAGTTTCAAAGGACAAAACAATCAGATAGCTATCGGCCCTGAGTACAACACAGCGAACTCCAGCATGGTCCGGTGTGCTCAGCGAGTGAGTGGGGCTGTACATTAGAATTAGTCACACTTTTATACCTTTTGCGAACATGATGTCCAATCCTACTGCGGGTTAATATTCCTCTAATATATTACTGATCTAGGGTTCATGCCGAGTTCACAAATCTATATGCTTAGGGTTTTACTTTAATGCATTCGCCAACAAGTCTACACGGTAACAGTGTATTTTAGGATTCCTCATAGAGTCTTCTCAAACATTAATACAATGTAGTCAAACAAGTGTTCTCAGTTCAGTATTTGGATACAATGTTCTTAACATATGCTCGCAGATTAGTTTAATTGGCACGAGTAATCCTTTACACACAGGTCAACGAAGGACAAGGTCTCAGTTCATGACCCCAACAAGTGGCCTGCAGGCAAGTTAAATATTAGTTGCACGCAGAGGTCAATAAAGCAATACAACAGACGTAGACAGTTGTTTCTGAGAATATTATCTATACATTTATTTCACAGTGATTTTATATTGCACCCTAGTAACTATCTTACCTCTACTTACCTCTACTTTCTATAAAACACGTGTTATCCTTTTCTTTCATTTCAATCATTAATTTGCATGCTTATATTCTCAAAGAATATAATACATATTTTAAATTGTTGGTTTTAACAACATTAAGTAAGCATTCTTTATATCCTTTGGCAATCGGCTTGGTGTGTGACTATATAGTTATTGCAAACAAGCCAATCTACCTCTGTATTTTGCGAAATGTCCATAGTGAATAGATGCTCTGTCATGAAAAATAATTGCACCTGTCTTAAAAGTGTTCACACTAATTGAAACTTGACTATGTACAAACGACAACAGTGACGTGTTCATTTTCCTACAATCTACACTGTATCTTTGAAACAAAATGAATAGCTGCATAATAAAAACTAGATTTTGCAGTGTAGACTGTAAATTACAACCCCAGTCACTGCATTGCATGTCAAGGAACGCTTCAGTTACAAGATCAGAAAAACTCACTTTTCTGATCAGGGATAGGAACGTATACACATCATTCAGAAATATCCTGAGTAGAGTGATCTGTCTTACATTTTAGACACATATGATTCTACTCGTACTTAATTCCTACATATCTATCTACACTAACAGTTTCCTGCAGTAATACATTGAAGATAGTCATTAAAAGTTCTTGACTATCATCCTGTTTATTTTGGGAACATTGTTGATTTCCACTTGTAACAGCTACTGTAGCATACAATACACATAGGCCGCGATTCATGGAATTAATTGCACCAAAAAAATATGGACTTGCGTATGAAAACGGGCGCAAGCACCCGTTTGTTGATTCATGGAACACAATGCGCAGGGCTTACCCGAGACTTGCGCTGAATCCCCACGGGTCCAACACGTCACTGCGACACCACGAACAACTTGCAGGGGACTCTAAGCGAAGGGACGTACCATCTTGCGCAGTGACCTAAAAAGGGGGCGAAACATGTGTAATGGGGAACAACAAGTGAAAAATCTCTGGTTCTGGAAGCACCTCATGTCCTTCCTCTTTGCTTCTGCCTTGCCCCCCCCCCACTCGCCTGCTGATCTGTTCTCTCTTGGCACTGTGCACCTGGCCACCCTCTGTCCCCTGGGCCCAGGTACCTGCTCACCTTGCCACCCCCCTGAACTGCCTCCTGGCCACCCCTTGCACTGGGGACTGTATCTGTACCGATACAGTCCCCCGCCGCCCCCCATTTTCTTCTTTTTTTGCACTTATCAGACTTAACCAGTCTGCTTCCGTAATCACAAAACTTGCCACGTTCTGACTGCACTACTACTGTTTATTGCCTCCATTATCTATTCAGTTTTATTCATTATTATTTATCTGTTCTCCTCTGCTTCACACTTTCCACTCTCCCCCTTCCATGTACTTTTCCCCTTTCCCTTGCCCAGGCATTTGCACGTTCTCAATGTCACGGGGCCTAGTAAGATCGCTGTTGTGTTCTCCCCTGTTCCCCTCCCTTGCCTTGTCACGCTATGAAACACTTGTGTATGAGTACGATACAAATAAAATATCATATCATATTATATCACCCGCACTGGACTGTTTTTATGTATGACAACAGCCACCTACCTGCACTTCACACATGCTGTCTGCACTTAGGCTTGGACTTGACACCAGCTGGGCACAGTTTCTTCATTTTGAATGTTCTTCTTTTGTTATGATGTTCTTCACAGGTACTGCACTGCACCCTCCTTAAACCCCCTTTTCTCCCTTCCCACTTCCCATGCACTGGTGCCATCTCTATGTCACATGCCCTACCAAGTTCTGTGTCTCTGTCGTCACTGTCTTCCCCCTCCCGGGACTCTAACCAGCTTATTACACTTGTGTATATGCACATTATTAATGACATGTCATTTGATAGAATGTCATGTCATGTCCTTCACACATGGGAGGAACAGTGATGTGTTTCTTGGGTTCTTTGCTCTGGTAATGTCAGCTCAGTGAGCCTCAGCCATTGACAGGTCTGGGCAGTGTCTGTTCCTGTAGCACACATTGAGGGTGCTTTGCAATCTGTCACTGTGTGACTGTTTCTACATTGCAATTATTGACATGGACTGCAGGACCTCACTTTACCATTCACTTCCGTGATGTGTATGTTTGGAGTTGGTTGCAGACAACAATTTTGTTTGAGCATCTACCACACTGTTTGCAGGATATTTTTTTGACAGGAGGTTCTGGGTGGTGTCACACCATTGATGAAGTGTATATGTGTTACAATGTCAGCATTCAGCATGCAGTTGATGTCCGGTCTGGAGGGGGCTGCCTGTAGGCTAGGGTGATGGGGGCTGGGGTGTCACAGGTGTTCTGGCTGCCTGCAGGGTGACATCAAAGGTGACAGGGGCTGGGGGGTCCCATGTAGTGGGGGCTGCCTCCAGGCTGTGGGGATGGGGGCTGGGGTTTCCCATGTAGTGGGGGCTGCCTGCAGGCTGGGGTGATGAGGCCTGGGGGGTCCCATGTAGTGGGGGCTGGCTGCAGGCTGGGGTGATGGGAGCTGTGGGGTCCCATGTAGTGGAGTCTGCCTGCAGGCTGGGGTGATGGGGGCTGGGATGTCCTATGTAGTGGGGGCTGCCTGCAGGCTAGGGTGATGGGGTTTGGGGGTCCCATGTAGTTGGGGCCGCCTGCCAGCTAGGGTGATGGGGGCTGGGAGGTTCCATGTAGTCGAGGGCTGCCTGCAGGCTGGTGTGATGGGGGCTGGGGTGTCCCATGTAGTGGGGCTGCCTGCAGGCTGGGGTGATTGGGTTGGGGGTCCCATGTAGTGGGGGCTGTCTGCGGGCTTGAGTGATGGGGGCGGGGGTGTCACAGGTGTTTTGGGCTGACTGCAGGGTGGCGTTACAAGTAATAGGGATGTGGGGCCCATGTAGTGGGGCCTGCCTGCAGGCTGGGGTGATGGGGGCTGGGGTGTCCCATGTAGTGGGGGCTGTCTGCAGGCTGGGGAGATGGGGTCTGGGGTTTCCCATGTAGTGGGGGCTGCCTGCAGGCTGGGGTGATGGGGGCTGGGGTGTGGGTGTCCCGTCAGGAGAGCGCTGCTGCCTGTGGATTTGTGTGGGTATCACAGGTTGTTTTGGAGCAAATAGGGTGCGGATGGGGTACGCACTGAGTTTTCAAGCGATTTGGCTGGGGTGCAAACAGGGTACTCACTAGGTTTTCACATGATTTGGCTGTGGTGTGGACTGTGTATGCACTGAGTTTTCACCCAATGTGGCTGGGGTGCGGACGGGGTACGAGCTGAGTTTTCACGCAATTTTTCTGGTCTGTGGACTGGGTAGGTGCTGAGTTTTCACGTGATTTGTCTGCTGTGCGGATGGGATATGTGCTAAGTTTTCACAGAATTTGTCTGCGGTGCGGATGGGGTGAGTGCTGAGTTTTCATGCGATTTGGCTGGTGTTTGGACAAGGTACATGCTGAGTTTTCACGTGATTTAGCTGGGCTGCGGATGGGGTACATGCTGATTTTTCACACGATTAGTCTGGGGTGCAGACGGGTTATGCACTGAGTTTTCACGTGATTTAGCTGGGCTGCGGATGGGGTACACGCTGATTTTTCACACGATTAGTCTGGGGTGCAGATGGGTTATGCACTGAGTTTTCATGTGATTTGTCTGGGGTGCGGACAGGGTGCGTGCTGAGTTTTCACACAATTTGTCTGGGGTGCAGACGGGGTGACCGCTGAGTTTTCACGAGATTTGGCTGGGGTGCGAACAGGGTACTCACTAGGTTTTCACGTGATTTGGCTGTGGTGTGGACGGGGTATGCGCTGAGTTTTCACACAATGTGGCTGGGGTGCAGACAGGGTACACACCCAGAGTGGTATTTCCATATAAAATAGGGAAATTCAACAATGTAGTACAGTCAACAGAAATGAACTACTAGGCTTAGCCTTCCATAGGAATGAGCAGATTTGACTGTCCAGATCATGGATACCAATCAAATAAAACAATCTACTTTCTACTTCTTCCATGGCAAGCTCAACATCAGTTTATCAGTTTGATTAATTGTTTCACTTAGCACATTTTGACTTCCTGGTGCAGAATCAGTCTCTTTTGCCAATTCAGCAGCCAAAGTTTTTTTTTTTTTAAAACATTCTTTATTGGTTTTCGACTACAAAAAAATAAAATCAATACATTACAGGACCGGTCAGTGTGACCCTTCACCCCCTCTCTCCCCCCCTTCTCTGACCTCCCACTTGATGTTCAGCATTGTTGCTTGAAAGTTCGGTTGCAATTATTGTGTGGTATCCGTAGCTGTTATTGAAGTTTCCGGCAGTTCATTTTGGTTTTGTGACAAAGCCTGTGAGCTCGTGTCATGGTCTGCTGCTAACAGGTATGCTATGTGCAGGCCCCAGAAGTCCGGGGGCCGCGCATGAAGGGGTAGTGTCCTTATATAGCTTGTCTCGACATCGTGGCAATACGTGACATCTTGTAACCACTGTTTCAAATTTGGTGGTGGCCCTCTACCCCAGTTACATGCTATTCGTCTGCGTGCCAGGACTAGGAGTAGGTTTGAAAGTCTCCTGGTGTAGTCTGGTAGTTGGTTGGTTAAGCTCAACATGGTCAGTGTTGGGTCAGGGTCTAGTTGTACCCTGATTATCGCTGATATTTTCTCTAAGACTGCTTGCCAGAATGCTTCTATTTCGGGGCAGGACCATGCCAGGTGGACGAAGTCAGCTTCTGAATGGCCACATCGAGAGCAGGCGGCAGATATTGTTGTTCTGTGAGCGTGGAGTTTTTCTGGAGTATGGTAGACCTGGTGGATAAAATTGAAGTGTATTTGTTTGTATCTCGTGTTTATTGCCACTTTCTTCAGATATTTTGATGTTTAGGGCTCTTTCCCACTTTGTCCGAGCTTTCACGCAGCGTGTGGACTTTTCGGTTAGTAGGGTCTTGTAGATATTCGACACCAGACGGCCTTCACCCTGGGCTTGTATAATTCCATGGAGCAGTGGCCAAGTCGGGGGTTGGAGTGGAAATGTGGCGATGTTGGATTTCATGGTGTGTCGAGTTTGGTAGTACATGAAAACGTCTAGGACGTTGTTGCCTCCTTTGTCGCAAGCTTGTTGTATGGACATGAACGTGCCGTTTGGGAACAAGTCACCCAGTGAGTGGATTTGCAGTTTTTTGGTCCATAGTTGGAATACATTTTCTGTTGTGATTGGGATCCCTGGGATGCTTCTTACTGGCAGGAGGGGGGAGTATCTGATTTGGATTCCATTTCTTTTAGTGGGTCATGACCATCGTGTTCATTGGTGTCGAGGGTGGAGGTGGTTGGTTGAATATAACTGCCCGAAGCAGGTAGGGTGTTGCTAGAGCCCTCTCAATTTGCACATGTGGCCGTATGGCGTGTATTGCATACCAGTGACTCAGGTATTGTGCCTGTGCTGCCCAATAGTAGCCCTCTATGTTGGGTAATGCCAATCCTCGTTGTGTTATGGGCAGAATCATGATGTTGTGGGCTACTCGGGCAATTTTGCCTGCCCAGACCAGGTCTAGGAGAATGGACTTGATTCGTTGTAGGAATCTTTGTGGAAGTAGTAGAGGGATATTCGTGAAAAGATAGAGCAGTTTGGGGAGAATTACCAATTTGGCCAGGGGCACTCTGCCCCAGAGAATGAGTGGAAGCGTCTTCCATCTATTCACTTTGGTTTGGATGGTGTCGAGTGTTGTTTCGTAGTTGTCTTGCATGATGTCTTTGCTAGATTTGGACATTAATATCCCCAGGTATCCGACCTTAGAGTGTTGCCAGTGGAATCCGAAGTCATCTTGGAATACTCGGGTTGCCTCCGTGAGAGGGAAGATTATTGATTTTGAATTGTTGATTGTCAGTCCTGAGAAGTTGCCAAATTTGAGTACTGCTCGCATCACAGGGTTCAAGTTGTCCTGTGGGTCAAGGAGGAGGAGCGCAATGTCGTTGACATATAGTGATACCACCAGTTTGTGCGGACTGAAGGCGAGGCATCTGGGTAGGTGATAAAGCCTAAGGTCTGACGCTAGGGGTTCCATGACCAGGGCGAAAAGCAATGCTGACAGTGGGCAACCCTGTCTGGTCCCTCTGCGTAAAATGATTTCGGAGGAGGTTTTGTTTCCAAGTCTTATTCTTGATGACGGGTGTTTGTAGAGGAGGTCTATCATTTGTACGAATCGTTTACCTAGACCGTTCTGCTCAAATATTGCAAACAAAAATGGCCATTCCACGGAGTCGAAAGCTTTCTCAGCTTTGAGCAGCCCTGCTACCGCCTGTTCTTCCGGGTTCAGGGCTTCCATTGCTCCGAACATTCTTCTGAGGCCGAATGATGTGTTTCTGCCTGGTACAAATCCTGCTCGGTCCACCAGCACCATTGCGGGTATGTGTGGGATCAACCTTTTAGTTAGAATTTTTGAAAATATTGTGTTGTCAAAGTTTATTAATGATATGGGTCTGTAGGATGTGCAGTCTGCCTTGGGTTTGTCCGTTTTGTGCAAGAGGATGATATTTGCCATATAGAGTGTTGGTGGGAGCTGGTCCTTTTCTATGGCTTCTTCGTACACTTGGAGGAGGAGTGGAGCCAGGAGATCTGCGAAGAATGTGTAGAATTCTCCTGTTAGGCCATCAGGTCCCAGGGCTTTGGTACTTGGTAATACTTTGATGTCTTCTAGGATCTCTTCTGTAGTGATGGGCATGTTCAGCGGTTCCCAGAGTTTGGCACTTGTCCAGTATAATTCGGTTGTGTTGAGGTATTGTGTTATTTCGTTGGTGTCCTGGCATAATTGGAGTTAAACAAGTTTTGATAGAATTTACTGAATATTTCCAGTATGTCGTCGTCAGAGTATACAAGAGTACCTGATGGGTCTAGCAAAGCTTCGACATTCGTAAGTTTACGTTCCATGGTAATCAGTCTTGCGAGTAGTGCGACGGGTCGTTGTCCCTCGCCATACTGTCGATCTTGTGGTGACTTGTTAGGAACTTGATTTCTCTCTCTGCCAGTGTTCTGAATGTTTCTAGTTCAGTCTTGAGTGCTGCTAGAGTGCTCGGGGAACTTGTCGTTGTTACTGCTCGTTCAAAGGTTTTGCGTCGGTCTTCGCTTGTGTCTAGCTCTCTTTTCAACATTTTCTTTTGCTAGGCAAATCCCTCTGGTGAAGCATTTTAATGTTTCCCAGAGGGTTCCTGGCGATGCCACCGTGCCTTGGTTTGTATTGAGAAAGGTGATCAGTTCAGCTCGCAGTTCGTCAGCAAAGATTTGATCTTGGAGGGCCCTGTATTTAAATCTCGATTGGGGTCTGGTGGAGTCGCTTCGGTATGTTATGCACTGTAATATGACCGCTGAGTGGTCCGAGAAGGTCCTGGTTAGGATTTGACATTCGCCCCATTGGAGTCGACTGTGAGCTGACACGAGGATATAATCCAGTCTCGAGCTGGACTTGTGTACCCAGGAATAGAAGGTGAATTCTTGTGAGTCACGATGTTTGCTTCTCCATATATCAATGAGGTTGTGGGCTTTACATATTTTGGTTATTTGTAGGCTTGCCTTGGAGCATGGGGCTGACGTCTTGTGTGTCCGGTCCATGCTTGGGTCGAGTGGGGTGTTGAGGTCGCCCCCCCATATTACCATGGTTTCTCTGTTTGACTCGATATGCGTCTGGACACAGTCAAAATTGTTGGAGCCATCTACATTGGGGCCGTAGGAGTTGATCAAGATGATTTCATCCCCGTCTATGGTTCTGTGGATGAGCAGTGTTCTTCCCTCAGAGTCATTCTGGGTCCGGATTAATTTAAAATGTGTTGTTTTATTAATTAGGATGGCGACTCCTCTCGCATATGAGCAGAAGGAAGCAAAGTATCTGTGGCATCCCCATGTTTTTGCCCAGTGGTTCTCTGAGGTGGGTTGTAGGTGTGTCTCTTGGACAAGAGCCACGTCAATGTTATGTCGATGCAGGTATTGTATCAACCTCCTCGTTTTTGATGGCTGGTTGCGCCCTTTAATGTTCCATGTGACTAATTTGAATTTGTTTGGACTTTCTCCATTGTTTCTGCAGCGCGGTTTCTGTTTGGTGTGTCTGGGTATAGGAAGCAACTTTCCTTGGTTGCATGTCGTTTAGAAATGGATGTTCGTGTAGTCGCTGTGGAGTTCTAGGACTTGGCTGGGGTCGAGCGTGTCCGGCTCTGGCCACGACCGGTGCACGTTTCAAACAACTAACTTGATTCTTCTGGGTACTCTTTCCCCAACTTGAGTCCCTTCTTTCCCCTTACCCTCCCTGTCGGGCAACCCCAGACCCATCTGAAGTTAACCCCTCCCCTAATAACTCTGTGAACAGTGTTGTGCTCGGGGCGCTAGTGCCCTCCAAGGATCGCTGATCCCGAGGTATATATTACGGACTTATGCTCCTGTTTCAAACTCCCATGTCAAGCGGGATGTGGAAATGCTCAGGGTGGGTCTCTCCCATTTCTCTCTCTCCTTTGTGGTCTTGTCAATTCGCGTGGGGGGCGGCATCCGATGTTGTCTAAGAAGGCGTTGGCGTCCTCTGGTGACGTAAAGAATTGTGTTTTTTCGGCATGGAGAATATGCAATTTGGCCAGAAAGAGCATTGAGTATTGGATTTGTTCCTCTTGTAGGCAGCGCTTTACTCCTCAGAAGGCTCTGCGAGAGGCTTGTACCGCTGGTGAAAGTTAGGAAAAATCTGAACTTTATCGGCATCATATTGAATTTCCCCTTCATCTCTGGCCAGCTTGAGTATTAGGTCACGACCGCTGAAATTCAACAGTTTGGCAATGATGGGTCGAGGTGCTGTTCCTGGGATTGGGCGATTAGTTGGAATCCTGTGCACACTTTCCCCTACGAATAGTGGGGAGAAGGTGTTTGCTCCAAAAATTTCTTTACATAGTTGTTTCACAAAGTCCTCCATCTTCGCTGGGGTTTGTTGTTCCCTTATCCCTGCTAACTTAATGTTGTTGCGGCGGCTGCGCCCTTCTAAATCTTCGTTTTTGGCTACGATTTCTTTTACTTGCCGCTCCAGTATTGTCACTTTAGAGGATAGGGATGTGGAATTATGTTCGAGATCAGAAACCCTTTGCTCTACGGTGTCTAATCTTTCGCCATGTTTCTCTAGGCGGTGTTGTATTTGATCCACTTTGGATGAGAGGGTGTCAATTTTGGCGTCGAGGTTGCCTATGCCAGCCTTGAGTTCGCGTAGGTCGAGAGATTGGGGAGGTACTGATTCATTATCCTGTTCCATGTCTGGGGTTAAAGCGGGTTCACGATCCGACTGCTTGGGGGTCTTGGCTATGGTCCTGGTTTCAAACATTAGCTTTCATTGTGATTTGTCTGTTTTGCCCATGTTGGGGGGATTTCTTTTGCGCTGTGGGGTCCAGGCAGTCAGGAGGAGTAGGGCAGCTGCCAGCTCAGTAGGACAAAAGTTATTTGGATGTGTGCCCCCGATTGTTGGGGGGTGATCTTGGCAGGCTTGGGAGTGCTTCTGGGCCTGTGTCTAGGGATTCCAGCGGGTGGTCGCGGTCCGGGTGCAGTCTAGAATTTTGTGCCTTTCTTGGCTGGCGACTGTGTGTGCTGTGGGTTGGATAGGTGGCTTGGTTGGAGTTTTATATAAAGCGGTGGTTGGTATGTCTACTGTCCGCTCTGTTTAACAGGTGTTGCAGGTCCTCGTGGCTGTTGGATCGTGGATTGGCTACGAGAGATTCCTAGTAGCTGCTGCAGTTATTGGTGAAGCTAAGTTATGCTTATTCGCTATACTTTTCCCTCTCTTTTTGTTTTCCTCTTTTTGGGTTAGTGCTATTGCGGTTGGAGGGTTTGCCAGGGTTAGTGAGGGTCTTGTAGAGTTCGGTGGTAGCGGGCTGGTTTACCAATGGGCAGGTCAGTGGGGGTTTTTCTTTTGTTGTCGGAGCCCTGCAGGCTGATTGTTTCTATGGCTGTGGGCGGGCAGCTCGTATTGACTGCGGTGGGAGTGGAGCCAGGTTTCGGGGAGTCAATTTAGAGTGAATTTGGGATACTCCAAGAGAATGTAGCATGGGGCGAGTGCCAGTTCTTTATGCCAGTTTGCAGTCTGAGGCTGTTTGCACTGCTTTTTGTCCTATGGCTTGGGGGCTTCACGGGGGCTCAGTGGCAGGTTGGGGGGGTGGGTTGTGGCCTCTCCTACCTGATTCTGGCGCAGTCCCGTGTTGCTGGATGGATCGCAGATGCTGAGATTGCCTGGCTGCGGGCAGTTTTGCCTGTGTCTCCATCTCAGCCAGGTTAAGGGGGTTCCCAGCTGTGCCCGCTGTGATCAGGCTCACGGGTCTTCGTCTTCTATGTGTGCCGCCCTCTGTCGTTCTAAGGCTTAGGCTCACTCTTCAGTTATTGCTGGGTGGTTGGGCGGGCTCCCGACTGCCTCCGCTGTGTCAGGGATCGTAGTGCACCCTGGGCTCGTCATCTAGGAGTCGAGGCTTCAGCCACGGGCAGCACCATCTGGCCACATCCAGCAGCCTGTTGTTGCGGGCTGCTTGGGCGGGCTCTTGACTGCCTTCTCCGTCCTAAGGGGTCCTGGTCTTCCGCGTGCACTGCCCCGGCCTGTTCTGCATTTGGGGCTCGTTCTTCAGTTGTTGGTGGATGGTTGGGCGGGCTCCTGACTGCCTCCGCTGTATCTGGCTTCGTGATTCGCCGCGGGCTCCTCTTCTGGGAGCCGAGGCGCCAGCCGCGAGCAGCGCCGTCCGGCTACTTCTAGTGGCCTGTTGTCGCGGGCTGGTTGGGCGGGCTCCTGACTGCCTCCGCCGGACTCGGCACCGCAGCTCCCCCGATTTGTTGTTTTCTCTTCTCCCAGGGGGCCGGGACGCTGATTACTGACACCCCGGTGACGCTGTCTGCTTAGTGGATGGGGCGTGCGTTGCCCGCCCGCCGCAGTGATGTTGGGGGTTGTGGTCGGGAAGTTCGCCGGCGCTCGATTTAGGAGTTGCTGCATTGCGGTGCCATTGCCGTGCTGCGGCCTCCTTCCCATCTGCGATGGCCGGGGGGATGGAGTGCAGCGTTGTGTCCGGAGGCCAGTTGCCTGGTTGTATGTCTGCACGGGGGATGTATGGACGCTATCGTGCAGGCTGGGGGGGAGTTTAAGGGTGTAGGAAGCTATTTTGCAGGACTGGTGTCACAGGCATTGGAAAGCCAAATGTGCACTGAGTGTAGTTCTTGTCTTTACTTTTATATTTTCTCTCACAGTACTTACCACATGAGTGCCTTTGAAATCTTTCCACCTTGTTCCTTAGATCAGCATTCGCATGCTGAGCAGGAATGGAACATGTAACATATTTTTCTATAAACTCCATCACACAGCCATCACTGTATTTACCAAAGTGAGGAGCAGCTTTAATCCACAACAGCATATGTGTATTTGGAGCCCCTGGTACTCTTATCTCCAAAATAAAAGTTCCACCAAGCCCAGTGGACCATTGTGTTTATTACATTTAACGTGTAACATGGCTAAAATAATTGGTGATGAAAGAACTGAGATACGCTTACATGGTCCATGGAACACAATTCTCCTGATGTCATGTGTTCTAAGTCTTCTTTCTGTGAATTACTTTCACAAATCCACTCTGCAAGATCATCCCAAGCATACTCAGTGCAACTTAAAGTCACAAACCAAGTTGGAAGACCCATGTTTCTGATAATGCATCTAACCTCTGAGTGCCACCTATACCAACACTCCTTGCTTCATCTCATTGTGGCAAGACTATTGGTTTGTTTTCCCTCTAAAACCTCATTTTTCTTTCATTTAACTGTTGCAGCATCTCACATGCAGGAAGATTTTGAAATCTAGTGTTGGTATGAAGTGTATGAGCAATAGCATAACATAATGTTGAAAAGTAACTTCAATACAGTAAGTGAAAAATATTTTCCACATTTGAAAATATGTTGAAAATACCAGTCCTAACCCCCTAGGGGGAAAAAACCCTGTGATGGGCTTCTAGGGGGTGTGGTCTCCTGTGCACTGGTTCGTGAAGTCCTGTGTGGGGTCTCCAGGGAATGTAGCTCCATCCCAGCTAATGACTAGGGAACAGTCCTTTGATATTGAACTGCAAGATAGGATGTAGGAGAGTAAGGAAAGAGAAAGACTATCCCCCAGATAAATCCCACTGGACTGAAGGGGTCTCTCACCCTGGTCATATGACAGAAAGGACTCCTGTTGTCTTCTTTAACTGGGTACCCCACTGGAGGAAAGGGATTGAAGCTCAGCTGGGCTACAGGATGATACAGAAGTCATGGAATGAATGGCCGTCTGATAGAAGGGTGGTGAGTAGAAATGGTTGAGTGAATGGAACTGCCGGTAGTAAGACCGGACAAACTCCTACCGTTGGCTGATTCGCGGAACGCCTCTGAAGGATTTAGAATTCTGAAGGCGGTCGGAGCCGGAGGATAGCTCTGCCGCGGTGCCGAGATTCTAAACAGAAAAGACGATCGGAGTCTGCATAAGATCTATGTCGGAACCGTTTATCTATGAAGAATCAGAAGCTGAAGGAGAGGCTAAACCTACCTCACCAGAATCTCTATGGATTCTATGGGACTTGAATAGGAATCCGAGTTGTCTCCGATGATGAGTGTTGTCTGGGGAAATGCGTGCATAGATGGACTGCAAGGAAATAAGAATAGGTAGGGTAAAGCAGGAAATGAGAATAGCTAAACAAACAATAAACAATGAGGAACTATAGCGTACTCACGGTGCGCATGCTGACTCCAAGAGAGTAGCAACACGACACACTGCCCTTCCTCTTCCAGGATATGCAGTAGAGGCAGGGGCATGGCCTCTTGCGATGGCTCCTGAACAGAAAAGACGTTACCACGGACGTGCAGGAAAGGAACGTCCCTGTTGGTAGTGAAGAGCTGCGAGTGCCGTCTGCTGATAGTTTGTACTGATGGCAAAGCCGCCATCACAATCTGCCTCCTGCTCTAGCAGGAAAAAGCATAGAGAAACAACACGCTTCTAAAGTTTTTCCCAGGCTCTATTTGGTGCACCTTTCGTTGCTATCATTTGTTTCAATTCTAAACTGTCGCACATGACTTCACGTGAGTGTAGATGATGAATAGTATAATGTTCATACACGCTATTCCTTTCTGCAACAGATAGATGTTGGAACTGACCTTCACTGCTTTTGTTTGTTGACACATCATCAAGCATAGATGAGTCTGGTACAGTCAGTCTGCATTTGTACAAATCACTGTGCTCCAAAAGAAACGCTAATTCATCTTTCACTGTTCCAATATCTATAAGCTGGTCTCAAATGTTCTTATCTTTTGTGGAAACACCATTTACTAAAACAAAGAATCTGCAATATCCCGCTTCACTCCTAGGGTGTTCATATGTTTTTGCAAATTGAGAGGTTAACACACAACTGTACCTCTCCCACCCTGCACTAATTATATTTTAGGCATGTTTGACATCTTCGTTTGCAATCTAACAATAAAGGACAATGAAGCACAACATGGCTATCAGGTTCTACCATGTCATTCAAGACACTTCTTGAAGTAATACTTTTTCGATTACAAAACCCGACGCAGTGTTTACAAACATGTAGTGCATCACTTGTGTCAAATCATTCTTCTACAAATACAGATGAAGTTGTTCCCAAACATCTTCTGCACAGTGTTTACATTTCTCCTTGATGTACAGTACTTGCACTTGAGACTTATAAAAAGTGTGTCGACAAGATACGCAAACTGTCTCAGGTCTTTCACTAGAAGACAACTTAAACATTGCAATACTTTACTTATACTGTTGAAAAATCAGATCCTTTGAAAGGATATGATCATCATTTCCACTTCCTGTGTTTCATCTAAGTACACATATAATTTTAAAGAAAACAAGGGGGGGTCTGGGAACCTCACTACCAGCACAAACACAACCCATTGTATTGTATTTGTATTTATTTATTTATAAAGCGCAGCCTGGCCCGGGGGCATAAGGGCGCATAAGGTAAAGCTGGTTACAAAGCTGGTTACAAGTGAGCGGTTAAGCAAAGTTACATTGCAGTTACAGAGGTGTGCAGTCAAGACAATACAGTCGGCCAAGTTCCAAAATGGTTACAGGTAGGAACTGGCATAATAAGCAAGTGCATGCGCGGAGATAATAATTCCAGGAGAGTGGCTCAAGATCAAGAGGCTAAGTTAGGCTGTCAGAGGTCCGTGTTATGGAGCCAACACTTCGTGCTCTGTTTGAACCGGTTAAATGAAGGTTCTGCACGAAGATGTGGGGGGATGGTGTTCCATAGTTTGGATGCTTGTACCGGGAAGCTGGCTCCACCTGAGTTGTGGAGTTTAAATCTTGGTATGGTTAAGGTGTTGGTTTGGGCTGCTCTAAGAGGTCTCGAGGCAGAGTGAGGTCTGAAATGGTTAGTGAGGTATGCTGGAGCAAGGTTAGCCCTGACTTTGTGTGTTAGGGCAAGCGTTTTCAAGGATATTCTGTGCTTGACAGGGAGCCAGTGTAGGTTACGTCTGGTCTCGGATATGTGTGCTTTTTTGGGAATGTTAAGGGCAGCTCTGATAGCATTGTTTTGTACTACTTGTAATTTATTAATGTTTTTGAGGCTGGTGCCCAGGTAGAGGGCGTTGCAGTAGTCTATTTTGGAAAGGATTAATGCTCTCGCGAGAGTGATACAGTTAGGTGCAGAGATGAATGGTCTACAAGCAGTGATAAGCTTGCAAGTGTAAGCAGCTGATGAAGCTACTGCGTTAGTTTGTTTAGAGAGGGATAAGGTAGCATCAATGTAAATACCAAGAGTTTTAGTGTTATTAGAGACAGAGATGAGATTACCATCTATGGTAAAGGCTTTGAATGCAGGGTTGAGATTTTTAAGTTTGGCGTGAGTGCCCAGGATGATCAGCTCTGTTTTATCGTCATTGAGACACAAGCCATGGTGTGCCATCCATGCTTGTATAACGGAATAGATTTCATTGAGGGTCGTGCTGTCTGTTTCATAGTCACCCGTGATAGGAAAGAGTATCTGGGTGTCGTCCGCATAATTGGTGTACGTAACACCCAGATAGTCTAGGATATCGAAGAGGGGTTTCGTGAATATATTATAGAGTGTCGGGGACACGCATGAACCTTGCGGGACACCACAAAGTACTGGGGCCGGCTCGGCGGAATCGGTGGGAGAGAAGACCCTCATGGTTCTGTTCACCAGAAATGAGCTGATCCATGCCGTGGCTGCATCTGAAAAGTGGGCTGCGGATTTCAGGTGTTGACAGAGTGTTTGGTGGTTAACCAAATCAAACGCTGCTGACAAATCAAGCAATAAAAGGAGTGCAAGTTTGCCATGGTCTTTCAAGGTTTGGATCTGGGTGGTAAGGTCAATGAGTGCAGTTTCCGTGCCGTGTCTTGGTCGGAAGCCTGATTGCCTAAGCCCTAGGAGGTTGTTAGCTTCTAGATAGGCCTGTATTTGTAGGTAAGCTGCTCTGTCCAGTATTTTTAATAGGAATGGTACCGTAGTTATAGGTCTGTAATTAGATGGGTTGGCTGGGTCAAGCGTAGGTTTTTTGAGGAGTGGAATGACCCAAGCGTCCTTAAGATTGTCCGGAACTATTCCAGATTTGAACGAGGCATTGATGAGATTGGTAATGAAAGGCGCCAGATCGTGTGCAGCTGCTTTAACAATCGGGGCAGGGCAGGCGTCACCTTGGCAATTTGAAGGTTTTAGTTTCCTGATGATGTTTTCTACTTCCCACGTGGAAAGGGGAGAGAAGCTGAAGGGTTTACAGGTCGTGTGGAAGGTTGGAGGTATGTTAGGCAGATGTTTGTAGTTAGAGTCTGCAGAGAGCACAGATTTTTTTGCGTTAATTTTGGATTGTAGGCGAGCTATTTTATCTAGTAAGGCTTTCTGGATGTTGCTGCACCATAATGCGTCAGTGATACCTTTGTCGATAGGGGTAACAGGGGATTCTAATTCTTTGAGTATTTTGAAAAGTTCTTTAGTATTGGATTCCGCTTGTGTAATCCTTTTGTTGTAGGAGTCTTTTTTGGCGCAGAGTATGGCTTCTTTGTAGCTAGAGGATACTAATGTTAGTTCAGATTTGTTATGAGCTGTGGGGTGTTTTTTCCAAAGTGCCTCAGCGGTTCTTTTGGCTTTGCGTAGTTCTCTCAACTGTGGTGTGAACCAAGTGTTAAGGTGACGCTGTGGTTTCGGTTTCCGCAGTTTTAACGGGGCAATGGAGTCCAGAGCTTTAAGTATAGCCTGGTTGTAGGTGTCCACTAGAGCTGTAGGGTCTGTATCTGAATCAATGTTATTCAGTATGGGGAGTAGTAAAGGTAGGAGTTTGTCGGGAGTGATGTCTTTCTTGTTTCTCGTTCGGATGGCAGGGGCGATGGTAGGCGCTGAATGAGTAGTGTAAGCTTTGATAGCAAAGGTTAGTTTGTGGTGGTCTGACCAGATGCAAGGGTCATTAGATAGGAGGTCAATAGGGCAATTGATTTGTGAGATCCAGTCTAGAGTTCTACCTTTGATATGGGTGGGTTCGTGGATGATCTGCGTGTGACCCAAATCAGATAATGAATTAGCTAAGTCAAGGGCGTTAGTGTCTTTAGGATCGTTGAAACCGAGGTTGAAGTCCCCAAGTAAGATGGTTTGCGAGTTAGGTTTGGTGTTTATGGATATAAGTGAAGCAATGTCCTCTGAGAAAGAGGAGATAGGTCCAGGTGGTCGATAAATGAGGTGCACGGTGACCGTATTGTTAGGTGAGAGGGGTAGCTTAATTGACAAGGATTCGGCAGACGGGATTTGCGCATCTTGGATGATTTTGATGTAGAGAGTATTTCTGTATATGAAGGCAAGTCCACCTCCCTTTGTTTGAGTGGTGTTTCTGTCAGATCTAATGATGGCATAATCAATAGGTATTGCGAGGGCCAGAGATGGGCCTGATGCGGCATTAAGCCAGGTTTCAGTGACTGCAAGGACATCAAGGTTTTCGTAGGTTATAAAGTCAGCAATGTCGAGAGCGTGGGCAGGAAGGGACCTGGCATTCACTAGTGCTGCTTTGATGAGTTTATCTAGTTTGAGGTTTTTTTTTTCAGGTGTTGGCGGTGGAGTGTGGGCTAGATTGTTGACGTCAAAGGGGGGAACAGCATGATTATGGGCAAGATGCAAGTGTTTCATGGTGCGGGCCCTTAGTCTGGAGTTCCTGCCTAGGATACTAGGGTGGTGAGAGTACGGGGCGGTAGGTGGACTGGTTCGGATGTTCAGGCTAGTATTTCTCTTCAGTGTGCTGGGGTGGAACGTGTCTGGGTGGTTGGCTGGTCTAGTTCTAGAGTTCAGTCTAGAATTTCTGATGGTGATAGTGCAAGGTTGGTTAGGTGTTGGTTTGGAGGCAAAGTGACGTATCCAGAGTGCTGGGTCATCCAGGTATAGGTTTACGGGTGTCGTGATGCTAGGCCTCAGGGAGGAGGTGGTGTGTGCCATGCCTGATCTAGTGGAGGTGTATTGTTTAGAGAGTAAGTTGGGCTGACTAGACCAGTAACTACTGTAGGTGTACAGTAGGTGGATGAGCGTTGATAGGTACCAATACATGATGTTTAAGGGGATACCGGTACACAGGAGGACAGGGGTGGTCTATTAGCGAATAGAGACACAGCATAAATTAATTGAGTTTGATCAAGGGGTAGCTATGCAAGGCATCCTAATAGTCGTTGTGGTCTGTAGGCGACCAAATGACCAAGGCACAACACAATGCTAAATGAGGCGACCAAAAGGCACAGCACAATGCTAAATGTGGTCTGATAGGCGACCAAAAGGCACAACACAATGCTAAATGTGGTCTGATAGGCGACCAAAAGGCACAACACAATGCTAAATGTGGTCTGATAGGCGACCAAAAGGCACAACACAATGCTAAATGTGGTCTGATAGGCGACCAAAAGGCACAACACAATGCTAAATGTGGTCTGATAGGCGACCAAAAGGCACAACACAATGCTAAATGTGGTCTAATAGGCGACCAAAAGGCACAACACAATGCTAAATGTGGTCTAATAGGCGACCAAAAGGCACAACACAATGCTAAATGTGGTCTAATAGGCGATCAAAAGGCACAACACAATGCTAAATGTGGTCTAATAGGCGACCAAAAGGCATAACACAATGCTAAATGTGGTCTGATAAGCGACCAAAGGTACAGCATAGACCATAGACATTAAGAGCGTGGAATAGTGAAATGTGTATTGACCAGTGCTGTAAGGCATCCGATCATCATGGTTCAGGGGCGGCATCAGTGAGTGTTTGCTAGGAACAAGTGCATAGGCAGCAATGGTGTTGAGCGCGCTGCACGAGCAGGGTACGCATCATGTGATTGGACACGGGCTGGTGCACCCTAGGAGCAAGATTACGGGTGGCTAAGAACGTCCAACATGTGGTGGGAGGATGTACCGTACGTGTGTAGTATGCGGTGAGCAGAAGCACATGTGGGGCTTTGTATGAGTGCAGGAGTGAGGGCACAGATCTTACCAAGGTGTTCACGTAGCTCTCGTAGCTTTAACCAGTCAGAGCCTGCTTGGCGGTGGGCGGCACGTGTGTATTGTACCAGATGGGGCAAGGTTCCTCCAGGATCGCACTATTAGGAGCGAAGCAGTGTCCCGCGCCGTGCCGCAGGTGCGGACAGGGTGCAGACAGGAGGGGCCTTGTGCTGCGTGGGCCTTAGGCGTGGTGGGCCGGCTTCCGCCTCCGGCTCACCTTCTGGCCTATGAGATCGGCGAAGGAAGGTTGCTAAGCAACCAAAGTAAACAAAAATAGGAGGATGCAGGCGGCGGCCATCTTAGGATCGCGTGGAGCAGATCAGCTGCTCCTCGTGGCGAATGGTGGATGGGGCCTCACCCAAGCTTGTAGAGGGGGGGTGTTGAGGCTGAATGGCATGCCCCAGTGCTTTGTGGGTGGGTCAGGTCGATTCGGCTCTGCAGGGCGACGTGTGCACACCGGGCACAGGGTGCTGCTAGCCCTGCAGTAGGGCGGCTTCGACGGCGGTTCAAGCGGCTCGGCAGAGCAGCTTCGGTCTTGCGGGGCTCCTGCCCTGGGGAGAGTGGGCTGAGGGTGCAGACAGGAGGGGCCTTGTGCTGCGTGGGCCTTAGGCGTGGTGGGCCGGCTTCCGCCTCCGGCTCACCTTCTGGCCTATGAGATCGGCGAAGGAAGGTTGCTAAGCAACCAAAGTAAACAAAAATAGGAGGATGCAGGCGGCGGCCATCTTAGGATCGCGTGGAGCAGATCATTGACTTGTTCTTGGGTGGATGGCCCCTGGGAGAGTCTCAACCAAGTCTTTAGCTCACTGTTCTTTTCACAGAGAACAAATGTCCCTGCATATCAGTCTTTGTCCTGCCCAGGGGCAGTCCAGCACCAAAATGCTAGGCAATTCTCTTCTGAACAAGAGTACCGCAGCAACCCCATACACATGTTTCAGCTACACGTTTCAAATACTATTTTGTAAAACATTACTTCCCTGCAAACATTCCTTTCTCCTAGTACATTCTTCACGCTTCTGTGTTGGCATTTTTCACAAATGCTGTAAGACAAAAATATAGTTACTATATACACAACCTAGTCTTGTAAAATAAAAATAAAAAACATAAAACCAAGATTAACACAAAATGATGAATGCTTCCATTTCTATAGTGTAAACTTAAAGAACTTTATAAATAAAAGGTTTTCTTTCAAAACTGTACCTCAAAAAATATGTTTTTATTTTATGGAATTTCTTACTACGTGCTCTTGATAAGAAAACCAAACAAAGTCAACATATATTCAGTTCCTCATATATTTGAGTAAATATTGCTCTAATAAAACCTATGGTGACCTACACTATTAAAGACCATAGTCATCTAAAAAAATGTATATTTATCCTAACATTTTATTCATGACTATACCTCACAAAGTTCTTTTAAATGTTAAGGAATATCTTAAAGCACAGTACCTATTTTATATAACTTAACCAGTCAATATCAGCCCACATTGAAAATGTTAAATATGGGCTACATTGCACTGCTGAGACACATAGTGTACCTGTTTTCTGGGGGCAATTCAAATAGAAAATTAATTCGGTGACCCTTTTTTATAATCAGAGATTTCACTATTGAGAGCCTTCTAATGGACCAATGCTATATACACAGAAAACATTCTAAATGATGAATGCTTCCACTTCTGGGGTTCATGCTTCTACAAACTGACTAGACGAACAGTTACCTTAAACAACTACAGGCAACGCTTGACAGAATATATTAATATTAAGGGCAACTGTACTTCTTCAATAAGAGTGGACCTTACAACACTGTAGTTCTTAATGTCATACTATTGATGTAAACATTCATTTCTGCTACCCATGTTAAAATGCACTATTCATAGAAACTTTCTCTGGTGAGTCCAGTTTAGCACCTAATCTATGTGGGTACGTGTTGCTTTGATAAAAGCTATGATAACCTATGCTATTAAAGCAGCTAATCTTCTGAAAAAAGTCTATTTTATGAGAAGGTTTACTTCACCACTGCACCTCACTGAACTCTTTCAATTCCAGGGGCTATCTTAATCCACAATCTGTATCCTACTTGACTTCCTCATGCAAAATCAACCCATACAGCAACTATTAATTCTGGGTAAATTGCACTGTTTACATCTACAGTGTACCTGTTTTTTTGGCAAATACACAGAAACATGATTTGGGGACTCTATCACATAATCAGAGATTTCATTTCTGAGAGCATTCTAATGGCGTGAATCTGTGGAGATTCAACTGCTAGGCTCATTCCTACATATATTATAGGTGAGAGAAATGTGCATGGCTCAAGTGCTTATAGCAACCATTCTAAATAATACAATCTTCCATTACTGTGGCTCATACTTCTATAAACTGAATAGATGGCAAGTTACATTACATAAATACAGAGAACAAGGCTCTTTTCCACTTAACAGAATATTGTAATATTAAGGGCAACCGTGACATCTTCAATGCGAGTGGACCTTACAATGTTATGCAACTTCATATCATATTACGGATGCAAACATTCATTTCTACTACTCATGTTAATATGCAGCATTCACAGAAACTTGCTCTTCTGAGTTCAAGTCAGCACCTAATATATTTGGGTACATATTGCTCTAATAATACATATGGTAACCTAAAGTATTAAAGAAGCTAATTGTCTAAAAAAAAGAGTCTGTATTATCAGAAGCAGTCATTCACAACTGTACTTCACAAAGCTCTTTTCAATTTGAGGGAACACCTTAAAACACAGTACACATCCTACTTGACTTGACCATGCAAGATTACCCAATACTGCAAATGTTAAATGTGTGCTACATTGCACTGCCGACACCTATAGTGTACCTGTTTTTTGGGGAAAATTCACAAAGAAAAATTATTCACTGACTCTTAAACATTATCAGAGATTTCACTACTAGGAGTGTTCTAATGCTGTTTATGTGTGCAGTTTTAACTACCAGGCCCATTGCCACATTATATTATAAGAAGGTTTCCCTCACTACTATACCTCACAAAGCTCTTTACAATGTCAGCAAACATTTGAAAGCGCAGTGGACATCCTACATGACATGACCAAGCATAATCAACCCATACTGCAATTATTTAAGTGAGCACACATTCCACAGCTGAATCCCATAATATGCCTGCTTTTCTTGTTGCATAATCACACATGTCACTACTAAGAACATTGTAATTGTGCCCATTTGTATAAGTTTAACTTCTAGACTCAATTGTACATACATGCTTGGTGAGGAAACTGGTCATAGCTGAGGTACATAATGCAACCATTATAAATAAAAAATGCTGACATTTCTATGGCTAGTGCTTCTACAAAATGAGTAAAGGGATTATAACATTATACTAATATAGACTACACAACTATTTTTCACTTGACAGAATGTGTTAATGCTAACAAAACTAGTGACGTCTTCCTTCACAGGGCACCTTACAGAACTACCCTCTATAATGACATATTACTGATGTAAACATTCATTTCTTTTACCCACCCTCTTGTGCACTATTTATAGGAATATACTGTATTGTATTCAATTCAGTAGCTAATATATTTTGGTAAATATTGCTCTAATATAACCTATTTTAAGCTACACTATTAAAGAAGCTCATCTAAACCTCTTATGTCTTTGTCTATGGAAAACTGAGAAGGGTACTTCTTCTACTTGTGTAAAGCTTACATTACTCTGACACATACTTTGCCTAGTTTCAGGATTAATGAACTAAAAATACTGCTAATAACAATGTTCCTATTCAGTCATTTGTAGAGAATTGTTTTCTGCTTTCCAACAAACGCCATTGTATTCCCTAACAAACAACTTCTAAGAGTTGTGACCACATTGTCTGAGATACAGAGAAGCAGCATATTATTTTTAACAAATATAGAAAGATTCAAAATCCCAAAACCCACATTATCAACACATTATCAAACAAATCCTTCAACAAAACAGTGACAATGAACCTTTAATTGCAAAAACAAAATTCTCACACATAACCATAACATAACATGTATTACTGCTTGACCACTGTCCTGAAAACACTGAAGTAAACTATGAAGATCTGGACTTTAAAAATATTAGTTATAAAGGTGACTACATTAAATTTATGAACATTCCCAATCACTCACCTACAGCTGCTCCAATGAATGAATAGAGCTTCACAATTGCCAAACAGCCACCATCTGCTCAGTGTGGGTTCTGGAATCAGAATAAGAAAGGTGTAGAAAATGGTGGATGTTATACTTTTCAGGAATGAATAGCACACAGGACAGTAGAAAATGAAAAACTAAAATGGCAGATACATTTTTACCTCAACCTATCACATACAAGTAGTCACATGGAAGATTAACAGTAGCCAATGCGACTCGGAGGCAAAAATGAAAGTAGACATCCATATATATATATTTTTTTAAATCATTTTTCATAGCCATTACTGCATAACCCCGGCTTTGGTTATTTTCTCTATAGCCGCGGGTACACGAAAATACATTGAAAACCACATATTGCAAAGGTTTCAAACTTAAATCACATATACCTTGAGGTGTGGACATTCAATCAGAAAGACATTTAAAAATCTGTGGTGTAGCATCCGGTTTATAGTGATAATACCGAAAACAAAAATCTCGAAAACAAAAATCTCGAAAACAAAAGGCCGAAAAAAAAAATATCGAATTTTTTTTTTATGACATTTTTTTCTCGAAATGGGGGGGTTCCCCCCAACCCCCCTTTTTTTCTATTTTTTTTTATTTTAACCCTTTTTTTTTACTTACCTGACCCCAACAACACATATAAATAAATAAATAAATAATTCGATATTTTTTTTCTCGAGATTTTGTATTCGAGATTTTTGCAGTTCGAGATTTTATTTTCGGTATTTTGACAGACCACCGTAGCATCCATGAAATCATGATTACTGCACAGAAATGTATAAAGGTATAGCCGTGGGTAAGGGACAATTATATCCATGGCTACAGCAACCTGCCAAAACGTACAACGTCTGATTAGAAGGCTGCTAGCCAAGAGTAAGAGTGGTCCCCCCTCACCATATGACGAAATCTATGTGTGCAAAATGGACCTACACATGACCAAAAATCTCATCAACAAATGGACCATTCACACGCTGAGGTTTGTTGACGCGATTACGCCTATGCTATATGATGAAATCTGCACATGCTAAAGCTAACAATGGGGAGCTGAGTTTCCTTGACATGATTATGCATTTTAGTGCCTTGTGCGCCAGCCAATCAGATCGCGTTTTGTGAATATGCACCTATACATGACCAGTAACTGCATCAACAAACAGACCAATCACACGCTGCAGTTTGTTGACGCGGTTACGTCTATACCATATGATGGGATCCATGCGTGTGAACATGACCAATCAGTGCGTGCATGATTATTTTGTGGAATTGTCTTTTTTGTCTTGTCATTTTTGTTAGTTTACATTTTACATTCAAACATGTAGGACTATCATAGCAGCAGTGATGATGATGTGGTGTGGGTCCCCAATCCATCCCCACCTGAAAGAAAAAAAAACATCATAAAGACCATTGCAGCAGTTGGCAATACTTCAAGGTAAAAGAACTCTGTTAAAAATAAGAAGGGGAGGACGTCCAATGCACATTGTGCAAAAAAACACGGACACATGGCCCTTCAAATGTTCCTTCACAAAGCCTCGGAACATCAGTCCTAATAAACCATCTTTTGCGAGTCCACTGGGACGATTTGGGTGAGGAGCACCGTGAATCTCATGAGCACCACGAAATAAAAATCCATGAGTCTCATGCATTACGTGTGAGAAAATCAACTCCACCTCCAGCACCTCCATCCACCAGTGGGACATCACCAACAGACAGTCAACCCTCAACTTCTGCAGCTGCTGCTTTGATTGCACCTGTTGCTATATTTACCAGTACCCGATGTATCTTGTATGAAGGTATTGTGCTGCATATGCCACACCTGGGTAGCCTTGGGAAGTGCCAAAACAGAAGATTAGCACAAGGGTGTATCTGAACACCAGATTCATTGCCATCCATATCAAGTGACAAACCCCCCCTTTAAAAATAAAAACAAAAATACAAATCTCACAAAAAATACATGTTCATTTTAATTTGTATACCCTTTGTTACATGTTTCATCCTTAAGTGATTTCCTTCTCTGTTCCAGGCCCCCCCTTGCCATATCCCAAAGTTATAAAATAGATCTTTTGTAATTTGTAACCTCTTTTATGCAGTTTCTGTGACTGAATCTAATTTTCCAAAATGTTTTCTTGTAGCTGTGCCTATAATGCAGGTGCATGAGGTTCCGTGGATGGGAAAACAACCTCCAGTCATTACTGCATTATACTTGTCTAAAAAAACGTGCATCTCATTGGCTGGTGCGGTTGTTAGGGCTAAACATTTATATTTAAAAACAAATACAAATCTGTTTATATCTTTGTATATTCTCTACTACTTGTAAATTATATTTTCAGACATACACAGTGTTAACAATGGTGGGATAAAGATGAATAGAATAAAGAGGGTGGTGTATGTGTAGTGATTGGGATAGAGATGGTGTGAATAGGTTGACTGGATCTAGAGAACATGAGATACATTAGTATCTGTCCATTTGCAAAAACAAAGAAAACACATTTAATTAAAGAACACACTACATGAAATACAATTAATTACAGTTTCTTTTCCCCTCATATGTAGTGCATCATATACACTATATAATATATAACATTTGTGCGTACTATACTGTTCTTCTCTTTGCACATATTAAACAATGGGTCATTGGGAGAAAAATCCAAGTTTGATAAAAACAAAAACATACACTAATAAATCAATAAGGTAAATGAATGAGAGTATAGTTGGTGGGGATACATTTAATGGGTACAGGTACACAACATGCAGTAATATGAGTGAGAATACACAGGCTGAAATACAGTGCATAAGAGATCTAAAAGTAGAGTAGGGTGCCTGAGGTTCAAAAAGAGGGAATGGATGGGTTGCATATAAAGAATGTAAAGAGTGACAGTATAGAGTGCAGTGAGACAAAGGGTAAGGGTACAATGCATAGGTAGGGATACAGTGGGGTGTGGCATGTCTCACCCATATTACAGCAGTGACAACAAAGCATTGTGGTTTCCAAATCCATCCCCACCAAAAGAGCTACCGGAATGAAAACAACAACAGACAGCTGATGGTACATTCAAGTAAAAGAACACTATTTAATAAAGAAAAGATATTGGGCCTCATTACAACCCTCATGGTCCGGAAACAACGGTGGCGGTAAATCCGCTGCCACCGTTGTTTCTGGACCGGCTGATTCCGAATTCTGCAGGCAGGAGGTGTCACTCATGCCAGGTCCGACCTGGCGGGAGTAACGCCCCCCGCCTGCAGGCGGAAATGGAAACACTGGCTCCGTCATAGACGGAACCAGTGTTTCCATTGTCCCCATCCCCATGGAGATTTATGGAATTCTGCCTCCAGAATTAATGGGTCACCGGAGTTGTAATGCCCTGGTGATTCTGGCAATCACCGAGGCAGAATGGTATTTCGGGTTCAGAGGCAGCCTGCTGTTTTTTTTAGCACGGCTACTGCTGGACTCGTAATGAGGCCCATTGACTAATGAACTTTCTGCCACAAGAACCTACAACACAGCCCATCAAATGCACTATCACAAACTTGGGCACATCACAGTTTATGAACCATCTACTATGAGTCCAGTAGTATAATGCAAACCATTTGGTTATTGGGGAAGAAAAAAACATGATGGATTGAACGAAAACTACTCCAAGTGGTAGCTCAAATCCACCTGCTGACATATCCAACAAAAGTGGTTTGAGGAAAATATTGTTTAACTTCCAAATGCATACCCACTGTAGAAGAGGTCTACGGGTTCTTAGTGAAAATCGAAATATCAACATTTACCAAATTGTCAGTAATTTTACAATGAAATGGTATGGATTGCTGGGAATACCTTGGTTAGGAATATTTCCTATGTTGTTCAGTCCAACAAGTACATGGCAGCCAGGCATCATAATGATTTATTGTGGAGGCAAATATTTGGGTAATGTATGAGGTGTGTCCCTTACTTTAATGATGAAAGAAGAGTTGGAAAAACTAATCATGTATTCCTCATAACATCATTATCTTTTCCAATCTGACTCAGAGGCAGAAATTGAAACTGGCCACCACAACCAATTATGGATTTCAAACAACACCATACAGTTCTACTTGACCAATTTGTCTTTAATGGAGTACACCTAACCGATGAAGGAAATGGAGTGTTCCTTCATAACATAAAAGCAGTACTCAAAATGTTCTAAAATGCTACACTCAAACAATAGGGATATCAATAAAAATATACACACTGTTACTATAATGAATG
This sequence comes from Ambystoma mexicanum, assembly GCF_040938575.1. Lineage (NCBI taxonomy): Eukaryota > Metazoa > Chordata > Amphibia > Caudata > Ambystomatidae > Ambystoma > Ambystoma mexicanum. The sequence continues at coordinate 1,250,912,995 of NC_090924.1, forward strand.
AACAGGGATATATAAACTGAGTGAAGATAAACACAAGAGATTATACTTGGTGGTTGCAGTAGAGAGTATAGGGTGGGTTAAGTCAACTTGGAGAGCATGCGATACAAAACAGTCAAACAGGTACAAACACTACTACTTTAAAAAAATATTTTTAAAATATTTTTGTGCCATTGTCTTTTTCATCTTGTCATTTCTGTGGTTTTATATTATCCTTCCCTGTTAGACATTTAAACTTGTCTAACAATTATAGCAGCAGTGATGATGATGTGGTTTGGGTACTAATCCATCCCCACCGGACAACAAAGCAACCCACCTGAAGACCGCCAGGAACAGTTAATACTTTAAAGTAAAAGAACACTATTCACAAAAAGAAGCAGAGAAAGTCCATTGCATCTTGCGCAAAAAGACACTGAGACGTGGGCCTTCCAATGTTCCTTCTCAAAGCTTGGGAACATCAGTGCTAATAAACCATCTGTTGTGGGTCACCGGGATGATGACTACTGAAATCAACATCAGCGCCACAAAATAAAAATGCATGGGCCTCATGCATTATGTTGCATACAATCAGCACCTCATCCAGCAGCTCAATCCACCAGTGGGACACCACCAACAAACAGTGAACCCTCAAATTCTGCGGTTGCTGTTTCAATTGCACCTATTGTTATACTATTGGCACCCAATGGATCTGTAAAGAAGGTAATATGTACCATAAATCACAATTGGGCTGCCAAGTGAGGTGCCACAACAGAAGATTGGTACAGGAATATATCCGCTTTTAAATAATACACTTTTCCTTTGACAAGTTATTTGTTCAGTTTTTCTTTATCCACTCCTACATTTTGAATACGGGTTGGCCTTTTACTGGAGTTAACTGAACGACTTCATCGGTAGTACTTGGCATCCTATCAGCAGTTGCCCACTAGAGAAACGAAAAATACCCAATCAGAAAATATATGCAAAGAATCAAACTTTCTTTTAACAGATACTAAAAAAAGAAGCCACAAGAAAGTACAAAAATAACAAAGTGACTAAGATGAACTTGCAAAATACCATCAATTGTAATACATCACAAAGAAAACTGGGGGCTGATGGAGGTACTTCATAGTGAAAGTGCATTCAACTTTGCAACAAATACAATTAAACCTTCAACCTCGCTAACATGCATAAAGAAAATGAAATGAAATAGCTGCATATAAATGCCATTGATTGGAAAATCGAATTTTGTAGGTGTATGTTACTGAAAGTTAGAAAATACATTAACAGGCCGATTCATGGAATTAATGTGCGCTGAAATTTTCGGCGAAAGCGTGCAAAAGCGTGCAAAAGCGTGCAAATTGCAGTGCCAGTGCAAAAATCGCAGCAAAACCCGCGCACAGCGGTTCATGGAAGTCCGTGCGCGTGTAAATCCCAGGATGTGCCCTAAAATTTTGCATGGCACACGCGTCTCCAAACAGCGGCGCTACGCGCACAGCGAAATCGCACATAGCGCGGCGCACACAACAAAAGTAGGAGGAACAGTGGGCGTGACACGCAGAATAGGGAACAACGCGTGAAAATGTGGGCGTCATGGGGGAAGTACAGGAGGCAAATGTGTGGAACGCCCACACGCACGTTCAAAACAGATATTCATGGAATTGAACGGGGCTAACGCGTGCGCCAAAAAAGACGCGCTAATCTGGAAACACGTACGCCAGCAGGAAGCAGGCATACGTGGACACTCGTGGCATTAAGAGTGCGCGCAAACAACAAACAAGCTCAGACGCCAGGATGAATATACCGTTCCTAGCAGCAGTGGTTGTGGGATACCGCAGGAAGAGGAGGAGGATAGTCAGGCCCCGAATTTTCACACCCAGAACCAGCCTTTTTGGGATGCCTGATGGCCAGGTGTATGGGAGGTACAGGTTTCCACCTCACAAAATACTCGACCTGGTGAGTGAGTGGGAGGATGACCTCACATCACCCACCCTGTGCTCCCAAGCCCTCAGACCCCTGAAAAAGGTCCTCAATGTACTGCACTTCTTGGCCACTGGATCATTTCAGCAGACAAGTGCTATAGTGGGGGGGGGGTTGTCACAGGCCACGCAGTCACGCTGCCTACACCTGGTCTTGGCCATCATGACTGCATGCCCATCAGTCCGCAGGCACATATACCTGCCCAGAACACCTGCAGAAAGGCAGGCTGCCGTCCAGGATTTCTACGGGGTGTCACAATTCCCCAAAGTCCTAGGTGCCATTGATTGGTGATTTTGCTCCCTTGACTGTTCTGGCGGGCAGCTGTTATACGCTCCCCCAGTAGTCTGCAGGATCATAGTGGCAGCATGTGTCCTGCACAACGTTGCAACACACCGGGGCCTGCCGGTGGACATGGTGGTGCCCCCACATCCCCAACCACATGCACGGCCGCTGCGCATGGGAGGGGAAAGGGCACGGGGTGAGGCAGCCCGTACGCAGCTGGTGGCTAATTACTTCACCCAAAATCACACTCCTGTGGAGTGCACACAGCCCTGGCACATACCAGCTGACAATCAATGATGATGACATAAGGGACAGTCAACTGTCACAACCATACCAGCCTGAGATTGGTCACCTGGAAGTGTTACATTGTGTGCATCCCTACCTACACAAACACCACCAATGCTGTGTCATTAAAAGACACACTTCTATGCTGCTAAATTCATTACCCCCTTGCAAAATACAACATGACAACAGTGCCATGTCACCCAACCCCTCCCCAGCACCGCCACCCAACACACCATGGCATGTCATGCTATGTGAGAGCAAACAAAGCAATCCTCAAAACCTGACACAAGTGTCACAAAGTACAGTGTCCCTAATTCACACGCTGAGGTTTGTTGACGCGATTACGCCTATGCTATATAATGTAATCTGCACATGCTAAAGCTAACAATGGGGAGCTGAGTTTCCTTGACATGATTATGCATTTTAGTGCCTTGTGCGCCAGCCAATCAGATCGAGTTTTGTGAATATGCACCTATACATGACCAGTAACTGCATCAACAAACAGACCAATCACACGCTGCAGTTTGTTGACGCGGTTACGTCTATGCCATATGATGGGATCCATGCGTGTGAACGTGACCAATCAGAGCGTGCATGATTATTTTGTGGAATTGTCTTTTTTGTCTTGTCATTTTTGTTGTTTTACATTTTACATTCAAACATGTAGGACTATCATAGCAGCAGTGATGATGATGTGGTGTGGGTCCCCAATCCATCCCCACCCAGAAAGAAAACAACCATCATAAAGACCATTGCAGCATTTGGCAATACTTCAAGGTAAAAGAACTCTGTTAAAAATAAGAAGGGGAGGACGTCCAATGCACATTGTGCAAAAAAACACGGACACATGGCCCTTCAAATGTTCCTTCACAAAGCCTTGGAACATCAGTCCTAATAAACCATCTTTTGCGAGTCCACTGGGACGATTTGGGTGAGGAGCACCGTGAATCTCATGAGCACCACGAAATAAAAATCCATGAGCCTCATGCATTACGTGTCAGAAAATCAACTCCACCTCCAGCACCTCCATCCACCAGTGGGACATCACCAACAGACAGTCAACCCTCAACTTCTGCAGCTGCTGCTTTGATTGCACCTGTTGCTATATTTACCAGTACCCAATGTATCTTGTATGAAGGTATTGTGCTGCATATGCCACACTTGGGTAGCCTTGGGAAGTGCCAAAACAGAAGATTAGCACAAGGGTGTATCTGAACACCAGATTCATTGCCATCCATATCAAGTGACAATCCCCCCCTTTAAAAAAATAAAAAAAAATACAAATCTCACAAAAAATACATGTTCATTTTAATTTTTATACCCTTTGTTACATGTTTCATCCTTAAGTGATTTCCTTCTCTGTTCCAGGCCCCCCTTGCCATATCCCAAAGTTATAAAAATAGATGAAATTAAACACAGATTGCGGAAATGAATTACATTATCTTTTGTAATTTGTAACCTCTTTTATGCAGTTTCTGTGACTGAATCTCATTTTCCAAAATGTTTTCTTGTAGCTGTGCCTATAATGCAGGTGCATGAGGTTCCGTAGATGGGAAAACAACCTCCAGTCATTACTGCATTATACTTGTCTAAAAAAACGTGCATCTCATTGGCTGGTGCGGTTGTTATGGCTAAACATTTATATTGAAAAAAAATACAAATCTCTTTATATCTTTGTATATTCTCTACTACTTGTAAATTATATTTTCAGACATACACAGTGTTAACAATGGGAATAAAGAGGGTGGTGTATGTGTAGTGATTGGGATAGAGATGGTGTGAATAGGTTGACTGGATCTAGAGAACATGAGATACATTAGTATCTGTCCATTTGCAAAAACAAAGAAAACACATTTAATTAAAGAACACACTACATGAAATACAATTAATTACAGTTTCTTTTCCCCTCATATGTAGTGCATCATATACACTATATAATATACAACATTTGTGCGTACTATACTGTTCTTCTCTTTGCATATACTAAACAATGGGTCATTGGGAGAAAAATCCAAGTTTGATAAAAACAAAAACATACACTAATAAATCAATAAGGTAAATGAATGAGAGTATAGTTGGTGGGGATACATTTAATGGGTACAGGTACACAACATGCAGTAGTATGAGTGAGAATACACAGGCTGAAAATACAGTGCGTAAGAGATCTAAACGTAGAGTAGGGTGCCTGAGGTTCAAAAAGAGGGAATGGATGGGTTGCATATAAATAATGTAAAGAGTGACAGTATAGAGTGCAGTGAGACAAAGAGTAAGGGTACAATGCATAGGTAGGGATACAGTGGGGTGTGGCATGTCTGGCCCATATTACAGCAGTTACAACAAAGCAGTGTGGTTTCCAAATCCATCCCCACCAAAAGCGCTACAGGAATGAAAACAACAACAGACAGCTGATGGTACATTCAAGTAAAGGAACACTATTTAATAAAGAAAATATATTGGGCCTCATTACAACCCTGCTGTTCCGGAAACAACGGTGGTGGTAAATCCGCTGCCACTGTTGTTTCTGGACCGGCTGATTCTGAGTTCTGCAGGCAGGAGGTGTCACTCATGCCAGGTCCGACCTGGCGGGAGTAACGCCTCCCACCTGCAGGCGGAAATGGAAACACTGGCTCCGTCATAGACGGAACCAGTGTTTCCATTGTCCCCATCCCCATGGAGATTTATGGAATTCCGCCTCCAGAATTAATGGGTCACCGGAGTTGTAATGCCCTGGTGATTCTGGCAATCACCGAGGCAGAATGGTATTTCGGGTTCAGAGGCAGCCTGCTGTCTTTTCTAACACGGCTACTGCTGGACTCGTAATAAGGTCCATTGACTAATGAACTTTCTGCCACAAGAACCTACAACACAGCCCATCAAATGCACTATCACAAAACTTGGGCACATCACAGCTTATGAACCATCTACTATGAGTCCAGTAGTATAATGCAAACCATTTGGTTATTGGGGAAGAAAAAAACATGATGGATTGAATGAAAACTACTCCAAGTGGTAGCTCAAATCCACCTGCTGACAAATCCAACAAAAGTGGTTTGAGGAAAATATTGTTTAACTTCCAAATTTATACCCACTGTAGAAGAGGTCTACGGGTTCTTAGTGAAAATCGAAATATCAACATGTACCGAATTGTCAGTTATTTTACAACAAAATGGTATGGATTGATGGGAATACCTTGGTTCGGGATATTTCCTATGTTGTTCAGTCCAACAAGTACATGGCAGCCAGGCATCATACTGATTTATTGTGGAGGCAATTATTTGGGTAATGTATGAGGTGTGTCCCTTACTTTAATGATGAAAGAAGAGTTGAAAAAACTAATGAAATGTATTCCTCATAACATCTTTATCTTTTCCAATCTGACTCAGAGGCAGAAATTGAGACTGGCCACCACAACCAATTATGGATTTCAAACAACACCATACAGTTCTACTTGACCAATTTTTCTTTGATGGAGTACACCTAACCGATGAAGGAATTGGAGTGTTCCTTCATAACATAAAAGCAGTACTCAAAATGTGCTAAAATGCTACACTCAAACAATAGGGATATCAGTAAAAATATACACACTGTTACTATAGTGAATGAACAGGGATATATAAACTGGGTGAAGATAAACACAAGAGATTATACTTGGTGGTTGCAGTAGAGAGTATAGGGTGGGTTAAGTCATCTTGGAGAACATGCGATACAAAACAGTCAAACAGGTACAAACACTACTACTTTAAAAAAATATTTTGTAAATATTTTTGTGCCATTGTCTTTTTCTTCTTGTCATTTTTGTGGTTTTATATTATCCTTCCCTGTTAGACATTTAAACTTGTCTAACAATTATAGCAGCAGTGATAATGATGTGGTTTGGGTACCTAATCCATCCCCACCGGACAACAATGCAACCCACCTGAAGACCGCCAGGAACATTTAATACTTTAAAGTAAAAGAACACTATTCACAAAAAGTAGCAGAGAAAGTCCATTGCATCTTGCGCAAAAAGACACTGAGACCTGGCCATTCCAATGTTCCTTCTCAAAGCTTGGGAACATCAGTGCTAATGAACCATCTATTGTGGGTCACCGGGATGATGACTACTGAAATCAACATCAGCGCCATAAAATAAAAATGCATGGGCCTCATGCATTATGTTGCATACAATCAGCACCTCATCCAGCAGCTCAATCCACCAGTGGGACACCACAACAAACAGTGAACCCTCAAATTATGTGGTTGCTGTTTCAATTGCACCTATTGTTATACTATTGGCACCCAATGAATCTGTAAAGAAGGTAATATGTACCGTACATCACAATTGGGCTGCCAAGTGAGATGCCACAACAGAAGATTGCTACAGGAATATATCCGCTTTTAAATAATACAGTTTTCCTTTGACAAGTTATTTGTTCAGTTTTTCTTCATCCACTCCTACATTTTGAATACGGGTTGGCCTTTTACTGGAGTTAACTGAACGACTTCATCAGTAGTACTTGGCATCCTATCAGCACCTGCCCACCAGAGAAACGAAAAGAACCCAATCAGAAAATATATGCAAAGAATCAAACTTTCTTTTAACAGATACTAAAAAAAGAAGCCACAAGAAAGTACAAAAATAACAAAGTGACTAAGATGAACTTGCAAAATACCATCAATTGTACTCCCTCACAAAGAAAACTGGAGGCTGATGGAGGTACTTCATAGTGAAAGTGCATTCAACTTTGCAACAAATACTATTAAACCTTCAACCTTGCTAACATGCATATAGAAAATGAAATGAAATAGCTGCATATAAATGCCATTGATTGGAAAATCGAATTTTGTAGCTGTATGTTACTGAAAGTTAGAAAATACATTAACAGGCCGATTCATGGAATTAATGTGCGCTGAAATTTTCGGCGCAAGCGTGCGAAAGCGTGCGAAAGCATGCAAATCGCAGTGCCAGTGCGAAAATCGCAGCGAAACCCGTGCACAGCGATTCATGGAAGTCTGTGCGCGTGTAAATCCCAGGATGTGCCCCAAAATTCTGCATGGCACACGCATCTCCAAACAGCGTGCGCTACGCGCACAGCGAAATCGTACATAGCGCGGCGCACACAACAAAAGTAGGAGGAACAGGGGGCGTGACACGCAGAATGGGGAACAACGCGTGAAAATGTGGGCGTCACGGGGGAAGTACAGGAGGCAAATGCGTGGAACGCCCACACGCACGTTCAAAACAGATATTCATGGAATCGAACGGGACTAACGCATGCGCCAAAAAAGACGAGGTGATGGAGTTCTACCCTCAGGGCTTCCCTGTGGCCCTGGGGCTCTATTGATATCGATTGGCGTAGAGTCTCCAGTGCCGCCCGTCGGTCCTTGTTGGACGCCAACATGTCTTCCCTGTGTGATTGGCAAATGGAGTCTGTTGCCTGCTGTAGTTGCTCCATCTGCCTTTCAGCGGGGACAATGGAAGTGGCCACCCTCTCCATTGCTTGAGCCATCATCTCAACTGATGCTGCCTGTTGAGTTGCCATACCATATATGGATTTTTCCCATACGGTATTGCCTGGTGGCGCACGGCCACCGTGTCGGCGGGCACCACACCTGTTTGGGGCAAGGCGATCTGCGCCTTGCTGTGCCGGCACTGCCTGAGGCTGCAGGACTGCATTCCCCCTCTGATCTGCTGGCCCAGGAGCAGGATCAGATATTGTGGAGTGTGACCCTGCATCCGTAACCGCAAAAGGCGGACTTACCAACACTGACATCCCCATAGAGGGTTCTACCCCTGGTGCAGGTGGGTGGGACAGAACAGAATCCCTGCCAGAAACACTTACCTGCGATGGCACATAGGTCTCATCATCCGAATCAGCACCTGAATAGAGGTCTGGGGAGGTGCACCCAGAGACACCCCTGAACAGAATGGTCTGCAGCAAGATTGGGTTCTCACCCACCACCACACCACGTCCCCCACTGGTGCCCGGTCGTGCCTGAGATTCCTCCTGGGTCTGCACCATCTCCTCAACCTCAACAGCATCAAGTGCGTCATCCCCTGCAAAAACATGAAAGATAAAAAATGGAAACAGGCATTAGCACCATAGCACACAAATAGGCCTGACAAGCTACAGAACCAGTACATGATTTACACATGTCCCACATGACTATAACCCTCCCATGCATGCACTGTCACTGAGTTGGAAGGGGAGTCAAAAGGCAGACACTGATGACACCAAGATGGAAGAGCAACACATTTGCTGCATGCTGGGTAGCACTGCCATCACACATTGGCCTGTGAGTGGCATGTCCAATACACATACATGACCCATGCCATCACACAGATGGCATATACCATAGCCATGGTACATTCCACAAGTACATCCATATGTCAGTGAATGAGTACTGTCAGCCATCCATGTGAGATGGACATGATGAGATGGAAAATGCTACATAGTGTGACAAAATACGCATGTGCCACACACTGCAACACATCCAGTGTACAAAAATACAATGATTGCAGGCCGATGTACACATCAATGGTTGTGCACTTCAACATGACAGGAAACAACTATCATGTTCCACATTGAAACAGGCCACAAAAATGTAGGTGATCAGGCCAATACTCAATCAGCCTGAATGGTCAAATCATTCACCTAACAAGGTAACACATGTGGGCCAATGTGGGGTTCATCAATTACAGAAGCATGTCACAAATGTGACAATAGGGCTGAGGAATGCGTAGCAAAAGTGGGAGAATTGAAACAATCAGCCTGAACGAACACTGAAAAATACAAACAATGTTGTTGCAAGGTGCCACTTCAAGGGCAACTGCCGTAATGTTGCGCTAAATTACTACTGTGGGCGGAAGGGATACTGTCACACCCAAATCCAAGGCCGCTGAATGTTTTGGATGAAGCACATGGGTGACCCATACCACTCAGGCACACACACCCTCACCTGGCACTCAATCAGAACCCGTCACCCAAACAACATACACATGCATTACACCCACATGCATGGGCACTCACCGGACAATGCATCATAATCAGGTAGTTCTCCCATTCCTTGGATCTGTTCCTCTGTGACGAAGGCTCCATCAACAGACTCATGTTCAGTGAGTTTGTTGTCCTCTTGTGGAGACCCACCGCCAGTCACCAGAGTAGCGGCATGATTTGAGGCCAGCTTGTTCTTTGCTCTGCGTTTCAGGTCATTCCACCGCTTGTAGCAATCATCAGCTGTGAGCCTCACAAATCCAAGGGCACTTATGCGGTCGGCGATGATCTGCCAGTGTGCCTTACGTTGACCAGTTGTGGTCTTGGACCCTGCAGTCACCAGCATTTCGTATCTATGTGCCGACACATAGGACACAAGTGCATCAAGTTCCACGTCATTAAAGCAAGGCTTCCTTGACGTGCCGGAGTGTGTAGCCGTGTCTGGGGTCTCAGCCTGTCATGCCAGAGCACCCTTCTTCATCTTCTTTAAAGGTGGAACGGAGCCAGAGTGGCTTCAGCCGCTCTGGTCACTAGGGGTAGAATCACCGGTGGACTGGGTAGTAGGAGTGTGGGAACGCACAATGACCATAGGTCTTGATGCAGGCATTGGTTGCAAGGTAATGTTGGCAGGGGGAACGTCAGTTTGATGGACCTGGACTGACACTGTCCTGGCTGGGAGAGTCAGAGCTGGGGCAGATGGGGCTGCAGCTGCCCCTGCAGCCTCCCCACCCTGCATACTTGGGGCAGCAGATGACATAGCTGCCCCAGATCCACGTGGCTTGGGACAACAACTTGCACGTGGCCTAGACTTGCTGACCTGGAAGTCAGCCTGGGAGTCATCCTGTGCCAAGTCAGGTGCCACAATGGGCTGGTCCAACAGGGGCTGAGCTGGGATGGTGTCAGACACGTTTCCCTCAACCATGGGGGGGCATGGGTGTCCCTGATTGTTCCTCCACACATGGGGGTATAGGGGAACCCTGCAAATCCCTGCCACGTCCCCTACCGCGCCCACCACGCCCACCTTTTGAAGGTCGGCCACCTTTGCCATCCTTAGCGCTTGGTCGCCTCCCAACCATGGCACTGATGTTGTTGTGCGTATGGGAGTTGCAGTAAACTATTGTCCTGGGCAATTGGAGGGTCAAAGGGGTAGGATACTAGATGGAATTTGTACCCTAGTGCTCTAATAAGGCTGTCTGTGACCCCTGGGGGAAGATGACGGGTCACGCAAAGCAAAGGCAGCTCAAAATCAAAAATTAATGTGCACGCAACCCCTTGTAGACCACGTGCGTGAAAAAATGAACCTGCACTACGCTGTGGCACCCAGAAACACAAAAATAAGCGTACGCATAATACACGCAGCCTACAATGACCTCTAAAGGGGAACGCGACACACGGGTCAAGCACAGTTGCTAAGTACGTGCGTAACTCACCATCTGCATGGAAAAAGAACATGAAAAATACACGCATGTGCGCATTGGCAACACCCCAGCCAAAAGAAGAATTGTACGCTGTCTGAGGAGACAGGACAAAAGGAGAAGTGAACTCTGTTTGAGGAAACAGGCCCAACAAAAAATCAGAAAAGAGCTGTCAGAGGTAACAGGGAGTACGAACTAGAAACGCTGTAATCGCGTGTGAACTGACAAGAAGTACAGATTTCACCCACTCGCTCTCCACGAAAGCACGTACAAGGAAATGGCGTCCTACACGTAGCTTTTAAACCGGCCCACACGTACATGTCCTATAGGCGTGTACGCTGGCCCTTTCCTCCAATTACACGCGATGACACTCGGACGTGCAGTTTTTCCATGTGTGCTCTGTCATCACGTGCTATGAGGGAAAAGGCCGCGCGCGTAATGTAACTTACGTGCTTACGCGCTAAGGGCCTTTGGTTCAATGATATCGCGTGCATGTGCTGACACGCTTATGTGCTAAAGCCCTTTGTTAGGGAGAATTCTCTGTTTAGGCTGAATTTCCTAACCTAGTGAGTCCCCCAGCAGCTTTGCTGGATTTCTGGAGTTTGTTTTTTCCATCCTGCCAAGAGTGAGACTCTTTTCCTCCCGCTCTTGGACATGAATGTGTGTAATTCCTTTGAATGTCAATGTGTTCTATGGGCTATGGGGTCTTTTACTCCATAGGGTCTCATATGTTTTTCTATGTGTGTTACACCGCACCCTACGTGCCGTAACACTGGGGCGTCCTAGCGGACCTCCACCATAGACTCCACCATAGACTACACCATAGACTCCATACCCGGGGACTGACTACTGTCTCCCCGGGCATGTAAGTCACCATTGGCTTTACTAGACCTAAATTTACTAACAGAACTAGTACAAACCATCTTATTGTGGACGTGCTAGTAGGGGTAATTCGATTACTCCTAGGTCTGTTACACGAGGGGGCACTGTCCCGTCCCCCCTCGTCGAGTTTTGGCTGGTGGCAGTGGAAACTACTTGTTATGTTCGACCCCGAACATAACCCTATGGGATTCGTCCCATTGTTAGAGATTGATACTTTTCCTCGTTAATCTCTAACGTACCACCGGTCTACTTATCTTAAATAAGTTTATCGGATGGTATTTTCTGCCAGAACTCGGTTTTTTAAAATGGCGTCTGTGTTCGTCTCTGTGACTCCTAAACCAAAGGTTGAGCTCTTTGTTCCACTTTTGGCGGGACTCTGTACAGAGACCCTCCAAAGAGGTGCCATTCTGTCTGGGTTACCACAGGGGTGTGGGAGGGGGTTTAGGCACCCTGGACCGAGTTGCCTTGCCAACTCCAGTCGCACTCTAGTGTGATTGGCCCAAGTGGTGAGCCTCCCCGCTCACCACTTAGCGTGTGTTGATTGACAGCTAGGCTGAATGAATGGGGGTTTTCTGCATAAAAGCAGGGCTTTTGGGACTGGATCTTCTGAAGTCGCCACAGGACCTAAGAATCCGACGAGGGTAACGCTGAGCCGACCTGCACGACGACACCTCCGGTGGAGCCCTGTGGACCCGACGACAGAGGAGATCTCCCTGCCGGAGAGTCTCTTCCCCTGACTGGTGGGAACAACCAGTCCCCTTTGCTTTTTCTTCGCCTCAGGACACAGTGGTCGAATTGCCCGTGCAGAGCACCTCGGCAACCGGATAGCCACTACCCCTGTACCACGACCAAAAGGTGGTGCCTTGTGACAGAGCACTCCGCGGCTGGTCTCTTCCCTGGTGGTGCACCGGACTTCACTTTTCTTCGACGACGAGATCATCTTTACTCTTGGCAAAGACCCGACGTGCATCCACCACCAGGAAGAACTGCCCCCGCCGGAGCTGTCTCTCCACAAACAAGGTACCGTGTCCGCCTGGCTTCCCTTTCGATCGGTTCGAGTGAGGTGTCTTAATCCTCTCCTTTCCGTTGGGTCGCCTCCAAGCTTTCTCTAACGTGTTGTTCTGAACTGGTTCAATCTGCCGATAACAATTTGCTACAAAGACTCGAACACATTTCCACTAGAGACTTTTTGGGACATACCGCCTTGCCTATCTCCGAGTGGGCTTGGCCTCTGAACTTTATGATCTATTGTGGTTCTTGCCTTCTCGCCTTGCATTTTTCCCGTGAAGTATTGAACTGTGTTGATTTCGTAACCTGCTTATTTTTCTCTCCCGTCCTAACTAATATTAGAGTGCCATCTAGGTTGAGGCATACACCTCTGTCTGCAAATAAGTGATGCTGGTAGAACCTAGACTTGTCGAAATATTGTTAGGGGGATTGATTGTTTCTTCTTCGTAGAGTAATTGTAATTGAAGTGTGTGCCGTGATAGTGCCATAGTGTTTTCCATAGATGTTCCGTTATAAATAAATACCTTAATATCTTTACACTGAGCCTCGTTGCGTGTTTGCTTGTCTTACTGTGAAGAATTGCCCTATATTGTATACTCCACATACTGCTTAACTCTTCTTGAGGGAAGTCTGACTGCTCAGCCACAGCTACCAAGTGAATCTGTGTGGTACAGACTGCTACCAAGTGGGTTTACTGCCAAACACCTGTAGTCCTAAATCTTTTGCAGTGGTCCCAGAGGGAACTGCACAGGTTTCCGCCTAACACCCTTTCCTCGAATTGCACGCCGACGTGCAATTTTTTCACGTGCCAAATCACTCTGTATCAAGCTGGCCACACAAAAACACACAGAAGACCACCCTCCTGCCCAGAAGGCCGAATTACTGTCCCCCAGAGCCCGGGGCACGCTCCCACCTGCCATCTGCTGCTGCCTGACTGCCTGCTGCCCACGTGCCCTGCCATTTGCTGCCTGCACGTCAGCCAGGGGTGTAGTTGCTGTGACCACCCCTGCTGGAACCGAAGACTCCCGACTGGGATTCCATCCCTCCACAGCCCAGCCCCAGGACCCAGTTGCCCACCCACTCCTGCCTCTGGGGTTGCCATGTCCAGCACAACACCATCTGGCACCACTGGCAACCCCCAGCCAGAGAGGCAGAGGGCCACCAGCTTCACTGCCACCGAAGTTGGTGTCCTGGTGGAGCAAGTCCTGGGGCAGTATGATGCCCTCTTTTGAAGTTTGTGCGCCGACAATGAATGACGGACCAGGATCTGGATGGACATTGTGACTGCCATCAACACAGAGGGAGTGGCAGTCCGCAACTTACATCATGTCAAGAAGCGCTAGGAGGACTTCAGGTCCAGGACCCTCAACAAGGCCCGGCGCCTCGCTAAGGCAGCGGATGCCAAGGGGTGCCGGGGCCAGCTGTCGAACCATCAAATGAGGGTCCTGGAACGCATATGCCTAGTGCTCTACGTCCAGATCCTTGAGAGGCAGACCCGTCTGGAGTCAAGCGGTAAGTGTACATGCATGTTGATAGTACGCTTTGCGTGTCGTGGTGTGCCAGTAATGTGCAGGTTGCACATGTGTTTATGTAGGGCCATGTAGGGATGTGTATGAACATGGGTGTGAGGCTGCCACATGTGAGTCCTCTCAGTTGTGAGACACATTGATGGTGTATGTGTTGGTAAGCATGCTGGGCAAATGCAGGTGTGGGAGCACACATGTTTGAATTTCTGTGTATGTTCATTGGCATGGTTGTGGCATGGGTGGCGGTTCATAATGCATGTATCTGCACTGTGTACAAGTGCATGTATGTGTATCTGACAAGTGTGCAACTGTAATGCAACATGGATGCACGTGACACTGATAAGTAGAAGGATGAATGGCAGATGTGACATGTATGGCGATCTCATCACTGCAACAGTTGGAGGAGATGTAGACATGCATGTAAGTGTAGTGGCGTGTGTGCATGTCTAGTGCACTCCTTGTGTTTCATGTGATGTCAGGCTCACCTTTGGCTGTTCATGCTGTTGTATGTGTATGGATGGTGATGCCTGGTGCAATATTGCTGTTGAAATGTTCATGTGTGTGAGTTAAAATGACATGTGTGTCGTGGAGTGTGATGCCGTGTCTGTAGTTAAACAATGCCACTCATGTGCAACTGTCATGTGTGTATCAGTCCATTGTACAGTGCCATGATGCCTGTGTTTTATCTCTCCCTGTCTGCAGCATCAACTGAAGAAGAGGGCGGAGAGGGTGCTGTGGAGCACAGCGGCAGGGATCATCCCGCCAGCCGGAGACGCAAGGCCCGGCTCCCATCCCAGGTTGTCATCTTGTCGGGGAGTGAGGAGTCCGGTGCCGTGTCCCAGGCCGCAGCTGCCGAGGGAAGGTCCAAGAGGCGGAGGTCGGAGTTGGACTCCTCGGCAGCAGAAGGGGCAGCTGAGACCCCACAGGGTCTGACAAAGGAAGATGGCAAGGAGTCATCCAGGTTGGTGGGGGGTTTGGTAGAGGAGGAGGCCGTGCAAGGGACAGACACGGGGTCTGGAGGTGGTGATTCCACTGGTGCTATTGGTGCAGTGCAGGGACAGGGACAGGAGGCAGCACAGGCCACCGCGGAGGTGCCTGTGTGTAATCCTGTCCCCGATCCTGTGACTGCATCATCCCGCACCAGCAGGGATGCCTACGTCCAGACCCGTTTTCAGGGAGGGGATCCGCTTACAACAACTGGCCTTCAACTCCCTGCGGACGTGGCTATCCAGGACCGGGTTGAGCCTGTCCTGGGTGGGGTGGCGTTGCGTCAACGGGCCATGCGAAGTGACCTGCAGTCTTTTCATGAGTAGACTGCATGTCATCTCGAATGGCTCGTTGATCGCATTGACCTACTAGGACAGCTCACCAGGGCCGGATTCCTCCGTTTGCTGGACCTTGTTCCGACCCCCTCCTCAACTGAACCCCCTATGCGCCAGTCGTACTCCATGCCATCTTCCCACCCATGTATCACCTGGTACCCTGTGGAGCTGCCTCTGACCCTGCGACCAGGCTGGTGGAGGACACATCCCTGCCACAGTTGGGAGTCGGATGTCCAGCAGGGGTGGCCACATCAACAACTGCACCCAAGCCAGAGGAGGATGTGCAGGCAGAAAGAGCCAGGGCACAGGCAGAGGCACAGCAGCAGCAGCAACAAGGTGGGAGCCATGATGGCTCGGGGCCTTTGTCATCGGAGGGGCAGGCATCGGCCAGAGGGCAGGAGGACCCAGGACTGGAAGTGTCTTCCGTGTGGGTACGGTTAGGCCATGCTATAAATGCGGAGTGGCAGCGGGTGGAAGAGGCACGGCTCACGATGGTCAGGGCGGAGAACTCCATGCAGAGGGCCCTGAGGCGGGCCAAGTTCCTCGAGGCAATTCGCAGGGAGTTGGAGGAGAACATGTCGTCGTCCCTGTGAACCCTCGGGGCCATGGAAGAGGACTGCCTCCAGGACATTGAGCAGGAGTTCGATGATGCCCTGGCCCGGGACATCCACAAGTGAGCCATCGGACAAGCCCGCTGCCATTGTAAATAGTTTTTAGAGTTAGATTTCCTTTTCGTTATCCTTTTATTTGTGGTCAATGGACAGTGCCACACACATTTGTATATAGTTATATTTTTAGGTAGTTTCTTAGGTTGGTTTCATTTGTTTAGTTGGGCTCATGGACCCTTTACATCGTTGGACAATGGATTGATTTATTTTTGGGCTTTTTGCACATGGATTAATGGATTTTTATTTTGGACAATGGATTGTATATAGTTACATCATGGATTCATTTGGATTTCTTTTTTTCATTATGGACATGGAGTAATGTTTTTTTTTTTCAGGACAATGTATTGTAAATAGTTGGACTATGGATTGATTTCGCATTTTTATTTATCATTATGAACATGAAACAATGGATATCTTCTTTTTACCTTTTTATGGATTTGCGTTGGTGGAGGGAGCGTTTGGACTGTTTTTCTTTCAAATTTTTTTGCATTGCTTATCATTTTCATTCACTCATCTTTTTCACATGCTTTTCATTTCATGTTTGATATTTTGGTATGCTTTCATTTCATTTATTTATTTATGTACATAATACATTTTCATATTTTAGTTCCAGGTGTGGGATTTGCTCATTGGGTTGATGCATGTGAAATTGTGGGTTTACACAAGCAATGCCAACCAGTGTATGTGTGTGATGGACATGTGTTGATGTACATAGTTGAGTTTTGGTTTGTGTCTTGAGATAGGCATGTCAGTGTGGGGTGGATTGGGAAATCATTGCGTCTCAAGAATGGGGAGGCATGATGTGGTATTTTTTGGTATAGAAGTGGGCCATAACTGTGCATCTTTATTTCTTGTAGGGGGGGACATGAGTGGGACATGAGTGGGGGCCTGCTGGCAGGTGCCCCTGACTGCAGGGGGGTGGGGGTGCAGGGGGACATGATTGGGACATGAGTGGGGGCCTGCTGGCAGGTGCCCCTGACTGCTGGGCGGTGGGGATGCAGGGGGACATGAGTTGGGGCCTGCTAGCAGGTGCCCCTGACTGCTGGGGGGTGGGGGTGCAGGGGGACATGAGTGGGGGCCTGCTGGCAGGTGCCCCTGACTGCGGGGGGGTGGGGGTGCAGGGGGAAATGAGTGGAACATGAGTGGGGGCCTGCTGGCGGGTGCCCCTGACTGCTGGGGGTGGGGGTGCAGGGGGACATGAGTGGACATGAGTGGGGGCCTGCTGGCAGGTGCCCCTGACCGCTGGGGGTGTGGGGGTGCAGGGGGACATGAGTGGGACATGAGTGGGGGCCTGCTGGCAGGTGCCCCTGACTGCTGGGGGGTGGGAGTGCAGGGGGACATGCGTGGGGGCCTGCTGGCAGGTGCCCCTCTCTGCTGGGGGGTGGGGGTGCAGGGGGACATGAGTGGGGGCCTGCTGGCAGGTGCCCCTGACTGCGGGGGGGTGGGGGTGCAGGGGGACATGAGTGGAACATGAGTGGGGGCCTGCTGGTGGGTGCCCCTGACTGCTGGGGGGTGTGGGTACAGGGTGGCATGAGTGGGGGCCTGCTAGCAGGTGCCTCTGACTGCTGGGGGTGGGGGTGCATGGGGACATGAGTGGGACATGAGTGGGGGCCTGATGGCAGGTGCCCCTCTCTGCTGGGGGGTGGGGGTGCAGGGGGACATGAGTGGGGACCTGCTGGCAGGTGCCCTTGACTGCGTGGGGGTGGGGGTGCAGGGGGACATGAGTGGAACATGAGTGGGGGCCTGCTGGCGGGTGCCCCTGACTGCTGGGGGGTGTGGGTACAGGGTGACATGAGTGGGGGCCTGCTAGCAGGTGCCCCTGACTGCTGGGGGCTGGGGGTGCAGGGGGACATGAGTGGGACATGAGTGAGGGCCTGATGGCAGGTGCCCCTGACTGCTAGGGGGTGGGGGTGCAAAGGGACATGAGTGGGACATGAGTGGGGGCCTGAAGGCAGGTGCCCCTGACTGCTGAGGGGTGGGGGTGCAGGGGGACATGAGTGGGGTCCTGCTGGCAGGTGCCCCTGACTGCTGGCGGGTGGGGGTGAAAAGGGACATGAGTGGGTGATCAGTAGTGCAAGCTGACATGTGGCTTGGCTGGGGGGCATGCCCATGGAAGATGGGCTGCCTGCGGGACATGACCAGGGGTGCAGGATAGTCCCCTGTGGTGTGGGCTGCCTGCAGGGGCTGTGGGGGGTATAGAGGGAGCACCTGGGAGGACCCACACTGGCAATTCACATGTAGGACTCCCCGCTCACCCCCTAAATTCAGTACACCACTCTGACAGCAAAATTGCGTGTGAGACTTCCCGCGCACCCCAGGGATACACGTACCCCACTCGCACAGGGCCAATCGTGTGTGAAACTTCCCATGCACGCCCGAAATACACGTACCCTGCTCAAGTCGCGTGTGAAACTTCCCGCGCACCCCAGGAATACACGTACCCCACTCGCACAGGCCCAATCGCATGTGAAACTTCCTGCGCACCCCCGAAATACACGTACCCTGCTCAAGTCGCGTGTGAAACTTCCCGCGCACCCCAAGAATACACGTACCCCACTCGCACAGGCCCAATCGCGTGTGGAACTTCCCGCGCACCCCCGAAATACAGGTACCCTGCTCAAATCGCGTGTGAGACTTCCCGCACACCCTAGTTATCCACGTACCCCACTCGCACTGGGGCAATCGCGTGTGAAACTTCCCACGCACCCCCAAAATACACGTACCCTGCTCAAATCGCGTGTGAGACTTCCCACGCACCCCAGTTATCCACATACACCACTCGCACAGCGGCCAATCGCGTGTGTAACTTCCCGCGCACCCCCGAAATACACGTACCCTGCTCAAATCGCGTGTGAGACTTCCCATGCACCCCAGTCACCCACGTACCCCACTCGCCCATGGCCAATCGCGTGTGAAACTTCCCGCGCACCCCCGAAATACACGTACCCTGCTCAAATTGCGTGTGAGACTTCCCGCGCACCCCAGTTATCCATGTACCCCACTCGCACAGGGCCAATCACGAGTGAAACTTCCTGCACACCTCTGAAATACACGTACCCTGCTCAAATCGCGTGTGAGACTTCCCGCGCACCCCAGTTATCCACGTACCCCACTCGCACAGGGCCAATCGTGTGTGAAACTTCCCGCGCACCCCCGAAATACACGTACACCTGCTCAAATCACGTGTGAGACTTCCTGCGCACCCCAGTTATCCACGTACCCCACTCGCACTGGGCCAATCACGTGTGAAACATCCCGCGCACCCCCAAAATACACGTACACTGGTCAAATCGCGTGTGAGATTTCCAGCGCACCCCAGTTATCCACGTACCCCACTCGCACAGGGCCAATCACGTGTGAAACTTCCTGCGCACCCCCGAAATACACGTACCCTGCTCAAATCGCGTGTGACACTTCCCGCGCACCCCAGTTATCCACGTAGCCCACTCGCACAGGGCCAATCGCGTTTGAAACTTCCCGCGCACCCCGAAATACACATACCCTCCTCAAATCGCGTGTGAGACTTCCCGCGCACCCTAGTTATCCACGCACCCCACTCGCACAGGACCAATCACGTGTCAAACTTCCCGCGCACCCCCGAAATACACGTACCCTGCTCAAATCGCGTGTGAGACTTCCCGCGCACCCCAGTTATCCACGTACCCCACTCGCACAGGGCCAATCGCGTGTGAAACTTCCCGCGCACCCCCGAAATACACGTACCCTTCTCAAATCGCATGTGAGACTTCACGCGCACCCCAATTATCCACATACCCCACTCGCACAGGGCCAATCGCGTGTGAAACTTACTGTGTACCCCCGAAATACACTTACCCTGCTCAAATCGCGTGTGAGACTTCACGCGAAACCCAGTTATCCACGTACCCCACTCGCACAGGGCCTATCGAGTGTGAAACTTCACGCGAACTTCAGTAATACCCGTTCCCCGCTTGGCATTTACTGTTTGGCAGCCCTGTAAACTGGTCCAGGGTTAGCGCAGCCCTTTGCGCTGGATTGGGGATTTTGATACCTTTTCCTTGCGCTAGGCGCATTCTTGGGGGCATAACTGGCGCTGCTGCAGGGTCGCTGCGCCACTCTGCGCCACGGCTGGTTTGGGAGGCTAAAATCCATGAATACGCTGTGCGCTGAAATGGATTTTAGCGCACGCGGCTGGAGCAGACTTGTGCGTGAAATTCTATGAATTACCCCCAAAATATTAACTGTCATTGAATCGGAACAGCTTGAAAAAAGTGGCAATAAATGCCATCTGATAGCAGTGCTCAATATAACTAAGGCACACAACACTGCAAATACACCTTCAAATATGTGAATATTTACAGACACTTTCACATCAGCTGCACTCTCAGCATGTGTACAATGTGAATTCGGCAATCAAAAGGATAAAACTGCACAAAATGGTGGTTTTTATACTTTTCAGAATCAAGACCAGAAAAAGAGGACTGCATAATATGCACACTACTAATATGGCCGATACATTTTCCCTGTAAACTATCACAAACAATTACACATGTACAACAGTAATAACAACCAATAACAAACAATGAAAGACACAGAATATTTTTTTGGCCCAGCATATTTGAGCCGGGGCTATTTGACGTGGCTGCAAATCTTTCCTGGTAGCCATGGCTACTCACACATGTTTACTAACACAAAAACAAACCTTGCCAACCTTTAAATGTTCAAATAAGACAACAGTAAAACAACACACATACAAAAAGAAACACAAGGGAAATTGATGTGCTCTAACATCCACATAACAATATGATTATTGCACAGAAAATGTATGGTTCATTCCAAGCGGCTACTTCTGTAGCTGCGTGTATAGCAGCAGTCAATGAACCAACAAAAAATGTTATCACACCTATGCGCAACTACCCGTGCGCCCTATATGCATGGCTAAATGAATACCAGTTCCTTTTTCCGCAGTCACGCCTATATGGAAACACACCAAACAAATGTTTTGCCACACTCCCAAACCCTAACCGAATGCCCCCAACATCACTTCCAGCTCCCCCCACTCCCATACTGTCCTTCCCTATTCCCCTGCTCTCTTATTCTCCCTACACCACCTGCTTGATCTTTCAATGATGCAGCTTTACTCAAAATGTTGGGTTGCCGAGGCTATAAAACATTACCAAATATATGAAGTGCCATTTGCATATATTTAGCCACAGTAACAAAGAGGTGCTTGAGTAGATGAGGTTATGGCGCAGCCAATGAAAATGCACTACTTGTTATTGGCCTGGTTATAGCCACGGATACAAACTCTAGGCGTTGCTGTGATTAGCCATGCCTCAAACTCCACTACATGGTTTGTTACTTTGGTGGCCACGGGTATCGAATAATGCTTTAAAATATATATATATATATGTATATATATATATATATTTATACATAATTTTAAATATGTATTTATGTATGTATTGAGTAGTCACTGTAACTTATATTTGAACTGATATTTTTATGTTTATGTTTATTGAATTTATATAGCGCTTAAAGCCAAAGCGCTTTACAATATAACAACAGGTATTAATATATATACACTGCTACAGATGATGGGACCATCATGCATTACCATAAATACATTCCAACAGGATAAAAAGGGTTCAACAACATATATAAACCTTCTATATAAGTACATACACTGTAAAAACACTGGGCCTCATCACGAGTTGGGTGGTAGCCCTTAAATGCGGTGGTAACGGGTTACTGACGCTTTTAAGGATCCGCACAATCTTGAGTATGGCGTGTTTACCCCTCGCTCAGAGCTGGGTATAAACATGCTGGAAAAATGGGGAACAGGGAATAACAATTACTGCCGTGATCCAGCGGTAATACTGGCGGATCAGGGTGGGCGGTAACACAAATAAAGTTGGGTGGTATCCGACTCGGGATATCGCCCAACTCGTGATGAGGCCCACTGACTTAATAGGAGTAGTCAGACTTAGGTAAAGTGAGAACATTTCATATTAGATATGAACTTTAAATACATATCACAAGAAAAGTATAATTTCTGCTCTTCTGTCTGTAACTGTACCGTGTTATATTTTTAAAAAAAAAGTTTTTCCACTTTAGGTAGCACAGTCCTTTCATATTGTGTTTTTCACAGATATTTTTAATCTCCACAGTCTCACATTTAACTATGTTTGTTTGTTTATTATTTATATTGCGCACTCCATCGTGAGGTATCTGGGTGCATTACTACAAGAATATGCAGGTTCATGGTTATAGAATAGGTAGTACATACAGTTTTTCAATACAGAGAGATGTATGGAAGCACAGTTCCAAAATCGATGGACAGCGATTTTTCATTCCTGACCTCCCTATACCTTTAATAATACCTTAAAAGAAAACACAAACACCCAAATTCTATAGCGGTGTATAATGAACTACACACACCCCCTGCTACCTGTCATTCCTATTAACCATGGTTATCGCAAACAACGATCGTGCAAACAAAATCCCTCCCTGACCCCAATCCCACACTATGTGTCTCCCCACTCACTGCCAGCTCCCCACAATAAATTCATGGTGTTCTCACCTCCCCTCTCCCATTGCCCCGTTCACACACGCTGTTTCCATGACACAGTTTAATTTCAACTGTCGGCTATCTGCGGCTTTAGCCGAGGCTACGGAAAGCTTTGTTTTGCAAACTCGGTCCCTAGACCTCCTCTAACTCCCATATTTCACTTTGTGTCCTCCAGCCACTCCCCACCCTCCACCTCGAGACAAATGACATTTGCAATGATATGCAAATGGCTTTATAACTACTTTTCATTTCCAGATATCCTCGGCTATAGCTGCGGCTATGTCTCATATTGAGAAAAAAATATGACAGCTGTTTCATTTCTAAAATCACCGGGTTTTGGTAATTTACCCGAAATAAAGCTATCTATTTTTGAGAAGGGGGCACCATCTTCACCGTCAAATATTTAATAAACTACTGCACGGAATAACCCCAAGCCACAAAAAGGCCTCTTTGACCAAGTTGTTTTGGACCTGGTCCTAATCCGTCCAGCGGTTTGGCAAAAATGTACCTT
Source organism: Ambystoma mexicanum (assembly GCF_040938575.1). Lineage (NCBI taxonomy): Eukaryota > Metazoa > Chordata > Amphibia > Caudata > Ambystomatidae > Ambystoma > Ambystoma mexicanum. The sequence continues at coordinate 1,250,936,371 of NC_090924.1, forward strand.
GTTTGTCTGTGGGAAAATGAATGGGAAGTAGGCTGCAAGTTTAGAAAACAAATGTTTTGTCTTCTTAATAACTTTGTTAATATGGAACAAATCTCTATGAAACTTTGCAGTCTGGCGGTACCTCTGCATCCCTAACCAACTTAAAAATGTCATCCTAATCCGTCACACAAATCAAACGTTATTAACAATAGAATTTTTCGAGGTTCCTTTGAGAGTCTGACTCATTTTAACTATATATTTTAGAAACAACATTGAACTGATAGACGCATATTCAAAAAGAGTTGAACCTGTGGGCCCTTTAAGATGAGGTAGCGCTATCTGGAATGGATGGGATGCAGATATTACTCATACATCAATAATCAGACCGACTCAGGAAGTTGTCAAATTGTTAGCTGTTTTATTAACAAGTATTTAAAAAAGGGAGTACAACGGGCATCAATGAACACTGCAGACACATTTCTCGAAGCAACGCAACATATTTTATAAACAACACACTTGTATAATGAAAACTTGTGACGTCATACTACGTGGCCAAATAAGAAAACCTAATAGAGAATGTGATAGGCTTAAAGGGAACATCTAGGTATACTTTCCAATGGGGGACTGGACTGTGATTGTGTCTCTAAGGTCAGGTGGACAGCTGTGCCCACCCCTAGTCCTAGGCATCTTCTGTGTCATGAAAATACACGTTTCAAACACTAGGGCTCTTTGCTACGTGTCCTTCTACAATTGGTTGGCACGCTTGTACCCTTCTGGAATATTCCGTTCACTAGCAGCATGCAAGCTGGTACCCCAGGTGCTGGACGGTTGGCTTGGTCGTGCCTCCCCACCCAATTAGCCCAACATCCATCATCACTCCTACTGTCTGCCATTCACTTAGTCCTTTGAACTCGGCCTTGTAAAGGATCACTGTGCCTGAGAATAAAAGGGACTGTGAGCATGGCCTTATCTTCTGGTCTCGATCTCGGTGTAGCTCACCCAAAGTCTATTTTCATCTGACCATGTGACAGAAGACCAGGTTTTGAGCTTCTTACTCGTATTTAAAATTATTAAATGAATAAAACCTGGCACTTCTAGTGTTTTTCCATTACACCTCAACAGGAGTTTGGCTTGCTTGGCATGTTCATCGTATCTCCTCAAATAGATAACCAGCTTCTTGGCTGCCGCGACCCTTTACTCGGGGCCGTCAGCTCTTTGATTCTACTTTGCCACACTTTCAGCCCTTCTATTCAAAGTGTCCAAGTTTGCTAAACTGCATTGTGGAACATCCAGATTCTATACACCTATATATATATAGACATATATATATATATTGGTGGCACTGCACGCAGTCTATTCACTACGTATAGCCAGCCTTATGTCTTACTTAGTCTACTTTCGTTACCGCATCTGAACAATTATAAAACGGCTTTACATTTTCTTCAGTGCACTCTGCATGGGAAATCTTCATTTTTCTCATGAAATGTTGCCCGATTCTTTACTTCTCCATCAGATTCTATAAGGGTCGTTCACCTTCTTCATTGGCATTTCTTCTTGTTGTGTCATTTCTGCTTTATGTGACGTCACCAGTGTTCCCATTCACTCATCTTCACACTCCTTTTGGAACTTCCTTCCAAAGACTGTCATTTCTTTGCGGGTACATCATATAGGGTTTTCTGAATGGATACCTTGTTTCAAGGACTTTTTGCGGTATATGTACCATCACTGGCGTAGCGCATGTTGCAATTTCAGGTTTACAACATATAGGGAAAATGGGGATGGTACTTTCGGTAGAGGCACTTTGCTCCTCCTCTACACACAAATACATTCTAATGTGGTCTGATTGAAATTCTATCTACTGAGTACGAATATGCCTCATGAGTGTATTACCTTAACCACATTTAAATGCTTAGTGCAAAAATTATAAAAGAAACTTAAAAAGTATTCAGATTTATGCATGTTTGCAATTATGTGCCCAGGAAATCTCAGAAATTAAAATCTATGCAGATTAATACCATTGAGTTGCAATGTTCACCTGTAATTTGAACCATTGGTTCCTAGGATTGTATACCTCACATAATACAATTCACCAAGTTGGTTAAACACCAGGGTTCACATTATGAGTTTGAAGGTACTGGAAACATTTGCAGTATTTGTAAAGACAGCATCGTTTAACTATGGGTCCAATTCATGGAATTATTTGCGCAGAAAATAGGGAACTTGCCCTCAAACTCTGTGCAAAATCCTGTTCATCGATTCATGGAACTGAATGCGCAGAATTTTCATGGGACATGCGTGGATTTTGCGGTGTCCCAGCACGCCCCTGCGAGCGACCAAATGCCTTGCGCGAGACACCACTGAGAGTATGGGCGTGGCTTGCGCAGAGGTCTAGCAAGCGGGCGGAACACAGAAAACAAGGAAAAACAAGGGAACATGTGGCCGTTACAAGGAATGGGTCACAGACAGTCCATCACATGCCCACTATTGTGCTAAACAATACGTATTCATGGATCTGATTGTGCAACCTCTTGGCAGGGGAATGGCCACTCAAAGGCCTCATAGTATCCACTAAATGAAGGCAGGCATACAGACACTTGCGCATAGGATTCACTTTACGTGGTGGCGTGTTGGGGGTGCTCTGCCCAGGACTTGCGTATACAGTTACTTTACGCGAACAATTCCTTGAGTCGTCCTTGGCGCACAGCCTTTGTCGGGTTAATGCACACTTATCCATGAATCGGGCACAAAGTGTCTATTTTCTGAAACTCTTCAAATCCTCCTGTTTTTTTTGCAACAGTAATTACCTTCACAAAAACATTCACACATATTGAATTACCCACATGCTATTAATACATATGATAATACTGCCTGCCCCTGATGGAGTTTGATTTATTTTCTACAGAGGCAGGTACCCCTGCAGTATATTTAAGTTCATATCTACTCCAGTATATTTGATTGTATTTACTCCAGTTAGTGACCACACAATGATGAAAGTTACCTTTCAGGTGAATATGCAGAAGAACCGAAAGTCTGATCTAGGCAAGGTGTCAGTGAATGCCCAGGGGAATAGAATGGTGTGGTCTGAGGCCAATTTAAAAAGAGCCAACAAGTATATTGTGCAGATTGCTCCCTGGAAGAAATACTTAACTGCTGTAAAGGTGATTTGGGGGTACTAGGTGCACTAAGTAAGCCTTGCCTTTATATGGCGGTGAAGATGTCTGTGCAAGGCAAAGACAACCCCAGAATTTCCGATTATCGAATTCATATTGAAAATCAAACGGCGAGGGCCCTTAGAAATAAGAGCTTGAATTACCAAAAACGAAAAAATAAAGATCGGGGTATTTGTCTCCAAATATAAGAATTGATTGTGTGGCCATAAAGCCAATTTGGTGAAGCCCGGCTGCATAAAGAGCGATTTCTGAATACCCTGCTGTTTGGCTGTACCTGGATGTGCCTAGTATCTTCTATCCCTCTTCTACAGACGTTCCTGCATCAGAGCATGTTCCCCTCGCTTCCCCTGCTCTTTGTGTGAGCGCGAGCGAGAGAGTGACCCGCCCCTGCTATGTGGCTCAAGCCCCGCCCATCCAAGAAGTGCAGGTATAAAAACAGGACCCGACAACCCTTGCAGCATGAAGCCTGGCCGCATAAAGGTCAATTTCTGAATACCCTGCTGTTCGACTGTACCTGGATGTGCCTGGGATCTTCTATCCCTCTTCTACAGACTTTCCTGCATCAGAGCGTGTTCCCCTCGCTTCCCCTGCTCTGCGTGTGAGCGCGAGCGAGAGAGTGAACCACCCCTGCTACGTGGCTCAAGCCCCGCCCATCCAGGAAGTGCGGGCATATAACCAGGACCCGACAACCCTTGCAGCGTGAAACCCGGCCGCGTAAAGGCCGATTTCTGAATACCCTGCTGTTTGGCTGTACCTGGATGTGCCTGGGATCTTCTATCCCTCTTCTACAGACTTTCCTGCATCAGAGCATGTTCCCCTCGCTTCCCCTGCTCTGCGTGTGAGCGTGAGTGAGAGAGTGAACCGCCCCTGCTACGTGGCTCAAGCCCCGCCCATCCAGGAAGTACGGGCATAAAAACAGGACCCGACAACCCTTGCAGCGTTAAGCACGGCCGCGTAAAGGGTGATTTCTGAATACCCTGCTGTTTGGCTGTTTGCTGCATTGCCGCAGTCCGCCACAGGACGCCTCCATGGCTGACTGCCCGCTAAAGAAATCCGGCCCACAGACCAGACACAAAACGCTGCAACAGTGATGGATGCTGACCCCCTGGACCATCGCAAACAAGGCTGAAACAGGAAAGTGCAAGGTAAGCAAACAGATTGTTGCCTTACCGCTTGATATTTCATCAGAGATAATGATTGCAACTACTGTTGACCTCACAGAGTCTGTTGTGGCCGATTTAGTGGAAATTAGCTCACAGGCTCTTCTGCCGGAAGCTGCGTTACTCCCCGATACGCTGCCTGAAATAAAAAGCAGTCCCTGCATTTAAGCGGAAATCAAAGTGTACCAGCTAGGCAAGAAACGCTACTTGCACCAGAGCTCCCACAATTTCCAATGCTATCGTTAAATAATTTGGAACCAGTCTCCAAATTGATATGTGACCTACGGGAGTCCATCCCTAGTCCAGGGACCCCGGAGCTCTTCCATTCGCCTTTCGACATCACTGATGCGGAGTTGATGGCAGTTCCAAACAATGAACTCATTCTGAACGATACGGAAAAAATCATCATCAAAAGCCCAAAAGATTGTGCACCACATACATGTACGAGCCAAAAGTTAAGCTTATTGGCTGAGCGCAGTGCAGTTGAAAATCATCCTGCCGCTCCATCAGAGCCGATACAAAATTTTGGTTCTAGCGTTACAGCAAATAAATCTGATGTTATACCTGAATGCTGTAGAAACAAACATGGCGTGTCAAGCACTTCCGTAAAAAGTTCTCATGTAATTCAATTACATGCTACCGAAGAGGGCCTGGTGCCCGATGAGTCCAAGGCACTATGATTCCACGCAATGCACAAGTGACGATACTCATCACAAGTCCAGAAGAAAAATTTTAGACCTCTCAGAATTACTACCGGATGAAAGCAGTGTGAACTATGCACATGATGATGCCCGGCTCAGAAAGCAGAGTCTTCGCCATATGCAGACTACCGTGGCTACTGTACTGCTTGATCCACAATTGGATGCTATTCCCTTAAACCGGGATTCTTCTATTCTATCACAGAAATTGCCACTTGCCACCGGCACATGAAACTCTTTGACCGTTTCAACTGCACTAGATGTGGCTCTTCAATCTGCCGCAGTTGGCCAGGATAAAGCGTGTTCAAACAACAAAGCCGCACAAATAATGAACTGTGATGCCCTCTCAAGTGCTAGAACATGCTAAGTCCAAGACAAGTACGCCGATGGTGCAGTTAAGGAAAAGCAACAATATTAAAAGACCAGTGTCAACTCAAAAATAATGTGTAAGCAGTGGATGCCCACATGTCAACTGACGACATATCGTGAAACACGAGTACTAGGGCACAAAATTATGTCCATACAATGCAGATTCATAATAACGTAATGGCCGCCTCATCCCTTGCCCTAATACCATTTCTGAAACTCTATGAAGCATTTAATGAAAGGATTCAAGACCAAAGTGCAATGCTGCTAAACTTAAACCAAAAAATGGAACAAACTGAAAAGTTCAATGTTTTCTTGAAAGAAAAGATACGTCCGGAGGCCACTCAAACAGCCGAGTGGCAACGAAGGCAAAACGAGATCACCACTCAACAGCGCAGCCAGAGTGAGTTCCTGTTTGAAAGTATGTTGGACACCATTAAGTGGATGAGAGAGCATCTATACGCAAATTCCAGCCCTCAAAATGGACATCGTCTGCTGAGAGACGATATGAATGCTTCAAACACCCCACAAGAAATTGTTGATTCAGATGTACCCTTGGCCGTGAATGACAAAGATGCATTGAGCAAAGTAGACACAAATGACCTACGGCTGACATCGGAAAACTCTACTACAATCTTGGTTGATGAGAATCCACATCACTCGCCTGCGCTGGTACTTCAATCCAGCAGCAGAAAAACGTTTAGTGGCTCGGAAAGTACATGCAGTGACAAGGGAAATAATACGGTGCATGACAAAACCTGCCAAAGATCATGACCAAAAATCCTTTTTCATCATTTGGAATTTTCACTGGTGCGGCAAACACCGCCTCTTCACCATCTATGGTGGCCGCAAACAATACAGCCGATAAAGCCGTTGCTCGGAGTCTGGCAAAGAAAGGCAAATCGGCCAGTAACACAAAAACCAAGAAATTCATAAGGAACTTATCTTCTCCGTTAAAACAGAGCTTATTTACACGTGATGACGGTATAACAAACAAACCGTCAGAGAATGCCACAAAAAAAGGGATTCATGCATCCTGCATCCAAATCAAACCAGCGTCAAAACGACGAAGAATACTTTCTGATTCTGAGACAAGTGGCCCTTCAAATGCATCTGACTCAATAAACCTATGTGACTTATCTACCTATTCGAATCCTGAGGAGCATGAAGTGTCCTCGTCCTCTAGTGGCCATCGACCAGTGACAAATCAGGCCATTCTGATGAAATCACATATAGAAACATCTATTGCAAGGAAATCTATACAAATGCAACATACAACATAATCAGACATTTCAGCACACGCAAACCAAGCGTTGGGCATTGATCCCTTGATGAACCCAAAATGCATGTCAAATCAACGTAATCAGCGTGTACATTTCAAAACACAGGTTCATGAAAATAAACACATTAAAGGGGCATTCACGTGTAGGAAACTTTGATTACAAAATAGTGATGACACAGAAGTAAATCTAAATCGAACAAACATTTTGAAATTGTTCAAGTGTATTCCACTTCTGCGCACAATTGAATCAGACGACATAAAGATTGTTGAATATGCTACAGAAAAATCTTCGGACCAGGTCCTTCTACACATCAATTCAGCAGGTGTTCGAAGCACTCTGTTAAGTGCCAGCAATGATCTCTTGTTTTTTGGTTTCGAAATTTCGGTCGAACCTGATCAGGAAGACTCTTCACGACAGAATAAAGAATCAGAGTCAAACCAAAGCAAATCAAAACCTGTTGACTCGGCATTGTTACGGCAGTCAATGAGTACCAGTCAAAACCTAAGACTTGAAAGAAATCCCTCAAAAAATTGCTCAACAAAAAAAGGAAAAACTTGAGTAGAAATTGGGCGTCCCAATAGCCATGATTGATTGAACATGAGGCCCTGCATGAGTTTCTATCCTGGAACACACGTGGGTTCAAACATTTATTTAATGACTTTAAAATACCACTGGAAGGTGTGTTCGTTATATGTCTACAGGAAACTTGGCTTCGCAAAGCCCCAATGTGTGATGGTTTTACCACCCTGTTAAATCCGGGGAAAAAAATACCAAAGGATGTCCAAGTTCTGGCTTGATTACAATTCGTACGAATAACGCGAACATGGTCAACCCCTGTCATGACAAATCCAAATCCATATGTGCAAGGCACTATTATGCATACAATGGCAAAAAGCTCTAAATAAACGTATACTGGAATCCAGCAAAAATCAGTACCAAAAACTTAATCAATGCTATCTTAGAGTTAATAGATGACGCTATGTGAGTGCATACTCATTTGTCAATAATCTGTTGTGGAGACCTAAATTGCTCTTGGTTCCAGTCGATCAAGCTTTGCAGATTTATAAGCGTCTACCCGATGTCGACGTCGTAGCCAGAGGGCAAAGATGGCAGAAGAAAATGTTGTTACGCGACATGCTCATGCTCAATGGCTATACAATGGTGATGTCCCTCCAAAACCAACGTGGCATCGTGAAGGAACGCACAGCATACTCGACTATATCTGGGTATCTCGAAATGTTGAATCTAAGATCTCAAAAATCCAAGTCATAAAAATTAACCACAGCGACCCCTGCCTTTTGAAACTCAGCTGCATGATGGCAACGTTCACAGTCAAGGTTTCACATCAGATTGCTATGGACCAAATTCCAAAGGAAATCACCTTCGACTGAATGGAAAACAGATTCAAGGGCTTGGAATGAGGCTAAATAATACCGTAGCTACTCAAGGAAATAACTACATTCCATTGCTAACCGACTTTACATCCGTTATAAAATTGTCAGCGCATTATGAGCAGTCGCATCAACACTTATACAGCAAAGTGTTACATGTAGCCAAAAAGGAACTGCGCAAAGATCTAAGAGCAATAAGAAAAAGTCTTCCAAGATCTGAAGTCAAAGTCGTGATAAAAGCAAGACGTGCGATCTATAGAAATTGGGCAAAATCATATGGAATCGTCATTGAGCAGTATCGCGCTGAATTATTGTTACATCTACTATTGACAAGAAATACCCGTGAAATTTGGCGGATCCTGAATACAGACCTCTCAAGATGTACTCCAATGTTAACGAACACAATCTCAGGAGATGCATGGGATCCGCATTTTTCTAAAGTATTCCAAAAGTCTGATAGTGCGACGTGTCAATTGACTATTGCCAATGATACGCAGTGGGACGTAGAGATGTCGCACGATGAGATTGTAAGATCCATAAAAGCACTAAAAAACTTGTGCGCAGCTGGACCTGATCTAATTTCAAATGTAGCCCTTAAAAAACACCCAAGTGAGTGGGCACACTTTATTGATAACCTATTCATCAAAATTGCTGCACTGAAAAGATTGCCTGACTCATGGACTACCACAATGATACTCCCAATCCACAAGAGGGGCAATTGGGACGATCCAAATTACTATTGCCCAATTGCCCTGTTGGATACAATCGGCAAATTATTTGGGTCAAATCCAAGACAAAAATTTGCAAATTGGGCCAGAGTCGCACTGATTGCAGACATACGCCAAACCGGCTTCACGAAAGGAGTCGGAGTGGATGTAAATCAGCTAATTTTGACCATTCTCAAATTGGAATCTTTAAGGGCAAATAGAAAAATTCATTTTGCCTTTATCGACATGAAACAGGCCGTCGACAACGTGAGTCCTGGCCTGTTGTGGACAAAACTGGCTAAATGGCGATGTCCGAAATCTATTCTCGAACCAATAATTGCCCTGCACTATCAAACTTCTATCATACTGCGACTAAACAACAGCGGCCTGGTATCCAATACCATCTGGACTCACAGAGGTGTTAAACAAGGCTGTCCTCTTGCCGCAGAGCTATTTAAGCTATTCTTGGCTGATCTACCACTCCATCTTGAGCAGGTTCCTTGCTTCTCGCCAACAATTAATCGGATACCGATTAAGTGCATCAAATATGCTGATGACCTGATACTTATAGATAGAACACAAATAGGTCTTCAGTGCCTGCTTGTAAGGCTGCAGGAGCATATGAATGCGAACAAACTGGTAATAAATACATCAAAAACAAAAATCGTATCAATTGGAAATCTAAAAACTAAGAGAGACAATGCATTCAGATGGAAAATCGGGGCGGTCAACATTGCCTCTGTGGACTCTATAAGATACCTAGGAATTGAATTCTGCAATTCTGTTTGCGAGCATCACTGGGTCAAGGAATTAAATCAAAAATGCTGATGCTGCCCGGCAAGCTGCTAAAATCACTGGAACCGGTTTTAAGATTCTACCTCCAAAAAGCTGTTCCAGTCATAACTTTCGGTGCCGAGGCAGGATGGAATATATCCGAACAAACGTGGCAAATGCTGGAAGGGCTCTTTGGCGACACGTGTTAAGGCTACCTCAGTCAACATCAATGATGATAGTGCGAAACAAATTGTCATTAAATTCGCTACATAGTAGAGTGGTTTGGAACTCTATTATGACAATGCGCAAGATGGCTTTAAAGTTTCCGGCACCGGCCTATCAAATCTTTGCCAACGCTTATGCACCTAACAATCAAAATTTACTTAACTTGTGGTTCTGTAAACTATTGGCATTTTTGGCTGCAGCTGACATAAATAATCAAGAGATCTTAAACTGGCCGCAATGCGCAAAAAAGAAATTCGACAATTGGGCCTGGATTGCAAATCAACAAAATCGTCAAATGATGCACCCAATAACATTCCTGGTAAGCGATCCAAAAAAATTAAATATTTAAGCACGATATCTACTGCATTGCCCATCTCGCCATCATCGCAAACAATTTCTGAGGTTTCGGATAAATGTTCTAAAAACAAAAGAAATACTCTGGTTAAGAAAAGACAAATCTATTAAAGATAATCTTTGTCGTTTTTGTGGTCTATGTGTCGAATCCTCGAAACATCTGCTTATTGAATGACCCAGACAATAAAACAACATTCTTTACATCTCGGAAAGTTTGCCCCACTCAACAACATCATGGATGAGTGGTGGTCCAGAAGCATTACTGGGAACAATATAAAACTTGTTTGTGCAATTGTGAATTATCTGGACATGATTTTGGCAGCAGATGTCTAATGCAATGCATGGAGTGGTCGAATTATGGAGTATTGTTGATCCTGGTGTAAAGAAATGCGGGATAGAATGACTGAACGTTATGAAATTCAGTGTGAACTTTACTCTTCATTGTTTTTTTTTTGTCGATCTTGATGAACTCTTTGAAACAAAAGTTTGTGCCTTGTGTATAAACTGTAGTTTATTTCAAATAAAAAAAAATAAAAAAATAAAGCCAATTTTGCATCAGCTAATGGAAAAATGGCCTATAGATTGATACCTACAAATGATTCTCAGAAATTCTGGCACTTATATCTGACTTACTGGCAGCAATGGCAACTATGGAAATTTGCAATATAGCAGAAAATGCCTGGAATGTTTCATGTAAAAGGACTCGATTTAGACCAAAGCATTGTAAAATGTAAATCTTCTTTTGCTTACTTGAATTGACCAGTTCAGAACATAGAAATAAGTGACAGACTTGACATTCTGGCAAGGCTAAAACTATCTAGGGCCCTTGGGCCGGATAGGCTAGCCAAAGTTGTATTGATGTACAAGTCACAACTTTGGGCTAGAATGCTGCACGAAAAGTACAACAGGAGTGCTCCTGTGAGTATGTCTATGGAGCTAATTATACATTTCCCAATATTCTCCTGGTAATTCCGGTGGGATACCAGGAAACTGTCCCTAGTGTCTCCGCTGTCTGATTTCCTGGTATTACTGGGATATTAAGTGCAGTAGAGACAGCAGTAAGTTCCCATTCCATGCAGTCCCAAAGGACTCCATAGGATGGGATAGCCTCAATGACCGGGAAGCACAAGTGCCAGTGATTCAGGGATTTCTTTGCCAGTAAGGGTCTAACCAACCGGCAGGTTAGGCCTGCCAGTAGATCAAAGCCCCCACTAGCAAACTTAGGTTTCCCTGGTCTTGTCAAAATGCAGGTGCAGGTAAAACCAGCAATTTTCGGGGCATTTTTACCAGACTGGGGACCTCAAAATGAGGCCCTATATACATGAATTACCCACATACACTCTCTGGACACAGTAGCAGAATAAAAGTATTGTTTAATTTAATTAGGTTAGTTTGTGTTCTGATGTATATTTGTTCATCTAAAGTAGGGTGTGCTAATGTGTGTCCCATTGGGTGTTGAACACTCACCACTGAATGGTACTTGGCATTGTCAGATGTGAATATACTAACAAAACCCTCATCAGTGCCCAGCTCAAGGATGGTCTTAACTATCACATACAATCAAATTAAAATTGTCCGTGTCTTACATCAGGGGTCTGTACCCTTTGACTCTTTTGGTGTTTTGGACTACGGCTCCCTTAACCCATAGCCTGCACAGTTAATGTTTAGGGATATGGAAACCCACAGGTTCCAGACTCCTGCCTTACACAATATACAATGCTGACTGTGCCTGGGCCATATCGTCTCCAAGTGCAAAAAGATGTTAAAGAGACACTCTGCATCTGTGTGCAACGTACAAGAACCCAAGTAGTAGAGCTGCATGGTCCTGATTAGTCTCAGCATGTACATGAAGGCAACAGGGTAAGCATTGCATAGAAATTTCCATGACAACAGAGTTCAGAGTTAAAAGGAGTTATCAAGGCCACAGAGCATTTTTTTAAATGTACACCAGTGCCCGAAGCACAGTAATGTGGCGCTAAAGTCTCATTAGAGTCAATGAATGGCCAAAGCCTTTGAGCCCTGTACGTGCATTAGCCACCAGATGTGAATATGCACCAAATACAATGTTCTTCACAAAGAAGGCTGCTTGATGTGTGCCCTTGAAGATGACTGTTCATACTTGGGCATGCCCCCTAGACATACATGTCACTGTATCTTTCAGCTGTTGTTCACAAAACAGCATTAGTAAATCCTACAAATAAAGACCTTCAAATCTGCTCAGAAATGTAAATGCAAAATGTATGAAGTTAATGAATACGTGAAACAGAAACCTTGTCATGTCTAATGGAGGTCAGTTTAGCAATTGTATTCAATGAAAATATTGAGACCAACTAGGGTTGAACAGAAGAAATATCTCCAGCATACTGGTTTAGTTCCAGAGGAGTAGCAGACATCCATCAGTCCAAAGGCATCACCACTTTACCTACGTAGATGCAAATTCCTGACTATCTTTAGAAATACTTGACTACTAGAAACGATATGCATCAGTATGAACAATATTTCAGATTCAGGGCAACTCTGCACGTGCCTATTAGAGGCATTGTTTCGAGGGGAATGCCCCCACGAGCAGTGCTGTGCTTCATAGGTTCCCTCCTTTCATTTTGAAACATCAAGAGTAACATTTTAGTGTGATTTTTTTACAGCAAAGTGGAAGGGCTTCCAGCATGGTGGCAGTCAATGGCTGTTCAGCTCGTAAGTAGGCGTCAGTGGTAGGTGAACAAACTAGGTGAGTTTGAAAGGAAGGGTGCTGGGCAGTGGGGTCAGCATAAGAGCCATAATTGCTGAACTTGAGCAACCCTCCCGAAACAGTGGAATTAGTAATGCTCTAGTCCACTCATTCTTACAAACAAAAAGATCCATGAAAGATGCTCCTCATTGTCACAGAGACTGTGCTGCTTTTTGTACTTTTCAGCAAATATAAAGCACTCACTTGGCATGTGTGAGAGTGGCTCAGCACATGTTCAACTATGTTGCAGCATGTTTAGTCAGATACCCCTCGATATTTAGTTTTTCATGCATATGCTGTTTAGCGGTGAAATTGTGTACTGTGGCTCTGATGCACTGGCCTACATAGATCAATCTGACAAAAAGGTTGAGATGTAGGTGGACTTGTTTTGTTAAAAATGTATTCAACAAAAATAGCACACTGGTCCAATTATCACCATGCTTATGGACTTCATGGCTAAATGACTCCATGTATGACATACCCCTCACTTAACTGTAAAAAGACTTAAACACAGTCCCCTTCCTCCCACTTTGATGTTCTTCTTGCAAAATGAGCAAATGGATTTTGTGTTCACTGAACAATTTGGTGCAAGGAATTAATATTCGTGGAACGTATTTATGTCCAGTGATCTCTATCTTATAATAATAATTTCTTTATTGTGGCTTAGTTCAATCAAGAACTCTACACAAATCAATCACTTTACATACAAGAAATAATTAAATCTAAAATCAATCAATCAATATTCACAATTTAAAAAGCCAGAAAACATCATGAAATCTAATATAAAATGTATGTGCTAGTATATATATACAACTGAACAAAATTAATTTTTAACCGAGCATGTCGATAAAAACGCTCAAATATCAAACATCAATATAGGTCAATACATTAAGATTCAATACATCAAGATTCACAATGTTCACTATATTCAAGTAAGTAATAAACAACATAAAATATATACGAAAACAAATGTCACAATCATAAGATAATCATAATAATCACTCCCAATAAGTGATTAATTAATTGATTAATTAGTTATGGCAAGCTTACATGTTAATGGGCTAGTTAGTTCTGTTCTGGCTCAGGACCAGGCTAAATTTCATAGTCATCAGTATGTTGTATACAGGCACAGTAAACTCCTTTCACATCCCCACACTCTTGTATCTAACATACCAGGAATCATTCGCTGTTGCAATCATGACTTACTTCACACCCTTAAGGTTGGCGCGGCGTCCTGCTCCCCTCAGAGCTGATTGACTGGGGAGCATAGAAGGTAGGCCTCCTCAGTCAATTAGAAAGTTTTGTACATGACACCACACACGATATAGAGCACCTCGATTTGAGTGCAAAACCCAAGCTCTATTGATGTGATCAAACTAAACGTGTGAATTTTTTATTTAAGATATTCTTTAATTACATGTGTTTTATTCAGATCTTGAGTGCAATGTTAGTTGTTTTATTCAGATCTTGAGTGCAATGTTAGTTGGTTGTGTAGAAGAACTAGGTAAGGTCTGCCCTTCCAGGAAGACACTCTTCCAGGAGATAAAGTTAACATGCCCTAATGGACAGAGATAAGGAACGAGCAGATACCACTGGAGGAAAAGGAAAGGCGGGAAAAACCAGCAGATGCACAAAACAAGGATCTTCACTAGAGTATGCACATGAATGCCTGTCACATATGAAGTCCAAGCAGCTCAATGGCTTGATACTGGTAAAGATTACATGAAGATTCACATTGGGACAGTGATTTCTGGTAGCAAGGGGATCATACTAGCAAGAACAAATGGCTGACAAAGACAAGATTGGCAGGTTCCAGAAAAACAGTTCAAGATCAAGGGATTGAAAGGAAAACACAGGAATGCAACAGGGTGAACAAACCCTTGGTATCAGGAAAAAAGAAATCCACTTACGGAACATGGAATGCTGAGATGTGTCATCACTCTTTGGAAGCTGTCTGAAGTGCTTCTGGGAATGGGCGTCCACATCATGTAATGCGTGCGTGAATGTGTCTGCTATATTAGTATGTGCTGTGTAAACTGCACAAATCAAACAGCCCCCAGTGCTTACTGATGTCTGTGACTGAATTCCCACTTCTGCAGCTTCCAATGGAAACACAAGTGAAACGTGCACAAGCAGGGGGGCTTATACTTGAGAGACAGGCTCCCAGCATCATAGAAACGCCAATCCATCAGATACTGTAATCACTCATGTTATGTTATTATTTAGATTTATATTTTACCTTGTTCCACTGCCATTTTCATAGTCTCCAGTCGCTCTTGCAGACATGAAAAGGAAGGAGGGCTGGGAGTGGTTTAGTTAGTGGGATTGAGAGGGAAAACCACAAGAGAGCTTTTATGTGCTGAAAAAGTCAATGTGTGCTGGTGTGTTTTTAGTTGGTAGACATAATGTGGTGTTTGGTGAATTAGTGTCTATGCGGGATTTGTGTGTAATTGTTTTAGTTTCTTGTTAGGTGTTGCATAGTGTGTGCAGTGTTAGATATATTTTTTGGAGGTGTTACACCTTATTCTGTGGTATTTTATTATAGTGGTAAATAGTGGTATAGTAGCTCTTGTGATAATTTTTTGGTGGATTCCCTTTTACAGTGGTAAGACTCTCATAAGACTATAGTCCAACAAATGTCCTTTTTCTACCAGGGTTACTCATTGGACCAGACACTAGACTTGGTACACCTGGTATCTAATGGTATTTCCATCTCTCAGCATCTCATGTACAATGCCGATGTAAGCTCTAACAGCCAAAGTGCGAAATATATATCATATTATAAACAGATAATTGTACACACATGTCAGGCACTCCGAAGACTCACTTAATAGGAAAAAAAACTATTTCAGATGTTACCACATGTGGTAAAATGACTTATCACCTATGGTAAAATAAGCCTATCCCCGTTGAACCTCAGTCTATGTGCTAATAAAACACAGTCATGTTATGAAAACACAACCAGGTTGTTTCCAAATCTCTATGTTTTTTATGTAATGAAGAAATTCAATGCTATTCAGACAATTACATTATGCGATACAAAAACGCTTTTCATTAGAGTATTCGCACAGATCAAAAGAACCAGCTTTGCACAATCTTACCATCCGACCTTGGCCACGAAGAAACTGGCAAGAACCACAATTTGAGAGAGAAAAAGAATAACAGTGCAAATGCCTTCATGAACATTTCAAAACGCCTATGCATAAAATATTGATAAACATTACACATGAAACAATATGCTTCCCTATCCGACTGCTTGCCAGGCACACTGAAATGTCCTCACTTTTGACTTATATTACGTAGAGTTGATGGTGATACTTCTGTCCCAATTTGACAGGGAACCCGGGGCCGCACAGATAAGCCGAGTGAACGGCCCACAGCTTTGGAGTTTATCAGCCTGCCAGCTTACTGCAATCATTGTCCCTCTGAATAGTGTCACAGCCTGCCTACCAGCCTGCCTCAGCATTCAAAGATCTTAGGATGTCTCAATCAGGATGTTTCTGAATGACCGACTGCAACACCCACTCACGGTCCCTTTCATAATGACCCCCGGTTATTCAAAAGAAATCCTTCGCCTCGACCAGATCATGCCACTGATCCCCATGTAGTTTTACTGTTGGACAGCAATAAGATACATTTCTTTCCTTCGCTTCCTGATTCAACAATGGTGTTCTTTTAGCAGAGCAGCATTCCATGTTCACAAGCTCCAAATTCACATTTAACCTCATTTAAAAAGAGCATTTTCAAAATTCATTTTCAGGTTATTCTCATATAGACCAATTTGCACTAATTGTTATTAAATACATGTTACATGTTACTAGGAAGGGATTAGTATTTTAATTGATATTAGTATTTAGGTATAGTGCAAACCAGTCAAATGAAATATCATGCTGAAATAACAAAAACTTTTAAAACATGCTCTATGTTCCTGGACTCTATGCATTTCCATTCTGGTGTGGGCACCGGCTGCCTTTGCACCCATGATGTTTTTATCTCTGTGTTTGTGTGTAAAGCCCACACTAACACTACATGTGCATAGTAAGCTAATAAACCCCTGTAACTCACATCCCCCCAGCTATTCATAGACCCCATCTATTCAGAGCCCTCATCTATTCAGACCCCCCCAGCTACTCCTACAGCAGTTTGTGGTGGTTTTAGGTTTTTGCTGCGGTAGTGGTATGAGTGTGTTTTTCTCTCTATTTGAAGGTGAGTATGCAGGATATTGGAGAGTTTTTATTAGGGTTAGTGGACAGATACATGAAAAATTCAATACCATGGCTACACTCGAAGTTCAGCTACATTCTATACAGTGGCTACACTCAAAGTTCACCTAAATACAATACAGTGACCATATTCAAAGTTCAGATACATTAAATGCAGTGACTACATGAACAATTCAGCTAAATTCAATAAAATACAGTGGCTACACTCAAAGTACAAAATGCAATACAGTGGCTACAGTAAAAGTTCAGCTAAATTCAATACAGTGGCTACACTCAAAATTCAGCTAAGTTCAATACTATAGAGTGGCTACACTCAAAGTCCATCCATCTACATTCAATACAATAGTTACACTCAAAATGCAGCTACATTCAATTCAGTACATTGGCTACAATCAAAGTTCAGCTAAATACAATACAGTGGCTGCACTTGAAGTTCAGCTAAAATCGATGCTATGGCTACACTCAACATTCAGCCAAATTCAATACAATAGAGTGGCTATACTCAAAGGATCTTCTAAATACAATACAGTGGCAACAATAACATGTCAGTTAAATTGAAAACAATACAGTGGTTACGCTCAAGGTTCAGCTACATTCAATGCAATTGCTAAACTCAAAATGTAGCTAAATTCATTACAATACAGTAACTCCATTCAAAGTTCAGCTACATATAATACAGTGGCTACAGTACAAATTCCACAAAATTCAATACAGTGGCTGCACTCATATTTCAGCTAAACTCAATTAAGTACAGTGGATACACTTACAAGTTCAGCTGAATCCCATACAGTGGCTCACTTTCATATACTTTGGAGCACAACAATATTCAACACAGTAGTGAGAATTGAATTGTAGTAATACAGTAAAGTAGTGGCAGGGTTTCAGAAGCCCACACTGGCTGTGCTCCCAGATCCTACCTCCTTACCTGATTTTAGCAGTAGAATGGCTTTGTAGGACACCCATGGCAAACAGGCAAACAGGTGATGGGTCTCTCGGGGGGATGCCCTTTGCTGTGGTCCTTAGACAGCTGTTCGGGGACCCTCAGCTAAGTGGACTTCCAGGAGAGGGGTCCGTTTGGGAGGGGAGGAAAACAGAGCAGGGAGTGAACCAATGGATGAGATGTAGGCATGGAGAAACAACAGAAAAAAAAGGAAAAACTCTGATGTCGCTGATGCAGTGGCAGAGAGGCGGGCCTGCAGGCCGGCTTGAGTGGAAAGAGACTGGAATTTTGGATGCCTGTGTCCCACTCAGCAAATGATAGGAATGGAGCGAGGTGATCCGTTCAGACTGAGTCATTTTCTGGGTTTCCTGGAAGCCCTAGCCTATGAGGAGAGGAGTGGGCCTGGGAGGGGAGGAGTAGGGAGCAGGGGTGGACCAAGGGACAGGATGGAGGCAGGGAAAACAACAGAATGAAAATAAAATGGAGTGCTGATGGTGCTAATGCAGGGGCAGAGAGGCTCTCCTGCAGGATGCTTTGGTGGGAAGCGGCCTTGTTGGAGGGTATGGAAATTGAGTGAGGTGATCCATTCAGTCTGGCTAGTAAGCTGGGCTTCCTGGAAGCCCTAGTCTATCAGGAGAGGGATGGGCTTGGGAGAGGAGGAGAATGGGACAAGGGGGTGGACCAAAGGATGAGATGAAGGCAGGGGGAAAAAAACAGAATAAGAAGAATCGTTGAGTCACATATATCCCAGACTTCATATTCTTGCATGGCAGCTGGAAGCAGAGCTTTCTTCTGATTGAGGCATGGACATCTTGAGCAAGCAGATGTGGAAAACAAGTTGTATTCTCCTCCACAACAGAGGCAAGTACAGTCTGTATGTCACTGGTTTTATCTCCTCCAGTATTACAAAGGGCCTAAGCACTCGGCCACTATGGTTGACGTGAGATGTCTAGGTAAGAATTTAGTTCACAGGCAACCTTGCAATCCGCTCTTACATTCAACATACATATAATATTTGTATAACACTGGCTATGTTCTTTAATCAAATTGCTGATGCACTTGTGTATGTGTGCAGTTTGACATAGTGATAAAGATGATGTGATTATTATTGCAATGCAAATGTGCTTTTAGATGTTCCAAACTCCACATCTCATCATCAGTATAACTCCATGCAATAAATTGGAGCATTGTGGAAAGGTTTCAAGAATGCACAGAGATAATTTTTGAACTGTGGTTTTCGGCATCTCCTGTTTCCCGTTTAAATTTGCCAGAATCCAGTATTTGGGTGAGATGTACTACAGACCCAATGTTCTTCCTAGGAAAGTGTCAGGTGCTGTTTCTTGAGAATGCATGTGACTGGTGAAAAGAGCAAGTCATGATAGAATCAATGCACTGTTCTGGTGCCTTTCCGCTTTAAACCTGAGGCAGTCTACATTTGTTGTTGGTTTTCCCCTTACACGTTGCAGCATCAGCAAATACTAACAGAGGTACAAATCTATTTGCTTATTCCAATCTCTGTGCAAAACCTCCCACCAGCACGCTTCAATCCTTCGGAGATAGTGACATCCACCATCAACACTTTTTGCCCCATTTCTCATTGGTGAACGGCAACCGGGAGCATAAAAAACTGCCCTGTCATGCAGTGCTGTGAAGTTCTCTAAAGGACCCTTAGCCTTCCTATAGGTTTCGAAATACCTTTCATAGACACCCGGGACAACGGCTAATTTATTGAAGAAGATAGATCTACCAATCACTTTCCAAATGTGCAATAGCCGTCAATATCATGCACAGCAGTTAAGGGGAAGCACGTTCATTCAAAAGCACCCTCAGTTCTGATATTTACAGGTTTGGTTCCGAAATTGAACCCCCAATTAAGGAGATTATTTAGACTAAAGGGTGGTGTTGGATTGGCAGTTGCCTTTCTCTTCTCCATTGCAACTGAGTACCATAACGTAAAGGATATAGGACCTTTCACATAGACTGGCTGTGCTCACTTATTCCGCAGCAGACCCCCACTGACATTGCCAAACAATGGACAGGTACAAAGCGATGCAAGTAATAAACGTACTGGTACCCCAATGAGGACTTTGGGTAAAACCCAAAATAAACCTGCCACCTCATCAATGGTTCCTGGCACCTGGAGCCACAGGGATGCAGAACAGCAGAACAGCGCTGACTTCACGCTTACTTGGCATAGGCACTGGCTCACCAAGTGATCTCATTTTCCTTTTGGGGGCATTTCAGGAAGGGCTGGCAGGGATGATGCATATCCCAAACCAACTCCATCGACCACAGGGTCTACAACAGAACAAAAACTGACTCTGCAATTTCTTGGTGTAGGGTATATAATTCTCAGCACAGTACATCACTATGCTCTCAGTGACATATTGGAGAAGACATTAAGTACCAACCATGCAAGACAGTAGAGCAAGAGACATGTACGGTTTGTCAAAACCTTGCTGATGTGCAGTGAGTTTTGCATCTTTTGCTGCACCAGTGGGAGGATGGAGATGTGGAGTTATTTTGCCATTTGGCCTATCAGGAATGAGTCCAAAGAAATAAGTGTGTTGGAGGCTGCTCAATAGTAATAGGAAGTGGTCACATGTGGTTCTTGAGATCTAAGCTGAAATGCAACGTCGAAGATTATGTTTTCTTTTTTAAAGGGGCACATTAGAAAATAAGTATTATTTGATACCGATTGGGAAATCAGAATAAATAAAGGAGTTGGTTATTTTGGATTTTGGTATTTGATTAAGGCTCAAAGTCTCATGCCGCCTACATATTGAAAACCCATAGACCCCAAAGAGCCAAACATAGCGCCTCCTGTTTAGAAACATGCTGGGTTTGCAAAACCTTGTCAGTGGGCTGTGAGTTCAGTGTGTAATGCCACACCATTTAGAGGATGCATATGTGAAGTTAAGTTTCCATCTGGCATATCAACAACGAGGACAAAGAAATACGTGTGAGGGAGGCTGCCCAATAATAATGATACAAGGTGCATAGCATGTACTATTTAGAATGTACAGGCACACAAGTGCCTTACATCCAACAGGCCTTTTAAAAGGCTACACTCCTCAATAAGCTACCTTCGAGAGATTTGACATGCAACATAAGGTGCAGCTTGTGAAAAGGGGATGCCCAGCTTGTTGAACTTCAGGCCCTTTAGGAACCCCATGAATTCCTTTAAACTTAAATTCCAATTCTTTGGGGTAAAAGACCTCTGACCATTTCCCCGCATTGTTCTGCTTTCTTTGCAGCTCCTCATTCGGACAAAAGCAAGCACAGATACATTCGCCCTGACATCGAAAGTCCTGCATATGAACTAATTTTAAATGTGAATTTCTCTCTTCCCTCTTACGCTCTTATAGTCCCGGTTGGTCTAACTTTGGACCTCTTTGCTGACAAAACAATGCACTCCCTTGTTGATCTTATGGTGTTAATTGCTATACAAACAATTACTGAAAATTGGAAACAGCGTTGTTATATTAACATCACAATGTGGTGTAATGTTGTTTGTAATGTTCATAGACCTGAAAAATGCCCTGCCTCATCACCTATTATGTTTATGAAATATTATATGAAATGGCATATGTTTATTCATTTATTTATTTTTCTAGTTCATCATGGTTTACACCTTGAGAACGAATTTCTCTGCTGATTACCTTTTGTATTGTATATCATACAGCCTTTATCACCCCTTCCTGTTAGCTTTTTTCTTGCCTCATCCTGTTTTGTTTTATTTTTTGTGGTTTGTCATAAATGAGCGTGTATCATTTTACATGTTGTAATTTCTATATGATATGAACCCTTTCTTGCTCATAATATTATTTGTTATGGCTATATTTACTATTGATCTGTTTCCAATAGGGAAGAATAATACAGTGACTGTAATGAAAGGTTTTACTTTCTTAGGCTTTAAGGTTTATGCAATTCCTATTATTATTGTTATTAGGAAGGTGTGCGTAAGGTGGTCTGCGGTTGTAGTCTTTATACCTTGTTCATTGAGGCGGTGTGGCAGCTGCAGGAACTGTGTTGCTACAAAATTTAAAACCTCACACTCTCCACGAAATGCGGAGCGTAAGGTGGTCTGCGGTAGTAGACTTTCTGCCTTGTTCATTGAGGAGGTGTGGAAGCTGCTGGAACCGTGTTGCTACACACTTTTAAACCACACACGCTCTGCAGAACGCAGAGCGGAAGGTGTGCTTAAAATGGTCTGCAGTGGTAGCCTTTCTACCTTGTTCATTGAGGAGGTGTGGAAGCTGCTGGATCCGTGTTGCTACAAACTTTAAAACCTCATACTTTCCGCGGAACATGGAGCGTAAGGTGTGTCTGTGGGGGCCCGCAGATTGGCCGTGGGAGCAGCAGGAACCCCATGGACAGCAAAGATCTTCCCATGCAGGTTGGTGCCTCATCATGTGACTGCTCATTTTGACTTTTGCTATTGCACCTCTGCCCTATTGCTTACTAAGACATTCGTGGAGGTTCCCTGAGCATACCATAAGTGGAGTTCGAACAATTGTTGTCCCTCCTTTAACTTCATAACAAAGTGGCGTCTGCAGGGTTTTTAAACCATGTAGTGTTTACACATGCTTTATGAATTTTTTGGAGTAACAAAAACCTTCATAGCCACGTGCATACAGCTACTGCCGGTGCTCTTCAGCTTGAAGAAGGTGACCGCGGGGTGACATATAACTTGGAGCCTTCAACAAATTATTATTTAGGCTGCTTCTGATGGGATAAGATGACCGTAGGGTACTGGGTACCTTGGAGCCATCCACAGATCCACTTACAAGGCCACTCTCACATTGAGAACGAACACCAGCACAACTTAACTCACAACTAAATATCCTTCATTCTCAAACATGCCTGCACTTACCAGGAGTCACCCATTACGTTCTGGCGATCACGCTGTGTGTATGCGAACACAAAATGCTGCACATAATCTAAAAAAGCAGGCAACTAAGAGGCTTCTATAGCAGGCAAAGTCTACTATGGCGGGGATTACTAATTCCATCTGTGACTTTAATGACTTTGATGAGGTCAACAAGGAAATATTCCACCCTTTGATAAACTGTATTCACAACAGAAAACCTAGCTCTCCCCTGAACGCAGCTGCTGTTCCGGATCTTACCACAAACCAAGCTAACACATCCCTCCAGGATAATATGTTGATGGCCATAGTTTTGAGTTTAGAGGCAGATTCGAAAATGGACCTTGCTATTCCTTTTGACTCTCAACAAGCTACGGCCATAAACTTTTCTATTACGGATTTGACATGCTCCCCCAACCTAATAGGGATTGCTATGAATGCATATGCAACACTGATGCATAACCATGAGAGTCCCTCTTCTCCAGACACTACTGGCCCAGAAACGTTTAGTATGGAGACAGACGTTTTAATTATAGTGAATTATGTGCTTGATTTATGTAAAAACATTCATAAGGAACAATTGTTCTTAAAATTCCATTTTGCAAAAATAGTAAAAT
Source organism: Ambystoma mexicanum (assembly GCF_040938575.1). Lineage (NCBI taxonomy): Eukaryota > Metazoa > Chordata > Amphibia > Caudata > Ambystomatidae > Ambystoma > Ambystoma mexicanum. Next base: position 1,250,959,853 of record NC_090924.1, read on the forward strand.
TGCCTGTGAGCACCCAAGAATCTGGAAAGCAAAACCAAGATCGGGAGAAGATAGCCGCTCCCATTATAACTATACACGATACTCAGGACCTAATAAGGTTCCCTATCCATACCACTGATATAGTATAGTAATACTGTCTCCGATAGAGGCAAATAGCGGGCAAAAAACGTATCACCAGTCGGGGAATGCAACAATTATGAAAGTTGGCAAGACTGTTCCTGCCTTTGGCAGGCTGCATGCCTAGAAGTCTAAGCACAGCGCACTAATTGCTAATTCTGGCACGGGTAATAGCACCAACACCAGGATGGTATCACAGGCCCTGTCTTCCCCAAGAATATGACCTGTATTGAAAGCTCTGAGGGGTTTGAAATTGTGGAAAAAACAAAACCAAAAAAAGACCAGGGTTATATACCTGGCCTAAAACTTCTTTCTGACAAATCATTTAATAAAGGTCTAACTTCTGGAAGTATGCAAATACGAGATAATCTTTGCCAATTAGTACAAAATACTAGATTGGGAAATTATGACATATGCCGCCCTAGTGGCAGTGGACAATGGGACATAAACATACAGCAATCAGAATACATTCTGGGAATTGATTCTTTGGATATGGGGGATGGAAACATGACACACAGAGGGGGGGAAACGTGTACCTTTAAAAATGTCTATGGTGAACCTTGATGATGTTTTAAAGAGCATGAGTACTGGCAAAATTGTGGTTACTGATTTATATGCCAACACAGCAAGCCCATTGTTAAATCGTTCTAATATGCTAGAACTGTTACACCATCTCCTGGCACTTTAGTAAGATCTCATCCTATGATCTAAAGAGAGTTCAGATCCTGCGGTCAGTTTTGGGACCTAATTGGGCTGTTTTGCATTGGGTATCTTACATTATAGTTGAGCTAATTTTGACAGAGGCTTCCTTTTTCCGTGTTCTTGGCTATGAATTTGCAAGGATGCCGCTCATTAGGGTGCCTCCAGAAAATAAACATATATTAGAGGGAAAGAGTACATGTTCAATGGATAACATGATAAATGATATAGTAACCTGGGTATACCTCGAGCTCCAATCAAAAGGCAACTCACTAAAGATAACTATATCCCAAAGGCTAAAAATTGGGAAGAAGCAGACTGATCCGTGGCTTCTATTACCAATCATATAAAGAGCAGGTCCTTGAACACATCGAATACCACTCTTTTATATCTAATTCTGAAGGCACTCCATTATTACAAGCGACTGACATTATATTATTGCAAGAGATTTAGTTGAGGGAAAAAAATGTAATTTTGGGGGGTCTTATCACAGCTATTTCAAATCACCTGCATTCATCAATACAGAAATTATATTGTAGCTCTGATCATAGTTTAGCCACTACGATGGGCATCCCTGGGCTAGAGTGGAAAGTGGAAATACTATTGATTAATGTATACAACCCACCAGGAAATGACAATATAGAAATCATTATGAACCAGATAGAAAACCTCGAGTCCTGAAAAAAAAGAAACATCCCATAGGGCAATGTTATGTCATAGGAGACCTGAATTTCCAACGCCCCCATTTTTCGGATAAACTGGTAAGGGTGCTGGAATGGTATACCTATTTCAGTAATAAGTATGAGGTGTGGGCCATTGGCCCTGAAGAAGAAGAGAGGCCATTTAGCCAAAATCTTTGATTGTCACTGATTAGTAAATACCAAATATACCAAATGATTAATGTGGGGCATGACAACCTGTTTCATTCTTGGACAAATGGGCAACAATTCTATTGGATAAACTTTATATTATTTTAATTAGCTGGGCCTGCACCAATAACTGATTTTAAACATATAGCCAATAATCTTAGCGGTCAGGACTTAATATAATTTTCTCTGAAAATAGCATATAAGACTGACCAGGGGAGACTGAAAGGAGACTATTGTATCAATAGCAAGGGTAATCGGACACAATGGAATAGAAACAAACTCTGTAAAACCAACGCATTGCTATTAGGTGCATTGACTGAGGATACTCTCCCCATATTTGGTAATATGGAGGCCTTTTATTTCACCTCTAGCAGCTGTACTCATAGGAATACACATGATTTCTCTGTAGCAAATAGGAAAAAAAGAACTTCATAGCAACATTTTTGGGTTACAGAGAAATATTCTGGACCCCGAGAAAAGAAAATTGAGAGTGACAAAATTAAAAATGAAATATAAAAATTGGTAGAGGGTGGACAAGGGCTCTATAGCCTCTGCATAGTGTAACCTAATGTTTATGAAGCTAAAAGATAATGATAAGCATCCACAAAAAATATAATTCAGAAATGCTAGGAATTCGAGAGATTAACTCTATTCCTATAGATTGCTGGACAATTTATATACTATCTTTCTACTATCGAGAACAAATCACCAAAATTAGTAATACATATCAGAACATAGGGGACAAAGAATACTTTAAGTTTTCCAAAGTTAAAATCGAAAAAATAATAGGGGACATGAAGCCATCTAGGGCACCCAGCCCTGATGGCTTATCTAGTCCACTATACAAGGAAAACTCAAAATTATGGGCCTTAATTCTGCACATCATCTTCATTGAAATCTTATATACTGGCCAAATACCAAATTCCAGGAGATGTTTAGCCTTAATACCTATCTATTAAAAAGGCCCTATAGATAATCAGTCTAATGGTAATGCTATGTGGATGGCACTGAGCTCGTTTTCAGGCTCCTGTCAGCCACCTCATTTCCCTTCCTCATCTGTGACTGTCTGTCAGCAATCCAGGAGTGATGTGCCACCAATGATCTCTGCCTTAATGCCAGTAAGACAGAGATCCTTCTCATTGGCACTCCTACATCTTCCTTTCATGCCATTCTCAGGCCAGCCTCCCTTGACCCCCTTCCTTCTCCCACCTGTGAGGCTAAGAACCTCAGGGTCATCTTCGATTCCACGTTCTCCTTCTATCCCTGACATCTCTAAGAAATCAAACCACCAGCTGCACCTCGTGGGGGGGAGGTATTCTTCCTTTCCTCTCCTTCCCCCAGATGCTCACTGACTCTAGAGCACTGGTTCTCTCCAGACTGGACTTCTGCAACAGCCTCTTTCTAAATCTCCCTGCCTCCACTCTACGCCCTCTGCAACTCATACAAAACAGGACTGCAAGACTAGTACCTGGCCTTAAGCCCAGGGATCATATCTCTCCTGCCATGAAATGTCCCCATTGGTTCCCAGTGGCTGCAAGGATTAAATTCAAGTCCCTCTGCATTGTCCACAAAGCCTTCTGGTGCCGTGGTCCACAATATCTTCAGCTCGTCCTCCAGAAATACCTTCCTACTCGAGCCCTTCGCTCCTCTACCTCCAACTCCCTCAGGGTCAGTCGCTTCTCCAAGCAACAAGTTGGTGGTGGGTCTCTTTCTTCAGCTGGGGATTCCCTCTGGAACAGCCTCTGTGCCTCTCTAAAACTCGAGGAGAACCACGTTTGGTACTGGAAGCACTTCAAGACCTTCCTCTTTGCTTCTGTCTTCTCTCTTCCCCTCCCCTGCTGATCTGTCCACCTCTTTAAGCTCCTAATTTACCCTCTGTATCCATGCCCACATCCCATCCCACCAGTCCACTTACCTGCACTGCCTCATTGGAAACCTTTACACTTGAGTCTGTATCTGCAACCCTACAGTCCCCTTACCAGAACTTATCTGACACACATGTCTGCGCTTATATTGGCAATTGCCGAATGCACTTTTTTGTGTTTATGTATTATTTTTAACACCTGCTTCCTGCACTTTCCACTCTTCTCCTTCCCGTGCACTTCTCCATCTCCTTCTCCCCCGCACTTGTGCATTCTCAATGTTACTGGGCCTAGTAAGATCGTTTTATTCTTATTGTTTTTATTCTCCTTTGTACCCCTCCCTTGCCTCGTCGCACCCTGAAACACTTGTGTATGGGCGCGATATAAATAAACTATCAAATTATATCATATCATTAGAGAATTCTGACTCCAGTGCCAACATTTTTAGCAAATTGTTTCAATACTATACAAATGTGTGGATAGCTAAAAACAAGATTCTCAGTAACCAACAATCTGGCTTCTGCAAAGGTTATAGTACCATGTCTAATATCTGGGTACAAATGCACCTTATTCATACTACTTTGTTATCAAAAATCAAAAGATTATATTTGTTATATAGATTATAGCAAAATGTTCGACACAGTTGATTGCCAGATACTCTTATGGAAAAAGGTGGTCTACATTCTCAAATGTTATACTTTATTAAATCACTGTACACTGACATTACGGTACAGCTTAGAATTGATCAAGAGGGCGGGTTGAGCGAACAAATCCCTGTTAACTATGTTCTAAAGCAAGAGTTCACCCTGGCCTTGATATTTTTTAACTTATGCATCTGAGATCTTGAAAGAGCTTTCAATAATTGCAATAATCATCCTCCCCGCATAGGTGTCCATCCCATTGCTTAGCTCTCCTACGCAGATAATATTGTAATCTTTGACCAGACTGCGATAGGTTTACAACATAGCCTGAATAATTTGGCACAATATTCTGAATTGCATGGTTAGGTTATCAATTTGTCCAAATCTAAAGTCATGTCGATCAAATTGAACCATAAACCCATAAAGCGATTTAGATGGACAATTGAAACAACAATTTGGAAGAAGTGGAAAGCTACCTGTATCTTGGAATGCTCATCACAAATAACCTAAATAAGGAGACTCTGTCTAAAAATACAGTCTGTAAGACTGCCGCAAAGTTTAAGGCAACCAGGCCTTTTATCTTTAAATCTGGTGGGTACTCTGTGAGGGCCTATTGAAATTGTATAATACCTGTATAATTCCTAGTGCACTCGATGGTCTTGAAATATTCTCTGTCAGAGACTGATTGGCTGAAGCAATCAGAAGGGAAACATTGGAGGAGTGCCCTGTGTCTCTCTCATTGTGTTCCAGTTGAAGCAATTTGTTTTGAGGTTTGATCTCCTTGGCTACCCGAGAAATGATTGCAGCATCAATTTTTTGTAGCCCCGGGTAGAAGCCCAGGAGCTAGATCCAAAAGGCTAGCTAGCCCTGAGTCCCGACAGGCTCAACATTAGCATAGCCCCAGGACCTATTCCAGACCTAGCAACACCCCTGCATTGGCCAAAGATATATCCATGAGAAAGGATACTCAATGCGGGTCCATGACACAAATTGTATTCACATGAATCAATTTTGGTCTGCGATTTATGAAGGCAGAAACATTGGGCCTGAGTCACAGAAAGTTTTCCTACGGGATTGCACCATTATAAAACGCTTCTGTGAATCATGTCCATTGTGTTTAATTTGACTGTTTATTGCATGTGGGAAGAAATTCAGAAATTATTACTTTAATGCATTTTGCAGAAATGTAAATTGAACGTAATTTTGCACATGAAGCAAAGATTCATTTTTTTTCGAAAGATAGATTATTTAAATAATAGATCGGCGCTTATGCGTCAGGCGGCTGAAAAAATTGGGACTTTTTTATTCTTAGAAGTTTTTATAGTATCATAATGATTGTAAACCATAATTTGCTGTTATACCAAATGTATTCATGTATCTATGTCTATGAATTGTATCTAAACATGTTGACTTGTTGTATTTCTTTATAGTCTTAAAAGTTTTATTTAACCAAATGACACTTAAAAAAGAAATAAATATATTATTTACCCTCGCCTATTGCTTTAATATGGTACTATCATTTAATTTGTGCATTCTGTTATTTATATATCATAAGGATGCTCCAATAATATTAATAAGATCACAATAAAACTGTTAGCTAAACAAAAAATAATCCTGCCTGTGTTCTGTTGTAACTATTAGCTCCATTTTAAACATTCTGTCTAATTGGTGACCATAACCCCCTTTTTTTGCAATCTCTTTGACGTCTTGCTGTGGCATTGCAGCCCACAGATCATTTGTTCCAAAACAGTTAAGAAATTACCCTTGTCCTGTTTGTGTGTTAGGGACAGAGGCGTTGCACGGGGGTATGGGGGTGTCTGAGGGCGCTAGAGCCCCAGGTCTTTTGGTTGTAGCCCCGGATAGAAGCTCAGGGGTTACAAGCAAAAGGCTATAGCTAGCCCAGAGTCCCACCAGTACCAACATTAGCTTGGCCCCTGATCTTTTCCAGACCTAGCAACACCCCTGGTTAGGGAATGGAGCAATGCACGTTATTTAAACATGTGTCCACTAGGGAGAAAATGAAGATATCTGAACTTGTAATATGTTTGATGCAATATGATAAAGGCCTGGAGAAAACATGTCTTGCCTCGAACACAGAACCATTTTATACATTCGAAAACTGGAGATATATTTATTTGCTTTGTTCCCCCAACATAAACAGCAAGAAAATCAGTTACTCTGCTTATCTGTTTGTCTCTGACCTTCACCACCATAAGATATAATAATAATAATTTAGCAGTTATATAGCACTAAGATCCCGGATCGGAAGGATGAAAGGCTAAGTTTGGCACTGCCAGGATTCGAACCTGCATCAGCAGGCTCTGCACAGATGCGAGCTCACTGGGCTATCAGACCAGCTGTTCACTGCAATGGGAAATACGTACATGTACATTTTGATGCAAATCATGTTTCCTCCATTGTCTGTGAGCCAGAGCAGCGAATTGGGTAAACCAGTTTGCTCCATTTTCAGCCTCCTGCAAACATCGTTATGTATTATGGATTAAAGAGAAACATAGTATGGGCTTTTAGTCAAGTAGCAGATGCTTGGCCTGATTTACAAAAGTAGTTTTCAATGGAAAAATACAAGAGAAAAACGCTTTGTAAATCAGACCCATAGTGTCAAACGAGTTTGCTGGAATTTTAGCTCTGGTATAAAATGCCCCATTACAATTGACTGCTTAATAAACAAATCGGGTGGTACTCAGTGATTAGCGTTTGGGATTTATTTTCTTGCAATTGAAGTAGTATCAATTCCTGCCACTATTTATTTCTCTGCTGGAATAAAATGCTCCTCTTCAGAGAAGCAAATGAAAAGTAATACAAATGCGGAGCACACTCAGATTGACCACCCATTCCTCTGCCATCCACCCGTCAACTCTTAAAATGTGTTTTTTTTCAACAACACCTGACAATGGACTATTCAAATGGACGCACGGAACGCAACTCACAGTACTGCGCTGTTACACAAGATGCGGGGCTTCCCAAACCTCGTAAAGCGCACCGCTGTTCTACAGCTAGCTGTGCGTTTCAAACAATAAAATACAAATAAAAAAAATAAACTGATCACTCACAAACACTCGACCACGTCACTTTCTCCAATTTTAACGCAGCAGCACACCCATGACATTACAATGGCATCATCCAGCAGCACACATCCAATCTCACATGGCACCACCTGCTTAAATCAGGCATCATTTACCATTAAACCTAATGAAATGAAACAACAGTGTTGTGTAAAATGTACCTGCTGTTAAGAAAACCTTTTCAGTTTGGATTTTTATATGAAAAGGTGTGTAACTTATTCTGCGCTGCCGAGTAGCCCCACCATCTACCCTAACGAGATTGCCCAATGATCCCATACCCTCAGTCTGAACTCTAAGATAATGCCTTCTTTTACAGGTGGCCTTATATGTGTGTGGGAAAGAAGGAGCGACAACGAGGTCAAAAGATGCCGAACGCGCTCTACACACCACTATACGCTACACCCTGGGATTATAGGCAGTCTAAATGAGATCATTCCCTCAGGTAAATTGGCTTCCCGCATAAACGATCTCCAAGTATGTTTAGGAAATTAGACCATCAATGGGAAGTTTGATGCTCAACTAAAAGGAAACAGCAACTAAGATTGCAATGAAAAAGTCAGCAGTGCAAAACTAAGGACGTGCAAGCCGGGAACATTGTTGTTCAATGAGGAAGCTGAAACTCGCAAGAAGCACTTTCCATCCCAATCTAAAGAGACGAGGCAGGATGCCTGAAATTGAAGTATCAAGTCATTAGTGCTTCAAACAAGGAACCCGTTCTTACTCGATTAAGGGGAATGGCAGGAGTGCAACAGTACGCCAGGGAGATACAGAGAGGGCAATACATTCAATAATGTGGATTAAATGTTTAGAACATGGGTCTTAACGCCTTAGTACAAGCATTGATCCTTTAGATGCAACCTGGCTTATTTCTACAGCAATTTTTAAGCACTAAAAACACGCAGTGCGTATACTGTAAATATGAAAGGGCAAAAAAAGGTAAGAATAAAATACAATATTCCACTATAAAACTAGAGAAGGGTTTACTGTTGACTTGTGTGTGGGCGAACATCTGCTTGATATAACTTGTCAGCCAAGTTGAGTGATGTAATTGGGATTCAGTGAACTCATAATAAAATCCACTAATAGCCAAAATCATGTGAGTTCTGCTTGAGGGTCTGACGTTCTTTTGGCTAAGTATGCAGAAGTTTTTCAAGGTTGGCACCCTTCTCCATATTGCCACTCTCAACTTTTGCTCAGCTGTCAAACACTCCTCTGACATCTGCCGAAAAAATTGATCTCGATGTCCTCGGTCTCATGAGACATGGTTGATGGCCAGCTTTGTCACAAGCTTTTATACTCTCCTCCCTTATGGATACAAGATCCTCTCTAATCCCAGATCCAACCGTTCCGGAGGGGGAATAGCCTTGATCTTCCCGAAGTGGGTTCCTGCCTCTGTCATTCCAATGCAGGCCTACTCCTCTTGTGAATGCCTTGTATGCAGTCTCTCTCTCTCTCTCTCATGGCCACTCTCTTACCGTGGCTAATATCTATCGGCCACCTGGTCAGATCACCTCCTTCCTCTCCGAGTGGGCAGACATCACCATTTCCCTCCTGGCCTCAACCACTCAACACCTCCTTCTTGGAGTCTTTAACATCGACCTGGATGCTTCTTGTCCCTCCTCCGGACTGTTTTGCGACCTCTGCGAGTCTCTCTCTCTTTCAATTCTCCCCTCTGGCCCGATTCACTCTGCAGGGTACACTCTGGATGTTCTGATCTCCTCAGACCCCCCCCCCCCCTCACCATTACTCTCTCCTGGAGTGATCACTTTCTCCTTTCCTCCAATCTCTCCCTCTCTATCCCTCAGGCCAAGCTAACTCCAGCACTGCCACTTACCTTCTCGGTCATGTGACCCATGAAGTGTGTGTCAGTTGAGGCTTTTGCTGCCTCTTTCTGTCCCCCTCCTCCTCCTCTGGCTGACTCACATCCTAACACAGCCCTTTCCAAGCTTCACTCTTCTATCTCTGATACTCTTGATGTTCTTGCCCCTGTCAGGAGGATCCCCTTGAAGCACAAAGCCAAGTGCAACTCCTGGTATGACTCTGACCTTGTCTCCTTAATCGCAATTGCAGGGTGTCTGAGAGGAAATGGCTAGTTTCTTGCGCATCCTTTGACAAACTGGCCTGCCGCCTGCTCCAAAGGCAATACCGGCTCTCTGTCCGCACTAAGAAGAGAGCCCACCTCCAAGCCTGCGTCTCTGCGACATCCAAAAAGGAGACTGAACTCTTTAAAATCTTTAAAGAGCTGGCCAATCCTGCTGCAGACTATACCTCTCCTGTCCCCTCCCAGGCCCTCTGCAAAGCCCTGGCTTCTCATCTCATCTCTAAAACCCAGGACATCCTGTCCACCCTCTCGTCCTCTCCTCCTCCTCCCTCTACTCTCTCCTCTACCTCCGGCCCCCCTGTGGACACCTCTCCTCCCTCTTTCTCTTCCTTTCCTCTGTTCTCCCCTGACAAGGTTTCTAGACAAGTCTGATCCATGAATGTTGCGTCAAAACAGGTTCTTCCCTGTTCTTCCAAAACCATCAAGGACCACATTGACACCCTTGCTCCTGCCCTGGCTGACTTCTGCAACCAATCCTTCCCCACTGGATCCTTTGCTTCCCCCCTGAAGCACTCTCTTGTGCAACCTCTTCTCAAGAAACCCTCAGCCGACCCCCCCCCCCCCAACCGGCTAACAATCAACCGATCTACATCACTCCTTTCCTGGGCAAACTCCGGGAAAAGCTGGCCATCTCCCAGCTTAAGCTTCAAACTGAATCTGTTGGTTGTCTCCATGACCATCAGTCTGGCATGAGAGCAGCCAAAGGCATGGAAACTGCTCTCCTGAACCCCTCTGTCCTCACCTTACTCGATCTCTCTTCTGCCTTTGACAGGGTCAACCATGCCATCCTGCTCAATCGTCTCAGTGATGACCTGGGTATCACATATCAGGCCCTGGCCTCCCTGACCTCATTCCTCTCTGATCGACCCTCCCAGGTCCAACTTGGGTCCTTCCTTTCCTCTATCTCACACTCTACCTGTGGTGTTCCTCAGGGGTGTAACCTCTCTCCCTGGCTGTTCAAACAATAACTGGCATCACTTACTCCCCGCATTGACGCTCTCAGCTCCAACTTTCAGTGCTCTGCGTATGACACCCAGCTCGCTTTCAGGCTCCCCTCTGCCACTGCTTCTTCTTTCATCTCTAACTGTCTGTCTGCTATCCAAGAGTGATGTGCCACCAACGATCTCTGCCTTAATGACAGTATGACAGAGATTCTCCTCATCAGCACACCTGCACCCTCCTTTCCTGTCTCTCTATGGCTGGCCTATCTTGGCCCTCTTCCTGCTCCCACCTTTGAGGCTAAGAACCTCTGGGGCATCTTCGACTCCACACTCTCCTTTTATCCTCAAATCTCTGTCTCTAAGAAGTCAAACTACCAACTGCACCTCCTCAGAGGTATTTTTCCTTTCCTCTCCTTCCCCCAGAAGCTCACTGTCTCTAGAGCTCTGGTTCGCTCTAGGCTGGACAACTGCAACAGCCTCTTTCTAAATCTGCCTGCTCTCTGTTCTGCGGAGAGGTCGAGCAGAATCAGGGCTGAGGTTGTATCGGAGTCCGCGTTTGTTTTAGGTCATCCCAGATGGATAGTAGCGCTGTTTCGGTTCCTCTTGCGGGTCTGAAACTGACTTGTGCCTGGTCTAGCAGATGGTGTTTTTCTACGTGTTCTTGCGTTAGTTTGTATGCATAGTTTTCCTGGGGTTTTGCTGGGTAGGAAATGTTTGAGATCGGTCTGTAGTTGGAGAGGTCTTCTACGTCATCACTTGTGTTTTTAAGTATTTTGATATATGCTGATTTGAAGGTTCTTGGTATGGTTCCTGTTGCTAGTGAGATATTTAGGATCTCTGTTCTACTCTCTGCCCTCTGCAACTCATTCAGAACAGGAATGCAAGACTTGTCCTTGGCCTCAAGCCCAGGGATCGTACCTCTCCAGCACTGAAATCTCTGCATTGGCTCCAAGGGGCTGCAAGAATTAAGTTCAAGACCCTCTGTATTGTCCACATGGCCTTCTCAGGCATGGGTCCTCAATACCTCCAACTCTCTCTTCGTAAATACCTTCCTATTCAAGCTCTTTGCTACTCGAGCTACAAATCACACAAGGTGAGTCGCTTCTCACAGCAACAAGTTAATGGTTGAACTCTTTCTTCAGCTGGGTCTTCCCTCTGGAACAGCCTCCCTGCCTCTCTGAAACTCGAGGAGAACCATCTCCGGTTCCAAAAGCACCTCAAAACCTCCTCTTTGCATCTGCCTTCTCTCTATGTCTATGTCTATGTCTATGTGTTTATAATGCGCCGACAGCCCGCGGGCATCAGGGCGCGGAGAACACCTGAGAAAAGAGTCTTGTAGAAAACAGTAGGAACTGAAAACAGTTCAGGAAAAGGGCTGGTAATCATATGTATACCAGTGGGAGATCCTGAAAAGTCTGGATGTTATTGGAAAAGGTGGGTTTTCAGTATTTTCCTGAAATTACCATAGTTTCCTTCTAATCTTAGATTCCCTGGGAGGTTGTTCCAAAATTTGGCTGCTTTGAATGGAAAGGCTCTGCCCCACCCTGCTGCTCGTTTCACCCTGGGGATAACCAAGAGGCCTGTGTCGGCTGATCTCAGGTTTCTCCTAGGTGTGTAGAGTGCAAATTTCTCTTTGAAGTATCCTGGCGCCGTGACATATAGGCATCTGTGAACTATCGTCATGGCCTTAAAGTAGACTCTTTCTTTAATTCTGACCCAGTGAAGATCTTTCCTTGCAGCCGATATGTGGTTTCCAAATTTAATTTTCTTAACAATGCAAACTGCCTCATTTTGCATGACCTGGCAACGATGCAGCTCTTTCTTGGTGGCCCCCACCAATAGTGCATTGCCATAGTCGAGACGGGATAGTATGATCGCTCTCGCGATATTTGCCGCGTTTGCTTCACTTATGTAAGGTCTAATGGCTCTCAAAAAGCGCAAGTAATATGTGTTGTTTTTGTGTAGATAATTTACTTGTGCTTCGGCCCCCACTGAGGCTTCTACCAACATCCCAAGTGTTTTGACTTGGGGTAGAACTGGGATTTTGGTATCTTTTATTCTGAAAACCTTATATTGATCTCCTAATTTGGTTCTTGCATGCTGAGCTCCAAAGATCATGAGCTCAGTCTTGCTATTGTTGAGGCACATCCAATGCTTCTGCATCCAGATATCAATGATTTTATATACTTCTTCTACTTTCGCACTATCTAGTGTATAGTCTCCCGTCATTTCAAAAACCAGCTGCGTATCATCGGCATAGTTAGTGAAAAACACACCGATGCTTTCCAATAATTCACACAAGCTACGCATGTAGATGTTGAAAAGCAGAGGAGACAGATTGGCTCCCTGCGGTACTCCAAATAGGATGAGAGCTGCTTCTGTTAAAGTGTCTCCCCAGTGAATGCTTGCCCTCCTATCACTTAAGAAGGATGCTATCCAGGCCAGTGCTGTTGGAGAGCATCCTATAGTTTTATCTAGAGCCTCTTGTAGTAGTTGATGGTCCACTAGGTCGAACGCTGCACTAAGATCCAGCAGCATGAGCATCCCCGACTTGCCCTGTTCTATCAGCTCTAACATGTGGGATTGTAGGTCGAGCATAGCTGACTCTGTACTGTGGGCAGTTCTAAAGCCCGATTGCTCTGTGTGTAGCATCTCCTGTGCTTCCACGTGTTGTTGTAGCTGATTTGTGGCAATTTTGTCCAGAATCTTCAATACAAAATTGGAGTTTGTTATTGGCCGTAAGTTGCTAGGATCTTTTGGATCTAAGCCCGGCTTTTTGACCAGAGGGGTTATGGTAACTTTTTTGATGTTGTTGGGAATTTCCCTTCGGAAAACGAGGTGTTAATTATTTTAGTGAGAGTTGGTGCAAAGAGCTCTTTATTATCCAGAATAATTTTTGTGGGCAGGATGTTCTCTGCACAGGATGTTGGTTTCATTTTAGATAGTACCTGGCAGAAATCTTCCTCTGTTATGACTTTGAACTCTCTTCCTCTCCCCTGCTGATTTCCTGTCTGATACTGCACTGGTCACCTGGCTAACCTCTGAATTCGGGCCCAGGTCCCTACCCACCAAGTTGCACACCCGCACTGCCTCCTGGCAACCCTTGCACTTGGGTCTGTATCTGTAACCCTACAGTCCCCCTACATGTACCTTTGGGCACCTGCTGGCCGCACATCTTGTTATTGATTTGATCCCATGTACAGCACTGTCCCCTCCCCTTCCCCTGGCACTTTTCCTCTTCCCCCTCCCCTGCACTTGTGCAATCTCAATGTCACTTGGCCTAGTAGGAACATTGTCTCTGTCCTCCCTCTGTTCCCCCTTCCCTGCCTCGTCGCACCTTAAAACACTTGCGTATAGGCGTGTTACAAATACCATATCATGTCCTATAATATATCCTCTTGGAAAAGATTGGGGATCCAATCCAGGCTCAAGATCCTTTGGGGAGGTGTGGTGGTCATGTAAAAATGTCCAAATCACTTCCTGATTCTCTGCTTGTAGTGCATATCTGTTAGAGGTGGGGATAGAGCTGATCCACACTAGGAGAGAGAAAGATAGTGGCCAACTAAAGAAATAGTTTGTCGTTTTAATTCCATTTTTGCAACCAAAATCCCCTCTAAACAATTCCACTCTACTTCCTCGTACATATATATGCAAGCGGACGACAAGTTATACTCTTCAGCTCATCATTAGTATTATCAATATTCTCTTCTCCACTGATTGTAGGTGAAGGAGACCAAGGGCTAGATTACAGAAGTTTTGCATGGGTGCAAGTACAAAGTTGCACTGTAGTCACACTAGGGAGTGCGAAAAACACTGGGGCCATATTCGAAAAAATGTATGCCATGACAAGTGCAATTTTTCATTGCTTAACCACTAGGCCAAAAAATGTCTCTTATGCAAAAAACATGCACTTTCAATGCTTTTTAGCACCAGTGCAAAGCTTACCATAGTGCTAATACGGAATTTACACTGGTGGAAAATAACTTTGCAACTACTATTCTATTTCATTACAAATGTTTGAAGTGGGTGGGCCCTCGTGAGCTCACGACCAAGATGGCTGCCACCTTTTGAGCTCTAAGGCTGGAAGTCGTGAGGAAGTGGGCTGTTGGCATTAATACAGTTAATATGGCTATGGGATTCAGTTGTGGGAGTGGAATCTGGTGGACCCAGGGCACCAGTTGTCATACTTTGGTGAGTGCCCAGGGTCTTTGTGCTGTGTACAGAGAGCTGAGTGATGAAAGAAGCAGTGGCCTGCGTATGCAGCAGAAGAGAGATGTGACCATCTCATTGGGACCGTCCGCATCAGCTGTGGCTGCAACCCGCTGCGGGGAGCCAGCGATCCCATGCATAGATTGGAGGTGTGCGACCATTACTGGTGGGAGGGAGCCTTGCTCATCCCGACATAGTGGAGTCCCATCCGGGAGTGGGGAACAAAGGCTGGCTGGAGGTGGTTTCCCTTGGGGACAGAGCTCCACCACCACAAGTGTGCTCTGATATTGAAGGGAAAGTCACGTGGAGGATAGGAGGGTGCGGGGCTGGTCCCCTGTGTGTCAATGCCGTGGTGGTGTGGTGAAACTTTGGAGAGATGCTACTTGGCTCTTGAGAGCTGTGCGAGCCTGGGTCCGTCCACTGCTGCCTGTGAGGTGTAGAGTCCCTTGTTATTGTTGTTCTTAAATGCAGGGTAGCAATTGCTGCAGCAGAGTTCAGCGCAGTTGCCAGTGATCAGCTGGATGAAGTGCTGAGTTTGGGCGGGAGAACTTCTCCTGCTTTCACTGATATATCTGGAAGACCGTTTTGGAGGGCTGGTTATGGAGTGGAGCTGTGAAGAGCTGATATTTCGGAATTGCTGTTTGACGTGTACCTGTGGGTAGGTGTGCATACTGCACTGCCTTTTCCATCAGGGGTGACCAGAGGATTTACCTAGATGTAGTGGTCCCCTCCTAAAGAGAGAAGGGTAATAAGAAGCAATCCTGGTGGCAGTTCGGACATCAGTAAGGGCTAACTATGAGCAAGGGCAAGATTTCTTCATCTGGAGCATCTGGAGAAAAGAAAGCAGTTGTGTGTTATGGTGGTCCAAGTCCAGGTAACAGTTCCAGTGTGGAAACCCCACCCCTGATCTGGAGATAGTGCTTTCTGAGGTGAAGAATGAGTTTGTCTCCATTAATACTAAGCTAGATGGGATGACTTACACAGTTGACAGGATGCAGGGATGTATTAACAAGGAAAGTGGCTGGATAACGGAGGCAGTGCAGGGAGTGGGGATACTCGTAGATATGAGCGGGGAGGCAAGCCAAGCAATATGTTCATTTCAGAGGAACTTGAAGGATATTAAAGAAAGAACAACGATCTGTTGGTGAGGTCGCAAAGGAATAATGCACGTGTGGTTGGAAGTCCATACCATCACAAAATATGGGGACCTTCATTGAGGACTTCATTATGGAAGTTCTGGAGAACCACCCACTTTCATCCCAGTTTCTTGTGGAGCAAGCCCACTGAATGTTGTTGCAGGTGCCCAGACCAGGCCAAAATCCATGCCCTGTTATTGCTTGCATATTCAACTACAGAGATCGAGATGTGCTTTTATGAGGAGCTCGTGTGCTTGATAATCTCCAGTACAAAGATGCACACATTTAACTTTACCTGGATTTCACTCCATCTGTTCAGAGGGTCTATCTCTCCGACTTGGCAGCAAAGCATTCTTTTCCGGAGCGTGGTCTAAAATATGCAATTCTGTACCCCTCCAGATTGAGAGTGGTCAATAATATCAAAACAAATGCATTTCTTTACAGACCCTGCAGAAGTTCAGGACTTCTTGGAGACATTGCCTAAGGAATAACATACCGGCTGAGGGGCATGGGCTTCTGGTTTCATGGTTTTGCTAGTTGCGAAAGACTGTACACCATGGGATAATATGGAATGTACGACCCATGTTGTGTTATTTGGTAAGATGTTGGTGTTCATTGCATGGGGTAGTCCCACTTAGGGCTCACTGCAATATGTGCCACTGATACTGCTATTGTCATTAATGTAATGATACGGCTTAACTGCCAGGATTCTTGAAGGGTTTGACCTCTTCCTCGGGAGGATCATCCATGGTATAGGCCAAGGAGGTTGTTGAGTCCCTGGGTGTTTTCCAAGATTGCTGTAGGGTTAATTTGGTGTGTGGGTGGGTGGTTCACTGTGGGTTTGGGTTGGGCCGTGTGGGTGGGAGTTCGCATGGGGTGCATGGAAGGTTGGGGTTACAAAATTTAAAATGGTTCAGGTCTTTCTGGGGTGTGCAGTAAACATGTATGGCTGAATGCGTGTGGGAATCACAACAGTGAGTGGGTGGTGTTATGTAATGGTGACTACAGCCTTAAATTGTTTACATGGCGATCTTGTCAAATTTTAAGTTGGAATGTGTGTGGGCTTAACAACCTGTGTAAAGTTTGGAAGATAGTGAGTTACTGTGAGCGACATAAGGCCAAATTAATTCTTTTACAGGTGTTGGGAAATTGGAAAAGTTTGAACGTTGTGGGCCATACCACTGACTGGGGGGTGTACACGTCATCATCATCATTTCCGTCACTTTTGCAAATTGCTACAAATATTACAATATTTATGGTAAATGGGATGAGTGTTACATTTAGGTTACTTTGTGTTATTTTATGTGGCGGCGATATATTAGTAGATTTGCATGCGTGCTGAAACATAACAATGGGGGTCATTACTCGATCTCTCTTCTGCCTTTGACAGGGTCAACCATGCCATCCTGCTCAATCGTCTCTGTGATGACCTGGGTATCACATATCAGGCCCTGGCCTCCCTGACCTCGTTCCTCTCTGATCGACCCTCCCAGGTCCAACTTGGGTCCTTCCTTTCCTCCATCTCACACTCTACCTGTGGTGTTCCTCAGGCGTCTAACCTCTCTCCCTGGCTGTTCAAACAATACCTGGCATCACTTGCTCCCCGCATTGACGCTCTCTGCTCCAACTTTCAGTGCTATGCGTATGACAACCTGCTCGCTTTCAGGCTCCCCTCTGCCACTGCTTCTCCCTCTTTCATCTCTAACTGTCTGTCTGCTATCCAAGAGTGATGTGCCGCCAACGATCTCTGCCTTAATGACAGTATGACAGAGATTCTCCTCATCAGCACACTCGCACCCTCCTTTCCTGTCTCTCTATGGCTGGCCTCCCTTGGCCCTCTTCCTGCCCCCACCTTTGAGGCTAAGAACCTCTGGGTCATCTTCGACTCCACACTCTCCTTTTATCCTCAAATCTCTGATGTCTCTAAGAAGTCAAACTACCAACTGCACCTCCTCAGAGGTATTCTTCCTTTCCTCTCCTTACAATATTTATGGTAAATGGGATGAGTGTTACATTTGGGTTACTTTGTGTTATTTTATGTAGCAGCGATACATTAGTAGATTTGCATGTGTGCTGAAACATAACAATGGGGGTCATTACGACCCTGGCGTTAAGGGTTTAATGGCGCCGTAAAAGGTGTCGGCGCAGTTAAACCCTTAACGCCTGATTACGAGGTCCCTTTGCGGGACCCGACCTTAACGGCTGGTTTTACCAGCCGTTAAAGTAGGGTGCCGCAAAGGGACCTTGGTGCTAATTACGGTACCGCAATTTGCGGTACAGTACTTAGCGCCTTCCCCAGTCCCATTGAGCCATATGGGGCGAAAATGGGAATGGGGAAGGGCCATGGTGAAATGGGGAAATACCGCCCCGCCAACCTTGGAATGGGGCGGTATTTCCCCATTCCACCATGGCGGACTCGTTACAACACCGGAACCAACCATGGTGCTAATAGCGCCATGGTTTAGCGCTGTGGTTGTAATGAAGGCCAATGAAACATTGTCACACAGAGGGTCCCTCCCCACTCCTGTGAAGCAGGCGATCAATATGTGCACGTGGAGTTTAGCTGTATGAATGGCTGTCATCAGATGAGATCATAATAGGTATACAATGCACACATAATGGTACACATGTATGGAAATTCTTTTTATGGAATATATGAGGTGTGGTTGCTCTGTGTATCATGGGTCTTTGTACTGTGGATTAATTAGAAGGGTGTTTTCGTAATCGTGGCAAAGGCTGCAAAGGTCCGTCGGCAGTCAGGGAATAGGTTTCGTAAGTTTGTCAACGGGGTGGCTGCGGTCAGTTTGCAGATGGTTCAAGTGCTGGAGGGTGAAGGCAAGATAAGATCTCTGGTAAACTTGAGAGCTCATTGTTGTAAGCCCTAGGCATTTGTGAAACTCGCATGGTTGTTTGAACAGGTGGCTTCTCCTTGCGAGACCAGTAGTAGTACATTTCAGGAGAGTGTTTGTGTTGTCAGAGAGTTGGTGGAACTCATGTGAAAAGGAGAGGTCAGTAGTCATAGAAATCTTTCTCACGTTTTCAGGTATTTTTAGGGCCGGTCCGTGTGCATCATTATAAGGGATTCTGTTCTTTAGTAACTAAGAGGCAAGGCTGCCACTAAATATGGAGAGGTTTTTCTCAAGGGGTGTGTTGAAAATGTAAACCTTGTAATTATACGTTTTTAAGCAATTGTGTTATACTCTCTGTGTCCAATGAACTGTGTGGGTTTTTGCTTTCTCTGTACAGGGCAACCAATCATGTTTGGGGCAGATGTCTTTGTAACGGTATCTGGGGAGTGTATTAATGGTTTCAAACTGTATATAATATGTGTTCTTTGTGTGATTCAGGGAGACTGGTGTTAATGTGACTGTTAGATGGCATCTAAGTCCTCTCCCGGCCGTCTGTACAATAAACATGCTTAATGGGTAGAAAAAACTCACTTAGTTGGGCATGCAAATGAAGGCGTGGGTAGGTCCTGGGGGAGTTGCAGATATTACACCTTGTTCTCTACTTATACAAGAGGGGTCATGACCCTGGTTCATACAGAATTGTGATTTCACCGTCTGAAGCAGGTGATCGACCCGGTGGGGAGATGTATTAACATCTAGGGTCTGAATATTGGTGATCCTGACTTTTTTGAAGCACTCATGCTCAAGTGCTATAAATGTATGGATATTTGTATTCTTTGCACAAGGGTTTTAATACAATCCTAGATGGGGTTAGAGATAGGTCCATGGGTGGTACTAAACCCCTTTCCCAGGAGGCGCCAAAATGTTTGAGTTTTAAGGAGGCTTTGGGTCTGTTGGATTTGTGGAGGACGCTTCACCCTGAGGATCGAGAGTATTCATATCAATCGTCGGGCCCATGACATCTCGGATTTACTATGTCTTGGCTGGCCCAACAATGGTGCACATTATCGTTGTTTGTGAACTCCTTCCTCAAACATTGTCGGACCATTCGCGATTAAATGTTTGTAAAGTGTTTCTTAAGGGTAGGTGCATTTCATTGGAATTTGGGGTGTTGAAGAACATTAGGCGGCTCCTTTGAGCATGAACTGAAGGACTTAGAGCAAAAGCTTGCAGATGGGAATAATGTTGACACATTGGGCCTCATTACAGGTCGGGCAGTCCGGAATTAACAGTGGCGGTAAACCCGCCGCCACTGTTAATTCCGGACCGCCCAATCCTGACTCCTGCAGGCGGGAGGTGATGTTCCCACAAAGTCTGACCTGGCGGGTTTAACACCGCCCGCCTGCAGGCGGACGTGGAAACACCAGCACCATCCCGAGATGTTGCCGGTGTTTCCACTTCCCCATTCCCATTGAGTCCCATGGGACTCAATAGGAATGGGGATTTACCGAATTCCGCCTCTGGAATTCCTGGGACACCAAGGTCGTAAAGCCCTGGTATTTCCGGGAGTCAGGAAGGCGGAATGGTAATACGAGTCCGGCAGTAACCAGGCAATTTGACCACCTCTGTTACCGCAGGACTCGTAATAAGGCCCATTGACTCTCATTAAGGAGAAACTAGATCAGTTCAGATCTGAAGCAGAGCATGAGTCTAAATATTTGGCGTGCCTTGCAATAACAAGGAAGTATGCAGAGGAAGGGGGCCCAGTCGCCATCTTGCTACAATAATTAAACAGGAGGAGGGTATGGCGAACATGGTGGCTATACGTACTGAGAGAGGGCAGGTGGTATCAGAACAAGATCAAATTCTTGAAACATTTTGAATATTTTCTGTGCGTTTGTATAGTTCACAGAGGCAAGCTGATGTCAATCTATTTACTGAGAAACTCAGTGAGGCGTCCCTGTTTAAATTGAGTCCACAGGCTGTCGTGCAGTTGAAAACCACGTTCGTGATCGAGGACATTCTATCGGCTATCAGGTCATTGCCTTCGTCCAAGGCACCAGGCACTGATTTACAGCAGAAATATAGAGTTTGGCCCTAACAGGGTGGGACACCTGCTGAATAAATGGCAGGAGGCAATGCTTAAGGGATTACTCTCTCCTCTCTGCGAGGCATTGGTCAAAATGATTCTGAAGTCATAGAAGTATCCTCAGGATTGTGCGTCATACAGACCAATCTCTTTGCTTAATCTTGACATGAAAATATTGGCAAAAATCCTAGCTGATAAACTTCTTCCTTATATGACATATATTATTAATTCGGATCAGTCAGGCTTTATTCCTGGCATATCCACTGAAATGAACTTGCGGCTGCAGCGATTATTTTCTACCCTCTCACAAAGAGACTCAAAGGTGCAGGTGGTGGCTGCCTCTTTCGATGCCGAAAAGGCGTTTGATCATGTTGCAGTAAGCATTCAGCTGCATTCCTATTGGGGCAGGGGACGAAACATGGTTGGCCATTGTTGCCCCTGCATTTTGCAATTGCAATTGAGCCACTGGCAGCGTGCCCTAGGAAATATCATCGTGAATGAAGGCTTGCTTAGCGAGGTGGGCAGGAGCTGGTGTTCCTCTATGCGGAAGATGCTGTCTTGTATCTTAAAAACCGGGGAGTCAACTTGCTTCAATTAACAACTAAAGTTGGGTATTCTGGGAAAATCACAGGACTTCACATTAACTAGCCTAAGTTGTTATTGTTTCAATTAAATGACACCACTATAAAACCTCAGTGTGTGAAATCTTCTTGGTACTTAGGGATGCAAGTCAGTAGGAATTATAACAATCTAAAGCGTGAGAATCATTTGACCTGTCTCCAGGGGCTTTGCAACAAAATAGATAAATGGTGCACATTGCCCATCTCCACAATGGGATGTATCGCTATAGTCAAGGTTGTGGTGGTCTCAAAGTTGTTATAGATTTTTCTGAATGTCCCTGACTGGCCGGGACTGGCAATTTTTTTAGACTTATGGCCTTTGATGGTCACATAAACAAGGCATCCTATAAACCTTCGGATTAAATGGGACACGTTGATTCAAATCTTATGAGGATGGTGGTTTAGGTGCCTCTGCTATGGAGTTATATTTCCTGGCAACACAACTCCACTTTGCTTCCTACTGGATGCTGGGTGCTGTTTCCTACCCCCATCAGAGGTCAAGTCCTAAAAATTAAAGTCGGGGGACTCATTAACAAATGCAATGGGATGTGACATCACCAGAAATTAGCATATCAAGGTGAAATAAGCACATTTCATTAAATTGGCTTTGCATAACCACCCAAATTGCACAAGACGAATGGCATTTGCCTTCCATAAAATCAACACACACACAAAACCAAGAGAGAATATTTTCTTCTAATAGTGTTTTTGAACACGTTAAAATGTGTGCATGTTTTAAACTCCAAGAACCAATACAAATGTTTTCCCTGGGACTTGCAGTACTGAAATGGGACATTTCACCTTTAGTTGTTTGTTAATTTTCAGCATGTTATATAGTGCAGTGGTGAAGTGTCCAGCCTGCAAACCTGACAACTGTCTTTCGATCGCCGAAGTCGGCTTTAATTCATAATTTAAAATAAGTCATTAAATGTTTCTCATTTTAGCTGGGGGAAGGGGAGTTGGGTCCAACTTCTGAAAAAAATGGTTGGACTCCGTTCCCCGCGTGTCCCCTCGACTTGAGCCCCGACCCCCATGTGCATATTGAGCGGTGCTCGGGACTGTCGTTGACAGTGAATCACAAGTGTAAATTCGATTCATTTGCTTGTGCTATCCATGTGTGGAGTAGAGTCCTTCAGCATTTGCAGCTGGAGATTCTGTATGCTACCTCGCTTAGGATTTGGAATGAAGAGGCTCTATTCCCAACCTGTGATGAAGCAATATCATGTTCCCTGAAGGGGTCTTTGCGACTCAATAGAAATTTTCCAAGAACGTGGGCCAAGAATTCCATCTTGGATTTCAGTATTATCGTATGTGGGCTACCTTTAGAGCGTGGTTCCCACCTTTTCTGAGGGAACAAGTAATGAGACCTTTGTCTCAATATCGTACCAACTCGTCTTATACAAAGCATGTGGTCTCTTCTATGTATAGGGCAGTGTTGCATGGCACCCGGAAAGTGGATTTAGAATGTAAAGGAAAATGGGAGGTGGGTGTGGGGCTCCGATTTCTGATACACAATGGGCCACAATATGTGTATGCACGCACACCGGTGCAATTAGCACTAGATTTAAGCTTATTTTATTCAAAACCCTACACAGGACATATTACTCCTGCACGCCTTACATTGTTTGATCCTTCCAGTGATGATAGATGCCCTAGGTGTCGAGCTGAGCCCAGAGATTTCATTTACATGTTCTGGACAGGCCCTTACTTTTGAGAGTATTGGGAGGGTGTAGTGGCTATATTTGCAAAGTTGTTGAGTCAGGCAGTCCCCGATAAAACACTACGTGGTATGTCTGGGTGGGTTCTGTGCCTAGCAAAGGGCTACCGGAAATAGCTCACTTTGGGTATAAACAAGCACGATGGTGCATTTTGTTAAAGTGGACCAGCTCTGCCTCCCCTTTCTACAGCGCAATGGTTGGAGGACATGGATTGGTTCTGTGACATTGACCATGAGTATTGTGAGCTGATTGCTGTTGTGAATAAACCGTGCAACATTTGAGGACCTTTTACTGTGCTTCTTGGTGCCCAACAGCAGGTGGGTAAGGAGCTAAAAGTCACAGGTGGGATTACAGTCGATTTCTTTTCCTCAATGTGCATGGGGAAGTTCTACGCTGATCGGGAGAATAATAGGGATGAAAAATAGGCAATAGTAACTGCACTCTTTATAATGTGTCTATGTGTATTTTTAAGGGGTTAATGTGCACTGTTATTGTTGGGGGTGATACCCAGTAAGTCTCATTGATCAGCTGAATTATATTGATGGTCATTACGACCCTGGCGTTAAGGGTTTAACAGCGCCGTAAAAGGTGTCAGCGCCGTTAAACCCTTAACGCCAGATTTCGAGGTCCCTTTGTGGCCTCCGACCTTAACGGCTGGTCTGGACCAGCCGTTAAAGTAGGGACCCGCAAAGGGACTTCCGAGGTAATTAACGTTACCGCAATTTTGCAGTACCGTACTCACTGCCTTCCCCAGTCCCATTGAGCCCTATGGGGCAAAAATGGGAATGGGGAAGGGCCAATGGTAAATGGGGAATTACCGCTCTGCCAACCTTGGAATGGGGCGGTATTTCCCCATTTACTATTGGCAGACTTGTTACAATACCGGCAGCAACCATGGTGCTAATAGCGCCATTGGTTACCGCCGATGTTGTAATGAGGGCCATTGACTGCGATTGTCCCTGTATGCGATGTGAACCTTAATAAATAGAGTTGAAAAAAAAGAAATCTTTGCAAGCGGCATTTTCTATCACCTGTCACAAAAAGGTGACAAGCTGTTTCACCATTGAATGTTTTTTCCTGACTCAAAATAATTCTACATTTTATTTCACTGCTACTAGTTGTTTGTCAATTCTTTAAAACTAGTAATTTCTTTGTTTGACACAAAGTATTGGAACACCTTTGCAACCATTAAAAGTACTCACAACAATTTGAAGAATGTTTCATCATGACTACTGTTTTGCCTTTTCATTAATATATGTCACCCTCAGTTACACCGACTGAAAATTCTCTCCTGTATGCCTCCTATCAGTTTTGGGATGTTTTCCTCACTCGCTACCCAGTGAAAATAAATGTCACATGAGTGAATGTCATTTAGGGTGGCATTGGGATTCTCTCCTTCCAAATGGTCACAAGTTTAAGTATCCTATTCCACGCTTCTACCACTACGTTAATTAAATGCAGGTTTAATGTCATACTTCTCCCTCAACTATACAATAGTTTCATTGCCTACCTCTTCCTTAACTAAAGGTCATTCTGACTAGCCTCTCCCACAATTGCTCCTGCAACTTCCTGTTTCTGCCTTCCGCCTAAAAGGCTGATCACAAATTCAAAGTGGGTCTGCATTATACATACCATTTCAGTCCAAAGTGGTTAAACTCTCTTTTCCAAAATGCAGAAAGAAGTCCGTGTATGCCTGATCCTACCAAAACCGAAAATATTCAAGTGGATTCAGAAAGCGCCCAAGTATGTTTATCTGGGACAAATGTGCTCAACTGATTTGTTCAGCAGCCACTATTTCTTCACATATGCAACAATATTCTGACAATTAACACTGTCCTTTGTGGTGATGGTATTGCACACATAATAGTTTCCTCCTCCTGGGAATACTTCTCAAAGATACATCTCCACGTCCCCTGCCGCTCCTAGTCATCCCAGCTCCTCTGCTACTCCTGTACCCGCGACATTGCGATAATCTCTAAAATAAGCCTCTCTCTTAGACTAGTACCCACCCAATCGATTTATTCTTGTGAGACGCTATCGGCTAAACTCCAACTAAATAATAACCAAACCCTTATCATTCACCTCCTATATAGACCCCCTGGCCCATTAGGCACTTTCGAAGATGACCTCCACAACCTACTTACAAATAACCTTAAACCTTGCTCTCAATCGATCCTTCTTGGGGACTTTAACTTAGGCCTCCATGACACTACAGATACTAATGCTACACTGGTAGCCAATTCTATTCATTCACTCGGCTTAACTCGAAGAGTTGATAAGCCTACGCACCTAAAGGGAAGAACCTTGGACTGGATAGCTGACTGTAACTGTACAACTACTATCTCATCCATAATGCCCCTACCCTGGACAGACCATTCCCTGGTGTCCTTTAATTTAGTTACCACCAGACCCAACCCCACGGCCCTTCCACCAGCACCTCCTTGCTTAACCAGAAATAAAAAATGCATCACCCTAGAGAAATTAATCCCAGCTATATTACCAACCCTTAATGCGCTATCAGAGAACCTAAACCCCAGCATCCTAGTGCAAGAATTTAACACTATCATGCTCACTACCTTAGACAAAGTGGCCCCTCTCAAACTTAGACCGAGTAAGCAGAAAGCTCATCTAAACAAATGGTTTACTCCACAGTTAAAAGATCTACGTATCTTAAAAAGAAAGAGTGAAACCGCTTGGAGGCTTTGCCCATCAGCTGACAACAAAGCCAAACTTTCCACTCTCTCCTCATTGTATAAAAAAGAAGTCTGCCAGGCAAAACGTAATTCATATGATGACCAACTCCAGCATGAAAGAGCTCTTCTCGATTCTAAAAGAACTCGAGTCCCCCATTGCCATTCAGGACACCTGTATCAAGGACAAACCTTGGTGTACGGATATCCAGCAAGCCCTTACCAATAAAAATCATCACACTCCAAAATGAAATCAAGCAAAAAAAAAATGCACTCAAAATTCAGGATCCGCCTCATACCAAGAACTCATTGGTGCATAGTAATACCTTCCACTTCTCCAAAATGACCACCCTGGAAGTAGAAAAAGTTATCCTGTCGCTTAAACCTTCAAACTGTAAAGGTGACATCTGCCCAGCACAGTTGATAAAAGACGCTGCAGGAGAATTATCCCCCTTTATTGCTAAACTGGTCAAAGCATCCTTCGCTTCAGGTACGATCCCGGCCAACCTTAAACAGTCCTGGGTTCTCCCTCTCCTAAAGAAGCAGACATTAGACCCTCTCATCCCTACTAACTACCGCCCTATCACAACGGTACCATTTCTCCTTAAGATTCTGGATAAAGCTGCCTATATCCAAATTCAAAGGCACCTGGAACTACACAACCTATTAGGAGAAAGACAATCGGGCTTCCGACCCCTACACGGAACAGAAACTGCCCTCATAGACTTGAAGTCCCATATCGATGAGCTAAGAGACAAAGGGAGAACAGTACTGCTACTACTCCTGGACCTCTCAGCGGCCTTTGATTTGGTGGATCATAGAGTCCTCTGTAGCCAACTGGACTCCGCCGCTCATTACTCGGCAGAAGCCATTGGATGGATCAAGTCCTTCCTGAGCGAGAGAACGATGCGAGTCTTCTCTCCCTCCGCGGAGGCAGATCCCACCCCGATCTCGTGTGGTGTCCCTCAGGGCTCCTTCGTATCCCCAACTCTATACAACATTTTCACCAAGCCCTTGTTTGACGATCTGGATCATCATGGTATCACCTACACTAACTACGCAGATGATACACAGATCCTCCTCCCGCTTTCTGGGGATCATGCTAAGGACACGGAACTGGTGAACAAGGTAGGCATGGATGGCCACTCACGGCCTTTGTCTAAACGATGATAAGACAGAGTTGATCATCTTAGGTACCCGAGCCAATATCAAAAAACTAGGACAGGAATTTGCCTCCTTCAACATAGACGGGAATATCATCCAAGTATCCAAGGATGTAAAAACCCTGGGATTCTATCTTGATTCTACCCTATCTTTTGATAAACAGCTAAAATCCCTTGCCTCCTCCACGGCCTACACGTGCAAACTGATTAGAGCCGGTAAACCTTTCCTCTCCAACAACAGTTGTCTAATCCTGGCCAGAGCCCTAGTTCTTTCCAGAGTAGATTACTGTAATGCTCTATACTCTGGAGCTAATAAGAAAATAACCCAGATACTACAAACATTACAAAACAATGCCTTGAGAGCGGCACTAGGCATCAAAAAAAGGTCCCATATCTCGTCCACCAGACGACATCACGACTGGCTGTCTACAGAGAACAAAATAAAACTCAAGATGCTATCCTTGACCCACAAAGCCTCAATAACTCTGCCCCTAGTTACTTGTCTGACAAATTCCACAGGAGAACATCTTTTAGACCCACCAGAGCTGGTAACTTCAACTGTTTGGCAATACCGAACTTTAGACTCAACACTATTGGAGGAAACAGTTTCCCAGTAAAGGCGGCTAAAACTTGGAATTCTCTACCACAAGACCTGAGAGCAGACATGCCCTACCGTTGCTTCAGGGAACCTGTATACTTGCTGTAATTACTGTATTCCTGATCTGTCTAACCCAATGTAATCTTAATGTACATTTTGCCATGATGTAACCTGTATGTTTCGTATCTTCTTGCCACTGTGCCCTGCTACCCCTGGGTCTGGCGCGCATAAAAAGTGAATAAAACAAACAAACAAACAAACAAACAAACAAACCCAACCGGTAACCCTTTGGTGTGTTTGCACAGTACTCCGTGGATTCAAGGCTAGGTTTGCACTTTTTAAATCTCATACATACATGTATACATATGCAGACATGTGGAAGTTCCTTGACTAAGAATTAACACAGCCAAAATAACCTGTTCTATATTTTGAAAATAAGTATATACATACATTCACATTCACATCACACATATATGCATTACATCACAAATACATGCAATCACATATACATGTATATACATGCATATACTCATACATACAACCTATGTCAAATGTGGTGACCCCTGCCAGTGTCCCTTTGTTTCTCACTGGCTCTTGACCTGTGCAGCCAGCTTCCATTGTTCTTAGTGTACATTTTCTCTTAACAGACAAACATTGATGTTTGCGAGGAAAACATTCAATTTCTGGCTGCACACTTCATTGAAAAAAATCCTCTGCATCTAGGAGAGTGTGGGTGTGGAAAGCCGTGTGTGTGTGTGGGTACACAAACGTTTTTTTTCTACATCAGAAGGACTATCCTGCTCAGTTTCTTTGGCCTACAGATTTTCCTGAAGCTCCAGCATTAGGATCAAAAGCACAACGTTCAAACCCCTGCTCCTTTACTCGCTCAATGTGGTCACATAGTGAAGGTTTTGAGAAAGGGCTCCTCCACCCGTGCTTCACACACCTCAACTACGTTACTGAAATAATAGTCAGGTTGGCCTGCCCACTGCTTTCTCTCCATTTGTATGGTGTAACCTAGTGGCAATTCCTGCTCTAAGACAATGTGCATGACTGTGGATCATCTGCCGATGCTAAAGAAACCAAAGATACCGCATGTTAATTTCATGGACACTCACACATGGGAAAAGAGATCACACACGCCAGTACCCAATATACAACTATGCAAAGGTGAAATAGAAAACGAATGACTCTCTAGCAAATGGGAAGAACAAAACACATATTGCTACACCCCTATATCAAAAATAAATGACACGAATGCAAATGAGAAAAATACACAGTGCAGTACTGTACCCTTATATAAATGTCGTTCAAGGGTGATTGAACATGCATGAGACACCCACTAATGTGAATAAAACAACAGACAGTAATGATAATGGTAATGATGTGTTATTTATATAGCGCCTTAATCCAAAGCTCTTTACATATCACATATTTACATACAATATCACCCAACCAAAATTAGTACTCATTTATCGACCTTGGAAAGATGAAAGGCTGAGTTGGCCTTGCTGGGATTCGAACCTGCGACCTGCAGATCACGCTCAGATCGCAGCAGCGAGCGCTGAACCCGCTCAGATCAACTTTCAATGAAATGCAAAATATACAGATGTAAAATAGCGCAATAGACAGGAACAGGAGTGGCCCTAAAGCACAGTACCCTACCCTTGGTGATGAAGAGAAATGTGCTCAATATCAGAGGGACTGGCATTTTCTTTTACTATGCAGAGACATCATGGTCGTTCTCGTTTTTCCCTTTTCATGGTTGGTACCAAATACCCCAACATTGGTGTATTGATGAAGTTGAGCTATCTGTATGGCATGGTCAGCATATAGTGTAACCTCTAGTTCTTCAGTCAGAGATTTCAGCTGTTATTGATTGGGTGTTGTAAACTACTCTGTGCAGTCTTAACTGGCATTCAGTGTGGCACTTGAAATTTCCCCCTCTGTGTTAGGCACTACATGGACCATTGTCACATCAGCAGACATTAAATCATGTAAACTCCTTACTTTGTTGTCTGAACTGTTATATGTTGTATGGCACGGGTTAATTTTGACATCTTGTGACTTACAATCTGCAGGGAAGGTATTGCTGCCAATTTTAGATATTATGCATCACTAAACAGCCCTGACCGACTCAATGTTGGGGACTCCATATAGTGTGAAGAAGAGATATGGGGTCATTTGAGGTGAGCACTGATTTTATTGATGCTGTTGCCCATGTCCGTTCAATGAGAGCCACAGTGAAGGCAGGGCTTCAATGAGATGGGCAGCATCCCAGGGGACATCACTGAGCAGAAGGGGGCATGCCTCGCTGTTGTTTCCAAACACTCTGGAAATTGTGTGTAATACAGGGCTGGAACCTCCCTTACTGGCATTCACCTGATGTTCCCATAGTGATCTGTTGATGAGGAGGCTTGTTGGGGTGGATGGACAACTCCTGGATTGAGTGCATTGTGCTTTATATATGTTGAATAGAGCCCCAGAATAACAGCCAAGCTACTGAGATCTATTCTGGTATTCCTCTCTAACTTCCAATTCATCAAAGGCCATTCTGATTGTTGGAAATTATGTGGGATTCACGCTCCTACAGTGAAGCCAAATTTATGGTAACCATCTTGCTTATGGTTACTTATGGTTATGGCAAAAATAGTTAACCCTTGTTGGGAACACATACATGCCAGCATTCATTGGCCTTGTAGGAATGTAAGAATGTGCACTAAATTAAGGAAATAGGCACTAACTTGCCCACTTAGAACCTCTGTAATGACATCTATCTATGGAATATATCTGCAATTCTAGTGATTGATTCACTAATGAAGAACTATCCTAGAACTAATAACTGCCACTATGATAATCCAACCCCACATTCTGGGAAAAGAAACATGCTGTGTTTAATCTGAATATTTTATTGTATTTAAACTAATAATATCACCGCAACTGACAGCACACTACACCTCCCATCTCATAAAACCAAAACTACCTGAACAACATTCAAGACAATGGGCCTCATTACAAATCAGGCGGTCCAGAAATAATGGTGGCGGTAAACCCGCTGCCACGGTTGCTTCCGGACCGCCTGATCCGGACTCCTGCAGGCGGGAGGTGATGTTCCCGCCAGGTTTGACCTGGCGGGTTTAACACCGCCCGCCTGCAGGCAGACTAGGAAACACCGGCAGCATTACGAGATGCTGCCGGTGTTTCATTGATCCCCATTCCCAGTGAGTCCCATAGGACCATAGGACTCAATGGGAATGGGGATTAACACCACTCCGCCTCCGTGATTCCCGGAAAACTGGGGTTGTAATGCCCGGGTAATACCGGGAATCACAGAGGCGGAATGGTAATACGAGTCCGGCAGTAACCAGGTGGTTTTACCGCCTCGGTTACCGCCGGACTCGTAATGAGGCCCATTAACTATGGAAGACCTCACTGCCGCCTTAGCACCCATTAAGGCCACATTGTATGTGGTCAACATCCTCCCTTCCTCCATACTCAAGACCCTCCTGGCTAAAGCACTCCTCCCTTACATGAAGATCACCAACAGCTCATTAACTCGAGGAACCTCCCCCTTAACTTTCCAGACTGGCCAAATCCTTCCTCTTCTTCAGAAAACAACAATGGACCCCGATGATCTCAGCAACTACCACCCCATCACCCATCTTTACTTCCTAGATAGATCTTTGAGAAAGCTGTAGCCAGGCATCTCCTCCAACACATTGAAGCCAATAACCTCCTTCAGTCCTACCAATCTGACTTCAGACCGAGATGCAGCACAGATATGCCTACCATCAAGGTTATCAGTGATGCCCTTAAAATCCTTGTTGATGGCCATCCTTGCCTCCTAATTCTCCTTGTCCTCATAAGTAGCATTTTGCACAGTCGACCAGCAGAAACTCATCGACAACCTACATTTCTGCATGGGGTTCAACAAGATTGGCCTCAGCTGGTTCACATCCTACCTTGAGAATCACCAACAGTTCATACAAAATGGATTCATCCACATCACCAACTATACCCATCACCTGTGGAATTCTCAAATGATCATCCTGTCCCCTGTGATCTTCAATCTTTACATGGACTTGGAACCCCTCTTGCTCCACCCAATATCCATAGTCACCAATCAGCAGATGACACACAGATCTACCTCAAGATATCCTCCATCAAAGACATTCACAGGCTCAATGTTAAACTGCATTCGCATAATACCAACTTGTTATGAATATTCGCCTAAGCCCATTCGTGTTGCACAGAAAACCGTGTCTGAAATGTTTCAATTTTTTACTAACTTCGGCGCCATTTTGATGATCATCCGCCATTTTGATTTCGACTCCTGCTTTGTGTTCTAAAATGGTGGACTGTGTTTTCAACTTGTAGTCGAGCCGATCAACCTTTGAGTTTTGTTAGTGTTTAGGCTGACCGAGAGCAGACTGTTTGTTGAATGCAAAGAAACCGTGCACCTCATATGAACTGCAATCCAAATGTTGTCTGCGCTCACAAGCCTCATCCTCATATAAACAATGGACCAATGTAGAGCAAACTCTAACTGTGTGCTTTTGTTGTAATGTAATGTGTTCTTTCTTGAAACTAGGCTTACTATCAGCCAGGAACCCAATCCTGTTATTGTATCTTCATGGACATGCAAACTTGTTAAATCCGTTGTACAATATTGTAATATTTGTCATGTGAACTGGGCACGAACCCTAGCATGTAACTTATTAGTTCGGAGAGGCTGGACAAAGTTTCAGAAATGGTATAAAAGTGTCTGTGTTAAGATGTCCAGCACTCTCACCCCTCACTGTGTCTGCTGGTACACACTGCAAGGTGTTGGGAGCCAGATAACTATCTGTGTTGCTTTGATACTGAACAGTAATAAAAGATGCTTGTATCTTTTCGACCTGTGATTGGTGTATTTAATTTGCGTTACTAAGCCCTGATATTTCTTTGGTCTTTCAGAAAGGCCTGCCTCACATTGATCCAGTCCTGGATGTCCAGTGCTTACCTGAAGCTCAACCCCTTCAAGACTGAATTCCTACTGCTGGCCAACAACAGTGAATACCCTAACATCCAGACATGGCTCTCTGCTATGAACCTCGAGGGGCTCACACACCAGCCACCTGTGCCAAGTCCCTTGGCTTCAACATCATCATCGACAGACACCTTATGTTCAAACAGCACATAGCAAGGAAGACACAAATCGCATAGTACCAACTTTCTCTCCTGTGGAAAATCAAGCCCTTCAGCCCAGAAAAAAGGTTTGGATCCTCTGTCGAAGCCTTGGTTCTCTGCCACCTGGATGGTGGCAATGCCATTTTGGAAGGCCTTCCTGTGACTACCTTGGCACCCCTCAAATGTGTCATTCGTGCTGAAGCAAGACCCATTAAAGAACTTTGGAAATTCGACCATATCACCCACCCCAACCCTCATCGAACTGCACTGGCTCCCACTCCAAGCCTGTATCATCTTCTATACTTCTGCATCATCTACTACATGGCTTTGATCCTGAAGTCCCCAAAATATCTGACTAAGAAGCTCAGCATCTCTGAGGCCTGCGATCCACAAGAAGTAAGGAACTGTGCAGACCTGAATTACGATAGTGCAGGAAGGGAAAAACCAGAAGACAAGCCATCACTGTCTATGCTCCACAATTCTGGAACCTCTGTCCCATCATCATCAGACTTTCCTCATCACTTATTCAGTTCAGGAAAGAGCTCAAGCGATGGCTCCTCCCTAACACCTAGGTCCACACACCCTGAAATCCCCACCATACCTGAGAGTCTGATATGCTGCCCGCTGTCTCCTCCCTTAGTCACTTGTAGATCCCTTTCTGCCAATTGCTCACCCTAACCCTCTTGATAGCTCCTCGCTCCCCTTTCCTCTGCTTCCCTCACTGTGTTCTTCCCCCTATGTGTTCTTCCCCCTATGATTGTAAAGTAATCCATGTCATCCCGTAGCTAACCCACACTAAACAAAGACTCTAATAAAAACACTCATAGAATTAGAGTGGTCTCCTAGATTTCACTTCCTCAATAGTCAAATAAATGCAGGCAGCATGTCTAAAGTAAACAAACACAAACAGTCTGCACATTCCAATACACACCGACATCCATACATGAACCAACACATATGTATAACCTATCGTATATGATAGAATCAAACAATACACAATGCAGACAACACAGATTGTATATACATGTCTACCTGAAAACAAGCGCCCCTTTAAATGAAAAGGTAAAGCTGTTCTTTTGGTTCTTAACTTGGCCATAGAAATAATTGAATATGTTTGTGTGGTGAATTGGTTGCATGTATTTATGTATTCATTTAAATGTATGTTCTAATTTAACAAAATAGATCTTTCACAATTTAAGTAGTTTGGGTATTGGAATGATGTTCTTTTTTGGAATGCTGGGACAGTATGACTTATTTCTCTCACTATTCTTTCTCAATAGCAATAGTCCATTTAAGAACACAATGGTGTTTACTTTATAGACTATAGCAGACACCAGATAAAATAAATGTTATGCCATAGTTCAGATTGCTTCCAAAGATCCCAAATTGCAGGAGTAAGTCCAACTACAATAATGCGATCTGGGGTTTTAATGTTTCTTTATAAATCACCAGGTAAATATGCCCTGTGGTGTCCCTGAATGGTCTGCTATTTCCCCCTCCTTTTCAATATTTATGTCCATCCTGTTGCCAATCTGACACATTATCATGGGTGCCAGTTCTATGCTTATGCAGATGGTATCCACCTTATTCTACAAGTGGATCACAATATGAGTGAAACTATGTCACGTTTTCATGGATGTTTAGCAACCATTGGTACTTAGATGAATAAAAACTGTCTAAAACTCAATGGAGATAAAACACAGATCCTCGTAGTTGCCCCCCCTGCATCATGGTCCCTTTTGGACTATTGATTTCTACCACCCAACTCTGGGTGCCCTTCCTACCCTGGTGGATTATGTGAAGAATCTGGGGGAACAAATATCAGCCTCCCTTTATAAATTAGAACATTAAAAAAGGTGAGGCCTCTAGACCTGAGAAGACCTGTGGTTTTGTCTGCTGTTATGAGAGTTTTGAATTACTGCAATGCTACCTTTCTGGCCCAGCCCAAATATTATTTAAAAAGACTACAGCTTGTCCAAATTTCAGCAGCATGACTTGTGACTTGCCTACCGAGGTACACTCATGCCTACCCAGGTCTGAACAGACTCCACTAGCTGGTCGATGGTGGGGTATAGTTTAAGGCCCTTTGTCTTATTTTTCATATGCTGCAGGATCAAAGGGCTCTCTATCACCATGAGAAAAATGGCCCATATGTTCCTAACAGAGACCTATGCTCAGCTAACCATTGCCTTCTTTCCGTACCACTTATTAAGACATCTACTATCAGGCCAGGCTTTTTCCTTTGCTGGCCCCATGATATGGAATTCCATACCACCTGCCCTGGGGTTCATAACTGACTATTTCAGGTTTCATAAGGCTTTTAAGAAATATCTCTACCCACAATAGTTGTGCTTATCTGCCTACATTCGTAGTCTCTATTTTGTGTTGACTCAGCGTGTCCATCTCGCTTACAACAGCAAGATACCTCTCAGTGGTAGTGCGCTATATTAAGTGCTGAAAACATAGCATAACATTGTATTATGTTGCCTCTTTTGCAGCTTCAGAAAACAGCACTGGATAAACCCTTCATTTCAGTCTGTCCAAAATACCTCCCTGGTAGACTGAACCTGTCTTAGGACAGGTCTCTGTGTTCATTCCCACCTGTAAAAGGCCTTCTTAAGAAGACTTTCCATCCACTACTTCCAATTGGAGTCCCAATCAGCTTTTCTCCTCAGACGACCTTCTTTCATTTTTGATTTCCCAATGCACTTCCACCTTTCTATGTGCTTGAGCTTAATTACCAAGCAGACTCCACCTATGCAGTATTATTTGATGTGGCATTTTTGTAGATGAAGGAGCCTGTGATAGGTTCCCTTGACATACCATCATCTGGGCCCTCAAACATTGTTTCTTTGGTCCAATGTATTTTAATATATCATAAACGGGATGTGTTAGCTGTGAGTTACACCTCCCATCGGGAATGGGGAATAACATGTAATTGAAATATTCATTTTCATTTTATTTTCTGGTTTGGACATGGGACATCAATAAGAATTATATATTCAGAACAACAAGAATATCTTAAACCTAGAAACATCCTTTACATTTATGCCATTGCATGGATACACATGTAATTAACAGGGTAATTCATAGTATTTCGCAGAAAAGTGTCGCAAGCGGCTGGCGCAGAGTGTCCGCGTACGATTGTGTGCGCCAGGCACGTGCGCTAAAACCGATTTCCGCGCACAGCGTATTCATGGATTCCATGCTCCCAAACCAGCTGTGGCGCAGAGAATCGCAGCGACCCTGCAGCAGCGCCAGTAACGCCCCCAAGAACGCCCTCGCGCAAGGAAAAGCCATCAACATCGCTAAATCATCGCAAAGGGCTGCGCTAACACTGGACCAGTTTACAGGGCTGCCAAACAAGGAACGCAAAGCGGGCAACCTTCATATCAGGAGTACGCGGGAAGTTTTACACGCGATTAGCCAGGGAACGTGTATTACAGGGGTACGCGGGAAGTTCAACACGCGATTGTCCAGGGAACGTGTATTACAGGGGTACGCGGGAAGTTCAACACGCGATTGTCCAGGGAACGTGTATTACAGGGGTACACGGGAAGTCTTACATGCGATTAGCCAGGGCACGTGTAATACAGGGGTACGCGGGAATTATTACACGCGATTTGGCAGGGTACGTGAATTACAGGGGTGCGTGGGAATTATCACACGCCATTTTGCTGGGTACGTGTATTACAGGGGTGCGTGGGAATTATCACACGCGATTAGGCTGGGTGGGTCCTCACAGGTGTTCCCTGTACACCCTCCACGGCCCCTGCAGGCAGCCCATAAAACAGAGGACTACCCTGCACACCTGCTCATGTCCCCCTGCACCCCCACCCCCCAGCCACCAGGGGCACCCACCACCAGGCCCCCACCCATGTCTCCTACCACCCCCACCCCCCAGCAGTGCAGGGGCAGCATCCACCAGGCCCCCACTCATGTCTCCCACCACCCCCACCCCCCAGCAGTGCAGGGGCATCCTCCACCAGGCCCCCACCTATGTCTCCCACCACCCCCACCCCCCAGCAGTGCAGGGGCAGCCTCCACCAGGCCCCCACTCATGTCTCCAACCACCCCCACCCCCCAGCCACCAGGGGCAGCCTCCACCAGGCCCCCACCCATGTCTCCCACCACCCCCACCCCCCAGCACTGTGGGGCACCTGCCAGCAGGCCCCCACCCATGTCACCCACCACCCCCACCCCCCCAGCAGTGCAGGGGCAGCCTCCACCAGGCCCCCACTCATGTCTCCCACCACCCCCACCCCCCAGCCACCAGGGGCAGCCTCCACCAGGCCCCCACTCATGTCTCCCACCACCCCCACCCCCCAGCAGTGCAGGGGCAGCCTCCACCAGGCCCCCACTCATGTCTCCCACCACCCCAACGCCCCAGCAGTGCAGGGGCAGCCTCCACCAGGCCCCCACCCATGTCTCCCACCACCCCCACCCCCCAGCCACCAGGGGCATCCTCCACCAGGCCCCCACTCATGCCCGACTCATGTCTCCCACCACCCCCACCCCCCAGCCACCAGGGGCATCCTCCACCAGGCCCCCACCCATGTCTCCCACCACCCCCACCCCCCAGCCACCAGGGGCACCCTCCACCAGGCCCCCACCCAGGTCTCCCACCACCCCCACCCCCCAGCCACCAGGGGCAGCCTCCACCAGGCCCCCACCCATGTCTCCCACCACCCCCACCCCCCAGCAGTGCAGGGGCATCCTCCACCAGGCCCCCACCCATGTCTCCCACCACCCCCACCCCCCAGCAGTGCAGGGGCAGCCTCCACCAGGCCCCCACCCATGTCACCCACCACCCCCACCCCCCAGCAGTGCAGGGGCAGCCTCCACCAGGCCCACACTCATGTCCCATATCATCCCCACCCCCCCGCCACCAGCGGCACCCTCCACCAGGCCCCCACTCATGTCTCCCAGCGTGCTATGTGTATTTCAGGGGTGCGCAGGAAGTTCCACATGCGAATAGCCTGGGCGCGTGTATTTCAGGGGTGCGCAGGAAGTTCCACACGCGAATAGCCTGGGCGCATGCATTTCAGGGGTGCGCAGGAAGTTTTACACGCGATTTCAGCAGGGTACGTGTATTTCAGGGGTGCGCGGGAATTCTCAAACGCGATTTGGCTTGGTACGTGTATTACAGGGGTGCGTGGGAAGTTACACACGCGATTAGGCTGGGTGGGTCCTCACAGGTGTTCCCTGTACACCCTCCACGGCCCCTGCAGGCAGTCCACAAAACAGGGGACTACCCTGCACACCTGCTCATGTCCCCCTGCACCCCCACCCCCACCCCCCAGCAGTGCAGGGGCAGCCTCCACCAGGCCCCCACCCATGTCTCCCACCACCCCCACCCCCCAGCAGTGCAGGGGCACCCTCCACCAGGCCCCCACCCATGTCTCCCACCAACCCCACCCCCCAGCAGTGCAGGGGCAGCCTCCACCAGGCCCCCACTCATGTCTCCCACCACCCCCACCCCCCAGCAGTGCAGAGGCATCCTCCACCAGGCCCACACCCATGTCTCCCACCACCCCCACCCCCCAGCCACCAGGGGCATCCTCCACCAGGCCCCCACCCATGTCTCCCACCACCCCCACCCCCCAGCCACCAGGGGCACCCTCCACCAGGCCCCCACCCATGTCTCCCACCACCCCCACCCCCCAGCCACCAGGGGCAGCCTCCACCAGGCCCCCACCCATGTCTCCCACCACCCCCACCCCCCAGCAGTGCAGGGGCATCCTCCACCAGGCCCCCACCCATGTCTCCCACCACCCCACCCCCCAGCAGTGCAGGGGCAGCCTCCACCAGGCCCCCACCCATGTCACCCACCACCCCCACCCCCCAGCAGTGCAGGGGCAGCCTCCACCAGGCCCACACTCATGTCCCCTATCACCCCCACCCCCCCGCCACCAGGGGCACCCTCCACCAGGCCCCCACTCATGTCTCCCAGCGTGCTACGTGTATTTCAGGGGTGCGCGGGAAGTTCCACACGCGAATAGCCTGGGCGCATGCATTTCAGGGGTGCGCGGGAAGTTTTACACGCGATTTCAGCAGGGTACGTGTATTTCAGGGGTGCGCGGGAATTCTCACACGCGATTTGGCTTGGTACGTGTATTACAGGGGTGCGTGGGAAGTTACACACGCGATTAGGCTGGGTGGGTCCTCACAGGTGTTCCCTGTACACCCTCCACGGCCCCTGCAGGCAGCCCACAAAACAGGGGACTACCCTGCACACCTGCTCATGTCCCCCTGCACCCCCACCCTCCCAGCAGTGCAGGGGCAGCCTCCACCAGGCCCCCACCCATGTCTCCCACCACCCCCACCCCCCAGCAGTGCAGGGGCACCCTCCACCAGGCCCCCACCCATGTCTCCCACCCCCCCCACCCCCCAGCAGTGCAGGGGCAGCCTCCACCAGGCCCCCACTCATGTCTCCCACCACCCCCACCCCCCAACAGTGCAGGGGCATCCTCCACCAGGCCCACACCCATGTCTCCCACCACCCCCACCCCCCAGCCACCAGGGGCATCCTCCACCAGGCCCCCACTCATGCCCAACTCATGTCTCCCACCACCCCCACCCCCCAGCCACCAGGGGCTTCCTCCACCAGGCCCCCACCCATGTCTCCCACCACCCCCACCCCCCAGCCACCAGGGGCACCCTCCACCAGGCCCCCACCCATGTCTCCCACCACCCCCACCCCCCAGCCACCAGGTGCAGCCTCCACCAGGCCCCCACCCATGTCTCCCACCACCCCCACCCCCCAGCAGTGCAGGGGCATCCTCCACCAGGCCCCCACCCATGTCTCCCACCACCCCCACCCCCCAGCAATGCAGGGGCAGCCTCCACCAGGCCCCCACCCATGTCACCCACCACCCCCACCCCCCAGCAGTGCAGGGGCAGCCTCCACCAGGCCCACACTCATGTCCTCTATCACCCCCACCCCCCCTGCCACCAGGGGCACCCTCCACCAGGCCCCCACTCATGTCTCCCAGCGTGCTACGTGTATTTCAGGGGTGCGCGGGAAGTTCCACACGCGAATAGACTGGGCGCGTGTATTTCAGGGGTGCGCGGGAAGTTCCACACGCGAAAAGCCTGGGCGCATGCATTTCAGGGGTGCGCGGGAAGTTTTACACGCGATTTCAGCAGGGTACGTGTATTTCAGGGGTGCGCGGGAATTCTCACACGCGATTTGGCTTGGTACGTGTATTACAGGGGTGCGTGGGAAGTTACACACGCAATTAGGCTGGGTGGGTCCTCACAGGTGTTCCCTGTACACCCTCCACGGCCCCTGCAGGCAGCCCACAAAACAGGGGACTACCCTGCACACCTG
Source organism: Ambystoma mexicanum (assembly GCF_040938575.1). Taxonomy (NCBI): domain Eukaryota; kingdom Metazoa; phylum Chordata; class Amphibia; order Caudata; family Ambystomatidae; genus Ambystoma; species Ambystoma mexicanum. The sequence continues at coordinate 1,250,999,740 of NC_090924.1, forward strand.
CTCATGTCCCCCTGCACCCCCACCCCCCAGCAGTGCAGGGGCAGCCTCCACCAGGCCCCCACCCATGTCTCCCACCACCCGCACCCCCCAGCAGTGCAGGGGCACCCTCCACCAGGCCCCCACCCATGTCTCCCACCACCCCCACCCCCCAGCAGTGCAGGGGCAGCCTCCACCAGGCCCCCACTCATGTCTCCCACCACCCCCACCCCCCAGCCACCAGGGGCAGCCTCCACCAGGCCCCCACCCATGTCTCCCACCACCCCCATGCACTGTGGGGCACCTGCCAGCAGGCCCCCACCCATGTCACCCACCACCCCCACCCCCCAGCAGTGCAGGGGCACCCTCCACCAGGCCCCCACCCATGTCTCCCACCACCCCCACCCCCCAGCAGTGCAGGGGCAGCAGGCAGTCAGGCAGCAGCAGGTGGGAGCGTGCTCGGGGCTCTGGGGGGCAGTAGTTCAGCCTTCCGGGCAGGAGCGTGGTATTCCGTGTGCGTACGCGTGGCCAGCTTGGTACGGAGTGATTTGGCACGTGAAAATCCTGCACGTCAGCGTGAAAACCGAGGAAAGGCCCTCAGCGCGTAAGCGCGTCTGTGACGTGACCCGCACAGGTGTTTCCCACACAGCACGTGATGACAGAGCACACGTGGAAAGACTGCACGTCAGAGTGTAATCGCGTGTGATTGGTGGAAATTGCCCTAAACGCAGAAGTGACAAAGCGTGTGATTGGTGGAAATGGCCCTACACACAGAAGTGACAAAGCGTGTAATTGGTGGAAATGGCCCTACACGCAGAAGTGACAAAGCATGTAATTGGTGGAAATGGCCCTAGCGCGTACACGCCGCGTAAGTGACGCTGGACGTGTGGGCCTGTATAAAAGGTACGTGTAGAACACGTTTTCCTTGTACGTGCTTTTCGTGGAGAGCGAGTGGGTGAATTCTGTACTTCTTGTCGTTTCACACGCGATTTACTTCACGGCGTTTCAAGTTCGTATTCCCTGTTACCTCTGACAGCTTTTTCTCTTTTTTCTCTTTTACTGGTTTACCTGGGCCTGTTCCCTCAAACAGTGTTCCCTTCTACTGTTGTCCTGTCTCCTCAGACAGCGTACAAATCTTCTTTTGGCGGGGGTGTTGCCAACCAAACGTGCTCCTTTTACACGCTCGGTTACCAAGCAGACGGTGAGTCACGCACGTATCTAACATCTGTGCTTGCCCCGTGTGTAGCCTACCCCTTCAGAGGTCATTCTAGGCTGCGTGTGACACGCATACGTTCATTCTTGTGTTACTGGGTGACACAGCGTAGTGCAGGTTTTTCTTTCTGCACACGTGGTCTAGGAGGGGTTGCGTGCACGTCATCTCCCTTTTTTGGGCCTCCTGTGCGTTGCGTGACCCGCCATCTTTCCCCAGGGGTTACGTTCAGCCTTGCTAGAGCACTAGGGTACAATTACCATCTGGTACCCAACCCCTTTGACCCCCAATTGCCCAGGACAATAGTCTACATCCACTCCCATACGCACATTAACATCAGTGCCATGGCTGGGAGGCGAGGATTCCGTAAGGGTGGCAAAGGTGGAAGAGCCACAAGTGGTGGCCGTGGTGGATCCGGTAGGGGACGTGGTCGTAACTTGCAGGGTGAGCCTGTCCCCCCATGTGTGGAGGACCAGTCACGGGCACCCATAATCCCCCCCCCCCTCCCGTTGAGGCTGATGTGGCTGACACCATCCATGCTCAGCCCTTGTTGGACCAGCCCATTGTGGCACCAGACCTGGCTGACTCCATGGCTGACTTCCAGGTCAGCAGGGCTACGACACGTGCGCTGGTGCACGTTGATGCCATCATGCCACGTGGATCTGGGGCAGCAAGGTCATCTGCTGCACCAAGGAGGCAGGGCGGAGAGGCTCCATCCACCCCAGCCCTCACACAGCCAGCCAGGACAGTGTCGGTCCTAGTACATGCTGCTGACATTCCCCCTGACACCATCACACTAGAGCCAATGCCTGCACCAACTCCCATGCTGAGTGTGCAATCCCACACTCCTGATACAGAGTCCACCAGGGCTCCTGCCCCTAGTGTCCAGAGCGGCGCAGGACACTCAGGATCACCACCACCTTCCAAGCGGAAGAGGAAGAGTGCTCGTCCGGAACAGGCTGATGCCCCAGACACGGCTACACAGTCCGGCCCGTCCAGGAAGCCCAGCTTCACGGATGACGAACTGAATGCACTTGTCGAGTATGTGTCCGGACATGACAACGAGATGGTCATTGTTGCAGGATCCAAGACCACACATGCACAACGCCAGGCACACTGGCAGACCGTTGCGGACATCGTAAGTGCCCTTGGAATCGTGAGGCGCACAGCCAATGATTGCTATAAGCGCTGGAATGACCTAAAGCGCAGGGCAAAGAGTAAGCTGGCCTCAAGTCATGCCGCAACTCTAGTGACTGGAGGTGGGTCTCCAGTAGTAGACATGGAACTCACTCCACATGAGTCAGTCGCTGGGACCTACGTCACGGAGGAACAGATCCAAGGCGTGGGAGATCTGGCTGATTACGAGGCATTGTCCGGTGAGTGCACATGCATGTGTGTGTCATCCATGTGCATGGTGTGTGTGTGAGGGCTTCTGTTTGTGTGCCAGGTGAGAGTGTGTGCACCTGAGTCGTATGGGTCAGCCATGTGCTTCATGCAATACTTCCTGCGCAGCTGCATTTGGCCATAGCAGTATCCCTTCTGCCAACAGTAGACATCTAGCCCAACTGCACGCCAGTTGCCCTTGAAGTGTCACCTTGCCACAACATTGTTGCTTATTTTTCACTGTTCATTCAGTCAGATTGTTTGCATTCCCCCACTTTTACTAGCCATGTCGCTGTCCACTAGTCACATGTCTGACATGGCTATGGTAAAGTGGAGTGACTTTGTTACCTGGATATCATTTGTACACACATGTCCCTGTGCAATTGGACCATTTCAGACTGGCAGCTCCAGGTGAAAAATCTGACCTGTTAGAATTAGAAAAGCAATTACATGCGGGAACTGGACTGAATGAATAGGTGCTGCCCTCCTCTCCATCTTCACTCAATAGCAATGGTACATGCCATCTGTGTGATGGCATGTGTGTTTCACCTGGCAATCACAGGCCAATGTGTGATGCCACTGCCAGGCAGCATGCAGAAAATGTGTTCATTTTCCATCTTGGTGTCATCAGTGTGTGCCATTTGCCTGCACTTCATACGCAGTGAGGGTGCATGCATGGGAGGGTTTTAGTCATGTGGGACATGTGTCAATCAAGTACTGGTTCTCTTGTTCTCAGCCCTCATTGTGTGCCATGGTGCTAATGCCTGTTTCCATTTCTTTGTTTTTATGTCTTTGCAGGGGAAGACGCACCTGATACTGCTGGGGTTGTGGAGATGGTGCAGACCCAGGAGGGGTCCGAGGGCCGACCAACCACCAGTGAGGGACGTGGTGTGGTGGTGGGGGAGAACCCACAAGTGCTGCAGGTCGTGCTCTCAAGGGGTGTCTCTGGCTACACCTCCCCCGAGCTGTACTCAGGTGTTGATTCGGATGAGACCTACGTGCCGTCGCAGGTGATTGTTCCAGGGAGGGATTCTGTTCTGTCTCACCCACCTGCACCAGGGTCAGAACCCTCCATGGGGATGTCAGTGTTGCCAGCTACGCCTTTGGTGGTTACGGATGCAGGGTCACACTCCGCGACATCTGATCCTGTTCCTGGGCCAGCAGATCAGAGGGGGAATGCAGTCCTGCAGCCTCAGGCAGTGCCGGCACAGCAAGGCGCAGTTCGCCTTGCCCCACACAGGTGTGGTGCCCGCCGACGTGGTGGCCGTACGCCACCTGGCAATACCGCATGGGAGCAATCCATTTACGGTATGGCAACCCAACAGGCTGCATCATCCGAGATGATGGCTCAGGCCATGGATAGGGTGGCCACTTCCATTGTCCCCCCAGAAAGGCTGATGGAGCGACTAGAGCAGGCAACCGACTCCATCTGCCAGTCACACAGGGAGGACATGTTGGGGTCCAACAGGGACAGGCGGGCGGCACTGGCGACTCTGCAGGAGGCCATCTCCATTGAGTCCCAGGGCCACAGGGAAGCCCTGAGGCAGGAGCTCCTTCACCTCAGGACGACTCTTGTTGAGCTTGAGGCTTCAACACACCAAAGGACAGAACAGCAGCTGGAGCGTCTCACCCGTACGCTCTCAGCTGAGATGCAGGCAACGAGGGCGGAGGTCCGGGCATCCCGTGAGTTGTTGCATGGGGACCTCCGCACACTCATCCTCCAGAACCAGACCTACCACACCCGCATGCTTGCAGCCATGGAGGAGCAGACTAGGGCCTTGCGTGGGCTGCCTCCCATAGTGCAACCACCTCCGGATGCAGCTGCACAGGGTGATAATAGCGACAGCAGTGATACTCCCACAACAGGGTAGCCGTGTGGGCCATGAGCCCATGGAGGTGTTTTATTTTCCCAGGATCCACGCAGGTGGGTTCTGGTGTGCATCCTGTCCTCGGACCTCCTGGGTGGCCTCCCCAACCCCCCCGGGCCCATCAAAGGCCATTTTTGATTGTTTCTTATTTTTATTTTTATTTTTATTTATTTCATTCCCAATTTTTTTGGGACGATTTGTTGGCTTCCGTGGTTCCTGTGGGCATACGCTGCATTGTGGCTGGGCACATGCAGGCTTGTAATGTATTTGGTTCAGATGCTTGGGTTTGAGTCACACACACCCCTCCTGCTTCCCGTTTCCATGGGCTTGCAAAGGGTGTGCCCAAGTGACAGTGAATTACACAGTGACGTTGGACTCCCATGAGCTGTGTGGGCAGTCTGTAGTCAATACTGTGTATACATTCCTAGTGCATATTGCTGTTGTGTTGTACACTGCATGTTGCATTGATGTGTAACTCATCTTCTGTGTCTACCTCCCAATTTGCAGGTCCCTTCCTCATGTCTACACAAGGACCTCTAGTCTGGAGAATGGGTCCATGTTGGCAGCAGTGCACCTACAACTCTACATGGCGCCAACACTGCACAGTTGGTGGTGGTGGGAGTGCAGGCATTTGCAGGTGGTGAGACTACTAATATGTAAAATTTGTGATGTCATGTTAATGGTAGTACGTGCTCAAGTATGTTGTTGGTCCGGCATTGCTGTGAGCATTTCAGGTGTTGCAGGTTTCTAATAGGGACACTGTACATAGTGAAACTAGTGTCATGTTGTGGGGATTACTTTGTTTACCTGCAAATAGCATGACATGGCACGGTGTGTCGTGTGGCGGTGCTGGGGTTGGGTTGGCTGACATGGCACTGTCCTCTTGTTGCATTTTGCAAGTGGGTATTCTTTTTAGCTGCTTGAATGTGTAACTCCACAAAACTGCATTGGTGGTGTCTGTGTGGGTAGGGATGCACACATTGTGACACTTCCAGGTGAACAATCTCAGGCTGATATGGTATTCACGGTTCATTCTCCAGACATTCAGGATCAGTGTCAGGTTGAGTCATCATTGATTGTCAGATGGAATGTGCCAGGGCAGTGTGCACTCCACAGGGGTGTGATTTCTATGTGAAGTAATTAGCCACTAGCTGTGTACGGGCTGCCTCCCCACGTGCCCTTTCCCCTCCCATGCGCAGCGGCTGTGCATGTGGTTGGGGATGTGGGGCCACCACCATGTCCACGGCCAGGCCCCGGCGTGTTGCAACGTTGTGCAGGACACATGCTGCCACTATGATCCTGCACACTACTGGGGGAGCGTATAACAGCTGGCCGCCAGAACGGTCAAGGGAGCGAAAGCGTGACTTTAGCACTCTGAATGTGCGCTCCACTATGCCCCGGGTCGTAATGTGGGCTGTGTTATATCTTACCTCGGGTGGCGTGGTGGGGTTCCGAATTGGCGTCATCATGTGGGGGCTGAGAGGGTAGGCACTGTCCCCTGTGGAGGTGGTGATTGGTATCATTGGTGGGGTTGTGACCTTGCTCAGTATCCAACATGCATGCATGTGCAGTGGCATACATACTCACCAAGCAGCCATGTAGCTCCATGCCGCCCAGCTTCTAGGTCCCGGCATAGGGTGGACATTCGGTAAATGAAGCTGTCGTGGGTGGACCCGGGATAGTTGGCATATACTGAGGTGATGATTCCCTTGGCATTACATGCTACCTGCACGTTGATGGAATGCCAGTGCTTGCGGTTCCTATAGATGTGCTCAGATGCCCTGGGGGGACGTAGAGCCACATGGGTGCAGTCGATGGCACCTAGCACTTTGGGGAATCATGCCACACCGTAAAAATCCAGGGCGGCAGCATGCCTTTCTGCAGGGGTTCTGGGCAGGTATATGTGCCTGCGGACTGATGGGCGTGCAGTGATGATGTTCAAGACCTGGTGTAGGCAGCGTGACTGGGTGGCCTGTGACACCCCACCCACTATGGCACTTGTCCGCTGAAATGATCCAGTGGCTAAGAAGTGCAGTACATTGAGGACCTTCTCCAGGGGGCTGAGTGCTTGGGAGCACAGGGTGGGTGATGTGAGGTCATCCTCCCACTCACTCACCAGGTCCAGTATGAAGTGTGGTGGAAACCTGTACCTCACATACACCTGGTCATCAGGCATCCCGAAAAGGCTGGTTCTGGGTGTGAATATTCTGGCCCTGACTATCCTCCTCCTCCTCCTTTGGTAGCCCACTGCCACTGCTGCTAGGAACGGTATGTTCATCCTGGCGTCTGAGCTTGTTATTGTCAAAGTGCGCAAATTTATGCTTTGCGCGTGTTCTAGGCAAGCGTGTGACCCGCGCACCCCTGGAATCCAGTTCCCAGTCCAATAGCGTGTGGAAATTCCCACGCACCACGGGATACAGGTGCGCTGACGTACTTGCGTGTGTAAGTGCCCACGCACCCATGAAATACACGTACATAGGCCAATCGCGTGTATGCGCACTTTTGTCCAATTACACGCTGACGTACAGTATTTCCACGTGTGCTCCGTCATCACGTGCTGAGTGGGGAACACCCGTGCGGGTCACGTCACAGACGCGCTTACGCGCTGAGGGACTCTGGTCCAATAGAATTGCGTATGCGTGCTGACGCGCTTACGCGCTAAGGGCCTTTCCTCGGATTTCACGCTAACGTGCAGGATTTTCACGTGCCAAATCACTCCGTATCAAGCTGGCCACGCGAAAACACACGGAAGACCACGCTCCTGCCCAGAAGGCCGAGTTACTGCCCCCCCAGTGCCCCGAGCAGCCTCCCACGTGCCATCTGCTGCTGCCTGCCTGCCTTCCTGCCTGCTGCCACCGTGCCCTGCCATTTGGTGCCTGCACATCAGCCATCTGCAGGGGTCCAGTTGCTGTGTCCACCCCTGCTGGAACTGAAGACTCCCGACTGGGATAACATCGCTCCACAGCCCAGCCCCAGGACCCAGTTGCCCACCCACACCTGCCTCTGGGGTTGCCATGTCGGGCACTTCCACATCTGGCACCAGTGGCAACCCCAGGCCAGAGGGGCAGAGGGGCACCAGCTTCACTGCCACCGAAGTTGGTGTCCTGGTGGAGCATGTCCTGGGGCAGTATGATGCCCTCTTTGGATCGTCCCGCGCCAGCAAGGAAGGACGGGAGAGGATCTGGGCCGACTGTGTGGTTGCCATCAACGCGGAGGGGGTGGCAACCCGCAACGTCCTGAAGATCTAGAAGCGCTGGGAGGACTTGAGGTCCAGGACCCTTGTGAAGGCCCGGCGCCTCGTGGAGGGGGGCCGGGGCCGCATGAGTTCCATCCAGATGAGGGTCCTGGAACGCGTACGCCCAGCGCTCCATGCCCAGATCCTTGAGAGGGAGGCCCGTCTGGAGTTGAGCGGTAAGTGTCCAAGCATTACTGTGTGAGACAGGGCATGTTGCGGTGTGCTGGTTCTATGATACTTGTCTGTATGTGTGCCATAGGCCATGTATGCATGTATGTGTGCAGGGACATCATAGTAATGCAGGTGCGACCAGTGATGTGTGACCCACATGGTTGTTGCATGTGTTCAAATGCCGCATGGGGAGCCCTATGCAGATTTTGAACATGAGAGCATGCCAGTCTCTGTACCTGGACATGGGTGGGGGTGAGGGATGGGTGCTGATGCCAGGTACATATATGGTAGCCATGTCTGTGTGCCTGACCTGCGTGTCTGTGACTTGTGCATGCCATGGATGCATGACACATGTGTGTGACAATGCACAGATTCAGTGAAGCAGCCAAATTACCCTTGTATCCGCTGTGTTTGGTGTGTTTGGGGCCAGATGGATGTGACTGAGGTGAAGTGTGTGCATGTGATCGGCATGAGCCATGATGCATGTGAGTTCCATATCATTGAATGTTTCAAGAGTCCATTGGACATGCATGGAAATGTCCATGGCATGCACCATGCCTGTTACTGTGTGTGTTTTGCCAGGACTGACCCATGTGTTGTGGAGGGACATGATGGAAGTGTACTTTGACAGTGGTGCTCATCTGCTATTGCTTCCTGTCTAGGGGACCATTGTACAGTACCCTGATGCTTGTGTTCTTTGTCTCCCTCTACGCAGCGGCTAGTGAAGAAGAGGGCGGAGACGGCGCTGTGGAGCAAGGCGGCGGGGATGCCCCCACGGCTGCAGCAGAAGGGGTGGGTGAGCCCCCACAGGGGCCTGCTACGGTGGGAGACGGTGAGGAGCCATCCAGGTTGGTGGTTTGCACAGAGGAGGAGGAGGCCGCCACTGGGGCACACATGGGGCCTGGTGGGGGCATCCCTGCTGGTGCAAGTGGTGCGGGCCAGGGGCAGGAGGCAGCACAGGTCACCGTGGAGGGGCCTGTGCATGTCGCTGTCCCTGACCCTGTGAGTGCACCACCATGCACCAGCAGGGATGCCCCGTCCCAGGCCCGTCCGCAGGTAGAGGGGATGTCCATGTCACCTGACTCCCCTCCACCTGCGGACGTGGGAACCCCTGGCCGTGCGGAGAAGGTCCTGATTGGGGTCGCGATGCGCACGGCTGTGATTCGTGATGCCGTGCATGCTTCCCGGGAGGAGCACGCACGTCATCACGAAGTGCACCGTGCCGACGTGGCCCAATTGGGATCGGCCATGTTCGGGGGTTTGCTGCATGTGTTGGCGAATCTGGCGGCCCTCTCCTCCTCTGTGCAGGCTATACACCAGTCGTTCTCCTTGCCGTCTTCCGGCCCAGATGCCACCAGGGCCCCCTGTGGACCTGCCCCGACCAATGCAGCCAGCTCGGTGGGGATCCCATCCCTGCCACAGTTGGGAGTCGGAGGTCCAGCAGGGGTGGACAACACAGCAACTGGACCCCAGCAGATGGAAGATGTGACAGCATCATCGGGCAGGGCACGTGCACAACGGCGTCGGTGGTTTCCATCAGCCTGGATGCCGTCGTGCTGGCAGAGGCAGTGGCGTCGGAGGCAGCAGCAGGCTCGACGTGGGAGGCATCATGGCTCGGGGCCATCAAGATCAGAGGGGCAGGCATCGGCCGGAGGGCAGGGCAACCCTGGGATTGTGGTGTCTTCCGTGTGGGAGCAGTTGGTCCAGCGGATAGGTGCGGAGCGGCAGCGGGCGGAAGAGGAACTGCTCACCATGGTCAGGGCGGAGTTCTCCATGCGTCGGGCGTTGAGGCGGGCTGAGTGCCTCGAGGAAGCTCGCAGGGAGTTTGAGCTGAACATGGGGTTATCCCTGCGAGACCTCGGGGCCAGGACAGAGTCCCGCCTCCAGGACATCGACATGGAGTTCGATGATGCCCTGGCCAGCAACATCACTGAGTGAGCCGCAGGACTTGCCCGCTGCCTTTGTATATAGTTATTTAGTTAGTTAGTGTTAGGTTTCCTTTCTTTATTTTTGTTTTTTTGGACCGCTCGGACAATGGCCACTTTTTTGTATATATTTTTTTCATTAGGTAGTAGTAGGTTTCATTTATGGTGTTGGGCTCATGGACCCTGGAACATTCGTGTATATAGTTTGCTTTTTGAAGAAACATTTTTTTTATTGATTATTGTGTTCACCATGAGGAAATGGTTTTTCATTATTTTCCTTACACATGACATTGCTTTGGACGATATTTGTTTTTGGATTACTTTTTTTTTTTATTTTTACATTTGTTCTCGGACATGGACCATTTATTTAGTTATCCCCATTGTTGTATGTTTGATTTGTTTACTTATTTTTCATCTTTAATACATGTTTTTTTAACTTTCACTTGTGGTATTTTCTCATTGGTTTCAACATGTCACGATATGGGTTTTGACATTCACTTGCACCCGTTGTGTATGTGTGTGTGACGGACATGTGTTAATTTACATACTTGCCATTGGGGTTGTATCATGTAATTGCATTCACTATGTGGGTGGATGCAATCCTTGCCTGGGTGTTTGTGCTGGGTATGCTGCCCATTACTGCCATGATTGAGTATCGTCAGGACCTGGGGGCAGGGGGACATGTGTGGGGGCCTGGTGGAGGGTGCCCCTGGTGACTGGGGGGGTGGGGGTGGTGGGAGACATGAGTGGGGGCCTGGTGGAGGGTGCCCATGGTGGAAGGGGGGTGGGGGTGGTGGGAGACATGGGTGAGGGCCTGGTGGGGGCTGCCCCTGCACTGCTGGGGGGTGGGGGTGGTGGGAGACATGAGTGGGGGCCTGGTGGAGGGTGGCCATGGTGGCAGGGGGGTGGGGGTGGTGGGAGACATGGGTGGGGGCCTGGTGGAGGGTGCCCCTGCACTGCTGGGGGGTGGGGGTGGTGGGAGACATGAGTGGGGGCCTGGTGTAGGGTGCCCCTGGTGACTGGGGGGGTGGGGGTGGTGGGAGACATGAGTGGGGGCCTGGTGGAGGGTGCCCATGGTGGCAGGGGGGTGGGGGTGGTGGGAGACATGGATGGGGGCCTGGTGGAGGGTGCCCCTGGTGGCTGGGGGGTGGGGGTGATAGGGGACATGGGTGGGTGCCTGGTGGAGGGTGCCCCTGCACTGCTGGGGGGTGGGGGTGGTGGGAGACATGAGTGGGGGCCTGGTGGAGGGTGCCCCTGGTGACTGGGGGGGTGGGGGTGGTGGGAGACATGAGTGGGGGCCTGGTGGAGGGTGCCCCTGGTGACTGGGGGGGTGGGGGTGGTGGGAGACATGAGTGGGGGCCTGGTGGAGGGTGCCCATGGTGGCAGGGGGGTGGGGGTGGTGGGAGACATGAGTGGGGGCCTGGTGGAGGGTGCCCCTGCACTGCTGGGGGGTGGTGGTGGTGGGAGACATGAGTGGGGGCCTGGTGGAGGGTGCCCATGGTGGCAGGGGGGTGGGGTGGTGGGAGACATGAGTGGGGGCCTGGTGGGGGCTGCCCCTGCACTGCTGGGGGGTGGGGGTGGTGGGAGACATGAGTGGGGGCCTGGTGGAGGGTGCCCATGGTGGCAGGGGGGTGGGGGTGGTTGGAGACATGGGTGGGGGCCTGGTGGGGGCTGCCCCTGCACTGCTGGGGGGTGGGGGTGGTGGGAGACATGAGTGGGGGCCTGGTGGAGGGTGCCCTTGGTGGCAGGGGGGTGGGGGTGGTGGGAGACATGGGTGGGGGCCTGGTGGAGGGTGCCCCTGCACTGTTGGGGGGTGGGGGTGGTGGGAGACATGAGTGGGGGCCTGGTGGAGGGTGCCCCTGGTGACTGGGGGGGTGGGGGTGGTGGGAGACATGAGTGGGGGCCTGGTGGAGGGTGCCCCTGGTGACTGGGGGGGTGGGGTCGTGGGAGACATGGGTGGGGGCCTGGTGGAGGGTGCCCCTGCACTGTTGGGGGGTGGGGGTGGTGGGAGACATGAGTGGGGGCCTGGTGGAGGGTGCCCCTGGTGACTGGGGGGGTGGGGGTGGTGGGAGACATGAGTGGGGGCCTGGTGGAGGGTGCCCCTGGTGACTGGGGGGGTGGGGTGGTGGGAGACATGGGTGGGGGCCTGGTGGAGGGTGCCCCTGCACTGCTGGGGGGTGGGGGTGGTGGGAGACATGAGTGGGGGCCTGGTGGAGGGTGCCCCTGGTGACTGGGGTGGTGGGGGTGGTGGGAGACATGAGTGGGGGCCTGGTGGAGGGTGCCCTTGGTGACTGGGGGGGTGGGGGTGGTGGGAGACATGAGTGGGGGCCTGGTGGAGGGTGCCCATGGTGGCAGGGGGGTGGGGGTGGTGGGAGACATGAGTGGGGGCCTGGTGGAGGGTGCCCCTGGTGACTGGGGGGTGGGGGTGGTGGGAGACATGAGTGGGGGCCTGGTGGAGGGTGCCCCTGGTGACTGGGGGGGTGGGGGTGGTGGGAGACATGAGTGGGGGCCTGGTGGAGGGTGCCCCTGGTGACTGGGGGGGGTGGGGGTGGTGGGAGACATGGATGGGGGCCTGGTGGAGGGTGCCCCTGGTGGCTGGGGGGTGGGGGTGATAGGGGACATGGGTGGGTGCCTGGTGGAGGGTGCCCCTGCACTGCTGGGGGGGTGGGGGTGGTGGGAGACATGAGTGGGGGCCTGGTGGAGGGTGCCCCTGGTGACTGGGGGGGTGGGGGTGGTGGGAGACATGAGTGGGGGCCTGGTGGAGGGTGCCTCTGGTGACTGGGGGGGTGGGGGTGGTGGGAGACATGTGTGGGGGCCTGGTGGAGGGTGCCCATGGTGGCAGGGGGGTGGGGGTGGTGGGAGACATGAGTGGGGGCCTGGTGGAGGGTGCCCCTGGTGACTGGGGGGGTGGGGGTGGTGGGAGACATGAGTGGGGGCCTGGTGGAGGGTGCCCCTGGTGACTGGGGGGGTGGGGGTGGTGGGAGACATGAGTGGGGGCCTGGTGGAGTGTGCCCCTGGTGACTGGGGGGGTGGGGGTGGTGGGAGACATGGATGGGGGCCTCGTGGAGGGTGCCCCTGGTGGCTGGGGGGTGGGGGTGATAGGGGACATGGGTGGGTGCCTGGTGGAGGGTGCCCCTGCACTGCTGGGGGGTGGGGGTGGTGGGAGACATGAGTGGGGGCCTGGTGGAGGGTGCCCCTGGTGACTGGGGGGGTGGGGGTGGTGGGAGACATGAGTGGGGGCCTGGTGGAGGGTGCCCCTGGTGACTGGGGGGGTGGGGGTGGTGGGAGACATGAGTGGGGGCCTGGTGGAGGGTGCCCATGGTGGCAGGGGGGTGGGGGTGGTGGGAGACATGAGTGGGGGCCTGGTGGGGGCTGCCCCTGCACTGCTGGGGGGTGGGGGTGGTGGGAGACATAAGTGGGGGCCTGGTGGATGGTGCCCCTGGTGACTGGGAGGGTGGGGGTGGTGGGAGACATGAGTGGGGGCCTGGTGGAGGGTGCCCATGGTGGCAGGGGGGTGGGGGTGGTGGGAGACATGAGTGGGGGCCTGGTGGAGGGTGCCCCTGCACTGCTGGGGGGTGGTGGTGGTGGGAGACATGAGTGGGGGCCTGCTGGAGGGGGCCCTGGTGACTGGGGCGGTGGGGGTGGTGGGAGACATGAGTGGGTGCCTGGTGGGGGCTGCCCCTGCACTGCTGGGGGGTGGGGGTGGTGGGAGACATGAGTGGGGGCCTGGTGGAGGGTGCCCATGGTGGCAGGGGGATGGGAGACATGAGTGGGGGCCTGGTGGGGGCTGCCCCTGCACTGCTGGGGGGTGGGGGGGGTGGGAGACATGAGTGGGGGCCTGGTGGAGGGTGCCTATGGTGGAAGGGGGGTGGGGGTGGTGGGAGACATGGGTGGGGGCCTGGTGGGGACTGCCCCTGCACTGCTGGGGGGTGGGGGTGGTGGGAGACATGAGTGGGGGCCTGGTGGAGGGTGCCCCTGGTGACTGGGGGGGTGGGGGTGGTGGGAGACATGGATGGGGGCCTGGTGGAGGGTGCCCCTGGTGGCTGGGGGGGTGGGGTGATAGGGGACATGGGTGGGTGCCTGGTGGAGGGTGCCCCTGGTGACTGGGGGGGTGGGGGTGGTGGGAGACATGGATGGGGGCCTGGTGGAGGGTGCCCATGGTGGCAGAGGGGTGGGGGTGGTGGGAGACATGGATGGGGGCCTGGTGGAGGGTGCCCCTGGTGGCTGGGGGGTGGGGGTGATAGGGGACATGGGTGGGTGCCAGGTGGAGGGTGCCCCTGCACTGCTGGGGGGTGGGGGTGGTGGGAGACATGAGTGGGGGCCTGGTGGAGGGTGCCCCTGGTGACTGGGGGGGTGGGGGTGGTGGGAGACATGAGTGGGGGCCTGGTGGAGGGTGCCCCTGGTGACTGGGGGGGTGGGGGTGGTGGGAGACATGAGTGGGGGCCTGGTGGAAGGTGCCCATGGTGGCAGGGGGGTGGGGGTGGTGGGAGACATGAGTGGGGGCCTGGTGGAGGGTGCCCATGGTGGCAGGGGGGTGGGGGTGGTGGGAGACATGAGTGGGGGCCTGGTGGAGGGTGCCCCTGGTGACTGGGGGGTGGGGGTGGTGGGAGACATGAGTGGGGGCCTGGTGGAGGGTGCCCCTGGTGACTGGGGGGGTGGGGGTGGTGGGAGACATGAGTGGGGGCCTGGTGGAGGGTGCCCCTGGTGACTGGGGGGGGTGGTGGTGGTGGGAGACATGGATGGGGGCCTGGTGGAGGGTGCCCCTGGTGGCTGGGGGGTGGGGGTGATAGGGGACATGGGTGGGTGCCTGGTGGAGGGTGCCCCTGCACTGCTGGGGGGTGGGGGTGGTGGGAGACATGAGTGGGGGCCTGGTGGAGGGTGCCCCTGGTGACTGGGGGGGTGGGGGTGGTGGGAGACATGAGTGGGGGCCTGGTGGAGGGTGCCTCTGGTGACTGGGGGGGTGGGGGTGGTGGGAGACATGTGTGGGGGCCTGGTGGAGGGTGCCCATGGTGGCAGGGGGGTGGGGGTGGTGGGAGACATGAGTGGGAGCCTGGTGGAGGGTGCCCCTGGTGACTGGGGGGGGTGGGGGTGGTGGGAGACATGAGTGGGGGCCTGGTGGAGGGTGCCCCTGGTGACTGGGGGGGTGGGGGGGGTGGGAGACATGAGTGGGGGCCTGGTGGAGTGTGCCCCTGGTGACTGGGAGGGTGGGGTGGTGGGAGACATGGATGGGGGCCTCGTGGAGGGTGCCCCTGGTGGCTGGGGGGTGGGGGTGATAGGGGACATGGGTGGGTGCCTGGTGGAGGGTGCCCCTGCACTGCTGGGGGGTGGGGGTGGTGGGAGACATGAGTGGGGGCCTGGTGGAGGGTGCCCCTGGTGACTGGGGGGGTGGGGGTGGTGGGAGACATGAGTGGGGGCCTGGTGGAGGGTGCCCCTGGTGACTGGGGGGGTGGGGGTGGTGGGAGACATGAGTGGGGGCCTGGTGGAGGGTGCCCATGGTGGCAGGGGGGTGGGGGTGGTGGGAGACATGAGTTGGGGCCTGGTGGGGGCTGCCCCTGCACTGCTGGGGGGTGGGGGTGGTGGGAGACATGAGTGGGGGCCTGGTGGAGGGTGCCCCTGGTGACTGGGAGGGTGGGGGTGGTGGGAGACATGAGTGGGGGCCTGGTGGAGGGTGCCCATGGTGGCAGGGGGGTGGGGGTGGTGGGAGACATGAGTGGGGGCCTGGTGGAGGGTGCCCCTGCACTGCTGGGGGGTGGTGGTGGTGGGAGACATGAGTGGGGGCCTGGTGGAGGGGGCCCTGGTGACTGGGGCGGTGGGGGTGGTGGGAGACATGAGTGGGGGCCTGGTGGGGGCTGCCCCTGCACTGCTGGGGGGTGAGGGGGGTGGGAGACATGAGTGGGGGCCAGGTGGACGGTGCCCATGGTGGCAGGGGGGTGGGAGACATGAGTGGGGGCCTGGTGGGGGCTGCCCCTGCACTGCTGGGGGGTGGGGGTGGTGGGAGACATGAGTGGGGGCCTGGTGGAGGGTGCCTATGGTGGAAGGGGGGTGGGGGTGGTGGGAGACATGGGTGGGGGCCTGGTGGGGACTGCCCCTGCACTGCTGGGGGGTGGGGGTGGTGGGAGACATGAGTGGGGGCCTGGTGGAGGGTGCCCCTGGTGACTGGGGGGGGTGGGGGTGGTGGGAGACATGGATGGGGGCCTGGTGGAGGGTGCCCCTGGTGGCTGGAGGGGTGGGGGTGATAGGGGACATGGGTGGGTGCCTGGTGGAGGGTGCCCCTGGTGACTGGGGGGGTGGGGGTGGTGGGAGACATGGATGGGGGCCTGGTGGAGGGTGCCCATGGTGGCAAGGGGGTGGGGGTGGTGGGAGACATGGATGGGGGCCTGGTGGAGGGTGCCCCTGGTGGCTGGGGGGTGGGGGTGATAGGGGACATGGGTGGGTGCCTGGTGGAGGGTGCCCCTGCACTGCTGGGGGGTGGGGGTGGTGGGAGACATGAGTGGGGGCCTGGTGGAGGGTGCCCCTGGTGACTGGGGGGGTGGGGGTGGTGGGAGACATGAGTGGGGGCCTGGTGGAGGGTGCCCCTGGTGACTGGGGGGGTGGGGGTGGTGGGAGACATGAGTGGGGGCCTGGTGGAAGGTGCCCATGGTGGCAGGGGGGTGGGGGTGGTGGGAGACATGAGTGGGGGCCTGGTGGAGGGTGCCCCTGCACTGCTGGGGGGTGGTGGTGGTGGGAGACATGAGTGGGGGCCTGGTGGGGGCTGCCCCTGCACTGCTGGGGGGTGGGGGTGGTGGGAGACATGAGTGGGGGCCTGGTGGAGGGTGCCCATGGTGGCAGGGGGGTGGGGGTGGTGGGAGACATGGGTGGGGCCCTGGTGGGGGCTGCCCCTGCACTGCTGGGGGGTGGGGGTGGTGGGAGACATGAGTGGGGGCCTGGTGGAGGGTGCCCATGGTGGCAGGGGGGTGGGGGTGGTGGGAGACATGGGTGGGGGCCTGGTGGAGGGTGCCCCTGCACTGTTGGGGGGTGGGGTGGTGGGAGACATGGGTGGGGGCCTGGTGGAGGGTGCCCCTGCACTGCTGGGGGGTGGGGGTGGTGGGAGACATGAGTGGGGGCCTGTTGGAGGGTGCCCCTGGTGACTGGGGTGGTGGGGGTGGTGGGAGACATGAGTGGGGGCCTGGTGGAGGGTGCCCCTGGTGACTCGGGGGGTGGGGGTGGTGGGAGACATGAGTGGGGGCCTGGCGGAGGGTGCCCATGGTGGCAGGGGGGTGGGGGTGGTGGGAGACATGAGTGGGGGCCTGGTGGAGGGTGCCCCTGGTGACTGGGGGGTGGGGGTGGTGGGAGACATGAGTGGGGGCCTGGTGGAGGGTGCCCCTGGTGACTGGGGGGGTGGGGGTGGTGGGAGACATGAGTGGGGGCCTGGTGGAGGGTGCCCCTGGTGACTGGGGGGGTGGGGGTGGTGGGAGACATGGATGGGGGCCTGGTGGAGGGTGCCCCTGGTGGCTGGGGGGTGCGGGTGATAGGGGACATGGGTGGGTGCCTGGTGGAGGGTGCCCCTGCACTGCTGGGGGGTGGGGGTGGTGGGAGACATGAGTGGGGGCCTGGTGGAGGGTGCCCCTGGTGACTGGGGGGGTGGGGGTGGTGGGAGACATGAGTGGGGGCCTGGTGGAGGGTGCCTCTGGTGACTGGGGGGGTGGGGGTGGTGGGAGACATGTGTGGGGGCCTGGTGGAGGGTGCCCATGGTGGCAGGGGGGTGGGGGTGGTGGGAGACATGAGTTGGGGCCTGGTGGAGGGTTCCCCTGGTGACTGGGGGGGTGGGGGTGGTGGGAGACATGAGTGGGGGCCTGGTGGAGGGTGCCCCTGGTGACTGGGGGGGTGGGGATGGTGGGAGACATGAGTGGGGGCCTGGTGGAGGGTGCCCCTGGTGACTGGGGGGGTGGGGGTGGTGGGAGACATGGATGGGTGCCTGGTGGAGGGTGCCCCTGGTGACTGGGGGGGTGGGGGTGGTGGGAGACATGAGTAGGGGCCTGGTGGAGGGTGCCCCTGGTGACTGGGGGGGTGGGGGTGGTGGGAGACATGAGTGGGGGCCTGGTGGAGGGTGCCCATGGTGGCAGGGGGGTGGGGGTGGTGGGAGACATGAGTGTGGGCCTGGTGGAGGGTGCCCCCTGCACTGCTGGGGGGTGGGGGTGGTGGGAGACATGAGTGGGGGCCTGGTGGAGGGTGCCCCTGGTGACTGGGGGGGGTGGGGGTGGTGGGAGACATGAGTGGGGGCCTGGTGGAGGGTGCCCCTGGTGACTGGGGGGGTGGGGGTGGTGGGAGACATGAGTGGGGGCCTGGTGGAGGGTGCCCATGGTGGCAGGGGGGTGGGGGTGGTGGGAGACATGAGTGGGGGCCTGGTGGAGGGTGCCCCTGCACTGCTGGGGGGTGGGGGTGGTGGGAGACATGAGTGGGGGCCTGGTGGAGGGTGCCCCTGGTGACTGGGGGGGTGGGGGTGGTGGGAGACATGAGTGGGGGCCTGGTGGAGGGTGCCCATGGTGGCAGGGGGCTGGGGGTGGTGGGAGACATGAGTGGGGGCCTGGTGGAGGGTGCCCCTGCACTGCTGGGGGGTGGTGGTGGTGGGAGACATGAGTGGGGGCCTGGTGGAGGGGGCCCTGGTGACTGGGGCGGTGGGGGTGGTGGGAGACATGAGTGGGGGCCTGGTGGGGGCTGCCCCTGCACTGCTGGGGGGTGGGGGTGGTGGGAGACATGAGTGGGGGCCTGGTGGAGGGTGCCCATGGTGGCAGGGGGGTGGGGGTGGTGGGAGACATGAGTGGGGGCCTGGTGGGGGCTGCCCCTGCACTGCTGGGGGGTGGGGGTGGTGGGAGACATGAGTGGGGGCCTGGTGGAGGGTGCCCATGGTGGAAGGGGGGTGGGGGTGGTGGGAGACATGGGTGGGGGCCTGGTGGGGACTGCCCCTGCACTGCTGGGGGGTGGGGGTGGTGGGAGACATGAGTGGGGGCCTGGTGGAGGGTGCCCCTAGTGACTGGGGGGGTGGGGGTGGTGGGAGACATGGATGGGGGCCTGGTGGAGGGTGCCCCTGGTGGCTGGGGGGGTGGGGGTGATAGGGGACATGGGTGGGTGCCTGGTGGAGGGTGCCCCTGCACTGCTGGGGGGTGGGGGTGGTGGGAGACATGAGTGGGGCCCTGGTGGAGGGTGCCCATGGTGGCAGGGGGGTGGGGGTGGTGGGAGACATGAGTGGGGGCCTGGTGGAGGGGGCCCCGGAACTGCTGGGGGGTGTGGGTGGTGGGAGACATGAGTGGGGGCCTGGTGGAGGGTGCCCCTGGTGACTGGGGGGGTGGGGGTGGTGGGAGACATGAGTGGGGGCCTGGTGGAGGGTGCCCATGGTGGCAGGGGGGTGGGGGTGGTGGGAGACATGAGTGGGGGCCTGGTGAAGGGTGCCCCTGCACTGCTGGGGGGTGGTGGTGGTGGGAGACATGAGTGGGGGCCTGGTGGAGGGGGCCCTGGTGACTGGGGCGGTGGGGGTGGTGGGAGACATGAGTGGGGGCCTGGTGGGGGCTGCCCCTGCACTGCTGGGGGGTGGGGGTGGTGGGAGACATGAGTGGGGGCCTGGTGGAGGGTGCCCATGGTGGCAGGGGGGTGGGGGTGGTGGGAGACATGAGTGGGGGCCTGATGGGGGCTGCCCCTGCACTGCTGGGGGTTGGGGGTGGTGGGAGACATGAGTGGGGGCCTGGTGGAGGGTGCCCATGGTGGAAGGGCGGTGGTGGTGGTGGGAGACATGGGTGGGGGCCTGGTGGGGACTGCCCCTGCACTGCTGGGGGGTGGGGGTGGTGGGAGATATGAGTTGGGGCCTGGTGGAGGGTGCCCCTGGTGACTGGGGGGGTGGGGGTGGTGGGAGACATGGATGGGGGCCTGGTGGAGGGTGCCCCTGGTGGCTGGGGGGTGGGGGTGATAGGGGACATGGGTGGGTGCCTGGTGGAGGGTGCCCCTGCACTGCTGGGGGGTGGGGGTGGTGGGAGACATGAGTGGGGGCCTGGTGGAGGGTGCCCCTGGTGACTGGGGGGTGGGGGTGGTGGGAGACATGAGTGGGGGCCTGGTGGAGGGTGCCCCTGGTGACTGGGGGGGGGTGGGGGTGGTGGGAGACATAAGTGGGGGCCTGGTGGAGGGTGCCCATGGTGGCAGGGGGGTTGGGGTGGTGGGAGACATGAGTGGGGGCCTGGTGGAGGGTGCCCCGGCACTGCTGGGGGGTGGGGGTGGTGGGAGACATGAGTGGGGGCCTGGTGGAGGGTGCCCCTGGTGACTGGGGGGGTGGGGGTGGTGGGAGACATGAGTGGGGGCCTGGTGGAGGGTGCCCATGGTGGCAGGGGGGTGGGGGTGGTGGGAGACATGAGTGGGGGCCTGGTGGAGGGTGCCCCTGCACTGCTGGGGGGTGGGGGTGGTGGGAGACATGAGTGGGGGCCTGGTGGAGGGTGCCCCTGGTGACTGGGGGGGTGGGGGTGGTGGGAGACATGAGTGGGGGCCTGGTGGGGGCTGCCCCTGCATTGCTGGGGGTGGTGGTGGTGGGAGACATGAGTGGGGGCCTGGTGGAGGGTGCCCATGGTGGCAGGGGGGTGGGGGTGGTGGGAGACATGAGTGGGGGCCTGGTGGGGGCTGCCCCTGCACTGCTGGGGGGTGGGGGTGGTGGGAGACATGAGTGGGGGCCTGGTGGAGGGTGCCCATGGTGGCAGGGGGGTGGGGGTGGTGGGAGACATGGGTGGGGGTCTGGTGGAGGGTGCCCATGGTGGCAGGGGGGTGGGGGTGGTGGGAGACATGGGTGGGGGCCTGGTGGGGGCTGCCCCTGCACTGCTGGGGGGTGGGCGTGGTGGGAGACATGAGTGGGGGCCTGGTGGAGGGTGCCCATGGTGGCAGGGGGGTGGGGGTGGTGGGAGACATGGGTGGGGGCCTGGTGGGGGCTGCCCCTGCACTGCTGGGGGGTGGGGGTGGTGGTCGACATGAGTGGGGGCCTGGTGGAGGGTGCCCATGGTGGCAGGGGGGTGGGGGTGGTGGGAGACATGGGTGGGGGCCTGGTGGAGGGTGCCCCTGCACTGCTGGGGGGTGGGGGTGGTGGGAGACATAAGTGGGGGCCTGGTGGAGGGTGCCCCTGGTGACTGGGGGGGTGGGGTGGTGGGAGACATGAGTGGGGGCCTGGTGGAGGGTGCCCCTGGTGACTGGGGGGGTGGGGGTGGTGGGAGACATGGGTGGGGCCTGGTGGAGGGTGCCCCTGCACTGCTGGGGGGTGGGGGTGGTGGGAGACATGAGTGGGGGCCTGGTGGAGGGTGCCCCTGGTGACTGGGGGGTGGGGGTGGTGGGAGACATGAGTGGGGGCCTGGTGGAGGGTGCCCCTGGTGACTGGGGGGGTTGGGGGTGGTGGGAGACATGAGTGGGGGCCTGGTGGAGGGTGCCCATGGTGGCAGGGGGGTGGGGGTGGTGGGAGACATGAGTGGGGGCCTGGTGGAGGGTGCCCCTGGTGACTGGGGGGGTGGGGTGGTGGGAGACATGAGTGGGGGCCTGGTGGAGGGTGCCCCTGGTGACTGGGGGGGTGGGGGTGGTGGCAGACATGAGTGGGGCCTTGTGGAGGGTGCCCCTGGTGACTGGGGGGGTGGGGGTGGTGGGAGGCATGGATGGGGGCCTGGTGGAGGGTGCCCCTGGTGGCTGGGGGGTGGGGGTGATAGGGGACATGGGTGGGTGCCTGGTGGAGGGTGCCCCTGCACTGCTGGGGGTGGTGGGAGACATGAGTGGGGGCCTGGTGGAGGGTGGCCCTGGTGACTGGGGGGGTGGGGGTGGTGGGAGACATGAGTGGGGGCCTGGTGGAGGGTGCCCCTGGTGACTGGGGGGGTGGGGGTGGTGGGAGACATGAGTGGGGGCCTGGTGGAGGGTGCCCATGGTGGCAGGGGGGTGGGGGTGGTGGGAGACATGAGTGGGGGCCTGGTGGAGGGTGCCCCTGGTGACTGGGGGGGTGGGGGTGGTGGGAGACATGAGTGGGGGCCTGGTGGAGGGTGCCCCTGGTGACTGGGGGGGGTGGGGGTGGTGGGAGACATGAGTGGGGGCCTGGTGGAGGGTGCCCATGGTGGCAGGGGGGTGGGGGTGGTGGGAGACATGAGTGGGGGCCTGGTGGAGGGTGCCCCTGGTGACTGGGGGGGTGGGGGTGGTGGGAGACATGAGTGGGGGCCTGGTGGAGGGTGCCCCTGGTGACTGGGGGGGTGGGGGTGGTGGGAGACATGAGTGGGGGCCTGGTGGAGGGTGCCCCTGGTGACTGGGGGGGTGGGGGTGGTGGGAGACATGGATGGGGGCCTGGTGGAGGGTGCCCCTGGTGGCTGGGGGTGGGGGTGATAGGGGACATGGGTGGGTGCCTGGTGGAGGGTGCCCCTGCACTGCTGGGGGTGGTGGGAGACATGAGTGGGGGCCTGGTGGAGGGTGCCCCTGGTGACTGGGGGGGTGGGGGTGGTGGGAGACATGAGTGTGGCCCTTGTGGAGGGTGCCCCTGGTGACTGCGGGGGTGGGGGTGGTGGGAGACATGAGTGGGGGCCTGGTGGAGGGTGCCCATGGTGGCAGGGGGGTGGGGGTGGTGGGAGACATGAGTGGGGGCCTGGTGGAGGGTGCCCCTGGTGACTGGGGGGGTGGGGGTGGTGGGAGACATGAGTGGGGGCCTGGTGGAGGGTGCCCCTGGTGACTGGGGGGGTGGGGGTGGTGGGAGACATGAGTGGGGGCCTGGTGGAGGGTGCCCCTGGTGACTGGGGGGGTGGGGGTGGTGGGAGACATGGATGGGGGCCTGGTGGAGGGTGCCCCTGGTGGCTGGGGGGTGGGGGTGATAGGGGACATGGGTGGGTGCCTGGTGGAGGGTGCCCCTGCACTGCTGGGGGGTGGGGGTGGTGGGAGACATGAGTTGGGGCCTGGTGGAGGGTGCCCCTGGTGACTGGGGGGGTGGGGGTGGTGGGAGACATGAGTGGGGGCCTGGTGGAGGGTGCCCCTGGTGACTGGGGGGGTGGGGGTGGTGGGAGACATGAGTGGGGGCCTGGTGGAGGGTGCCCATGGTGGCAGGGGGGTGGGGGTGGTGGGAGACATGAGTGGGGGCCTGGTGGAGGGTGCCCATGGTGGCAGGGGGGTGGGGGTGGTGGGAGACATGAGTGGGGGCCTGGTGGAGGGTGCCCCTGCACTGCTGGGGGGTGGGGGTGGTGGGAGACATGAGTGGGGGCCTGGTGGAGGGTGCCCCTGGTGAATGGGGGGGTGGGGGTGGTGGGAGACATGAGTGGGGGCCAGGTGGAGGGTGCCCATGGTGGCAGGGGGGTGGGGGTGGTGGGAGACATGAGTGGGGGCCTGGTGGAGGGTGCCCCTGCACTGCTGGGGGGTGGTGGTGGTGGGAGACATGAGTGGGGGCCTGGTGGAGGGTGCCCATGGTGGCAGGGGGGTGGGGGTGGTGGGAGACATGAGTGGGGGCCTGGTGGGGGCTGCCCCTGCACTGCTGGGGGGTGGGGGTGGTGGGAGACATGAGTGGGGGCCTGGTGGAGGGTGCCCATGGTGGCAGGGGGGTGGGGGTGGTGGGAGACATGAGTGGGGGCCTGGTGGGGGCTGCCCCTGCACTGCTGGGGGGTGGGGGTGGTGGGAGAAATGAGTGGGGGCCTGGTGGAGGCTGCCCATGGTGGCAGGGGGGTGGGGGTGGTGGGAGACATGGGTGGGGGCTTGGTGGGGGCTGCCCCTGCACTGCTGGGGGGTGGGGGTGGTGGGAGACATGAGTGGGGGCCTGGTGGAGGGTGCCCCTGGTGACTGGGGGGGTGGGGGTGGTGGGAGACATGGATGGGGGCCTGGTGGAGGGTGCCCCTGGTGGCTGGGGGGTGGGGGTGATAGGGGACATGGGTGGGTGCCTGGTGGAGGGTGCCCCTGCACTGCTGGGGGGTGGGGGTGGTGGGAGACATGAGTGGGGGCCTGGTGGAGGGTGCCCCTGGTGACTGGGGGGGTGGGGGTGGTGGGAGACATGAGTGGGGGCCTGGTGGAGGGTGCCCCTGGTGACTGGGGGGGTGGGGGTGGTGGGAGACATGAGTGGGGGCCTGGTGGAGGGTGCCCATGGTGGCAGGGGGGTGGGGGTGGTGGGAGACATGAGTGGGGGCCTGGTGGAGGGTGCCCCTGCACTGCTGGGGGGTGGGGGTGGTGGGAGACATGAGTGGGGGCCTGGTGGAGGGTGCCCCTGGTGACTGGGGGGGTGGGGGTGGTGGGAGACATGAGTGGGGGCCTGGTGGAGGGTGCCCATGGTGGCAGGGCGGTGGGGGTGGTGGGAGACATGAGTGGGGGCCTGGTGGAGGGTGCCCCTGCACTGCTGTGGGGTGGGGGTGGTGGCAGACATGAGTGGGGGCTTGGTGGAGGGTGCCCATGGTGGCAGGGGGTGGGGGTGGTGGGAGACATGAGTGGGGGCCTGGTGGGGGCTGCCCCTGCACTGCTGGGGGGTGGGGGTGGTGGGAGACATGAGTGGTGGCCTGGTGGAGGGTGCCCATGGTGGCAGGGGGGTGGGGGTGGTGGGAGACATGAGTGGGGGCCTGGTGGAGGCTGCCCCTGGATGGTGGGGGGTGGGGGTGGTGTGAGACATGAGTGGGGGCCTGGTGGAGGGTGCCCCTGGTGACTGGGGGGGTGGGGGTGGTGGGAGACATGAGTGGGGGCCTGGTGGGGGCTGCCCCTGCACTGCTGGGTGGTGGTGGTGGTGGGAGACATGAGTGGGGGCCTGGTGGAGGGTGCCCCTGGTGACTGGGGGGGTGGGGGTGGTGGGAGACATGAGTGGGGGCCTGGTGGGGGCTGCCCCTGCACTGCTCTGGGGTGGTGGTGGTGGGAGACATGAGTGGGGGCCTGGTGGAGGGTGCCCATGGTGGCAGGGGGGTGGGGGTGGTGGGAGACATGAGTGGGGGAATGGTGGAGGGTGCCCCTGGTGACTGGGGCGGTGGGGGAGGTGGGAGACATGAGTGGGGGCCTGGTGGAGGGTGCCCCTGGTGACTGGGGGGGTGGGGGTGGTGGGAGACATGAGTGGGGGCCTGGTGGAGGCTGCCCCTGCACTGCTGGGGGGTGGGGGTGGTGGGAGACATGAGTGGGGGCCTGGTGGAGGGTGCCCCTGGATGGTGGGGGGTGGGGGTGGTGGTAGACATGAGCAGGTCTGCAGGGTAGTCCCCTGTTTTGTGGGCTGCCTGCAGGGGCCGTGGAGGGTGTACAGGGAACACCTGTGATTACCCACCCAGCCTAATCGCGTGTGTAACTTCCCACGCACCCCTGTAATACACGTACCAAGCCAAATCGCGTGTGATAACTCCCGCGCACCCCTGAAATACACGCGCCCAGGCTATTCGCGTGTGGAAATTCCCGCGCACCCCTGAAATACACGCGCACAGGCTATTCGCGTGTGGAACTTCCCGCGCACCCCTGAAATACACGCGCACAGGCTATTCGCGTGTGGAACTTCCCGCGCACCCCTGAAATACACGCGCCCAGGCTATTCGCGTGTGGAACTTCCCGCGCATCCCTGAAATACACGCGCCCAGGCTATTAGCGTGTGGAACTTCCCGCGCACCCCTGAAATACACGTACCCTGCTGTAATCGCGTGTGGAACTTCCCGCGCACCCCTGAAATACACGCGCCCAGGCTATTCGCGTGTGGAACTTCCCGCGCACCCCTTAAATACACGAGCCCAGGCTATTCGCGTGTGGAACTTCCCGCGCACCCCTGAAATACACGCGCCCAGGCTATTCGCGTGTGGAACTTCCCGCGCACCCCTGAAATACACGAGCCCAGGCTATTCGCGTGTGGAACTTCCCGCGCACCCCTGAAATACACGCGCCCAGGCTATTCGCGTGTGGAACTTCCCGCGCACCCCTGTAATACACGCGCCCTGCTGTAATCGCGTGTGGGACTTCCCGTGCACCCCTGAAATACACGTACCCTGATGGAATCGCGTGTGGGACTTCCCGCGCACCCCTGAAATACACGTACCCTGATGGAATCGCGTGTGGAACTTCCCGCGCACCCCTGAAATACACCTACCCGGCCAAATCGCGTGTGGGACTTCCCGCGCACCCCTGAAATACACGTACCCTGCTGTAATCGCGTGTGGAACTTCCCGCGCACCCATGAAATACACGCGCCCAGGCTATTCACGTGTGGAACTTCCCGCGCACCCCTGAAATACACGAGCCCAGGCTATTCGCGTGTGGAACTTCCCGCGCACCCCTGAAATACACGCGCCCAGGCTATTCGCGTGTGGAACTTCCCGCGCACCCCTGAAATACACGCGCCCAGGCTATTCGCGTGTGGAACTTCCCACGCACCCCTGAAATACACGCGCCCAGGCTATTCGCGTGTGGAACTTCCCGCGCACCCCTGAAATACACGAGCCCAGGCTATTCGCGTGTGGAACTTCGAGCGCACCCCTGAAATACACGCGCCCAGGCTATTCGCGTGTGGAACTTCCCGCGCACCCCTGTAATACACGCGCCCTGCTGTAATCGCGTGTGGGACTTCCCGTGCACCCCTGAAATACACGTACCCTGATGGAATCGCGTGTGGGACTTCCCGCGCACCCCTGAAATACACGTACCCTGATGGAATCGCGTGTGGAACTTCCCGCGCACCCCTGAAATACACCTACCCGGCCAAATCGCGTGTGAGACTTCCCGCGCACCCCGGTATACATGCACACGTATTTTTTGTCAGCGTGTCCGTGTTTGTGGGTACCCCTTTGCACGTCATTTGTCCTGGAGGGCCACAGTATAGGACATTCATCATGGCAGTATATGGGTGCTATTTGTTGGCGCACCTTTTGGCGCACATTTCTTACGGCCGCAGAGACGCTACCGCCTGCTTTCTTGTGGCGGTCGTGTTTGTGCCTGTGCGCTGGTTTGAGCATGCGCTTTTTTGCCCTATTCTATTCCATGAATACGTGTTGTAGGCGAGCGTGTGGGCGTTCCGCGCACTTGTGCCCTGTACTTCCCCCGTGACGCCCACGTTTTTGCAAGTTGTTCCCCATTCCGAGTGTTACGCCCGTGTTCCGCCTACTTTTGTTGCGTGCGCCGCGCTATGTGCAAATTTCGCTGTGGCCTGTGCGATTTTCGCTGTGACCTGGCGCACGCTGTTAGATGGCCTGTGCGCCAACGTGCACGGCGCACTTTTTATCGCACATCCGCTGGTTTTCTCGCGCACGGACTTCCATGAATCGACGTGCGCTGCTTTTCGTGCGATTTTCGCACTTGCACTGCGATTTTCGCTATTCCACTGCGATTCGCACGTTTTTGCCCACTTGCGCCGCGCTAATTATTCCATGAATCGGCCTGTAAATATCTTAATAACTTAACTGTACATTGTAATACATCATTTTTGAAGGCATGTGATTTGTGTTGTTCCACTGAATATATATCTGTATCTGTTTTTGATGTTCCAACCTTATAGCCAAGAAATGATTCTCCATTGTGAATTCAAATGCATCTTTTTCTTGTGTATAAACTGTGTTTGGCTATCTTTTTAAGCCTTTTGCATTAACATAAAAGTACTACACAAAAAATAAAAAGGTCAACTTTACATTATGAATCATACAATTAAAAATAAAAACCTAATACAATGATCCCTATTCACAAACAATATACAATTAAAATACAATTGTCCAACGAATAAACAGTCTAACTCACTCACGGCTCAATTTGTCAATGCCAAAAATGTCAGTAAAGCAGATTTCCAAACTAAATATGTCACCCTGTTATAACTAATGAGTCGACCGCATAAAGCATTGACCAGAACTGATTAGAATTGACATTTTCTAGCCTATGGCTTAAATTGGCTTATCCTTGCTGATATTCTTTCATGAAGCTAGGCCAGACGGTCAGTGTATGTCTAACTATGTCTATATCAGTCTTGCAGAATAGCACTTTCTTTCTTCATCTGGTACTCCCTGCCACGCTCCCATATGTTCATATGAGGGGAGAATATTACATTGTTAGTACAGGGCAGAACAAGTAAATGAGGTGTTACCTAATTTGAATAAGTAGCTTTGTGGCTTGTTTATACGATGGGTCTGTGTGGAATATTCTCGGTACCTTTTTGTGGTGGCAAGTGTCTCAACAGTTTTTATACAATACTCAGACAGAGTCTTTTGATTTGATTGAGTAGGAATGGTTAATCCAAATTTTGTTTAGATGTAGTTCAATTGTGTTAGCTAAATCTGTGTTGGCTGCATTACCATCCAATTTGAACTTAATATAAAACATACAGCACACCGGGCTTCATTACGAGTGTGGTGGTCCGCAAACAAGGGGTAAGGTTACCAGCCCTCTTTCTTTTTTCTGGCCCGCCACACTACAAGTCTGCCAGGCGCAATGGCCCCTGCAGCTAAAGTTGTCACTGAAGCACTGGCACCATTAGCAACAGTGAGTCCCCATTCCTGTGGAGTCCAGTGCCTGACTTTTCATGCCGCCACAACTTGTAATTTCCTGGTTGCCCCGGAAAGTTAGCCACTGGAAACTGTGTTTTGGGTTCTGCGGTAACCCAGCAGTGGGTTACCGCTGACCTTGCAATGATGCCCACTATCTTGTTGTATGTCTGGCTGAGCGGGTTGCTAAACCATACATAATACTTGGTATACGGCCCTTTTTATAGGCTCCAGGTTTTCCTTCTATAGAGTCACTACACTGACAGTTGATATAGTTGTTTATCAATTTCCATTTACACACAATCTTACCAGAAAAGTATTCTCAGTAATAATTTACCGTAGGTGTTCCTTTATTGGCTACCCCAAGTATATTTAAGCGTCCACAAGTTCTAATTTCCCTTCTTTAATGTGCAAAGTGAAAGAATCTTTTTTGATTCTCTATCTCCCAACCACCATGATCTTAGTTTTGGTTTGGTTCAGTTTTAAACCATTTTGAGTGGCATATTTCTGGAGAGCAGCGATACATTGCTGGAGACTTATAGGTGTTAAATCCAAAAGTATGGTGTCATCTGTGTAGCAGATCCAAGAGACAGGTTCTCCAGTAAGTCTAGGCAGAAGATAACTACGTTTTAGCAGATGTTTCTCAAGATCGGCGACATAGAGGTTATAGAGGAATGGGGCAAGAGCACAACCCTGCTTTTATCAATGTTTGTAGGTACGGGTTTGGATAAAGTACCTGTTTGGGATGTTCTTACTTGGACTGTCTTATCAGTGTACAACAAGTGCAGGTAATAAAGCAATGTTGGATCTATACCCCACTTTATTAATTTACGCCACAGCCTGGATCTGTTGACACAGTCGAAGGCTGCAGTGTAATATATATAACAAATATATAGTGGCGTTCCAGATGACAGTCTTGCATCTTCCTTAAGTAAGTGCATTTTCCACAGTCCAAATTTTGTCTTACAGCCTCTACGGAATCCAATCTGTTGCCATTTTATTAAAGCAAGAAATTCTGCCCATGTCGTCAGACGCTATTGAAATACAGATGCAAAAACCTTGCAACTAATATCTAGCATAGTGAGGAGGTGAAAATGTATTGGTTCAGCGAAACTGCCCTTCTTATCTATGGGTACTAATATTGATGTACGCCAACTGTCCGGTAGTTCGCACTATCCTACAAAACTGGGTACTCAAGACCTCAGCCCAATAAACAGGGTTCTCCTTATATATGACATTCACCAGGCCATCTAGGCCAAAGGCCCTAGATGGTTTGAGTTTTTTATCAGTCCCAATATTTCCTCTGCATAATAAATAAAGGTACCATTATTGATGCTAGGCATACCAAGTATGGGTGCTACTTCGGGCAAACCATTTTCCCAGAAATATTTACTGATAATGTTGCATAACACATCTTCTGTTACGCAACACATTTCTTTTGCTTTCAGGTCTGAAAAATATTTTCGATATAAAAACCAGAATTATTTCAGATCATGGGCCTTTAAAGCAATACATATTGTTTTCCAATTTGCTGTGTGTAGTGTGCTTTCATAACCCCTTAGCCGATTTTTATATTTACAGTGGAGGGCACTGATGCAAGTACTTTTTCTGCTGGGCAAAGTAATGTATCTTTATTTATTTGACAGCAGTTCTTTTGTAGCATTTTCTTTCTTGCATCATCGTTATTATTATTATTATAATGTAACTGGAAACTGCTCCCAAGATGCAATAGATTGTGTTTCATCTTTCCTAGAAGACAGGAATTCTAAAATCAATTGGGGAGGCCATTTCACCTCACCCAAACCTGTAGATTGTGGCGTCCCTCAGGGAGCTAGTTTTTCTCCCTTAGTCTTTAATTTATATATTTGTTGCCTCTGAAACATTCTATCACAACTTGGAATCTTCTTCACTAATTTTGCTGATGATACACAGCTCATTATGAAATTGAGTGGAAATCATTCTATAGACAACGGCAAGCTATCGGTCATCTACAACACCATAGAAAACTGGATGTTAACACACTGGATGTGTCTCAATAGTTCCAAAACGGAACTCATGACTTTTGGAAATGCAAAAGCCTTAAACAATCTTGGCCCAGACTACTCCGAATTCTCTATAAAAGATTCCACCATCAAGGTATCAAATAAGGTCAAAACCTTAGGTATTTACCTACAATCGTCCC
The DNA here is from genome assembly GCF_040938575.1 of Ambystoma mexicanum. NCBI lineage: Eukaryota > Metazoa > Chordata > Amphibia > Caudata > Ambystomatidae > Ambystoma > Ambystoma mexicanum. The sequence goes on from NC_090924.1 coordinate 1,251,030,100, forward strand.
TAGGTGCAGAAGCCCAGACCGCTTATCTTAAGCGAAATTGCCAATATTATCAAAGGCTCCTCTGCCGTATCATACCATTCTTAAACACCAAGAATAGCGCCACGATAGGGAGAGCTACTATTCTGTCTCACTTGGACTTTGGAAATGCATTAATGCTTGGCGCCACTAACAACTGCCTGAAACAATGCCAGACTATCCAAAATAATGCTGTCAGGTCCATTGTAAACAAACCTAAGCGAGAACACATTACTAAGGACAGGAATGATCTTCATTGGCTGGCAGTGAAAGAACGGATCTTGTTTAAATCACTGACCTTAACCCACCGATGTTTCTACGGCACGGCGCCAGCATATTTAAAAAGAAAATTCAGCTGGTATGAGCCAAGTCGCTGCCTGAGATCTACCAAACAAGGATTGATCAATCCCTGTCCCCCAGGCAAAGCCACCGGCCTAGGTCGAGCTTTCCCAAACCTGGCGATCTCTCACTGGAATAAACTGCCTTGCAGCCTTAGACTGGAAAGCAACATTCTATTTTTCAGGAAGCAATTGAAGACCTTCCTCTTCAAATAACTAGGCTTCTACTTCATCGCTCTGGGTCGCTTCTCTTGCTTCTCTTCTCCCTTCTTTTGTGTTGTCCCGGAGTCTTTTTGTTGCGCCCTGATGCTTGCAAGCTTCGGTGCGTAATAAATGAGTAAATAAATAAATTATTATTATTATTATTATTATTATTATTATTATTATTATTATTTGTAATAACACAATAATTTCATCTGGGTTTTCTTTCATCTGCTTCTCACTGGGAGTGAGGTCCTGTTTCCGCCCTCCTGGCCATCTGTTGTTCTCCTGCACATGTGGAGTTTGTGCCTGGCTGCTGACCATTCCATTATGTAGGTGCTCTTTCTGTGCATTACTACACCTCCAGGGGAATTATTGAACCTGAAAAATCGAAATTTGAAAAAAAAGAAGAAAAAGAAAAATAGAGGAAATTTGCATAATATTGTTGGAAAGGACTGTTTTATTTGGCATGTTCATCGTTCAGCAATTTTCTGAGCTTTTTAATACCTGGAGCTGCGTTGCTATTTTGAAAGTACAAGTTTTGTCTTATTTGACTGTTTTTGGCCCTTCCAAGATGGCCGCTGTGGTTTTCTTTGTTGTGTAGGCGGGCTGTGCTGAATCACCTCTCCCTGTGCTGCACTCCTATTGGTTGCTGAGTGTTTTTTCCATCCAATCAGGGAGCGGCAGGCTTCAGCCAGCCCTCTCATCAAAGGCCCACTTCCAAGGCCCCTGTCTGCTCCCTGACTGCTTCCGGAACGCTAATTGGGGTCCTCCCTGCACATTATCCACAATGATGCTGGCACCTCACTCCTCTAAGAAATCCGGACTGCCTTGAATTTGCCTCCAGAACTATGGGTTAGTTCCCTCCTCATGGACTCACTTCTACTGCCTTTGACTATCACTGTTCTTTCTGCTTGTTACTCCCATGTTGTCATCCTTCTGCGCAGTGCTTCCTAAAACCCTTTGCTAACATCCGATTCCAAGATTGAAAAAGTCAAATCTTGCTGTTTTTGCTTTGCTCTTAAAAGTCAAATCTTGCTGTTTTTGCTTTGTGCTAAAAAGTCAAATCTTGCTGCCCATTGCAAAATTCTCTGTATTTTGCTTGTATACTGTAACTTGCCAGCCCAGTGACCTCACCATTCTCTTTTGTCTCACAGCTACCTGCCATAGCCCCCCCCCAGTATCTCCATCCTCTCCTCAATTCCACCCCAATGGCGCTTTCTGTTTCTCCTATCTTCTCCAAGTGCTTCTCCATTGACTATCCTTCCCTTCTCACTAAGTCTGGTAGGAAGAAGTTCAAAAAGGATATCTTGGCCTCTAATCCTGGTCTTTCTATCGCTGACACCTACTTCAATGCTTCCGCCAGGCAGACCCTTACCAACATCCTCTTTGTCGTTCCTTCGCCAGATCTATGGACTCCTCATATGGTCTCTGTGCTCTGCCCTATCTCCTCCTCTCCCATTAATGGTGGCACTCACTGGGAAGTTCTCATGGCTTCCTTAGACTCCTCTAAAGTCATCCGTAATGTCTACCTAAATGGCACTGTCATGGTCCAAGGCCATTAGGCCAATCTCCTCCTCTTTGATAGGCGTTTCCCTCGCCTCATCAATTTCCTCTCATATCCTGCTGTCCCCTCCTCTCCCCCCTTGGCTACCTTGCCTTCTCTCTCCTCTTCCTCCTCTGCCCCTCCTAGGGCTCTTTCTCCTCCGCAGGGTGTGCCTCTGATCTGTACCCCTCCCGGAAGGTCTTTAAGGCTGGCAACCTTCTTCATATTGCCACTCTCAACTCTCGCTCTGCCGTCAAACACTCCTCTGACATCTGCCACCTCCTTGAAGAACTAGACCTTGATGTCCTTGGTCTTACTGAGACATGGTTCACGGCCAGCTCTGTCACGAGCTTTGACACTCTTCTCCCTGATGGCTACAAGATCCTCTCAGCACCCAGAGCCTCCCGGTCCAGTGGGGGGGGGGGTATCCCTGATCTTTCCTGAGTGGATTCCTGCCTCTATCATTCCCACTCAGACCTACTCCTCTTTTGAATGCCTTGTGTGTAGGCTTCCTCTCTCGCCTACCCATTCCCTTACTGTGCTTTCCATCTACTGGCCTCCTGGTCAAATCACCTCATTTCTCTCTGAGTGGGCAGACCTCTCCTCCCCCCTCCTGGCCTATACCACTCAACTCCTCCTCCTCGGTGACCTAAATATACATTTAGACTCTCCTTGCTCCTCCTCTGTACTCTTCCGTGACCTTTGCGACTCCCTCTCCCTGACCATCATCCCCTCTGGCCTGACTCACTGTGTAGGGCACACACTCGATGTCTTGATCTCCTCTGACCTCCCCCTCCCTCTGACCACTCCTCTCTCCTGGAGTGATCACTCGCTCCTCTCATCTCATCTCTCCCTCTCTTCCCCCAAGCCAAGCCTACCCCAACACTGCCACCTACTTTCTCGGACATCCGGCCCATGAAGTGTGTGTCAGTTGAGGCTTTTGCCGCCACTTTCTCTCCCCCCTCCACCTTTGGCTGTCTTACATCCTGACACAGCCCTGTCTCTGCTCTACTCTTCAATTTCTGATACACTTGATGCTCTTGCCCCTTTCATGAGGATCTGTTTGAAGTCCAAAGCCAAGTGCAATTCCTGTTATGACTCTGACCTAGCTACACTTAAACGTAAGTGTAGGGCAGCTGAGAGGAAATGGAGGAATTCCTGTTCATCCTCTGACAAACTGGCCTGTCGCCTGCTACAAAGGCAATACCGACTCTCTGTCCTCACCAAGAAGAGAGTACACATTCAAGCTCGTGTCTCTGTGGCATCTAACAACTCGGCCAAACTCTTTAAAATCTGCAAGGAGCTGGCCAACCCTGCTGCAGTCTCTACCCCTCCTGTTGCCTCCCAGGCTCTTTGCAATGCCCTTGCCTCTCACTTCATTTCAAAAACCCAGGACATCCTGTCCACCCTCCCCACCCACACCCCTCCTCTTCCCTCTCCATCTGTGCTTGCTGACCCTCCTTTAGCCACCCTCCCACCATCCTTCTCGTCCTTTCCTCTTTTCACCCCTGATGAGGTTGCTAGACAAATCTATGAAAGCCTCTTCAAAACAAGTTCATCCCTGTTCCTCTAAAACCATCAAGGACCACATTGACACCCTCGCACCGGCCCTTGCTGATTTTTGCAACCACTCCTTTGCAGCTGGATCCTTCCCCTCCCCTCTGAAGCACTCCTTTGTGCATCCTCTTCTCAAGAAACCCACAGCTGATCCTTCTTGTCCAGCTAACTATCGCCCAATTTCCATTACTCCCTTTCTTGGCAAACTCCTGGAAAAGTTGGCCATCTCTCAACTTAACCTTCATTCCTATTCTGTTGGCTGTCTCCATGACCACCAGTCTGGCTTCAGAGGTGCCAGAAGCACGGAAACTGCTCTCCTGAACATCCGTGAAGATCTGCTCTCCAACCTTGACTCTAACATTCCCTCTGTCCTCATCCTCCTCGATCTCTCTTCTGCCTTCGACACGTTCAACCATACCATCCTGCTCAACCGTCTCTGTGAAAACCTGGGTATCACTGATCAGGCTCTGGCCTGGCTGACCTCTTTCCTCTCAGATCGACCCTCCCCGGTCCAACTTGGATCCTTTCTTTCATCTATCTTCCTCTCTACCTGTGGTGTTCCCCTGGGGTCTAACCTTTCGCCCAGGCTTTTCAACCAATACCTGGCAACTCTCACCCACTGCATTGCCATTTTCTGCTCAAATTTCCAGTGCTACGCTGACGACACTCAACTCATTTTCAGGCTGCCCTCTGCCACCTCCTCTCCCTCTCTCATCTCTGATTGCCTAACTGCCATTCAAGATTGGTGTGCCGCCAATGATCTTTGTCTGAATGCCAGCAAGACAGAGATCCTCCTCATCGGCACACCTTCACCATCCTTTCCCTTCACTCTCTGGCTGGCCTCCATTAGCCCTCCTCCTACCCCTACCTGCGAGGCTAAGAACCTCGGGGTCATCTTTGACTCCACCCTTTCCTTCTCCGCCCACATCTCTGAGGTCTCTAAAAAGTCAAATTTCCGACTGCACCTGGGTTCAGGGATGGGTGACTCTGAATCAGTCCCCACACCCACCCAGTCTTCATTTGGATCTCTCGGGACCCACTTCTCTTTGGGAAGAATTCCCCCGTACCTGAATGAGAAGATCCTCTAACGATTAATTTCCTTCAAATTGGAGGATGCTAACTTCTTCCCCAAAATGGGCCTTTTGAGGTCTCTGGTTCTCTCTAGCTTGGACTATTGTAACAGTCTCTTTCTAAATCTGCCTCTACTCTCCGCCCTCTGCAACTAATCAAGAACAGGACTGTGAGACTTGTCCTTGGCCTCAAGCCCTGGGATCGTATCTCTCCAGCTCTGAAATCTCTCCACTGGCTCCCAGTGGATGCAAGGATTAAATTCATAACCCTCTGCATTGTCCACAAGCTTTCTGGGGCCTGGGTCGAAAATACCTTCAGCTATCCCTCCGCAAATACCTCCCCTCTCGAGCTCTTCACTCCTCTACCTCCAACTCCCTCAGGGTCAGTCGTTTTTCTAAGAAACAAGCTGGGGGTAGATCTCTGTCTTCGGCTGGGGCCTCCCTCTGGAACAGCCTCCCTGCCACTATAAAACCTGAGGAGAACCATCTCCGGTTCCGGAAGCATCTCAAGTCGTCCTCTTTTCTTCTGCCTTCGCTCCCCCTCTCCCCTGCTGATCTGTTCTCTCTTGGGACCGTGCACCTGGCCATCCTCTGTCCTTTGGGCCCAGGTACCTGCTCATCCTGCCACCCTCCCGCACTGCCTCCGGGCCACCCCTTGCACTGGGGTCTGTATCTGTACCCATACAGCCCCACCTTTGTCTTCCTCCACTTATCAGACCTACCCTATCTGCTGCCTTAAAACTAGCACTTGCAAATGCTGGCTGCATTATGACTGTTTGTTGCTTTTTTTTTATTGTCATTTATCTGTTTCTCCTCTGCTTCGCACTTTCCACCTCTCCCCTCTTCCATGCACTTTTCCCCTCCCCCCTCTCCCATGCACTTGCGCATTCTCAATGTCACTGGGCCTAGTAAGATCGCTGTTTTGTTCTCCCCTGTTCCCCTCCCTTGCCTTGTCGCGCTCTGAAACACTTGTGTACGAGCGCGATAGAAATAAAATATCAATCAATCAATCAATCTGTGGATTCACCAAGAAAGGTTTTTTCTGGACAAGGTTTCTTCGTATGATCTTCTACATTTCTCCTTGTTTTATGTTCTTAGTATTTTCCCATGTCACACTGTGGGATTGCAGCTTCTCTTTCAACTCAATTCTGGGTTTCTGTTTAGCTCCTGGATTTTATCGTTGTGGGTGGTCTTTCATTTGGAAACAATTTTGGGTTATTGTAAGGTTTAGTAAAGGCAATGCATACAGAGGGTATTCTTGCTTCCTACCCTTGAGTGTTGCTCTCCATTTTACCTATTTATTGATTGATATATTTCAAGTTCACTGTCCAGAGGTCACCTCAACTATGGACTCGGATGAATCTTCTCTTTGTGTTAGAGTTGAATGGGGATGAAAGGTCTTCAGCTCACTAATGGTTATCTGTCTGATCCAATTTTGATATTTTATTATTTTATGCAACAATAGATATCTTGTCTATAATTCTGAAGGCAAATTTCTAAGAATGCAGAAATGTCTTTTCCATTACATATTTCCATTTTGTCATAGTATGTATAGTATGTCCTCATAATGACTGCAGATTTCTGCAGCTTTTGTTTGGCATAGGTAAATGCATGTTCAAGGTGTTTTTTGACAATTCTCAACATATTCCTGAATAGTAGAGGCCTTAATCTTTGTCTGTTCAGCATAACAGATGCTGAGGTAATATCATTTTACTATCAGTAATGAGTTCCAAAGAGGACCCTAGGGTAGCTGAGGTTTGTGTAGATCCCAGGTCCATTAAAACCAGTGGTAATTGTAAGTCCCAATGTGGTCCAGAATCCACCTCAAACTCCTTTAGAATACCAACAATTGTCTTGTCATGATGGGCTACCTCCCTCCATTAGATGTCGGGGGGCAGGTAATATGTAATTTCCTCTTCAATTCTAGAATTCATTAAATGTTTGTCATCATGTCACTGGTAAGGTGCCTAGGCCAGTCAGACTCAATACTTTGAGCAAGAACAAAACAAGAAAAGATGTGGTTGAAAGAGTGTCAGCAGTCTCTGTCTTACAATTTGTGTCTAGGAGACATCACTCCATTTGGTAAAGAGGCAAGTAAACATTAGCATGTAGTTATTACCACAGTCCAAACAATTCACTGTTCCAAAGCAATTGATTTATAGATCGAAGCAACCGCATGTCATTCCTCTTTTCTGTAGAATTGCCCGTTAATGGGGACAATTCAGTTGCAAATGAGCACATACCACACACCTTTCAATATATGTTTAGGTCTTGACCCATATGAAGCTAATAAGCAACCTCATATAGGTTATTGTCTTTTGAAATCCCAGGTGAACAGCTGTTGCTTCATAATGGGCAAAGAAATATGTAGTCACTAAACACTGATCGTAACCACACTGTGGCTTCCTGACCAGCAGTTCATCGTGAATTTTCAAAATCCATTAGAATCTAATGAACAATTTCATGCCTTTCTTCAACTCGTGATCTTTTTCAGATACAGGAAGGTTTTATGGATCTTGTTAATATCTGTCACATTTTCAAATGAGTGAACTTTTTAACAGTAATTAAATTGATATCTGAAGTATCTCTACTACATTGAAGCGTAGAAAGTTCACCTTCGGCACAAGATTGTGATTTAGTCAAAACTATTATTTGTATTTTTTGTATTTCTCCCCGGAAGTGTTCCATATCAATTGAGTTCCCCTTTAGAACTACAGTTTTTGCTAATTCACCAGCCAAATTATTACCTGCTTTGTCAGGACTCTCTGTCATAGTCTGACCGTTAAATCCTTTTACAATAGATTGTTATAACGATTGTTATTCCAAAATCAGCTATGATTCAGATCAGCTTACAGTGTTTTAAGGATCAATATCAAGCATATTCTGAATTGGTAATTATCAGCAGTTCCTGGAGTTGATGATTTATGGCAGTAAAGACAGCTTGATATATGGTTATCCCACTGGTACCTGGCATTGCCGGGGACCAATTTTATAATAGGTTGAGGGCTAGGGGCTGTCATTCACCCAAGCATAACTGACACAACTACTAAAGGCCTCTCTTTATTTTTAGAAAGGGCACTATGCAACAATAAAATAAATTTAAAAAATGCACTCCTTCAGTTCCAGTTAAGTAAGTAGGTACCCTTTTGGGATGTCACACACACTTCCTATATCCTGAGGTGACTTCAATAGCTAGGAGACTGTAGACATTGATATATCACTTTAACACGTAATGTAATACTGAGGTTGTGGAAAAAGGAAAAGGATAGGGAAGGAAACAATGGTTAACACGTTTTCGGAACAGGTAAGTCCTTTGCAATCCCCCAATGAAGTATAGGTTAACCCTTTCCCAGCTATTCGTATGTATGACATTTTGAGGGACAGATAAACACAAAGTCAGAGGGTCAGTTAGAGTCTACAGGGAGCCAGGACAGCCAATGTCAATTGAATAAAATCTAGGTGAGCTGAGGCACTTCTTGAAGATAGCACAAACATTGTGCACAATGTTTTATAGAGAGTTTGTAGGAAAAGAATCACTGTTGGGCCACAAGCGGGGATGCTTGTGAAAAGCAAAGATGCAAGCAACTCTGCAAAGGGCAGCTACTGTAAGTCTCTAGTGAGAGCAAGCAAGCCAAACACAACAAGATGTTTGTACCTATAGTTAGACAGTTCCAGAGGTCTGAAGAAAAAGGTCCCACTGGCATTTGTTCCTGTCGCAGTCGTGCAGATCCTGTGTTCCTGGGCCTCAGTCATGGGGACAAGAGAGAGGACATCTGGGGACTCCTGCACTGCGGTTTGAACGTCAGTGGCAGCAATGGGATTACTCCAGATCAGCAGCACTTTGAAGTTTCATCTGCTGGCAAATAGTACCACCTTTGCTTCTGGTGTCCAGCACTCTGTTGAGGTGTCTCAGGCTTGGGTTGTCCTGCTTCCAAGGAGTCCTTAAAATCTTCCTGGAGCTCGGGTCTGGCTTAATGATGATGCACTCATTCCTGGTGTTCCTATTCCCTGGCACTCGGTTCCAGCAGCAGCAAAGAAGTATAGCCAGCAGGGAGAAGGGTTCCAGTCAAGTTTGTCTTGTGGTCAGTTGGTCCCACCAACCCAAGGGAATAAGTTGTCCATTCTGGGCTTCTCTAGTTGATATGAAATTTGGAGCTTCAGCACTGCAGCAGGGTTTAACCAGACAAACCAATGGTCCAGGAGGGTGCAGCAAGTTTCTCTTCCAGTTTTTTCTTTGGTTCCTTCATCCAGTGGTCGACTCTGCCTTGCTTACAAAATATTCCACCTTTTATGCAGGTTTCTCCCATTCATTCACAGCCTTGTGGTCCCTCACACAGCAGGACTGGCTGTCTTCCAAGGACAGACAGCCAGCCAATCACCTTGGGTGCATTCCTGTAACCATGGAGACTAAGCACAGGGAGTTTCGGGAACCTCTCTCACTTACTGCCCTGCTAGACATGCTGAATCCTGCCAAAGACAAAATGAACAAAGGGACCAAACCTTGTTTGCATACAGAGTAAAACCCAAGAAGGACCTCACAAGCAAGAAATGGCAAAGAAAGAAGACCAGGTCCATTTTGACAAAATGGGCACCCATGGGTGCAATATTGCAGCTGAGGATTCAGCCTGCACTAAAAATACACAATGGTAGGAAAATTAAACCACTGCCACCATCCTTTAATTGTAGTTAGGGTAACATAAAATTGTTACAAAAGAAAGTGAACAAAAGGGGATACTAAGTAATCCCCCAGCACTCCACACATGATGGTGTGTGCTGGGTACACAAAGAGAAAAAGGTAAGTAAAGTCAATTTCACTTTGCTACTCTTGGAAACAGTAGTTTCGTCCAAGAGAAGGTATTTAAACCTTAAGAGAAATCCAAAGGATTTATCTGTGACACTGCACTGAGGGTGTTGTGTGTCACAATACAAAAGGTGATGCCTATGGAGTTTAGTTTGTCAGACTCCAAAACCGAAAGAAACACAGAGTGCAAATCATAGAAAAATACATGAGAGAGTGAGAAAAAGGTCTCACTCACTCCAGGATTGAACTTCAAAAAAGTCAGTCAAAAGAGCCTGGCATATCTAAGGTAGAAGAGAATTAGCACAGAAATGAGAATCCTCCCTAAAAATCTCCATACAGAGTTCTTCCACAGATTTACTTTATATAAGTAGGTCATCTACATATGATATGATATGATATGATATGGCATTTGTAACGCCCCTCTACACAAGTGTTTCAAGGCGCGAAAGTTGCCAAGTTCCCTTATATATAATAAGCATATGTAATTAGTTCCCATTGTTAATGTCTCCAAACAGCATGTGATTTCAACAAAACTGCTGTCTCCTGAATGTAATGGGAAGTATTATATTTGTTTTCAGAGTATTGACAATCCAATATCAATTTATCAAATAAAGAGTAAAGTATACTCTAGAACTTTGATCTGTGCAACCCTGATCAATGTAAGGAAGAGTCCACATTGAGATGTGTACCCTCTTGTTTAGCAACTTTAGGTCTGCACATAATCCACACTATCAATTGGTTTATATTTGTACTAGTACTGAGTTGTTAAAGGTACTGTGGATTAGATGAATGATCCCACAGGATTCCAAATTGCTGATCACCTCTGCGAGTGATTCCATACCTGAAAGATATGTCTTCCCACATTCATTTATTTTAATCAACACAGAACATGTTCTGTAATTCAGAAACACTTGTCTCAATTGTTGTCTTTGTTCCTCTCTCTCACACGCATCAGCCATATTGATCTGTTCTTTGACCATCTGACAGAAACCTGGGAATAGTTCTGGAGTGGCATTTTCTGAAATGTCTTCAAGTTGTTTGGAGATATCCCTATTTATGATATGTACCTGCATGGATGATTCCTTAATGTCAAGGTAGTGACTGGTAACCCAGAACACTATTTCATCTTTCAAGGTATTACAGGTAAGATTTTCCAATGCATAGGGGCACCAAGAGTATACCATGAAATTCCTTTGAAAAATGTTTGGAATGCAAAAGCATGACTTCAATGGTATCTTGAGACAAAATGACATTTTAGGGATCATTATTGTCAACAAATATCCAAATGGTGTATTCAATGTTAGCATACATGAAATCTACTAATGGAGTAGGAAGTAGGCAAATCTATTTTGCTGAAGGATATCATTTAAATAACTTTAAGCTTCTTCATTAAAACAGGTTTTTCATATTCTGATCTTTATCTGCAAGGTATATTGTTGGGTATTTCCAGGAATAATAATATATTCCCTTGTTTTAACTTCAATGGCATAAGGTGGAAATTGATCTGAATGATATCCCTCCTCCAGATCATTGAATTCCATCAGGTTTCTCCCAATTCTGGCCCAGACTTTGTTGTTAATAAAATCATAAATAAATGCTGATATCATGAATTTACAAATGGAACATCATTATAATCATATGTTTATTTTGGATATAATAACTCATCCTTGTACACAAAAACAAATACACAATTTCTATCAGCAATTATATAGTTTGCTCAACAACAATAACAATACAAATAACGGTGAGTGTATTGACCAATCATGATCCAATTAAGCAATAAGTGCTGCTTGGCTCTATATGGGGGAGGCAATAACTATTGCAATGCTAGTTTAGAAGATCTCCCACCCCATTTTTTAAAAATTGGGAATATCAAAAACATATAGATTTGGTATAGCAAGGACAAAGGGGGACGAAATGCAAACAAGTTTCCTATGGCTTCCCAAGAACTCCTTCTTATCTTACTTGTATTTGTATTTTATACATTTTTTCAAGTACATGAATGTAATTTCTGAATCAGAAATGGCTTACAATATCACATTTATGGATGGCAGAGGAATTCCCATAAAGAGTACCTGTACAAAAGTATGATAGTGGTGATACAGTATATGAGGGTGTAAGAAAAAGTGTGACATATATCGGGGAAAGAACAAAACAAACAGAACAAATATATAACAACACGTGACTTAAAAAGGAAACATTAACCTAAAGGGCTAAGTGCTTCAAATGTATTGGAGTACTATTCAAATAAACAATATTACATGAGTATGTGTCACTGTAGGCAGAGGTCAGGAGAGATAAGGGGCAGATGGGTGAAAGGGCAGGGGTAGCTTCCGCCTTACCAAATAAGTAATGTTTAAGCAGAACTTTGAAGAGATCCACAGTTGGGCTGGATTTGATTGTTATGGGCAGTTGGTTCCATTGGAGTCGGGTGGCTGGGATAAAGAGCAGAAGTTAAAGGAGCCCCAAGGAGGACATGGGATGTTGAAGATGATTGCAGAGGAGGGTCAGAGGGAATGAGATGGTGAGTAAACTGAGATACAAGCAGACATGAACTACGGAGAAAGACCACTGATAGCTTTGTAGACTAAGAGAAGGAACGTCAAAAGAGAATATTGTGCATGGAGAGCCAATCAACATGTTGGCACTAGGTAGACGTTGGGGAAGAGTTGGGTAGGTTATAGAGAGTTTGGGTGGCACAGTTGATGATTTTGTCTCATGGGAGGAAAGAGTAGTGAGGAAGTCCAAAGAGAAGGTTTGAGTTGTAGTCAAATGTGTTAAGCATTTGAACAGAGATTATAGTTTTTTTAGAGTGCTTAGTAAGAAAAGGGCACATTTTCTGAATCTTGAGGAGATTATTATGTGCAGAAAAGGCAGTGGTAGTGATGAAATGATGCAGTTGTAGGTCACTATCAAAGAAGACCCTGAGATGTCAAGCACTGGGTGATGCAACAAGAAGGTCAGGCAGGAAGAACACAGGTGAAGGGTGGATGGCATTGGAAGCAGTTCAGCATGAGACTGTACAAAGCGAACCAGTGATGAATAGCAGTGAGACCATTCTTAATCCATTCTGAGGTGGCTGGCCTGCAGGAGGCAAAGGAGAACAATATTAGAGTGTTGTAAGCATAAAGGTTATAGTGAATGAAAAAGTATCAGATAAGTGATCCTAGTGTAGATGTATAGACACGGAAGAGCAGAGGTCCTAGGACTGATACTTGGGGATGCTAACAGGGAGATGTGTGCAGTCAGAGGTGTAGAGGAGGAGTCAAGTACGCCCACCAAAAGCTCTGCCCCCATGTTGCCTATATGTTGCGAACCGGAAATTGCGACACGTGCAGTAGCTGTGAGAATGCCTGTACCGCAGAGAATGCTGGAAACATGGAATCCATTGAGAAAACCTTATATGCATGCAAGAAGATATGGTGGTCTTCTGGGTAAGGTCCCAGAGGAAGTATGAAAACAAGCGAAAAAGAAGACAGTGACTTAATTTGGAGCAGAGCAGACGCACCAAGAAAAGATGCACAAGGTAGAACAACATAGACATTCTATAAGATCTGAAAAGAAGGTGGTAAAGAAGAGCAACATTTGGGCTCGAGATGAAGATGCTCATGTTATAGAAATGCTGAAGAAAATGCTAAATCAGTTTATACTTGTACAGATGCAGTAACGCAAGTAGACAAAATTATCTTAAGGCTGGCTACATAGTGAATAGTTGCGGTGATGTGCCAATGTTTAATACATAGGAATGTATAGAATATGGATATTCCGCAATGCAGTTTAAGCAAGGCTTGAAACCCTGTGATTGGAAAGGGTTTTTCAGTGTGGCACAGTTGGGAAATAACTAAAGCCGATGGATAAATACAAGAAAGGCTTGCAGGCCCAGCATCAAGAAGTCTAGGCCACCGTGAACCTGGTTGTCAATCCATTGGTTACATGAACATGAGAAAGAAACAAACTTCTGTTCGAAGTGAAATGGAATACACTGAAGGCGTCAAGAGTTCATCATTTAATAATATTAAATGCTGCAAATAGCTTGAAAATGCGGTCTCCAAGTCACATGGTCAGATAAAAATAGACAATGGGTCGAGCTACACCAAAACTAAGAAGATACTCCCTTTTATTCCCAGGCACAGCGAGCTTCTGTGAGGCCAAGTTCAAAGCCTTAATTGACTGGCAGACTGCAAGAGTGATGATAGATGTTGGGCTAATTAGGTGGGGAGGCATGATCATGCCGACCCTCTCTGCGCCTGGTATGGTACCCTGCGTGCTGCAAGTGTGTGGAATATTCCAGAAGGGTACAAGAGTGCCAAACCAATTATAGAGGGCCACGTATCAAAGAGCCCTATAGTTTGTATAACCAATGAAGTGTTGAATATTAGAGTGACACGGAAGATGACTTGCACTTGGGATGGGCTTAGTTGCCCACCTGATAGTAGAAACCCAATCACAACCCCCATCAGTATGGAAAGTATACATCCCCAAGAAGGTTTTTGTAGTTTTGCATGTAGTGTGATGTCACTTGTAACACATTTTTACAATAAAATTTGTGTTTTTTATAATATGCGCTGAGAGAAATCGAGCAAACGTCTGTGTTGTAACTCCCTGTTTTAGACTATTTCAAATAAAACAGACCAAGTTTTGCCGAATTCCTGAGTTGGTTTTGATTATTGATGTTTGAGTAAATTCTGCATCCCCATCTATCTATAAGTATTGCTACCTCGTCTTAAAGGACCTCCGATCTATGGGTTCATGTCATAGCAGTAGTAGGATGCTTAAAGGTCTGTCGACCGAGTAGGCTTTTAAGGATCTCAGAAATCTCAGTTGGATGACCGCAAGGCTTCCTGTGGATAGCGGCCAAGAACCAAGATCTTTCAAGACAAACAAAGCATTTGGGGCGGGTCCCTCTTTCATGGAATTCCCCGCCCGGTTTCTATGGGCAGGTGAGCGGACCGAAGGCTAAGGGGGCCGGTTGAGGAGGAGAATATCCTGAGGTTCAGGAGTTGAAAAGCGAATGGTGAGTAGATTGAGAGAGGTGGCATCATTTATTGTGTACTGAATGGGCGAAATGATAATGGGGAGGAAGTTATGGAGGGTTGGTAGGGTATTTGAGTTTATGATGAGGAATGCAAATGAAGATATATGGACGAGGAGCGATCGATAAGATAAGCCCAGAATCCTACGTCCATGGACGTATAGAAGAAGTTGTTTTAGAATCCAAGTGGATATTTAGGCTATGAACAGATAGATCTGTTAAAGAGAACAATTTACACTCCGATCAGAGTCATGTTAGGGGCGAGAATAGCCACAAGGAGTGTTGTCAAAAGTATATGTGGGCCCGCCAGTTTGTCTGTATATTGTATGTATTATTTGTATTAACGATATGATGAAAATGTCGAAGAGCGACAAACAATAGATTGTGGTAAAAAGCTGAGAGTAGATTATGTACTTAATTAGTTGTCAAAAGAATTGATTGAACAAGTAGACTGAAATAAAGTGAGATATAAAGGTTTGGAGCTGCAACGATTGGTGCATGCTCATATTGTGTTATTTTTCTGAAAAGTGTTTCCTGTGAAAAACAACGGTAAGTATTGACAGTCAAGTGTGATTAGTCATGATGGAGGATGTTACTCCACTCATGCACCTGTGCAAACAGCTGCCAAAACATGCATCCAAGCTTAAGCAATATAGTGCAGAATGGGTTCAGGGCACGGCAGATAAAATGTTCATGCCATGGCCACAAGGGGGATCACTGTTGAAAGCAGTTTTGCAACACATGACCTGCATGCAGCATACACAGGAAAGAAGTTAGATTAGCTAGTGTAGACCTATGGAAAATGTATTAGGAGGAAAGGGAAGACTCTCCTCCTGAAGACTGGATGCTTAACCTATGTAAAAAGGGGGGTGTCAAGCCTTCTGCTCCCCCTACCCAGCCAGCCTGAAATAAATGGCGATTGTACGAAAGACGAGGGAGTGTATCAATTAAGGGAGCTTAAAGCAGCAGCAGGATACAGTAATCCGACGCATATGCTGCATGCGTACAGTACTGATGAAGGTCTGCAAAAAAACTCCAGAAAGAGATGTGATCTCTAAAGTCCCAAGGGACAAAGAGAGAAGTGAACGACTGAGTATGTCTCTAGATATAGAACGAGAAATTAAGAGACGGAAAGGGGAAAAGGATAAAGCTGGTGAGAGAGCGCTCATACAGAACGAATGGATGGGTGGTTAGCTATTGCTCAAACTTGACGGGAAGAGCATTGACGAAGTACGGCAAGGGGAAGATCAAGACGAGCAAGATAAAAAGGACAGGGAAAGAGAGAAACGATTGAAGGAAGATGAGGCTCAAAAAAGAGTAGACAAAGACGAGAGCAACTGTATCAAGGAAAACAGTTAAGAAAAGAGTAAAGGGTGGAAGAGCAAAGAACATATGACAACAGGCAGAGAGCAATCAAACCTAGAAAAAAGGAAACAAGAAGAGGAAGAACAGAATTTAAGAGACAAAAGAATGCAAAGACACAGAAATGACGAGGTGCGTAGGGTAAAAGAAAGAGGGGAAGCGAAAAGGCTGGAAGAAGAAAAGGATTACGGAGGAAGCAAAGAAACAAAGGAAATTTGATAAGGAAATGGAATGAAAGAGAAGGCAGGGGACACGCGACATTGATCGCATTGAAAGAGTGTTAATGGAGCCATATCCAGTAGTGGCATGGGAGGACATAGAGAAATTCCTTCCGTCACAAGAACCTATGCCAGGACCCTCTAGAGTAAATCTAGAGGAGAATATTGAGATAGGAGATATTGGAGACAGAATCTATCAAGAGAGTCGAGAAATAGAGGAAAAAGACAATCAATCTGAAATTGCTCAATTGCGAGGCAAGGAGGGAGGCCTGATTAGTCTCGAACATAAAGCCCTATCTCTGGAGGACAGGCTAACACTAAATAGAGACGAGAAGGAGGATAGTCACATGAGTTGGGGACAAGATATATCAGATGAAGAAAGAGAAACCTTCTGTGGAGAGGAGAGTGGTGTGTGTGGTCCTGAGGGATGTTTTCAGAGAGACAAGGAAGTGAGGTGGTCAGATTTGGACCTACCTTAAGAAAAGATGCCAGAGGCTATGGCGCAGCCAGAGCAACCTAGAAGGTGATCTCTTAGTGAGTGGGGGGACTCGCCACCTTATGTAAGCTTGCTGAGGTCATTACCAGTAAGAAGGTGATCAGGAATCATTGTCCCTACTATTGAACAGGCAGACAATGGGAGACGATTTTGATTTTGGAATTTTGCAGTTTCCTTTGATAGAACAAGGAGGGACCAAACAGCAGTATATTCTGTGGCCTCAGAGGGATAAGGAAAATCTAAGGTGTAAGCTCCCGAGTTTGACTTTGGGTGCAGTGAAATGGATCTATGAATTAGAAAAAATGACAGGAGGAAATACATTAGCTATAGGGGACATTAAGGGTCTTCTAGCAGTTATCCTTGGGGAAAGGGCTGACAACATTTGGACAAGAGCAGGCTACGCAAGTGTCACAGCACCAAAAACCGGGCAAGACAGAGCACTGTTTAATAATTGAAGAGCAGCATTCTGGAAAGCGTTTAGAGTACAATATCCTGATATGTTGGATATGGGAGCTACAATGGCACGAAAGATGCAGGAAGGTGAAGATCTGCTTGCTTACATTCAGAATTTTCAAGAGCAGTGGTTGGAATTAGATAGCCATGGGGGAAATCTATACCTGTATTCTGTCATATATTATGTTAGCGGTTGCCAGACCAGGTACAGAGACAGCTCAAGAAGCTGGTGGGTATGGAGGCAAAGCCATGGCCAAAAATACAGTTGACCATCAGGCACCATTGCCGATTATTGCAAGTGAAAAGAAAGAAGATGCTAGGAAAATCGAAGAAGCTACATTTGTGCAGAATAAACTGTCAAAATATGTTATAGAAGGGGCAATGCTGACTAGTGGAGAAGGGCCAGGATCACAGCAAGTATCAGGTATGCCACAGGTGAATAGCCAACGGCAGACACACCAAAGAGGGAACAGATTTATGCCGAGAGGCAGAGGAGGCTTCCTTGTTAGAGGAGGGTTTCGGAATAACCAAGGGGGGTTTCAGAATATGCAAAATGATAGTCAAGGCATGCGGGGAGCGCCAGTTAGGAGATTCCCTCCTTTATGTTGGACATGTGGAATGACAGAGCACATCGCGCTAATTTTTGGGAGCCAAAGGTATTTGCAGAACGGGAAATTCTCAAGAGGTGGGGGAACAGCTTATCCTCCAGCATATAGCCCACAAAACAGGGACAGGTTCACCCAAGATCAAACATTGTATCAAGCACAGGTAACGCAAACACAACAGGTTTTGCAACCACAGCAAGCAACTTTAAATCTGCCACAAAGGCAGTCACAGCACGCACCCATACAGATACAGCAGAGCGCAAACATGGGACAATTATTGACTCCTAGAGTAGGGGGTGTAACTTTCACGGGAGGGAATCCTTTTATAGGCACAGAAATAGGTATATACCCACAATAGGACAGCTCACAGGGGAACTTGATGTTTTCAGTATTATCGGTGATGCCCAATCCTCAAGAGTAACCGAGGGTTGACGTTACCATAAGAGACAAATCCTTTTCTTTTTTAGTAGACACTGGGGCAAATCTCTCATGTATACAAGAGGGAACATGTTCCTCATCGGTAAATGCCATGAATGCTCAAGGGTTCCCTGGAGCTACAAGTAGAGTTCCTTTTTTTACTGAGAAATTGCCTGTCTCTATAGGACAGTGTGATATGTCTGTCCCATTGTTGTATTCAAGACACACACCAGTTAATATACTGGGCAGAGAAAGTTAAATATGACGATTTCTTTCACTGATGAAGGCATAGTGTTTTCAACACCAGGAATACATTATTTTAATGTGGATGAATTTATCATGGCATTTACAGGGCAAATAGCTCTATGAGGAACGCCACTAGAGCCAGAAGTTTTTCACGATGGGGTACGCATTTCGGTAATGTGACTACCCGGTATATTGGGCAAGATTATGAGGATACCTGATGAATTTTTGTTCAGGCCACAGATACCTATGAACGAAGAGGCAGGATGGGTATTTCCCTTGGAATTACAGACAGCCATAGTGCAAGGAGAATTAGCCATGCTCGATGGTTGGGATCGAGGCAGGCCAAAAAGAACAGTGATTGCTATTGAAGAAGGGTATATATTAACTGACATCACTGACAAGGATTAGAGACGACACGTCAGATGATGAAGTGGTGTTCAAGATGAGCATTACTTATTGGATCAGGATAGAAAGACGAGAGATTGTGCAGAAAATGATGATAGTGCGGCAGCGTCCCGTATTCTTTGATGAAGATATGGATAAAGTGCCAGTTTCTTTATGGACTGCAGGCCCCTATGACGTAGTCCTGTTAAAGGGAGTGGGAGTAGTTAAGATTCAACTGAAGCCAGGGGCAATTTTACCTCGAGTGAGGCAGTATCCTATGTCTTGAGAGGCAGATGAAGGTATTTTCAAGACTTTATCAGCCATGATGGACCAAGGCATTTTAGTGACCTCAGAGTCACCAAGCAATACCGCAGTGTATCCTATCAAGAAATCAATAGGGGGTTCATGATATTTAATTCAAGGCATGAGTCTGATAAACCAGATTGTAAAGGCAGAGTTTCCTCCTGCTCCTAATCCGGCGCCAATATTATGTAACATCCCTTTAGAGGCGCGATATTTCATGGTGACTTACTTGAAAAATGCATTTTTTTTCAATCACATTGCATAAAGATTCTCAAGATTTTACTTTGTTTACATTATGTCAGAGTAAGCTGAAAAGCACATGTTTGCCCCAGGGGTACGGTGAGTCACCATCGATTTTCAATAGGGTCCTTCAGATGGACTTAAGCAATATTGATTTGCCAAGTGTTGTGCTGCATACTGTAATATTCCAATAAACTAATGTCTATTGATGTTACACAATGTACAATGTATCGTACACTGACATCCACTAACCTGGTATATCCCTTTTGATGACCGGCTGATAGGAAAAGTATACCAGGCTGCCCCTCACTGCTCCGATAGTAGAACTTGGAGCAGAGGGTGGCTGTCAGGGAAACCCCTGTGGGGGATAAAACCCTGTGTAGCTTGAGGGCGTAGGTTCGTGTGGTCAGGTCAGCAGAGCTTTGTTTCAGGTTTGATGACTGTAGTACCAGGTGGATTCTCTCTGGCTTGGCTTGAGATTACTGGAAAAAGAATGAACACTTTAGGTGGATGTTCTGTACCGCAGCTCTCTATGAGGGAATTATGTAGGGGATTAGCCTGCAACGTGTTTATCCATACTCAATGAATCCTGATGGAAAACGGTTGGGGCAACTACTTCTGGGGATAGCCTTCTACCAGGAGGGGAAAGTAAGACGAGCATGAGAGAAACCCAGAGATAGAATAAAAAGAAGTTGGGAAAGGAAGAGGCAGGTAAAGATGTAGTGTATCCCACCGGGATTTGCGCATCGTGATGACCCAACAAGGAAGACTGTTTCGGAAGACCCAGACCGGGAATGCTGAGAAGTGTAGTCCACAGATGGCGTTTGTGGATTGTGCACCAAGAGAGAGGCAGGATTCAGTGAATCTGTAAGTATGATTATGATACAGTGGGATGGATACGGGAAGTTTGAGTTTGAATGCTGCCCCTTATGTTACAAAACCCGAAATGGGCCAAAGTATTTGGAGGATAACTTTGACGGGACAAAACCGCAGAGGAGAAAACGTGAGGCCAACCATACCAAGTCGCCCACCCGAATAGAGGTGACCGACATCGGATGTCTGTCCGTAAACTTCTTAATCCGGGACCGTGCTTCTTCCAAGGTGAGTCAGGTGGTCTTATTGCACTGTTGGATGTTATACACGGGCCTGTCAACATCCAGAAAGCATGTGGCAGATGGAACCTGAGTCGGAAAAACTTCTGGTTGATACCCAAAGGTACAGTAGAAAGTACTGAATTAGTAGATGAATGTGTAGCATTATTATAAGCAAATTCCGCCAACTGCAACAATTCCTTCCAATTGTCCTGTGCCGAAGATACATAACAGCGAAGATACCCCTCAAGGGTTTGGTTCAAATGCTCCGTCTGCCCATTGGTTTGTCCAGCATGTTTGTCCAGCATGTTAACAATGTGGTGCATATTTTGCCGATAGGAAAGGAGGCTGAAAAAAAGAGGACTGGTCTGTTAATCCCTAAATGGCTTTACTGTGTATTTGTTGTGTATATATCGCAATAGAACACAATACAGCAGTCACTGGTAATTTGAGAAGAAGGTGGGAGAGAGGTGGGGGAGAGGAAAGGAGGAAAGGAGACTAACATTTCAAATATACTTCTGTCACTCTTTCTCTGTGCAGCCATGATCTAATGAAAACATCTATGGGTCTTTGAAAGCCAATGCGTATCACCATCTTAGTATATTATATTTGTTTTTTTCCAATCAAACCTATAAAAAAGGTTTTTTGTGATTTCAACACTAGACATGCGGGCACAGTTTCAAGCCGATCAATCGCATACTGAATTATGAGTCTGGAAGTGTTGGGATATACCTCTCAATTCTGAACTTCCAAATTGAAACTCGTCTATTGCACATGCTTTTGCGTTGAGGTACGTACCTTCAAACACATGCGTTTGCAGGTGTGATATATTTTCCCATGAGGTCATCTGGCACTCCAACATGGGGAATAATTGACGCAAAATCATGTGGAACTTTCAATTTAGTGCATGCGTTCCACATGTGATAACAGTAATTCCATTTGGCAGTATTTCCGGAGGAAATAGCACTGAGCTTGTAATCAGGCTCATAGACACTTTAGGAGATGAATGGTTGGGAAAGAGTGACGGAATCTAATTATATAGGTGATGTTCAGGCACCCATGTGCAGCTCTGATTGGAAAAGGTTCAGAATTTACACACATACAAGAAAATATAGTGGCAATTTCAATGTTGTGGCCACAAAGGATGGAACATACTCAATAAACAGTGGGATGCAGGTTTTCTTTTCTGTACTGTTTGTGTTTCCCATAGTGTAAAAAGCAGCTCACAACAACTGAATAATGCTTTTATAATTTTAGCATAGTTTTTGCTCTCATAAAATTCAGCATATCGTGTACAGAAATACATATGATGTGCAGATGTTTTAGACTACATTTCCCCAGTCCGAACCAACATAGTCAATGGTGAGAGGTCATAGAAGTCGCTGTCTCAGGTTGCAGACCCTGCATACAAGTTTGACATATTCTTGAGGGATGTGATGGCTATTCACTTATTTTTTCCTTATCAATAGTGCTACCGGTTTAATGCTCTTGTTTGTCTGTGCTGAGAGAGCAGCTCCTTTTCATTGTATTATAAGAACTGCCTATTTAAGAGAAAGTGTGTGCCACAGCATGCCTCTACTCTTTAGCATCGCCTCAAATTATGGCTGATATGTGGTAATATACTGGAGGAGGCAACATTGCTCTTGCAAAGTAACTAACAGGGTAATTCATAGAATTTCGCAGAAAAGTGTCGCAAGCGGCTGGCGCAGAGTGTCCGCGTGCGATTGACTGCGCCAGGCACGTGCGCTAAAACCGATTTCCGCGCACAGCGTATTCATGGATTTCAGGCTCCCAAACCAGCCGTGGCGCAGAGTATCGCAGCGACCCTGCAGCAGCGCCAGTAACGCCCCCAAGAACGCCCTCGCGCAAGGAAAAGCCATCAAAATCGCTAAATCATCGCAAAGGGCAGCGCTAACCCTGGACCAGTCCACAGGGCTGCCAAACAAGGAACGCAAAGCGGGTAACGTGCATATCAGGGGTACGCGTGAAGTTTTACACGCGATTAGCCAGGGCACGTGTATCACAGGGGTACGCAGGAATTATCACACGCGATTTGGCTGGGTACGTATATTACAGGGGTGCGCGGGAATTATCACACGCGATTTGGCTGGGTACGTGTATTCCAGGGGTGCGCGGGAATTATCACACGCGATTTGGCTGGGTACGTGTATTCCAGGGGTGCGCGGGAATTATCACACGCGATTTGGCTGGGTAGGTGTATTACAGGGGTACACGGGAAGTTCTACACGCGATTCGGCTGGGTACGTGTATTACAGGGGTGCGCGGGAATTCTCACATGCGATTTGGCCAGGTACGTGTATTACAGGGGTGCGTGGGAAGTTGTACACGCGGTTGGCCAGGGTACGTGTATTACAGGGGTATGTGGGAATTATCACACGCGATTTGGCTGGGTACGTGTATTACAGGGGTACACGGGAAGTTCTACACGCGATTCGGCTGGGTACGTGTATTACAGGGGTGCGCGGGAATTCTCACATGCGATTTGGCCAGGTACGTGTATTACAGGGGTCCGTGGGAATTATCACACGCGATTTGGCTTGGTACGTGTATTACAGGGGTGCGTGGGAAGTTCTACACGCGATTGGCCAGGGTACGTGTATTACAGGGGTATGTGGGAATGATCACACGCGATTTGGCTGGGTACGTGTATTACAGGGGTACACGGGAAGTTCTACACGCGATTCGGCTGGGTACGTGTATTACAGGGGTGCGTGGGAATTATCACACGCGATTTGGCTTGGTACGTGTATTACAGGGGTGCGTGGGAAGTTCTACATGCGATTGGCCAGGGTACGTGTATTACAGGGGTATGTGGGAATGATCACACGCGATTTGGCTGGGTACGTGTATTACAGGGGTACACGGGAAGTTCTACACGCGATTCGGCTGGGTACGTGTATTACAGGGGTGCGCGGGAATTCTCACATGCGATTTGGCCAGGTACGTGTATTACAGGGGTGTGCGGGAATTATCACACGCAATTAGGCTGGGTGGGTCCTCACAGGTGTTCCCTGTACACCCTCCACAGCCCCTGCAGGCAGCCCACAAAACAGGGGACTACCCTGCACACCTGCTCAGGTCACCCACCACCCCCACCCCCCAGCCACCATGGTCACCCTCCACCAGGCCCCCACTCATGTCTCCCACCACCCCCACCCCCCAGCCACCAGGGGCACCCTCCACCAGGCCCCCACTCATGTCTCCCACCACCCCCACCCCCCAGCCACCAGGGTCACCCTCCACCAGGCCCCCACTCATGTCTCCCACCACCCCCACACCCCAGCAGTGCAGGGTCACCCTCCACCAGGCCCCCACTCATGTCTCCCACCACCCCCACCCCCCAGCAGTGCAGGGGCAGCCTCCACCAGGCCCCCACTCATGTCACCCACCACCCCCACCCCCCAGCCACCAGGGTCACCCTCCACCAGGCCCCCACTCATGTCACCCACCACCCCCACCCCCCAGCCACCAGGGTCACCCTCCACCAGGCCCCCACTCATGTCTCCCACCACCCCCACACCCCAGCAGTGCACGGTCACCCTCCACCAGGCCCCCACTCATGTCTACCACCACCCCCACCCCCCAGCCACCAGGGTCACCCTCCACCAGGCCCCCACTCATGTCTCCCACCACCCCCACCCCCCAGCCACCAGGGGCAGCCTCCACCAGGCCCCCACTCATGTCTCCCACCACCCCCACCCCCCAGCCACCAGGGTCACCCTCCACCAGGCCCCCACTCATGTCTCCCACCACCCCCACACCCCAGCAGTGCAGGGTCACCCTCCACCAGGCCCCCACTCATGTCTCCCACCACCCCCACCCCCCAGCAGTGCAGGGGCAGCCTCCACCAGGCCCCCACTCATGTCACCCACCACCCCCACCCCCCAGCCACCAGGGTCACCCTCCACCAGGCCCCCACTCATGTCTCCCACCACCCCCACCCCCCAGCAGTGCAGGGGCAGCCTCCACCAGGCCCCCACTCATGTCTCCCACCACCCCCACCCCCCAGCAGTGCAGGGGCAGCCTCCACCAGGCCCCCACTCATGTCACCCACCACCCCCACCCCCCAGCCACCAGGGTCACCCTCCACCAGGCCCCCACTCATGTCACCCACCACCCCCACCCCCCAGCCACCAGGGTCACCCTCCACCAGGCCCCCACTCATGTCACCCACCACCCCCACCCCCCAGCCACCAGGGTCACCCTCCACCAGGCCCCCACTCATGTCACCCACCACCCCCACCCCCCAGCCACCAGGGGCACCCTCCACCAGGCCCCACTCATGTCTCCCACCACCCCCACCCCCCTGCCACCATGTGCAGCCCCCACCAGGTCCTCACAATGTGCGTAATGGTCAGCCTCCACAGCCAAAAAGCCCTACCAAGTAACCCATTCACCCACATGGAAATGGAAATCACATGTTACACCCCCAATGTTCATGAAGCAAATGAACCCATGTCCGTCACACACATATTTTCCAATTGAATGGGAAAACACACAACATGACATGCATGAAACCAATGAGATGAAACCACACAGTGAACAATGTAAAAAAAAATGTATTAGAAAAAAATACAAATGCTAAAGAAAGAAAACTAACTACAATGTAAATGTGAAAAAAGAAGCTGCATGTCCGCATAAAAACACAAAACTAGAAAATCTAATCCAAAAAATTTTGTCCAAAGTCAAATGTCAAAACTCTCCGTGCAACAAAGAACTATGTACAAAAATAACAAGGGTCCATCATCACAACTGAACTAAGGAAACCTCCTAAAAAACCTACCTAAATATCAACTATATACAAAAAGTGGAGCAGTGTCCGTCGACTCCAAATAATAATAAGAACGAAAGGAAACCTAAAACTAAAGAACTATATACAAAGGCGGCGGGCAAGTCCAGCGGCTCACTCTGTGGTGTTCCGGGCCAGGGCATCATCGAACTCCTGTTCGATGTCCCGGAGGCGGTCCAGTTCCATGGCCCCGAGGGTCCGCAGGGACGACGCCGTGTCCTCCTCCAACCCCCTGCGGATAGCCTCGAGGCACTCGGCCCGCCTCAGGGCCCTCCGCATGGAGTTCTCCGCCCTGACCATTGTGAGCCGCGCCTCTTCCGCCCGCCGCCGCTCCGCACCTATGGCGTGGCCCAACCGCTGCCACACGGAAGACACTCTCTGTCCTGGGTCCTCCTGCCCTCCGGCCGATGCCTGCCCCTCCGATGTCGAAGGCCCCGAGCCTTCATGGCTCCCACCATCTTGCTGCTGCTGCTGCTCTGCCTCTGCCCGTGCACTGCCTCCTGCTGCCTGCACATCCTCCGCCGGCTGGGGTGCACCTGTTGATGTGGCCACCCCTGCTGGACGTCCGACTCCCGACTGTGGCAGGGATGCCTCCTCCACCAGCCTGGCCGCACTGTCAGAGGCAGCTCCACAGGGCACCCAGGTGACTGATGGGTGGGAAGATGGCACAGAGGACGACTGGCGCGTAGGGGGTCCAGTTGAGGAGGGGGTCGGAACAAGCCCCATCAGACGGAGGAATCCGGTCTGGGTGACCTGTCCCAGCAGGCTGACGTGGTCAACGAGCCATTCGAGATGACGTGCAGTCTCTCCATGAAAAGACTGCAGGTCACCTCGCATGGCCCGTTGACGCAACGCCACACCAGCCAGGACAGGCTCAACCCGGACCTGGATAGCCACGTCCGCAGGCAGAGGAAGGCCAGTTGACGTCAGCTCATCCCCTGCCTGAAAACGGGTCTGGACGTAGGCATCCCTGCTGGTGCAAGATGATGCAGGGACAGGATCGGGGACAGGATTGCACACAGGCACCTCCGCGGCCGCCTGTGCTGCCTCCTGTCCCTGGTCCTGGACTGCACCACTAGCACCAGTGGGATCCCCACCTCCAGACCCCGTCTCTGGTGCTTGCACGGCCTCCTCCTCCACCAGACCCCCCACCAACCTGGATGACTCCGTGCCATCTTCCCCTGTTGGGCCCTGTGGGGTCCCAGCTGCCCCTTCTGCTGCCGAGGAGTCCAACTGCAACCTCCGCCTCTTGGACCTCCCCCCGGCAGCTGCGGCCTGGGACGCGGCACCGGACTCCTCACTCCCCGACGAGATGACAACACGGGAGGGGAGCCGGGCCTTGCGTCTCCGGCTGGCGGTCGGATCCCCGCCGCTGTGCTCCACAGCACCTTCTCCGCCCTCTTCATCAGTTGACGCTGCAGACAGGGAGAAACAAAACACAGGCATCAGGGCACTGTACAATGGACACATACACGCACGACAGTTGCACATGAGTGGCATTGGCAAACCTCAGACATGTCATCACAATCCCCAACACACATGTCATTGCAACTGGCACACATGAGCCATACCACAGCCATATCGCAACTGCCACCACCATCCCTACACATACAACAGCATCAGCAGCCAAAGGGGAGCCATACATCACATGCAACACAGGAAGTGCACCACACATGTACACACACCACCACACTTGCATGCATGTCTACACCTCTGCCAAGTGTCGCACTGTTCAGACGGGCATCCATGTCACATCTGCCAATCAGGCTTCCACATACCGCTGTCACATGCATCCATGTAGCATCACTGTTGCACCTTTGACAAATACACACACATGCACATGTACACAGTGCTCATACATGCAGCCGAAAACAACATACATGCCTGACATCACGGACATGTCTACTTACATACACATTCATCCAAACATGTGTGCACGCACAACTGCATTTGCCATGCAAGCCCACACACACAAGCACCATCCATGTCTCACACATTACAGCCCTCGCATGTGTCAGCCCCACGGCCCTGTACACCCCCACCCATACTCCACCCCATACAAACAGATGTGCAACCGGCACAATGGGGAATGATCACCACACGCCCTGCTCACAACCAGGATGCATGTACACTCACCGCTCGACTCCAGACGGCTCTGCTTCTCTAGGACCTGGACGTGGAGCGCTGGGGATATGCGTTCCAGGACCCCCATCTGTTCTTCCGACAAGTGGCCCCGGCGCCCCTTGGCATCCGCTGCCTTCAAGAGGCGCCGGGCCTTGTTCAGGGTCCTGGACCTGAAGTCCTCCCAGCGCTTCCTGACATGTTGTAAGTCCCGGACTGCCACCCCCTCCGCGTTGATGGCAGTCACGATGTCAGTCCAGATCCGAGTCCGTCCTTCCTTGTCGGCGCGGGAACTTCCAAAGAGGGCATCATACTGCCCCAGGACTTGCTCCACCAGGACACCAACTTCGGTGGCACTGAAGCTGGTGCCCCTCTGCCTCTCTGGCCGGGGGTTGTCAGTGGTCGCAGATGGTGTTAGCCCCGACATGACAACCCCAGAGGCAGGAGTGGGTGGGCAACTGGGTCCTGGGGGTGGGCTGTGGAGCGATGGAATTCCAGTCGGGAGTCTTCTGTTCCAGCAGGGGTGGTCACAGCAACAGCACCCCTGGCTGATGTGCAGGCAGCAAATGGCAGTGCACGTGGGCAGCAGGCAGTCAGGCAGCAGCAGATAGCAGGTGGGAGCGTGCTCGGGGCTCTGGGGGGCAGTAATTCGGCCTTCTGGGCAGGAGCGTGGTCTCCCGTGTGCTCACGCGTGGCCAGCTTGGTACGGAGTGAATTGGCACTTGAAAATCCTGCACGTCAGCGTGAAAACCGAGGAAAGGCCCTTAGCGCGTAAGCGCGTCAGCACGCATACGCGATTCCATTGGACCAAAGGCCCTCAGCGCGTAGGCGCGTCTGTGACGTGACCCGCACGGGTGTTTCCCACACAGCACGTGATGACAGAGCACACGTGGAAAGACTGCACGTCAGAGTCTCATCGCGTGTAATTGGACAAAAGTGCGTGTACACGCGATTGGCCTATGTACGTGTATATGAGGTGTGCGCGGACACTTACACACGCAAGTACGTCAGCGCACCTGTATCCCGGTGTACGGCCATTTCCACCAATCACACGCAATGAGACTCTGACGTGCAGTCTTTCCACGTGTGCTCTGTCATCACGTGCTGTGTGGGAAACACCCGTGCGGGTCACGTCACAGACGCGCCTACGCGCTGAGGGCCTTTGGTCCAATGGAATCGCGTATGCGTGCTGACGCGCTTACGCGCTAAGGGCCTTTCCTCGGTTTTCACGCTGACGTGCAGGATTTTCACGTGCCAATTCACTCCGTACCAAGCTGGCCACGCGTGAGCACACGGGAGACCACGCTCCTGCCCAGAAGGCCGAATTACTGCCCCCCAGAGCCCCGAGCACGCTCCCACCTGCTATCTGCTGCTGCCTGACTGCCTGCTGCCCACGTGCACTGCCATTTGCTGCCTGCACATCAGCCAGGGGTGCTGTTGCTGTGACCACCCCTGCTGGAACAGAAGACTCCCGACTGGAATTCCATCGCTCCACAGCCCAGCCCCAGGACCCAGTTGCCCACCCACTCCTGCCTCTGGGGTTGTCATGTCGGGGCTAACACCATCTGCGACCACTGACAACCCCCGGCCAGAGAGGCAGAGGGGCACCAGCTTCAGTGCCACCGAAGTTGGTGTCCTGGTGGAGCAAGTCCTGGGGCAGTATGATGCCCTCTTTGGAAGTTCCCGCGCCGACAAGGAAGGACGGACTCGGATCTGGACTGACATCGTGACTGCCATCAACGCGGAGGGGGTGGCAGTCCGGGACTTACAACATGTCAGGAAGCGCTGGGAGGACTTCAGGTCCAGGACCCTGAACAAGGCCCGGCGCCTCTTGAAGGCAGCGGATGCCAAGGGGCGCCGGGGCCACTTGTCGGAAGAACAGATGGGGGTCCTGGAACGCATATCCCCAGCGCTCCACGTCCAGGTCCTAGAGAAGCAGAGCCGTCTGGAGTCGAGCGGTGAGTGTACATGCATCCTGGTTGTGAGCAGGGCGTGTGGTGATCATTCCCCATTGTGCCGGTTGCACATCTGTTTGTATGGGGTGGAGTATGGGTGGGGGTGTACAGGGCCGTGGGGCTGACACATGCGAGGGCTGTAATGTGTGAGACATGGATGGTGCTTGTGTGTGTGGGCTTGCATGGCAAATGCAGTTGTGCGTGCACACATGTTTGGATGAATGTGTATGTAAGTAGACATGTCCGTGATGTCAGGCATGTATGTTGTTTTCGGCTGCATGTATGAGCACTGTGTACATGTGCATGTGTGTGTATTTGTCAAAGGTGCAACAGTGATGCTACATGGATGCATGTGACAGCGGTATGTGGAAGCCTGATTGGCAGATGTGACATGGATGCCCGTCTGAACAGTGCGACACTTGGCAGAGGTGTAGACATGCATGCAAGTGTGGTGGTGTGTGTACATGTGTGGTGCACTTCCTGTGTTGCATGTGATGTATGGCTCCCCTTTGGCTGCTGATGCTGTTGTATGTGTAGGGATGGTGGTGGCAGTTGCGATATGGCTGTGGTATGGCTCATGTGTGCCAGTTGCAATGACATGTGTGTTGGGGATTGTGATGACATGTCTGAGGTTTGCCAATGCCACTCATGTGCAACTGTCGTGCGTGTATGTGTCCATTGTACAGTGCCCTGATGCCTGTGTTTTGTTTCTCCCTGTCTGCAGCGTCAACTGATGAAGAGGGCGGAGAAGGTGCTGTGGAGCACAGCGGCGGGGATCCGACCGCCAGCCGGAGACGCAAGGCCCGGCTCCCCTCCCGTGTTGTCATCTCGTCGGGGAGTGAGGAGTCCGGTGCCGCGTCCCAGGCCGCAGCTGCCGGGGGGAGGTCCAAGAGGCGGAGGTTGCAGTTGGACTCCTCGGCAGCAGAAGGGGCAGCTGGGACCCCACAGGGCCCAACAGGGGAAGATGGCACGGAGTCATCCAGGTTGGTGGGGGGTCTGGTGGAGGAGGAGGCCGTGCAAGCACCAGAGACGGGGTCTGGAGGTGGGGATCCCACTGGTGCTAGTGGTGCAGTCCAGGACCAGGGACAGGAGGCAGCACAGGCGGCCGCGGAGGTGCCTGTGTGCAATCCTGTCCCCGATCCTGTCCCTGCATCATCTTGCACCAGCAGGGATGCCTACGTCCAGACCCGTTTTCAGGCAGGGGATGAGCTGACGTCAACTGGCCTTCCTCTGCCTGCGGACGTGGCTATCCAGGTCCGGGTTGAGCCTGTCCTGGCTGGTGTGGCGTTGCGTCAACGGGCCATGCGAGGTGACCTGCAGTCTTTTCATGGAGAGACTGCACGTCATCTCGAATGGCTCGTTGACCACGTCAGCCTGCTGGGACAGGTCACCCAGACCGGATTCCTCCGTCTGATGGGGCTTGTTCCGACCCCCTCCTCAACTGGACCCCCTACGCGCCAGTCGTCCTCTGTGCCATCTTCCCACCCATCAGTCACCTGGGTGCCCTGTGGAGCTGCCTCTGACAGTGCGGCCAGGCTGGTGGAGGAGGCATCCCTGCCACAGTCGGGAGTCGGACGTCCAGCAGGGGTGGCCACATCAACAGGTGCACCCCAGCCGGCGGAGGATGTGCAGGCAGCAGGAGGCAGTGCACGGGCAGAGGCAGAGCAGCAGCAGCAGCAAGATGGTGGGAGCCATGAAGGCTCGGGGCCTTCGACATCGGAGGGGCAGGCATCGGCCGGAGGGCAGGAGGACCCAGGACAGAGAGTGTCTTCCGTGTGGCAGCGGTTGGGCCACGCCATAGGTGCGGAGCGGCGGCGGGCGGAAGAGGCGCGGCTCACAATGGTCAGGGCGGAGAACTCCATGCGGAGGGCCCTGAGGCGGGCCGAGTGCCTCGAGGCAATCCGCAGGGGGTTGGAGGAGGACACGGCGTCGTCCCTGCGGACCCTCGGGGCCATGGAACTGGACCGCCTCCGGGACATCGAACAGGAGTTCGATGATGCCCTGGCCCGGAACACCACAGAGTGAGCCGCTGGACTTGCCCGCCGCCTTTGTATATAGTTCTTTAGTTTTAGGTTTCCTTTCGTTCTTATTATTATTTGGAGTCGACGGACACTGCTCCACTTTTTGTATATAGTTGATATTTAGGTAGGTTTTTTAGGAGGTTTCCTTAGTTCAGTTGTGATGATGGACCCTTGTTATTTTTGTACATAGTTCTTTGTTGCATGGAGAGTTTTTACATTTCACTTTGGACATAATTTTTTTGATTTGATTTTCTAGTTTTGTGTTATTATGCGGACATGCAGCTTATTTTTTCACATTTACATTGTAGTTAGTTTTCTTTCTTTGGCATTTGTATTTTTTTCAATACATTTTTTTTTCCATTGTTCACTGTGTGGTTTCATCTCATTGGTTTCATGCATGTCATGTTGTGTGTTTTCCCATTCAATTTGAAAATATGTGTGTGACGGACATGGGTTCATTTGCTTCATGTACATTGGGGGTGTAACATGTGATTTCCATTTCCATGTGGGTGAATGGGTTACTTGGTATGGCTTTTTGGCTGTGGAGGCTGACCATTACGCACATAATTGGGGATTGTGAGGACCTGGTGGGGGCTGCACATGGTGGCAGGGGGGTGGGGGTGCAGGGGGACATGAGTGGGGGCCTGGTGGAGGTTGAGCCTGCACTGCTGGGGGGTGGGGGTGGTGGGTGACATGAGTGGGGGCCTGGTGGAGGGTGCCCCTGGTGGCTGGGGGGTGGGGGTGGTGGGAGACATGAGTGGGGGCCTGGTGGAGGGTGACCCTGCACTGCTGCGGTGTCGGGGTGATGGGAGACATGAGTGGGGGCCTGGTGGAGGGTGACCCTGGTGGCTGGGGGTGATAGGGGACATGAGTGGGGGCCTGGTGGAGGGTGACCCTGGTGGCTGGGGGGTGGGGGTGGTGGTAGACATGAGTGGGGGCCTGGTGGAGGGTGACCCTGCACTGCTGGGGTGTGGGGGTGGTGGGAGACATGAGTGGGGCCCTGGTGGAGGGTGACCCTGCACTGCTGGGGGATGGGGGTGGTGGTAGACATGAGTGGGGGCCTGCTGGAGGGTGACCCTGCACTGCTGGGGTGTGGGGGTGGTGGGTGACATGAGTTGGACATGGGTGGGGGCCTGCTGGCAGGTGCCCCACAGTGCTGGGTGGTGGGGGTGGTGGGAGACATGAGTTGGACATGGGTGGGGGCCTACTGGCAGGTGCCCCACAGTGCTGGGGGGTGGGGGTGGTGGGGGACATGAGTTGGACATGGGTGGGGGCCTACTGGCAGGTGCCCCACAGTGCTGGGGGGTGGGGGTGGTGGGGGACATGAGTTGGACATGGGTGGGGGACTGCTGGCAGGTGCCCCACAGTGCTGGGGGGTGGGGGTGGTGGGAGACATGAGTTGGACATGGGTGGGGGCCTGCTGGCAGGTGCCCCACAGTGCTGGGGGGTGGGGGTGGTGGGAGACATGAGTGGGGCCCTGGTGGAGGGTGACCCTGGTGGCTGGGGGGTGGGGGTGGTGGGAGACATGAGTTGTTCATGGGTGGGGGCCTACTGGCAGGTGCCCCACAGTGCTGGGGGGTGGGGGTGGTGGGAGACATGAGTTGGACATGGGTGGGGGCCTACTGGCAGGTGCCCCACAGTGCTGGGGGGTGGGGGTGGTGGGAGACATGAGTTGGACATGGGTGGGGGCCTGCTGGCAGGTGCCCCACAGTGCAGGGGGGTGGGGGTGGTGGGAGACATGAGTTGGACATGGGTGGGGGCCTGCTGGCAGGTGCCCCACAGTGCTGGGGGGTGGGGGTGGTGGGAGACATGAGTGGGGCCCTGGTGGAGGGTGACCCTGGTGGCTGGGGGGTGGGGGTGGTGGGAGACATGAGTTGGACATGGGTGGGGGCCTACTGGCAGGTGCCCCACAGTGCTGGGGGGTGGGGGTGGTGGGAGACATGAGTTGGACATGGGTGGGGGCCTACTGGCAGGTGCCCCACAGTGCTGGGGGGTGGGGGTGGTGGGAGACATGAGTTGGACATGGGTGGGGGCCTGCTGGCAGGTGCCCCACAGTGCTGGGGGGTGGGGGTGGTGGGAGACATGAGTGGGGCCCTGGTGGAGGGTGACCCTGGTGGCTGGGGGGTGGGGGTGGTGGGAGACATGAGTTGGACATGGGTGGGGGCCTACTGGCAGGTGCCCCACAGTGCTGGGGGGTGGGGGTGGTGGGAGACATGAGTTGGACATGTGTGGGGGCCTGCTGGCAGGTGCCCCACAGTGCTGGGGGGTGGGGGTGGTGGGAGACATGAGTGGGGCCCTGGTGGAGGGTGACCCTGGTGGCTGGGGGGTGGGGGTGGTGGGAGACATGAGTTGGACATGGGTGGGGGCCTACTGGCAGGTGCCCCACAGTGCTGGGGGGTGGGGGTGGTGGGGGACATGAGTTGGACATGGGTGGGGGAATGCTGGCATGTGCCCCACAGTGCTGGGGGGTGGGGGTGCAAGGGGACATGTGTTGGTGTTCATTAGTTCAAGGAGACATGTGCCTTTGCTGGGGGGCATGCCCATGTTGGGTGGGCTGCCTGCGGGACATGACCAGGGATGCAGGGTAGTCCCCTGTGGTGTGGGCTGCCTGCAGGGGCCGTGGAGGGTGTACAGGGTACACCTGGGAGGACCCACACTGTCAAATCACATGTGGGACTCCCCGGCACCCCTGAAATACACGTACCGTGCAGAAATCGCGTGTAAAACTTCCCGCGCACCCCTGAAATACACGCGCCCAGGCTAGTCGCGTGTAAAACTTCCCGCGCACCCCTGAAATACACGCGCCCAGGCTATTCGCGTGTAAAACTTCCCGCGCACCCCTGAAATACACGCGCCCAGGCTATTCGCGTGTGGAACTTCCCGCGCACCCCTGAAATGCACGGGCCCAGGCTATTCGCGTGTGGAACTCCCCGCGCACCCCTGAAATACACGCGCCCAGGCTATTCGCGTGTGGAACTTCCCGCGCACCCCTGAAATACACGCGCCCAGGCTATTCGCGTGTGGAACTTCCCGCGCACCCCTGAAATACACGCGCCCAGGCTATTCGCGTGTGGAACTTCCCGCGCACCCCTCAAATTCACGCGCCCAGGCTATTCGCGTGTGGAACTTCCCGCGAACCCCTGAAATACACGCGCCCAGGCTATTCGCGTGTGGAACTTCCCGCGCACCCCTGAAATACACGCGCCCAGGCTATTCGCATGTGGAACTTCCCGCGCACCCCTGAAATACACGCGCCCAGGCTATTCGCGTGTGGAACTTCCCGCGAACCCCTGAAATACATGCGCCCAGGCTATTCGCGTGTGGAACTTCCCGCGAACCCCTGTAATACACGTAGCCCGCTCCCCCAGGCCCGATCGCGTGAGGAACTTCCCGCGCACCCCTCAAATTCACGCGCCCAGGCTATTCGCGTGTGAAACTTCACGTGAACCCCTGAAATACACGTAGCACGCTCCCCCAGGCCCGATCGCATGAGGAAGTTCACGCGAACCCCTGTAATACACGTAGCCCGCTCCCCCAGGCCCGATCGCGTGTGGAACTTCCCGCGCAACCCTCAAATTCACGCGCCCAGGCTATTCGCGTGTGAAACTTCACGCGAACCCCTGAAATACACGTAGCACGCTCCCCCAGGCCCGATCGCGTGAGGAACTTCACGCGAACCCCTGTAATACACGTAGCCCGCTCCCCCAGGCCCGATCGCGTGTGGAACTTCCCGCGCACCCCTCAAATTCACGTCCCCAGGCTATTCGCGTGTGAAACTTCACGCGAACCCCTGAAATACACGTAGCACGCTCCCCCAGGCCCGATCGCGTGAGGAACTTCACGCGAACCCCTGTAATACACGTAGCCCGCTCCCCCAGGCCCGATCGCGTGTGGAACTTCACGCAAACCCCTGAAATACACGTAGCCCGCTCCCCCAGGCCCGATCGCGTGAGGAACTTCACGCGAACCCCTGTAATACACGTAGCCCGCTCCCCCAGGCCCGATCGCGTGTGGAACTTCCCGCGCACCCCTCAAATTCACGTCCCCAGGCTATTCGCGTGTGAAACTTCACGCGAACCCCTGAAATACACGTAGCACGCTCACCCAGGCCCGATCGCGTGAGGAACTTCACGCGAACCCCTGTAATACACGTAGCCCGCTCCCCCAGGCCCGATCGCGTGTGGAACTTCACACGAACCCCTGAAATACACGTAGCCCGCTCCCCCAGGCCCGATCGCGTGAGGAACTTCACGCGAACCCCTGTAATACACGTAGCCCGCTCCCCCAGGCCCGATCGCGTGAGGAACTTCACGCGAACCCCTGTAATACACGTAGCCCGCTCCCCCAGGCCCGATCGCGTGAGGAACTTCACGCGAACCCCTGTAATACACGTAGCCC
Source organism: Ambystoma mexicanum (assembly GCF_040938575.1). NCBI lineage: Eukaryota > Metazoa > Chordata > Amphibia > Caudata > Ambystomatidae > Ambystoma > Ambystoma mexicanum. The sequence goes on from NC_090924.1 coordinate 1,251,065,780, forward strand.
GCTCCCCCAGGCCCGATCGCGTGAGGAACTTCACGCGAACCCCTGTAATACACGTAGCCCGCTCCCCCAGGCCCGATCGCGTGAATAACTTCACGCGAACCCCTGTGATGCACGTACCCTGCAAATCGCGTGTGACACTTCCCGCGCACCCCGGTATACATGCACACGTATTTTTTGTCAGCGGGTGTCCGTGTTTGTGGGTACCCCTTTGCACGTCATTTTTCCTGGAGGGCCACAGTATGGGACATTCATCATGGCAGTATATAGGTGCTATTTGTTGGAGCACCTTTTGGCGCACATTTCTTACAGCCGCAGAGACGCTACCGCCTCCTTTCTTGTGGCGGTCGTGTTTGTGCCTGTGCGCTGGTTTGAGCGTGCGCTTTTTTCCCCTATTCTATTCCATGAATACGTGTTGTAGGCGAGCGTGTGGGCGTTCCGCGCACTTGTGCCCTGTACTTCCCCCGTGACGCCCACGTTTTGGCAAGTTGTTCCCCATTCCGAGTGTTACGCCCGTGTTCCGCCTACTTTTATTGCGTGCGCTGCGCTATGTGCGAATTTCGCTGTGGCCTGTGCGATTTTCGCTGTGACCTGGCGCACGCTGTTAGATGGCCTGTGCGCCAACGTGCGCCAACGTGCGCCGCGCACTTTTTTATCGCACATCCGCTGGTTTTCTCGCGCACGGCCTTCCATGAATCGACGTGCGCTGCTTTTCGTGCGATTTTCACACTTGCACTGCGATTTTCGCTATTCCACTGCGATTCGCACGTTTTTGCCCACTTGCGCCGCGCTAATTATTCCATGAATCGGCCTCTAAGACTTTTTGTAAATACCATCACCATATAATCATTTATCATTGCAGTATAATGGTCTTGGCAGTCCTTATAATTATATATTTCTTTCCAAGTGTGCACAAGGACCCCAACAGGCCCATAAAGCTGGGGGTTGCCCAATAGCACTTTTAAATGAGTAGCAGCACCCGTGAGATGGATGGGGATGCAGATTAATACTCTAGCATCAAATCAATAATGACAACTCAATGGTTTGGCAAAGGGAGCCCGTTTCATGACAAGTACAAAAAATTGGGATTTCATGAACATCAGCTGTTGCTAGATCTTCCTTTTCACTTCAACAATTCCAGCAAACTTTATAAAAAACACATCGTTTATACTAAAAACTCGTCATCACAGACGTGTAATGCTTAAAATGTTGCATGCCATTCTATTGGTTCTAGGAAGGTAACTTTAATATAGGTACTATGGGCCTCATTACGACTCAGGCGGTAAGGGGTTTACGGCGGCGTAAACAGCGCCGACCCTTACCGCCTGATTCCGAGGTCCCTTAGCGCCATGGAGGTTTTAACACCTGCTTTTAGCAGGTGTTAAAATCCATGGTGCTAAGGGACCTTGATGTTAATTACGCCGCCATGGTCTGTACTCTCTACATGTTATGGTGCTGGCAGGGGGCCTTTTCCGATGTACGGCTTGATGTCACCAAGGTAGGTCCAAGCTCTCCTTCTTTGTAGCTTGACTGCAGATGGAGTGTCGTCTTCCACTTCCAAGGGAAGATTGATGGTACACATAAACTCTGAACTGAGTTTGTAGTAGTGTCTCCTTCTGTGTTCTGTGCTGCCCTGCACCCTTTTTGTCATCGCTGCAGCTATCCTGAAATTACAGTAAGACAAGATGTCATGAAATTTAAGTAATTTTGCATTTCAGACCCTAAACTTTCTCTTGTTGGCTGGGCATCACATCTAACTCTATCTCGGGGTGTCAGTGGAGTATGCATCCTTCTGCTTGATGCTATTTCTTTTGGCGTAAGATGATGGTTAGAACCAGGCTGGTTTCTGAGTGCATACATTGCCAATGGAAAGCAGTGTAGCCATCCCTTTTTTAGAGTAAGCTTCAACTTGGCTATCCTTTCCTTTACCAAGCGGTTGAGCTTCTCACATATCCCATTACCTTGCGGGTGATGCACCAACAAGATCTGTTGAAAGACTTTGTTAATAAATCGACATGCAAGTGCTGAAAAGGTCCATTGGGCCTTGAGATGACTCCTCTAATGACTCTTAGTATATGCCCAGCCGTGAACTGTTGGCAGATTATACAGTTCACTATAAAAAATGCAACGTGCTCTGTTAAGTTCGGTATAAACCAGTCTTCAGCGATTGTTGCTGCTAGATTCTCTTTTGTCATGTGCGCTGGATAATGCAATGGTTCCAATGCTAATTTTAGCAGAGCTATGGGCATTACTGGTTTACCAGTGCTGTCTTGTCACCACAAGCTTTCGGAAGGGTTTAAAGAACACCCTCACCGCTTCCAGAGGTTCTTCTCCTCCTGTGGTGCTTCCCCTTGGAGTTCCATTTACTGGGTTTGCCTCATGTTATTATAACCCTCAGGTTCACTTCGTGCAACAATAATTTTCTCATTTACATCAGTTATTCCACATCCATTATGGTTTTGCCCTTAGATGCCATACGCTTGGCCTCTGTGTCTGCTGCTTGATTTCCTCGTGAGATAAAATCTGTCCCCTTCGTGTGGGCGGCGCATTGCATGACCGCTATGCCCACTGGGAGCTATAGTGCCTGAATGAGCCTATCCAATAGGGCTGTGTGCTGCACTGGCAAGCTGTCTGCTCAGAGGTAGCCTCTCCTTTTCCAGCGTGTTAGGCCTGCGTGCACTGTCGATGTCACATAGGCAGAGTCACTGTACACCTTCACTTCCTTGTCTGTGTGATTCTTGATGGCAAGTATCAATGCCAATAATTCTGCAGCTTGCGCTGAATAGTGAGATGGTAATCGTGCACTAATGAGAACTTAGATTTCGCCATTTGCCATGTGCTTCACCACAGCAGTGCCTGTGTATCTTTGCCCATCATTTTGATCGATTCTTGAAGAACCATCAACAAAGACAATTTCTCCTTCTGCCAATGCATTTTCTTTCACTTTGGGAATCTCATCTGTGACAGTTGCATCGGTGAGTGTTGAGTTTGACCTTGCAGAAAATTTATCAAGTTCTGAGTTTGCAAGCTTTGCTGTGTTCCTGGCTCTTGCTGTTGCACCGTGTGCTTCTGTTCAACTCGATTTCCTCCTTGCTGTAAAAACACTGGTGGATTCTACATCCCTACCCTTGTTCCTTGGTCATTTTGCACCACACCTTGACTTCTGCATGTGCGTGCTAGATGCCCTGTCATCCCATATGTCCAACATATTGGCGGTGGTTTGATTATTTGCCCATTTGACTTATCCTAATTGCCATTTTGCATGTTTTGAAAACCTCCCTGATTACTTTGAAAACCTCCCTGATTACTCTGCCATCCTCTTCCTCAAAAGCCTCTCCCTCTGGGGTAAAACCCACTACTGCCCTGATTAACCTACTGTTGATTATTGACCTGCTGTACATTCGATCCATCTGTGCTAGTTATCATTTCCCCTTCAATGGCATATTTTGACAGTTTCTTCTGCACTCATTTTGCCTCTTCACCTTTTGTGCAGACTTTTTTCTCCTGCAGCAATCTGCATAAGTGAGCTATTGTCAACTGTATTTCAGACCACGGTTTGGCTTCAATTCCTACCAATTTCTTGAGCTGCTTCTGTACCTGATTTGACAGCCCTTGGCATAATATATGGTAAAACACGGGTATAGATTTCCCCAAGATTCACGAGTTTCGAGCATCCATGCGTCTTGGAAATTCTGAATGTAAAGCAAAGGATCCTCTGACTCCTTCATTTTTCGTGTCATTATGGCTCCCGTGTTAGATGTATCTGAGTATAGCAGTCGTAATGCTTTCCATACCACGGTTCTGCTGTTAAATGGAGCTCCATTGTGTGCAGTATTAACTGTAGTCACGCCAGGGTAACCTGCATGTGTCCACACATCATCAGCTCAATCACCAAGTATGGTGATTAAAAGAACTTTAATATCTCCAATAGCCAACGTGTTCCCTCCCGTCATTTTTTATAGCTCATGTATCCCTTTTACGGCTCCCGATGTTAACATTGGAAGCTTATTTTTCAGGTTTTCTCGATCCATGTGTGGCCATTGAATATACCGTGGCCTCAATCCATTCTTGAGCAACGGGAATTGCGACACATAGCCCTTCATCTCTTCTCTTATCATTTTTCTGTCTATCACAGGGGTAATATTCCTGCATTACTGTCTACCTGGCAATGTGCTTAGGTGGCTCACATAAGGTGGTGGAGACCACTCTGACCTTAAGATACTCCTTCGCGTCGGCCTGACTGTGTGGCTGATTCTGCCGCCTTAGATACAGGCTCACTAGAATCTGACCATCTTATTCCTTTTCCTCCGGAAAAACATTTTTCACATCTTCTCCCTTCTTCTTTTTTCTCACATTCCTCTCTTTCTGCCCAATTCGTGCAACTCCTCTCATCTTCCTCGTTCGTATTTAGTGTCAATCTATCTAGGGACAGCTCTCTCGTTCTATTAACTCAAGAGGCATCCTCAGTATCATACAACTGAGTTCTCTCAAGACGCTCGTCCTCTCCTTTCTCTTGGGGTACTTGTTCTAGCCCTATTTCATCATATATCCTATCGATCGTCTGTCTGATGCTTCTGGTGTCAAAATCATCCTCGAAATTTGCCCTAGACGTGCCTGGTACCGAATAGTACTCAGGAAAGAATTCTTCTATGTCTTCCCAATCTACTACTGGATCAGGTTTTTAAACCACTCCAGACATTCAAGATCGCATGCCCTCTATCTTCGCTTACGTTCTTTGTCGTCATCAAACCCTCTGCGCTTTCTTGCTTCTTCCCGGACCCTATCTTCTTCCCATTTCTTCACATCACTACGTTCATTTGCCCTTTGTATTTCCTCATCCCTTTGTCTTTTTATTCTTTTTTCCCTTATCTTTTGCTCTTCTTCTTCTATTCTCCGCTGTCCCTGCTTGCTCTGATTGTTAGCTTCTCTCTGCTTATGCTCGTGTTTACTTTCTTGCTCCTCGCGATACAACTGCTCTCGAATCTGCCTATCTTTATTCCTGATCCTTTCGTCTCTCAATCCTTTTTCCTTTTCCTTTTCTTTTCGTTGTAAATCATCTAGCTCCCCCTTTTGTCTCACATCTTCAATGCCTTTACCATTGAGTTTCAATAGAATCTGACCCGCCATCCATTCGTTCTGTGTGAATGCTGTCTCATCAGTTCTATCCTCATCTTCTTTCCATCTTTTGCCCTCTCTATTTGTATCTAGAGATGTACTTGCTTGCGCTTGAGCTCCTATTTCTTTCTCACATCTCTCCTTGTCCCTCGGGACCTTGGAGGTGATATCTCTATCTCTGTCTGGGTTTTCGTCACTACTTTGGATAGGTGACTCATACGCCGGGTAGCTATATCCCTTGGCGGCTTTAAGTTCCCTTAGCGAGTATAATCCTTCATCTTTACAGGATTCACTTTTCATTTCAGACAGGGTGGGTGGTGTGGAAGGTGTCTCACCCCCCTCTGTGCATACATTAAGCATCCAATCTAAGGGTGGCTCCTCCTCCTTATCCTCTTGGTACATTTTCCAAAGTTCTAAACTAGCTAGGCGTTTGTCTAACGTTTTGCCCGTGTACGTGGCGTGCAAATATGTCGTCATGTGTTGCAAGACCGTTTTAGACAGCGATCCACCCTTTGGCCATTGCATAAACATTTTGTTGGTGGTTCCCTTAACCCATTCTGCACAGTACTTTTTCAGCTTAGGTGCATGTTTTGGCAACTGCTTACACAAGTGTTTTAATGGTGTAATGTCTTCCATGTCTAAATCTGTTCACCTTGTCTTTATATATAACACTTTGTTATGATTTTATGTTTCTTAACCAACTCCAACAATATGAGCGAGCATCAATCATCGCAGTCTCCAATCCCGTTTTTCCACAATGATATATATATATATTTTCAAACAACAATCATCGATTCATATTATCCAGTGTCTTAGCTAAACAATCACGTAATTTTCGTGCAAATTCTTCAAAAATGTCCTATTTTTTATGACGTCAAAGAGAGAGAAGAAAGAAAAAGAGAGAAAAGAAAAACATAAGACAGACTTGACAGACTAGACAGACTATACAGGCTCCAGCCGGCTACACAGATCTCTGCCCCTACGATTTACCCCGACATGGAGTGTAAGCCCATCCCTTTCAAAAGCATCTTTAACTGCTTTGGTCTCCTATTTTGTCCCACTTTATTCAGGACTTTGTATGCAGGCTTCTCCTAACCGCTATATTAAAGCATAGGTATTTGGGCGTATCCTTTCTCTGTTCAGTTATCTTCCTGGTATCCTCCTCTATGCCCGGGTATCCTCCCGATATCCTCTTTATATTGCTTGGTCATCCTCGAGTCATATATTTATATATATACATTCAACTCTATCTCTAACTTTATTTTTGTCCCGCCTTCCACCATTACCTTCCCTTACTTCTAAGGCATGCATTCTTTTGCCAAAGCGTTCAGTCTTTTTCACTCGCCGTTCGCATGTTTTCCTATCTGGATCCTCGGGATCACTGCCTTCGTCACCGCCTCTCCTGCTGTTGACTCGATTGGCTACTTGTAGAAGTGGGAAGGTGTTGGTGGGTGAAACACAGGTTCCTTCAGACCTTGACCTGCAGGGTTTTTACTTAACTTACCATTACTTAGCCATTGGCAAATGGACTTGTGATACCAAGTGTGCACTAGGACCCCAACCAGCCCATAAAGCTGGGGGTTGCCCAATAGCACTTTATGATGAGTAGCAGCAACCGTGAGATGGATGGGGATGCAGATTAATAGTCTAGCATAAAAGCAATAATGACAATTCAATGGTTTGGCAAAGGGAGTCAGTTTAATGACAAGTACAAAAAACGGGGAGTTCATGAACATCAGATGTTGCTTGATCTTCCTTCTTGCTTCAACAACTCCAACGAACTTCATAAAAAACACATAATTTATACTAAAAACTTGTTATCTCAGATGCACAGCGCTTAAAATGTTGCATGCAATTCTATTGCTCTAGGAATGTAACTTTAATATAGGTACACTATTTGTATATGGTAACTGAGTGAGGGGATTGGATAAACAGCATCAGGTGGGGCATCTAAGCCCTTCCTTCAAAATGGCTACTGTGGACGTCACTAAAAGTATGAAATCTCATTGGTTCTACTAACTATAGGATCCTAGATTACTTGGTCCACTATGATTGGGTTGGCATCAACCCCACTCATACTTTTCCACTAGCTTAGCAGCGTGCAGAATAGGCAGCTAGGTGCAGTGTGCTCGCCTGCTCACCCAGACGTCATCCAATTATTGCTACAATCAATCATCACCTCAGAGGTCATGTGTCAATTATTTCTTTGTGGTTGGCCTCGAGACTGCATCTCTGTCTTGAAAAGTTCCGATATCTGTGCATGGCACTCAGCCAAGCGTAGGTGTGAAAGTTCCATTTCTTCTCGCTTGGCTGGTCACGTGATTCAGACACTGTCATATCATCTCATTCTCCATGCAACTTGTGTATTTGACTTTAGTTTTTTCTCACCACCTGCCTTCTGCAGCTTATCTTGACCTCTCTGAACAGGATACGCTGTTCTTTGCTTCATTAATTGTATCTACTGTTGGTCTATTTCAGACGATACGACCTTGGCCTTTTGGCACGATTTGCATGCGTCTGAGTTTCTCACTGTCTTAGTTTATGTGTTACATGCTGAGGGGCTGTTTTCCTGAGATCTTTAGTAACCTTTGATTGATTTTGCTCTTGTGCATAGTGGAAGTATACTTATATAAAATGCTCCTTTTGAGGTAGATATGTAGAGGTGGCGCTTGCCGCAATCTATCTTACTACTAAGCAACGCAAGCCGCACGATTTTCTTAGCCTTCTTGCGATTCCAAGCATATGCACACGTGTAAACTGGCTGACTATCTTCATCGTGTTTATGGTATAAGCTTCATACATTTGACATCATTACTTCACTTTAGGTTCATGATGTCCCTTATCCATGGTGGTTTGTCTCTTTTCATCATTCGCAGGTTGTCATATCTTCTATATGTGAGTAAGTCCGGGTTTGTGTGACGTCACCATTCGTCTTCCTTTAGGACTTTCTCTGCTTCTTCTAGCATTGCATTCTGATAATCTTCATTCTGTTTCATTTGTCGATAGGGATTCCTCAATGGGTACCTTACTGTCCACGTTTTCTTAGGTGTCCGTACTTCAAAAAGGTGCTGTTTTTCTGATAGGTACTGGACAGAGCCCCACAGCGGCTCTCTGCTGGTTTATTTGTTCATCATACGTCACATATGTTGGTGTGAACGTTCCTGGTACTTCAAAATGGACGGTTGGAGTGTGGGTCGTGGTTGGGACCTCCTCTACACAATAAATTCTATTTTCATTTAAAATGTGCTGTTTGGAATATCTGATGTTTGCAGCAGTTTTATTGGTGCTTGTTTTGTATTAGCTAGTTTTTCTTTTATGTATAGCATTTTCTGTATAACTATGCAATTTTAACATGTATACATTTTAAGCAAAATACTTCATTTAATACATTAAATTGATATAGTTAAAGGCATTTCTAAGCAAGGTAATACAATGCTCAATTTATTGTTCATATGAAATATTTTCTTGGTAAAAATAATTGAAAAATATCCTAGTTTTGTTTTTGCAGTTGTTGATAGTATATTACATGTATTGGCATCAATTAAGGTGTCTGCCATAAAGAACAGGCCCTGCTCAACAACATACATACTGAACCGAATGGTCCTCATGTGACTATTATTGCCTGATTTCTGAGGGTAATTATATACTTCTAAAATTCTACATCAGCAACTGAGACCCAAAACCACTTACAAGCTTTTGACCTTGGATCAATCCGACCTGGCATAATTAATAATGCTGAAACACACCTTCATGCCAAAGTTACCCAGGGACATACACTATATCCAACAGAACAATCAGTTTACAACAGGGCCATAATGGAGCATACCACTCTGAAATAGAACACCAATATGTATTATATATAGGACCATGTGTAGGATTGTTGGCAGAAAAATTAGAATATTGTACCATCAATGCCAGGCTAAAGAGTGCATCAACATTCAGGTCAACATGCTAGTTATAACTGATGGATGTAAGATCTGATAGAACAATGCCCATACACTCATCTCTGGCTGACAAACATGAAGAAGCATTCACACCTTACAATTACGTCTGGGACAACTGAATCAGCTGCTCTACTCAGTCTTTATCTGCAAATATCACACTTAGAAACCGAGCTTAGAGAATGTTTTGGTGTTTGGCAGGGACACTGCTGGTAAGAGCTTCAGAAATTTCAAATACTGTGGATCTTTTTGTTGAAAGTCTACCCTCTGTGTTCATTACTGAAGAGGAGCCTACATATACAGCCTTTTCCGTGGAGCGCGCAGAGGGCCAGAGTGTTTTGGTGTTTGGCGGGGACACTGCTGCTGTTGAGAGCTGCAGAATTTCAAACACTGTGGATCTTTTTGCTGAAAGTCTGCCCTCTGTGTTCATTACTGAGGCAGAGCCTACATATACTTTTCTGCAGAGCGTGCAGAGTTCCAGAGTGTTTTGCTGTTTGACAGGGACACTGCTGGTGAGAGCTGCAGAATTTCAAACACTGTGGATATTTTTGCTGAAAGTATGCCGTCTGTGTTAATTACTCAGGAGGAGCCTACATACACTGCCTTTTTCGCAGTGTTTTGGTGTTTGGCGGGGACACTGCTGGTGAGAGCTGCAGAATTTCAAACATTGTGGATCTTTTTGCTGAAAGTCTTCCCTCTGTGTTCATTACTGAGGGGGAGCCAACATATACAGCCTTTTCCACGGAGCGCACAGAGTGCCAAAGTGGTTGGTTTTTTGCTAAGGACATTTCTGGTGGGAGCTGCAGAATTTCAAACACTGTGGATCTTTTTTCTGAAAGTCTGCCCTCTGTGTTCATTACTGAGGCGGATCCTACGTATACTGCCTTTTCTGCAGAGCAGGCAGAGTGCCAGAGTGTTTTGGTGTTTGGCGGGTTCACTGCTGGTGAGAGCTGTGGAATTTCAAAAACTGTGGATCTTTTTGCTGAAACTCTGCCCTCTCTGTTCATTAATGAGCAGTAGCCTACATATACTGCCTTTTCCACGGAGCGTGCAGAGTGCCAGAGTGTTTTGGTATTCTGGTGCTTGGGAATCAGGATTGGGCGGTTGTCAGAACACAGTCCTCCCAGAATGCAGACATCATGGGGAAGAACACGATGACGCGGCTAAAGAGCCCGTCGGGAGAACGGACCCGACAGCAGGTAAGAAGTATTGCCTTAGGCAATGGCATATTTGATCAAAAATCAGTCCCAGGGCGAAGGCAACCCATCATTACGTTAGGGGTGAGTGACTATAGCCAGGGTGCATTTGCAGGCAATTTGCATCCCCTATTGGAGGCCTCGGCTGCATGCATGTCTGATGCGCATGCGTTGCATGAAATCGATGCGCATCAAGAAGAGTTGCCAGGGGTGAACCAGACAGAGCCCCGAAACCCCAAGGTTGGAAACAGAGAGTGGGAAGGAGCCAAAATGGTAGGAATGATGAGTACCAGAAACTGCCTGGTAAGATCCCTGCCTGTAAGGTTAAATGCAGACATGGAGGGGGTGATCCGTGATGATCCTGAGGTATGAAAAAATCACGCTTCTCTAATCAATCAAAGGAATGAATGGGATAAAGAACTGGGGAAGCACGTATCCAGAAATTCAACCCCAACCGAGATATACGGGCCACATAAGAGTGGCTGCTGAATGGAATGTCAGCATTGACTCTGTTTGCATCAAAGTTAACTAGGGATAGACCATTGAGTGTACGCAGATGCAAAAGTGCTACGTAACTTATACCTTCTTTTAAGACTGTGCTGCCAATATCAATCAATGCGTGATCTAAGGTTACACCTTGCGATTTGTCATTAGTGACAGCATATGCAAGAATTGTTCTCTGCATACGTACATGTCTTCGAAAAGAAGGAAACATGCTATTGTGCAGCCTATTTTTTTTAAACTTCTGCAAATTCGTGAAAGTGGATGTTGACTAACTGAATGTTGTCATGTGGATATGTTTGGAAGCCCACAAATGTACCAAATGCTCCATTGACTAAACCTTGTTCTATGTCAAAGTTACATTTTAGTGTTACTTGCAGTGAAGACACAGAGTTAATACTTTCTGTAAACCGGTTGTGTTGGAGATGGATTTCTCTAAACTTTTTAGTAGTGTTCTTGCATGTTGACCCATAGGGAGTGTCATGCCATGCACGTTTAGTTTGCCTGTAGAGCTGATATGCAGTATGGGTTGAATTTATTTTTTCAACATTATATTGTTCAATTGACTACAGGGTGCAAAGGTTAGCATTAAGGACATGCATTTCATATTTTGTTGAGTTCATTGTTCCATGACATCTGGAGCATATGTTTTTTGTCAATATAGCTCATGGATTAGTCTAGAATTTAAGATGGATTTTGTATCGTTCCTTAGCATTTCTAATGATTTTTAAAATGTTAACATACGTGAGATCTGCGGACTGACACATGTTTTGAGTTAGTTCTTTGTAGTGAAAATGTTTCCAGAGCTTTACATTTCCAATGCTGCTGAGTGTGTTACGGCATTGTTTGTGTCCTAATGTTTTGAAAACAGGTTGACCTTTTACTGGTGTTAACTTTAGGAGGACTCCAAAAACAATAACATGTTTTCCACCAAACAGTTCTTCATACTTGCCTTCTTGGGACTTCTTGCAATCTGAGATGAATAAAAGGCAACACGAGGTTGGAATCCATGCTTACTTCATTTATCAGAATTCTGCGTGCTTCAATAGCAGCTTCTGTTGATCATTTGTAGTATTCTAATTTGTTTTGGTGTTCTACTGGAAGGAGCAATAGTCAGTGTAACATTGCACCTCGTATGTTCTAGGCAGCTAAACCTATGATGGCTGTTACAACACTTGAACTGTTAAATATTGTAGAGATGTGCTGATTATTTTCATTTAGAGCAGTTTGCCAGAACCAGCTTCACCACTTACATACAAGAACAGAATTTTATAATTTTTACAGCTGCAACTTTTAGTTTCATGTTTAAAACCATGTTCAATTTATTCAGTGACTTCTAGATAAATGGTGAATAGTTCATCATTTAGCCGTGATTTGAGCACTGACAAGACTTCTTCGGATTGTTAGATTGATACGCTGTATTTTGTACCTCAGTCATGGCTATTTCTGCTTCATTTAGAATGAATGGTTCTCTAAGTGGTTCTTGGCTTCCTGTATGCGAAGGTTGACTGCCCTTAGGATTGTTTTTATCTAGTAGAGCTTCAATCTCTTCTTCTTGTTTGCATTCATTGTACAACATTTCTTTCTATTGTTTGATATTGACATTTGTTTTAATTCTTTCATTTGCTTTGAATAAAGCTTCAAATGAGTCATAGTCACCTAATCTTTTCTCCAGGGCTTAAAATGTTGCAGTAGGGCCATGTATATGATTAATTAGGCTGGTTTTGGTAAGTTTCACAAGGCTTCCTTCACAAGTTGAGACTGAATATTTGCCAGTTGTCTCATCTGCTGTGACAATGTTTTTGTAGGAGTAGTTTTGGGCTATGTCGTAAAGCCAGATGTTTTCCAAAGCAGTACTTCTATTTGGGTAGTATGTGCCAATTAAATTGTTTTTAAATTGTCCTGGCTGTTGGGATCATTTGTGGCTATTGTTTCAATCTCTTGGTAGGGTTTCAGTACTGTTTTTGGGATGAAACAGGACCAAGTTTTAGCCAGACTATGTGTTCAGATTTGCCATACAAGGTTGTGCCTGTTAAACGGTCTGCAGCTTTGTAGGACCTACATTCTCTATAGGAGAGCCTTTTTTTACTGAAGCTGTTTAATTTTTGTGACAGTGTTTTATCAGATAATATGTCATCCCAGACATCTTTTAGCTCTATTTTCTCAGCTTTGGGTGAGATAGACTGTGACATATCTTGCAACTGCAGTGCAGTTGTCTGCAATGTGCTGTATGGCTCTATTTGCATTCCACAAGAGGGCCATGATTGCATTGTAATCATTTATGTACTTGGATGCTTTGTCCCTTTTAATGGTCTATGTGTTTTTAGGGGATTTGCCTTTTACACTGTGTCTAAGAGAGGAAATCAAGCTATTTACTTGTCCGTTTTTTCAAACTGGTCTAGGGTAGCCAAAGTGACATTAAGTAGAGTATTTACATATTTTTCAATATCTACGTCGGCAGTATTTGCCACACATATGTTTTTGGAAGCATACGATTTGTGTGCTTAGGTCACTATGTCTGGTTTCTGAAGGGATATTGCAGGCAATGTATTTTTCAATAAACTGTAAAACAGTGGCATCAATGTCATGGCCGAATTTGGGAGCATCTTTTATAAAAGCATGTGGATGTGTGCTGCTCCTCTGGATTGATTTTCTTTTCTGCAAAAGAAGTGTTCCACTTCTCCCAGTGGAGGGGTAGTTTTATTGCAGATGAAGTGCAGCATGGTAATTAAGTTATGGTGAAAGTACCTTGATATATTGTTAGGGTCAAGAGGATGGAATTCTCCTGGTGTTTCTATATCAATTCACTCTTTATTTTGGTTTGCAGTGCGTATTAAGTCAAGCAAGTCATCCCATGTGTATTCTGCACAACTTAAAGTAACAAACCATATAGTTGGGCCTAGGTTCCTTATCATACAACGTACATCAGAGTGATGTTGGAATCGGTATTTTTTGTACCATGCGTGGTTGCCATGAGATGTGTGATACTTGACTGCAAAACGTCATCTTTGTCTTTTATCGTTTGAAGCAGTTGGGTAGCTAACATGTTTAAAAAATTAGAGCCTGTTTTTAATGTGTGTGGAACTCCATAACATAGATTGCTAGTCCACTTTCGAATAGGAGGTGGAAAATGTATTCTACATTGTATCTGAATCTGGGGTCTTCAGAATACATTTGTAAAGAACAATATTCTGATGCAGTAATTTGTGTGGATCTTTCATCATATCTTCCTCCTTTTCCTGTAGGAAAGAGTAGAGGAAAAGAACATGCTTCTACACTTTTTTGGATTCTTTGGCTTGACACATTTGATATGTTCCTAATGCATCTTCAATGGTGTCTTTGGAGTGTAGTATATGAATTATATACTGGTCTAAAATGTTGACTGCAGTAACATGATCTACACTTTCAAATTGGCCAGCTGCTGGTAAATCTTGAATTATTAAGGTGGTTTCTCTTATGTGCTCCTTAATGTGTATATCTTTGTAGTATTCATTGTTTTGTTTCAGGTATTGTAGCTCTTGTCTACTTTTGTTTAAGTCGATTTGTTGTTGCCAAATTCTTTTGTCTTTTGTTGGTACACCAATAACTAGTACAATCAAATACTGTGTTTGTTGGAAAAAAGAAAGTTTCGGTTAGAAAGTTGTGGAATGTATATGTATGTATTTTACATGGGTGTGTCGGTGTGATTGTAAAGATGAATAGAGTACCATGTGATTGTGTAGTGGGATGATAGGTGTGGGTGCAAAGGTTGTAAGAGTAAGATCTGTACAGGTGAGATGGGCTTGGATTAGTGAGTAAGGGAGTGGTGGTGTAATTGAATAAGAAGGGACATTATGATGTTTTGATGAAACAGTGAGTGTTATAATGGATGTGCTTACATGGGAATAGAAAGGGTGTGAATTTTGCAATATAATGAGCAAGAGTGAAATAAGTGTTCATTCAAAAAGAATACTGTTGGCTAATATATAGTGAAATTACATTGTTACAATAAGAAAGCTATACATGTTACAGTAATGTACTTACTTTGCACGGTGTGAAGAGTGTTCCTTTTTTCGGGAGCTGTTTTCAGCAATCCTCCTCCTTCCTGTAATTGTAAAAGAAAGTTAGTGGGTATATGTGGTAGTCGTTAGGTACTTTTAGTAACAGAAGTTGTTACTTATAAAGGAAGGGGGGGTTGTGTGAGAAAGAGTTAATAAGGTTGTGTTACGGGTGGTTTAATAAAGTATGGTAACTATGTTGTTAGAACAAATGGAGTATGAGTAGTGATGTTTGGGACATTAGAGGGAACAGGGCAAAATAGGTGTGAGAAAAAGGTGCATCTCTTGGTTATTTTAGTGCTGCTGATTTTAATGAAAGAAGTGATGTTTTTGTGGTGCAAATATTTTAATGTGTTGCAGAGTTTTTAAAGAATTGGGAAACTGTGGTCTAGTGGTACTGCAATGGTGGATTGTATTTGAAGCAGTGTTTGGTGTCTTATAGTAGAAGTTGGGAAAGAAGAGTACTTTATATGTAAGGGGAAGTGTTATATATAGATACTTTGGCGGTATACAACTATGTGTGAGCAGGTGGATAATGGTGTCAGTGTAAGGGGTCTAATGAGTGAGGTTGGAATGTGTGACATTTAAAATGGAATGAAAAATGAAAAGGCTGAGCGTTTAAAAAAATTGAATTTTCATGAAAGCTAAAAAATGCATAGATCAACACAAGTACTCATGTAGATCTGCGCCAGTTGAGTTTTTAAACAATAATGTTTAATCAGAAAATCATCTTAATCTGGCCTTTGGCCATTGTTGTTTAAAAACTCAACTGGTGCAGATCTACATGAGTACTTGTGTTGTTCTATATATTTTGGTGGTTTGGCTCTTTTCACCACCTTACTCACTAAGACATGACAGTCAAGAGGATCCTTGAAACTAGCAAAAGATAACAGAACAGATTAAATATTAAGCAGCAATTGGAAAGGTGTCACCAACTAGACCAAACTTCAAAATCCAAGGCTTCAGTTTTATACTTAAAAAATGCATAAGTGCATTCATAGCAGCACTGTGTGTAACTTTTTTGTAAAAGAAAAGAAAATCAGATGGAAACAATTTGTAGAACATTTTTAAGTGGCAGTTGTCTGGAAGCTTAATATGTTGGAACTACATGTAACCTTGCCAATATGATGCATTCCAATGTATAGGTGCTTAGTAAGCCACGCCCATGCAGTACAACAAAATCCTCAAATGCAAAATCACCCAATGAGACGTCAACCTTTATCGATGCGGCTACCTTCCTTTGCACCTGTAGCACCCGCCAATCATATCACACACTATGAATGCGTGTCTACACATGAATCCTGGCCGCATCAACAAACAAACCAATCAAACGTTGTGATATATTGACAAAGCTACACTCATGCTGTGTGACAAAATATGCACATGTGAAATCACTGGATGGGATGTCGAGCTTTTTTAACGCAGCCACGCATCTTTGCACCTGATGCAACAGCCTCAATATCACACACGGCTAGCTGTGCATCTACACATGATTCCTATATGCATTAACAAATGGTCCGATCATACGTTGTGGTGTATGATGAAATCCACATGTGCGGAAATCACCAATCAGAGTGCGCAGCAAAATGTTATAGTGATCATTGCTACAATTTAAGGTATTTCATTTCTAAGAACTTTTCCTGCTTTTTGTGCTACACTTGCTACAACCCTTTGATACTCTAGTTTGTTGTCATGCTCCACTAATAGTATCAATAGTCGATGTAAAGTAACACCTCCTACATTGAAAGCTGTGAAACCTGTGGGAGCAGTAACAATACTTGACAAAGTGAAATCATTTACATTTTGGATCAGATCTCTTATTGCATGAATTAAAAAAGATTAACCTGTTCCTACATGTCCATTGGCATACAACAATACAAATGTGCATTGCGCACAAGAACATTCAGGCTTGTCATGCTGTAAACCATGTAAGAACCTGTCTTTGATTCTATAATAAATGTAAGTGTGTTCTTTATTAAGTTTACTAACTATTTCTTCATAATTTGCATCTGCAACATTAGTTTGTTGCATTACACTTTCTACGTCTTCCATGGCAAGAAGCTCAACATCAGTTTGAATAATTGGCTCACAAGCACATTTTGACTTCCTGCTGCAGAATTTTGAATTCCCTCAGGAATCTCTTTTGCCAATTCAGCTGCCAAATGTTCTTCTTGGCATACTTCTTTCTCCAGTTCCAAGTACTGCTCAAATTTTGGATATATAATTAAGTTAAGATTCTTCAAAAGTGTCAAAGCTTCCAAGCAAGTCACTCTCTGAATGCCATGAGAAGAACAGCTGCAAGACACAAAAATGAAACAATTATTTTTTCTCTGCAGTTTGCCAAGACAGTTTCATGTGGTTGATGAGACTTGCCTTCTCATGTCTAACTAGACAACCATCAATATCACTGTTTGCTTCAATATTCCAATATGAGTAGCTTTCTTCTACTTCATATATACAAAGGTCCTCCAACTCTACAAATCAATGTGGATAATATGTATCAATCAAATTGATTTTCAGACTCTCTGCACTGTCACTCAAAGGCTTCAGCACCCACATCTAGAGCTAGTTGGGCCAAGACTTAACCAAAGTGCATTAATGCTACGTCCATACAGAAGCACAGTATTTTGCTGATCTGCAGCTTCGCAGCTGCCACACTCCCTATGTGAAAGCATCATCAGACCAAAGCTTAGAAATGTATGACTACAAATTGCATCTGCTGCATTTTATCATGGATGCTGTAATATAACGAGCAAAAGCTGTTGTATCATATGCAATATGCTGTACATCAGTATTTGCATTCTAAAGCTGGGGTATGACAGAATTGCAATTATTAATGAATTAGCATTCCTTATTTCCTTTTAAATAGTGGCTATTTCTTGATGACTTACCAGTAACATGGTGTCAAACAGATGACTGCAAACTATTCACTCGAACCAACTGGTATTTCCTGCCTTCGAAAGACAGATCTACACTGAGTGTAATACTTGTCTTTACTTTCTTATTTTCTCCGACAGTACTTTCCACATGAGTGCCTTTGAAATCTTTCCACCTTGTACCACCAATCAGCATTCACATGATCAGCAGGAATGGAAATATTCCTTAGTTCCTCTCATTGTAGCAAACATATTGGTTAGTGTACCCTCAAAAACTGAATTTCTTTCTTTCACCTGTTGCAGAATTTCACATGCCGAAAGATTTTGAAAACTAGTTCTGGTCTGAATTGTATGAGCAACAGCATAATATAATGTTGAAAATTCACTTTCATACAATACGTTAAAAATATATTCAACATTAGTGGGGAATCGGGAATCTTCAGAATACATCCTTGTAAAACAATATTCTGAAGAAGATATTGGAACCTTCCAATCATCCAATCTGCCTCCTGTACCAGAAGGGAAAAGCATAGGGAAACAACAAGCTCCTAACATTTGTTCACAGACACTCATTGGTGCATCTTGTATTGCTTTCATTTGATACAATTCTAAACTGTTGCCCATGACTTAGAGGATGAATAGTGTAATGTTCATACAAACTATTCTTTGTGCTCCAATAGAAACACCAATGCATTCTTCATCTTTCATTCAAATATCTATAAGATGCTGCCAAATGTTCGTATCTTTAGTAGCAACACCATTTCCTAAAAATAAAAAAAGAATCTGCAATGTTACGCTTCACTCCTGGAGTGTTGACATTTTCTTCCAAATTGAGAAGTAAATAAACAACTTTGCCTCTCACACCTTGCACTAATGTTTGTTAGGCAGGCTTGACATCTTTGTTTGAAATCTAGCAATAACTTGGAACAGTTTGTAATGCAATCACTTCAACTATGTTCTAAGCACAGCAGTGATATCAGGCACTTCCATGTAGTTCAAAACACTTATTGGAGGAATATGTGTTTGATTTTAAAACCCCACACTGTCTACAATCATAAAGTGCCTCACTGTTGTCAAATTGCTCTTCTACAAACAAATACAGATAAAGTTATTTCCAAACATCTTCTACACTCTGATTAATTTTCTTTTAAATGTACAGTAGTTGCACGTAAGACTTATAAAAACAATGTCAACAAGGTACACAAACAATGCCAGATCTTTCAGTAGAAGACAACTCAAACATTGCAATACATGTTTTATGCTGCTGAAAAATCAGATCCTTTGAATGCATAGGATCATCATTTCTTTTTCCTTTAAGTATTTCATCTACGTACACATACTCTTTCAAATGAATGATATTTACAATTTTCTATCAAGAAACTAAACCTTCTACATTTCCAGTCAAACGTGTTTGATTTAAAAGTGCAAGAGACATACTTTGTGTTTTGCACTCATATACTTTAACTAGAAGGTATCTTATTTTAGTGTGATGTGCAGCCAGCCTCTGTACATGATGAAACTGACTGTTACATCTTGTGTTATCAAAACAGGCTAGAGCCTAACCTATAAGTCCTGTTTTTTTTTCACAAACTTCACAATCTAATGATCTGTCTTTGAACATTAGAATTTTTGTCCAATAGGGGGCGCTGTTGCGCGGCAATCAAGATGGCCGCCTAAACGCCGTGCTCCGGGCCAGCAGAGCGTTCGATCCTGCTCTTCTCTGCCTGACGCCATCTGCGGACCTGCCTCCTACACCCGATCCTTCGGGAGCACTACTACCGCGACCGGACGCGGTTTGGAGCCGCTGCGTGCCCCGTGGACGGGGCTGCGCCCTCTTTCCTGCCCTGCGGCTGCAGCCTTCCGCCCTCCCCGACCCGCGGCTCTGACAGCGTCGGCCCTCTTCCGACCTGAGGCCGCGGCGCTGCGGGCCGCTTGGGGTAGGGGCACCCGCCCGGCGAGGGGCGCCGGATTGCTGTGGCCAGCCGGGCCTCTCCTGGATCCTGTGGACCGATCAGCCGCGACCTCTTGGACTGACTGCCTCCTCTCCTGACTGGCGCGGGAGTCGACCAGCCCCGTGCCATTGGTCCGGGCCCCGAGGGGCCACTTCAACTTCGTGGCGGCTTAGAGGTAGGGGGAGCGCGGGGAGGGGACTGCGCCTGACTGCTGTGACTCTGGCGGGTCCGCCCGCACCTACCATACCCTGCGGGTGCCTCCCTGGTGCCGGCGCTGCTGTCCCCTCCCGCCCCCCTGCCTCTCTCTCTACGCCGCTAACTCCTGCTGCGTCTACCCAGCCACTGTGACCCGCTGGACTGTGCTCCATCTCCCCCCGGGCTGCACGCGCCCTGGGGCTGAGGCGCTGGCGAACATACCTTGTAGCTGCCTCCACTGGACTCCCTGAACCGCGCTCCGGCCACTGTGCGCCGCTTCACCGGTGCGCGCCTGGGCCTATCACGGCGACATCTACTCTCCTGCCCTAGAGGGGCCACAACCTCTACTCCGGACTCGGGGTGTGCTCGCTTGCTGCTCTGTGCCTACATCACCCCGGGACACGCATTGGCCCCTATATCCCGGAGGACGCTCCTTGGCACTAATTTCTAGCTCTCATCTCTCCCTCTTCTCTCTACCTGATATACCCATAAGCCAGGATGACCAGGGGAGGTGCAAGGAAACAGAGCTCCATCAATATGTTTGCGAGAGCTGCGGCGAGGCCACCTGAGGAAGCCTCCGAGTCGGCCTCCGATGCCCCCCTCGACACATCCCCGGACTCCCGAGATATGATTGATCTTATGCGTGAGGGGTTCACCGCTCTCCACTCCAAACTTGACGACATGACCGGCACCATATCCTCTATTAAGGCCCACATTGAGAGGACAGACGGCCGTGTATTGGAGGTCGAGACACGGGTGGGCTCTGCGGAGGATGCGCTGGGGGCCCTTCGCGCCGAGGTCGTCGCTCTCTCCAGCCGAGTCACGGAGGTGGAAAAGAAAAACGAGGATTTGGAATCCCGCTCGAGGCGCAATAACCTCCGCATCATCGGGGTCCCTGAGGATGAAATCCATGAGCCAATGGAAGACTTTGTTCAACGCACACTTCTGTCGCTGCTTGACGAGCCTGAGCTCTCTCCACACTTCGCAATTGAACGGGCCCATCGCGCCCTGGTGGCGAAACCAAGACCTGGTGCCCCTCCTCGACCCATCATAGCCCGCGTACTAAACTACCGCGACCGCGACGCCCTCCTCAGGGCTGCGAGACTCAAGGGTGAGCTACTCCTGGGCGGCGCGAGGATCCACCTCTATCCCGACTTCTCGACTGCGGTCCAGCGGGAACGCAAAACCTTCCAGGCGGTGAAACGCAGGTTGCGAGACCACTCCATAAAATATGCTATGCTTTATCCTGCCAAGCTTCGTATAGAGTACTCCAATCAGGTGTTGTTCTTCACGATTCCGGAAGAGGCCTCCAAATTCATCGATGAACACTTCCCTGGCTCATCCCCTTCCCCTGATCTCGGCACAGCGGTGATCCTTGGTCCCCGATGGGAGGCGTATGGGTCCTCTTGCCCCCCCGGAACTGGGACCATGTCAATCCTTTTTCCCGCAACCTGCTTGTTCAGCTCGACCTTGGTGCTCGCCCGCTGTTCCCTTGGCAAGAACTTTGTCTAATCTGCATTTCTCGTCCGTCACGGGCTTCCCATGCACTATTTGCTCTGCTGCAACCCGGAGCGTTACGGCCAGTCGGGCCTTCAGACCCCCAGGCGACGATGCCTCTGCTTTGGTTTTGTTTACTAAGGGATGGGCTGGTCATCCCTCTGATTGGGAGGGGGGTGTGGGTGGGGGTGGGCTATGTTGGGGTTGTTTGGGTTTTTGTTATTGGAAAAGTGGCGATGGCAGCGAAGGCGAACTGTGCTGAGGCATTTGGGATATGCTCCCGTGGAACTGTTAATTTGACCTCTCGGTCCCCGACATTCTGCTTTATTCCTAATACCGCCATGCTGTGACTGAGAGTGCCCTGACCTTTATGAGCTGGAATGTGCGAGGTCTGGGGAACTATAGGAAGATGAGACAGCTCCAGCTGCAGGCCGAGCGCCACCGATCCAAGATTCTCTTCCTTCAGGAGACTCATGCTCGTTCTATACACTGCATGCGCTTTGCCAAGTCCTGGGGTCCTCACCGGTTTTTCACTGATTATTCTTCCCAGAGCCGAGGAGTCATGACCCTCATTCACAGGAGCCTCCACTTTTCCCTCATCTCCTCGAAAATTGACCCCCAGGGTAGATATGTACTTCTTCACGCCATGCTACACCATAAGGAAGTGATCCTCCTGAATATCTATGGCCCTAACCTTGATGACCCGGAATTTTACGTGCAGGTCCCCTCCCTTCTCGATGGCTTCCCCCTTGTTCCAATCCTCTGGGGAGGGGACTTTAACACGATCTTCGATATAGCCCTAGATAGATCGGGCTCCAGGCCCCGTCACCTCTCCAGGGCGGCTTATGCGGCACTTTCCTCCCTTCCCCGCCTGGCCATGGTGGACGCGTGGAGGTTCTTCTACCCGGACTCCCGCATATACTCCTTTTACTCCTCGGTTCACGACTCCTATTCTCGTATTGATAGGTGGGTGATCTCTAACATACTAATCAAGAATGTAACACAACTAATGATCCTTCCGAGAACCCTCTCTGACCACTCTCCTGTCACCATTACAGTAGACTGGGGCCCCGATCCCGCCTGCTCTCGACACTGGAAATTGAAACCCCTTTCCCTGCTGGACCCAGAGTTTTGCTCCGAACTTGAACTGTCGATTGAGGAGTACTTCGAGACCAATACGGGCTCGGTAACGTCCCACGCCACCTTATGGGAATCATTCAAGGCTTACACTAGAGGGTAAGCGCTGTCTAAGGAAAGCTGGGCCCTTAAGTCAATCCGCAGGGACCTCGCCGCCAGCGAATCTAGACTTTCATCTCTGGAAGCCACATGCTCACTACACTCTACTCCAGGTAACCTCGCTAATATTGGGGAGGAACTGGATAACTTCCGTTCTCTTGCGGACCGCGAGCAGAGGTTCCTCGATAACCCTGGTGTGGCTAGGAGGTACGGAGAGGGGGAACGCCCCGGCCGCTTCCTAGCTAGGTTGATCCGGCATGAGACGGGGCCCCCGCACATTCTCGGGGTTGAGAGATCTGATGGTTCCATGGCGGTCTCTTCACAAGAGATCAATAGGGAATTCTTCACCTTCTACGAATCCTTGTATTCCAATGCCGATGAGGTCTCGTTGGCGGAGATTGACTCCTTTCTCGATACCCTCCCTCTATCTACTCTGTCCCCGGAGGCCGCGGGCTCCCTTGACTCCCCACTCACACGGGAGGAGCTCTCGACCGCAATTGACTCCCTATCCTCGGGCCGCACACCTGGCTCGGACGGTATCCCAGTCGAGTTCTATAAACGCTTCAAGTCACAACTGCTCCCTCATTTGCTGGCTCTCTGGGAGGAGTCTGTTGAGGCTGGGGTGCTTCCTCCTTCTCTCCGTGAAGCCACGATCGCAGTGCTACTTAAGCCCGGCAAACCCCCTTCACAGTGCGGCTCGTATCGCCCATTGTCTCTCATAATCTGCGATGTCAAAATATTTGCCAAGGCTCTGGCTCTCCGGCTGGCTCCCCTTCTGCCATCTATAGTCCATCCAGACCAGGCCGGTTTTATCCCAGGTCGCTCCACTTCTCTGAACTTGAGGCGGCTATTCAACATTATTGATAGAATCAGCCCCGACACACACGCTGTGGCTGTTGCCCTTGACATGCAAAAGGCATTCGACTCGGTCTCATGGAAGTATTTATGGCGAGTCCTTGAGAGCTGTAAATTCGGCCCCTCTTTTATCTCCTGGATCAGACTGCTTTACTCTGAACCGGTTGCCAGGGTCAGTACGGGGGACCGCTATTCTCCCCTTTTCAAGATCGCCAGGGGAACGAGACAGGGATGTCCCTTCTCTCCCCTGGTCTTTGCGATAGCAATCGAGCCGTTTGCCGACATGCTCCGCCAACGCCATGCAGACAAGGGTCTCCGCTCCGCAGGACACACAGATATAGTGTCCCTCTATGCAGATGACGCGTTGCTATTTGTGCGCTCTCCCTCGGCCAACTTACCCCCTGTACTTGCAGACATTAGCCGTTTCGGCCAGATCTCTGGCCTTAAAGTGAACTGTTCGAAATCTACCCTCTTTCCGCTGACGGAATGCACCTCTCACCTCCCTGATACCTTTGGTTTCACATGGGCTCAAGACATACTTATTTACCTTGGGACGGTGGTGACTCGCCAATATGAGCGGACATTCCACGAAAACTACCAGAAATATCTTACGCACTTGACAGCCAAGACTCAGGTCTGGGACAAGCTCCCAATATCTCTGGCTGGCAGAATTGGCCTGTTGAAGATGGTGGTATTACCCCAGCTGCTCTATAGGTTCGCTAATGTTCCCTTATGGCCGGGGGCGGGCTTTTTCCGCGAATTGGACCGCACCGTGAACTCTTTTCTATGACACTCGGGTGCGGTTCGTCTTAAAATCGGGACCCTCTCCACCCCCATGTCTTACGGAGGCTTCGGTGCCCCTAACTTTCTTAAATACTGGATGGCGTCACAAATCCAATATACCTCCTATTGGTTTGATACCGCGGATCCAGCCCCGCATGTCCGACTTGAGAGGCTCGCAGTAGCTGATCGAGACATCCGCTCCCTGGTGCTACAACCCGCCCCCTTGACTCGGAACTCGCAGAACCCGGTTGCCTGCACAGCCGTTGCACTAGCAAAAACGTGGAGTCTGTTGGGGACCGCCTATGCCTTCCATGGCAATCTTCCACTTTGGAATTTTCTCCCCGGGGTCCCGCGGGTCCCATTGGTAGCGGTGCGCCGATGGGCGGACTTGGGCTTCGAGCTGCTACGCGACGTGTTCGACCAGGGTATATTTGTCGAGTGGCCTGACCTCCCCTTATCCCTGAGAAGGGACCGGAGCGTATGGCTCCAATACGCATCCCTTCGAAAGACCCTTAAACGACATTACCAAACATTCCCTGCATTACCGCCTGATGACCCCGCAATTGAGGAGCTCACTTCTCCCACCCCTAGGAGGGGCAAGATCTCTAGGCTATACACCATGCTGCAGTCCAGATCGGTCCCAGACTTTACCAAACTGAAACTCGCCTGGGAGGCGGACCTTGGTGTGGAGATGTCCGAGGATCGTTGGACCCATCTATGCGACCGCACGCAGCGGGTCTCTTTCAATTCTCGGTTCAAACTTATTCAATTCAAAGTTCTTCACAGATTCCACCATACCCCGATCAGACTACATCGTATGTCGGCCGACTATCCTACCAGCTGCCCCAGATGCGGTCGGGATGGGGCTGACTATATCCACATGATCTGGTCCTGCCCTCGCCTGGCCCAGTTCTGGGAGGCCGTCTGCTCGACTGTGTCCACTGTGACAGACCACCCCATTGCTCTCTCCCCGCTGGTATGCCTCTTTCACGATCTCCCAGGCCTCCCCCGAGACTCCAAGAAATTAGCTGGTCTTTGCCTCCTCCTCGCGGTGCGCTCTATCCTGCTCTGTTGGCTTCGCCCCTTCCCTCCTACACATGCCTAATGGTTGAAAGCGGTCACGTGGGCCTCTGACACGGAAGAAACCTGGTCCCACCTACAACCCACACGTTCCAGACCGAGAAATATTTGGCTCCGATTCCGCTCTTATATCTCTGACCTAGTCGAGACTCAGACCTCCCCTTCCTCTCCGGTTTCCCCTAGCCAGCTTGGGTCCTTAGCTCAGTCATAGTTCCCTGATACCCTTCTTCACGATCTCACTGCATTTTGCTCTTCGACTGTTCAATATGTGTAGTAACTTCTGTATATCTACGCTATGTATACTGTTCTTTTACAATGTATCGCCTGGCGCTGTTCGCCTGTGTTTTGCTGCCACGCTTATAATAAAAAGAAGTTTAAAAAAAAAAGAATTTTTGTCCAATACTTGCAAAAATCTCTTTAAGACTTTACAAGAAAACATATCAATATTGCACACAAATTGCACAACCATACCTCACTTTGATTTTTAGGTTTTATTCTAGACTTACCAAAACTTTCAATGTCTTTATTAACAGACCTAAGCATTTATTCTTTTTAAAAATCACACGGTTTTGGACTTCATAGCTATGAACACTCTAATCAATAGCAAGAAGCACATTCTTTCCTTGTGTCCCACTCTCCGCCTAACACATCACAAATGTTTTCACGTTTAAGTACATTAACTGTTTCTATATTTCAATGGAGTGGTATAGTCACCTTAAATAATTTCCTAAACATATTCAATTGAAAAATGAACCATTCTCTTTTCATATGAAATGTTTTGTTTTAATTATTAGTTCTACCTTTGCAAAAAACACTTTACAAAATATCTAGATTTTGGTTTCACACTTCTCCAAAGATGTGTAAAAACTTGAGAATGGTACATTTTCCTACATTTTAAGCTAAAGCCACCTTAACTTTGTGCCCCCTCTTGTGCAGCCCATGACCACACTGATCACCTCGCAGATCACATCAATGATAATATCACACATTTTGTTTGTATTTTTTTTACTTGATTTAATTGTTTAAGCAAAACTATTTTTACAAGATTGTTCCTAAGTGGTAGCAAAGAAAGAAAAAGTCCGGAACCAGCCAGCCTCTGCGGTTTGAAGGTGGTAGGTGGGAGTTAGACGGGAGAGACTAAGCAGAGAGAACGTTTTGGATCTTCGAGATACCATCTCTTCCAGTTGCACTGTTTACTTTGCCCTGGTCCTGGTGGGTCAAAAGGCAGAGACTTTCGTAAAAACCCACAACTACGATGGTCCATTTAATATTCTCTCCACTCATCAAGTTGTTCCATTTCCCCTCTTCATTCACAAAGTCGAATTTGCCCAATAGTTGCCCCATATGACGAGTGCGAATTTCATCTACGCCTCTACAGGTAAGGAGTAGGTTCTTCAAGGTTTCAATTGTATCTGGTTGGGAGCAGAATCGGCAGAGGCTGGTGTCAGCTTGTTTTTGGCTCTCTAATATCTCATTTGTGTACAATATATTTAGGCGGATCCGCATAAAGTTTTCACGTAGCTTCTTGGAGGGGCACTTCAATAGGTAAGCTCTCGTTTCATTAATTTTTACTGGATTGTTCGGACTGTCCTTCATTGATTTTACTAGCTGGGCTTCGTCTATATTTTGTATCCAGTCTCTCTCCCTCACTCGTTTTTTTACTTTTCCTGGGGTGTCGGTTAGGTCCTGGCGAGAGCATCCTGCCCAGTTGAGGCGAGAGATGATTTTCTCCTCCCATTGTTGGAGCATCTTACATGTCCCTGCTCTCATTTCTTTTTCCACTGCCTTAAGTATCAACGAGGAGTTTGGTAAGTGCATTTTGCAGTATAGCATCAATTAATTCCAGGCTATGATGGAATTTAGTGACTGTAGGGTAAGTTCTTTCTTGATAACTCCCACATGGGGGAAATTACAACAGTAATCAGCAGTAAGGATGGCCTTCAGCCATGGTCAGTGTGCATGAGCAAATATATTTTAACACATGAATGGGTACTAATCATGGCCTTCAGTTATGGGCACTGCCACAGTCTTCACCATTGGGCACTGTATATTTTAAAACACTAACATGCCACCAACTATAGACTTTGGCCTTCACCAGTGGTTACAGCTTTCAGTTGTGTCCACTGCATATTATATACACTAATCAGCCACTAGCCATGGGTTTTAGCACAATAATGACTAGTGGCCACAATTCTTTGGCTGTACTCACTATTTATTCTAATATATAAATGGGCCTCACTAGCCTTGACCTTTGACCATGAGCAGTTTGTACATCTTTTGGCCATGTCCACTGTACATGTTAAAATACTAACATGCACAGCCACTACTCACAGCTACAGTGAAGATATAGGACCACATAAAAGCCAGAAAAGGCTGCAGCCCTGTATGGTCCAGACCATCCAGAATGTGTTAGGTGCTAGTATGAGACATAGTACACAGCATCTATCCCTCATACATAATTGGTTAAAGTTCTCTGAAGTCATAAGTATTGCCTAAAACATTCTGAGTTCTCAAACTAGGCACAGGACCTCCTCCCGTTTTAAAAAGAATCCATTGAAACAGTAAACTGACTTGCTATCCCATTCCATGGCAGCCATCTTTGTCAGTTGCAAAATGCTGGTGTGTCTTGCAACCAAATAAATACACTATCAGTTTCCCAGTGTAATTGACCAGAGTCTTAATAGCAATTAGCCAGAGCCAGGGGGGCATTACTGTCTCAGGTAATGTTCCAGGGTCTTTATTAACACCCTCATGTCGGACGGACCTGTTACTATGGGACCTGAGGCATTACCTGGTGCAGTAATGCCCCCATCTCAGGGCTTACTGTTAAATAATAATTTTCTGCAACATACAGATGTGCAATATATTACACATGTGTGCATAAAAAAATAGATGTTTGTGAATCTGCAGATAGAAATCTGTAAGAAGGTAAACAATATATTATCATAAAGCAAGCTCTGAATAACACAACCAATGCACTTTCTCAAAGTTCCCACTTCAAATAAAGCTGTAAATATTTAGAAACATTTATATCATTTATCCAAATGATCGACAGATATTTACATCAACAACACAGTAAGCATATGCACAGTGAGACTTCTGCAAACATACCTACATTGTTATTAAACAATTCTAAATTTGTATAACCGAACATATAAATAACATTATGACTAATGTCATACATTTTTCATCGACGTACACATAATATTTTTTTGTAAAGAAGATGGAAACAAATTGCCACTTTGAAAAAAACATGGTTGATATTCAGGTATTAAAATCCCAATCCTTAGTTGCACCAGCTCTCACAGCTACCCATTGGTGGCATTGATCACAGATAACTCTTATAAATGACACATTGGCAGCCGGTAAAACTACAACATGTGGAGTTGACACAGCTTCCAAAGCCGAGATTTGGTGATGTCGCACTGGTGGAATAAACTGCTGCCCAGGGTGCCATTTCCATTCACGTAATACATGAGCCCCAACCTTTTTTAATTTGGGATGCTCATGCAATTTCCAATACGCATCATCCACATCATCGCAGGAGACTCACACCAGATGATTTATCATAATTGATGTTCCCAGGATTTGTAACGTAACATTAGAAGGGCCACGTCTTCCTGTTTTCTTGCACAATGTGCACTGGACATCCTCCGCCTCCATTTTAAAGCACTATTTGTTCATCTTAAATATCTCTAACTGTCTATACACATTTCTATTCCTGTGTCTTTCTTCCTGGATGTTGAAGGATTGGGACCCCAGATGGTATCCGCATCGCTGCTGCTGCTGTTAATCTCATGATTAGACATGTTAAAATGTCCAACTGTTAAGGAAAATGTAAAATAATAAAAATTACAACTCTAAAAACACAATGCCACCAAAAATGAAGCCACCTCTCTACAATTTCTGATGACTCTTTAAATGGAGTGCTCCACTGCTACAACTGTTTCAAGGTTTTTACTAACAG
Source organism: Ambystoma mexicanum (assembly GCF_040938575.1). NCBI lineage: Eukaryota > Metazoa > Chordata > Amphibia > Caudata > Ambystomatidae > Ambystoma > Ambystoma mexicanum. Next base: position 1,251,095,008 of record NC_090924.1, read on the forward strand.
CACCTTTAATGGGTGGAGGTAGATTCTGCATAAAAAACACTCACAGCTACAGTGAACAGAAAAGAACACACTGAAGCCAGAAAAGGCGGCAGCCCAGTATGGGCCAGACCATCCAGAAGGCAGTAGGTGCTACTTTGAGACGTAGTTCACAGCATATATCCCTCATGCAGAATTAGATACATGTATCCCAAGTCATGGACAATATCTGAAATGCAGGCAATCATAGAAGAGAAAAAGGGGAAAAAAAAGAAAGCCCAGAGGCCACAGGATGGCCACACACCTCAGACTACAACAGATAAAAGTAAAACTGGCAAAGGAAAATCACTGAGATCGAGGATAAAAGAAAGCACATTGTAGAAAATATCCTCGCCCAGCTCAGTTGAGGAAAATGACAGCTGAGAGGAGCAATCTATTGAAGAAAAAACAGAACCACTTTCATCTTCCAGGGAAGATAGAGACAAAAAAGCTCTGAAGAAAACAAAGACTGAGTAAAATCAGAACGAGAATTGAGACAATTTGGACCCAGACACTCTCATTCATCCCTGGTCATCAAAACCGAAGCCACAAACAAAAATAGCAGCATACCTAATGAGAAGGTTAAGAACACCATTGGCAAAAAAAGCCAGAAACAAACTACCAAATGAGTGTTCCAGACCACATCTGCCAAAGGAAATTGCTGAGCATCAATGCTCCTGCATTTCTATGGTTAGACACGTTCGCAAGTTCAACTGGTGACGAAAATATAAAATAACAAAAATGACACCTCTAAAAAGACAATGCCACAAAAAAGAAAGCCTCCTTTCTGAACCTCTCTGGAATTTCTAATGACTATTTGGATATAGTATTCCAGTGCTGCAGGTGTTTGAAAACTCTGGCTGTTGCTGGCAGCACCTTTAATGGATGGAGGTTGATTCTGCACAACCACCGCTCACAGATACAGTGAAGAGATAATAGCACATATAAGCAAAATAAAAAGGCTGCAGCTCAGTATGGGACAGACCATCCAGAAGGCGTTAGGTGCCAGTATGAGACATAGTTCACAGCATCTATTGCTCATACTGATTTGGTTTAAGTTCTCCCAAGGCATGGACAAGATCAGAAATATTGCCTAAAAACATTCTGACTTCTCAACGTATGCACATAACCTCCTCTAGTATTAAATAGCGGCCATTGAACCGTTGAATATACTTTGTATTCCATTCCATCCCATACATGGCATACATCTTTTTCAGTTACAAAATTCTGGTATGTCTCACAATCAAATAAACACATTATTACTACTTCAGTCTAATGGGCCACATTCTTAATAGCAATAAGCCTAGAACCAGGGGGCATTACTGCATCCGTTAATGTCCCAGGGTCTTCATTAAAGCCCTCATGTTGATAGCACCTGTAACTCTGGGTATGTTAAATTTTGCCTGAACTCCATGGAAGAAGTAGTGTGTCCAGTAAAATGACATTGACAGTTGCAAGTATTTCTGTATCAAGTACCAGTAGAGTAACAAAAACATAAAAACAATTCAGTGTATTTACTATTTTAAACTGTTGCACATGGTAACTTCCAATAAACCATCCCAACATTTTACAACCTCTAATTTGCGTACTGAAATTGCATTGCTAAACCCATACTGTACATGCATTTACTGGGGCAATTTCTTTTTTATATGATAGGAGTTTAAACAACTAATACCATTCCTATATTCGTTATCAATTTATATTTAAGGATAATACAAAACAAACATATTTTTCATTAAATTAAACAGTAGGTTTCACAAAACAACAAACAAATCTCTTACATATAATCAAAGACTAACACAATTCAGACAAAAACAGCGTTTTAAAACACACACATGTTCAGATCAACCCCAAAAGCAGTTTAATACACACTATAAGTGATTATAAAAGCATTGTAAATAAAATCACATCTCTACTGCTCTTTGATCATTTTTTTATTTTCAATGCAGCAACTATACTTAGTGATTATGAGGCCGATTCATGGAATTAATGTGCGCTGCCAGTGCGAAAATCACAGCAAAACCCGCGCACAGCGATTCATGGAAGTCCGTGCGCGTGGAAATTCCAGGATATGCGCAAAAATTCTGCGTGGCGCACGCTGGCGCACACGTCTCCAAACAGCGTGCGCTACGCACACAGCGAAAGCAGCGCACACAACAAAAGTAGGAGGAACGGGGGCGTGATACGCGGAATGGGGAACAACTTGTGAAAATGTGGGCGTCACAGGGAAGTACAGGAGGCAAGTGTGCGGAACGCCCACACGCACGTTCAAAACACGTATTCATGGAATCGAACGGGGCTAAGGCGTGCGCCAAAAAAGATGCGCTAATCAGGAAACACGTAGGCCAGCAGGAAGCAGGCGTACATGGACCTGTGCAGCATAAAAGTGCGTGCAAACAACAAACAAGCACAGACGCCAGGATGAATATACCGTTCCTAGCAGCAGTGGTCGTGGGATACCGCAGGAGGAGGAGGAGGATAGTCAGGCCCAGAATTTTTACACCCAGAACCAGCCTATTTGGGATGCCTGATGACCAGGTGTATGGGAGGCAGAGGTTTTCACCTCACATAATACTCGACCCGGTCAGTGAGTGAGAGGATGACCTCACATCACCCACCCCGTGCTCCAAAGCACTCAGCCCCCTGCATAAGGTCCTCAATGTACTGCACTTCTTGGCCACTGGATCATTTCAGCGGACAAGTGCCATAGTGGGGGGTGTCACAGGCCACACAGTCACGCTGCCTACACCAGGTCTTGACCATCATGACTGCACGCCCATCAGTCCGCAGGCACATATACCTGCCCAGAACACCTGCAGAAAGGCAGGCTGTCGTCCAGGATTTTTACGCGGTGGCACACTTCCCCAAAGTGCTTAGTGCCATTGACTGCACCCATGTGGCTCTACGTCCTCCCAGGGCATCTGAGCACATCTATAGAAACCGCAAGCACTGGCATTCCATCAATGTCCAGGTAGTATGTGATGCCAAGGGAATCATCACCTCAGTATATGCTAACTATCCAGGGTCCACCCACGACAGTTTTATTAGCAGAATGTCAACCCTAAACCAGGACCTAGAAGCTGGGCGGCATGGCGATACATGGCTGCTCGATGAGTATAAATGCCACTGCACATGCATGCATGTCACATACTGAGTAATGTCACAACCCCACTAAGGATACCCATCACCACCTCCCCAGGGGACAGTGCCTACCCTCTGAGCACCCACATGATGACGCCAATCCAGAACCCCACCACCCCACCCGGGGTAAGATACAACACAGCCCACATTGCAACCCGGGGCATAGTGGAACGCACATTCGGAGTGCTCAAGTCACGCTTTCGCTGCCTTGACCGTTCTGGCGGGCAGCTGTTATACGCTCCCCCAGTAGTGTGCAGGATCATAGTGGCAGCATGTGTCCTGCACAACGTTGCAACACGCCGGGGTCTGCCGGTGGACATGGTGGTGCCCCCACATCCCCAACCACATGCACGGCTGCTGCGCATGGGAGGGGAAAGGGCACGGGTTGAGGCAGCCCGTACGCAGCTGGTGGCTAATTACTTCACCTAAAATCACACCCCTGTGGAGTGCACACAGCCCTGGCACATACCATCTGACAATCAATGATGATGACATAAGGGACAGTCAACTGTCACAACCATAACAGCCTGAGATTGGTCACCTGGAAGTGTTACATTGTGTGCATCCCTACCTATACAAACACCACCAATGCTGTGTCATCAAAGGACACACTTCTATGCTGCTAAAATCATTACCCCCTTGCAAAATACAACATGACAACAGTGCCATGTCACCCAACCCCTCCCAAGCACCGCGACCCAACACACCATGTCATGTCATGCTATGTGAGAGCAAACAAAGCAATCCCCAAAACATGACACAAGTGTCAAAGTACAGTGTCCTTAATGGAAACTGCCCACACACAATATGCTCCCAGTAATGTAGAACTAACAACACACATGACCAAATACTTACCAACAATACAATGCAGCTACACAACCTCAAACATAGCATAAACATGAAAGTACTAAGTTAAAGTAGTGGTAGTCTTACAACCTGATCATGCCAGCACATCGGCCACTTCCAACTGTACAGTGCTGCTGCCACGCAAATTTCTAAGTGCACTGCTTACAACATGAACTCCATCTCCAAAGTAGACGGCCTTGTGAAGACATGAGGAATTAACCTGCAAATTAGGCGAAAGACATGGATCCACAAGCACATAGCAATACACCATGCAGTGTACAATTCAACAACAATATCCACTAGGAATGTATACACAGTATTGACTACAGACTGCCCACACAGCTCATGGGAGTCCAACGTCACTGTGTAAGTCACTGTCACTTGGGCACACCCTTTGCAAGCCCATGGAAACGGGAAGCAGGAGGGGTGTGTGTCTCACGAACCCAAGCATCTAACCCAAACTCAGGACAAGCCTGCATGTGCCCAGCCGAAATACAGTGGATCCCCACGGGAGCCACACAAGGCAACACACTGTAAAAAAAAAAAAAAATCAAAAATCAAAAATGGCCATGTGGGGCTGGGGGGAGAGGCCACCCAGGAGGTCAGAGGACAGGGTGCGCACCAACACCCACCTGTGTGGATGTTGGGGGAAAAAAACACCTCCATGGGCTCATGGCCTGCATGGGTATGCCAATGTGGGAGAACTGCTGCTGTCGCTCTCATCACCCTCTGCTGCTGCCACAGGAGGTGGTGCTGCCACAGGAGGTGGTGGTGCTATGGGAGGCAGCCCACGCAAAGCCCTGGTATGGTCCTCCATGGCAGCAAGCATGCGGGTGTGGAAGGTCTCGTTGTGGAGGATTATAGTGCGGAGATCCCCATGTACCACCTGATGTGATGCCAGGATCTCCTCCCGAGTTGCCTGCATCTCAGCTGAGAGCGAACGTGTGAGCCGCTCCAGCTGCTGTTCTGTCCTCAAGTTAGTGGAAGCCTCAAGGTCAACAAGAGTCTCCCTGAGGTGATGGAGTTCTACCGTCAGGGCTTCCCTGTGGCCCTGGGACTCTATTGATATCGATTGGTGTAGAGTCTCCAGTGCCGCCCTTCTGTCCCTGTTGGACGCCAACATGTCCTCCCTGTGTGATTGGCAAATGGAATCTGTTGCCTGCTGTAGTTGCTCCATCTGCCTTTCAGGGGGGGCAATGGAAGTTGCCACCCTCTCCATTGCTTGAGCCATCATCTCAACTGATGCTGCCTGTTGGCTTGCCATATCGTACATGGATTGTTCCCATGCAGTATTGCCTGGTGGCGTACGGCCACCGCGTCGGCGGGCACCACACCTGTTTGGGGCAAGGCGATCTGCGCCTTGCTGAGCCGGCACTGCCTGAGGCTGCATGACTGCATTCCCCCTCTGATCTGCTGGCCCAGGAACAGGATCAGATGTTGTGGAGTGTGACCCTGCATCCATAACCGCCAAAGGCGGATTTACCAACATTGACATCCCCACAGAGGGTTCTACCCCTGGTACAGGTGGGTTGGACAGAACAGAATCCCTGCCAGAAACACTTACCTGCGACGCCACATAGGTCTCATCATCCGAATCAGCACCTGAATAGAGGTCTGGGGAGGTGCACCCAGAGGCACCCCTCGACAGAATTTTCTGCAGCAAGATTGGGTTCTCACCCACCACCACACCACGTCCCCCACTGGTGCCCGTTCGTGCCTGAGATTCTTCCTGGGTCTGAACCATCTCCTCAACCTCAACAGCATCAAGTGCGTCATCCCCTGCAAAAACATAAAAGACAAAAAATGGAAACAGGCATTAGCACCATAGCACACAAATAGGCCTGCCAAGCTACAGAACCAGTACATGATTTACAAATGTCCCACATGGCTATAACCCTCGCATGCATGCACTGTCATAGTTGAGTTGGACGGGGAGGCAAAAGGCAGACACTGATGACACCAAAATGGAAGAGCAACACATTTGCTGCATGCTGGGTAGCACTGCCATCACACATTGGCCCGTGAGTGGCATGTCCAATACACATACATGACACATGCCATCACACATATGGCATGTACCATAGCCATGGTACATTCCACAAGTACATCCATATGTCAGTGAATGAATACTGTCAGCCATCCATGTGACATGGACATGATGAGATCAAAAATGCTACATAGTATGACAAAATAGGCATGAGCCACACACTGCAACACATCCAGTGTACAAAAATACAGTGATTGCAGGCCGATGTACACATCAATGGTTGGTTACTTCAACATGACAGGAAAGAACTATCATGTTCCACGTTCAAACAGGCCCCAAAAATTCCTGTGATCAGGCCAATACCCAATTAGCCTGAATGGTCAAATCATTCATCTAACAAGGTAACATATGTGGGCCAATGTGGGGTTCATCAATGACAGAAGCATGTCACAAATGTGACAATAGAGCTTGGGAATGCATAGCAAAAGTGGGAGAATTGTAACAATCAGCCTGAACGAACACTGAAAAATACAAACAATGTTGTTGCAAGATGCCACTTCAAGAGCAACTGCAGTAATGTTGAGCAAAATTACTAATGTGGGCAGAGGGGATACTGTCACACCCAAATCCAAGGCCGCTGAATGTTTTGGATGAATCACATGGGTGACCCATACCACTCAGGCACACACACCCTCACCTGGCACTCAATCAGAACCCGTCACCCAAACAACATACACATGCATTACACACACATGCGTGGGCACTCACAGGACAATGCATCATAATCAGGTAGTCCCCCCACACCTTGGATCTGTTCCTCTGTGACGAAGGCCCGAGCAACAGACTCATGTTCAGTGAGTTCATAAAACATTCTGCGACAGACACATATTTGGTCTGGTATTTCAGCAGATGTGTTTTGAAACTTAACTATTACTTTTTTGTATGTCTTCATTAGGATGTTTGTGTTTATGAGGTTTCTGGTAATGTTTTCTGAAGGTACTAAATTTTGTACGTGAAATTCGGTTCCAAAATATTTACTTTTGATGTGCTCTATTTGTTGAAGGAGTTGTTTGGCTGTTCCATGTAGCAGAAAGTTATTTATATTTTGCAGCTGCAGAGCAGGACTTGATGCATAATACAATCTATGCACACGATTCCGTATAGTGGAATGGTGTGATGATAACATTTTGATGTGGTGAAATGTGCTTTTGCAAGCTGTTCCACAAATGCAGGCTAGTACATGTTGATGCCTCGCAGTGTGGCTGCACACTGGAAAGGAGTCCATGGTTTGTAAAGTTGTTATTCTGCTTTTGTCTTTTAGTTGACATAGGGCCTCATTACGAGAATGGAGGTAATGAATAAAGGAAGGCGGAATGGTAATACTGGCATCGTTAATGGGTCCGGGCCATTATGACCCGACAACCCGCCAATACCGCCACTGCCCATACCGTGCCCCTTCATAACGGCTTGCGCACGTACACGCGCCCCTCCACAGAGGAAATACCGGGATGCCGGTAATAGGAGGACATCACAACTCACGCGGGCATGCAATTACCGGCATCCCGAAGGCGGTAATTAGGGCCTGCAAGATGGCGGACATTCAGGCATCGCAGACCACCCGTAAACAGCAACCTGCAGTCAAGGCAACTGCCACAGGTGCACACAATCACCACAGGTGGGGTCAATGGAGCCTGTCCCAGCATTAAAGGAGTACACCCACACACCACACCCCTTCCCGCACCAAAATGATACCACTAGCTGTTGCAATCATGGGGCTGGAGGACATGTCCATACTGCTACAACTAAAGCAACAACAACTACAACAACAACCACATCCACAGGCAGAACAGAGGAGATGCAGGAGGAGAAGGAGGATGAGACAGGCCCAGCAATTAGCACCAGTGGAGCCAGTAGTACCTCGTCGGCAGCTACCAATCCTGCTCATCAGACCCAGTCCATTCAACCTAACCCCTGAGCAGATCCACACCCTGTACCGGTTGGACCGGGACACCATCACCACAATTGTGGACATGATACATGACGACATTGTCAGCCTCATAGAAATATGCACTGCCATCCCGCTGCTACTAAAGGTGGTGTCTCTGCTCCACTTTCTGGCCACAGGCACCTTCCAGTACACAGTGGGCCAGCTGCATGGCATTTCACAACCACTCTTTTCACGCATGCTGAACCAAGTGCTGGATGCCCTCTTGAAGCAAGCTAGCACCCACATATCCCTACCCCTCGCAGGATTCTCAAACTTAGGTGGCCCTGTCCTACTACGCATTACTGTTTGCTCTGCATTGTGTTAAACTAGGGTGCCTTTTCTCCCCTCGCAGGATTCTCAAACTTAGGTGGCCCTGACCTACTACGCATTACTGTTTGCTCTGCATTGTGTTAAACTAGGGTGCTTTTCTCCCCTCGCGGGATTCTCAAACTTAGGTGGCCCTGACCTACTACGCATTACTGTTTGCTCTGCATTGTGTTAAACTAGGGTGCTTTTCTCCCCTCGCGGGATTCTCAAACTTAGGTGGCCCTGACCTACTACGCATTACTGTTTGCTCTGCATTGTGTTAAACTAGGGTGCCTTTTCTCCCCTCGCAGGATTCTCAAACTTAGGTGGCCCTGACCTACTAGGCATTACTGTTTGCTCTGCATTGTGTTAAACTAGGGTGCTTTTCTCCCCTCGCGGGATTCTCAAACTTAGGTGGCCCTGACCTACTACGCATTACTGTTTGCTCTGCATTGTGGTAAACCAGTGCCCTCCACTCACTTCCTGTCTGCATACTCGTGTCGTCCGCCTCCCCTCCTACTCCATGGTGCTCTCTATCTCGCCTATCTACTCTAACTGCTTCTCTATTGACTATCCTGCTCTCCTCACTAAATCCGGTAGGAAAAAGTTTAAAAAGGACATCCTGGTCTCCAACCCAGGCCTCCCTATCGCTGACACCTACACGAGCGCCTGCTCCAAGGAAACTCTCACTGACATTCTCTTTTTCGTGCCTTCACCTGACCTATGGACCCTTCACATGGTCGCTGTGCTCTCTCCTTTCTCCTCCTCTCCCATTAATGGTGGCACCTGTTGGGATGTCCTCTTGGCCCCTTTCCACTCCTCTAAGGCCATCATTAATGTCTATGCTAACGGGACCGTCTTGGTCCAAGGCCCTCAGGCCAACCTTCACCTCTTTGATAGACGCTTCCCACGCCTCATCAACTTCCTCTCCGCTCCCGCTGTCCCCCCTCCTCTGTCCTCGGCTACCTTGCCTCCCCCCTCCCTCCCTGCCCCTTCTCTTGCTCCCTCTTCAACTCCTTCTCTAACACCTCCGCAGGGCGTACCTCTGATCTGTACCCCTCCCCGGAAGTCTTTCAAGGGTGGCAACCTTCTCCACATTGCCACTCTAAATTCTCGCTCTGCCATCAAGCACTCCTCTGATATATGTCGCCTTCTTGAGGAACTGGACCTCGACGTCCTCGGTCTCACTGAGACATGGTTCACTGCCAGCTCTGCCACCAGCTTCGACACACTCCTACCTGACAGCTACAAGATCCTCTCCGTGCCCAGGCCCAACCGTTCAGGGGTGGTGTTGCTCTTATCTTCCCTGAGTGGATTCCCGCCTCTGTCACTCCTACGCAGACCTACTCCTCTTTTGAATGTCTTGTCTGCCGACTCTCTCTCTCTCCTAGCCATTCCCTTACTGTGGCTACTATCTATCGGCCACCTGGTCAAATTTCCTCCTTCCTCTCTGAGTGGGCTGACCTCTCCTCCTCACTCCTGTCCTCAACCACCCAACTCCTCTTTCTCGGTGACTTCAACATCCACCTCGATGCCTCCTGTCCCCCCACTGGTCTCTTTCGCGAACTCTGCAACTCTCTCTCACTCTCTATTCTCCCGTCTGGGCCTACTCACTCTGCAGGGCACACTCTTGATGCTCTGATCTCATCTGACCTTCCCCTCTCCCTCCCTCTCTCCACTCCTCTCTCCTGGAGCGATCACTTTCTCCTATCCTCCCACCTCTCCCTCCCCACCCCACAGGCAAAGCCACCCTCTTCACTGCCACCCACCTTCTCGGTAATCCGACCCATGAAGCGCGTGTCAGTTGAGGCTTTCGCTGCTACCTTCTCGCCCCCTCCTCCCCCCTCGGCTGACTCCCACCCCGACACAGCCCTCTCCATGCTCTATTCCTCTATATCTGATACTCTCGATATCCTTGCCCCCGTCATGAGAATCCGCCTGAAGCCCAAAGCCAAATGTAACTCCTGGTATGACTCGGATCTCGTCACCCTAAAACGCAAGTGCAGGGTGGCAGAGAGGAAATGGCGTGCTTCATGTTCATCCTCTGACAAACTGGCCTGCCGCCTGCTCCAAAGGCAATACCGGCTCTCCGTTCTCACCAAGAAGAGAGCCCTTATCCAAGCCCGCATCTCTGAGGCATCTAACAACTCGGCCGAACTCTTTAAAATCTGCAAGGAGCTGGCCAACCCTGCTGCAGTCTCTACCTCTCCTGTCCCCTCCCAGGCCCTCTGCACTGCACTAGCCTCGCACTTCATCTCAAAAACTCAGGACATCCTGTCCTCGCTCTCCTCCTCTCTCCTCCCTCCCTCTCTTCCCGGCTCTTCCTCTTGCTCTCTTGCAGCCGCCCCTCCGCCCTCCTTCTCTGCTTTTCCACCTTTTTCTGCTGATGAGGTTTCCAGACAAGTCCGATCTATGAAAGCCTCGTCTAAACAGGTTCACCCCTGTTCCTCCAAAACCATCAAGGACCACATCGACTCACTGGCTCCTGCCCTGGCTGACTTTTGCAACCACTCATTCGCCTCTGGAGTCTTCCCATCCCCCCTCAAGCACTCCCTTGTGCACCCCCTCCTCAAGAAACCCTCTTCCGACCCCTCCTGCCCGGCCAACTATCGCCCAATCTCCATTACTCCCTTCCTGGGCAAGCTCCTGGAGAAACTGGCCATCTCCCAGCTTAACCTCCATGCTGAATCTGTTGGTAATCTTCATGACCATCAATCCGGCTTCAGAGCGGCCAGAAGCACGGAAACTGCTCTCCTGAACATCCGTGAGGACTTGCTATGAACCTCGATTCCAACACTCCCTGTGTTCTCATTCTGCTCGATCTCTCCTCTGCCTTTGACACTGTCAACCATGCCATCCTGCTCAACCGTCTCCGTGATAACCTGGGTATCACTGGTCAGGCTCTGGCATGGCTGACCTCTTTCCTTTCCGGTCGACCCTCCCAGGTCCAAATGGGCTCCTTCCTCTCTGACATCTTTTTCTCCACCTGTGGTGTCCCCCAGGGATCCAACCTCTCTCCCTGGCTTTTCAACCAGTATCTGGCACTCCTTGCCCACCGCATCGCCGCTCTCTGCCCCTACTTCCAGTGCTATGCGGACGATACCCAGCTCATTTTCAGGCTACCCTCGGCCTCCTCCTCTCCTTCCCTCATCTCCGACTGTCTGTCTGCTATCCAGGAATGGTGTGCCGCCAATGACCTCTGCCTTAACGCCAGTAAGACCGAGATTCTACTCATCGGCACACCCACTCCCTCCTTCCCTGCAGCTCTCTGGCCGGCCTCCCTTGGCCCCCTTCCTGCCCCTACCTGCAAGGCTAAAAACCTCGGGGTCATCTTCGACTCCACACTCTCCTTCTCTCCTCATATATCTGACGTCTCTAAGAAGTCACACTACCAGCTGCACCTCCTCAGAGGTATTCTTCCCTTCCTCTCCTTCCCCCAGAAGCTCACTGTCTCTCGAGCCCTGGTTCTCTCAAGGCTGGACTACTGTAACAGCCTCTATCTTAATCTGCCTGCCTCCACTCTCCGCCCTCTGCAACTTATCCAGAACAGAACTGCGAGACTTGTCCTTGGCCTCAAGCCCAGGGACCGTATCTCTCCAGGACTGAAATCTCTTCACTGGCTCCCAGTGGCTGCGAGGATTAAGTTCAAAACCCTCTGCATTGTCCACAAGGCCTTCTGGGGCCTGGGGCCTAAATAACTTCAACTCTCTCTTCCTAAATATCTTCCTTCACGAGCCCTTCGCTCATCCGTCTCCAACTCCCTCATGGTCAGCCGCTTCTTGAAGCAACGAGCTGGGGGTAGATCTCTCTCCGCAGCAGGGGCCTCCCTCTGGAACAGCCTTCCTGCCTCCCTGAAACTTGAGGAGAACCATCTCCGGTTCCGGAAGCACCTCAAAACCTTCCTCTTCGCTTCTGCCTTCTCTCTCCCTCTCCCCTGCTAAACCTGCTTAACTCCCCACTGAATTTCTGCACTAAACCTGCATCTGGGCCACTCTCAGCGACCTCGGTCAGGGCCCAGCCACTCTCTACTTGCCCTGCCTCCCTGGCTCCCCCTGCACTGTGGGACTGTCACTGTATCCCTACAGCCCCCCTCCCAGCACTTGCTCTGCACTTACCTCGCACTTGCCACCAGCTGGCCCTTTTATTTATTATTTATTATTTATTATTTTTTTTACGCTACTTACCTTGTACTGCACTTTCCCCCCCCACCTCCCCCCCCAGCACTTTCTCCTTTTCCCCTTACCTCTGCACTTGCGCGATCTGAATGACACCTGGCCTAGTAGGATCGTTTGTCTGTCTTCCCCTTGTTTCCCTCCCTCCCTGCCTCGTCGCGCCTTGAAACACTTGTGTATAGGCGCGTTACAAATACCATATCATACCACGGACTGCCCAGGAGATCGCCGACACCAAAGTAGGCTTCCATGCACTGGCAGGCATGCCCAATTGCGTTGGTGCCCTCGACTGCACCCATGTCAAATTGGTAGTCCCTCATGCCCTAGAAGCTGTGTACCGCAATCGCAAGTAATACCACTCCATCAATGTGCAGATGGTATGTGACTCCAGCAAGATCATCACACATTGTTGCGCCCGATATCCCAGATCTACACATGATGCCATGGTGCTGCATAACTCCACGCTACCCTGTCACATGGAGCAACATGCTGGACGATGTATCTGGCTGCTTGGTGAGTTGCCTGACTGGGCCATGGCAGTGCATGGGGGTTGTGAGGTGGGGGGATGCATACTCCACCAGGGTGGGAATGGGCGATGAGTAGAGAATGCATGCATAGCTATACACTCCTAACATGAACCTCCCAACCCGAACATGACACACCACTACCACACATTGGACCAATGCCGTATATCAATGACGACATGTAAGACTCCCAACCTGGCCACCATGGGTATGTCAAGCAATGCATGACCAGACATGATAGAAACAGTGTCAATGTGGCTAGTGTGATCATGCACAGAGAACTATAGACAGCAATCATGGGAGGCAAGACATTGTCCGGCATCCACAGTACACCCAGCATCATCTGTTCAATGCCATCCAGACTAGCACACCATATTGCAGTATACAACGCATCTAAATAATATTTGTGCATAGATACAGGGACATGTGCATGTCAACAGCAAATTGCTGTGGCCATGGCTGTGAATCCTGAAGGTGGCAGCTCAGAATGACTCACACAGACCTCTCTGTACTCCCATGCAGGTGATGGAGGATATCCCTTGAAGCTGTGGCTACTTACCCCCATGCGGAACCCACGTAACAGCCAGGAAGAGGAGTACAATCGGGTCCATACCTGTACCCGTGTTGTGATTGAGCAGACCTTTGGCCTGTTGAAGGCGCGATTCTGCTGCCCAAGCAGGTCTGGTGGAGCACTCCTTTATAGGCCTAAGAAGGTTGCAAATATCACCATGGCCTGTGTCATGCTGCACAACATGTGCGTCCAGAGAAATGTACAACTGCCACCTCACATTGACATGCATGAACCGGGTGAGGATGATGAGGATGAAGACGGAGGAGAAGCAGCACCCCTGCCAGTTTGTGATGCACAAGATGGCCGTGCAGTACGCCAATCACTGATTGACAAATTCTTCTGACCCACAGGGACGTTGATGGATATGTGTCAGTAACACACTGAACACTGGGTCCATGTGGACATGCACACAAGGAATGTGGGGAGTTGGGCACTGTGCACTGTCATGAATAAAATGTATACACACAAAATGAACAATCTCCAGGCATTGAATGATTTTTCACACAACGGGTGTATTAATATAAACTACAGAAATGTGCTATCCCCACAACACCAAAACACCCCATACCCCCAATGAACTCCCCATACCCCAATGAACTCCCCATACCCCCAAAGAACACCGCCTAATACACCTATACACCGCCGACACCATCTGACACACTCCCATTGTTGACCCAAGCTATTTCCTTGCTTTCTTGGTGACCGGGTGCAGCATTTCTGACTGCCTCACACTCTGCCTTGTCAGATGCACAGGGCTGTAGGGTGCAGAGGAAGCGGGTGTGGAGGATGGGGGTGTGGTGGATGGGGTGGAGGCCGTGGTGATTGACATGGCTGGTGTGGGTTGTTGCTGCTGCATGTGCAGTAGGATTGAGGTCAGGACCTGCGTGACGGCCCCCAGACTGTCTCGCATCATCACCGCAGAGGCATTAATGGTGGCTGTGTTCTCTCCCTCCACAACATATTGTCGGACATGGTCCAGCACTGAGTTCTGTCTTGCCTCCACCCTTGACAGTCGTGCCTCAAGGTTGGTGGGAGCAGCAGTGGTTGAGGGTGCTGCGACCGGGCGTGCATTGGCAGGGCTGGCCTCGGGGGTGGTGCTGAGGTCTGAATCGTGGAGTGCAGGATCCACAATGCTGCTGATGGTGTGGCCTGAGTGTGTGGTTGGTGGGTGGACACGGGGCTTGGGGAATGTGGACATGCCACATGGGTTAGTCCATCCTCGTCCACATACTCCTCCACTCCAGTTTCAATGTCGGCTCAGTGGGGCAGTGGATGCTGCCTCGCCCACGGAACTTGTTTCTGTCGAATTTGTGCCACTGGCCTTGCCTTCCGCTCGTGTTGCCAGCTCTGTGGTCCCGGTCTCAGGCATAGATGTGGGGCCCTCATGTGCGGCCATGGCCTGGGCACTCGCCCTGCGCTTTGGTGTGGGCTGCAAGGCTGCCCCGGAGGTGGTTTTGTCGGTTACAATTGTCTTGGCCCAGGATGTGAATGCCCTTGTGGTTGGTTCCTCACTGGCATCTTCTCCATCGGTGCCTGGGGGGTAGAAGAGATGCAGGCCATCAGTGATGGTGTTACATGCAAGTTGCATTATATGGTGCTGTGGAAATTTTTATTTTTCATGCATTCATATTTTACAGGTGTGTCGCACAGGGTAGTTTGAAGGGGGGCATTGTTGAATTAGCCGTGACGTCTCAATTCAGGAATGCTGCATGGCAGGTGGCATGCCATTGTATTGGGGTTGTGTGATGTATGACATAGGAATGGTCCATATGTGTTGGCTGTCTGTTGGTAATGGTATTGCCACTCAGCATGGATTTCAGTGTGGCAGGGTTTGGGCCTCCATCTGGACATGGATAAGTTGATGTGTGTGTGTTGGGACATGCATTTCCTTGCCTACTCTCTATTCCAGATCAGTTGTGCTCTGTCATCGTTTCCCCTACTGGGGTCTGCAGGGTCACTCACCTCCATCTCCAGATGTTGCGGCACCCATCTCCATCTCCCCAAAGCCCTCGATGGACTCCATCTGGATGAAGGTACTGCATTTCTCCTCCCAGCGCATTAGTTTTGTCGGGGAGTGGACACCCCGCCTGTGGCCATGGCCTCCCTCCGATTGCTGGCCAGGATGTTTCGTACTCTCAGGAGGAGGTCATCCCACCTTTTCTTACAGTCTTTAACTGTCCGTGGGGTGGTGCCGACAGCAGACACCTTGCGGGCTACCTCCTCCCAAATCTCCTTTTTCTTCTGCTGTGCCTCCCTCTTGAGGTTATGGGTATTTATGTCCTCAGCATGGGCAGCGAGGGAGTCTGCCAACATGTTTAGTTCTCCATCAGAAAAACACTTCTTGTGCAGGTGGGGGTTAGATTTTCTGCTTGCCTTGGGCATGGTGATTTGGAAGCCCATGGTCTCTCCTGTAATACACTGGTGGTTTGGGAGGATTGCAATGGATCGTGTTTTTAAATGCGATGACGTTACTTCCGGGTCCGCTATAGCGAGCCTGGTATTAGCATGGTGCTATTACCGGGTCGGTATTAAGGGTGTCCTCCTAGGCGGGTCCCGTGATGGCACTATCGGGGAGTTGGAGGGCCTTTAGCGGCATGCCGGTATGGCCATTACTGGCATGGGGGTTTGCACGTGCTTGCACACTCGTAATCAGCCGCTATTAGTGGCGTCAAATGAGCATGGACCCACTAGTTCCTCCATGCCGGTAATGACCCCGTTTTAAGCGCACTTCTCGTAATGAGGCCCATAGTGATTGAGGAATTGTCATAAAGATTTGAACGATTGTTGGCGTATATTGCACATTTAGGTGCATGTCCATTTGTATACAGATGGATTGTTTGGGCGAAACCAACACTTAGTTCAATGTTTGTTGAGCATGTTTTTTCTATAATGATTTTTTGTGCCATAATGGTGTGTCCTACCATTTCATACCCTCGGTCATTATTGTCTATGGCAATTGTTTTTTTTGTTCTTGTTTGCAACGTCTTCATTGAAATATGGTTCTGCGCTGCTTGTGTGAATCCATTCACATTCATAGAAGTTTGAAAATGTATCAATATTGACATTGCACATGTTTAGAAGTGTTTTTTGTAATGTACTGATACATTTATTTTGTGGTTTCATTCTGTTTAAAATTAATATAAAAAACTTCAGTACAAATTCACTGTCAATTGGAGCCTTGAGGATTAGTCTTCTGCAGTAGTTTTTTTAGCCTAGGCCGTGACTTTTCAGCTGTCTTCATAAGATTGCAAAGGATTCTACGGTGGAACATGTTTTTTGACATACATTTTTTGGAATGCTTTACTGTTGCTCTGTTAACATTGGTATATATAGTGTTAGGTTCATTAGTAGGTTTGGTTTGGTTTAGACATTTGTTTTCAGTTTTTGTTTTTGAAAGAGGGGCCTTACTTTTTTAGTGCTCACTGGTTCAGTTTTGTTGAGTGACGTTACTAGCAGTTTTGTTGTTTTCTATGGTCTTGCTTTTTAGTAGGCATTCTGTTGTGTCTGTTGGAAAAAAAGAAAGTTTGGGTATGAACGCTGTGGAAAGTATGTGGATGTATTGTGAATGGGTGTGTGAATGTGATGGTAGAGATTAATAGAGTGTTGTGTGATTTTGCAGTTGGAAGATAGTGGGTGGGAAGGTTGTAAGAGTAAAAGTGTGTAGAGATGTGAAGGGTTTGGGTTAGTGAGAGAGTGGTGGCGTGAATGAATACGCAGGGACATCATGATATTTTGAGGAGAACAGTGGGTGTTGTAATGATGGTGTTTAGATGAGAATAGAAATAGTGTGAATGCTGAAATATGGGTGAGATTAAGATACATGTTTTTGATTTGAAAGGAATATTATAGGCTAATATGCGGTGAAATTATACAATTACAATAACAGACAGATTAATACTATAGTAATGTACTTACTTCGTAGGATGTGAAAAGTAGTCTTCTTCTTGTTGGTGTGTTTGGGAATTTTCTTCTTTCCTGTAATTGTAAAAGAAAGTTAGTTGGCATATGAGAGGAAGTGAAAGGAAGTGGATGGCTACAGGTGCACCCTCTGACACACTGGCCTGCCACCTGCTCCAAAGGAAATACAGACTCTCTGTCCTCACCAAGAAGAGAGCACACATACAAGCCTGTATCTCTGTGGCATCTAACAACTCGGCCGAACACTTCAAAATATGCAAGGAGCTGGTCAACCTAGCTGCATTCTCTACCTCTCATGTTCCCTCCCAGCCCCTCTCTACGGCCGTGGCTTATCATTTAACCTCTAAAACTCTGGAAATCCTGTCCACCCTCTCCTCCTCTTCCTCTTATTTCTCCTCCACCACTCCTGGCCAGCCAGTGGTCTCCTCTCTGCCTCCCTTCTCTTCCTTTTCCTTGTTCACCAACAACGACATTTCTAATCAAGCCTGATCTATGAAAGTCTCATCAAAACTGGCTATTCACTGTTCTTCCAGAACTATCAAGGACCATATTGACCCCCTTGTTCCAGCCGTAACCAATTTCTGCAATAACTCTTTTGCCACTGGAATCTTTCCCTCCCCCTTAAACACTCCCTTGTGCACCTCCTCCTTAAGAAGCCCTCTGCCGATCCTTCCTCTCTGTCTTATTATTATCAACCGATCTCCATCACTGCTTTCCTCAGAAAACTCTTGGAAATGCTGGCCATCTCCCAACTTAATCTTCACACTGAATATGTTGGTTATCTCCATGTCCACCAACCTGGCTTCAGAGCAGCCATAAGCACAGAAACCTCTATCCTGAACATCCATGAAGAACTGCTCTCTCACATTAACTCTGCCCTTCCTTCTACCCATCCTGCTCAATCACCTCAGTGATAACCTGGGTGTCACTGATCAGGCACTGGCCTGGCTGACCTCCTTTCACACTGATTGACCCTCCCAGGTAAAGCTGGGGTCCTTTCTCTCTTCTGTCTATCGCTTTATCTGTGATTTACCCCAGGGGTCTATCCTTTCTACCTGGCTGTTCAAACAATACCTGGCACCTCATGCCCACCACATCGCTGTTCTCTGCTCAAATGTTCAGTGGTATGTGGATGACACCCAGTTCTCCTTCAGACTCCCCTCGGCTGCCTCTCTCATTCCAGACTGTCTTTCCGCAATCCAGTGCCACCAATGATCTCTGCCTTAATGCCAGTAAGATTGAGATCCTTCTCATCAGAACACCAACTCCCTCATTTCTTCTCTCTGGTAACCCACTCTGCGCCCTCGTCCTACTCCAACCTGTGAGACTAAGAACCATGGGGTCATCGTCGACCCTCACCTTCTCTGTCATACCTCTCAGGCCTCTGAGAAGTCAAACTATCAGCTGCACCTTCTCAGAGGTATTCTTCCTTTCTTCACTTTCCCCCAGAAGCTCACTGTCACCAAAGCTCTGGTCCTCTCTAGGCTGGACTACTGCAACAGCCTATTTCTTAATCTTCCTGCCTATACTCTCCGTCCTCTACAACTTATCCAGAACAGGACTGCAAGACTTGTCCTTGGCCTCAAGCCCAGGGATCGCATCTTTCTACAACACTGAAATCTCTGCACTTGCTCCCAGTGGCAGCAAGGATCAAGTTCAAGCCCTCTGCATCGTCCACATACATTTCTGGGGCCTGGAACCGCACTACCTCCAATGCTCTCTTCCTAAACATCTCCCTTCTCAAGCTCTCTGCTCATCCACCTCCAACTCTATGAGGGTCTGTCACTTTTCATAGCAGAGGGTTGGGGGTATTTACTCTTTCTTCGGCTGGGGCCTCCCTCTGAAACAGCTGCCCTACTTCTCTCAAACTTGAACAGAACCACATCCGGTTCTGGAAGCCACTCAAGACCTTGCTCTTTGCTTCCACTTTCTCTCTTTCTCTCCCCTGCTTATGACCCATATGGTTCACACACTCATCACCTGCCCACCCTCTGAACTTGGACCCAGGAACCCACATGACCAGTTGCGCCTTGCATGGCTTCTTGGCTCCCCCAGCACTTGTGGTCTGTATCTGTAACCCTACAGTACCCTCTCTGTGTGCTTAAGAGCCAGCCGTTGGCTGCACTTCATTACCTTCACTGAGCCTCCAGCTGGCTGCACTTTTCATTACCTGCACTTCTCAATCCCCCCAGTGAGTGCGTGTTGTAGGAGCGTGTTTGCAGGAGTGTGGGTTATAGCATTGTGTCATTACAGTGTGTGGTATAAGAGTGTATGTGGTTAGATTGCATGTTGTGAGAGCATGTGCCATAGGAACACAGATTGTACATCCACATGTCAATCACAAGTTGTACTTCAACACATTGTAGGTGCATGTGTTATAAGTGCAAGTGTTGTATGTGCAGGTGTTGTAGGTGTATGTGTTATGGGGTATGTGTCAGGAGCATGTGTGATAACAGTGTGTGTCATAAGAGTTTGAGTAATAGCAGAACATGTAGATGCATGCATCATATAAGTATTTTTCATAAGAGTATGTCGTAGGACAGTGTGGTGTAGTACGTGTCATAGACGTGGGTGAAGTAGGTAGGTGCACATGTTGTATGAGTGTGTGGTATGCGAGTTTGTGTTATTAATGTTCATATAAACAATTTTATTATCACACATGTATGTGTAGGGTTTTAATATAAAATGTGCCTAGATTTTGCTCATGCATTGTATACCTCCTTGCATATGCAAGCTCATAGTAAAGTACATTTTATTTTTAATGTGCATTTTCAAAATGTGGGTTTATATGAATAATTCTCCAATGTGTATTTGCATGTAATGTATAACTCCTGAAAACATACATCATAATAAGCCCTGACATTACTGTCAGTTTTCAAAAGTTGTAAATTACAGGTGATATGAAAAATGTACATGTATTGAATCCCTAAAAACTAACATCAAAATTTGCTCTGACTGATGGGAGTTTTTAGATGTAAATTGTGTAATGTATGAACTGTGAAACTCATATGTTTCTTGGTACAGTTCATATGAAAAGAGAATATTTATTCCATCTATTTAAGACTGACATCAAATTTAGCCCTGACTTGCCTTTGATGTGAGTTTTCAGGAAATGTTAATTTTGTAATATATGAACTGTAAAACTCATATGCTGCTTGTGTGTTTTCAGCAAATTTTATAGTTGCTCGTGTGGTAGGAGTATGTGTTGTAAGAGTGTATGTTGTAGGATCATGTGTTGTAGTAGCACATGTTGTAAGAACACATTTCATGGAACATGTGTCATGTGTGTAGTAGGAGCATGTATAGTAACTGCATGTGTCATATGAGAACGTGTATTAAGTCTGCCTACTGTAGGAATGTGTGTCATAAGAGTGTTTGTTGTAAGAGTGTGTCATGGTTGGAGCATGTGTCGTATGTCCACATGTTATGAGTAGTGGGTGTGGTTGTAGTAGGTGTGCATGTCATAGGACCATGTATCATAAGGGTGTGTGTCATAGGAGGATGTGTCACTGGAGCATGTGTGGTAGAAACACTTGCCATAGGTGCATGTGTCATAGGTGCACATGTCATAGGTGCATGTGTTGTAGGTGCATGTGTCCTAGGTTCATGTGAGAGCATGGGTCGCATATCCACATGTGATGTGCAGTTGGCGCGTGTGTAGTAGGTGTGCATGTCATAGGAGTGTGTATCATTAGAGTGTGTATCATAACAGCATTTGTCAAAAGAGCATATGTAATAGGAGCATGTTTAATGGGAACATGTGTTATAGGTGCATGTGTTGTTGGTGCATGCGCAATAGGTCTGTGTGTTCTAGGTGCATGTGAGAGCACTTGTGGTACATCTATTTGTCATGTGTAGTAACCTTGTGTATATTAGGTACATATGTTGTAGGAGCACATGTCGTAGAAGTGTTTTATTATAGTGTGCTTTAAGTGTGTGTTGTAAGTGTATGTGGTAGGAGTGTGTCCCATAGTAGCATGTTTGATGCAGTAGGAGCACATGTTGTAGGAGTGTGTGTTGTAAGAGTGTATAAAGTAGTAGCATGTGTTGTAGAAGCATGCCGGTGCTACCGGCGGGTTGCCGCTAGACTTGTAAAATATCACTGCCGCCTGACTTCCCAGTGCCACCGGGAGATTTCGAGTCCGGCAGGACGGGATGTCAGGTGATGGTAAATTGTAAGTACCCATTCCCATAAGGACACAGAAGCCTACCACCGTTGCTAATGGTGCTGGCGCTTCCTTTACCGGTCTGCCTACCATGTTTAATTTTTTGATATGGCTTACGGTTTGGTGCCCTATTACCCAAACAGTTAGTTATATCTCCCATGATGCATTGCTGGTGGCAGACCTTTTAATTTCTGAAAATCCGACATTACATGTTTCGAGGATCAATTTCTCAAATCGATTTTGGGAAGTGCCCTAAAATAATATAATAGTTGAAAGTAGGCTAAGAAAGGATGGTTTGTGATGGTTTGGGCCTTCAGGATGGTGTAGTTCTTTGTTTATTTCCAAGCATTTTTCCGAGTTTTAGATGTGGCAATCACTGTGATTGCTAATTGTGGGAAGAGGAGTATTTTAAGCTAATTTTGTAAATATGAAGCATTTTTTTATATAAAACAAAAATTACAAGGGTTGCTTCCTAATTTAAATTTACAGTTGAGAGGGGGATTTTAGGAGTATATTAGTGTTTTTTATTTTTTTTAGTTTTATATTTGCCCTCAATAGGTTTAAATTTGTTTAATTAGTTTTAAAAAGTGAGCAACACAGATCCATGGGATTCTGATGCGTGTTTACTACAGTCTTCATTTTGATTCGACAAGCTATTCACGTGACTTAACATTGATGATCTCGATGTCAGAAGAGAAGATATCTATATTATCTCACCTCCTCTTCTTCAACAAAGTACATCATTAGTGAACGTACCTGAACTCCTACATACCTCTACCCCTTTCGAGTACTGAATTGTAATCTTACTTATCTAACCGTACCTCACTCTTCCTCGTCACAGTACCCCACTAACCAAACCTCACTCTTCTTGATCACAGTAACCCACTACCACCAGCTCACTCTTCCTCATTGCAGTACTGCACTATGACAACCTCACTCTTACTCTTCAGTCATACAGGGCCACCCAATGACTCTGTCTTGTCACAGAATCCCACTACCACCAACTCACTCTTCCTCTTCACAGCGCACAACTACCACATGCCATGTTTCCTCATCATTGTCCCTCACTACCACCATGTCACTCTTCCTCATCACAATACCCTACTGCCACCAACTCACTCTTCCTCATCACAATACCTCATTACCACCAACTCACCATTTCTTGCCACAGTGCCCCATTATGAGCACCTCCATCTTCCTTGTCAGGATCCCCCACTACCACATCACACTCGTCCTCTTCACAGTTCCCACTATCACCATGTCACTTACCACATTACTGTCCACCACTACCACCTTCACACTCTTCCTCGTCGCAGTGCCCCTCAAGGACCTACTCACTCTTCCTCTTCTCTTTCCCTACTGCCACCATGTAAATCTTACTTGTCTCAGTGCCCAATAGCAGCACCTCACTCTTCCTCATCACAGTCCCCCACCAAAGACTATCTCAATATTCCGTGTCACAGTCCCTCACTACCATCACCTCACTCTTCATCTTCCATGTCCCCTACTCGTCTCACACTTCCTCATCACAGTACTCCACTACAACCACCTCAAGCTTCCTCATCACAGCCCCCAATACACCACGTCACTCTTCAGCATCATATTACCCCACTAACACCAACTCACTCTTCCTCTTCACAGTCCTCCACTACCACTGTGTCACTTTTCCACATTACTGTCCACCACTACCACTATTTCACTCTTCCTTATCACAGTCCTCCACTACCACCAACTCACTGTACCTTGTCACAGTACTATACTACCGCCAACTCACTCGTTCTCATTTCAGTCCCCCAATATCACCATCTAACACTTCATTAGCACAGTCCCTGACTACAGCCATCTCAATATTCATTGTCAGAGTCCCTGAATACCACCACATCACTCTTCATCTTCTCAGTCTTCCACTAACACCACTAACACATCTCACTCTTTCTCATCACAGTACCACACTGACATGTTGCTCATACTCATCTCAGCCCCCACTAACACCAACTCACTCTTCCTCTTCAAAGTCGCCCACTACCACCATGTCCCTCTTCCTCACCAGAGTGCTGCACTACCACCAACTCACTATTCCTCATTACAGTTCCTCAATGCCACCACTTAACACTTCCTCATACCATTACCCCACAACCACCAACTCACTCTTCCTCATCACAGTAACCCTCTAACCTCAACTCACTCTTCATAGTCAAAATACTCCATTACCACCACCTCGCTCTTCCTTGTCACAGTGCGGCACAAACCACCACCTCAGCCTTCCAATTCTCTGGCAATGAGCAAGCTTAGAATAGAGACACCCGCATCCTGCAAAGGCTGCCTTCCAAGCTTCCATTTGTGATGTGTACTTAATTGACACTCGGCAAAGTTTCACCTAGCCCTAGTAAAAAGACATACACTGTACAATCAGTTCTGTGAAGTCACATATGAAAAACTCCAGAACATGCCAGGTCTCCAACAGTACACAGGAGCATGTTAAAAACAATGCATTTTTTGGGACTTTTCTCTCAATATAGGCTAATGTTCTGGCAGTGTAAAAAGACAGTTCTATGCTGGCTGTGCCCAACATGTCAATATTACCATTGCAAGACAAACACATTTCTACTTTGCCCATAATGACAGTAATGTCACGGCAAGAAAGTATGCCACTGCTGGCTTTGCTAAATATGCCTTTATTGCCATATAGGAACACATTCAGTGTGACTTTGCCCATAATGCAGGTAATGCCAATTTAAGAAGACATGTCCTTGATGGGTATTCCAAAATGTGCCAGTATCATCACAAACAAGATGCACATTTTGGGTGTGCCTACAATGCTAGTAATGCCACTGTAAGAAGATATAAACAAGTTAGCTGCACAGGCATATTCCTGTATTGTCATGTCAGAACATCTACATGTTTGATTTGCCCACAGTATCAGTAATGTGACCATACTGTCTGTTGCCAATGTATGCCAGCATTGCCTCAAAACAACACACTCATGCTGGCCTGTAGTGGGGTATTGTGATTAGGAAGAGTGAGATGGTGGTAGTGAGGTACTGGGATGAGAACGAGTGGCAGGTTTGTAGAGAGAGACTGTGATGAGGAAGAGTGACATGGTGGTAGTTTGGCTGAATAAAGGAAGATGTAGGGTGGGCTCCACTTCTATATAGAATAGTATTTAATGAAGATAACATTACTAAATAGCTTAATTGCGGCCCTCAGAGATCTGATGTACACTACACCAGTGAGAAAAACTGAAACAAAAAAAGTGTCTGGTGAAACCTTCACCAGACCTGGGGTCGCAATGTATGTAGTAAACACTATTGCATTTAAAAAAAAAAAAACATTCAATTAGTCCATGATCATTTTAATCATAAACACCAATAATGATGCAATGTTCATGTAAAATGAATACAATCTTTTGTTTTATTCTTATTCATTCTCCATATTTGTCTTGCAGAGGCCTTAGCCGCCGATGCATTTCAGATTGTGGACCTGCTTCAGGGCGAGCTCTTCAAATACAGGAAGGAAGAGAGAGATTGTGTTAGTGGGTGACTGGAAAGAGGAAGAGTGAGGTGGTGGTAGTTGGGGACTGTGACAAGGAATATTGAGATGGTCATAGTGGGGGACAGTGATGAAGAAGTGCTAGGTGGTGGTCCTTGGGGACTGATGAAAAGAGTGAGTTGGTGGTAGTGGGGTACTGTAATGAGGAAGAGTGAGTTGGTAGTGGGGTACCGTGATGAGGAAGCCTGAGTTGGTGGTAATGGGGACTGTGATGAGGAAGAGTGACTTTGTGTTGGGGACTGTGATGAGGAAGAGTAGGTGGTGGCAATGTGGGTTTGTGATCAGGAAGAGTGAGATTGTGTTAGTGGGTGACTGGAAAGAGGAAGAGTGAGGTGGTGGTAGTTGGGGAATGTGACAAGGAATTTTGAGAAGATCGAAGTGGGGGACTGTGATGAAGAAGTGCTAGGTGGTGGTCCTTCGGGACTGATGAGGAAGAGTGAGTTGGTAGTGGGGTACTGTGATGATGAAGAGTGAGTTGGTGGTAGTTGGGGGATGTGATGAGGAAGAATGACTTGGTAGTGGGGTACTGTGATGAGGAAGAGTGAGTCGGTGGTAGTGGTGGACTGTGACAAGGAATAGTGAGTTGATGCTAGAGGGGTACTGTGATGAGGAAGAGTGACTTGGTGGTAGAAGGGGACTGTGAGGAGGAAGGGGGCCTGGTTCTAGTGGGGGATTGTGAAGTGGATGAGTGATGCTGTGGTAGTGTGGTATTGTGATGAGGAAGAGTGAGCTGGTGTAAATGGGGGACTGGGAAGAGGAAGAGTGAGGTGGTGGTTGTTTTGGGATTGTGACAAGGAATATTGAAATGACTGTAGTGGCAAACTGTGAGGAGGAAGTGGTAGGTGGTGGTCCTTGGGGACTGATGAAAATGAGTGAGGTGGTGATAATGGGGTACTAATGAGGAAGAGTGAGTCAGTGGTAGTGGGGTAATGTGACGAGGAAGTTTGAGTTGGACTTAGTAGGGGATTGTGATGAGGAAGAGTGAGCTGCTGGTAGTGCAGGACTCTGATGAGGAAAAGTGAGGTGGTGATAGTGTGGGACTGTGACGAGGAAGTGTGACTTTCTGGTAGTTGGCTACTGTGAAGAGGAAGGCTGAGGTGGTGGTTGTGCCGCACTGTGACAAGGAAGAGCGAGTTGGTGGTAGTGGAGTATTTTGACTATGAAGAGTGAGTTGAGGTTAGAGGGTTACTGTGATGAGGAAGAGTGACTTGGTGGTGGGGACTGTGATGAGGAAGAGTGAGGTGGTGGTAATATGGGTCTGTGACAAGGAAGAGTCAGTTGGTGGTAGTGTGGTACTGTGATGAGGAAGTTTGGCTTGCTTGTAGTTGGCTACTGTGACTAGAAAGGGTGAGGTGGTGGTAGTGCCAGACTGTGATGAGGAAGAGCGAGGAGGTTGTAGTGCGGGATGGTGATGAGAAAGATTAAGGTGGGGTTAGTGCAGTACTTTGACAAGTAATAGTGAGTTGATGTTAGAGTGGTACTGTGATGAGGAAGAGTGACTTGCTGGTAGTGGGGGACTGAGAGGAGGAAGGGGGCCTGGTGATAGTGGGGGATTGTGAAGTGGATGAGTGATGCTGTAGTAGTGTGGTATTGTGATGAGGAAGAGTGAGCTGGTGTAAATGGGGGACTGGGAAGAGGAAGAGTGAGGTGGTGGTTGTTTTGGGATTGTGACAAGGAATATTGAAATTACTGTAGTGGAAAACTGTGAGGAGGAAGTGGTAAGTGGTGGTCATTGGGGACTGATGAAAATGAGTGAAGTGATGATAATGGGGTACTAATGAGGACGAGTGAGTCAGAGGTAGTGGGGTAATGTGACGAGGAAGTTTGAGTTGGACTTAGTAGGGGATTGTGATGAGGAAGAGTGAGCTGCTGGTGGTGCAGGACTCTGATGAGGAAAAGTGAGGTGGTGGTAATATGGGTCTGTGACAAGGAAGAGTCAGTTGGTGGTAGTGTGGTACTGTGATGAGGAAGTTTGGCTTGCTTGTAGTTGGCTACTGTGACTAGAAAGGGTGAGGTGGTGGTAGTGCCAGACTGTGATGAGGAAGAGCGAGGAGGTTGTAGTGCGGGATGGTGATGAGAAAGATTAAGGTGGGGTTAGTGCAGTACTTTGACAAGTAATAGTGAGTTGATGTTAGAGGGGTACTGTGATGAGGAAGAGTGACTTGCTGGTAGTGGGGGACTGTGAGGAGGAAGGGGGCCTGGTGATAGTGGGGGATTGTGAAGTGGATGAGTGATGCTGTAGTAGTGTGGTATTGTGATGAGGAAGAGTGAGCTGGTGTAAATGGGGGACTGGGAAGAGGAAGAGTGAGGTGGTGGTTGTTTTGGGATTGTGACAAGGAATATTGAAATTACTGTAGTGGCAAACTGTGAGGAGGAAGTGGTAAGTGGTGGTCATTGGGGACTGATGAAAATGATTGAAGTGATGATAATGGGGTACTAATGAGGACGAGTGAGTCAGAGGTAGTGGGGTAATGTGACGAGGAAGTTTGAGTTGGACTTAGTAGGGGATTGTGATGAGGAAGAGTGAGCTGCTGGTGGTGCAGGACTCTGATGAGGAAAAGTGAGGTGGTGATAGTGTGGGACTGTGCCAAGGAAGAGTGAGTTTTTGGTAGCGTGGTACTGTGATGAGGGAGTGTGACTTTCTGGTAGTTGGAATTGGTAACAGGTAGAACTAAGAAGTAGAATAGCATGAAGGCTTCAACTGGTATTTAGAGCCTGGATGGTTTCAAGGCTTTCTGATTGTCTAAAGAAAACAAATCTGCTCTAATCTGCATTAATACAGCCTTGATTTTATAATCTGGTATTTTATGTCTTTATGGATTTATGAATGTGTGCGTTATGGAAGATTCTATATATTGCATTTGCCATGTGTATATGTATGTCCTAATTGTCTGTTGCCAAAGGCCGATTAAGCTGAAATTGTAAATACACGAATACATGAATACATAAATAAGTGAAAACTTACATTAGTATCCAAGTGAACTATGACCAAGTGTTTTGTTGACCAGAGGAATTAAATCATCTTCCATATACATGTATTTTTTTCATTATTGTGTGCCAGTTCAAAGAAGTTTCTACATAATATTAAATACTATTTTAAAATAACAATGCATAAATAATTAATTCATCATACTAAATCTAATTAATTATCTAAAAACATGCATATACCAGATTGTCCTAATTCCATTAATACCTACACATCTTAAAACATCAAAGAGTAATAAGTACACAATCCAATATGATCCTCAATGTATTCACAACATTCATAGAATGAGTCCTTATTTGAAATTAAAAATGTCCACTAGCAATTTTTATGCATTCTCCCAAGCATACGCTTATTCTTGACCATTTAAAAAGGGCCATATTTAAATGGCTGTTACTGGTCAGAATGCACTTCCTCTAACAAGTTGCTGATGTTATTGCTTCTAGCACGAAACTGGCACAAAGTGGTGTCTCGCGCGGATCTGTGACCGGTATTACTAATTATTGTTTGAAAAATCAATTCTCTACTGGAGCTTGAAAATAATCATTGACTGGCCAAAGTCGGTGAATCAATCTAATTATGTATTAATCATCAGTAGAAAAAAGGCAATTAAATATGGACCACGTAATTGCCACATACAAATGCCACATACAATAACATAACCAAGAGTTGCACATATACAGACAGTGCTTTAAACAAATCTCAAGAAAAAACAATTATAATGCTATTTAATATATGCAAGAATTGCTGGCATTAAATGTGCAAAATTGTCTGAGTGCATAAAGCATCTCTACAGAAATGATATAAACAGTGTTTGTGCAAATTTACATGAGTGCACACGAGTATACTCAAAATGTACACAATACAAACAGAGAATGTGCATATTCATATAAAATTGAATCATTACTATCACAAAGGTCACAATGAAAATGGTCTACTAGCGGCTGGTTAAGCGAACACTGCTATACCCCTTGGTTGTTCCCAATAGTATAGTATACTCTTCCCTTTTTTTGGTTTTGATGGAACGGTCATCTAGAACAACAAGTGAAATCCTGTCTGTCTTCTTCAGGACTTAAAACATGCCAGTGGGCTATCCCACGTTCATTTCTTTCACTAATGGTATGTATCTCCAGACATGCCAGGTATTCGCAAATGGCTCTAACAAATCAAAAACAAAAAAACTAAGAAACCAAAATTACTTTAAAATAATGTTCCCACGCTTTAGTTCATCAATCATTTCCAATTATGCTTCTAGAAAAATATACACATAAACGGCTATGCAGTTACCTCTCACTTATTATGAAACGTTTACAAGATCCATAGGAATTCTCAGTATACTGTGCAGACTAAGCATAACCTGTAACAACACAACAAACAACTCGGGTAACTTTCCTCTAGTTGTAGTAAGGTAAAAAGTCAAAATACACACATGACTCGAATGGGACGGGAAGCAACCAAAAAATACCTTAACCACATGCATCACTCATGTGGCAGCAGGAAGATACTAGTGTTGAGGAAAATTCATATCACGCTTTTCTCAGCGTATGCAGAGACGGCAGAGATATCTGTAACACTGTGTATGCGGAATATTGAAACGCATGTTCCATTAAAATGTGAGTTTTAGTCTATACTAAATGGACGCGAGCAGGACATGAGGGTTAGGCTCCTAGCACGCGCACACATGTTCCCAAATAATCTATTACACAGGCCCTAATGCTTTCACAATGTACAGCATCTTTCCTCAGGAGGCTTCCCTAATCTATGCCCTAGGAACCCCAGCATAGGTATTTGATAAAGGCGCATAAGGACAATAAACCTTCTCAATGCAGGAACCGGGGATAGCAACAAATACATCTGGGGACATAAATAAGAGATGTTTCATCCCACATAATCTTTATAGGTTTTCAGCTGGCCACTGTGGACATGATTTGAGACCCAATCCCAAGTATACATTTTTCGATAAATTACATTTTTAGGATTTGCTCTTCATGTTCATGTTCCCATAAAGGTATCCATACCATGGACTCGAACATATCTATACACCTTTCCCTGTCATAAATAAATCCCTAAATACTTACATGAGGTAACCTTCTCAATGGGCTTTGCGGTAGCAGCCATGTAGTTATGGTTAAGTTGCTGTTTCCATAGAAAGAGCGCTTTTTAGGCGGCTTATAACTTTGCTCCCCCTGGACGAATCCACACCAAACTTTGGAAAAAAAAGTATATGGCCCACTCTGAATTTTATTTGCAAAGTTTGGTGAGGTTTGGTCTGGGGGGGGGGCAAAGTTACAGGCGGGTCCCACATTTTTTTTTCCCTTAGACAGAATGGGGGAAAAAATTTGCTCACGCCTACAGCCCAAACCGCTGGACGTAATTTCCCCAAATTTGCGGCAGGAGCAGTAGCTTTGTCACGAGTGTGAACATCCAACCAGTAGTTTTTTTTTTCAAACGACCAAAAAGTAGGTCACAAAAAATGTGTGATATCTATATCATGAATTTGCAAACTTCTTGTGAACATTCATTTGTCTATTGTTCATGCTTTTATTCAGGTTTCATAATTCCCATTTTTCTGTGGACATGTGTGTACCTAATTCATTTCCTGTTGTTCTTACAGGCTTTGTGACATAGTGACACAAGTTTTCTTATATATGTTTATTTTGTTATTTAATATTATTTATATGTAATTATGAGTGTGTTAATTTGTTTCTCCACAACTGACTGTATCAGGTTCTCCTATTGTTTATGACTCACCAGTAGCGCACTCACAGACAGCAATTGTAAATATATTACTCAAATTCAGGGTTCTTACCACCGCTTGCAATCGGCTAGCGACCGCACTGAATTGCATTCAGTTCACTCCTGGGAATGATTCACACAATAGCACCAGGCGAACGCGGCTTAGCGCGATATGGCTCCCTTTCAATTTCGTTTTTGTAACATGGTTGTTTTTCTTTTGTTTTTTTTTCACCGGATATACTTATTTTTTCGATTGGAAATCCAATATGTTTTAATTGTCTCCTTGACACGCAATCAATCTGTTTATGAAGTCGGGGTTAGTTTCCCTAATATTGTTTCCATTGAATTCAGCAAGTCCAATGTGGCGGATTTATTTTCAATGCAACATGGCCATGTTTGAATCCCTCAGCCTTTCCCTGCTTAGCTGCAGCTTTCTATTTTAGTCCTGTTTCTATCTTCGCAGCCCAGGCTGCTTCCTTTCACATTGTTTGGCTTTTCCTGCTGTGCTGGTAAAATGGTTTTTCATGGCCCCACTGACACTTGCAATTAGTGCACTTGCATGTCTCAATTCACCAATACTTGATTCTCTCTAGTACCAGTCAATTACTCTCTGGAATTAGATTGCGTAATGCTTGGTGTGTTTGCTTCCTAATCACATTGTCATTACATAACTTAGTTGGTACGTTACAATAGCTTTTGCAATTCCTGATGCTTAGAAATGTTGTGTTTCCTACAGAAATTACCGCAATTGCGAAGCCGTGAGGTACAATTTTCCTTTTTAAATTGCTTTTTAGTCTACATCACATCTTTTCACTCAATATGGTTACATCCTTTCATAATCTCTCTTTTCTTTACGATTTCAGAGAGTTTTCTGGCACTGTCCTTCATTCAATTTATCTTATAAGGGACGTTTGGCTAGGTAAGTCTGCAAGCCTTTAGTTGTGTGAATGTCCTTTCTGCAAGCACACATCCTATCTAAGCTAACCTGTACTCTAAACTCAAAGTGGAATTGTCTCAATATGCACAGTAGGTACATTGGGATGCCCCATTGCTTAAGATTGCTCCACAACTTATCTCTATTCACGATGTCAAAAGCTGATTTAAAAATGACAAAGGTCAGATGTAAGAGGTGATTATTATGCCATGTTCATCAGAGTATTCATTAATAGCAAATTGTATGAGGTGCTCGACCCAGTGCTGAAGCCCGTCTGAAGTGTCCCCCGGATTTTATTTTCTTCTACCCAGATTTTTAGCTTTCCAATTGCAAATATGTTACCTGGGGGACATCCAGCATGGATAGCAACCTATAGATGGCTGCCATTGAACACAGTTTTCATTTTTTATAAACAGGGATCATTATAGCTTTTCTCCTGGTGTCAAAGATAGACCCCTCCTCACAGATCATCTTAAACAGTGTTGTCAAAATGTTGTCCGTGATATCAGGATTACTGATTAAGACCACACTGGAGAGGCCATCAGGCCCAGGGGCTATGGATCTTTTCAATGCCTTTATCTTCAGCATGACATCTTCTTTGTCAAAGATTAGGTGAAACAGAAACACCTCATTTTCCATGTTCTGTGAATTACAGTTAGTGCTACTACCCTACACTTTATTAACATAGTCAATCCAGTTTTAGGGGCGGACACCCGCTCTGGCTTAGCCGCTCTGGAAGGCTGCGGGTGTGAACTCATGGAAGGCCTAACTCCTTCCCTCAGCCCAATAAAGAACGCCAGGCCCACACAAGAGACAAGGACTAACTGTAGTTTATTACAACCAAAGCACCACAGGGATCACATATATGGAAGAACGTCCATGCATCTCTCAGCAGACTCTGGCCCACAGGCCAGTTTTGATAACATCTGATGTCATTTTTGGGAACCATCTCAAAAACCTATCCTGACTCGGGATAGGTTGTTGAGTAGTAGGTCCCATATAGGAGCCTATAGGTGTGCAGTGTTATTGGACGGGGCAGGGTCAGGTGGTATGCTTGGCCATTCCCTAAAAGTTGTTACTTGAAATTTGTTACAGTGAGCAAACCCTGTGATTGGTCTGTGTCTACCGCTGTCCACCCCTAGGGATTGTGGTGATGATTGGATGAGCGCTGAGCCTTCAAGCCTGGGACTAACTATGTTCCCAGCCCGCAGATCACCTGTGAATGGCGCCTAGTGCTATTAAATATCCGCAAGGTGCAACTATTTGTCAGTGTCTTAATGGTGTGTAGCCCATAGCTACAATGAGCGCGCCCTGGTTCCCAATGCAGAACTGTAGCGTGAATGTACCAACTTTGTTGCAGCTATTGTCTGGAAGGCAGAACAGGTTGCTTTCCCAGACACCAATCTTGGCAGTTTCTCAGCTCGGCCAGATCACGTGCTTGGAGACCATGGTTGTGAGCCCAGGATCTAGAATTATTCTGTATTTTTGCCAGAGAGCGCACCTCTCCTGCAGCCAGTGTTACTTTGGTTCAGAGTGAGGAATTTCATTTGCAACATTGCAACCTTGGTGGCGGCTTTGCTCCTGCCACAAAGGTTCTGTTTGCACAGCTTTTTTTAAGGCTTGGGATCTCTTTCCACGTTGATTGCGGGCTACTAATTTTCCTTAGTCATCGTCTGGCTTCTACTGTGCACATCTTTTTATAGTCTGTAGATTAATATGTTATGGCTGTCAGGTCTTGTGAGTGCTCCTGTCGTACCATGGGGTTATTTGCATATGAGCATCTGCAATCATTTACGCAAACTCTTCTTGTTCCTTGCATTACTGCGACGCTGTAGCAAGCCTAAATGGCAATTTCTTGCATTACTGCGGTTCTGTAGCAAGCCTAAATGGCAAAATAATAAACGTGCAGACAGTATGTATATGTCACTTTCCTCTAACTATAGAGCTGTATAACTATGTTCTTCGTGGAGTTGAGTGTATGTCTGTGTCCAGGGTGTGTGTTTAGCATGTGTGCTTCATGACTAATGCAGCTAGGTTGTGGCATCTCTAATGACAAATTGTTTGGTTTCTGATGTTTAGTCGAGTCTGTCCATGTAACCTTCTCCAGCTCTGTCTTGTTTCTCCTCGTTCACTATGGGTAAGATTTGCACTACTGCTGGATTGTTGTGTCTGCTGGGAGGGTTTCTCTCGTGGTAGATGTCCATCATGGGAGCAGTGGGAATTGGCCTGAGTTCGTATGAATGGCGGTCATAATGTCTCGGGTGCTTCTTTCTGTTGGAGAGTCTTCTGGGATGGAGGGTATGCTCTGAGCCTCCTTCTTCAGTCCCCCATCTGGTCAACTTGTCGCCACACCACCATTATCTCTTCCATCGTCTGCCAACCGCCACACCTTTGTTATCCCGGCCAGGTGTCCATAGTAGTTTACATGATCTTCAAAGGACCAAAACATGTATATATATATATTCCTCCTGGATTGCAGTATACCCATTTCCCAACATACTTTATTTGGGTTGCGCGGGTTCCCTACCTTCAGTCCTGGCAGGAACATATCTGATGCTGCTATCTGCTGTCTCAGTCTCTCTCTATCATGTAATTTATTTCATCTCCCTTCTCCAGCTCCATTAGCAGTTGTATTCCAATTACCTCTTCTGCTGTCCTCTGGCATTTCCCGATTCACATCTTTATTCCAGCCAAGGAGGCTGTTCCCAGTATCAGTCCTCCAGCCAATATCTTTAGGCTATTTGCCAGCCAGGAGAGCATCCATGACCAGAAGTACGTAATCCAGCTCTTAACCTTTTCCGTCCCTCATGCTTCTTCTTCCATTTTTGGTGCATGTGTGCCAACTGTGCTACTGGATCTGACAGTGTTCCGTTATCTTCGTCATTGGCAGGTATGAAAGTACAGCAGGAACTTACTACCTTTGTGCAAACTCCTCCGTCCATTCCTGTAAGGAGGTCTAGGACATACCTGTTCTGTAGTGCCACCAATCTTGTCGCCCTGAGCTTTTCTTTTATTGCGTTGAACTCGTTGAATAGATGGTGACCATAAGTTCCCAGCGGGTAATTTGCAGCCATTTATCATTGGCATATGCCTGTAATCCAGGTAACAGTGATGCAATGAACATTTGTGTTCTGCTGAATAGTCTGTGCTGCTTCAAAAAGTCCCCACAGGTAGTTTCCTTCTCTCTTCTTCCTGCTGAGCTTTGGATGTTCGCAGGCTTCTTCTGGTTTGTTGGATGCGGGGGTTGATGATCTCCTTTTCCCCTTGTTGTATTGCATTTTTAGGAATTCGTCTAGCTGGAGGTCCTTTCGTGGCACCACTAGAGAGGGCATGTTCACATGTGCCAGGGAGTATACCCCCCAATTGGGAGGTAGTTTGTCGTAGGCCTTCCCCCAGAAAGCCCAATAGTGGTTCATTATTACAATTGTCCCTATTCCCATCTCTGGTATTATTTCTGTTCTTTTGCATCCAACGTTTTCTCCCACTTCTTCTTCAACATTGTTTTGGAAGCAGAGTGCTGGTGTAGTTAGTGTTATTATTGGTACGGGTCCTGCTTCATTGTCTACCTGCGTCACTAATCCTGCGCTCTTGTCCCATTCTTTGAGGAAGTTGTCATTTTCTTCTTGCACTTTATTCACCGTTGCTTTTATGATATGATATTTTATTTATATTGCGCTCGTACACAGGTGTTACAGAGCGCGACCAGGCAAAGGGAGGGGAACTGGGGAGAAAAACAAAAACAACTATCTTACTAGGGCCAGTGACATTGAGAACGCGCAAGTACATGGGGAAGGGAAATGGTAGAAAGTGCATGGGAGGGGAGAAATTGGAAAGTGCAGAGCATAGGAGAGAACAAGATAAATAATAAGTAAATAAATACATAAGTTGATCAAAGAAACAGTGGTAGTGCAACCTGTCAGTGGCAAAGTGCAAGGTTAGTCAGAGTGTATCTGATAAGTGCAGAAGATCGGGGGGACTGTATGGGTGCAGATACAGGCTCCAGTGCAAAGGGTGGCCAGGAGGCAGTGCAGGAGGGTGGCAGGGTGAGCAGGTACCTGGGACTGAAGGACAGAGGGTGGCCAGGTGCAAAAGTGCTGAGAGAGAAAGCAGATCAGCAGGGTAGAAGAGGGGCAAAGGCAGAGGCGAAGAGGAAGGTCTTGAGGAGCTTTCAGAACCGTAGATGGTTCTCCTCAAGTTTCAAGGTGGCAGGGAGGCAGTTCCAAAGGGAGGCCCCAGCCGAAGACAGAGATCTACCCCCACCACGTTTCTTTGAAAACGACTGACCCTGAGGGAGTTAGAGGTAGAGGGGCGAAGTGCTCGAGAGGAGAGGTATTTATGGAGGGATCGTTGAATGTATTTTGGACCCAGGCCCCAGAAAGCCTTGTGGACAATGCAAAGGGTTTTAAATGTAATCCTTGCATCCACTGGGAGCCAATGAAGGGATTTAGAGCTGGATTAGTTGTAATGGGCAGAGAGTGGAAGCAGGTCGATTTAGAAAAGCTGTTACAGTAGTCCAACCTAGAGAGAATCAGAGCTTGGGAGACAGTAAGCTTCTGAGGGAAGGAGAGGAAAGGAAGAGTACCTCTAAGGAGGTGCAGTGTGCAGTTTGAATTTTTAGAAATGTCAAAGATGTGTGCAGAGTAGGAAAGTATGGAGTCAAAGATGACCCCATAGTTCTTAGCTTCGCAGTTAGGGGCAGGAGGAGGGCCATGGGAGGCTGGCCAGAGAGTGAGGGGAAAGGATGTAGAGGGTGTACCAATGAGGAGGATCTCAGTCTTGTTGGCATTTAAACAAAGATCATTGGCAGCACACCAATTGTGAATGACGATTAGAAAGTCCGAGATGAGGGAAGGAGAGGAGGTGGCTGAAGGAAGCCTGAAAATGAGTTGGGTGTCATCAGCATAGCACTGGAAATTTGACCAGAAAATGGAAATGCAGTAGGCGAGAGTTGCCAGGTATTGGTTGAGAAGCCTGGGCGAGAGGTTAGACCCCAAAGGAACACAGCAGTTAGAGAGGGAGATAGAAGATAGGAAGGACCCAGTTGTACCTGGGAGGGTCGATCAGAGAGAAAAAAGGCCAGTGTAACTGATTTGCTTCCCACTACTCCATCCACCCAACCATCGTTTGTGTACACTTGTCCATAGATCAATGTGTGTGGTCTTACCTAGCACCTGGGTTCTCCTCCTATCTCTCTTGCTCTCCACTTACATGGTAGGTAGTTCAAAGTTATTGTTTTTTGTTTCTCCCTTCTCTGGTCCCTCTGTAACACACTGTAGGCCTTCAGCGAGTTGCCAGTAATTGTTCATGATAGGTAATGTTTAATGTGTCTTCATATAGAAATGTTGCCTTGTACATCCATCTTAGAGTGGCTGTCTTCCCGTGGAACCTTCCCCTTGTTTGGAACATAGCTAGATACATAAGTCATTGTGCTGTTGCTACTGGTATTTCTGTTTCTACGAAGGTCCTGGAGGTGTTCATGGCATAGGGGATCTATGAACATACATAATAGCTCTCATCAGTTGTGTCCCTCCCAATTTTGGAGATGTGTTTGTACCAATATTGTTGGTTATGAGTGTGGTATCTGTAAGGTATGTTTCTACCCCTTTCATGTATGTGGAAAAACTGCCCTTACCTCCTTTTCATTTAATAACAAACAAACACAACACAAATAAACAACAACTCACAACATTTGCTCTGGCACTTTCAGGTTTGAGTTCACAATCTTCTTTATCCGCTCAGGTGACGGCTAGGCATCCTCCTCCTCCATCATGGTGTCCTCGTTCCGATCTGCGTGCTGCGCTCGGGTGCGGACAGGACAGTTCTCCTCTCCTCCCGGCTCGCTCGAATCAGTTGTGTTGTTTTCCTCGTCGCTCCCAAATAAGTCTTGTACCAAGGTATTCCACGCTAGTATTCTGGCCCCACTGTTATTTTCTCCCCTTTGCGAGGCTCTGGTCCAGACAGTTGTTTCTGCTACTGCCCATTTTTGTAGGTCCGCCCACCAGCCTTCTATCGAGGGTCCTGTGCTTGCTTTCCATGCCATTGCGATGCAGCGTTTTGCCAGCATTGTCATCAAGTCTGTCATCTTAGCTACATGGACCCTCGCGTGTCTCCCCTCAGGAACAGGCCCAGTATGTAGGACGCCGGTGACCAGGCTCACATATGGATTCCTGCCTTCAATGCTCTTTCCTGTATCGCATTCCAGAAGGCTGTCACTCCCAGGCATGTCCAAAACATATGCACCATATCTGCCTGTTCTTCCTGGCAGCGTGGGCAACTCCGTATTTGTCTGTCCCCCATGTTTGACTTTCTTTTAGGCGTTAAATATGCCCTGTGCACTATGTAGAACTACAGCTGTCTGAACCTCGCGTTTCTGGAGACTTTCTTCGCGTATTGAAGGGCTCTGTTCCATTCTTCATCCTTGAGGGGTCGCTGAAGTTCTTCCTCCTATTTTGTTCGACTGTTCAGTGTCCTAGAGTTGATGGAACCCAACAGTTGATCGTAAAGTCTGGACACAGTGTGATCCCCGTCAGATGTCTCGTACCAGGCGTCCAGTGGCCCACCCATGTCTTCCTCTTCCGGTAGTGTCTCCCACCTCTTTCTTATTCCTTGGACCATGCAATTATACAATATGAATTGGCCACTGTGGATGTCCTGCTCCTCTGCCAATGTCCTTCTTGCCACAGATCACCTATTTGGGCCACTCCCTTGTCTTCCCACTGTGTTCTGAACACTGCCAGGCTTGCTATACGGGTGTCTACCAGTCTCGCCAGGGGGATGTGCCTTGAACAGGGGTCTCTCATGCCCTGCACTTTCCATGCTCTTTTCCACAGTGCTCGGCCTAGTTGAACTATTCTGGGAAGGGTTTTACTTGGGTCTCCTTTAACCACAGGAGTTCTTTCAAATAGTATCGCTGGAGCGATGGTTGAAACAGTATTGCATCTATGGAGGTGTCTTCCCCCAGGCACCGGACCACAAATTAGAGTTGTGCGGCCAAGTAGTAACGCTCAAAGTCCGGGAGCTTAATCCCTCCCCATTCGTAGCCCCTTTGTAATGTGCTTAGTGCTACCCTGTTCCTCCCTCCCCCACATAGGAAGGCCCTTGTCATGGAGTGTAATCGTCTGAAGAAGGACCCGGGAATGTTGTAGTGGATGTTGGTGAAATAATATAGAGTCAGGGGAAAACTATCATCTTCATTAGGGACACCCGGCCTATCATCCCCAGCGGTAGTGTTTTCCAGAACTGCATGGCATTCTCTATCTTGTCCAGCGCTGCCTGCGTTTTGGCCATGTGTGTTTCCGTGGTGTTGTGATATATGTCCACCCCCATGTATCTGAAGGTGATTGGAGTCGTCCATGTCAGGCCCAGGTATTGCAGCTGGTCTGATGTCGTCGCCCTCAGGCCTGCCAGGGGGAACATTGAGGATTTTCCCTTGTTGATGGTGATTCCCGATAACCTGCCAAACACTCCCAGTGCCTCTAGTAGGTCCGGCAGGTGGGTTTATGGGTCCTTTTCAGCATTGTTACTTATGCGCCCAATAAGCAGCTGATTGGATGATACTGTTGCCAACCTGAAATTTGCGATAAAAAGCATTATTATGTCAGTACTGGTAAGTATGATTAAGCTCTATGTATTAAATAATCATTACGTGCCCATGCAAACATCTGTTCCCAAATCCTTTGTATGGAAGGATGTCAGAGTGTGGGTAAGACAGGATATGCTCTCTGCTCAAGTTGTGGGTATGTTTGTACTAAGTATTCAAGAAATGCATAGTAGTACATTTTCAGTGATCAGGGCCTAGAATGCATGTTTCTTCTTATAGCATGGACTCATTTGTGGGAGAGGAGGCAGCATCAAGAAATTCTCTAACACCTACGGTTTATAACACATTTACATCACAATCAACAATCACAGAACCCTGTATGTGCAAGAAAAGAGAATGGTAAGACAGTGTTACTCGTAGTTGGTAGTACGAAATGTGCGTGCGTAATGACAAGTTAGAACATGTTGCTACCATGCAATTCTTTAAAACGTTTTTATTTTGTTCATGTTCTAGGAAGGTATGGGGATATGAGTAAGGAAAACTTCTACTTCCATTTTTGAATGTTCTGGGCATGGGGCAGTGTTCATCACTGGTCAATCTGCACCAGTATCGCTGTGGGAGGTTCTGTTACTTGAGAACATCTGATCATGGGTTGTCCGGTGTTTGTTGGAGTATCTGTGTTGTCTTGTTGGTTGATGTCCTGTCTACTTCTGTAGCTGCGCATTGGGGTGAGGCCGATGGTTTATACACTTTACATCATGCTTGTGGTACCAGACCTACTTGCCTTGCAGCTTCATACACTGGTCAGTCACTGCCTCCACAATGTGGGGGCCGGTGAACCCGAGGCGCCTTCCAGCACCTCATAGAATTTCATAACAGCACCCTATCTCCTACTTGGATAGGTGCTTGTTTCTGCGTGTCTGTGCTACTGGTGTCCTCTTGTGTCTCGTATTCTGGCCTCCCCTTTGTCTGTTGTATCTGTTGAGAGCTGAAAGAAATGCTAGACACAAGTGAAGTTATGTACTCATACATCTCCTGTCTCAGTACATCTGTTGTACTTTCACATTCCTTCAGAGCCCTTGTGGGAAGGGCTAATGGGAGGTGCATTCTACGTCCTGTCACCACCTCATGGGGCATTAGATGGTGGTCAGACCCTGGCTTGGCGAATGGCAGGCAATGAAGCTAGTTCTTCGTGCTCTGCTGTGTTTTTGAAATAAATTATTTCAGGAGACCATTGAGGCGTTCACACACTCCATTTGCTTGTGGGTGGTATGCACAGGCGAATTTGTGTTTTATTCCTAGCAAGGCAGTGATATGCTGGAACATTTCGTTGACAAAGTGAGGCCCATTGTCAGACCGCAGAACCTCACACACGCCTCATCTTGGGAATACTTCTCTCAATAGGAATGTTGCTGCTCTGAGGGCATGGCCCAGCCTCTATCCACCTTGAGAAGGGGCAGACAACCACAATCAAGTACCAGTATCCTTGACATAACTGGATCATGTCAATGTAGTCAACATGGAGGTGTAGGAATGGCCCTTGGGGGATGGGTATAGTTCCTGTCATTACTCTCAGTGTGTATCCAGGTCAAGTAATTACTAATAAAGGTTGCTACATGGGAGTAGTACATCGGGATAGGACCATGATTCTTCAAAGCATCCTACAATTACCTCTTTCCCTGTGTTTGCAGGATAATGCAATTGCTTTAATGCTGTTTGTAGCAGTGCGAGTGGCATGCCCATTTTCCCAGTGTTGTTTTGCCGCCATAGGCCATCAGTAGAAGACATTGAACGCCCTCTCTTTACCCAGAGCTCCTCTCCTCTCTCAGTGCATCTGCCTGTAGTTCCATTATATGTCTCACCCCTCCCCTTTTATTTTGGGCCTCCTTCAAATCCCATAATTCTACGAAATACGATGCATGTTTTGCCTGATAGTCTGCTGCTTCATTTCCCCTTGATATTGGATCTTCTCCATTTGTGTATGCTTGGCACTTCACTAGTACTATTTCATCAGGGTATGTTATGACGTTTATTAATTTGCCGAGTAGTAGGACATGCTGCACTGGGGTCCCATCTGCCCTCCTGAATCCCCTTCTAAGCCACCTTGCCAACCCTGAATGTACTGTGGAGGTGACATAAGCACTATCTGAATAAATTGTCACTCTTTTCCCCACACTATTTTGTAGTGCCAATATTAATGCCACTAATTCTACAGCTTGTGCTGAATACTGAGTGGGCAACCGAGCACTGTTTACTACTTCACTGGTCCAATCTTCATTCAGCCTCACACTGAAGCTGCTCCAGTTCTCCTAACCCTGTCAGTTTGATCTATTGTGGAAGACCCATCAATATACAGTACCTCTCCCCCCTCAAGTGCATCTTCCTCTACCTTGTGTGTTTCAGTGAAGAACTCAATGGGGGTCATTACGACTATGGAGGTAGCCATGCTGCTATTTGTGGCATGGCTACCCCCATACCGGGTACCGGGTCCGGGTTCCCTGAATGGGGAAATACTGGGTCATTCCGACCTTGGAGGGCCCAGTATTTCCCCATTCAGGGAACCCATACCCTGTGCATCCCCATTCCCATCCGAGCCCCCATAGGGCTCAATGGGAATGGGGGCATGCTAACAATGGGCCTGTTAATGACGGGCCCATTGTCAGCATGCTGGACCGCTCGCGGGACCTACTAAGGACGCCTGGTTTTAACAGCCGTCCTTAGCGGGTCGCACGAGCAGACCTCGTAATGAGGGGGTAGGAGGTTAACGGAGCTGGCAGCTCTACCGACCCCATTAATCCCCTACGACCATGGTCGTAATGACCCCCAATGTTTTCTGTACAATCATGAGCCCACTCACCTGGTTGCTGAACATCTGCTATGAATTGTGCTGGATTAACATTTTTACACCTTACCATCTTCAATTCTGGTCTGGATAATAATATGTCATACTCAGTTGCTCTCTGGGTTGTTAGTGTGCTCTTTGGCTTGTGCGGTATCGTAAAGAGGGCATGCTCCACGTAAAGCATTGCGGTGAATCCCATAATTATTGATAAAGCCTTTTCTACTACTAATGCTGCAGCAGCCAAATCTTGTTCACACAGGAAGTTCCTGTCATCACTGGGTCCAATTGTGTAATATGCAACCGGCATATGGCCCATACATGTCCTCTGGTTCAGTAC
Organism: Ambystoma mexicanum; assembly: GCF_040938575.1. NCBI lineage: Eukaryota > Metazoa > Chordata > Amphibia > Caudata > Ambystomatidae > Ambystoma > Ambystoma mexicanum. The sequence continues at coordinate 1,251,137,562 of NC_090924.1, forward strand.
TGCTTTCATAACATGCCGTCCGTGTGTGAAAACAGAAATAATTCCTTTTTGTAGCCTGGCGACGCTAACACTGGTGCTGTACTTATTGCTTCCTTCAACTCATTAAATGCTTCAGTCATTTCTCTTGTCCACCCTAATGGTTTTGCTTTTCTTTGTGCTTCCATGAGGGCCATTAGAAGTGGGCATGTGTAAGAGCTGTAGTCAAAAACCCATGCTCTGCAGTAATTACATAATCTGAGGAACTGCTGCAGCTCCCTTACGGTTTTAGGCTGGGGAATGTTTTGTATCATCTGTGATCTTTTCGGGCTATGTGCCTCCCATCTTTTGATATTATCTGCCCAATGTATAATACTACAGCCTGGCAGTGCTGGAGTTTAGTGAACACAGGGTGAGCACAACAGGTCCTCTTTTCTTGAAAAGGGGGCTTTTTTAGATGGGGCCATCAATATATTCAGACATACACGGTTTCCCAAAAAAGCTACCTGATTGTTACAAACTTGGCTAGGGAAAAAGCAAATGACACAATGGTGGTGTTACCATATTCGTAATTAAATAAATTAAATGGTAATGGGTCACTGATACATCAAAATAACAATTTATTGAAAGATCATCATAAAAAGGCCTGAAAAAACATGTCTAGAAACCACAAAACAAAAAAGTTAAAACATAAACAAAACACAATTAATCTGATTTCACCTCTGATAAATTTTCCATGTACACAAACATAGGTCCTCACGAAGAGGTAACACCTCTTCGTGAGGACCTATGTTTGTGTACATGGAAAATAATGTGTAAAATGGTCACTCACTAAAGGTTACTAAACTCACCTATGACTGCTATGACAATTTTGACTAAAATAGAAAGTATGAGTCAAAAAAAAAAAAAAAAATCAATTCAGCATACATCATTGTGACCCAAAAGCAAGATTGCTCTTTATGTCCAGGTGAGGGCACTGGTGGGATAATTCCATCCAAACCAAGCCCTAAACTCAAGTTGACATGACAACAGTTTAAATTCCTACCAGGAGTCTGATTGTATTTATTTTACACAAAAGCTATTTTGGTGATTGAATATATTAGAATGACTTGATAATATATGCCAACAGTAGATTAAATATTGATGCACTTTCTCAGACGACGAATACCATCAATCATCTAAGGTCGAAAGGCTAGACCTGATGGTTTTTCCCAAACAAATGTTTATTATTGCTTTTTCTTTGCACAAGTATGAATGGTTTTTTGAATTAGAATGAAAGTGATTGATACTAATGTGTTGATCTATGAGGTCATAGTATGGTGTGGCGTTTTTAAATAATGGAATGGTACAAGTTTAGCCTTTAGTGTATTTTTTCATTTAAGGTTTTAACGATTATTAATCAATGATTGTCATTTTTGTACACAGTCTTATATATTATGATGATTTTGATGAAAGAAAAAAGAAAATAAGAATAAAATAATAAAAAAGTAATGACAACATGCATTTTTGTTTAATCCCTTTTTTAAGAAGTTATTGTATTCGATTTGTTTATTAATGATGCAAATGTGAAGAGGGTCTGCACATGTCTCATGGCACCTGTGCCTTTTGTAATGTCACAGTATCCTTGTGGCAACCTAGTGTGTTTCTATTTCTTGTTACGGTACATGAAACTGGTCAAATCTTTTGAGTCTCGGTGCAATGATATTGCGAAGAACCCATTTCTGAAATCGATGACAGTGAAATACGTGGTTCCTGCTGGAATTCGACACATGTTTGTTGCAGAGTTTGCTGCTACAGCGTATTCTGCTTCTACAATGAGGTTAAAAGGGCCTAAATCTTGAATAAAACGCCATGAACCCCCGTCCGCCTCATGCACGGTGTACACTGCAGTGTTGAATGGAGACTCTGATGGTACCAAGATACCTCTTTGAATGTGAGTATTTATCGTCTCATAAATGCCTCCATCGCCTCTTTCATTAGGGGATATTGTTTTACCCTAGACAGTATTGCACCGGGTTTCAGCTTTATCTTCACTCTCCCTAGTCTTTTTATGTACCGCACATCATAGGGACTTGTGGTCCATAAGTCATTGGGTACTTTCGACAGGTCCTTCTCTTGGAATGGGGGCAGTGCTTGTAGTGCCATTGCCATTTTCTGGGCAACCTCTTTGTATGTGATATGTAGCCAAAAGCGTACACTCTTCTCCAGATTCATTTCTGTCTCCCCTCTGTCTTCTGAAAACAGCTCCTCATCTGCCACCTGTGTTATCCTACACTATTCTGCTGCTGCAATTATTGTTCTCCATGCTCTCCCTTGATCATCTATTGCATGTACTGAGTTCCAATCCTTTCTCACCACCATTCTTTGAGATCTACAGCTACAACTGTTCCTTCTTCTTCATCTGATGGTGTCTCTGATCTGAATAGGTACTCACCCGGTCTCCTCTACACCTGCCCTATAATCTCTGGTATCCATGCAGGGGCATATCTGTCCCGTACTAGAACAATTTGGGCTCTGTTGGTTCCCCGCTCTGTACTGTTTTCCCGCAATATACCTGAACCAGTTGCCTCACCATGAGCATATTATGCCTTTGTCTGTGAATTAGATGGTCATGTTGAGTCTGCTCATTATGTCGCGACCCAGTATATTTAAAGGTGCTTGTTTGGAGTAAAGTAAGGGTAGAGATAAGTAATTATCTCCTATAGATAAGGAGATGTTATCAGTGAATGGAACCACCTCTCGAGCCCCAGAGAATCCTTGCGTGTTCATGGCATTGCCTGACAACACAAAATTCCCTGCCCGGATGCATGACCTATTCGCCCCAGTGTCAACAAGAAAGGAAAAGGTTTTGTCACCTATCGTCACCCTTATGCAAGGTTCCTCTACAGGATTAGGTGTGACTGACAGGATGGGACACAGCAAGTTCGTCTGTGGCTGTCCTATCGGGGAAATAGGGATAATCCATTCCCTGTGTAGGGGTTGTTTCCAACTATAGTGACCCCTCCCATTTTCTGTATTGGTACCATTGCTGTTGTATCCATGGGCTCCAGGGAGTGGGCGTTTACTTGTGCTAGCTGTTGCGCTGCCGGTGGATATTGGGGCTGTGGTACTGCTGCCTGAGGCATCATCGTCTGGAGTGGGGGCACTTGTGTCTGTGGGGGCAACTGTATCTGCTGCTGAGTGTTCTGTATGTGTCCATGCTGTATGTCTGGGACGTAGTAGTAATTCTGTCCTCCCTGGTACCCCTGTTCTCCCCACCCTGGTTGTGCCGCCTTGTTTCTACAGGCTCAGGATATTTGCCCTAGCTGTCCACAGGCCCCAAACTGCGGTAGCTCCCTGACTTACCATGGGAATCCTCACTCTCCCCCACCTGGTCCCTGTGATATTTCCTGTGTGTAGCCCCGAAAGCCCCCTGTATGTTGGTGTGATAGCGGCCCAAACCCCTGCCCTTTCTGGAATCCTCCCCTTCCTCTGAAACTCTGTGTATAGCAGCTTCTCCCCATGTGTCCTCCTCCTATGGGTGGTGTGTATGTGCTGCATGGCTGTTGTGGTTGGAGCTGAGGCTGTGGTTGAGAGGTCACCGTCTGGGCCTGTGGGCCGGTGTTCATTATTATTGCTCCTACTCGTACATATTTGGACAATTTTGTCTGTACTAACCTTGCTTCATATGCCTTCCTCTCTTCTGCCTTTTGTTTAATCTTTCGTTGCCATAACCTACCATGGTGTACTATGGTGAGTTGTATTTCTGACCATGCCTTCGCTTCCATCCACACTAATTCTTTCAGGTTTTTCTGTACCGGCTCTGGTAACCCTTGCACTACAATGTGGTCAAATATTGAGATTGTTTTGTCTACGGCTCTCGAGTTTCAAGGCGCCAAAGCTGTTGAATCTCCTGAATGTAATTAACAGGATCTTCATCGTCATGCATCTTGTGTGACGTGATAGCTCCTATGTCTGACGTGTCGGGGTATTGCGTTTGCAGTGCTGGCCATACTGAAGCTTTGCAATTTGCAAATGGTGCTCTGTTGTGTGCAGTGTTATGAGTAGTGACCCCTGGGAACTTGGTCCTCTTCCAGATGCCGTCAGTTGCGTCACCCAGTATGGAAACCAATAATCCCTTAACATCACCCACTGCCAGCCTGTGTCCTGCTGTTAAGTTCTCCATTTCATAAATCCATTTCCCAGCTCCTCCACTTACTGAGGGTAAGCTACACTTGATGTTTTCCTTATCTGTGTGTTTCCAGGGTACGTATTGTGGTCTTGTCCCCCCCTTTCTAATACCGGCATCTGTGACTATGCAGCCCTTTCTTCCGGTGTTCGTCTATACTGTTTTACCTGAATGGGTCCTCTCTTGTGTTTTCTTTCTGCACCTATGTCTACAGGTTCTCTTGCATTTGCCTGCTGTGGAGTGTTGTGAGCCCTCTGGAACAGGAAGGTCCCTTTAATTGTGTGTTGTTGCCCTGTCCCTCCTACGACCGGGGAGATCCCTCAGTCTGCTGCTGTAAAGCGCCTGGGGTGCACCCTTCTGTGCCTTTTCCCTTATAAGTCTGTCATGCTGTCTAACCCTCTGTTCATGTGTCTGGCACTCCCAAGAGTTCCCTCCATTAGTCCTTGTGAGGTAGAGCTTGTTAGGCCCTTCCCTTTCCTTGTCGATATGGTCATCGTCATTGTCAGATTCATCATCCATGTTGCTACAGAAACTAGTTGAGAAGTTCAATTTCCGTGTTACTAGGCTGGGGTTGTGTGGTACATTGAGATCAATGTCAGTTAATTTACATATATCCCCCTCCTCCCACACTCGCAAAAACGGGCTGTGCCGTTCCCACTTTTCCCTCCGTTATACTCACCTGTCCTTTCCTCTTCCATTTGTTTGTCCTCCTCTTGTCTTTTCCTTGCTAGCTCTGCTTTAAATTGGTCACTTATATGCTCTAACACCTGTGCATCTTTATCCTTCCTACATTGTCCCCTTGCCCAACTTTCCATCCTCAACTGCTTCAGTCGCTTATCCTCATACTTACGTGATTCCTGCAATAACATCTTATTTCTCCACAACACCATCTTCATCTCCTTTTCCTCCTCCAACATCTTCTCTAATTCGTCCTTTTTCCTTACCATTTCCTACCTATGTCTTTCTTCCTTCATCTCCCTCCCTACTATGTCCTTTCATTCCTTTTCTAATAATAGCAAATGTTCTATCCTACCCTACTTGCGCAACTCCATCTCATTTGCCAATTTTTGCTTCTGCACCTTTATATTCTTATCTTAGTCTTGCTTCTTCGCCTTCCTGAGAATGTTCATTTTCCCCCCCAATTATCCTTCAGCAGCACCCATGTCCCTGTTCCTGGCTTTCTATTGCCTTCATTGAACCCTACGCTTCCTCTGTTGTGGCCCCCTTTAATTTTAATTGCATCTGTGCAGCTATCCACTCTTCTGGTCCTATACCTGCAAATTTGTTTTTTGTGCATCTCAGCCCCTCCTCGTCTGGGTTGGGACTGGCAGCCTCCTGCCCTATTCCTCGTGGTTGTTCAGTTTGGGCATATGGGGCATTTTATATGCTGAATTTTAGTAACCCTCTGCTGCTTTTAGTTCTCTTAATGGATATAAGCCCTGTTCCTCCTCCACGTCATCAGATAAAACACTCGTCGGTGCAGGAGGTGGGACAGATGGATCTGATCCCTCCTCTTTCACCTCCCTTAAGTTCATCATCCATTGCCTGTCCTCATGGAACAAAAACCACAGTTCAAATATTTCCATGCATTTAGCTAACCTTTTCCCTTTATAGGTACTCTGTAAATGGGTTAAAAGTGATTGCAGCACATCTTTGGAGAAGCTGCCATTAGGTTAGGTGGCCATGGCCTTGCCAATTTTTCCTTCTGTGCTTTTAGATCATTGTATACTGTATTTGAACATCTTGTCCTTATATGAGGTCAAGGTCTTGCAGAGATGCTGTATGGGGGTTACCGTCCCGCTATACATGGTCCCTGTCCTGCCATATGACCCTTTTACCTGACCTCTAGTCGAGGTTTTCGATGTCTGAAAAAATAAAGTCTATAATACATTGTTTATCAATACTTTTCACCACAAGCCTCCACAGCTCTGCACCTTACCCAGCAGGCTCCAAAGTCAGCCCCACCTTCACCAGCACTGCCGCTTTCCACCTCAACTGTGCGCAGGTGCCTTGCATGCACTGCCACCTGTTCACCTGTCCTCCAATACCAATCTCGCAACACCAACTCCTCTCCTTCCCAAGACGCCGACCTAACATCTACCTATGGGTGACATCACCAAGCTAAAGTTCAACAAATTAAGGGACAATTGTGCGCACAAAATGAATGCCCATTTTCCCCACTCCCTGCAAATGCACCCCAACACCTTAATAACCACAAAGCTTTCTTCCCGCCTCTCCAGGGGTGGAGTATTCTCTTTTATTTCTCGTGTTTTACTGCAACTGACGCATCGCCTGGCGGCTGAAATGTCTCTGTCCAGGGGGCTTAACCAGATAAAACACCTTCCACAATCTAGGATAGCTCCAGCTAACCCTTACAGGGATCCGTCATGTATGCCCCGAACTAAAACACCCAACACACAGGAATACCATATATATATATATATACATATATATATATATATATACATATATATATATATATATATATATATATATATATATATATATATATATATATATATATATGTATATATATATATTTCACAGTACGAGCCTACTGAGTCCACAATCCCTGCTCATCACCACAGCCCTTCGTCACGGTACTCAAACAAACACCGGAAAGGGACTTCTACCTCCGCTCAGATCCCTACCACCATGCACGTGCTAAAGTCACTTCAGCACCAGTATTGATCACAAATCACATTTCCACCCTCCCACATACATTAAGCCTGATACATTGACTGTTATGAGGACCAAGTTCTTCTGTGCGTCGACACTGCACGGCCGTTGTCTCCCTGTTAAACACTCATCTTGCCCTCTATGCTGCTTGGACTCCTCCAACTGCGGGCGGGATAGATTTCTCAAGGCGGCTCCCGACGGCCTATCTCCGGTTGCGCTGTCCGATTATCTTACAATTCCCGCGTGGGTCCTGCAGTCTTCAGGGTCCGACGGCTAAGGAGGCAGCTTCTGGCCATTCTGGCACCACAACAGATCTTGGTGGGGCATCCAACTTGTTAGGGGCGGACCCCCAGTCTGGCCGAGGCACTCTGGGAGTCCGTGGGTGCGAACTCGTGGAAGGCCTAACTCCTTCCCTCAGCCCAATCAAGAACGCCACGTCCACACAAGAGGCACGGAATAACTACAGTTTATTACAAGCAAAGCACCACAGGGATCTCATACATGGAAGGACGTCCACGCATCTCTCAGCGGACCCTGGCTCGCAAGCCAGTTTTGATAACATCTGACAACACATTTGGCGCAAGTTTTGGGAACTGTCTCAAAACCTATCCTGATAGGTCATTGATCAGTAGGTCCCATATAGGAGCCTATAGGTGTGCAGTGTTATTGGATGCGGCAGGGTCAGGTGGTATGCTTGGACATTCGCTAAATGTTGTTATTTGAAATTTGTTACAGTGAGCAAGACCTCTGATTGGTCGTTGTCCCCCTCTGTCCACCCCTATGGATCGTGGTGATGATTTGATGAGCCACGAGCCCCCAAGCCTGGAACTAACCTTGTTCCCAGCCCGCCAATTACCTGTGAATGGTTCCTAGTGCAATTATGTATCTTCAAGGTGCAACTATTTGTCAGTGTCATAACGGTGTCTAGCCCATAGCTGCAAAGAGCGCGCCCTGGTTCCCAACGCAGAACTGTAGCGTGAATGTAACAACTTTGTTGCAGCTATTGTCTGGACGGCAGAACAGGTTGCTTTTCCCAGACACCAATCTTGGCAGTTCCTCAGCTCGGCCAGATCACGTGCTTGGAGACCACGGTTGTGGGCCCAGGATCTTGAATTATTCTGTATTTTTGTCGGAGAGCACACCTCTCCTGCAGCCGGTGTTACTTTGGTTCAGAGTGAGAAATGTAATTTGCAACATGGCGACCTTGGTGGCGGCTTTGCTCCTGCCACAATGTTTCTGTTTGCACAGCATTTTTTAAGGCTTGGGGTCCCTTTGTGAAAATAAAAAGAAGATATTGAGGCTGAGTACCCCAAAAGGAAATACACCAAACGCGGGTTACAAAGGAACATACAAAAGATCTTTATTTTATACCGAACAGTTTCAAAGGACAAAGCAACAGATAGATATCAGCCCTCAGTGCAACACAGTGAACTCCAGCTTGGTTCGGTGTGCTCAGTCAGTGGGACTGTACATTATAATAGTCAGACTTTTTATACCCTTGAAATCATGATGTTCAACCAACTTCCCAAGTTAATACAAGTAAATACATTACGGATCTAGGTTTCATGCCGAGTTTATACATCTATACATTTAGGGTTTACCTATAATACATTCACTAACAGGTTACAATAGCAATAGTTTGTTTTAGGATTTCTCGTAGAGCTTTCTCAAACAGTTTTATACAATGCAGTCAAACAAGTGTTCAACTTTTGGTATTTGAATATATTGTGCTTAACATATGCTTGCGGATTAGCATTGATGGAGAAAGCAATCCTCTACACACAGGTCAGCGAAGGACAAGGTCTCAGTTCATGACCCTAACATGTGGCCTGCAGGCAAGTTACACATTAGTTTGTACACAGAGGTCAAGACGGCCATGTTACATTCGGAATGACATTGTCCACCATCTTAGAACACAGGGTGACTTTAGAGGGAGAATCTAAAATGGTGGATAGATCTAAAATGGCGGCTTACACTGACCTAAGGTCAAGACCTTGCAATGTGGTTTTCCTGTAAGCGACTTATAAACAGCTTGGCATAGGCCAATATACATATATTCATACAGTATAGGAGGCACAATATGATTTTCCGTTTGACACCTTTCCATATTGATTGCAGCATACTAAATTTCATATAGTCATGATCTGGCTTCTACTGTGCAGATCTTTTTATAGTCTGTAGGTTATTATGTTATGGCTGTCAGTTCTTGTGAGTACTCCTGTCGTACCATGTGGTTATTTGCATATGAGCCTCTTAAAGCATTTACACAAACTCTTCTTGCTTCTTGCGTTAACGCGGTGCTGTAGCAAGCCTAAATGGCAAAATAATAAACATGCAGACAGTATGTATATGTCACTGTCCTAAGCTTATAGAGCTGTATACCTGTGTTCTTTGTGTAGTTGGGTGTATGTGTGTGTCCAGGGTGTGTGGAGAATGTGCTTCATGACTAACACAGCTAGGCCGTTGTGGTGTCTCTAACAATGAATGGCTTTGTTTCAGATGGTTAATTGAGTCTGTCCATGTAACCTTCTCCAGCTACGTCTTGTGTCTCCTCGTTCACTCTGGGTAAGATTCATGTCAAACCGGATATTAAATTATGCCTCTTATTACAAACGATTTGTATGTATATTGGCCTACGCCAAGTTGCTTAAAATTGTATGCGAATAACTCTCTACTGTAAGGTCTTGACCTTAGAAATTGATGTAAGCCGCCATCTTGAATCAAGCCTCCATTTTAGGTTAGAAACCGCCATTTTGGGGTTTTATACAAAGTCACCCTGTAATCTAAAATGGCCGTCTCATGTGTCCTTGTTCTTGCCTTAACCTCTCCAACCTCTGTAGGGGAGTTAATGTCCAACCTGCCCTCAGGCTATATGTTAGGGTCATGTAGACCTTGTCCTTTGTTGACCTCGGGAGCAAGGGTTTTCTTGAATTAGCAAAATTAAACTACAAGTGTATAAGGACAGTAATGCTATCCCAAAATATAATAAGTGAAACATTTGTTTGGTCTGTATTAAACCAGCATGTAAAGAGTGTAAATGTTAAATTAAAGAATACTGGAGTGTGTTAGTAAATGTATTGAAAAGTAAACCGCATGCACGAGATATATAAATTAGGAAAGTGAACCTGGCGCGACCCTAGCCCAGTGTATGATTAACCTGTAAGAGGGCTGGACATCATTTTACAAATTGTATAAATGCGTCGATGTCCAGCTAGGAAATTCTGTCACTGCTCACATTGAACCCTGCTGGTGGTCTATGTGATGTATTGACGGCCAAATAGCTATTTGTGTACTTTGTTGAATACTGTTCAGTGTTGTAATAAAGATTCTAGGAATCTTTATAAGCCCGTGTCGGTGTATTTTCCTTTGCTCGGTGTAACAGCCGTAATATTGTATTTTTTCTGATTCCACAGATGGTGCCCGAATAGGGACCCTCAAGATTCACTTCGTCTTGTTGAAGGTTGGCTCGGCTATCGGACCGGGATCGGACGGTGCCAACAGAACCGGCCACTCTAGACGAGAAGTGAATTCCTCAGCGAAACTGCACAATCCGATCCCTGTAACCCGAGACGACGTCTTGACGAGGGTCCATATATTTGAGGTGGGTAAATTTGCCGAAAATCACCAGACACGTGGGTCCTTTGCATTGTCCTTAGTAACCTGATCGGGCCTCCCAGTCCTTTGGTCAGGTAAATCGTGTCCCGATTCTTAATCTAACCCTGACAAATTTGAATTTAGAGCATTGTACTCGCAAGCACAATTATTTAACCAGGTAACACCAGAACTTTGATATGCCTGGGAAATTGTCTGCCTGCTTTAGAGCATTTTTCCGCAGTGACAGACAATCTTTAGAATATAGCCGTCCCGCACCACAGGAGGGGTCGCCGGCATGTACTATGTACTGTAAGAAAGGCTTTGGTAGTATAGCATTTAATGACATTTGGCACAGACAAACCAGACATAATTCTAATCTCCGGTAGCCAACCAATGGTAGTTTTGAAATCTCGTGTATAGAATATTTAGAGTCTGTATTAGTAAAGAAAAAGGCTAGGCTTGCAGCATTTGATGCGTTGCACAGTTGGAAAACAGAAGCTTTGCAGCAACAAAAGAGTAGAGAGAAACATATGCGTCGACATATGACGAGTGTCGAAAAGGCACGGTTATATGATCAAAATAAACAATTGGAGTTAGTTAGGAGCACGGACAGGGCATTTTAATTAGGCATTCAGAAAATCTACCCTTCAAAAGATTTTCATATGTCAGACGAATTGATTAATAATCTTTTGCATGAACAAAGGCCCGATGCCTCCGCGCCACCTCCATATGTCCCTCCTAATGGCGCTTTGCCCCTTCCTGTTGTAGTTCCCCCTCCTGTAGTTCCTCCAGTCCTCCCTGTTGTTCTTCGTGTTGTTCTTCTAGCCGTCGCCCCTTTGCTTGCCCCCTTGCCTTCACCTGTTGTTATTCAGAATGTGCCCACTCTTCCTCTTCCAAATGATCCTGCATCGCTTGTAGTAGACCAGGGAGCAAGACCAAGGGTTGTGACTCGTAATACTGTGTCCCCAGACAAGAGAAGTGAATTGACTGCTTGGGCTAAACATTGTATGGAGAAGGTCAACAAGCTCATGTTTTTTCCACACTCGAAAATTTAAAAGATATGCCTGAGAAAAATGTTTTTATCAAAGTATTAGGGACTCATTTAAGTATAATGTGTAATAGACTAAATGATGTAGATTTCCCACAAGGGATTTGAACGCCTTAGCGTTGTCCAGAGATACTGCGGAGAAGGTATATGAGCATGTTGAGCGGATTTTCGAGTATAGGAAGGAGTTGGAAGAGTTACAGAACGAGGAAGTAGCTGGTGATAGTTTAGGTATTATGTACTTACAGAAACGGTTTTCTCCTCGTTGAGAATTAAAAGGTGAGGAAGCACGAATTTGTACAAAGGATGCGATAAGATGGATTTCGGATATGTCGATAACTCCAGATGAAGTATATGACACATATAGTCAGTATACGTTAGAAATGTACAAGAAAGTAATACAGGTGATGGTAGAGCACCTGCAGAATGAGTGTGTAAGAAGAAAGATTTGTTGTCCCGCAGAATTGTTGAGTGTTTATAAGAGAGCTTTTTCAATTGATACTTCTTCGACTGCCTTAGCGCTTGATTTGGCTCTGTTGCTTAGTAAGCGTTCAGAGCTGCCTACTTCTCAGTTGCCTATGAGAGAGGTCCCTCCGACATTTGTCCCAAAAGTTGAGAATGCGGCTGATGCTGCACGAGGTATAGTAGACGGAAAAATTCCTGCACATTACGGTTCACAGTTTGTTCACGTCCCGTTTTCAAGACAGGAAATGAACACCATAAAGCAGTCTATTCCTGATATAAGAAAAAATCCGACCGGATTCTATAAAGAAATAGAGTCGGTCTTACAGTCGTCGGTATTCACTTTAAGTGATATTGATCTATTATTTCCCGTACTCCTGCCAGTTGATTTGTGGATGCAGATTAGAACTATAGATGACATACCTGGGTTGGGAGATACATGGGATAACATGACTAGGCTAGACAGAGAAAGACCAGCTGGCGAACGACCACCTCAAGTGATATTAACCTTGCCTGATAGAATTATTGTAAAATTGAAAACTTTGGTTCCAGAAAAAAAGAATCATTTGGGACAAGCTTACGGCCTGTGTCCAAGGAATGTCTGAGGGTGCTACCGATTTTTTCAATCGGTTCGAGCAGGTATTCTCGGATTTCAGTGGACAAGACTTGGGCACAGAGTCAGGGAAAAGGTTGTTTGTCGACAAATTTGTACGTGGATTGCTGCCTGACATCTAGTTACAGATTATGTCCTCTGAAAGCGCTTGGCAGGCAAAATCCCAATCAGAAGTATTGAATATGGCTCCGTACTATGAAAATCGTGTAAATACTGAAAAAGAGAAACTTGAGAAAAAAAAGGGTGACTTGAAAACTAAAGTTTTATTGCAGCAGATAGTTAGAAACCCTAGAGGGGGTAATCAGTTTAGAGGTCAGTACATTCCACAGGGAAGTGCGCCCTTGGCTCCGGTAACCATTAACCAGTGTGCTTATTGCCGGCAGGAAGGCCACTGGCGCGCACAATGTCCGACCTTACAGCAAAGGTCATTTGGGAACATGAGTAGACGATCCAGAGGTCGCCCAGGTGCAGGGGGCCCTGGCAGAGGTCAGTTTACACCAGAATCACAGCAACCTCCTTCACAAGATAGGCAAGTTTCAAATGTGGATAATAGAAACATTTTTGATCACCCTTCTGCTGCGTACCTCTCCGAAGAACTTCCTTTTGATAATATCCTGTTCCGCTAGGATTGCCCGAAGCAGGATTTGGAACCTACGCCTATTCCCGTTCATCAGAAAGGCCCCTACGTTGAGATGGCGGTGGGAAATAGGAAGCATCTATTTTTAGTAGATACGGGAGCACAGAAATGTTCCATTGATCATTTGCGGGTTCCAAATATTCCCCTGTCAGGGCAATCCAACGTTTCCGTAGGGTTTTCAGCACACCTGTAGTTTGTCCGGTCTCTTTGCCAGTAGCTATAACACTGGGTCCCTTCACGGAACAGTGTTCATGTCTACTTACCACAAACTGTGGGGAGAACTTGCTGGGGCTAAATTTGTTGAAGGCATTACACGCAGTAATTCATTGTTCTCCGGATGGAATTCGGCTAACAATTTCACATCAGCAATCATTCGCCTCTCAGTTTTTGACTCGACCTTTACCGCCAGAATTTAGTAATGTTCCAGAATTCTTATGGGCAATTGATGATAATGATGTGGGCATTCTCCAAATTGAACCTGTTAAAATTATTTTGAAACATGGAGTAAAATTGCCTCGCATCACGTAATATAAGATCTCAGTTGAAGGCGAACAGGCTTTGAAATGTATAGTTTCTGATTTTGTGCATCGTGGAGAAATTGAGGAGATTACGGGTAGCATATTTAACAGCCCTTTTTTGCCAGTATACAAAAAAGGTGATAATGCGATTCCCTTTCGTTTTATAATTGATTTAGGTGCTATTAACAAAATTGTGGCTCCTCAATTTCCTATTGTACCTGATGTCACAAAGATACTAGCTATGATTCCGGCTTCTGCCACTCATTTTAGCGTTGTTGATCTTAAAAACGCGTTTTTCAGTATTCCCAAACACAAGAATAGCAGGTATTAGTTTGCGTTTACCTTAGGTGGACGCTTGTTTACATTCACTCGTGCACCACAAGGGTACACTGAGAGTCCAAGTATTTATCTTAGGGAATTGAAAGAGCAGCTTGATACCCTCGAGTTGCCTACTACTTGCATGTTACTGCAGTACGTAGATGACCTCCTCTTGGCTGCTGATTCTGAGAGTGCCTGTAAAAAAGGCACCGTGTTGTTGCTTTGTCATCTAGCAAAACATGGCCACAAAGCTCCACTTAAGAAATTCCAATATTGTTGCCAGGAGGGCGCCTATTTAGGCGCCTATTTAGGCTACCTCCTGTCAAAGGAGGGAAGACAGTTGACACCTAAGCGAATAAAGACCATTTCTGGTATGTCTGTCCCAAATACGCAAAAGGAAGTTAGAGCCTTGATAGGTATGGCTTCTTATTGTAGATTGTGGATCCCTCATTTTTCGTTAACGATTAAACCAATGCTGGCTTTGACAAAGAAGGGCATTTCTTTGCCATTGCCATGGACCTTGGAACACCAGACAGCATTCGATTTGCTCAAATCCACGCTGTGTTCATCGCCGGTTTTAGGAACTCCGAATTATGATAAGGCCTTTGTATTGTTTGTGCATGAACGTGATGGATGTGCTTTGGCTGTGTTAACGCAGGAACATGGAGGGAAGAATAGGCCGTGCGACTACTATTCCTCTGCCCTTGATCCTGTAGCATGCGCTTTGCCGAGATGTTTGCACGCTGTTGCTGCTGCGTCTGTTAAACAGAGTGAGGGAATGGTCCTTGGTCATGCGTTAACCCTAATGGTACCTCACTCTGTAGATATTCTATTGAATAGAACTCAAACGCAACACCTCACTTCTGCACAATTGACAAGATATGAACTGATCTTGTTTGCCCCCCACATTCAAATTCAGAGGTGTTGCGTATTAAATCTGGCTGAACTTTTACCTGTCTCACAAAATACTGTTGATGATGACGATACATCACACAATTGCCTTTATATGACAGAACAAGAGACTAAAGGCAGAATCGATTTGAAAGACACGTCTTTGAATAGCCCTCAAGGAGAGCTATTTTGTGATGGCTCTTGTTTTAAACTTCCAGACGGTACATCCACGGCTGCTTATGCTGTCACTACTTTAAGCACGGTTGTGGAAAGTAAAAGAATTATGCATAACTCTGCGCAGGCTGCAGAAATTATAGCATTAACTCGAGCTTGTGAGCTTTCTGAAGGGCGTACAGTGAACATATATACTGACGGGATGGGGCCCACAATTTCGGTAGACTTTGGAAAGAACAAGGTTTCTTGACCTCGCACGGAACAGAAATCCAGCACGGCACTTTAATAGTGCGATTGATTTTAGCACTTGCATTCCCTGTTCAGTTAGCTATCATAAAATGTTCAGCACATCAAAAAGTTACAGATGATGTAGGAAAAGGGAATGCCTTCACCGATCAGATAGCTAAACAAACTGCCACTGATTTCAGTTCAGAAATGTACGCTGGAAAAGAAATTGTAAATGTTTGCACTTTGGGCGAAAGTATCGATGCTGTAAAAGATATTCCAGCATATGTTACCATAGAGGAAATTAAGAGATGGATCGAGGGTGCAGGGAGATTGGATGATGATGGGTGTTGGGTAGACAATGTTGAAGGGAAATGGTTACTCCCTGACGCCTACATTACAATGATGGTTATTATGGCTCATGATCCGACACATGTGTGTGCGCGGAAATTAACAAAAATGCTACACAGTGTAGGGGCCAATGATAAGATTTTCAAAACTGCTGAGCGTTTTGTCCAGAACTGCATGGTTTGCTTGCAGCACAATGTAGGAAAAGGTACCTCAACTCCTAGAGGAAGTTTCGCTCCACCTTCCGTCTCGTTTGAGGTTATTCACTTTGATTTTATTGAAATGGAATGGTGTCACAATCTTAAGTATGTATTGGTTGTTATTTGTGCCTTTAGTAAGTGGGTCAAGGCCTTCCCGGTTAGGGATGCAATGGCCATAACCACGGCAAAAACTCTGTTGAAAGAGTTTTTTCCTAGGTTCGGGCTGCCGAGAGTCATCTGGTCTGATAATGGGCCACACTTTATTGCCAATGTAATCCTACACATTTGCAAAGGATTACAGATTGACAAGCGGTTCCATTCAGCTAGACATGCCCAGAGTGCCGGATTAGTGGAAAGGCACAACGGCATTATAAAGAACAAACTTGCTAAGACGTGTGCTGGCACCAAGCTTAAATGGCCGGACGCCTTACCAATCGTGTTACTTTCTATGAGAACAACCCCTCAAACTAAGACTGGGCTCTCTCCCTTTGAGGTGGTAATGGGGAGACCTGCTAATATTTGGGGTATGCCAAGAAGTCGCTCACTACGGGATATAGAAAATGTGCTTCTTTCAGACTACTCTAACCAGTTGACTAAAAATCTGTTTTCAATTTATCACCAGGTGCGAGAGGCGTTACCTGTGCACTACGAGGGTCCTGGTCACAGTCTACGACCGGGGGACTGGATCCTCATGAAGGTTTTTGAGAGGTCGTCTTGCCTTGCACCTCGGTGGAGGGGTCCCTACCAAGTCCTGCTGGTCACTCAGACTGCCGTACGGGTAGCGGGTCGTAAACACTGGATCCATGCGACACACACCAAACGAATCCCACAGCCCGTGCCTCACGATACAGAAGACACAGAATCCCTTCCCACTGCTGTAACTAGCGTGCCTGACACAGCAACAACCAACAAGGGAGAATTGGAGACCGTTTCAGAATCCACAGGGCCGGACAAAACAGCCCTCTTGTCTCCACACTCCCCAACAGTGGAACTTCCGGGTCAATCCTTTCTTGATCCCATTTCCATCCGTTCGCCACTTCCAGGAGGAAGTGACAACACTTTGTTCCCACCAGAAACTGCAAAATATAATTTGCGCCCAAGGAAGTAAACGTACAGCATGGTCTGACTGTGCGATTGAGAAAATCATTTGAGGGCTTGCCTTTTGGCCCGATTGTACGGGAAGATTCTGTTGGCTAAGGGTTGTGGGAAAGACATTAAGAAGACGCACGACTGGAGTCACCAGCAAATGAACAGTTGGTGTTTTTTCGATTGAAGACTACGATGCCTGCACCCGCTACCGCTCGTACTGAACTTTTAGATAAAAATGTGACTTGCAGAGACAATGATCAAGTATGTAAGGGGACCCCCAAAGTGTATTGTTGCCTTCTCGTGATAATTACTGGATTTGTAATGACTTTTGGGTTTGGGTTATGGTATCTGGAAGAAGCATATCCGTTAGAGGACTTTTTACCTATTGAAAATGTATCTGTGATTCCCACTCCTTCTGTGCAATTGCATACTTTGTCGCCTAGAGATTCTTTGCATAGACGGATTATCAGAATAATACTCTTTTGTTAATAATGAATGCCACTCATGCAATTTTTAACAAGACCAATTGCTGGATCTGTACACATCTACTGCAACATGGGGATAAGGGGCTAGGTTGGTATATTTACCCTTTGCCTCTGACAACTGCCTGTTACGCTTCTCTTAGAGCACTATTTTTTGGTCGATGGAATGACAGCATCTCAGGGAATTTTGATGGTACAAATTTAAATAGTTTTTAAAAAAATGTTTTGATGCCCCTGGGATGCTCGCTTTTTGCAAATAGAAGTAAGCCAAACGTTGCTTCTGTTAGGCCCTCTGATAGATTGTCTTGTCCTTTTCAGTCTTTAATCTCTTTCAAAATGGCTCCTATAGGAAATAAGGATGCCACGCCTCCATCTTATTCTGTTAATCATAGCCCCGATTCAGTATCCTTCTGCATACAGAGGAATGGAACACGGTCAATGGGTAGTTTTAGAAAGTGCGCCAACGTTGCGAATTTGACTAGTGAAAACAGACCTCTGTACGTAGGCGAACCTGTCTATTTTGTTTGCGGTAATGTGGCATTTCCATGGTTGCCCAGGGATTGGCAAGGAACCTGTTATTTAGGGATTCTATTACATGGGGTATTTATTGCCATTACTACAGACATTCCAAAGACTCATCCACGACGAGGTGTAAAAGGGGATACTCCAGCGCAAACTCTAGGAGATATTATGAAATCCTTTGTGCCATTTTTTGGGCAAATTACGAATTCAGAAGATATCGGGGGCCTAGCGAGAGTATTGGAGAGAACCATCAATTGGACCACTGACATACTCTATAATATGACGTTAGAGCAGAGAGCGATAAGATTAGTGGCTCTTCAGAACCGGATGGCATTAGATGTCATCCTGGCAGAGCGAGGAGGAGTGTGTAAATTAGTGGGGTCCGCTTGCTGCGTTTACGTTCCAGACTCCTCTCCAACGATCTTTAGGGCGATCCAAATTCTACATGTTCTTAGTTCAGAAGTACATGTTCCTGAGGGAAACTGGGAACTTGGTACATGGTTTTGGGACCTCCTACGGTCATGGGGATGGAAGTTGTTCTTGGCCCTGCTGATTATCTTGGGAAGTTTTCTGTTTCTTTGTTGTTTTATACAGTGTCTCCCTGGTATATGCTCAGTATTAGGGGGATGTTGCGTGCAAGCAACACGTGTATTAGGAAATAAAATATACGCCCCAAAGGAGCTCTCCAAAGAGTATGTGTTGAAAGAAACTCTGGTATCAGACCTAATAGCAATAGATATGTCCGACAATGATTCGGGGTGTATGGAAGATGACGTATGGAGTTACTTGCAGGCAAACCAGAAATATTGTTAGCACTTGGCATAGGCCAAAAGGAGGGTTTGTCAAACTGGATATTAAATTATGCCTCTTATTACAAATGATTTGTATGTATATCGGCCTACGCCAAGTTGTTTAAAATTGTACGCGAATAACTCTCTACGGCAAGGTCTTGACCTTATAAATTGATGTAAACCGCCATCTTCAATCAAGCCTCCATTTTAGGTTAGAAACCGCCATTTTGGAGTTTTATACAAAGTCACCCTGTAATCTAAAATGGCCGTCTCATGTGTCCTTGTTCTTGCCTTAACCTCTCCAACCTCGGTAGGGGAGTTAATGTCCTACTGCCCTCAGGCTATATGTTAGCATCATGTAGACCTTGTCCTTTGTTGACCTCGGGAGCAGGGGTTTACTTGAATTAGCAAAATTAAACTACAAGTGTATAAGGACAGTAATGCTATCCCAAAATATAATAAGTGAAACATTTGTTTGGTCTGTATTAAACCAGCATGTAAAGAGTGTATATGTTAAATTAAAGAATACTGGAGTGTGTTAGTAAATGTATTGAAAAGTAAACCGCATGCACGAGATATGTAAATTAGGAAAGTGAACCTGGCGCGACCCTAGCCCAGTGTATGATTAACCTGTAAGAGGGCTGGACATCATTTTACAAATTGTATAAATGTGTCGATGTCCAGCTAGGAAATTCTTTCACTGCTCACATTGAACCCTGCTGGTGGTCTCTGTGATGTATTGACGGCCAAATAGCTATTTGTGTACTTTGTTGAATACTGTTCATTTTTGTGATAAAGTTTCTGGGAATCTTTATAAACCTGTGTCGGTGTATTTTCCTTTGCTCGGTGTAACAGCTGTAATATTGTATTTTTACTGATTCCACATTCACACTACTGCTGAATTGTAGGGTCTGCTGGGAGGTTATCTCTCGTGGTAGATCTCCATCGTGGGAGCAGTGGCAATTGGCCTGCGTTTGTATGAACAGTGGTTGTATTGTCAAGGCTGCTTCTTCCTGTTGGAGGGTCTTCCAGGACAGAGGGTATGTTCTGAGCCTCCCTCTTCACCATGTCTGCTTATCAATAGAGTTTATCACCAGACCAGACTTGGTCCCATCAGCTTCACTAAATGCCTTCCGCATACTTTTAGTATTGTTTTTTTTAAGATGTGGAAAATGTTTTGCCATTGCTCCTTCCTGACCGAATACCGCCATCTTTTTACCCAGTTATTGACATTATTTTACTCTTGTTTAATACATATTATTTTATCATATACATCCATATTCTGTCTCTTGATCTCTCTAATGCATTTCCTCAATAGACAGTTAACTTCTCTTATTTTAGGATCATACGCTCCAGAATGCCCTGATCCTTCTCTGTAGGTATACTTATTTCCAATAGGGACCACCGCAGCCATCAACTTCTTATGCAAAGTTATTATGTCTATTGCGGAGGCCTCAGGTCTATCCAAAAAATCATATATCCACCATACTTCCAGATGGGACTTCATGGCTGTTACATTACTTGACCAGTTGATCCTGTTTCCTCTGGAATTTATCTCAGTGTCACCGTTTTCCTAGGGCTGCATGTATTATCATTTATTCTTAATTGAAAGGATAGCATTGCATGGTCACTATAAGGAGCCAAGTTAGTGGTCATGTCCTGAACCTTATGTTTTCATCATTGCTTACTATGAAGTAATCCAGGGTAGCCACCCTGAGGCCTGCCTTCCATGGATAGTTCCCAGGAGTATCTCCCTGTGTGCAACCATTAATCATGGACAGTTCCTATTCCACCCTACAATGTGACGATTGCTTCCCTTGCAAGTTGGGGGTTATTCATCACATTTAGCACACAGCATTTATATCTTTAGTAGAATCAGTTTTTTGCTTGTCTATACAGTGTACATTAAAGTCTCCTCCAATCAAGACCATTGTTTCCCCGGTCTCAACCATATATCCTATCAATGTTTCTCCTTTAGTGTCTTGTATACTAGGTGTAAGCACACTGCCTGGTGGGATATATATGTTAATCAGTAGCATCTGTTTAGTTTCTTGTTACTCCTGAAAACTTATTTCAATAGCCTGAACATTCAAGTCATTATCTCTCTGTTATTATTTCCAACTTCTTCATAAAGGCAGTAACTAATTCCTGCGCTGGTACTGGCCCTAAGTCACTGCACCGTCACACCTTTGATAAACAGGTCAAATTTAAGAAAAGGGCTATGTGAAAAGGGCTACGTGATATAGCCACCAAAGTAACTAACTCAGTTGAATATGCCCATCGGGTGAAAAACATAAAAACGAATTACCGGAAATGGCTAAGAAGGCACAACTATGAGCTTGAATATACTCGCTGGAGGGCTCTAGTTACCAATGACCCTACTATGTTCTGGAAGATCATAAATCGTAATAATAAGTACATGAATAGAGATATTAATGGCGTTCTGGAACAGGTTTGCGTCACGCATGTTCATCAGTCTCTTGGGGGGTGAGGAGACGCAGTTTATGGGAGCTAAGATATCTACTGGTAGGTCTTTTTCAAAAAGCCCTAATGACATCCGGTAGTTTAATCATGGCCAGCAAGTCCTTCAGGACGCCCGGCCCGGATGGGATCTGCCGCTCGCTGATAAAGACTGACCCAGAACTCTGGGTGACTGCTCTATATTGGTTAGTTCAATATATCAGTATACTCAATCCATCCCGCCTTCATGGCAGTACAGAATAATTGTTTCTGTACTAAAAAAGGAAGCCACGCCGGCCCTCAAAATTACCATTTATTGGTGATCGTAGATGGCCCAGCTAAAATCTTCGCCCGAGTACTATTGAACGAGCATGCGGATTGGGTAGAATTACATAACCTCATCCCATTTAAGCAAACTGGGTTCCGTAAAGGCTTTTGCACAGCGGTCAACACTTCTAGCATTGGTCACCATCATACAACAGGCAAGGATTGTACTTAGGACGCCGGACTATGCTGCATTTATTGATTTTAGCGCTGCATTCGATACCGTGGATTGAGGCAGACTTTGGCAAATGTTCCTTAATTTAAACATTCTGCCTGGTCTATTAAAAAGGATACTTTTCCCTGCATGAACATACCACAGTAAAGATATGGCTAGACCAACATGGTAGGATGTCTTCATGGATACCTACACAGAAAGGACTAAAACATGGATGCATTATTGCTCCTATATTTTTTAATCTTTACGTGTCTGAACTGGGTGAGGCTGTCTGACCTAAACTCCCTGGTAGTTAACATCAATAAAGCTAAGGTTAAGGTTTTTACACCACCTTATAAAAAGGTAAAAAAGGTGCATTGGCACATGGACAGCAAAGTGGTCTGCCAATATAAATATGTTGGCCTTGTGTTGAACACTAAACTACGGGGCACACAGAATTTGAATCAGGCCAATAAACAAACTTCACAGATAGCTGGTAGCATTGGTTCCCTCGCGTGGAAGGGTGGGAGATACTCAGCCGGAATGTTTGATGCAGCTATACCAAGGCAAAATTCTTTCAACCATGGTGTACGTGGCTGAACTATGGCTGATTGAACTTTTATCGGAAGGGAAACAAAGTGCAATCTGCACTATTAAAATAGACTTATGAGATTGCCTCCCCAAGCACTGTTTGAAATGATACATCTTGAATTTAATATCTTTGTGTAACATGTGAACATTTTGCTTTCTTGCTTGAATGCGTGCTGGAAATAGGGAAATGCCCCAGCTATCTCCTTGAGTAAGGTCATCTATGAAGTGTTATTATCTTCAGCTAGTCATATGCACACCAGCCGTATTTCTAATATTAAGCTCACTGCTGATCGATGGCTTGCCCTGGCCTAGGGGAATCCTTTGGGATTACAATTAAACAATTTTGAGAACACAATGAAGTTGGTTCAAATGGGTATAGTCAGGAACAATCAGCTGTTGGCCTAGCAACCAAAAGCAACTCTGTAGTGTTCATTGATTAATTCTGGAAGCGGGTGAAATCCCGAATTTACATTTAATACTTTGTGGGTATTTCCTTGGTCTGGAATTACATAAAACTGAAAATGAACATTGTGAAGACCTTTGAGTTTGGTGGAGCCTGGATGAATATCCCGAGGGACCAGAGACAATATCATTTGTGTGGTGAGACACAACTGGAATCTGTTAAACATCTATTGTCTGTATGTCCCTCTCTCCTGAAACTAAGGTCCACTGCTATTAAAATGGGAGGCTCGCCGCACTATGTTTATGAGTGGAAATCATGAATTGTGTATTATTTCCTTAACCATCTTTTGGAGAAAGATTGTGATTTTTTGGGATATTTTTACATAACATGTGGGATGTGTTTCAATTTGAATAATGTAGCCGGTTGACTCTTGGAACAGTATATGGATGCTTTTCTTTACTTACTGATTTTATTCGTGATTGTTTTGTGCTTTTGCTGTGATGTTATTTTTGGATTTTTAACCTTTTTACCATTTTAAGGCTCATGGAATATTGTATTAAAAGTTGACTTATGTCTACTATATAATAAGGTAATACATAAAATAAAAAAAGATCTCTCTATTAGAGGTGTAAAATACAAGAATGTATTACTGAGCAGTGCTTTTAATTACTTATTTGGATCAAGTATTATGTGAAGACTTCCCTAAATGGAACAGGGGCAAATTGTGGATTCATGAGAGATGACATCGCCTATGCCATCTGAAGGATGAGCATGTAATTAGTTTTAGGTAATTACCAAAATTACAAAATTCATACCTGATGCCTAGCAAATCCAACACCTTCCTTTGCACCTACCTAGCTCAGGACGAATCTTAAAAGAGCTTTCAGCGCATATGAAACCCCCGGGAAGAGGTTAGCTGTGGACAGTGAATGTGTTTGACCTCGTGAGTTTCAGTTTGGGTCCCACCCTTCAAGGACACAGTGCAGGGAATGTGTAGCAATGCACTGCATCTTAATACAGTGGCATGTGTATGTGAGCATTTCTGCTCTCTTGGTCGGCGCCACAGCAGCCATTGTAATTCAGCAGAGAAGGGAGAGAGTTGTCACTGTTTGAACTTGACACCTCGGTACAATGCAATTTCCTAGAAGAGACTTCTCCTGTCAGATGTGTTGATCAGTCCAATTTCCCTCTATCAAAAGTGACAGCCCCAAATAAAAGGCGTTTAAACCAATCTTAATCATGATACGAAGCACTGTAATAATATAAATGGTCATATCCTGGCAGGAAAGCAAGAACCCAGCCTTGCGAGAGATATACAGCATTACACACACAAGCGACACACACGCACACACACTCACACACACAATCGGATCCAAATAGGTTAGTTAGATGGAATTTCGGAACGCAAATGATGCAACCATCAGACAAATGATACTCCATTGAAACACGAATCGTGGCAATAATACGATTTCGCTGGTAATGTTTTTTTTTTGTATACTGTTAATATTATAAATGCCTTTATGCGGATAAAAGGAGACTGGCACTCGGTGGACCCGCTCTCACACATGGGGATGGTATAAAGGGAAGGGGGTTATGGGAGTTAGGAAAGGGTAAAGGGCCGCGCTACATGGGGGAGCCACGTACAAAAAAGGAAATAAAGCAGCACTGCGGGCGTATTTACCGTTGTCGTAGCTGGCAGAATGACGCAGATTCTTTTATATTTTTGTTTTTGTAACATTACAACATGTGTTCACTTTTCATATGATACGGCGTCAATGTTGCAATCACAACTCACGCGCCGGGTGTTCTTTGGTGCTGTTTGATGAATTTGCAGAACAATTTGTAAAACAATACAGCCTTGACTTCAAATGATTTTGCAAAGTTTAGTCAAGGGGGTCAGGGTGTGGGGCGGGGGGCAAAGTTGGAGGGGTGTTGGGAAAGATTTATCTTTTAGGAAACATTGCCTTCATATTTTAAAGGCACCCCAAAATGCTTGCTTTTTGTTTTTTAATCTGTGATGTCTTTTTACAGAGACGTGGTCTTCAGCTTCACTTCCCTGACCTTTTTGTTCATTTTGTGTGGGGAAATGATCAGTCCTTCAGACTATCAGTACTGGGAAACTATGTTTCCCTTTTACGTTTGACCTGTTTTAGTAACTTCTCTAACAGTGCACACAGGATCTTACAATGCTGTGCATGGGGATACATTTGTATCACCCTAGACTTTAAACTTGATGTGTTCATTTGTTTTTGATGTTCCTAAGGACAATGTTAGGAGACAGATGAATATGTCATCCATGGCTTCTGCCTCTCCCCGCCCCAATACTGCAAAGATGAGAAACATTACTCATTGAGACAACCGTACCACCCTTATGCCAGGCGGGTGCAATAGGGCATAGAGACAATTTAAACTGAAGATGTCAAAAGCAGTCCAACTAACGTTGTCATAGTAACAAGTGCATGCAATAGACACAAAGCACATATGCACTCCATTTGAAGAACACATACAATAGGTAATATATGCATTTATACATGAAGAATATTAACATAGCATCCACAAGACATGAAGAACACTAACATAACAAATGTATACGTTCAATGCAACATGAACGATACGTGAATATAGCACACTAACAGAGAAACACATGTGTAGTTGGGAGGCCATCTTCTTTAAAATGTAAGCCACAATGGGCCTCATTCCGACCCAGGCGGTAAGGGGTTTACGGCAGCATAAACAGCGCCGACCCTTACCGCCTGATTCCGAGGTCCCTTAGCGCCATGGAGGATTTAACACCTGCTTTTAGCAGGTGTTAAAATCCATGGCGCTAAGGGACCTCGTTGGTAATTACGCCACCATAATTTACGGTGGCGTAATTAACGCCTTCCCCACTCCCATTATGCCCTATGGGGCAAAAATGGGAATGGGGAAGGGTAAATGGGGATTGGGGACTTACCGCCCCGCCAACCTCGGAATGGGGCGGTAAGTCCGCCAACCACCATGGCGTAAACGTAGTTTACGCTATGGTGGTAAAGGTACGACCCAGGCGGTAACTTACCGCCTGGGTCGGAATGAGGCCCAATGTGTTTTTAAATGAACAAAGGCCTCAAGACTTCGAGATAACTCAAAATGTTGAATTCACAGAAATACAGATCCGTGCAGCTCAGACGGTAGATGGCAGTTAGTGCTAAGTTTAGAAGGAAATAGGGAGGATAGGAATGACGGAGTGAAGGCACGAGATAGAAATTCCCAGGACACAAGCAGGATACTCCCAGATTAATTAAAGGTTTATAAGAGCACAACCAGTCTTGGTCAGTCAGGTGCAGTAAAATAACAAGCCAAAAGACCCCATGAAAAATAACCCATGAGTGTCCCTTGAGGCAACAGAAAGCATGTGACACACAATAATATTAGCTAAACTCTAAATAAAAAGCAGGTCATTGTTAGGGAGAATTCTCATAAATGTGCTAATTCCATTCACCTTAGAGACCCCCAGCAACTTTGCTGGATTTTTGAGGACTTGATTTTTTACCTGGAGAGAGTGTGAGCCTTTTTTCCCACTCTCTCATGTATTTTGATGTGTGTTTTACTCGTGTGTTCTTTGATTATGGAATTTTAGACAACTCCAGAGGCATCATCTTTTCATGTGTGTCACACAGCACCCTCAGTGCAGTAACAGAGGGAAGCTGTTTTTGGCTGTCCCAAGGTTTAAATACCTTCTCTCGGATAAACTACTGTTTCCCAGATAAAGTAAAGTGAAATTGACTTTACTAGTCTTTTCAAATTCCTAGGCCCTGCACACCCTATCTCACAATAGAGTGTGGAGGGGTTACCTAGTATCCCCTATGTCTAGAAAATCATGTGGCAGTCGAATGCTACCCTTTCTTCTTGAAATGGCTGGTGGAAGAGGTTTTACAACAAACTACCATGATTTTTCACAACCGCGAACACCGTTAGCGTTAAATTGCGGGAGCCATGTTTTTCAAGATGGCGTCTGAAACTCCTTTGTTTAAACGGGTCCCGGTCTTCTTTTTTGCCATTTCTTTTTGGAAAGGTCCTTCTAGAGTTTGTCTCTGCGCGCCAAACCAGGTTTGGTCCCTTTATTCCTTCGCCTTTGGACACCATTCTCGTATCTGGTTGTATTTTCCTCAGAGTGCTGCAGGAAACCGAATAGCCAGGGAGAGGGACACCAGTTTGTGTGCTTGAGGACAGCTACCGGAATCGAAGATCTGCTTTTGCCAGCTTTTTGGACCAGTCCCCATGCAGTGCAGGAGTCCCCCAACGTCCTCCCTCTTGTCCCCACCACTGATGCTCAGGAACAGCGAGATCTGCAGGAAATGCAGGAACCAACATCTTCAGCTGCATCTTTTTCTTCATTGTAAGGTACTGTGAAAACCCGACCGAGAGAAATTACCTCTCACTGCAAAATTACTTGAAACTTTGGTAACTTGCAGGCCGAGTCAGCTTGTGACCCGACATATGAATATTTCTTTTACAAACTACTTCTAAGAACTTTGGCAAAGACTTTTCCATTTAACTTCCAGAACTGCTTGATCTAATACAAGACTTTAGCCCATTGACTTTGGCCTAACCAATTGCATTTGAATCGGCTCCTCTGGCAAACTCAAACTATTTGCACTGTTTAAGATTAACTGTAATATCCGTTTAATTAACTTATGCCTTTTTGCTCCTACTTCAAATGTTATGAATACCATTTTGCTTCTCCTTCAAAGTAGTTTAAATGCCTCAGAATCTGATATTGTGAAGTACTGAAGTATATTTTTGTGTGATATATATTGCCTCCTTCTAGTGAATGTTTTCTAACTGACTGTGTAATAAATTAATAAGTGTTTTACCAAGAAACATTGAGTATAAGTGTCTATCTGAATACTTGTAATTATAGACCTTCGTGTAACATCCTTCAGCTCACATTCCTTCTTGAGATAAACCTGACTGCTCAGCAGCGCTACCACAACACTGTGTAGTACAGACTTTTATGAAAGGTTGGATTTGCTTACACCTGTAGTCCTAGTTGTGTTTATTGGTCCCAAAGGATACTGCATACAAACTCTGCCTAACAGTCATTCCATTTCATACACAGTCTCGTAGCATGTGACTTATAATTAAGAACACTGTCTATTCATTAGAATGCGCAAAGATAGGACACCTGAAAGTACTTCCTTCATGTACACATAGAGACTGGGCACTACAAAAGGTAAACTACAAAGAGATTGCTCAGTGTCTTGGGCTAGGAATGAGGGATGGTAACTTCTTTAATTAAACAAAAGACAGTCTATGGGCCTCTCTCCCCTACTACATGTCTGGCTCATATCTCGATGACCTTTCAAGTGTCCAAGGGTGGTTAGCAAGGAACCAACCTATCAGAATCCCTAGTGTTGTACCGCCCATGAATTAGTTTGCCAACCAATCACTTGTTGTAGGGTTGATGTCTTTTTATCTTTATCAAAATAAAGGTGGTCCTAGGTGGTGCCATCAGATAGTTGTAACCCAATAGAATGTTCAACACCTGTACAGTCTATATGTATCCAATCCCACTAACCTATCTCCTTTCCCATAGGCTTTGTAAGCTGATAGTATGTTACGATGTAATTGATGATGAGTTTGTAGTATTTAACTGATTGTTTCTAACTTGTATGCCAAGAAACACAGGATTCAAATACTGTCCCTACTTTATTAGGATGATAATAAAGCTGTGTTTTGCCGCACACTTTGTGTATTTCATTTGTGTCTGTTTTGGATTCACTCCAGTTCCTCTTGGTTATTTGGGACTTTTTGAGACCATCTTAACAAATGGTAGCTTACGATGGTTGGATAGGTGTTGTTGGATTGTCGAGGGGTCCCGCCGTGTCCCCAAAGACTGTGGAGGTAACATGTGGAGAGCCAGAATACACGCAACAAAGAGAGGATGACAGGAGCCCCCTTTGGAGAAAATTCATGTCCTGTCCCCGCAGGGTGCCACGTACGGCAGAGGGAAGTAGGCTGAAGTAGAACTTCAGCAGATCCGTAGATGTTAGTTTGACAAAGGCGTGGCAAAATGGGAGGAGGGCATTGTTGTATATTGTGGGATTGTGAAGAAATAAGAAAGTAAGGAAAGAAAAATATATTTTCTGACAAGGGTTGGAAAAGATCCCATGGTAAGCAACTATACAGGGCAGATACAGATACCTCGCAGAAATTGAGAAGACAACTGTATTGTATTTTGTTGTTTAGTTATTGCTGCCACCAGGCCCAGGTTGTTGGATACTGTAGGCTTTGTAGAGGTGGATCTTTGTGTATTAGTGGAGGTATGGCCCGAGGGGTGCGGTCTGGTGTGGGAGCTGCGAGGTGGGGCTGCCCGGTGGGTGAATGGTGTTTTGTGCTGCCACACCGAACGGGTGAGGGACACAGCAAGCAACATGTTCATGCCCTGGCCACAAGAAGACACTCATTCTAAGACCTACTACAACACATGTGCACCAATCTACGTGCAGCATATAAGGGAAAATAGTTACAGAACAGGTAAGGTATACTGCAACTATATAACATTTTTGGAGAAGACAAAGTGAGCCAAATACAAAAGAATGGACGCTTAATCAGCACAATGATGGGTCGATGACACCCACTGCTCCTCATCTTCAGTAGGGTGAGGCAACAAGAAATTGATGACATTATTAAGGGCCATACACTTTCAGACAGAGAAAGAGAAAGGAAACGAGAAGAGACAGAAAGAGAGAAATGGTGAGGTGACAAAGAGAAAGAGAAAGCCTAGAGAGACAGTGCAAGAAAGTTGATGACATTATGAGCAAACATGCAGTATCCGATAAAGAGGAAGAAGGTATTATGAGAAGGAGACATTACAGTCTAGACAGGAACAGAAAGGGTGACATTGGTGCAATAGGAAGTTGGAGAACAGACACGTCAGAGTAAGTCAGAGACATAATGGAAGAGTTGATGGACAGGGCATATTGGAGACAGCCCCTGGGATGACTAGATTTTGAGGACGAAATCCACCAGGACGAAAGAGAGTTAGCATGACAGATGTCGTGACAAACACAAAAGGTGCTTCCATGGTTGGATGGGGCCTGGGGATAAAACAGTTCCCTTTATTAGAGAAAGGGGGATGACTAGCAAAAGATATAGCGTGGCCACACACCGATACAAATAATGTGATTTATAAATTACCCTTGCTCCCACAGGGGTGTTGAAGTGGATTCATGAGTTGGAAAGAATGACAGCTTGGGATGGCAGTAGCAGTAGGTGACATACAAAACTTGTTTGCGAACAATCGGATGACATTTGTAAGCATGCAGGGAATCCCTGGGTGCCCACCCAAAACACAACACATGACCGGGCAACTTTTAATAAATTCAGAGCAGAAGTTAGCAGAGCACTCAGAATACAATATCAAGGCACATCAGATATGGGTGCAATCATGACACGAAAAATGGGTTCTGATGAAGACCCCATGGCATGTATACTGAACATTCCAAAACAATGGAGACTAGAGACTAGAGAACCGTGGCACAAAAATATCACCATTTACTATCACATTTTGATTCAGGGAATACCCAAAGAGATACAGAGGTAATTAAAAAAGATTGGGGAAGTAGAAGAAAAACCGTGGCCTGAGATACAAATGACTATTCTTCATCATTGCAGATTGAAACAAGAAAAGGACAGAAAGAAAGATAGAGGAAGCGAAGTTAGAGCAAAAGAAATGAACGAAACGGACAATGAAAGGAGCTATGTTAATGAATGTGGGGGAGAACAATGCCATGCAGGAGACACAGGAAGCGCAGCCAAGGCCAAGTGACAACTTTGCAGGAATGGGGCAATATAACAATTACCCCAGGGAGCGAGGGATTGCACCCCGAGGTAGGGTTTGGATTTCAAGCCCAGCAAGGAGGAGGATTTGATAGAAGGCCAACCCGATATGGATGGCCACCACAACAGTGTTGGACATGCAGGAAAATGGGTCATATCTCACGTGTGCAGAACTAGGGGAGGAATACAACAGAATTGGCAATGAATAGACACAAGAGGGGGCCCACATACCCCCTACCATATAGTGTCAAGTTAAAAACATATTATGCCCAAGATCACACACAGTATCAGGCACAAGCACCACAAATACAGCAGATGCAACAGGGGTTACCACCCCAAACACAGCAATCACTGATGCAGACGAAGCTACCACCAATGCAGGCACAATCACCAGCACAACAGAATACAGTAACACACTCAATATGAACATATTGCCACAGACACCTGCACATAGAATCGGGGGTGAGGCAGAAATGGGAGGCAATCCTTTGACCAGAATGGGACTGAATATGTATCCACAATAGTCCCATCCTATCAATTAAACCAGACTCACACAAGGAACCAAGGGTCTGAATGACCATGGGTGACAAAAAAAAATCCTTTTGAGTAGATAAGAGCAACTCAATCCTGTGTTAGAAAGGGAAAATTCCCAAAGTCGGGTATTTCCATGGACACAAAATGATTTTCTGGGTAACGAAAAAGGTTCCTTTTACAGACAGCACACTCATAACCATAGGAGAACACAAAATGGCTTTGCTATTTTTATATTCACATAAGACTCCAGTCAACATATTGGGGAGAGACTTGATGAGCAAACTAAAGAGGACGATATCATTTACTGATGAGGGGATAACATGTTCCACCCCAGGGATCCACTATGTGAATGCACAAGAATTCATAACTGCATTTCATGGTCTGAAAGCACCATGAGGAGTCCCACTACTCCCAGAAGAGTTCCTTTATAGGATACACAGATTGTTAGCATGGCACCCAAGGATAAAGGATACATTGTTGAGGTTACATAAAGAATTTCTGTTTCGATCATAGGTACCCACGGATGTAGGAGGACAGGGTGTCCAGTTAAAGCTTTGAAAACAAAAGGATCGAATGCCAAAGGTGAGAGTGCATTTGGCCGAAAACAAAGATCAATTTTTTTTTTTAAATGTATTTATTTTTTTTTCTCTAGTTCAGCTTAAAAAAAGTATTTTTACACCAAAAACGGGGGAAAAAATGTCGATCCCTTTTTTCGGTCGAATTGACTCAACCCTTTTGTCATTCGACCCTTTTGAGTCGATACTATAACCTATAACCGAAGGACAGATCATTTTAAAAAATGAGCAAGAAGCAGCAATCTTAAGAGAAGACAGAGTAATTTTGCATGGAATAGACAGTGGAGGGGTATATCGGCGAACAGTAACAGCGCTTGACGGACTTAATAGATGAACCATTGTTTGCAATGAAGACTCAGATGATGAAGTGATGTTTAGCATCAGTCTCACGTACCAGTTACAACTTGAGAACAGGGTAATGCCCCCAGCGAAACTCATTAGTAAGGAAAGTACCGTTCTTTCTTCAAGAGGATTTTGCACATGTGTCGAGCACATTGTGGCCCAGCTGTCCATTTGACATCAGTCTATTAAAAAGAGCAAAACAGTATCCCATGTCAAAGGAAGCTGACAAGGGTATCTAAGAAACGATTGCCGCCTTAGTGTGACAGGGAATATAAGTGCCTTCAGAATCAACATGCAACATGTGTCACAGCGACACAATGGTCAATGTGGCACAGTTGGAGGAGAGAAGGCAGGCAAGTCCATTATGTTACTCTGTAACATGAATTATCAGTCTAGTTTTCCTCCAACATGATGTCCACTGATCGAGATAACATCTGGTTCAGCATTCAGCACGCTGTGTTGTAACCCTTCATTTTTCCTGACAGGGTATACACTTTTTCTTGCTTGCGTTTCCCTTCCCCTCCTGATTCTTCAGTTTTTGGCTCCTTTGCGCTCCTCGATCTGGCGGATATGCTCTGCATCCTTGCCCTTTCACCTGCCTTTCTCTGGTTTCCTGCCTTGCTACGGACTTCGCCTGCCACTGATTCCAGTCCATACAGAGAATTCTCCTAAATCCAGCACTCCAGTTCTTCCGGCATCACGTTGTTTTTATTTTAGCCTCTTTGTCTTTTTCCCCCATATTTGAGGCGTTGGCCTGCTTGTCTGTCCCAGTGTTTCCTCTGTTCCACACGGAGACATCGAGACGGCAAATCAGGACCAGCCATACCACTTCAAAGAACGGCTTAATAAGAAAAGAGGCAAACCTGACACAGATTCTCGGTGGACTCCACCCAAGGGAAGCACCTCCAAACGCACAGGTGAGAACATGATTGTATACATGATCAAGAAGGACGACATGGGGGTCGTGGAGATTTATACAGGATTTACACCCCATGAACAATATTGCTGAGGCAGAAGTGTCATTAGGGCCAAATCCAGCCACAATATATTGCAACATTCCATCTAAAGCTAGATGTTTTACAGTGATTGGTCTAAAGAATGCATTCTTCTCAATTCCCTTGCATCCAGATTCTCAGTACTTGACCATTTTACTTATCACGGAATTTGATTGCAACATCCCAGGTTATCTGTCATGAGCACTGTTTCCAAGGAGTCAGGACAAGCCCAACATCCCCGGAAGCAGGTTCACAACCCCCGCCCCTGGTCCCAACCGACCCCTATTGGGGCCCTCTTGACCATGTCCTGGCGCCGTTGGCGCCAGGCTCATAAGAATCACTGGTCCCGGCGCCAGAGGTGCCGGGCTCATACTTTGGGTAAAGGTGCTTGGGTGGACTTACCTGTAGCAGACCATGCTGCATACTCACCTTCACAAGTCCTGGCAAAATGAAGCTCCAGCCTTCTGCTGGGTGGGACTATTTTTCCAATCTGGAACTACTTTCTTACCTGGGTGGGGCTGGCATCACTCCTTGACTCTGGAACACAGGAACTCTTTTTCTCTTGGGCGAGGCTGAGGAGGAAGACACCTAATCACCTCAACACTATTTAAACCACACCCGATTGGAAGAATGTGCTTCGCGTTATTCTGCATCTGCAGCAGGACGCTCACCGAGTCAGCTCCAGTCTTCTAGTGATATCTTCTGCTCCAGCCTGTGAAAACAAGTCAGATCTTCACTTACCATCCAGGGATCCAGTCTACGGCCGCACCTGTCAGCAAAGGAACATCAGGTTAGCAAAAGGCAACGTTTTAGCAGCCGCGCTTACTTACCTGAATCCACGGCATCTCCCGAATGCCGCGGCCTCTACCTGCAAGACAAAGAACTCCGGTTAGTTCAAAAAAAGGGGAAATTGGACACAATTATATTTTCACTTACCTGAGCTGTGCGCTCCTCGCCATCTCCTCTTCTGCTGCATCTCCGCACCTGCGAATCAAGAAAAAGACATTAAGAGGTGCGAATAAACCTGCCAGCAAGCATATTAC
Source organism: Ambystoma mexicanum (assembly GCF_040938575.1). NCBI lineage: Eukaryota > Metazoa > Chordata > Amphibia > Caudata > Ambystomatidae > Ambystoma > Ambystoma mexicanum. The sequence goes on from NC_090924.1 coordinate 1,251,171,536, forward strand.
TTACGTGCTCTTCCATGTGCACGGACCTTCATACTTACGTGCATCCGTATGCTCAGCGCATTTCGGCACCTAAGAAACAAGGGCAAAGACTTCATTAAAAGGTGCTCTCGAACTTTACAAACCGACCAGCATCCGCTCGTGCAGAAAACGACGGCATCGCTTCTTCAGTAGCTTTAAACCCTCTGAGGCTACAAGAGACTTAAAGCAATCCCAGTGAAGTAACTGGAACCCAGCGCCCCTGCATCAGTCGCAGGATGGAGAGCCCAGCATTTACATATCTAAGGTGAGAGCTCATTCAGACTTTGGGCGGCCTCAGGGAAAAAACGAATAAGGAGGAGAAGACCAACCAACAACCAGCCATTAATCCCTTTTTCTTCCGCCTGCAGACACCTTACTCTACAAGTCAGACATTCCATTAGAGGAGGTCCGGTCCAGAGAACCATCCGAGTCCTGCGCTTCTCAATAGAAGACACGGTAACTGTCCAGCCAGGATCTGCACCTCCGTGGGAACCAGGTGAGCGTTACAGAACGCGAAGCCATCCAATAACTTCCTACCCAGGCGCAATGGAAACCTCAGACACTGACCAACTAGCCCAGCTATTAGGGGAATTAAGAGCAGAGGTACATGCAGCCCGCCAGGAAACGAATGCCCTGAGGAGAGAATTGATTGTATCAAAAGAACGAACTGATGATCTTGCCAGACAGTTGTTACAATCACAAGCGGGGCAAACCCCTTTGCCTACAGGAGGGAGCTTCATTCCTGCAGCCTCGGCCAGTCCGGTACAAATTAATCTACCCGGAAACGTGCCTTTGGCTCCGCCCAAACGCTTCTCCGGTGATCCTAAAAGGTTTGCGGTTTTCATCAACCAGTGCCGATTGCACTTTCTGTGTAGACCAGCTGCTTTTCCGACGGACCAGACTAAGGTAGCCTTTGTGGTTTCGTATCTTAGCGGCAGTGCTGCTGATTGGTCGGTCCCTCTAGTAGCACAGGATGATCCGATTCTTCACGATAACCAAGCCTTCCATACCAGCATGGAAAGACTGTTTGCAAGACATTCCCAGGGCCAGGCCTTGGATAACGAACTCCTTTCCCTACGGCAAGGCAATCAGGATCTCCTGGCTTATATTGCGTCATTTAATAGGCTAGTAGTTGAAACCAGATGGCCCGAGGACAAGAGGATCACGCTGTTCCACAGAGGTCTGCGGGGAGAACTCAAAGATGTTCTAGCCCAGGTAGTGAATCCTCCTCAGGATTGCTCTGAATACATCGATTTAGTGGTCCAATTGGATCACAGATTGCAAGACAGGAAGGCAGACCGCTCCAGGTTCGAAACTCGAGTGTTCTCCAAACCACAGATTTCCACCAAGGGAGCTGAAGCCGTAGAACCTATGCAAATAGGGGTCATGAAGGGCCCTTTAACCCAGAAAGAACGCGACAGGAGAAGACAGTTGCAGTTATGCCTCTATTGTGGAAATTCAGGACCTTTCCTTCGAGAATGCCCAGTGAAACCTACAAAGAAGACAGTGGGAGCTTCTGATAAAAATACCGAAAGGCCCGAGCCGGGAAACGACCTCGCCCAACAAGTGTAGAGGTCCGCTTGCCGAGCGTTAAAACCAGTTCTTTGACCTCGCATTTCATAGTCTCAATGGTCCTCATGAATCCACAGCAACCGGATCGTTTGCATGCTATTAAAGCATACATTTATTTATTTATTTTTATTTATTGCATTTATTACTCGCCCAAACCCTTGGGTACCACGGCGATGTTACAGACAGCTTGGTTAAAACATTTCTTAGAGATTGCCAATCGGGCGCAGTGCATGTGAATACAAGATAATCATACACGAAGACATTTAATGCAGGGCTTCAGTACAGTGATATTTCCTGAAGCATGGAAGGGGATATTAGTCTTGGTTAAATAGCCACGTCTTCAGGGATTTCTTGAAGCCTGAGAACGTTTGCTCATTTTTGATGGGGTGGGGAAGAGTGTTCCAATATGTGGGTGCGAGGTATTGGAAACTACTGCCTCCTGCCTTGGTTGTCTTGTAACGAGGGATGGCTAGGAGTAGTTGACTGTTAGATCTGAGGGGCCTCTTTGATACTTTTTTGGTGATGGCGTGGTTGAGGTATATGGGGACACAAGAGTGGATGCATTTGAATGTGACGCACAGGGCTTTAAATGTGACCCTGGCTTTGATGGGGAGCCAGTGATGGTTTCTTCTAATATTTGAGATGTGATCTGACTTCCTTAATCCAAGGGCCGCTCGAAGGGCTTTATTTTGAATAAGCTGTAGTTTGTTTAGATTGGCTTTAGAGGTACCCAGGTAGAGTACGTTGCAGTAATCGAGCCTGGATAAGATTAAAGCTCTTGCCAGCGTGATACAGTTGGTGGGTGTCAAGAATTGGCGACTGAGAGCAATAAGTTTTGAGGTGTAGGAGGTAGAGGAAGAGAGGGCGTTAATGTGCTTGGTCATGGTGAGATTGGCATCTAGGTAGACACCTAGTGTTTTTACTTGTTTGAGTACTGATATGTTTGTACCATCGATGTTGATGGATGAGTAATCAGCATGTAATGCTTCTATTTTGGATTGGGAGCCCACAATGAGAACCTCAGTCTTCTCATCATTGAGGCAGAGACTATTTAGTGCCATCCAATTTTGGATTATGGCATATATTTTGTTGATAGTGTCGGTGTCTTGAGTGTAGTCTCCCGATAAAGGGATGAGGATCTGGGTGTCGTCTGCAAAGTTGGTGTAGATGACACCCATGTCATCTAGCGCTGAGAAGAGGAGTTTAGTGTATGCATTGTATAATGTTGGTGCGAGACAGGAACCTTGGGGGACACCAATGGGTACTATGATGGGGTCGGCGGCTTCTTTACCTATGGCGACCCTGGAGGTGCGGTCAGCAAGAAAAGATTTGATCCAGGTAGTAGCTTCGGTGGAGAAGTTGAAATCTTTCGCTAGTGTGGCGCACAGTTTATTATGGTCTACTAAATCAAATGCTGCGGAGAGATCGAGTAGGAGCAGGATGCAGAGTTTTCCTGAGTCTCTGATGGTATCCATCTGGATTTTTAAGTCAGGGAGTGCCGTTTCTGTGCTGTGGTTGGGGCGGAAGCATGATTGCCTCGTGCCAAGGAGGTTGTTTTGTTCAAGGTGAGTTTGGACTTGGTTGTATGCTAATTTATCCAATATTTTGAGGAGAAATGGGACAGTTGTTATTGGCCTGTAATTAGTGGGCACTGTAGGGTCTAGGGTAGGTTTTTTCAGGAGCGGGGTGACCCAGGCTTCTTTAATGCTAGCTGGTACTAGGTTAGTATTGAAGGATGCGTTCACGAAGTTGGTGATAATGGGGGTGAGGGTGTGGGCGCAGGATTTGACTACTGATGCGGGGACAGAATCTCCTTTGCAGTTGGAGGCTTTAAGTTTGGCGATGGTGTCAAACACTACATTTTGTGATACTGGTGTGAAGTGGAATGGGGAGCTGGTGAATTCCTGATGTGGTCGATTTAGATTAAGGAGGGCAGGTTTGTTGGCTAGTGATTGTTTTTTGGATGTGATTTTTATTTGGAGTAGTTCAATTTTGGCTGTTAGTGCGTCTTGAATAGTGGTGCACCATTCCTTGCTAGGGATGGTTGGGTTTATGGCTGGGGTAGGGTTTTCCAATTCTTTTAGAATGGCAAATAGTTCCTTGGTATCTGAGGTCGCATTGCTGATCCTACTATTATACGCATTAGATTTGTAGGTAATAGTAGCTGTTTTATAGGTTTTGTTTATTTCTTGGTAGGCTTTTTCTGCCTCTGCAGTAGGATGCTTTCTGTAGGCATGTTCGCACGCGCGTTTGGTTCTTCTGAGGGCGATAAGATCATCATTGAACCATAAGCTAGATCGCTAGTCTGAGCGTTTTGCCTTAGTGGTGAGCAGTGCTATAGCATTAACGGTTGCAGTGAGGCAGTTGTGATATATGTCTGCTAGGAGACAGGGGTTGTCACTAGTGATCGCGGTAGAATCTAGGATTTTTGAAAGAGGAGGCGTGAGGTTTTCTGGCGTGAGTTTGCGGGCGTTTCTAGTTTCGTAGGTAATCATGGTTTTAGGTTTCTTTTGTGTGGGTTCGGAGGGATTGATTGTAAATACAATGTTATGGTGATCAGTCCAAGTAAGAGGGGAGATGGCCTCAATGGTTATGGGGGTATTAAGGGAGAGGATCCAGTCAAGAGTCCTGCCTTTGATATGTGTGGGTGCATTAACTAGTTGGCTGAAGCCCATGTCCTTCAGGGCGGAGTGAAGTGATTCTGCTTTGGCATCTTGGCTGTCATTGAAACCTAGGTTAAGGTCACCCAGGATGATGTATTTTGAGCTAGGTTTTATAAGTGGAGCTAATAGCAATGGAATTTCAGTCTCTGGGTGGGTGTTAGGGCTAGGTGCTCTATAAATTAATATTAAGTTAATCGTAGTTTTAGCATTTATGGGAAATTTTACGAGTAATGTTTCATACCCTTCAATACTTTCGATGGGACAAGATCTAAGCTGTAATTTAGTCTTGACTATTATAGCAACATTGATAGCGGAGCAATCGGTAATTATGTAGACCACGAAATGGCTTCCAGGATGAACCTACCCCTCTGTCCTAAGGCAATTAAAGACGTTATTACCACAGTGGATGGTACAGAAATAGCTTCTGGACCAGTGACCCATACCACCACGGAAGTGACGTTATTAAGTCAAGATGGACATTGTGAGGTGATCATGTTCGATGTGATCAAGGCTCCTCAATTCCAAGTAATATTGGGGATTCCCTGGTTGGAAAAACACAATCCTCAAATTGATTGGCGAGCAAAGACAATACGGTTTCCAGAGTGTGCCCCCACTTGTTATCCTCGACCCAGTATTGGACTAGCAGCGACAACGCCCGGAAGTCCGCAACTGCCTATGGAGTATCAGGAATTCCAAGACGTCTTTCAGAAGGAGCAGGCCAATACTCTACCTCCCCACAGGTCGTACGACTGTCAGATAGACCTGATACCCAGATCCACTCCCCCTGTAGTAGAATTTATGCCCTTACCTAGCCTGAGAATCTTCATTTGCGACAGTATCTGGACCAGTACCTAGCCAACGGATTCATCCGTCCTTCAAAGTCTCCAGTATCCTCAGCTCTGTTCTTCGTGCCGAAAAAAGAAGGTGACCTTAGGACCTGTATAGATTATCGTGCCCTGAACCAAATCACGGTAAAGAATAGGTATCCCTTACCTCTAATTCCAGAACTCCTTGACCAAGTTAAAAGCGCCTGTATATACACAAAGCTAGATCTTCGGGGAGCGTACCACTTGGTACGGATCAAAGAAGGCGACGAATGGAAGACGGCCTTTCGCACCAAGTATGGACTATTTGAATACCAAGTGATGCCTTTTGGTCTTTGCAATGCTCCGGCCGCCTTCCAGTACTTCATGAATGACGTTCTTAGAGAACTTATAGACGTTTGTGTAGTCGTCTACATTGATGACATTCTTGTGTACTCATCTTCTGAAGCAGATCATCAGAAACACGTCAGAGCTGTTCTTGAAAGGCTTCGCCAACATAAACTTTTTGCCAAGCTTGAAAAGAGTGTTTTTCATGTCACCGAGGTCGAATTTTTAGGTTTCATATTGACACCCAACGGGGTCCACATGGACTCGAGGAAAGTTGACGCTATCATCAAGTGGCCATCACCAACTTCCGTGAAGGGAGTCCAAAGCATGTTAGGTTTCGCCAACTTTTACCGCAGGTTTATCCCGGAATTTTCACGAATTGTTCAGCCCATTACGGCTCTTTTAAAAAAGAATAAACGTTTCGAGTGGACAGCAGAGGCAGAACAGGCCTTTCAGGAGTTAAAAGCCAAATTTATCTCAGCTCCTATATTAAAACACCCGCGCCCGGACCTTCCTTATATCGTTGAGACCGACGCCTCCAGCTTGGCAATGGGGGCAGTTTTATCGCAGAGGGATCCAGAAACTAACCAATTACACCCTGTGGCATTCTGGTCCCGCAAGTTCTCGGCGCCCGAAATCAACTACACCATCACTGATAAAGAACTTTTAGCTATTAAGTCCGCCTTCAAGGCCTGGCGGCACTACCTCCTTGGAGCCAAACACACAGTCACAGTAATCACCGATCATCGCAACTTACAGTATTTGAAGACCGCTAAAGCTCAATCCTCCAGACAACTTCGCTGGGCTCTGTTTTTTGCCGAATTTGACTTTGTAATCACTTATCGTCCAGGCAACAAGAATGGCAAAGCAGATGCCCTTTCCCGGATTGGAATGGAGGAACACATGGTCAATCCTGAACCCGTACCTATAATTCCCGAACAAAGAATCCTGGGCCTGGTCTCCTCGCAATCCATCGAAGATATCGAAGCAAAGGCCAAACAACTTGTGACTCCTTCAGATCTACAGAATTGGCAACAGAAAGGAAAGGACTTCAGCGTGACTAGGGATTTGCTTTATTTTCAAGGACGACTATACTTACCTGGTACTGATTTACCAAGACAGGTAATCTCTTGCTACCATGATTCTTTAATGGAGGGACATCCTGGCATTGCCAAAACCTCAGAGAAGATCAAGAGACACTTCTGGTGGCCGTCATGGAGAAAGGACATCAAGGACTTTGTAATGTCTTGTGGGGTGTGCGCCCAAAACAAAAGTCAGAAAGAAAAACCAGCAGGCCTCTTACACCCACTAGACATCCCGCCACACCCCTGGCATACCCTTTCCATGGACTTCATTACTGATTTACCCTCATGCTCCAGATACAACACCATTTTAGTAATCGTGGATTTGTTTTCTAAAATGGCCCACTTCATCCCACTGAAGGGCTTACCCTCAGCTTCAGTCCTGGCCCGAGAATTCCTCGAAAACATTGTTCGGTTACATGGTTTCCTTTCAATTTTGATCTCAGATAGGGGAAGCCAGTTTATCTCGCACTTTTGGCGAAATTGCTGTGGTCTAGCTCAAATTGATGTGAGACTTTCAACCAGCCATCACCCCCAGACCGACGGGCAAACCGAGAGGACAAATCAAACTCTGGAACAATATTTACTGTGCATGCTGCAACAGTCGGAAAGTAATTGGAAAGACATCCTTTGGATCGCCGAATATGCCTACAACAATTCGATCCATTCAGGAACCGGAAAAAGTCCCTTTTACCTCTTATACGGGATTCACCCTCGAACCTCCAATCTTGATCCACCTCAGGATCTCGGAACACCTGCCGTAGATCATCTACACACTGCTATCACTCAAGCTTTCAAGGAAGCCACGACCCATCTTCAACTAGCCAAAGAACAGTATAAAAAGGGAGCAGACCGACATCGAATGGAGGCCCCCCAATACCGGGTTGGAGACCTAGTTTGGTTATCCACTAAACATTTAACTCTTAAAGGACCTCGCACCTTCAATCCAAAATATCTGGGACCATATCCTGTCACCGCCATAATAAATCCAGTAGCTGTCAAGTTGGGCTTGCCGTCCCACATGAAAATACATCCAGTTTTCCACGTATCTCTACTAAAACCAATGCAGCCTGGAACCCGATTGACTAAAGCTCCAGAACCTATTCAAGTTAATGGAGAACTCGAATTTGAGGTCAAAAACATCCTGGACTCCAAGATCATCAAGTCCAAGCTATACTATCTGATTGACTGGGAGGGCTACGGGCCCCAAGAACGATCATGGGAACCCTCTGAATACGTCCACGCACCTCGCCTAATCAAAAGATTCCACCGAACTTTTCCCGACAAACCAAAACCCCCGGGGGAGACAATTTTGGGAGGGGCCTTGAGGGGGGGTGCTGTCATGAGCACTGTTTCCAAGGAGTCAGGACAAGCCCAACATCCCCGGAAGCAGGCTCACAACCCCCGCCCCTGGTCCCAACCGACCCCTATCGGGGCCCTCTGGACCATGTCCTGGCGCCGTTGGCGCCAGGCTCATAAGAATCACTGGTCCCGGCGCCAGAGGTACCGGGCTCATACTTTGGGTAAAGGTGCTTGGGTGGACTTACCTGTAGCAGACCATGCTGCATACTCACCTTCACAAGTCCTGGCAACATGAAGCTCCAGCCTTCTGCTGGGTGGGACTATTTTTCCAATCTGGAACTACTTTCTTACCTGGGTGGGGCTGGCATCACTCCTTGACTCTGGAACACAGGAACTCTTTTTCTCTTGGGCGAGGCTGAGGAGGAACACACCTAATCACCTCAACACTATTTAAACCACACCCGATTGGAAGAATGTGCTTCGCGTTATTCTGCATCTGCAGCAGGACGCCAACCGAGTCAGCTCCAGTCTTCTAGTGATATCTTCTGCTCCAGCCTGTGAAAACAAGTCAGATCTTCACTTACCATCCAGGGATCCAGTCTCCGGCCGCACCTGTCAGCAAAGGAACATCAGGTTAGCAAAAGGCAACGTTTTAGCAGCCGCGCTTACTTACCTGAATCCACGGCATCTCCCGAATCCCGCGGCCTCTACCTGCAAGACAAAGAACTCCGGTTAGTTCAAAAAAAGGGGAAATTGGACACAATTATATTTTCACTTACCGGAGCTGTGCGCTCCTCGCCATCTCCTCTTCTGCTGCATCTCCGCACCTGCGAATCAAGAAAAAGACATTAAGAGGTGCGAATAAACCTGTCAGCAAGCATATTACTAACGTGCTCCTCCATGTGCACGGACCTTCATACTTACGTGCATCCGTATGCTCAGCGCATTTCGGCACCTAAGAAACAAGGGCAAAGACTTCATTAAAAGGTGCTCTCGAACTTTACAAACCGACCAGTATCCGCTCGTGCAGAAAACGACGGCATCGCTTCTTCAGCAGCTTTAAAACCTCTGAGGCTACAAGAGACTTAAAGCAATCCCAGTGAAGTAACTGGAACCCAGCGCCCCTGCATCAGTCGCAGGATGCAGAGCCCAGCATTTACATATCTAAGGTGAGAGCTCATTCAGACTTTGGGCGGCCTCAGGGAAAAAACGTATAAGGAGGAGAAGCCCAACCAACAACCAGCCATTAATCCCTTTTTCTTCAGGCTGCAGACGCCTTACTCTACAAGTCAGACATTCCATAAGAGGAGGTCCGGTCCAGAGAACCATCCGAGTCCTGCGCTTCTCAATAGAAGACACAGTAACTGTCCAGCCAGGATCTGCGCCTCCGTGGGAACCAGGTGAGCGTTACATTATCCCAGGGGTACTGTGAATCTACTTTGATCTTCAACCAAATGCTTCAGATGGACATAGGGAATGTACAACTTGACGGGGCGGTCATCCAATATATAGATGACATATTGGTGTGTAGCACAATGGAGGAAGAGTGCAGGAGAGACTCAGTGAATTTGATGACAGTATTAGCAGAGAAAGGGTACGAAATAGATAAAGAGAACAGTCAATAATGGCAGGAAGAGGTACTATATATGGGTCAGCTGATATAAAAAGAAGAGAGGAAGGTGACATGACAAAGAGCAGGAGCTGAAGCAATCACAAAAACATGTAGACCAAAAGCAGTAAAATAATTTCAGCAATTTCTAGGCATTTGCCATTACTGTAGTGCATGGGTCTTTGACTACAGCAGACATGTCAGCCCAGTCTTACAAGGATTGAAAGAAGCACAGGAGGACAAAACTGACATAGCATGGACAGGTGAATTGAAAGATGTCTTTGATGAGCTAAAGCTAATAATCAGAACAGCTCCAGTGTTAACAATGATTGATTACAGTTAAGACTGTTTTCTGTTTTCCAATTCAAATGGCGTAGTGATGATGGCTATACTTGTAAAGAAAACTACCATGGGACATACACCATTAGCATTCTACAGTGTTGTTTTAGATCTAGTAATGAGAGGTCATTACCCATGTGAGCAAGCATTGGCTGCAGCAGCTTTTGCAATTGAGAAGTCTGCCAGCATAACTATGGGGTGCGCAGTTAGTTTTTTTTTTCTTTTTTATTGTGTTATAGTCAAAAAAACAAATTTTGACTTTCCACAAAACTGTAAAATGCACATAATTAAAAGAGTAACTAAACATTTCAAATCAAAATGCATTATTGACATAAAAAAGGAAAGAAAAAGAATGTTCCATCATATCCCTTTCATAATCATTGACATGCCGCACACAAAAAAATATAAAATAAACCATAAACATTTTTCTACATTATCCAATACATTGGATCCTTTCCTTTCTAGATCCATTGTCATATAACTCTTAAAGCAATCTCACCAAGTTCAGCGCTTCCAAAACTTTGACCACTTCAAACGTTAAAAAAGATTAATTGCCCGAAGCGAATCTTTTCCAGAAAAAGTCTGTTTCAAACCACCAGATGTGACATACAAATCTTTGTAACCATTGGACCCTCAGGTCCAACGTCCCTGGATGCACAAACAGTAGATATCTTAATCACTGAATCTTCGCCCTGTCGTCACATTTTGATATGATATGATAGTTTATTTATATAGCGCCTATACACAATGGCCCTCATTACGACCCTGGCGGAAAGTGACTGACCGGACCGCCACAGCGTAAATAGCGTTTCCGCCATTGTACGAAGGAGCAAAGTGCGGCCCATTCCGACCCATCGGGCACGAGCACCACGGCATGGCGGAAGTGCAAAGTCCGCGATGGCGGAAAAGACCCCAAAACGGCCCACACCGCCGCCGTACGGCGCCCTAGGTGCAATACCGCCACCCATCACAGCGGACACCGCAGTGAGCGCCTACCGGAAAGTACGGTGACCGGAAATATACGGAAACGGAAGTTAAAACATGGGCCCGGAACGGGAAACATCCCGCGTACACCTATAAAACCACTAAAACCACACAACCACTAAAAACACTACCCTGAGACACACCCCAACCCGTCATCCACCCTAGCGAAACCAAGAAAAATGGGAAAAGTAGCGAAGAAAGCGTGCGACCGCAAGCGGCAGGTCCACTTCTCCCGTGAGGAACTCACCGTGCTAACAGAGACCCTCCAGGAGAATGCTGCCGTCGTCTTCTGCACACAAATGACCAGGACGGCACTTGCAAACAAGAAGGCCATATGGGCTCTGGTGGCACAGCGGGTAAGTGCGGTGGGGACCGCACCCCGCACCCCACAGCAATGCCGAAAGCGATGGGACGACCTGCGGATACGCGTCTGCAGCATACTCTCTGCCAACCGCAACATTGCCACAGCCACCGGGGGAGGTCCTGAATCACCCATCAAGTTGACCCCCTGGGAAGAAATCTGTGCCTCCACCATCGGAATGGAGAGCATAGAGGGAGTCGGAGGGATGGAGAAAGGAGTGCAGACATCCGAAGATTCAGGTAGGTGGGCCAGATAAAACAATGCCAAATCCACAAAGTCCAACCATGTGAAGTACCATGTGTCCACATAGTGCAACAGAAACACATGTCCAGGAGAACGTCCACACACATCGGCCTGATAGCGCACGTTAAAACCCACAATAAATACATAAATAATTAAAAACCCCTAAAACACGCACTACACATGCAGCAGGCACACTCTAACTGCAGGCTGCCAAACAACTGCACCCTCACTCCACACACAAATGAAAGCACCTCCAAGGCCCCGACCCAAATCACCCTCAGGTACCACCCCAATGCATGTGATACAATGCCATTCCAATTCCCACAGACCCATCAATAACCCTCGCCCTCCTTTACTCCACCACAGGGTCCGATCCAAACGACGAGCTTCAGGACACCCCTACCAGCACACCTGCAAAGAGGGCCAAGACCAACGGCCAAAGACCCTCCACCTCAGCTGCACGCATCAAGACACGGCAGCAGCACAAATCAGGTGGCAGCACAGAGGAGGGAACATCAACAGGCACCCCAGCAGCCAGCATGCCCACACCACCACCACCACAGGTCCCCCCAACGGATGCCACAGAAGGCACTGCCTCTGGTGGCAGCAGCACCATAGATGACACCCCATTGATGGCAGCATGCTCCGACACAGAAGACGGGGATGTCGAAGACAGATCCATCCATGACCTGTCCCAATCCCCCTGTCTGTCCCATCCCGTACAACATGAGGATACCACGCAGGGGCACCCACAAGACGACGACTGGCCATCCCCCACAAGCCCTGTGGCAAGGCAACATGAGGTCAACAGCCCCTCTGTGACATCCCCGCAAATGGCCATGGCCCAGCAGAGGCAACAGTCCCTCGACCAGTTAATCGTGCAACAGCAGCAACTGGCCACGCTCCTCAAGGACCATGCCGATGAATGTGGGGGCACTAAGGCAGACATAGAAACATCAACTGAGACACTTAGGGCAGAAATGGAGAGAGGTACAGAGACACTAAGGGCACAAATGGAGAGTAGCACAGAGAGCCTGGGAGTCCAAATGGAGAGAAGCACCGAGAGCCTGAGGGGGGAACTGCATGCGACGTCCAAGGACGTATGTGCCGAACTTGCCGCAGTGCGCCGTGTGCTCACTGAGCTCTCGCAAACCCTTAGGGACATGCATGGACGTGAGCAGGCAGAGACATCATCCGTTGCAAGTTCCGTCCAGGGCAGCCCCAATCGTAGATCTGGGAGGAACCTGCGCTCCACAGGCAGGGGTGCCCCTGATACCCGCAGAGGGGGCTTGCAATAGCGACTGCCCACTGACAATGAGCATCTTTGGACACTGGTGTTCGGGGGGGAGGTAGGAGGGTGTAGGGGGTGTGTTGGGCTCACTTGGGTGGCGGGTCGATAGGGTGTTCAACATGATATCACATATGCCATAAACAGTGCACGATCAACCAATGAGATGTGTGGACATTGATCTTTGTGTACTAGGCCATCATAGGCGTACAGTCCATATTGTGCATGTCCCAGACACACACAGTGCCACGAGTCCCGTGTCCATGTATCAGCCACCAGGCGTGAGTGCTAGAAGCATACATCAATGAGATGCTGACGAATGTCACGGCCCTCCGGTGCCTCGCAGACTCCTTGAGGTGCTGCCACATCCCCGCCCTCATCATGACCATCATCAGGTGCTTGCAGTTCTGCGTCAGGGGGCATGGGCACATTTCTACGTACGCACATGTTGTGGAGCATGACACATGCCATCACCATCTTTGCAACCTTCTCATGGCGGTACAGGAGTGCCCCGCCAGACCTGCTGAGGCAGCGGAAACGACCCTTCAGTAGGCCGAATGCCTGTTCTATGACTACACGGGTACGTGAGTGGGCATGGTTGTAGTCCTCCTCATGCTGGTCCCGTGGGTTCCGGACTGGTGTGAGGAGCCATCTCTTCAGTGGATATCCAGCATCACCTGTATGTGGACGAGAAACGTATGATGTGGAATGCCATTGCTACGTACGCACACCCCCCCCCCCTTCCTGCCAGGTCATTGTCGAATCACATACCCCACATTATCATGCATGTAATGAGACTCACCGAGTAGCCAGGATCTGTTCCCTGCGTGTCGCTCCATGTAGCGTGGTATTGTAGAGTTCCTCAAGACCATAGAATCATGGGTTGATCCAGGGAATCGGGCACAACAATGTGTAATGATCCTGTTGGAGTCACACACCATTTGTACATTCAGAGAATGAAATTGTTTTTGGTTGCGGTACTGGGCCTCCATGGCATGTGGGACGACCAATTCCACATGGGTGCAGTCGATGGCACCAATGCAACCCGGTATGCCGGCAAGTGCATGGAATCCCACTTTTGTGTTGGTAATTTCCTGATCCGAGCGTGGTAGGGAGATGTAGTCGTCTGCGTGCTGCAGGAGGGCATCGAGCACTTGCAATAGTGTCCGTGAGAACAGTGGCTGAGAAATGCCATGCAACTGTCCGACTGTGTGCTGGTAGGTGCCTGTGGCCAGGAAGTGGAGTACAGACACCACCTTCAGTAGGGGTGGGATGGCGGTTGGGCTGTCTATCATGCTGACAAGGTCAGCCTGTGTCATGTCCACAATGGCGGCTATGGTGTCCCGGTCCAGACGGTAGAGGGTGTGGATCTGCTCATCAGTGAGGTTGAACGGATGTGCTCGGAGGCGTGGGATTGCGGGCTGCCTGCGTGGTGGTAGTGGCTGTGCTGGCGGCCCTTGCTGGCCCTGCCTTGCCCTCCTCCTCCTCCTGCGTCTCCTCCGTGCGGCCGGTTGTAGTTGGTGTTCGTCTTCTTCCTGGAGTTGGAGTACTTGCAGTGCTATCAGGTCCCCCAGGGCCAACATCGCGAGTCCTGCCGGTAGCATTTCGGTGTGGTTGTGGGAGGAGACTGGCTGTGCAATTTATGTGTTTTCAGGCTGTATGGCCTCCACCTGTGGTGATTCATTCCACCTGTGCAAACTGCTCTCCCCTTTGGCCGAGCACGTCCCGCACACAACGCTGCAATTCGGGGAATGGCATCTTGCTATTGCAATCATGTATTTGTACCCGATGGCCGTGTAACATTGGTTGATATGTTCATTCTGCTGTGGTCCCATTGTTTCACATACTATCTGTGCAGTCGCGAACAGACTTGTGAAGGGTCAGTGGTACGTAGTACTCGAGTAACGGTGGGCCCTCATGCATCACTGTACCGAGTTGCAACGACGGGCGGGGCGTCCCATTTGTGGGTGAAGGCAGTTGCCATTTTCACACACAGCCGCACTAGATGGATTAATTAGTGATTTCAAACGGCCACAGATGCTTCTTCGACGTGATGTTGCAAATGAGGAATTCGAAGGGCGGCGCTTTCGGTTTTCAGCTAGCGGCGGGGAAATGCCCACAGGTCTGACTGCAAATATAACGTACTATTGTTCAATGTCCTTGGGACAGGGGCCATGGCGAGGATGCAATGATTGATATGAATGGTTTGGGATGCGCAATAGCGACGTGGGCGATGAGGCCGGACATTCCCAAATACATGTTACTTCACAACACTGGCATTACGGGCTGGGGCACTGTGGATTTTGCAGGCTGCATAACGCACAGACTCAATGGATATTTCTAATGTTATGTGAGTAAATATTCAGGCGTTTTAATCCCGGGATGAGGGAATGATGAATGGATGCATGGGCAGGTGATTTGATACAGAGTTTGCCATGTACAGGGCTTCTTGGAATCTATCCGCCTCCCCTACGCTATGTGATGCAGGGCTGCCATAGTGGGACCATCGTCTATCTGGCCTTGTTGAGCCCTCCCTGTCTCGACGCGCCCTCAGACACTTGTGTCCATGCACGTTACCAATCCCATCTGATGGATTCTGTTTTGACAGACGCATGCACAGGTACACTCGTTTGTGATGGTGTTTACACCTCGATATAGATAGTTATGAGTCGCAAGTGGTTTTTGGGTGGTGATGAACCTTTGGAGTGGGCTAGCATGCATATGGCTGTGGATTTAGTGTGATCATTGAAGTGAGTTGTTCGAATGTAGTTCTGATGGCCATTCTGTTCTTTTTCTTTTCTTTTGGTTGACAGGTATCTCCTCCCCTTTTGCCACTGCCATCTGTATGCCACTCCTGCAGATGGGTTTTACTCCCGACACCTGCTGCTTCGTGTTAATCAGTGGAGCAGCATTACGATCTTATGGGACGATCGCCAATGGGCCACATGCCCTTACGCAGTACTGGTGGCTCGGAGCAACATTTCGGCCTTTCAGCTGGACTAGTGCCTCCCCATTGGGACGGCCCTGCGGTTCTGTGCGCTTCCATGTTGCCTTTTCGTACGTGAATGTGGCTCTGTGTACCATGATGGAACAGGGCGTCACACAAGTAGTGGCTGGTCATTTCTTGCGGATGCAGCCCACAATGGTGAAATGTGTTTTGGAGTTCATGGCCTGATGGCTGTATGGGCTTGGTGATTTTGTTGTGCATTAAATTTCTATTCTGATTTGGCCCGTGTAGCGTTCTTCTTTGCAAGTGATGTGGCATATTCCTATTTGGGGAGCGATGTATTGTGACGAGATCTGCATTGGGTTCCAGCTTCGGAGTTTAGTTGCGTGGTACTGTACTGGACGCGTTTGCCTACGAAGCCCGTGAGGTCAGGGATGGGGGCTGCCAATATGACTGTTTGAATGTTGTCATGCTCAGGGGCGGGGGATTGGGTTTTGTGTAACAGATGCCGGTCAGCCAGGTGGACTGGTGGAATGATGTGATTTTCGGAATATTGCTGGTCACAGGTGCCTGTGTTTGCGTGCGTTTCTTGGTGGGGGACTGTGGTCATGTCCATTGGGATGGCTTCTGTATTCGTGCCATCTGTGCCCTGCAGCTCCCATTGGCCCCTCTTGTGTTTCATTTGTTCGTTGGCATGCATGGGTGACTTGTACATTTCAATGGTTGCATTGTGACTTCATTGCACCTACGGGGAGTTGTACTTTGTGGGCAGGGAGCGGTGTACAGGCACTCAGTGGGGCCGTTTACGGTTGATTCGCGATGCCGTACTTCTCACCATGGCGGAATGGTTCATTCCGCCATGCTTGATGGCGTTAGGTACATGTCCGCTAGGGTCGGAATTAGCGTACCCTTGCGCCATGGTGGTGTTTACGGTTTGGCATGGCGCGCGCGTGCTTGGTGCAGTTAGCGTTGGCGTTCACTACGGTGTCGCTAATGGCTTCGTACTTTGCGGTGACGGGTCATAGTCGCACCGAGCGCTATTCGATGGCGGTATTGCATTTCCGCCATCGTTTTCCGAATTCTGCCAGGGTCGTAATGAGGGCCAATGTGTTTCAAAGCGCTTCAAGGCAAGGGAGGGAACAAGGGAAAATACAACCACATTCTTAGAGGCCATGAACAGTAAGGATGTGAAATTAACCATCGTACTCGGCCTGACAACATTTCAAATAGTGCAAGAGCTAAGACATAGATAAGGAAGGGAGGGGGAGAGTGGGAAGGAAATGGAAACAGACAGGCGACTACCGTACTAGGCCTGACGACATTTCTGGTAGAGCTGGAGAAAAACAAAAGGTGAGTGAGAGGGGTGCAGAAATGGAGGGGAGGAAGAAAACAAGCGACTATCATACTAGGCCTGCCAACATTTCAGATAGCGCTGGATGGATGGTGGGGAGGAAAAAAACAGTAATGTGAGGGTGGAGGAAACAGACGAGGTTGTTATCATATTAGGTCCAGGGACAATTCTGATAGAGTAAGTGCATAGAGGAAAGTAAGGGGAGGAGATAGGAAAAGGGAGAAGAGAAAGGAGGAGAGAAAAGAGTAAGCAGTCAAAATGAATGGAGAAGCAAGAGTGGAGAGCGAATACAATTGCAGAAGTCAGTAGTAACATATAATGTTGCAAGCCAGGATACAAGATGAAGATGGGAACAGCATGATTCAGGGCCACCATGAGTACAAGATGCAAAGGAAGTCCAGCGTGAGAGTTGAGAAAGAGTGACACACTGTTGTGGACAGATGTCACTCATTATATCTATTCCATCTCTTATATGTTGGATTTGCAAGGTAGGCATTAGATTCAATCGAATATCTCAAAAGGGCATCCCTACTGGATGGATCTGGAGATTTCTTCAAGTAAGTGGGTAGATACACTCTTGCTTTATCAGTGTTCAGTGATGTTATATGTTGAGCATGCTCTATACGCAGTCCTTGAAATGGTTATTAATTAATTAAATCTATTACATTGATCAAAATTGTCCGGAGCAAAGTGGTAAATCCAGCCGGATTCATAAGAGAACTAGTAAAAGAGGGAGATTATGTGCATGGTTGCACCAACTATACTGAATTTCATGATGAGGTACCCCATGCCAAGGAAAAGGCATTAGGAGGGGGGATAATAATCTTAATTGATGGGTAATCATCAATAGATCATAGTATGTGCGAGAGGCAAAGTGGAACAGCAGGGGTGAAGAGGCTAGAGAGAATGACAGCTTTGAGATTTGGGCTTCCAGCCCATTTTTCAGCACAGGCAGCAGAGTTGGTAGCATTGATCTTAGTGTTTGAAGTGCATGTAGATAAGGCAGTAAAAGTGTATTCCCACTCAACAGTACACACAGGACTATCAATTTGGAAAAGGAGGGATTTCCTGCATGCAGACGGCACACCAGTACAGCACACACCATTATTAGACAGACTCATAGACGCACTTGAACTTCCATCAGATATCGGTGTGGTGAAGTGCGCAGAAGTGCCGACTTGATTTCTCATGGCAATGAGGCCACTGACCTAGAAGCAAAAATAGAAGCATATTTCCCAAAAGTATCTGACATTATGAGTGCACTGAACAAGCATACACGTGCATGCAACATGGCTTTAATACGTTACCAGTAACACTGATTATCAAGCTACAGGGGAGGGCACCACCAGAAGAGCAAGAGTTCTGGAAAAGAAAAAGAAAAGAAAGGGTTTACATTGTCCCCCACAGAGGCAATGTGGCAGATGGACAGCACCAGGAAACCAGTTACGCCCCTAGGGCTGCTACATTAGCGTTAGATAAGTTGCATTACCCAGCACAACTATACAACAGAATATCTTGTAGTAACGATTTTGGATGAATGGTTTGTCCCTAACTCAAGTTTTGTTTGGCATCTCAGAAATTCATGCTGTAAGAACAAGAGCCTGTTGTTGCCAACAGGGCAACCTTCATGCACTCCGCGTGGGGTACTGCCCAGAGTTACACTACAATGATAAGAGTTATACAATTGTACTGTAACAAAACTTCAAGATAATTTCAAACATTCAATGACTATTTAACCAGGAAAAAACCTGTATCCTGTAACCAATGAACATTCAATCTTGAATCAAAATATAAGGAAGTTTTTTTAATACCAATTTCAAACTAAGTAGATGAATTAGAATAGTGTAGGTTTTCCCAGCCATCCCATGTGCTTGAAACCTAAAAATAAATCAATAAGTAAGCCACCGGCTTGTTCTGACAAAGTGAACTTGTACAGAGAAGTGTAATTACAAAAATGCATTAAAACATAAGATAACTTTGTAACAGTTGTGTTGATACAATGTTGTAAAATGTCCAACACAGTAACAAATAAAGTTCCAATGGATTATGGATGTCAATCGTTCACATAAACTCAAAACATTGTAGAAACACCTAATGCCAACGCGTTTCGAACACAATGTTCATGGCGTTTGAGTGAAGTGTTCCATATTCTATTTTTCATCCTGTAAATGTAACCAGTAAGTTTTTTAGTGTACGTGTCTAACATCATAATCTTACTTTGATTAATGAGATTAAAGAGTTGTACTAACCTTCAGCCTTTTATCAGTGCTGAAAATTGAGCATGTATCTAGTGAAACAGAAACCATAAATGTTTCCTTGTCAGGCATGCTCTGATATGGAAAGTTGCGAGCAGATTGTCAATTGTCAAACTCAAAAGTGTAGTCATGCGTGTTGCAGGGCCATTGTTTCATATGGTATAGCTAAGGTAAGTGTTATGTTATGTTATATTAAGGCTTCTTATAAAGCGCACGGTCACCCGGAGGCATCCTGGCACTGGAGAAAGAAGAGAGACCCTGACAAACAGGCATCAACCAGCCTCCATCGTAATTAAAAAATGTATGTTTTTAAGATCTTCCTTAAGGCCAAGTGGTTATGGAACCTTATCATTTCGACAGGCAGCTTGTTCCACAGCTGAGCTTCTGCAACAGAAAAGGCATGTCCACCCAATCAGGAACAGCAAAATGATGGTACACAAAGGTGATCAGCTGACTCAGATCTTAAAGAGCGCTTGGGGAGGTAGCGAGAGAATTTGACACACAAATATTCCGCTCCCTGACCATGAAGCGCACAATGCACGATAAAGAGTGACTTGAATTCAATACGTTGGGAAACTGGAAGCCAATGGAGATGGCGGAGGACTGGAGAAATATGGGCACCGTACTGTGATCCAGTCGCTACCCAAGCTGCAAAGTTCTGTTGGCGCTGAAGCCTATGGATCAGCCCCTTAGGTTGTACAAGATACAAAGAATTACAGTAATCCAGTCGGCTCGCTACCATAGCAGCAACTTTTCATCCTAAGTGAACACTGGATAGTGTACCGCTTAGTCAATTTCTGAGATACAGAAGAAATATTTCTGACTTAGAGGAATACAGATGTCAGTCCAAGACATTGGAAGCCAAAATCCTGGAAAGAGGTTAAAAGCAAGCTACGATTAGTACAATAGCTACTAAAGTGGACGCTATACAACGTGATACCTTATTGGAGCCTAAAACCAAAAGATCAGAGCACCACTTAGTGTACGTCACTTCTCACTCATTACAAAGTAACTAAATAAAGAACATTATCATGACAAATTGTCCGATCCTACAATTGGACCCTCAACTACAAAATCTGTTCCCTCGTGTACGGAATTTCGCTTACAAGAATAGCAAATCTTTACATAACATCCTGATCAAAGCTGAACCAACGGAAGCACAGACAGTGAACACAGTACACAGTGGCACCTAACCATGCCACAATTGTCAACAATGTGGGAATATCAACACAGGCCCTAAGAATTCACACCCATACTCTGGAAGGAGCATTGAACTGAAACATTCATGCACCTGTGATGCCACTAATGTGATATACACATTGAAATGCCCCTGCAGGCTTTTCTATTTTGGGATAACCACACGAGAGGCCAAGCTCAGATGGACAACGCACAAGTCCAATATTAGGACACAGAGCACAAAATCTCCAGTAGCAACACACTTTAAAGAGCATCGTCACTCAGTGGCGCAATTAAAATGTGTAATTCCTGAACAAATCAGAGTAGGACCTGGGGTGCGGGGGAACCTCCTTAAGAAACTACAACAAAGAGAAATAGTCTGGATAGACAGATTGGACTCATTGAGCCCTAAAGGCATGAATTGTGATTTTGATTTGATGTGCTTTGTGGTCCAGAAAGCTGACAGATTGTGAGTGGGCTGTGACCCACGAGATAGCAACTAGGAACTCATATAGGATCGAGGTTGGCTTGTGTTTACATGTATTGCACTGTGTTTCTATAAATGAGCTACAGAATGAACAGATTGTTAGTGGCTTATGCCCGCGAGGCGGTATATTGTGATACGGTGCACTGGTATTAACACTCATTTGCAATTTGAGTACACGTCTTCAATCTAAATGAACCCATGACTCACAGTGGATAACCTGCCTAAGCGCTCACCCGTGATACAGGCTGCTAGTCCTCTTTCACTCATGATTACATTACACCATACCCTTCTTTTTTCTTACAGGGTTTTGGAATATTGTGGATACAATTCGCATTACATGAATATACACTTCCCTGCTCCTGACTTTGCACTATGTAGCATTTTGAATACATGGCCTTAATACCACGTACGAGCAGCAGGCTCTGAGATTCTATTTTACAACACGATTTGCGGTGCACCGGAGGGACCCCTGACTGTTCTCGGGCTTTCCCGTACCATTTCGCACTCCCGGTCACACTTCATGATACATACAATTTGATTCAGCGTCACATTATCAATTAAGTTGATGGTTTCTACAATCGGCTTTTGCAGGTTTGTTGTCACGTTGACATAAACAGTGACATGAGAGGAACAGTTCCCTGACAGTAGGTGACACGTTTGTTTACTGAAGTTTCCATGACTACTATCCTAAGCATTCGTCCCACACCAAGATGACCATAGAGTTGCTCCACGCACGCGCGTGATCTCCTAGGTTACCATAAAACCTTCTGGAGTCCGAGGAGACGCGTTTGCTCTCTCAGTGCCTAGATTTCACATTGCAGTAAGCTTTCCAAGTATTGTAGTGTAGCTCTAGCCAGTGCCCCATGAGGAGTGCATGAAGGTTGCCCCGTTGGCAACAATGGGCTCCTTGTTCCTATTGCCTTGTTGCAAAGGTCTTGGTGTGGCCTACAGCACTTCTTCCTTCTTTCACCTGAAATAGATCTGAATTTCTTTGATCCTTTTACCCATATTATATGGTAATCTGACAAACATTAAATTAGTAGTGCCCCTCACCTCCCCCTTTTTCTTAGAAATTCACTGCTGGCCACACCCTCAGAATGATGTGCGGAGCAATAGCCTACCCTACCAGACCACTTCAGCATTTGTATATCGACTGTGTGGCTATAATCCTCATTTGTAATGGTTATAGGTATATGATTGCAGTCATATGCCCCTTTTCCCTATGGATCATAGCTGGTCCATGCACACATCCAGATGCCACATGTGCAGCTAAATTCCTCATACATGAGGTATTTCCATGTTAGGGAGTGTGTGATGTGTAATGTTCTGAGAACAGACCACACTTTGTGAAAGAAATATTTGAGCAGGTTATTCGTCTCTTGGGGGATAAGGCCCAAATTGTCATACACTACACTAGAGGAGACTGTCACTGATATACATGCTGCAAATACTTAATAGACCCTTCTGGCATGGACATTGTGGTTATGGCAACACATGAATACATTCTTATTTAATGTGTGCACACATGAATCAGAGCATCTAATCTCGCTAGAACTATGTAGTATTAATCAGCAACAGGTTAAACAAATAGAATGTATTGTAATAAAAAATATATTTTAGAAACACTTATTATTTATTGAAAGTGACATGTGCATCTACAACATAATGTGTCAAATTCCAAATAACAAAATAGATGATATGCTCTAACTAACGTGTTTCACTGTATCACATTACTATCTGTAGCACACTCTCTGTCCAAATGCAGTTTGTCATGAGAAACCACGGCAATGTAGTTTGCACATGGTGTTATTCCATTAATGTTAAGCTATGTTCATATAGCTTGTGATGTTACTCAACGTGTTTCATTCCTTTTACACCAATTCAGAATGCTATGGAAACTTCTTCAGGGGATTCTTGTACACAATGTAGTTTTAGCGTAGTTTGAAAATGATATGTAACACAGAACCTTGTTCACACAGTATTTGCCGTATGTTCTCTCTGTATTTCTAGATTCTTGTTATAAGTTCACAAGTAGTCTTTCAGTTGCCTTTAAGACATTGTCAAAAAACCTAAATTAGTGCTGTGCCAGTAATTCTATTTTTGCAATCATCTTGTGAATTAATAACTCGATACATGCTTACCACCAGTCTGTATTTTATGTAGTACTGGTGTGCCAAGTGCCTATAAATTAGGCTTTACACCTAGAAATAAAACCAACCATGCATATGTACTCTAGGGTCAATCATATTTCCTGCCGTTTTGACAATCAATATTTCGTAATGGAGAGACAGGGCGAAAGTGAAGGATTCTAGCTTGAGCTTGTTTGCAAAACAACGAGGTCTATTTACCATGTTGCCTATTTAGGAATTATCACCATGTCCTCACCATCAGTCTGTATTTCATTCCATGACTTCTCAATGCCTTACCCAAAGAGGTTTCTGTATTTTTTGGGAGTGTAGCATTGGGACATACAGTTAATCCACGAAGCCTATTTATGTGCTTAGTCACATATAAATTACTGTTTTACTGCAATCTAAATGACACAAAGTAAGACTCAGTCAGCTACGTGTGTTTTTGGGATCAAGTTATTTGGTTGCTTGTATTTGCAAAATTATCACTGCTATAGTCATTATTTACCTACCTGAGTTTCAGTTTTGTTCTCAATACCCTGTTCAAGCTGGTCCTCTTCCACTGCAGGTCGAGACACATTGAGCAGCTTTCACTATACAATGCCGTCTAAGTGATCTTAAGGAACACGTGAATCGACCACGTTATGATGTAATGTAGTTGCAAGCTCGTTCCCAATGCTATTTGCACCTGGTGGCCATTTTTGAATGTCTGGATATTCAAAACACTTTAATGAGTTATAACCCTTGCTACTGGTATTTAGCCACAAAAGGTGATGCAGTTATTTTTATTTTTATGGCGGATCACTTTTTTTCAAAACGAAGAGCAAACAACCATTGTCTATAATGCACCGTATTCATTTTTTTTTTAACAGTGTATGTTGATTTTTAATAGGGTAATTACCTATGATCATTACTTATATCTTAAAAATGACTGGGGATACATTAAACTAGGTCTTTACAGAGTGATAGATCTACATCACCTTATGTGTCACACTTTCTATATATGGCCTTATCATTTCTCATGAAAACATATCCTTTTCTAGGAGTTTAGAATATCTGCCTCACAATATTGTTATTCAATCTGAAAACATACATTGCTTTACAATTACATTCCTATCAATGCTTACACTTGCCCTTTTTCAGTATCCAAAAACAGATTTCCCCTGACTGGAAAAATACAAGTGTTGAATGAATTAAGATATTCTCTATTAGCACGTAGGGATAATAATGCCCAAGTTATTTTAAAAAGGTATACATGTTAGCCATAATGATCATAGTGAAATTGCTTACATTTTGCAGCCTTTATTATTATTTTTTATTATAGAAAGAGAACTGGTCATTTATAATGCAGCAAGACCAGTACACCTGAGCCTAACTACTGTCACAATGACAAATGTAATGACACCAGAACAATTTCCTGTAGTGAGCACACAGATTGAAGAGTGAAAAGAAGTGTGCAAGATGACTCAAGGCACTTGAGTAAAATGTATCAATGATTCTGCCCATTTCACCAATAACTTGCGATATAAACACATGGTCAAAGCGGTGGAGAGAGACGTCTGATGAGAGTTGTTTTGTGTGTTCCCTCATACCATACGCCATGAGTGCCTCCAGAATATTCATAGCCACAGAAATACTGAAAAACAGAAAACACTGCCTAACACATTTAGCACTATGCTCTACAGCAGAGCAATTTCAGGGAAAGTGGGCCACATTGCAACGGATGACAAAAATAAACGTTCCCTTATGAGGATAGCAACATAAAACAAAAAGTCAATGATGGATGACACTAAAACAAAACAATGCTGTGACATATACACTGGAAGGCTCAAGTAGAGCCGCGGTTAAAATAACAGAACATGAATTGTTACACTGTTTACTGCAGCAGAGAAAGAAATAACTGGTTTCTGGCAAAGTCCCCAGCTACTAATATATTGAGAGGTATTTAACTTAGAAGGCTCGGTTGAAGGGATGATCGGTTGCAAGGCACAGGCATTTCTATCAGTGCCAGCAGAGTTTGTGCAGAATGCAAATGATATATGCCTCAATGAATGTACCAAATATTCCAAATTTCTCACATGGGTAGAGGGTGAAGCAGATTCCCTACCCATAGTACCATTGAAGAATGCCACCTTATGCTTCAGAAATATGGGCACAGTAAAAATAGAGGAGAATGAAGGGTGCAAATGCATTTTTGATTAACCTGGCATTGGTATAGGGACAGATGTATTAATGGACCACTATTGTGCTTGTGCTTCAAAGGCCTATCTACACCTTCCGCCAAATTGGGAGGGCTGTGCTCCCAGGTGGTAATAAGAGCACCAGCTTCAGTAGTGGTGCAGATTGGTGATTTCCCTGAGATGAATGCGCACATACGTTATAAGAGTTCCCTCACACTTGAAGGCAAAAAAATGATAACTATAATTCAGTAAAAATGGCCAAGGAGTATGACAACATTCCAGATGAGCATAAATTGTTCAGTAGGACAGAAATGTTCTTTACAGGAAGAGCTGAGAGCAATAAGGCTCATAACTCTCCAGAACAGATACATCATCAGTCTGATAACAGTTAAGGAGGGGGCATGTGCGCAAAAATTGGGACTTCTTCTTGCACATACATACCCGCACATGATGAGTTAAATGGGACCCTCACTGATACAATACCCACCTTGGCAGAACTGCACATGAAAATGGTGGAAGAGGTGGAAGATATTGCAGATGATAGCTGGTTCAACTACTTGTTCCCAAGGATACCCACGTGGCTAGCTAACACATTCAAAATATTAGACGTTATCTAAGTACTAGTACTATTAGAGTTCTGTTTCCTAAGAATACCAATTAATGAATGCAAAAAGACTGCCAAGAAGGTAGTAGGGAAGAAAATAGTGATACATTTGTATGCTCAAATGCATGAGTATACATTAATGGATGACGTCTCCTGCTCCCAGACAATGGAGAGCCATAATACACCTCCCAATCAAACGTTATATATCCTCAGGATCCACGCAATTACACCAAACATTGGATATATTGTGATTGAATGGGGAGTACTGCTAAATGACCTGTAGTCCAGATAAACATATGAGATGTGGAGGTAGCTTCAGGGGGGTAACTAAAATATGGATCTCCAAAGATCCCTATTTATGGTAGAGCAGAAGGAAGAGTGTGGTTGTGGACTTAACCAGAGGGGAGAATGTTAGGAGACAGATGAATATGTCATCTGTGGTTCAGGTTTGACACCTTGTTGCAAACATGACAATGTTACTGGAGACATAATGCCTATCATAGGTAGGAGCTACAGGATGTCAAGCAAGATGAGAGCCCACAGTAAGTTTAAGGTCAACCAAGTGTTGGATTTAGGGGTGATGGACCCCTCTAGTGGTCCTATCTTGTGGTTCTGGTACACAAAACAGGATCATCTGATTTGAGATTCTATCTGGACTATAGAGCTCATAATTCTGTCACCAAGACAGATGGTCATCCCTTTCTACAAACAGATGGGTTGGTGGACAGGCTAGGTACTTTCAAGTACCTTTGGGTTGAAGAATGCTCCTGCGACTTTTCAAAAGCTGGTCAACCATGTTGTGAATGAGTTGTATGAATTATGCATTGCACATCTGGATGAAATCGTAGTCTTCAGACCCATTTGGAAGGAACATGTGAGAAACCTGGAGAGTGTGTAACAGGCTCTTCAGAAGGCCCACATGACATAAAGGCTATCAATAATCAGATTGGTCAGGGTTCAGTGACTCACCTTGGGCATACAATAGTTGGGGGGAAAGAGTTAGCCTATTCCTAGCAAAGTACAGGCTGTACAGGACTGGGCAACCCCCACTACCCAAACCCAAGTGAGAGCTGGGTATTACTGGAACATCATTTCAGACTTTGACCGCCCTCACTAAGCCTAAAAAACATTAGAACGTTTCTTGTGCTGGGTAGTGTGAGAAGTCCTTCCACGGTCTGAAGGAATCTCTTTATCAGGCCACTTTTCTCAAGGCATCTGGTTACCAGAGTCCTTTTATTGTGCAGCCAAACATCTTTGATACTGGGATAGGTGCTTTCCATTCAAAGGTAAATGACAAAGGCAGGGTACATCCTATATGTTTCATTAACTGCCAACTTAAAGGCAGAGAGCTCAGGTGGTCTACTGGGGAGAATGAATGTTTTTCCATAGTGTGTAGCCTTTCAGAAGCTGAGACCCTACCTCTATTGGACTCACTTCAATGTGTAAACTGACCATAGGCCCTTAAATTGGATGATGAAAATGAAGGGAGATGATCTCAAATTGCTCAGGTGATCCATAAACCTTAAGGCTTTGACTTCACCATTGAGCATAGGCCAGGTGCACATCATAGCAATGATGATGGTCTATCCAGAATGTATAACCAACTGGAACAGGAAACCCATCCAGGGGTAGAATAGATCTCCCTGTCCCTAGTCTGGAGGGGAGTGAACTGTTAGGAAAAGGTCTCTTTTAGGCAACTGTCCCTCAATATTCTATGGATCCCAAAATAGTTTGTTTGTGTTTGTGAACCTGTCCTGAATTTTTACAGAGAGGTGAAGCCTTCAGCTTCGCTGTCAGCGTAGCATCCATCAAAGCTACACCATACACAAACAACATCCTCCTGCTTCTCAGGAACCCAACACTGAACCCTAATGACCTCAGCAGCTACCAACCAATCACCCATTTTCATTTCAAAGGTAAGATAATTGAGCAAAAACAGCCACACAACTCCACCAACATATTGAAGACAACAACCTCCTTCAAGCCTATCAATCTGGCTTCAGAAACAGATGCAGGACAGAAATTTCTATGATCTAGTTGATCAACAATACCCATACAATGCTCAATGACGGCCACCCTTGCCTACTGGCACTACTTGGCCTCTCAGCAGCATTTGACACAGTAAAGAACAAGGCACTTACAAACAATCTACATAGCCACATGGGGATTATCAAAATCATCTTCAGCTGGTTGAAATCATACCTTGCTAATCTCCAACATAGTACACATCATCTGGACAGGGAAACCAAACTAGAAGTGCATGGCATGACCCTCACAATGTGTATGCAAGCAGCAGCATGCCTAAATGAACTCGAAAAAAGTATCTCAAACACAGATATATTGAAAACATTATTAACTGTTTTGTTTAGTTTAGTTTGTTTATTTGTAAAGCGCGTCCGAACACTCAGGTAGCTGGGCGCATAATCATGTGCACAGCAGAGTTACATATCGTTACACGAACATCTTAATACAACAGTCAGAGCAAACATTAGTCCAAGCTCTGGGTATTTACATACAAGAATAGAATATACAGAGAGCAAGATACAAGCTAGTTACAGTGGAGAGTGAGGACCGGGATACAGTGTGGTCCTGAGTAGGTTATAGACAGGGTAAACATTACTACATGTTGGAAAGCGGTGGCTGGCTGAGCGTATCGGTGAGAGACTAGATTTTCAGGCTAGGAGCCATGATTTCACCATGGCTCTGAAGGGCCAGAACGCGATTTCCGATCTGATTGTAAGAGGGAGGGTGTTCCAGCATTGCGCTGCGAGCACTGGGAAACTCGATCCTCCTGTTGTTTTTAGGTTATAGTTAGGGATCTTTAGTTGGTGCTGGTAAGGGGTTCTGGAGGGGCTCACGATAATCCCCATCAAAAAGAGAAAATAAAACAGCTGTAGCTCCTTTAAAGGAATCACAGGTCAGAATCTACACAAATGTAGCAATCAATCCACTATTCCATTTTCCACCAATTGTGAACAATATTTACTTGCATGGCTCATGGAACATGGAACTGGTTGTTCTTACAAAAATGTCACTAACAATCCTGACACTACACACATTGGGCCTCATTATGACCCTGGCGGAATGGGTTAAAGGGCTTGCAAAAGGAGGCAGACCCGTTAAACCCGGTCCACCACATTACGAGGTCCCCTTGCGAGACCTGGTAAGGACGCCTGGTAAAACCAGGTGCCATTACCGGGTCCCACGAGGGGAAGAGGGAGCAAACAATGAGCCACTCGTAATCGGCCCGTTGTTTGCTCCCTCTCCCATTCCCATTCAGCCCTATGGGGGCTGAGATGGGAATGTGGAATGTCCGGGCCCGGGTTCCTGGAGGGAGGAATTACCGGGCCCTCGAAACTCGGAGTGGCCCGGTCTTTCCCCATTCTGGGAACCCAGACCCGGAGGCTAGTTCGGCAGCAGCCATGCCACCAATAGCTTGGTAACGGAAGGGATAGCCCCTACTGTGGAAGGCTGGGAGGGCTGTTGTACAAATAGAGAACAACAAGGGTACTCCAACCACAGATATCTTTCTGGACACTATCTTTTGGTGTCTAAATATTTCTTATTCAAGTTATTTTCAAAATCTGGCTTCAAATAGTAAACTTAGTATCTTCATGAATACACAATTGTATCCCCTAATTTGTCGAAATAACGCACAAATCCCCTATTTCTATATAAATAGTTATTTAATTCAATTTATTATAGTCTGTATTGTTAACTCATATACAATAACAGAATCTTTTGTCCAAAATCAAGAAGAAAAAATCTCAAATTAAACGATAAAGCAAAATCACAAAGAAAAGAAAAGCAAAGAAATAAATATTACCTGTGTACTGGTTATCTAAAAATCACATATTTAGGTGGGTTAGTATCATTTGTGTGATACAGTTTACATTATACAACAACATATTAGAACATGCACAAGAGAAAACAGTAGCCAGAAATTAGCACTGTATTGAAAAAAATATTTGGCATTTACACATCAAGATTCGAGAGGTAAGGGCACCAAATGTTAGGTCCCAGATTATTAACTCTGGTTGTTTGATGACCTGATTCACCTCTAAATGCCTGTAGATTTATTTTGACGAACTGAACTATGTTTGATCTAGGTTCGAGGTTAGGAAGGAAAAAAAGGAAAACTGGTATGCTCTGAGAGCTGTAAAGATCAGACCAGGGTAACTGTTGGTTTCTAGGAACAGAGGACCAAAACCATCGGTCTACACCAGGGGGAGAAGCCCCCTATCTAGTTGGAAAAGGTAAAAAAGGAACAATGTGTGCTTAGTCCTGTGGCGTTTCGGCTTATTGTTAGAACACCTTCGTCTGGGCCTCCGGGTTGGGGATCTCTGTGAAATCAAAAAAAAAGGAAAGGACAAAAAGGGTGTGTGTGAGATCTTGGAAAAGTCTCAAGTGCTGTTAAAATTACTTATAGACATGGGGGGGTTTAGCATAACTGCCTATTCTATAAACATATTAAAAGATACTATTAAGGTAACATAAACCATGTAGACCATGGTCTAGTATAGGTAATAGAGGGAGCTGCGTAAAGGCCAACCTGTAGGGAAGACTCCGCCTGGCAATGCTGCAAAGGGGTGGTGTCCTGTGTTCATTAGTAATACACTTGAAGTTAGGGTCCTGCTCGACTGCTGGCCAAAATCCTTCGGTAGCCAACAGTTCTGGAGCAGAATGCTCTAAAGGTCACCTTGGGTAGGGCGTACCTGTGAGGGATCAATAAAACAGTATAGTGGAGAATAAACACTGAGTGTCTGACACTGGTGAGAAATGTACAGGTCAATAAAAAGAAAAAAAGAAAGGGTATTGGAGGAAGTTAGGCAGTACCTGTGTGTCACATGTTTGTAGGCTCGAATTCCTAATGGGTGAGGTATGATGCATTTTTCATACACTTGTAAGCTGGATAATAGCGGCAAGGCTACCGCCAAGGTCGTAATGAGGCCCATTGTATCATCAGGGGTAAGACAGGAATTGGACCACTGTGAAAGAATTGTTCACTTCACAATAATCACAGATCCCCAATAAATCCTAATGTGCATATCTAAAGTACTAGAGAGAGAGAACACATCCCTGTAAACTAAATCCTACAGATTTCATACACCCAAAAACAAAAAATACAGTCTCTGCAAAAATGTTTCTCAAGAACATGTTCAGGATTAAGAGAAGGTGGTATCACGGGAAGCAAAACATGTAATAGAAAACAATAGGCTGAAATAGGTGCAAGAAGAATTGGGCTCAGTCAGGTAACTCAATCAATTTGTATATATTTTAATAGTATCAAAAAAATCACAATCGCATATAATGAAAACACACAATAACATTCTTAAAATACATATGATTAAAAAAACAGAACGTCAGTGCAATGTAAGGTATGCAAATCATTATATTAGCGATAAAAGATAATATCAAGAGAAATAACTAATCTAATCTCACCTGAAGTGCTTAGTTCTCAAGAATATGTTGCCAATGAACAATTTGTGATACACTATGCTTTCAACAACTTCTCTTAAATACAAATCATGATATGTTAAGCACATTTTGCAATTCTGACAATCTTTCAACTATAGACATAAATTGACAATGCCAATATATTATATTAATGATTTTAGGATTTTTAAGCTGTCTCGGGAGGATAGCTCAGGGGCAACGTGCTCGCCTTGTAAGCAAGACAACATGGAGCACCACAGGTTCTATCCCCGGGTCCGCGGTTAGAAACCTCTGGGTACTAAGCACGTTATAAATAACCTATCATATCTTAACACAGATGGAAAAAAATATGTATTATAAACTCACTAACTTCACACATGTCCAAGTACCTCTTGGCAGAAAAACATTCACCACAGTAGGCATCATTTTACCATGCTGGTGCCATAACCTCTTCTGGTCAGTAAACTGCATAAGTAAAATAAAGAAGTGGTTGGTTTCCATGTAACAACACTTCTGTAAGTCAAAACAAAATGCAGTCATTAAATGATACTTTAAATTCAAGTTTACACTAATATGCTGTTACAAAACGCCAATAAGTATCTAACTACTTTAAAACTTAAAGAAATGCACTAAACAAACAGTAACACAATTCTGCATTAAATAAATTACACTTACAATCATGTACCTATCATTATCAAAAAATGTACTAACACTCACAGTAAAATATGTGTTTTTAAAGTTTAACACTGCTACTAACCTTGCTACCATTATTATATTTCCCTTGACCCAGTGATCAAAATATGTTAATGCAACAGTTGGCTCATACAAATATTGTAGAAAACACAATACAAACAATGCACTGCTTATGAGGGTATAGGCATGCATGCATAAAGAAAGCAAATCACTGTGATTTCCCTCAGTATTCTAAATATTACATCCTCCAAAACCTGAAACGACTACTTCTTAAAGAGGTACTGGCCCATCAGACAAAGAACCAACCATCCATTCTGCCATTATAGTATTGTCTACTCATACATGTGTGCCCTCCACATTTTCACAATCACTTTAAAAATAAAAAAATCAGAAATTAACAGGAGCACAGAATTCACTATCCACAATCTCTTTCCTTTCCACAAACATCACTGCCTGGAAAAATTGAAATTGTACTAACAGTACATTTCTGTTTTCCCATAACCCAATGATTAGAATAGTTTAATACAACAACAGTGTAGCAGACACAGACGTTGTGGAAAAACATAGTAACTTTATTATTCGTATTAT
Organism: Ambystoma mexicanum; assembly: GCF_040938575.1. NCBI lineage: Eukaryota > Metazoa > Chordata > Amphibia > Caudata > Ambystomatidae > Ambystoma > Ambystoma mexicanum. The sequence goes on from NC_090924.1 coordinate 1,251,203,994, forward strand.
AATAATAACAATAATAATAATATTTATAATAATTATTATTATTATTATTGTTATTATTAGGGTGTTTATTTGGCTCAGACCTTGCTTCAGGAAGCAACAAAGCACTTTGCAATCATAGGTGGAAGAACACAGTGAGGGAAGCAGAGAAGAAGGAGAAGAAGGGAGCAGGGAGCTAACACTGAAGGGGGAGGGTGGTCGATTGGCGGCAACAGATCTATTAGCAATTAGGGGAGGAGACAGTGGGCAGCAGATGACCGTCTACGGTAGGGTGGGGCATACAGGGTGTAGACCTAGATGTTAGCGAGAAGACATTGCTTGAAGAGGAAGATCTTGATCTCTTTCCTGAACTTAAGAAGTAAAGAGGTGAGTCTGATGTTGATGGGGTGGAGGTTCCAGAGAATTGGAGCATAGAGACTCGGAGCATAGATTTAGACGAGCTGCCTTCTGGTTCTTTGCTTCCTGCACCTTTGGCCTTCAAGTCTGCACATGTCATTACTTCTGGTGGCCTCCAGAGAGGCTGAGTTTCTCAGTAAGGTAACCTGGAGACTTCATGGTGACAGCCTTGATGCAACAGGATGTGAAGAGGATATGGGCTTGCAGCGGGAGTAAGTGCAGTTCAATGAGGATCGGGTGATGTGGTTGAATTTGAAAAGTTCCTTTAATGAGTCTTGCAGCAGTATGCAGGACACATGTAATGAGTGTCAGGGAAGTCTACAGAAGGCCTTGCAAAAGGGCATTACCACCATCAAGGTGGGAAAAGACCAAGGCTTGGACAGTGGATTTTAAGTTGTTTTCTGGAATGAAGGACTTGATTTTCTGCAGGAGATAAAGGGGTTCCAAGCTGTTATTGACTTCCTTGCAATGCTGAACCCCAAGGATTTGGCACAGTTGGCCAGCTGGGGTGTAAAACCATCTTGGCTTGTAGTAGAGAGACAGGTCTGGATGTCAGGGTGTTCAGTGTTGTTGGTCAGCAGTAGGAAATCAATCCTGCAAGGGTTGAGCTTCAGGTAAGCACTGGACATCCAGGACTGGATCTGTGTGAGGCAGGCGTTGAGCCTGTGGATGTCTTTGATGGAGGATATCCTGAGGTAAATGTATGTGTTATCTGCATAATGGTGGAATCAGCAGTGTTCTGTGCTGTTCCTTGTAAAGATTAAAGAGCACAGGGGAACTCCACTGGTGATGGCTAAAGTTGGTGATCTGGAAGAGTCAATTTGTTCAAACTGTTGGTGATTAGCAAGATAGTATTTGAGCCAGCTGAGTATTAGCTCACTGATCCACATGCAACGATGTGTATTGTCTGTGAGTGTCTGGTAAACTACAGTGTCAAATGCTGCTGAGAAACCAAGGAGAATTAGGAGGCGCAGATATCCATCATCAAGGATTTAAAGGGTAACGTTGATCACCTTGATAATAGCTGTTTTTGTGCTGCATCTGGGTCTCAAGCCAGAATGGTAGGAATGAAGGAGGTTGTTGGCTTTGGTGTGTGGGAGATCTTGTGTGGCTACGGCTTAGGAAGGGAACATCGTTGATGGTGTGGTAGTTGCTGAGATGATCAGAATTCAATGTTGGTTTCTAAAGATGCAGGAGGATTTGGCTGGTCTTAGGGGGTTGACTGGAAGGTGCCTTAAGTCAGGGACCTGTTGATGATTGTCAGATGAGGGAGGAGAGCTTCAGTTGGCAGGGTCTTGAGTATTGAGACAGGGAGGATATCATCTACATACACTGTAGCTTTGATGGATGCCAAGGTGGCTGTGAGTTTATCCGTAGTAATTGTCTTGAAAGTTGTCCAGGTAGTTGTGGTTTTGCGAGATGGGATGTGTAGAGTGCTTTTAATTGTGGTGTTGGTGTCTATGTGTTGGCTGATCATATTGATCTTGTTAACGAAAATAAGTTGATGGGGATGTATTTTTCGATGGAGTGAGCTACTGGTGGGTCGGACAGAGGGTTTATGCAGTGCGTGTTCATTTTGAAGAGGGCTCTTCTTTCATTGTTGGCCTTGCATATGTTGTTTTGAATGTAGTTGGCTTTGGTAGTGTTGATCAATCATTTGCGTACAGTGCAGAGTTCTTTGAGCAGGGTGAGTTCAAGAGCGCAGCAGGCTTTTTGCCAATTCCCTTTCTGTTTTCTGATGGTTCATTGTTGAGGTTGAGTTCTTGAGCGTACCAGGGTGTGGAAGGTTTAGGCTTGAGGGTGAGTTATTTCACTGGGGAAGGGTGGGTGATGTTGGTAGTGAGGGTGGTTTTGAGTTCTTCGAGAAGCGAGTCACAGTCCTGATTCATCATAGGTAGATCGGCCCATGTGAAGTGGAGTTTGGTGAAGTCTTTTGTGCCTATGAGAGCCTCCACTGGGAATTTCTTGCATCATCTGAAGGCTTTATTGCTGGGATTCTGATTGGTTTGCTGGACTGGTGTGGTGTGACAAATGTCAAAGGGGATTTCCAGATGGTCTGAACAATCGAATGGAATTGAAGAGCTGTTATGGAGAGTGGCAGGTCAGTGATGATGAGGTTGAGAATGTTACCTTTCCTGTGAGTTTGGTCTTTCATGTGATGTGTGAGGTTCAGAGTGATGAGCAGTGTTCAGCAGGCAGTGGAGACCTTCCTTCATTGACTTTGTTGCAGGGATGTTGAAGTTGCTGAGGAAGAAGTTGTTGGCATGCATTAGTAACATTCCTCCCAGGAGACTCAAGACCCAGGATCCATCACCCCCCTCCACAATCCAGAAACTCAAATGGCTTTAGCACCCCACTTAGACTCATCAGCTACCAACAACTTGAGCAAACCTACCACACTATTTCTAACACCACTAAAATGACTGTGTTTTGCAGCCAATCATGCCTATTTCTCTGCTTGTCTGCATTGCGACCTATACATCTCCATTATTGACAGCATGAAAGGCCCTCACCCATCCTTACACTGAGACTACAGTAGGGTACAATCTGCCACCAAGAACTCTCAATGTAGCCTAACAGGATCAAAAATCAGGAAAAGAATGAGAGAACCCGGGTGGATAGATAGGTGATAGGTGATATCAATGGAACTGGAACTGGAAGTAGTCTGGTGCAAATGACTGTACTCAGATACTCAATGATAAAGTGGCATTTGGATTACCCAACATACAAAGTCAGAGCCACACTATCCATTCCAAGATAGCTGCTACCCTAAAAAGTTAAACTACAGCAGCATGAACCACGAGCCAAACGGTCTCCATGGTTACAAATACTGCTTGCACTGATCGACCCTGCTTACTTCAGACAAGCTGATCAGATGAGAAAGATGAACACTCACTGAGAAAGGATAAGAATAATAATATTGAGACAGGGCATATCCCGCCCTATAGAAAAACAGCTAACTGGATAATGAATGATCCAGTGAGAGCGCTGTGAGATGTGCTGAGAGAATAGTCTAAGCAACATACCACAGCACAAATAACAAATGATAGGGGATTTTTTCAGGTCTGTTGGGTATTTTGTGGATATTTGGGGCTTTGCAGTATTTTCTTACCGCCAAAATACCTTTAGCAATAATCACTCTTTGTATTCATATTGGGTCACACATGACAATAATATATTGCATTATTTCAGAATTCAGACCTATTTAGATGGTCTGCACGGTAGTTTGTGTGGTTGGTGGGTATAGTGGTTGGTTTATTTGTGGCCCCAATATCCAACATCCCTTGTTTTTTATCTAGATTGTTCTTGATCACTAGAGAGACCTCAGGCCTACATTTTAGGGATACCACATTTTCAGTGTTAGTGTTGTGTGCCACTATGGGCTATTGTGGTATTTTTGTGGTAATTTCCACTACCTTATATACGGTAGGGAACTACGTCCAGAGAGTCTCTCTTCCCGTTGACTCATGTACCTCCAGCAGGCTATGCTACAAACAGTCACTCACAACTGCCCATACTGAATAGAATCATGCACACATCTGTTTTAAAATGACAATTGCACTGTTTAAAAATCTACCCACGTTTAAACCTTTCCCCATGCAAAATGAAAGAGAGAAATAATACACACTAGCTATCTGTTTTCAAATATTTTTGTATTATAGAAATTTCTTTTAAACACAGTTTAACTTTTTTAACAGAAATAAATGAAATGGTACAACATTATTTGTGATAAAATGAACAGAGAGCTGCGAGAATATATTCAATTGGTAACATTAAATATGCTGATAAGAGACTGAGACTCCCTCGAATACACTGACTGAACAGTTTCGCACACTTTCGCACAGCTCCCACTCGCTTCTGTAATTACCTTATCTGTTCAGCATGAGTTTTCTCCGGCTATTCTCTTTCTGAATTTGGCTCCCTTGAATATCAACCCCAGTGAGAACAAGCGTCTGCCCTTCTCAAACCAGGGTTATTGCCTGGAACTCTCAGCTTTTGCAGCAGGAATGCCTCAGCCAGGAAACAGATCCTTCTCCCAGCTCTGCAAGATCTCGATTGTTCTCCCCCTCCCCTCAAGCTTCTCCAGCAAAGTTCTAATCACAGCCTCTAGCATGATACTTGCTATGACGCTGCTCCAATCAGAATCAATCATGTCATCTCCTCCCTCACTACACAATGGCTCACTTCTACAGTGGCAATTGTAACAAACTGATTTCCTGTTCCTTCAAGGTCTTTGCTTCCTGTAGTTATGTGGACAGAGCAGCAGAGAAAAAAAAATGAATGTGCGTTTAAAAGTTCACTTTCAGAGTAGGCCTAATTCTGCAGTGGAGACACATTTTTATTAGTGGGTTATGTTAAATGAAGTTTTATTAGTCAGGTTAGTTATTAATTTTCAAATGTGTCTCTTGCAACATAGGCATTTCAGGTGAAAAATAGTGTGCATTTTGAATGTGCACATGTGTGCTTTTAACTGTAACAATAGATTTGCATCTTATATGTAAAAATCGTTTTTGACTGAATAGCCTGTCTTTACTCATATGTCCATGTTACTCTGGAAACACATATAGCAATGCACCACACCCATGTAGTGGTGCTGCATAAAAAAATGCTACCTGTGCAGTAGTGCTGCACTCTGCGCTGTAACACGCCAAATATCCTTACAGGTCCCAATCCTTAAACGTCTGTTTCTGTCTGTTTTCGTTTGTGTGAACAGCAAGGGAGTGCAATAGGCACATAACCAGAAATAACTGTCCTCAGATTGATCACATCTCCTGTAAGATACCATCCACACAGTGACCATACAGCACTTAAACTATTTTTTGATTTTATACACTAGTGCTTGTGGATGCATGACAATGAATCCCAAGTTATCATGTCATGTACCATCCTCCATTACTAGATGGACTCACCAGTCCAAATAATGAATGTGGTAACATGATGCAAATAAACAGCAGCATATGTATGTAAGCCTCCAAATCATATTGTACCTTTCTAATAGAGCGCCATCTGTGTCTCTATTTCACTTTGTCCCGTACAGAGTGTGCCATGCCCAGAGCATGAATCAACCATGCCATGGGACAGTGTTAGGGCATATAGAACACACTATCAAGGTGGTTCATAACGGATGCTCGTACTGTACATCCTGACAAAGGTTATAGCACTTGCTTTTTTCGCACCGAAACCGGTTGACATCATAAATGAATGTGTGAAAGCATAAACATACACCAAGCAAAATAACCAGGATAATAGATTTACAAGTGAAGGCTCTCCCCCACTTGCTGTTTTCTTTCTTTGGCAATAATTAATTTCTTTTTTCAAAGTTTCTGTTTTTAATAGCTACTGGTACATTGGTGCCAAATAAAAATGACATAAGACCAGTTCAGAACCAATACAATTTTAGAAGTAGCTCAGACATGGATAGCCTCTCTCTGTCTTTCACCTAGATAGGTGGCCCACCACCGCCGTCTACGGATAACACAGTGATGTACAGGGAAATTTAGAATCTGTGCAGGGACATTAACCTAGTTGACAGGTTTACTAAATGACAGTTAACGTTTCTGTCTGCACAGTGTTTTCATTATCTATTTAAGGCACCAGAGAGGTAACATGCATTCCCCTATAGGCCAAATTGTTTGTTTTTTCAAATGATTGTAGGCCACTAAATGACAACTGAATCAGGGAAACCATTGAGCATGGTCAGTGTGCCAGGACCCACACTTTGGACAATGGACAATGTCTTGCCTTGGAAAGAAGGAAAAGGTGTTCCCACATCTATGATATTAAGGGTCCGCCAGGGGTTCTGCCAGGAAGGGATGTGATGTATCCTGATACCAACAGGAAAGTTTGAATCTCCCGCTTGGTTTAGCAAGGCAAGTCCTTCACAGAAACCAGTACAGAGAGAGAACAGCATGTTGCTGTAGGGAACAGTTGACAATGTGAAGAGATGAGCCCCATTCACAGAGTCTTAGGCCCCTAGTGGGCAAAATGATAGGTGCTGTGGGGTACTGACCTAATTCCTTGGAACCAAAAGGGATGTGGGTAAGTCAAACCTTGATAGCAGAAAATGGCTGATGCATGTTTGGAAAGGAAGTCTTTTGTGCTTGAGAATAAACTTGGACATTTGAAAAACTGGAAAGTAGAACCACGTAATGTCAGACTGTTATATAGCCTGTGAGAAACAGTACATTATGCTGGAAAATGCAAGTCAGTCTCTTCAATTAAAATTAGGGCTTGAATAATAATATTAAAGAAATATATATAAACAGTGTGCAAGGAAAAATCGGACTGACACTTTAAAGGCAGAGTATTGAGATGTACAATAACTGATCAATTAATTATTAATTGAAATCAATGGAACTGAAGATGAGGCAACATACACCCAGTGACTCAGTTTAGTTAAAAATCTTTCACTGCATAAAAATCATATAAAATATGTATGAAGAGACACTACAAAGTAAACAAGTTTGATAAAAAAGAACACTTACAATCCGTTGTGTTGCATTCAAACTGTAGATACTTTGTTGCTAATGCTGACGCTTTTCAGCTCGACCCAAAGGTAATAAGTAGATAGTAAAAATAAAAGGTGAAAAATGATTAAAAGATTTGTTTGGCAAGATGTGATTGTTTGTCTGATTGTGTACATGCTAGTCATTTCCTACAGGTTTAGGATCGTGATTTGCTAAAACTCCCTCAAGAAATCTCACTACTGCAAGTATCAGTGGCTGTTGGATTCCCAGAAATAATCCAGCCCTAAAGGTAGTAAGGTTATAACATCTCTCACTATGGATACATTGTCTAAAGTTGAGGCATCTTAAGTTTGAAACCCTTTTACATTCCAGCAGTATGTGCCTCCCGGTGTCTCATTCAGAAGTAACCTACCGAATCTGCATGTGTGTTCATTAGCAGGAGTTCATTTACATACATTTATAAATTCATCTACAAGCTATACATTTAAATGAAATCTAGTGTGATATTTCTGTAGCCCTCGTTGAGGAGCTTTACTAAATAATTAGGGAATATGTTTATTTTTTTCTCGATGGATCCTAATTCCTTACATAATCGATATTTCTTCAAGTCGTCCTAAGTGTCAACCCAATCGCATTCCCACAGTTTACATTTAATCTGGATTGATTTGAAAAGCCTCCTTGGTGATGTTCAGTAATTTTAGGATGGCTTCATATTGTTCCATAAGGGATTCAGTTAATCGTGTTCAGATCTTTGAATCTAGAAGATTGAGGCAGAACCAATATTTCATGATATAACACCATTTAGTTCCACTGAACATGAGCCTTGATTAAGGTTAGTCCAAGCTTGTATCTGATTGCTGTAATAGGTACACCATTAGGGAAGGATAGGACTCTTCTTCATAGTATCCCTTCCTGGACACCCCATTTACGCCAATCACCTAGATTCCCTATCTCACAGGCAAATCAAAGGTCATTTTCATCAAAGAAATTAATGAAAATTGACAGAATGTCACCTTTATACGATTCACATGGGCAGAGAACAGAATATTTTTTTTTATCTCAAGGACAGTATAGAGAGTTCAAAGTGAATATGTGGGATACACTGGAAACCAGGTAAGTTAGTTGGTGTAGAGAGTCTAGTTATGTGATTTGATTCTCCGGATATACGATTAGGAAAAACATATGGCGTTTTTTTAGAGATGCTTATTTCAAATTATTTTGCTAATGTGTAAGTGTAAGTCCATGCAATAAACACTGTAAGACATCTGGTGTTAGCTCAAAAAGCATAAGAGAGTCAGTGTAAGCCAACCAACGTCCTTCCATTGTCCCCAACTTAAATATAGCTTGACTAGGTGAGTACCTAGTCCAGAGATATGTAGATTGAATAAACAAGAGACCAGTATGAACCCCTGTCTAAGACCTTTATCTGTAGATATAATGTTGGATAAGGCCCCTTTTGTGTTCAATATTACTCTGATGTCTTGTGGAGGTGGATTAGGATGCTTAAAAGTCCCTTTGATTACCCCATCATACAAAATGTTGCCAAAGGATTAAACGGTTGATGGACTGATTATATTTCCCCAAAAAGGTTTTCTTCTACAAACAGGTTAGAACCTAGCTATTAAGCTTCATGCCCAGGTAACGTCTGAAGCTAGTTTGGAATTTAGGAATAATTTTATTCACTTTAGCCCATGATTTTAATTCTAGTAAGATCGCTAACGCAAAGGTCTTGCTTCTGATATCTAGCAGTTCAATGGGTCTGAAATTTGAGGGATTTGCCTGATCTCCTTTTTTAAATATTGGCACAGTATGGGCAGTGTGCAAGGAAAATAGCCTTCTTGTTATCACTTCACTGAATAGGGAGGTGAGCATTTTTTACTATAATTTCTGTGAGCATTTCAATGTTCCCATGGTCAGCCCATTCGGTCCCGGGGCTCTAGAATTTCTGGCTTTCATAATTAACCATTCTATTAGCTCTGATTCGATCTGGAGGGACCACTTTACATCAATGGAATCATTACAGTTTTGAGACAAGTTTTGTTTACTTAGAATATATCTTGTTATAGTGGGAAATCAAAGTCGTTTCAAGAACTATGTTAATAGAAGTTGTGAATGTTTTTTGTTAGAGCAATTTATTAAAGCCCGAAAATCAACATGTTGCCTTTTTGACCAAAATGTGTGCATTGCTTGACTGTCCTTCAGGAGCAGCTATCTAGTGCATGTTGGAATATAACCATTTTATACTCTGGCATAACTGGCATAACATTTTCTCGACTAATTAGAATTGCAACAGTAAAATTCCTGGAAGCATTACAACTAAATTGAACATGGAATGAACTAAACGATACCAAATGGCTGATTGCCCTTGTTGCAGTTAAGATGATGAAAATGTTTCTAGTCTGATAAATTGTTTAAGAATATATACTAGAGATACGAGCACCCACAAAATTAGAATGTAATTTCTCTATATTCATGCATGTAGAAATAAGGCAATTGTTTTACCTGGCAGATATGTATAACTGATTTTATATGTCTTGATAATCATTTTGTCAAAATGATCTAGGGACAATGACAACTTCTTAGTATGTGTATGATGATCGGTAACTGTAAATTGTTGTTTTAATTTTGCTGCAGAACAAGATTGTATTCATTTTCTATAATTGTCAATTGAAAGGTTGAATTTTATAAGCCAAATCAATAATAATAAAAACATTTAAAAACATTTTACCCTTTTTTGTAATTACGCTTAATTCTAGACAGTTCTGTTTTTTACAATACCATTGTCATGTGGAGGTCCCCCAGTTGTCTCTGTGACCGCAGTGCTGTTTTCTAGTTTGAACATCAATGACATAAACTAAACGTGTTTGTGTCTAGACTCCAGGATGTTGATACTTTATGTTGGCACTCTTAGAGGTAAAGTCCTGAATAAAACTATTAAACAATGAAGGAGTGATATAATGAAATGATGCAAACCATGTTTCAGCTCAGGTTACACATTTGAACATTCTCTAGAAGCTAGTTGATATGGTTCCCCTGCCCAAAAATAACCATATATTGGGCATGTGCTTGGGCAGGTGGCATGAAGACATTGAAGTAATTTCAAATCAAAATTGGACTGCAGCCCGCTATGGTCAATTGTGGAATTTACTTCAAAAGATGCAACATAATCAAATAAGCATTTGGAAACATGTACTTGATATTTTAATACTTATTCTTAAAATGCCACGTCAGAGTCAGAACACTTTATTTAAATGGTTTGGTGTTTAACTTTAACAGCTCCCATGTGTTAAATTGACCACTTAAGACAAAGCTCTCATTTGTCCGTCTTACATTATTTCCAAGGCTTGGTGTGTCAAGCATTCTCAATTGGGGATCGTAGTTAGGACAATGCGTATTGAAGTCGCATTAAAGTAAAATTAAGTCAGAACTCATACCCTCGTACCAACTGCTTAGCATGCCATTCAGATGGTCTATGAAATTCTTTCGAAGTGCAGCTAAGTCCAGTCTATGGCCGTCTGCTTCGTGCCATTTTGCTGTGCTTTTGGATTGTTTAAAGCTGCTGGATAAGACTGTGTTCCCCCTGCAACGTGAAGGATCTTACTGTGTGAAACATTGTGCGGAGGTCTACAGCGTGAGAAATATCATCACTGCTGCTTTAAGAAAACTGCCGTGGAAGCGGGCGCTCCGCCTCTCTTGAAATCTCTACTGCTCTTAAGCCTTCTTCCTTCGCAAAGCGACACGAAGTGCGGCTAAGTGCAGTCTCTGGCAGTCTGCTTTGTGCCATTTTGCAGTGCTTTTGGATTGTTTAAAGCTGCTGGATAAGACTGTGTTCCCCCTGCAACGTGAAGGATCTTACTGTGTGAAACATTGTGTGGAGGTCTGCAGCGCGAGAAATATCATCACTGCTGCTTTAAGAAAACTGGCGTGGAAGCGGGCCCTCCGCCTCTCTTGAAATCTCTACTGCTCTTAAGCCTTCTTCCTTCACGAAGCGACGCAAAGTGCGGCTAAGTGCAGTCTCTGGCAGTCTGAGGCAGGAAGGCACGGAGGCAGCAAGGTCATTTTGAGACCCCTTTTTTCCCAACTGCTCATCAAACACGAAAGTTCACATGCATTACTCATTGAAAGACTTGCATATCAACCTGGTACCTCTGAAATTCCAGTAAATTTGGCCAGGTTCTATTGACTAACTGCTTACAATGGTCGACTCCCCGGTTCTAAAGCCTATGCCACACAGGACAGTGGGGGGTTGCTACCCCGAAGTAGCCATTACATGCAGTACTGCTTTGCATGAAAACATTTTACAAATAAATGTGGAAACCGCTGAGGAGGTGGTGAAAGGAATTAGTTCAGGAGAAGGGGAAGGCTCCCATACACAGCTCCACTCACAGCTCCAACAGCCTTTACAGATCCTGGAAACATCGGCGCCACCCAAAGAAACTGGAATTTGTGGACTTTCAAATAGTATGATGGCCATTGAAGACATGGATCAGATTACGGAACCACAAATGGGACCGCCCCCTAAGGATACAGCGCGGGAGGTTTCCCCTAATTTGACTCCCTTAAATTCTACTCCCTCCTCTCCAAAGGACTTGGGTGTAACTTATGACGATGAGACGGGCTCTCCAAGGTCAACCCCCTCTTTAGATGCGAACCCCTTTGTCTTTGGATCTTTAAATGGGACCAAAAGAGATCAGCCCCTTGCAAAAAAGCCGGATAACGCCTGGAAACCCTTCCGATTTCCTTGCTGAACACCGAATTCCACACAACCTATTCTAGTGTGGACCAGCAAAACAGGGTGACCACTCGAGGATGTCTTCCGGATCCCTTAACGCCACAGCCCAGACCCCGCCAAATGAACATTTCAGGGTCTTATACATTTGTCCCCGAGCGTAAGGGGTCACCATCAAATAAATGGGGGGGCCTCTTGCCTCAGTTAACAAAACTCTACCTCGGGGACCCTCACAAAGATTACACAAAGGAGTATTCCCCCAGCAAGCGCCGTTTCCAAGTAAACAGCAAAGAAGACAACCTTCTCCTACAGACGAGGACCTCTTGTCCGTCTTGGAATCTACCCAAGGAGATGCCCCTTCTAAAAAGGATCCTCAAATCGATCCTGGAATGATTACAGCATTTGCTCTCGTAATGGCCCCCTTTATGAAACTTATAGAGTCACAATATGATCAGCTTTGGGACTATACAACAATTGCAATGCTATTTTCTAAAATGATCTTTATAGAAGGCTTTGTCTCTGCAATTCAGTCGAAACCCGAAAAAAATGATGAACATACGACTGAAATTTTGAAAAGTATCATTGAGCCGATTATAAAAGAAAAAGAAATAAGGAGATTGGAAAGGTCAAGTCTTCGGTTAGGGGGTGCAGGTAGCCCAGAGAGTGGTCCGTCAACTCTGGAGCTGTCTCAAAACCCGCAGGTGGTTTTGCCTACAAAGAGTACTTTTGAGGAAATTTCCTCTATTAAATACATGGACACCACTACCAACACAGACTCTTCTGTGTGGGCAACTAGCCCAGCAATGAAGGAGGGTAGGCGAGCACCGAAAGAAGGACATTCAGTGACTTCCATTGCAACAAATACTTTGCCCCAGGTTACACTGGTTCAGCCCGAGGCTCCAGTGCCAACTAACAACATCAAATTGTTTGACTAATTTAAGAAACCCAAATCAGGTCCATCCCCTTTGAAGGAAGGTTCACTCAAGGAAAACAAGAAAGGGGACAAAAACTATGGAAAAATGGTTACATTAACGGAAAAACCTTTGCCTATTAGGAAACCCACAATGAGATCCAAAATTGTTACTGGTCTATCCCTTCCAAGGAACTTGGCATTTCCCTGCAAACCGCCGATTTACGAGAGACCATTAAAAAAAACAGACAATGCTTCCGCCGCCCACCCAAAAGTGTGTCCTGACGAGTCCCCTCGCCCTCTGGACATCAAGACGGCGAATGAAAACATGGATATTTCTCTTATGGACTTATCTGTTTACTTGGACATAAACAACTCATGGGAGGGGAAGTCGGGATCAAACACTTCTGAAATAGAAAGTGGTACCGAGGATGAAGACCCAGAAATATACAACAAGAGCAAAGGTGTCGACTCTAAAGGGGAGACGAAGGGTCAGATGGCTAAAGGTAAGGTGGAGCGGCAAGTGTCTTTCAAAAAGCCCTTAATGCCTACGTTGTCGATCCCGAACCCGGATTTCGACAAAAAATTCAAGTGCACTCTGGTAGAGAAGAATCGGCCAGCCCCCCAGAAAAAGAAAGGATAGCCACACGTCCATTCAATGCCTTGGTCCACACAACATTGGAAGACAGAAGGAACTTCTTTGTCCAGAGATCCTTGGAAACCAACAGTAGAAAAGGAGTTATCCCAGACGCGACAAAAGAAATTAAAAGAACAGTGTCATGGGCAGAAACGATTGAGAGTAAGCCGGTACGTGGGCCTACCAACCAGAACGCTCACAAAGGATCTGGGGCAAATAATGCTAAGGAACACTACAGAGTTCTACTGGAAAGAACTCTAGGTTATGAAGACAATTTAACTATGAATCGGGCAAATGTTATGAGTCTCTTACAATCCCTGGACCATCACGATAAATTAAAATCAAGGGATTTAGATTGGATTGAATTCCACAATGAACATCGACACGACAGTGTGATTCTCCACACAGGTGATCAAAACACCAAAAACTCACTCCTAGAGCTGGGTCCAAAACTCATCCTATGTGGATTCGTGCTTAAGGAGTTGGAGGAGGAAATTAGAACTGATCGTGAAGGTCCAAAGGATTTGAAACATCCACTAAGTAACTCTTTAATCTCCACGACCAAACCCAATAAGGAACAGGTGATGAAAGTGGGAAATAGTGGTAGGGGGACCCGAGAGGTTGACAGTAGAAGAGACCAAGTGCACACTCAATCAGACAAAGCAGGATTAAACCTGGAGAACAGTCAAGAGGATTGGAGTTGGCTGGCAGGGGTCTATCTGCTAAATCATAACGCCAACATCTATGTAAGAGTGCCCAATCCAACTCCCCGCCAAAAGGGGTAAAGATCATGAGTTGGAACACAAGGGGTTACTCGCATTTACTTGGAAATTCAGCAACACATCTGTCCTTCTACGATCTTTTTTGCTTGCAGGAAACCTGGTTGTGTGATCTACCTCTTTTGGACAGGTTTGAGCTTTACTTAAACCCCGCAATAAAGGGCACGAAAGGTAGACCGAGTTTGGGTTTATTGTTAGGGGTAAAGCGCACTAGTGGCATAAAAGTGCTCTCTTCTCTAAACAGAAACACCTGGATCCAACTCACTAGGATTTCATCCATGACTAAACCCCCTTTATTTATCCCTGATTGGCAGTTGCTCAAATGCAATGTATATTGGGGCCCGACAGCTCAAGAAGAGGACAAATTCATGGAAGTTCTACCGGAAGCCATAGATGATGCGAGGATCGAATGCTCGTCACTCGAAATTCTGCTATGTGGAGACTTTAACAAGGAATGCTACGACAAGAAGCAGAGGAAAATAGAGCTCCTGCCTCTGAATGCCTCCAAAAATATAACGAGAGGAGTGACCATGGAGAAGGAACTAATAGCCGGGAACATACACATGGTAAACGGGAACTTGGCGGGTGATAAACCGGCCACCCCTACATGGAAACGGGCTGCCCAAACGAGCACATTGGACTACATTTTTGCATCAGAAAACCTTTTTGGAAAACTAGCATCATTGGAAGTGATCCCCACGATGCAGAGTGACCATAATATTCTGGAACTCAAAACTGAGGCCTGGGATAAGTTCTCGTTTGCCCCCGGTAAACATCTATCAAACCAGCTTCTTGAGTTAACTTCCGGGGGCAATAGACTACGTATGGGAAGAAAAGAGAAGGCCCTGGCGTTGGATTCCTTAATCAAGGACAAAGGTCCCAATTTGATAGAATATGCTGAAGCACTGAAGATCTTTCGCCCAAAGGTATTTGCCAAGGGAATCTATCAATGCAAGCGGCACTGTTACGATCATCAAGTAGTGACAAAAAAAAAAGTGGTAAGAAAAGCCAGGAGGTTATACGTCAAAACCAGTGCACCAGCCAACCTAGTCCTGTATAATAAAGCTAGAAACAACTACAGGAACATAAACATCAAATAATGCAACAAGACAGTGAGAAGATGCTTCATCTACTATCTACCAAAAACATCACTGGTATTTGGAAATCGTTTAATGAAATAAACATCCCTTCTGATTCAAAAATAGTGAACTCCATAGCATCAGAAGTTTGGGAAACTCACTTTCGGAACCTTTATTCTATGGGGAAAATCTGTGGTCCCGACTCATTCTTACCATCGAATGAGTCCTGGGACTTCAAATTTGGAAAACAAGATATCCTAGACCTCATTAAACACTCCAATTCTTCAAGAGCCGCAGGACCAGATGGTCTTACTAACGACATCCTTAAAAGGGACTCGGAAAAATGGGCTTCATTTATGTTGGTTTTGTTCAACGACATAACAAGATTAAAAAAGTTACCTAAATCTTGGACGACAATTGTGCCGATTTTTAAGAAGGGAGACAGGTCTGCGCCGACGAACTACAGACCGATCGCCCTTTGGATGTCCTCGGCAAAATATTTGCAGCAATAATCTTGAAACATCTGAATTATTGAAGTCGGTTGGCAGACCATTTGGACCCTTGGAAATCAGGCTTTCGAAAGGGCATTCGAACATCCCTAAATGTGCTAATCATAAATATAATAAAGTGTATGGTTAAGGACAAGAAATACAAGAACATTTACATCGCGTCAAAAGACTTGGAACAGGCGTTCGATTCTGTTGACCACGGAATTCTATGGCAAAAACTGAGGAAATGGGGTTGTCCGAACAACCTGAGAGAACCTCTGGAAGCACTGCATACTGGGACAACCCTCAAAGTGAGGTTGGACAGACAGGGCAACCTTTCAAACAATGTGGAGGCCTTGAATGGTCTGAAACGGGGCTGTCGGTTGGCTCCTGCTGTTTTTTGTCTTTTCATATCCGATATGCAGGAAGCTTTCGAAGCAGTGAGATCTTTCCCCCCAAAGATCGCGGGGACCTCCGTGGGAAGGCTGTTGTTTGGGGACAACCTCCTGCTGCTAGACCAGACGGCTGTCGGATTACAGCGGCAACTAAAGGCACTCGAGTTATGCATACAAGGAAACGGCCTCCGTATAAATCCGAAAAAATCAAAGATCTTGAGGCTAGGACCTATCATTGGTATGAAAAATCTAAGGTGGTTCCTATCGGGGGAAGAGGTACCAGTGGTCTCAACCATGGTATACCTTGGAGTAACCGTAAAACAACAGCATCCAAGATGGTCCGGGTATCGTCAGGCTTAGAAGTAAAGTTACGAACTTAGCTTCACAAGCATTGTTAATTAAGCAACGATACTGTTCCTTCTCCCTTTGTCCACTGATAGATTTTTACAAACTGAAAGTTGTGCCTATTCTCACTTACGCGGCAGAGGCAAATTTCTTCATTAATTCAGAGGTTTGGAAACTATTGGAGGGTCTATTCTGGAAAAGAGTATTGGGTTTACCGACATCAATTCCAATGGAAAGTGTGCGTAAAGAACTGGGACTATCCTCCCTTTACATATCCATGGTCTGGAAATCCTTGACACTCCTTGGAAAATGTCTGCACCCATAGGAAAGAAGCGGATTTGTGGCAATTAATGAAGCAATCAAAAGAAAACTGATCCCGGCTCTAACCAAGTGGCAATTAATCTGCTCAGAAATTCTGAATACCATAGCATTAAAACTAGACAATCTTATGTTAAACCCGCTCATGGTAAAGAGGAAACTCTTGGATTGGGATTGGATAGTCACTCTGGACAGGCTTAGTGCTGTGCCATCAACAACACAGGGTTTGGACGAGCACTACTGCAGAGGTACTGTGCACCCGTATTTGGATACATTTCCTTCAAATACGGAAAGGCAGCGGTTTCTAAAATTTAGATTAAACCTTTTCACACAAGAGAAGTCCTAGGGCGAAGAAACAAAAAAGAGGAAAAACCTAGTCTGCTGTGTCGAGGCTGTGGGCAGGAGGCTGAAACCTTACAGAATCTGGTGATGAACTGCGTTACCTTATCTAAGCCCAGAGAGAAATGGTTGGGGTTGCACCTTTTAAACCTAAGTACTTTAACCTTGCAGGATAGGTGGTCAATCCTGAGAAGGGGAGAAAAAGTATCTATGACTTTGGCTTTGTTGAATTTCGTGAGAGAAATCTTTACAATTCTGGATATTTAGTCATTCTTCCTTAGTTACACTGTTTTCTCCCCTATATATAATTGATGTAATTGTGTTTTTTTTTAATTTTCTTTCTTTTACCTCCATTATGCATTTAAAGTTTCCTTTGGTAACTAATCGATGCAATAAAAAAATAAAAATAAAAAAAAACATTGTTTCATTCAATTTAAATGTTTTTCTAATATATGTTAATCGCTAGGAGGGAGTACTTTGCAGAATGGTCAGTAGTTTAACCTTAGTTTAATGGCTAAAATGCACAGATAGGGATCAAGTCGGTCCTCAATCTTCAAACCCAGCTCAGTTTTAATGTGACCAGAAGACAACCTGAAGGTCTTCCTCTAGCCCCACCCTGGAATTGTGTCAAAACCTGGAAGATAGAGCAGCCATACCTCTGGTACCATTATGATTTCAAACGGTGAACAATCAGGAGTCTCAGGAATTTTATGAAACAGTGATTTGTGACTGCGAGAATTCCAAGATGACACTTCCAGAAATATTTTGTTAAAGCGATTGAATTCCACAGTGCGATTTCGAGTTAACAAATTGATAAAATATCGGTAACCAACCCCAATCAGACTCTTCATCTGCAAGGATCCTCAGTCTTTGTGTCTCCTAAAATAAGGTGTAGTGGTTTGCTCGATTGAGTACAATGTTAGTACTTTGCCTGAGAATTTATTCTAATCCAAGCTTCAAGGGGGAGCACTCATGTTCAGGGACAATCAGCAATGCTGTTCTGGCTTTTGTAACAACTACCACAAGTGTTAGATCGTTTGAACGCTGTTTTGGGCCTTGATTACATTAGATTGTCTTCCTCAACGTGTCTCGCGTGTTGTGTTCTGGCTACACAGACTACTAATCTTCTGTGCCCCGGTTGCTAGCCACTGTCCTCTTAGCCTATACTGTCCAGTATACTGATTGTTGCATCTAGTCTATGCTGCCATGCATACCGCATACTGCATTCCTAGTATATGATACATTTAGCCTACGGTATCCTGCCACGAGCATTGCTTCACTAGCCCAGTGTGCCAGCTCCATTGACTGTCACTACTAACCTACATCACCCCCCTATTACACATTGCATTGTGATCTACTGTGCGTTCAGTGTGCTGGCTACTAGCCATGGTACTTCTAGCCCATTCGGCCCAGCTTATTGATTGTCACAGCTAGCAGGCTTTGCCATGTTACCAACTACACTCTTAGCCTTATGTGCACTTAGCCTACTGTGCCTGGGTTACTGTAACCTACCTCTACCATCACTATCTGCAGTTGCCCAGGCCGAGGTGACAAATCAGAATAGCTCCTGCCCATCTCAGTAGCACCCCTCCTACAACATGACGCCCATATTGCCCTGCTCACATGAATTCCACCTACTCCCTTCCTCCCCGCACTTCTTACAGGTACATCTAACCCAGACGATACTATCACCACATCTGCCCCAACACGTAGCCAAATCACCACTAGGCGCTTCATGCGCCACAATCCCTGACACACCCTATGCCTCTCCACCTGTGGAACCTGAGGCTTGGCACGCACTCTGCCCACATCTCAGCCACTCCCAAAATACATATAGGCAAGCAATCACAACACTCACTTTCAGCCACCACATCCCCAGTGGCCATAAACCTTACCACCTCTACCAAAAACAACGTCACCACAGGAACCAAACCAGGAAACAACCCCACTACCCACATCCAATATGCACTCATAAATGCACATTCCTTTCCAGCCCATGCCACAGAGATCCACAACCTTATCAAGGACCTTGACTTAGACATCCTAGCCATCACAGAGACGTGGCTACACGAAGCCTCCGGTCCAGCCATCGGCCAAGCCCTACGGCCAGTCTACATAATCTTCTTAAATCATTGAGTGTTATCTCTCTTACTAAATTACACCATTACATCACATGTAGTCTACTGCACTCCAGGCCCCCGCTTGACTTCCAATCTTACATCCCACACCTCCTAGGTGATAACCTTAAAACTAACACAAGAGCCATTCTCCTAGGAGACCTAAATCTTGGCTTCAATGACCCCAAAGACAAGAAAGGTAAAGCTCTCGCCAAAGCCCTTCTCGATCTAGGTTTTCATCCAACTAGTTAACAACCCAACCCACACTAAAGGTTGCATACTAGATTGGATAGCTGATCATAACTGTGCGGCTGACATCAGTTCAAACACTCCACGCCCCTGGACTGACCACCACGTACTGCACTTCCTCACACCCTCTAGAATCAGAGGTACACCTAGCCCACCTGTGCCGGCCACCAGGGCAAGATCAAAAAAATTACTCACCAAGGATAGAATTTTCCCGTTCCTTGAATCCTCAGCCCTAGCTCACCTGACATCAAACAACCCCACAGAACTAGTAGAGCTTCTCAATGCCACCCTCAGGGAGATAGTAGACACTGTTGCCCCCCCTTGAAAAGAAAAATGCTAAGCGCATACTACATGCCAATTCATGGTTCACCAAAGAACTCCTAGACATACGAACCACCAAACGGGCAGCACTGTCCACGTGGCAATCAAACCCCTCCATGACCACAGGAGACACCTACTTGGCTGTTGCAAAACAATACAGGAAAGCTATTTCCAAAGCCAAAGTGTCTGCCTACAACATCAGAATTGAAAATGAAAACTCCCAATCCTATTTGCCATATATAATGAACTAACCATCCCCCCCAACTTCCACACAACCCAGCGAAAAAAATGAATCATGGTGTAATAACATCCAACAGGCCATGCTGGACAAAATCAAAACACTCCAGAAAAAAATAAAGACACAATTCAATGACCTACCCAAGGTCCCATCACTCATACCCAAGCCCACTGCCACACTGCCAGCTCCCAATCTCACATATAGCACAAACACACGCAAACCATTTGTCTTTAGGGAAGTAACAACATCCGAAGTCCTGCTGATCATGAAGCACATCAAACCATTGATCTGCAAAAGTGTCATCTTCCCTGAAAGTCTAATTAAAGACTGTGCAGTAGCTCTAGCCCCATTTGTCACTTCCTTTATTAATGCCTCATTCTCCTCAAGCACCGTCCCTCCATCCCTTAAGGAAGCCTGGGTTTGGCACTACTAAAGAAACCAACCCTCGACCCAGACTCCCCCAACAACTACCACCCAATCACCAATCACCAATATTCCGTTCCTGCTGAAGATTCTGGACAAAGCTGCATATCTGCAGATTCAATCCTACTTAGAAGCACCTAACATCCTGGGTAAAAGACAATCCGGCTTCTGTCCCTGTCACGGCACAGAGTCAGCCTTGCTCGACCTTAAAAATCAACTTCTTGAATCTATGGACAAAGGCAAGTCCTCACTCCTCCTACTCCTTGACCCCTCTGCCACCTTTGACCTGGTGGACCACAAGATCCTCTGCAAACACCTCTCTGATACCGCTCACTTTTCCAAAGAAGCAACCACTTGGATCACATCCTTCATGGAGGGCCGAGCCATGAGGGTGCTTTCTGACCAGGCATCAGCCACGGGTTCCCCCATTGGGTGCGGAGGACCACAAGATTTGTGCACCTCCCCCACTCTCTATAATCTCTCCACCATACCCCTGTTCAGTGACCTAGAACAATTTGACATAGCCTTCACCAACTAGGCTGATGATACACAAATTCTTCTGCCACTAACGGTGACTACAAGCAAGACCTTAACACTCTCCAGAAGACGTACGCTCACACCCAGGCTTGGATGGCAGCCAATGGCTTCTGTCTAAATGGGGAACAGATAGAAATTCAACTCATAGGCCCCAAATAGTCCCTAAAGAAACTAAATTTCAACTACAGCACCTTCAGCATTGAGAACACTGTCATCACAGTCTCTGCTGCAGTCTAGTGCCTAATCTGTACAATACTGTTACATTTTGAATTGATTTTTATCCATTAAAACAAGAAAAAAAACAAAAAATTAAATTAGTATTAATTGTTGATAAAGAAGGTAGTCAGACTGTGTCTATTTGAAAAGCAGTTGTTGATGAATTATGATTCCTGAATTCCTCTTATGATTCCTGAAACATCATATGAAGAGTATTGTTGTGATTTTGGTAAGGAAAAAGAGCTATGCTGTACTCCAAAATACCTAATTTTTTCTAAAGTACCACACATTTATGAGTTCTGATAACATGGGATATTTATAGCATGTGGTACATAAAACACACTGCATGGGGTATATAATCAATATTAAACCTGTGCAGCACATTCTATTTACTTCATCCAAAGAAGCACAAGTTCATCTTAACTTTATTTTATTATTTCTGCTATGTCTTTAAAATTATGACACGAGGCATGCGTCCTCATATACATTGACTCATAATTACCGAATGCAGTCCGTGCCTTGTTCCTCATGTCTTGGCTATCCAATGGAATCCTAACTCACAATATGGGTTATTACAAAAATAATAGGTATTGAAAATACCTACTTTTTAATATTATTACCTCTTTACTCATAGTGCTGCCCTAATTGTCACATTGGTGATTCCCATAGATATTCTCTGCCAATTTATTAGCTTCATTGTAAATTATGATGATGATGATGATGATAATTATTATCACCATCATTGTTTTAATAAGTTGTATCATTATATTATTATTATTATTATTATTAATTAACATGTATTAATATGATACAGTTGTATACAGAAGTACAAAACTTTACACATATCAGAAACAGAAAAATAAAAAGAACACCAAACAAATCAATATAAAAATATACAAAAAAATAAACTAAACTGAACACTTCCTAATACATATCCATAATTCTTTACAAAACTCCTTTTCAACTCAGTTTTACAGAACAATTTCCTTGTGGAAAAGAGAGAAAAAGAAATAGATAAAATAAATAAAATGGAATTCAAATCCCCATACATGCAAAGTGTAAATAGATGAAATAGGAATATGTGCAACAATAGCAAATAATATCAGAAGTGAAAATCATACAGGCATCTTGCTTGATAAATATATGTACAAATTAGTACCTGTTTTGGTTTGGTTTAAGCATTCATACATGGCTTTCTCATTACTTTCTAGTGGTGTTACCTGGATACAGGGCCCGCCCTGGTTCAGCGATTCATACAGATTAGAGCTTCACGCCATACCTGAAAAAGGGCCAAATGTTATTATTATTATTATTATTATTATTATTATTATTATTATTATTATTATTATTATTATTATTATTTATTATTTTATATCGTTTTCAATGTCTTGGGATGCTATTGAATGTTATTGAAATTACAAATCTTTAACTTTTAATTCCCTGATCATTTTATCTTTGTATTAAGCAGCGGAATGGCATATGTTGTATGCCTCTGCTTTCCCTTTTGCTTATCTGCCATCCTCCTTAAGCTCCCTATTGCTCCTACTTTAAAAATAAAAAGACAGGTTACAGAGTACTGTGTAATTAGGTGATAAGGTACAGTCAGTGGATTGATATATCCAAATGATTATAGGGCCCTGGTGCAGCTGTGATGACGCAAATGAACACGTCATTACTAACTTCTGCTTCAACTCCACCGCTGTATCGCAAGGACGAGAAGCGGTCCAAACTGAGACAGCCTTACCACCTCATGAACCTTGGGTTGGTTGACAATATGAGTTTCGCGGAGCTCCATGAAATAAATGCATAACTAAAGTGAATGAACATGCAATCTGACATAAAGGGATGGTTATGTTGTGCAACAGAAGTAAGGATTAAAATGTAGTTTGTAGAGAGCACAAATAGTGTGCAGAATAAATAGTGAAACCCAGTATAAGAGGAAAGGTGGTTTCTGTGTACCAAGAGAGGGACTAACTACACCGATAGCAGCCTCATTATAGGTAGATACTATGCTGAATACATGGGCAGGGACACCATCATAGGGCAGACATACAAGGTGAATAGAAGCGCGTAATGGTCGCAAATATGGAGGACGCAGCAAGTCTCAGAATTAGCAAGGCCTCAGAACCCCAGATGCCAAATGTACAAAAACACATGTATTATAGAAACCCATGCAGAGCCCAGAGAGTCGCTCACAGCCAGATCCAAGGTCAGGAACTAGGAAAAGAGTAAAAGATGAACAGAAACAGGGACAAGATAACAGTTCTAAGGATGAGGAGTGGTAGAATCCAAAGGTAATTAATTTGAATGAAAGCATAAACAATCATTGATGTCCAGGTGCACAAGATCAGTAGGTCAAAATGTTTTATAGGAAAGTAACTGACTAGTGTCCCAAGTGACCAAGAAGAACAGAACAAGCACGTTAGAATTAGCTAAAACCTTAATAAATAGAAGGAAATCCACTTTCAAACAAGGTACACTAGCACATGATCCAGACATGAAACAAACTGGCTGTTCATTATGTGCCACACACAGATAAGACACCTGCAGAAGTGCCTCAGTACACACACACAGACAACAGACAGCACATAAGTCCCAGTACAAAGGAAAAGGAAAGCCTGTCTCGGGATGACCAGGAATATTCTTTCATTGGAATGGTGGCAGACTATGCAATTCTCTCCCTCACTTATGTCCCGCTCATATCTTGATGTTTTGTTAAAGTATGCAAGGTTGGTAAGCTAGGCGGCAACCAATAGAAACACACCACCTATGATGGATAATGCCAGCCAATTAGCTGTCCCTGTAATGATGTATTAGAAATGGTATTAATAGTAGGATGGGTCCAAGCGGAGCGAGCAGATAGGCATTGACCAATGAAGTGACTAATCTCTATGTATCCGATTTGTAGTTTGAGCTACTAACAAACCCAAAGTCCAATAGGTTTTGTAAGACTGTAGTCTTGGTACAAAATTGCAATCATTGAAAAAGTTGTGAGCTACGAACACGAGACGCTTGTATGCTGTCCCAGCTAGGATTCATTGTTTGAATACAGCTGGGTTTTGAAGTGCACCTGAGTCCACCATCATTGAGTGTTATCTTGACTAAGTGTGTGATCTTGGGTGCACCTTTACATGGATGTGCGATTGGGGTTTTATTACCCTTATCATCTCCAGAATTCTAAGGCAAAAAACAACATTGACAAATCTATGATGGCCATGAATGATTTAAACAAACAGCCCTTTTCCTAATGTTTGTTTTTACCTTTCAATATGTGCCGGAAAAGAACAGTCATAGTGGACCCATTGCAGATGTTATGAGCATGTCTTCCTGGTTTATAAGAGCACTGAAAAGAGACTCGAAGAAAATGTATCACATAATATTTTTTGATTCACGGAAATGTTGTGAAAAGAAAATAAAGAGCCAAAGGAGAAATCTACAAAGATATTGAAAGGAATATCAGGGGAGCGTATTGAGAAACAGTAGCTAGGGTTTAGCAACCCAAACCCTGAAGGAAATATTGTGGAGCAGAGGGAAATTAAGTGATGCCATTTATATGTAGTGGTGGGGTTAATAAAAATGTGAGTAGGCCTCAATCAAGATGATGAGAGGCATAGGCAGATGAAAGTACAGAACAGGGGATTATATATCATGAGGTAGAGCATGTATTCTGTGGGATATGACTGACTGTGCTGCAGCCTCAGGGGAAATAATCTTGTTTTCTATTTAATTTAATGTAATTCAACATGAGGAAGGACTCTGTGCTACTGTCACACTTTGCTATAGACATTTTAGGGGTGTGCCCTTGTGGCTTCATGCTGTCAGTGCATATTGCAGCCCCCTGCACTATAGATAATGGTTAAAACTTCATTTCATTACTTATTTCTTTACAAACATGACCACTGGCTGTGCAAAGGCTCAGGGTCAGAGCAAAGGGTCATGCTTTTAGTCCACAACTTATTCCAACCCTACTATTGCTATCAGGAGTTCAGGCAATTGGCGATGGATCCTGCTTCTCACTACAGGAGGCTGCTTGCTGGGTCTGTGTTCATTCAACCATTTTCAGCTCAATCTCTACTTTACATACTCCCCATTTCTATATCTTAGAAGCCATTCATAGATCTGGCTTGGAGAGCCTCTCTGAAGGATGAAAGGTTAAGAATGGAATCATGATTTGGGGTATTTTCTCAGATTTTCTACAGGGTTCTTCATTCTGATCTGTCGATCCACCTAAACGTCACTGCATTTCAGTTCTATAATTCTATAGTTACCAGACAGATAAATGACATATGAAAATATATTGATCTTGCAATGGAAAAAGTCAATGTATTCAACCTATGTTTAATAAACTGTATCAGATTCCTGTAAGTTCACCATGCAACATGCCAAATATGTGTCCTGCTCCCGAAAAGTCCATATGTGAGCAATTCATATGCATAATTCATGCATTTTGACTTGTGTATTTTGTCTTTTCTGAAACACTGTTGAAGGAACTCCACTTAAGTCAACCTATATGAAGATATGCGTTTGATTATGAACATTTTTTTATGGGAAAAAATCTGAATTTCAACATAACAGATACAAATTCATCCCAGAACCCATTACCATTTTATTTCGGAATGGATCTTTTAAGAAACAGTAATTTCGGAAATCTTTAAGTATCTGTAGGTTGTGACGGATTTTTAAGTGGGGGCTTTAGGGAAAGCAGAATGCCTGAGCATAGGGTTAAAATCACTGTCCTGACATGGCTGCAAGAACAACATCCATAACCAAGGACCATCACAGAACGACTGTGACTATACCTCTGGTCTGTGACTGGGAGTGATTAAAACATCTGTTTGATTATTTCTTCCATTTCCTGCTTTGTTTACAACTCTATGAGTCCACTACTTGCAAACCAGAGCTACCTCAGAGTGTGTGTTTGGCCTGACTTAATTAGCTGTCTGGAACCTATAGACTCGCCAGCTACACTCATTGGGCCTCATTACAGGGTTGCCGGTAAAACCCTCTGGTAGGTGGCGGATTACCGCCAGACATCCTGATATCCTGGTGCCACCGGGACACCACAAGGGCGGCAGTAAAGGTAAATCCCCATATCCATTGAGTCCCATAGAACTCCATGGAAATGGGGACACAGAAGCATTGGCACCGTTGCTAATGGCGTTGGAGCTTCCGTGACAGCCATGCCAGCTGGGCCTGGAAACCTGACAGGTCAGGTCTTCCGGGGATCCGTGGTACCTACTAGCATTGTTGTAGTTTGGCTGTAGTTTGGCTGTACGTTGCTACCTGCAACCTTATTTCCGGACCGCCATACTCGGAATGAGGGCCACTGCCAATTGAATCTTGCCCTAACTAAAGAATCATGGTTGTTTCTAAACCACAAGATTATCTATGAAGTCATTTCTCACTTCAATGTTTTTAGTCAAATAAGATGTTGCATTAGATGTTGTAGCAAAGCATTTTACTGGCTGTTTTTCTGTTCCTTGCTGGGATAGTTGAATTTGCTAAAGAAGTGTGTACGCTATTCTCTCCTGAATAGGATGAACATTGCGATTTGAAGACACTAGTAAATTGTCTGTGTATTTGTATTTTGTATTTTATTTATTTATATAGCGCTCCTGGCACAAAGGCATGTGGGTGCATAAGTAGGCATCCAAAACAAATTTCAGCCACAATACAAATGCTGCAAAATAAGAAATCCATATGCTTAATGTCATTTTAAGAATTTAAGCCACTGATTTGTGAATATGTAATGTTTGTGTTAAATCAAGCAAATACAAATATATTGATCTTTCAATGGAACAAGTCAATGTATTCAATCTATTTTTAATAAACTGTCTAGGATTACTGTTAATTAACCCATACAACATGCCAAATATTTTATCTGCTCCCTAAAAGTGTCATATGAGCAATTCATATGCATAATTCATGCATCTTGTCTCATGCATTTTTTGTTTTCTGAGTTAGAGGAACAGAAACACTGTTGAAGAAACTCCACATAAGCCAACCTATGTGTGTTTATTTATGAACATTTGTTATGGGAAAGGGTCTGAATTTGAACAAAACAGATTCAATTTCACGGCAGAAACCATTATCACTTCTTTTCTGAATAGATGTTTTAAGAAACAGTAATTTGGGACACCAATATCATATCAATGTCTCAGGATGAGGCCTTGAACACGTTTTCGTTGATCTATGGCGTAAATACGCAATTAAATCTGGTTAAAATCACAGGTATCTAGCCTTCAAGTGTCTTTTCAATTAATTACTTTGAAGAAGTTTTTTTCCATGCGTAAGACACACATACAATGCACGTTGTGAACCATGATCTCATTGCAGAAGGCAATCAGAAGGTAGATGCTTTTCCCACATTTTAAACATGATCAAAAGGAAATAGAAATATGCATGTGTTCCTGGATCACTGGTTCATTTTAACAGTGACAACCAAAAACCTGTCTTTGGACCTGAACAATGTTTATTAAATCAATGTAAAAGATATATTACCAGATAGATAGATAGATAGATAGATAGATAGATAGATAGATAGATAGATAGATAGATAGATAGATAGACAGATGACTAGCTAACAGCATACATATGATAGCGCTTTCACAAAGAGAAAAATAACTTTTTTCAGTAACGTTGGAGTAGACAAGGCCATTTCAGCTAATAAGACACACACAACAGAGTGCCACCTTGTTGCCATCAGTGGTAGTTCACATCAAATCAGAGAAACACAGTGTTATGTTTTACATAGCTTTATCAACCGAAGACTGTCAGCTATCTCTGATGTAAAAAATAACTGCATACACCATATAACAGTCTAAGTTGAAACCCAGCATATGTAAAGATCATGGTGCATATAAAGCAAAGATACAACAGCTCCATTAGTACAGCAGTATACGGAACAAGGCCGAACAGAGCAGGGCTTGGTGTAGACTGTACTAAAAGGTACTATCACTGGAGTAACTGGGGCCCCGTAGCCCCTGCGGTGTGCGGGGCCCCACCAGCACATATCCTATGAGGGGGCCCCACTTGGAGAAAAAAAAAAACAACATTTTTTATTTACACATTTTCTTTTCTTTTTGATTTTACTTTGCATCCATAAAAAAATATTTCTGTAACAGAAATAATGTCTTTAAGAAGGCAGAGTGACTACAAAAAGAAACTTTTTTTTTGAAGTCCGAGGCATCCCCCTACTCTTTGCAATGGAAGACCCTAGGCTGGAGGTCTCCATGTCATGGGGTGGAGAAGCCCTATGACTTCAAAAGAAACATTGGACCTCATTATGAGTTTGCCGGTCTGTAAACAACAGTACCGGTAAGCTTGCAAGTACCTTTGTTTTTGGACCAGCAAACTACGAGTTCTGCAAGCGGGTGCCTTTCAGCCCACCAGGTCTGACCTGGCGGTCGCAAAGCACCGGCGCGCAGAACTCAGCGGATGCACCGGCACCATTCAGGAATGGTGCCGGTGCATCCAGCCTCCACATTCCCATTGAGTCCAATGGGACTCAAATGGGAATGGGGAGTAATATTTTCCGGCACCTAGGAATGTGAAATTACCAGGTCCGCCGGGGCTTTAATGCACTGGTAATTGCCCATTCCCGAGCACCGGAAAATTCATGACTCTGGCAGCGGCCGTGGCAGTATCTACCGGCACGGCTACCGCCAGGGTTATAATGACCCCCAGTATATTTTTGAAGTTACTCTGCATTCATAACGAAATCATTTCCGTTATGGTTCAGTCCTTAAAGGAAACATTTCTTTATGAAGTCAATGTGACTTCAAAAAAGAAACAATTTCTTTTTGAAGTAATAGGCCTCGTCTTAACCCCATGACAGGTGCATGTGTGAGTGTATGGTGAAAGGCTTCTGTCATGATGCCTACTCCCGGAGAACCAGTCCAGGACCAGCGTCCCCGGAAGCAGACATCATGTTCCCGGGGAAAAGGCCAGCAACCCCTAGTAGGGGCCCTTTGGACACTGTCCTGGCGCCTTTGGCGCCAGGCTCATTTTGGACCTCAGTCCTGGCGCCATAGGCGCCAGGCTCATAAAGGGAGTGTTTATGTGAACTTACCTGATGCAGACCGTGCTGCCAGATCCAGACCTCTTTGAGGCCTGAAAGGGACTATTTTACCTGTGGGACTATTTTGCCACTCGGGCGTGGCCGGGGAAGAATACGTACCTGGAACTACTTTGGGGGCTATTTAAGCCACGCCCAGACAGCAGCTCACACTACGCGTTGTTCTGCACCTAGCAGCTGGACGCTCACCGTGTCTGCTCCTGCATCCTGACTCCAGCCACGCCCGCCTCCATCCTGGAACACCTGAAAGGAAAGAAGAGAAGGGAAAAGGTGAACAGAAGAACATTACCTGCTTCTACCCGGAGTCCGGAGTCATCACGCCGGCGATCCTAAGGGAAGACATTTATTTTAAAGACACATCACGTTGCTCGCTGCAGCGCCGCGTTCCACTCACCTGTTCACGAGGCATTTCCGTGCTCCTTAGCGACCATCTGCACGATCCGCCGCATACCTGCGCCTAAGGGGGAAGAGAAGAACAAAAGGTGAGCAAAAGGAACATATTAAGGAAAGACAGATTTTCGCCATAAGACTTACCTGATTATTGTTGGGAGAATCTTTCCTCATCTCGGGTCGGCGCCGCTTCTTCGGCAGTACCGTACCCCGGCCCCTATGGGGAAAAAAGACACACGCATTAGTGGGTGAATATAAGGACATTAAAGGAACCACCCATCATAAACTCACCTGAGTTTACCTTCGGCGAATTGTTTCCTCTACGCGAAATCTTCACTCAGCACCTGTGATAAAAGGGATAAGAGACGGACTACTGAATATAAAGGCAAATAGAAAAGGAGGCCAACTCTTGAACTTTTACAACAGTATACTTACGGCACCTTGCCATGAAAGTCAAGTAAGCTTGGATCCTCACCAATCCGAACACCAGTGAAGTAACTGGATATAATCGCACCCCTGCACCAGAAGCAGGATGGAGAGCTCGTCCTTTCAAACCTTAAGGTGAGAGTTAACAGGGAATTTCGGAGGTGGTCTGAGGAGAGTGAAAGAGGGAAGTGGGAGGCCGATGCGCTACTCCGCAGGTAGTTAATCCCCTTTCTCCATCTGCAGAAGGATTCTCCTGCGAGTCAGACAAGCGAGATTTGGGGGTCCTGTCCAGTCGGTCTTCCGATTTCTGCGCATCACCTTGGAAGAGGCCGCAGCAGTCCAGAGCTGGTCAGCGTCTCCGTGGGAGTCAGGTGAGCGTTACAGAACGCGAAGCCCTCCTACAATTTCCCACCCAGGCGCTATGGAGACTTCCGAGACTGATCAGTTGGCCCACCTATTGGGAGAATTACGGGCCGAAGTGCATTCCGCTCGTCAGGAGACTAACGCTCTCAGGAGAGAACTAATTGTATCTAAGGAACGAACTGATGACCTTGCCAGGCAGCTATTGCAAGGTCAGGCTGGACAAACTCCCCTACCAGGTTCAGGGGGTATTCCCGCCCCAGTGGTTTCAAGTAACCCGGTGCAAATTAATCTACCTGGAAATATGCCTTTGGCCCACCTGAAAGTTTTGCCGGGGACCCCAAAAGATTTGCCGTATTCATGAATCAATGCCGATTGCACTTCCTCTGCAGACATGGGGCCTTTCCTAATGACCAAACCAAGGTAGCTTTTGTATTGGCTGCCGATTGGTCAGTTCCACTGGTTACTCAAGATGACCCAATACTCCGGGATTTTCAAGGCTTTCAGACACGCATGGAAAGATTATTTGCTCGGCACTCTCAGGGACAGGCCCTGGACAACGAACTTCTGTCCCTACGACAGGGTAACCAGTATCTCTTAGCCTATATCGCAACCTTCAATAGGTTGGTTGTGGAGACAGGGTGGCCAGACGATAAAAGAATCATGTTATTTCATCGAGGTCTACGTGGAGAACTTAAGGACGTCCTGGCCCAAGTTGTAAATCCGCCCCAAGACTGCATGGAATATATAGACTTAGTGGTCCAATTAGATCACAGGCTTCAAAACAGAAAGGCAGATCGGTCCAAGTTTGAGACACGGGTGTTGGTCAAGACTCACGTTAACCCCAAGGGTGCCGATGTTTCAGAACCTATGCAAATTGGAGGGGTTAAAGAACCTTTAACTCAAAAACAACGTGAAAGAAGACGGCAGATGCAATTATGTCTTTATTGTGGGGCTTCTGGACACTTTTTACGAGATTGCCCAGTAAAACCGCCCAAGAAGGCGGTAGGAGCCGCGGATAAGAACCATATGGAACCTGATTCGGGAAACGACCACGCCCGACAAGCGTAGAGGTCCGCTTGCCGAGCCTGAAAACTAACTCTCAGACCTCGCACTTCATCATGCCAATTGTCCTCGTAGATCCGGAACAGCCTGGGCGGTTGCATGCAATAAAGGCATACATCGATAGTGGGGCTATAGGAAACTATGTGGATCGTGAATTGGCTTCCAGGATCAACCTCCCTCTTCATCCTAAAACCAGTAAAAAGGTCATCACCACAGTAGATGGAACCGAAATCGGCTCTGGGCCGGTAACACATTCCACTGCAGAGGTGACACTAGTGGGTCAGGACGGACATCGGGAGGCTGTTGTGTTTGACGTAATCAAGGCTCCACAGTTTCAGGTAATTCTAGGAATCCCTTGGTTAGAAACACATAATCCTTGAATTCACTGGCGAGCGAAGAGGATAACCTTTCCGGATTGTGCACAAACCTGTTATCCAGGAAATCCAAATATAGGCCTGGCTACAGTAACCCCTGCCACTTTGCAAATACCGCCGGAATACCAAGAATTTCAAGACGTCTTCCAAAAGAAACAGGCCAACACTTTACCCCCTCACAGGTTGTACGATTGCCAAATCGATCTGATGCCCGGTGCACAACCCCCTTGTAGCAGGATTTATGCTCTTACTGAACCCGAGAATCTTCATTTGCGACAATATTTAGATCAGTACCTAGCCAATGGTTTCATTCGCCCGTCAAAGTCTCCTGCATCCTCGGCTTTGTTCTTCGTGCCAAAAAAAGAAGGCGACCTCAGAACTTGTATCGACTACCGCGCATTGAACCACATAACTGTTAAAAACCGTTACCCTTTGCCTCTGATCCCTGAACTTCTTGACCAGGTGAAGGATGCTTGCACATACACCAAGTTAGATCTCCGGGGGGCTTACCATCTGGTGCGAGTAAAGGAAGGCGATGAATGGAAAACTGCCTTCCGCACCAAATATGGACTATTCGAGTACCAGGTGATGCCTTTCGGATTGTGCAACGCACCTGCTGCCTTCCAAAACTTCATGAAAGATGTCCTTCGGGAACTCATCGATGTTTGTGTTGTCGTATATATCAATGACATTCTTGTGTACTCCTCTTCGGAATCTGATCACAAAAAGCACGTCAGGGCAGTTCTTGAGAAATTGCGCCAACACAAACTGTTTGCAAAACTTGAAAAGTGTGTTTTCCATACCACAGAAGTCGAGTTTCTTGGTTTCATCCTGACACCTAAAGGAGTCCGAATGGACTCGCGAAAAGTGGATGCCATCCTCAAATGGCCATCGCCTAGCTCTGTGAAAGGCGTTCAAAGCATGCTTGGCTTTGGCAATTTCTATCGCAGATTTATCCCGGAATTTTCACGTATTGTACAACCCATCACTGCACTCTTGAGGAAAAATAAACGCTTCGAATGGTCTGAGGAAGCCGAACAGGCCTTTTAGGAATTAAAAGCTAAATTTACCTCTGCACCTGTATTGAAACACCCGCGTCCTGATCTCCCATAATTAGTCGAAACCGACGCATCCAGCTTAGCCATGGAAGCTGTCCTGTCTCAAAGAGATCCCGAAACTAACCAACTGCACCCCGTAGCATTTTGGTCCAGAAAATTCTCGGCACCTGAGGTCGATTATGCAATCACTGATAAAGAGTTATTAGCCATTCAGTCAGCTTTTAAGGATTGGAGGCATTATCTTCTTGGCGCTAGACATACCATCACGGTGATCACTGACCACCGGAACTTACAATATTTGAAAACTGCCAAAGCTCAATCATCACGTCAGCTCCTATGGGCTTTGTTTTTTGCTGAATTCGATTTTGTAATTACCTACCATCCTGGCAGCAAGAATGGCAAAGCGGACGCTCTATCCCGAATAGGAATGGGAGAAACAGATACAAACTCAGAACCTGTAACGATAATTCCCGAACAAAGAATTCTGGGCATGACCTCTTTACAAACACTGGAAGATATTCAAGCTAGAGTTAAACAACTCCTGGACCCTACAGCCTTGCAGGATTGGATTCAAAAGGGGTCTTACTTTACTGTCAATGATGATCTACCTTACTTCCAAGGGCGCTTATTTCTACCACACAAAGAATTACAAGAACTGGTTATTTCTCGTTATCATGATACTCTAATAGAGGGGCACCCAGGTATTGCCAAGACGGAAGAAAAGGTTAAACAACAGTTCTGGTGGCCCTCGGGCGAAAGGACATTAAATCCTTTGTGATGTCCTGTGGTGTTTGTGCCCAAAATAAAGGTCAAAAACAAAGACCAGCCGGCCTTCTTCAACCCTTAGACATTCCACTGGCACCTTGGCACATCTTGTCACTGGATTTTATTCCGGACCTGCCTCCTTGTTATGGATATAACACTATTCTGGTTATTGTGGATTTATTTTCCAAAATGGCCCACTTCATTCCATTAAAAGGTTTACCTTCAGCTTCTGTCCTAGCCAAGGAATTCCTTGAAAATATAGTTTGTTTACATGGATTCCCGTCCATACTAGTCTCTGACCGGGGAAGCCAATTCATTTCCCATTTTTGGAGAAAGTGTTGTCAGCTGGCACAAATCGACGTAAGAGTATCAACCAGCCACCACCCTCAGACCGATGGTCAAACAGAGAGGACTAACCAGACCCTTGTACAATATTTACGGTGTATGTTGCATCAATCTGAAAGTAATTGGAAGGATATTCTTTGGATTGCCGAATATGCATACAATAATTCGGTACATTCTGGAACTGGGCAAAGTCCTTTTTATACCTTATATGGGCATCACCCTCGAACCTCAGATCTTGACTCGCCTCAAAGCCTCGAAATGCCCGCAGTAGACCATCTGCATTCTACAATAACTCAAGCTTTCAAAGAAGCAACTACACATTTACAGCAAGCCAAGAGAAAATATAAGAAGAATGCTGATCTCCATCGAAGTGAGGCACCTCTATACCAAATAGGAGACCAAGTATGGCTGGCTACCAGATACTTATCGCTAAAAGGACCTCGAACTTTTAACCCAAAATATTTGGGACCTTACTCAATTACAGCCATAATCAACCCGGTGGCCGTCAAACTCGACCTACCACCTAATATGCGGATTCACCCTGTTTTTCATGTATCACTTTTGAAACCAGTACAACCTGGAACCCGATTAATCAAGCCAACAGAACCTATCCAAATAAATGGAGAACCTGAATTCGAGGTGAAGAACATTTTAGATTCCAAGGTGTAAAAGTCAAAACTTTTCTATCTAATAGATTGGAAAGGATAAGGGCCTCAGGAAAGGTCTTGGGAACCAAGTGACCATGTACATGCACCTCGGTTAATAAAAAAATTCCACCGGAATTTCCCAAACAAACCGAAACCCCCGGAGAGAACAATCTTGGGAGGGGGGTTGGGGGGGAGTGCTGTCATGATGCCTACTCCCGGAGAACCAGTCCAGGACCAGCGTCCCCGGAAGCAGACATCATGTTCCCGGGGAAAAGGCCTGCAACCCCTAGTAGGGGCCCTTTGGACACCGTCCTGGCGCCTTTGGCGCCAGGCTCATTTTGGACCTCAGTCCTGGCGCCATAGGCGCCAGGCTCATAAATGGATTGTTTATGTGAACTTACCTGATGCAGACCGTGCTGCCAGATCCATACCTCTTTGAGGCCTGAAAGGGACTATTTTACCTGTGGGACTATTTTGACACTCGGGCGTGGCCGGGGAAGAATACGTACCTGGCACTACTTTGGGGGCTATTTAAGCCACACCCAGACAGCAGCTCACGCTTCGCGTTGTTCTGCACCTAGCAGCTGGACGCTCACCGTGTCTGCTCCTGCATCCTGACTCCAGCCACGCTCGCCTCCATCCTGGAACACCTGAAAGGAAAGAAGAGAAGGGAAAAGGTGAACAGAAGAACATTACCTGCTTCTACCCGGAGTCCGGAGTCATCACGCCAGCGATCCTAAGGGAAGACATTTATTTTAAAGACACAACGCGTTGCTCGCTGCAGCGCCACGTTCCACTCACCTGTTCACAAGGCATCTCCGTGCTCCTTAGCGACCATCTGCACGATCCGCCGCATACCTGCGCCTAAGGGGGAAGAGAAGAACAAAAGGTGAGCAAAAGGAACATATTGAGGAAAGCCAGATTTTCGCCATAAGACTTACCTGATTATTGTTGGGAGAATCTTTCCTCATCTCGGGTCGGCGCCGCTTCTTCGGCAGTACCGTACCCCGGCCCCTATGGGGAAAAAAGACACACGCATTAGTGGGTGAATATAAGGACATTAAAGGAACCACCCATCGTAAACTCACCTGAGTTTACCTTCGGCGAATTGTTTCCTCTACGCAAAATCTTCACTCAGCACCTGTGATAAAAGGGATAAGAGACGGACTACTGAATATAAAGGCAAATAGAAAAGGAGGCCAACTCTTGAACTTTTACAACAGTATACTTACGGCACCTTGCCATGAAAGTCAAGTAAGCTTGGATCCTCACCAATCCGAACACCAGTGAAGTAACTGGATATAATCGCACCCCTGCACCAGAAGCAGGATGGAGAGCTCGTCCTTTCAAACCTTAAGGTGAGAGTTAACAGGGAATTTCGGAGGTGGTCTGAGGAGAGTGAAAGAGGGAAGTGGGAGGCCGATGCGCTACTCCGCAGGTAGTTAATCCCCTTTCTCCATCTGCAGAAGGATTCTCCTGCGAGTCAGACAAGCGAGATTTGGGGGTCCTGTCCAGTCGGTCTTCCGAGTTCTGCACATCACCTTAGAAGAGGCCGCAGCAGTCCAGAGCTGGTCAGCGTCTCCGTGGGAGTCAGGTGAGCGTTACAGCTTCACACTTAAATGTACGGGTGACTGCCTGGGTGTGCCTGCATGGTGAAAGGGTGCACACTTAAATGTATAGTTGGCTGCCTGTGTGAGTGTATGGTGAAAGGATGCACACCTAAATGTATGGGTGGCTGCCTGGGTGTGTGTGCCTGTGTGTATATGGTGAATGGTGTGTGTGCTTGTGTTCTGGGGTGCAACAAAACCTACATTTCAGCGGGGCTCACCCTTCAATGTTGGGAGAGGCGCTAACTTCACGGATGGTGGGGGTGGGGCGTATTTATTTGTGTGAGGGCACCCAATTTCTTTACGAATTTTAATGGCACTATTCTAGTGCAGCTTCAATGTTACAAACAGTTAACTCTCTCCTTTAAGGTTTAAAGTTCCCACTTATGGACTGCTGCGAGCATTGAGTGGTCTCCTGTTTCCTCTCTACCCTTCCAATCACTCCCTGGGCATGCAAGTACTAAACCCACATCACGATGTCAATTGGCTAAATAATTAGGCATTTGAATGCAGGTACTAACAGTAAAATGCTTTATGTTAGTAATTGCTAGGCTCTTGTTGACAGCACAACCCAGGTGCCGTTTAACATCATTGTCCTGTTCTGTCCGGCAACTGCTCTGAAGGTCAGCCAGGTCTAGTCAACATAGCCCAACATTTCGGGGGGGAGGAGTGCTGAATCCCAGTCAACTCAATGGTGTTGCACCACTACTTGTGTTCATTGCCATGATTACCTATTGGTAATCTTCATTACTCCTAGCCCTATTCTTCCTCGTTCCACTATTTGTGTATGAGGCACTCAGGCACTCTGCCTCATACACAAGTGCTGGGATGAGGTAGAGGTACATGGAGGTAATGCCTCACTTAGCACCCTGTAATCTTCATTACTCCTAGTCCGACTCTTCCTCATCCCAAAACATTGATGCCTGAGAAAATAATAACACAGAACAACAGTGTAAAAGAATGGCATACTGTTACTAAATCAGAAAGTGCAGTGGAAGTGTATCTTCAGAAAGGCTATGTGCCTAGCGTCACTGTCATTCTCATGTGTCGGGGTGAAATGCGGGGAGAAAAAGAGAAGCAGTATTTGGAGATTAATTTGGACCCCAAGAACAAATGACAAACTAGAAGTAGATGAAAACACGCGTTTATCTAAATTAATGAAAAATGCAAGCCAAATGTCATTCCAGAGAATAATACTGAAAAACCCACTGCAACCCTTTCTGAAATACATATGGGAGTTCGGCAGCCATGGTTTCCTATCCATATAAATGGGCATTCTGAAATGATAGAAGCCACTTTAGCACTCGAACATGAAAGAAGTTTAATTAATGAAAAAGCACTCCAGAAAATTATTGACAGGGAGGAAAACCCACCATTCAGAATAAAGAATCAACACATTGTTGGCCTGTATGATTCACAGTCAGGGCAAATCATTGTTGGAAGATGCATGTTAAAGATTACAAATGGTCCTAAGAGTATCCTTCACAATGTGTGGATCATGAGTGGGACACATTTCACATTGTATTTGGGAAATGATATTATGCACACAATGGGTCTGGTGTTAGATTTTCTAAATCAAAAGGTTTGGTCCAGGTTAGGAGTTGCCACACATGAATTTGAGGACAAAAGACAAGCTTATCATTGCACACAGATGGTACCCTGTGCAGTTGAACTGCAGGTGAGCAAGGATGTTACCATTCCGGCATTCACCAGACAAGTTGCAATAGAATTAAACTACAGAAAGGGACAACAGAAAAAAGATTATGATGCATTTGTATGTCTAAGTGAGTCCATGAGGTAGCAGGGGCTAGAGTGCAAATATACACCACTGGTAGGGATTCGAGATGGACACATTCAAATCCTGGTGGATAATGAAGGATACCAAGACATTCATTTAGAAGAAGTTTCAGCACTAGGAATGGCAATACATATGTCTTATTACACTGCAGATGTCAGTAATGCAGTGATTGGGAACATTCCTGGAAGGTATGTGATTGCACAGGGTGAGTTACCGGAATCCTTGGATTCTAAACCTGAAGGTATCTTTAAAGTTCAGTCTGTGTATCCTTATGAGTCAAATAAAATAGTGTGCTGTCATCAAGATGATTGCTTTTTATTTGAAATAAATGAGGGAAGAACAGAAAAACAGCATGTTGAAATGGAAGTCACTATTCCAAAATGTTTAAATGTGTCAACACTCCAAAGAGATACAGCCACACAGTTACAGGAAAGTACAGAGATTCCTCATTTGGAGGACTTTCCAGAGTTTTCTAAAATGGTGAAGGAGCAAGTTCAGGCTGCCGATGCTTGCACAAATGAAGAAGAAAATGAAAAATTGAGAAAAATATTTATGGAATTCAAACCGTTTTGTGCCAAAGATGCATATGATTGTGGATTAACAGACTTGCATGTTGCCACATTACCAGAAGCACATGGTAGGGAGACGGTATTTGTGTGACAATATAAGTTACCCCTGGCATGTTTGGAATTACTAGCTGAAATAATCAGAAATGTAGAACCTAGAGGAATGATTAGGCCTACTCATAGTACATCAAATACTGGGTGTGTTAAACCTAATGGTCAATGACGTTTGTGTGCAGATCTACGGGAAGTAAACAAAAAGGTACCTGTTTCAAGTTGGTCCCTTCCATTTATTGATCAGGGTCTCACACAGGTTCACGCTCAAAGGTGTTTACCACACAGCTGGGTACTGGTGTGCACCACTGGCTGAAGATATTCAAAATTTGTTTGTTTACGTGGATGATGTGCTAATTAAGAATGAGAATCTGAAAAGCCATTTCAATGAGATTAGACATGTACTTAGCCAGCTATAGAAGGCTGGGGCAATGTCATGAGGTGACCGAGAATGAGTTAAGACCACAAAAGAAAAAGGTGGCGGCGATACATAAACTGAAAGATCCCACTAATCTGAAGGAGTTAAAGAGTTTATTATGGATGACAGGTTACAATAGGAAACATATTGAGAATTATTCAGAGATTATACAACCTTTAACGAGATTACTAAAGCAAGGTGTACCCTGGAGATGGGAGAAGGAACAAAGTGAGGCAGTGGCCAGGTTAAGCAAATGTCTTATGAAGCTGCCATGTCTGGCATATCCAAAAAAGAGCCAGGATTTCTTTGTAGAGATAGGATTCACTGATCAATGCATGTCAGCAGTGTTATATCAAAAGCATGACGTGAATAACAAAACTATTGCATATGCCAGACAGGCCTTGTCGCAAGTAGAAACTAAGTTCAGTGAATGCAAGAAAGCGCTTTTGACCACTGTCCGGGTGTTACAACATTTCTGTCCCATAATTCAAGGGGAAAGAGTAATCATGAAATAAATCACCAGCTTCTGCAGATTTTGCCAAGTAAGAGAATCAGATCAGGGAATTTGGCCCAGTCCAGATTTCCTGTGGAGGCAAAGTATGGACAAAATAAAAAGAGCTTGGTTGCCCAAGGACTAGCAGACTTGCATGATTGTACAGCCAAATGTGCACCTGATGACACAGAGCTAGAATTAAGTTTGAGTGAATTTGAGCAATCCTCACACAAAGCAATCAAAGATGTAGATGTATGCGCATACCATGTAGAAAATAATGCAGAAAAATAGCTTGTGGCAGATATAGGAAATATCTGGTTTAAATGTGACAACATTCCAAGGGTAAGCATGAGGATTGAACCTAGAAGTAGTCAGGTGTTAAGCTGTGCGTCTCTGGAGCGCTGCGTACCTGAAGTTTCAGTTGCTGGTCTCGCCGGTGACGCCAGACTGGTAAACCTCCAAACTGAATGCAGAAATTGTAACGCTAGGAAGCGACCCCGTCCCAACCCTAATGGAACAGGGATGGATTGGAATCACCTCCCAACGCCACTGGCTCACCTCCCTGTGGATTAAAGTGACGTCGGGACAGTGCAAGCACTGACAGGGAGGTGATGAGCTGGTATGATCCGGTAGAGGTTCACAACTGGAGGATGAGAGGTCTTCAAAGATGTCCAGGCACGATCCACCAAGGCAGTTGATAATCAGGAGGGCTGCCACCCAGAGCCAATATGACAAGAAAGATCCAGGCAAACAAGGAGATCAGGAAGAGAGTGGCCCCAAGGGAACAGGGAGGCCCAAGGAGAGGGAGAAGGCCAAGATGGGAACCCCACAACCTCCTAAGAGCCACAGAGCCAAGGGAAACTAATCCCAATAGAAATGAACCCAGGGAGGGGAGAGGAAACTGGAAGGCAGGAACCACAAGGAAGGGACCCAACAGGAGCTAAGGCAGCCCGAAGGCCAGAGAATTGGACAAGGAAGCAGGAACCAAGGAGCAGGAACCTGATGCAAGGCACCAAGCGACGGTAAGTGAGGAACAAACCGCGTTAAGACGCGATCTGTAGGGGGCTGGACGCTATTTACAGCGTCCGGCACGAAAGCGAGGCGTGGAACGCTAGCGGGGATGCGCATGCGTAATGGCCGAGCGGGCACCAGAACGAGGCTTGGAACACAAGCTTGTCTGCCCGTTCCTGGTTACCCGCGAGGTTCGCGCATGCAAGCGAGCGCCGGCCCGCTGCCTACAGCCACGCTTCCCAAGCCGGTAATATGGGTACAACTGCCACGTCCGGGAACGGATGCGACGAGAAGGCTAGGTAAGTGTCCTAACATCAGGTGGCAGAGTGGTCTGCTATTTACGAGGCATTGTCTACATCGGTAGAAAACAAACTCAAAGAGATAGTTCTAGTTACTGATTCTGATTATGCACGGAATAGCTTTGTAGAATATTTACCTGGCTGGACGGTAAAAGGCATGCTCACCTATAACAGAAAACCACTTAAACATGGCAAGATGATTCAAGCTATAGACAAACTTGTGATTTTGTAATACATTGGAGGAACATGTGTGGCCATTTGAAGACGCCAGGTGAGGCCAAAGAGGGGAATGACAAGGCTGATCAGTTAGCCAAGATTGGAGCTGTAATGGGAGAGTTGTTTCCCATTGAACACCTGGTTGGTGAAATACAGGTAGATACGATAACACGCTCCAAGACTCCAAAAGCAGTTGAGCAGCATGCAGTGCAATGGAGTTTTCATACTCCAGATCAGGACCTGATCAAAGCACATAAGCAAGGTTTTAGGCCTATTCTATCATCATTTGTTAGATGCAGAACAAAACCCTCTGACTGAAGAGGATAGCAAAAGGAAGGATGAATTGAGGGTGTTGTTAAAAAACTAAAAGAGAATTAGGTTACAAGACGGACTGATGTTTAGGGAATCTGTGACAGGCCAAACACAATGGGTAGTGCCCTTGTCATTTCGAGGGTTCATGTTACATCATGCCCATGATGCCATAACTGCAGCACACAGAGGTTCACAAAAACATTTGACATTTTGAAAGATTATACTTATTGGCCACACAGGGTGTCTAGTATGTGCACAGTTTCAACCTGCATCACCTACTCCTAGAGCACCATTAATGAAAAGGGGTTTGACCCTCCCGTGGTCTGATTTGCAAATCGACTATGCTGCGCCTGTAAAAAGATCAGCAAGAGGAAACAGGGATATGTTAACAGTAACTTGTTTTAATGTCCAAATGGGTGTAGTGCATTGCAGCACCAGATTGCAGAGTGCAAACGATGGCCACATTGCTTGAAAATGTTTGATTTTTTCAAGATTTGGTTTACGTCAAAGGATAGAGTTAGACCGTGGAAGTCATTTCACTAGTGCAATAATGACAAGGATATGGCAGATTTTGTTGGGTGTGAAGCGAAAACTATAACTTTCTTATCAGCCTTCCTCTTCAGGGGGAGTGGAAGGGTGTAACA
The DNA here is from genome assembly GCF_040938575.1 of Ambystoma mexicanum. NCBI lineage: Eukaryota > Metazoa > Chordata > Amphibia > Caudata > Ambystomatidae > Ambystoma > Ambystoma mexicanum. The sequence continues at coordinate 1,251,245,896 of NC_090924.1, forward strand.
GGTCAATAGTGGATATGTTAAAGAAATGTGTGGCTGAAGCAGGTTCTAGTTGGGATCTACGGCTTCCATTGGTATTAATGGCCATCAGGTTGACCCCTGCCAACCCACCAAATCTCAGTCCTCATGAAATATTGACAGGAAGAAAAATGGAACTGCCACAGCATTTACTTGACAAGACAAACAAGCAGGTTCTTGTAAATGCATCCACAATTCACGAATGTGTGGAAGAGTTGAGGAAGCACTTACAACATGCGTTTGCATTTGTGCAGCGGAATTTGGAAAAGGCAGCTGATGGTGCAAAAACATATTATGATAGGAAGGCATCTGTTAAAAAATATGAGGTATGAGAGCAGGTATGCAAATTTAATTTTGGGAAGGGAAAACACAAAGGCTCTACATTTCTTGCAGCGTGGCAAGGGCCATAAAAAATTACAGATAAGGTGTCACCCGTAGAGTACACGATTGCTAAAAAGGAGGGTGAATTGACAATAGAACAGTTTGTCCATGTTTATCCTATCAAACCTCTCTACCCGAAACATGAGGTGAAGTGGCTTGAGCAAGTTGAGTCTAATTAAGCAAAAAAAACTAATATATATATAGTATGGTGGTTAGCCCTATTAAGGGTAAATATTGCTGGTGCATGAAAAGTACCAAGAGGTTTTTATCTGAAGGCACAATGTGGGTGGTTTGTATTTTTGAAAATGTTTTGGTTGAATGGCATGTTATGTCTATAATTTGCATTTGTGTAATAATAATACAATTTGATTTCAAATACTCCAGTGGAAAAGGAAATGAAAGGTTTATTTATTTTAGTACATAATGTGTCTTTTTCTTTTTTTGCTAGAAAGTTAATTATTTTCCTTGTCAGTGCTGGATCCTTGGAGCGCTGCACCCCTGGAGGATACCACTGGATCGGAGTCCCCGGGAGAGCCCTGTGGACCAAAGAAGGGGGTGAAGATAAGGTCCCCAAAGACCGTGAAGATGATGACCAGAGATGAGGATTGGCTGTCCTATCTGCATTGCAGAATGAAAAGGGAACATTTTTGGCTACTCTTCATGATAATAATGTCTAATGTGCCATAGTTGCAAAGGCACACGTTTTGCTAAAGCCGGGACCGACATCAGGAATTGCCGTAGAATAAGCACCAGGTTTTTGCTTGGGGGATAGAAGGTTGTTGTATCAGAACATGTACATTAGCCCGAATCTTGATTTAATCACTGAGAAGTTCTGTAATGAGTCAGAGATCAAGTCAGAACAGGTGATGGAATGGGTGCAACCCCACGAAAAAGAAGCTCGGAAAGCAATCAAAGAAATTATGTTACAGCTGGAAAAAACCTTTCTGAGTTCAACTGGTATCAAAAAAAGCAGAGGGAAGAGGATGGCTGGGTTACTAGTTGCATCAATTGTAATTACTATAATAGGCGCTGTGGTGGGAATGACAATATCCACATCCAATGCCGTGTCTGTGGGAACGTGAAGTCCTAAGGCACAAGAGTTAACTTAAGACTTAAAAGAACTGCAACAAATGTTAGATGGATTCAGAAGTGGACCATAAGAAGCAATTCATTATGTGAATGAAACCATTTTGGTGATCAAAGAGCAAGCCAAAATTGTGGCGCATAGTACCAATGTCATTGTTAAATAACATAAGTAAAATGAAAACATAAAAATAAATTGTTAAACATGATCAGCTGCTACATAATCTTTTAAATATAGTAACTCCAATTGAAAGGATGATGGAGAAATACTTGTGGGAAATTCAAAGTACAGTATCTCAGTTGAGTCAAGGCCATATACCTGTGTATTTTGTGTCATCTGATATCATCCGTTAAATGATGGCATGGATCACATAGAGAGGGGTGGAAATAATACAAGAATAAATTGCATTTAGGATGGGAAGTGCAATGCCATTATATATAAATATGGAGAGGATGGAACCAGATTTCCTGTTACGCATCCCATTCATTGCCCCAGAATTGATTTGCCAAACCAAGTGTGTACATAATGTAGGTTTTTGGCAAGGTATTAAGTATGTACAAATTAGGAAATCATGGGAACCTGATGTCTATCTAATTCCGAAACTGGGTACCTGTGTGAAATTCAAAGAACACAATTATATATGTCCAGGCAAGTCATTTATTCCTAATGCATCAGATGCTATTTGTGGACTGAAGTCAGATCCTGGAGTATCTGGGGGAGGTGAGGTAGTCATAAGTAATACTGAGGTTGAAGAGTTGGCCCATGCTAAATTGATTAAGGATAGGTGGTTAGTGAGTACCCCAATCCCAAATTATACGATTGCTCACCTTAACCATGGATCTTTTATTTTGAATCTGGTGCAGCAGAGTGTACTTTACATATCTGTCCCTTAAGATACAGTAGTGTCGGTGGGTGGACTGACCCTGTTTCATGATGATGGCAATTTGTGGGAGGGGAAGGTGGAAAACATTTCGTTTTTTCAGAAAATACATTTCCCATTGATCCAGATATTGAATTCTTGCTGAAGCATAAACGTGTGCATACAATTAGGATGAATGTGAATATGGATAATATTACTGTGAGCAGTCTAGGCTTGATAGAGGCAGATAGGTTCAATTGGGGAACATGGGTTGAAAGAGATTTAGTGATCTTGGTGGTTCCAATGATATTTATTTTGAAATGGTTAATTGTTCTCACCATTACAATTAACATGTTGATTCTGGTTTTGATGGCAATGGGTAGGGAGAAAATTCAATTGGGAGCAACACATGCATATTGTAGCATTTGATGTTGTTTTATCCTGCAGTGATTTCCAGTGTATCCCAGCAAAAAAAAAGGAGGGAAATGTAGGACTCGCCGGGGGGCTCTAAATAGCTTGGGGCTGTGAATTACATGGGGTTATTAGCTTAGTATACAAATGTAGTGTTAGTTTGGGCTTTATATAGAAACATAGAAATATAAACACATGCAAGGCATAGGTGGTAAATGCAGCCAGCACCCACGCCAGATGGGAAATGCACAGAGTCCAGGAACAGAGAGCATGTTTTAAAGGTGTTTATTGTTTCAGGTTGATATTTCATCTGACTGACTTGCACTGAACATACATACTAATGTAAATGAACATGCTAACCCCTTCCCAGTAACCTGCAACACGTCATTAAGATACATTAGTGCAAATTGGTCTATATGTAAATAACCTGAACATGATTTGGGAAAATGCTCTTTTTAAATGAGCTTAAATCTGAAGTTGGAGCTTGCGTGACAAGCTGCAAATATGGAATGCTGCTCTGCTGCTCTGCTGGAGAAAAAAAAAACATTGTGTGCGCAGGAAGAAATGCATCTTATTGCTTTCTGACTGTAGGATCACATGGACTCCAATGGTGTGATTTAGAAGGGGGGTAGTTTCTTTTGAGTGGCAGTGAGAAGTCATGAAAAGGACTGTGAGTGGGTGTAGGGAATCCAACATACAAGAACCTACTAAGAGAGACATGCAGAGACCTTTACGAATGCTGGGCTGAGTGGCACAGTGAATTGAAGGGCAGAGTTCAGTGCTGGCAGGCTTCCTGGGGTCGTAGCAGTCCTTATCTATGTGCAAATAGAGTGAGAGGGATTCTCCATATTCAGTCAAGCCAAGAAAGTCTGTGCCTCTAGGTAAGATAGGTCAAATTGAGGAGCGTGCAGCATTCCTGGGCCGGTTTTATAGCAATATATTGTTATTTCTGTTTAACAAAATGTATGATTTTTCCATGTTATGTGGGCTCCGTTTACAAAGTGTGTTTTCGTAGAAGACAGGCTTGTTACTTCTAGTAATTCAAGGCTACCGTCCAGCATTGCTGGCCGGTTGGCAACAAGTGTGTATGTAAAACTCATCATTTGAAGGTCTCTTTTATGTGTGCAAACACTCTAATCATATCCAAGCAATTTGTATCGCATAATGCAATTGTCTGAACAGCTTTGAATTTTGATATTGGATAAAAACCAAAAGGCTTGAAAACAAATCAGCGTGTGTTCTCATTGTATGACTACTTTTTATTAGCACATAGACTGGGATCCAACAGGAGATAGGCTTATTTTACCATAGGTGGTAATTGATTTTACCACATGTGGTAAAATATGAAGTAGATTTGTGTTTTTCGGAGTGCCATACGTGTGTGTAAACAATTATTTGTTTATGTTATGATCTAAATAGTTTACTTTTCTGCCATAAGGGCATACAGCAGCATTGTGCATAACATGCTGTGAGGTAGAATAATAATTATTGTTACCCCAATGAGTGTACCAAGTCCAGTACCTTGTGCAGAGAGTGACCTTGGTAGTAAAAACTGTTGTTAGTCTATATTCTGAGGAGAGTCTTATCACTGTAAAAGGGAGCATACCAACACATTATCACAAGAGATACTATACCACAGTAAAATACCACTCTTTACCACCATAATAAAATACCAAAAGATTAGGTGTAACTCCTCCAGAAAATATATCTAACAGTCTGGTAGGAAAAAGCAAAAAGAAGATATCTTGAGTACATCCCTGAACCTCTCACTGCAGACACCGATGTCAACGCTTCCTCTAGAGAGGTGCTCACTGATATGCAGTTCTCTGTCCCCTCTCCAGATCAATGGACCCCCCCATCTCATTTTCACTCTCTCTCAGCTTCCTCATCCTCTACCATTAACGGTGGCACCAAGTGTGAAGTCTTCTTGGCTGGCTTCTCATTCCCACATTGCTTCATTAATGTCTATCACACATCACTATCCTTGTTCAGGGTCCACAACCCAACCTCCTTCTCTTTGACTGGATCCTCCCTTCCGTCATTAACTTTCTTCCTTTTCCTGCATCTCCCCCTTCTCCTCTCTCCCTCCTCTGACTGGTGTACCACGCCCCTGTATACCACCTCAGAAAACCTTTAAAGGCACAGACCTCCTCCACCTGGCGAATCTGAACACTCGTTCAGCCAACACTCTACCGACATCTGCCTCCTTCTTGAAGACATTGACCTCAACATTCTCATTCGTACTGAGACATGGTTCAATGCCAGCTCAGTCACTGCTTTTGACTCCTTCCTTCCTGACAGCTTCAAGATCATCTCCAAGCCTCAATCTCGCTGCCCTGGCAGGGGAGTGAGGGGTTGCTTAAACTTCCCTGATTGGGTTCCTGCTTCTTTCTTACCCATCCAGCTCTACTCTTCCTTTGAGAGCCTGGTTTGCAAGCCCTCCAAAGTGGTGCCATTCTGTCTGAGTACCACAGGGGGTGTGGGAGGGGGTTTCTGGTGTGATTGGCCCAAGTGGTGAGCCACCCCGCTCACCACTTAGCGTGGTTTGATTGACAGCTAGGCTGAATGAATGGGGGTTTTCTGCATAAAAGCATGGCTTTTGGGACTGGATCTTCAGAAGTCACCACAGGACCTAAGAAACCAACTCGGTACCAACACTTTTATGAAGCAAATGCAAGACCAGTAAGGCAGGGTCTACTGTAGATCACAAAGTTCAGAGGCCAGGCCCACTCGGAGAGAGGCAAGGCGATATGTCCCAAAAAGTATCACAGTAGAAGTGCACTTTGAGTCTTTGTAGCAAATTGTCACAGAAAGCTTGGTCCAGTTTAGAACAAATAGTTAAGAAGGTCTGGAGGCGACGCAATGGAAAGGTAAGGATTTAAGACACCTCACGCTAACCGTCACAAGGGCAGCCAGGCGGACACAGTACCTTGTAAGTGAAGAGACAGCTCCGGCGAGGGCAGTTGTTCCTGGTGGTGGATGCAAGTCGGGGCTTTGCCAAGAGATGAGATGGTCTCGTCGTCGAAGGAAAGTTGAAGATCGTTGCACCACCAGGGAAGAGACCAGCCGCGGAGTGCTCCGTCACAAGGCACCACCTTTTGGTTGCGGTACGGGCTAGTGGCTATCCGGTTGCTGGGGTGCTCAGCACGAGCAATTCGACCACTACACCCTGGAAGCGAAGAAAAAGCAAAGGGACTGGTTGTTCCCACCAGTCAGGGGAAGAAGACTCTCCAGCAGGGTGATCTCCTCTGTCGTTGGGAAGTGGTGAGTCGGTTCAGCAGGGCTCCACCGGAGGTGTCGTCGTTGCAGGTCGGCTCAGCTTTACCCTTGTCGGATTCTTAGGTCCTGTGGCGACTTCTGAAGATCCAGTCCCAAAAGCCCTGCTTTTATGCAGAAAACCCCCATTCATTCAGCCTAGCTGTCAATCAAACCACGCTAAGTGGTGAGCGGGGTGGCTCACCATTTGGGCCAATCACACCAGAGTGCGAATTGAGTTGGCAAGGCAACTCAGTCCAGGGTGCCTAAACCCCCTCCCACACCCCCTGTGGTACCAGACAGAATGGCAAAACTTTGGAGGGCTTCTGTGCAGAAGCCCGCCAAAAGTGAAACAAAGGGCTCAACCTTTGGTTCGGAGTTACAGAGGCGAACACATACGCCATTTTAAAAACCGAGTTCTGGCAGAAAATACCAACCGGTGGATTAATTTAAGATAAATAAACTGGCGGTATGTTAGAGACTAACGTGAAAAGGTATTAGCCTCCAACAATGGGAAGAATCCCATAGCAATATATTCGGGGTCGAATATAAAAAGTAGTTTCCACTGCCACCAGCCAAAACTCGATGAGGGGGGACTGGACAGTGCCCCCTCGAACAACAGACCCAGGGGTAATCGAATTACCCCTACCAGTACGTCCACAATAGGATGGTTTGTACGGGTTCTGTTGGTAAATTTAGGTCTAGTAAAGCCAATGGTGACTTTACATGCCCTGGGAGACAGTAGTCAGTCCCAGTCTATGGTGGGGGTCACCTGGGACACCCCAGTGTTACGGCACAGAGGGTGCGGTGTAACACACAAAGCAAAACACATGAGGCCATATGGAGTAAAAGACCCCATAGCCCATCGAACACATTGACATTCATAGCAATTTACCACAAATCATGTCCAAGAGTGGGAGAAAAGAGTCTCACTCTTGGCAGGATGAAAAAAAAAAACTCCAGGAATCCAGCAAAGCTGCTGGGGGACTCACTAGGTTAGAAAATTCAGCCTAAACATAGAATTCTCCCTAACACTCGCCCCCACCAGACTAAGGGACAGGAGGATTTAATCCACTCCTGGATGAATCTCATACCTCTAGTCGATGACATACATCCTAGAGAGACCATCAGCATTTTGGTGGTGACACCCTGACCTGTCCTCAATGGTGAAATCAAACCCTTGCAGGCAGATTGACCATCTCAGTAGTTTTGGGTTTTCCCCTTTCATTTGCATTAACCATCTCAAGGGTTGGTGGTCAGTCTGAATGACAAAAGTAGAACCATACAAGTATGGCCTAAACTTCTTCAGCGCCCACACGATAGCAAAGCATTCTCTTTCGATTGTCGCCCACCTTGTTTCAGGATCCTTCAGCTTGTGGCTGATGAAACAAACGGGGTGCTCCCTAGCTTTCCCATCCAGTTGACTGAGTACTGCACCTATTCCTACATTTGAAGCATCTGTCTGCACAATGAAAGTTTGGTGGTAATCAGGAGCTCTGAGTACTGGGGCTTGGCAAAGAGCCTTTTTCAGGTTTTCAAAAGCCTTATTGCACTCCTCATTCCATCTAACCTTTTTAGGGAATTTTGTAGAGGAGATGACATTCAGATGAGAAGCTATGGTCCCATAATTCTCAATGAAATTCCTGTAATACCCGGTGAGACCTAAGAAGGCTCTCACCTGGGTCTGAGTAGTAGGTGTTGTCCAATTTTGCACAGCTTCAATCTTTCTGAGCAAAGGCCGTATTTCTCCACCTCCTACCTCATGTCCAAGATAGACTACCTTACTCTGTGCAATTTGGCATTTACTCGCCTTTATGGTCAGATTGGCTCGTCCAAGAGCCTGCAAAACATCTCTCAGGTAGGTTACATGTTCTTCCCAGGAATTGCTGAACACTGCTATGTCATCCAAGGATGCCATGCAGAAGTCCTCCATCCCATTAAGAACCTGGTTTACCATCCGTTGAAATGTAGCAGGTGCATTTTTCAATCTGAAAGGCATTACCTTAAACTGGTATAAGCCAACTGGGGTAGAAAATCAGTTTTCTCCTTGGCATGGTCTGTCAGGGCTATTTGCCAATAGCCTGATGTCAAGTCAAATGTGCTGAGGAACTTGGCTGAACCAAGTCTATCCACCAACTTATCTGTTCTTTGCAAAGGGTGGGCATCAGTCTTGGTGACTGCATTAAGAGCTCTATAATCCACGCAGAATCTAAGTTCTTTAGATCCTGCCTTTGGTACTAACACAACTGGGCTAGACCATGGACTAGTAGAGGGCTCTATTATCCCGAGATCAAGCATCTTGCTGACCTCACCTTTGATGTGGGTTCGTACATTTTCTGACATTCTGTATCCTCTGCTTTTGACTGGCAGACAGTCACCAGTGAGTATGTCATGCTGGCCCCAAGGGGTCAAGCCTGGTGAAAGTGAGAACAGAGAGGCAAACTGATTCAACATAGATTTGCACTCTTCTTGTTGCTCAGGTGTCAGATTTGAAGAGAGATTTACTCCTTCAATTTTTTCATCTAAAGGTAAGCCTCTGAGGAGATCCGGAAGAGCTTCACTCCCTTCTTCTTCCTCTGATGATGCTAGAAGCAACGCTCCTACATCAGGTCTGGAGACATACGCTTTGAGTCTGTTGGTGTGGAAGACTGTCAGAGCCTCCTTGGGATTGCCCAAGTCCACCAGATAGTTGACCTCTCCGAGTTTACCCACAACTCTGAAGGGTCCCATCCATTTGTCTTGCAAGGCCCTCTGCCTTGTTGGGATCATAACCAGAACTAGCTGGTCTTGAGTGAACTCAACCATGTTAGCCTTTTGATCATGCCAGTGCTTGACCAAAGCTTGTCCATCTTTCAAGTTATCGCTTGCTTCTGCCATCATGTGCGACATTCTCCTCCGGAGACCTATCACGTAGTCAGTCACTCTGACTGGCTTGGGGGAAAGAACACTCTCCAACCCCTCCTTAATCAGGGCCAATGGACCTCTGACGGGATGACCATAGAGAAGCTCAAAGGGATAATAACCTACTCCCTCCTGAGGGACTTCTCTATAAGCAAATAGAAGGCATGGCAGTAGAAGGTCCCACTTTCGTTTAAGGGGTTCCTCTAAAGCACCTATCATGCTCTTCATGGTTCGGTTGAACCTTTCTACCAACCCATTGGTTTGTGGGTGGTAAGCTGTTGAGAACTTGTAAGTAACTCCAGAGGTTTTCCACATGGCTTTCATGTAGTGGGACATGAAGTGTGACGCCCCCTGTCAGAGATTACTTCCTTAGGAAACCCGACCCTGGTAAAAATACCAAGGAGGGCCTTAGCCACAGCCGGAGCCGTAACAGTCCTCATAGGAATTGACTCAGGATACCTAGTAGCATGGTCTACTACAACAAGTATAAACCTGTTGCCTGAGGAGGTTGGAGGATCAAGGGGACCAACAATGTCAATCCCTACTCTCTCAAATGGGACTCCCACACTGGGAGAGGCACTAAAGGTGCCACATTCTTGGAGCCAACCTTACCAGAGGTCTGGCAGGTGTGGCAGCTCCTGCAGTGTTTTTCTACTTCGGCCCCCATCTTCGGCCAATAAAAGTAGAGAGAGAGCCTTTCCATAGTCTTCTTGAAACTCAAGTGACCAGCCAAAGGAATCTTGTGGGCTAACTGCAAGAACTGTTGTCTGTTCTCTTGGGGTAATACAAGTCGTTTGTAGTCTCCAGGTGCAGACTCAGTCGGTTCACTTTAGAAGAGGCCATCTTCCCAGTGCAACCTATATTTCCCAGGCTCTTGCCCTTCAGCCTGAGCTTCTGCCTGGTGGCGAAAACCTTCCAGAGTTGGACATTCTCTCTGTCCCTTACTGAAGTCTGCCCTGTTGGGTCCACCTTCTGCCAGTAAAGACTGCAGCTCAGGATGGTCAACAGGATCCAGATCTCCAATGAGTTCCTGGCCTTCCATTAGCTCTTCCTCAGAGTCTAATTTTACCACACAGGGTTCTACCACCCTCTCAGCCTCAGCGGGAGGGGGAGTTACGGGTGTAACTTTGGACAACGCGGGGAAGTCCTTGTTGGCTGCACTGACATGCTGGCTGCTGGTTTTGGTATAGAAGTCTTAGGTTTTCCTTTCGCTTCTGATTTCTTTGAGACAGCAGCTGCCACTTCCAGTGGAGCAGGAGTGATATCTTTGTTCATCATCTCCTGGTGAGTACCTCTCATGGTTCTCTCCCTTGCAGGTCTGGTTAGCACCTGTAGCCGTTTACTAGGAGGTCTGGGGGTATGAGAAACAACTCTGAGAGTTTTTAAATCGTTACCCAACAGAACTCGTCCTGGTACCTCACTCTGTATGCTGACAGGTATCTTCACAGTCATGTCGTTACACTGGATGAGAACTGGTAATTGGGGAAGCATCTGCACAGGCCCTCCAGCTAACTTGGTGAGGCGTCTGGGTGCCTTAGCAACATCCTCAGCCTGAAAAAAAGATTTATCCACCACAGTTATGCTGGCCCCAGTGTCCCTAATGGCAGGAGTCTCCTGACCATTCGCCTGGACACTGTCCTTATAATACTCTTTAGTATTATCTGGGATAGAATTATAGACCTCTAAATTCTGTTGTTCCCACAAACCCATAGACACTAAAGAAACACTGGCTGAGACTCCAGTGGGTTCATCAGCCAGCAGTAGAAAGTTTCCACTTGCCATTTGGACTTCATCCTCTGGAGTGAAGGCTAAGGAGACAAGCTGGACCCCTGAAGATTTACCCTTGCATCTGGGATCTCCTTTCACATGGCCACAAACAAAGCATTTACCGAATGCTTTCTGGAATGGTGGCTTGTTCTGGCCTCCCTCTGGTTTTGCACCAGAAGGTACATTATTCTGCTGTGGTTTTCCTTGTGGTTTACCCTTCTGGTTTTGTTTGAGGCCCTCTTTGGAATGTGAGTTATTAGAATTCTCTTTTGAGTCTTTTTTAGGCTGTTTTCCCTCATCCTTTTTCTGAGTTGCCCCAGAATCCTTATGAGTAGCCCTGTTGGCAACCCACAAGTCAGCAGCCTTAGTTAACGTCCTGGAATCCAATTCCTTCGAATCAGCCAAGTGCTGTCTGAGCTCCGGAGAACAGGCATCATAAATAGACTCCAACATAAAAATATTCTTCATACCCTCATAAGTGTTCACTTTGTAACCCTTAATCCATCCCTCTAAGTTTTTCAACCCTTCACTCACCCAGGTAGCCCAAGGGGTACCATCATGCTTTTTGAGGGTTCTAAACCTCTTAAGATACTGGGAAGGGGTCTTCCCGAATCTAGCTATCAAAGCTAGTTTCACACTTTCGTAATCCTTCTTATCCACCTCCCCCAACTCCATTACCACATCAGTCGCAACAGAGGGAAGCCTAGAGAACAACCAGGGAAGTAACTCATTCCCTGTGATGTCCTGGAGCCCATGATTATATTCAAATAGTTTCAACCAATCCAACACATCCAATCTAGGTTCATACATACCCACTAATTCCTTAGGCATCCGGGGTCTTTTGGGACTGGAACTTCTAGAGGAACCAGAGGAGAGAGAAGCATTTTCCACAGACAACTTTTTCATTTCCAACTCATGATTAAGTTCTATTTCTCTGAGTCTTAACTCAGCTTGCTTCTGCTCAGCTTGGGCATTCATTCTTCGGAACTCTGGCTCTTGGTTTCTTTCAGATTGGGCTAAAAACTGTTTGTACTCTAATTCGAGCTTCATTTTTTAAGTTCAAAATAAGCAGGGTTACATGTGGGACCTGGTATGGGCCCCGTAGGTACAGTAGGTAAGGCAGACAGAGGCTCAGAGTGGCTAACTTCATTAGGTTCACTTTCCTCTTCTGACTCATTATCAAGACTTTGATTCAGATCAATACCATCACTGTTTTCGACATTTGCTGGAGAAGTTGGTTCCTCTGAACCAGTACCCAGACTTTGGTTTTCCAGCAATCTCGCTATCAGTTCTACTTTCTTGCCTCTTACAGAAAGATTCTCTTGTCTACAGAGAGCTCTCAAACTCTCGGTATTTTCACCTGACAAGGAGTCTTGGCTGTAAACTTCCATAGTAGACATGTTTTTTGAAAGTTGCTTTTTAGTGCTAAGCCTTGTGGTTAGTTATCCTAAAGTGTTGAAAAGCACTCTAAACTGTAAACTCGATACAAATCCCACCGCTGTACACCAGTGTTAGGCAGAAACCTGTGCAGTTCCCTTTGGGACCACTGCAAAAGATTTAGGACTACAGGTGTTTGGCAGTAAACCCACTTGTTAGCAGTCTGTACCACACAGATTCACTTGGTAGCTGGGCTGAGCAGTCAGACTTCCCTCAAGAAGAGTTAGGCAGTATGTGGAGTATACAAGATAGGGCAATTTACACAGTAGAACAAGCAGACACTGAACAGAGCTTTGGTGTAAAGATATATCATTATTTATTTATAAAAACACATCTATGAAAAACACACTGGCACTAATACGGCAAACAACTTCAATCACAATTACTATAAGTATACCAATCCCCTAACAATATTTCGACAAGTCTAGGTTCAACGGCACCACTTATTTGCAGACAGAGGTGAATGCTTTAACCTAGATGTCACTCTAATATTCGTTACAATGGGAGAGAAAAGGCAGGGTATGAAACCAACTCGGTACCAACACTTTTACGAAGCAAATGCAAGGCAAGTAAGGCAGGGTCTACTGTAGATCACAAAGTTCAGAGGCCAGGCCCACTCGGAGAGAGGAAAGGCGATGTGTCCCAAAAAGTATCACAGTGGAAATGCACTTCGAGTCTTTGTAGCAAATTGTCACAGAAAGGTTGGACCAGTTTAGAACAAAAAGTAAAGAAGGTCTGGAGGCGACCCAATGGAAAGGTAAGGATTTAAGACACCTCACGCTAACCGTCACAAGGGCAAACAGGCGGACACAGTACCTTGTAAGTGAAGAGACAGCTCCGGCGGGGGCAGTTGTTCCTGGTGGTGGATGCAAGTCGGGGCTTTGCCAAGAGATGAGATGGTCTCGTCGTCGAAGGAAAGTTGAAGATCATTGCACCACAAGGGAAGAGACCAGCCGCGGAGTGCTCTGTCACAAGGCACCACCTTTTGGTCACGGTACGGGCTAGTGGCTATCCGGTTGCTGGGGTGCTCAGCACGGGCAATTCGACCACTACGCCCTGGAAGCGAAGAAAAAGCAAAGGGACTGGTTGTTCCCACCAGTCAGGGGAAGAAGACTCTCCAGCAGGGAGATCTCCTCTGTCGTTGGGAAGTGGTGAGTCGGTTCAGCAGGGCTCCACCGGAGGTGTCGTCGTTGCAGGTCGGCTCAGCTTTACCCTTGTCAGATTCTTAGGTCCTGTGGCGACTTCTGAAGATCCAGTCCGAAAAGCCCTGCTTTTATGCAGAAAACCCCCATTCATTCAGCCTAGCTGTCAATCAAACCACGCTAAGTGGTGAGCGGGGGGGCTCACCATTTGGGCCAATCACACCAGAGTGTGACTTGAGTTGGCAAGGCAACTCAGTCCAGGGTGCCTAAACCCCCTCCCACACCCCCTGTGGTACCCAGACAGAATGGCACCACTTTGGAGGGCTTCTGTGCAGAAGCCCGCCAAAAGTGGAACAAAGGGCTCAACCTTTGGTTCGGAGTTACAGAGGCGAACACATACGCCATTTTAAAAACCGAGTTCTGGCAGAAAATACCAACCGGTGGATTTATTTAAGATAAATAAACCGGCGGTATGTTAGAGACTAACGTGAAAAGGTATTAGCCTCCAACAATGGGAAGAATCCCATAGGAATATATTCGGGGTTGAATATAAAAAGTAGTTTCCACTGCCACCAGCCAAAACTCGACGAGGGGGGATGGGACAGTGCCCCCTCGAACAACAGACCCAGGGGTAATCGAATTACCCCTACCAGTACGTCCACAATAGGATGGTTTGTACGGGTTCTGTTAGTAAATTTAGGTCTAGTAAAGCCAATGGTGACTTTACATGCCCTGGGAGACAGTATTCAGTCCCAGGGTATGGAGTCTATGGTGGGGGTCACCTGGGACACCCCAGTGTTACGGCACGGAGGGTGCTGTGTAACACACAAAGCAAAACACATGAGTCCCTATGGAGTTAAAGACCCAATAGCCCATCGAACACATTGACATTCAAAGCAATTTACCACAAATCATGTCCAAGAGTTGGTGAAAAGCGTCTCACTCTTGGCAGGATGAAAAAAACAAACTCCAGGAATCCAGCAAAGCTGCTGGGGGACTCACTAGGTTACGAAATTCAGCCTAAACAGAGAATTCTCCCTAACACACTTCAACACCAAAACTCAGGACATCCTGATCAACCTTGCTACACACACTCACATACCATCACTCCCCCTTAATGCCCTTGTCACGCACCCTACTCCTTCCTCCCTCTCTTGTTTCTCCCCTGTCACACTTGAAGAAGTTATCAGAGTTGTCCACTCCATTAAGGTCTCTTCTAAACAGGATTCCCCTTGCTCATCCAGGACCATCAAGGATAACATTCACTCTCTTCCCCTGCACTTGCTGATTTCTGCAATCACTCTTGTTACACTGGATCTTTCCCCTTCTCCCTAAAGGACCCGAGTGCTGACTTCAGCAGACCCTACCTGTCCTGCCAACTAACACCCTAGTCCATCACCCACTTCCAAGGGAAGTTGCTAGAGAATGTGGCATTGCCCCAACTCAACTCACACACCAAGCTTGTTGGTGGTCTCCCCAACCATCAATCTGGATTCCGAGCATCCAGAGACACAGAAACTGCTCTTCTGAACATCAGTGAAGAATTGCTTGCATCTCTGGACTGCAACTCCCCAGCTGTCCTCATCCTTCTCTATCTCTCCTCTGCCTTCATCACAGTCAACCATACAATCCTCATACAAAGGTTCCAAGATACCCTTGGTATCTCAGAACAGGCACTGGACCGGTTGACATCCTTCCCTACTGACCACTCTTCCCAAGTCATTCCGGGACACCTTCTCCTATTCTACTTAATTCTCTACCTGTAGTGTCCCCCAGGGTTATATCATCTCCCCTTGGCTCTTTGACATCTACATTGCTCTGCCTGCATGCCTCGTCTCCTCCTTCTCCTCCAACTTCTAGTGTTACGCAGATGACACACAGCTCTCTTTCAAAGTTCCTGCTTACCCTCTTGCACCGTCCATCATCCCTGCCTGCTCTTCGTCCATTCAGTCCTGGTGCACCTCCAATGATCTCTGCCTCAATGCCTGTAAAACTGAGATCCTTCCCAGCTGGACTCCTGCTCCCAACTTCTTCCATTATCTCTGGCCTTCCTCCTTGGGCTCTCGCCCTACTCCCTCTTTTGATGCCAAAAACCTTGGAGTCATTTTCGACTCTTCTCACTCCATCCCCCCTAACACTCAAGACATTGCTAAGAAGTCCCACTTTTATCTCTTCCTTCTCAACGGAATTATACAATTTCTCACTTCTCAATGTTACCCGAGCCCTGGTTCTCTCTAGGCTTGGCTTTTGCCATAGACTCCTCCTCAATCTAACTTCTTCCACTCTCTGACCCCTCCAGCTAATCCAAATTAGGAAAGCAAAATGTATCCTCGGCCTTAAGCCTAAAGACAGCTTCTCTCCTGCCCTAAAATGTTTTCACTGGCTCCGGTTGCTGCAAAGATTAATTTAAACTCCCTCTGCATCATACACAAGGAGGTCTGGGCCCGGGGACCACACTATCTTCTACTTTACCATACTCAATACTCTCCCTCGAGACCACTATGTTCCTCTGGCACCAACTCTTTGTTTGTAAAGCGTTTCGCTAAATAGACGGTAGGTGGTTGTTTGCTTTCCTCAGCTGGGTCCATCCCCTATTGAACAACCTTCCCCTCCCTCCGCGCCTTGCGCAGGACTTCCTTAAATTCTGGAATCTTCTTAAGACGTTCCTCTTTAGCTCTGCCTTCCCTTCCACTCTCCTCTGCTAATCCCACAGTTGCTATGATTGGTGTCGAGGGTCTTTATGCATCCTCGGGCCCCTGACCTCCAACACTCAATCAGCCAAACTCCTGTCTACCCTCAGCATTTGCATTTGCACACCCTCCACCCTGGAGGTTCGCACTTACACCTAACGTGGCTCTGGCCATGTAGAACTCAAGAATCATAGCACTTCATCTGTGGCTCACCCATGAGCTTGGACTCCACAGCACTTACGCCCCATGCCCTCTTACTTGCTGCACTTGCACATTCTGAATACTCACAGGGCATAGTATCTTCGTCCTTTTTCCTTTTTCCTCCCACTGCTCTTAAATATTGTGTTTTGTAATGTGTTTCACTCCCTTGTTCCCTCCCTTCGCCCTGTGGGTGCGTTGAAACAGGATTTTACTTCCTGTATAAGTGCCTAACAAGCAAACGATGAGTAAATAAATAAATAGCAGACTCATTCTGGAGACATGATATAAAAGAATGTATTTGTATTTATTTTTTTAAAAAGATGTTCACAATGCTCCCTATTTGGTAGGTTCATTCCAAAATGCCTGTAAGTCTATATCACAGAACTTTTCTTTGACAAATTGAAACCATGGGAGAGACTTTCACCCATGCATCTGGAGAACTTCCCAGAAAACCCTCTATATATGAAATCAGAGAGTCAGTGTTCCAAACTTTAAGCCAGTATAACAAGGGTTTAACCTAATCTCATATTTAACCTCAGTTATACCTAATTCTAGAGCAATGGGTGAGGAAAGAGCACTGCATGGTAGACCCATTAAGCACTTTATAAATGTGTTCTTTTTCACCCGAATTTTAGTTCATGGTATACATCCCCATAATTCTTCCCCAAAGGTTATAGCTGGGATGGCTTGGGCTTTGTATACAGTCATTGCATGCAAGAGTGTTTTACCCCCAAAACTAGACAAATAGCTTGCTACAGCACCACCTTGCGTGGTTGCTCATATGTTGCTCTTACCTATTTTGGTCGACCAACTTAAATTACTAGAAAGCGAGACTCCCAAATACTCAAAAGCAGAAACAAGTTCCAAAACCTTGCTGTATCGGAAAACGTTTTGTGCAGAGCTTTGTTTGCAAGCCCATGGTTAACATACTATATTTTTTGGGATTTGAGATGCTAATTGGTAATCCCTTGGCATTGCATGTATCAGAAAAAAAGGCAATTGATGTAGTAAGCCAGATGGAGTTTTTGAAATGAGTACAGCACCATCTGCAAACAATAAGAGACTCCACGTGTTTTGCCTAAGGACTATGTGTCTGCTGATAAGTTGTTCATAGTAATGGCAATGTCATTCATATATGAAAGGTGACAGCGGGGGTGTGGGGTAACACACAACTCTGCATCACTTGCACGTTGATGTTTAAGTGGTCAGAGCATTCCCCAACTGGGATTCATCTTATTGTATGGTATGGTATGGCAATGTTTAATTATAAAGTGCCGATAAACAAGGCAAGCGTTTCAAAGCACTCAAGGAGGGAGGGAGCAAGGGGAAAAACAGAGACCTTGACATTCTGAAATGATAATAGTCTGCCAGGCAGAGTAAGTGCATGTAATACAGTGGGGCTAACAGCAAATAGGTATGACAACGATTCTGCAGTTTTTCCAAGTACATTCACCACCATGAGGGAAGAGAAGACAGGGGGAACAGACAGACAATCTTCGGCATGGTGCATTCGGATCACGCAAGTGCACAGATGGTTACAAGGGAGGGGGAGTAGGAGGACAGTGGACATTCCCTGGGGGGGTGGTCCAAGTTCACCCAGTCAGTGGAGGCTTGGGTACCTGCAGAGAGATGCCACTCTCTAGGGTCATTGATGAAGTGCAGTGATGATGAGGTGAGTGCAGGGCCCGGAGGCAAGTGCGAGAGGACTGTCGGGGGTGCCAGGGACCTGTGAGACTCTGAGGTACATCCGGCGGTAAATCAGCAAGGAAAAGAGCAGGGAGATAGGTTAGCAGGGTAGAGGAAGCGAGAAGGAAGAGGATAAGAGGAAAGTCTTGCAGAGTTTCCAGAATTTAAGGAGATCATGGTCAAGACAGAGAGCAACAGGTAAGCTATTCCAGATGGAGGACCCTGCTGAGGATAAAGATCTCCTTGGAGAACCGTCTCACTCATAGAAGGTTGGAGATAGATGAGCGCCGGGCTCAGGGGTGACAGCATTTAGTTTGGCATTGTTGCAGATAGGTAGGTCCCAGGCCCAAGAAAGCCTTGTGGACAATGCAGAGGGTCTTGAACTTTATCCTTGCAGCCATGGGGAGCCAGTGGAGAGATTACAGTGCCAGAGAGATGAGGTCCCTGGGCTTGAGGCCAAGGATAAGTCTTGCAGCTCTGTTCTGGATGAGTTGCAGAGGGTGTAGAGCAGAAGCAGGGAGGTTGAGAAAGAGGCTGTTGCAGTAGACCAGCCTAGAGAGAACCAGGGCTCTGGAGACAGTGAGCCGCTGGGGGAAAGTGAGAAAGGGTAGAGTACCTCTGAGGAGGTGTAGCTGATAGTTATACTTTTTAGAGATGTCCAAAATATGAGGGGAGAAGGAGAGAGCGGAGTAGAAGATGACCCCAAGATGTTCAGCCTCGCAAGCGGGTGCAGCCGCAGGGCCAAGAGAGCCCGGCCAGAGTGAAAGTAGGAACCCGGGAGCAGCAGTCCCAATGCGAACAATCTCACTCTTAATGGTGTTGAGGCAGAGGTTGTTTGCAGCACACCAAGACTGAATAGCGGACAAACAGTTTGTTTGTGTGTTTGTTGTATTTGCTTATATAGCGCACTGAACCCAAGAGTATATGGGCACTTTTACTTAGGTACATAGTTACAAAGATACAATAATATACAGGTATATGGTTATAATAAGAAAATACAATGTAAGTAGACAGAGAATGTACAGAAATATACAAATATACACAAAAAGCAAAGAAAGTACGACCAGTTTCAGGTTCAGGACATAGATTAGGTAGCAAGATGTGTTAGGTCATGGAGACCTGACAGTCAGATACGAGCGGCGAAGAGTAGGTGGATGAGGGTAGCCTGAATGATAGTTGCGTGTCATCTGCATAACACTGGAAGTTAGAGGAGAAAGTGGCAATCACACGTGCCACGGCAGCCATATAGACATTGAAGAACCAGGGGGATAGGTTAGACCTTTGGAGGACACCGCAGATTGAAAGAGCAATAGTCGAGAGAAAGGCTCTGAGTTCCACCTGGGATGGGCGGTCGGAAAGAAAGGAGGTAAACCATGCCAGAGCCTGACTTGTGATTACCATGGTATCACAGAGAGACGTGCAATCAGGATGTTGTGGTTCACCATGTCAAAGGCAGCGGAGAGGTAATGGAGAATGAGGACAGAGGGAGTGTTAGTGTAAAGATTTCAGAGCAGGTCTTCCAGGTGTTCAGAAGAGCAGTTTCCGTGCATCTGGATGCTCTAAAGCCAGGCTGATGGTTGTGGAAACAACCAATAGATTAAGTGTGGAGGGTCAGCTGAGAGCTAGCCATCTTCTCCAGGAATTGGCCCAGGAAAAGAGTGATAGGGCTAAGGCAATAGTTTGCCGGAATGGAGGGGTCAGCAGAGGGTTTCCTGAGTAGAGGGTGAACAAAGGAGTGCTTAAGAGCAGTAGGGAAAACTCCAGTGGCAAAAAAGAGATTGGTAAAGAGAGATTGCAGAGGTCAGCCAAGGCTGGAGCGAGGGAGTCAATGTTGTTTGAGGTCCGCCTGTTTGGATGAAGCCTTCATAGATCAGACTTGACTGGCAACCTCATCAGGTGTGATGTGTGAGAGAGAGAGGGGAAGTGGAGAGGGGCCAAGGGAGGCTCCGATTTTGGTGTATGCTGTGGCATGGAAGAGAGGGAGGAAAGGATGTCTTGGGTTTTAGTGATGAAGTGTGCAGCCAGCGCCGAGCAAAGGTCCTGGGTGGGGGTGACAGAAGAAGAGGCTGCTGCAGCATTGGTCAGTTCCTTGCAGACTTTGAAAAGTTTGCCTGTGTTGCTGATGCCACAGAAATGCCATAATTATCCTGCCATAATTATTGGAATATAGAGATTGCATAGGATATCTCAAGTTTGTAGGAATATGAGGATCAGCAAGAGTTTGTTATAACATAGATTGTGGGACAGTGTCAAAGGCCGTCTGCAGATCATTAGAGGCCAAATACAAAGGTTGCCTTTTCAGTTAAACACACTTCTGAAGGGTAAGGAACAGCCTGAGAAACTGAGCTGTTTCCACATTAAATCGTGTCATCATCAAGTCAATATGGCATCACAATTTAACTGGTACCTTTGTTAGATTGATGAAATCAATAAAAGATGAAGATAACTTCAATGACGTGGCTTGAACCCACACTCCTTTGATCCTCTCTGCAGCTGGGACATTTGCTGGAACATTTTCAGAATATCACCACTGGCTAGCTATAGCACGAGACATACACCTTTTGCCATAGTGGTCTAGGCAAGTATGTGTAAAATTGGAGTAGCTCGCTTAGCAGTCGTAGCAGGATTCGCTGTCTGAATGTCAGTCAATGCTTACTACATTCTCTTGAAGTAGAGCCATTTCCTTAAAACCCCTTTATACTGCGGAGGGGCACGGAGTAGCTCAACTAGCAGTCACAGCAGTCTGAGTGGTCAGCGCTATGCCGAATACTGCCATTCCACAAGAATTGCACTATGATAGGAGTCAGCACAATATTCTACAGTAAGCACATTAAATCTCGCTGAATGAAAACACGAAAAGCGGTTGCAACCTTGAGTTAGATGTAACATAAGTGGCCACCAGAGGGAGACCGCAGAAGCTTGTCGATATTGGCCGGTAAAAGTTGGAGTCAGTGACTACAGGGTCTATTGCCTTTGAGCCGACCCTAGGTCACTGCCGGGAATACTATTGCACTCTTTGTACCGACGGTTCTGCCACAACGAGCTAGATAAACTGTTCAGTAAATTGCCAGAAACAAAACTGTTTAACCACTATAATGACTACCGCAGGAGAACCTAAGATGGGACTTAGTAGCGCAGCAGCAGGAAAGAAAGTCCTGGATCTTATGCCCAGTGAGAGTGTTCCAAAAGTACATAGCATGTCAGACCAACTGAATGATAATTTCACAAACAAAACAACATGTCCCATAACAATTGGGGGCTATTTTGGAACTGTGCAACTGGCAGAGGTGGTGAATGGCACTAAAGAGGCACAGGGGCTATTATTTATTATTTATTTTTTATTTATATAGCACCTTACGCCAAGGTGTATTATTGTTGGCTTATCGTAAGGGACCATTGGTGAGGCTCAAGGAAGCCGGTGCAAATACGATACAGAGCCCGGGGGTGCTAGCCTCACCACAACAATCTACAAAATTGGACAAACAAGTATTACTGCAGGGGAGTACTTTGGATACTCTCCAACCTCCTACATTGTCCCCTCTGCTATCTACCTCCTTTAACAATAACAACTCTTTGTAATAGAATGAGTGAAATTCATTGGAACGAGTGGAAAGGAACACAGTGTTAAATTCATGGTCTTCCTTTGGTAATGTGATCGGTACATGGCTGTCTGTTTCCCCAGATTTACAGAGCCTAGCATCAACCTCAAGCTGCACCAGTAGCTGAAAGTGATAGTGAGTGTACAAGTGAGTCTGACATACAACCAGGAACAACAAACACAGTGGGAACTTTGCCATCAAACAATTCACAACTTAAGTTGAGGGGCCGGGCGCAGATAACCTTGAATGCGATTGCAGCCTTGATCGACTCATTATTAATAATATTTACCACCCTGGCAATAGAACAGCATGAATATATTGAAATCCTAGCTAAGGTTGTGGATATTATTTTAATCGCCACCAAACAGACTCATTATCCCGACCCAGCAACTTTATTGGGGAATACAGAGATGCCAGCAAATACAACTGATAAAAAAACATTGAACCAGACAAGGGATTACGATAGTCTGGATGAAAGTAGACATTGTACCCTCGTTGACAATGCTGACCAAATGAAGTCAATATCAGGGTCTGAACAAATGTATATAGAATTCAATGATCTGACACTGTTAATTGAAGAGGTGGAGGTCTCATTGAATAGCTCATAAAATAAGGTAAAGTCCAAGGAAGGAGGGCAAAATAGAAAGAGGAAAATTCCCCTCTCGCCCGCGGCATGTAGCAAGGCAAACCATATCGAAAAAAACTGCAAGTCGGAAGATCAGATGATTTAAATAGACCAGAATCACCCAATGGGGGGAGTAGTTAAGTACTTGCAACAGACTGTGTGGTAGTATTGCAAGGTCTAAGGTGAACAAAGCCTACCGTTGTTTCTAACATACTGGCGGATGGCACTAAGCGACAAGCAGAACTGTGTGGCCCTTTGGAAAGATGGCTGCAGCCAAGACAATATCATAAATCATCAGAAACTGCTGCACTAATTTTACCATCTACAATGTTTTCAGGGAGGACATAGCGATTTGTGGGCAGGAGAGATGCATCAGCAATTGGAAAGCCCCCACACAGCGGACGCAAATGAGCAAAGTATGATTGAGTCCCCCAACATGTTTATGCAAAAGGAATACGATGATCAATGTGAAGAGTATAGGGCTGCTCAGCAAGGTAATGTTTAACTCTGCGGAGGGGGATTACATTTGAAGAGATCTGTCCTTTATCTACTAGTCCATTTCTGAATAGGAGCTCATAATTAACTTACTTCATTTTATAACAGCACTTAGAAATAGTAATAGAAAGGACATTGTTCAACTCACCCTTCCCGACATATATAGTACCATAAAATGGGTAATAGTGGAATTTACTACACCTGCCATTGCAACCTTGTTAAGTCTACATCAGAGAAACCTGCTGCAGATGGGGTATCAGCTCATAGTTTGCTGGAAGCAGAATGTTGGTCCCAGAATCAATTTTTAGGGAACAATGCATACACTTTCTGGCGCCTATGACAATTTTACATATTTCAATGTGTCACTCGTAGGCAAATTAGATCATGGTCGACAAATGGATCAGCATGTAGTTTGCAAAGCAGGGGTCCTTGCAGTCATTTCTGTAATACAAAACATTATTATGCATATAGCAGCACAGCATTGTTCAGATAGTGGGTTTTCTCAGTTTCTGCTTTTAGCACATATTACCCCAGTGGTACCTCATCTTGCAGTGCTTTGTTGTGAAGCGTGATTGTCTTTCTACCACGATGTACCTCAGTCATGCTTGTTGCATGTAGCCGGCTGCATCTATGGAAACATACATGATCACTGACACCAAATTCTATCTCATCCCTGTATAGCAGCACTATGATGTTTCCTTCTACCTTGACATGTACCGTAATACACAAATCTCACCAGCATTACTTCAAGGCAATTTTCCCTTTTACGTAATGGTTTGGTATCAAGGCAAATTGTCGCAGAAGTCCAATTGTTTTTATAGGACTCTATAAAATGTAGCAGGACAGGTTCTAATGAGAAGTATTAACACTTCTTTGCCAAGGGGCACAGCTCCTGTAAAGTGAAATGGATCCTTGAAATGAAAGCAATGATGGCTGTATTAACTGTTTTCAAACTAACGAGAAGGTTTAAAAATATTGCAACTAGGAAGGTGTGATAGTATTTGAAGGATGGACTTTTGTGTCTTAACTACTTCCTTTATGTTATTTTTAACAGGCACATCAGCTACGTCAAATGCATCTCTTCCGGTAATGAGGGCAGACATCTTTTCTGCCTATGCTATTTTCTATTCATATTTGACATGCATATTGACTGAAATGTTTACAGAGCTCAGACGAGCTGGTCCCATCCTGCCTTTGCATTCTCGAAAACTGGGCCAACAAAAAGAGTAATCCACAGCGAATTGATTCATGAGCTGGCCTTTGTTCTTATAAATACATCACCTCGCAGTGGATTACTTCATTTAATCTGCGTCCGTGTTGTTCTATCGACCCCCGCTGCCACAATAGGATGCTGCTCTGACTTCAGTGCTGTTGAATTTTCATGCAACAGACGTCATAGGAACACATAGGCCCTGATTCACAGAAGCGTTTCATAATGGAACAATCTCATTCGAAGAAACCCTCTGTGCATCAGGCACCTACTCTGCTAAATGTTATATGTTTTTGGGAGTGCTTGACATGTATAATTAAAAGTACCAAGTTCACAATGGTGTTCATGTTGATGGTGGTGGAGGGAAGCATACGGCATAATTTAAAGGTAGAGACTGACTCTGCCCAGCAAATAATGATCTGTGCCATTTTTGTGAATCTGCTGCACAGAGCTGGGGGTTAGAGCGTAAAGTCTACTTGGTCTAACCCTCATCATCTCTGTACTGAAAATGTGCATGAATCCCTGCTCACATTGAGTTTTCCTGGTGTATTCCCTATGGATTTCGACACTTTATTTCATGTGCAAAACTAGGGGGAATCCGTAAGGATTTACGTTAATCCCTTCCACCATTCACACACTTGTCGGGCCATGTCAATGGCGGTATCTGTTAAGGTGGGCATGCAGGCATTGGAACCCAGGCTCGCACTCATTTCTCAGCCTTATGTATGCCCTTTCGTTCAAATAATCAAAATAGAATGGTAAGTACCACCAAACTCTATGTGTTAATGGTCTAGTTCTCATTGTGAATTGCGTTTAGTTATTAGTAATTAATAGACCTGCAGTATATCTAATTTATATCATTCTGAGCCAGCTGGACCCATGTTGGACAGGACTTTCCAATGGACAACTTGAAGATTCAATAATGATTGCCTACTCATCTCAAAAGAGGCACTATGGTCTTTCCAGTTGTGGGTCGTTGATTTAGCTGCAACATGTCATTGCATTTGATAGTATCTACTTTCAGTTTGCCTGTACGAACTCATTTTAGGCAATAAGAGAAAATTCATGTAAAAGACAAGAAGATTCAGTGATATGCTCAGCATTGCACTTTGTGGTAAAGTGGGAATTAGAATTCTGGTTTCCTCTTTGTAGATTTGAGAGCATATCCAGTACACTGATCCCAGCATCATTGTCTCTCAAAACTTCCTATAATTTCAATATGGTACAAAACCTTTAGATTGGTGACATTTGAGTTGCAGTTACATATTTATGTACTAGGATTATATAAAAAATGTTATTTACATTGTTGTTACCTCACCACTTGTAAATCACAAATCTTTAGTTTGGCTAATGTAAAATGTTACCACATAGCATTAGAACATCCATATCAGCGGCTAATACTGTTAGTATTACATTTTAGCAACTGGGGGAGAGATGCTAGCCAATCAGATTTCTCAGAAAGTGGACATGAATCTAGGGTATCTTCACGTGTGCATCTGTAGTCCGCAGGCCCCTACCCCCCATATTCTTTTTGCCATCAACTCTGGGCCTTTCCTTTCCCAATTAACTTGTGCTCCCCTCCAATACATACCCAATACACATCCACACCAACCTCAACCCTGATCCCACTTACCTGACTTGCCACCCCTCCCTTCCCAGTTCTCATTCTCTGATTCCACACCCGGGCCACGCCCCATGGAAATAGACAAGGGACGAAGCCCCTTCATTATTTCCTGGAAGCCAGTATGTGTTATCATTTTTTTTCAATAGAAATAGTCAAATGCGTGAAGTATGTACCTCATTAACATGAGAAAAGGGCAAAACAGCTGTTGGCCTTCTGAAGAAGCCCCCGGGCGTTAATCATTGTCACCTACATATTTGGTGCCAGACAGGATTCCTAGCTGAGCCCTTCGGTATAGAAAAAAAAAAGGTCACATTTGGACTTAAAGCGGTATAAATTATTTATGCATGTGTTGTCTATAAAAATATTACTTCGGTAAAAGCAAACATGCAAACTATTTAAGATACACTTACATGTTTCAGCAAAGTTACGCAGAATACAATGAGCACAGGTGGACAATAGCAACCAGGCGGTAGTTAGGAATTGTTGTCATGTTCAGTACCATATTGTTTCCAAAATGGTGCCCCTGATCCTTAGTAACTGTACTACATGACTAGGCTGTTTGTATTTTGCATGGACGATTAATGGAGCACCTGTCCTGGCAGAGATCCCCACCACTTTGAGATATATTTTGAGAATAGTGCACAATGCCTCTCTGACTGAAAGCCATCGGTTCGCTTAAGATAGTTCAGTAGAAGTTCCGCTTATTTGCCAGATTTTAATGTTTCCCTTTGACCAGGAAGAAATTGAGAATCCAATATCACTTTAGTTACTTGTTATTAACCTATTCCAATTGTTAACCTCGTTTCTTAACTTGTTTATCTTCTTAAGTAACTACTAAAATATGCTTCATTTAATTGAATTGTATAACTTTAGAACACTGCTGGGACTGCTTATTGAAACTACCAATTATTATTATTAACCTATTCCAATTGTTAATCTCGTTGCCTAACTTGTTTACCTTTTTAAGCAACTACTCAAATATGTTTCATTTCATTGAATTTGATAACTTATGAAAACTGCTGTGACTTTGTATTTAAACTACCAATGCAAGTAAGTATTCCATGGCGTATTTTGCCTTATATTCTAAACACAAAATATTTTTTCTAATAACATTCCAAATGAATGCCTCCCACTTACTATTTGTAAGTGAATACAAACACTGGCAACAGACATTTCCATTAAAGGCACCCCATTTAAATCTTAATATCTCATCTTTTTTAAACGTCCTTATGCCCCATATGATTGCATGCAGTATGGCTACTGAATGAGCAGACAGTGAAATGGCGGATTTATTGAAAAAAGCACAACATAACACCTCAAATATATATCCAGATGTAAACCAATCCAGAAGCTATTAATTTACGGTACCCTTCCAACAAGATAGATGGCATAAACTAGCTGCAACCAAATATAGGTAACACTTTTCTGTTTGTCATTCAATAGTCAGATGTCTGACGTTGTTTAAGATGGACATCAATATACTCTCTATTTGGGTTCGACATCCTTCATTTAGTGGATGAATGTCACCTAACGTGTGTTTTATTATATAACCCTAATACTGCTTTTTACAAGATTTGTGACTAGTCTAGCATCTGCAAACAAATATAAGTACAATTGTTCCTCTCTTTTATGATTCAGAGGCATCAGAATGTCCTATATGATCCATTCTTCCTACCTTTATTACTGACTAGTACCCGGCGAGGGGTGTATTTGTATTTCGTATTTGTATTTCTTTATTTGTATAGCGCACCTGGCCCAAAGGCATCTGAGCGCATATCTTAGGTTACAGTGACATAACAATCATCAAGAACAGTAGATCAAACAGACAGAGTATAACATTCCAAAATACTTGAAAAAATGTACATTGTGTTTACATTGAGAGTACATGGACAATTACATTGAGAGTACTTGGTCATTGTAGTTGAATATAAGGCTGCGTGTGTGGCAGCCTCCCAGCCAATGGGGAGGCAAAGAATGAGGGTGTTACCAGATGGTAATCCTGATGGCCCTGGGCCGCCTTAGAGCTGGCGGCTGCCATCTCCCCTCAACAGGGAATCAGAAAAGTCTTTCTCTGGCCCCTGTCCCGATCCACAGAATTCCCTCCCTGCCCTCTCAACTCCACTTACCTCCTTTCCTGTCCATTTTGGGAGCAGATGCGCTGGGAGCACTTCTGTCCCCAGCGCGTCCGCTCCTGATCTGCGACAGACCATCATGGAAAGGACATCGACATTTCCAATGCGGACATTTATTTGTTTACATTTTCCCTATTTTTTTAATGGCTGCCATGGAAAAGGAGAAGAGACTACAGAGTCCCTTCTCCCTTTCCATCGTGGCCATTTTGTTTGTTTCCCTTGCTACACTTATTTTCAATGGCCGCCATGGAAAGGGAAACCTGGCTTTGTTTTCCCTTCCCCGGCAACCATATCTTTTACTTTGTTTTTTTTTTCTGTTCCGAAACACCAGAGCATTTCGGAACAGAAATAAATGTATTTAGTACTCCGGTCTTACGGGCCAGGGTACTAATAGCAATAAGCCCCTTGCGGGCGGGCATTACCACTTCAGGTAATGCCCTGGGGCCCTTGTTCACTCGAGCCTGTAACAAGTGAACACCTCTGCATCCATCAACACAAACTACACATATGTAAATATTTTAGTAGAGTACATTTGCAACTCTGTTACAAATGCATGTGAACAGGCTCCCTGCATAACCTACCGAATAATTGTACTTTCATTTGTCCCATATCCTCGCATGAAGTGGCAGTTATTTACAATGCTGTGTGCTTTCAAAGTATTATTTTAATGCCCACTTGTATAACAGCTGCAAACCACATATTTCAATTTTATCAGCACTCTCTCTGATGTTTTTGTACAGAAAATTCAAGTGCCAGATCCTATGTTAAGTGCCCAGAATGCACACAGAAAATGGAAACTGAAAGTATGTTATCAAAGCATGGCAAGTGCATACATTACAAAATTACAAAAATGCACCATTGGAAAGAAAGAAAATAAATGCATGTGTACATTGGCAACAGTGCTATCTGTAAATTTGAATAACTAACTGCAAAAACAGGCAAGTATTTCTGAACTTATATACCAAGCATCTACATGTAGGAAAGTTAATAAAATTCCACACGGTACCATTCTCCTTTCTAATCTGTACATTATTCTGTCCCTTTTTCTCATACTACTAGTACTCACACTAATCCATTTAAAAAACAAGTAGTGCAACAGTATCTCACACACTTGGAAAAGTGCAGCCCCATAGGGCACACTTATCACTACACCACTGGCCCCCATAGCAATGATGATTATGCTCCTAAGTCACCACTCCTATGCAGTGCTGTACAATTGCACACACACTAACTTTTCCTGCCAGCAAATCCTCCTACAATTTAAAGTAATATGTTCTCCTAGTGCAATTACTGTGCAATTAACACACATACCCACTAACATCCTTCTTTCACATTTGCAGTGAAGAACAGCCTCCTGAAAGCCAGTGAAGTATCTACTAGTGGATAAAACCCACTTGCTTCACTCTTACTGATTGCACTTTAGCAGGCCCACTCTTTTTATTATCATCTGATCACCAGTGTGATGCTGGAAATACATCGGAGGGACAGGGCCTCCGTATCCTTGTCCTTTACTGCTTTTTATCGTGTGTTCTGTCGTGTTTTCCGTGCAGGAGTTCATGTGGGACTCCTGGCGGTGCAGCTCTCTTTCTTTTGGTTTGGTGAACGGACCTGTGGGATACCCTTATGGCACTCATGGGTGGGGGTACAACCCTGTGCCCCTAGTGTATGTTTTTGGGCACCTGTGGGTGGCCCACAGAGCAGGGTATGGGCTGGTGGCAGCTCCATGCTGAATTTGACAGGTGCGCAGAGTATCCTCCATTTTGGGATACCCCGGCCCTGCCATTGGGATCAGTTGATTTCTGATTGAAAACAAGATGGCCCCGGTGGCTTCTTGCTTTCTATTACCCATTTCCTTGTTTTCCCAAAGTCCTGGGAAGCCCTGACTCTGTCCCTTCCCCCTGACTGGCTGTTGGGTGGACGTGCCATATATGGTGTTGTTGTGAAGGCTCAGTCAGTGCACTAGTTTTGAGAACACATCGTAATGTCTTTAATTATTCAGGCAGAATACACTGTCATACACACTGAAGCAAACGGTTCCCATATCAACACACACACACCAGTACAACCTTCCCAACCAGAAGTAACAGCCCATTCCACAATCACTCACACCTGTATGTATGCCTACCTTCATATTCAGACACTCATGCACAGTACACACAAATACATTGCACAACTTCCAAACCCACACTTTCCTTTTTTCTCCAGACACAAGAGAATTCCTACCAAAAAGCAAATCCATAGAAAAAAACACAGAAATAGAGCAGATACAACTAAAAGCATGTAAAATAGTAATCCGCCTTTAGCAGGATCTGTACAAAAGGTTCTAACAAAACAGCTAATACAGTCACTGAGCAAAACTGAACCAGCTTGCAGGAAAGAAAGTGTGACCCCTCTTCCAAAATGTAAAAGTAAAAAAGAAATGTATTAAGACCAATGCAACTACCAGTAGTGCTAGCACTGCATCTATCAATGTTAACGTAGCCACAAAAAAGCATTCCAAGAAATGTATTTTCAAAAAATGTGCCACCATAGAGTGCTTCAGAACCTTATAAAAACAGAGTAGAAATCACGCTCAACCCTTAAAACCTACAGTGGAAAACTGATCCTGGAATCTCTCATAGAGAGTGCAATGCTCCTCAAAAGGAAATTGTTTATATTCATTTTAAACACAGAATGAAACCACTAACAAAATTAACAAGTAAACTACAAAAAGTACTGCACAACATACACAATATCAACATAGATACCTTTGCAAACCCTGCAGGTGAATGGATTCACACAACCAGCACAGAGGCATATTTCAATGAAGAGGCATACACACAAGACCATAGAAACCCAATTGCCATACATAGCAGTAGGCGAGGGTGTGAAAAGGTAGAAAATACCGTTAGGGCATAAGAAACGCTGATTGAAAGACTATCCAGAAACAAACTTACAATCAACTCTCCATTGCACCAAACCAAGCTTTCCCGTCTATAAATGGCCGTGCACCTCAATGTGTAACATACGCAAACAATCCTTCAAATCTTTACAGCAATTCATCAATCAGTATGTAAAAGCCAAAGACAAATTGAGAGTTAAATTATTACAAATCATGTACTCCTGAATACACAGGACTGTGAGGACATTCATTAGCCTGTGTTTCTGGGCCTGCTTGCAAAAGCACCTTCCTCCACATCAAAATGTTAGCAACACACCATTCCACTGTAGTAAATCTCATACAGAGACGGTACTATGCAAAAAGTCCTGCTTTAGAATGAGAACATTTAAATCACGTTCTCCTACATGGCACAGCCAAAGAACTTCTGGAAGAAATAGACCACACCCAAAGCACATATTTTGGAAGTAAAGAGCACTTACAAAATCCAGTAACTTTAGAAAAGAGTAGCAACTACCTAACAGATGGCAACCTTCTAATACACACATACAAAAAAGAAATAGCAAAGTTTAAAAGCACATCTGCTGAAGTACCAAACCAGGTATGTGTGTGTTGTCACAGAAGTTTTTATACAAGTAGCACCAAAACTCGGGAGGATAGCTAAGCGGTAACGTGGTCGCCTTGGAAGCAGGACGACACGGAACAACACAGGTTCGATCCCCGGGTCCAGGCTTAGAAACCTCTGGGTATTAAGCGTGTTATAAGTAACCTATCATATCATATCATATCAAGACAGTAGATATAGCATACAAAATAGAAGACAATGAGGAATCACAATGGTTCCAATTACCTCTCTACCTTATGGCAGAAATCAAATATAAAATGACTAACCCCTCAATAATTTGCACATACTGCATTGCAAAGCTTAATAATAACCAAATGCCTTCACAGGCTGTCAGTAATAACTTGGAAATATTTGCACTTCCAAAACCACTCCAGCAGCAAAATACCTATGAGAGCATTATAATCCAAACAGCACACCCATTTCAGGCCATAATACGCCTTCAACCTAAAACAGCCAAGGCATTGGTGTCAAAGTAGTTTATTTGTCATTGGATCTTAAAGAAAATGTAGACACTCTGGGAGTGCAATGGCCAGTAGATCAATCTTTGATTATCCTAGTGAATGGTGTAGCGACAAAAGACACCAGGAATTGGCAGCAACTAGTAGGTGTAAACAAAGCTACAGGAGCCCTACAATATCTTAAAGATATTCAGAATTCCTCATTAACTAGCTAATTTAAAATGTGTAGATCCTATTGCATCATCCAATATTTCAGACCAGTATACAATTCACCCACTGCACTCCAAAGACAGCATAGACAATGCACTAGAAACATATCTAATGTGGCAAGCCAAAAGATCTCCAATCAGCATATGGGAAAAATGTGTAGAAGCACAAGTCTTTCCTGTCCTCTTTCCTACCGGAAAAGGGGGAAGGTATGATGAAAGATGCACACAAATATCAGCATCAGAATACCACTCTTTACAAATGTATTCTGAAGACCCCAGATTCAGACACAATGTTGAATTCATATTCCAACTCCTGTTTGAAAGTGAACTAGCAACTCTATGATACGGAGTTGCACAGACATTGAAAACAGGTTCCAATTTTTTAAACATGTGTGCTATGCAACTACTTCAAAAAGTGCAAGTAAAAAAGATTACGTTTTGCAGTCGAGTATCACAAATCTCTTGACAAACATGCGTGGTACGGAAGAATACTGATTACGATGGCATGCAGATGTACGGTGTATGCTACGCAACCTTGGCCCACCCACATGGTTTTTCACTTTAATTTGTGCCTAGTATGCATGGGAAGACTTGCACAATTTCCTGCTCATAGCAAAGGAAAACAAAGCAGGGATAGACATAAAAACACCAGGATAACTATACTTTCTTGACCCTGTAAATGTGTCAAGGTACTTCCATCACCGCTTCATTTCCATGCTGCACTTCATCTGTAATAAAACAATTCCTCCCCTCAGAGACGTGCAACCCTTCTTTTGGAGAAAAGAATATCAATCCAGAGATGCACCACACATCTACATGCTTATGTAGATAAATGATGCCCATAAATTTGGTCATGACAGGGATGCCACTATTTTGCAGTTCATTCACAAATATGTCACTTGGGAAATCCATTCTGAAAGCACACATAGTGAGTGACATGCACAAATTTTGCGGTTTCAAAGACATAAATCTTGCAAGTACTGTTGACACAGATATACAATCAAAGGTAAATACTACACCAATTGCTGCTTTGATTTCCCTAGACCAGTTTCAGAAAACGGACAAATGAACATCTTCATGTCTTCTGTTAGGCACAGTGTGAGAGGCAAAATGCCTAAGAACACATACTGCATTAAAAGAAGCAAATCTTCAAAGTACATCAATGATTACAATGCAATCATTGCCTTCTTGTAGAATGCAAACAGATGTGCCGTACATTACAGAAAATTCCTTTGCTGTTGCACGATATATCACAGCCTACTTAACCAAAGTAGAGAAACCGGAGGTGAAAGACCTCTTGGATGACATATCATCTGACAAAACACTGTCACGAAAATGATACAGCTTTGGCATAAAAATGCTCTCCCAGAGAGAATATGGTTGCTACAAATCTGCAGACAGTTTAACAGGCATAACCTTATATGGCAAATCTGAAAGCATAGTCTGGAAAAGCCTTGGTCCTGCTACATCCAGAAAAAGAGTACTCATATCGTACCAAGACATAGAAACATTAGCCAAAACTGATCCCAACAGCCAGGACGTTTTGAAAAACTATGAATTGGACATATACTACATAAACAGGAGTACTGTGTTGGAAACCATGTATCTGTACCACATAGCCCAACATTTCTCGTACAAGAATAATATTGAACCAGATGAAAAAAAGGTAAATACATAGTCAAAAGTTGTGAAGGCAGCCTGGTTAAACTTACCAAACCCAGCCTGATAAATCATGTGAAGCTATCATTTAAAACTACTCAACATAGAGGATGATACTACATGTACCTACTTCAACTTTTTAAACCATGGAGAAAAGAAGATGATTTATTGGGCACCCATGAATCCTAGGAAGATGCTTTCAATGTAAGTGAAAGAAGTATAACAGATATGAATTTCAAACAGTACAACAACATTTCGGACAATGAACGCCAACAAGAGGAAGAGATTCAAGCAAAACTAAATGAAGACAATCTTGAAAGCAGTCAACGTTCTCTTATAGGAAGCCAAGAACCACTTGGAGAGCCACTCATAGGAAATTAAGCAGAATTATCCATGACCGAAGTAGAAAACACCATGTGTCAGTATTAGGAATCTGAAGAAAAATTTGCTCTACTGAAATCATAATTCAATGATGAGCAATGTATCATGTTCCTGGATGTAACTAAAGAAATTGAACATGGTGTACAGCATGAAAGTAAAACTTGGAGATGACAAAATGATAAACCTGTACTCCTGTATGTAAGTGGTGAATCTGGTTCAGGGAAAAGATCCTCCAAAAATGTAATTAAGAAACTTGCAGTGGTTGTAACATCCCCCACAGGTTTAGCTGCCTACAGCATAGGTGGTGTTACTTTACATCGATTGTTACTCCTTCCAGTAGAGCACCAAAACTAATTAGAGTACTACAAACTTTCAGCAGAAGCTGCTATAAAGCTATGCAGAATTCTGAAAAACAATTGAAAATGCTCCTAATAGATGAGGTGAGCATGGTATGCAACCTAATGTTGGCATTGATTCACCCTTAAAATGAACTGCGAAGAATTCTTTGGAGGAAAACACATTATTTTTTCAGAGATCTTCTGCAATTAACACCAGTGAATGGTTAACCTATTTTTAAAACCTTAGGACACAAACACTTGGCAGCATAGGAAATGTACATCTCTGGCAACATTTCCAATACAAAGAACTAACTGAAAACGTGTCAGTCTGCAGACCTCACCTATGCAAACATTTTGAAAAGCATTCACATTGGTGTCCTTTCTAATGATGCACAGTACATCTTACATAGTAGACTCATCCATGAGCTATACGGGCATAACCCATCTGCTACTGATGTCATTGAACAATTAGCACACAGAATTGTGAAATGTATGTCTTTAATGCCAACCCTAGCAAGCTCTGCACAATTCAATGAAACAATGTTAAAAAAAGAAATTCAACCA
Source organism: Ambystoma mexicanum (assembly GCF_040938575.1). Classification (NCBI taxonomy): domain Eukaryota; kingdom Metazoa; phylum Chordata; class Amphibia; order Caudata; family Ambystomatidae; genus Ambystoma; species Ambystoma mexicanum. Next base: position 1,251,280,522 of record NC_090924.1, read on the forward strand.
ATAGTGCAAATTAACTCAACAGACAAGCTAGAAATGCACAGTTTGACACTGCCTATGTGTCAAGAAGCCACAGCACGACTAAATAGGTTAGAAAACTCTATCTCCAACACAGCTGGTTTGGGGAATATATTAACATTGTATTTGAACTGTATAGTAATACTAATATGTAACCTTGACGTGGAGCAAGGTTTAGTTAATGGAGCGCTTGGTACAGTTGTTGGCTTCCAGACATATGCACGAGACAACAACAGCATAATACAGCCATACACCCAGGAACCTGGCCAGTGTCCATACCCCACACATAAGGCAGCCACCTGAGGCCCTTCCTACTTGTGTACACATACTATTGCACTACGTGCAGCCAGTGCACATGCACCCAAGAATCTAGTGGCTGGCCACACACACCACATCATAATACAGCCATGCACCTAAGAATCTGGCCACAACCCACACAAATAAGCCAGGCACCAAAGACCATGTACACTTTCGTACACATAATATTGGAGTTCTTGCAACCAGTGCCCAAACACCACACACATAAGGCAGCCACCAAGGCCCTATCCACTTCTGTATACATACTGTTACAGTTTTTGCAACTAGTGGGCAGACACTCATGCACCCAAAAGCCTAGTGACAGGCCTCAACCATCACAGCATAATGCAGCCATGCACCCATCAATCTGGCCAGTGGCCACAACCCACACACATAAGCCAGCCACCAGAGGCCATGTCCACTTCAATACACATACTATTGCAGTACTTTCAACCAGTGTTCAGACTCTTGGGTGCATCTAGTGGCTGACCACAAACACCAGAGCATGATATGGCCATGCACCCAAGAATCTGCCCAATGGCCACAACCCACACACATAAACCAGCCGCCCAAGGCCGTGTCCACTTCTGTACACATACTATTACAGTGATTGCACCCAGTGTTCAGACTATTGGGTGCATCTAGTGGCTGACCACAAACACCACAGCATAATACAGCCATGCACCCAATAATCTGCCCAGTTACCACAACCCACACACATATTCCAGGCACTCAAGGCCATGTCCACTTCTGCGCACATACTATTACAGTGCTTGCACCCAGTGGGCAGACTCTCGTACACCCAACAGTCTAAGGGCAAGCCACAACCATCGCAGCATAATACAGCCATGCACCCAGGAACCTGGCCAGTGTCCATACCCCACACATAAGGCAGCCACCTGAGGCCCTGTCCCCTTGTGTAAACATACTATTGCACTACTTGCAGCCAGTGCACATGCACCCAGGAATGTAGTGGCTGGCCACAAACACCACATCATAATACAGCCATGCACCCAAGAATCTGGCCACAACCCACACAAATAAGCCAGGCGCCAAAGACCATGTACACTTTTGTACACATAATATTGGAGTTCTTGAAACCAGTGCCCAAACACCACAAAGCCACCGAGGTCCTATCCACTTCTGTACACATACTATTGCAGTACTTACAACGAGTGGGCAGATTCTTGGGTGCATGGCCTCCGGCATAGACATGCAGCTTACCCCATGCTGCAGCGTTGCAGCACACACAGATGCAAGAGTCAATTCAGTGGACATAAATATGGAGCCTACCCCATGTTGCAGGGCAGCAGCACACACAGATGCAAGATTCAATTCAGTGGGCATAAACATGGAGCCAACCTCATGTTGCAGAGCGGCAGCGCACACCGATGCAAGAGTCAATTGAGTGGGCATAAACATGGAGCCTACCCCATGTTGCAGGGCAGCAGCACACACAGATGCAAGATTCAATTCAGTGGGCATCAACATGGTGCCTACCCCGTGAAAGAGTCGATGCAGTGGGCATAAACATGGAACCTACCCCATGTTGCAGGGTGGCAACACACACAGATGAAAGAGTCAATTCAGTGGCCATAAACATGGAGCCTATCCCATGTTACAGGGTGGCAGCACAAACAGATGCAGGAGTCAACTCAGTTGTACATTTTTTATTTGACTTAGTATCTCATCCAAAATTTAGGGTCCTTTTCCAGGTGTGTCAGTTGGGTAAAGTGGCGGTAAACCTGACAGAACATGCTTAGCTCCACCTTTTCCAATGGCCTGTGTTTTCTTTCATTTGGAAGGAAGATTTGAGTAGGGACATATACTTAGAGCGTCTGTTATATTTTATAATATGCCTTAAAAATCTGCTTGGTGTTTAGCCTGCATTCCATGTTCATGCTGGTGGAAAACCACTCGATCCCTATGGAATCAGCAAAATGTTTGCACCTTGCACCAATTCCATAGGAATCCATTGTAAATTCCTCCAGCAAGTATTAATTGTTGGAGAAATTTACACTTTTTCAATCATGTAGTGGAAAATGTGATTCCAAAAGTGGTTTTGCCTGTGATGTATGCTTTACTTTTCTACTTGCTGATTGGAACAGTTCAAATTGCCTGGAGGAGAACATTTGCACTGAGGTGCAAACACAAAAGAGCTAATTTTGCTCAAAAATATCATTTATGGCAGTGGGCTGTTATTATAGCACTGCAAGGTAAACAGCTCCGCACCACCAAATTTTAATACATGTGTGTACTGTCCTTTTGCCCCACACTTTTTACACTTAGCCATGCAAAGTGAGTTAACGCTGCCTGGCACACGAACATAGCAGGCAGCGTGGCAAGCAATGCTCACAATTACAATTAAATGCTGCCCGAATTACTAGCATGCACGCATAGTAAGCAGTGTCCACAATTACAAATAACTGTGGTCTGACATGCAAGCTTATCGGGCAGCGTGTAATTGTAGTTGAAAATGCTGCATGGCCATGTGAGCATGGCACACAGTGTGTACAACGGATCCCAAGGGGGTCCCCATGTTTATTGGTGGTGCATAAAGCATGCACATTTCATAGGGATCTCTAGCATTTGCACCAGCATGTACCTGATTTCCGGTGCAAATGCGGCAAATACCAGTTGAATTCCACCTTTCCTCACCACCATACAAACAATTGAATATGTGGCATGGTGTGAACAGAAGGCGTGAAAGGTTTTACTCCACATACGAACATGAGCTCCAATGTCCCCTCTGGGAATTGTGCAATGTGCAATGTAGGTCTCAAAGGTAAATGATCACTTTTGTCTTTCTAGGTATTGCTGCTGGAATGCAATAATTATGTACTTACGTATGTGACCATATATAGGTTGGTCTTAGAAAGGGAAATTGTAGTGTCCATGGCATGACCGCACACTTGTTGAAAATAAACACAATTGAAGGCAAATTGATTATTGTATAAAAGTAGGAAGAATCATTTTGATGATCATGCAATTACATTCTCTGAGCTCTACTGGTCTGTGTCTCAGAAAAAAAGCATACCACATTAAATCCAACATCTCTTTCTGAATGATTTATAATATAATAATTTAAGGTCTGAAAACATAATATTTTTTTTTAAAGATGTGTGAATATATCTACAGCAAGGTTGTCCATTATGCGGCCCGCGGGCCACAATGCGGCCCTCCAAGTCATTTCATGTGGCCCGTGAGGCTGAACAGACAAGCAAAGGAAATCCAACTTGAACAAGCCTGCATGAGTTGTGATTTCTATTGGCTGAGAAACAGCCAATGAAAATACTGTTGCTATGCAAGTTACGTCATAGTAATACAAAATAAAAAGAAATAAAAACCTTGCATGGTCACAGTGTTTCCATTGGCTGTTTGTCAGCCAATGGAAATCACATACATAATGTTAATGGGTGGAGTGAAGGCATACCGCGCCAGCGGCACCACTTCACACTTCTGTTCCAGCCAACTACGTGTGAATCACCAGCCCACCCCAGCCCAGCCAAGCATCACGGTGACCGAGGCCTGGTAAGCTTTTCTTTCTTTGTTTTTTGCAAGCCACAACCTGGTTATTTATTCATTTGCTCAATGTTTGTCGGGTCCACGTATCTGACAAACACTGAACAAATAAATACGTAAACCAGGCCGTGGCAGAGAACTGTTACTGCCTCTGATGCCCCCTGGAAGGGGGCACAAGAGGCAGTTACAGGCCCGGTGCATCTTTTTCTGTGTTCAATGTTTGTCGGGTCCGTGGCATATTTTGGGCAAAACCAGCATGCCAATGTGTTACATCAGTGACAGTGCTGTCTTACACTGTGGACACATTGATCATTAAAATGTGTTGTGTTCTACAATGTTCTTGTCCGCTGTTGGTGACATGAAATGTACATGTTCCCCTTTCAAACTGATTGTAAACTTATGGCTTTTTAGCCACTTTTCCTGCTGTAAAATGCACCATTTCAGCCCCATATTTGGAGAAAAAAAATCAAACCCTCCCTAGATCATTATAGCTCCCTCACTACGCTCAGTCGCCCCCACTATTTCAGAAAAATATCATCACATACACACTGGAAGAAATCAAAAGAAACTAACCTTTGATCAATGTCCCTGACACCAAAAGCTATCTTTGGGACTGCATGACTATCACTGCCTGTGATGCTATTGTGCAAAAGTTCACATATACTGCTTTGGGTGAGGGTGTTGACTTTTGTCTCTCCGGCCCACTGGGTGACAAAAAGTTAATTCTTCGGCCCCACATTCAAAAAGGTTGGACAAGCCTGAATTACAGGGCGCATCTGACAGCTAGAGGGGTTTCTTCAGTTTTCTGATGATTATTTGAACAAACTGGTGGCATATAGGTTTATGTCAATTGTAAGGTAAACACTAACTATATTCTTACTAACAGCGAATGCAGTGAGGTCAATAGTTAATTCTTGTGTACACCCTCATAAAATATGTCAATTTAAATTTTCTACGAAAGGACTTTTGATATATACATGTTATAGTTTATTAAAGGTTGTATTGTTTCAGACTTAACATATGTAGCAGCGTCACAGCAAGGCTTGATCCATAATGTTTACATAATTATCAAATTAAGAGACACAGATTACCTCCCTCAAATCTAAAGGTATCAAGATTGCAGTTCTGATTAATGGATATAGTCAGATGGAATTAACGCTTTAATGTTAGGATCTATTTCCAGATTTGAGTGCATACCCTATTGCCCTCGTATTCTGCTCTGTCACCGAATTAGGTGGATAAAGTATGTTTAGTGCCAGCAAATGTGAAGACTGTATGGATATTTCCCCTCACAATTCATTCATTTTGCACGTGTTTCCGGTTTTGTGCAAAATAAAGGCACTGCAGGCATGGCTACAGGCAAAACTTCCCAGAACACATTTTGTGATGATTCCAAGATCCCTCCAATGCCCAATAATTGTTGCCAAAAACCTTTGTAAGCATTAATGCTGGGTGAAGTTGTTCTCCGGACCACACAGATCTCAGGTAGTCCACAAAGTTTGAGCCAATGTAGAAATGTCGAAAATTTTCAACTAAAGGTATTAACCATTAAGTAGCTTTGGAGTTGAACTACATGCAATCTTGGAAGGAAGTCAGAGAAGCAGTAGCTGGATTTATTTATTTTGCCAAACATTTGACTTTTCGCATAATACAAAGCTTGATTTTGGAGGCAGGCTTTACACATTTGGGATAGTGACAGAGGCGTTGCGTGTGATAAAGGATTAGGAGCAGTGTTGATATTGTGAGGGTTACAGAAAGCTACATTTTAAAATATAGTTAGCTGAGCGTTGTGATCGTTTTTGTTTGCAGAAGGAGACACATTCCGTTTTTCACCTTTTAACTATACAAGTGGCAACAGTGTAGGGGGAGAGAACACCTGAGAATGATATCAGCTTGGGGTCTGATCCATGGGATACACACACCACACTTTTGATTTTGTGTAAGACTTATTGGAGAAAATAACAATGACACTTGGCAGAATTAAGTGACAGACCTTCAGGCTGGCAGGGCCCACAAATATAGTGAGTGCATGCACAACACACATGCCCTATGGAGACGCTTGGGTGGAGAGAATTGTGTAGTCATCACACAAGAAGTCATTTCTTGAAAAGAAGGAACTGAGCAGGTGCCCATTAGTGACACTGGAGGAGCAGCTAACCCCTCAGCACTCCTTGTGCTGCTGTTGACATGCTCACGTGACACTCTCTGTGTCAGGAAGTTACAGACATTCAATAAGGCAGGAGATAGCAGGCTTTCAGTGTGAATCTTGGACTGAATCAACGGCCCACATGCCCTTGTGTGATTTTCAGCTGAAGGAAGGAGCAGTGTATCCCTTAGTGCAGTTTGTGCCATTGCATTGATAGTGATGTGACACTTGTAGTGGGAGACATATGCAAACATTCAGAGAGGCAGGAGATAGCTATCAGTGACTATAAATCCTCTGAATTGAGTGAAGTGCACAGGTGCCATTGGGCGACACCCAAGTGCAGAAATCAGGGAGTCAAGACAAAAAATAATATTTCTTGGATTGAGGGAGCTCTGCTGGTGCCCTTTGGTGACTGGTAACAATCAGGTACAGGGAGAAGCAGAGAATCCATCAGTGCACCTAGTCTCGCTGTTGATACGCGAATGTGACACTATTCACACAATAACATCTCTTGATCTGAGAGAACTTTGCAGTTGTCCATGGGTTACACTCAGTTGCAGGCAATTGCAGAGTACCATCACAAGATGACATTTCGTGAATTCAGGGAGGTAAGCAGGTGTCTATGGGAGACACTCTGGTACAGGGGGGAGCAGATGATTTCAAAGTGCAGCTTGTGCTGTTTTTGACATGCCTGTGTGACATTCACATTATGAGGGGAGTACAAGTAGTCAGGGAGGCAGAAGATGGCAGACCTGTCCTTCCTAATCTGAATGAATGGCATACATTTCTTTGATGATACGTGAATGCAAGGAGGAGCAGAGAATCCTTGAGCACAGCTTGTGATGTTGTGTTGATTGCGACGTGGTATTTGTGGTAGGAGAACATTTAAGATAGTCAGGAAGGCAGGGTATAACGTTCAATGTCTCTTGAAGTGAGTGAATCGCACAAGTGTGGAGAATGTGTCTGGATTACCAAAACATTATCAAGGCAGAGGGAAATGTGCTGCATAGTCTCTTAAGGTGATAAGAGACTATGGGCTGTGTGCCCTGGTGATGCCAGAATATCACAAAACCAATTGAAGCTATCATGAACCCGACATTTCAACCCACCCCTTCAAGCCATTCTGGGGAGCAAGCAGTACAAATAAATGCACAGATATTGCACCATGATAATTGTGCGCCTACACTTTCAGATGATGTTGCACTTTCAATTCCATCCACTCAAGCAAGGGACGAGGAGCAGATTGCATGCAATGAGCATTGGGACCCCTCCACCACCACCATCAGCATCACATTTGTAAGAGCCCACCCTCCATGCCTTCAGCCCACAATAAAAATGTGGTAGTACTTCATACAGAATAAAATGCAAAGGGATCTGGACATTTGCACAATATACAGAATATATGTGTGCAACAGGCAGGGACCAAGTTTGACATCACATCTTTGCAGTCCTATTTAATGCAGCACAGAAATTGGAAGAACTCAAAAGACTGTGCACCATTCTCCATACCAAAATGCCAAGCAGCATAGCCACACATGTCTGTACTATTATCCCTGAAAATACTACACATGTTTCTTTGCTTGTCTACTAGTAACCCGCCGATCCCAGTAACACCTAATTGCATCAGGGTGGTGTTGTTATGTTATGTTACTTTGCATTTATATAGCGCATTATATACCATTGCTATGGTCTGAAGGCGCTGGTAGGTTTAACACCCTTGGGAACCGAAGCTCAGGTCAATAGAGAGAGTAGAGAGATTCAAGGTGTGTGTGAGCACCGGATATGTGTGCAGCTGGTGCATTACTAGTGTAATAGCTGCTTCTTAGCGGTAGGTGTGGTGGTTGAGAGGTCAGGAGTATGTGTTCGTTCTGGCAGGATTTATCCAGATCAAATGCGGCTGTGTTAGGCCTGAAGAGAACACCTGGCTGGGGGGTGGTAACCAGCAGTGTTTATTTAGAGTGATGGGGAGTATGAGGCAGAATGTTGGTATAAGAACAGTAATACTGAATGGTGTCATAGTATCTCTGTGTTCTAGTTGAGTGGTGGTGTGAGGAGGGAGTAAGCGTGGGGTGTGTTATGATGTGATATAAGCTCTTTTGAACTTTCTCTGCATTCCAGACCATACTGTATACTTGTGGAAGCACTTTAGCATTGTCAAAAATATCACTGGTCACATGACCAACAGCACCTACTCACTGTAAATCTTAGTTTACAGTGAGTAGTAACAGACCGCTTGCCCTACTGTTAAACTGAGAAACATGGTTTCTGGTTCTTTTTGGGAGTAGATGTTCATCACTGGGAGATTCCCAGCAGCTGTATGTTCTCTTGTGCAAAGCAGCAACAATTTATTCAACAATGCTTTAGCCCAGAGGAATGGGTACAACAGCAGTCCGAGTGTCCACAAATAAGTCTTGCCATACTAGACAGTGTTCAAAGATTTAACTACGTGGCCATCACTGCAAACATGATATTCTTTCCATTCTCTACCAGGCAAGAATGGTCCCAGAATAATGCAAGGTAGCAGTGCAGGCTTGCCTAACACCAGGCTATACTTTGTATGCAAAGGATTCAAGCAGGAGCCACATGGGATATGATATCTGGGAGAAGGTGGAGGATGCAGAGGCAAAGTTGCACAAAGGACTTGCAAATATTTGTCAAGGCAGATAATTGAGCGAATTCCATGGCTGTCTTAAGAATTGGCAATGTTATGCACACCCCCTTCATGGCACATGCACTACACTACACCTGTAAGTCACACACTTTGCAAACACCTGCCAGCTTGTTTGGAAAATGATCTTAGTGGCAAAAAGGATGAGCTCCAATTTCATCCAGCCTTACCATGCAAAACATGCCCTGCAACTGTTACAGATGAACCACAAGTTGTTACAGCATAACCAGAGTGACAACTCACTGGAAGTCTACTTTTCACATGTTGGAGAGTCTGCAAGAATAGCGCAATGCCATCTCAAACTACTACAAAACACAGCAGAACACTATAGCCCTGATTCATGGAATTATTCACGTGTAAAACAGAGATCAAATTCCTGTTTGACGAATGGGGATTTGCAGGCAGAATGGCAAGCTAATCCCTGTTTTACACAAATTCATTCCATTAATCAGGGTCTTGATGTTTTATTAGCAAGCCTGTAGCAGTTGTTTTCCGAGGTTTCTTCTCTGCTGCAATCTTTTGAGTAGGCTACAATGAGGGTTAGACATCATATTATGTCACGCAGTGAAGTTCTCCCTCTGGTATAACTGCTTGAACTAAAACTCTCCAACATTGCAAAGGCCTGTGACTTGGATGATTATGATGAGGTGGCAGAGCTGTTGAGGGACCTGCATTCAATCTTGCCTGATGAGTCAAGGGTAGTCTGAATGAAAGATATTATCAGGCATCTGCTATCTTCTTTTTTGGACCTACCTTACATGGTGAAAGTGGTCATTTTTAGTAATCCTGTGTCAGATTAAGAGGATTTGCAACAAATATCACAAGCATAAAAGAATGCACAAATATATTGAGCAGGATTTGAATCATCAAATTGAGGGATAACACAGACAACAGAAAGAGATAGAAGCACCCCAGAGTTTGTCACCAACACCATGATTGAAAGCACTAATGCTTACAACATCACTAACACCAAATGAAAGCTTAATGATCAGTTCAGGTGTTTCCCATTGGGAGAATATGTTGTGTGATATCCTTCTCACATATTCTGACATCTTGAATTCTAATAAAACATCAATGAGACAGCACACCGTCAACTACAAAAATATCAGAGGCCTATCTACTGGAGATATCACTCTTGGGAAAGGATGTTTACCTAGGTCACAATCACGATAAAATGGCAGAATATTTGCTGAATGCAGAAGAGGCCAGAACTGCCCTATTTACTCCACAAGGATTTTAGAAGTAGTCAGAGCACCACAGAAACTTTGAGACAAACGTTCATTAGACTAGAAAGGTTATCCAAAAAATAAATGTATAAATATTGGAACGGGCCTCTATGGCAAACTATCAAGAGAATGATAATATTACCAGGGGCCTGACAATCTTTATTTTTCCTAATTTTGACAATGAGTATGACCAAAACTTGGTGTTCAAATGGGAAGATAACTTCAATCAGAGCTTGATGGTCATGAAAGAACTATTGGTAGAGCATGCCACCAGAGAACATGTAAGAGTACAAGAACTGATTACCAAACTCACACAAGAGATTGCAGATATGTCAAATGCGGAAGGAACTAAACAAGAATTTTAGCCAAATTTATGAAATTTTGAAGGTCTCTCAGGGTGAAATCTAATTACGTAAGTTCAGGAAATATTTTAGGGACAATCGTGACTATCGTGAGGACCGAGTATAAACATCTCAGCCTAAATATGATGATGCATGTAACAAATCTAGAGAGTACACCCAACACATCACCAGGCAGGTCTGATGTTGAATCAGAAGGGGATAATATAGGCACTTTAGAAGCCCAAACAACTGGTATAGAGACAGCCACAATGAGACAGCACAAATGTTTTTTAGAACAGATACGCAGATATAGAAAAGGAACACAAAGGAGCACCAAGCAAGTAAGATTCCAGGATCCACTCGTCAAAAGTACTACAACATGGCACACACCATCAGGGGCAGGAGGAGAGGCAGGAGGAAGCTCGGACGAGGACATGTGACAACCAGGCAGACTGGCAAGATCCAGTATCAGGAAGCAGTCAGGGAAATGATGGCTAACAATTTGGTAATCAATTTATTTAGCAGGCCGCTCACTAAAGATGAACAGGTGATATTGAACAAAGGTTTTTCATTTGAACCTACTATAAGGTTACTATATATCAACTTCCATGTTGATGTTTTCACGTTTGTCAGAAAAAATAAAATAAAATGTTTTGCAACACAAAAGAGGACATTTGTCCAACCACCAAGACTGGATTCATTGAGTGATTTGAGTATTGAAGATATTGAGAACACACATCTCTTGATGACTCTAGAATCAGCAAGCAATATCAGACAGGAAGACATATGTACTGGTTTAGGGGTGACTGCGAGCAGCATGCGGTTACAGGAACTCAAACCCAAATCAACATTTTCTCTGCAGCTGTCAAATGAGAGTATTATAGAAACATTTCATAAAGCAGTTATCAACAAAATCCATCGACACTTAGATAGTAAACACAAGATCTGGAACAAATCAGCTACAATCTAAGTAAGAAGGAACAACTAGCCTTGGACAATTTGGTCAAGGAGGCCAACAAGGGTGGACACATTGTTGTAATGAACACACAGGGCTATATCAGCATGGGTATGACACACCTAGAAACACCAGGATGCTACAAAAAACGACCCAATAATCCTACTAAGACAATTGTCCATGAACTACAGGCTATTATACTAAGGTGGCATGCTCTTGGACTACTCACAGATGATGAAAAACTCTTTCTTAGTGTTGCTGAACTGACAATGGCAATAGGATACTTTCTGCAAAAATACATAAGGAATTTGCCACACTACAAGAGATTCGCCCGATTATGAGAGGGATAGGTTGGGCAATCAAAGGTGTGTCCCAGTACATAGATAATGCTATTAAGGAGCATGTCAAGAAATAACCATCCTATATAAGGGATATCACCCAGGAGTTACAGTTCCTTTCAGAAGTACCATGGCAGGAGGGTTACCTGCTAGACACAATGGATGTGACAGTGCTTTACACGGCAATAGATCATGGACTGGCTATCCGAGACATTGATTACACTTATCAGGGTTTCTCGGAATCCTACCGTATGTATGTTGAGATGCTGAAAGCCTTTCTGGAATTCACACTTGTGAACAATGTTTTATCTCTTTGAAGATTCCTACTATGTGTAAACTAAGGGAGTAGCAATGGGGGCCAGAAATTCCTCATTATTGGGAAATCTGTTCATTGCACAGTATGAGCAAACGCTGGCTCTCAGTAACAATGAATGTTCAGGCAGATTATTACTTGGAAGCTGTTTCTAGGTGAAATTATTATTATTTGGCATGGCACTCGACAAATATTTGAAAGATATATCAATTACTTGAATGACAATGCCTTTGATATCGCATTTAGAGTAATTTTTCAGTGATACCAACATAGATTTTCTTGATCTGCACATTTACATAGACTGTAGTCTCTGCAGCTTTGCTGCGACTCCATCAAGGAACACAAGGAACAACACTTCAGAGGACATATGAGTGTGCCCCCCCTTTGAACATTGCAGGCTTTCCAAATAAAAAGATGGTTGCCTCCATTTTAACAAACACCCCTGTTGTAGAGCAACCAGCATCCACATTGTGGATTGGACATCAGCTGGACCAATGAAAGGATCCAAGGCTCACCGAATGTCGCAGCCGATGAGCAAAGGCTGTGAGCAAAGGCCAGACTCCCCCTCTGCAGCTCTCTGCTGCTTGCCGATGGAGACAGAGATCCTAACTCGAACTCCTGCGGTCTGGACCACAAGTCTGCAAGGTAAGCCCATTGGACCACCATGCACCAATGACACCTAGGTCTGTATGAATAATAGACTCTTTCACTTACACTTCCTGCGACACATGTCCTTACCCTGCCCAATGGTGTGCAGTGAATAAGTCGAAAACATTATGTCGAAAGACATAATGTCAAAAAAAAAAATGTTAAAAAAAAAATTGAATGTTTTATTTTTTTAATTACATGTTTTTTTTGGTTTCCGGAGGTAAAGAAAAGGAGTAAAACAAAAAAAAAATTTAAAAAGGGGGCTTGGGGGGAACCCCCCCATTTCGAACAAAAAGCAACTTAAAAAGAAATTAGACATTTTTTTTGGGCTTTTTTTTTTTAGACATTATGGGCCTCATTACGACCCAGGCGGTAAGTTACCGCCTGGGTCGTACCTTTACCGCCATGGTGTAAACTACGTTTACGCCATGGTGGTTGGTGGATTTACCGCCCCATTCCAAGGTGAGTGGGGCGGTAAATCCCCATTTCCCATTTACCCTTCCCCATTCCCATTTTTTCCACATAGGGCATAATGGGAGTGGGGAAGGCGATAATTACGCCACCGTAAATTACGGTGCCGTAATTATCTCCAAGGTCCCTTAGCGCCATGGATTTTAACGCCTGCAAAAAGCAGGCGTTAAACTCACCATGGCGCTAAGGGACCTTGTAATCGGGCGTTAAGGGTCGGCGCCATTTACGGCGCCGTAAACCCCTTAACGCCTGGGTTGGAATGAGGCCCTATGACTTTCGACATAATGTCATTCGAATTTATCACTATAAACCCTGCCTAACTCCATTCCTCCCCTCATATCCGGCATTCAATGCACCGCCATGCTTCCTCCCAGCTTTCACCAGACCTACACTAACCTTCACTCAGGCATTGCCAATACCCCAAGGCAAACACCGTCCCGACCACACACTATGCTGAACATCTGCAGCAAAGTGCTGACAGCCCCCCTGCACACACCAGTACCATCACCATTTGCTTGTCTGCCATGATGCCAATACCGACACCAACTGGCCCTAAATTGCCTCACCATACCCCCCAAAACAGGCTCATCAGCTGCCCCCAAGGCTCAGCACATAGATGCACCACAAACCCCCTGATGCATCACCTCACACCAACCTCAATCAGTGCCCTGACAATGGCATCTCACTTCCAAGAGCACAACCCTGCCACACCCTGGAACAAACCATTGTCAGCCACGCGCACACATACTGCTCCTCAACCCCCCTCCATACCCACCTTGACCATGCAAGCCTCAGAAGTCGCCCCAGCTACAATTGCCTTCAGAAATGCCTTCTTACACCTCAGAACCGCAGCAGCCTGCCTGCGTTGGCTCCCTGTAACCATCGTAACCTGCAAGGCTCACCTAAGAGCCAGAAACACAAAACAAACCCCACTCCTCATCTCTCACATAAGCCAAACACCTGGCCACCTGTTCGCCCATGGTCCTCTATATCCAATAAAACCACCTCCCACACAACCTACTATCATAGACACACATCTCAGGCCAAGGCTCACACTATGAACATAGCACTACCTAAGCTCAGTAAGTCACACACTACCCAGTCAGACAAAGCCACAAACTACAAACTCACAGATGATCCTAAGCCTCGACTACTCTATGCAGCCCTCATCAATGCCAGATTGCTCCCTGCACATGCATTAGACATACATGACCTTATCTCATCCCAGGAATTAAACCTCCTAGCCATCTCAGAAACCTGGCTACACTCTGCTTCAGGGCCTGCACTCTCATTGGCTCTACCAGCGGGATTTAACCTATGCAGACAGGATAGAACGGAATCCTGAGGCAGCAGCGTTGCACTCATCCACAAAGACTCCCTCCAACTTAGACTCACCCAATCCCCAGTTGTAAAGAATTGTGAATTGCTTTTGCTCACACTTATTTCCTCCCAATTGGCGCTATCACCATCCACATTGTATGCAGGCCACTCAGCCCCCCTATTCCCTTTGAAGATGACCTCATACATTGTATAGGAATCAATCTCAAACCTAATTCTAGAATCATACTCCTAGGAGACCTCAATTTAGACCATCTTGATCCTCATGATTAAACTGCAGCTACACTGGCAAAAAATCTCACAGACCTTTGCTTGACCCACAGATTCTGCCAACCCACCTATAACAAAGGGAGATTGCTAGATTGGATTTAAGACCTCAATGGCCAAATCTCCATCACGTCCAACACCCCAGACCGTGGACAGACCACCATGTCATATGCTCCTCTCTCGCACTACTAAAACACTCACTGCCCAACACTAAGAACCTACAACCCATTCTAGCAAGAAGCAGGAGAAACATCACCAAAGACTCCATCGTGCCCCTCCTTACCCCCCTTACATCTGACAACACAGACTTGACCGACCCAAAACTCCTGGCTAACCTCTACATCTCCACCCTCGCTAACACAGTAAATACAGTAGCCCCTCTCCTCCCTAGAAAAGCCAAACCTAATAGTCACATCAACTCTTTGTTATCCTCAGACCTGTGAGCTGTATGTGCAAAAAAGAGATCAGATAAGTGCCTGGAGGAAAAAGTCTTCCCCTACGACCAAAACCACCTTCACCAGCCTTGCCAATCGTTGCAAGCAAGGCATCGTCAAGGCCAAAGCCTCACCCTACAGCTCAAGGATATCAAATGCCAATTCCAACTCGCAAGAGCTTTTTAAAATACTTAAAGAACTTGAGATCCCTTATACTCCACCTAGCACCATCATTAAGTATCAAACTTGGTGCAGTAGCATCCGGGATGTGATGCACTCCAAAATAACATCCCTTCAACTGTAAATAGCTGTGATGCTGGAGAAAGTCGAGGACGACCAACGCACCGAGGAGAAACCTGCCGGTGGGTTTCCCGCCACCCGACGACCTCAAAGACTCGGACGACTCGACGCCCTTGCTGGGCCTCCGTCTCTACAATCTTTGCGGTCCAGAACTATTGTCATCAAGGTGCCTCGCACACCTCCGCCTTGCAGGACGCCGACGCTCCGACGCCGACGAGCACCGCTCGGACGAAGCTGCCGCCTCATCGACATCGTTCTACCTCGTTTGTCGACGGACGTTCGACGCCCCGTGCCTCCCGCTTGAAAGGGAAGGCATTCAAGAAGGGCCGTCGATTCCCCGTCGCCGAACAGCGAGTTCCTCGACGTTTGTCGACGCCTCTTCGAGGAGCTCGACTCCACCAGGTACATTGTGGGGGTAAAAACATTATAGGAGAGAATAAGACTGCAGAGCAATATATGGACTGGGCTTGTGCTATATCTTTATTTACAGGTTGCCCAGGTGGGGGGATCTCCACACAGAACTGTGCCTAGTGGTAGGGGCCAGTATTCTGCCTATTGCTCAACCATCTTGTTTTCTCTCCTCTCTCTATTGCTGGTTTCCCTCTATTGGTCTGTGTGACATTGTACAGTATTGTTAATGCACTGTAATGAGATCTAGGGTGGTACCACTTTAGGATTGTATATATTTGTCATTGTAGATTTTGCCGGAGTACAAAGTGAGTTATTATGATAAATGTACATAACCTTAAATATTGATTATATAAAGACTGTGTTCTAATCAATACAGAGTGTGGATATTCCTTTGTGGGGGCTTGGGGGATACACTGTACTTAAGAACCAGCCTGCATCACCTCCTGAGAAGCTAGGCCTTGATTGCTCGACCATTGCTACTGAATAGAGAATCTTGGCTGGGGTCTCCTGTGCCTCTCCTCCACCATATAGGGAGCGGAAGTACAGCCACCCCCCACCGGTCGTTGAGGCCCGTCTCTCACACTGGTGGCAGCGGTGGGATGCTTATGGTTTTGAGAATCAGTGTATAACCGTGCCACTTACAAAGGATATTTGCCCTTTATTAAATTAAGGTTTAGTTGTGTACAAGGTAACTGCATTACAAACAATGGAGTCTATTGCGAATGGCAAATTAACTCGGATGAGCTTGGAGGCTCTCCAGAGTGCTTGTGAAGCTAGGGAGTTAGACATTGTGGATAAGTCTAGGGCTGAGCTGATAGCTGCCCTGGTGGACTACCAGACTGATAGTGAAACTCTTGATGAGGGGGGGAATGCAACCAATGAGGACTCTGCCCCTGGGGTTTCTGCTGAATCTGTTTCTGGGAATGCCGCCATTCCTGCTGCCTCTGTTCCAAACTCCAGCAATTCCTTAGAGCTTGAGTTATTAAGGATGAAATTGGCCTTTGAATACCGCAAGTTGGAAATAGATGCTGAGCTTAAGAAAGAGGAGTTGGCTCAACAAGTGGAGCTCAAGAATAGGGATCTTGAACTCAAAAATAAGGACCTTGAACTCAAGAGCCAGGACACTGAATGTCAGAGGATCCAGCTAGAGAAAGCTAGAGTGGAGACTTCAGCTAGAACCAGTGAGAGTGTCAGGTCCCCAGCCACCAAGTTTATGAAAGATTTGGTTGGTGTATTTGTGGAGCGTTTGAAATGGCTTGTGCGATTCATGATGTGGATAAAAGAGATTGGGCGAAGTGTTTGTTAAGCAGAGTGCCTCAAACCGGGTATGACTGTATTCTGAAGCTAAGTGTGGAAGAAAGGGGTCAGTACGAGTGTATGAAGTCTGCTTTGATTGCCAAGTTCGGCAAGACACCTACCCAATACCTTAGAAGGTTCAGGGATTTTAAGAAAAAGGAGAATATGTCTTGGGTTGACTCGGTGAGTGCTGCGCACATGAACATGATGGGGTGGATCGATGGATACAAGGTTAAGACTTTTGTTGAATTGTCCCACCTTTTGTTTTTTGAGCATTTCTCTGAAGCCTGTTCACCAGAGCTGCGTCAGTATGTGGCTGACCAGAACATTTTGGACCCCTTTAAGCTGGCTAGGTTGGCTGACAAGTGGGTCTCCCACCGGGTGTCCCCTAAGGACTCCAGTGGGAAGGACAAGGACAAAGAGAAGGGGGCCTCTCAGAAAGCTGAGGAGTCCCCCAAGCAATCACAGTCGGGTAAACCAAAACCTTCCTCTCCTAAGACCCAAAAATCTAGTGGGGATAAGTCATCTGGGGGTGGGAATAAGAGTAGTGGTCCACCTGCTGCAAAGCAGGCTCCCAGTGGTTCCAGTACCGTACCCCGCACTCCTGGCGCTTGTTGGGACTGTGGGGCTCTGGATCACAAAAGGGGTGACCCCAAGTGTAAAGGTAAGGCACTTGGAGTACAGGCTGTCAGCCTGACCTACCCTTACCCCGTGTCTGAGGTGGAGGCCACTGTCCTCCTCTCCTCTGCCGGGATCACATTTGGTGCTCCGGTGGAGATTTCCTTAGTGTCCCTTGGGGCCTGGGACCAGTATGCGGAAGTACTGGCGACTATCCCACAGAACACCCGTAGCTTTTTGAGAAGTGTCCTCTTGAATGGCCAGCCTTCTACTGGTTTGAGAGACACTGGGGCAAGCATGACAGTGGTGGACAGGACCCTGCTCAGGCCAGAGGACTATGAAGGTGCTCCTCTGCAAACCACCAGGTTAGCTGGTGGGCCTCCCAAATTATCACCTGTAGCCTTAGTCACACTCATGATTGGCGACAAGACAGCGAAGATTCCTGTCCTGGTTCAGGACAATGTCCCTGCTAACATTTTGTTAGGGAATGATCTAGTAGAGTTGGGGTTGATCTCGGATGGTCTTCCCATGACTGCTGCTGCAGTCACTAGGTCACAGGTGACACCGGGTCTGGCTGTGGGTCAGGTACCCGAGCCAAAGGCGAGGCCTAAGGCAAGAAGAAGGAAGACCAAGAAGGCCACCTCTGTGGAGGGAGCACCTTCTCTTCCTGCTGTTCCGACCGCACCCATTGGGATCCATGCTCCGGATGGGCTGGGTCCAGTGGAAAACCCAAACTCAACTCCTTTGGGAGAAGAGGCAGAAGACTCTCCTGTGGGAGAGGTTCTCAACCCGGAGGATCATCCCGACCTTCAATGCTTGTTAGCTGAAGGGGGACCCTCCCGGGCGGACTTCTGCAAGGGACAGAGAGAGTGCCACTCTCTCGAGGGACTGAGGAAACAGGCCCTGGCCCAGGCACAAGGAGAGCTGCCTAGGAATTTCCGGATTTATTGGGAGGGTGAGCTCCTTGTTAGTGAGCCCACTAAGCCTGAACCTGGTGCTCGCAAGAGGTTGGTGGTACCCCAGGTTTACAGGCCCTTCCTACTGCAGTTGGCGCATGAGGTCCCCTTGGCTGGTCATCTTGGGACCAAGAAGACTAAGCAGAGGCTCTCTGCCCATTTCTACTGGCCACGGATGGGAGTAGAGGTGGAGTCCCACTGCAGGACCTGCCCAACTTGTCAGTTGTCTGGCAAGACTGGAGGCAGTGTCATTGCCCCACTGCAGCCGTTGCCAGTGGTTGGCACCCCATTTGAGAGGGTGGGCATCGACATCGTCGGTCCCCTTGACCCTCCCACTTCAGGTGGACATCGGTTCATCCTGGTCTTGGTAGATCATGCCACCAGGTACCCTGAGGCGATACCCCTTCGGACTGTTACGGCCAAGGTGGTTGCCAGGGCTCTCCTGGGCATTTTCACCCGTGTTGGATTCCCCAAGGAGGTTGTCTCTGACAGAGGATCCAACTTCATGTCTAGTTACATGAAAACCATGTGGAAAGAGTGCGGGGTAACCTACAAGTTCTCCACCTCTTACCACCCCCAGACCAATGGTCTGGTTGAGAGATTTAATAAAACTCTCAAGGGCATGCTAGGGGCTTTGGAAGAACCCCTAAGGAGGAAATGGGATCTCCTCCTGCCATGCCTGCTGTTTGCTTACAGGGAGGTACCTCAAGAGGGTGTTGGTTTCAGCCCCTTTGAGTTACTCTTTGGACATCCCGTGAGGGGGCCCCTCGCTTTGATCCGAGAAGGCTTGGAAGCCACCCCTCCGGGTCCCGCCAAGCAAGTGAGGGACTATGTGTTAGGCCTCAGACGGAGGATGACACAGATGATGCGTCAGGCAACAGCAAATCTCAAGGCCAGCCAGGAATTGAATAAGTACTGGCATGACCTTAAAGCCTCGCAAGTGGATTGGACTCCGGGACAGGAAATCCTTGTGATGGAGCCTACCAAGCCTAGAGCTTTGGCAGACAAGTGGACTGGACCCTTCAGGATCATCTCCAAGATGGGCGAAGTCAATTATCTGGTTGACATGGGAGCCCCTGGGGTAGCCCCTCAGCTATTCCATGTCAACAGGCTCAAGCCTTTCCACCGGCGAGCAGAAGTCTCATGTCTCTTGCTAGCTTCCGGGCAAGAAGAGGATGAGAGTGAACCCCTTCCTGATTTGCTGCATAGCAACCCTCAGGATGGCTCAGTGGAGGGAGTACATCTCTCTCCAGATTTGACAACAGAGCAACAGAGGGCCTGTAGGGCTTTACTCCAACAGTACACCTCTCTGTTTTCACTGAAGCCAGGCCTTACACCGTGGTGTAAGCACGAAATTGACACTGGTGACAGTGTGCCTGTCAAAAGCAGGTGCTACCGTATGTCAGATACCGTCAAGAACCACATCCAGGCTGAGGTCGCCAAGATGTTGGATCTGGGTGTTATTGAACCCTCAACCAGTCCCTGGTCCAGTCCAGTGGTCCTTGTCCCCAAGGCAAGTTCCCAGGCGGGTACCAAGGATTGGAGGTTCTGTGTGGACTACCGAGGAGTCAATGCCGTCACCAAAACTGACGCGCACCCATTGCCCCGGGCTGATGAGCTCGTGGACACCATCGGTGCTGCCAAGTTTGTGAGCACCTTTGACCTTACCTCAGGCTATTGGCAAATAGCTCTGACGGACCATGCCAAGGAAAAGACGGCCTTCTCAACACCTGAGGGACTCTACCAGTTTAGGGTCATGCCTTTTGGGTTGAAGAATGCCCCTGCCACCTTCCAGAGATTGGTTAACCATGCGCTCAGTGGGCTGGAAGCCTTTTGTGTGGCTTACTTAGACGACATTGCCGTCTACAGTTCCACCTGGGAAGAGCATTTGACACATCTGGATAAGGTGTTGCAGGCCTTGAAAAGGGCTAACCTCACTATCAAGGCCACCAAGTGCCAGATAGCTCAGGGGAAAGTTACCTATCTTGGTCATGAGGTAGGAGGGGGTCAAATCCAACCTCTCGCCAGTAAAGTACAGGATGTACAGAACTGGGAGACTCCCACTACTCAAACCCAGGTGAGAGCCTTTTTGGGCCTCACTGGGTACTATCGCAATTTCATGGCAGACTATGGGACCATAGCTGCCCCCCTGACAGCTCTAACGTCACCCAAGCAGCCTAGGAAGGTTAATTGGACCGAAGACTGTCAGAGGGCCTTTGATGGCTTGAAAGAAAGTCTGTGTAGGGCACCTGTGTTGAGTGCGCCTGACTACAGCCGACCCTTTATCGTCCAGACGGATGCCTGCGACACCGGAATTGGAGCTGTCTTGTCCCAGTTAGATGACAAAGGGAGAGAACACCCTATCATATTCATCAGTAGACAACTCAAGGGTAGAGAACTTAGGTGGGCTACTGTTGAAAAGGAGTGTTTTAGCATAGTTTGGAGCCTTAGGCGTTTTAGGCCCTACCTTACGGGGTCTACCTTCAAGGTCCAAACAGATCATAAGCCCCTGAAGTGGCTTATGCAGATGAAGGGTGAGAACCCGAAATTGCTCAGGTGGTCCATTAGCCTGCAAGGGCTAGACTTCACCATAGAGCACAGACCAGGGAAGAGTCACGATAATGCAGATGGCCTTTCCAGAAGGTATGTTGACCGTCTGGATGAGGGTGTCTATCCCGTGGGAGATTAGACACCCTCCACCTCAGTCTGGGGGGGGCGACTGTGATGCCTCAAGGGTAGAGAACTTAGGTGGGCTACTGTTGAAAAGGAGTGTTTTAGCATAGTTTGGAGCCTTAGGCGTTTTAGGCCCTACCTTACGGGGTCTACCTTCAAGGTCCAAACAGATCATAAGCCCCTGAAGTGGCTTATGCAGATGAAGGGTGAGAACCCGAAATTGCTCAGGTGGTCCATTAGCCTGCAAGGGCTAGACTTCACCATAGAGCACAGACCAGGGAAGAGTCACGATAATGCAGATGGCCTTTCCAGAAGGTATGTTGACCGTCTGGATGAGGGTGTCTATCCCGTGGGAGATTAGACACCCTCCACCTCAGTCTGGGGGGGGCGACTGTGATGCTGGAAATGCATCTGAGGGGCAGGGCCTCTGAATCCTTGTCCTATTACTGTTTTTACCGTGTGATCTGTTATGTTTTCTGCCCCGGAGTCCATGTGGGACTCCTGGCAGTGCAGCTCTCTCTTTTGGTTTGGTGAACAGACCCATGGGATACCCTTATGGCACCCATGGGTAGGGGTACAACCCTGTGCCCCTAGTGTATGTTTTTGGGCACCTGTGGGTGGCCCCAGAGCAGGGTATGGGCTGGTGGCAGCTCCGTGCTGAATTTAACAGGTGCTCCGGGTGTCCTCCATTTTGGGATACCCTGGCCCTGCCATTGGGATCAGTTGATTCCTGATAGAAAACAAGATGGCCCCTGTGGCCTCTTGCTTTCTATGGCCTGTTATCTTGTTTTCCCAAAGTCCTGGGAAGCCCTGTCTCTGTCCCTTCCCCCTGACTGGCTGTTGGGTGGAAGTTCCATGTATGGTGTTGTTGTGAAGGCCCAGCTAGACTGACTGGAGCCTTCCCAGTGACTGT
The DNA here is from genome assembly GCF_040938575.1 of Ambystoma mexicanum. Classification (NCBI taxonomy): domain Eukaryota; kingdom Metazoa; phylum Chordata; class Amphibia; order Caudata; family Ambystomatidae; genus Ambystoma; species Ambystoma mexicanum. The sequence goes on from NC_090924.1 coordinate 1,251,302,668, forward strand.
ATGTTGTGGGTACCTCCTGTGGGTGGGACCTGGGTGAATGGAGTGTGTGACCAATATACACTCCTTGTTGTGGTTGTCTGGTTTCTGGCATGAGAGACAAAGACTGAGACAGCCCTGCCCGAAACTTGCCTGAATGCAGTGTGTAGTGTTGAATGGCTGGGTACTTGTCCCAATCCACATTCCCTGTTGTGAGTGTCTAGAAGGGAGGAGTGTGGCCTGAATGCACTGGGTGCCTGATTGGCTGACTGACTGCATGAATGCCCTGCAGTATGATTGGCTGCTGAGTGTGTGCCAGCAGCGTGGATGAGAGAGAGGATAGTATTTCTGGGGACCTCTCACCACTGGAAAAGTGTTCAGAAGGGACCTTTGGTTGAGAAGCGACCATTGTGCTCCTAAAGCAGCCAGGGAGCTGAGTCTCCACTCTACGAGTAACTGGAACTGCTGATCCTCGACGTCCAGCTGGAAGAAGAAGACTTGCTGTGGCATTTTGCTTCGACCGATCCGAAGGCTGACGAATTCGTCGAGGGCTGACCCGAGAGAGGACCTGGTAAGGCGCCCTCTTCCCGTGCTCCGAGGGACCATCGAGCACCGCTCCATCTCCGCCGAAGCGCCCTGGAAGACAGACCCTCGAAAGGCTGTCGACCCGAGACGGGACCGCTGAGGAGATCGAGGTGAAGCACCCGGACATCGACGCCGTCGAAGTCCATTGCCGTCGACCAGGGTTCGCAGGTTTGTGTAACCGCTGGAGGCCCGTCAAGGACGACCATCGTGCCGAGGACAAACCTACCGGTGGGTTTCCCGCCACCGGACGACCTCAAAGACTCGGACGACTCGACGCCCTTGCTGGGCCTCCGTCTCTACATTCTTTGCGGTCCAGAATAATTGTCATCGAGGAGCCCCGCACACCTCCGCCTTGCAGGACGCCGACGCTCCGACGCCGACGAGCACCGCTCGGACGAAGCTGCCGCCTCATCGACATCGTTCTACCTCGTTTGTCAACGGACGTTTGACGCCCCGTGCCTCCCGCTTGAAAGGGAAGGCATTCAAGAAGGGCCGTCGATTCCCAGTCGCCGAACAGCCAGTTCCTCGACGTTTGTAGACGCTTCTTCGAGGAGCTCGACTCCACCAGGTACATTGGGGGGGTAAAAACATTATAGGAGAGAATAAGACTTGCAGAGCAATATATGGACTGGGCTTGTGCTATATCTTTATTTACAGGTTGCTCAGGTTGGGGGATCTCCACACAGAACTGTGCCTAGTGGTAGGGGCCAGTATTCTGCCTATTGCTCAACCATCTTGTTTTCTCTCCTCTCTCTATTGCTGGTTTCCCTCTATTGGTCTGTGTGACATTGTACAGTATTGTTAATGCACTGTAATGAGATCTAGGGTGGTACCACTTTAGGATTGTATATATTTGTCATTGTAGATTTTGCCGGAGTACAAAGTGAGTTATTATGATAAATGTACATAACCTTAAATATTGATTATATAAAGACTGTGTTCTAATCAATACAGAGTGTGGATATTCCTTTGTGGGGGCTTAGGGGATACACTGTACTTAAGAACCAGCCTGCATCACCTCCTGAGAAGCTAGGCCTTGATTGCTCGACCATTGCTACTGAATAGAGAATCTTGGCTGGGGTTTCCTGTGCCTCTCCTCCACCATATAGGGAGCGGAAGTACAGCCACCCCCCACCGGTCGTTGAGGCCCGTCTCTCACAATAGCCACGAAACAAGCAGCAACTACCACCCCCAACTTGCCCTCCCCCATAAAATCAGGTCACGCCCTTCTGACATTCAACTTCAGAAATGTCACAGATGAGGAATCAGCCAAGATTCTGTGGGATGTATCAACCCACTCATCCAAGTCCTGCAACATCACTGTGCATTGCTGGCAGCAGAAACATCATAATGGCCACTGGAAAACATGCTGCTCGCTAGAAATCACTAGAAAGTGCGCAGTGAAAACCTGAAAAATAGGCCACCATCTACTTTTGCCTATGTCAGTGGTAACACAGGAGATGACTGCCAAAACCCACCATTTGGCTGCTCACAGAGCAAAATCATTGCAAAAGAAACAGAGTTAGTTTCAAAAATCCATTTTTATTTGGTGTCAAATTTGTAGAAATCATGGCTCACAAATCACCTAATAGATCCAACCTCTTTGTTGGGTTTTCCACATTATTACTGCAAGAATCCACATCAACACAATGTCAGCAAAAATCATATGTTCTCAGAACAAAATCCTATTTTAAAGATACTTGATGGAAAGACAGCTGTCAAAAATGGGTGTAATACCGTTGCTCACCTCTACCAGAAAGCCGGCGTTTTAAAACCATTTGAACAATTGAACCCAAACTATGCCAAAAGAAGAGAATTCCATCAAAATGCCATATAGAGTGCCACACATTGATTTAATGTTGAAAAAGACTGGATTTAAAGATATGTTGCTTATTTTAAATGTATAAATATATTTTTTTTTACAAGGAACTATGTTGCAATTGATCAGAAAGTAACCTGATGCAGTTAAAACTCCAAAAGGCTTGCTTCTCCTGAGAACCCTTCACACCTTGGACCTTCCCACCAAAAGGGAGGATGTCGCATGCACATGTTAACCAGATGGAGATGGGATTTTCTCTGCTGGCAGGAGAAAGAGAAAATAGAGTCTTTCAACTGAATAGGGAATGCCAATTTTCGGGTGTGACTGACCTCAAACTGCTAGCAGGAAGCAAGACATGTGACCCTCTGAGTCAGCCAGCTCTAGGAAGCGGAGACAAACCATTGTGTGAATTGAATTTATAACAAATTGTACCAAGCTGACAAACATGGGAACTTTGAGGTTCTTAAAATGAAAAATTCCCTCATGATTTAAGACTAAACTGGACGCTGTGTGATGTTCCGAGACTAAACCCCGGAATTTATTAATATTGCAGCTGCAGTGTTGTTGCTATGAACATAAGAAATTACAGTAATATGCCCAGAGAGAATATGAATGCATGTCTAAAAATGTGTGCAGAAATAATCTTGGGAAACCCTCCAAAAGTGCAAAAAGTGGTCATTTCTGAACCAAAGCTCCTAGGAAGATAAGAGTTGGACAGAAATATACCTTAGGCAATCTGTCATGCAATTTAGGTAGCATTTACAAGTTGTGTATATTGTCAATATGTGTTTTATGAAAAATCTGATATGCTGTACAGACACAAAGGGGAGTGTTTTCAGCTAAGCCATAAACTTGACACCGAGTGACACGCTGATCCTTTCTCCAGTCATGGGACAGGAAATCCTTTGACCAATCCGATCCTTAGAGGGTTGGGCATAGAGAATCAGCCTCCCCACCCACTTTGGAAATACATAAATAAGGACTGGTAGGACAGATAGGCCACACTTTTTTCCACTCATCATCCAATTTCTTGGCACAACACCCTGCAGGACTCCAGACTCCAGAACCTAGGTTCTAGACTCCAGATAGATCCAGACCCCAGATAGCTCCAGAGCCAAACTCTAGAACCTTGAAGAAGAGAGGCCGAACCCACAAGCTGAACCCTTTTCAGCAGGCTTCAAAATCTTTTGCAAACCTGATTCCAACCCCTAAACTTCCACAGGGCCTAACCAAACCATTCAACAGCCTGGCTGAGCTGTGTTGCTTCTAGCTAAGAACCCTGTGCTAGAACCAAGATCCAGACCCAGAGAGAGCAGTGCTGTAACCCAGAACCCGTCCGATCCAGTCCAAGAGGCCACCCAGACCACCGTGCAGTGCTGAGAGCAGAACACAGAGCGCCTGAGACGTGTCCGGTGGCGAGTGCAGTCAAACCCTTGACCAGATCTTGACGGGGCCCATTCCATTCCATCCCAAAGCCTAGGAGTGAGTATTTAGTCTAGAACTGTAAATAATCATCTCTTAGTTTAAAGTAATCATATTCAATCCATTTCAACATGTCCAGAATTGCATTATAGAATCTCTTTTGTCTATCCTAAATTGTTCTCTCCTCCACATAATTCTGGAAAATTGTAGCAATAATCATCTTCGCGCTGATATTTCTGAAGAGGGACAGGTGTTTTGATGGACAGAGATCAGAGCAGTGGTTCCGCGGTTCTGGTGGCTGCCCGTTGAGTGTCTTGCTTCTTCTTAGCTCCTTAGTATAAGTCCATATTGATTCCTACTCTTTAAAGCGCAATCTGTTATATTTGAAATCTTGACTTTATTTCTAAACAAACTACCTTCACAAAATCCCCTGTAACTTTTGAACCGCACGTCCTAGAAAATGTAATTGTCATTTGAAGCTAAGATCCTAAGCTTTCCAATGAACCCAAAACGACATTCCAATTCCTTATAGTTTTTCCGTAATCGTGATTAGCGCATGCGGAAAAGTTGCAGCGAATTGCAATTTGGCTCAATTTCATTTTCTGTCAAAATAGCTGTTTCTTGCTTTCCACTGCTGAATTTCGTTTTCACTCTGATAGTCATTCATGAATCATTGCTAGTGTTGACCTGTACCATCCAAAGTAACTCTCCCTAGTGCTGAATATCCTTTAGTGAATTAAAATCATTTTAGCATATTTTCCCTTACATTGCAATTACATTCAAAAGTATTTTTGACCTGTTTTAAAATCATACCTGTTTTCTCTAAGCTTACTGGGGGAACTGGAATTGAACTGCATTATTGATTGTATTCTTGAAACAGTCACAGGGGAAAACGTGATTATATTATCTTTTGATTGAAATCATATCAAGTTTATTTCTGTGTTGCATTCTTTCCCATCTTGCATTTCCTTGAAACCATATAAAGTATTCTCTGCTACATTATTCTCCTATTCCTACTCCTAATTGATTAAAGAGTTGTGGATATTGTAATCTTACCCAGTACTGATCACTGTTCATATTCATAAGTGTGCTATTCAGATATTGTTTCTATTCATAAAAGTGTGATATAGATATTGTTCAATTCTTCAAATAACGCTTTTAATTTGCAAAACAAACCTACTTCTTGGCTCAGTGAGGTCAGGGGGATTCAAAAAGAGGGGCGTTATATAAGGGTTCATCATCCAGCTTTAAAGAACTTTGACATAAAAATATATAAATAAGGGCTTCCATTGGGCATCCCATACTAAGCATTGACTTGGCTGGAGTGCTGGATTGAAGTCACTTACAATTCTAAAAACCCTTAAACCTTCTAGGTGTAAAGGGGATATCTGCCCAGCCACGATCATCAAAGAATACACTGATAAAATTGTCCCTTTCCTAACCAGATTCATCAATGCATCCTTTGCTTCAAATCTAGTCCCAACCTGCCTAAAAGAATCTGGGGTACACCCATTGCTAAATAAACCTTCCCTTAACCCTCTTTCCCCGAACAACTACTGCCGATTACCACGGTACAAATTCTCCTCAAGATCCTCGATAGGGCTACATACATAAAAATGCAGGCCTACCTTGAAGACCATCACATCCTTGGAATAAGCAAATCAGGCTTCCGCCCTAGAACCAGCACAGAGTTGGCCCTTCTTAACCTAACAATGCAACTTGACTCATTCAACGATGAAGGTAAACCAGCCTCATACTTCTCCTAGATCTATCAGCAGCCTTTGATCTGGTTGATCATGACACCCTCTACCACCACCTCAGCTCCTCTGCTAACTTCTCTATGGAAGCCACGTCCTGGACCAACTCCTTCTTAACCAACAGAACCATAAGAGCCTTCTCCGATACCGACAGCGCACCCTCTATCCCCATACCATGTGGGGTTCCCCAAGGGTCCTGTGTCTCCCCCTCTTTATACAGCATCTTTACTAAGCCCCCATTAGACCTGCTTGACTTGTTAGGTGTCCTGTACAGTAACTACGTGGGCAACACCCAAATCCTCCTTCCCTTGTCCAGATCCTACACAACCGACTCCCTGACCATCAACAAAATGTACCCCACGATTCAAACTTGGATGGCAACCAACCACTTATGTTTGAATGACGAGAAGACAGTGATTATGCTAGAAGGCTAACCCTCTGTGATCGAAAAACTTGGTAGGGACTTCAATGCATTCATCATTGATGGTCTATGGGTACCAATATTCACATCAGTGAAAACAACAGGATTTCACCTCAACACTACCCTGTCCTTCACCAAGCAAGTGAATGCAATAGCCTCCTTGGCCGCTTACACCACAAAACTCATTAATGCAGCCAGACATTTCCTTTCCCCAGCAAGCTGCCTAACCATTGCAAGAGCGATCATCGGAGCAAGACTAGACTATTGCAATGTCCTTCTCGCTGGAACGTCACAACACAACTTGAACAAACTCCACATCATTTAAAATAATGCTCTCTGAGCAGCCTTGAACATATACAAAAGAGACCATATCTCAGACACCAGGAAAAAAATTACCTGTTCGGGAAAGAATCATTTTCAAAACTCTTTCCATCGCACACAAATGCCTCTGTCCGACATGCCTCCACCTTACTTATGCCAGAAGATTCATAGATCCACCTCCACCAGACCAGTAAGGGCAGTTTATGCTAACCGACTAAAAATGCCTAACACTAAAACGTCCAGAGGAGTAGCTAAACATTGGAACTCCCTACTGCCAGAACTGAGGACAGAGACGTCCTACTATCCTTTCCGTAAGGCCCTCAACACGTGGCTATTTGCCTAAGCAGGACTTCTATCTCGCAACCCCCAACTATGAACAGCAATCACACAATGTTTCTCACTGTAACCAGTTGCAACAGTGCCCTGATGTCCTTGGGCTTGGGCGCTTTACAAATGTAAACATAAATAAATAAAATAAATAATTGAATTGAGACAACAACATATAGTAAGCCTGCATAGATCAATTCAACTTTACATGCAGTATGCTGCCATAGAAGATCCACTGCCACTAATATACTGGCAGGGGAGTTGCAATCAGGCATGCGGGAACTGTAGTAAGGATGCTCAATTTGTCAATGAATGTCAACTACTCACAGAGATTTCGTAAAGATGCTCAATTTGTCAATGAATGTCAACTACTCACAGAGATTTCAAATGAGGGGGTACCCGCCTGATGTTGTTAAGAGATCACATGACAATACCAGAACATTGGATAGGTCCAATATGCTAAAAGCAACACCCGACAAGAATAAGAATAGGAGTTCTACTATTGATATCATCACAGAATATTCGAAGGATGCTCACACGCTCTACAAAATAGTACAAAAACATTGGCATATCTTATGTATGGATTCCGATCACAGGCAATATTTAGAACACAAACCAAAATTCGTGTTCACAAGAACAGCAACCATTAGGAACAAACTGTGTCCCTCATTCCTTGGTACCAGACGCCACAATACCAGCAGTGGTAGTGACTGGTTGCTATTTTGACAGGTTTTCCCAAATGTGGTACATGCAGCATGTGCAGGAATGCACATGCTGACTGTGATACATGTTCTCACAATGAAGGCTCCGTCATTAAGATGGATGATTTTATCAATTGCAAGACAACTTATTTAGTATATGCAATAATCTGTTTACGCAAGAAACTGTACATGGGGAGCACCATAAAACAGGTACGAATCAGAATCAGAGAGCATCTAGCCAGCCTCAGTAGCCAAGACCCAAAATGACCAGTGGAAGTGCATTGGCAAATATGTCCCCAGTTGCATGATAAAAAAAAAGACCCTCAGGTTTATTGGACTAATGAAGTAAAACGTGGCAAAAGAGAGGGGGTCTTGAAAGCGTGGAATCTAAAAGCATATGAAATTTATGCTGTACCAGGGAGGGTTTAAAAACGGAACAGTAGACGCACGTGTTTTTCTGAAATTGTACTTGGATGATGTTATGAAGGAGCAATGATGGATTCTGCACGTAACATTACATGTCGGTAACATTGTATGTTTGTAATGTGATTTATCCAAGGCTGTTTTATTGTATTCTGTGTGGTCGTTCAACTATCACTAGGAAGCAACGAACATAAATAATAATTTCACAAATAATGCTCAAATAATTATGTCAATCTAATTAATATGGTGCACAATTCACAGACCACTACGTTAGAATAAGTGGTTGCATGGGGCACACACTCTACCCCCAGCAGGGTTCACCATGAGATGTAGGTTGCCAAACTCAGAGATTAACTCGTGCATCCTAAATACGAGAAGAAAAATGCCTCGAATCATGTCAGCATGTGTACCATTACAGTGAGTGTGATAGGAACGACGCAATGGTTCTGCCTAATATACACAATGACAGCCCAAGAGCCGTTAACGTGAGCGTTACGTGCAGGAGACGTCACGCGTACGTCCCAGCACATAAATAAATAAACAACATGGCACCCGCGTGCCATACACCTAAAGAGTGCTGTACACCAGTCTTAACTCCTAACGAGGTAGCAACTAGTTATGTCATGCTTAACTCCACATCTGGACTTTTTAATAACTATTCAAACTCAATTTAACAGCCACTGAGATTACAATAATAAAGGCACGTGGCATTATCACTTGGGGCCACCATGGAAACTTTAAACTGTTGGCTCGTCATCAATTTTAGTCACAACTAGTCTCCAGTGACGCACATGTGAATAAAAAATGCGTTTGCATGATTATATTACAACTGCTTAGAGTGGGGATAGTTTTGGGTGTGGGCAACCGACACTAGGAAAGTCAGAATGCTGGACAGGGATCACTCACAGCACCAATTGAGAATTAAATAGACAACGTAAAATGTATCAAGTGCTAAGAAATTGTTGAAATGTACACTTAATATATCCATGCTTTATGTTGTATGTTTTTGTTTGTGTGTTTCTACGGTGCTACCTGCCTGCCCAAAACCTGTTATTTTATGTTAATCACACCTTAACTGACAGCCTTGAAAAAGACCTTGGGTCAAAACACCTATTGGCTTTAATCAGCTACTTCCATATAAACTAGAATAAACCATGCATATGAGAAAGTGTGAAAAGATCTGATGAAACTTTGATATATACTGACAAGCAATAGATACATTGTGTTGGCCAAGCAAGACCCTCTAGCATAATCAGATAATCTTCATCCAATTTCCGAGGCCTGTGGTGGAGCCTCAGTGTGCTGGTGACGCAGCAGGCTAGACGTTATCTTTGGGGGTCTGAGCGCAACCACAAATGGCTACACCCTTACTTGGCTTTAACCCAGGGAAAGGATGGTGACTCATTATAGTAGTGGAAGAAGCAAGTGGTCCATATGGCTGCCACCACTTTTGAGAGGTGCACTGTGGTTGCTAGACTGATCTCCCCAGTTGTGCAGATGGTGAGAGTTTTCAGTGCGTCGTGGCTCTTGTCTCTGAACACGGTATTACGTCAAATGACCTTTTTCTTTTTTCCAAAAGGAAGAAAGACTAATAAAGAAAGACTTCTCCATGACCACACGGAGCAGTCTTTCTAAATCCAACCGTGCGTGCAGGGGCTGACAGGCTCTGTGAGCCCCAGCGGAATAGTTGCAGGAGGAAGAGGTGAGTGTTTGTATGTGTTAGTGCAAGTGTGTGTTTGTGTCTGTGTGCGTATGTGTGCGCAGGAAGCATGTTTTGGGGCAGGAGGGGGGTGGGTAGGGAAATGAAGGCTTGGTGTCTTAACCCCCAATGAACGAGAGAATGAGCGGGAAAGGGCGGGGTTTGGGAGGGAGGTGGTCAGTATGTAATGTTTACGCATTTTAAAGCCAACACAAAAACAGCCAAAGAAGTCACTCTTTTTTGTGTTTGGGCATTAGAATGCGGAAATATGACATAGAACCCTGAACACAAGATCTAGCAATGCCGTATGTAGAACAAATGACTTTTTAAAAAATGAATGAGTCCTAGATGGAAACGAACACCGGCCTCCCACCAAAGGCTCACCACACTCAAGGACCTGTTTTTCCCAGTTAGTTCCGGTTTGCAACGGTGAGAAGTTGCAACCGCAACTTCCGAGGTAAGCCTGCTACCTGACTCCTCACGGACAAACAGCTCCAACCTATTTTCCTGCAAGCCCCCTCTGTAATCAAATAATACTCAGTTCTGAGCACCACGTGACATACTCCGCTATCCTAGACCGCAATCTCCCTGAAAAGATCAGCTCAGTGCCACTTCGAAACCACGTGAACTAACTGTATGCCTTTTGCGGAGCAACGCCGCTTCATTATGTATGTGCTCCATGCTACATGCATCTTACTACCCTGCAGAGCACTGCGGCTACTGTTGGTGGTTGTCTTACTGCTTTACTGCCTCATATATTCTACATCCATTTGCATGTTGCATCTAAACGTATACAGTGTTTGATCTCTGAGCCACATAACCAAGCCTGTTATTATATGTCACACCTAGGCTACTATGATTTTTAACTGTATTACTGCATTAAGCCTAATTCCCACTACCACTGTTAGCCATCTACTGCGAGTAGCTCTAATGTTGCATTTAGCCTACCATTGCTAGCCATCTACTGTGAGGAGTATTATTTTCGCCTTTAGCTTAAGTCTCAGTACCATTGTTAGACATCTACTGCGAGTAGCTCTATTATTACATTTAGTCTACCACCGTTAGCCATCTACTGCGAGTAGTTCTAATGTTTCATTTAGCCTACCATTGCTAGCCATCTACTGTGAGGAGTATTGTTTTCGCATTTAGCTTAAGTCCCAGTACCATTGTTAGCCATCTACTGCGAGTAGCTCTATTATTGCATTTAGCCTACCACTGTTAGCCATCTACTGCGAGCAGCTCTAATGTTGCATTTAGCCTACCATTGCTAGCCATCTACTGCGAGGAGTATTATTTTCACATTTAGCTTAAGCTCCAGTACCATTCTTAGCCATATACTGCGAGTAGCTCTATTATTGCATTTAGCCTACCACTGTCAGCCATCTACTGCGAGCAGCTTTTTGTTGCTTTTAGCCTACCTTTGTTAGCCATCTACTGCAAGTAGCTCTAATGTTGCATTTAGCCTACCAGTGCTAGCCATCTACTGTGAGTAGCTCTATAGCTGCATTCAGCATACTACCCTGTAGCACTGCCAGACCTAGCCTAGTTGAGTCATGCCAAACAGCAGCCTAAAACTAGTACTCTCAGCTCTTTTCAACGCCTACTTAGTCATGGCTTTAGCATTTCCGCCTACAGGACAACCCTGTTGTATTTACCTTCTTATCAAACACTATATACGACGAACTGCAATTCTTGCCCACTGAATAAAAATTCAGCCACCTTTGTCCGCACTAGCAATCAGAGGAATAATAGACTTAGAGAGAGGACAATAAACTGCTTGCTAAATCAAAATTATAAGCCAGCATCCTATCAAGCCAACAATGTAAACCCAACCAGCACCACTGCCACTAACCCCTAACCTTGCTGACGAAATCAGTAATACTTATGAGACCCAAATTAAAAGAAATAATTTGCGTAGACTCAGGCCAACATGTGACTAAAATACAACTAAGCCTAAACCATCTAAAGACAAAGCTAGCATCCTCTCTCCACAAATTAGAGGTGCCCTAATTATGCCAGATCTATTCAGGCACATTCCCTAGACATTTCTGATGTCATCACAACAAAAAACATGGATGTTATTGCTATTACAGAAACTTGGTTGCATCATGCAGCAGGCCCAGCACTAGCCTTGGCCTTACCGGATTGCTGTGCTATAATTAGGACTAATTCAAAGGGAGGAGGCATCGCCTTCATTGCCAAATCTAACCTCAATATTAGAACAATTCCCAACATCCCTTTCTCCTCGAGAGATCTCCTGTCCACCAAAATCTCTACCTCTGCCACCTCCTCACTAAACTTACACCTCATCTATAGGCTGCCCTGTCCCATCTCCTTATTTGATGGGGACATCGCCACTCTGCTAACCACAGATACCAACAAGACCTCTAAAGTGATCGTCCTTGGAGAATTTAATCTAGGTCTTCACGACATCTCGGATTCTCTAGCTTCCACACTAGCCAATACCATTGAAACACATGGTTTCACCCTATGATCTTCTGGCCCAACCCATGCCAAAGGTCGAACGCTTGACTGGCTCGCTGACCATAACTGAACTACTCATATGTCCAACAATGATCCATGCCCTTGGTCAGACCACAATATTATACTTTACCAAATCAATACGAACACATCCACCAATTCGCCTAAGCTGATAGCACCTGCCACTCAAGCTCGAAACATGCGCAACATTACACCAGAAAACATTCTCCCGCACATCTCGCAAGTCACTACACATGCGGTAGAGCCTTCAGACCCTGCCTCCCTGGTTTCAAACTATAATCAAGTGATGGAAATAGCTTTAGATGCAGTGGCCCCATTGGGTAATTGTACAGCTAAGCCTAAAGCTCATCTAAACCAGTGGTTCACTCCCGAACTTGAAAGACCATCATAGTAAAAAAAGAAATGCAGAAAATAACTAGAGGAAAACCCATCTATCACTAACAAACAACAATTCACCTCTATTGCATCCGACTACAGAAAGGCCACCCATCAGGCCAAAAGCAATGTATATAACCTGCGCATAGAAAATGCTAACTCTAGCTCTAAAGAGCTCTTATCAGTCCTAAGAGAACTGGAAGCTCCTTCCCAGACCCCTGACCTGTGCATCAAAGACCAAGCATGGTGTGAAAATATTCAAAAGGCTCTCCACTCCACTCCAGCTCAAAATCAATAATGAAAAGTTAAAACTCAATTCATCTTAACAGCCTACCATCGAACCTACTCCGTCTAAACTATTCCCTAAATTCGAGTTCTCAACTATCATGACAGAGAAGACCATCAAAATCAGAAAAGGCCTCAAACCCTCCCTTTGCCAAGGTGACAAATGTCCTGTGACAGTAATCAAAGATTGTGCACAATGGGGCAGTTTTCATCACCTCACTCATAAATAATTCATTTACTACTAACTGAGTGCCGTATAACCTTATGGAAGCTTTGGTGATGCCATTAATAAAAAAAACACGCTAGACACAAATTTACCCACAAACTACCGGCCCATCACAACAGTACCATTTTTGCTAAATATTCTGGACAGGGTAACCTATGAACAGATTAAAAAATACTTAGAATCACATCATCTGCTGGACCTTCGGCAATCTGGATTCCACCCAGGCCATGGCACAGAAACAGCTCCAGTAGACCTTAAAGCAAAAATTGACCAGATCAGTAGCCATCCTCTTCCAAGGCGTTTCTGCAGCATTTGACCTTGTAAATCTCAACATCCTATGCCGCCACCTAGCCAGAGATGCCCATTTCTCTAATGACACCATAGCATGGATCAAATCTTACTTGCCAAACCGTAAAATGAGAGTCTTCTCCGCCGCCGCATTAGCTAAACCTATCGCAGCCACCTGCGGAGTGCCTAAAGGCCCATGCGTGTCACCTACCATGTAGAACGCATTTACTAAACCTCTCTTCGACAAACTGCACAATTTGGGTGTCACATTCACAAACTATGCTGATGACACCCAAATACTAATCCCTATTACGGGGATTACACCACTGACACAAATGCCTTAAATGCCATCTATCTGACGATCCAAGCTTGGATGGCCCAGAATTAGCTTTGCCTCAATGACAATAAGACTGTGATGTGAGCTAAGTAGAAAAGTGGTAGATTTTGAAAATTGAGGAGCCAGAGATTGGGGTGAAAATAACAAGGGGAATCCAGAGAAGAAATGAAAGACACACACAAAATATGAATGTTAGAAAAAGGAATTCTTTTGTAATTCTTAGGGAAGTTGTCCTCCGGAAGAGGAACATGAAAAGGAGAGTTTATCAAGTGTTAAACTAACACAATGTAAAACAAAAAGGCAGAATGCACCATATCCAAACCCCATCCTATTATGTGACTCGTCTAACAGCCTAACAAAACCCATAATGGACCAGAAATGGAGCTGGCCCTCTTACAGTGCAGTCAGTGTCTAATAGGCCTGTCATAGGCAGAAGAGAGTGAAAAAGGCAGTCTTTCATTTGGATGCTCGTATTTTAAACCAACAATTTAGGGGGTCAAGCATATTTTAACCAAATTTTAAACTATAGAAATAATAGAGGTTAGAAACATTTTGAATGTGGCTCAAATTACCTCTATGTGACATTATTACTATATGAAATATACAGGTAAGAAATATTTTGGTACAAAACTATGTGCAAAGAAACAAGAACTTAGAAATAAAATAGGGCTGCCATACACCAACAACATGGATTTGGATACTGGGTTAGTTAGAGTCCAGTAGCTGAAAGAAGCAAATAAGAATGGGCAAATACAGCACAGCAATGGCCATTTGAAGACTTGTGTATAGGCACGTTATAAATATATTATACATGCCATATCATATCATATATCAAGAAAGACGTGGAACAAATGTTGAGTGTGATCTAATGAAACAATCATCCCTTTTGGTGACTAATTTGAATGTTAGAGATAGGGCACATTACAGGATACCTTTGTGAAAGTATGGGAAACAGCCCTAAAGTGGAGATGTGGCTCTGTACATTTGATCCAGTGTAAGTCCCCTTTCCTTCCCCAGGAAAAAGTTATGTTGTCAAGGTAAGAGGCAGCCATGCTGTATCAATAACAGTTAATTTAGTCCAGCAGCAAAGCTCAGAGGAACTGGAAAAGGAATGTTGGGTCAAGGGAGGAAGGGGAGGGATGTCTTTTTTGAAGTTGCAATCCATGTGAGTAGGGCATGGGGTTCTGTGATACCAAGGGACCTGCTGATGATTTAGAGCACTACTGTCCTCACCCGAATAGCGGTCATCATATTCGAACTGCAGGCGCCTTACTTGCGGGATAAAATAAGTGAAATTAAAACATAATGGTGGTGCCGTGATTCTATTTTGTGCTCCGTTATTAATTTGCTATTGTATTTTAGTTCAACCATTGTATTCGGTTGAGATAATGCCGATCTAATACATGCTGTTATGGGGCTTCTTTGAATAACTTGCGTACAGCCCATTACGCTCACCAAGGCATCTACATGTTGCCATGGAGACATTCCCGCCCCTCCCTGTTCACACACGGGGGGGTGGGGCGCGAGGCATACGTGCTCCGGCTACGCAGCGGGAGCGCGACGCCTTGTTCAGTCTCCCTTGCAACAAATAAATACACACAGAGTCGGCGCGTACTCGCGTCCTCGTGGCTCTGCCCGGCATTAGCTGGTCTGAAAACTGTTCCAAGGTGAGTGCGGCTTTTCAACTAAAGCGTTCTCGCCTCATGCAGAATTGACACAGGGGTTGATTTTCTTTAAATTTCCCTATAGAAGCTGCTTCTAGTACGTGCTATGTTCACGTTTGATGACACAGCTTTTGTATAGAAGGAGGTAGGATTACACAGGTTATTTAAGCATTTTGACGGCTAGTACGGGAACGCAATTAAAGTTGACATGCATTCTCTTTCTCTCCCCCTCATCTGCACATTGGGATGACTACCTTTAATGAACTCGTTGAATTGGCAAAAATTGGTATGTTATTTTTTTAACTTTATTATTTTAAACTCCACAATTATGGTGTGAATTGTTTTGACTGTATGTTTTCATGAAGGTTTGCAAAATAGCGCATGATAAGGGTACAGCCCTGAAGATGGTTTTTACTGAAATGCATTGGCACGTGTATACTTAACGGCCTATAGCTATTCTTGTTTTGCCTCATTATCAAAAGCACATTTTCTAAGGATTGTGAATTAAACGATTCCTGATATAGTTGCTTTTATTTCTCTATTAGGACTTGGAGGGAACCTGAAGGGCAAATCTTGAAAAGAAACAAACTTTGAGTCACCTAATAATCAGAACAACTAGATTTTGAACGTACTATTATTTGGGAGCGCCAGTTCAAATAGGGTGGTGTCACCCTATTTTCTTTCTTGGTGCCCTGATCATGTCATTGATAGACACCTGGGTTCCCAGAGAGATAAGGGGGAGATGTGCTAGGGCTGTGTTATGATTTGGGATGGGATGAGCAGAGGTGATGGCAATAAATAAATCTACCAGAGCAGGGAGCCGTTGCTGTGTTCCACATTGACTGGTATAATGAGGAGGCCCATTTTATTATCAAAGCAGAGTTGCAAAACAAGGGGGGGTTCTGGGAATCTCTCTACCAGCACGAACACAGCCCAATGACCTGTTCTTGGGTGAATAACCCCTGGCTGGGAGAGACTCTACCAAGTCTTTAGCTCACTGTCCCTTTCACAGAGAAGACATTTCCCTCCATATCATAGTCTTTGTCATGCCCATGGGCAGTCCAGCACCGAAATACTAGGCAATTCTCTTCTGAACAAGACTACCAACAGCAACCCCATACACGTGTTTCAGCCTTGTTGGGCATCATCAGTGAGGTGAAGCTGTGCCTCTCTAAGAACAGTGATTAAGGGGTCTACGTCTGGATTGCCCTGATAATTTAGGGTGAGACCCATAATTAATTTATGCAAAACAAGGGGGTGTCTGGGAATCTCTCTACCAGCACAAACAAAGCCCAATGACCTGTTCTTGGGTGAATAACCCCTGGGAGAGACTCTACCAAGTCTTAACTCACTGTCCGTGTCACAGAGAAGAAATGTCCCTGCATATCAGTCTTTGTCCTGCCCAGGAGCAGTCCAGCACCAAAATACTAGGCAATTCTCCTCTGAACAAGAGTACCAACAGCAACCCCATGCACGTGTATCAGCTTTGTTGGGCATCATCAGTGAGGTGAAGCTGTGCCTCTCTAAGAACAGCGAGCAAGGGGTCCACGTCTGGATTGCCCTGATAATTTAGGGTGAGACCCAAAGTTAATTTATGCAAAACAAGGGGGGGTCTGGGAATCTCTCTACAAGCATGAACACAGCCCAATTACCTGTTCTTGGGTGAATAACCACTGGGAGAGACTCTACCAAGTCTTTAGTTCACTGTACCTTTCACAGAGAAGAAATGTCCCTGCATATCAGTCTTTGTCCTGCCCAGGCGCAGTCCAGCACCGAAATATAGGCAATTCTCCTCTGAACAAGAGTACCAACAGCAACCCCATACACGTGTTTCAGCCTTGTTGGGCATCATCAGTGAGGTGAAGCTGTGTTTCTCTAAGAACAGTGAGCAACGGGTCCACATCTGGATTGCCCTGATAACTTAGGGTGAGTTGACATCGCTATTCATACTTTGATCATGCTCCGACAGAGGGGTGCACATCACGTGATGGTCAAGAACATTTACTCAGTAAAGAAATGTATTATGGTAATCGTGTACCAGGTAGTTAATCAACTTCTAGTGATGATGTAGTAGGTCAGGTGTTTAGGGGAATGTGTTTTAGATAATGTGTGACCAATAGGGTAAGGGACTATAGAGGTTATAGGGGATAATTAGAATTGGATATAGGTGTTAGCCAATGGGGAGTGCAAGATCATGTTGGAATCTTTATTATGCATAGTTTTGTTAGTTTTGTTCATGTGTGGTTTTCCACTATAAAAGAGAGATCTGTGTTAGTTCGGTTCTACTGCAATGTCTGATACAGTCTGATACTTTTGCATTTAATAAAAATGCGTTTTCGTTGCAAACAGTGCATCAGGATTGTTTTTATTGTACTGGTTTTGGGTCATTCACCCTAGAGGTCTTGATTCTGGAACATTAATGTTTCCGTTCGCAGAATTGTTTCTATGGGTGTATCCATGTGACATTCCCGGTTTTCCTATTTATGTTCCTTTTTTAGGCTTTTTTTCACCTCAGCTTTTAAGGTATCGTCAGCAGGGTACCTGATGGGCAAACAGTTTTTAATTATAAGACATCTAACAGTGTCAATTCCTAGTATGGTATGTCCTTAAGCACAAGTAGCCTCGCGAGATCTTGAAGCATTGGGCCAATGTTTGGTGTTGCAAAACTGGCGTTAAAGTGTATATTGATGACAATGGATATCAGCGATTCTACATCTGTGTAATTCAAAGCCCACCTTGGGTGATTCCCATTATAACAGGAAACAATAGGACTTTTGCCGAAATCTGAGCTGACATTGGGCCTCATTATAAGTGACCATGTCCGGTAATAAAGTTGCTAGTTACAAGTTACTGGCACCTTTCCTGGACCTGGTCACTGAGGGTTTACCGGTAGGGGCACTGAACTACCGGCAGGCCTGACCTGCTGGGACATCAGCTCGCTTCCGGCATGTTTTTCACTGAAGCACAGGCACTGTTACTAACAGTGTCAGTGCTTCACGGCCCCCACTGCCATGCAGTCCTACGGGAATCAATGGCAATGGGAACTTACTGTACCGCCGCCTCTTGTGATATCCCAGTAGCACCGGGATGTTAGGTGGTGGTGGTGGCATTAATACGGGGTAGTAGCACCGGCGCATTACCGCAAACCTCACTACGAGGGGCATAGTATTATTTAGCATCCTACAAGCTTCTCTCTGGTAAATGTGATGTCGGTGGAGATGTGTGAATGTTCCAATGAATTGCAGCTGGATGTCAGGTGCTGTGGTTGAAAGCACTCCCGGGCTCCTTCTCTGAGCATTTCTTTCCATGAGATGCTCACCTTTGGAGGTGCGCAACATGAAATACCCGCTCTGCCTACCTCTCATAGAGGCAGCATTTCATTGCTCTTGTGCCTGTTTTTATATTTTAAAGATAAAAAGCTTAGTGTAATTCTTACTATAAAACACTCTTGACTTGATCATCTTCCTTTCATTGAAATCCTAAAGTAAATGCAAGTTTGTATTCTAATATACTATTGTTAATGATTTCCACGATCTAATGAACTAATGTTAATGATGTCCATTCTCAGGTCATGCAATTGGATACTTCTCAGAGGTCACTTTCAGTTTGTTCACGTTCAGTTCACCTATTTTGTATCTAATTCTAAGTGTAAGGGCAAGTGTTCTGTGAGAAGATCCCCGTGAGTGAAAGCATGAGTGGCAAAAAATGACCTTCATTTGTCTACATTATTAATTGTATATGGAGATTTATTCAGAATAACAATATTTTCTTCAAGAATTAACATTCTGATAAGCACCCTAAATTATGCTTGAAACGGAAATATGAATTGTCTATTATTAATGAAACTGAAAGTGTAATAGTATGTATCTACGGATAAAAAACGGTTTGCCTTGTAGGATTATACTGATATTCACAGCTGTGCATTGTACTGTTCCTTTTGTTGTTCTTATGACATTTCCCTTAAGGTTTTAAGATTGATAAGTGCATTAATGCTCCCCGTTGTCTCTTTTGTTGTTCGTTTGTGGGCAGGGGATGCTTGCCATTGATTAAGGGCACTTCCTAGGCCATAATCTCTAATAACTAAAGGGATTCTCATCTGTTGCAAGAAGGGGTAATAAGGGCATCATACATGGATAAGTGCACCCTATGACATGCCTTTCAATGTAATAGGATTAGCCAATTTGTTTTACTTAAGGCAGGATTGTGTGACTCTAAAGGAAGTTCAATCTTAGTGAGATTAACATCAATATACTGTAATGTGTGCATGCCGTTAAATGGTCTCCTCTTATTTTCTCAATTTGCATCTAACAGGAACTCATAGTTGCACCTGGGGCCTCATTAGAAATTGGCCAGAACACGATAAAAATGCTGGTAATAACATACCACACTTTTACCAGACCGGCCATCTATGGGTGAGCCTGACCGCAGTCAGCGGATACACCAGCAACAACATATTCATAATTCCAGGTCTTGTCTAATCCGGTACCATAAATACCGAACAACCCCAAAACATGTGCCAATATTAATGACACTATAGAAATAACGGGACATCCCGAGCAAGTACTTTCCTGTATAATTGGCAGACATGTGCACTTAATACAGGCAAACACTAGGCAATCTCCACTTGAAAGCAGGTGGTAAATGCCAGTAAATGCCTGCAGGAGTGGAAAAATAAAGTCCATAGGTGGACCCAATTCATCCAGGTACACCCAATGCAGCATGGAGGAGCTGAAAAAGGCCGCACCTTCAATCGACACACTTCCCAACACCACCATGCTGCCACTGATTGCAGTCAGCATTGATATGCAGCTGCTCCTGGCCAAAATAGCGCTGCAGGGGCTGGAGGAGCAACAGAGGACACAAGTGACAGCAGAGAGTAGGATGAAAAGGAGGAATGTGAGGAGGAGACGTCATGCAAGGTGTGCACCCATACACCGTGTGAGGGCCACACACACCATGGACCCTCACTGACATGCAAATCCTCTCCCTGATTTCATTTGATTCAAACGTGTGTAAAGCGCATATCCCATGACAGAACCCAGCAACAAATTACATCTAGGCACAGATTGACAATGTACTCAAACTCAGCATGATTTGACACTTGATTTAATATTAGCATGATTTAGGCACACAGGTAAGTCTTAAGTTGTTCTCTGAACACGCTCAGTGATTAAATTTGCCACAGACTTTGAGTGAGACAGTTCCAGGAACGTGGTCCACAATAGCATAGCGTCTGTCTCCCCAAGTTGAGGTTTTGGAGGGAGGAACTACCAAAATACCCTGCCCAGCACATCGCAGAGTACGGTTGGGACAGGACACAACGATTTTTGATGATAAATAAATCAGTGCCAGACTGTGAATACACATAAACACCATGCAAAGTAGCTAAAACAAGACCCTTTCCTTTATTGGGAGCCAGTGGCGGCCCCTCCTGAAGGAAGAGACAGTTCTTCTCTTTGTTAAATCAAAAATTTGCCGCATTCCCAAATTCTGGGCAACTTGTAGTCTCCGAAGTTGATACTTCAGAATTCCAATCAAAAGAACATTGCAGTAATCCAAACGACCATTAGTGAGTGTCCCCACTACAGAGGATCGATCTTTTTCTGCAACTAAAGGCAGCAGTGGCTTCAAAGGTTTTAACAGATCTTTGTGATTTACGTCTGATTTACTATACAGGTCTATTTGCCATATACAGCCCAGGTTTTTTACATTCTCAGTATATTTCGATGAGACCCCAAACAATGTGGTACAAGGAAGGGAATGTAGGAGATTGGCTGTAATTTAGCAAGACCCAAAAACAATAATCTCAGTTTTTATGGGGTTAAGATGGAGTTTGTCCTCCAGCCTCCCACTTTAGATTTTACTAGCGCAGGCTACCATTCATTCCATAGCATCCAGTGGTTGTTTTATCCTAACATTAATCTGAGTATCATCAGCATAGGAGTGATAACACAAATTAAACTGGGCAAAAATATCTAACAGTGGTCAAATATAAATATTAAATAACAGTGGCAACAAGGAAGAGCCCTGAGGGACTCCACATGTTACGGAAAGAGGGTCAGACATGTATTGTCCCACTTTAACTTGCTGAATACAATCGCTAAAGAAAGATATAAACCATTTGAGCGCAGAGTCAGATACCTGTGCCACTGACAATAGTTTTTGTTTAAGAATATCAAAGTCCACAGTATCAAATGCTGAAGACAAGTCTAGCATTACCAGCATGCTGATGTCTCCCTCATCTGCAGCCTCCATAGATCGTCCCAGACAGTGGTCAGTGCAGACCCAGTGCCTCGACCTGGCCTGAATTCCAATTGGCATCTCTCCAGGATGTTGTTCTCCTCCAGAAAGAAAGTTCTGGAGTTGTGTCGTCACAACTTTGCCAGGACCTTTTCAGGCCATAAACATCCTGCAATGGGACGATAGATTGAAGATATAATGGGCCTCATTCTGGTGTGGCTGCCGCTAGTATTATTTTTTTTCCGGTGCCCAGGAATGGGCAATTACTGGGTCATTACGGCCTTGCCGGACTCACTAATTGCGCATTTCTGGGCGCCGGAAAATATTCTTCCAGCGCCCAGGTGCCAGTATGGCCGCTAGGTCAGACCTGGCGACTGCAATGGCACCCGTGAGTAGAACTTGTAGTTTGCTGGTCCGGGAACTACGGTATCGCCATGCTTACCGGTACCATAGTTCCCAGACCAGCAACCTTATAATGAGGCCCAATATTGTGTAGTCCAAATTAAATTTTTTTTAATGGGGGATAAGGTAAGATTTATTTTAGCTCTGAGGGAAAGCATCCCTGAGTCAGGCATGCATTCACCAAGGCTTGGACAATCCCACCAAGAGCTGACGCATTTAATTTTTACAAGGTAGGCCGGGGCAGGATTGTAGGCAAAGTTGGTGGGTTTCAGTTTGCTTAGCAAGTCAATCACATGTTCTAGGCTTACTGATGAAAAGACGAATTTGGGCACACTCAGTGTATTGTCTGAGTGTAGAGCCTTGAGAGTTATATTAGATTGTGGGGTTATGTATTGAATATTAATGTTCTCTCGGTTCTGTTCAATTATCTGTGCAAAAAATGTATTAAAATCATTAGTTACTTTTCGAGATGCTTGACGACTGGAGTTAATACATGATGCATTG
This sequence comes from Ambystoma mexicanum, assembly GCF_040938575.1. Classification (NCBI taxonomy): domain Eukaryota; kingdom Metazoa; phylum Chordata; class Amphibia; order Caudata; family Ambystomatidae; genus Ambystoma; species Ambystoma mexicanum. The sequence goes on from NC_090924.1 coordinate 1,251,324,942, forward strand.
GAGACATTTCTGGTTACCTTAAACTAGGCCTATGATCTGTTGTTAGCCAAATTGATCTGCCCTCGAAGATGGAGGGATTTAGCTTTAAAAATGTCACCCCTATATATCCTCAGGGCAAGTTTTGCAAAAATATGGTTTCCTGTATCTCTGGTCTTGAAACATTTTTTGGGGGATTTCCGACACTGTTCATTAAGGACTTTTAGGCTATCAATCAAACCATTATTTGTTCCTTGTAGACAAGGAGCTATGGCATCGCAATTAGCTTGAAATTAGCTTGCATCTTAGTCATAACACTAAATTACACAGCAGGTCATAACTAGATAGGTCTTTCTTTTCTACAACGAACTTCTAAGGTATTCTTTGTATTCTTTTGGTGTAGCATACTGTCTACAGTCATGGTAAAACAAATCACAAAGTGGTCAGACCAATTAACAAGTATATTACTAGAATGATCCAGAATTAGACCTCTGGAAAGTATAGGACCCAAACAATGACTGCCTATATGTGTTAGTTGATTGAAGAGCAGATGGAGATCATGGTCACCCATAATAATTAGCCTTCAGTGAACTAGAGCTTCCAAACCCAGGTAGGCATCCACGACTTCAAAAAAGCAGGTAGCTTGCCTTGGGGGTCTATAACATAAAATGAAATGGCATGAATTCATTGGAAGATCACCGATAAGTACAAGCTAGAATGTGAGAGGAAAGGTCCCATTTTAGAGAAAGGGAATTAGACAACTCCAATGTTGTTTTGGCTAAAATGGCCACTCCACTACCTTTCTCTAACTCTCTATTAAGCCACTTAATCAAAAAGGAGTCAGGAACTAATAGATTTAAAAAAGTGGTGCATGTAGATGTAAACCAGGACTCATACAAAGTATGTCCAGGTTATTAGCACCAATATAATCATGAATGGCAACAGCAATCTTGATTCCAGATCTGGCATTACTGAGGGAAAAGAATAGTGGGTGAGCTGTATTAGAGTCTAAAAACCCTCTTTTATTAGTCAATGCTAATAAAATGGCTACATATTTCATTTAACATTCGCAAGGATAAGCAACCCTGTGTTGTATTCCTAAGATTCAACCTAAATTCAACGGGGTACGTAATCAGCATAGTTGCAAGAGCATATCCAGCCCACCAATAATATTAAGTGAGCTACTTACTTATGTATGCCAGAAAAGAAGAGGAATAAAGTAGGTCATTCCACGTACACCATGGACCGCCACAGACCAGCTGGTCCCTGTCGCACCTGCGGTGTCATGCCAGATGTGCAAACAAATACCCATGCAAACTACAATTCCCTTGGGAGTTGTAGCTACTTCTAAGTGGGGCTAATCAAGCTCTCCAAAGTGTTTACAGAGCAATTTGTGTTACAGGCAAATTCATAGGATTATGCACTTTCAAATCTAGATGAGTGGTGTAAATGGCAGCAATTACTATTTAAGGTTCAATTTCTTTTTTAAATGTGCAATAAAAACTAGCAGCAGCATAACTTTCGAAATAGGCACTATAAAACCATACAAATCATCAAAATACTACAGCAAGTATTCAAATCACTGTACTGCCTTGACAGGGAGAGCATTGCAAATGTCCTTAGCATGATCAAGGAAGGCATTGTGAGCAGGATTGGCATCAGAACAGCCATACCACCACTGGTACAGCTGGTGTCAGTCCTGCACTTCCTTGAGTTTTAAAGGTTTGTATTCAAATCAAATCAGACAAGGCATAACAAAGACATATTATATAATGTATCTATATTGAGAATGAAGAGGTAACAGTATAATATTTAACCTTTGAGAAACAAGAATGCATTGCGTGAATACAACTTCATTGATGACTGAAATTTCAATTTGAAAAGAAAGGTGGGGTGTATGTGTACATTTACGGACAATGCCATGACATCACAAAAACAGGACATACACAGAAGGAATGCTGAGTTCGAGGAGGGGAGGAGTAAAGGGGGAGAGTGTGTGACAAGTATTAGATAAATGACTATTATTCCACCAATGTATGCGCAAGAAATTCAATGAAGGGTTTCCATTTAAGTTCATGCTTGCGTAATAGGTACATTAGCGGCATTACACTTTTCTAGCCTATGAGTACTACATTTTCCCATAGTTTGTAATGGAGTTTATCTAAATGTTTCCAATTGGATGAAATTGTTCTAATAGCCAACATAATGAATAAATCAAAGAAAAACATTCCATGTCTACAAGTAATATCTTGAACAGTAGAACTTCCAGCAAAAAGAACATGAGAACAGAAGTCAATTTGATAGTTTTCCAAACATCAATCCAAAAGGACGAAACACATTTGCAGTCAAAGATCATATGTTTAAAGGATCCTGAGGAGTGAAGAAAGCTCCAACAATTCTCATTTGGCAAACAGGCCACACTTATAGAGGAGTAATAAAAATACTGTGATGGAAGAGAAATATTGCTTGTAGTATGTTTGCCGAAGGTGTAACTTTAGATATGTGATTCCAAACTTCAGGCCATTCCAGTTAATTATCCGTTAGCATGTAGTCTTGTTTGGCAAGGCTAAAGGGCAGTCATGCAATATGCTAGAGGAAGAGTTTTGTCAAAGGGTATTTTTGTACAAGGCAGCAGATATAGCCGATTTATAGAGAGAATGAAGCCTTTCAGCATTTGGAGAGGTAGTTTCATTGATGAGGGAGTCGTAGGAATTGCTGAAAAAATGAAAGAGCAAGGTTAAATCTGTCAACAAGTACATCGAAATTAATTGGGGCACCTTGAACAATTCTCTGACCAAGATATTTAATGCCCAGAGAAAGCCACGGCCTCCAGAAAAGTGATTTATTATTGATTTTAATTAGAGGATTAAACCAAATATATGATGAAGTATAATGGTGAGACTAGTAATTGGCGTGCAGATAAAATAGAAGTCGTACACTTGATAAATCTAGTTTAAGCTTTGATAAGAAAGCAATGAGCTAGTCTTAGGGGGGACACCATCGCTCTCTCCAGGCACAACCATTGGGGTTTATTGTTAGAACATTCATGGGTAAACTACAATTGAACCTGCTTAAGAACAAATGCTACATGATCATTCCTAAAATCGGAAAACCCAACCCCACCTGCTGCTCATGATAGTTTAAGTTTATTGAGAGACAATCTATATTTCTTTTACCCCCCAAAGAAATTTAGTAAAACTAGTGTCAATGGATTTTAAAAAAGAGGAGGGAAAGGAACAAGTAACATATATAAGAGATAAGGGATGATTGGCGTAATCACCATTTTAATGAATTCCAATTTACCCCACCATGAAAGGTACAGAGGGGGCCAGGAGTTAGTGTGTTCCTCTATTCTTCATAGGAGAGAAGTGGTATTAAGTTTGACTATGTCCTTGATAGAAGAGGAGATATGAATGCCAAGATATTTAAATCATTTGGACACCATTTCATACCCGTGGTAAATACTTGGTGTTTGGTACAATATACATTAAGGGGCAGCATTTCTGACTTGTCTTTACTCCATTTATATCCCGAGACAACTGAGAATTGTGAGAAAATGTCCAAAATATGTGGCAGGGAGAAATCAGAATCATTAAGTAGTAATAGGATATCATCAGCATATGCTTCTAGTTTGCTTTCTATATTGCCACAAGTTAAACCTTTAATATTAATATTTTGTCTTATTTTTTCTAAAAAGGGTAGGGCTAAGAAAAAGTAGGAGAGGAGGAAGAAGTGCCTCTGAATAAGGGAAAATAGGAGGATACATGTCCGTTAATGAAGATGGAGGTCATCGGATTGGAGTAAAGAACTTTAACCATTGCTAATAATGGGGCTTCGAGACCATGCCATTTGAGGGCTTCAAACATAAAGTTCCATTCGACTCGTTCGAATGCTTTCTCAGCATTGAGGACAGCCACTGAAAATGGGTCATTAGAGCCATGGATATGGTCTAGAGAATTAAGAATCAATCTTATGTTGGAAAAGGACAGTTCAGGGTCTTTACCAGGTTTGAGGAAGACTATAAGCATTGCCTCCTTTAAAGATTCTTGTTGTCCACCATCTTGAATACATTGAGAGAAAAGTTAAGTTTATGTACTAGAATATCTTTAAAGTGTGCATAGAAATCGCTAGAATATCCATCTGGTCCAGGAGCTTTACCTTTTTTAAGGTACTTGATGGCTTTATGACTTTCACTAATGGAATTGGGGCATTGAGCGATTGAAGATTAACTAATGGGTACGAAGAGTGAGGGATGTCTTGAAGGAATTACTGTATGAGTTCATTATTAGGAGGTATTTTGGAACTATATATTTTTGATAAAATTAGAGCAGACTTTAAAAATGTCTACATCTGAAAACTTTATATTCCCCATTCTATCTTTAACAACTGAAATAGTGGATTTCCTTTTCCTAAATTTCAGATAGGAAGCAAGTGATTTACTTAATCTATTAGAACGTTGGTAAATGTTTGCTTTATATTTTAGAAGATTATCACAGGAGTATTGGTTGAATATTTTATTGTATTGAATTCTAAATTTGACGACAGAGTTTAGGATTATTTCTGAGCTTTTGCGTGAATATTGAGATTCAAGGGCTTTGAGTTCTTTCAAAATATTCTCTGACTCTGATTTGAGTGCTTTTTTTATTGGCCACAAAGGAAATAATGTGTCCTCGAAGGACTGCTTTATAGCATTGCCATTTGTTAGAGACTGTGACATCTTGGCTTACATTTTAAACTTTTGCGGAGAAGATAATTGTATATGGACAGGGGCATGATCATATAATGCTATGCAATCAATTTTAGCATCTAAAGGGCAGCTCGCGAGGTGTTTGGTAATAAATATGCAGTCTAATCTAGATTGGGTTTTGTGAGGATTAGAGGAGAACTTGAATTCGGAATCAGAAGGGTGAGTGATATGCCAAGTGTCCATGAGGCCTAATTCAGAAATAAATTTGGTAAATTGTATATGGGATTTTGTAGGTTTGAAGCGTACACTGGATTTTATATTCAAGTATGGTTCTATGATCTCATTGCAGTCCCCACACACAATCAGATTTTTAGGATTTCAGAGAAAGACATGGTTTTTAAGTTGCACCCAAAAGGAGGCATCCGACAACGTGGGTCCATAAACATTAAGGAACGTACATTCTGTGAAATATTTTAGAAGTGTTATCATTACCCATCCGCCTATATCATCAGATTCATATGCTAAAACTTTACAATTACATTTTTTATTAGAGTTATAACACCATTTTGTTCCCATTGGCTACACTAGAGAAGACTTCACCAACCCAATGGCGCTTAGGTTTGCCTGCTTCTGCGTTGGAAAGGTGAGATTCTGGAATACATGCAATTGAGGGTTTGGTTCTATTAAGGTGAGACAGAATGTTCTACCTTTTGATAGGGTTATTTAACCACTTAACTTTCCATGTTGTTACAGTGAATGTGTAAGATTACAACAGTATGATAAACATGAAAAAACGCTTAGGAGTGCAATAGTTATAAACAATAGTTATAAACAGTACACGGAATGCTTTAAGAGTTACATTGAACCACGGACCATGTATTTTTTTCCATAAGGTGCTACATTTCATAGGCACACTCAACAAGGACACATAAGGAAGGAAACAAAAAGGGGATGGGGAGACTAACGAAATCAGCATGGATAACATCTAACGAGAGGAAAAAGCTTCATCAATAGTTGTGGCTAACAGGACGCAGCCACTCCAATCCATGCTGAGCAAAAGGATGAAAGAGAGGGAGGAAGAGCCTCTGATGAGACGGCTATCCTCATACCCCGCTCCGAAGAGGAAACCTTATGGCGAAGGTCAGTAGTGAATAGGGAAGCCTGAGTTATATCATTCAGGTAGGTGGCCTTGACATGTCCATATCATCTCTCCTCTAATTTTGAATGAATTGCCTTTGGACAATAGGGTCTTGAACGGTAGATATGTGGCCATTGAGGGACACTTTAAGAATAGCCGGGTGTATGATGCCATATCTCACATTGAGTTGATTAGGAGCAGGTCTGAGAGCAAGGAGTTTCTTTCTTCTGGCTGCTGTTGCATTAAATATGTCTTGAGTAATGAAGATTGTTCTACTATTCCATGTAAGATGTTTTATCAATTTGGCTTTCTCCAGGATCAGAAGCACATTAGTATAATCCAGTAGGGCAAATATCATGGTTCTGGAAATATTGTTAGCACCATTGGAGGGTTGCATTGAGATATCTGGTCCAATTCAGTGAGCTCTTTGGATGTTCAGCTTTATAGACGACGATAGTTCTACAAGCTTTTTCAGAAGAGTGTTGTGGAACGAAATTGGATCATCTTGCTCGATACCCTCTGTAGTCCAACAATTCGCAAGGTGTTCCTTCCATTACAATTTATCCAAGTTTTCGATATGCTCCTGCAGGGATTTAACAGTATTCTCTAGCACTTGAACTCTCCTTGTAATGTCTTCAACATTACTAACTCATTGCTCCACTTCAGTGATTCTTGGTTCGAAGGCAGACCATTTATCGTTTATTTGCTGTAATTTGACATTGGTTGCTTCTATAAAATGCTTCAGAGCCTTCACGTCCATGAGTATGGCTTACATGGTAGTATCCGGAGTGTCCTCTTCAGGCGTCAGCAATTTGCTTTTCGGTCTTTTGGAACAGGGAAAAATGGGTATTTCTTTGACTTTCTTCTTAGATGCCATATTGAAAAAGTTAATATAGTACTCCACTAACGTTTGAGTATTAGCTCACTCTCCATATGCCTTGATGCAGCTCTTACACAGGGATTTATTTTTTGTTCATAAAATTGAAATCCCAATAAGAGTAAGTTGAGTGCTCTTATATGAATAGGAGGAAAGCAGCTAATATGTAGCCCTACATTTTGAAAGTGTCCCAAACAGCTATGTTTAAACATACCAGCAGGGTCTCAGGGTAGGGTACCTAGATTTCTCCAATTGTGCCTTGAATTGTTGAAAAAGCTTTCATATAAAGTGAGCATGTAGTTCTCAAAGAAGCCTCAATAACTGTGCAAAGATATAACACAATAGCACCAGTGTTTTTATATTAAGAAGCTATCATCCAAAAAATAATAAAAACATGAAAGCCAGCAGACGCTTACTTATGTGTTCTAAACAGCAATTGACTGCTGTAATTTTGAGGTGACATATATAATTTTAAAAAAGGAGACATTATATTTCGCAAGTCCTTTCTAATGTGCGAACCCAGCCCGCTGACTAGAACATCGGTGTGTGAGTCACAGGATTTACTGGCTCGCAGGCCTAGCTCCACCACCATGCAGCACACCTCGCCTGGTCACGGCAAGGGAAACAGGATACCCACGGACCACCAGGGAAGTTTGTCAGGTAAAGACAAACCTTTTATAAATAAAATAAAATGCATAGAATGAAGAACGGGATATATATGAGTTGGAGCGCACAAACTAGGCAGCCAACCCACACTGTGCTTAGCCACGCCCCCAGTCCTGCACTTCCCCTCCCTTCCAAATCACTGTGAGACAGCTGCATGTCATTTTGAAGCCTGCATTCTGGACAGCACATTGCACTCCCCACCACCCTGGCACAGATGAACGCAATAAAGGCAAGATTTTCTGCCACTGCAAGCATGCCCAACATGATGGCTGTCCTGGATTTCTAGCATGTGGAGCTGAAGTTATTTCAGGCCTCAGATGAACTGTACAGCAAACAGAAGCAGTACCATTCACTCAATGTCCAAGTCGCCTGTGAGGCGGACCTCAAGCTCACCCACTGCTGTTTCCGCTTCCCTAGATCAACCCATAATGCAATGGTGCTGCACAACAGCACGCTTCCAGCGTACATGGAGGGACAAAGACGCCAATGTAACTAGGCATGGGGTGAGTACATGTTCCATCACACCGAGCCTGATGTATGAGTGGCGGGGGGGTCACCTTCAACGAAAATGCATGCCTGACAAAGTCACATAGAAAAAGAACACACCCGAAACATGACAGGCTGCAGGCCACCGTTGTAGTTAATTACTCGTGAAGCAGCAGTGATGGGCCGAGACATGCAACTCAAACAGGCCAGCCACACACCCTGGACCACAGATAACAGAATGCAACAGTTCACAACCCACAATATGCATGGATAGTAAGGGGGAACTTGGCAACCTAGTGGTGTCCAATGTATGTCTAGGCGTGGCACCAAGAGCCATGAATGAGGTGCAAAGACGACAGATGACAAAATACATGATCACCAATGGACTGTGGTGTGGAATGGGGGCACATCCCACCAAAGACAATAAATCCCATGGGGTGTACACCATGTCAAGACCTGCACTTCCATAAATCAGATATGCACTTCCATAAATTAGATGTCACCCTGATGAACTGCAACTGAAGTATACAACACTAGCAATCGACAAGGAATGAGACCAGTTCACCATATATATCAACTGATGCACACAGATGACATGGACGTGTAAACCAGACGGCCCCCATTAACCATGCATGGGAACAAAGGACAGGCTCAATCCAAACAACATGCCATGTTCGCCTGACCTGAAAAGCAACACCCATGGATGCTATGACTCTAGGGTGTGTGGAAGATGTGCCATGTCTGCTTTACACCCACCCCTGAGTAGTAGAGTCCACTTACATGAGCAGTAATGTGATTCAGCGTATTTAGATGACATATGTGGCATACAATAACAGGCTGCCTATTGTGAAACCAATGAACACATCCACAGTACACCTTTACAGACTCACTCCGGATACCAACAGCTTCCAAGGTTGATGAGTCCTCTGAGGAATAAAATTATAAGTTTCAGCAGGCACCGCTATAGGTAGGTCACTTTTTCTCAATTGTTTATTGGTTATTCTGGTTAATGTCAAAGTGAGGGGTGCATACCCATTAGAAAAATCTTCCGCACAGGGCATTCAAGGTAATGCCAGAACTGTGGACCTTGGCTAGTGAAAGCCAGTGGTGTGGGTTGCACACCCTTACTCTAGTGAAAGTTTCATAGGTTTCAAAAAAGTACATAACTACAGATTCTTGTTGAGACAAAACAATGTTTCATTCATTGTGTTGACCACTATGCTGTGGCCAATGCCTAAAAAACGACAAAGACTATGCATTTTGGACCAGTGGTCCATCATCAGAGCATTGTGGGATGTTTTCCCCCACTAGTCCAGGCCCTGCAACATTCCTGTGCGTTGCTTGCAGCAGAAACATCAGAAATGGCAGCCGGAGAGCATTTTGCTTGCTAAAAATCACCCAGAAGTGCACAGGAAAAATCTGAAAAATAGGCCGCCATCCACTTTTGCCTATGTCAGTGGTATCACAGGAGACCACTGCCAAAACCCATCATTTAGCTGCCCAAAAAGCAAGGCTGATTGCAAAAGAAACACAGAGCTGTGTGAAAATCTGTTTTTCTTGGTTGTCAAATTTGCAAAAATCATGGCTCACAAACCACCCAAAAGAGCCAACTTCCTTGTTGGTGTTAAACATCATTCTACTTCAAGAATCCACATAAAAACAATGTCCACAGAAGTACACTTATCAGAAGAAAATCCACATTGAAGATTGCTTGCTTGGAAAATTATGTTGTAAATGGGTGCAATACCGTTACTCGCCTCTGTCAGACGCTGGCGATCTCTAAATCTGTCAGGTGAAACTTGTGTCTCAAAAGCTAAATATGCCAAAGAAGGGACTTCCATCAAATGCAATATGGGGTGCCACACATTGATTTTCATGTTGAAAAAGACGAATTGAAGATATGTTTGCTTATTTTAAAATGTGTAACTTTAATTTCCACAAGAAACAATGTCACAATTGACCATAAGGTAACCTGATTCAGCTAAACTCCAAGATGTTTCCCACACTGAGCTTCTAACACATTCCACACCTTCTCCCTAAACATAGGAATCTTTTCCCCTGTGCTCTGCTGAGTATCTGACAGGCAAGTGTGAAAGGAAATGGGAGGGGCACTCTGGCATGTTACTCTGAGTGAAGACAAAGGACTCCCTTGAGCTGAATGAAAATGCTAATTCGGGTGTGACTGACACCAACTGCCCTGGCCGGAAAAAGCCCATGTGACTCTCAGACTCAGCAAAGCTTTGGAGGCAGGACCGACTGGAAATGTGGATTTGAAACTAAAGTAACTGTATGTTGAAGAAAAAGACTTACAGCAAATTGTATGGAACTGATAAAAATATGGGATTTATAGGTTATTAAAATGAAAAAATTGCTCACAGTTTAATACTAATCTGGAATCTGTGCGATGTTCTGAGACTGAACTATCAAAATGAGGACTTTGTAGCAGTTGTGATTATGTGAAAAATATGAAAAATTACAGGAATATGCCCAGATGGTATGTGCATGCATGTGTAAAAATTGGTACAGAACTGACACTGAGTAACCACCCAAAAGCGCGAAAAATTGTCATTTATGAACCAAAACTCATAGGAAGATAAGATTTGGACAGAAACGTACCTTAGGCAATCTGTGATGTTTATTTGTATTATTAACCAGTTGTGCATATTGGAAATATATTTTTGGGAAAAATAGATTTTCTGGGTAAGAACAAAGGGGAAGGATTTTTTTCTGGACCCTAAACAGTGTGTCACTCTGACACATGATGACACCTCATGACACACTGTTCCTTTCTCAAATCAGGACAGGGGGAATTTTCTGACCTATCAGATCCTTAGAGGGTTGGGCATTGTATAATCAGCCTCCCCACCCCTTTGGAAGATGGATAAATAGGGACTGTTGAGGACCCAGAAGGACACACACTTTCACTCATCAACTGATCCACTGGCGAAGCACCCTGCAGGAAGATCCAGACTCCAGAACCTAGATCCAGACTCCAGAACTCTGAAGCAGAAAGGCCTAACCCAAAAAAACTGAACCCTTCTCAGTGGGCCCTTTAAAAAAAATCTTGCAACCTGATTTAACCCCTAAACGTCCACGGGGCCTAACCTAACTGATCCAACAGCCTGGCTGAGCTGTTTTGCTGCTTCTGGCCAAGAACCCGTGCAGACCAGAGTGCCTTGCTGAGAGCAGAACTAAGCGCCTGAGACCTGTCTGGTGGCGAGCAAATCCCAGCCAAACCCTTGACCAGATCTTTGACGGGCTCATTCCATTCTAGAGCCATAGTAGTGAGTATTTAGTATAGAACTGTCCATAGTCATCTCTTAGTTCAAAGTAATCCTATTCAATCAATTTCAACCTATCCAGAACTGCATTATAGAATCTTGTGTCCATCCTGAATCCTTCTCATCATATAGTCTGTGATAATTGTAGTGATAATCATCTGTGCGCTGATATTTTTCTGAAGAAAGTCAAGTGTCCTGGCCGACAAAAGTCAGAGAAGAAGGTGCCATATTCTGGTGGCTGTCCCGTTGGGTATCTTGCACTTTCATAGCCCCTTAGTATAAGTCCATCTTGGTTCCTAATCTTTAAAGCACATCTTTCATTTTGAAATCTTGACTCTTTTGAGAAAAATCTACCTTCACTAAAACCTCTGTAACCTTTGAACCGTACGTCCTAGAAATGAAATGTAAATGTCTTTTTTAAGCTAATATCTCTGCTTTCAAATGAACCCAAAACGACATTCCATTTCCTTATAGTTTTTTAGTAATCGCATTTCTCGCACGCGGAAAAGTAGCCGCGAATTTGCACTTGGCACAATTTCACTCCATAGAGAAATAGCTATTTCTTGCATTCAACTTCTGAATTTCGTTTTCCATCTGCTAATCATCCTACAATCATTGCTAGTGTTGACCTGAACCAATCCAAATCCACTCTCACTAGTTCTGAATTCAACTTAGCTAATTAAAATCATTTTAGCATTTTTCCCATCCAATTCAAACCACATCTAAAAGCAATTGACCTGTTTAAAATCATTACTGTTCTCTCTAAGCTTGCTGGGGGGAATCGGGATTGAAATTGCAATTGTTGATTGTTATTCCTGATACCTGTGTGCCATCCTTCCATCGCTTCATATTGCATATTGGGGGGAGTGAGTAATAGCAGGTGGAAAGAGTGATTACATTGTCTTTGGTAGAATTCATATCAATTTTCTCCTACATTAATCTTCCTATTCCTACTCCTAATTGATTAAAGAGATTGTTGATATTGTCATATTACCCATTGCTGATCATTGCATACATATCCATAAGTGTGATATTCAGATATTATCCATATTATAAAAGTGTGATATATATATTGTTCAATTGTGCAAATACATCTTTTAATTTGCAAAATAAACCTATTTCTTGGTTCAGTGAGACCGGGGGGAATTCAAAGAGAGGGGCGTTATATAAGGGTACATCATCCAGAATTAAAAGAACTTTTGACATAAAAATATATAAATAAGGGTTTCCCTTGGGCATCCCATACTAGGCATTGACTTAGTTGGAGTGCTGGGTTGAAACCGCTTACAGTATATAGCTGTGCATATTGCTGTGCATGTCATTAAGAAGGCCATCGGGACCCCCAACCAATCAGTGGAGCAAGGGCACCCCATGCTGATAACAAAAAGATTAATCAATAGTGAACTGTGTGTAAATGTCTCAAAATGCTTTAAGTGGTTACATCCCGCCGCCACAATTACATATTCGATGTCAAATAGCATGGTTAAAAAGAGAAAAAAACGTCATTGATCATGTGGTCCAATAAAACAATATCATTGTGTAGTGGGCATAAATTAAAGCAATTACAACAATGGAAAAGGGAATTAAAAGAGAAGAGAGAAAAAATGAACAGACTGAAATTAGGCAATGAACCGTACCAATGTTGGTGCTGTAACGGACTGGAAATGAAATCCACCACAACTGTGGCTAATGTTTCTCAAGTACATATATATTGTAAAATTCCATCTGCCTGACACCTAGAATGTGTGTGCTAGTTAGGGTGTCTCAACGTATCACAATTTATAGCTGCCCATCTGGTGCGCACCCAGTGGTGTGTGATTGCCAATGAGAGCAAAAATGAATCAAAGTGTTTGCCACGACCAACTGCTTCTACTACTGCAAGTAAAGTAACAAAATTCCAATGTGTTATCACTACAGTGCAACCTGCACCCAAAACAAATGACCCCTCCCGTGTCCGACAATGCCTAAACTGTGAAAGCAGTGGGGGGTGTTCATCCGACGCACCTAGAGAGAAATACATCACCTGTAAACTGCTTTAAGTCTAGTATGTCCCTTATTACGTGATCATGGGGATAACTCGTTAGTGGCTGCGAGGCCCCCTTCATGGTGTGTCGCAGCAGTGCCTGTCCCATGTGCGCATGTAATCATGAAGATGACTCAGTAGAAGCTGCAAGGTTCCCAAGAGGGTGTCCTCAGCAGTGCCTGTCCCATGTGCGTAAGATAATGTGCATGGAAAATACTACTCATATGCGGATTGTGTCGATACCGCAATGGTAGAACTGCAGGCTGGAGTGAACTAGTCAGAATGTCAATGCAAATTACTTGTTGGATTAGTGGAATTATATGCCCAATCAACTACTAAGGTATCTGAACGAGTCAAAACGTGCCTTATTTGAAAATTAGCTTGGTATGTTAGTGCCTCATATGCAGACTCAAGTACTGCTCAAAGGTGCAGGGGTGGGTAACCTAACTCACTGAGGGTGGAGTTAATAATGATTACGGCATGTGGTAAAGCTATGAAGTACCAGGATCATGTAGACTTAAGAGTGCAGTTTGTGAAGTCGATATCTAGTTGGAATACGGTTCGCTTACCACTATGTGATAATGAGGCGAATTGTCAACCTAAAAAAGCAGATTGTGTGTGCCAGGAACAGAGCATTAACTCACTAACCACATGTGCAGTGCTTTTACGTGAGGACGGTGGCAATTAGCAAATGTTTCACCAACTAAAAGATGGATATTATAGGAAACGGTCTTCATTCATCCCCCCAGGTGCTAAGGACTCAAGTCTGTGCACCCAGAAAGCTTCTCTCTGCGCTCTTCTCTTTGTGATGTCTTCTCAATATCCTTTGGTGCTTGTCAGTTCTAGCAACTGGAATCTCATTTGCGTTATGTAGTGTCCTTTTTCATGAAAATGGGAATCCTGAGACGCCACAGGAGTGGGCATATAACCGGGCCCAATCAGGACCAGGGTGGGAATTGAGCGTACCTCTGTCTGTGCAAGACCCACGTCCGATGTCTACACCGGACGTGGGCTGCGCTCATGTACAGGCTGGGCAAGGTAGTTCTCGCATATATTCATGCCTGTTTTCTGTGCCCGGACCACACTGTGATGCCATAACAATAAATATGCACACTATTGATAAATCACATTGTTTAAACCGCAGACTATTCTTACCCTTTTAGCCCAAGTCATGCACGAAAGTTTCATCAGACCAACCACCTTGGGTTTCTTAACGTTAATTACAACTACCCATCTCAGGCACACTACTGGCAGCTTAGATATAGAGCGCAACAGATAATGAGACATGGTACATTCTAATTGTTTTGTATGTCAGAAGTTTACATTTGACATTTCATGCTAGATCTAGAAGGTGCTGCGTGTTTGCTTCATACACACTTATGCATGCACACAATCGTTTTTTAAAGAAGTTTAACACCCTTCAAGCTACCACCCTTTCTATGACCCCTGAACATTAAATCTTGATGCTCTTACTCATCATGCAGTGAATTTGACAAGCATTCCACACAGACCCCATGTTCATTTCAGAGATAACTGATACTCCAATGAACCATGAGGCATAAGTTGAACCTCCTAAAACTCCTTTAGATGAAATGATATAATAGGTTATTTATAACGCGCTTAATACCCAGATGTTTCTAAGCGCAGATCCAGGCATCGAACCTGTGTGGCTCTGTGTCCTCTTGCTTCCAAGGCCAGCACGTTGCCCCTGAGCTACCCTCCCGGGACAAATGCCATGCATATGCCACAGCAATTTCAGTACTCGACAAGGGCACCTCTTCAGTGATAGTCACTTCAAACGTGGATGTGCTCAATCATCATCGTTCATCAGGAACCTTTGGGCAAAGTCCCTCTTACAGTCAAGTTAAATGATTCAATTGAATAGGGCATCGTCACCACACCAGCTCAGGGAAGCTTTTCAGAGGCTTCCACGAGTGCCATCACGGAATCACGGGCACTGCCACTGCGCCAGCTGACATTGCATTGGCGCCCTAGTTAAAGGAAAAGCTTCCCGTTCCCTTGCTGGAGCAGCCATCACAGGAGCGTGGAGGTTTTCACTTAAATATGGCTCTGCAAATGAAAGCTCGCCTCTCCCTTGCTGGCATTGCCAGCGCCATCACAGGAGAGGGGAATCGTTCACTTAAATTGGGTGTCACCACCATAAAAGCTCAGAAAGCTTTTCAAAGGCTTCCTGAGCTGATGATGCAGCAGTGCCTTATTAAAAAAAAAGAACCCCTCCCAACCCCTCTCCCCCCGCCCCCCACTGACATGGCTGGTTCCAGCATAGGGGGGCAGAGCGTTTCACTTAAACAGGGCGCTGCTGCCAGCATGGTGGATCCTATCTTTTACATTGGGTGACCAGGCTGCCACCGCTCCAGGCACAAAGGAGCTTTTGAAATTTGAATTTGAAGCCTTGGCGGGCCCTGCTGGAGCCTCTTTGAGATGCTTACTTGCAAGTGCCATTCATAAACATTAGCTGAGAGATGCCCCCCTGCCTGGATATTTGACTGAAAGGTGGCAGGTGCCGTCCATAGAGGCTCAGTTTTGGAAACCTCAAAAACTGTATTTGATGATTGCATTATTTGCAAATTACCTGATTACATGAATCTACATTATTCCGCAAATTCGACTATTCTCTCAAAACATGCAGAATTGTGTGTGCAAATGTGAAAGTGACATTTCCGACGTCACCCACCCCTGCTTATCAGAGGGAAATCTGGTGAATTGAACGATGCTAGTGTCCTGCGCTATACTTTACAATATCGCCTACTATAAGCGAGAGGGGAACCTTATCTCTCTGTTTAAAGTTGGCATGTATTAATTCTAAATGTGATGTTAGGTGGCGTGTGTAAACTCTATTCATCTGATGCACTTTTTTGGGGAGGACTCTTGTTATTTACAGTGTTACCGGTTTAATTATATTTCACAGGATAAACCTGGAACCCCTCCAAGTTAGAAGGAAAAGAATGATTGTATTGACAGCAGCAAAACAATAACAAAAAAAAGCTCTAAGGCCTTCTTTTCGTGCACATTCAAAGCCGGCTGCGATTCTGCCTTTATCTTTATGAAGCAGAATGGTCAATAAACCTGCATTTTGTGTTTTGATGAGTGGGGAGCACACTGCATAAGGGTGGAACAGCGCGGGGAAGGCTGGTTATCAGCTAAATGCAAATGCAGGGCCTCAGATTAGCTTCCCAGGCACCGTTCTTGTTTCAAGGGAAACGGGGAAGGATCCGCAGGTTGGCAGGCCCTTTGTAATGCCCATAAAGCAGAGCCCCTGCGCCTGGTATGAAAGCCTGTCTCTTGATAACATGAAACAGGTTTTTGTAATTATTTCATCACACCATCTGAAAACCACTGTGTATCCCCCTTTTTTTTTTACGTCTGCCAACTAATCGACTCGAGGAAAGCAAAGATGCTGCAATGCAAAATCATTGCATTTTAAACAGCATTAAAACACTCCTACTTGCTACTCCCAGCGGCTGGAATTGATTCGATCTTCTTATTATTTGAAGAAATTGGACTCTGAGATGCTACCAACAGTAGAATTCCAATCGGATTACTCCCATAATCCTGACAGTGATTGATTCTAAGCAATTATCCCAGATGAAGAATTGGATTAAGAAAACAATATCTCACATTATGAAAGACGCCACTGCATTTTGCTTGTCATGTTTTTTTCTACAAACGTGGCAACTCTTATGCTCCAGAGTGAACTGTTGACCTATCATGATTTAGAATTTATTTCACCAATTACGATTTCAAATGAGACTAGAGATGTGCTATGCGATAACCTACTTATGCATGGAGGTTATTAAGGCTTTCATGTGGGCGTCAATAAAATGCTCAAGCTCATAATGTGTGCAATAGGCACATCCATGAGGGACCAAACTGATGCCCACAAGGAGTATCTCCCTACATGGGCAAGGGATGCTGGCCCTCTGAGGATGTCACATGAAGATTTAACGAGCAACGAACAACATAATCTATGAGATGAGGATCAGCCCGTTTAGTTCTCATTGTGGTGAACACTTTTTGTCGAATATGTTTGTATTGTTCATGGACGCTGAATGAATGAGTGAATGAATGAATGAGTGAATGAATGGCAATCATAAGCAGTGACTTAATGGCAACAATTGCAAGTACTCCTCATTAAAATGACGGTGTAATGGCGAAGATGCTTGGTTCCAATTGTATGCCTTAAAGTAAAAAGGGGATGAAATTTGCACTTGAATTACACAGAGAGAACATGATCCCTTTGAAATATTTCACTCAAATCTTTGAATAGTGGTAAACTATCTAACTTTCTCTATGTATAAAAGTGAAAATGTGTCTGTCTGTGGCAAAGCATTGTTCCTTATACAATAACACACCATTTCACAAATCAGCACCAAATGTTGCATAGCTGCCTGTTAGTACCCTTCGGACATTACTGTCTAAATGACATTTAGACACCCCACCCCTTCCCCCGATTTTAGCAAAAGTCAAAATGTGTGGGTTTGTGGTGAAGCGTTGTTCCTTATACAATTCCACACTGTTTCACCAATCTGCACCAGATTTTGCATAGTTACCTGTTTGGATCTGCCGGACAGTACTAGTTACATGACATTTGGACACCCCACCCTTTCCCCAGATTTCAGCACCTTCACACATGAGACGTTTCCCTGAAATCAGTGAAACATCAATGTGGTCGTAGAAGGACCAGTCCCGACACGAGGAGCAAAACTTGAGGTCCAGGCCCTAGGATGTATGGTTTCCAAGATATTTGCACCGCAATTCATCGCAACGAACTGCACCATGCCAGTGTGAGGCGACAGGTGGGGAGAGAGCACCGAAGGTGCCAGTATGCAGGAGCACACCAACTCTCACCTCCCCCCAAAGTCTGCTCTGGGGAATGTCAACCACCACACATGCCAATTCTCAGTTCAGTTTACTTCAGGGTGCAAAGCACATAAGGTGATAAGCGAATCGGAGCAGTGACCTACAGATTCAGTGTTATCATGTGTGTCTACAGAAGCCAATCGGAGAATGGATACTTCTGCTAGTATTTCTATAAGTGTGAAATAGTATGGCTAGTTGAGAAAGGACAAGGACATCCATTTAGGTTCATGTTCACAAAAGGACTGCCAGGCAATGGTATGGCATAGCCCAAAGGATATTTGCACGTATGTGCTATGCGATAACCTACTTATGCATGGAGGTTATTAAGGCTTTCATGTGGGCGTCAATAAAATGCTCAAGCTCATAATGTTTGCAATAGGCACATCCATGAGGGACTAAACTGATGCCCACAAGGAGTATCTCCCTACATGGGCAAGGGATGCTGGCACTCTGAGGATGTCACATGAAGATTTAACGAGCAACGAACAACATAATCTATGAGATGAGGATCAGCCCGTTTAGTTCTCATTGTGGTGAACACTTTTTGTCGAATATTTTTGTATTGTTCATGGACGCTGAATGAATGAGTGAAAGAATGAATGAGTGAATGAATGGCAATCATAAGCAGTGACTTAATGGCAACAATTGCAAGTACTCCTCATTAAAATGACGGTGTAATGGCGAAGATGCTTGGTTCCAATTGTATGCCTTAAAGTAAAAAGGGGATGAAATTTGCACTTGAATTACACAGAGAGAACATGATCCCTTTGAAATATTTCACTCAAATCTTTGAATAGTGGTAAACTATCTAACTTTCTCTATGTATAAAAGTGAAAATGTGTCTGTCTGTGGCAAAGCATTGTTCCTTATACAATAACACACCATTTCACAAATCAGCACCAAATGTTGCATAGCTGCCTGTTAGTACCCTTCGGACATTACTGTCTAAACATTTAGACACACCACCCCTTCCCCCGATTTTAGCAAAAGTCAAAATGTGTGGGTTTGTGGTGAAGCGTTGTTCCTTATACAATTCCACACTGTTTCACCAATCTGCACTAGATTTTGCATAGTTACCTGTTTGGATCTGCCGGACAGTACTAGTTACATGACATTTGGAAACCCCACCCTTTCCCCAGATTTCAGCACCTTCACACATGAGACGTTTCCCTGAAATCAGTGAAACATCAATGTGGTCGTAGAAGGACCAGTCCCGACACGAGGAGCAAAACTTGAGGTCCAGGCCCTAGGATGTATGGTTTCCAAGATATTTGCACCGCAATTCATCGCAACGAACTGCACCATGCCAGTGTGAGGCGACAGGTGGGGAGAGAGCACCGAAGGTGCCAGTATGCAGGAGCACACCAACTCTCACCTCCCCCCAAAGTCTTCTCTGGGGAATGTCAACCACCACACATGCCAATTCTCAGTTCAGTTTACTTCAGGGTGCAAAGCACATAAGGTGATAAGCGAAGCGGAGCAGTGACCTACAGATTCAGTGTTATCATGTGTGTCTACAGAAGCCAATCGGAGAATGGATACTTCTGCTAGTATTTCTATAAGTGTGAAATAGTATGGTCTAGTTGAGAAAGGACAAGGACATCCATTTAGGTTCATGTTCACAAAAGGACTGTCAGGCAATGGTATGGCATAGCCCAAAGGATATTTGCACGTATTAACCACTTAACTGCAGGAGTGGGCAGAGCCTACAATGATTCCTTTTGGGAACTCAGGATGAAATACATGTCCTTAGCACTTTTAAACAAGATGGACCTTTGCTACCATAACTGATAGTGAGGTTGAGATCCACGTACGGTTGATGCTCCTGACAACAAAAAAGGAGTCACAGGATATGAACACTACAACACACAATGCCAACGTGGTCCTCCAACAGTTGTGTATAGGCACGTTACAAATGCCATATCATATCATATCAATGCTTTCCTTAAGCCTCATTACAAGTTCAGTGGTGCAGGAAAAAAATTGTAGGTAATTCCAATAACGGAATTACTGCCGTTTTCCCATGCTACCAAATTATACATTTGGAGGAAAAGTGGAGAATTCACCTCTAGCAAAAAGCTGGGGGGTAAACCTTGCACTTTACTTGAAAGAATAATCAGAATTGCTGCATAGTATTTCCACCGGCTTTAAATGTGGCAAAAATCCCTACGGACTCCAAAGATGGGGAATTACCACTGCTTGTAATTCATGGCACCAAGTGATGGTGACGGTAATTGATTTTGGTGGTAATTCAGCTGTTTTACTGCCGAACTCATAATGAATTGCATTGTATTTTCACTTT
This sequence comes from Ambystoma mexicanum, assembly GCF_040938575.1. Classification (NCBI taxonomy): domain Eukaryota; kingdom Metazoa; phylum Chordata; class Amphibia; order Caudata; family Ambystomatidae; genus Ambystoma; species Ambystoma mexicanum. The sequence goes on from NC_090924.1 coordinate 1,251,345,259, forward strand.
CAAACAGGTCTTAGTGCAGTGGTGCATGTGCATCAGGAATTGATTTCAACACTGAGGGCTCCGCTTTGGATACAATTGTCAAACTGCCATTTGCCCCTCCCTTACTGTCTGCAGTCTTCACCAGGCCAAACCTGGCAGATGCTTGGTTGCTGGGAACTACCGAGTTCTCAGCAACTGCTCTAGGCAGATGGCCTTAAAGGGACATAATACATTTATAGACCACGCCCTCGGCCCGTACCGGGAGTTATGGGCCCTGACGACCTTGTTAATTGTCTTTGCTGCTCTCAGGCCTTTAAGTGGGTCTTCAGGTCCCATAACTCCCGGTACAGTCCTCGGGCTTGGTCTATAAAGCCTAATTATTCCACTGAGTGCTGGATGTTTGGACTTGGGTTCAGGGGAGTTGCTAGGTCTGAAAAAGACCCGGGGCTAAGCTGATGTTGGAACATTTGGGACTGGGGGCTAGCTAGTCTTTTAGCTGTAGCTCCTAAAATTCTATCCAGGGCTACAACAAAAAGATCAGGGGCTATAACCCTCTTAGCCCCCCCCCCCAGCAACGCCCCTGCTTGGGTTCTTACTTTAACCTACCTCTTTTGTTCTTTAACTGGAAGAATTGTTCCACAATTTACAGCGTGAATCCTGTCTTGCAGATCATTTGAGAAACAGATTAACAGCCATAGAAAAAAGAACATTTATAGTGCTGTGGTAATGGTAGAACTTTTAATCGTTTTTTGTTGAGAATTCAGGCAGATTCCTGCTGCAAATTGATAGCAGAATGAGGGATTTCCAAGGGATCTGTAACTATGTGAATGATCAAAAACATAGAGGTGATGGCTGGAATTGCTCGGGGCAACCATCCAGACCATCCAGACCATCGTTCTTCACCTGCCAAGCCATTACAGAAGGGGAAAGACCATATGCAAATCAGGCTTGGTCCCACCCTAAAAGGGGCAGTCCAGCCCGAACTGCTAGGTCACATCCCTTCTGCACGAGACCACAAGCATTTTCAAACATGTTTGGGCCTTGTTGGGCCTCATCAGTGAGGAGAGGCTTGGGTCTCTAGGCCCAGCAGGCACCGGACCTACGTCTGGGCATACCGGTCCCACTCGGGGTGACAAGGCATAAACAAAGAGGTGATGACTGGAAGATTTAGATTGAATCTGAACCACTGGCATTGCTCGGGACAACCCTCCAGACCATCGTTCTTCGCCTGCCAAGCCATTACAGAAGGGGAAAGACCATATGCAAATCAGGCTTGGTCCCACCCAATCTGCACCAGATTTTGCATAGTTACCTGTTTGGATCTGCCAGACAGTACTAGTTACATGATTTTGGACACGCCACCCTTTCCCCAGATTTCAGCACCTTCACACATGAGACGTTTCCCTGAAATCAGTGAAACATCAATGTGGTCGTAGAAGGACCAGTCCCGACACGAGGAGCAAAACTTGAGGTCCAGGCCCTAGGATGTATGGTTTCCAAGATATGTGCACCGCAATTCATCGCAACGAACTGCACCATGCCAGTGTGAGGCGACAGGTGGGGAGAGAGCACCGAAGGTGCCAGTATGCAGGAGCACACCAACTCTCACCTCCCCCCAAAGTCTTCTCTGGGGAATGTCAACCACCACACATGCCGATTCTCAGTTCAGTTTACTTCAGGGTGCAAAGCACATAAGGTGATAAGCGAATCGGAGCAGTGACCTACAGATTCAGTGTTATCATGTGTGTCTACAGAAGCCAATCGGAGAATGGATACTTCTGCTAGTATTTCTATAAGTGTGAAATAGTATGGTCTAGTTGAGAAAGGACAAGGACATCCATTTAGGTTCATGTTCACAAAAGGACTGTCAGGCAATGGTATGGCATAGCCCAAAGGATATTTGCACGTATTAACCACTTAACTGCAGGAGTGGGCAGAGCCTACAATGATTCCTTTTGGGAACTCAGGATGAAATACATGTCCTTAGCACTTTTAAACAAGATGGACCATTGCTACCATAACTGATAGTGAGGTTGAGATCCACGTACGGTTGATGCTCCTGACAACAAAAAAGGAGTCACAGGATATGAACACTACAACACACAATGCCAACGTGGTCCTCCAACAGTTGTGTATAGGCACGTTACAAATGCCATATCATATTATATCAATGCTTTCCTTAAGCCTCATTACAAGTTCAGTGGTGCAGGAAAAAAATTGTAGGTAATTCCAATAACGGAATTACTGCCGTTTTCCCATGCTACCAAATTATACATTTGGAGGAAAAGTGGAGAATTCACCTCTAGCAAAAAGCTGGGGGGTAAACCTTGCACTTTACTTGAAAGAATAATCAGAATTGCTGCATAGTATTTCCACCGGCTTTAAATGTGGCAAAAATCCCTACGGACTCCAAAGATGGGGAATTACCATTGCTTGTAATTCACGGCACCAAGTGATGGTGACGGTAATTGATTTTGGTGGTAATTCAGCTGTTTTACTGCCGAACTCATAATGAATTGCATTGTATTTTCACTTTCAAACAGGTCTTAGTGCAGTGGTGCATGTGCATCAGGAATTAATTAAGGGGACCTCAGATGAATAAAATGGATGTAAATCAACACTGAGGGCTCCGCTTTGGATACAATTGTCAAACTGCCATTTGCCCCTCCCTTACTGTCTGCAGTCTTCACCAGGCCAAACCTGGCAGATGCTTGGTTGCTGGGAACTACCGAGTTCCCAGCAACTGCTCTAGGCAGATGGCCTTAAAGGGACATAATACATTTATAGACCACGCCCTCGGCCCATACCAGGAGTTATGGTCCCTGACGACCTTGTTAATTGTCTTTGCTGCTCTCAGGCCTTTAACTTGGTCTTCAGGTCCCATAACTCCTGGTACAGTCATCGGGCTAGGTCTATAAAGCCTAATTATTCCACTGAGTGCTGGATGTTTGGACTTGGGTTCAGGGGAGTTGCTAGGTCTGAAAAAGACCCGGGGCTAAGCTGATGTTGGAACTGTTGGGACTGGGGGCTAGCTAGTCTTTTAGCTGTAGCTCCTAAGATTCTATCCGGGGCTACAACCAAAAGATCAGGGGCTATAGCCCCCTTAGCCCCCCCCCCCCCCCAAGCAACGCCCCTGCTTGGGTTCTTACTTTAACCTACCTCTTTTGTTCTTTAACTGGAAGAATTGTTCCACAATTTACAGCGTGAATCCTGTCTTGCAGATCATTTGAGAAACAGATTAACAGCCATAGAAAAAAGAATATTTATAGTGCTGTTGTAATGGTAGAACTTTTAATCGTTTTTTGTTGAGATTTCAGGCAGATTCCTGCTGCAAATTGATAGCAGAATGAGGGATTTCCAAGAGATCTGTAAATATGTGTATGATCAAAAACATAGAGGTGATGGCTGGAATTGCTCGGGGCAACCATCCAGACCATCCAGACCATCGTTCTTCGCCTGCCAAGCCATTACAGAAGGGGAAAGACCATATGCAAATCAGGCTTGGTCCCACCCTAAAAGGGGCAGTCCAGCCCGAACTGCTAGGTCACATCCCTTCTGCACGAGACCACAAGCATTTCCAAACATGTTTGGGCCTTGTTGGGCCTCATCATTGAGAAGAGGCTTGGGTCTCTAGGCCCAGCCAGCACGGGACCCACGTCTGGGCATACCGCCCACTCGGGGTGACAAAGCAAAAACAAAGAGGTGATGGCTGGAAGGTTTAGACTGAATCTTAACCACTGGAATTGCTCGGGGCAACCTTCCTGACCATCGTTCTTCGTCTGCCAAGCCATTACAGAAGGGAAAAGACCATATGCAAATCAGGCTTGGTCCCACCCTAAAAGGGGCAGTCCAGCCCGAACTGCTAGGTCACATCCCTTCTGCACAAGACCACAAGCATCCCCAAACATGTTTGGGCCTTGTTGGGCCTCATCAGTGAGGAGTAGCTTGGGTCTCTAGGCCCAGCAGGCACGGGACCCACGTCTGGGCATACTCGTCTCATTCGGGGTGACAGAGCAAAAACAAAGAGGTGATGGCTGGAAGGTTTAGACTGAATCTTAACCACTGGCATTGTTCGGGGCAACCCTCCAGACCATCGTTCTTCGCCTGCCACACCATTACAGAAGGGGAAAGACCATATGCAAATCAAGCTTGGTCCCACCCTAAAAGGGGCAGTCCAGCCCCAACTGCTAGGTCACATCCCTTTTGCACGAGACCACAAGCATCCCCAAACATGTTTCCGCCTTGTTGGGCCTCATCAGTGAGGAGTAGCTTGGGTCTCTAGGCCCAGCAGGCACGGGACCCACGTCTGGGCATACCCGTCCCACTCGGCATGACAAAGCAAAAACAAAGAGGTGATGGCTGGAAGGTTTAGACTGAATCTTAACCACTGGCATTGCTCGGGGCAACCCTCAAGACCATCGTTCTTTGCCTGCCAAGCCATTACAGAAGGGGAAGGGGAAAGACCATATGCCCATAAGACCAGTATTAGACAATTCTGAATAGGGCTAGTCTACTATAGTCAGATATGCAGCTACATTCAGTACAATGGCAATACTTAAATATGCAGCTAATTCAACATAGTGCAATACTTAAATGAGCGCATAATTTCAAAACTGTGGTTATACTCGTGCAGCTAAAATTACACACACTGGTTATGCCTAGCAATGCACTTGATTTTAATACAGTGGATGTACTCGAATATGTTGCTATATTTAACACAGTGGCTATACTCCAATATGCACCCGGATTTAGTACAGTGTCTAAATGTATTCTAATATGCTGCAAAATAAAACACAATGGCTATATTCGAATGTGCTCCTGGATTGAGAGCACTGGCTATACTCTAATATGCAGCTCGATTAAATGTAGTTGTCATACTCTAATACAGAGCTAAATTCAATACAATGGCTATACTTTAATGTGCAGCACAATATAATGCAGTTGGTATACTCTAATATGCATCTGAATAACATATAGTGGCTATGCTCTAGTATGCACCTAGACCTAGTACATCAGCTATACTCTAATAAGCAGCTAAATAAAATACAGTGGTGATACTCGTCATACACCCGTCCATGTGACACCCTTGGAATCACAGGTCAGGCTCTGGTGTGGTTAACCTCCTTTCTCTCCGGCCGCCCTTTGCAGGTGGAAATCAGAGCGTTTCACTAGACTATCGCTCTCTCAACCTCTGGCGTACACCAGGGATCTAACCTATCCCCTTGGTTCTTCACCGTCTATATGGCTGCCTTGGCAGGTGTGATTGCTACGTTCACCCCCAACTTCCAGTGCAACTATCTTTCAGGCTACCCTCAGTCGCCTCCTCCTCGCTCATATCTGAAGGTCTGTCCGCTATTCTGTCATGGTGTGCTGCAAACAACCTCTGATTCAATGCCAGTAAGAATGAGATTGTTTGCATTGAGGCCCATACTCCGGCTTTCCCCCTTTCACTCTGGCCGGCCCCCTTGGCCCTGCACCAGTAACCACCTGCGAGGCAAGAAACCTTTAGGTCATTTTTGACTCCACTCTCTCCTTCTCCTTTCACATTTTTGACATCTCTAACAAGTCTAACTATCAGCTACACCTCCTAATAGGTACTCTACCTTTTCTCACTTTACCCCAGAGGCTAACTATCTCCAGAGCCCTGGCTCTCTCTAGGCTGGACTATTGCAACAGCCTGTTCCACAACCTCCCTTCTTCTGCCCTGCGCCCTTTGCAACTCATCCAGAAAATAACCACACAAATTATCCTCGGGCTCCAGCCCAGGGGCCGCATCTCTATGATGCTGAATCCCTTCACTGGCTGGCTGTGGCTGCAAGGATCAAGTTCAAGACCCTCTGCATTGTTCACAAGGCTTTCTAGGGCCTGGGACCTACCTACCTGCAATGCTGGCTACCTCAATAATGTCCCGCACAATCCCTCTGCTCCTATACCTCCAACAATATCGCCGCGACTCGAAGGGCCTGTCTGTGTCCTACACTTTGTTTTCCACCTCGGCCTGGGCAGGAGCCCCTCCGCCTCGGGGCACCATCCCCGAGGTGCCTGACTAGCGGCTGAGGCTTATGAGCAGCAGCAGATGAAGTAAGCCACCCTAAGCTTCATCTATATCATTTTATTTGTCGTGCTACAACGTATTTACAGCAAGGGTATGTCCATTGGCAATATCCTTAACAGCCACCTGAAGCTAGCCGCCGTGATTACCAACGCGCTCCTCTGAGATAGGATCCCCTCCTAGACCAGCTGACTGGCTGCGTGCCAATACTTCCTTGATTGCGGCTGACCGGAGGCGGAAGCCGGCAGCTCGCCTCTAAGGGCCGCGATTCAAAGGGCCTGTCTGCGTCCCACACTTTGTTTGCCACCTCGGCCTGGGCAGGAGCCCCTCCGCCTCGTGGCACCATCCCCGAGGTGTCTGACTAGCGGCTGATGCTTATGAGCAGCAGCAGATTAAGTAAGCCACCCTAAGCTTCATCTATATCATTTTATTCGTTGTGCTACAACGTATTTACAGCAAGGGTATGTCCATTGGCAATATCCTTAACAGCCACCTGAAGATGGCTGCCATGATTACCAATGTGCTCCTCTGAGCCAGGCTCCTCTACTAGACCAGCTGATTGGCTGCGTGCTAATACTTCCTTGATTGCGGCTGACCGGTGGCGTAAGCCTGGCCACTCGCCTCTAAGGGCCGCGACTCGAAGGGCCTGTCTGCGTCTGTCCGCAGCTATACGCGGCATCGGCCAGACTCCCTGCCCGACTCTCACTCTCAAGCCTTGTAAGTACACTCCCCAATCGCTTACGTCACTGTTAACATCGGAAGAGAAAGCTTATCTCCGACTGGCTCATTAACTGTTAACTGACTCATTGTGAACTATCAACGACCTAGCCTCTACACGCCGCATGCTCAGAGTGCAACTGAATGCGACGGTAACACAAACAATCTATGGGGTCGTATTAACCATTGTAAAATGCTATACCGATGTCCACGTACTCGCTAAATGCATTGTAATTCCACCCTCCTTGGATATATCTGTTCCCGCATGATGATAGGAATATAAGGGTCTTGTGTACCACGATATCACTGTACCATTAACGGGTTACGGTGAAGTTTATAATTATCCTGCCACTAGATACAATGCTACTAAGTATCAATAGTCTCTACTACCATAGCTGTACCATTTTGTATAGCCACGTAGGTTTGTGCCAAGGTTTGTGCCAACTTTACCCTAGGTAAACATAGCTCCATGCTTCTGCTAAATCAAGTATCTCCCATTATAGGCATTCTAGTCATGGCTGGGAACTGTCAAACATAAGTGTCATGCATGTATGTATTTTAATCTTGGAGATTGTCAAATCTAGGCACCTTCTTATTTATGCATCTTAGTCATTGCTGGGGATTGTCGAATCTAGGTACCCTCTGATTTATGCATCTTAGTCATTGCTGGGGATTGTCGAATCTATGTACCTGCTGATTTATGCATCTTAGTCATTGCTGGGGATTGTCGAATCTAGCTACCCTCTGATTTATGCATCTTAGTCATTGTTGTGGATTGTCAAATCTAGGTACCCTCTGATTTATGCATCTTAGTCACTGCTGGGGATTGTCGAATCTAGGTACCCGCTGATTTATGCATCTTCGTCATTGCTGGGGATTGTCGAATCTAGGTACCCTCTGATTTATGCATTTTAGTCATTGCTGAGACTGATAAATATAGCTGCCCCTCTGTGACTTAGCCCATCATGTGTACTACTAAAATTGCCCTTATATACTCACTCTGTACCCTGTTCGGGACTCTCCTAACCATTACCATAACAATGACCCTGACCAATTCCACACCTTGCAACTTGCAAGATAGAAACCTACGACTCAGAGCGAGACTGCCTCGCCTTTATGACCTCAACAATAAAAGAAATAGACCAACAGGTCCTACACTAACCTCAACTATGCCCGACTCTAGCTTTCTTGCACCTATGGCAGGAAGGCATCACAAAATACAAACTAACCCCCTCTATAACCAAAAGAGGCCTAATATTCCCAACCCTAGACTTACCAAATAAAAAACCACAACTCCCACCCTATGAGGAGCACTCATCAATGCGAGGTCCCTTATAGCACACAACACCGAAATTGCTGATATACTTACCATGGATAACTTAGATCTCTTCGCAATGACTCAGACGTGGCTAAACGACGCCGCAGGTCCTGCACTCATGATCGCCATACCTGACAATTACAACATACTAAGAGTTGATTGGCCCAACTCCGGGGGAGGGGGCCTAGCCATCATTACCAAAATCAAGTTAGATGCAAGACTCACCCCTCACCCGGAAATTACATCTTGCGAACTTCTCTCGGCAAAAATACCTATTTCTAATAATAGTACACTAACTGTACTACTGGTGTACAGACCACCAGGTCCATTAGGCAACTTTGAGGAGGACTTATCCAGCCTCCTTACCAACTATATCAAAGACTCCACCCAACTCCTCCTACTAGGAGACTTCAATCTGGGATTTAATGATAACGAGGACAAGCAAGCTTACTCCATTCAATCCATACTAGTTGATCCTGGCCTCATCCAGAAAATCCTAGCCCCACACATATAAAAGGACAGACTTTAGACTGGATAGCAAACCGAAACTGTGATACTACCATTTCTAATATTTTACCTCAAACTTGGACTGACCACCACCTCATCCGCTTCTTATCAACTATTGAGCCTCCTAAACCAAACAACCAGGAAATAGTACCACCCATGCCAACTAGAAGTAAAAAAGAAATCACTTCTAAAAAATTACTCCCACTCCTCCTACCAGCTCTCATTACTAGTGATATTAACCCTGACCCTAATGTACTAGTCGAGACATTTAATAGCGCCATGTCCACAGCCTTGGATACTATTGCCCCGACCAAACTACATAAAAGTAAACGAGAATCTCATCTCAACTCATGGTTCTCCCCGCACCTTAAGGAACTATCAATCCAAAAACATAAACTCCAAGCTATCTGGAGGCATACACCTTCTGCAGAGAACAAAACTCTTTTTGATAACCTTGCTAAAAAATACAAGATGGAAATTACCCAAACTAAAAAAGACTCATTTAATGAGAGGATCAGCAAAGCTAATTCTAAGTCGAAAGAACTCTTCACTATCCTCCGGGAAATGGAAAATCCTATTGCTCCTACAGACAACGTCCCCAAGGACAAACATTGGTGCACCAGCATCCAAAATTCCTTAGCTAATAAAATTGCAACCCTTCAAACTAAAATTGCAAAGAAGAAAGCTTCCTTGATCCCTACAAAAACCTATACCACCCACCTGACTGACATACCCAGATCAGATACCCAAAGTAGCCACAAACCCTTCAGATTCACCAACATCTCCGTTTTGGAAACCGAAAAGGTGATCTCATCACTACAGCCTTCTAATTGCCAAGGCGACAATTGCCCAGCACAAGTTATTAAGGACGCAGCAAGAGATTTAGCACCCTTCATCTCGAAACTAATTAACGCGTCCTCCAGAACTAGTACTGTACCCACTAGCCTGAAAGAATCCTGGGTACTGCCCCTGCTTAAAAAAACAGACCCTTGATCCAGCTATCCCTTCCCATTACAGGCCCATCACCACGGTCCCATTTCTCCTCAAAATCATAGATAGAGTATCCTACCTCCAGATCCAAAACTATCTGGAGATGCACCAACTCCTAGGATCTCGCCAATGCGGATTCAGACCACTTCATGGTACTGAAACAGCACTTATTGACCTTAAGACACAAATCGACGAGTTGAAGGATAAAGGTAAAACAGCTATGCTCCTACTCCTTGACCTATCGGCGGCCTTTGATCTGGTTTACCATGCAGTGTTAAGCAACCCCTTAGCGTCTGCCGCCCATTTCTCAAGTGAAGCTATAGATTGGGTACAATCCTTCCTATCCAACCGTACGATGAGAGTGTTCTCCCCCTCAGCATCAGCGGACCCAATTCAAATCACCTGTGGCGTCCCACAAGGTTCATGTGTCTCTCCCACTATGTACAACATCTTCACTAAGCCACTCTTCGACAAACTTGACAGACTGGAGGTAACCTATACCAATTATGCGGATGACACGCAGATCTGTCGAAGACTCAGCTCTAGTAAACAAGATCTACCTCCTCATTCAGGCATGGATGGCCTCCCACGGCCTCTGCCTGAACGACGACAAAACAGAGATACTGATCTTGGGCTCTGACTCCAACTTCAAAAAACTTAATCCTAACTACCGTGCTTTCAACATAGATGGCAACATAATTAAAGTAGCAACTGAGGTAAAAACACTAGGAGGCTGATTCATGGAATAATTAGCGCGGCGCAAGTGGGCAAAAACGTGCGATTCGCAGTGGAATAGCGAAAATCGCAGTGCAAGTGCGAAAATCGCACGAAAAGCAGCGCACATCGATTCATGGAAGTCCGTGCGCGAGAAAACCAGCGGATGTGCGATAAAAAAGTGCGCGGCGCACGTTGCCGCACAGGCCATCTAACAGCGTGTGCCAGGTCACAGCGAAAATCGCACAGGCCAGAGCGAAAATCGCACATAGCGCGGCGCACGCAACAAAAGTAGGCGTAACACGGGCGTAACACTCGGAATGGGGAACAACTTGCCAAAACATGGGCGTCACGGGGGAAGTACAGGGCACAAGTGCGCGGAACGCCCACACGCTCGCCTACAACACGTATTCATGGAAAAGAATAGGGCAAAAAAGTGCACGCTGAAACCAGCGCACAGGCACAAACACGACCGCCACAAGAAAGCAGGCGGTAGCGTCTCTGCGGCTGTAAGAAATGTGCGCCAAAAGGTGTGCCAACAAATAGCACCTATATACTGCCATGTTGAATGTCCTATACTGTGGCCCTCCAGGACAAATGACGTGCAAAGGGGTACCCACAAACACGGACCCGCTGACAAAAAATATGTGTGCGTGTATACCGGGGTGCGCGGGAAGTGTCACACGCGATTTGGCTGGGTACGTGGATTTCAGGGGTGCGCGGGAAGTTCCACATGTGATTTCAGCAAGGTATGTGTATTTCAGGGGTGCGCGGGAAGTTCCACACGCGATTTCAGCAGGGTATGTGTATTTCAGGGGTGCGCAGGAATTTCCACACGCGAATTCTGCAGGGTACGTGCATTTCAGGGGTGCGCGGGAAGTTCCACACGCGAATGGGCCAGTGCGAGCAGGGTACGTGTATTACATGGGTGCGCGGGAAGTTCCACACGCGATTCCATCAGGGTACGTGTATTTCAAGGGTGCGCGGGAACTTCCACACACGAATTCTGCAGGGTACGTGCATTTCAGGGGTGCGCGGGAGGTTCCACACGCGAATGGGCCAGTGCGAGCAGGGTACGTGTATTACATGGGTGCGCGGGAAATTCCACACGCGATTCCATCAGGGTACGTGTATTTCAGGGGTGCGCGGGAAGTTCCACACGCGATTGGCCCAGTGCGAGCAGGGTACGTGTATTTCATGGGTGCGCGGGAAGTACCACACGCGAATTCTGCAGGGTACGTGCATTTCAGGGGTGCGCGGGAAGTTCCACACGCGAATGGGCCAGTGCGAGCAGGGTACGTGTATTACATGGGTGCGCGGGAAGTTCCACACGCGATTCCATCAGGGTACGTGTATTTCAGGGGTGCTCGGGAAGTTCCACACGCGATAGTCCCAGTGCGAGCAGGGTACGTGTATTTCAGGGGTGCGCGGGAAGTTCCACACGCGATTGGCCCAGTGCGAGCAGGGTACGTGTATTTCAGGGGTGCGCGGTAAGTTGCACACGCGATACCAGCAGGGAATGTGTATTTCAGGGGTTCTGGGGAGTACTACACATGAATTGGCCTTGTGGGTCCTCCCAGGTGTACGCTCCACAACCTCCACGGCCCCTGCAGGCAGCCCACACCACGGGGGACTACCCTGCACCCCTGCTCATGTCCCGCAGGCAGCCCATCCACCATGGGCATGCCCCCAGCCAACCCACATGTCACCTTGTACTACTGAACAACAATGCATGTCTCCCACCACCCCCACCCCCCTGCCACCATGGGCATCCTCCACCAGGCCCCCACTCATGTCCCCCTGCACCCCCACCCCCCAGCATCCAGGGTCACCCTCCACCAGGCCCCCACTCATGTCTCCCACCACCCCCACCCCCCAGCAGTGCAGGGGCAGCCTCCACCAGGCCCCCACTCATGTCTACCACCACCCACACCCCCCAGCCACCAGGGGCAGCCTCCACCAGGCCCCCACTCATGTCTACCACCACCCCCACCCCCCAGCAGTGCAGGGGCAGCCTCCACCAGGCCCCCACTCATGTCTACCACCACCCCCCAGCCACCAGGGGCAGCCTCCACCAGGCCCCCACTCATGTCTACCACCACCCCCACCCCCCAGCAGTGCAGGGGAAGCCTCCACCAGGTCCCCACTCATGCCTCCCACCACCCCCACCCCCCAGCAGTGCAGGGGCAGCCTCCACCAGGCCCCCACTCATGTCTCCCGCCACCCCCACCCCCCAGCCACCAGGGGCAGCCTCCACCAGGCCCCCACTCATGCCTCCCAGCATCCCCTCCCCCCAGCAGTGCAGGGGCAGCCTCCACCAGGCCCCCACTCATGTCTACCACCACCCCCACCCCCCAGCAGTGCAGGGGCAGCCTCCACCAGGCCCCCACTCATGTCTCCCACCACCCTCACCCCCAGCAGTGCAGGGGCAGCCTCCACCAGGCCCCCACTCATGTCTCCCGCCACCCCCACCCCCCAGCCACCAGGGGCAGCCTCCACCAGGCCCCCACTCCTGTCTCCCACCACCCCCACCCCCCAGCCACCAGGGGCAGCCTCCACCAGGCCCCCACTCTTGTCTACCACCACCCCCACCCCCCAGCAGTGCAGGGGCAGCCTCCACCAGGCACCACTCATGTCTCCCACCACCCCCACCCCCCAGCAGTGTAGGGGCAGCCTCCACCAGGCCCCCACTCATGTCCCCCTGCACCCCCACCCCCCAGCATCCAGGGCAGCCTCCACCAGGCCCCAACTCATGTCTCCCACCACCCCCACCCCCCTGCCACCATGGGCAGCCCCCACCAGGCCCCCACTCATGTCTCCCACCACCCCCACCCCCCGGCAGTGCAGGGGCAGCCTCCACCAGGCCCCCACTCATGTCCCCCTGCACCCCCACCCCCCTGCCACCATGGGCAGCCTCCACCAGGCCCCCACTCATGTCTCCCACCATCCCCACCCCCCAGCCACCAGGGGCAGCCTCCACCAGGCCCCCACCCATGTCTCCCACCACCCCCACCCCCCAGCAGTGCAGGGGCAGCCTCCACCAGGCCCCCACTCATGTCTCCCGCCACCCCCACCCCCCAGCCACCAGGGGCAGCCTCCACCAGGCCCCCACTCATGTCTCCCAGCATCCCCACCCCCCAGCAGTGCAGGGGCAGCCTCCACCAGGCCCCCACTCATGTCTACCACCACCCCCACCCCCCAGCAGTGCAGGGGCAGCCTCCACCAGGCCCCACTCATGTCTCCCACCACCCCCACCCCCCAGCAGTGCAGGGGCAGCCTCCACCAGGCCCCCACTCATGTGTCCCACCACCCCCACCCCCCAGCCACCAGGGGCAGCCTCCAGCAGGCCCCCACTCATGTGTCCCACCACCCCCACCCCCCAGCCACCAGGGGCAGCCTCCACCAGGCCCCCACCCATGTCTCCCACCACCCCCACCCTCCTGTCACCATGGGCATCCTCCACCAGGCCCCCACTCATGTCCCCCTGCACCCCCACCCCCCAGCAGTGCAGGGGCAGCCTCCACCAGGTGCTCACAATCCCCAATCATGTGCATAATGGACAGTCTCCACATCCAAAAAGCCCTACCAAGTAACCCATTCACCCACATGGAAATGGAAATCACATGTTACACCCCCACTGTACATGAAGCTAATGAATCCATGTCCGTCACACACAATGGTTGCAATATAATGGGAAAACACACAACATGGCATGCATGAAACCAATGAAATGATACCACACAGTGAAGTATGCTAACAAAATTGTTTTAAAAAAAAATAAGAATGCCAAAGAAAGAAAACTAACTACAATGTGAATGAGAAAAAAAAACATGCATGTCCATATAAAAAAATACCAAGGGTCCATGAGCCCAACTGAACAAAGGAAACCTACTAAAAAACCTACCTAAAAATCAACTATATACAAAAAGTGGAGCAGTGTCCGTCGACTCCAAATCATAATTAGAAAGAAAGGAAACCTAAAACTAAGGAACTATATACAAAGGCAGCGGGCAAGTCCAGCGGCTCACTCCGTGGTGTCCCGGGCCAGGGCATCATTGAACTCCTGTTTGATGTCCCGGAGGCGGTCCAGTTCCATGGCCCCGAGGGTCCGCAGGGACGACGCTGTGTCCTCCTCCAACCCCCTGCGGATTGCCTCGAGGCACTCGGCCAGCCTAAGTGCCCTCCGCATGGAGTTCTCCGCCCTGACCATTGTGAGCCGCGCCTCTTCCGCCCGCCGCCGTTCCGCACCTATGGCGTGGCCCAACCGCTGCCACACGGAAGACACTCTCTGTCCTGGGTCCCCCTGCCCTCCGGCCGATGGCCGCCCCTCCGATGTCGAAAGCCCCGAGCCTTCATGTCTCCCACCATGTTGCTGCTGCTGCTGCTCTGCCTCTGCCCGTGCACTGCCTCCTGCTGCCTGCACATCCTCCGCCGGCTGGGGTGCACTTGTTGATGTGGCCACCCCTGCTGGACCTCCGACTCCCGACTGTGGCAGGGATGCCTCCTCCACCAGCCTGGAGGTGGAGGAGGCAGCTCCACAGGGCACCCAGGTGACTGATGGGTGGGAAGATGGCACAGAGGACGACTGGCGCGTAGGGGGTCCAGTTGAGGAGGGGGTCGGAGCAAGCCCCATCAGACGGCGGAATCCGGCCTGGGTGACCTGTCCCAGCAGGCTGACGTGGTCAACGAGGCATTCGAGATGACGTGCAGTCTCTCCATGAAAAGACTGCAGGTCACCTCGCATGGCCCGTTGACGCAACGCCACACCAGCCAGGACAGACTCAACCCAGACCTGGATGGCCACGTCCGCAGGCAGAGGAAGGCCAGTTGACGTCAGCTCATCCCCTGCCTGAAAACGGGTCTGGACATAGGCATCCCTGCTGGTGCAAGATGATGCAGGGACAGGATCCGGGACAGGATTGCACACAGGCACCTCCGCGGCCGCCTGTGCTGCCTCCTGTCCCTGGTCCTGCACTGCACCACTAGCACCAGTGGGATCCCCACCTCCAGACCCTGTCTCTGGTGCTTGCGCGGCCCCCTCCTCCACCAAACCCCCCACCAACCTGGATGACTCCGTGCCATCTTCCCCTGTTGGGCCCTGTGGGGTCCCAGTTGCCCCTTCTGCTGCCGAGGAGTCCAACTGCAACCTCCGCCTCTTGGACCTCCCCCCGGCAGCTGCGGCCTGGGACGCGGCACCGGACTCCTCACTCCCCGACAAGATGACAACACGGGAGGGGAGCCGGGCCTTGCGTCTCCGGCTGGCGGTCGGATCCCCGCCGCTGTGCTCCACAGCACCTTCTCCACCCTCTTCATCAGTTGACACTGCAGACAGGGAGAAACAAAACACAGGCATCAGGGCACTGTACAATGGACACATACACGCATTACAGTTGCACAGGAGTGGCATTGGCAAACCTCAGACATGTCATCACAATCCCCAACACACATGTCATTGCAACTGGCACACATGAGCCATACCACAGCCATATTGCAACTGCCAGCACCATCCCTACACATACAACAGCATCAGCAGCCAAAGGGGAGCCAGACATCACATGCAACACAGGAAGTGCACCACACATGTACACACACCACCACACTTGCATGCATGTCTACACCTCTCCCAAGTGTTGCACTGTTCAGACGGGCATCCATGTCACATCTGCCAATCAGGCTTCCACATACCGCTGTCACATGCATCCATGTTGCATCACTGTTGCACCCTTGTCAAATACACACACATGCACATGTACACAGTGCTCATACATGCACCCGAAAACAACATACATGCCTGACATCACGGACATGTCTACTTACATACACATTCATCCAAACATGTGTGCACGCACAACTGCATTTGCCATGCAAGCCCACACACACAAGCACCATCCATGTCTCACACATTACAGCCCTCGCATGTGTCAGCCCCATGGCCCTGTACACCACCACCCATACTCGACCCCATACAAACAGATGTGCAACCGGCACAATGGCGAATGATCACCACACGCACTGCTCACAACCAGGATGCATGTACACTCACCGCTCGACTCCAGACGGATCTGCTTCTCTAGGACCTGGACGTGGAGCGCTGGGGATATGCGTTCCAGGACCCCCATCTGTTCTTCCGACAAGTGGCCCGGGGCCCCTTGGTATCCGCTGCCTTCAAGAGGCGCCGGGCCTTGTTCAGGGTCCTGGACCTGAAGTCCTCCCAGCGCTTCCTGACATGTTGTAAGTCCCGGACTGCCACCCCCTCCGCGTTGATGGCAGTCACGATGTCAGTCCAGATCCGAGTCCGTCCTTCCATGTCGGCGCGGGAACTTCCAAAGAGGGCATCATACTGCCCCAGGACTTGCTCCACCAGGACACCAACTTTGATGGCACTGAAGCTGGTGCCCCTCTGCCTCTCTGGCCGGGGGTTGTCAGTGGTCACAGATGGTGTATGCACCGACATGACAACCCCAGAGGCAGGAGTGTGTGGGCAACTGGGTCCTGGGGCTGGGCTGTGGAGCGATGGAATTCCAGTCGGGAGTCTTCGGTTCCAGCAGGGGTGGTCACAGCAACAGCACCCCTGGCTGATGTGCAGGCAGCAAATGGCAGTGCACGTGGGCAGCAGGCAGTCAGGCAGCAGCAGATGGCAGGTGGGAGCGTGCTCGGGACTCTGGGGGGCAGTAGTTCGGCCTTCTGGGCAGGAATGTGGTCTTCCGTGTGCTTACGCGTGGCCAGATTGGTACGGAGTGATTTGGCACGTGAAAATCCTGCACGTCAGCGTGAAAACCGAGGAAAGGCCCTCAGCGCGTAAGCGCGTCTGTGACGTGACCCGCACGGGTGTTTCCCACACAGCACGTGATGACAGAGCGCACGTGGAAAGACTGCACGTCAGAGTCTCATCGCGTGTAATTGGACAGCACGTCAGAGTCTCATCGCGTGTAATTGGACAAAAGTGCGTGTACACGCGATTGGCCTATGTACGTGTATATCAGGTGTGCGCAGACACTTACACACGCAAGTACGTCAGCGCACCTGTATCCCGGTGTGCGCGCCAATTTCCACACGCTATTGGACTGGGCACTGGATTTGAGGGGTGCGTGGGTCACACGCTCGCCTACAACACGCGCAACGCATTAATTTGCGCGCTAACAAAATAACTAGCTCAGACCCAGGATGAACATACCGTTCCTAGCAGCAGTGGGCGTGGCCTACCAAAGGAGGAGGAGGAGGATAGTCAGGGCCAGAACATTCACACCCAGAACCAGCCTTTTCGGGATGCCTGATGACCAGGTGCATGGGAGGTACAGGTTTCCACCACACATCATACTGGACCTGGTGAGTGAGTGGGAGGACAACCTCATATCACCCACCCTGTGCTCCCAAGCACTCAGCCCCCTGGAGAAGGTCCTCAATGTACTGCACTTCTTAGCCACTGGATCATTTCAGCGGACAAGTGCCATTGTGGGTGGTGTATCACAGGCCACCCAGTCACACTGCCTACACCAGGTCTTGAACATCATCACTGCACGCCCATCAGTCCGCAGGCACATATACCTGCCCAGAACCCCTGCAGAAAGGCATGCTGCCGCCCTGGATTTCTACGCTGTGGCACGATTCCCCAAAGTGCTAGGTGCCATTGACTGCACCCATGTGGCTCTACGTCCCCCCAGGGCATCTGAGCACATCTATAGGAACCGCAAGCACTGGCATTCCATCAACGTGCAGGTAGTATGTAATGCCAAGGGAATCATCACCTCAGTATATGCCAACTATCCTGGGTCAACCCACGACAGCTTCATTTACCGAATGTCCACCCTAAGCCAGGACCTAGAAGCTGGCCGGCATGGCGATACATGGCTGCTTGGTGAGTATGAATGCCACTGCACATGCATGCATGTCAGATACTGAGCAAGATCACAACCCCACCAATGATACCAATCACCACCTCTACAGGGGACAGTGCCTACCCTCTCAGCCCCCACATGATGACGCCAATTCGGAACCCCACCACGCCATCCCAGGTAAGATATAACGCAGCCCACATTACAACCCGGGGCATAGTGGAGCGCACATTTGGAGTGCTGAAGTCACGCTTTCGCTCCCTTGACCGTTCTGGCGGCCAGCTGTTGTACGCTCCCCCAGTAGTGTGCAGGATCATAGTGGCAGCATTTGTCCTGCACAACGTTGCAACACGCCGGGGCCTGGCCGTGGACATGGTGGTGCCGCCCCATCCCCAACCACATGCACAGCCGCTGCGCATGGGAGGGGAAGGGCACGGGGGAGGCAGCCCGTACACAGCTAGTGGCTAATTACTTCACATAGAAATCACACCCCTGTGGAGTGCACACTGCCCTGGCACATTCCATCTGACAATCAATGATGACTCAACCTGACACTGATCCTGAATGTCTGGAGAAAGAACAGTGAAAACCATATCAGCCTGAGATTGTTCACCTGGAAGTGTCACAATGTGTGCATCCCTACCCACACTGACACCACCAATGCAGTTTTGTGAAGTTACAAATTCAAGCAGCTGAAATGAATACCCACTTGCAAAATGCAACAAGAGGACAGTGCCATGTCAGCCAACCCAACCCCAGCACCGCCACACGACACACCGTGCCATGTCATGCTATTTGCACGTAAACAAAGTAATCCCCACAACATGACACTAGTGTCACAATGTACAGTATCCCTATTAGAAACTTGCAACACCTGAAATGCTCACAGTAAATCCGGACCAACAACAAACTTGAGCACATACTACCATTAACATGACATCACTAATGTATGATATTAGTAGTCTCACCACCTGGAAATGCCTGCACTCCCACCACTACCAACTGTGCAGTGTTGGCGCCTGGAGAGTTGTAGGTGCACTGCTGCCAACATGGACCACATCTCCAGACTAGAGGTCCTTGTGTAGACATGAGGAAGGGACCTGCAAATTGGGAGGTAGACACAGAAGATGAGTTACACATCAATGCAACATGCAGTGTACAACACAACAGCAATATGCACTAGGAATGTATACACAGTATTGACTACAGACTGCCCACACAGCTCATGGGAGTCCAACGTCACTGTGTAATTCACTGTCACTTGGGCACACCCTTTGCAAGCCCATGGAAACGGGAAGCAGGAGGGGTGTGTGTGACTCAAACCCAAGCATGTGAACCAAATACATTACAAGCCTGCATGTGCCCAGCCACAATGCAGCGTATGCCCACAGGAACCACGGAAGCCAACAAATCGTCCCAGAAAAATTGGGAATAAAAGAAATAAAAATAAAAATAAAAAAAATAAAAATAAAAATAAAAATCAAAAATGGCCATTGAAGGGCCCGGGGGGATTGGGGAGGCCACCCAGGAAGTCCGAGGACAGGATGCACACCAGAACCCACCTACGTGGATCCTGGGGAAAAAAACACCTCCATGGGCTCATGGCCCACACGGCTACCCTATTGTGGGAGTATCACTGCTGTCGCTATTATCACCCTGTGCAGCTGCATCCGGAGGTGGTTGCACTATGGGAGGCAGCCCACGCAAGGCCCTAGTCTGCTCCTCCATGGCTGCAAGCATGCGGGTGTGGTAGGTCTGGTTCTGGAGGATGAGTGTGCGGAGGTCCCCATGCAACAACTCACGGGATGCCCGGACCTCCGCCCTCGTTGCCTGCATCTCAGCTGAGAGCGTACGGGTGAGACGCTCCAGCTGCTGTTCTGTCCTTTGGTGTGTAGAAGCCTCAAGCTCAACAAGAGTCGTCCTGAGGTGAAGGAGCTCCTGCCTCAGGGCTTCCCTGTGGCCCTGGGACTCAATGGAGATGGCCTCCTGCAGAGTCGCCAGTGCCGCCCGCCTGTCCCTGTTGGACCCCAACATGTCCTCCCTGGCAGATGGTGTCGGTAGCCTGCTCTAGTCGCTCCATCAGCCTTTCAGGGGGGACAATGGAAGTAGCCACCCTATCCATGGCCTGAGCCATCATCTCGGATGATGCTGCCTGTTGGGTTGCCATACCGTAAATGGATTGCTCCCATGCAGTATTGCCAGGTGCCGTACGGCCACCACGTCGGCGGGCACCACACCTGTCTGGGGCAAGGCGAACTACGCCTTGCTGTGCCGGCACTGCCTGAGGCTGCAGGACTGCATTCCCCCTCTGATCTGCTGGCCCAGGAACAGGATCAGATGTCGCGGAGTGTTACCCTGCATCCGTAACCACCAAAGGCGTAGCTGCCAACACTGACATCCCCATTGAGGGTTCTGACCCTGGTGCAGGTGGGTGAGACAGAACAGAATCCCTCCCTGGAACACTCACCTGCGACGGCACGTAGGTCTCATCCGAATCAACACCTGAGTACAGCTCGGGGGAGGTGCAGCCAGAGACACTCCTTGAGAGCAGGACCTGCAGCACTTGTGGGTTCTCACCCACCACCACACCACGTCCCTCACTGGTGGTTGGTCGGCCCTCGGGCCCCTCCTGGGTCTGCACCATCTCCACAACCCCAGCAGTATCAGGTGCGTCTTCCCCAGCAAAGACATAAAAACAAAGAAATGGAAACAGGCATTAGCACCATGGCACACAATGAGGGCTGAGAAGCAAGAGAAACAGTACTTGTTTGACACATGTCCCACATGACTAAAACCCTCCCATGCATGCACCCTCACTGCGTATGAAGGGCAGGCAAATGGCACACACTGATGACACCAAGATTGAAGATGAACACATTTTCTGCATGCTGCCTGGCAGTGGCATCACACATTGGCCTGTGATTGGCAGGTGAAACACACATGCCATCACACAGATGGCATCTACCATTGCTATTGAGTGAAGATGGAGAGGAGGGCAGCACCTATGCATACTGTTGAGTTCCCGCATGTAATAGCTTTTCTAATTCTAACAGGTCAGATTCTTCACCTGGAGCTGCCAGTCCGAAATGGTGCAATTGCACAGGGACATGTTTGAACAAATGATATCCAGGTAACAAAGTCACTCAACTTCACCATAGCCATGTCAGACATGTGACTAGAGGACTGGGACATGCCTAGTAAAAGTGGTGGAATGGAAAATATCTGACTAAATGAACAGTGCTAAATTTTGCAACAATGTTGTGGCAAGGTGACACTTCAAGGGCAACTGGCGTGCAGTTTGACTACATGTCTACTGTTGGCAGAAGGGATACAGCTATGGCCAAATGCAGCTGCGCATGATGTATTGCATGAAGCACATGGCTGACCCATACGACTCAGGCGCACACACTCTCACCTGGCACACAAACAGAAGCCCTCACACACACCATGCACATGGATGACACACACATGCATGTGCACTCACCGGACAATACCTCGTAATCAGGGAGATCTCCCACGCCTTGGATCTGTTCCTCCGTGACGTAGGTCCCAGCGACTGACTCATGTGGAGTGAGTTCCATGTCTACTACTGGAGACCCACCTCCAGTCACTAGAGTTGCGGCATGACTTGAGGCCAGCTTACTCTTTGCCCTGCGCTCTAGGTCATTCCAGCGCTTATAGCAATCATTAGCTGTGCGCCTCACGATTCCAAGGGCACTTACGATGTCCGCAAAGGTCTGCCAGTGTGCCTGGCGTTGTGCAGGTGTGGTCTTGGATCCTGCAACAATGACCATCTCGTTGTCATGTGCGGACACATACTCGACAAGTGCATTCAGTTCGTCATCCGTGAAGCTGGGCTTCCTGGACGGGCCGGACTGTGTAGCCGTGTCTGGGGCATCAGCCTGTGCCGGACGAGCACTATTCCTCTTCCGCTTGGAAGGTGGTGGTGATCCTGAGTGTCCTGCGCCGCTCTGGACACTAGGGGCAGGAGCCCTGGTGGACTCTGTATCAGGAGTGTGGGATTGCACACTCAGCATGGGAGTTGGTGCAGGCATTGGCTCTAGTGTGATGGTGTCAGGGGGAATATCAGCAGCATGGACTAGGACCGACACTGTCCGGGCTGGGTGTGTGAGGGCTGGTGTGGATGGAGCCGCAGCTGCCCCTGCAGCCTCTCCGCCCTGCCTACTTGGTGCAGCAGATGACCTTGCTGCCCCAGATGCACGTGGCATGGTGACATCAACGTGCACCAGCGCACGTGTCATAGGCCTGCTGACCTAGAAGTCAGCCATGGAGTCAGCCAGGTCTGGTGCCACAATGGGCTGGTCCAACAAGGGCTGAGCATGGATGCTGTCAGCCACATCAGCCTCAACGGGAGGGGGGGATAATGGGTGCCCTTGACTGGTCCTCCACACATGGGGGGACAGGCTCACCCTGCAAGTAACGACCACGTCCCCTACCGGATCCATCACGGCCACCACTTGTGGCTCTTCCACCTTTGCCACCCTTACGGAATCCTTGCCTCCCAACCATGGCACTGATGTTGATGTGCGTATGGGAGTGGCTGTAAAATATTGTCCGGGGCAATTGGTGGTCAAAGGGGTTGGGTACCAGATGGTAATTGTACCCTAGTGCTCTTGCAAGGCTGTTTGTAACCCCTGGGGAAAGATGACGGGTCACGCTACGCACAGGAGCCCCAAAAAAGGGAGATGACGTGCACGCAACCCCTCCTAGACCACGTGTGCAGAAAGAAAAACCTGCACTACACTGTGGCACCCAGTAACACAAGAATGAACGTATGCGTGTCACACACAGCCTAGAATGACCTCTGATGGGGTAGGCTACACACGGGGCAAGAACAGATGTTAGATACGTGCGTGACTCACCGTCTGCCAGGTAAAAGAGCATGAAAAAGGAGCACGTTTGGTTGGCAACACCCCCGCCAAAAGAAGATTTGTACGCTGTCTGAGGAGACAGGACAACAGTAGAAGGGAACACTGTTTGAGGGAACAGGCCCAGGTAAACCAGTAAAAGAGAAAAAAGAGAAAAATCTGTCAGAGGTAACAGGGAATACGAACTTGAAACGCCGTGAAGTAAATCGCGTGTGAACCGACAAGAAGTACAGAATTCACCCACTCGCTCTCCACGAAAAGCACGTACAAGGAAATGGTGTTCTACGCGTACCTTTTATACAGCCACACACGTCCAACGTCACTTAGGCGGCGTGTACGCGCTAGGGCCATTTCCACCAATTACACGCTTTGTGACTTCTGCGTGTACGGCCATTTCCACCAATTCCACGCTTTGTCACTTCTGCGTGTACGGCCATTTCCACCAATCACACGCGATGAGACTCAGACGTGCAGTCTTTCCACGTGTGCTCTGTCATCACGTGCTGTGTGGGAAACACCCGTGTGGGTCACGTCACAGATGCGCTTACGCGCTGAGGGCCTTTGGTCCAATAGAATCGCGTATGCGTGCTGACGCGCTTACGCGCTAAGGGCCTTTCCTCGGTTTTCATGCTGACGTGCAGGATTTTCACGTGCCAAATCACTCCGTACCAAGCTGGCCACGCGTAAGCACACGGAAGACCACACTCCTGCCCAGAAGGCCGAACTACTGCCCCCCAGAGCCCCGAGCACGCTCCCACCTGCCATCTGCTGCTGCCTGACTGCCTGCTGCCCACGTGCACTGCCATTTGCTGCCTGCACATCATCCAGGGGTGCTGTTGCTGTGACCACCCCTGCTGGAACCGAAGACTCCCGACTGGAATTCCATCGCTCCACAGCCCAGCCCCAGGACCCAGTTGCCCACCCACTCCTGCCTCTGGGGTTGTCATGTCGGGGCAAACACCATCTGTGACCACTGACAACCCCCGGCCAGAGAGGCAGAGGGGCACCAGCTTCAGTGCCACTGGACTCCTCGGCAGCAGAAGGGGCAGCTGGGACCCCACAGGGCCCAACAGGGGAAGATGGCACGGAGTCATCCAGGTTGGTGGGGGGTTTGGTGGAGGAGGGGGCCACGCAAGCACCAGAGACAGGGTCTGGAGGTGGGGATCCCACTGGTGCTAGTGGTGCAGAGCAGGAACAGGGACAGGAGACAGCACAGGCGGCCGCGGAGGTGCCTGTGTGCAATCCTGTCCTGGATCCTGTCCCTGCATCATCTTGCACCAGCAGGGATGCCTACGTCCAGAGCCGTTTTCAGGCAGGGGATGAGCTGACGTCAGCTGGCCTTCCTCTGCCTGCGGACGTGGCCATCCAGGTCCGGGTTGAGCCTGTCCTGGCTGGTGTGGCGTTGCGTCAACGGGCCATGCGAGGTGACCTGCAGTCTTTTCATGGAGAGACTGCACGTCATCTCGAATGGCTCGTTGACCACATCAGCCTGCTGGGACAGGTCACCCAGGCCGGATTCCGCCGTCTGATGGGGCTTGCTCCGACCCCCTCCTCAACTGGACCCCCTACGCGCCAGTCGTCCTCTGTGCCATCTTCCCACCCATCAGTCACCTGGGTGCCCTGTGGAGCTGCCTCTGACGGTGCGGCCAGGCTGGTGGAGGAAGCATCCCTGCCACAGTCGGGAGTCGGAGGTCCAGCAGGGGTGGCCACATCAACAAGTGCACCCCAGCCGGCGGAGGATGTGCAGGCAGCAGGAGGCAGTGCACGGGCAGAGGCAGAGCAGCAGCAGCAGCAACATGGTGGGAGACATGAAGGCTCGGGGCTTTCGACATCGGAGGGGCAGGCATCGGCCGGAGGGCAGGGGGACCCAGGTCAGAGAGTGTCTTCCGTGTGGCAGCGGTTGGGCCACGCCATAGGTGCGGAGCGGCGGCGGGCGGAAGAGGCGCGGCTCACAATGGTCAGGGCGGAGAACTCCATGCGGAGGGCCCTGAGGCGGGCCGAGTGCCTCGAGGCAATCCGCAGGGGGTTGGAGGAGGACACAGCGTCGTCCCTGCGGCCCCTCGGGGCCATGGAACTGGACCGCCTCCAGGATATCGAACAGTAGTTCGATGATGCCCTGGCCCGGGACACCACAGAGTGAGCCGCTGGACTTGCCCGTCGCCTTTGTATATAGTTCTTTAGTTTTAGGTTTCCTTTCCTTCTTATTATGATTTGGAGTCGACGGACACTGCTCCACTTTTTGTATATAGTTGATATTTAGGTAGGTTTTTTAGGAGGTTTCCTTAGTTCAGTTGGGCTCATGGACCCTTGTTATTTTTGTACATAGTTCTTTGTTGCATGGAGATTTTTTTACATTTGACTTTGGACAAAATTTTGTAGGATTT
This sequence comes from Ambystoma mexicanum, assembly GCF_040938575.1. Taxonomy (NCBI): domain Eukaryota; kingdom Metazoa; phylum Chordata; class Amphibia; order Caudata; family Ambystomatidae; genus Ambystoma; species Ambystoma mexicanum. The sequence continues at coordinate 1,251,370,641 of NC_090924.1, forward strand.
GGATTTCCTGTTTTGTGTTTTTATGTGGACATGCAGCTTATTTTTTCACATTTACATTGTAGTTAGTTTTCTTTTTTTAGCATTCTTTATTTTTTTAAATACAATTTTGTTGGCGTAGTTCACTGTGTGGTATCATCTCATTGGTTTCATGCATTTCATGTTGTGTGTTTTCACATTCAATTGCAAAAACTGTGTGTGACGGTCATGGGTTCATTAGCTTCATGAACATTGGGGGTGTAACATGTGATTTCCATTTCCATGTGGGTGAATGGTTACTTGGTAGGGCTTTTTGGCTGTGGAGGCTGACCATTACGCACATGATTGGGGATTGTGAGGACCTGGTGGGGGCTGCCCATATTGGCAGGGGCGTGGGGGTGGTGGGAGACATGAGTGGGGGCCTGGTGGAGGCTGCCCCTGCACTGCCGGGGGGTGGGGGTGGTGGGACAAATGAGTGGGGGCCTGGTGGAGGCTGCCCATGGTGGCTGGGGGGTGGGGGTGGTGGGAGACATGAGTGGGGGCCTGGTGGAGGGTGACCCTGGATGCTGGGGGGTGGGGGTGCAGGGGGACATGAGTGGGGGCCTGGTGGAGGCTGCCCCTGCACTGCCGGGGGGTGCGGGTGGTGGGAGACATGAGTGGGGGCCTGGTGGAGGCTGTCCATGGTGGCAGGGGGGTGGGGGTGGTGGGAGACATGAGTGGGGGCCTGGTGGAGGCTGCCCATAGTGGCTGGGGGGTGGGGGTGGTGGGAGACATGAGTGTGGGCCTGGTGGAGGGTGACCCTGGATGCTGGGTGGTGGGGGTGCAGGGGGACATGAGTGGGGGCCTGGTGGAGGCTGCCCCTGCACTGCTGGGGGATGGGGGTGGTGGGAGACATGCATTGTTGATCAGTAGTGCAAGGTGACATGTGGGTTGGCTGGTGGGAATGCCCATGGTGAATGGGCTGCCTGCGGGACATGGGCAGGGGTGCAGGGTAGTCCCCCGGTGTGTGGGCTGCCTGCAGGGGCCGTGGAGGTTGGGGAGCGTACACCTGGGAGGACCCACATGGCCATTTCACGTGTAGTACTCCCCAGAACCCCTGAAATGCACATTCCCTGCTGGTATCGCGTGTGGAACTTCCCGCGCACCCCTGAAATACACGTACCCTGCTCGCACTGGGACTATCGCGTGTTGAACTTCCCGCGCACCGCTGAAATACACGTACCCTGCTCGCACTGGGACTATCGCGTGTGGAACTTCCCGCGCACCCCTGAAATACACGTACCGTGCTCGCACTGGCACTATTGCGTGTGCAACTTCACGCTAACCCCTGAAATACACGTAGGCCGCTCCCCCAGGCCCGATCGCGTGAGAAAGTTCACGCGAACCCCTGAAATACACGTAGCCCGCTCCCCCAGGCCCGATCGCGTGCGAAAGTTCACACGAACCCCTGTAATACACATAGCCCGCTCCCCCAGGCCCGATCGCGTGAGAAAATTCACGCGAACCCCTGAAATACACGTAGCCCGCTCCCCCAGGCCCGATCGCATGAGAAAGTTCACGCGAAGCCCTGTAATACACGTAGCCCGCTCCCCCAGGCCCGATCGCGTGAAAAAATTAACGCGAAGCCCTGAAATACACGTAGCCCGCTCCCCCAGGCCTGATCGCGTGAGAAAGTTCACGCGAACCCCTGTAATACACATAGCCTGCTCCCCTAGGCCCGAACGCGTGAAAAAATGTATGCGAACCCCTGTAATACACGTAGCCCGCTCCCCCAGGCCCGATCGCGTGAGAAACTTCCCATGAACCCCTGAAATACACGTACCCTGCTGAAATCGCGTGTGGAACTTCCCGCGCACCCCTGAAATTCACATACCTTGCTCGCACTGGGCCAATCGCGTGTGGAAATTCCCGCGCACCCCTGAAATACACGTTCCCCGCTTGCCGTTTGCTGTTTGCCAGCCCGGTGAACTGGTCCAGGGTTAGCGCAGCCCTTTGCGATGATTTAGCGATTTTGATGGCTTTTCCTTGCGCGAGGGCGTTCTTCGGGGCGTTACTGGCGCTGCTGCAGGGTCGCTGCGATTCTCTGCGCCACGGCTGGTTTGGGAGCCTAAAATCCATGAATACGCTGTGCGCGGAAATCGGTTTTAGCGCACGTGCTTGGCGCAGACAATCGCACGCGGACACTCTGCGCCAGCCGCTTGCGACACTTTTCTGCGAATTTCTATGAATTACCCTGTAGGTGTCTACCTCGATTCGACTCTATCCCTCAAAAAACAAGCTAATGCCCTTGCCTCCGCCACAGTTTACACCTGTAACTTGATTATATCCTGCAGACCTTACCTCTCCACAACTAATTGTATCACACTAGCCAATGCACTAGTAATGTCTAAATTGGACTACTGCAACGCCCTCTATGCGGGTGCCAGCAAAAAATTGCAAATACTCCAGAACAATGCTCTGAGAGCAGCCCTGGTCATACCCCGCAGAGCCCATATTTCTAACATCAGGAAAGACTACCGCTGGTTAAAAATTAGTGATAGAGTCCTCCTCAAGATGCTATCCCTCACCTACAAAGGCCTGAACAACACTGCACCCCCCTACATCGCGTCCAGACTGACTAGAAAACCCTCTACTTACCATACCAGAGCTTCCAACCACCTACTACTTGAAACACCCAGATTTAGACTATCTAAAGTGGGTGGAGCAAGCTTCCCTGTCAAAGCTGCCCATGCCTGGAACGCACTGCACTCTGCACTGAGAGCCAATCTACCTTACACCAGATTTAGGCACAATGTGAAAAGTTGGTTCTGGTCTAACGATGACTCACACTCAGCGCCGAGGCCCTAGACCCAGTGCTACTACCAGTGCCTTGATACTCGATAACAGCCTTTCTCATACATGGGACATGTACTCTTTTTGTATTTTTGTATCATGTATCCATAATTTGTACACCCTGCATACTTGTATCGCTGTGCACGTTCTGGATGTATCCTATGCATGTAAGTTAAGCTTAAGCATTCTTGTATCTGCTGCGCCCGGCTACCATTGCTTTGGAGCGCATTATCAAATAGTAAACTAAACTAAACTAATATGTGAATGAGCTGGTTCTCCAAGCAGAGTTTTGGAGGGAGATCCTTATCCTCAGCAGGTGCATCCCTCTGGAATAGCATCCCTGCTGCCCTCCATCTCGTGCCTACTCTTCCTAAATCCCGGAAACTCTTCAAGACCTTCCTCATCTCCTCTTCATTCTCTCTCTCTCTACCCTGGAAAATATTACAACACATGGCTCATCTGTGAGCATGAACTGTCATGCACATGCATGCATTTGGCACACTGAAAAACAGACCCTGACAATAAATGCCAATAACAACCACGTACACATTTTCAGGGTATAGTGCCTACCCGCTCTCACCATTCATAATGACACCAATCTGGAGTCCTGCTAAACCAGCCAAGATGCAATACAATTCTGCACATGTAGCCACAAGGGCCATAGTGGAGTGCACATTCAGAGTGATGAAGTCACGGTTCCGCTCCCTTGAGCACTCTGGTGAGGTTTTGCTATATGCAGCACCAGTGGCATGTAAAATCATAGTGGCAGCATATTTACTGCCCAATGTCGCCACACAGCATGGTGTACCAGTGGAAATGCAGGCGGGACTCCACCCACAGCCACAGGCACCACCTTGTCCTTGGTTGGCCAAAGGGCATGAGACGAAGCTACACGCACCAACCTTGTAAAATCATACTTCACATATAAACTTGCCCCTCTGGAGCACAGAGAGTGAGGCCACATCCCAGGTGTCATTCAAAGATAAATTGGGGCCTATCCTCCATGCTCATAACAACACCCTGAAAATGTGTGCCTGGGAGAGGGAAATTGAGTGCATCCATTAGACATAAAACAACATGCACAAACAGTGGTCCAGATAAAATTTGCAATTGCAAGCATTGTACTCCCTATTTTTCAAAGTTGGGCATACAATGATTTAGGAAGCACTACAAATGTAAGTTCAATTCCCAAATGAGAGAAATTCATAAGCAAGTAAAAATATGTTGTAACAGAAAAACTGCATTTACTTGGTAATATTTATTATGTAACACCTTGTTATATGTGCTCACCAAAATCTGTATGTTTACTTCTTCCAGCCAGGCAGTTAAAATACTATTGTCTTCCTGTGGTACTAATGCACTACTGGCCCAAACCTATCCATGTTGCTGTGAGGATGAAAGCAGTGGCAATAGATTCCACGTGATTCCACGTGTCTTTTTCATACAGTGTGTTGGTAATATTTGTTCTCCATATTTCAATTTCCAGTGAGTATTTGCCAATTTATAAGGTAGCAAAAGTGACTGATACACCTCTAATCTGTATGGATGTGCACAAATCACCAAAACAGTCATAGCAACTGGAACCAGCAGTGTCCATGTAGTCAACCCAAAAGCACACAGCACAAGTACCAAAGTACCCAACCACCGTCACATGAAAATCAACAGCTATTCTGCACGTAGACCCCAAACTACAAACATGAGACTACAAGTCGGAAGACAAAGACCAAAATAGAAATGAGCAACATAAACATGCTATGACAGCCTTGGACCCCCTTTGCGTGTTCCAAAACAATGTACAGGTTGAGTATCCAACACATTCCCTGACAACAAGTATGCTCAGAATACACAGTCACATCAAAATAGTCTTGCATTCATTGAAAAATGCAAGAGCACTGAAAGAAAGATGCACATCTCACCTCACACCTTTTCCTTTGTGAGCATGCACCAGCTGGACCCTGGAATGGATTGTTGTCCCCCTCTGTAGGCCTGCAAACCACCCAACGCTGATTCTGTGTTCCATATATGCATTCAACAGCAACGTTCCCTTCAATCGCAGCAACCATCTTCCCCTGCAGAATGCCTCTGTAGAGAAAAACAATACAAGGTCAGGGCAGACAATCCATCCATGCACACAATTGCACAACAATATGTACCCCCCTGAGTGCCATGCAACAAATGAAAACAAGAACTCAACAGCCAGCCATCATCATGTGTTCCTGCACCTACGCAACCAGATCTGCCCTCCTCACGCCAATGTAATATGAACACACCACACATTGACACCTTACACACCCACACCGCCTACAATGCCTGCCCCCAGAGTGCCATGCAGTGAAGGACCAGGTAACACTTACCCCTTGTCATGGTGATGGGATATTGTGAATACTCTAATCAAGCCACAGAGAGGAATCCCAGAAAGAGACCACTAAAAGGTTGGAAAGCCAGGATCACCTTAGAAGTATTCCCAATGCCACGATATGGCATCCCCTGATTAGCGTGGCAGCAGGACAGTGCAGTAACAGAGCCAATGATGTAAAGTCCAAGAAGATGTGATGCAAAAGTATCACCTATTGCATAGTAGACAGGATCCGGCAGAAGGCCACTGTTCACATAGGCAACAGTCATACAGGAATGCAGGGCTGCCGAGGCAACTGGCATGAAAGAGACAAGCAGACATGGCAAAGGAATGATAAACAGAGACCAAGGACACTGTCACACAAAAGGGAGCAGGCAACAGGAAAGAGGAAGGAAAGGTAGACTACATATGGACTGGATTGAATGGGGACCAATCTGCATGGGTTGAAAGGGAGGGTTGAAATGCACTGAACAGCTGTCAACAGGCTGCAAAGAATGTCCTTTTGTGCCATGTATGTTCACAATGGCAACAAACAACTCCTGGTAAATGGTGTTTTTCCTGTCTGTGGAGAACATGCCATCCCCCAAATGGCCAGAAATGCTGTGCTGTGTGTGAAATTGTCTTGGGATGGCACCCCCAGAAGTAAAACAAAGACCAAGAGTGGCCTGCTCATGTGGGTGGACATGACTAGGAAAACCAAATTAAAAGGGATATAACACTGCAGGCAAGACACATTTGAAAACTGCAAGGAAACACTCACCATCACTCCCATCTCCATTTGTCCCAGCATGCATGCAGCCAAACCTGCCACCCTCATGACAAATGACCAAAAAAGGCCCTACAGTGTCAGCCTCCCTCACAACAATCACCCAGCAACTAGTGCCGCACTGATTGTCTTGATAAAACAGCATGCAGAGAAACAACAGCCTACCATCACCATGTGTCACATGCATCCATGAAGCTGGACCCGCTCACCTCAGTACAAGGAAAAGAAAAATAGCCCCATACAGTGCAAGACTCCCATACACAAATGCCACCCTGAGTGCCTTTGACTTACCTTCACAGGGTACCCACCTGGCTTGCATCCACTGCTTCCCACCTGAAAAAAAAAACATTTGGAACTCGCAAAGGCATGAATTTCTTCAACAAAAAGATACTGGGAAGCCATGACAGCTGTATGGAACAAGGAAATAGGCATGGACCACCCAGTTTTGAAGGATGACAGAGTGCAAGAGGGAGGGAGGACACAGAGCAGCTATTGCCTGTTAGGAAAGATTTCGTAATTGTAGGTAATTTTCCTTCCATGTTGCAACCCCTAAACTTTTTGCTGTTGTTTTTCACCTTGTTCTCGACTTTGCCAGAGAAGTGAAGCCTTCTTCCGCACTCCTCTGGGCTTTCGCTCATTTCTTACGGGGAAACTGACATGCCCTTAAGACAGTCAGTACCGGGAAACGCTGTTTTCCGTAGTTTCTTTTATCATGTTGCGGCTTTTCTCGCGCTTAACCCAAAATGGTGGCCTGGCTCCCAAAATGGCCAGACCACGAGGCTCCTTTGTCCTGTCCGCTGACCGTCTTGCTCCCTTCACCTTCCCCAGGTCGAGCTGACCCGGGGCCTTCCTTATTTGGGCATGTACTTTCCCGCGAAACACGGATGCTTTCGCGGGCTTCTACATCCCTGGTGTGTGCCTCCAGGATGTGGGCTGGGGTGTCTGGTCCCAATACACATCCTGGGTGCCAGAGAGTCTAGGTTGGTGTGAATGCCTGGGACCACCGTGGTCCGTGATAGGTCCAAGTATGGTGTGAGTGTTGATGAGCGGATCTCCCATTGGGTCCCCTCCGTTTTGGCGTGAAGGGAACCGTGGATAAGAGGGGGCTGGAAACACCACTTCCATGTCGATCTCCTGAGTTCTCACGAACGAAGGAATACAGGAGCCAAGTATCCTGCAACCAAGAGGCTGAACCGAGGAATCGCTGGTGACCCGCTGAAGGACTGCTCCTCTGCACTGCTGTTGCCTTGTGAAACCCTTTTCACCTTTGATCGAACCAGAAGGCCTGTACTGGTACTTCGACCCTTGGAATAGCGGGGACATCTATTCTCGGCATCTTCACCATCTCCTGCTAGTAAGCCTTCGGAAGCGTCTCTGGGCCATCCAGCAGACTGACCAGCCTACACAAGAGTCTTGCTCTGTAACTGCCGCCAGGTTGTGCAGTATTTCGAGTCCTTGTCACTCTCACACGATTCGTACACTTGGCGTTCCCAGGTCTGAAGTGAGTATTGTACATTTGGCTCAGATACACACGGCCGCTCCGTTGCCCTGCTGTGGTAACAAACTTTGCGGGTTCCTTCGTTTGGGACATCTTTTACTCAACTCTGCTGCTGCAGACTCAACACGACGACGAGACGTCCCCTGCTCTTGTGAACCTGCCAGCGACTGAAACTGACGCGGAGAAGCCTGGGTCTGCTTGCATCGGGGACCGGCGAGTAGCATAGCTAGGAACTGTTCGCCCTCCTGCAGGAGCCCATAGCTTTTCCCCGCTGTGTCAAAACAGCGCTCCTTTCCGTACTCGCGCTCTGCTTCTGCCCACAGTGGAGGCTGCGCTTGATTGCGGAACACTGTTCTTCTTCATTTGTGCACTAAACTGAACTGCCTGATTTCCCTCGAAGAGACTCCCCTTTTGCCCGTTGGCACCAGCGTGTGCAGGTACTTTTGAGCATAAGACTCCACTCTTCGTAGGGCTCGCACTTCCTTTTAGTTAGGTGCCTCTGAAGGCGGACTGGGTCTAAGCATTATTTCGCACTGCCTGTTTTCCTTCCCTTTTAGGTGGACTACACATTTCCTGCATCTAACGCTTGAGACTTGTTTGTATTGTGATTTCTCGCTACGGTCATTTTTTTAAAGGCCTTGGAATAAATGTGTATATATTTTTAATATAGCACCTGTTTGGAGTAGTTTGTAAGTGTCCTTGCTTTGTGTGCTCATTGCAGGCTTTCAGTCACCCTCACCCCTCTTGAGACCTAGTCTTGACCGCCGCGATCGCTACCTTGATTGGTCTGGCTTGTCCAGAGGTTACCCTGTTCCAAGTAATTAGGTTGGCCTTCTCAACTTCTGTGCCACCAGGACAGAGTTCAGTAATCCGTCTTAACAAATTGGTGTACAGCGGTGGGATACGACTGAAGGTATCCAGTGTTGCGCACGAACTAAGGCATTTCAAGTTATTCCTACCAGGACACGTAGTGAATTGTTGTAGTATAACTTTAAAAAGGCCATAGTCCTATCTAACAGTATGGAAACAAATACCTTGTTAACTTTAAATGCTTCCAAATCAGAAACATTGAAAAATATGTGTGCGGAGAGAGGTGTTTCCTCTCAAAGCACGAAATTGGATATGATCCAAAGAATTGTGGCGTGGCAAGAAGCGCAGCTTGACGCTATAACTTCTGAGGACAGTGCGGAAGGAGGTGGGGCTGCTCTCACTGGTAGAACCGACAGTTCTGCCGCTGCACTGATCCACCGCGACCACGAGGACAGGGAGGATGAGATGTCTAATGTTTCCTCTGCCAGTGCTGATGGGGAGGCTATGCTTGAATTCAAGAAGCAAGAGCTGCGGTTTAGGCAGAAGGAGCTTGAATTCAGCATAGCCAAACTAAACATCGAACAGGCAGAAAAACAGAAAGACAGGGATCACCAGTTGGAACTGGCCAAGCTTCAGGTTGCAAATGGGTCCAAGGGTCCTGGACATGGGTCTGGGGCCTCCTCTCATCCACGGTTTCCGAAAGATCTGCTCAGTGTGTATGAGGAAAGGAATGACATTATGGACTGGCTGAATGCGTTTGAGTATGCATGCGAAGTTCAACAAGTTGACAATGCTGATAAGATTGCCTGGTTACTCAGCAGACTGCCCCATTCTGGCTGTAGTGCCATTATGGAAATGTCGAAGGCTGAGCGAGCTGAATTCGCAATGTTAAAGCAAACTCTCATCTTAAAGTTTGGGAAGACTCTGGCCCAATATTTGAAACGATTCAGAGAGTATAAGAAAAATGAAGGTGGTACTTGGGTATCTTATGTCACCGAATCCTTGAAAAACTTAACTGGCTGGGTCGAAGGTTATAAGGTTTCTACCTTCGAAGGCATGATAAATCTTGTCATGCTGGAACACATTTTTGCATCTTCTTCCCCGGAGCTTAAGCAGCATTTGGCCGATTCGAAGGAGATAGATCCTAAGAAGCTGGCCATTGCAGCAGACTTATGGGTGTCACATTGAGTGTCCCATAAGGACAAAACTCATCCTGGTAAGCAGGAGGAAGGGAAAAAGTCCAAAGATAAGGAGGGTGGAGAATCTGATAAATCTTCTTCTCAAAAGGGCCACAAAAAGAAAAATAAGGGTAAGACACAAGAGAACTCACAGGGTAGTGGAGGTCAGCCTCCGAAACAGAACTCTGGTTACAATAAGCCTCCCTATGTAAACAGACCCAATGGATCTTGTTTTGCTTGTGGAGCAACTGACCACGTGAAAGGGGATCCCCGGTGTCAGGTTAGACCTTTAAGGGGTCCTCTCCGCTAATCTGGCCTTCTCCTCCTACGAAGAAGAAGAGATTACAGGAGCATCCTTCTCCTCAGACTCATTTCCCAGCAGAATAGAGGCTGAGGTAGTTTTAGTTTCCCTGGGTTCCTGGGAGCCTAAAGTCGCAGAGGCTTATGCTAGGATTCTAGATAATACCAAGCACTACTTTAAATACAGTGTGCTGATCAATGGAGTAGATACTCCAGCTCTTAGGGATAGTGGGTGCAGTCGAACTGTAGTGGATTCTACCTTGGTAGACTCAGAGGAAGTTGCCAGAGCTACTCTGATGTCCACTAAGTTGGCTGACGACCCACTCCACATGTTCCCAGTAATACCTGTAAATCTTACTTTAAATGGTACAGCAGTCAGGATTCCAGTGAGCATTCAGAGAAACGTCCCAGGAAAGGTCTTGTTAGGTAATGATCTCAGAGCTTTAGGGCTCGTAGGAGACACTGCCGAAAAACCCTACACACGGTCTCAAGCACGGGCAGCATTGGCCAAGACCAATACGCCGCCCCAGCCAAAGGGGAAACCCAAGGCGAAAGGAGTAAACAAGTCAAGACGAGGGAAAGAGAATATTCCCCCGAGCTCGCCTACCACTGCGGTGGAGGAAGTTGGTCAATCGCCCGGGCCTGACGAGGAGGTGGCGATGCCTGAAGTATTTGACCCCAACGATCATCCTGAACTAAAAGACTTGTTAGTTGAAGGAGGTCCTGATAGGGACGAATTCAGTAAAGGCCAACGTGAGTGCCCATCTCTGGAAGGCCTAAGGAGACAGGCCTGCTCTCAGCTTGAGGGTGAACCTCCTGGGACGCATAGGATTTATTGGGAAGGTGGACTCCTGTATAGTGAGCCCACAGAGTCTACAGAAGGAGACCATAGGAGGTTGGTGGTTCCCCTTGCTGTTAGGCCCTTCCTCCTGCAGTTGGCGGATGAAGTGCCCCTTGCTGGTCACCTTGGTATTAAGAGGACCAAGAAAAGGTTATCCATGCACTTCTACTGGCCCAAGATGGGGGTGCAAGTAGAAAGTCACTGCAGGATTTGTGCCTCCTTCCAGTTATCTGGTAAGGTTGGCTCGACAATCCAAGCTCCGTTGGTACCACTCCCAGTTGTGGGGGTACCATTTGAAAGGGTAGGGATCGACATTGTTGGTCCCCTTGACCCGCAAACATCCTCAGGCAATAGGTTTATCCTGGTGCTGGTCGACCATGCAACCAGGTATCCTGAGGCCATCCCATTGAAAACTGTAACTGCCAATTCAGTTGCAAAAGCTTTACTTGGCATATTTACTAGGGTTGGCTTCCCTAAAGAAGTTGTGTCAGATCGTGGCAGCAACTTTATGTCGAAGTATATGCAGGCTATGTGGAAAGAATGTGGGGTCACCTACAAGTTCTCTTCTGCATACCACCCCCAGACCAATGGTCTGGAGGAATGTTTCAACAGAACGTTAAAGAGCATGATTGGGGCTCTGGAAGAACCTCAGAGAAGAAAATGGGATCTTCTTTTACCATGCTTACTGTTTGCCTACCGAGAGGTACCACAGGAGGGTGTTGGCTTCAGCCCCTTCGAACTTCTGTTCGGTCATCCTGTAAGGGGACCCTTAGCCATAGTCAAAGAGGGATGGGAGATGCCCACTCCCCCTGTTACTACCAACGTAGTTGATTATGTGCTGGGGCTCAGAAAACGGATGGTACTTCTGATGGGCTTGGCTGGTGATAAATTGAAGGCAGGACAAGCACTGGTGAAACATTGGTACGACCAGAAAGCTTCCCTCATCAACTTTACACCTGGTCAGCAAGTCCTGATCATGAATCCCATAATGCCTCGAGCTTTACAGGACAAATGGTCAGGCCCTTACACAGTGGTGGAGCCCCTGGGTGAGGTTAACTATTTAGTGGACCTTGGAAGGCCTGGACAGGCTCCAAAAGTGATTCACGTGAATAGGCTGAAGGCTTTCGTCCCAAGAGTCGAAATCGCAGCACTGCTACTGGCTTAAGATGTTGAGGAAGAGGAGTCTGAACCTCTCCCCGGCCTGTTCCAAAGCGGTCCTTCAGATAGCTCCTTTGAGGGTGTCTGAGTGGCCCCTCACCTGACTTCTGATCAGCAGGCTGAGGTGAAAAGTTTGCTTAGGCAGTTTTCCCCCCTGTTTTCACAGTCGCCTGGTTTGACACCTTGGTGCAAACATAACATAGACACAGGAGACAGTGTACCTACCAAAAGTAGGGGATACAGAATGTCAGACAAAGTACGGTCTTATATTAAGACCGAGGTCAACAAGATGTTAGACCTTGGGGTGATTGAACCCTCTAGTAGTCCTTGGTCCAGCCATGTGGTTTTGGTTCCGAAGGCAGGCACTTCTGAATTGAGGTTCTGCGTGGACTACAGGGCTCTGAATGCTGTCACCAAGACAGATGCACACCCCTTGCCTCGAACAGATGAGCTGGTGGATACTCTGGGTGCCTCCAAGTACCTCAGCACGTTTCACCTCACTGCTGGCTATTGGCAAATAGCTTTAGCAGAACATGCCAAGGAGAAGACAGCGTTTTGTACTCCAGACGGCCTTTACCAATTCCGGGTAATGCCGTTCGGGTTGAAGAATGCACCTGCCACTTTCCAGAGGCTTGTGAATCATGTTTTGAGTGGGTTGGACGAATTCTGTCTTGCATATCTGGACGATATAGCAGTTTTCAATGCCACTCTGGGTGCCTCCAAGTACCTCAGCACGTTTCACCTCACTGCTGGCTATTGGCAAATAGCTTTAGCAGAACATGCCAAGGAGAAGACAGCGTTTTGTACTCCAGACGGCCTTTACCAATTCCGGGTAATGCCGTTCGGGTTGAAGAATGCACCTGCCACTTTCCAGAGGCTTGTGAATCATGTTTTGAGTGGGTTGGACGAATTCTGTCTTGCATATCTGGACGATATAGCAGTTTTCAATGCCACCTGGGAAGACCATGTGAAACACCTCGGGATTGTGCTCCAGGATCTTCAGAAAGAACACTTGACCATAAAGGCTAGTAAATGCCAGATTGGACAAGGCTCAGTGGTTTACCTTGGACATGAGGTAGGTAGAGGGAGGATACAGCCTCTACCCAGGAAAGTACAAGCAGTACAAGACTGGCCTACCCCCACCACACAAACCCAAGTGAGAGCCTTCTTAGGACTCACAGGGTATTACCGCAATTTCGTGGCAGACTATGGCACCATAGCTGCCCCTCTGACTGCCCTCACAACTCCGAAGAAACCCAAGAAGGTAACTTGGACCGACGAGTGTGAGAAGGCCTTCAATGGCTTAAAAGACTCCTTGTGCCAGGCTCCTGTCCTCAGGGCCCCTGATTATCAAAGTCCTTTTATCGTGCAGACGGACGCCTCTGACACTGGGATAGGAGCTGTACTATCACAAGTAGATGAGAAGGGTAAGGAACACCCTATTGGTTTTATTAGTCGCCAGTTTAAGGACAGAGAGCTCAGATGTTCCACGGTAAAGAAAGAATGTTTCTCTGTTGTGTGGGCCCTAAGGAAGCTGAGGCCCTACCTCTATGGGACCCACTTCACTGTGCAAACTGACCATAAGCCCTTAAAGTGGCTAATGAACATGAAGGGGGAGAATCCAAAGTTGCTTAGGTGGTCCATAAGTCTACAAGGCTTCGACTTCACTATTGAGCATAGACCAGGTGTCCAACATAGCAATGCTGATGGGTTGTCCAGAATGTTTAACCGACCTGAACAAGAGACTCAGCCAGGGGTGGAGTAGTTCCCCCTGTCCATAGTCTGGGAAGGGCGAGTGTTAGGAAAGATTTCGTAATTGTAGGTCATTTTCCTTCCATGTGGCAACCCCTAAACTTTTTGCTGTTGTTTTTCACCTTGTTCTCGACTTTGCCAGAGAAGTGCAGCCTTCTGCCGCACTCCTCTGGGCTTTCGCTCCTTTCTTACGGGGAAACTGACATGCCCTTAAGACAGTCAGTACCGGGAAACGCTGTTTTCCGTAGTTTCTTTTATCATGTTGCGGCTTTCGTGCAACATGACACAAGAGGGCACTGTAAGCTAAGTTACTGCTCTCTTGGGTCTCTAGCCTTCTACAGGCCCTAGATACTCTTTTAGGATTGTAACTGATCGATGCAAGTGATTCACGGACGGGAATGGTGGCAGCGATCATTTCTTGTGTTTTGAGCTCCTTTTGGTGTTTTAAGCGCGTTTCTCACGCTTAACCCAAAATGGTGGCCTGGCTCCCAATATGGCCAGACCACGAGGCTCCTTTGTCCTGTCCGCTGACCGTCTTGCTCCCTTCACCTTCCCCAGGTCGAGCCGACCCGGGGCCTTCCTTATTTGGGCATGTACTTTCCCACGAAACACAGATGCTTTCGCGGGCTTCTACATGCCTGGTGTGTGCCTCCAGGATGTGGGCTGGGATGTCTGGTCCCAATACACATCCTGGGTGCCAGAGAGTCTAAGGTGGTGTGAATGCCTGGAACCACCGTGGTCCGTGATAGGTCCACGTATGGTGTGAGTGTTGATGAGCGTATCTCCCATTGGGTTCCCTCCGTTTTGGCGCGAAGGGAACCGTGGATAAGAGGGGGCTGGAAACACCACTACCATGTCGATCTCCTGAGTTCTCACGAACGAAGGAATACAGGAGCCAAGTATCCTGCAACCAAGAGGCTGAACAAAGGAATCGCTGGTGACCCGCTGAAGGACTGCTCCTCTGCACTGCTGTCGCCTTGTGAAACCCTTTTCACCTTTGATCGAACCAGAAGGCCTGTACTGGTACTTCCACCCTGGGAATAGCGGGGACAGCTATTCTCGGCATCTTCACCATCTCCTGCTAGTAAGCCTTCGGAAGCGTCTCTGGGCCATCCAGCAGACTGAGCAGCCTACACAGGAGTCTTGCTCTGTAACCGCCGCCAGGTTGTGTAGTATTTCGAGTCCTTGTCCCTCTCACACGATTTGTACACTTGGCGTTCCCAGGTCTGAAGTGAGTAGTGTACATTTGGCTTAGATACACACGGCCGCTCCGTTGCCCTGATGTGGTAACAAACTGTGCGGGTTCCTTCGTTTGGGACGTCTTTTACTCAACTCTGCTGCTGCAGACTCAACACGATGACGAGACGTCCCCTGCTCTTCTGAACCTGCCAGCGACTGAAACTGACGCGGAGAAGCCTGGGTCTGCTTGCATTGGGGACCGGTGAGTAGCATAGCTAAGAACTGGTCGCCCTCCTGCAGGAGCCCATAGCTTTTCCCTGCTGTGTCAAAACAGCGCGCCTTTCCGTACTCGCGCTCTGCTTCTGCCCACAGTGGAGGCTGCGCTTGAGTTGCGGAACACTGTTCTTCTTCATTTGTGCACTAAACTGAACTGCCTGATTTCCCTCGAAGAGACTCCCCTTTTGCCCGTTGGCACCAGCGTGTGCAGGTACTTTTGAGCACAAGGCTCCACTCTTCGTAGGGCTCGGACTTCCTTTTAGTTAGGTGCCTCTGAAGGCGGACTGGGTCTAAGCATTATTTTGCCCTGCCTGTTTTCCTTCCCTTTTAGGTGGACTACACATTTCGTGCATCTAACGCTTGAGACTTGTTTGTATTTGTATATATATTGTATTGGTATGGTATGTGTTGGTACTAGAGTTGCATTGTGATTTCTCGCTACGGTCATTGTTTTAAAGGCCTTGGAATAAATGTGTATATATTTTTAATATAGCACCTGTTTGGAGTAGTTTGTAAGTGTCCTTTCTTTGTGTGCTCATTGCGGGCTTTCAGTCACCCTCACCCCTCTTGAGACCTAGTCTTGACCGCCGCGATCGCTACCTTGATTGGTCTGGCTTGTCCAGAGGTTATCCTGTACCAAGTAATTAGGTTGGCCTTCTGAACTTCTGTGCCACCAGGACAGAGTTCAGAAATCCGTCTTAACATTGCCTAACAGGGAAGTAGAGAGACAGAGAGAGAGAAAGAGAGAGAGAGATAGGTGAAAAGTGGTGTAAGGAGGAAACTGGCTGGTGGGCAAATGAGGATGGATATGTCTGACATCACAGTGAGTGAGGGCAGAGAGAAGTTGGCCAAGAGAGGTAGGCAGACATGAACACTTGTGCAAGAAGCAGCCTGGTCAGAGAGCCTGGAAGGCAAACAGATGGAAAAGCACCACATGCATTGGACGATGAAGGACACAAGTGGATGATGGAAAAGGGCTGACTGGCAAAGAATGGCTACCAGTGAAAGTTCAATCAGCAGCTCTACATCAAAGAAACACCATGCACATCCCACATTGGCATGCAAAGCAGAAAGAGACTCCTGTACGCAACATCCCCACAAAGCAGTGCCTACAACCACATAGCCATACCCTACACCAACCACCAACCCCCCCATTGGACACCGCTGAGAATGGACCTCAGAACAGAATGCAGTTGTTCACTCCCCGTCCAACAGACCATGCACCCTGTGTGAGACCATCACAGTAAGTGTGCATTGATTCCTGTTTGCACTGGGAACTCCTACAGGGACAAGAGATGAAGCCAAGCTGTGGGGAGTTGACAATGTACCACATGCATGGGCTCACAATGTGAACACAACCATGCAGTCACTCACAGTGCCGGATGAGCTGAACAAGTTATTTAAACAAAAAATAATGCAATACATCCTGGTGTAGAAAACATATAGAATTGATCAATGTACAACATGTGCCCTGATTGGGTTACACAGGAGCAGTCCATTTGGGGTACATGTGCATCTCTATATAAATCTACTTGCAGCAAGTGTGACAAATCTGTCCTGTGGAGTCAACGTACACAAATGCCCAGAATTGTTTCACCAGAGGCAAAGCCATGAAGCAGAGCAGCTGAGGATGAGTAGACCTGCCAATGGATGTGTGTGTTACATGTTGAAAACTGGAAGGGCAGGTCATGTGAGCAGATAAGGTAGTGGAGTGGGCAGTGCACAGGTCAAAGATAGTGTGGACTGTGAGTAAACTTGCAGGGCCCTGTAGGAAACATAGGGCAGAGGGAGTAGAAGGGTGGCAGTAAGGAAACATCATCATGGTCAGTGAGGCAAGTGTTGGAGAACCAAAATACACAGAGTGCAGATGCACAGTGAATGCATGCTGTCAATTAATATGTACACCCTGAATGTTGGGAATACTGACATTGGCTAAAGTGTGACAAGTGCTGCACAATCCATTCCATTATTTGCTTCAATTGTGAAACTGCATCCTCCAAAACAATGCACACACATCAAAATGTAATTACACATACACACACATGTGCATGGACAGACACACATCTGCAGTGACTTTTAATGTGACTCAAGGATTGCACCCCTGCTAGCAAATATGTGCTATGCATGCAAAGACCATGGTGACCGATAATACAGACATAACACGAGAGACAGTACACATGCTTACCTGTGGAAAGAGCTGGCATGATGTGATTCGTTCGTCACCTCCACCAGAAACCGTACCTCAACATTTGTGAAATGAGGCCCAATGCCTGGCAGAGGGCATGGAGACAATGGGTATGGAAGGGTGCAGGGTGGACCTCCCATGGAATGCAGACAATGGATAAATCAGGATCACAGCAATAACATGCAACATTGTAATTCACCAGCCGTAGTCACTAATCATGCATACAGCACATAAGTGTCAATATTATGTTAACCCATTGTTACCTGTACATCCCTTCCTGTCGACCTCAAGGCAATCATGGCAGTTGACACCACTGTGCATGGTTGCATGTACACTACTGCACTCATCATGCATTTGAGAGTGAAACAACACATCTCTCAAGGAAATAAAAAAGAAATGAGAATGAGGCCATATGTCGGAATGGGTGAAAAAAAAACACATGCCTTCATCCTGGACATGGGTATTGAAAAATAAGAAAAAAGGTTCAATGTCGATCAATGGTTCAAAAAAATGAAAATACCTACCAAACCGGTGATGTTGAAAAAAAAAAAGAAAATGTCCATCCTTGTCAGGGGGTGCGGGGAAAGTCCACCCTGGAGGGGGCAGAGAAAGGGTGGATGTCGATATCGAAATGAGTGGAAAGTAAAATAAAAATAGAAATCCTCTCCATGGGCTCATGGGCATCATGGCAAAAGTGGTTCAGGAGGCAAGGGTGTAATGGGTCTCCCATCCTGCAGTTGAACTGCAGGTGTGTGTGGTGGTGGATCTGTTCCATGCAGTGCAAAGGCATGGTCTACTCTGGCCAGGGCCAGCCGTGATATGGTTGCATGCACCAGCACACCAATGGCGGGGAGTTTCCTCACGAATGGACACAGGGTCTGTATGCACACTCCCTTGTGACACATCAATTTGCTGGGACAGTGTCTGCCTCAAGGCATCCATCTCCTCATGGAGCAGTGTCCTTGTGACTGAGAGTTGAAAATGCAGGGCATTCTTCAAGCTGACCATCTCATGGCGATGCAAACTTAGGAGATGCCTTCATCTCATGCCTCAGGGCCTCTCTATGTGCCTGAGCATCTGCATGCAGGGACTCCTGCAGGCACCTCAGATCAGCCTGTCGTCCCTTGATGTTGGCCTATACAGCTAGTATGTGGGAGCGGCTTGAGGACTGCATGCCGTGCAGCCGTTGCGCTTCCCAGGCTGCTAGTGGGGTCATGGTCTTGGCCATCTTATCCATGCCCTCTGCAGTTGTATTGAACACATTGCCATGTCGGATGGTGGATTGCAACATCTGCTGCTCCCACACTGTCTCTCCATCCTGCACACATCCACCATGTGTGCAGGGCTCACAGTGGCTTGATGCAAAGTATCTACTTCACTATATAGATTGCTCATGGACCTCATGTTTCTCAGGTTTTCTTTCTAGGTCTCTCCTAGACCTCTTGGTAATCCACATTCATGGTTCTGGTCTAACAAAGACCCTAGGTTTCCGATACGTCAGGGTGTAGGTCTTTTATAGACCTCAGGTTTCTCTGGTTTGTTGTCCAGGTCTCTATTAGAGCTCTTGATCCTCTCAAAATTCCTAATTTTAGTCTCTTGTAGACCTCTTGTATCTCAGTGGTCTGTTGTGCCATTCTTTAAAAGACTTCTGGTATCTCAGTACTCCATTATGCAGACCTATTATAGACCATTGACAAGCCTCATACCCTTGCCTTGTGTTCTGGGAAGAAATCACCTACAAAGTGACAGGTTCTCTGTCTCTGCAGAGACCAATGAAAAACACATCCACCTGTTCCTTTGCTACTCCAGCTCCTGTCTCCCCATCCTCTTCCCTCTTGTGTAGCATGTGTCATGTACATGCCCATCAGCCAGCACTTGTGATTGTGTGCGGGGCTGCTAAAGTTTTGTCTTAATTGATAAGAATGTTTGTTCCTCCTGATTTCACTCAGCTATTCTTATCTACCTTAGTTACCTTGGTTAATGAGTCAATAGGTTTAATCTGGTAGTTCCACATTCATACATCCATACATTCCCTTGTGCAGCCACAGGTTGTTCCATGGTACACTGTGTCCTCACAGGTTCATAATCTGTTTGAGAGCATTTGCTCAAATGAACATTTTATGGTTTCTGAGATCTCCACATGTCCTCTGCAGGTAAGTTTCAAAATAGTTTGTGCTCCTCGCTGGTCTGCAGATGGGTCTGGAGAGTTATTTTGTTGATTCCAGCTTGCTGCCTGTGCTGGAGTCTATTTTCTGGTCATCTTCTGTTTATGGATTTCATTGGGGTTAAATGTATTAGCTGTCTCCCACTTTCAGTCTGAAATAGGCTACAGAACACCTCACTTAGTCTGAGGCGGTCTGTGAAGTATATCCCCCTGAAATAGGTTGTGATTATAATAGGCCTGGGTGGGTCATAACTGCATCTATGGATGCAGCTTGTGGCATTGTTAGTCTGACTGGGCTAGTTTAGTATGCTACCCTGCCAGGTATTTCTTTGAGGGCCATGTAATTAACTCTAGTTGTTAATGAGCTATTAAAATCACATAAGGAAAGGAAAGTCAAGTAAAGGATCCTTTCCATCTGATCCCTGAAAAAGGAATGGTCAAGTGTTTACCAATCCCTGATTCAGGGTTTACTTTTTCATGGTTGTGTTTGGGGGTCTGCAGGATCCCACTCCTTACACCCTCTAAGAGGCATATCAGGTAGTGGCAAGGCCAGCTACATTCCTAGTGACTCAACTCCCTCGCATAATAAGATCTGGAGTTCCTTTAACTTACCACAACAAATTATGAATAACATTTGTGAAACAGAATAAAACTTGGGCTCTGGTTAATGATACATGTGTCCAGTTGATGTGTCATACAACAGGCTAAAAACATGGTCCCCAATCTCTCATTTGTAGAACAGTCATGCTCAACTATGTGTCCATCAATGCTTCCGGAAACCATGGGTGTGTAAATACCTATGAACCTGTAAGGATTCCAATGTCACACATTTCTTCTCCAAGGTGCATGTAGGTGCTTCATTCCTCCCATTTGAATTAAAGGGGGCAACCTATGGGTGAAATGATAAACAGAATCTGAGAAGGAAGTGCCCACCATGTATTAGGAAATAACTTTGGCCCAAATAGTGGAGAAACATGTTGGAGAGTCAGCTGATTCAGCCGATAAATGCAGCAATATATACGCAGGTATTTATTTATTTATTTATTTCACTCTGATGCGTGCAGCATCCCATAGGCATCAAGGCTCTGTTAAAACCAGTTAGTCACACTTGGCAGGCACATGTGAACATAAAAACAGTATTAACAGACAGTTTATTCAAATAACAAGATTTTCAGGACTTTACAGAAGATCCAGTAGGAGGGTTTGGCTCTTAGGGTGGGGGGAGGCTGTTCCATTGTTTAGCAGTGATGTAAGGGAAACTAGCACCTATTTTAGTTCATCTGTATTTGGGAAGGTTGATGGGGTCGGCATATGGTGTTCTGGAAGAGTGGGCTATTTTCTGGATAGGTAGGTGGGTGCAGTGTTGGCAAGGCATTTATGTGTGATGGACATATTTTGAAGACAATTTGTTTTTTATTGGCAGCCAGTGCACTGATCTCCTGGCCTTAGAGAGATGATCTCTCTTGGGGATGGTTAGTGCTGCTCAGAGAGCATTATTTTGAATTACTTGTAGTTTCAGGATGTTTTTTGCAGAGGTGCCAATGAAGAGGGCGTTCCAATAGTCCTGGCATGAACCAATGACTGTTCATGCCATCGTGAGGCATCTTTCTTCTGTAAGAAAGGGTTTAACAACGTTGAGTAGTTTCCTTGCGTAAGCAGCTAAGGAGGCTATGGCGTTGACTTGAAAGCCCATAGAGAGAGTGGAGTAGAGGTAAACCCCTAGAGTCTTGACAGAGGCTGAGATTGGGATTGCTATTCTGTCAATGATGAAGGTGCAGTATTGGTCATTGAGGTTTGTACGCACTGCTGTGGACCCTAACAGATGGATATTGGTCTTCTCCCCATTTAGGTACAGGTACTTTGCTAACATCCAGGACTGGATGTTGGCGTATGTGGCATTTAGTGCTGGAATCATCTGCATAGTTGCCAGTGAGCGGAAGCAGGATTTGCATATCATCGGCATTGTTGGTGTATACTGTGCTGATGGAGTCAAGGATATCAAAGACTCTGCATTGGATGGGGGTGTGAGTGGCATTGGCGGTATCCGCGAACACTCTCATGACTCTACCTTGTAGGAAGGAGGTGGTCCAAGCTGAGGCTTCAGCAGAGAAGTTGGCCACAGTCCTGAGATGGCGGCAGAGGGTTTCGTGGTCCACTAGGTCTAAGAGGTTGCTGAGGGCAGGTATTCCGGCTCATTCTGATCTCATTCAGTTGTTTTTTTTAGATACAACTGTGCAGATTAATTGGCATGGCCTGAACAAAACTCTGATTGCCGCATTCCTAGTATGTGGTTAGTTTCCAGGAGCTGCTAGACTTGCTAACTCGCAGATGATTGCCACCTTTATCTGCATGATTTTCGTGCTCCAGGCCAATTTGCCTGTTTACAAAATGGCTGTCACATTCCCAAAATCCAGATCGAGGCTGTTGATCCATTGCCTAGCAACTGGTGTATTTAAGCATCAATCGAATTTTCCGGCAAGCGGAAGCCGACCCTCAGAGTAAGAAGGCCATGTCCCGAGCCACGAGGCATTTGCTACCCATATTTGCCTGGAAAGGGCTGGAGCCCTCCCATCCTCATTTTACCCCAGCAAGAGCAGTTCTCTGTGGATCATTGTGTACCTGACCTGCTGCAACATACGGCAAACCGCGTGCTACAACTGTCCTCCACCATCAGCACAATCATCTGTGCTTCTGACTTTGAAGCGCCCACAGATGTGAACGTCCACTCCACTAACTTGCAGCTGATTGCAACCTTTACCGCATGATATTCATGCTCTGGGCCAATTTGCCTGTTTTCAATTTGCCTGTTTTCAAAATAGCCTGTGTATTCCCAACATCCAGCCCAGATCGAGGCTGTTGATCCATTGCCTAGCAACTGGCATATTTAAGTAGCAATGGAATTCGCTGGCATGTGGAAGCCGGCGCACAGAGTAAGGATCTCGAAGAAGGCCCTGTATGAAGCTTGTCCAGAGCCGGGAGGACCGTTTGCCGTCCACTTCGCTCCCATAAACATTGACTCACCTACTGCTACATCGACTGAAGTGTGCAGGTCCTGTCCTTGGCCTTGCGGTAAGAGTGCCCCGACTTCAAAGGAAATATATCCATTCCAATCTATATTCATGCCCTACCCTAGCACTTACAGTGTCTTCTAACGGAGGCTAGTACCTCCAAGACCACGTGGTCCATTGCTATTATCCCCAGCATATGCCCCATGCACTTAGCGTGTTTCCTCCTCACCATCGTCACAACCCCTACAATATCCTTCCCCCTTACATTCTACACTCTGAGGCCTTAGCAAACCCAGACCTCACTGGTCAACGCTATCTCTGGCCCACCCAACGTGCGATCAATACCCGCTACGTACCCTCCTCCGTTAGTGTGCCTGAGCAGTATACCTGCTTATCAATTCATCTGTCAAGTGTTCGATGCCTCGCCCTTCGAACAAACACCATTACTATCCAATCATCTGCATTTCCGCTTTATAATCATCTTTGCTCCGACAAACGTCATGTCATTGTTTTTATCTAATCATGTATGTTACCATCACAATTGCTTTGTTGTTTATCCTCTCTGAGGAATCACTATACCATATGTGCCAGTATTATGTGATTCTGCTCCTCATATTGCTTGGTCTGTACTGAATTTGCTCTTTCACTTTGATACTCTTCTACTAACTGCCGGCCATACTGGTTTCTGCTTAACTCAATCCAGTAATTAGCACTGTATCTGTGTCCTAACATGCCTATCAGAGCCTAAGTGCCTTGCCAGACTAGACCAATCCCTAGCTGATCTGCTATAGCCACCTATCATCACGTGACTAACGTCAACTGAACCTGCTGATGCAATTTATACTTTGCCATACTATAGGTACTGGCTTTGTGACTACATATCTAGCTCCTACACCTAGCCTCATTGCGCCCCTACTTCCACAAACACATCAGATCCATAGGATTGTGCAGAAAGCAATCCACCACCCAGTCCCCATGACTAATCTATGCATTGTCATCATCACCATGGCCACTCTCGTACCCCTGTTTAATACTATTGCACCCACGACATTCCTTCCACCTCTCACTCTCATCTATTTGCCTAGTCCTAACACGACAGACTCAGAGAGTAGTACCCGCCCCCTCATTCCGAGTCAATGGCCATTACCAAATGCTGCAAAACCTACTCCTAACATACCATGCTCCACCTCCAGCAGAAATGTTAGACTTGGCTCCCGCACAACCTTCAACATTATAAGAGCCCATCGGCAAAATATACACCTATCATTACCAAACTCATCAGCAAAAACAATACTGTACCTGCTCTTGCATCCAATCCCATCCTCCCTGTACACCTGCTGCCCGCCGTGATCTCTCACATTAAGGAGCCCTCATCAACGCTAGGTCCGTGATTGCTCACACCTTAGACATAGCAGATCTGATCGCAGCCAATCACTTAGACTTCCTAGCAGTCCCAGAAACATGGCTGCATCCAGCGGCAGGACCCTCCCTCATGCTTGCAGTACCCGAAGACTACTCAATCATCAGAGCCGATAAAACCACCTGCAGAGGGGGAGGAGTTGCAATCATTGCCATAGGCATTAGAGAAGTTGACAGCCAACCTATCCCATCAGGAGAACTCCTATCTGTCAAACTCCCCTTATCAGCTGCACGCACACCTCTTATCCACCTGATGTACAGACCTCCCGGCCTTTCGTCCTCCTTCGAGGAAGACATCACACACCACCTCACCCATAATACCAAACCTAACTCCCAAATTATGATATTGGGCGACTTTAATCTTGGCCTACATGACACATCAGATGCGGATGCAATTGCCCTAGAAAATTCCCTTACCGAATTAGGTTTCACACATCGCATCTTTGAACCTACGCACTGCAAAGGCAGATCCTTGGATTGGATAGCAGATCTAAATTGCAACATTAACATCCTCTCAAACACCCCTTGCGCCTGGTCAGACCACCATGTCATATCCTTTCAGATTCACAACATCAGTCAACCAACACCCAGCAACCTTCAAATCCTCCTCCCCCGCCTTATCGTCTGATTACCTTGGGGAGCATACTCCCCTTACTCCAACCCATCACCAACCCTCACAATAACCTAGATACGGATCCTACCAAGCTTGTGGACCTATATAACCAGAACCTACTGCAAGCTCTAGACCAAGTAGCTCCGCTCAAATTGAGAAAAGCTAAGCCTGCAGCACACTTAAACAAATGGTTCTCACTCGACCTGAAAGCCTTACATAAATCCAAAAGAAGTTCAGAAACCAGCGGGAGAAAAAAACCCTCGGCCCAGACCAAGGAGAACTTCAACATGCCTCCAGTGCTTATATAGATGCAATCCTGAAAACTAAAAGCGACACCTTCAACAATGTAATTCAAAATGCCAAATCCAGTTCCAAAGAGCTCTTCTTCATCCTCAAAGAGTTGGAATCACCCATAGCCCCACCAGATTCATGCAATAAAGATGCTCTGTGGTATACCAACATCCAAATGACCTTATTATTCACTGCAAGTTAAAAGCGAAGCAAAAAAATGTAGCCTTGCATCAACTACCAAATTCATCAACTACCAAATGTAATGAGCTCCTTCTCCGCCTTCTAAACCTTGCAGCCTTTTTGAATTCACCCCAGTCACACATAAAGAGATCAAAGCTATCATCGAGAGCCTCAAGCCCTCCAGATGTCTAGGCAACATCTGCCCTGCTACAATCATTAAGGAGGGGGCAAAGGAATGTGCTCCATTTATCACCTCCTTAATGAACACCTCCTTTGCTTCATGCTCTGTCACCAAAAATCTGAAAGATGCCTGGATCATGCCACTCATCAAAAACCCCAATTTCGACCCAGTATCCCAGCCAATTACAGACCCATAACAACTGTGCCTTTTCTTCTAGAAATACTAGATAAAGCAGTATACATTCAGATACAGAATCATCTCGAAGCCAACCATCTCTTGGGCCTCTGGCAATCTGTATTCAGACCCAGACACAGCACTGAGAAAGCCCTTCTGGATTTAAAAATCCAAATGGATGAATCTAAAGACAATGGAAAGCCAGCGATACTCCTCCTGCTCGACCTCTCGGCAGCTTTTGCTTTAGTTAACCACAACATTTTAACTGCTCACCTAACCACTGCAGCCTCCTTTCCTCCAAAGCTGCTGCCGGGTCGATTCCTTTCTCTCAGACAGACCCATGGTGGTGTTTGCACCCTTAGCCACTACAGACCACTCTCCAATCACATGTTGAGTCCTGGAGGGCTCCTGTGTCTCCCCAACCCTTTACAACATATTCACAAAGCTACTATTCGATCACTTAGTTGGCTTGGGTGAATCTCATACCAACTATGCGGATGATATGCAAATTCACATGACTCTCTCAGGCACATATGACAGATTCCAAACTTCTAAACGAAATGTACAGCACAATTGAAGCTTGGATGGCCAAACATGGTCTTTGTCTCAATGACGACAAGACCAAGCTACTGCTCATCGGCTCTAGGCAAAAAACCCAATAAACTAGATCCCCAATATACTTCATTTAACATTGATGGGAATAATATCAAAGTGGCCCAGGATGCCAAAACACTAGGGGCCTCATTACGAGGTGGGTGGAATGGGATTAACAGCGCCGGTAATGATGCAGGCGCCATTAACCCCATTCCGCCCTATTACGAGGATCCCTTGCGGGACCCGCTCCGGACCTCTGCCTTTACCAGACGTCCGGAGCGGGTCCTGCGAGTGGACCAGGGAGCTAGCAATGGGCCCATTATTAACGGGCCCATTGGTAGCTCCCTTCCCATTACCATTGAGCCCTATGGGGGCTCAAATAGGAATGGGGAAGGACTGGGTCCGGGTTCCCTGAAGGAGGAAATACCTTGCCCTCCAAAGTCGGAATGGCCCGGTATTTCCCCATTCAGGGAACCCGGACCCGGACACAATTTTGGAGGCATCCATGCCCTTTTTAAGGGCATGGCTGCCTCCAAAGTCGTAATGAGGCCCTAGGAGTCTATCTTGATTCCACCCTCTCCCTTTCCAGACAAGTAAATGCAACAGCCCCAGCAACGGCACAAACGTCCATACTAATTAACGCATGCAGACCGTTCTTGTCTATCAACAGTTGAATTACTTTAGCAAGAGCACTCATAGGGCCTCATTACGAGGTTGGAGGCAGCCATGGAGCTACGAGCTCCATGGCTGCCTCCCAACCGGGCTCCATTACCGGGTTCCTGCAATGAGGAATAACCAGATAATTCCGACATAGGAGGACCCGGTAATTCGTCCTTGCAGGAACCATTCCTCATTCCCATTGAGCCCCCATGGGGCTCAATGGGAATGGGGATGGAGGTAACAATGGGCACATTACAAGTGTCCCGTTGTTACCTCCCTCTTCCCCTCGCGGGACCCGGAAAAGACGTCTGATTTTACCAGATGTCTGATCCGGGTCCCGCAAAGGGAACCTCATAATCAGCCCTGACGGAATGAGGCCCATATTCGCGAAATTGGACTTCTTCAACTCTTTATATCTAGGTACTAGCCAGCGAAAACTTAATAAGCTACAAGTGTTACAAAACAATGCCCTCAGAACGGACCTAAACTTTCCTCTCTCCAATCATATCTCACAAGCTAGACCTAACACTAACTGGCTCCCAATACTTGACAGGATCACATTCAGAACCTTAATGGTCACTCACAAATGTTTGCCAAATTCTGTCCCCAAATATCTGGTTGATAAATTCTCCAGAAAGCAATCCTCCAGACCCACCAGAACTAACTACCAACACTGCCTCAACATACCTAACTTCAAACTGCATAAAGCCGGTGGGTCCGTCTTCCTAGTGTTGGCAGCCGAAATGTGGTAGCTCCTTGTTCTAAGAGTCAAACCATCTTTTCGGTCCTTTAGAAACACAGTAAAATCTTGGTTCTTCTCCCAGCTTCATTAACTTTGATACCCTTGTCTTTACACTTCTGCCTAAACTATGTACCTCTCTATGACTTAAGCCCAGCTATGTAACACAAGGCGTTTTCCCCAAGAGGCACTACTAGAACTCTATCCACTTCTGTTTAGAACATTGTACATGAATGTATATTATTTTTCTGTCAAGTGAATTTATGCGACTTGATCTACAACACAAGTTCTGCATTGCACTTCCTTTTCAAAGTATATATTCAGTGTATATATTCATACTGTAACAATTGTTGTAACAAGCAAAGCGTCCAGATACTCCTGGGTTCAGCACGCTATATAAGGAAATAAACTAAACTAAAGTAAACTAAACAGGTAGGCCGCTCCGTTGAGAATTTTCAATAGGAAGGCGACTGTGGTGATAAGTCTGTAGTTGTTGGGATTGGAGGGGTCTTATGAGTTTTTTTCTAGCAACGGGAGAATCCATGCTTCCTTGAGGCTAGAGGGCACTTGGCCTGCGGAGAATGAGGCTTTTATGGAGGAGGTGAGTGGGGTCAAGGGATCTGCATATTCCTTGACAATAGTGACTGGGCATACATCTCCTTCGAACCTTGTGGGTTTGAGACCTTTAAGGATGGCTAGGACTTCAGTTTCTGTGATCTGTTTGAACCGAAACTGTGGAATCTAATCAGACTGGTGGTCCGGCATGGTGTCTAATTTGGGTGTGTGGGGCTGGGGTTGAATGGTGGCTTGGTGGGTTTGAATTCTTTTGTTTAGCATATCAATTTTGTTCATCATTGCTGCGTGAATGTCTGTACACCAGTCTTTTTTCTTGGTGATTAGGATTGGTGGGGGAGGGGAGGTGTAGTCTCCAGTTCCCTGCAGATGATAAAGAGTAAAGAGTTCTCTAGAGTTGCATTTAGCATTGGTGATTCTGGAGTTAAAGGAGTAAGATGTTGCTGAAATGATGGCATGTTTGTAAGATTTAGAGATTTGGTTAAATTCTGCCCACGCAGGGTCAGATTGAGTTGTGTGCATGTTGATTCAGCAAAGGGTTTTTTGTTCCTGAATTCTAGCAGGTCTGGGGTGAACCAGTGGTTTGAGTGTCTAACTGATTGGCTCTGCGTGGTGTCACAGGGGCAATCTTGTCCACTATCATGGCAAGAGATCTGGTATAGAGGTGGGCTAGGATGTTTGGGTCATTTGAGAATGGTAGTTTTAGGTTTCAGATGTCTAGTAGAGGTAGTATATGCTCTTTGGTGAGCTTCTGTGAGCTTTGAGTAAGCGTTGGGGCCAGGGGCAAGGCAGAAATCTTTGGATTCTTCTAATGGGAAAAAGATAATGTGATGATTCAGAGTGTTGTGGAGTGAATAGTGACCATGCAGTTATCGTCTGCAATCCAGTCCAGAGTGCGGCCAGTAGGGCTGCTGACACAGTGCTTGAAGTACAGGTTTTCTAGGGCTTGGGCCAGGGAGGCAGCCTGGCAGTCCTCAGGATCATTGAGGCTCAAATTTATGTCACCAAGCAGGGTTATTTTACAGGGGACCTTGAGGTTGTCTTCCAAGATGTGGAGGAGTTCCTCACTGAATTCCTAAAATGGGCCTAAGGGGGGGGGGGTGCGGTAGATGATATAGCGAGCGATGATGCAGGTAGGGGAGGGGAGCAGGTTTAGGGACAGTATGTTTTCATTTTCTTTTAGTGATTAGTTGACTTGTCTGGGGAGGTGATCTTTGGCTATCAAGGTGACATCCCCACCTCTAGCATTGGGCTGGTCTTTCCTTTATATTGTGCAGCCCATGGAGAGGACACATGTCGCTCTCAAGGGACAGTAGAAAACAGTGTTGGAGGCAATCACTCTGCCTATTTAATACAATATTTCCAATGTTAATAATGGTTCCCCTGAATAGGGCAAGGTGTGGAAAATATGTTCTATGCACTTCAATGTACAGTTAGTGGTAACCAACAGCATCTCACCCCATGTCAAGTTTCAATGTGAGTGGAGATGCTTGAATCTCCAGAGATTTCCACCTACCTTTTAAACTTGTAAAATCAGGCAAAATAAATAGGGATTCATGTTTATTCTAGTTAGCATGTGCATACATATCAGTCACCTATAGCACTTATTTCCCAGTTCAGGTGGGAAAGGCTTGAGAATCGAGGAATCACCCAGATACCTTTGCATTTTTATGTGGCCTGCCAATAAAAAAACTAAACCAGAGTACTCTGGAGCAGACTGTGGTCGTTCTTGCTGACCAGCCAAGTGTATTCTTAACCTCTATATTAAAGTGAGTCTGTTTCTGTCTTTCATAAGGGTACACATCACTTTCCCATTTATTAAATTGTGTATTGGTTCACTATTCCTATGTAAAATTAAATGCACAAGTATTTGGTATTACTCCAATAGGCTGCACAGTAGTCCTTCAACTAGTATTTAATCTATGTTATGATCTGTATTCTTGGAAAAGAAGAGGATCCAAAGGTAGAATCCTCCCGTCCCCTGCACACTTTAAAGAACTGTTGACGACAGTTAAAAATAACCTCAGAACTTTTCCTTGTACAGGTTCAGTAAATAAATACAGACAGACATAATTGTACAAATTTTGTAGATCAAATATACAATTTTAAGTATAGAAAGTTTCAGGCAAAACAATCTTCATGTCCGGTATCTTTGGCTTATGCGTTTCGAGGACTGAGCCTTTTCTTCATGAACCTTACGGACTGCAGAGAAAATATACAAAAGGACAAATTCAGTCGAGTACAGCTTGAGTCAAGTTCGTAAACAATCGATACAAATCATGGGATCGACAGTATTCTTATTTAAAAAGTATACAAGCAACCATTAAGCCAACTATCATGGTAACTCTGTGAATTCATGGAGCCGTCTCGATGTGTCCCAATTTACATTAGTTTAAACCAAATTTAAATCAATTCAAAACATCACAGTATCCTGGCTGTAAGAAAATCGAATTCAGATCACATAATATTCTACTGAGCATAACAAACAGGACAGAAAGAAACAGAGTACTAAATAGTACCTTTCCTTAAAGCCACCCCGCAACTCTCGTGTTCCTCATGAAGATAACCAAACCTTTGTCTATCTTCAATCTCTACACATTTAACCGAGTAGACAGTGTGCTTCTGCTCCTATGGGCAAAGGACATCCCATAGTAAATTAAAACTAAGGGGAATGGCCACATATATTCTATTAACTGTGTTCATGTTCAACATCTACTGTTGCCTGTAGTTGATTACATGGGTTGTTAATAAAGACCATCAAACATGTCAGGATGAGTTACTAAAAGATGAGAAAACACTCACCGCCTGCGGTGGTGCGGACCACTCATGAATTCAGCAGATGGAAGTGGCACTCTTGGAGGACCTAGTTCACACTACGGCTCTACAGTTCGTAAATCAGGTTGTACAAGGTCAGGGAAGCTGCAAAGGATATTAGTCACCAGTAAAAATACACAGACTTATTCTAATGGCAAGGTATAAATCTAACAAGTGCATAATGACTCTGTTACTCTATTTCACAGGTAACACTCATCCTAACTGTTCTAGTTCCTGGTGGTTGTTCGCACTGTGGATAGATTGAGGATGGATTGCAATTGTTTCACTTGGAACTCGTTACGCCGCGCATTATAGTGAAAAAAACGTGTGTTCATTCTGAAAAGAATATACAGATGATATGAAGTGAGCAGACCTACAGTGGGCAGTGGCTCAACCCATACATAACTATATTCGATCCCTCAGTCATATAGCTTACCGGTCTGACCTGTGGTTGTGAGAATGCTGGAATTGGTAACCACGGCAACAACCCTCACTGTTGACGTGTGGCATTCACCATTTTACATAAGTTTAAAAACTAAGGGTCACCAGTAATTAGAGAATGGATTAAGTGAGAGGCGTCCAATTCAGTGTCCATCTTGGAGTGGAGTAACCAACTCAGGCGAACTACGCTGGATAGTATATGAAATGTGGAGAATGTACTCACTGAAGAATGAAGCTGTAAACCCAGTAGCCTATTGTAAGCCAAGTTAATCAAGTCACATCAATTCACTGTAAATGGCACGGGTCAACATCCAGTTGGCTCACATGTATCACAATATAACATACAACATACATCTAATAAATAATGTTGATAGTCATTCTTCTGAATTAATCTATGTGGGCATGTAATACTCTTGTGGCAGGGATATATAGCAGAATATTAATGTTGTTCCCACGTGGTTTTCAATGTATGTGCAAAGGATATTCTCGGTCTCACACTGTTGTGTAAGGACAACATATTCCATGACTGTTATGCCAATATCTCTTAAAGTTGTGTTGGTCTGCATATACCAGGACTTCATTAGTCAATAATGAGGCTATGTTCTTATCCACTGTATATTTCCCAATTGGAGCACAAATATAGTTTAGATAGCTCACTCCATATATTGCATAATTAAATGTTATGTGTCATCCAGTAGGCAGATCGATGCAGTGCAGGCAGTCACAGTATGGAAGCAGGCAATGTACGGTATGAGAAAACCCCAATATCACTTTTCATTGTCACCCCTTGGTTATACACTGTACTGATCCCAACTGAAGCACAGATGAGGTGTAAACAGCTCCCTCCATTGCATAATTAAATATTTGTATATTCCAGAAAAAAGGACAGATGTAATGCAGATAATCACAGTATGGGGACAGTCATTGTACTGAATGGAGGAATTCAAATAACAGTCTTCATAATCACCCTTAGGTTGTGCTGTAATTCCACAGTTCCATTCAATAAGTTATGCATACACCAGTAGACAAACAAGTAACACACTTTATATGATATTCATGTATCAATATCCAGATAGACGTAGTTGTAGTTGTGGTGAAGGTGAGTACACTTACTATGTACAACAATTCAATAAACATTCCTCATTGAGGGCCATTGGTTGAACAGTGTCCAAAAGATGAATCCAATACATCTCTCTGAAAGCAGGAAATGGTAGTTGCCACCTCTCTGCGGGCCTTTAACAACCTCCAACACTTGAAATTTCAGTTGGGCAATTGTGTGGTGTTGCATTGCAAAGTGTCTTGCTACCGGCGATTTAACATTATTGCATGTTATGCTAGATTTGTGCTCAGTCCACCTTTCTTTGACGTGTCTCATTGTCTGCCCTATGTATAGTTGTCCTTTAAGTGTGCAGGAGACGGGAGGATTCTACCTTTGGATCATCTTCTTTTCCTGTATTAAGTGGTGGTTCTGTGCCAGGAACAAAGTTCCTCACCTGCACCTTAAATCATCCTTAATTGAGTGATTAAGGGGTATAGACTATTGAATCTGAAAATTGGGTGTGTACCAATAATTCTTGGGTTTGGGTGATCTGTATTGTTCCGTGATATGAAGCTACTGCACCATCCTTGAATAAGCAATCCCAGCACCCTCTAATAGGCTACATTAGATGGATATCTCCATTTCAGTTGCTATTAATAAGCAGATAGAGAGCTCATCCAACATGGCAACAACAACATAGCAGCGACCACTCCCTTTGTCTCATTTGCCACCTTAGAATGGAGCCTCAACCAGGAAACATCACCTATCTGGTCTATCCATCAATATTTCACTCAGGGTTTCATCCATATTTCAATGAATGGCACCCAACTGCTTCATACTTATCCATAATTTGTGGAGAACAAGTGCTGGCTCGCTCAGTGTTACTGTCAAATGAATGCATATGCAGGAAAACGTTTGCTTGCCTTTATGGTTTATTACTTTTTTCAGTTGCAGATATACACATTATTTTCAAAAGGAACACATACTGAACGTTCTTTTTCCACTCCTAACATTCCTTTGAGTCGATTCAATTGTGCCAAAATTAGCCAATTTGTGTCCAAACTCCAATACTATCATGGCCTTATCTGTACTGCTACATTTATCCAAAACTGTGAAAACATTGAAAGCTGAATTAATTCTACAAGGTATGGGGCATACACCAAGTGCCAAATGTGTGAACATGTAGAATGGGCCAGCCTGAACAGGTGAAATAACCATAAAGAAAGGACATTAATCATGGAAGATAATGGGAAATTTAGCAGTTTGTGATTAGCACACATTTTATGTCATGGATGTTTTGCCCAATCACTTAAGAGGATCTGAGAGGTGTACCAAATTTGAAGCATAGCTAATAAACATTAATGACCCAATACATGACCCAAGAAATGATCTCATAGATTCTCGCTGCACACATTTTTCACAAACATTCAATACAGGGACAGAGTAGAACAGAATTTTGAGTTTGATATGGTGGATAGTACATACCTAGGATTCAATATCCAGTTTGGCCAGAAGAGTGAGTAATCGTACAAAGAGGGTAAGTACTGGGTTAGATCAACAGACATAAACTACTGTAAAATTGCACTAGTGGTAGATGGAAGCAGTGATTTAGAATTCAACATCATTATACCCATATGAATACATTTAGCTGTTTTTTAGGATTTGACCGTAGACAAAAAAAGCACTATGTAACTCCAACAATGCACCACTCTCCTTAGATGTGACAAGGTGTGGGCATTAAACTGAGTAAGCCATGATATGGTGCCACAAGCAAAAATATGGTCCCAACTTAACAGAGTAATTTTATAAGAGGTCCACATTGTATGCAGGGGACAGCCAACATTAGCACATTTATAAAAATTGAAGAGAAAAAAGAGGCAACATTGCTTTGGCCCTACGATAAAATGATCCATATTGTAAAACATGTAAATGCCGCCTGCACATTCTGCTTTGCTTGCAGAATTTACAATGGATTCCAACTTAGTAGGGGATAAACGGGGGAAGATTCAAGAGGAATCCATTAATTCTGCTCCTGCATTAAAATAACATGCATGTGCAAAATGAACTGCTGTTTAAAGATGGAAAATGAAAGTAAGGCGGAAATGATCATAACTGCTGTATACTGAGACAATGACTTGGAGTAACCCAAGGTAGGAAATTTGCGTTAAGTTCAACTTTGGAGACTTTAGAAGTCTACAAGTTACCGGGATACCCCACAGCTCTATATGAGGCTGAATTATAGGGGAATGTAGAATTAAGACACATAGAAGTTAGAGAGTAAATTGTCTTATTGAGTGTGTTGTCTTTACCCGGTAACACACCAACCAGCCCATTTTATCTAGAAGTTGTCCTTCTACTCATCCAATGTACAGTTTGACTAAGGATGCTTCATGTGTTGGTTTAGAATTTTTATAAGTGAAAAACTAGAATTTCATAAAAGAGAACTTAATAACCAATTAGAAGGACACTGCTGGAAATGGCTCCAGTTTATGAAATCATACTTAAATTACTTAGGTTTGATGCTCCTGTGGAAGGGAGATTGTAAATAATGATGGAAAACATATTATGGACAAATTAAGACACTCTACGAGAAATGGTCCATAAGTAATTCCCTACCTTGCCCAAACTTGGTGCCGATGACAACCGATTATTTATGCCTGAAAAGTACTTGAGGCTGTGAACAATATTTTTTATTAATTCACTAATTAATCACATTGATATTTTGCCAAGGACACAGTGTGTACTGTTGACTAAACTTAGATCTAAGCTCTGACCACGGAGTACACATATATTACATGGCCACGGTAGTTATGGCTAAGTTGCTGTTTCCATAGGAAGAGCACTTTTTGGGCGGCTTATAACTTCCCTCTCCCTGGACGGATCCTCACCAAACTTTGGGTCACTCTGAATTTTTTTGCAAAGTTTGGTGAGGATTCGTCCAGGGGGGGGGGGCAAAGTTATAGGGGGGGTCCCAAAACATTTTTTTTCCCATAGACTGAATGAATTTGCTTGCGTCTACAGCCCAAACCGCTGGATGGATTTTCACCAAATTTGGACCAGGAGCAGCGGCTTGGGCCCGAAAGTGTGCTTTTGCAAATTTGGTGAAAATCCGTCCAGTAGTTTTTTTTTTAAATGACCAACAAGTAGGTCAAAAAAAATGTGTGATATCTGTGTTCGGTCCGCGGACACACTTCCCTGTTCGCTCCGCGGACAGTGTCCTGATTGGCCAATCGGCTTGCGTGATGTTCACAGACATGCAACGTGTTCGCTGATTGGAAGGCGTGGAGCTTGAAGCGCGTCAGATTTTCGGTAGCGCCCGCCATCTTGGATTTGCGGTCGTCCGCGGACAGCGCGGTGAAACTTTGTTCAAAATTTGTATTTAGTAGAGTGTGTTGGTGTGTAGGAGTGTTTGGGGAGGCTGGGAGTGTATGAGATAGGATGAAAGTTGTGTTTTTTATGTATTAGACGTTCTTTTTGTGTTCGATTTGTCTGCGGACATCACGGGTGTTATGAAATGTTCGCAAATAAACAACATGGGGGTTTCCTGAGGATGCTGTCCGTATTGTTCTCTGTCAAGTTGAATGTGTTCTAAGAACCCTTGCAGTGTCCTGAAATGTTTGCAAATAAACAAAATGGGGGTGTTCTGAAGACGTTTCTAAGAACACTCCCGGTGTCCTTGAATGTTCGCAGTGGGGTGTCCTGAAGGCGTAGTCCATATTGTTCGCTGGCAAGTTGAATGTGTTCTGAGAACACTCGTAGTGTCCTGAAATGTTCGCAAATAAACAAAATGGGGGTGTCCTCAGGATGCTGTCCATATTGTTCTCTGTCAAGTTGAATGTTTTTTTTAGAACACACATGGTGTCCTGAAATGTTCGCTTATAAACGAAATGGGGGTGTTCTGAGGACACTGTCCGTATTGTTCGTTGTCATGTTGAATGTGTTCTAAGAACACTCGCAGTGTCCTGAAATGTTCGCAAATAAACAAATGGTGGTGTTCTGAAGACGCTTCTAAGAACACTCGCAGTGTCCGGGGAATGTTCGTAGGGGGTGTCCTGAGGACGCTGTCCAAATTGTTCTCTGTCAAGTTGAATGTGTTCTAAGAACACTCGCGGTGTCCTGAAATGTTCTCAAATAAACAAAATGGGGGTGTTCTGAAGACTTTTCTAAGAACACTCCCGGTGTCCTGGAATGTTCGTAGGGGGTGTTTTTTATTTATTAGATGTTCTTTTTGTGTTCGATTTGTCTGCGGACGTCACAGGTGTTATGAAATGTTTGCAAATAAACAAAATGGGGGTGTCCTGAGGACGCTGTCTGTATTGTTCTCTGTCAAATTGAATGTGTTCTAAGAACCCTTGCGGTGTCCTGAAATGTTCGCAAATAAACAAAATGGGGGTGTTCTGAAGACGTTTCTAAGAACACTCCTGGTGTCCTGGAATGTTCGCAGGGGGGTGTCCTGAAGGCGTAGTCCGTATTGTTCGCTGGCAAGTTGAATGTGTTCTGAGAACACTCGCAGCGTCCTGAAATGTTCGCAAATAAACAAAACGGGGGTGTCCTGAGGACACTGTCCGTATTGTTCCCTGTCAAGTTGAACGTTTTTTTAGAACACACATGGTGTCCTGAAATGTTCGCTAATAAATGAAATGGGGGTGTTCTGAGGACACTGTTTGTATTGTTCGTTGTCAAGTTGAATGTGTTCTAAGAACACTCGCAGTGTCCTGAAATGTTCGCAAATAAACAAGATGTTGGTGTTCTGAAGACGCTTCTAAGAACACTCGCGGTGTCCGGGGAATGTTCGTAGGGGGTGTCCTGAGGACGCTGTCCGTATTGTTCTCTGTCAAGTTGAATGTGTTCTAAGAACACTCGCGGTGTCCTGAAATGTTCTCAAATAAACAAAATGGGGATGTTCTGAAGATGTTTCTAAGAACACTCCCGTGTCCTGGAATGTTCGTAGGGGGTGTCCTGAAGGCGTAGTCCGTATTGTTCACTGCCAAGTTGAATGTGTTCTAAGAACACTCGCAGTGTCCCGAAAATGTTCGCAAATAAACAAAATGGGGGTGTCCTGAGGACGTTGTCCGTATTGTTCTCTGTCAAGTTGAATGTGTTCTTAGAACACTCATGGTGTCCTGAAATGTTCGCTAATAAATGAAATGGGGGTGTTCTGAGGACACTGTCCGTATTGTTCGTTGTCAAGTTGAATGTGTTCTAAGAACACTCGCAGTGTCCTGAAATGTTCGCAAATAAACAAGATGGTGGTGTTCTGAAGACGCTTCTAAAAAACACTCGCGGTGTCCGGGGAATGTTCGTAGGGGGTGTCCTGAGGACGCTGTCCGTATTGTTCTCTGTCAAGTTGAATGTGTTCTAAGAACACTCGCGGTGTCCTGAAATGTTCTCAAATAAACAAAATGGGGATGTTCTGAAGACGTTTCTAAGAACACTCCCGTGTCCTGGAATGTTCGTAGGGGGTGTCCTGAAGGCGTAGTCCGTATTGTTCACTGCCAAGTTGAATGTGTTCTAAGAACACTCGCAGTGTCCCGAAATGTCCGCAAATAAACAAAATGGGGGTGTCCTGAGGACGCTGTCCGTATTGTTCTCTGTCAAGTTGAAGGTGTTCTTAGAACACTCATGGTGTCCTGAAATGTTCACAAATAAACAAAATGGGGGTGTTCTGAGGACACTGTCCGTATTGTTCGTTGTCAAGTTGAATGTGTTCTAAGAACACTCGCGGTGTCCTAAATTGTTCGCAAATAAACAAGATGTTGGTGTTCTGAAGACGCTTCGAAGAACTCTCGCGGTGTCCGGGGAATGTTCGTAGGGGGTGTCCTGAAGGCGTAGTCCGTATTGTTCACTGCCAAGTTGAATGTGTTCTAAGAACACTCGCGGTGTCCTGAAATGTTCTCAAATAAACAAAATGGGGATGTTCTGAAGACGTTTCTAAGAACACTCCCGTGTCCTGGAATGTTCGTAGGGGGTGTCCTGAAGGCGTAGTCCGTATTGTTCACTGCCAAGTTGAATGTGTTCTAAGAACACTCGCAGTGTCCCGAAATGTCCGCAAATAAACAAAATGGGGGTGTCCTGAGGACGCTGTCCGTATTGTTCTCTGTCAAGTTGAAGGTGTTCTTAGAACACTCATGGTGTCCTGAAATGTTCACAAATAAACAAAATGGGGGTGTTCTGAGGACACTGTCCGTATTGTTCGTTGTCAAGTTGAATGTGTTCTAAGAACACTCGCGGTGTCCTAAATTGTTCGCAAATAAACAAGATGTTGGTGTTCTGAAGACGCTTCGAAGAACTCTCGCGGTGTCCGGGGAATGTTCGTAGGGGGTGTCCTGAAGGCGTAGTCCGTATTGTTCACTGCCAAGTTGAATGTGTTCTAAGAACACTCGCGGTGTCCTAAATTGTTCGCAAATAAACAAGATGTTGGTGTTCTGAAGACGCTTCGAAGAACTCTCGCGGTGTCCGGGGAATGTTCGTAGGGGGTGTCCTGAAGGCGTAGTCCGTATTGTTCACTGCCAAGTTGAATGTGTTCTAAGAACACTCGCAGTGTCCCGAAATGTTCGCAAATAAACAAAATGGGGGTGTCCTGAGGACGCTGTCCGTATTGTTCTCTGTCAAGTTGAATGTGTTCTTAGAACACTCGCGGTGTCCTGAAATGTTTGAAAATAAACAAAATGGGGGTGTCCTGAAGGCGTAGTCCGTATTGTTCGCTGGCAAGTTGAATGTGTTCTAAGAACACTCGCAGTGTCCTGAAATGTTCGCAAATAAACAAAATGGGGGTGTCCTGAGGACACTGTCTGTATTGTTCATTGTCAAGTTGAAAGTGTTCTAAGAACTATCGCGTTGTTCTGAAATGTTCGCAGGGGGTGTCCTGAAAACGCTGTCCGTATTGTTCGCTGGCAAGTTGAAAGTGTTCAAAGAACACTCATAATGTCCGCGGACATTAAAAGTTTCCATAGACCATAGTTGAAATGTTTGACTCTATGGATGAGATATGCAGCGGTGGTTGTTGCCAGGGCATAGAGTCTTGGGTGCATGGCCTTTTGGCCATGCACCCAAGACTCTATGCCCTGGCAACAACCACTGCAAACTATCACATTCATATTTGCTTATAACTTTGGTTGAAAAACAAATGTATAAGGAATAAAGGTATTAGATACTATGGATGTGATATGCTGCTATGGTTCTCCTTATTAGTGTATACTTACTGTTTGGTCTAGTAACGGGAGTCCATGTTTTTCTTGTTCATTTCTGTGATAAAAGAAAATAGCATGTTAGTATTAGTATTTTGTAATGACTTATTACATTGTATAATCAATATACTTTTTTTTTGGACCCTCATATTTAGTAGATTACAAATTAGAGTACTGTGCAATTTGCTCAGTTTCTGTATTTGTTGCTAAAATCATTGGGTCTGTGGGAGAAAAAAAAATCCAGGTTGGATTAAAAAAAAACCTTTTTCTGTTATGCTACAGTTTATTTGTTTGTTTTCAGTGTTCACTTGTTGTTTCTGGCTAATGCTTTATACTTTGGCTCGTTGTATTTTTTTGGAGCAGTAACATATTATTTATTTGTTTTGATATTATAAAATTTTGGAGCAGTTAGATACCAATTGGCGTATCCTAACTGTCTATTTTTTTGATATATTTTAGTGGTATTAATTTATCTATTTGGATATTGTTAAATTTTGGGACAGTTAGATACCAATTGGCGTATTCTAACTATGTATTTTTTGGTCTAATTTAGTGGTATTAATTTATCTGATTAGTTATTGTAGTATCTTTGAGCAGTTAGATAGCTTTTGGAGTATTCTAACAGTTTATATTTTTTAACACAAGTTTACTTAGGGTTTAAATACAGTTTAGTTATCAAATTTTGGTTTTAGGAACATTTCCTGGTAATCTCTGCTTTAGAGTAATGGTACTATCATTACATTCAAACCATCCACATTTCTTTTTTATATATGCAGTGTAGTGCCCTGAATTGGTTGTGGCTCCTGCGTGGTAGATTATACCTATTGTTGTGAAGGATTTCTTACCAAGTGATATGTGACCATGTGTGAATCCAGTCAGCTTGCAGTTGTTTTTGGTACCATCTGCATTGTAACGTAGAAGCATTAGTATTATGTATTTACCATGTGTTTGTATTACTAACGTGGAGCGATTATCTGAATTGCAGGTAGAGCATAATCTACCATGGTTTGCATTTTGTACAAGTCGCTGAAATGGAATGCATTCACAATTTGGTATTGATATATATATATGAAGAGTTCATTGGGGATTTCTTCTTGTGTCACATTGTTGCAGAGAGTGCATGTATGTTTCCACATGTATGAAATCTGAAAGATTTCATTTATATGTATATTTTTGTTTTCCAGTACTTGTAGTAAGTACATTAGAAATTCTTGTGGATCTTCCTGTGAATTTATAGTGAATTTCACCATTCCAGCACAGTAGTCCAATTGTTGTCTTATTCCAAAAACACTATACGTGTTGTCAGGATTGTTTGCTGCATTTCTGTGAAGTACTAACATTTGCAAACACAATGGGTCTGTAATGTGTAAGTAAATGTTGTCAACAATTGGTGGTAATTGAAATAGAATATTCATTGCTACATTTGCGTAGCAACTTACACCAACTATATTTGAGAATTTAAATGGTCCAGGTAGTTCTGTATCTAACTGCTTTTTTTGGAGTTTGTCTTCCTTCTTTAAAGAAGTACTGGGTTTACTTTCCCTAATTGATTCTTTTTTGATTGTGGTACTTGATGAAGTATTAGTTTCTTTTACTCTCTTTGGAGGATTTGCAGTGTCATCCTGTTGCATTTCTGTTTGATTTACTTTTCTTTTATAACTTTTTACTTTTTGTGGAACAGAATATGTGTTTAGGGTGTATAGTGAGCGAAGTCTATTGTATTCTAAAATGCAAGGAATATCAGATTTTATTTTACTTGCATCAAAGTTGATTAGAAATAGGCCGTCAAGTGTACGTAAGCATGATAGTGCTACATAGCTCATGCCTTCTTTAAAGACTGTGTTACCAATATCTATCATTGCTTTGTCTAGGGTAAGACCTTGTGATGTATGAATCGTGACTGCGTATGCAAGAGTTAGAGAAAATTGTTCTCTGCGTACATATATATCTTTGAAGAGAAGGAATCTAGCTGTTGAGCATCCTATCTTTTTACTTCTGAAAGTTTGTCAAAGAGTATATTGAAAGAGTATATTGACAAACTGAATTGTGTTGTCGCGTGGGTATGTTTGAAAGTCAACAACTGTATCCAGTGCTCCATTAGCTAGTCCTTGGTCCATGTCAAGGTTACGTTTAAGCATTACTCTGCAATTTAAGGATAATTTTAATATCTTTTCTAAGCCTGCTGTGTTTGAGATTGATTTTTCTAAACTATTTAGTCTTGTTGTGGCTTGGTCACATATGGGTATGTCATACCATGTACATCTAGTTTATCGGTGGCGCTAATTTCCATGATTGGTTGCATTTCCTTACTTAGCATGATTTCATTGAATTTGAAACAGCTTGCAAGAGTTGGCATTAAGGCCATACAATTGACATTTTTGTGGGCTAATTGTTCCATAACATCTGTAGCACATGCAGTATCGCCATAAAGTGCATTAATGTGCCGGGTTTTCAATATTGCTTCTGCTTCTTTAGAAAGTATACCAACTCTGATACTTTTTAAAATGTTGGCATAAGTGAGATCTGCAGATTGCTGCATGTTTTCTGTTAATTCTCTGTATTGGAAATGTTGCCAAAGGTTGACATTTCCAATGCTGCCAACAGTTTTACGGCAGAGTTTGTGTCCTAATGTTTTAAAAATAGGCACACCTTTTACTGGTGTTAATTGAAGCAGATCTCCAAAAACAATAATGTGTTTTCCTGCAAAGAGCTCTTCATAGACTGTTTTGAGTACTTCTTGTAATGTGAGGTGAATCAAAGCTAACATCAGATTGGAGACCATGCTCACTTCATCTATTAGTAGCATTTTCATTTGTTTCAATACTCTGCGTAATTCCATTGCAGCTTCTACAGAAAGTTTGTAATAGTCTAATTTGTTCTGGTGTTCTACTGGTAATAGTAGTAATCGGTGTAATGTAACACCACCTATGTTGTAGGCAGCTAAACCTGTGGGGGCAGTGACAACAGCTGACAGTTTGTTGTTTGTCAGTTGTTGAAGGAACTTACTAATGATTTTGATTAGGAATGTTTTGCCAGAAGCAGCTTCACCACTGACGTACAGTAGTATAGGTTTATAATTATGGCAGGAACATTCTTTGTTTTCATGTTTTACACCATGTGCAATTTGTTTTGTTACTTCTTGAAAAATGCTACTTTGCTCATTGTTTTGTTTTGATTGTATTATAGTTAAGTCTTCCTTATCTTCATACTGACACATGGTGTTTTCTACTTCTATCATAGCTAATTCTGCCTCATTTTTTATTAGTGGTTCTCCCAGTGGTTCTTGGCTTCCTGTTACAGAAGGTTGACTACTGTCAGGAGTGTCCTTATCTAGTTGGGCTTGGAGTTCTTCTTCGTGTTGCTGTTCATTGTGCAACATTTTTTTGTACTGTGTAAAGTTTACATCAGTTATAGTGCTTTCATTTGCTTTGAAAGCATCCTCATATGAGTCATAGTTATCTAGTAATTGTTCTTCTTTTCTCCATGGTTTGAAGAGTTGTAGCAGGGACATGTAATATACTTCTTTATGTTGAGGAGTCTTTAATGACAATTTGATATGATTCATTAAATTTGGTTTAGTGAGTTTAACTAAGCTGCCTTCACAGTTTGTCACTCTATATTTCCATTTTTTTATCAGGTTTCATATTATTTTTGTATGTGTAGTTTTGGGCTATGTGGTATAGACACATGTTTTCCAAAGTATTACTTCTGTTTGGGTAGTATGTGTCCAATAAATTGT
The DNA here is from genome assembly GCF_040938575.1 of Ambystoma mexicanum. Classification (NCBI taxonomy): domain Eukaryota; kingdom Metazoa; phylum Chordata; class Amphibia; order Caudata; family Ambystomatidae; genus Ambystoma; species Ambystoma mexicanum. Next base: position 1,251,413,564 of record NC_090924.1, read on the forward strand.
TTTTTAAAATGTCTTGGCTGTTGGGATCATGTTTAGATTGCAGATGGATTGCAATTGTTTCACTGGGAACTCGTTACGCCGCGCGTTATAGTGAAAAAACGTGTGTTCATTCTGAAAAGAATATACAGATGATATGAAGTGAGCAGACCTACAGTGGGCAGTGGCTCAACCCATACATAACTATATTCGATCCCTCAGTCATATAGCTTACCGGTCTGACCTGTGGTTGTGAGAATGCTGGCATTAATAACCACGGCAACAACCCTCACTGTTGACGTGTGGCATACACCATTTTACATAAGTTTAAAAACTAAGGGTCACCAGTAATTAGAGAATGGATTAAGTGAGAGGCGTCCAATTCAGTGTCCATCTTGGAGTAGAGTAACCCACTCAAGCGAACTACGCTGGATAGTATATGAAATGTGGAGAATGTATTCACTGAATAATGAAGCTGTAAACCCAGTAGCCTATTGTAAGCCAAGTTAATCAAGTCACATCAATTCACTGTAAATGGCACACGTCAACATCCAGTTGGCTCACATGTATCACAATATAACATACAACATACATCTAATAAATAATGTTGATAGTCATTCTTCTGAATTAATCTATGTGGGCATGTAATACTCTTGTGGCAGGGATATATAGCAGAATATTAATGTTGTTCCCACGCGGTTTTCAATGTATGTGCAAAGGATATTCATGGTCTCACACTGTTGTGTAAAGACAACATATTCCATGACTATTATGCCAATATCTCTTAAAGTTGTGTTGGTCTGCGTATACCAGGACTTCATTAGTCAATAATGAGGCTATGTTCTTATCCACTGTATATTTCCCAATTGGAGCACAAATATAGTTTAGATAGCTCACTCCATATATTGCATAATTAGATGTTATGTGTCATCCAGTAGGCAGATCGATGCAGTGTAGGCAGTCACAGTATGGAGGCAGGCATTGTATGGTATGAGAAAACCCCAATATCACTTTTCATTGTCACCCCTTGGCTATACACTGTACTGATCCCAACTGAAGCACAGATGAGGTGGAAACAGCTCCCTCCATTGCATAATTAAATATTAGTATATTCCAGAAAAAGGGACAGATGTAATGCAGATAATCACAGTATGGGGACAGGCATTGTACTTTATGGAGGAATTCAAATAACAGTCTTCATAATCACCCATAGGTTGTGCTGTAATTCCACAGTTTCATTCAATAAGTTATGCATACACCAGTAGACAAACAAGTAACACACTTTATATGATATTCATGTGTCAATATCCAGATAGATGTAGTTAAGATAATCATGTGGTGAAGGTGAGTACACTTACTATGTACAACAATTCAATAAACATTCCTCATTGAGGGCCATTGGTTGAACAGTGTCCAAAAGATGAATCCAATACATCTCTCTGAAAGCAGGAAATGGTAGTTGCCACCTCTCTGCGGGCCTTTAACAACCTCCAACACTTGAAATTTCAGTTGGGCAATTGTGTGCTGTTGCATTGCAAAGTGTCTTGCTACCGGCGATTTAACATTATTGCATGTTTTGCTAGATTTGTGCTCAGTCCACCTTTCTTTGACGTGTCTCATTGTCTGCCCTATGTATAGTTGTCCTTTAAGTGTGCAGGAGACGGGAGGATTCTACCTTTGAATCATCTTCTTTTCCTGTATTAAGTGGTGGTTCTGTGCCAGGAACACAGTCCCTCACCTGCACCTTAAATCATCCTTAATTGAGTGATTAAGGGGTATAGACTATTGAATCTGAAAATTGGGTGTGTACCAATAATTCTTGGGTTTGGGCGATCTGTATTGTTCCCTGATATGAAGCTACTGCACCATCCTTGAATAAGCAATCCCAGTACCGTCTAATAGACTACATTAGATGGATATCTCCATTTCAGTTGCTATTAATAAGCAGATAGAGAGCTCATCCAACATGGAAACAACAACATAGCAGCGACAACTCCCTTTGTCTCACTTGCCACCTTAGAATGGAGCCTCAACCAGGAAACATCACTTATCCGGTCTATCCATCAATATTTCACTCAGGGTTTCACCATATTTCAATGAATGGCACCCAACTGCTTCATACTTATCCATAATTTGTGGAGAACAAGTGCTGGCTCGCTCAGTGTTACCGTCAAATGATGGCATATGCAGGAAAACGTTTGCTTGATTTAATGGTTTATTACTTTTTTCAGTTGCAGATATACACATTATTTTCAAAAGGAACACATACTGAACATTCTTTTTCCACTCCTAACATTCCTTTGAGTCGATTCAATTGTGCCAAAATTAGCCAATGTGTGTCCAAACTCCAAGACTATCATGCCCTTATCTGTACTCCTACATTTATCCAAAACTGTGAAAACATTGAAAGCTGAATTCATTCTACAAGGTATGGGGCATACACCATGTGCCAAATGTGTGAACATGTAGAATGGGCCAGCCTGAACAGGTGAAATAACCATAAAGAAAGGACATCAATCATGGAAGATAATGGGAAATTTAGCAGTTTGTGATTAGCACACATTTTATGTCATGGATGTTTTGCCCAAACACTTAAGAGGATCTGAGAGGTGTACCAAATTTGAAGCATAGCTAATAAACATTAATGACCCAATACATGACCCAAGAAATTATCTCCTAGATTCTCGCTGCACACATGTTTCACAAAGAATCAATAAAGGGACAGGGTAGAACAGAATTTTGAGTTTGATATAGTGGATAGTACATACCTAAGATTCAATATCCAGTTTGGCCAGAAGAGTGAGTAATCATACAAAGAGGGTACGTACTGGGTTAGATCAACAGACATAAACTACTGTAAAATTGTGGTAGATGGAAGCAGTGATTTAGAATTCAACATCATTATACCCATATGAATACATTTAGCTGTTTTTTAGGCTTTGACCGTAGACAAAAAAAGGCCTATGTAACTCCAATAATGCACCACTCTCCTTAGATTTGACAAGGTGTGGGCATTAAACTGAGTAAGCCATGATATGGCGCCACAAGCAAAAATATGGTCACAAGTTAACAGAGTAATTTTATAAGAGGTCCACATTGTATGCAGGGGACAGACAACATTAGCACATTTATAAAAAGTGAAGAGAAAAAGAGGCAACATTGCTTTGGCCCTAGGATACAATGATCCATATTGTAAAACATGTAAATGCCGCCTGCACATTCTGCTTTGCTTGCAGAATTTACAATGGATTCCAACTTAGTAGGGGATAAACGGGGGCAGATTCAAGAGGAATCCATTAATTCTGCTCCTGCATTAAAATAACATGCATGTGCAAAATGAACTGCTGTTTAAAGATGGAGAATGAAAGCAAGGCAGAAATTATCATAACTGCTGTATATTGAGACAATGACTTGGAGTAACCCAAGAGCTTGCTAGGAAATTTGCGTTAAGTTCAACTTTGGAGACTTTAGAAGTCTACAAGTTACCGGGTTGCCCCACAGCTCAATATGAGGCTGAATTATAGGGGAATGTAGAATTAAGACCCATAGAAGTTAGAGAGTAAATTGTCTTATTGAGTGTGTTGTCTTTACCCGGTAGCACACCAACCAGCCCATTGTATCGAGAAGTTGTCCTTCTACTTATCCAATGTACAGTTTGACTAAGGATGCTTCATGTGTTGGTTTAGAATTTTTATAGCGTTTCATAAAAGAGAACTTAATAACCAATTAGAAGGACACTGCTGGAAATGGCTCCAGTTTACGAAATCATACTTAATTTACTTAGGTTTGATGCTCCTATGGAAGGGAGATTGTAAATAATGATGGAAAACATATTATGGACAAATTAAGACACTCTACGAGAAATGGTCCATAAGTAATTCCCTACCTTGCCCAAACTTGGTGTCGATGACAACCGATTATTTATGCCTGAAAAGTACTTGAGGCTGTGAACAATATTTTTTGTTAATTCATTAATAAATTACATTGATATTTTGCCCAGGACACAGTGTGTACTGTTGACTAAACTTAGATCTAAGCTCTGACCACGGAGTACACATATATTACATGGCCACGGTAGTTATGGCTAAGTTGCTGTTTCCATAGGAAGAGCACTTTTTGGGCGGCTTATAACTTCGCTCTCCCTGGACGGATCCTCACCAAACTTTGGGTCACTCTGAATTTTTTTGCAAAGTTTGGTGAGGATTCGTCCAGGGCGGGGCAAAGTTATAGGGGGGGTCCCAAAACATTTTTTTTCCCATAGACTGAATGAATTTGCTTGCGTCTACAGACCAAACCGCTGGACGGATTTTCACCAAATTTGGACCAGGAGCAGCGGCTTTGTCCCGAAAAGCGTGCTTTTGGTGAAAATCCGTCCAGTAGTTTTTTTTTTTTTAAATGACCAACAAGTAGGTAAAAAAAAATTAGTGATATCTGTGTGATATCTGTGTTCGGTCTGCGGACACACTTCCCTGATTGGCCAATCGGCTTGCGTGATGTTCGGGGACATGCAACGTGTTCGCTGATTGGACAGCGTGGAGCGTGGAGTGTGAAGCGCGTCAGATTTTCGGTAGCGCTTGCCATATTGGAATCGCGGTTGTCGGACAGCGCGGTGAAACTTCATTCAAAATTTGTATTTAGTAGAGTGTGTTGGTGTGTAGGAGTGTTTGGGGAGGGTGGGAGTGTATGAGATAGGATGAAAGTTGTGTTTTTATGTATTAGACATTCTTTTTTTGTTCGATTTGTCTGCGGACATCACAGGTGTTCTGAAATGTTCGCAAATAAACAAAATGGGGGTGTCCTGAGGACGCTGTCCGTATTGTTCTCTGTCAAGTTGAATGTGTTCTAAGAACCCTTGCGGTGTCCTGAAATGTTCGTAAATAAACAAAATGGGGGTGTTCTGAAGACGCTTCTAAGAACACTCGCGGTGTCCGGGGAATGTTCGTAGGGGGTGTCCTGAGGACGCTGTCCGTATTGCTCTCTATCAAGTTGAATGTGTTCTAAGAACACTCGCAGTGTCCTGAAATGTTCGCAAATAAACAAGATGGTGGTGTTCTGAAGACGCTTCTAAGAACACTTGCGGTGTCCGGGGAATGTTCGTAGGGGGTGCCATGAGGACGCTGTCCATATTGTTCTCTGTCAAGTTGAATGTGTTCTAAGAACACTCGCGGTGTCCTAAAATGTTTGCAAATAAACAAAATGGGGGTGTCCTGAAGGCGTAGTCCGTATTGTTCGCTGGCAAGTTGAATGTGTTCTAAGAACACTCGCAGTGTCCTGAAATGTTCGCAAATAAACAAAATGGGGGTGTCCTGAGGACACTGTCCATATTGTTCGTTGTCAAGTTGAAAGTGTTCTAAGAACTATCGCGTTGTTTTGAAATTTTCGCAGGGGGTGTCCTGAAAACGCTGTCCGTATTGTTCGCTGTCAAGTTGAAAGTTTTCAAAGAACACTCATAATGTCCGCAGACATTACAAGTTTCCATAGACCATAGTTGAAATGTTTGACTCTATGGATGTGATATGCTGCGGTGGTTGTTGCCAGGGCATAGAGTCTTGGGTGAATGGCCATTTGGCCATGCACCCAAGACTGTATGCCCTGGCAACAACCACCGCAGCATATCACATTCATATTTGCTTATAACTTTGGGTGAAAAACAAATGTATAAGGAACAAAGGTATAGATACTAAGGATGTTATATGCTGCTCTGGGTCTCCTTATTATTGTATACTTACTGTTTGGTCTAGTAACGGGAGTCCATGTTTTTCTTGTTCATTTCTGTGATAAAAGAAAATAGCATGTTAGTATTAGTATTTTGTAATGACTTATTACATTGTATAATCAATATACTTTTTTTTTTTTGACCCTCATATTTAGTAGATTACAAATTAGAGTACTGTGCAATTTTCTCAGTTTCTGTATTTGTTGCTAAAATCATTGGGTCTGTGGGAGAAAAAAAATCCATGTTGGATTAAAAAAAACCTTTTTCTGTTATGCTACAGTTTATTTGTTTGTTTGTTTTCAGTGTTCACTTGTTGTTTCTGGCTAATGCTTTATACTTTGGCTAGTTGTATTTTTTTGGAGCAGTAACATATTATTTATTTGTTTTGATATTATAAAATTTTGGAGCAGTTAGATACCAATTGGCGTATTCTAACTGTCTATTTTTTTGATATATTTTAGTGGTGTTAATTTATCTATTTGGATATTGTTAAATTTTGGTACAGTTAGATACCAATTGGCGTATTCTAACTATGCATTTTTTGGTCTAATTTAGTGGTATTTATTTATCTGATTAGTTTTTGTAGAATCTTTGAGCAGTTAGATAGCTTTTGGAGTATTCTAACAGTTTATATTTTTTAACACAAGTTTACTTAGGGTTTAAATACAGTTTAGTTATCAAATTTTGGTTTTAAGAACATTTCCTGGTAATCTCTTCTTTAGAGTAATGGTACTATCATTACATTCAAACCATCCATATTTCTTTTTTATATATGCAGTGTAGTGCCCTGAATTGGTTGTGGCTCCTGCGTGGTAGATTATACCTATTGTTGTGAAGGTTTTCTTACCAAGTGATATTTGACCATGTGTGAATCCAGTCAGCTTGCAGTTGTTTTTGGTACCATCTGCATTGTAACGTAGAAGCATTAGTATTATGTATTTACTATGTGTTTGTATTACTAACGTGGAGCTATTATCTGAATTGCAGGTAGAGCATAATCTACCATGGTTTGCATTTTGTACAAGTCGCTGAAATGGAATGGATTCACAATTTGGTATTGATATATATATATGAAGAGTTCATTGGGGATTTCTTCTTGTGTCACATTGTTGCAGAGAGTGCATGTATGTTTCCACATGTATGGAATCTGAAAGATTTCATTTATAGGTATGTTTTTGTTTTCCAGTACTTGTAGTAAGTACATTAGAAATTCGTGTGGATCTTCAAGTGAATTTATAGTGAATTTCACCATTCCAGCACAGTAGTCCAATTGTTGTCTTATTCCAAAAACACTATACGTGTTGTCAGGATTGTTTGCTGCATTTCTGTGAAGTACTAACATTTGCAAACACAATGGGTCTGTAATGTGTAAGTAAATGATGTCAACAATGGTGGTAATTGAAATAGAATATTCATTGCTACATTTGCGTAGCAACTTACACCAACTATATTTGAGAATTTAAATGGTCCAGGTAGTTCTGTATCTAACTGCTTTTTTTGGAGTTTGTCTTCCTTCTTTAAATAAGTACTTGGTTTACTTTCCCTAATTGATTCTTTTTTGCTTGTGGTACTTGATGAAGTATTAGTTTCTTTTACTCTCTTTGGAGGATTTGCAGTGACATCCTGTTGCATTTCTGTTTGAATTAGTTTTCTTTTACAAGGTTTTCCTTTTTGTGGAAAAGGATATGTTTTTAGATGGGGGGTGTATAGTGAACGTAGCCTATTGTATTCTATATTGCAAGGAATATCAGCGTTTTACTTTACTTACATCAAAGTTGATTAGAAATAGGCCGTCGAGTGTACGTAAGCGTGATAGTGCTACGTAGCTCATGCCTTCTTTAAAGACTGTGTTACCAATATCTATCAATACTTTGTCTAGGGTAAGACCTTGTGATTTGTGAATGGCGACAGCATATGCTAGAGTTAGAGAAAATTGTTCTCTGCGTACATACATGTCTTTGAAGAGAAGGAATCGAGCTGTTGAGAGCCCTATCCTTTTTACTTCTGAAAGTTTGTCAAAGAGAATATTGACAAACTGAATGTTGTTGTCACGTGGGTATGTTTGAAAGCTAACAACTGTACCCAGTGCTCCATTAACTAGTCCTTGCTCCACGTCAAGGTTACGTTTAAGCATTACTCTACAGTTTAAGGATAATTTTAATATTTTCTCCAAACCAGCTGTGTTGTTCTAAGGTATTTAGTCTTGTTGTGGCTTGTTGACACATGGGTTGTGTCATACCATGTACGTGCATTTTGTCTGTGGAGCAAATTTCAATTATTGGTTGCATTTCTTTTTTCAACATTGTTTCATTGAATTTGGAACAGCTTGCAAGAGTTGGCATTAAGGACATACAATTGGCATTTTTGTGCGCTAATTGTTCCATAACATCAGCAGCACATGAGTTATCACCAAAAAAGTGCATGGATGTGCCGGGTTTTTAATATTGCTTGTGCTTCTTGAGATAGTACACCAACTCTAATACTTTTAAAAATGTTGGGGTAAGTGAGGTATGCAGATTGGCACATGTTTTCTGTTAATTCCCTGTATTGGAAATGTTGCAAAGGGTGACATTTCCTATGCTGCCAACAGTTTTATGGCAGAGTTCATGTCCTAAGGTAGGTTCACCTTTCACAGGTGTCAATTGAAGAAGATCTCCGAAAACAATAAATGTTTTCCTCCAAAGAGCTCTTCATAGTTTGTTTAAAGTACTTCTTGCAATCTGAGGTGAATCAAAGCCAACATTAGGTTGGAGACCATGCTCACTTCATCTATTAGTAGCATTTTCACACTCTGCGTAGTTCCATTGCAGCTTCTGTAGAAAGTTTGTAATAGTCTAATTTGTTTTGGTGTTCTACTGGAAGGAGTAGTAATCGGTGTAAAGTGACACCACATATGTTGTAGGCAGCTAAACCTGTTTTGGCAGTTACAACAGCTGACAGTTTGTTGTTTGTCAATTTTTGAAGGAACTTGCTGATGATTTTGATTAAGACTGTTTTGCCTGAGCCAGCTTCACCACTGACATATCGTAGTATAGGTTTGTAATTTTGGCAGGTACATTCTTTATTTTCATGTTGTACACCATGTGCAATTTCTTCTGTTACTTCTTCAAAAATGGTGCACTGCTCTTTGTTCAATTTTGATTGTAGTACAGTTAAGTCGTCTGTATCTTCTTCATAGTGACAGATGGTGTTTTCAACTTTGTCATAGCTAATTCTGCCGCATTTGCTGTTAGTGGCTGTCCTAGTGGTTCTTGGCTTCCTGTTACAGAAGGTTGACTACTGTCGGGAGTGGCCTTAATTAGTTTGTCCTGGAGTTTTTCTTCGTGTTGCTGTTCATTGTTCAACATTGTTTTGTACTGCGTAAAGTTTACATCGGTGATAGTGCTATAGTGCTTTCATTTGCTTTGAAAGCGTCTTCATAGGAGTCATAGTTATCTAGTATCTCTTCTTCTTTTCTCCATGGTTTAAAAAGTTGTAGCAGGACATGTAATATAGTTCTTTCTGTTGAGGAGTTTTTAATGACAATTTGATATGATTAATTAAGCTTTGTTTGGTAAGTTTCACTAAGCTGCCTTCACGATCTGTCACTCTAGATATACCTTTTTCTTCATCAGGTTTTATATTATTTTTGTATGCAAAGTTTTGGGCTATGTGGTATAGACACATGGTTTCCAAAGTGGTACTCCTGTTCGGGTAGTATGTGTCTAGTAAATTGTTTTTCAAAATGTCTTGGCTGTTGGGATCATTTTTGGCTATTGTTTCTATGTCCTCATATGATTTGAGAACTCTTTTTGTAGATTTAGCAGGACCAAGACTTAGCCATACTATATTTTCAGATTTTCCATACAAAGCAGTACCGGGCAAACGATCTGCAGCTTCATAGGAGCCACATTCTCTATGAGAGAGCATTTTTATGCCTAAGCTGTACAATTTCTGAGATAGTGTTTTGTCCGATGATAGGTCTTTCCAGAGGTCTTGAAGATCTGTTTTTTCTGCTTTTGTTAAGTAAGCTGTAACATATCGTGCAACTGCAGTGGAATTGTCTGCAATGTACTGCACATCTATGTTTGCATTCCAAAAGAGGGTAATGATTGCATTGTAATCATTGATATATTTTGATTTGTCTGTTCTTTTTATGTAATATGTGTTCTTAGGTGATTTACCTTTAACACTATGTCTAACTGAAGACATGAAGTTTTTCACTTCACCTGTTTTTGTAACTGGTCTAGGGAAACCAATGCGGCATGTGGTGTAGTATTTCCCTTTGTTATTGTATTTGCAAGGACAATATTTGCCACATTTGTGTCTTTGAAATTGTACAATTTGTGCATGTAGATCACTATTTGTTGCTTTTGATGGAATTTCACAAGTGACATATTTTTAGATAAACTATAAAACAGTGGAATCACTGTCTTGACCACATTTAGGAGCATCTTTAATCCATAAAAGCATGTGGATATGTGGTGCTCCTCTTGAGAAGTGTTGTACTTCTCCAAGGGGAGGAACAGTTTTATTACAAATAAAGTGTAGCATAGCAATGAAACGATGGTGGAAATATCTTGAAACATTAACAGGATCTAGAGAGCAAAGTTCTCCAGGTGTTAGTATATCTTTGCTTGTTTTGTTTTTGTTTGATATGCGTAGGAAATCATGTAAATCTTCCCATGCATATTCTGTACAACTTAATGTAACAAACCAAGTGGGTGGGCCAAGGTTTCTTATCATACTATGTACATCTCTGTGATGTCGGAACCAGTACTCTTTCGTACCACGCATGTTTGCAAACAGATTTGTAATGCTTGATTGTAAAACCTCATCTTTTTCTTGCACTTTTTGTATTAATTGCGTAGCTGACATATTTTGAAAGTGGGTTCCTGATTTCCATATGTGTGCAACTCCGTAACATAGAGTTGCTAGTTCAATTTCAAAGAGTAGGTGGAATATGTATTCCACATTTTGTCTAAATCTGGGATCTTCAGAATACATTCATAATGAGCAGTATTCTGATGCTGTTATCTGAGTGGGTCTATCATCGTACCTTCCACCTTTGCCAGTAGGAAAGAGTAGAGGAAAAGCATGTGCTTCTATACTTTTTTCCCATATGCTCATTGGTGATCCTTTGGTTTGTTGCATTTGGTACGTTTCTAGTCCATCATCTATCGTGTCATGAGAGTGTAATGGATGAATTGTATAATGGTCTAAAATATTGGATACTGTAGCAGGATCTAGAAGTTCAAATTGACCCGTTTCTGGTGACTCTTGAATTATTTCAGTATTTTCCCTTAAGTTTTCTTCAAAATGTATTTCGTTGTAGTATTCATTATTGTCTTTTAGATATTGCAAGGCTTGTCTAACTTCATGTAAGTCCACGAGTTGTTGCCAATTTCTTTTGTCTTTTGTTGGTACACCATTTACTAAGACTATTAAAGATTGTTCTATTGGACATTGCACTCCTAGGGTGTGCACATTTTCTTTCAGATCTAATGGTAAATGAACTACTTTGCCACAAATGCCTTTCACACATTCAGAGGGAGGTAATTTTGCTTTTTTTGGTTGAAGGCATATTATTGCTTGAAATGGGTGCACTGTTTGAATTATGATGTTCTCATATAAATTGAGTTGTTGCAGGGGTTTGGTAGTGGGAATATTCCAAGTTATTTGTGATAGCACGTGATGGAGTTTGGTTGTTGTCAAGTTTTGTAGTGCAGTAACTGCAACATATTAAGGGGTCAGTTATTTCGTATTTGTTTTCTGCTACAAGGTAGATAGTTAATTGAAACCATTTGGAATCTTCATTGTCTTCTATTTTGTATGTTACGACTATAGTTTTTGAGTTACTTTTATAAAAAGTTCTGCAGCAACAGACTCACACATGGTTTGGTACTTCAGCGAATGTACTCTTAAATTCTAGTATTTATTTTTTGTATGTGTGTAGTAGAAGGTTGCCATGTGCAGAATTGTTGCTTGTCTGTTGTAAAGCTATTGCTTTTTGTAAGTGGCTTTCACTTCCAAAATATTTTCTCTGGATACGGTCGATTTCGTCTTGTAGGTCTTTGGGTGTACCATATAGAAGAGTGTTATTTAAATTGGCTAGTTCTAAAGCAGGACTTTTAGCATAGTACAGTTTATAGACTAGATTTCTTATAGTTGAATGATGTATTTATATCATTTTGATATGATGGTTGTGCTTTTACAAATAGGTCCTGAAATGCAGGCTAATGAATGTCCTTGTAGTCCTGTGTATTTGCGCACTGGACAGGTATCCATATTTTGCAGCATTTTCATTTTGATTTTGTCTTTACCTTTCACATACTGATTGAGGAACTGGCTTAAGATTTGAAAGATTATTTGGGAATGTTACACATTGACGTGCATGGCTATTTGTATACTGGACGTTCTGGTTCAGTGGAATGTAGAGGTAATTCTGAGTTTTCTGGGGATATTTTTGTAAGCAGTATTTCTTGTTCCATTATGGTATTATTAATTTTTGTCATAACCTTGTCCAATGCTATGGATGGCAATTGTGTTTGTTTGGTTTTGTTTTTATGCTTCTTCATTAAAATATGGTTCTGTGCTCGTGGTGTGACTCCATTCACCTCCAAAGATATTAAGAAGTTATTTTTGTTGACATTCCATTTATTGAGAAGTTTTTTTTTGTAATTTAGAACTTAGTTTTGTTAGTGCTTTCATTCTGTTTAACATTAACATGAATAACTTTTTTTTGAGAAGGGTTGCACTGTCTATTAAACTTCTAAGATTAATTTTCTACGGTAGGTTTGAAGGGTTGTGCATGATTTATCTCCTGTTTTTATAAGATTCTGAACGATTCTGTGGTGGAACATTTTTGCTAAAATACCTTTTTGTTATGGTTACTTGCTAGTATATCAAGATTTATAGGAGCAGTTTTAGCAGTAGTGGTAGCTGAATTCTTGTTAAGCATTTTTTGTTTTGTTTTACATTTTAATAGAGGAGTTTCTGTACTAGAAGCTTGTTTTGTTTTGCTAAATAACTAAATAACTATTAGCTGTTTTGTTTGAACGTTTTGTACAAACTCTGGAAGAGATGGATTCTTATTTTGGACACTTATTTTCATTTGCTCTATTTCTGCGTTGCTTTCTGCAGACTTGCTTTTTGGTAGGCATCCTTTGGGGTCTGTTGAAAAAAAAAGAAGGTATAGGTTAGGCCGCTTTGCAATGTATGTGTGCTGTGTGCATGAGTGTCTGAGTATGATGGGAAAGATCTATGTGGTGGTGTGTGATTGTGCATTGGGCAGTTACAATGAGTTGGGAAGGCTATTCTTCTATTTGTGTTGCTAAACTGCGGTTCAGATGAGAGTAGAAAGTGAGCTAGTGGTGAGGAGAAGCATTAATAGTAAACGTAATGATATAAAATTAAAACAGTTCTTTGTTTTGTAGTACTAACATTCTAAGGGTTCAGTATGTTATTTGTGTTCCAAAAGAACGGGGATTTGTGTGCCATTATGCCTGCTAATCTCTGTTTAAGAAATGGGGATTTGTGGGCAGAATAGTTCAGAAATCGCTGTTTGTTTTGGTGCGCAAATTACATGAATGAACCACACAGTGTCTTTGAGGAACAATCAGAATATTAAGGTAGTATTGTACTTACTCTTTTTTTGTGGAATGAGCAGGTTTCTTCGGATATGTTGTTTGTAGTTCAGATGCTGCTGATTTTTAATTGTAAAAGAAAGAAGTTAGTAATTTTGTGTGTTTATAGCAATGATGTTAATGTAGACGTTGATTTTATGTTTTTGTGGTAGTATTCTTGTTTGATATCTGAACATAGTGTATGCATGCATTTCATTTGACTATCGTTACAATATGTTAGTTCAACATGCTTTGCAAATTAGTAGAATTTTAAGTGTATGAAATTCAATTGTTTTTTTAAAGGTATGTTGTAGATAGGTTTGGAAGTGACAGTTGATTATAGTAGATGGGAAAAATTTCAATAAGTTCATTTCATAGGTAGACATGACAACAATTGGGAGCCCCTGAGAGGGATATTTCACCACAGCAATCGGGAACATTTATTTTACCATAGGATTGCAATGGGATTAGCATTAATTTAGGCGGGAGACAGTAAAAAATAGTTCAATTTTTCAATAAAAAATCAGGAGTCTCGCGCCTAAATTGGGAGGGTTTCCATGTTTGTATAGGTTATGCGGGAGACAGTAAAAAATAGTACGATTTTTCAATGAAAAATTGGGAGTCTCGCGCTTAAATCGGGAGGGTTGGCATGTATGTATAGGCTATACAGGTTTAGTGGCATTACTCTGTTTATATGCATTCATAAGAGCTGTACATGTACTCTGAATAAAATATGCATACCTGTAGTTTGTATTCATGCATGTGGATATGCATGGAGCTGTAAGTAGAAATATTGGAGACTTGTACAGTAGTTTTGTAGTAGGTGCTTTCCAATGATATGTGACTTGTACTCACAGTGATCAACAGTGCATTTGAAGTGCAGAACTCTGATGATGGAGTTAGATGTAGAGGTCTTGGATGTGATTTGGTGGATAGTTGTGTGACTGCTTAGCTGTATCCAATGAGGGAATGGCACGAGAGTGATGTGAAAGGGTAGAAGGGCTGGCTAAGAGTTATATGCCACACTATGGTGCTTTCCATTTGGGCTACGTGAGTGCCCCTACTTTGTTAGAAGATTTGGTACAGTTGGTTCAAGCAGTAATGAACACCCTTCCAAATGCGAAAGTAATTTTTTCTGGATTACTACCTAGGGCAATATGGGACAATAGTTCTGTTTTTTTGTCCTCAGCAAAACATTGCTAGGTGTGTAATCAATCGAGGCATGTGTGCTTTCATGCTTAGAGCTGGTATGTTTTTCTGCAATAATGAGAATATTGATTCGAGTAATGCTGTATATTATGAAGAAGATGGTATTGCTTTATCTTTTTTGGGAAATGGCATGTTGTTTTGGAATGTAAGGGTTGCTTTGGAGAAGGTTATGTGAAGATTTTAGTTGTAAAATAAGAAGGAAAAAAAAAAACAAAAATGCAAAATAAATGGTGTCTGTCAGGCATCAGGTAGCAGGTCTTCTGGTGGTCCATGACCGTAGTCTCGAAAGCACTTTGAAGACTCTCCCCCCTGCAGAGTACTGTGTTGCAGTACATACACAATATTGTGACCCTCGAAAGGTAAGGGTCAAAAGCATCACAAATGACCTGTGAAGCAGCTGGAGGGATGCGCTCTCCCACAGGAGTGTCTCTTGCAGTGAGAGGAGCGGAAACTGAGGATGCTGTAGAGGAACTCAACCTACTATGTTTATCACAAGGTACAACCTTGCGAATGTCCGCACTGTGGAACGAAGTTAGGTGTCGCTTCATGGATGTCGTACGAAAGCTGTATGAACCACGTCTCCCACAACTCAGCACCAATTTGCACTGGTTACAGATGACCTTGTTTGCAGGTGCTTTTGGTACATTACCATAAATGGTAAACAATCGCCACACCCAAGACTCCCAGCGAGTGCTGGTAGTAAGAAGTTCCTCGACCTCATTCTCTTCATCCTCGTTCTCTGCATCCTCGAGCGTGTTCCCCTCTGCAGGCCCTTGGGGAGGTGGTGGTGGGTTTGGGGGTGGTGCTGAGGCAGGTGTAGCAACAGCAGCTATGGATGCCATTAGGGTTGATGAGATAATCTTAGCAAGAGCAGCAAAGGCAGCAAAGGTCAATCTGCAAGAGCCAGAAGTGGGGGGTGTCCTTTTATAGGGGTTGAGGGGTGCACCTCGCGAACATATCGAACACCCAAAAAGGTTCAAAAAGTTACAAAAAGTATGTGGAAAGCCAGGCCCATTGTCTGGGACATGTGAAATGGTGAATTTTTACTGTAAAATAATTTGGATTGTCTGAATACGTCTTTTTAAAATGTTTTTTAACTGAATTTCATAGGTTTTTAGTAGCACAACTTAACCATAACTTCCCTTTAAAAAAGTTTCTTTACTGAATACATATATATATATACCGCAAAGGAACAACGCGTGGCTCAAAATAAACTTTTGCTGATCGACAGCAGAGACAATAGCAAATCGCTGAATATTCACTAAACATTTCATGTGAAATAAATGTACTTTACCAAATATACAATCCTGCTGTTTACTTTTAAACCACAGTTTCATATTCCGAATTGTGGCGCACTGAGTTGTAAGCTGATCTAACACCCTCTGTACCGCAAAGGAACATCGCGTGCCTCAACATGAACTTTTGCAGATCGACAACAAAGACAAATGCAAATTGCTGAATATTCTCTAAACATTTGATGTCAAATAAATGTACTTTACAAAATTTACAATCTTGCTGTTTGCTTTTAAATCACTGTTTCATATTCCGAATTGTGGCGCGCTGTGTTGTGACATAATATGTGTTGTCTTCCGGGTTCTGTGTAAAGTCACTTAGGACTGGAGAGAACTGGGCGCATATGATGACGCTCCCTGTAACGTCACGGAGAGAGGCAGGGAATATGAATGCTTTGATAATATCAGGCTTAGGGGCGGGAGATATGATTTAGTGTCGCAAAAGCAAGTCAGCCAGATCAATAGCGCCAGTCATAGGATTATCACATAATGTCGGCACACACCAGCCGGATTTATCGTTTCTTTAGTGGACAAAAAGTCGGTTGACGCCCATAGGAAATTGTACTATTAGCGGACAAAAGGAGTGGTCTTAAAACACTTTCACCCTGACAACGAACAATACAAACAACGTTCTCAGAACACCCCCATTTTGTGTAATTGCAACCATTTCGGGACACCGCGAGTGTACTTAGAACACATTCAACTAGACAGATTACAATACGGACAGCGTCCTGAGGACACCCCCAGTTTGTGTATTTACGAACAATTAAGTACACCGCGAGTGTTCATAGCTCATTTTTACCTTCCTTGCGAACAAAAATGACACATACTCTGTCCTCTAAACACCCCACCATTTAGTTAATTTACAAAATGTCAGAACAGCCGTGTTCTCCGCAGACAAATCGAACGCAACAAAAACATCTAGCACATAAAAAAACAAAACATTGAACCTATCTCATACTCCCCCACCCTCCCCAAACACTCTTACACACCAACACACGGCACTAAATACAATGTTTTATCCACGTTTCACCGCGCTGTACGCGGTCGACGGCGAATACAAGATGGTGGGCGCCACAGAAAATCTGAAGCGCTCCACGCCCCTCGCCGTCCAATCAGCGAACACATTGCATGTCCGTGGACATGACGCGAGGCCGTGGGCCAATTGGGGTGCTGTCCGCGGAGCCAACAGGGAAGTCCGTCCGCGAAGCGAACACAGATATCACTAATTGTTTTGCCTTACGTTTTGGTAATTTTATAAAAAACTACTGGACGGATTTACACCAAATTTGCAAAAGTACGCTTTCGGGACCAAGCCCCCGCTCCTGCCGCAAATTTGGTGTAAATCCGTCCAGCGGTTTGGCCTGTGGCTGTGCGCAAAGTTTTTTCCCATTCAGTCTATTGGAAGAAAAAAAAGTTTTGGGACCCCCCCTATAATTTTGCCCCCCCTGGACGAATCCTCACCCTAACTTTGCAAAAGAATTCAGAGTGACCCATATACTTTTTTTGCAAAGTTTGGTGAGGATCCGTCCAGGGAGAGCGAAGTTATAAGCCGCCCATAAAGTTCTCTTCCTATGGAAACAGCGACTTAACCATAACTACATGGCCACTACCGTGGCCATGTAATATAAGTATATATATATATATATATATATATATATATATATATATATATATATATATATATATATATATATATATATATATATATATATATATATATGTGTCATATTTAAGACAGCCATTTTTACTACCTTTTATATCTTTTATAATGAGGGGTTTGAAATTTTAGCTGGGTTTCATGTGTGTTGATGTACTGTTTTATGACGATAATGATGTTTTGCTTTGATTCATTAATGTTATCCACATAAATAGTGTTACGATTCCTATTCTATTTGGGCCACTCCTCCACCTTGCTTGAAAACGATCTACAGTGGGAAACCAAGGCGTAAATGCATCACACCTTGTTTTAACATCTTGGTGTACCACTCTGCCCATTGTAAAATTAACTGCTTAAGTGAATTACGAATGGATATAGTCAGGATGAGTCACGTGTGTGACAGATTCAGCATTTAAGAATGCACATGGAGTAGAGGGGGTGAGTATCTTGCCTTGTCCATGGGGAAACCATTTTGCAATATCTCTCAATCTGTTTAACAGCAGCAACAGACACGTCAAGGTCTGCCTGATCCAGATCAAGTAAGGGAACAATATTTGGCTGAAATAATTATCCAACGACGGTATGATACCTTTATAAATGCAGAACAACACAGCTACAAGGAAGGCCTGCTATAAGAGAGGATGAGGAACAAGATTGTACTCATCCCTCCAACCCAGGTGCGGAAATGATATCAAAAAGAGGTAAACTTCCTTCAAGTAGTGGTTGTGGACTTTCATGGGAAAATATCACTTGGCAGCCTTATACCACTGAGGGGGCAGTACACCACCACAGCTGTGAAACCTCTGGGAGCGGGTGGTTGCATCCATCATTGATTCCCAGCCAACATGGAGGTCTGTG
The DNA here is from genome assembly GCF_040938575.1 of Ambystoma mexicanum. Taxonomy (NCBI): domain Eukaryota; kingdom Metazoa; phylum Chordata; class Amphibia; order Caudata; family Ambystomatidae; genus Ambystoma; species Ambystoma mexicanum. The sequence goes on from NC_090924.1 coordinate 1,251,431,879, forward strand.
GGTGCCTGGAGGTGGGAGATGGATCACAAAGACTTGCTATTGAGTCCAACTGCTAATCTTCCATTTCCTGCCTCACAATTACTTATATACTCACTACAAGCTGAACTTTTGATCACGTGCTGTGAGCCAAGCCATAAACCTTCACCCTGTCCTGGCTCCAAAGAGCCCCATTCAAAGCCTACATGTCTCACATAAACCTGTGATACTTATAGACCCATTTAATTCTACTAGATGAGGTCCTGAACGTTAATTATGAACTGCAAACACAATTACCAGAATCCAATGACCAAAGCTGCACAGACACGAACATGGAAACAATAATAGTCGCTACATGATCATCATCCAAGACGTACTAGAGAACATGGTCAATAAAATAACTGCAGACACCCCATAGTGGAAGTGAGAGTATGTCACAAAAAATAATAGTACCTCGGGTGCACCGCCCCTGTTAAGAATCAATGGGTAAGCACATGAGGTCATTTCCCCACGGTCCCCCTCACTTGTTAGCACATGTGTAGTTACCTATGGGTTGTCAAGATGCTGTTGCATAGGGTTACTGCATCATGCATGGAGCCAGGAAACCACCCTCATCAATGGGTCATTGTTAAGACAGTGGGCCTCATTATAAGTACGGTTGTATGGCAACAACAGTGCCGGTAGTGCTACTTGCACTGTTGCTACCGTACCGCCATACTACGAGCTGTGCTTGCAGGTGCCTGTCAGCCCGCTAGGTCTGACCTGGCGGGCAATGCGGCCCCTGCGAGTACAGCAAGTTGGATGCACCGGCACTGTTCTAAATACGGCCGGTGCATCTGACATCCCCATTCCTATTGAGCCCTATGGGGCTCAAATGGGAATGGTGATGTACCGGGCCTGGCACCAGTGAAAGGGCAATTACCAGGTATGGCTATCCTGGAATAGCCTGGTAATTGCCCATTCACGAGTGCCAGACCCGGAGGCTACCTCTAACCTCGTAATGAGGCCCAGTGTGTCTAAAGATTCATAGAATATTGTTGCTTCCTGTTTCTGAGCACCTGCTCTCATACCTGTGGTAAAATCAATGTGAAATTTGTAGAGTCCAAGGTTTTGGACCTCTTCAGACTTTTCTGATTAATATTTCCTGTACTTCAGAAATATCTTTTTGTACCAATAGGATCATATATGCTATTAGACATACTATTGCGGCTAATGGACACTTGAAGGAAGACAACATAAGGAGTCTTCTTCTCAGCTTATTGTGTTCCAATTGAAGACATCATGTACATTTATATCCAAAAGGGGAACATTTAATGTTTCAGATTCTTGTGTGTCTGTGGAGTGTGCACAGAGGAAATATACATGTACCAACTATTTTGATGGAAGCGATTAATTGACTTACTCCCTCATGCAGAAGTCACCACAGGTGTAACCAATGAAAGCACGTTTTAATTGCATAGCAAATGGAGAATGTGTGTCAGTTCAGCAGAGGACATTTCTTTCAGAAACCACCTTCATTTTATATTGCAAAAACATAAAAACAAAAAAGAAACACAGACGAGTATACCTTTGCTGACAGTATTCTTTCACAAATGGGCCCATGGCAGAACATTCTAAAAATCCAAAAAGGTTCTAATCCATCATCAGCTTCAAATGGACTTTAAGGTTATAAGTGGCTCATTTTTGAGTGGGTGCAAAATATGGCAGAACAGGGAAACAAGTACAAAAGATACATTTGATTTTTTTGTAAATCATTATTTATTTATTTGTTGCATTTATTGGCAGCCCCAAACCGATAAGTATCACAGCGCTAGTCTTAGTGAACTAAGCAGGTACAAAAGGATGGGTACAAAAGGAGGCCAAAGAAAATGTACGTACATAGACAGTGGTCAATCAAAACCAACTAGTCATATTTATCAAAAAGCAGAGTTTTAAGTATTTTACTGAACATTAGGTCAAAAGGTTCTTCTTGGGTGAGGAGGGGGGAGGGAAGGGTGTTCTCTAGGGTAGAGGCAATAACGGTGAGGCTGGCTCCCCCTGCTCTTTTCCTGGTGAATCTAGGAATGGCTAGGGCCAGTGTGGTCGATGACTGCAACACTGAGGTTTCAGTGTTTTGGAGATGTGTTGATTCAGCAAGGCTAGTGAATTGTTATGAATGCATCTGTGTGTTATAGAAAGGATCTTGAACTCGATGTTAGCTTGGATTGGCAGCCAATGGGCCTCTCGTCTAGCATGGGAAATGTGATCTGAACGTTCCAAGTCCCTGACAGCCCAAAGGGCATTGTTTTGAATCAGTTGAAGTGTAGTATGTTTTTTTGTAGAGGTGCCTGAGAGAATGGCATTACAATAGTCCAATTTGCTGCCGATGATGGCCCTGGCAGGGGCACGACAGTTATCAGTGAACAAAAATGTTCTACTGAGGTTGATGAGCTTTGTAGTGTAAGCTGCTGAGGAGGCAAGGGCCTTTGCATGTTTGTGCATAGCAAGGTCTGCATCTGAGTAGACACTGAAGGTGTTCACATGGCTCGAGGCTGCGGTGGGATTGTCACCGAAAGAGAATGAGGTGAATGCCCGGTCCAGATATTTGAGTCAGTGTGGTGATCCTACAATTAAGAGCTCTGTTTTGTCATCTTTCAACCAAAGATGTTGTTCAGCAATCCAGGCCTGTATGATGCTGTAGATGTAGTTAATGTTGGCAGGGTAAATGGAGTGGTTCCCAGTGAGTTTTTGCAGGATTTGGGTGTCATCTGCAAAGTTTGTGTAGGAAATCCCAAGATGGTTGAGTTGGTCAAACATAGGTTGTGTTTACATATTGTACAGAGTGGGTGAAATGCAGGACCCTTGAGGAACAGCGTTGGGGAGTCAGGTATGGAGTTGGCAGCATTGGAGGCGGCAAAGACCCTAGGGGATCGCTCTCTAAGAAAGGATTTGACCCAGTTTGATGAAGTGGGAAGGGCAAATGTCACCCTTGCTTTTTTTTGGTTTTAGGTTTTGGATGATAGAGAGGATGTCCAAAGGATTGATGTGGGTGAAGTTACATGGGGGAGTGGTGAAAGGAGGGGTGTTCTTCAGGAAGGATGATGCCACTTATTTAGCAGAAAGCAGTGTTTTCCTAAGGATGGTCTTATTTCTCAGCATGGTGGTTTTGTTGGTCAGTGCTGCTTGGACAGAAGTACACCCTGTTCTGTACTAAGGGATGTTGGCAATGGGAGACTCTGGGGTTTCAAGTTCTTTGAAGATTTTAAAGAGTTCCTTAGTGTTGGAATTGTCTTCCTTGATTCTAGTGTTGTAGATACCGGATTTATTTGGATTTACTTGTTTCTGATAGCTGCTTTGTAGGTTTTAGTCACAGATGGGAATGCTAACTAGTGAGTGAATTAGAATACAACTATAATTATATGATCAGCATTATATGAAGTTAAATCGTTTTATGCAGGAATTGTAGAAGGAAGCAAGTGCAGAGGATCAATATAGGGATGCATAGTGAAGAAACAAGAACACTTGATTTATAGTGTTTGGTATTGGCCAGCACTCTGTACAGGTGTTTACTCATTTAATTGATTGTGTATTCACTTACCAACTCCACTGAGCACATATCAAATCAACTGAGAAGCAAATATGTAACTTAAAGATCCATCTTCTTGGGGAATCTCTGCACTATGTATTCATTTTATCAGTGACGCAGTATTTGTTCTCTTATGAATCGAATACTTGAATAATGGAGACTATCGATATAGAAACTCAAGAATGTTCAGTAGTAAAATGTACAAGTAGTGTTCAAAGTAAATGGAAACAGATCATCCTATGACTCCTGCGTTTAAGGCTAATGACAAATATGAAATTATAAAATAAGCTTAACTACATTAATATCAGAGTCACAATACAATAATTGTCTTTTGTTAAGCCACGTGTGTATAGTCTCTTGCTTCTAGTGGGAGATGCAGACGAGAACAGCTAGGTCACTATGTTTTGAGCTTCCATTTTGAACAGGTATGCTTTGAATGCTAAACACAAACTAGTAACTCTAAAAATAGATACAGATTTTAATTCAATTATTCACATTTTTTAAGTTCATACGTACCTATTTAAGCTGCAATAATAGTTCTCAAGTGGGATATATCTGGCTAATGGTATGTTAACAGAATAGGGGCCTCATCACGAGTTGGGCGGTAACGCCGATGCTATTAGCGCTGGTGCTAATAGCCCTACTGCCAAACCCCTCGGCGCTATTAGCACCAGATCACGGGTTTGGCAGAAGGGTTATTTCCCATTCCCCATTGGGCCCATTCGGGAATTCTTCATTCCCCATTGGGCCCAATGGGGAAAATTTGCGCTATTACCGTTGGCAATCTGCCAAAGCCATGATCTGGCGGACCCTTAAATGCGGCTATAATAATGCTACTGCTGCATTTAAGGGTTACCACCAGACTCGTGATGAGGCCCTTAGTCTAAAATACCGTCAACCAGGTCAATGCTTTTCCTCATGACCAAATATTGCGGTACATTGTCACTTTTTGCAGTATGCATGGAATCTGCACACACTAAGAGTTTTCAGTGCTATTGCAGTAGAATCATGCCATGCATGCATTATTGTTTATATACCACAATTAATAAAGCATCCGGAAGCACCTTATGAACAGTTTTTTTTTTTTTATGTTGAAATTAATTTTATACCCAATTTGATGTATGGACATTGATTGGGGATATCAGAGGCACACAACTCTGCTGTCCTGGGGATACATAAGTATAGAGCCCCCCAGCCCCAAGAATGTGCAAGAATGCGCATATCACTGCACACATTTTGATGACCATTGTGCACTTCATTTTCCATGTAAATGCTGAGATGAGGTAATGCGCATCTTCACTTTGCTGGAAATGCTTTGTAGATCCCACTAAGCTGTATGAACAACACATATTTTTACCTCCACAAAGTTATGATAATACTATTTTTGGGAAGCATCTAATTGCTCACTTATGTTCTAAGTTATACTCAGTACAATCCAGTGGTTGGGATATGCAGACGATTTGGCAATTCTGGACTTGACACCGGGTGGCCTACAAGCATCACTGAACAAATCAGCAGTCTATGCGGAGGAAAACTCCCTGGTAATAAATGTCTCAGAAACAGAAATAATGCATTTAGTTATTTATTTTATGTATTTAGTCATTTATATAGTACACATAACCCAGAGGCATCTATGCACTTTTAGTTTAAGAGATTGGTTACATTAGTTGCTTGTTGCATGAGGTTACAACCATATGCAGTTCTAAAGCCTTTATGAAAGGGCCATCTTTAATGCTTGGGGCATGGAGTTCCATAATTTGTTGGCAAACACTGGGAAGCTAGTGCTGCCTGCTTTATGACGCCTTAATCTCGTCGTATAGCGACTAGTCTGGCATAGGTGCATCTGGTGGGTGTATTGGACTGGGTTTTTGATATTTGGGTGACTAGGTATGCTGGGGTGTTGTTAGCGAAGCATTTATGTGTCAATGAAAGGATTTTGAATTTAATCCGATCTCATACCAGGAGCTAGTGGACGTTGTGTATGGTTGAGGAGATATGTTCGTGTTTGGGTATGTTGAGTGGTGCTCTAATTGCATTGTTTTGCACCACTTGTAATTTAATGATGTTTCGGGCATTAGAGCCTGCAAACAGGGAGTTGCAGTTATCGATCCTGAATAGGATAAGTGCTCTTGCCAGCGTGATGCAGTTGTCAGGAGATCAGAAAGGTCTGCTGGCTATGATTAGTTTGGAGGTGTAGGCTGCCGAGAAGATTATACCATTAACTTACCTTGTTAGGGTAAGTGCAGAGTCGATTTAGACACCTACAGTTTTTATCTCCTTGGCTATATTTATGATGTTGCCGTCAATGTAGAAGGATTTGTAGAGTTGGAATAGTTTGTTTAGTTTGGGTTGGCTACCAATGATGAGTAATTTAGTTTTCTCATTATTGTGAATTAACTCGTTTTGTGCCATCCATGCATGGATGCTGAGGTACATTTTGTTTAGTATGTTAGAGTCAATTTCAAATGCCCACGTGATGAGTAGGAGTATTTGGGTGCCGTCCGCATAATTTGTATACGTGACACCCAATTTGTCTAGACTGTCAAAAAGAGACCTGGTGAACACATTGTATAAAGCTGATGACACACAAGAGCCTTGTGGCACTCCACAGGAGACTGGGGCTGGGTCTGCTGCTGAGGAGGAGTAGAGGACTCTCATTGTGCAGTTAGAGGGGACAGATTCAATCCACTGTATGGCTTTAGGTGAGAATTGAGCAACTAGTGCCAGATGTTGGCATAGGATTTTGTGGTTGACCAAATCAAAAGCTGCGGATAAGTCAAGTAGAAGGAGATCCCTAAGTCCCCTTTGTTCTTGATTTGATCCATTTGGATTTTGAGGTCCAAAAGTGCAGTTTTCATCCCATGTCTAAGGCCTAATAGCTTATTAGATTCCAAAAAGGTTTTTATCTGTAAGTAGGCTACTCTGTCTAGTATTTTCAAGAGGAATGGAACCGTGGTGATAGGTCGATAGTTAGTAGTGATGTTAGGGTCCAGAACTATGTTTTTAAGCAGTAGGAGTACCCAAACTTCTATTAAATTGCCAGGCACTTTGCTGGGGCGAATGAGTTATTGATTAGGGTGGTAATGAAGGGTGCAAGCTCATTGACATAGTCCTTAATCAGGGTAACTGGGCAAATGTGCCCTTGTTATCTTGAGGGCTTCAGTCCTTTGATCATTTTGACGGTTTCCGTTGAGGACACCGGTGTGAATTAGAATTTATGTGCGACCTTCTGTGATGTTGTCAGAAGGTTTACTGTAGAGGTGTCATAGGTGAGTTTGGTTTTCTTAGCTTCAATTTTATTTTGAAGAGGGGTAATTTTGTTTGTTAGGGCATTTTGGATGTTAAAGCACCACGGCTTATCCTTGATACAGTGATCAGTGGTTGGGGCCGTGGATTCCAACTATCAAAGTATAGTGAAGAGTTCCCTAGAGCTTGATTGGGCATTCTCAATTCTCTGGTTGTATGAGTTCCCATTAGCTTTGATGGTTGCTTCCTTACATTCACTAGATAGGGCATAGAAGTGTGCCTTATTTTCATGTGAAAGAATTTTTTTCCAATTGTATTCGGCTGATCTTTTTGCAGAGTGCAGTGTTTTGAGGTTCACAGAGAACCAGGGGTTAGCGTGAGCTATGGGTTTTGTTTTCAGAATGCTTGATGGAGTTACTTTGTTGATGGCTTCTAGGACGGTTTGGTTATAGAAGTACTCCATAGATGTGGGATTAGAATTGGTGTATGCAGGGCTGGTTATTTGGTAATAGGAGGGGCAGCATATTTACACAGTTGATGTTCCGCTGGGTTCTTGATGGTGTTGTTGAGGTGAGTAGGCTAGGTTTGGCAGGTTGGGTAATTATTGCAATAGAAAAAAGAATGATTCAGTTTAAGGTCAGACCATTGGCAAGGGTTGTTTGCAACTATATTGGTGACACAGTTGATATCGGCAAGCCAATCCAAGGTTCGTCGTTTTTAGTGTGTTGGGCTAGAGATTAAGTGAGTGAAGCCTTGAGCTTCCATTGTGTTTGCGAGAAAGCATGCTTGGGTGGCCACAGGGTCGTTCAGACCTAGGTTAAAGTCACCCAGAATTACTATTTTGGATAGAGGCTTTGAGTTGGATGCTAGAAGGGAGGTAATATCATCTTTGAACGAAGATAATGGGCCTGGCAGTCTGTAGACAATGTGAAGGGTGAGAGTGCAGGTGGCCGTGAGTGAGATTTTGAGTGTGATTACTTCGCCAGATGGGAATATGTGGTCAGTAGATGTGCAAAGATTGATATATTTTTTCGCGATCAGAGCAACACCTCCCGCTTTAGAGATAGTTCTGTCTTTCATGTAAATGGTATACACTTCTGTGATGGCAAGGGATAGGTCAGGGCCCGAGGCTGAGTGGAACCACGTTTCAATGATTATGAGGATATCTAGGTTATTGTTCTTAATGAGTTCTGAGATCTAACATTGATCAGGGATCCTTTCAAATGTGTCATAGTGTTAAAATGCTCAGTGTCCTTTGTATAAACGTTTGATAATTTCAGTTCTTTGGACTTTTCTTTGTGGTGTGAAAGTTGGACCGCAAGGGTTTCAGCAGTCCTCGGGGCGCTACTATGTTTGAATGTATTTTGCTGACCCGGGGAGGCGAGTGCTTGATTACCACTGGAAGATGAATGGTTTCTTTTGGTGGCAGATACAGTAGGTGAAAAAACATTTTTAGTAGAGGATTGTGTGCGGGAGGCTAGGCATTTGTTTCTCAGGATGGTAGCGCATAGGATAGAGTGGGGATGGGTGTGAGGTATGTTTCTCAACTCAGGGTAGTCTAGGGTATTCCTGTCAGGGGTGTGCGGAGGATTGAAAGGGTGTAATTCTGGTAAGAAGTGAGTGGGAGGAATAGTGTGTGAGTTAGGGAGTGAAGTTGCCATTTACAGCGTCTGTAAGCTAGGGGTGGAATAGTATTTCTGTTTAGGCTTAATAGCGAATCTCTGATTGCTGCCTGAAGCTGTGTCAGGGTCATAAGAGGTTCCATATTATACATGCACTCAGTCTCTTCTGGTTTAGGGTGTGAGGGTGGGGCTAATCGCGTCTGAGGATCATCGATCTGGTTCTAGGGCAGGAAAGCTGTAGTTAAGGAGCTTATTACAGAAGCTCACAACCGAGTGTCCATGCGATGTGTGGGTGTTGGTAATTTTAGTAGCAGACTAGATTTCTGACATCAGCTATAACTATCCACTGAGATAAGCTATGCCGGTGGATGTCGATATTGGTCCAAAGTATGCTACGTCCTGGAGGGTGCAGATAGGGCAGTGGGCTCACTAATGCAGGAGTAAGAAAGTCACGGGTGACGCAGCTAGAATTTGTGGCCTATACTGAGTAAGGGTTCTAGGTAAAGGAAACAGGTGAATCATGAGGCCTTGTGGTTACCTATGAATGCAAGAAGGTTCAGGCAATTAAATATAGGAGCACAATGGTGCGAACAAGTAAGCAGTTGAATATACATACAGTACAGGGTGTGTGCTAATGTGACACACAGGTGTCAGGTTTTGTAGTCTACTAAGTTAGAGTAGATTGTGAAAGAGGAAAACCGCATTTCAATTTCAGTTTGCTAATGCACAGCCTGACGCGTACAGGGAGGTGCATAGGAACTTTCAGTTTGGGTGGGTTACAATATGAGACACAGCAGTAGCTGGATGCCGCACAACATAGACATATGGCTAGGACAGGAGCAGTATATGCTTTGGTAGATCACATTATAGAGTGCGTAGGGAGAAATGGTATTTGGAACAGGGAGAAGAAATAGAAAAGTGCAAACCCGGGAGGTTAATGAGAAGCCATTCGAGGTGGTTTCTTCCTATAAATACCTAGGAATGCCCTTGAACAGTATTTGAGTAGCATTGGCATTGACTTTTAGCCTCACTTCCTCAGAGTAGCACAACATACTTTGAGGAAGTGAGGCTAAAAGTCAATGCCACCGTAGTGGGAATCTGCTCCTTCGCTAAGAGGGGGTGCTATTTGATTGGTGCCCTGATTCAGCTGTACCAATCCAAATGAACATCCTTGGTGCTTTATGGTGCAGAAGTCTGGGCACCTCTAGTTTTGGTAGAGCTGGGTAAGTTGGAAAGGTGCCTTTTAAGAAGTCTACTGCGGCTCCCACGGCGTACCACGGTTGAAAAGATCCACCTGGAATTTAACATCATCCCCATGCAATCTAGGGTCATAATGTGTTGCTTATCAACACTGTGGAAACTAATCAATGCATCAGCAGACACTCTTCTGGCCCTGACGGCTGATGCCTATCCCTCTGGTGTACCCTTAATGGCACTTAGCAAAGTTCGCAAACTATGTATTCTAGTCAATAAGTGGCTAATATGGGATGCAGAGAACATAATAAACATGTCTTTCCTGCAATATAAAAAAACAAGACCCTACTAGCTCGGCATGACTATGAACAATCCATAGTAAACCTTCACATCAAAAAATCTGCCAAAGAATTTGTGACGTATATGTCTTCTAGATGGGAAATGCTCACTTATGTGGAGCAATTCGTTGGCAACTACCTAATATGGGACTATATGCAATAGAAATTTAACAAGGCTAAATATGGAGAAATGTTTGATGCCTGGCATCGGCCGGCTGAAGCTAGTAGATATTGTCGCGTATGTAGGACAAGTGCACACTGAATCGGTCTGACATTTTCTCTAAGTCTATAGCGACTATAGCTCTCTGATCTAAGGGGAGGGTGCGATGCGTGCTGCTGGGATAGCTAGTGACCTATCAGAAAACACACTGTGGTGTTAATTTATGAGTGGTAATAACCACGCCTGTATAATATATTTAACTCTGTTGTGGAGAGCTGAAAAGAAGATTTTTAAAATATTAATGTGACTGTTAATTTAGCTTGCTGTTGAACTGCATTTGTAACGTTGTTGTGAAAAGTTGAATAAACTGTATCACAAAAATAAAGAAAACAATATTAACTACAAGTGATATTTTTATTTTAAAAACTTTGCAACATTGCAGATTGTTCATGATACCAGCCCATAGTGTGACGGATGGTAAAATTGGACAGCATTTTCTCCCTATTGTTAAAGCAAAGCCAATATTGATCTACATAGTCAGGTTAAATAAAAACATTGGCATGTACAGATGTTTTCCTTAACAAATTCAGAGTTGCCTGTACACAGATCAGACAAAATATTCTCATTATCAAGTGATCAGAAGAATCCTAGATTGGAAATTCACGTTATGACATCAAACCTCATTCATCACCAGCATTCACCTAAATCGTGTTAAAATAGAGGAATGCATATTCATTATCTATTGCTAGTCTGCTTAACCTTGCTCTCGGTTGAGAACTTCCCAGATTTTTCAATCCCTTGAATCCCGTGATGTTTTCTCATAAGCAAGATGTGTAATCTAGAAATTACACCTTACTCTGTGTGGCCAGAGAGAGAGCTGCACCTCACTGATGATGGCAAATGAGGCAGAAACACGGTCATGTAATTACTATTGGAATTGTAGCTTTGAGATTTGCCTGGCATTTTGGGCTCACCCACCAGAATAGGTTGGATAAGATTCATATGCAGATGAATTGTCTCCTGTGGCATGGCGTGCAGAGCTACTACCATATGGGTCCTCCTGGCACGGTTCCACTCTGCAGAGCAAGCACGTTTCATAGGTGCCCCTTCTTGGTAGAGGTGTTCTCGCATTGTTGATATTGTATTTAGGCCAGCAGACATGACATTTGAAAAAGCCACAGTTCCATTTGGGGGCATCTAGGTGCTGCTCTACCAGTGTTTCACTGTTTGATGCAAAGATTTAGTGGCTCCCTCTGACTTCAAAGGGAAATCATTTAATAGCCTCACTTTGAGATTGATGTAACGATCTAATGGCTCCCTTTCACTTCTAAGGGAAATCCTTTTATAGCCTGTCTTTGAAATTGAAGTAAATATCTAGTGGCTCCCTCTGACTTCAAAGGGAAATTATTTAATAACCTCATTTTCAGATCAATGAAAAGATCTAGTGGCTCCCTCTGACTTCCAAGGAACAATATTTAACAGCTTCACTTTGAGATCGATGTAAAGATCTAGTGGCTCCCTCTGACTTCAAAGGTAAATTATTTAATACCCTCACTTTGAGATCGATGTAAAGATCTAGTGGCTCCCTCTGACTTCAAAGGTAAATTATTTAATACCCTCACTTTGAGATCGATGTAAAGATCTAGTGGCTCCCTCTGACTTCAAAGGTAAATTATTTAATACCCTCACTTTGAGATGGATGTAAAGATCTAGTGGCTCCCTCTGACTTCAAAGGTAAATCCTTTAATAGCCTGACTTTGAGATCGATGTGAAGATCTAGTGGCTCCCTCTGACTTCAAAGGGAAATCCTTTAATACCCTCACTTTGAGATGGATGTAAAGATCTAGTGGCACCCTCTGACTTCAAAGGGAAATCCTTTAATAGCCTCACTTTGAGATCGATGTGAAGATCTAGGGGCTCCCTCTGACTTCAAAGGAAAATTATTTAATAGCCTAACTTTGAGATTGATGTAAAGATCTAGTGGCTCCCTCTGACTTCAAAGGTAAATTATTGAATACCCTCACTTTGAGATGGATGTAAAGATCTAGTGGCACCCTCTGACTTCAAAGGTAAATTATTGAATACCCTCACTTTGAGATGGATGTAAAGATCTAGTGGCACCCTCTGACTTCAAAGGGAAATCCTTTAATAGCCTCACTTTGAGATCGATGTGAAGATCTAGTGGCTCCCTCTGACTTCAAAGGGAAATCCTTTAATAGCCTCACTTTGAGAAGGAATCACGACTTTTGGGGGGCATTGAACAAAAAAAGGCCTACACTGAACATACTGAAACTGTGTAGCCGCTGCACCAAAAAGGTATCTGGATTCAGAACTGTACAATATATGCGTTTGTTCTAGGTGGTTTTCGGGAACATATTTTTGGAATTATTTGTTTTTATTCATTACATTTCAGTAGGTTGTCTGGCTGCCAAAACATTGGTATTTACCGACATGAGGAGGCCTTAGAATACTTTTCAATGGGTGCTTACGAGATGAGGATCAATAGTAATAGTTATCACACATGCTTTCTTCAAGAACACAATTTATTTTTTTATTTACTGGTAGCATACCCTTTTTCCCACATATGTAACTATGTAACCCAATAATACTTCCTCCCTATTTAGACTCCATTTTCTGAATGAGAACCACCTGACTTTTGCTAAGCAATGGAGATCCAACTTTTTAGACACTTCCATCAAAAATATGTTAACAAACTGACTCCAACCTCCCTCCTTCTGCAAACCTGAGCGGCCCCACTGTGCCCTTCAGGGTCTACACCGAAAAAGCATTGAGCTGGGTCTTTGGTTTATAATAATCCACCAAGCATAATATCATTATCTTAAAAAATACACGTCATGTCCAAAAAAGATATAGACATAACTTACACGGTGCCTTCTTGTAGGTCTTTCGATCACGACAATGATACATTGTTTAATCCGTGACACGTGACCTATGGCATTATCCATGTACAATTTGAAACTACAAATACATCTTATTGCCAAACCTTGATGTGATGTTTTTCTTGTTCATATCAAAACACGCTTCCACAAGGTCATGGGAACGCATAGTGATCAATTCTAAATCGTGTCTAACCTCGAGTAAAAGTTGCTCGAATTCATGCCGATGGCAAGACAACACTGTTCTTGTTGGACTCAAGGAAAAACACATGCAGCCCATTGGTCCAATGCACATAGAAATCACATAAATGGCATCCTCCCTTAGAAACCATGGTAAGCTGCTTAGTGCCATGCATGATCCGGGGCAAGTAATAGAACATTAGGCCAAATATCAGTGCCTCTGAAAAACTCATTGGGAGAGGTACATTCTGCATCCTGGTTCCAAGCGGCCAATTCAAAGGCCTAGAAGGTCCACCAGAAACACCTTCCAGAATGGAACGCTCTTCTTTTCAAAGCACTCTGTGATACCATCCATGTCTCTTCAGACGATGTTTCAAGCATCCTTCTGAATGATCATTTCTGTAATGCAACCTCATGAAATGAGGCTGCATTTCACGATGACGACCTCCTAGAGCATTTTTGGGATTTTATTTTTTCATGTTGAGAATGCAAGTTAACCATTAGCAAGTAATGGAATGGAAAAAAAAATAGATGTAGAATAAGTAGAGCCGCGTGCTTCTTTATAGATGATATTTTTGCCCTTTGTATTCTTACGGTGTGTGTCTCGCTCAATTGAAATGCAAGTGCCAATGAAACGCCTACCATAATGCATTCATTCTCCCTACACCAAATGAGTTTACAACAAGATGTAAATGACTTGCATATATCTGCGCCTTTGGTTTTATTGTTTTGCTTTAATTTATTCACTACATCCTTCTTAATGAAAGTAATGACTCTTGCACTCGTTTGCATGTTCATATAGTGATATTACATCAAATCATACTCGGAATGCTCGCAGTGGATGTCCTGGCATCTCGGAACTGTCATGATTTCTGATCTATGCCTTTAATCTTCTTGCCTAGGGGTTTACTCATTTTTATTCCATTTCCACGTTGCCTGGCACGCGTGCGAGAACACGAATAACCTATAAAACCATTACAATCGATATAAAACTTGCTAATTATATAATGCATGTTCACAGAAGATGTCTTTAAGTGTTTGAAATATCGTGATAACTGATATATATATATATATATATATATATATATATATATATATATATATATATATATATATATATATATATATATATATATATATACACGGATATATTACTTGAATTGTTTCCCTGCCCGAGCATCTCCCCCCACTCCCCGCACTCACCCCTGTGCCCCTTCTAAAACCAAACCACAGACACATTTTGCTATCCCTGGGCTTCATTTTTCTCGGGTCCTCTGTCTGAGATGGTAAGATTTTCCATGCTTTTCTCTGCACTTTGTAATGTGATTCTGAGTTGGTGTGGAGGAATGAAAGGACTGTGGTGAGAGGCAGACCTCTACCTCTACGTGGTGTCACAGAGATCAACATATGAATATGAAATACCAAGTTGCCTAATTGATTTGGATTATATATATATATATATATATATATATATATATATATATATATATATATATATATATTTATATAAAATCTTTTTTGTCTTTACTAAAAATGCATGTTCCCGTTGCTTACAACACATACACATCATGTATAACCTTTAAAAACGTAACCTGTGTAATAAAACATGTATGTCCTGATTACGAGTTCGGTGATAACTGGAAAAGAAAAAGTGGAGGTGAAGGAATTACCACCTCTTCGATGGTTCTGCCAAATACTAGGCCCCTAATTTTGTGAGATAATTAGTACCAGAGGAATTACTGTCCAAAACTGTCATCCACACCTCCAGCACAAATGACCCTTGTGAAATTAGTGGCAAAAAACAAGCAGTACTTGTCTACTGCATTACAAGTTGAAATACTGCCAAAGTACTGAAGTAAAACGGGCAGCATTATCTCCAAAAATCTATTGCTCTTCACCACTATTAAGGAGTAAAATGCAAAGGTATACATGTGCAGAAAATTACGGGACAGGTGCAGCCAAGCAAAAATGAACTACCTGCTGAGTGCCTACTGTTATATTTTAAGTTGCTTCTTATCCAGGCATGGTTGAGGGCTTAACATGTTGTGGGAGAACATGGAATTAGAATGCGAGGATGGACGGTGGAGATGGAGTGAGAGAAGGGGAAACCTGAAGAAGGACGCTGCAGCCTTGGGATTTGAACATAAATAATGTATACTCTTCCGAATCTTGTCCAACAAGTTAAGATTTAGTATGTACCACAGCTTGAATAACCTGTACCTGTATGGTGCTTATGATCAAAGGAAACCACGTGACATCGAACACACCTTCCAACCCTGGCATGCATTTTCATTGAAGCAGCCATTTCTTGGACTGTGCATGCATCATGCCAGATAGGACTACAGGTTCCACGATGCGTTGTGTGTGAACTGTGAAACAGTCTATACTCCCACCCTGGACATTGTGTTAAATGGTTCAATGCAACAGTGCCCATCCAGGGCTGAAGCCACCCAATCTCTCACCGCAGCCAGTGAATCGGTCACACCCTGAAGCGCTTCTGATTTCATGTACAATCCATGTACCACAGGAAAGTAGGGCCCAATTGGCACAGACTAACTAGGAACGGTCAGCAATTTCACTGAGAGTATCGGGATGATGCTACTGGAATGATGCCATGGAACACCTGGATGAAGAGCTATGATATGAAGGGGGATGGTCTGTACATGTAGGCCATTCTTCATACAAAATCAAATTCAGCACAAGTGTGAAAGTGTGACAACACACATATGTACTTGATGTAAGGCAACTAGCACTGCACTGCAAAGTTGGTTACACGAGTATGTCATCAACAAACAATCCCTTCAGGATTCGTTTCTTTGAGTGCTGATGACTCTGGCTATCTGCAGTTGCTGTGGCTAATGACATCCATCAGGAACCCCAGGATGCTATAGGACTTTAGAACTGATGAAGTCAAAGTTCAGTTGCCTGGACTATACTGGGGCTTTCAGGTAAGTCAGAGAAAGTGGGTAAGATTGACATTGGGTATGCAATAAAACTCATGTAAAATTGCCTGTAACCAATGTAACCAACTTCTGTAACCTTTTACATAAGCAAGTACATTATGCAATGTCTGTAACCTTTTACGTGTGCAAGTACTCACTGTAACCATCCTCTTAAGCTAAAAGTGCCTGGATGTCTCCGGGTTATGTGTGGTATACAAATGACAAAATAAATAAATAAATCCTCCAAACATGCACATTCAGCAAAGCATCCGCATGCCCCAGAAGTGGAAATTGTACAACCGGATGCATCGATGCGTCATCAGGCAGAACATATTGACAAATATTTCTGAGCAAATAGGTATGCACCTTTCACTGTTGAACCTAACTAGAATCGCATCCACGAGGCCACCAACACGAGTACTATATACTTTTCTCTTGATGCTAACATCTTTTATTTACTCAAACATGCACTTGCCTTCCCATCACTTTCATCCCCAACACTTAGGTGCGCCCACAACCACAATACCAAACCCATATTTTCCCTCCTCCCTCAACTCCTACAGCCATTTACATCTACATCCCCTGACTCAATGTAATGTAATCTAATGTAGTGTAATATGGCATTTGTATAGCACCGATTAGCCATTGGAATGCCTCAAAACGCTGTAGGTGAATGCCCATTGGAGCACTTAAGATCATTCTGGGGGATTCTGAATGCTTCTGTGCATTAGCCAGTACAAAGGTAGCTAGGGGTGGCTAAGTCCCTGCTGGCGAACCAAGTAGAGCTGGCTTGGGGTTGGGTGCTGTGAAGGCTGTCAGGAGAGTATGCGAGTCAGGAGGCTGTGTGTCCAGCTAGACTGACATTTTATAATAGGACTTAGCTGCATTCTAGTGGCAGATGTTTTGTGTGATATGAGATCAAGTAGGAGGTGATTTCAGATGTTTGCACAGTCAAGGGGCAGGTAGGAACTGGCAGGTCTTGAGTGATTTACGGATGGCAAGGTGATCCTCTATGCACAGGATGCTAGGAGGGATAGAGTTCCATATTGTAGGTGCTTGGATGCAGAAGGAGAATCCCACTATTCTGGTTGATTTAGCAGAAGGGATGACCAAGAGGGAAGCTGTCCCTGATCTCAGGTTTCTGTTGGGTATATAAGGGTTGAGCTTTTGTTGTAGATAGTCTGGGTCTGTGTGGTGCAAAGCATGTTGGGTGTTGCACATATCCTTGAAGGTGGACCATCGCCCAACAGGGTGCGAATGCATGACATGGAGGGCTAGTGTGATGTGCTCTCTGGGGCCTAGAACCTGTATTCAGTGTTCATTGCCATTTTATGAGTTGAGATGCAGGGGCACCCAGATAAAGGGAGTCGGCATATTCTAGGTGAGAGAAGACGATGGTAGTGATTGCGGCAACTCTGTGAAAGTAGGTGAGGTATGGGAAGATGTGTCAGAGAATATGTAGGTGTAGTTAGCATGATTCTGACACAGATTTGATGTGATGTGATAGTGTCAGATCTGAATCCATGGTGCATCCATGGTTCCTTGCTGTGTTGGAGGGGCGTGAGATGAGCAAGCGAGAATGGCCAAGGGGTGAGTTGGGGGAATAGGGCGGTCAACAGATCAGATGTTCCTGCATTGAGAATCAGGTGGTTAGCCGTCATCTAGTGGTCGATTTCTGTGAGACATGAGGCAAGGTCAGGGGAGGGTTTGGAAGTGTCCATGGGATCCTGGAGATTATTTGGGTGCCATCTGCATAGTTGTAGCAAGACAGGCTGTGTGAATGGACAAGAGTGGGGAGGCGTCTCAGGTAGACGTTGAAGAGCTGGAGTGATAGAGAGGTGCCCTGTAGTACTTCATTGGTACCGGGACATGGAGAAGAGGCGAGGGGTGGCATGTGTGTAATTTGAGATCTGTTGGAGAGGAAGGAGGATGTCCACTTCAATGCTGTGTCCCTGATGATGAGTGAGTGGAGTATGTCCATGAAGGTGCAGTGGTCAATGGTGTCAAAGGCTGCTGAGAGGTCGAGATTTCCAATTTCCATCCATAGTTTTATGGGTGCTTACCATTTCCAAGCATAGCTGTAGGGGACCACAACAGTACTCACCTGTAGACAAATCTCTCATGACAGTTATTGATATGAAGCTTGAGTCCTACAAGAAAATGCAGGAGTTTGAGTGTGGTAACTCTCACCAAAGGTTCATTTGGTGCAGTCATGGCCTCTGCAAACTCATGCTTCCCTCTATGCAACATGAGTATCAATAGCAGCAGCAACACCAATCTGCCTATTCTGCCTCTCCATGGCGTTAGACACCTGCCTTAAGCCCCTTGTACAGAATCTCTCATTGTGTGGAAATGGCCCAGTTGTTCCTTAGAAAATCTTTCCAGGCACTCCTGGCACTTCTCAATCACTATGGGCCTTTCCTGAATGGCATCCAGGGTTTGCTTTGATTCTGAGGATGGTTGGTCACAGGGGTAACCCATTCCCAATGCACTGCCATCATTATCAGTCATGTTGTCAGTGTACTACAGTGCATGGCCAATAGATAAAGGTGAGGGAGGGGTAGAGGGCAAAGTGCAGGAATTCAGTGGGGGAATGTTCAGACTTAGATCAAATGGATGGAGTTCATACAATAAAGATGGTAACAGGTACAGGCAGAGAAGAGAATGAGGTGGCAATGGCCTCAATAGTGGTCACAGATGATTTCTCGTGACTAGCAGTGGTGGTGGTTTTAATGGTAGTGGGTACAGCTGCTTCCACATGACTAGCAGCAGAGGTGATGGTGCTGATAGTAAGGGGATCCGCCATGTCTTTGATGCATGAGGTGGGGATGGTTCCAGAATATCCATGGGCTCTGTGGATATGGATGTGGTGGCCACAGGCAAGGAAGTGGACGATTTGGACTTGCTTGTTCTTTTTCTAACTCCTAGTGGAACTGCTCCATGCATCCTTGGAAAAATTGGCCAGTGGTCGAGGTAGCAGTTGCTGATGTGGAGGACATGCTGATACCTTCATCCCCTCCTTGGATGAATTGCATGATTGTATGGAGAGATTGTCACATTCGTCTTAAGGGTATGATTGGAATTAACGGTCACAATCATTGTGCATTGTGATGGGTGTTGCCATTACACA
Source organism: Ambystoma mexicanum (assembly GCF_040938575.1). Lineage (NCBI taxonomy): Eukaryota > Metazoa > Chordata > Amphibia > Caudata > Ambystomatidae > Ambystoma > Ambystoma mexicanum. The sequence continues at coordinate 1,251,451,129 of NC_090924.1, forward strand.
TGGGACATCTGCGAATTGCATCCAGGACTATATGCAACGAATGATTTCTGTTTACCTGTTTTGGACTACTGTGGCTTTGAATGTATTGGGCGTCATTCCGACTTTGGAGGTAACCACGACGCTATTTGCGGCATTGCTGCCTCCAAAATCGTTCCGACTCCGCCCAAGTGAATGGAGTAATTACCGGTCCATTCCAAGGTTGGAGGGACCAGTAATTCCCCATTCACCAGGGCCCTTCCCCATTCCCATTTGAGCCCCCATAGGGCTCAATGAGAATGGGGAAGGCGCTAATAACGGCACCGTAAATTACGGTACCGTTATTAGCACTAAAGTCACTTTGCGGGTCCCGTCCTTAACGCCTGCTAAAAGCAGGCATTAAGGAAGGACCCGTAAAGGGAACTCGTAGTAGGGCGGTAAGGGTTTAATGGCACCGGTCTTGTTACCGGTGACCGTTAACCCTTACTGCGCTACTCAGAATGAGGCCCATTATGTTTAGAGACAAGTGGCGTATAGGCATTTGTGCTCACTCAGATTTCTGCAAATGTGCATTCATGCATTCCACCTAATGTTGGAGGTAAAGGTGATGTTCTGGTGTGTGAGGTGTGGTGGTACTCATCAGGTTGTGTCCCTCGTCTGATGGGTGATCCATTTCACACATCCCTTTTTGCTTGTGTGTATTGATAGATGTATTCTGTACATCTGATATGAATGTTGTTGTATGATGGATACTTAAATCTGGTGTGCATAGGTTGTCAGGCAAACATTATTTCTAAACTGCCACTCACAGTTCATGGTTTAGGCCTGCATATGTGTGAGGCTGCCATGCTATGGTGGTAGGTAATACCAAGGACCTACTCCTAGCTGGCACTACAAGGAAATGATTCTCCATGTCAATCACAGTCATGCATGATATCTTTTTCTGTATGTACTCTTCTCTGGGTGTGACCTTCCTTTGACTCTGATAGCTGGACAACTTCATTTGTTGTCTACATTGTGCATGTGTGCTTCCTGTTACTGGGTCTACAGGATGGTATGCAGCAAATTGCTCTCAATAGCAAGGGTGTTCTAACAATTATGATACCCATCCCCGGCACACCTATATGCATGATAACAGCCAACAATTTGAAATACAATGTCAGTATTGTATCTTGTGGTCCAATAAATTGAACAACAAAATAATTTTCACACGCAGACTTAGGGTGTCATTCCGAGTATGGAGGTAGCCATTTCGCTATTTGCGGCATGGCTACCCTCATACCGGATTTCGGGTCCGGGTTCCCTGAATGGGAAAATACTGGCCATTCCTTTTCACCTGAATGTGAACTAAGGTTACACAAGTTTTGAACAAAGGCAATGTTAAAAAATATTTACCTTGTAATATCAGAAATAAACAATGGCTACTTATCAAGACTCTGGCAATAGATGAAAGCCTCACTATCAAGCCAGATGATAAAGGGGGCCTCATAGTTGTAATGGATTCCGCTTTTTATCATCAGAGCTGTACCTACATATTTGAAGACAAATCCACATGCATCAAATTTGATGGGGATCAACTTAAGACCTACATGAATTAATTCAGAAATCTCTAGTGAAGGCATTGAAGAATGAATGGATTTGTTCCAAAACACACTCATTTCTTAGCAACCGATCTCCGATTACTCCAGTCTTCTACGGGTGACCCAAAACTATTCACAAACACCTTATCACTTCTTCACTTAAACCTATAGTTGCAAGAACTGAGAGCTTTTTTGATCCACTAGCGACACTAAACACTTCATGAATGCTTTGCATGACTTATCGAATCCAAAAGACACCTGGATCCTCTCCACCTTAGATGTGAGTAGTCTTTATACTTCAATTTCACAAAATGAAGGCATCTAGGAAGTGGAGTGGTTATTAATACATTCTGATTTGGTAAGGGCCTGCAGAATTTTCATAATACAATTACCACAACTCATACTATTCAATAACTACTTTAGCTATAAAGAAACCTTCTATGCTCAAGCATCAGGTATTTCAATTGGGTCCGCTATGGCCCCCTCATATGCTAACGCATTCATGTACCTTTTTAAAAGGAAGCATGTCCTAGACAACACTAACTGTTCAGACATTTTATTTTGGCAGTGCTACATTGGGAATATTTTTGGAGTCTCGGGGGCACTAAGACAGAAATGGCTGAGTTCTTACTATTCCTCAACCAGGTACAACCGAGAAATAAATTCACCATGGAAGTTGGTAGCCCCAAAATACACTTTCTAGATGTACAGGTTCAGATCATCAGCGATCAAATATTCACGCAATTCTACCAAGAAGGGCACCTCTCCCTGTCTTTTGTGTATTAATTGTAATAATGTGATTAAGAGCAGCACAATTTCACATTCTCACACTGAAGAAACAATAGCACTGAAAATGTATGTCACCTGCACCACAACTGGGGTACTTTATTGCATTAAATGCCCCTGCAGACTTCTATACATTATGCAAACTTCACGAACCGACAGGGAATGCTGTTTGCAACATAAATCCAACATTTGCACCAATAACAGCATGTTAGGCAGAATTATATGCAGTACCCTTTGGGAACAACACACACAATCAAGACTACAAATGACAGTACAAATTCACCTTTGGTACAAGCCTGTACTACTCAGTACAGTGGTAGCGATGGCTGAGCAGCCAGACGTATCTCAAGAGCAAGTGAGCAGTATCAATAGTTACACAAAGGACAGCAATTACTATGATTCAAACAAACACTGACTCAAGGTTTCTGAGTAAAAGAATATACATTTATTTACACATCAGTTGTATAACATCTCACTAAAGTAAAGCAGTTGAAAAATCACACTCTTAATACACCACACCACTCCCAATAGATTCTTGACAGGTTAAGCTAAAAAATGAAGTGTGAGCAAAATGGCACTCCATTAATTTAAAAAGGGAGGGAAAAAAAAAGTTAGACACAAATTGAGCACACCAACAGAGTAAGCAGGGCTATCTAGAAAGAGGAACTACAGTGGTGGAATCAAATCAAAAAGGCTTAGGGCCGAAGTCAATAGGACAAAAGTATTTTGCTCAAGATCACACAGTTCAGGGTAGTTTGCAGTTAAGTCTTTGCCAAGAGTTCCGGATGAAGTTGGTCGGCAAAAAAGTTAGTTTAAAGATTAGAGAAGGACAAGCCCTCGTATTGGCGAAAGGTTTCACACACCTTCACCGCGGCTGAACGAAACGAACAACCGGATTTGCACAGTACCTTTAAACGGAGAAGAAGCTGTAGCTGAGGCGGATGTTCCTGGCAGTTCCTGCAGGCTCACGGTTCCTAAAGCGACTGTCGAACTGAAATGAAGTAGGAAGACTGGAGGGTCCTGCACTGCCCAGGCAAATAAAAGGTGCGCTCCTTAAAACCGAAGCAGGGTCCGACCGTCCAGGCTATCCGGTTCACTGTAGCTCTGTACAGCAAATTCGACCAGAGGAGGGAGTCCTGGCTTGCAGTTTGGGGAAGAAGATTCCTGGTAGATCTTCTCTGTCATTGGAGTCTGAAGATTCAAACCTGCAGCATGGCTTCACCAGGTGGTTCAATAATTTTAGGGGTCCTCTTCTGTCAGCTTCTCGTCGGTTCTTTCGTTCCAGTGGCTACTCTGCCTTTCCAGACCCAGAGACCTGTGTTTTATGCAGTGTTCCCCATTTCACACAGCCTGGTTGTCAATCACACAACAGGGTGGCTGTCCTGGCGGGACAGGCACCTAGCCAATCAAACAGGAGTGCGACTTGGGTTACCAAGGGAACCCGTGGCAGGGGTCCTAAAACCCCTCCCTCACATGCTGCCTACCCAGACTTTCAGGCACCTAAGGAGGGCTTCTGCATAGAAGCCCGCTAAAAGACGGTGAACAAAGGAACCAAACCTGGTTTGGCGCACGGAGTAAAACACGAGAAAGACATTTTCAAAAAGAAATGGCGAATAAACCCAGCCGGAACCATATAAAAATGTATATGGTCTAGCGGGTTTAAGTTTGAGGCTACCAAGATAGCCTAAAACAATCTCAAGGTTATTTAAGAAAACCGCGGTAGGAAAAATAGGGCAGATACCACTGCCACCAGCCAAGTCTTGATGAAAAGGGAGCGAAACAACGCTCCAAGAGAAAAAGATAAAAAGCAATACGTTTTAACCCTTTTCAGTACTCTACATAAGATAGTTTGTACTGGGTCTATGATTTTTAAAGAGACTAAGAAAGTCAATAGCAATTTTACATGTTCTGGGAGACAGTTGTCAGTCCCAGAAAATGGAGTCTGAGTTTGGAAGTCTAAAAAGACAACTCTGTGTCACTGCACTGAAGGTGCTGTGTAACACAACGTAAAAAGATGATGCCTGTGGAGTAGGTGAGGCTCCACAGTCTATGAACACAAAAATGTTAAACACACATAGCAACACACATGTAACAGTGGGACAAAAGGCTCGCACTCTTACCAGGTGAAAAAAATAAATCCTAGAAATCCAGCAAAGCTGTTGAGGGACTCAGTAGATAAGGGAACTTAGCCATTCTGGAGAATTCTCCCTAACACAGCAAATCACTTGTTTCGAGACATTTTAAAACCCAACATCATAACATGTCTCAATTGAGATTACTTGAAATGGTGAAAAAACAACATAAGGCTGCGGACTTCACCAAGTGACTATTGCAAAGAGAAATGTACTGGATAGAGTGTCTCAATATACTTTTTCTAAAATGACTCAATGAGGAGTTTAGTTTACAATGATTTCTGTATACCTGTGATCAATGTTGGCATGTTTGAATGTGTGCTAGGTTGATGCTTTATTGTTAAGTTCCCATGATGAATATTTGAACATTAATGATTGCATGAGTCATTCATTAGAAGGCAAGAATGTTATCCCTACCTTGACAGTGGGTTGGCATATCCTTTTACTTTCATATGATTACTGTTTCAGTTGATTCTTATTTTAAAAATATATATTTTTTATAAAAAATACACTTCTTTTCAGTGTGTTTGATAATTGCCAGGTTTTACGCAGTCATATGCCCTGATGGTTGGAATATGTTTATACAATATTAATGTCTTGGATCAACATGAATTATGTTAAGATCTCACTGTTATGTTACCCTGTTCAATAGGAACACATGTATGTTTCTGCAAATATGTGTATCATATTAGGTTGAATTGAGTATATTTGTAATATCAGCCCTCCTCTCACATACTTGTCCGTAATCACGTGATTATAGATGTATCACTCCTCGTCACTCTATTGCACCCTTGTGTGTTGCACTTTACTCACTAAGGCTGTTTTGACCCTCCCTCAGTTATCTTATGTAGGCTATTTACAGTAAGCACATGGCTGCTCGTTTAGTACGAGCTTATTGTGCTTGTTTAGCTGTCCATCCTCTATTTAATCAATTTACTGCTCAGTCACATGATCTTCGTGATCTATTGGAAACAGTTCATTTTCTATTTTCGTTAACCGGGTTGCGTTTAGCTTTCATTTAGCCTGAGACTTCAGGCTTGTTTTTGAACCAACATCTCGTTGTGGCAGTGCGCCATTTACCGACTGGCATTATTACAGAAGCTCTGCACCTCTGTTTGAGGTGAGTCTTCATGAAAAACACTGTCAGGGTCGCTTCAACATTCGGTTTAGCTCCTATGACTAGAACAGCTGCCTTTCACTTTACATTGCAGTGCTTTACTACCGTTGTGAGGCATCACTAATCTGCTGTCCGTAACCTGTTCATTAGATTCACTTAGAGGGACGGTGATCCCTTATCGTGTACTATTTACGCCCTCTGTGATGTAAGTAGGATATGTTTCCCTTGCAAGCTCAAATTAGTGGGTCTGAGCCTAGTGTATGCATATTCCACTGATGGAACATATTTATTTTAGGAGACTCACAGTGGATTGGAACAGTTGCTTGACTCATCTAACTGGAATAAGTATATGTTTATTGACTCACATTGGAAAGATCATTATATTAGTTTTGTCACGTGCGATCACAGTGTTTTTCTGGACACAAATTCATAGTTAACCTTGGTTTTCTCATTGGGGACTCCTCTATTCTCCTGCACATTATGGAGAGCAGGTCGTAAAATAGTCTTTGATTTTAGATTTTTAATCATGGATGTTATGTGATATTATATATTATCAACTAAGAGAAATGATGTACGATAGGCTGTTTCAAAAGCTTTTTATTTGTATTTACAGCTGCATTTCTTCTCGTGAAGAAGGGGTTGTCACCCCGAAACACATTTCATTACATAAATAATTCACTGATGAGCATCTATAAATCTGCATGTGGAGGTTTTTTTGTTGTTTAAATTGTTTGACCACAAGATATAATACTGACATTGTATTTCAGATTGGCTGTTAACACAGCATATAAGTGTGCAGGGGACGGGAGCACTTTTTATTTGCATTTTTTTTTAAAGCGCTCACACAGCCTGTGGGCATCGAGGCGCTGTTCCAGGCATATGTCTCTTAGTTGCGTATTTATAGCGCGCTTAATACACAGAGGTTTCTAAGCGCGGACCCGGGGATCGAACCTGTGTTGCTTCGAGCACGTTTGCGCTGAGCTATCCTCCTGGGACTAATTGTGTCCTAATTGTTTGGACAACATTGCTATTGTATTCATTTGCAACCTCATGTCAGCATTGTTTGTACTTTACCTGCACCTAATTTGTTGACCGCTATTCTTTGAACATTATCTTACATTTCTAAGAGGAGGTGTGAATTCTTCACACTCTTTTTCTTGCTACCTTTTTCATGAAGCATATTGCTCCCCATCTCACATGGCTTAAGGTATTGCCAAATGTAAATTCATCTACTCACAGTATTATTGTCTTCTTGGCAGTCAGGTTTAACCTTGGCAGCTCCAACTATCTCCGAGCTAGTACAGGGGAGGATGGTGCATATGGCTTCCTCCCATTGGGCCAGCCTCGGGTCCTAGACTGTGCCTCCAACTGTGTCTCCTGTCACCTTGCATTGGGGTGGCAGGAGTGAGCAGACCTTGACCTTCAGATCATTCCAACACTTTTTATTTCCTAAGCAAGTTGGGCAATGTCTCAACTCGCACCACCTTATCTTACACATCATGTCAATTGGCTGCCTTTCTCAGGTGTGACTTATTGTTTTGTAGGCTGAAAAGCTCATCAACATAGGCCATAAATGCACCTCTTATGAAAGCGCTGCCTCATAGTTTTTGGTTTCCTGTTCTCCATTTCTAGCTTTTTGATTCTTTCACTGACAGTATGTATACCTCCTCCTATCTTTGATGACACCAGATAATTAGTGGTTTGCAATGTATTCGATGTTCAAAAGTGGCCACTGCTCAGTTTCCCATTTTGTGTTTGATTGTGTTCCTGCCTAGCACTAATTTGGTATATTTTTGGTGGAATTACCATTTGATAGGTCCTCTAGTTTCAGATAGTAGTAATTGTACATCCTTCAGAAATTGTAGTATGTATAGCTCAGAGATTTTTCTTGCAGTATGACCTCCAGGTGGGATCATCATTACTTCCAGGTTGTTATACAAATGAATTGTACCTCGAGGCTGTGGTGTAAACATCTCTCACACTTTAAGTGGTCCACAGGGAATCTAAAAGGTGCACATAATCACACAGCAAAAGAGCCCGAAAATGTGCTATCAACCCAGTTATCCAAGACACACAAGTACAAATATGTCAGGTTTTCTGGCCACTACCATCAAACTACAGACCATCTTATGAAAGTCCATATTTGTACCTGTGTAATTTATTTGTGTTCCGGGGATTGTGGGGGAGGCAACATGTTAGCAAAACAATGCATTTAAAAACAATAGTCACAGTTGTTTTTTTTTATTCTTTGCAGTGTGAGTTGGAGAACCTGAGATACAGGAAGGCCCAACTAGGATAGAAAAGAAGAACCTGAACTTTTGTATCAGACATGTTTATTCATCCTTAGTGTGACTACGGTTCATGCTGCTGAAGAACGTTTTGCAATATATAGCCATTTGAACATAAACATGCCATGCAGGGCAACAGGGCTTGGAGTTTCAACTTGCCCTAAATAAATTTAAGGTATTTTGATATCCTATAGATTGGGTGGTTAAACATTTGAACGTTTCAGATTTTACTTTTTAATCATGATATTAAGTCACTTGGCAGATATTATGCACTTTGGGTTGTGGTGTATGTTATGTAATGATGCTTTAATACATGTATGTGTTACAACATGTATTTTATATAAAATAATGGTTTAATGGGATTTTCATTAAAACATTGTTTTTATATATATATATATATATAGAGAGAGAGAGAGAGAGAAAGAGAGAGAGAGAGAGAGAGAGAGAGAGAGAAAGATTGTTTTGTTGTTCAGAGTCAGTGAAGTCTGAGGGGTTCCACTCAATATTGTTAGAATCAACTTAACCTCTACCCTTAAGTTTATGTGGTTGACAGTACCAACAGGGTCACAGCTTCAAAACCCCAGACCTCAACTTGTACCACAGGAACATTGCGTTACACGATGACCCAAACCAGTAGTCAACAATGTCTCCACCTGACTCGACCTTCGAACCCATCGGGTTGAGCCATCTGAACTGAATCGCTCACCCACTGCCTCGAAACACACCGAGCAGCCACATCGTTGCAAGCTCACCACTTCGACAAACATGACTAGACGCAACTGAACCTGGCACTAGAGTGTGACTTGGGTCTCCAAGGAGACCCTGTGCAGGGTGCCTCAGACCCATCCGTCACATCCTGTCCACCTAGACATTTAGGCGCCCAAGGAGGGCTTCTGTGCAGAAGCCCGCCAAAGGACGGCGATCAAAGAAACCAAACCTGGTTTGGTGCGCATAGGCTACCACCATAGCCACTAACAGTACCAAGGCTATTTTCATAGCTTGCGGTAGAATAAAAATGTAAGATACCACTGCCACCAGCCAAATCTTACTAATGTTCCATGACAATCAGACAAAAGGGGATAACTATTAACCCCTCCAGTACTCTATTGGAAGTTAGGTTGTACTGTGTCTGTAATTTATACTATTAAAGTCAATGGCAACTTTACATGTTCGGGGAGACAGTAGTCAGTCCCAAAAAATTGATTTTTTTTTTCAAACTCTTTTTATTGGTGGCAACATAGGGATACACAACACTTTTCCGCCTGCACCATACATATTCAAAACAAATTATAGACATCATGGTCATGATATTTACATAGATTCATCGTCATCAGAGGACAGGTTACATAAGTAAGTTCTGATAGGGCCCCATATATCTTTGGGTCTCCAGGCTGTGGGTCGGGCCATTACATACTGTTCTTCTGATTCATTTACATACGTTAGTTCACAAAGAAATTGGTTCATACTGGGTGGGCCCGCATTTTTCCACTTCAGTAGGATACATTTTTTGGCAATTGTACATGCAGCATTAAACAGTCCTCTAGTTTTCTCGGGACATTTTCCTATGTCCCCAAATAAGTATTTTTGGGGCTTCAGGTCTGGGGGGACTTGTATAATTTCTTCCAACATCTCAGCAACCGCCTTCCAAAAGCTCATCACCACCTGACACTTCCAATACATATGAAAGTCTTCTGCCTGTGGCATATTACACTTGGGGCATGTATCCGACGAACCAGGGGTAAATTTCGCTATTTTAATTGGGGTGTAATGTAATCTGTGCAGTATCTTGAATTAAATTAAGCACAGGCCAGCGTTCAGGGAGACCTCCTTAGTCAATGAGCAATATCTATTCCATTTCTCGTCTTCAATGGGTACCCATAAGTCCCTCTCCCATTTTTCTTGTATTTGGTTTATAGTGGCGGTTTGGGCTTGCACCACCAGTCTAGAAATTCCCACGCCTCCCGCAGCGGTCACCAACTGTACGCATGGGTGTGGCTGGGGTTCGTCCGGAAATAGCAGGCATTTTCTTTCAAATGCTGACCGCATACGGTAATATTGAAGTGTCCTGAGTGGCCCACCTCCAAACGCTCTGATTATTTCCACCAGGGACGCAAACTTGCCATTTATGAACATATTTCCAATTTTCATTTCCATATTGGGGTCCCAGGATTCCTGTATTGTGCTGTCATGTGTGGGGGGTATACCTGGGTAGTTCCAAAGAGGTATCTCTGGATTAGAGGGTGTTTCTAACTGCAATCTTCTATATATGGCCTCCCACAGTTTAACCATACAGCTAACTGGGTTGTATTCGCACGTGTCCCTGTAATGTGTATCAAAAATGACTGATTGTATATTCGTGGGGTGTGTGGTGTATTCCTCAGTTAGTGCATGGGGTGTCTACTGGGTGGTAGCATACCAATGTTTTGCAAATTGTGCTTCAGCCACATGGTAATATAGCTCAAAGTTGGGAGCTGCTATACCGCCCGTGGAGTATGACTCAGTCATCTTATCCCAGCTAATCCTAGCAGTTTTTCCATTCCAAAGGAACGTCACCACTATGGAGCAGAGCTTGGTGAAGAAGGTTCTACCCTGCCATATGGGAATATTAACAAACAGATAAAGCAGCTTGGGCAGGATTATCATTTTAAGGACCGCCACCCTGCCATGTAGAGATATCGGCAAACACCCCCACATCTGGAGCTTTGTGGTAATGGTCTGCAGTGTAGCCTCATAATTGTCCAGGTATAGTGTGTTCCTATCCCTAGACACCAGGATCCCCAGGTACCTGATCTGTCTATCCGACCATTTAAGTCTGTGCAGCACATCAGGGCACTTGGTGGACGGCGTGAGCGAGAATATTTTGGACTTGGCTCACTGTGTACCCTGAGTAAGCCGCAAAAGTTTGTATTTCCGCCATTATGGGTGCTATATTTGTCTTAGGTTCACGGATATATAATAGCGTGTCATCGGCGTATAATGAGATTAATTGGATGGACCCCTCTATATTTATGCCTTTGTCGGCATGTCTCAGTCTCACCGCAGCTGCCATAGGCTCTATAGTCAGTGCAAACAGCAGGGGCGAAAACGGACAGCCCTGCCTGGTGCCCCTGCCCAGTAAGAATAGTTCAGAGATGGACCTATTGGTCAGAACTCGAGCCCCCGGTTCAGTGTATAGTAGTTTTACATACCTAATAATGTTAGGCCCCATCCCAAATGTCTCTAGTACCGTAAGATGGTAGACCCAGGACACCGAGTCAAAGGCTTTCTCAGCATCTAAGGATATTGCAGCTGCGCTTCTCTTGGGGTCTATTTGTGCCATTAGACTGAAGAGCCTGCAGAGATTCAGGGCTGTGGACCTGGCAGGAATAAACCCATTTTGATCGGGGTGGACCAGCCCGGGGACCGCCGGTAAGAGTCTATTGGCCATAACTTTTGCGAATATTTTAGCATCCGTGTTTACAAATGACAGGGGCCTATAGGAAGACACATCCTGTGGTGGTCGTCGCAGCTTGGGGAGCACCGTGATCACCGCCTCTCTCATGGATTGGGGCAGTATGTTGCATTCAAGGGATTCCTCCCACACCTGGATGAGCACCGGGACAAGCTCTTCCCAGAATTCTTTGTAAAATTCCACCCCTATCCCATCAGACCCTGGTGCCTTACCTGATGACGTTTTGATAGCTTCTGTGACCTCTTCTGCCGATATTGGCTGATCTAACGCTAAACAATCAACCTCTGAGAGTTGGGGAAGGTTGAGAGCCGCAAGATAGTTTTTAATGTCTACGGCGATTTTTTATCTTGGTTAGAGTAGAGCTTGGTATAAAATTTGACAAATTCTTTGTTTATCTCATCTTCCCTTAAGAGTACCTCCCCCTGTTTTGTTTGTATACTAGTTATTTGGTTAGGTTGTTTATCAGTCTTGAGAAGATTAGAGAGTGTCCTGCTGGCCTTGTTTCCTTCTCCGTACCTACGTGCGCACTTAGGGGCTGCCATGTAATGCACTTCTCTAGTGGCCAGTTTATCAAATTCCTGCAAGTGTGTGTGTATGTCCGCTAATAGTTCCTTATTCTGTGTTCGGTTATAGTCTCTAATACAACCAATTTACTTTCAATGTCCGTTAGTTCAGCGCGCACGCTCTTTAGCATGACTACGGACTTGGACAGCAGTACTCCTCTGAACCACACTTTAAAAGATTCCCACACAGTAGAGTATTTGCTGACCGTTCCCGCATTATTGATGAAAAATTCTGCTATCTCAACATGTAGTGTTTCCACCACCCCATTCTCCATATTTTAGCGGGACAGGGGGTATCCTGAATCTTCAATTCTACCATCACTGGGGAGTGGTCCGAGAATGTACGGTGCAACATTTCACATTTCTGCTGCGTAGAGGACATAACCGATGCAACAAACCAGTAATCAATCCTGGACTCGGAATCATGAACCGAAGAATAATATGTATATCTCCTGTCCCTAGGGTGCATCATACGCCAGGCGTCCACCATTGACAACTGTGAAAGAATGCTACTCAGGGTGGAGGCCGTTTTACTAGGGGCTCTAATGACCCTGGAAGACCTATCCAAGACAGGGTCCAGCGCCACGTTAAAGTCCCCTCCCCATATCACATTAGACAAACCATAGGCAGTGATCATCTGGTATATATTCACATATAATGCAGGGCCGTCTATATTAGGCCCATATGTATTAACCAGAAGCATTTGTTGTCCAGCGAGTCTGCCCCATACGACCACATATCTTCCCTGCTGATCTACCTTATGACCCTCCAGCCCGAACCCCAAGCTTGGGTGGATAAGAGTAATTACCCATCTGGCCTGCGTAGAATAGTCTGTGTAGAAACGCTGGGTTTCCCATTTGGGCATCATGTGTAGGTTACTGCTCCGCATTGTGTGTGTCTCTTGCAGCATCAGTATCTGAGGGCCATGTCTAGCAACATAATTTGCAATTTTCTTGACTTTCACCTGGTTATTCAGTCCCATTACATTCCATGTAAGCAGTTTTATTCTCATCCCGTCGCCACTATTATGTAATAACAAATCTTCCCAAAGCCATGACCATTAAAGTTGTGCCGTCAGTACCAGCCGATCAGCGCCACTCCCAATGCGACCACTTTTGCAACATAAAATAAACTATTAACCATAGTCAAACTATAACCTGGGTCACTCTTCTCCAGGTGACCAGAACTTCTCCCTTCAGCGAAATTGTTTCCACCACAAATTGACCAACTCCCCCCTCCTCCCCTCACCCACCCACCCTCATCATCACCCCCAACTTCACGATGTACCCAAAGTAACTCTTGGATCAGTCCAGGGGTAGCTATGTTGCTTCACATGACCACCCAATCATTTCCACAACTCCGATAACCATATGGAGTGGAGCCGCCTTGATCGCTAAGGCGCTAGGACTGTAGCCCTGATTGTGTAGTAGTGTAGAAAGCGTTTTGACTAAAAAAGTACCTTAATCTTCTGGTCTAGGTCTGTTGTTTTGAGCCAGTCTATCTCCTCTGGGTGGGAGGGGTATAGAAGCCTCAATATATTGTGTGGCCTTAGCTGGGGACTCGAAAAATGCGCCCTACCCGCATGCTGAATACTCATCTTGGCGGGGAACATTAGAGCGTATGGTATTTGACGTTCTCTTAGGAGTCTTTTGACCGGTTCGTAGGATCTTCTACTTGCTTGAACGCCGGCTGAAAAGTCCGGGTATATATGTATCCGGTTTCCTTCATGTTGTAGTGTTCTAGCCTCCCTAGCCATACGCAGGATTAAGTCTCTGTCCCTATAATTAAGGAGTCTCAGAATTATTGTACGAGGTGGTGCCCCTGGCTTGGGGACCGGAGCCAGTGTGCGGTGCGCCCTCTCCACCAAGAAGTGCTCGGAAAATGCTTTCTGGCTGAATATCGTTTTAAGAAGCAGTTGAAGTTGTTTTTCCATTTGGCCTTTTCTGAATGTATCCGCCACGCCCACCACTCGGATGTTGTTTTGCCTTGATCTGGATTCGAGGTCTTCACATTTATTTTGCATTTTAGACATATCCTCTTTGAGTTGGGTGATATCATGGCTATGGTGTGCAATCGTATCCTCGTTGGTGCTTACTCTATTTTCTGTTTCTGTTACACGCGCACTCTCTTTTTCAACCCTGGCCTTTAGGGAGCCAATGGTGGACACTATGTCATCCAGCTTCGTATTGACTGCCCGAAATTCATCTTGTACGATTGTCGTTAGTCTATCCTCTTTATCACCATTCCCCGGGTTCAGGGCTTCATTGTTGTTGATGGGTATATCTGCAGCGGTGGTTTGTGTTTGGCTAGCAGTGTATACGTCCATAGGGCATTTTTTCTTGTTGCCTGGGGTCTTGCCCCCTTTTCCCGCTTTTTTGGGGTTACCCCCAAGACGCTGGCCGTAGTATGCTCTTGCTATAATACCCTTTTCCCTGGCCGTAGCCCGTGTTGTCCTCTTATGGGCATATTACAATGTTTCGCCGTGTCACCTGAATACTGGTGTGTGGGCTGATGGCTTACCAATTCTGATGGACTGTGTCCTCCCACGTATTACTTCGTCAATACTTAATAGTATGGCTCCGAGGATCCTTCAAGAATTTCCAGTGTCCGGGTCAGCTAAACCGCCAGAGTGGGGTTCCTACTTGCCATGCCCCTATTTTCAGTGCTGCATCTTGACCAGGTTACACCCACCGTTGAATCAATGGAGGATAGGGGCCAAGTGTATCCCTCGGGGCAGGCCGGCATTGGGCCGCACCGCAGCAGCGGTCCAGCTTATTGGGCAGCCACTTGGTTTAGCGGGAACACCAACCTCCCTTCTTCCCACCATCTACCACACAAACCTCTTTCTTCTGGAGTGCATAGGTCAGGTGTGGATCACCAAATCCTATATATAGGTTCACCACCAGCTCAATCACTGCTGAAGTACGCTCATATATTTGATTATTCCGGGCCACAGAGTTGTCGGCAGGGTCTAGTCTTACGATGGATGCCTGCTTCCTTGTGTGTCACCCCCCCATCGTTTTGGACAGCCCAACGTGGTGGCAGGCACGGTCCGCCGCTGTCTCGAGGCGGGCGAGGGCTGCACCCCCGTCAGGATCACCACGAGCGTTAGCCCGTAGCAGTTCGGATGATTTACGTGGTCGAGTGTCACACCGTCGGGCCTTTCCCCGCAGCCGCCACATTGCAGTTCTCCTCACTTGATGTGCGGCGGGCTGTGTCCTTGCTTTGCCGGGTCCCAGTGCCTCCTGTGGAATTGCTGCTCCGCCGCTCTACGACAGGGCGCCACAAGATATGAAGGGTCTCTGGGGCTCCGCAGCAGTCGCACTACGATGGCGCCAATGCCGTCTCCTCTTTGCAGCCGGTGTGCCTTCCAGAGCTCTGTCACTGGCCACAGGGCGCGGGCTGCATCCACAGGCCCCGCCTCTACCAGGCCCAGCGTTTGTCTGCGACCGTGGCCTCCAGTTACCTCCTCACGGAGCCCCTAGGCAGATCGCCCCCGCAGTAGGGGTCGGTAAAACATCAGAACTCCAGCATTTCTTACCGCAGCATGCCAGGATTTGCAGGTACCAAGGACGGGTCTTTAGTGCATTCGTATCGCGATTTGTGAGTCTTACGGCGGCTCCAGAAAGGATTTATAATTACAGGATTTTGAACTGGAGTGGGAGCTCACCGATCAGGCAGACATCTTTTCAGTGCGCAACAGCGCCCCCAGAAAATGGACTTTAAAGTGGGACTTCTGAAAAGACAACCCTGTGTTACTGCACTGAAGGAGCTGTGTGACACACAATAAAGAGATGATGCCTGTGGGGTGGGTGAGACGCCATTGCCCAGGAGCATAATAATGTACAACACACAGTAAAACACATGTACGAGTGGTAAAAAAGGCTCACACTCTTACTAGGTAAAAATATTAAACCCAAGAAATCCAGCAAAGCTGCTCAGGGACTCAACAGGTAAGAGAAATTAGCCATTCTGGAGAATTCTCCCTAACACTCACGCTTGTACTCCTTCAAAGTCATATCATCACAGTAAAACTCTGAGCATAAGTTCTGAACTGCTCATCTATGCCACAAGACGCAACATGTTTCTGGACTGAGTCTGGATAGTACACTCTAGTCCTTGGACATGTGGAAGCCATTGGATAAAATACATGGTGCATCCTTCAAGGGCCACACATCTTGGTGTCAGGAATCAGAAAATACCAGCTGTTCTCAAAGAGTTATTGTGAATGCCATTTAGATCTAAGTAATTGTTCAGCAATGTGTGGGTCTATGTCACTGTGATGAATGGAGTCCACACAAAGGCCCTACCTAACGTCTTCTCCCAGGTGGTCAGGGAACGGCAGATGCTTCCTGATCCTGACCCTGGGCGTGGCATTATCTGGGAGGATCACCTGGTGGCCGACTAAGAAATAAACCATCATAACAGAAGGGTTTGATTGTATCTATGTGGGTCAGATTAAAGGCCAGCAACAAGAGTGGGCAATAACCCAAGAAACCGATACAAGCAATTATTGCCAAAGCTGAAAGAGAATCTTTCTAAGGCAAATTATAAAGAACCAACATTGCCAAAGCCAAATCCAAGAGAGGGCAGTTCAGAATTCAAGTATTTTTACAACATATTTCCCATATGTAAAGGAGGTCATAAGAGGAACTGGCTTAAACCCACAACGCCAAAGCAGCAGAAGTGTAAGAGTGAGAGAGAACCATTGTCAGCATGTGGTTAATGCGGAAGTGCAGAAACAAGAGTGGCAGGATTTTAGTTGCATGGGGAACATGTTCACCTAATTAAATCTTCAGTATATACGTATATGCAGTGTAAACATCCATATTCACATCAGGTTCATTGCATGTGTTGAAAATTAACTGTTTTGTGTTGGTGTGCCATTTTCAACAGTATTTTCTAGATATAAATGTGAAGCCTAAACTACATGTTTAAGATTTCACTCAGGAAGAGAGGCGCACAACCTGCATTGCTTGTGGCAATAACAAGTGTATAACAAACAGCACCAATGTGTGTCTTGTTTTCTCAGAAGATATACTTAAACTTGATGTTGTGAAGCAAAGGACGTTGCAAAAAATTCTGTGATTTTATTCTGTCCTGGCAGGATAGTCCACCAGGGCAGATGACCTTATATTAGTAGGCCTGGCAGGTGAGTGGTGCAGGTGGACATTATTGATGTACTGTGGTGTGGATACAAGTCTTGAGGTAGAAGTGGCAGAACCACTAAGGTGTTTGTGTGAACGGTTACAGAATCATCCTGGCAAATTAATATTGCTGAAGCAAGTGTTGTGTGAACTGCCACAGCATTATCTAACATTGTTAAAACATATTGCACACTGTTGCAGAATCATCCTGACAAAGGCATTTGTGTTGATCTTGATGGACTATGGAAGTATTCTTGTTTTATGATAAAAAGTTGTTAGGATCTATTTGTCACAAGTGGAAAGAGAAAAACCTTGTTGAAAATGTTTGTACTGTTGGTTGAATTCAATTTGGAACTTTTGTTGTCAAGTTGGACCCAAAATAACTGAATTGGAACTTTGTTACAAAACAGGATTTCCTTATCCTTTTGGAATTGTTGAATAGACATGTGCTTTCAGTGTTAGGGACAGAAACCTTTTGTAAGAGTGTTTCCTTTCTATTTTTATTTACACAGGGAAATCCTCGTAAGGGTAGGGATAGTGAACCATTTATCCAACCTTGTGAATTAATGAAATGCCATTTTTTTAAATCTTCACAAGTCTGTCTACCTCTCATTTCTGACCCCCTCACACATGTCAAGTTAAGTAGTTGTTCAAAGAGTTAAATATTCTGGTGGCTCATATGATCATCTTGGCTAGTGTTAAATAAAAATTTGCAGATCCTTTTGGGTGGCATGAGGTGCTCAAAGTTCAGGGTCATTGTTTGATGTGTCAATGATAGTGCCAAGTTTCAAAGGAGCATTTTTGGATGGGTGTTTTTGCCACATTTCCAGGGTCCTCAGCATGGCTTCAAAGCAGTAGGATAGGTATGCCTCTTGTGTGTTTTTGCTGTCTCATTGCTGTTTCTTCTGCAGCCCCTGGACCTCCTTCTCAAAGTGAGTTTGAAAGTGATTGGCCTTGCCAATGAGCCTTGAGCATTGCTTAGATCTGAGAAGAATTCCACGTTCGGTTTTGCCACTTTCCACTTGGGTAGCTTCTCTGTGTCTCTGTGCTTTGCTGCAAAGGGTGCCAGTTAATCTATCTATCTTGAGAGAGGTCTGCCAAATGTGTTCATCTTGCTGAGCTATTTCACACTCTTCTTACTAATTGTGTTTCTTAGATTACAGCACAAGCCCACCAGGTAAGAAGTAGCACATTGGGCTAGAGATGACATATAATTCACTTCTCTGAGTATACTGATATATTGCTCTCCCACTAGAAGGACAGTTTCCTGAGGCTTGCTTGCATGCCCATATCTTCTAGCCAGGGCTCCATTGATAGACCAGTGGAATCCTTCCAAATTCTGAGCAGCTCTCCCTTTGTACATGTGATGCTTCTGAGGAGCCACAGGCAATCCCCAGGTCTTCAAGATGAATGCATGTTGACATTAGAGGAAGAGTGTGGTAAAGTGGCAAGACATTGGCGTTAAAACCAGAGCAACCCAATCCGTGATGCCTTCCAAAAAGTCACTAATTTCTTCACATGCCCAGAACTTGTGTTTTATGTCACCCAACATCTTTCAACATTTTGATTATAACTCAAAGTAAGCAAACCAAACTTGAATTTCCTCAAGCACATTAAATCTGATGATCAGGTGTGGCTGCATCCACCTCATTTTAAAATTAAATTGAGCTTTTGGTATTGCCTACTTTCCGAATTAGACATTCACTGAAAGTGTGTTGCTGCATTTTTTTACATCCCAGGCACCGCCATCCGGGGTAGTAAGCTGACTGTAGACAACAGCACTTTTTGTCCCCATTTGTGACACTGACCCTTTTGGTGGCAATTGTGGAAATCATCCTCTGTGGAAGTGCTTGTGAGTCAGCAACCACACCTATCAGATGTCAGTAAAAACATAAATATAATGTCTTCTCAGCACATTAGGAGGTCGCAACCACTGTCTGTAAACATTTAGCCTTTGTCCAAACCATAAATCTTAAAAATGAAGTTCAGGCTTCATATTTATCTCTAGAAAATACTGTTGAAAATGGCACAACTATGATGAAAAAAAGCCTATTTCTAACAACAACGCAAACGAGTTCATTTTTAACACATGCAATAAACCCGAAGAGAATATGGATGTTTACATTGTGTATAAGCATATGCTGAAGATTTGATTAGGTGAACATGTTCCCCATGCTAAAATATCAATCTGTATCTCCGTGAATTAGCAGACTGGCCTAGAGGTAGAGACTGCGACCAAGGAGCAGAAGTGTAATCAATAGGAAAGACCTGTGTTTGTATTTCAACTCAAGGGAAACTGTGCACTGCTTTGGAGTGGATTCTATATGTTCTAAATAATAGTGGCAATCGCGCCCAGTAAGTAAACAACGACCTCTCCTGTGCCAAACAAAATCGTGAGAAAATGACAGAGAAGTCGATTATTGCCGTTGTATTGTACAAGCCTCAAAAAGATAACTCACTAGACTGTGCAAGCTAACGTTCAAGAAATGTCCATGAACAATTCCCCATCAGGTGGACCGATGTCGAATACAATACAGTGAAATGCCATAAAATAATTGAGTTTTGCACTGCAGTATTTGAGTGGTCGGATATCTCCAGAGAATAATCACTCGTCAAAGGCCTGATTACAGCTGAAACCTATGTATCTGTCAGTGGGGAGTCATTCAGCCAGGTCAATTCCCTGCATAGTCAGCTAACCAAGCTGAGTGTGGATATGCTAAAATATCTGCCAGGAATATTTGTGCGCTGGCTTTTGCTGATAAGATTGTGTTATCCTGATTGTGGGCAGCAAGCTGAAGTGGGTCCATCAATTTTCTTACTTAGGGTTCTCTATTACAACCAATCTGGGCTGGGGAGCTCATATTACTAGTTTGACCACAATGTACCTATTTATTTTGCAAAATCAATGGTGATTGATATCTACAGTGCCGAAGTTTGGGTTTGTGAATTTGCTACCCAAATTCATATAGAAGGAAACTGAACACACGGATACTGTTCTCCATTACAGTTTCTCATGAGGGATGTGCTAATGGATTTATTTGTAGTCTGAATCTAAGGAAGTAGGACAAACAGCCAGGAATTCCTCAAATAGGCTATTTTGGCCCCAATCCAGATCGGAGTAAGAACAGATGGAATACAGTCCCGAGAAGTAGAGCTAGAGCGCATACAGGTGGAATTGGTTGTTGGGAAAAGCTGATTGACATGCTTCTGTTCCCAAGAATGAAGCTAAAAGAGGCAGCAGGAAGCAAGAGGTTGTGGTATATTCATGTGAGGACAGAGGAGAAGGAGGCACTAGACCAAGAGACCAGCAGGGAGGGTGACAGTGTAGAACATAGAACTCAAAGTAGTTGGATTTTACCAATGTTATGTTTTTTCGGAGAAGCCCAGGCTGCAGTTAGGCATGACCACCATGACCTAGATCCAAAAAGAAAGCAATAGAAATGTAGTTTGGCATTACTAGACGCACAATATTTTCCCCTGTAAATGAGGCAGTTCTGAGATTGTAACTTTCACCCATTTCCTTTCTGCTATGCTAAATGTCGTATGACTTGGTCCAAAGCTTAAATGAAGAAAAGAGGACATTGTGGCAGAACAAGCACATCAAACCCACTAACAGAATGTAACTTTCTCTTCACAGGTTTTTGTTCATGATCTAAAGAGTCTGTGTGGATCACCAAAGGAAATCAAAGACTGATGGATCAGGGTCCAATGAAAGAGTCAATCCCATGCAGTAAGTCAGATAGGTCATGCCAGGAAACTCACAATGGCCAGGGAGCTAGCCCTTAACCATGGGACACAGTCTTGCAATGTGTTGGGATGCTTTGCGAAATCGCATGTGATTTCAAATCTTGTATAATATCTAGTTTGATCTTGCATGTGTTTCTTCCACTATTGGTTTTGAAAGTTCTGATGCATGCAGATGGTTTCATGGATTTAGTTATTCAGTAAATAAGTTTATTTCTACAGTTTTGCACTTTTTTTGTTCATGCTTCAATTTTGATTCAAGGGCTTGGTTGTTACGACATAAGCCAGTGGTGGCCATGCTATGGCACCTTCCTGGGAGGGCCATAACAGTTCACAGTGCTGTCGCCATTTAGAGTGGTGTACAGCATTGTATCCAACCTACAAATGTCTTACCCAAAAACACAATCCTGCAGGGTTTTTAGGATTAATCTCCAGTCCACCGTATTGAGGGCATTGGCTGTGTCAATTGACAGTTCCTGAAGGGGCCCAGCCATGGACAAACCTATATCCATGAGATCAACATGGAGCCTGCATTTTTTAGTTCCTTCCCCAATCTTTGTGTACTCCACCTGGCTCTTAAATATGAGTTTTTGTAAGGTTGACTTCATATCCTTTTTTATCCATGTTAATCAGTGAAAAAACCTGGGAACTCTCAGAGTCTTCTTCAGGCTTGCTATTTTTTCTGAGTATGGTGATCAAACCATGGCACATGGTATGCAGTAGTTTCCCACCATTTATACCCTTTGGACCTTTACAAGGGACTCACTGATTGATTCAATAAAGGTATCACAGAATTCTGATTTGAACCAATCAATGCCTGTTATCTTACCCTTCTGAATTCCAAATATCGCTTTTTTTATTTCAATTAGCTGCCTTTTAGGCACCACTCAACATCAGTCAATTTCCAGAGCTACAGGGCACATAGGACGCTATGTAGGTCATCTGGTTAGGCAATTCATGCTTGATTATATGGCTTACTAAAGTACTTATTGATTTTGTTTCAGATGTCCAGGCTTGAGGATGCCACCCTCTCAGAGGCTTAGATGAACTTTGTCATATATTTCAGTGTGTATTTAGGCGAGAATATTCCACGACACACAATCTCACTTTGATGGACATTTTACGCACTAGAGAGCACACCAAGGAGCAGCCTCCACTTTATGCATTGTATATAGATTTTGAGGCAGCATTCGATTCCATCCCCAGAGACAGGCTGTGGCTCAAATTAGAAACCATTGGGTTCCCAAAGGGATTACTATACTACCTCAGAATCCTCGATCATAATACTACGGTCAGGCTCAAATTAGATCAGGAAGAGCATCTGACTAATATGGTTTACCAAATTAGGGGAGTCAAACAAGGGTGTGTCACTGCACCACTGCACGACATACCAGTAGTAATCGAGGCTGCTAACAAATGCCCACCTAAAATTGGAGATTCTCATTGTGCTGTTTTAGCCTATGCAGATCACTTGGTACTGCTGGACAACACCATAAGCGGCCTCAGAAGATCTGCTATAGCACTATGGGAGTATGCCAATAACAAGGGGCTGAAGATTAACCTTGACAAAACCAAGGTCATTAGATATACGCACAAAAGAGTTAGTCGGGTCAACCTCACGGTGGGCAACACGAGCATAGCATACATACCATGCTATCTATACCTGGGGATCAAATTCGAACCACTTGGTGACTATAACGCATGCAGACAAACGCGTATAACCAAAGCCGTTCAAGTGTCTGCCCTTATGGCTAGTTTCTCCTACAATCAGGGGGGATTCACAATGTGGGCTACACGGCACTTATGCATCCAAGTGTTCTCTCCAATGATCACCTACGTCCTAGAGGCACTATGGACATCGGATCTGGCTTGGCTCCAGGTTATTGAAGGAAAATGTTGGCGTTGGATCCTGGGGTTATCGCCTGGAGTCCCAATGGCCCTTATACGGCTTGAACTCGGTCTCCTCTCTTTAAAAGCCACTGTCCTAAAAAAGAGAGCAGACTTTTTCCTGTGGACTACTGGCGGCTCCACTAACCCACTATTGATAACTATCCAACAGGAATTTGGTAAAAGCTGCACCACTAGCTCACTGTACGAACCCATGATTACATTTCTAACAGAGATAAGATGGAACCACAGAGGAACTAGCTATTCGAAAGCAGTGCAAAATGCGCTTCATTAGCGGGTAGCCTTATGGGACTGGCTAGAAATCTATGCCCATCTGAGCAAGCTAAAGAGATACCAGTTTGTCCACCACAGACACTATGACTTCATGAACCCCCAGGCATACCTAAATCTCTGCCCAGCAATTAGACTCAGGCGATTCATCATCTTGCTAAGACTGGAACAACTCCCCAATAGGATGAACTTGGGATGTAGAGCAAAAATACAGATAGAAGATCAAATTTGTCGACTCTGCAGACAAGCAGAAACTCCTGAGACTGCAAGACATTTACTAACTAAATGCCATGTCATGGCCAAATCCATCCAGGCAATGTTAGCCAAATGTGTACTAAATGTAGGAACCATTGGCGATCAATCTTTTTGGCAATATTGCATAAACTCTGGGAATATGAGCCTATTAGTGGCTTTATACAACATATGGACAAGGATTGAATCTAAATTGGGCCCTCTGCTATAAAGTGTGATCAAAAATAATTATACTAACTGTGACTGAGGTCAATCTGAATTGAGTATCAGCACAACTTATTACAGGTAATATTCACTTCTTCTTTTTAACATTTCCTATGGTTGATACAGGAAGGTATTGTATCTTGATAACTGTGTAATCATGTGAGGATGTATATATATCGATATTGTGTACTCTATTTTTATTCTGTTTTATTCATTGTGTATATTTGTTTTTTGATATGTGTAAAGTTTAATTTACTTAAAGTATATCACATTAAATAAATTAATTAAAAGTAGGAAAGGGGGGTCTGAATTGTAACTAAGGCTCTGAATTTCAACAAACATTAAAACGGACCTCATTTGAGAGACTCTAGGCTGAATCTGGTCTGAGTCAGTATGTTAAGTGCTTTGAAACATACAAGGTAAAAGGTGGGGGGGTTGAATTTGGCCCTGCATAACACCTGATGTTATCATGACACACCACACCACAGTTATATGGACTGAGTGAAATGAAGTATAAAACTAACATGTACTAATTTTACTAACAACCCCAAAACTCTATCTTATCCCATTACTGACATTCAAGGCAGATCCGTCTATATTTCCCACCTGTGAAAGGTACAGTGAGCAAAAAGTGTGTGCTGCAAACTCTCATCTCAGAACAGGTTATCATGCCATGTTCTCTCTGGAGAGGAGCGCTTGCTACCTTTTTTGAAATATTTGCAAGGAACTTGGTGTTGGTCACCCTAAGTTACATGGGGGCAACCAGACATGGACTACCTGCTCACTGTGCTCAGAGAGGCACAGCTTCCCCTCACTGATGAGGCCCAACAAGGCTGAAACACGTGTATGGGGTTGCTGTTGGTACTCTTGTTCAGAAGGGGATTGTCATAGCATTTCGGTACTGGACTGCCCATGAGGACTTGAGAAAGACTGATGTGCAAATGAATATTTTCCATCTGTGAAAGGTACAGTGAGCAAAAAGCGTGTGCTGCAAACTCTCATCTCAGAACAGGTTATCATGCCATGTTCTCTCTGGAGAAGAGCGCCTGCTACCTTTTTTGACAGATCAGTCTATAGCCCTGCGGTGCAAAATATTGGTGCAACATATTGATGACAAACCAGAACATTTTAAAAGAGAATAAATGTGCAGGATGAAAGCTGCATTTGCAAGGAAGATTTGAGCTAAGTGAGGTGGAAAGTTACGTTGTCAAAGTAGCTCTATTGGTCATTTCAGAGCAAAGTATCAGCACAGAGATGTCATTTTTTGCTTCTGTTTTCCTTCTTGCTGCATCAAGCAAAAGTGCAAAAATGCAAGCTGACCATGTGTTTCTGAACATTCTAAACAATGGGATGTGGTTTGATAAGAACATGACATCACTGTATGAGGCAGGAATTATTCCAACACTTTATGTACATTTGTGGGCAGGTCACAGAAAGAGTTTAAAAAGAGCTGTCTATCAGAACGAGAGGTTACTCTCTCACTCTCGGACTCTGATTGGGCGTGCTGCAGTTTCTGATAGTGCAAGCAGGCTGGCTGTCTATCTCAGAAGATTTTGCAGAGTGTCCTGCTGAGAGAGGATAGAAGAAGATGAAGAGAATGTCCTTGCAATGTTTGAAATGCTGAGTGGAGTGGGAGTACTGCTTTGCAGTTCGAAGGGGACACAGAAATAAGCATATTTTAGGTGGGATTCTGGTAAATAAATTGAGGAGCGTGTAGTCTGGTGAATGTTGACATAAATTAACAAACATGGGTATTTGATTTTCACGTACTGCTCAAAGCAATTGTTATATTTCAGGGGTTGTTGATAAGTGCATATCACAAACAGTCACAGCGTAGAAAGCGCTCCACGTTCTTAATTGCAGAAACCTATTTTTCATGTGTTTTTGACCACACATGTAATGAGATTTAAATGTAATAGAAGATTATAGAATGCCAAGATAAGTAATGAATGTCAAGGTTAGTTTCAACAGAACCTTTGGCATTCATCACTTAGAGGGTATTTTAAGTCTATTGTGAGAAAAGACTCTTTACCGTGGAGGATGTTTTGTAAATTAATTATATTTCTGTTCAGTTTGGAGTCAAAGTGAATGTCAAGAGAAAAACTCAATAGATTACATATTTTGTTTGTACATTTTATAAAGTCTAATCTTTCATAAAGTGCAAGAAGAAAGAAACAATTCAGACTCAGGATACTTATTATGTGTTCTGTTTTTTGTGATAGTATACAGACTGATGTAAAAAAAAAAAGTGGTAAAATCATTTACTGCAGGCAGTATTTCACTATATCGTGTGTGGTAAAATATAAAACAAAACTGGTCACTGTGAGTTGGGTCCATTTCATGGGCTGTTTATATGAATAACAGCATTCAGGTGTCCTGGTAAGTGTATTCTGGATTACCACCGAAGTGGTATTGTAGATAAAATACCACATGATAATGAAATTGTGATATAGGGCGCATCAGGTCCGGTTCTGGCTTACCGTTAATGATCCCGGTATGAGAATAAAATCAGGCAGACCTGTATATTTAGGGCTCACCAAAATAGCACAAAATACCCCAACAAGCTCACCAAAAATACCACAAAATACCCCTGACAGACAGTAACATTGCCTGATGGTATTTCAGTGCACTACATCAACAGGGCCTGATCTCTGCATGAATTGTATGTCTCAAAGCCCCCAGGTCATCTGCAATTCAAAGACTTAAATGCAACATGAATGCAAGTGAACAACTCTGCAAACATGCACTACTCGTCCCGGTGTCTCACCCAGTCAGCACACAAGCAGAAACACCAATCATGATACCCTTTAACCAGCATGCCAAGCATAGCAGATGCAATGATGACAACCATCTGGGCCTACACACACAAATGCAAGAAACCAAAATACATGAAAATCAAATGTGGGCAAGAAGAGATCTGTAATTAATGGGTATGCTGTTTTACTGACTTACATTGAACCTTGGGGAGTTACTGATCACTTATGAATGTAAGGCTTCCTCAATACATTACATGGTATACTTATTTAATTAACATGCAACAACATAATCTAAATCAGACCCTTACCATCTCTGCTGAAGTTATGGAAGAAGGAACGACCTCCTTTAGCCACTACTCAATAAACATTTTGTTTTTCCCATGTGAGTTTTAAATTGATGGTAAAGTGCACCTGTCTTATCAGGAAAAACCTAAGTTTACTTAAAGTCTTCTCTCCAGAGTTCCTGTATGCTCTCTCAATTTGAACAGAATTAAGAGGGAGGCGCACCATCATGTCCATATATTTTTGAAGAAAGTCTCATGGGTTGCCCCTCTTGAAGTTGAATGGGAAACAAAAAGCTCAGAGATTGTAGCACTGGCTCTGGCTTTCAACTTAACAGATCCTCTTTAAGGCAACCAAGAGCTGACCCTAGCACGTCCCAGAGTCAATTCCGAGTTTCCAGATCAGCTCCTCGACCTCCGAGATCATTGTTTCCTTTAACCTTTTGATATTAGAGCTTAGTTTGTTGACCATAGCATTTAGTTTAACCACCATCTTCTGCAGCATGGTGATGATTTTTTTTTGTTATTCACCCAACTCGTCAGTGGTATCGAAAGGTTTTGGGACTGGCTCAGTGCCTATCTATTTCTTTGTTTTGTTCTCATGTTTGTGAGGGAGTGAGGCCTGGTGTTCATTTTGCATTGTTCAACCACTCTGTAATGGGACAGGTAGTTAACAACAGAAGGGGGCTGCAGAGCAGCCTGATGGATAAACTCTAGTTTTAATGTTATTTGAAGGGCTTACGACATAAAGAGGTCCATCACCAGCCAAAGCTGCATCAATACTTCTGATCGTATTCTTATTACAGAATTACATAATTATTTCAGATTACAGGAGGCAGATGATTCATTGTCAAAGTAAATTGGATAGATTAGAGGGCAAGACCCTGTCTTGTATCACTTGAATGATCAACAGAGAAAAATAACCACTGGACATATAGTCTCTCTCTCTCTCTCTTTCTCCATGAGGGACACATGAGTGAATGGGGGTGATCCACAACATCCAATCAAAGGCCTTCACTATATCCAGGTTCATTAGTAGATGGGGTGACACAGTGGGTAGACTTCTACAAACATCTCCCAGCTTAATCTTCACACCGACTCTATTGCCTTCAGAGCTGTCAGAAGCATGGAAACTGCTCTCCTGAACATCTGTGAAGACCTGCTCGCCAACCTTCACTCTAAAATCCCTTCTGTCCTCATCCTACTCGATCTCTCTTCTGCCTTCGACACACTCCACCATGCCATCCTGCTCAACTGTCTGCGTGATAACCTGGGTATCACTGATCAGGCCCTGGCCTGGCTTACCTCTTTCCTCTCTGATCGACACTCCCAGGTCCAACTTGGGCCCTTCCTTTCCTCCATCTCACTCTCTATGTGTGCTGTTCGCCATGGGTCTAGCCTCTCTCCCTGGCCTATCAAACAATATCTGACACCAATTGCCCTCCACATTGACGCTCTCTGCTCCAACTTTCAGTGCTATGCGGATGACCCTCAGCTCATTTTCAGCTCATTTTCAGGCTTCCTTCCGCCACCTCTTCTACCTCCCTCATCTCTGACTGTCTGTCTGGCATCCAGGATCGGTGTGCCACCAATGATCTCTGCCTTAATTCCAGTAAGACGGAGATCCCCTTCATCGGCACATCTGCTCCCTCATTTCCTGTCACTCTCTGGCTTACCTCCCTTGGTCCTCTTCCTGCTCCCACCTCTGAGGCTAAGAACCTCAGGGTCATTTCCGACTCCACACTCTCATTTTCTCCTCACATCTGTGATGTCTCTAAGAAGTCAAACTATGAATTGCACCTCCTCAAAGGTATTCTTCCTCTCTTCTCCTTCCCCCAGAAGCTCACTGTCTTTAGTACTCTGGTTTTCTCTAGGCTAGCCTACTGCAACAGCCTCTTTCTACATCTTCCTGATTCTACTCTCCACCTTCTGCAACTCATCCAGAACAGGACTGCAAGACTTGTCCTTGGCCTCAAGCCCTGGGATCATATCTCTCCAGCCCTGAAATCTCTTCATTGTTTCCCTGTTACATTCAAAACCCTCTGCATTGTCCACAAGGCTTTCTGGGTCCTGGGCCCAAAATACCTTCAACTCTTCCTCCGTAAATACCTTCCAACTCTCGCTCTTCGCCCTTCACTCCTCCACCTCCAACTCCCTCAGGTTCAGTCTCTTCACCAAGCAACGAGTTGGGGGTAGATCTCTCTCCTCGGCTAGGGTCTCAACCTGGAACAGCCTCCCTGCCACTCTGAGATTGAAGCACCTCAAGACCTTCCTCTTTGTTTCTGCCTTTGATCTTCCTCTCCCCTGCTGATCTGTTTGCTTCAGCTCCATGCACGGGCCCCAGTCCCTGGCCACCCTGCCACAGAACCTGCACTTTCTCCTGTAACCCTTGCACTTGGGTCTGTATCTGTAACCCTACATTCCCCTTACCTGCACTTATCAGATACACCTTGTCTGCGCTCTTAACCAAGCATGTGCCACCTTGCTGGCTGCACTATCAGTTGTTGTTGTGTTCATCCCTTATTCAGCACTTTCCACCTCTACCTTGCACTTTCCCCTTGCACTTGCACGTTCTCAATGTCACTGGGCCTAATAAAATTGTTTTGTCATCCATTTTTTCCCCTCCCTTGCCTCGTCGTGCTCTGAAACACATGTGTATGAGCGCGATACAAATAAAATATCATATCATCTCATTTGACATGCAAGCCTTCTGTTATCAGCTTAAAAGCTGTAGGGTAAAACCGAAGACAAATTGTGTGTTGTTTCAATTACCATGAAAAGGGTACAGATGCAAGATGCAAGTAGTTACTTACTTTGATGAGAGACAGAACCCAACCAATGGCATAGTGTTTGCCCACATCAAGAACATTTGGAGCTGAACACTATACCCACTGCCAGAAAATGCTAACAACATTGATAAAGTAAAACTGCCTGCAGTCAATTACTGTGGTGTTTTGTCACACTGAAACAATGCACTGAAAGCTAAAAAATAAACTGGTGCCAGTGGCAAACCAGGAAAACATTAATGTTGAGGACAACACCAGCCTTTTTTTTCATTTGTCATTTTAGGAACTAAAATGTTGGTATGTGTTCAAAATAAAGCTTCACTGTCTGCTATCTTCCAATTTTACTGGTATTGTTTAAAGTGCACAATGAATCTTATTTAGAACACATTGAACATAAAGGAATCAGGTAATTAAAATGTTATATATTTTTTAAATGATTTTATTGGTTTATTACAAACCTTTAAAATATGGTTAGAACAACTCACATTTGAAACATACATTATTTACAATCTTAATCATACGCATTAAATGTCTCAAAATAAAATAATACAAAAATGTTAAGAGTTAGAAGTGGTCTCATCATAATGCACATTGAAGTGATCAACCATCACTTTTTTTCCATCGTCGATAGATCTTTAACTTTTTCCAACTTTATTACCATATCCTACAGAAAATGTGTTAGGGCCAATGTCAATTTTCTGTCAGACTACTGAAATAGTATTGTCCACCAGTCTTTGGCACAAAGTGACTGCCTTTTTTTGATTAGGCTTGCCAAATGTAATGTTCTTTCGGAGCACAAAGCTGGACAAAAGAGCGTTAAGTGCTTCAATGTTTCGTCTTGTTGGTTACATAACCTGCATGTTATGGCATATACAGGGCATTGCTTCCACAGACTTAGTCTTTCGTGGGTTTTGAACAGATTGAGATGAAATTTCATGTATAATAACATTTAGATTCCGATCAGGACATTTTTCTAGATATTTTGGTATAACATTCAATGCCTGAGCTTTGCACGGGACATTCTTCATTATTCTGTGCTTAGCCCTTAGTTCTGCAGTGAGGGCCCAGTCTTGAGTCGAAAGTTTTATTTTTTATTTAATATTTTTTACCAGATTGCGATTAGTGTGTAATGTATTGAGGTCTGTATTTAGATCCTCTAATGTCTCCTACATCGATTTGTCCACTTCGACAGGATACAATGTGTGTTTCCACTACCTGGGTATTGTAAGATTTTGAATTGAGGCAAGATTTCTTCCATAGTGATTTTGTGTTCCAAATTAAGCATTTTCCAGCAAATGCTTGCATTTATCGATGTAAGACTCAATTCGTACCGAATGCACATTGTTGGAGTCCCCTTCGGGAGCCATAGTACCTTAGACCAAAACATGTTCTCTAACGTGGCCCATAATGTGTGGTAACAAACTAGTGCACACGCAGCTCTGCAAATTAAAGTCGGGACAGCCTGTTGTTGACAAAAAGCGATTACATGCTTTAGGGAGAATTTTCTATATTTTTTATTTAGCAGCGCTGCTTTGACTGCTAATTGCCGACACTTGATTTTAACATTGTTGGCCCATGGTGCATCTGTCAAGCTAGAACTGATCAGCATACCCAGATATCTAGATTGGCCTACTGTTTTTAGAGTCTCTTTTTCCAGATGCCATTGACATTTTTTACTCAAACCTTTTGTATTTCTTCTTAGGTCATGTAAAATTAGAATTTCCGACTTGATTGTGTTTATGCATAGTCCATTGGTGCACACATATTTTTCAAGTGCATGAAGTTTGCGCTGTATTTGTGTTACATCGATCGATCAAAATGAGGTCATCCGCATAGAGAAGCCAACTGATGTGTGAACCATTGATTTTTGGTGGAAATGAGGATGCGCTATCTATAGCTTCACTCACATATGAAAGAAACAAGTTGTAAATGACCCAGGCCAAAGGACACACTTGGTTAACACCACACTAGCAGGGTAATTCATAGAATTCAGCGCACAAGTAGCGCACGCGGCTGGCGCACAGCGTGCGTGTGCGTTAGTCTGCGCCAGCCGCGTGCGCCAAAACCGAATCCGGCGCACAGCGTATTCATGGATTTTAGCCTCCCCAGGCAGCCGTGGCGCACAGTGGCGCAGCGACTCGCTGCAGCGCCAGTTACGCCCCCAGGAACGCCCCTTGCGCTGGGAAATCTCATAAAAATCACAAACCAGCGCAAGGGACTACGCTAACCCTGGACCATCACGGCAAGTGGCCCATGCGATTTTCAAGGGTGCGCGGGAAGTGTCACACGTCAAATCCCAGGCTACGTCCATTTCAGGGGTGCGCGGGAAGTCCCACACGCGAAAAGCCAGGCTACGTCCATTACAGGGGTTCGCGGGAAGTTTCACACGCGAAAAGCTAGGCTACGGGAATTCCAGGGGTGCGCGGGAAGTCCCACACGCGAAAAGCCAGGCTACGTCCATTACAGGGGTGCGCGGGAAGTTTCACACGCGAAAAGCTAGGCTACGGGAATTCCAGGGGTGCGCGGGAAGTCCCACACGCGAAAAGCCAGGCTACGTCCATTACAGGGGTGCGCGGGAAGTTTCACACGCGAAAAGCTAGGCTACAGGAATTCCAGGGGTGCGCGGGAAGTCCCACACGCGAAAAGCCAGGCTACGTCCATTACAGGGGTGCGCGGGAAGTTTCACATGCGAAAAGTTAG
Organism: Ambystoma mexicanum; assembly: GCF_040938575.1. Taxonomy (NCBI): domain Eukaryota; kingdom Metazoa; phylum Chordata; class Amphibia; order Caudata; family Ambystomatidae; genus Ambystoma; species Ambystoma mexicanum. Next base: position 1,251,483,070 of record NC_090924.1, read on the forward strand.
GCTACGGGAATTCCAGGGGTGCGCGGGAAGTCCCACACGCGAAAAGCCAGGCTACGTCCATTACAGGGGTGCGCGGGAAGTTTCACACGCGAAAAGCTAGGCTACGGGAATTCCAGGGGTGCGCGGGAAGTCCCACACGCGAAAAGCCAGGCTACGTCCATTACAGGGGTTCGCGGGAAGTTTCACACGCGAAAAGCTAGGCTACGGGAATTCCAGGGGTGCGCGGGAAGTCCCACACGCGAAAAGCCAGGCTACGTCCATTACAGGGGTGCACGGGAAGTTTCACACGCGAAAAGCTAGGCTACGGGAATTCGAGGGGTGCGCGGGAAGTCCCACACGCGAAAAGCCAGGCTACGTCCATTACAGGGGTGCGCGGGAAGTTTCACACGCGAAAAGCTAGGCTACGGGAATTCCAGGGGTGCGCGGGAAGTCCCACACGTGAAAAGCCAGGCTACGTCCATTACAGGGGTTCGCAGGAAGTTTCACACGCGAAAAGCTAGGCTACGGGAATTCCAGGGGTGCGCGGGAAGTCCCACACGAGAAAAGCCAGGCTACGTCCATTACAGGGGTGCGCGGGAAGTTTCACACGCGAAAAGCTAGGCTACGGGAATTCCAGGGGTGCGCGGGAAGTCCCACACGCGAAAAGCCAGGCTACGTCCATTACAGGGGTGCGCGGGAAGTTTCACACGCGAAATTCCAGGGTACGTCCATTTCAGGGGTGCGCGGGGAAGTTTCACACGCGAAATTCCAGGGTATGTCCATTTCAGGGGTGCGCGGGAAGTTTCACACGCGAAAAGCCAGGGTACGTCCATTTCAGGGGGGCGTGGATATTTGAACACGCTACTCCGATCGTTGGGTCTTCACAGGTCTTCCCTGTACAGCCTCCACGTCCCCTGCATGCAGTCCACACCACAGGTGATTACCCTGCACACCTGCTCATGACTCCCACCCCCCAGCAGTCATGGGGCACCTGCCAGCAGGCCCCCACTCATGTCCCACTCATGCCTCCCACCACCCCCACCCCCCAGCACTGTGGGGCACCTGCCAGCAGGCCCCCACTTATGTCCCACTCATGCCTCCCACCACACCCACCCCCCAGCACTGTGGGGCACCTGCCAGCAGGCCCCCACTTATGTCCCACTCATGCCTCCCACCACACCCACCCCCCAGCACTGTGGGGCACCTGCCAGCAGGCCCCCACTCATGTCCCACTCATGCCTCCCACCACACCCACCCCCCAGCACTGTGGGGCACCTGCCAGCAGGCCCCCACTTATGTCCCACTCATGCCTCCCACCACACCCACCCCCCAGCACTGTGGGGCACCTGCCAGCAGGCCCCCACTTATGTCCCACTCATGCCTCCCACCACACCCACCCCCCAGCACTGTGGGGCACCTGCCTGCAGGCCCCCACTCATGTCCCACTCATGCCTCCCACCATACCCACCCCCCAGCACTGTGGGGCACCTGCCAGCAGGCCCCCACTTATGTCCCACTCATGCCTCCCACCACACCCACCCCCCAGCAGTCATGGGGCACTCTCCACCAGGCCCCCACCCATGTCCCACTCATGCCTCCCACCACCCCCACCCCCCAGCACTGTGGGCCACCTGCCAGCAGGCCCCCACTTATGTCCCACTCATGCCTCCCACCACACCCACCCCCCAGCACTGTGGGGCACCCTCCACCAGGCCCACACAGATGTTCCCCTACCAATAGGAAATCACAATACAGATCCCAGGATCCCATGGGCAACCACATCCCACCCCATGTCACCCCAGTCCATACACACATCCAAGGTACACATCCATTCAAAAATCAAATACCCATTACATGATACATAACCAATGAGCAGTATGCGCGCGAGTCCAAGTCCGTCAGACTCACACAATGGCAACACATGACTGTGAAAACCCAGATTGTGACAGTCAACAAACCAATGAGAGAAGTCCACACAATAGAATCAAAAGAACAATGTATTAAAATGTAAGAAAGAAAAAAAAATAAACACCTAAATGAATATACAAAGTAACAGGAAAAAAAAAAAAATTTCTAATGAATCCGAGGAAAGGCCCTCAGCGCGTAAGCACGTCAGCACGCGTACGCGATTTCATTGGTCCAAAGGGCCAGGCGCGTAAGCGCGCCTATGACGCACGGGTGTTTCCCAACCCACGTGAAAAATAAACACGTGCCGCGCGAGCGCGTCAGCACGCGTACCCGATTTCATTGGTCCAAAGGGCCAGGCGCGTAAGCGCGCCTATGACGCACGGGTGTTTCCCAACCCACGTGAAAAATAAACACGTGCCGCGCGAGCGCGTCAGCACGCGTACCCGATTTCATTGGTCCAAAGGGCCAGGCGCGTAAGCGCGCCTATGACGCACGGGTGTTTCCCAACCCACGTGAAAAATAAACACGTGCCGCGCGAGCGCGTCAGCACGCGTACCCGATTTCATTGGTCCAAAGGGCCAGGCGCTTACGCACGGCCGTTTCCCAACACGCGTGAAAGAAACACAAGCCAGTGTCAATGCGTGTGATTGGAGGCTGGCCCTTCAGCGCCTACACGCGGAAGTGACGCAGGACCTGTGGGCCTGCATAAAAGGTACATGTAGAACGCCATTTCCTTGTACGTGCTTTTCGTGGAGAGCGAGTTGGTGTATTCTGTACTTCTTGTCAGTTGACACGCGATTTACTTCACGGCGTTCAAAGGTCGTACTCCCTGTTACCTCTGACAGCTTTTTCTCTTTTGCTCTTTTTCCTGGGCCTGTTTCCTCACACAGCGTTCCCTTCTACTGTTGTCCTGTCTCCTCAGACAGCGTCCCATTCTTCTTTTGGCGGGGGTGTTGCCAACGCGCACACGCGCGTCTTTTTGACGCATTTCTCCCTGGCAGACGGTGAGTTGCGCACGCATCTATCATCTGTGCTTGCCCCGTGTGTCACGTACCTCTTCAGAGGTCAATCTAGGCTGCGTGTGACACGCATACGTTCATTACTGTGTTACTGGATGCCACAGCGTAGTGCAGGGTTTTTCATACGCACACGTGGTCTAGGAGGGGTATCGTGCACGTTCCTTAACTTTTTTGGGGTGCCTGTGCGTTGCGTGACCCGTCATCTTTCCCCAGGGGTGTCATATAGCCTTGCCACTGCACTAGGGTACGAATACCATCTGGTACCCAACCCCTTTGACACCCAATTGCCCAGGACAATTGTGCACACCCACTCCCATACGCACAATAACATCAGTGCCATGGTTGGGAGGCGTGCAAGCCGTAAGGGTGGCAAAGGTGGCCGAGCCACACGTGGTGGCCGTGGAGGATCCACTAGGGGACGTGGTTGTGACTTGCAGGGTGCCCCTGTCCCCCCCAGTCTGGAGGACCAGTCAGGGACACCCATGCCCCCCTCTCCCCCCCCCCCCAGGTTGAGGGTCATGTGGCTGATACCAACCCTGATCAGCCCTTGTTGGACCAGCCCATTGTGGCACCAGACCTGTCCGAGGTGACTCCATCGCTGACATCCAGGTCAGCAGGTCCACTGCACGTGCACCGGTGCACATCGGTGTCATCAGGACACGCGCATCTATGCCAGATAGGTCATCTGCTGCCCCCCGTGGCCAGGGTGTGGCTCCATCCACCCCACCTCTCATACACCCTGCCAAGACTGTGTCGGTCCTAGTTCATGCACCTCAGATCAGGCCTGACCCTATCCCTCTACCCCCAATGCCTGCACCTACTCCCATGCTGAGTGTGCAATCCCACACACCCAGTACTGAGTCCACCACGGCTCCTGCCCCTAGTGTCCACAGCGGCGTAGGACACTCTGGATCCCCACCCCCTTCCAAGCGGAAGAGGAAGAGTGCACGTCCGGCACAGGCTGATGCCCCAGGCACGGCTGCACAGTCCGGCCCATCAAGGAAGCCCAGCTTCACAGACGCCGAACTGAATGCACTTGTTCAGTATGTGTCAGACCATGATAGGGAAATGGTCATCGTTGCAGGGTCCAAGACCACACATGCCAGACGCCAGGCACACTGGCAGACCATTGCTGACAAAATAAGTGCCCTTGGAGTAGTGAGGCGCACAGCTAGTGATTGCCAGAAGCGCTGGAATGACCTTAAGCGCAGGGCAAAGGATAAGCTGGCCTCAAGTCATGCCGCAACCTTGGTGACTGGAGGTGGGTCCCCAGCACAGGCAATAGAACTCACACCACACGAGTCCGTAGCTGGATCCTACGTCACCGAGGGACAACTCCAAGGTGTGGGAGATCTCCCTGATTACGAGGCATCATCCGGTGAGTGCACATGCATGTGTGTTATATCAATGTGCATGGTGTGTGTGCGAAGCCTTCATGTTGGGTGCCTGTCAAGGGGGTGTGTGGCAGAGTTGATAGTGTCACCCATGTGCCTCATCCAGTATGTTCAGTGCAACACCATGTGCCCACACCACTATCCCTACTGCCAACAGTGCACATATGGCCCTACACCATGGAAGTTCCCCTTGAATTGTCATTTTGTCACGACATTGTTGCTCATTCTCCCCTGTCTATTCATCTTATGTCTTACATACCATTCCTACTCTTTCCCCCAGCCATTCAAGTTCCATCGTCACATGCCTGACATGCAATGATACCACATGCTAATGCGTCCTCTGTATATACATGGCACTCAACATGCTGTCATACTCTGGATTTTGCCTTGACACCCACCTCCTACCTGTGTGCTCTTGTTCCGTCTGGTTTCAAGCCCCATTCCCTCACACTCCATGCTGCTCTTCATGGTCTATCTTCCCTGACTTCTACTGTTCAGACCATCGTGCCCTACTCACGACACCTGCTTGCAAACAGTCAAATGAGGGCACCCTGCCCTCCAATGCGACCCACCCTATTGCTGACAAGTACATCTGAGCCTACTCAAGGTTAACTCTCACTGACATCTGCTCATACATGCCTTTGCCTGTCCCATGGACCCTTCACATGGTCCCAGTCCTCTCTCCTTGCTCCTCTTCCACCATCAATGGTGTGACCCATTGGGGTGTACTCTTGGCCTCCTTCCAATCCTCAGAGGCCACAATTGATGAGTATGGTAATGGGAGCATCTCAGTCCAAGGACCTCAGGCCAACCTTATTCTCCTTGACAAATGCTACCCACATCTCATCAACTTCCTTTCCTCTCCTGCTGTCCCCCCTCCTCTCTCCTCATCTATCCTGCACTGCCTCCCTGCACCCTCCCATGATCCTTCTCCGCCTCCCACTCCAACTCCTACACAAGCTGCACCTCTGATCTGTAGCACTCCCCGTAAGTCCTACAAGGCTGTCAACCTCCTCCACATTTACACTCCTTACTCTGCCGCTGCATCAGGCATTCCTCCAATATATGTCACTTACATGAGGTAATGCACCTTGACATCCTTGGTCTCATGGAAACATGTCTGACGGCCAGCTCTGTCTGCATCTTTGACACACTCCTACCTGACGTTCAGGAGATCCTCTCCTTGGCCCGGCACTACTGTGCAGGGGGGGGTGTGCCCTTGCCTTCCCTGAGGGTATTCCTGCCACTGTCACTCCTACGTAGACCTACTCCCCTCTGGAATGGCTTGTGTGACGTCTCTCTCCATCTCACCTCGACATTCACAAACTGTGCGTACTGTGTATCGGAAAAATGGTCAAATGTACTACTTCCTTTCTGAGTGGCCTCACCTCTCCTCCTCACTCATGTCCCCAGACACTGAAATCCTCTTCCTTGGTGATGTACGCATCCACCTGCATGCTTGTTGTCCCCCCCACGTGACTTTTCCGTGACCTCAGCAACTCCCTATCAGCCTCTAAACTCCCGTCTGTCCCTACTCATTCTGCAGGGCACACTCTTGATGCTCTGATCTCATCTGACCTTCCCCTCTCCATCCCTCTCTGCACTCCTCTCTCCTGGAGTGATCACTTTCTCCTCTCCTCCCACCTCACCCTCACCACCCCACAGGCAAAGCCACCCTCACCACTGTCACACACCTTCTTGGTATTCCAACCCATGAAGTGTGTGTCAGTCGAGGCTTATGCTGCCAAAATCTCCCCCCCATCCAGCTCCTCCTTAGGCTCACTCCCATCCTGACAGGGCCCACTCCATGCTCCACTCTATGTCAGGTACACTGGATGTCTTTGCCACGGTCATGACAATCCGCCTGAAGCCCCATGCCAATGCTGACTCCTGGCATGACTCGCATCTTGTGAACCCAAAACACAGGTGCCGGGTGGCAGAGAGGAAATGGCCTGCATCATGCTCATCCTCTGGCAAACTGGCCTGCCGCCTGCTCCAAAGGCAATAGCGTCTCACCCTTCTCACCAAGATGAGAGCCCCAATCCAAGGGCACATATCTGCGGCATCTGACAACTCTGCAGGACACATTGAAATCTGCAAGGACCTTGCCAAGCCAGATGCAGTGTGTACCTCCCCTGTCCCCTCCGAGCCCACAGCACTGCATGACTGTCTCTGTACCCCTATAGGCCACCCCCCCAGCACTTGTCTGCGCCTACCACCATCTGCCCTCGACGTTAAGTCCTACTTACCTTGTACAGCACTACCAGCCGCAACTTCCCCTGGCACTTCATTGTGCCACCCACCTCTGCACTTGCGTTACATGAATGACACCAGCACCAGTAGGATTGTTGAATGGCATCCCCTTCTGCCCCACCACCCCTCAGTGCTCCGCTGTTCCTTCATACATTTCTGTACAGGTGCTTCACGAATGCTATATGAATCCATTACAGGTGATGGGGAGGTGGAATCTCATTGTTTACTGCATTTTGTTAATGTTGACAAGGCACTGTGCATCGTGGCCAATTGGGACTAGCAGATCCATGTCCAACATGTTAACTTCTTGATGTGATGAAGCAATGTCAGGACCAGAGTGGCCAAAATCCAAAATAGTTGCCCTCCTCTCCCTCTTCACTTGGTGGCTATGTCACATGCCATGTGTGTGATGGCATGTGCATTTGACATGGCAATCACCGGCCAATGTGTGATGCCAGTGCTAGGCAGCATGGGGAGCAGGCGTTGCTCTCCATTCTCTGTGTCATCATTGTGTGCCCTGAGCCTCCCCTCCAGACCCAGTGATGGTGAATGCATAGGAGGTTTCCCAGTCATGTGGGACATGTGTCATTGAACTACTGGCTCTGTTGTTCATCAGCCCTTGTTGTATGCCATGGTGCTAATGCCTGTTTCCATTTCTCTCTTTCATGTCTTTGCAGGGGACGACGCACTTGTTGATGCTGGGGATGTGGTGGTGGAGCCGTCCCAGGAGGGCAACCCGGGCCGACCTTCCACAAGTGAGGGACGTGGTGTGTTTGTGGGTGAAAACCCACAAGTGCTGGAGGTCGTGCTGTCGAGGGGTGTCTCTGGGGGTTCCTCCCCCGAGCAGTATTCAGGTGTAGACTCGGAGGATGACACCTATGTGCAGTCGCAGGTGAGTGTTCTTGGGAGAGAATCTCCTCTGTCCGACCCACCTGCAGCCGGGTTATTGCCCTCAATGGGGATGTCAGTGTCGGCAGCTCAGCCTCCGGTGGTTACGGATGCAGGGCCACACCACACAATCTCTGATCCTGTTCCTGGGGCTGCAGATCAGAGAGGGAATGCAGTCCTGCAGCCTGAGGCTTTGCCGGCACAGCAAGGCGCAGTCCGCCTTGCCCCAGGCAGGTGTGGTGCCCGCCAACGTGGTGGCCGTATGCCACCTGGCAATACCGCTTGGGAGCAATCCATCTACGGTATGGCCACCCAACAGGCAGCATCATCCGAGATGATTGCACAGGCCATGGATAGGGTGGCCACTTCCATTGTCCCCCCAGAAAGGCTGATGGAGCGACTGGAGCAGCCTACAGAGTCCATCTGCCAGGCACACAGGGAGGACATGTTGGCGTCCAACATGGACAGGCGGGCAGGACTGGCGACTCTGCGGGAATCACTTTCCATGGAGTCCCAGCGCCACAGGGAAGGCCTGAGGGAAGAATTCCATCACCTCAGGTCGACCCTGTCAGAGCTTGAGGCTTCATCCCATAGAAGGACAGAGGAGCAGCTGGAGCGTCTGACACGGACGCTCTCGGCCGAGATGCAGGCAACTCGTGCGGAGGTCAGGTCATCCCGGAAGTTACTGCATGGGGACCTCCGCATGATCATAATCCAGAACCAGACCTTCCAGACCCGCCTGCTTGCAGCCATGGAGGAGCAAACTCGGGCTTTGCGTGGGCTGCCTCCCATTGTCACACCATCTTCTGAGGCAGCTCCCCCACCTCCTGAGTCAGCTGCAGGGTCTGGCCAGAGCGATAGCGACTCATCTCCCACAACAGAGTAGCCGTGTGGGCAACGAGCCTATGGGGTGTTTTTACTTCCCATGATCCACACAGGTGGATTGTGGCGTGCATCCTGTCCTCGGACCTCATAGGTGCCCCCCCCCTCCCCGCCGGCCCTTTCATGGCCATTTTTTCTTATCATATTTTTGTTTTTCAAGTGTGTTGCCTTGTGTGGGTACCTGGGCATACACTGTATTGTGGCTGGGCACATGCAGGCTTGTCCTGAGTTTGGTTTCGATGCTTGGGTATCTGGCATCCACACCCCTCCTGCTTCCGTTTCCATGGGCTTGCAAAGGGTGTGCCCAAGTGACAGCAAATTACACGGTGACATTGGACTTCCATGAGCTGTTGGGCAGTCCATAGTCAATACTGTGTAGACATTCATGGTGTACATTGTTGTTACACCTAACTATGCATGATGGTTTGATATGTGCCTCAACTTTCATATGTTACTCATGTTTTGCAGGTATTTCACACAGTTCTTCACACGGGCATACTCTCTGGAGTCAGACTACATGTCGGTAGATGTGCAGTGACACTTTTGCGTGGCGCCATCACTGTACATCTGGACGGTGAGGACATACCAGCACAATCAGGTATTGAGACTACCATTGATTACATGCATTGTGTCTTGTTTTGGTGGGCTTCAGGGTGGGTTGGTGTGTAATTTGATTGAAATGACTCTTACACAGGTGTGTAGTAGTGCCTCCATCACGGTTAGCTGTTCAAGTGCGGCTATGTTCCATTTGGGGCACTGCAATTTGTGACACCGGTGTCATGTTGTGAGGGTCAGTTTGTTTGCTCTCACATACCATGACATGGTGTCCTCTGTGGTGGGACTGTAAAGGGATTGGGTGACATGGCAATGTTGTAATGTAGCAATTCGCCTGTGCCAATGCATTTTTGATGAATGGAGTTGTGTCTTTTCATAGTTATGCATTGCTGGTGTATGTGTAAGTAGGGGTGCACACATAGTGACACTTCCATGTTAACAATCTCAGGCTGATGTGTTTCTGACAGTTTATTGCCAAGAAATTTTGTGACATTGTCAGGTAGTGTCATCATTGATCGTCAGATGGTATGTGCCAGAGCAGTGTGCACTAGCCAGCACTGTGATTCCTAGGTGAAGAAGTTGGCCACCAGTTGCGTACGGGCTGCCTCCCCCGTGCCCTTTCCCCTCCCATGCTCAGCGGCCGTGCATGTGGTTGTGGATGTGGGGGCACCACCATGTCCACGGGCAGGCCCCGGCGTGTTGCAACGTTGTGCAGGACACATGCTGCCACTATGATCCTGCACACTACTGGGGGAGCGTATAACAGCTGCCCGCCAGAACGGTCAAGGGAGCGAAAGCGTGACTTTAGCACTCCGAATGTGCGCTCCACTATGCCCCTGGTTGTAATGTGGGCTGTGTTATGTCTTACCTGGGGTGGCGTGGTGGGGTTCCGAATTGGCGTCATCATGTGGGGGCTGAGAGGGTAGGCACTGTCCCCTGTGGAGGTGGTGATTGGTATCATTGGTGGGGTTGTGACCTTGCTCAGTATCCAACATGCATGCATGTGCAGTGGCATACATACTCACCAAGCAGCCATGTATCGCCATGCCGCCCAGCATCTATGTCCCGGCATAGGGTGGACATTCGGTAAATGAAGCTGTCGGATGATTCCCTTGGCATTACATACTACCTGCACGTTGATGGAATGCCAGTGCTTGCGGTTCCTATAGATGTGCTCTGATGCCCTGGGGGGACGTAGAGCCACATGGGTGCAGTCGATGGCACCTAGCACTTTGGGGAATCGTGCCACTCTGTAAAAATCCAGGGCAGCAGCATGCCTTTCTGCAGGTGTTCTGGGCAGGTATATGTGCCTGCGGACTGATGGGCGTGCAGTCATGATGTTCAAGACCTGGTGTAGGCAGCGTGACTGGGTGGCCTGTGACACCCCACCCACTATGGCACTTGTCCGCTGAAATGATCCAGTGGCTAAGAAGTGCAGTACATTGAGGACCTTCTCCAGGGGGCTGAGTGCTTGGGAGCACAGGGTGGGTGATGTGAGGTCATCCTCCCACTCAGTCACCAGGTCCAGTATGATGTGTGGTGGAAACCTGTACCTCCCATACACCTGGTCATCAGGCATCCCGAAAAGGCTGGTTCTGGGTGTGAATATTCTGGCCCTGACTATCCTCCTCCTCCTCCTTTGGTAGCCCACTGCCACTGCTGCTAGGAACGGTATGTTCATCCTGGCGTCTGAGCTTGTTATTGTTAAAGTCCGCAATTTTATGCTTTGCGCGTGTTCTAGGCGAGCGTGTGACCCGCGCACCCCTGGAATCCAGTTCCCAGTCCAATAGCGTGTGGAAATTCACACGCACCACGGGATACAGGTTCGCTGACGTACTTGCGTGTGTAAGTGGCCGCGCACCCATTAAATACACGTACATTGGCCAATTGCGTGTACGCGCACTTTTGTCCAATTACACGCAATGAAATACACGTACATAGGCCAATCACGCGATGACACTCTGACGTGCAGTATTTCCACGTGTGTTCCGTCATCACGTGCTGAGTGGGGAACGCCCGTGTGGGTCACGTCAGACGCGCTTACGCGCTGAGGGACTCTGGTCCAATAGAATCGCGTATGCGTGCTGACGCGCTTACGCGCTAAGGGCCTTTCCTCGGATTTCACGCTGACGTGCAGGATTTTCACGTGCCAAATCACTCCGTATCAAGCTGGCCACCCGAAAACACACGGAACACCACGCTCCTGCCCAGAAGGCCGAGTTACTGCCCCCCAGTGCCCCGAGCAGCCTCCCACGTGCTATCTGCTGCTGCCTGCCTGCCTGCCTGCCTGCCTGCTGCCACCGTGCCCTGCCATTTGGTGCCTGCACATCAGCCATCTGCAGGGGTCCAGTTGCTGTGTCCACCCCTGCTGGAACTGAAGACTCCCAACTGGGATTACATCGCTCCACAGCCCAGCCCCAGGACCCAGTTGCCCACCCACACCTGCCTCTGGGGTTGCCATGTCGGGCACTTCGACATCTGGCACCAGTGGCAACCCCAGGCCAGAGGGGCAGAGGGGCACCAGCTTCACTGCCACCGAAGTTGGTGTCCTGGTGGAGCATGTCCTGGGGCAGTATGATGCCCTCTTTGGATCGTCCCGCGCCAGCAAGGAAGGACGGGAGAGGATCTGGGCCGACTGTGTGGTTGCCATCAACGCGGAGGGGGTGGCAACCCGCAACGTCCAGAAGATCAAAAAGCGCTGGGAGGACTTGAGGTCCAGGACCCTTGTGAAGGCCCGGCGCCTCGTGGAGGGGGGCCGGGGCCGCATGAGTTCCATCCAGAAGAGGGTCCTGGAACGCGTACGCCCAGCGCTCCACGCCCAGGTCCTTGAGAGGGAGGCCCGTCTGGAGTTGAGCGGTATGTGTCCAAGCATTACTGTGTGAGACAGGGCATGTTGCGGTGTGCTGGTTCTATGATACTTGCCTGTATGTGTGCCATGGGCCATGTATGCATGTATGTGTGCAGGGACATCATGGTAATGCATGTGCGACCAGTGATGTGTGACCCACATGGTTGTTGCATGTGTTGAAATGCGGCATGGGGAGCCCTATGCAGATTTTGGACATGAGAGCATGCCAGTCTCTGTACCTGGACATGGATGGGGGTGAAGGATGGGTGCTGATGCCAGGTACATATATGGTAGCCATGTCTGTGTGCCTGACCTGCGTGTCTGTGACTTGTGCATGCCATGGATGCATGACACATGTGTGTGACAATGCACAGATTCAGTGACGCACCCAACTTACCCTTGTTTCGCCTGTGTTCGGTGTGTTTGGGGCCAGATGGATGTGACTGAGGTGAAGTGTGTGCATGTGATATGCATGGGCCATGATGCATGTGAGTTACATATCATTGAATGTTTCTAGAGTCCATTGGACATGCATGGAAATGTCCATGGCATGCACCATGCCTGTTACTGTGTGTGTTTTGCCTGGACTGACCCATGTGTTGTGGAGGGACATGATGGAAGTGTACTTTGACAGTGGTGCTCATCTGCTATTGCTTCCTGTCTAGGGGACCATTGTACAGTAGCCTGATGCTTGTGTCCTTTGTCTCCCTCTACGCAGCGGCTAGTGAAGAAGAGGGCGGAGACGGCGCTGTGGAGCAAGGCGGCGGGGATGCCCCCACGGCTGCAGCGGAAGGGGTGGGTGAGCCCCCACAGGGGCCTGCTACGGCGGGAGACGGTGAGGAGCCATCCAGGTTGGTGGTTTGCACAGAGGAGGAGGAGGCCGACACTGGTGCACACATGGGGCCTGGTGGGAGCATCCCTGCTGGTGCAAGTGGTGCAGTCCAGGGCCAGGGGCAGGAGGCAGCACAGGTCACCGTGGAGGGGCCTGTGCATGTCACTGTCCCTGACCCTGTGAGTGCACCACCATGCACCAGCAGGGATGCCCCGTCCCAGGCCCTTCCGCAGGTAGAGGGGATGTCCATGTCACCTGACTCCCCTCCACCTGCGGACGTGGTAACCCCTGGCCGCGTGGAGAAGGTCCTGATTGGGGTCGCGATGCGCACGGCTGTGATTCGTGATGACGTGCGTGCTTCCCGGGAGGAGCACGCACGTCATCACGAAGTGCACCGTGCCGACGTGGCCCAATTGGGATGGGCCATGTTCGGGGGTTTCCTGCATGTGTTGGCCAATCTGACGGCCCTCTCCTCCTCTGTGCAGGCTATCCACCGGTCGTTCTCCTTGCCGTCTTCCGGCCCAGATGCCACCAGGGCCCCCTGTGGACCTGCCCCGACCAATGCAGCCAGCTCGGTGGGGATCCCATCCCTGCCACAGTTGGGAGTCGGAGGTCCAGCAGGGGTAGACAACACAGCAAGTGGACCCCAGCAGATGGAAGATGTGACGGCATCATCGGGCAGGGCACGTGCACGACGGCGTCGGTGGTTTCCATCAGCCTGGATGCCGTCGTGCTGGCAGAGGCAGTGGCGTCGGAGGCAGCAGCGGGCTCGACGTGGGAGGCATCATGGCTCGGGGCCATCAAGATCCGAGCGGCAGGCATCGGCCGGAGGGCAGGGCAACCCTGGGATGGTGGTGTGTTCCGTGTGGGAGGAGTTTGGCCAGCGGATAGGTGCGGAGCGGCAGCGGGCGGAAGAGGAGCAGCTCGCCATGGTCAGGGCGGAGTTCTCCATGCGTCGGGCATTGAGGCGGGCTGAGTGCCTCGAGGAAGCTCGCAGGGAGTTTGAGGTGGACATGGGGTTGTCCCTGCGAGACCTCGGGGCCAGGACAGAGTCCCGCCTCCAGGACATCGACATGGAGTTCGATGATGCCCTGGCCAGCAACATCACCAAGTGAGCCGCAGGACTTGCCTGCTGCCTTTGTATATAGTTATTTAGTTAGTTAGTGCTAGGTTTCCTTTATTTATTTTTATTATTTTGGACGGCTCGGACAATGGCCACTTTTTTGTACATATATTTTTCATTAGTTAGTGGTAGGTTTCATTTTTGGTGTTGGGCTCATGGACCCTGGAACATTCCTGTATATAGTTTGTTTTTTTGGGAGATACATTTTTTTAATTTCTTATTGTTTTCACCATGACGTAATGGTTTTTCATTAATTTCCTATTACATGATATTGCTTTGGACAAATTCATTTTAATTTTTTTTTCCTTTGTTTTTTTGTTTATCACTTTTGTTCTCGGACATGGACCATTTATTTACTTAGCCACATTGTTGTATGTTTGAAAATTTCACTTATTTTTGGTATTTAATACATTTTTTATATTTTCTTACACTTGTGTTATTTTCTCATTGGTTTGTTACATGTCATGATATGGGTTTTGACATTCACTTGCACCCATTGTGTCAGTGTGTGTGACGGACATGTGTTCTTTTGCATACTTGGCATTGGGGTTGTGTCATGTGATTGCATTCACTATGTGGGTGGATGCAATCCTTGCCTGGGTGTTTGTGCTGGGTATGCTGGCCATTACTGCCATGATTGTGTATCGTCAGGACCTGGGGCCAGGGGGACATGTGTGGGGGCCTGCTGGCAGGTTCCCCACAGTGCTGGGGGGTGGGGGTGGTGGGAGACATGAGTGGGGGCCTGGTGGAGCCTGCCCCTGCACTGCTGGGGGGTGGGGGTGGTGGGAGACATGAGTGGGGGCCTGGTGGAGGGTGCCCCTGGATGGTGGGGGGTGGGGGTGGTGGGAGACATGGTTGGGGGCCTGGTGGAGGGTGCCCCTGGTGACTGGGGGGGTGGGGGTGGTGGGAGACATGAGTGTGGGCCTGGTGGAGGCTGCCCCTGCACTGCTGGGGGGTGGGGGTGGTGGGAGACATGAGTGGGGGCCTGGTGGAGGGTGCCCCTGGATGGTGGGGGGTGGGGGTGGTGGGAGACATGGTTGGGGGCCTGGTGGAGGGTGCCCCTGGTGACTGGGGGGGTGGGGGTGGTGGGAGACATGAGTGTGGGCCTGGTGGAGGCTGCCCCTGCACTGCTGGGGGGTGGGGGTGGTAGGAGACATGAGTGGGGGCCTGGTGGAGGGTGCCCCTGGTGACTGGGGGGGTGGGGGTGGTGGGTGACATGAGTGGGGGCCTGGTGGAGGGTGCCCCTGGTGACTGGGGGGGTGGGGGTGGTGGGTGACATGAGTGGGGGCCTGGTGGAGGGTGCCCCTGGATGGTGGGGGGTGGGGGTGGTGGGAGACATGAGTGGGGGCCTGGTGGAGGGTGCCCCTGGATGGTGGGGGGGTGGGGGGGGTGGGAGGCATGGGTGGGGGCCTGGTGGAGCCTGCCCCTGCACTGCTGGGGGGTGGGGGTGGTGGGAGACATGAGTGGGGGCCTGGTGGAGGGTGCCCCTGGTGGCGGGGGGGTGGGGGTGGTGGGAGGCATGGGTGGGGGCCTGGTGGAGCCTGCCCCTGCACTGCTGGGGGGTGGGGGTGGTGGGAGACATGAGTGGGGGCCTGGTGGAGGGTGCCCCTGGATGGTGGGGGGTGGGGGTGGTGGGAGACATGGTTGGGGGCCTGGTGGAGGGTGCCCCTGGTGACTGGGGGGGTGGGGGTGGTGGGAGACATGAGTGGGGGCCTGGTGGAGGGTGCCCCTGGATGGTGGGGGGTGGGGGTGGTGGGAGACATGGTTGGGGGCCTGGTGGAGGGTGCCCCTGGTGACTGGGGGGGTGGGGGTGGTGGGAGACATGAGTGGGGGCCTGGTGGAGGGTGCCCCTGGTGACTGGGGGGGTGGGGGTGGTGGGAGACATGAGTGGGGGCCTGGTGGAGGGTACCCCTGGTGACTGGGGGGGTGGGGGTGGTGGGAGACATGAGCAGGTGTGCAGGGTAGTCCCCTGTTTTGTGGGCTGCCTGCAGGGGCCGTCGAGGGTGACAGGACCCACCCAGCCTAATCGCGTGTGTAACTTCGCACGCACCCCTGTAATACACGTACCAAGCCAAATCGCGTGTGATAATTCCCGCGCACCCCTGAAATACACGCGCCCAGGCTATTCGCGTGTGGAAATTCCCGCGCACCCCTGAAATACACGTACCCTGCTGTAATCGCGTGTGGGACTTCCCGCGCACCCCTGTAATACACGCGCCCAGCCTATTCGCGTGTGGAAATTCCCGCGCACCCCTGAAATACACGCGCCCAGGCTATTCGCGTGTGGAACTTCCCGCGCACCCCTGAAATACACGCGCCCAGCCTATTCGCGTGTGGAACTTCCCGCGCACCCCTGAAATACACGCGGCCAGGCTATTCGCGTGTGGAAATTCCCGCGCACCCCTGAAATACACGTACCCTGCTGTAATCGCGTGTGGGACTTCCCGCGCACCCCTGAAATACACGCGGCCAGGCTATTGGCGTGTGGAACTTCGCGCGCACCCCTGTAATACACGTACCAAGCCAAATCGCGTGTGATAATTCCCGCGCACCCCTGAAATACACGCGCCCAGGCTATTCGCGTGTGGAAATTCCCGCGCACCCCTGAAATACACGTACCCTGCTGTAATCGCGTGTGGGACTTCCCGCGCACCCCTGTAATACACGCGCCCAGCCTATTCGCGTGTGGAAATTCCCGCGCACCCCTGAAATACACGCGCCCAGGCTATTCGCGTGTGGAACTTCGCGCCCACCCCTGTAATACACGTACCAAGCCAAATCGCGTGTGATAATTCCCGCGCACCCCTGAAATACACGCGCCCAGGCTATTCGCGTGTGGAAATTCCCGCGCACCCCTGAAATACACGTACCCTGCTGTAATCGCGTGTGGGACTTCCCGCGCACCCCTGTAATACACGCGCCCAGCCTATTCGCGTGTGGAAATTCCTGCGCACCCCTGAAATACACGCGCCCAGGCTATTCGCGTGTGGAACTTCCCGCGCACCCCTGAAATACATGCGGCCAGGCTATTCGCGTGTGGAACTTCCCGCGCACCCCTGAAATACACGTACCCTGCTGTAATCGCGTGTGGGACTTCCCGCGCACCCCTGTAAATGACGTACCCTAGTTTTTCGCGTGTAGGATTTCACGCGCACCCCTGGAATTCCCGCAGCCTAGCTTTTTGCGTGTGAAACTTCCCGCGCACCCCTGTAAATGACGTACCCTAGTTTTTCGCGTGTAGGATTTCACGCGCACCCCTGAAATTCCCGTAGCCTAGCTTTTCGCGTGTGAAACTTCCCGCGCACCCCTGTAAATGACGTACCCTAGTTTTTCGCGTGTAGGATTTCACGCACACCCCTGGAATTCCCGTAGCCTAGCTTTTCGCGTGTGAAACTTCCCGCGCACCCCTGTAAATGACGTACCCTGGCTTTTCGCGTGTGGAACTTCACACGCACCCCTGGTATCGACGTGGCCAGGGCAATCGCGTGTGGGACTTCCCCGCACTCCGGGATACACGTACCCAGGGCAATCGCGCGAGTGACTTCTCGCGCAACCCGTTGTACACACACGCGCAAATTTTTGAACAGTGGGTGTCCGTGTAAATGGCGTACACCTTTGCACATCATTAGTCCTTTGGGGTCACGGTATGGCCCATTGCTGTATGTGGGTGGTATTTGTTGGCGCAGGTTTTGGCGCACTTTCGTTGAGTGCGTCGGGACGCTACCGCCTGCTTACTTGTGGCGTACGTTTTTGGGCCTGTGCGCTGGTTTGATCGAGCGCTGTTTTGCCCTGTTCGAATCCATGAATACGTGTTGCCGGAGAGCGTGTGGGCGTTCCGCGCACTTGCCTCCTGTACTTCCCCGTGCCGCCCACATTCTTCCCCATTCCGAGTGTTGTGTCCCATTTTATTCCCCATTCCGAGTGTCCCGCCCTGTGTTCCGCCTACTTTAGAGCTGTGCGCTGCGCTCGGAGTGATAGCGCAGTGGCCGTGGCGCACGCCGTTGGTTGACCTGTGCGCCGGCGTGCGCCGCGCACTTTTTCAGCACACGTCCTATGCTTTTCTTACGCACAGACTTCCATGAATCGACGTGCTCTGGTTTCCCTGCGCTTTTCGCTATTTTTCGGCGCAGCGCACGTATAGGCCCCTCTGCGCCGGTATTTTCGGCGCACATTTATTCCATGAATCGGCCTCATTGTGTTACAGACGGTTCCTCTGCGATCAAGCCTAATCCTAATTTCAGTATCAGTGTGCAGTTCTTTAATGGCAAGGGGAAGACTTAAGGTATAGTTGCATCTAAGCATTTTTGTCCATAGGGTTTTGCGATCGATGCTATCAAATGCATGAGATAGAACGATCATTGCAAGAAAAACCCTTGTTCCAGTTCTTATAGCCTCCATCTTGATGAGGTTTGTGATGAGGAGGTTCAAGCCACAACCCGCACCCTTAACAAAACCCGATTGTCTGGGGTCAAAGTGCTGAGTGGAGATGATCCATTTTTGAAGTTGAAGTTGTAGGTGTGACACATAGATCTTTCCCAATATGTCCAAGAGTGCAATGGGCCTATAATCCTGTTGTCCTTTTTAAAAATGGGCACAGTGATGGCACTCTTCCACAACAGTGGCGTTGCATATTCAGATTGAATTTTATTGAATAGCATTGTGCAGAAGTCTGTCCATTTTTCAGGATTACTCTTCAACAGATAGTTTGTAAGGCCGTTGGGGCTGGGGACCCAAGAAGAACTGAGCCTTTTGATGATGTTTAAGGTGTCGTCTTTGTCAAGATCAAGGTCCCACTGGGTTAGGGTCGGAAGCAGAGGTTCTTCACTATGGCCTATTTTACTACATAATAAGCTATAGTGTGATATCCATGCACTTTCAGTCACCATATTATTATTATGAATAGCTAGTTTTGATCCACTTACTTTGTTGATAACTCTCCAAAATTCATGACAGTTCTTATTCGCCAGCTTAAGCATCATCATCTCTGCATCACATTGTAAAACGATGGCTTTGCGTGACGTCAGCCAATTCTTATATTTTTGTTTGATGGATTTTTTCTGGTCTTTGAATAAGAGTTTATTGAATTTTGAGCAATTTCTAATTCTGCGTCTCATTAGACATTTTCTAATTAGCACATCAGGATCAAAACTGTGTTTTGGTTTACAGCACAGTTTTTTAGCCCCTGATTGGTTTCAGCAAATTGAGCAAGAAGGTGAGCATATTCCAGATTGCTAGAGTCCTTGTGATAGGACAAGGCAATCTCCTCTACAGCACGATCAATAAGTCACAGTCTAGCTCTGCTAGATTCTATAGCAACGTTATGGCACCATTGATCACTGGATGTTTCTGTTGGTGTCATAAATGATAATTTCACTAGATCATGATCACTGTAGATTTTTGGAATGACCTGTAGTGAAAGAGTGCGTTTGTGCACACTGTTCAATACAAAAAAATACTCCAGTGTTGAGTTCAAGCAATCTCTCCTCCATGTCGGTTTTGCAGGTATGTCTCCTGAAAGATTGCCATTAAGCATTGCCATGTACCTAATTTCCATTTCCATGCACCATTGATCTTTCAGGTAAGTGTTGGTACATTTTCCTTGAGTACAGGTTGTAGCAGACGCTAGGCAATTAATATTTAGATCACCACATAAGATGATATTAGGGGACGTTTCTTCCTCACTGATTTCGTCAATTAACATAGACACTTGATCAATAAAGGTTGTAGTCCCAGCTGATGTATATTGCAAGTATAAATTAATTATGTGAAGGATATTAAATTCCAGATTTTAACATCCATCTCGTATAATAGTTGTGATTGAATATAAGGTTATATATTTCTAGAGCTGGAAATCCTATATTCAGAGCTCTTTCTCACAACTGTCAAGATACCCGCTATAGGACTACCTTTTTGTTTCTTAATTGCCAGATTTATGGCAAATTCAAATGCATCCAAGATTGGGCAGACTTCAAGCCATGTCTCTTGTAGGCAAGTTAGCTCAAGACTATCCAACCAATCAGATTGAAAGAGATGAGAAAAGCCCAAGATCCAACAGTGTATACACCTTTCATCTATTTTTTGACATTAGCTTGAAGTATGTTTCGCTAGTGCCTTTGCTAACCAGTCCCAATTATTTGGTTCTGGTGTTTTGTTTTGATTGACTTTATTTCTTGATTCCTCTTTCTCCATTATATTTTCACACTCAAAGGTGATTTTTATTTGTTAGCCTACTTGAGCTTCTTGAAGTAAATTGTAGGTCTTGTCTTAATCATAATTTGGCTTTCTTGACTGCTTCAGATAAGAAGTCGTTGCTTTTAGATTTCTCACACCCTCTTCTTCATTGTTTTTTTGATTTAAGACGCAGGTCATTTTTAGGCGGTCTTCTTTGTGATCAATTCTGTTACTATTTTTCTTTTTGGGCTCTGAGATATCGAAGCCCAATTATATCAGTACGGAAGCTGCCTCTAGCAACATTTTGCACATAATTCTAGAGTCAATGTGCAGCCTGACTCTGTAGTTTTGAGGTTCACTAATAAATTCAACCGTTTTTATACCACTTGACTCGATGGTCCTGAGGCTTGGTACATAATGGAAAAGTCTTAACACTGTTTTGATTTCATATAAGACCATCTGAGGTCGAAGTTATGCGTTCCAATATTAAGCAATGAGCAGAATGAGGTTTTTTCCATGATGTAAGTTGTTCTTTTTTAGACTTAAGGCTTGACGATGTACCCTCCACCTCTCTCTTATGTACTCTGCTGTCGTTATTTGCAGTTTCACAACGCGATATAGAATGTTTCAAAATGTATATCATAGTATTCAAGTTCTTTTGCTTTGCTGATATTTATAGGGGATACATTGTCCCTTCGATCTGTTCTAATAGTATTCTGACATCCATCATTCGCAAATAATTTCCATTTTCCCCCAATGTGATAAAGGTTGGACTGGATGCTTTCAGAGATTTTGTTTTTTCAGAGGAGTTCGGTAAGTGCAACGTACATACTCTAGAAGATTTTGCCACGTGTATCATTTTTTTGAGGCTCGGGTCTACATCTTTTGAGGGCATATTTGAGCCAGTTGTCTCCTGTTTGCATGTCACATTGGGTTCGCACTCAATGTTTACTTTATCTTCATATGTAGATAGATTTAAGAGATTGTCCATTGTGTTATCTTCACTGCCTTCTCCTACGGTCAAAATCTCCTCTTGAATTGTGTGTTTGTTCATTTGGCTCGTTGATCCAACGTTCTGCAAATTTTCATTTACATTATCAAATTTGTTCTCTTTTGTAATTGATGATTTGCACGCTGGTTTCATGGAGTTATTTTTGCAAAGCTTTCCACTTGTGTCATCATCTTTATTTGCATTTAAAGTAAGGCTTATTGATTGAATGTTGCATAGAAACTTTCTGGCATTATTCCTACTCTGATTTTTTTTTTGTTGAATTGGTCTAAGACCAGCTTTTTTTGCACAGTGTGTTCTTTGTGTTGAAAATTGCAAACGTTCCGCTAGGTTTGTCATTTGAGGTAATGTCAATAGCTGGAACTAGATCCGGATTGCGAATTTGACAATCCACATTGGCAGATTTAGATGGTAAAGGGTCGTCTCATTTTGAGCTTCTTTCACCTAACCCAGTGTTTGGACATGTTTTTGTGGCCACGGGTGCACCCATAGCATCCTGCATTATAATCACTATACGATTAGTCAGATACCTGGAGAATGGGCCTTAACACTTCAGGTGAATTTGAACTGTTCCATGACAATCTGCGAATTCAATTGCAGTGGTAGTTTCTTTATTGCATGCAGATTGTGTAATTTGTGTAAGTTCTTCATCAGTATTTAGTCTATGCTCATTTTCAAATGTGCTCTGATCCTGTGACAGGGACTTTTGTTTCTGATGCAAGAGATTCAGAGCTTGTTTAGCAACTTCTGCAAGTAACTTTTCTTCTTCCCTGTTGTTACGCTTTTGGTCTGTCAATTAATTGAGTGTGTTATCAATTATCTTGCTTATATCCTGAGATCTTTGTTTGAAGAAGTTGTTGTCATGTTCAATATTTAGCAGTTTGGAATTAATTAGAGCAACCAATGTGGATAGGTCTTTGACACTGTCATTGACTTGTTCGTAAAGTTTGAGGAACAGTGAAATGGTCAACGACATGGTTGACATCAAAATCGGTTGTAACTCCTGCAAGACCTTTTTAAGAATTGCACCTGGGTCATTGTTGGAATCTTCTGTTTTTTTATTTGTCTTGGATTTAGTCCACCTTATTTTGGGGAACTCACGTTCCTCTATTGACGAGTCAGTTCAGGAGTCATCAGAGTGGGATGAGGTACACGATTGTTTTGATCCTATGGAGGCTTTGCTTTCATACGTAAATGCACTCAGTGATTTGCTTGTTTGTTTTTGTTTATTTTATTTGTTTGTTTGTTTGCAGAGTTGCTCATCAGAAAAGAGTTCTCTAGAATGCTTGGGAATTGTACTATTTCTCCCTAGCGAACAGTGTATAATTGGTGAGTTGTTTTCTTTGATTCTTCTTCTTTTTTGGGAACCACCATGCCACTTGTTTGAGTAGGTAGTCACAGAAGGTGGAGGAGTGACACATTTATTTTGCCAAGCTTGCACATCGCCTTGGATTGGTTCATCTCTGTTTTTGTTGCCTCTTACTATGTTTATTTCCATTAGGTCTCATAGTAATTTATTCACGACTTCTAGTGAATTTCTCCTTTCATTGCTACTGTTTTTCAAAGCTCCACAAACTGTCTCCCTATTTAACAGAGTTAAGGGTATTTGCGTATGTGGGGAGATCACGGGTGCTTGATTGCTGTCATTCAAAGCACATGAGACAGAATTAGCCAAAGACACAGCATACTCCTGGGTGTCAGTGTCAATTGGTATTAACTTCTCATCCATGTTCACATTTTTGTTTGTATTTAGAGGTGAAAAGGCTAAAACAGCCATTGAGACAGTTTGACTATTTGCCACAGCAAAGACCTCCTCTTCACGAGATTCCACGCCCACAGCTGCCGTCCTAATGCCCTGCGCTCCCACGTCCCATCCATGAAAGCCGCAGCCCATGGCCATCAATTCTCTCACCGGAATCACCTTGCCTTTCCCTACAATGATCAAGGGGGCGTTGACACCAGGAGAGAGTTGTTGAGCGATAGGGTGAGTGGTTATGCTGTTGGCAATAATCTTTGTCACTACAGTCGGAATACTACCTGCAATCGAGCGTGCACATGACTCCTGCATGTCTTGATGCACATGCTGAGCAAGTGCTCGCAGCTTAGTGACAACTCGTGACTCAGCATGCTGTTCACGTTCATCGGTATGAATTTCACTGATGTTACTGGACGGGGGGGCGCTGAGTGCTTGATATTTGCAGCAAATGGTGCATAAACATTCACTGGCACTGAAACAATGCTGTTCACAGTACATAGGCTCTTTATCTTTACAAAGAATTAATATGGGGGAGGGGAGTGACTTACTTGAATGGCTTGCTCCGACTCCGACCTTCCATGTTGCAATTGAAGCCGAGTTGAAGGTGCTTGTAGCTGTTTTCCTTTTCCTCGCAATTGCACATGCATTGAACCTGCCGGGTCCATGGTTTCCAATGGTAGCACCCGTGCGAGCTGCAAGAGCTCCAAGACTCTGCTTGACTCTGCGGCCGCTCCGTGGAACTGGGTCTATAGGTTAGGACCACCTCCAATAGTAGACATGGTAGAGGTACTCTGCAGGCACAGGTAGCACCAGCACTCCATTTGACTCACAAGACTCTGCTTGACTCTGCATTATTTTATAAGATTGGCCTTCATGTTGTCATTTTCATAGAAGTCAAGAAGCCCTTCATGCATACCAAATCACATGATGTTTAGAGTTGGCTTCGGTAATGCTGATTAGCTCTGCAGTAAAATCTCTGACAAACTCCTTTCCTCACTTATATGGTCAAATGTGTGTGAAGTTTATGTTTCCCAGGAGATTCTTGGCTGGGCCATATCGAGTGAAAAGATGTATTATCTATTACCATGAAAGGCCATGCTAACCCATTGTAAGAGAGAAGCTCACAAAAGAACAAAGGGTTCTGTGGAACAGATCCTCAGAGTTAATGAGCAGCGCCCACCTTTGTGAAATCATCACATGAGAAGATGTTCTGAGCAGTACCCACCTTTGTAAAATCATCACATGAGAAGGTTTTCTGATCACTACAGCTCAAACATCCACATAGGCTGAATCTACTGAGTGCTGGCTAATAGGAATGTGGCCTCATCTTCTATTGTTGAGTTTCAAAGTCAAAGTATTGCACTTCCTGTGTCACCTTCCGACCTTGGCTCCTAATAAAATGCAACCAGATGGTCAGCCTTGTGAAAATTCAAAAAATTGAGGTTCTTTGTTATCAGGCCCAGGTTAATTATTGGCTGAGAGGTGTGCTAACATCATTGTTTCACAACCCCAAGAAACAAATAACTTGATGATGCCCTGAAATATAATGGTTTATGTGAACCAATGCTAATCATGCATTTGAAAACAAACCTTTTTTATATACTACCATAATTCTGTAATTTAGAAACAAATGGACAAGACTATTATGAATCTGACAACCTCCTCTATCCATTGAATCTAATCAAGATATTTGTAGCATTATAAAAAATCAACACAATTATACATTTTACCATCCAGACATCAGACTAAGCAGGGGGATCCTAGAAATCCATATGGTATCAATGTTGCATGTTGCTATTGTGAAATATGGAATGAAAGTGATTTCTGCATCAAAAGGTGGGAGAACAAATAATACCCTCCCCCCACACACATCTTTTTCAGTCAGAATTATGATTTGCCTTTGAGAATTTGGAGGGGGTTTATTCTGTAGAAGTACCTCACCACTGAGCAAGCCAATGGAAATATTTATCCAATCAAAACATGTGACATAATCATGACAAAGTGTGGAAATATCACCCATGATAAAAAAGCAAAACACACAGGCAATAGGGATATCTGACCCTTTAATCACATTTTTCACAGATGTTATGCCACCTGTTCCAAATTGACGACTGCTGAACCTGTGCATTATCTGCTGAATTATGCACTAGAATGTGGAGACTAATACCTGTAGCAGACTGATTTCCAAAATGGAGGGTAATCTGATTGGAAGGGCTTTCAAAACTCTCGAGGGCCAATTCTCACTCAGCGCTTTCTTCTAGCTTTCTTCTGCACACAGAGCACAGCGGTTGTTAAATTGATCAATCAGTATAACAATAGGATGTTGTAGTTTACAAAACTGAGTTATATCCTACTTTCATTGTACTAAAGTTGAGGGAGATTACATTTAAACAAGAACAGCAAATATTATTTTGTGCTGTGTGCACTAGGGAGCATTTCAGAGCACAGACAATGCATCATTTTGAAAATAATAGCTAAAATAATAAATGGAATCCTACAGTATTCACAGATAGAATCTAACATTTGGACAGTGTATCAGTGGTCACACTTTATGGCCTAAATAGAAATATGCTTTTTGTCAATTCCATGCCAAAAGCAAAGCACACTTGCACCCTGCTGCATCAGTAGCCTGATCTGCAGTGTCTGCTCTACCCATGGTGTATAGCAGGTTCAAAGGTCACAAGCTGGCCAATTGACAGCTTACGCAACATCCAAGTTTCTGTAGCGCAGGGGCGCCATTCAAGAATTACCCCCTGTACCCAAACTACGATGATCATAAATAACGCATGCTGGTGGCAGGGTGCACTCCAAAATAAAGCTATGCCTGAGTTTAAGCATAGTGCATGGCACCACTTAGGATCATGGCCGCCACATCCCAATTGATATCACACATGTGACAGATCCTGTGAATAAGCTGTGCTGTGGAAGGTGATGTGTATTCTGGTCAGCCGGGTGTCAAATGGCAGGACAGGAACTGGAGCATAACCATTCAAAAGGAGAATCCACTTACAAGGGTCCTGCCTCCCTAACGCTTTTGTTCTTAGTGAGAAGGGAAGAGGGGAGGGTTGGATTAGGCAGGAGTGCTGTGGTCAATGGACGGAGTCCACTTGTTTATCTCTGTCTCTATTTCCTGTGTCATCCACTTCATCTGAAGCAAAGCACTTTGTATTTGAAATCAGAAGGTCAAAGACCACTCAGTTCAGGAGCAGGAATTGATCACTAAGGCAGGCTACCTTTAGTCCAATCACCTGGGAACTTTTGCCTTTAAAAGACAACCCCTTCTTCAGATTCGCTCAGATCCTCTCATGTCCCACAGACTCTCACTAGAAGAACTCTGTGGATTTCATTTGGAAAATGTGTACTTTCCAAAGCCCTCAGCCTGAGGTGAAGAAGGAGCAATCCAAGGCAGAAGGGAGATCTGTCCCCTACCCACTCCCAGGGCACCTTTGCTGTGGACCAAGACCTACCATTTTGCACTGGAATCTCCTAACACTGGGAGAGTGAATATGATCAGAATCATTGTGTTCTTGAGTGCGCCTTGCAGCAATCAGAGGGTCAGACCAGCCGAGGCTCCCTGTTCTACTGCACTGAACTCATCAATCTGTGTTCACCGCACCTGGAACAAGAGCTAAGGCACTAGCTGTTGTGCTTCTCCAGTCAAAATTATTGCTTACACTTCAAACCAGCTAGATTCTGCATCGTGCCCTATTTGAGCCTATCACCTGCTGGGCCTGAACATGACATAACCTGAACCACTGGTGACTCATATACTGACTCTGACGAGGGGTTGCAAGCAGGGCTAGGCCCAGCTAGCCCTTCAGTAGCCACCTCATCAACCTGCACATTGTTGTCCCAGGGTCACCACTTTGATGGCCACCTCCTGCTGACTCGAACCGCTGGAGCATTACTCATCAGCCATTCTCAATGGCTAAAGCCTGACCCAGCCTGGCTCCACTGTGAAACTGTTGTGGGAACGCCCAACCTCCTCATTGAGAGCCCCCCTTCTACCCTTCTACAGGTCTGACTGTGAAGCCATCAATAATTAAATCCAGGTACTGTTGACTCCAAACTTCCCCCTTGGTCCTCTTGTGCCCTTGAGACCGGCCAGGTCATGATTTCTCCTGTGTTTACCAACAACATATCCTTTTTTGGCTAGTAACTTACCTACGACCCCTCAAACTATGCTACATTTCTGTGTCTGTCACATCTTCTCTGTTATTTCTTTGCGTTGAATTTTGTACAGTATCTTTGTCATGGCCACTGGTCAAGGGCCACTACCAATATACTCCAGAGGGTCCAAATGGACCCAGTCCTGGCGCCGTTGGAACCAGGCTGATAAGAAAGTGTGCTCTGCACACTTTATGGTTATGTGAATCTAGAAAGTGACCCTAACCAATTATAGAAGGTACATTATGTTGGCCGTAAACCAATCGCATCATATAACTAACACCGCAAACACAGATTTGTCAGTATAACCATAGGGTGTCCATCTTGTGTTCTTGTGTAATATTTGCTTTTTTCTTTCTGTCAAACACTTTTGCGAAAAGTATAATGCTCTGAAAGCTCATACACGGTACGAGGCCACAGCTTGCACGTTGATAGATCAACCCAGGCAGGAATGCCAAGCAGTGCAGAAATATTGTTTTTTCCTCCCTCACTAAGTCCTTGAGAGCCAGCAGAAATGGCATTTTATCAACAGACCAGGTGCCGGCCTGTGTCACTACAGCTGCAGCACTAGGCAGTTAAAGCATGAATTATACTTTTCTAGCGGTCCTCCCTCGCAGAGCTTCATTAGAACAGGCTGACCCCCAGTTCACGAATAGAAACTGGTAGATAACATGCTTTGGAATGTCACTCTCTCGCGAACACGATATCCTTCTGAACAAGTGCTTTGTGTTCTTAATAACAAAGAACTATGTCTACAACTATTGCTAAGTATAAGCAACATGTCATAATGTGTCATATTTGTCATAATTATCAATCACCTAACCCTAGCTCAAGAAGATACATTATGTGTGGTTCTGATGTGCCTTGAAGGCTGTTATTTTGTATATCTGTAACTGTTTGTATGATGTTCACTCCCTTGCGTCTCACAAGGTCTGGTTGACACATGTTGCCATACGTTAGACCAGGTCGGCCGACTGAGCATTTTTTTTTCCTGCAATAAACCATAGTACTTGGAAAATCGAACCTTGTGTCTGTCGTATCACTAAGTATATGGTGATTGTACCCTGTCTCCAGCCTAGCAAAATAATGGCACACGAACAGGGACCCTCCCCCTTTTGCGCCATCGTATACGTTAAGTTTGAAGAAGGCAAAAGCGAATCAGGGACGAGGCCGTTGAGCCGGGACCGAAAGGGGTTCGGGGCGCCCCTGTGAAAGTGATGAGAGACTCCTTTGCAGATATGTACACAGCCGATCCCTGATCGACGAGCAGTGTCCAGACAGCATCGAGGCGGGGGTCTCGAAACAAGGCAGATTGAGCCAGATACGCAGTCATGATGATTCTTGGTTGCGTCTGTATACGGACGATTTGCATCTTGAGTGACAAACTGGTTGATCAGGTGAGTCGTGATCCGATTCTTAATTGCCCTGATATTGATTGAGTGTTGCTCTTGCAAGATCAAACTCCCAGGGTAAAGTACGAGTAAAAGATCAATTATGCCTGGGAAATTGTCTTCCTGTCTAAAAGGATTTTTCCGCTGCAGTGGACAATCTTTGGAAACCGGCCAGGTTGCGCCACCCTTAGTGTTGCCAGCGTTTGAAAATATGTGAAGTATGGAATAGGGGCAATAATGTTTAATGCAATTTGGCATAGGCAGACCAGACATGTAGAAGACTTGCAGTGGCCTAATGAAGGGAGTTTAGAATTGACACATATAGACCACTTAGAATCAGTATTGCTACGCAAGAAAGCATGCCCAGCAGCATTCGATGTCATGAGGGATTGGATGAAGGAAGCTAATCTCAGTCTGAGAAGTAGGGAGAAGCATGCACACAGACACAAATCGAACACGGAGAAAGCGCTAGAACTTAATGAGCTTAAAGTAACAGAGGATCTAAGAAGAATGGACAGGGCATTTCAAATAGGTGTAAAAAAAATATATCCACATCAAGATTTGCATACAACAGATGAACTAATAAATACAATTCTAAATGAACAAAGAAATGAGCATCCTCTAGGTAGTACTGATGCTATTGCACCTCTTGGAGCCCATTGATCCTCCACCTCCATTGCCACCCCCCATTCCTGTTGCTCTGTCTGCACCGGCTCCCACTGTACACGTGACACAATTTCCTCCAATGCCGACAGAGCGCGAGTTAGCAGCCGCCACACGAGGTAGTCCTACAGAGGTGTGGCATACATTTAAAGGAAGTACGAGAGTAACCCCTAGTACTGTTAGCAGAGAGAGGAGGGAGCACCTAAGATAATGGGCTGAGATGTATATCGAAGGAAACGATGAGGGATCTGAACAGAGTTCCATGTATGATTATAAGAGGCTCGGTGAACAACAGGTATTGTTAGAATGCATGGGGGAGTATCTGGTAGAAGAATGGAAAAAATGGACTGGTACATTGGCACAGCAGGAGTTGCAAGATGTAAATGTTTTTTCTCAAATGTGAAATGGTGCGTCGGAAATACAAGAACACACAAGAACATGTAAGCCGGCTATTTGTGTTTAAATGTGAGCTTGATTTACTGACTGAAGAGATGAAGAAAGGGAAACAACAAGGAGTGCCATATGTTCGACAATGATTTTTGCCACCATTAAAACCCGTTAATGAAGAGATGATAATTTGTAGACGAGATTTGAAGGCGGGTGATGTTAAATCTGCCAGGTCAGACCTGGTGGGGATGACACCTCCCGTCTGCACTACTCGAGATCATCCGGTCCATAAATAATGATGGCTGTGGGTTTACCGCCACCGTTATTTCCAGACCGAGTGACTCGTAATGAGGCCCATTGAGTCCGTTTTAAATTCGTCTGTTTTTACAATGAGTGATATTGACATATGGAAACAGATTAGGAATAGAGATGATGTTGGTATTTTGGGTGATACATGGCAACATTTGATTATAAGTGACGAGGACAGGAAAGCTGGCGAAAAGCTCCCATCGGTCATGTTGGCCTTACCAGCTCGAATAGTGCAGAAATTGAACATTTTAGTACCCGAGAGAAGGATTGTGTGGGACAAGTTAACGGCTTGTATGCAGGGTAAGGATGAAGTTGCGACAGATTATTTTAATCGATTTGAACTTGTGTTTGCGGATTTTAGTGGTCAAGATTTGAACCAGGGAAGAGGTTGTTTGTCGATAAGTATGTACAAAGGCTGTTACCGAAAATTCAGAATTTAATAATGACATCTGAAAGTGCATGACAGGCAAAATGACAAAGTGAAGTGTTACACATGGCCCAATATTATGAGAATAGAGTGAATGCAGAGAAGGAGAAAGAAATAATGGAAAAAGGGAATTTGAAAACAAGGTATTGATGCAGCAAGTAGCAAACAATAACAGAGGTGGTGGGAATGCACAAACAAGATCTAACTTCTCCAACATGCACGGGGGTCCAATTGGACTTAATCAATGTGCCTATTGTAAACAAGAAGTCCATTGGCAAGCACAGTGTCCGCAGATACAGAATCGGAATGGGAGTTTTGCGCAAAGACAGAATAGAGGTCAGCCGGGAACACAAGGACAAAATAGAAACATGAGAGCGCCACAAAACAAGAACAATCAGGGGAATCACAACCAGAATCAGAATCAGAACAAGCAGCTGCAGAATAATACAAGAGATGGAAATGTTTTCGATAACCAGGCCAATGCATACTATTCAGGCAATTATTCATCTGATGATGTATTATTTTACTAGGATAGCCAAAGACAGGGGTTGGAACCAGTATCTATGCCCGTAGACCAGAAAGGGCCCTACGTAGAAATGAAGGTTTGTAATATGGAGCATACTTTTGTAGTGGACACAGGTGCACAGAAATGTTCAATTGACCATCATCTGGTTCCAGATATACCACTGTCAGGGCAAAAAAATGTTTCAGTAGGATTCGCAGGTACACCGGTAATTAGTCCAGTGTCACAGTCAGTGCCCATAACTCTAGGTCCATTCATTGAATTCTGTCCATTCCTTTTGACACAGAATTACGGCAAAAATGTATTGGGTTTAAATCTGTTGAAAAATTGAACGCGGTTATTCATTGTTCTCCTGATGGAGTGTATTTAACCATATAACCAGCAGAAACATCATTCAATGAACAGACCAGGTGCCGGCCTGTCTCACTACAGCTTCTGCACTAGGCAGTTAAAGCATGAATTATACTTTTCTAGCGGTCCTCCCTCGCGGAGCTTCCTTAGAACAGGCTGACCCCCAGTTCACAAATAGAAACTAGTAGATAACCTGCTTTGGAATGTCTCTCTCTTGCGAACACGATATCCTTCTGAGCAAGTGCCTTGTGTTCTTAGTAACAAAGAACGATATCTGCAACTGTTGCTAAGTATAAGCAACATGTCATAATGTGTCATATTTGTCATAATTGTCAATCACCGAACTCTAGCTCAAGAAGATACATTATGGGCGGTTCAGATGTGCCTTGAAGGCTGTTATTTTGTACATATGTAACTGTTTGTATGATGTTCACTCTCTTGTGACGCACACGGTCTGGGTGACGCACGTTGCGAGACGTTTGACCCGGTCAGCCGACTGAGCATATATTTTTTTTCCTGCAATAAACCATAGTACTTGGAAAATTGGTATTCTGGTGATTCTGCCTTGTCTCCCTATGTGGAGGGTCTTCAGGGCCTAACAGTTAAGGCACGTGCTTCCAGGGCGGGCGTGGCCATTGGAAAGTATTGGAAGGCACGTGAAGAAGTCTGTGGGAGTGCCAAGGTGGAGCCACAAGGCGAGGCTAAAGGGGAGTGGCTGGGGCCAGGCTATTTAAGCCAGCCCCACCCGCATGCAGGCGCTTCGCGTTAGTCTACTGTATGCAGCGTAATGCTTACCGCCGTCTGAAGCTCTTACCTGTTTCCAGCTCAGCACGCTCCTCAGGTTCTGGAACATCTTCTTCAGCGCACATCTTACCTGACTCCAGCCATACCATCGCTCGAAGCGCAGTTTACCTGATACCAACTCTGCATCTTCAGCGCGCACCTTACCTGACTCTGCAAATCCATCGCCTGCAGCGTGTAGCTTCTTACCCAATTCCCAGAACCATCGAAGTCAGGCCGCATCCTCACCTGTTTCAGCATCCTCACGGATCATCCATCTGGCACCCGCCGACAGGTTCCTGGATCTCCGCTCTCCAACAGACGCCGCCCTGCAAGAGAAAAGGAACGCTCAGTTAGAAACTGCATAAACATCTTACGCTTGGCCGCGCAACACCTAAGCCTTGTGTACAACCATAAAACCGTACTTACTTTCGAGTGGGGACCGTTCAATTCCCCTCTGGCACTGTTTGGACCTGCTTCCAACACTGCGTCACTGCGTGGCCATCTTTACACCTATTGGGGAGAGAAAAGGCATTACAAGAGTTACGGACAATAATCATTGGGAAAAGGCAAAGGATACGGACAATAATCATAGTTACAAACACTTACCTACCAAGTGGATTGGTCACAGCCTATCTGGGCTGCCACGCACACGGACCAGTGAAGCAACTAGGTCCTCAACGGCGCCCCTGCTGATGAGAAGCAGTATGGAGAGCTCATCCTTACAAAACAATAGGTGTGACCATATGGGAAAACGCATGCTCATCTCACTCTGGAACGAAGGGTTTGAGGGGGATCGCAATTCAACCGCAGCATTCTCACTGCCTCTTACCTTCTCCCAGGAGCATTGCCAGCAACCAGAGCAGTCCACACTACAGCAGCTGGGCATAAAGGCTGACTAAGGGGAGCCAAGTCCAGGGAGGGCTTCAACTGTGCCCTAACGTCCCCGCAGAGACCAGGTGAGCGTAACAGAATGCAACTGGACCTCTGCCTGGGCTTTATGGAAACCTCAGAAACTGACCAGTTTGCCCAATTGCTGGGGGAACTATGGGCCGAAGTGCATGCCTCCAGACAAGAGACTAATGCCTTAAGGAGAGACCTTATTGTCGCCCGAGAACGCACAGACGATCTGGTAAGGCAGATGCTTCAAACTCATGCAGGGCAGGTTCCATTACCCGGAATCACACCAACCCCTTTGCCGCCGCAATCACCACCAGTTCATGTGGTACTCCTGGGGGCTGTGCCTTTGGCCCCACCCGAGTGATTCACTGTTAATCCCAACAAATATACCATATTCATGAACCAGTGTCGTCTTCACTTATTGTGTCACCCTGGGGCCTTCCCTAACGATAGTGCAAGAGTTGCCTTTGTACTTTCCTATTTAAGAGGCAGCGCAGCAGATTGGTCCATACCATTAGTAAACCAGGATGACCCACTACTTCACAATTTTGGAGATTTTCAACAGGAATCAAAAACATTTGTTTGCTAGGCACACCCAAGGACAAGCCCTAGATAACAAACTTTTGTCCCTCAGACAGGGAAGTCATGATCTGCTGATGTATATTGCCACCTTTATTCATGTCTTAGCACAAACCAACTGGCCCGAAGAAAATAGGACCACACTGTTCTATTGGGGATTGTGTGGGGAACTAAAGGATGTGCTAGCCCAAGTGGTCAGCCCTCCCGAGTGTTGTGCTGAGTACATTAATCTGACAGTACAATTGGACCATAGGTTGCAAGACAGAAAAATGGACCGCACAAGAACTGAAGGAAGATCGGTCTATATGCGACCCCGGGACAACCAAGTCAATACTCATGAGCCAATCGAACCCATGCAGATTGAGGGATTACAGGCTCCTATCTCCAAGACGGAGAGAGAAAAAAGGAGGCAACAACAACTCTGTTTATATTGTACCATTTCAGGTCATTTTCTTCAGGATTGGTCAATAAAACCTCCAGAGAAATCAATAGGTGCAACCAACAACTGCGATGAGGAAAAAGAACAAACCCCGGAAAACTCCAATGCCCGGCAAGCTTAGGGGTCTACTTGTCGAGCGAAATGAAGAAAGTTGTACAGACCTCACACTTAGTTATCCTGGTAGTCTTGGTCCACCACCAGCAACCATCAAAATTACATGCCTTGGAAGCGTATATCAATAGTGGAACGGTGGGCAATTACATCGATCAGAATCTGGCCACACGGATAGCTACAATTCGAAAACCTCACTGCAGTGGATGGCTCTCAGCTGTCATCCAGCCCAGTGACGCAACATACCAACAAAGTTATGCTGATGTGTCAGGATGGTCATTGGGAAGACATTTCATTCAATCTTATTGGGGCCCCGAGTTCCAGATGATCATAGGAATGCCAGGGCTAGAAACCCATAACCCCAGGATTGATTGGCGAATACGAGTGCTGACCTTTCCTCAAGGATGCGCCAAAAGTTGCTACCACAAGGACATGAAGAGCCCAAAAGTCAAGACGAAATCTATCCTGGGGCTCTCTGGTGCCTTACCCCCTGAATATCTGGATTATCAGGATGTATTCCAAAAGGAGCAAGCAAACACCCTGCCTCCACATAGGCCTTGCGACTGCCAGATCGATCTGGTCCCTGGAGCGCAAATACCTTGCAGTCGAATTTACGCTTTAACAGAGAAAGAAAATCAACATCTGAGGACTTACCTAGATCAGTACCTAGCTAACGGATTCATCCGCCCGTCTAAGTCTCCTGCTTCTTCGGCTCTCTTCTTCGTACCCAGGAAGGAGGGCGATCTGAGAATGTGTATAGATTATAGGGCATTGAATCAAATCATTGTTAAGAACAGATACCCTCTGCCACTCATCTCCAAATTGCTCGACCAGGTAAAGAATGCTAGAATCTACACAAAACTAGACCTACGAGGAGCCTATCACCTCATAAGAGTCAAAATGGGCGACGAGTGGAAAACAGCCTTCCGAACCAAATATGGGCTTTTCGAGTATCAGGCGATGCTCTTTGGGCTATGCAATGCCCCGGCAGCATTCCAATTCTTCATGAACGATGTGCTTCACAAACTGTTGGGCGTCTGCGTCCTTGTTTACATCAATGATATCCTGATTTACTCAACATCTAAGGAAGACCATGTTGGTCATGTGAGGGCGGTTTTGGAAAAGCTTTGTCAGCATCGGCTGTTTGCCAAATTAGAAAAATGCTTCTTCCATGTCACGGAACTCGAGTTTTTGGGCTTCATGCTTACACCATGAGGAGTTCATATGGACACACGCAAGGTGGATGATGTTCTTCGGTGGCCATCCCCAACAACTACCAAAGGAGTGCAAAGCGTGCTTGGGTTTGCTAATTTTTACAGACGATTTATCCCAAGATTTTCCCAGATCGTCCAGCAAATCACCTCTCTCCTGAGAAAGAACAAAACATTCTTCTGGTCTTCTTATGCAGCGAACGTCTTCCAGGAATTAAAACAGGCCTTCACATCAGCACATGTTCTTCGACATCCCCGACGTGACCTGCCTTATGTGGTTGAAACTGACACCTCCAGTGTTGCCATGGAGGCAGTGTTATCACAAAAGGACCCAGAGACAGGACAGTTACATACCATAGCATTTTGGTCCCATAAATTGTATGCACCAGCAATGAACTATGCAATCACGGACAAGAAACTACTAGCCATTAAGAGAGCCTTTAAAAACTGGAGACACTACCTTTTAGGGGCAAGACACACGGTCAATATTATCACAGGCCACCGTAACCTGCAATATTTGAAAACTGCTAAAACCCAATTGTCGCGTCAGCTTCACTGGGCTCTTTTCTTTGTCGAATACAATTTCATTATAACTTACAGACTCGGAGTGCCTAACAGAAAAGCAGACGCCATATCACGTATGGGAGAGGACAAATACACCTTCACTCCATCTGAACCTGTGGCCATTATTCCCGAAGAAAGGATTCAAAACCAGATTGCTGCAACCGCCTGCTGGGAAGACTTGAAGATCGATCTCCAATCCCGAATGGACCAGGCAGCCCAACAGGAATGGTTGGGTAAGGGGGACTAGTACTCCATCAAGGATAACTTACCCTATTTTCTGGGAAGACTATATCCAAGACAAAGAAGTACAAAACAAAATAATAGCCAACTATCACGAGTCGTTAGTGGAAGGACATCCTGGAATAGCTAAGACTCGAGCCAAGATCCAAAAGAATTATTGGTGGCCTACCTGGAGAAAATATGTTGCCCATTTTATCGCAACTTGTGGTGTTTGCACGCAACACAAATCCAAGAAGTTAATTCCCACAGGGTTGTTGTTTCCATTAACACCAGCCCCATGGCATACATTGTCTATGGATTCTATTACCGATCTGCCACCCTGTGATGGGTTTAACAAAATCCTGGTCATGGTAGACCTATTTTCCAAAATGGACATTTTATTCCACTAAAAGGGCTCCCCACTGCTGCTATGTTGGCCACAGTATTCTTGAAACAAATTGTCAAATTACACGGTTTCCCTTCTGCAATGGTTTATGACAGTGGAACTCAATTCGTCTCAGCTTTCTGGAGGAGATGTTGTAAGATAGCTCAAACAATCTTTGTTTATCCACGGGTCACCATCCTCAAATGGATGGTCAAACGGAAAGGACCAATCAGACTCTGGAGCAATACCTGAGGTGTATGGTACAACAAGACGGAAGGGTCCTGGAAAAGTATTCTCTGGTTAACTGAATTTGGCTACAATAAATCTATTCATACTAGCACCAGACAGACTCCATTCTACACAATGGAGTCGCCAGCATCCTCGGACATCCTCCTTTGAACCGCTTGACGAATTAGAAATGCCAGCAATCACCTCCTTACATAAAACGTCCCTTAAAGAAGTTACCGAGAAGTTGAACCAAGCCAAAGAACAACAAAAATATTTGCAGACAGACACAGAAGGGATGCTCTGCGTTATCAAGTCAGGGATATGGCAGTCCTCCAAAAACATTCCTTTGAAGGGACCTCGGGCCTTCCATCCAAGATACTCAGACCTTATCCCATCAAAGCCATCATCAACCCTGCCGGCATGAAATTGGATTCACCAGCCAATATGATAATCCACCCAGTGTTCCATGTTCCCCTTCTAAAACCAATGAAACACGACACTCAGATCACAACAACATCTGAGCTAGAGATCATAGAAGGAGAACCAGAATATGAAGTCAAGAACATTCTGGATTCCAAGATAGTGTGATGAAGACTATATTATTTGATCGGCTGGGAGGGTTATGGGCCCCAAGATCGCACATGGGAACCCGTCAAATTTGTCCATGCTCCACGGCTGAAGGGGAGTGGCTGGGGCCAGGCTATTTAAGCCAGCCCCACCCACATGCAAGTGCTTCGCGTTAGTCTGCTGTGTGCAGTGTAACGCTTACCGCCGTCTGAAGCTCTTACCTGTTTCCATCTCAGCACGCTCCTCGTCGGGTTCTGAAACATCTTCTTCAGCGCACATCTTACCTGACTCCAGCCATACCATCGCTCGAAGCGCAGCTTACCTGATTCCAACTCTGCATCTGCAGCACCCATCTTACCTGACTCCACCCATACCATCACTCGAAGCGCAGTTTACCTGATACCAACTCTGCATCTTCAGCGCTCACCTTACCTGACTCTGCAAATCCATCGCCTGCAGCGTGTAGCTTCTTACCCGATTCCAGGAACCGTCGAAGTAGGGCCGCATCCTCACCTGTTCCAGCAGTGGATTGGTCGCAGCCAGACTGGGCCGCCCCGCACACGGACCAGTGAAGCAACTAGGTCCTCAACGGCAACCCCTGCTGATGAGAAGTAGGACAGAGAGCTCACCCTTACAAAAAGGTGAGACCATATGGGAAAACGCATGCTCATCTCACTCTGGAACGAAGGGTTTGAGAGGGATCGCATTTCAACCGCATCATTCTCACTGCCTCTTACCTTCTCCCAAGAGCATTGCCAGCAACCAGAGCAGTCCACACTACTAAAGGCTGATCCAGGGGAGCCAAGTCCAGGGATGGTCCAACCGTGCCCCAACGTCCCAGCAGAGACCAGGTGAGCGAAACAATCTTCTATTTGTTCTAGTACAGATGGCATGTTAGATTAAAGTGTACATATTTCCATGGAACCTTGATTGAACATTCTTATTTTGTAACTGTGATACTGTGGTGTTTGGGTCACTACTGGGTCACAAAAAGGTGAAGGAGGTATATTTCTAAACTGTTTCTGTTTAACCTTTATGATTGTGTTGCTCTGGGTTTGTAGAAGTGTGAGGGATAAGTGGTCATTTTAGCCTCTACTCATCCTTGTACTCTTGCCGAGCAGAATCTAATTTGTCACACTAAGATTTCAGAAATTAACCCTATTTGCTATTTTTCCTTTTTGACCTTACCATGGCTGGAACTGATAAACTGATATGGTGGATAAAATGTGTATGTACAAAAGCAAATCAATATGTAGTGGAGCCTCTAATGGACCCAAGATAAAACAGAAGTGGAAGATCCACTATTTCTCCCATTGGCCCCTCTTTTCCTCTATTGCCACCTTTATGACATAAGTATGTGATTAAGAACAAGTAAATCATGAGTGATCATCAGCAATGCTTCTTATATCAAGTAGGTCTGGTAGAATGTCACTAATGGACAGTGGAACAGTCTATCACTATGAAACTGATTAAGGATATTAGGAGTGGTGGGGAAAAATAGAGGGATGCACAAGGTCGCTTAGTGGGATAATACAGTTATCCACTGCATTGGCTCTGTGTAGTAAATAAGATAAATTAAACTCTTAACTCTTAACTAAGATATTAGTCCACTAGACGTACATTCAAAGGAAAGTTCTATTCTGTCCTGGTGGCTTGGACACGTTCCTTCCCCCAGGCCATATAGTGAACATTGTTTGACCAACCCTCCTCCCCAGTCGGTCTGAAAGATAAAGGTTACTTAGGCAACCTGTGAGATACTGATGACAGCTGTAACAGGAGATGGGTTACCTTCTGTGTTCATAGACACATGGATGTCCATGTGGCTTCTGAGTGATCACTGCTGCTGGGCCCAGAGAACGGTATCCCCATTGTGGCACCTTGTCCCCAGGTGTGGCACCCCATTGTCACTGGCATGCCATAACCCATGCATGCTCATTCTCTTCTGTGCAGAGCCTGTGTGGCACTGTACGGCTGAGCATGCAAGGGCTGCTCCCTGCTCCTTCTTCACCTGGGTCACCAGGTGGTTGTGGCTCAATACTTAGTTCTTTTGCAGCCTGTCCTGCCTGACTATGGATGTGCTGGCATCACGAGCAGCCCTCTTCTTCCTCCCAGGTGTGACCCAGAGCAAGAATCTTCTGGGTCAGCTCCAACTGGCAGCAGGATGGGTTGTCTGTCAGAAATGCTATGTTAACAGGACCTGGGCAACCCTGCTCATACAGCTCAGGCTGGGCAGCCTGTGTTCACACTGGTCAAGATCCCCAACCACCCTGGAGCTACTTTCTTCTCAGCCGGCTTACTCTGGCCCCTGGGTAGCCACTACTCCACAGCCCCTGTGGGTGCAAGGCTGCAATGGCCACTCACTTCGGGGCTCACAGTTCATGCTGGACCACTCCAGGCATACGCGCTCTGGCTTATAGAATCCTCATGACCATGGGGATTGCTTGAAGCTGCGGCCTCACAGGAAGCTCATTACTGTGCCTTTAGTTGTCCTGGCACTCTCTTCTTGCTTCTCTGACTGTCTCCTAACCGTTATTTGTAATGGTTTCATTTTCCACAGCCCTTCTCTCCTGCAAAGTTGTGTCCAGTCCCATGACCCTAGAAAGGGGAGGATTGTCCATTTTTCAATCCTTATCAACATTTCGATGGCCGCCTATAGGAAGGGGCACTTGGTTTCCCCCAGAACAACAGGTTAATCTAAGAAAACATAACATGTACACATTTTAAATAAAGTATTTCTTCTCCCTGGCGTCAGTCTTAATGTATTAGATATCTTTCCCTCAGAGGAGGAGCAACATAATCCCCCTAGCTGGACCCTAATTGGGCCATGGTTTCACAGTGAGAAATTCACAAAAGGAGACTAGTAAATCAAAACATTAGGCGGTAATGCTCAGTCAAGTAGTTCTTTTTATTCTCTAGGTTTGGCTATGTTTAATGTCAACAGAGTATGCAAAGGTTCTGTAAATATCACATGCCTCCAAGCTCTGAAGTTTTAATTAGTTGGTGACTGAAATTCAAACCTTTCTGCGAAGGTCTGAATTCCAAAAATGTATTTCTTTTCTGAAATAGCTTGCTGGAAAAATTATATGTTTTGGAATATCCTCCTTCCACATACTACGAGAGCAGTGATTTATTTTGGGGGGCGTGATGAATTTGGACAATTGGGCGATTGTGACTGAGCACCTTCATTATGAGTTATGCTGATTGCGCCATACAAGCCTTTTGCTGTAGCAAATTGCAAACCAGAATGTGGGAAAACCTTAGTTTTTGAAATGAGGTTCACAATACACCCTGTAGAGTCCTTTCCCTAAAGTTCTTCTTGTGAGCTGAACATTCACATGTTGTACTGAACATGTTTTACTGTTTTTTTTTGTCATGTTCTCCAGTTAAATCAATTTTTTTTGTTGAGGAGATAGTAATGCCATCAAGGTTGCTAACTTAACCATTCCTGAAGCAGTTGACATTGATTTCATTATCAGTGGCGTAGGATAATAAATCAGCAAAGTGTCTTTCAAAGTAGACATTTCAAGGAGGAAAGTGTTGGAGAAGAAATACAATGGAAGTAATTTACTCTGAAAAGAAATTGGCCTTAATTGTTGGTGATGGACTTGGGGGATCTAATTTCTTGGAGAAGAAATACCGTGGAATTAATTTACTCTGCAAAGAAATTGGCCTTAACTGGAGTGGTATATGAGTAGTGTGTCTGTAGCCTCCTTATAGCAGGCCATAGTAATGCTACTAATCCTTTGAAAAAAACAATTGTCATGACAGAAATGACCCCCCTGCACTGTTATTATTGCTTTAGACCTTTCCAAATGGCTGATTGCTTTGTTGTGTTGGCAGTGGGGATTTTCTTTTTTAAATATGCAAAATGGCACTCGTTCTGTTCCTCAACCTTGGTTTGGAAATGCATCATACAGTACGGAAATACCTACTACTTTTTGTTTGTGGTAAATCCTCCCAATTCTATTCCTCCTGGAAATCACTACCTGTGCATCTAACATCTTCTTCTCTGAGCTATCAGTAGATCAGCCTTGTCGCAGCTGTATCTACGCAACTATGAGCACAAAGAGTAGTGGTTT
The DNA here is from genome assembly GCF_040938575.1 of Ambystoma mexicanum. NCBI lineage: Eukaryota > Metazoa > Chordata > Amphibia > Caudata > Ambystomatidae > Ambystoma > Ambystoma mexicanum. The sequence continues at coordinate 1,251,523,967 of NC_090924.1, forward strand.
TTCTCTTAGGCACCTACAGTGCTAAAGGTAATAGTAGTTGTCACTTGGTAAATGTAGTGCAGCTATAGGTGAGGCTAAACAATGCAGATTTGGTTCCAACATTTTGTTGGGTGGGAAAAAATATAACACTCACCCACCCTATTTTATGAAATTTCAGGACGCCTGTTGGAGGACTTGGATCAGGTTAAACCTCCTACAAACAAATGAAATAGTAGGAGCTCGATTGTTGAATAAGCAGTTAAGAAATGGTTGTTTCTGTAAAAAGCAGGAGATAATGGAAACTTTGTGTCATATGGTAATTGATTGCACGAAAATTAACTGAATTGTGGCAGCTATATTTCAGTAGCTTCTTTCATAATTTCAGGTCCTGCTCGTCTGATGAATTATGGTGTAAACTCTAAAAGGGCTCTCATGTCTCGTGGCAATTAGTTTTAGTTATATTTATGAACAAGTTTTTTCCTTTTAAATGTTTATAACTTTCTGTTAGCAATGACATGTTGATGCTTACAAAGTTATGCAATGTTCCTGGCAAAGGAACAGACATTCTAAGAGCTTTTGGAGTGTAGCAAATTGTTTGATGGTTGTACTTTGGTATTTTAATGTTTCATGATGTAATTTCGATGCATGTGTATTTTATGGTGATTTAACTGCTCTCTTCTCTTGTATTGTAAAAAAGCTCATTGAGCTAAGGCACACAACAAAAGATGTCTATTTATTATGTTGGAATGGTGCTCATGGCTCATTCTTTGGCAAATTCGATTAATAGAACCTCCAGATTTGTACTTCAGATGGCAGGCTACTAAAAATATATACACTTATTTTGCCAATCAGAAAACTATGTGCCTGGAAAAAACAATTGATGCACAGTAGAGTAATGAGGCACCAAAAGTGTTTACTAGGAGAAGAAATTATACTCCCTTCCTCCTTTTGAGACAGATGCCAGGCATTGCGGTAGGTTGCTCTTTTGCTACTACCGATGCAGTTTCATGATGGCGAGGGAGACCATTGCCTGGAATGACACACTAACAATGCTGGAAATATAGTGTGCTTTGGCCATGTGAGTATTTACTTGATGTTTGTCTGTAAACAGTATTATTCAGATATCATTTAACCTCTTAAATGCCAAGTCTTTTCCCCCCCAGTGCCAATGCCTTTTTTGGTGATTTTGGTATGTCGCCATTCAATCTCTTTTAATCTTTTTGTTACATGAGATATCTCGGCCAAAACAAGCATGACCATAAGCCAAAAACTGAGCCATGGTACACAGGGTTTTTATGCTTACAGCTTAAACGGACATGCTTAGCATGTTTAAATGAGGAAAAAAATTTGTGGTGAGGAATGGCAAGCAAACATGTTTTGCAAGAGCACAGGCAGACCTTTTGAAGGGTAGGTGACTTGTGCAGGTTACAAAAGAGTATAGTGCCTAAAGCAGCAACTATATGTAGGTCACATTTGGGAAATTAAATGGCTGTGTGACAAAGTGTGCAGCAAATGTATGAAAATGTTATGAAAACCAAGCAAACACAACAAATGTCCTACCTTCCCATGTTCCCACAGGTGTCCCGACAACAACAGTACCTCACATGTGTGGGTGCACCTACCTGGACGCAAAGGTAAAAGGCTAACCACTGGTAACCCCAAGTCTTTCAGCAGAGCAGATTTTGCGTGAATTAGCTCTTGTGGACAACCTAAAGATTTGGGCCTGGGGTGTCGCAGCTACCAAGGAAAACAGGGATCCCCATTAATTTCAGAAAAAAAGAGATCAGTGGGAATCCACAGAGACTTTCATGAATCGCCCCAGAATGTATGACCTGAAATTTGGCGATAAAAACACATTTTTCAGACAGTTCCCACCGTCAACCCACCGAACCACGCTGGCAACAACACATGTCTTTCCTTCCCGCGTTCCCACTGGTGTCCCAGTGAAAACGGTACCTCACATGTATGGTTGCACCTACCTGGGCGCAAAGGGAAAAGGTTAAACCACTGGTAACCCCAACTCTTTAGTCAGAGCAGATGTTTCTCTTGTGGACAACCTACAGTTTGAGCCTAGGGTGTCAAAACCACCAAGGAAAACAGGGAACCCCATGCATTATAAAAAATAATATACCTGTGCGAATCCACAGAGGTCTGACTTGCGCAAATAACCCCAGAATGTATTACTCACAATCCACGGCAAATTCTGAAATTTGGCAAAAAAACACAGTTTTCAGACATTCCCCCCTGCCAGCCCACGGAAACACACCACCAACAACACATGTCTTACCTTCCCGTGTTCCCACAGGTGTCACAACCAAAATGGTACCTCAGATGTATGGGTGCTCCTACCTGGGCGCAAAGGGAAAAGGCTAAAGCACTGGTAACCCCAAGTCTTTCAGCAGAGCAGATTTTGCAGGATTTTGCCCTTGTGGACAACCTACAGATTTGGGCCTATGGTGTCGAAGCCACCAAGGAAAATAGGGAACCCCATGCATTTCCGAAAAGAAGACACCTGTGGGAATCCACAGAGGTCTGACTTGCGCGAATCGGCCCATAATTTATTACCCACAATCCCTGGAAAAGTCTGAAATTTAGCAAAAAACCCAACAATTTTCCAACATTTCCCCCTGCCAACCCACGGAAAAACGCTGCCAACAACACATGTCCTACCTTCCTGTGTTTCCACAGGTGTATCGATGAAAACGGTACCTCACATGTGTGGGTGCACCTATCTGGGCGAAAAGGCAAAAGGCTAAACCACTGGAAACCCCAAGACTTTCGGCAGATCAGATTTTGCAGGATTTCGCTCTTGTGGACAACCTACAGTGTTGGGCATAGTGTTTACAAGCACAAAGGAAAACAGGGAATCCCATGCACTTCCGAAAAGAAGACACCAGTGGGAATTCACAGAAGTCTGACTTGCTCAAATCTTCCCAGAATTTACTACTCAAAATCCCTGCCAAAGTCTGAAATTTGGAGAAATAAAACACAAGTTTCAGACATTTCCCCCTGCCAACCCACCGAAACACGCCACCAAGAACACATGTCCTACCTTCCTGCGTTCCCACAGGTGTCCCAAATAAAATGGTACCTCACGAGTGTGGGTACACCTACCTGGGCACAAAAGTAAATGGCTAAACCAGTGGTAACCCCAAGTCTTTCGGCAGACCAGATTTTGTGGGATGTTTCTCTTTTGGACAACCTACAGTTTGAGCCTAGGGTGTCAAAGCCACCAAGGAAAACAGGGAGCCCCATGCATTAAAAAAATAATATACCCATGGGAATCCACAGAGGTCTGACTTTAAATAGCCCTAGAATGTATTACCCACAATCCCCGGCAAAGTCTGAAAATTTGGTGAAAGAAACACAATTTCCAGACATCCCCCTTACCATCCCACTGAAACACGCTGCCAACAACACATATCCTACCTACCCACGTTCCCACAGGTGTCCCGAAGAAAACAGTACCTCACATGTGTGGGTGCACCTACCTGGACGCAAAGAGAAAAGGCTAAACCAATGGTAACCCCAAGTCTTTCCATAGAGCAGATTTTGCGGTAATTTGCTCTTGTGGACAACCTACAGATTAGGGCCTAGGGTGTTGAAGCCACCCAGGAAAACAAGAAACCCCATGTATTTCCGAAAAGAAGACACCTTTGGGAATCCACAGAGGTATGACTTGTGTGAACTGCCCCAGAATTTGCTACCCACAAACCCTGGCAAAATCTAAAGTTTGGCACAAAAAAATCAATTTCAGACATTTCCCCCTGCCAACACACTGAAACATGTGCCAACAAAACAAGTCCAACCTTCCCGCGTTCCCACAGGTGTCCCGACAAAACCAGTAATTCACATGTGTGGGTACACCTACTTGGGCGCAAAAGGAAATGGCTAAACCAGTGGTAATCCCAAGTCTTTCGGCACATCTGATTTTGTGGGATGGTTCTCTTTTGGACAACCTACAGTTTGAATCTAGGGTGTCAAAGCCACCAAGGAAAACAGGGAACGCCATGCATTTCAAAAAATAATATACCCGTGGGAATCCACAGAGGTCTGACTTGTGCAAATAGCCCCAGAATGTATTACCCATAATCCCTGGCGAAGTCTGAAATTTGGTAAAAGAAAAACAATTTTCAGACATTTCCCCCTGCCAGCCCACCAAAACATGCTGCCAACAACACATGTCCTACCCTTCCGTGTTCCCACAGGTTACCCGACGAAAATGGTATCTCAGATGTCTGGGTGCACCTACCTGGTTGCAAAGGGAAAAGGCTAACCCACTGGTAACCCCAAGTCTTTCAGCAGAGCAGATTTTGCGGGATTTTGCTGTTGTGGACCACCTACAGATTTGGACCTAGGGTGCCAAAGCTACCAAGGAAAACAGGGAACCCCACGCATTTCCGAAAAGAAGACACACGTGGGAATCAACAGAAGCCTGACTTGCTCGAATCGCTCCAGAAGGTCTTACACACAAGCCCCGGCAAAGTCCGATATTTGGCAAAAAAACCCACAATTTTCAGGCATTTCCCCCTGCCAGCCCACCGAAACATGCTGCCAACAACACATGTCCTACCCTTCTGTGTTCCCACAGTTTACCCGACGGAAATGGTACCACACATGTCTGGGTGCACCTACCTCGTTGCAAAGGGAAAAATCTAACCTACTGGTAACCCCAAGTCTTTCGGCAGAGCAGATTTTGCAGGATTTTGCTCTTGTGGACCACCTACAGATTTGGACTAGGGTGTCGAAGACACCAAGGAAAAAAGGGAGCCCCATGCATTTCTGAAAAGAAGACACCCGTGGGAATCCACAGAGATATGACTTGCACGAATCGCCCCAGAATGTATTACCCACACATACCTGGCAAAATCTGAAATTTTGTGAAAAAAACACAAGTTTCAGACGTTTCCCCCTGCCAACTCAATGAAACACGCCACCATAAACACATGTCCTACCTTCCCGCTTTCCCAAACGTATCCAGATGAAAATGGTACCTCACATGTGTGGGAGCACCTACCTGAGCACAAAGGGGAATGGCTAAACTATGGTAAACCCAAGTCTTTCGGCAGAGCAGATTTTACTGTTGTGAACAACCTTCAGATTTCGACCTAGGGTATCGAAGCCACCCAGGAAAACTGGGAATCCCATCTATTTCCGAAAAGAAGACACCCGTGGGAATCCACAGAGGTCTTACTTGCGCAAATCGCCCCAGAATTTCTTACCACAACCCCCGGCAAAGTCCAAAACTTGGCAAAAAAAACACAATTTTCAGACATTTCTCAATGCCAACCCACCAAAACGAGGGGCCAACAACACATGTCCTACCTTCCCGGGTTCCCATATTTTTCCAAACTGAAACAGTACCTCACATGTGTGGGCGCACCTACCTGGGCACAAAAGTAAAAGGCTAAGCTGCTGGGAACTCCACGTCTTTCGGCAGAGAAGATTTTGCAGGATTTTGCTTTTATGTACAACCTACAGATTTGTGCCTAGGGTGTCGAAGCCACCAAGGAAAACCGGGAACGCCATGTATTACTGAAAAGAAGACATCCGTGGGAATCCACAGAGGCCTGTCTTGCGTGCATCACCCCAGAATGCATTACCCACAATCCCCAGCAAATTACGTAATGTGGCGTAAAAAAAATCACAATTTTTGGACATTTCACCCTGCCAACCCACTGAAATACGCAGACAACAACACATGTCCTAACTTGCTGCATTTCCACATGTGTCCCAATGAAAACGGTACCTCACATGTGCACCTACCTCGGTGCAAAGGGAAAAGGCTAAACCACTGGAAACACCAAGACTTTTGGCAGATCAGATTTTGTGGGATTTTGCTCTTGTGGACAACATACAGTTTTGGGCCTACGGTGTCAAAGCCACCAAGGAAAACGGGGAACTTCATTAATTTCCAAAAAGAAGACACCCGTGGGAATGCACAGAGGTCTGACTTGCGTGAATCACGGCAGAATTTATTACCCGCAATCCCCGGCAAAGTCCAAAACTTGGCAAAAAAACCACAATTTTCAGACATTTCTCACTGCCAACCCACCAAAACTCGCCGCCAACAACATTTGTTCTACCTCCCCGGGTTCTCACATTTGTCTCAACCAAAATGGTACCTCACATGTGTGGGTGCACCTACCTGGGCGCAAAGGGAAAAGGCTAAACCACTGGTAAACCCAAGTCTTTCAGCAGAGCAGATTTTGCAGGATTTTGCTCTTGTGGACAACCTACAATTTTGGTCCTAGGATGTCGAAAGCCACTAAGGAAAATAGGGAACCCGATGTATTCCTGAAAAGGAGGCATCTGTGCGAATCCACAGAGGTCTGACTTGTGCAGATCGTCCCAGAATGTATTACCCATAATCCCTGGCTAAATCCGAAATTTGGCAAAAAGACCCACAACTTTCAGACATTTCCTCCTGCCAACCCACCGAAACATGCCACCAAAAACACATGTCCTACCTTCCCGCTTTCCCACTGGTGTCCCGATGAAAATGGTACCTCACATGTGTGGGTGTACCTACCTGGGCGCAAAGGGAAAAGGCTAAACCACTGGTAACCCCAAGTCTTTTTTGGCAGAGCAGATGTGGGTGTACCTACCTGTTTGGAAAAGAAGAAGTGTTTACCATCCACAAGTACAACGGCAGTCCCAGGGCGCCCCGGCGGTGTCCCCCTCCCTTCCCTGAGGTAAATTCTGTAACGCAACCCAGCCAAATCTCCACGATGGTCAAGGGGTGATGTCCCAAGCCTTGGTCACCCGTCACCCATGTGACTCTGGCTGGGCTGCGTTACAGCCTTTCCATCCTGGGAAAAATGTGGACCCTGCCAGAACTGCCACTGGACTGGGGGAGGGTTGACGCACATGGGAGATAGCCACACAAGGCTAGGGACATCGCCCCCAACAAATCCTGGAGCTCTGGCTTGGCTGTGTTACAGAATTTCCCTCAGGGAAGGGATGGGGACCCTGCCAGGCTCCCTGGGACAACCGCCACACTTGGGGATGGTCGCCTCATATGGGAGACAGCCCACCAACACCAGGGACATTACCCCTGATTATCATGGACTTCTGGCTTGCCTGAGTTGCAGCTTCTCCCTCTGGGAAAGGTCGAGGTACCCGATTTAATGTCAACCGAAGAGACAAGGGGATGAACAGGCTTGATGGGAGAGATTGTATGATGGGAGTGGACCAATGGGGCAAAGCCAACCGAAAGGTGGAATCAGCTGATCACAGGGGACTACAAGTACTCCAAGGCAGCAAAGTGGGTGGTCACCAACTAGCACTAAAGAAGCAGCGGCTTTCAATAAATATGTCCCAATGACTCACACTGATGTATCCAAGGACAAATATGATTTGATTTTGATCCTTTACTCAATTTTTCAATTTTGAGGAAGACTGAAACACATCTTTGAACCAAAGAAGATTGATGGCCTTGATGTTATCCATCCAGCAGCTTAAGGCACTTTCCTCAGCAGACTTAAAGTTTGTCCACATATTTGATCAGGCCTAGCTGAGGAACTGTGTGGTACAGTTTCACTCTAAAGCAATAATGAACTTAGTGCTTGGTTAACAGGAGGAATTTCTGCTGAAGGGCTTTCCGTGCTATCAGGTGTGCCAAGGAGGAGGGGCATCCAAGACCAAAGGAGGCCGAATCTCATAGTGAGATGTTACTTCAACCAAGATCAGAGGAAGTATGTGCCATTTGAATCAGGAAATCTGAATTGGGGCCGGTTTACCACTTCACTCACAGCCTCGGCAGGAAGGAGACCTGGCTTATAGAAATGTGATCCAACCTCTTAGCTAGAATTCACATGGTCACAACTCATTTATAAGCAAGGATAAGAGGGGGACATGGGACATTTTTTATTTCATACTCCTCCAAAAGACATAGCTAAGGTCAACGCTGATATGGGATGGGTACTCAATCCACTCTATGTTGGCAAAAAATGGTAAACGAAGGAGGCTTATTTGTAGTCTTCTTACAGCAGTACAAATTAAGAAAGTACACCAAACCAGGAAAGTGCCAACCAGTTCCAAAGCTGTTCTGTCAGTAACGATCTCTGATACCAATATTAATGCTAAGCAATTGTTTACTTTGATGATTAATATTTACTTCAACCCTTTGACTATGGAAGTCGATGATGTTATATGTCATATGGATAGGGTTTTAACACTATAGCTTGTAGACTACCTTGAGGGAGTGGTGGTCTTGACAGGGGACATTAACTCTAAGGGCCCTATTCTCATCCAGGTGTTAAAGGACTTTAAAAGGCTTAACAACCTTTTCAGTACTTAAGACCTATTCTGAAGGTGGCGCATTCCTCTGAAGTCGGAAGGAATGCGCCACTTTCCGAATACATGTGGCGGTTGCTGGGATGGGTTGGAAACCAACCTAGCAACCGCCACATTCGTAAACTGGCTTTTTGGAAGCCTTTCTTGTGGCACTCCGCCAGTTTAATATGTGCGCTAAACTAGCGCACATATACGGTACCCTTTTGGTGCCATTAAACTGGAGGAGTGCCACAAGAAGCCTTGTTTGGTGTAAATGAAAGTGTTCATATACACCCGTGTGTTGTATATGGACACATTCATGTACACTGAAGCAAGCAACTTCAACGTTGTAGGATACAAAGTTGAAGCTGCTTGCTTTGGTGTACATGAAAGTGTTCATATACAACACACGGGTGTATATGAACACTTTCATTTACACAAAACCTAGCAGCTTCAACGTTGCTTACTGCAATGTTGAAGCTGCTCGCTTTGGTGTAAATTAAAGTGTTCATATGCACTGCACGGGTGTATATGAACACTTTCATTTACACCAAAGCAAACAGCTTCAACGTTGCATCCTACAATGTTGAAGCTGCTTGCTTTAAATGAAAGTGTTCATATACACCGTACGGGTGTTAATGAATACTTTCATTTACACCAAAGCCAGCAGTTGCTCGCTTTAAATGAAAGTGTTCATATACACAAAGTGTATATTAACACTTTCCTATACACCAAAGTAAGCAGCTTCAACATCCTGCAATGTTGAAGCTGCTCCCTTTGGTGTATAAGAACGTGTTCATCTGTGTTCTCTGCAGCATTTTTGTAAAATAACGAATATGTTTTTATTTTACAAAAATGCTGCCGTGATTGGATTGCGCCTGTTAGAATTAAAAACAGGCGCAATCCTCACAGATCACTGTCGTGCTCTACGAGGACGCCCAGACCCACTTGAGAATTGTAGTGGAGCCTGGGCATTCTCTTTTGGCGCAGTAAATCGTGCTGTTTATAATAGTTGAGAATAGGGCCCTAAGTGTGAGATAATGGACGGAGGGTGGGATGATGTAGATGAGACCGCTGGTATCCCCTATGCACACACGTGTTGGCAAAGGAAAACTGCAGTCAGATTTGGTTGAGATTTTTGTCAAGATGGACCTTTGTGTCGGCTAGTGAGCTCTTAGGAGGACATCTATCAGAAGTCCCGACATTGGGGAAATGTCTTTGCATCTTCCACAATTGACTATGTATTCTTGAAAAACATTGAGCTGGAGGTGGTGGTTAGATTTAACATAAAAACAAGCCTGAATGATCACTCGATGTTACAGCTTAGTTTGAGCATGTCGGTCTCTAAGATTATCGAATGGTCAATGAAAGGGGGCTTGGTTTTGGTGTCGAGTCAAGGCAATAGGCTGGCCCGTGTCCATCGCAATATAGATCAGTCAATGTAGACTTAGATAAGTGGTTGTCTAACCTGAACGAATCAAACAAAAATATATACTCAACCCTTTAGGCATTTTTTGGAACTATTATCAACTATTATCAAGAAATGCAGAATTTATTTATGCAGAAATGTCAAATGACGAAGACAGTCAGAAATCTAGTCAAATCTGTCTCTAAAAGTAGGGAGGAGAAAGAAAGGAAGAACGGTGTGTGAAAACAGCAATATTGAAAATAGTGCAAACGATTTATTGGGTAAAATCCTTACACAAGATACCCAAGCTATAAAGTGGACTTTGAACAACAAAGCTAGTGAACAGATAGTGCCATTCAGCTGGAGTATAGGAGGATATATGGGTGGATAATTTCTCAGAAAAATATGGCCTTGGCTAAAGTGATGGAAGGACTCAAGGGGTTTTGAAAGTGCCCCAAATTCCCCCTGGCTCTAATCCCATCTTATTCGACCACCTTGACATTGAAATTATTATTGGTAAACTAAATAATTACAGAGCATCAGGACCAGATGGAGTGACAACAGGCATCATAAAAAGTAATCCAGCTCTGTGGGTAGACATTTTGCATCATCTGTTCACCCACATTGTCAAGGAGGGTAAATGTCCTACTTCATGGAAATCCTCAATTCTAATACTCATTTTTAAGACAGGTGATAGAGAGAATCCCCTGGTTTATTGATCAATCTCCCTAATCGATACAACATCAAAAATCTTTGTGACGCTTCTCCTTGGGATATTGACCAAAAACAGTCCTCTCCATGCATGCTTTAGGAAAGGCTGTGGAACCATAGTTAGTGGGATTGCCCTGACGGCTTGTCTGACTGATATTGTATCACTGATGGAAGGATCACTATATGGGGCCACAGTGGATTTTTCTGCGGTCACAATGTTGACATCTCTGTGCTTTGGGTTGAATTGTCGAACTGGGGGATAGATTTGGGATTATTATCCCTGATCCAACTACTTTACTCTGGGAATTCAACCCAAGTCAGACTAAGTATGCTGGGTGAATTGTCCAGGAAAATTCTATTGAAAGAGGGTGTACGCCAAGGATGTGTGTTTTCCCCAATATGATTTAACCTATATTTGGCTGATCTTTGGGAGAAGAGTAGAGAGTGGGGAGGATACATACCCAAGTGGCCCAATCGGATTGCCTATACCGATGAGTTAGTGTTGGTAGACTACACACAGAAGGGTCCTCAATGTCAGCAACAGGGTTTAGTGGATTATCTGAGAATGGATCATCTGCAGATTAATCCTGATAAATCATATGTTATGGTGAGTACAGCACGTAGGAAGATCAAGAGTTGTGTGTGGAAAATAGATGATACACCAATTCAGGGAGTAGAATCAATTTGCTACCTCAGACTTACTTTATATATTAAGAAACATCAGGAACATTTATGAGCACAATTAGAAGAAAAATAAGTGCTCCTGTATCCCACTGCTGATGGCGATAAAAGCTAAATTGTGTGTGTTCTCTTTGTTACCATTCATTGAATTCTATAAAGGCAAGGTGACACCAATTATTATGTATGGCTATGAGATGTTTTGATGTTTTGAAAGGAATGATCCTGAAGTGAGCATTGGGCCTTCCAGTCTCAGTTCCAGTGTCATTAAACGGGAACTGGGCCTGATATCCTGGTGGGCGCAGTACACCAGAAGGGCCCTTTCTTTGATGGACAATTTTGAGCTGGCAGGAAAATCAGTGTTGGGCTTCTAAATCAGGTCCCTAATATAAACCGATTTGAATCCCTATTCGAAGAAACTTAGTAGTCGGTGCACTAGGGTGAGGGAGGCTGTGGATTTGAAGGATATAGAAGAATGGGGAGCAATGAAGAAGAGGATTGAGTTTTGGGATAGATCATTGGACCTACAAGATTTGGGGCGATTGAGGCTCAATAAAGTTAAGGAGTTAAGGAGTCCACGCCAAGGTTTTGGAGATGTGACAGGTTGCCATAAGCAAAATGTAGACACTGGTTCTTGAAGCTCAGATTGCAATGTCTTCCCACACTTGAATTCTTGTGGCCGTGAGGACATGCAGAATGTGCAATAGGAGTGAACTACAACATTTAATTCATCTTGTGATGTATTGCCCTTTCTTTGCAGAGTTGTGAATTAATACTTTTGAGAGATTTGTCCACTCAACCTCACAGATTATATTGCAGGATCTGTGGAGCAGGTTTATGACTAGTCCACAAACATCTCTTATCTTGGCTTTGGTTAGGATATTGATTCATGTTTTTCGGAGTTGAATAGGGTCGCGGAACAAGGTATTAGGGACTTGGTTGCTATACATGAAGTATAAAGGACTTAGGGAGGGTGGGTTCTATGAGTGATACATTGGTATGTATTGTGATGTTTTTCATTTTAATGTTATCTTTTTGCTATAATACATGTATTTTATTAGAAATGTGAATGTCTAAATGCACTATATGTCCAGAGAACACAATAAAAAATAAATGAGTGTTAAAACAAAAGCATTCCTTATTATTTATTAGAGCTAAAAAATACAAATAAATTAAGAAGCTAAAAGAAGCCCACAGATTTGAGGGAACAGTCTGTTCCATATCAGACATCAACAAATACTTTATTAAGAACTGTAGGCACATATGTATGCATGATATATTTGTGCAAATAACACACATATGCACAGATTCCAAGGGAAGCAAAAAATGGCATTTTACTGGCACCGTTTAGAAGCATCTATTTCTAAATGGGTGCAAGGGACAGCCAGACGAGATGTAAGCAGCTGAGAGAGGGGTGTAGTCAGTCAGTTGGAGTTTCGGTTCCTATCAGCATACTGTGGGATGGTGTGCTGCTGGAAGAGAGCCTGAAGACGGGGCAGAGAGAGAGAGAGAGAGAGTGTTGTTCTGGCTTCGGAGTGAATGAAATTACAAAGGCTGTGTCCATGAACTGTGTGGGATTTGTACAGATAAGGTCCGACAGCACAAAATTCAAATCTCACATACTCCGGTGAGTTAGGGCTTAAAAAATGAGGCGCGTGATAATGTATGATATGCATTGTATTTTTTGGCAGACAGAGTAGTGAGATTAGGGTTGAAAATAAAAGCCGTACATTTTTTTTCTGCATTTCTGCGCTGGGTAAACAGAGCTGCATACCACGTTTAAATTATTTTCCAGGTGCAAATATGTTTCCTTTTATCTTTTAAAGGCACAAAGCTGTACTTGCTGTTGGAAAGAATATGTAACTGTGATATCATGTAATGTATTGTTTTTATTTTCTGTTAGTGCAACATAATAGTGGTAATCAAACCGTAACAGCATAAAGAAAAAGAAAACAGAACAAGGCTATTGCTTGGTTTTTGTGTTTTATTTTCTGCCTCTGATGATCACTGTGTCAGTGGGAAAGTCAGGGGGTGATCCTAGTGTTATATCACTGTGGTAAAATGTGTTACCTCACAATGTTAGGAAAAATAATAAATACATGCAGATGAACCAGGTAGATTGTATGTATGTGGATGGGCTTCACTCTGCATGTGGGAGAGGAAGCAGTCTCTTCTAAGGCCCGGAGGTTACTGAATGTAAATAAGTCAGTAACATGAGCTACATGCAATAAATTACATTCTATGTAATTTTACTGGGTTCCCCAAAAGTTTGCTAAGTCCAGGGTTTGATTATCGTCAGCCCAATGTCTAACATAATTATAAAGAGGGAAAGTGTGTAGTACTATGGGGTGCTATTAGAAAAGACATGCCCACCACGATACCACAAAAATAAGATACCTCTAAAATACCACCAAGGTAAGATACCTCTAAATTACCACCAAAATAAGATAGTGCTAGACAATTACCAAAGTAGGGTGATACTGAACTACCAATAACAGTTAGGTTAATTTACCACCAATAATATCACCAAAATACCACTGTGCTGAATTACCACCAAATCTGAAATTTAACCCAAAGACAAAATATCCAACATAATATGGTGCTTTTGTCCTGTGGGAACAGACAGTGGTGCAATTACTGGGCATGGCTAGTGTATCCCACACCGCCATACGTGCATTAAAGGAAACTCATTTTGTGAGATTAGTGTAACGCTGGAAATTGAAGTCCATAATGTCTCAAATTTAAGCCACATTCCCAGAATTGATGAAATACTTGGAGGCAAAATTATATGCACATGGAGTATGGTTGACAGATAATGCCATACAGTGGCATGCCCGCCTATGTGGGGAAGTGTAGAAAGAACCGCTGGATAGCATTTTTGGAGTGGGCAGCATCATTCAAGTCTGTCTTCTGAGATTATTTAATGCTGCTGACAAAAATTCAGAAGAAGACTGTTTGATACAGCTCTGTGCCAAAACGTGGTTTATTTTAAATAGGTCTCTGCGAATGCAAGAAAATGATGCTAAACTAATTAGCAGAATAAAAATCGAATTAGATGGAGCTAATGAACAGGAGAAGAAGTTAAAAGTAGATCTAGAGTTATGTCAAACAGGCATGCAATCAAAAAGCAGTGAATTTGGCACCCACTTGTCTCAAAGGAGAAAACTAATTGAAGACAGTGAGCAAGAGTTGAAACACCTAAAAGGGTTGGTAAGCCACATTTGACAGACAAAGAGGAGGTTATCTTAGAGATGCAAGCGTTACAAAGAGAGAATCTAGAGAAAGAAGGCGAACTCTAAGTCATTGAGCAAGAGATAGCTAAAATGTTTCAAGAAAAGGACAAGCGGGACAAAGAGTTTTTAACAAATGACAACTGAAAATAAGTCAGATGCAGAATGTGATTAATAAAATGGGTGATGAGAATACTTATTTGGGTCAGGAGGCAGACCGGCTCCTTAAAAAAAGCAAAGATTTGGAACAGCAGATATTGGATTTCAGATCTCAAGGCAAGCAACAAGGCACCCCATTCAGTGGGATTGAGGTTAACTCCATGTCTACATGGAAGAATAATGTCCCGATTACTGTGCCAGTTTCTGGACTTGGTTGTAACACCTTTGGGGAATTTGATTCACCCATTGGGGGTTGCCACCAATCCCACACACCTGAAAAAAGGGTTGAACCACGGAATAGTACAACTCCAAACATAGCATCAAGGAGCCCTATCAAGATAATGAAATCAATTAAGGCACTAATTAAACCATTCAAGAAAGGAGGGGAGTGCTGTATAGAAGATCATATAGAAGCAGTGTATGATATATTACCTTCGATATACCCAAGTAACAATATAGACAATACTTTCATTTAACTCTTGATGCTGCCACAGTGAGTATTATCCAAGGTTTGAATGAACACGAAAACATGTCCTGGGCAGAATTTGAAAAGGAAGTTAGGCACTATTTTTCTCCATATCAGTCATTGCAGGATGCAAAGAAAGCGGCATACACAATGGCAGCTGGATCAAATGTGTCACCGTGACAATTTCTCCAAGAGTTGAAGAGAGCTTTCTCTCGCTTTGATGTATCTTTTAATCCTAACTCTATTGAGTTTAAGACTGCTTATTTCTATGGCTTGCAAAAAGATTAAATCACAATTGATTTGCGAGTTGGATGGCAAGAAACCACTTGAATGGATTGTAGACCAAGGTACTAAACTATAGGAGGTGCTCTATTGCCAGAGTGGAGAGGGAGATAAGGTAAAAGAAACAAGACCAAAATCTAAAGACTCCCCAGCAACAGTTATGGAGATAAGGTCTGCCAAAATGTTGCTTGAATCAGCCAAGACTCCCACTAGAAATAATGTGGCATCCGATCAGAGGGGCGCACCACGAAGGATGCCACCCCAGGCGCCGATATTTCAATCACACGATCAAAGTATTAGAGGGAGTTACAATAGTTCTAGGTACATGGGAGACAGACCCCAGGTGGGATACCTGCCCGATATGCCAGGCAGAAATAACAATCAGAGACAAAATCAGGATCAAATAAATAGTAGTCCCGACCAGACATTGGGTGCACAGAGCAGATTTGACCCCAACACTATGGTGTATGGCAACCAGGACAGACCACGATATGTGCATAGGTTCATTGAAAATGGAAACCAGCATAGAGGACAGTACTCACAAAATGAAAGACAAAATGTGGACTATGCACCACACCACTATAATCAATCACCACCACCAATGGATCATAACCAAAGAATGAGTGCACCGTGTTCCCCACCCTCCATGAATACAGAGTTCAGTAACAATCTAACTAGAAACCAATCTCCTGAGAGGTAGCAGAACAGATTTAACCAGGGTGAAAATAACCAAATCTGGTCCAGGCCGCAAAGAGAAGAATCTAGAGAAATGGATATATTTTCATGTCTTGAGGACCAAGTAAAAATGTTGTCTGAACAGATAGGGAAACTCTGTGCAGTTCTAAAGTCATCAAATGAAGGAGCGAAGGTCGCAGAAGCGATCTAGGGACCCCTGACAATAAATGGCTAAATGCTAATGGTACATGCAATGATAAAAATCCAGAATCACATACACTAGTGTTGTGTAATGGTACTGAATTGCTTACTGATTTAAACACGAAGATACCCGTAAATGAAAATGAGGCAGGGATTGCAACCACACCTAAAAAATAGGTTTGGTTTAACGTAGCATTGAATCAGACTATGGAAGTCTATGCAAATAGAAAAGAGAAAGGAGAAAAGAAACATGAAGTTCCAAAAGAGCAAAGAGACAGATTCAAGAAGGATATCCTATGCTCTGATAAAATAACTGATAGGTGAGCAGGTATGGCTGTTAAAACATTCTCCATAGACGATCAAAATGCCCATAAGATGCAAACAGGGAAAACAGGTACTAAAAAGGAGGGTGTAGTTCAATCACCTGAAGAGTTCTTTGAGCCACATATTTTTTAAGAAATTAAACATGCTGATACTGTGCTAAACACCAATAGGTGCTCAGAATTAAAAAGTGACAACTTACTATGTGACGTTTATGAAAATATTGAGTTGAAGAACTGAAGTGTAAACACTGATGGTCCCCAGGCAGAGGGGAGCACAGTGGCTACACTCCAGGTGACTTCTGAGCGTGAAAAGACAAACCAAGATTTCCTGAGATGGCATGGTCAAAAAGGAGGGACAAATATCATTTAATTTGCCCCTGTGCATGGTAAAAAGTGAGAAGGGCCTGAGAAAAGTGAGTCCTGAAATCTGCAGAAATTCACACTTTTTGTGTGTATTGGAAGAAGTTGAGGACAGGTGTTATGCTCCCATTACTGTGGAAGAAAAGTGAAATACATTTACAATGATTGACACAGGTGCACAGGCCATGATTATGTCCAAAGAGTTGGTAAAACATATCAAAGAAGGAAGATCTCCATAAAATCAAATCAAAGTGAGACAAAATGAAGGTCCAGTATGTAATTTTAACGGTGATGAGGTACCTATCGAAGGTGTCACTGAGGTTGACGTAAAGATAGGAAAACATAGAATGAGACAGGAAGTATTGATCACATCGATCAGTGAAATTCCATTCCTGATGGAAACAGATGGCCTAAAAAGGTTGGCACCTCTTGTTGATGGAGTGAATGGGGTCCTGTAGTCTCTGACAAAGAAACCATTAAGGCCTAAGAACATAAAGTCACAAAACAGCAGTGTAAACAAATGCCATACTGTTGCCAAATCAAATTATTCGTGGAGGTATATCTTCAAAATGGTTTTGTGCCTACTGTCACCGTCATCCTGATGTGTCAGGGTGAAAAGCAAAGTGAAAATGAAAATCAATCCATGCAGATTTATTTGGATCCTAGGAAATAGTGGCAAACTGAGATAGATGAAAATACATTGCACTTTTACCTAAAGGAGGAGACGTGCAGGCAGAATACTATCCCTGAGGCAACCACAGAAAAACATATGACAACCCTTGTGGAAATACATATGGGAGATGGTCATCCATGGATTCATGTTGATATAAATGGCCATTCTGAAAAGATAAAAGCGATTTTAGCACTTGAACAAGAAACGAGTTTTATTAGTGAGATGTTACTTCAGAAAATAATGGAAAGAGAGGAGATCACAAAATTCAGAATTAAAAACCAATGCGTTGCTGGGTTGGACAATCCAGATTTCGAAAATAGAATTGTAGGAAGGTGCATGCTAAAAATGACTGTTGGTCAGAAAGCCAAATGTGTGGATAGTGAGTGAACACAAAGTGATTTTTATTTGGGAAATGAAATTATGCAAAGAATGTTTATGGTGTTGGATTTTCTCAAACAAAAAGTATGGTCCCGCATAGGTGGGCCTGCGCCCAAATTTGAAGACAAAAGAAAGGCACATTGCGCACAGCTGCTGCCATATGCAATTGAGCTACAGGTGAAGAAGGATATTACCATTCCTGCATTCACTAAACAGGTTGCTATAACATTAAAGCATAGAAGTGGACAGCAAATGAAGGATTCTGATGCATTTGTGTGTTTAAATGAATCCATGAAGCAACAAGGGCTAGATTGTGAATATACAGCATTAGTAGAGATTGGGGATGTACCCATCAAAATCATGGTGGATAACAAAGGGTGTCAAGACATTTATTTAGAGGAGAATTCTACATTAGGAATGGCAATACAAAAGTCACATTACACTGCAGATTTCAATAATACAGTGATTGGGAACAACCCTCAGAGGTATGTAGATGCACAGGACGAGTTACCAGAGTCTTTGGATTCTCAGCCCAAAGGGATGTTCAGGATTCAATCGGTGTGTCCTTATGATTCCAATGAGACAGTATGCCACCACCAAAAGAATTGTATATTATTTGAGTCAGATGAAAATGAAACAGAAAATCAGCCTATTGAAGTGGAGGCCGATATTCCAAAATATTTGAAAGTGGCAACTCAACAAAGAGATACAGCCACACAATTAGAAGAAAGCACAGAGTTTCCTCCATTGGAGGATTTCCCAAAAATGATAGAGGAGCAGATTCTGTTAGCAGATGCCTGTGATAGTGAAAAGGACGGGAATGAATTGAGAAAAATATTATGGAATTTAAGGAGGTTTTTGCCAAGGATGCATATGATTGCGGCCTAACTGATTTACATGTTTCCACTTTACCAGAGGGATGTGGTTGAAATCTAGTATTTGTGTACCAATATCGGTTGCCACTGGCATGTTTGGAATCATTAGCAGAGATAATTAAAAATATAGAATCCAGAGTAATTATTTGACCCATTCATAGCACCTCCAACAGTCCCATTTTGGGTGTATTAAAGCCAAATGGTCAATGGCGCCTGTGTGCGGGCCTGAGGGAGCTAAATATAAGGGTGCCAGTGTCTAGATGGCCAATCACATTCATTGATCAAGGCCTTGCTCAGGTGCATGGGTCAAAGGTGTTTACCACTTTAGATCTTACATCTGGGTACTGGTGTGTGCCATTGTACAGAAGACATTCAGAATGTGTTCGCATTTTCATTTGATAAAACGCAATACGTTTGGTCCAGAAGGCGATTTTGGTATGTCAATAGTGGGAACGAGTTTGGCATATTTTTGAGAAAAGCACTGCCAGATGCGGCAGAAAGAGGGACATAGTTTATGTAGATGATGTACTAATAAAAAATGAAAGCCTAAAAAGTAATTTTAATGAGATTAGACATGTGCTTCAGGGACATCATTTAGGGGTCACCAGAAGTCACAACTGCAACCTCTGAGGTCTCCCTTGAGACCTAAAATGTAACTTAATGTAATGCAAGCTCATGGGCTGTGGCCAGCACCATGTGGCTCTTTACTTCTGGAGTGGCTGGCTTTCTTGTTCACGCCCCTTAAAAAAAGAAGAAAAATAAGAGCAGGAGTGCCACAAGTCTAACACTTTCAACACTGACCCTAAGTAAGAAAGAATAGGAATACCAAATAATGTATCTTTCTGGAATTCTATACAATAATTTCTAGGCTCATTAAAGGTTTATTTAAGGCACACTTCAGGGAGTGAGTCACTGATTTAGTCTGTTCTTGAACGCCTCAACACAGCCTTTCATTCTTCTGAGGTTGATAAATGAGTACCAACACAAGTTGGGTGATATTGGGTGTATATTTTTTCTATATGAAGCACTTAAGCGTAAGTGATATATAACACATCATTATAATTGGTCATGGAAGTCTGCTTGCATTCACAGTAATTTGGTAATATGGGCCTATACACAACGATCTTAACGATATATGGCGATCCATTCTTGGATGAAATGTACATCACATTAAAGTGATATTGTAACCATATTTCCAGAGTGTACAATGCTATGTGATGCCACTTCATGTTTTGTCAACGGGTAAAAGGTCATGTTCCATTGCTTCCCGCGATATCACTTTGGGGTGGGGTCAAATGACATCACTTCCTGTGGTGTCATCAGGGGGTCAAGGGTCGTGTGATGTCACTTCTGCTACTCCTGGCATTTTGGTTAAATGACATCCCTGCACCTGTGCAATTTGCAAGCAGAGAAGGCCATGGGAGTGCTAGGTTCATGCGAATTTATTAGGGGAGAGAACAGCAAAACAGAGAGAACCACATATACAGTTTGTAGACATCAGAGAGCACCAGTGCATTGTTAGGCACATATTATTTGTATTTATATGCAGGGAAGTCAAAGCATGGACAACCACATGTGAGTTTTGTGCATAGAGCAGTCCTCCAAGGCACTGCTAGGCACACATATGTTTTTTGTAGGTGAAGGAGAACGCCAATGTGGTTTTAGGCAGATATTTATTTTTTATGAGGGGGTAAATACCTTGACAATGTTAGACGCAGATGCATCTTGGAGGTAGAGGAGAAGATCGTGGGTATACATGCATTTTGCAGCTAGGTGAGAATGGCGACGCAGGGAGTTCCACAGGTGCAGAAAAGTATGCCAGCCAAGGCACTGGTAGACACATGTGCATTTTCTAGATAGGAGATATATTCACCCTCTATTGTCACTTATCTGCCTATTTGGTTTCAGGGTGTTTTCCGATGAGGATCACACCCAAATTCTGTTCTGGTTGCAGCCAGATCAGCCAGAAATTGCTGATAGCTTTGGAACTTGATTGGAAGCTTTTTGGGGCTGGATGGAGGCAAACTGGCTTAAACTAAATGGCAGGAAGACAGAAGTTTTAATTATCAGCCCATCAGACACAGATGGTGAATGGACTTTTGCATTTTGGCCAGACTCATTGGGATCACTCCCTGAGCCAGTAAAAAATGGTGCAAAGTTTAGGCATCAAAATATCGCAATCTTTGTCTCTGGAGGCTCAAGTGAATGCAGTATGTGGCTCTTCAAACTTAAGCAATTGAAGAAAGTTCTTCCTTTCGTGCCTGAAAAATGTCATGCCCAGACTGCTGCACCAGGTATCAACGGTAGTGTTGATTACTGCAATGCAATCTATTTAGCGCAGCCATCTTATCTTACCCATTGCAAGCAGGTGCTGCAAAATGTAGCAGTGCGCCTGGCGAAACATGTCCCTTTCCATGGCCATCCTAACACTGGCTGCCTATCGAAGCTAGGGTTAAGTTTAAATTACTGTGTTTGGTCCACCGCGCTTGAAATGGCAAAGGATGCCTCGCCATTCAAGAGAAGCTCTGAGGTTAATCCAAGCTGAACTCTAAGATCCACCAACACTGAACTTTTGTGTGTGCCCAGATATAGAAGGGAATGGCTGGGTGGAAAGCTTTCTCGGTTGCTGGGCCGAAGATGTGGAACTCTTTTCCTTTGCACTTAAGAAACAACACTGACTTTGCATCATTCAGGAAGGAACTCAAGACATTCCTTTTTATTTAGGTCACTGTATTTTTTTCTCCGAGTTTCTCTGTTTCTCTCGCTTTTTCCGTGTCAGTGCCATGATGCCTTCAGTGATAGTGCACGCTAGAAGAACCCATTTGATTGATTGATTGATTGATTGACAAAGTAGGAATAACCACACGTGTGATCTGTGTGCAGAGAAGAATTCCAAAGAAGTGTTTGGAACATGTGCTTTGTAAGTGCAGAGTATGTCAAGGCAGTGTTAGTTACGAGGCCATAATTTCACTGATATAAAAATAACACACTTGCCCTTTCCTATTGGCCATTTTCCCTTTTGTATTTCCACTTAAAATTTAGAAAGGCTACCAAAACGGTTTCATTACCCTAATTGTATCCAGAAAAACACAAAATACCCATACATTCTAATGTTTTTCTTCCCTCCCGTAAGTTTCACACATTAGACATATATTTGCCAACACCAGCTGCATTCAAAAGGTTTCTCAGCCACAAGAGGGTGCCATGTGGCTCCACATTGTCTGTGCTCGACTCAATGTACTTCCCATACGCCTGACGTGATGTCAGGGGCAGTATATGTGTATCCATTGCTGCCCAATGAACCTGAGATCCTTTTTTCTGTGTGCCCAAAAAGCTGCACAGGTACAACACTAGCATGTTTTAAATTGTACTGCATCATGCCAAACCCAGAGGGCCTGGCTTCAATCACAGAAGGTACTTCTTGAGACAGATGTCCATTCCCAACTCCCACGTGGACTGTTCTAACTACTTGGTGAAACATGATACAGGGGACTATGGTTCATATCCCAAACATTGAAAGCCCTTACAGATGTGTGGCTCTTAATTCCTACACAGGGGGGTGCACCCAAAGTTAGGGAGGATTTCATGTCAGCAACTACTTTTTAATTTCTAGCTGGATATCTAAATTAGCCACTGCACCCAAAATTAGTGACTTTCAAGTCAGCCACTACTTGTTAATCTCTAGCTGGATTTGTATATTAGCCACTGCGAGAAGTTTAAGTTAGCCACTACGTGTTAATTTTTAACAGAATATTTGAGAATTAACAAGACATTCACATTGTTCACTACCTGTTAATTTCTACTTTGATATCTTAATTAGCCACTGCATCCAAAGTTAGCGAGA
Organism: Ambystoma mexicanum; assembly: GCF_040938575.1. NCBI lineage: Eukaryota > Metazoa > Chordata > Amphibia > Caudata > Ambystomatidae > Ambystoma > Ambystoma mexicanum. The sequence goes on from NC_090924.1 coordinate 1,251,546,486, forward strand.
CTTTCAAATGAACCACTACTTGTTAATATCTTGCTGGATTTCCGGAAAGAGAGCCAAAGACAAGGCCACTCACCTGCACACATTTGCGACCATACTCGATATGGGTAGCTAGTAGGGACCTGGCCACCCCTACCCAAAGATGATTTGGCTATAATGCAGACACGCATTTGAAATTCCCCTGAGACATTTCCCATACCTGGCCTTCGGTCCCCCAAGGGTATTTTAACCTACAGCTTTTTGGGACCATGCCAGTGGTGAAATGTGCTATACAAATGACAATTACATTATATTATAATGGCTAATGCTCTCCCTCTGAACTTGATTACAGAGAAAATGAAGATCCATCTACAAAATCACCATAATTGTAGGTACCATTTACCAGACACCCTTCTAAAGCTATTTGGAGGGGAATTCGGGCAAAGGATGCTAGATACAATTTCCTAGGCCCTGGACCTGGCGGCTCTTGTCCCTGTGAACATTTCAGAGCAATTACCCAGTGCTTTTGGGATGCATGAAGACACCTATTTGAACCAATGCCACACTGTGCTGGATCTTTTGTGACACTGTTAATCAGGACCCCCTGCTCCCCATGCTCTGGATGGCTCTCCTCTTGGGTATTGAAGCACCTGTGCTGGTTTCCTAGACTTAATACCTCAGCACAAGAAGGTGGAGACACCTTACTGGAGTTAACTTCAGCTGGAGGGCCCTATTTCTGACTAATTGGATGAGGGTGATCCCATAACTTACCGGTTAGAACCCTTTGATTCAGGAGGGTTTGAAGAGATCCCCGAAGAATTTGAAAACATGGAAGCTGCCCTTACTGATTTTTATTCAACCTTTGAAATGATGCATGCATCCTTCCATCAGATTTCTAAGATCATTTATAATCATGGCATGTTGGCTCTAGAAAAGTCAGTGGTCCAACGTGACCACACAAAACCATGTTCACACAATACAGACAGACAATTTTTGGGTTCATAAGTTATAGCTTCTACATCTATAGTCTCCTGTGACTAACTACATATCCCTATTCCAAAGAGACTAACTATCCCACATGTGGATGCTGTCTCCCCAGTAAGCGCTGGGGTTCCACCTATCTAGGTTAGGGGAAAGATAAGAGACTGACCCTCCCTCTCTCACTACTTTTGCTAGCATCTAAAATAGGTGCACACTTTTTGAAGTCCATTCCGTCTTTTTATTACCTCCTAATAGTGTGTCTTATCAATAATGAACAATCCTTAGTTTAAAACAATCTTCTATGAAGATTGATATTGTTTGTCTTCTTTTTTGTGGGTCTATTCCCACCAGTGTTTCTACAGAATAAATCTGTTGACTAAAATTATATCATTTAGCCAAGCTTGCTATTTTTGTGCCTGTCTTGGAGGTAAGGGCATCACCCTGAACTTTAGCAGTCAGCTGGTTTCAGCGGAATAGATATGTCTGTCCGCGTTCTTCAGGACTAATTCTCGATGTAACTGGTCAAGTTTCAAACACATTTAAAAAAAGACAACATTATTATTTTTGTCTCAATCTCCATCTTCTAGTTGGGGGAGTGTGTCTCTTGTTTCCTTAATGGAGCATCATAGTTTCAGGATACCCTCAAAAAGGGATATATAAAAGGGTAACCATCACTAAGTAATCCTTTATCCATCTGTACGAGGCATCGATATTCACATTGCACCTTCTGTTAAACCTAGGTACTCTTACCAATCTTTTGATTATTCTTTTCTCTTTTGTTAGGGTCTCCTAGTCGCTTCCCACCCTGCACAGTGTTCCTCTGAACAGACAAACAGAGAGACCATTTCTCTAATGTCATTGTGAGCTATTTTTGGAACGTTCTTCTACACTGGGTCACATTTACAGAGGTTGCTTACCAATCTGTGATGTTCAACTCCTCTCCGTTTGGGCGATTGGTTACTGGTTGCAACTCCACTTTGAATGTTTTTTTTGTTGCCGCCGGCTTGGAAAACAAAAACATCTGGGTAAATTGCAGCCCGATGTCTCTGCCTATCCCATTATGACTATCAACCTGTTGTTGTGGGGCATTTTATGGGTGAGAATCTCAACTCCCCATGTCGTGGTGCCACCCTTGTCTTCGGTTCCCCCTACTCATGTTGCGTCATAATTCCCAAATATCGGAAAAACAAAAACAAAAGCATCAACCTCTGGGTCCATTGTAGCCGTTGTCTCTGCATATCTGGGCATATCTGCAGGTCTCGGGAGGATAGCTCAGTGTCAACGTGCTCGCCTTGGAAGCAAGACAACACGGAGCAACACAGGTTCGATCCCCGGCCCATTATGTCTACCAACCCATTGTTTTTAGGGTATTTTATGGGTGAAAATCTCAGCTCCCCATTTTGTGGTAGTTACCATCATTATTTTTAGTTCCCCCTGCATAAATTGTGTTGTGTTTCCAAAATCTCCCTTCCGTTTCTTTTCTCTAGGTTCGTCTAGCCTACAATTCCATATACTGTAATGCTTTTCTCAAACTGTGAATTGCTTTGACAAGTACGCATGGTCTCCCTAAATGCCATAGCTCCCACATCATGTACTCAACACTCCATTAATTTCCTTAATAGGTTAACGCTATGGTAAATTCTATGTCACATTCTAAGGGGATTGTCCTTAGCCTTTCTCTACCACAGATGCCCCAGGAAAGAATACTAACTCCATTTGGTTTCGCACCTTGGTTCTATACGATACGCTTTCTTTTATGTCGCTCTCCCGATTAATTCATGTTCCACATACAGTCAATTACGGTGCCCGCGGAAGTGATGTAGACGGGTAACTGCCATGTGACATCCTGTATTCTTAGTCCTCTTTTTGTGACTATGACTGTGTGGTGTTTGTGATTGAATCATCTTGTATTCTTGGTCCTCTTTTGTGACCATGACTGTATGATGTTCGTGAGTGGGGCAGAATTTACTTACATATTATTATTGTCAAAGAGTGTAGGAAAATAGAGTCAACATTTTCAGTCATTAATACAGGGTGTTTCCCCCATTTCAATTGCATCATGGCTTACTTGTTTGAGCCTAAATTGCTCTTTCGTGCCATTTAATCCAGAGGTATCTTCCGTGGTTATTGATGCATGGATGTCGCTGACCTCCATACTGGCTACAGACAATGACGTTACAGTTGATCCAGGCTTCCTGTCCACAGACCACATACCAGAGATGATGGTGCTTCGGGCATCTACAGTGGGCTCTAAGTTAGCCATGTTTACATCACTCAGTTCGGGTAGGTCTGATGAGGCAGACCATGGAGCAGGTACACGGCAGAACGTCTGAACTACTCCAACAAAGGGAACAGGCACAGAGTGAAATCCCATGCCGATTTCAGAAACATGGGGATTCTTCAGTTGGAGAATGAGAGAGACCGGTCACACTGATAACACCTAGTCCAGGCCTGAAGTCCTCCAAAGCACCTTGTGCAAGAGAGGGCCCACTGGCCACTGATGTGAGTATGACGTTAGCACCACACTCTGTGATCTCAGGGTTTCCTACAGGCATAGAAAAGCAACCTGATATGGACAAGGACATTTTCTACCAGAATATCCTGCCTCAACTAAGTGAGTTGTCTTCATCTGGAGTCCCAGGGGTCAGGCTGACTTTTTCAGGTTGAGAGAATCTGTTCTACTCAAGCATGCCTGTTGAGGCAGATGGTGGAGATGGTGCAGGGCAGAGGTCGGGAGCCACTCCAAAAACTGCAACAAGTGCCCAGCGAAAGCCCTCATCTCGTCCAAAACCAGGATTTGGTCCATGGTCAAGCAGCTCAAGAATTCTGGGGCAGGGCATAGCCAGGAGTTGGTTGTTCACTGAGGTTTAAGGATTATCCTACCAGACTTGGTTCCTGACACCCTTGCTGGTTATTTAAATCTGACTGGGGCATCTGAAAGCTTGTCAGATCAGTTTTACAATCTGTGTGTGGATTTACACATGGTACCTGTTGTTGGGTGGTCTTGCAAGAACAAAGATAACTTTTCTCAGGTGGGCCCGCCCACCAAGGTGACAGAGGTGACAGGGGGCCCCATGTCATAAATGTGGCTTTTCAGGCACCACAGAATAATCAGTAGGACTATTCCTTTTAAACCCATTTCTAGCGCTGAAGGGCTAGTTTGAGCAGGGCATCAGTTTGCGGATTCCCAGACTATATGTATGCAAAGAAAAAGCCAGACAGGCACGTGTAAAATTGGAATTGGGGTAGAAACAATGCAGTTTAGCTCAGATTTTGTGGATCAGCTGATTACGTCCCTTCACAGGCGACTTATAGGATCAGAGAAAAACTGGGGCATAGTTGAGAGGAATCGAGAGCTTGGGCATTGGGCCATTTTCCGTTTGCAATGTAAAATGGACATACACCCGAAGTCTGGATCTCAGCATGCTAGTACAGATTGCAGGTGAAATGTTCTTACCTTAAGGATGAGCCTGACCTTTAGAAGGATGGTTCTGAACCTTTTTGGCTTGGTGTGTGTGTTAGGAATTTCTATCTTGCGAGGGCCTAGCAGCCTAGATTTTTGGATTTTTATTAAACTAATAATATGATATAGATATTTCCATCTCTTAAAGGGACTCTTCTAATCGGATCTCCCTTTCATAAACTCTGTGCCAAAAGCATAGTGCACACATATTCTTATCTGCAGTGCCTGCCCTCCAATGGCACAGAGTATGTTCAGGGGTCACGGTTGCCCATTTGACACCTGCTGTGATAGTCAAACCCCTGCAGTGCAGGGGCTGCATTTATGATATGCACCCCTGTTCCAAAAACAACATAAATATGAACATGCTATCCTGGTATCCCATCTGCTGGGTCGCGGAACCCCCTCCCGCGGAAGGGAATCCCCTTCCCCGGGCTGTGGGTCGTGCGTGTCTGGGACGCATCCGAGGTCAGGCCCGTGGCTCTCCCTCCGGCTGCTCCGCCGTTAATGATCCTTCCGCAAGTTCACCTATGGAAACCATGTTACGACTTTTACTTCCTCTCGATAGTCAAGTTTGATCAAGTTTGATTGTCTTCTCTGCGCTTTGCCAGGGCCGTTGCAGACCCCGGCGGGGCCGATCCGAGGACCTCACTAAAGCATCCAATCGATAGTAGCTAACGGGCGGTGTGAACAAAGGGCATGAATGCGAGTTTATGACCCGCACTTACTGGGAATTCCTCGTTTTTGGGAAATAATTGCAATCCCCAATCCTTATCACAAATGGGGTTCAGCGGGTTACCCGCACTTGTCAGCGAAGGGTAGACACAAGCTGATCCATTCAGTGTAGCGCGCGTGCAGCCCCGGACATCTAAAGGCATCACAGACCTGTCATTGCTCGATCTCGTGTGGCTGAACGCCACTTGTACCTCTAAGAAGTTGAACGCCGACCACTGGGGGTAGAGTAACTAGTTAGCATGGAGGAGTCTCGTTCGTTATCGGAATTAACCAGATAAATCGCTCCACCAACTAAGAACGGCCATGCACCACCACCCACAGAATCGAGAAAGAGTTATGAATATGTCAATCCTTTCCGTGTCCGGGTCGGGTGAGGTTTCCCGTGTTGAGTCAAATTAAGCCCCAGGCTTCACTCCTGGTGATGCCCTTCTGTCAATTCCTTTAAGTTTCAGCTTTGCAACCATACTCCTCCCAGAACCTAAAGACTTTGGTTTCCCGGAAGCTGCTCGGCAGGTCATGGGAGTAATGCAGCTGGATCGCTAGTCGGCATCGTTTATGGTCGGAACTACGATGGTATCTGATCGTCCTCGAACCTCCGACTTTCGTTCTTGATTAATGAAAAAATTCTTGGCAAATGCTTTTGCTTTGGTTTGTCTTGCGCCGGTCCTAGAATTTCACCTCTAGTGGCACAATACGAATGCCCCCGGCCGTCCCTCTTAATCATGGCCCCAGATGCGAAAACCAACAAAATAGAACCAGAGTCCTATTCCAGTATTCCTAGATGAAGTATTTATGCGACCAGCCTGCTTTGTACACTCTAATTTTTAGTAAACGCTTTGGACCCCTAGGACACTCAGTCAAGAGCATCAAAGGGGCTGCTGGCACCAGACTGCCCTCCAATGGATCCTCGTTAAAGGATTTAAAGTGTACTCATTCAAATTACAGGGCCTCGAAAGAGTCCTGTATTGTTATTTTTCGTCACTACTTCTCTGAGGCGGGAGTGGGTAATTTGCACGCCTGCTGCCTTCCTTGGATGTGGTAGCCGTTACTCAGGCTCCCTCTCTGGAATCGAACCCTGATTCCCTGTTACCCGTGGTCACCATGGTAGGCACATAAAGTACCATCGAAAGTTGATAGGGCAGACATCCGAATGCATCGTCTCCGTCACGGGGACGTGCAATCGGCCTGAGGTTATCTAGAGTCACCAAAGCGGTCGGGCGAGCCCTGATTGGTCTTGGTATGATAAATGCAAGCATCCCGGGAGGTCAGCGCTCTTCGGCATGTATTAGTTCTAGAATTACTACAGTTATCCAAGTAACAGATGGAGTGATCAAAGGAACCATAACTGATTTAATGAGCCATTTGCAGTTTCAGTGTACCGGCCGTGTGTACTCACACATGCATGGCTTAATCTTTGAGACAAGCATATGTTACTGGCAGGATCAACCAGGTAACCACACCTGCTGGAGGGTGGCAACGGGGGGAACTGCGCACCCCCCTCGGAGCCGACCCGAGCGTCCGGCCAGGGGCAGACAGGTCAGTCATGCGGGCACCGGCAGCCCGGCCCGCTCTGCCACGCCACAAGGTGGGTGGGAGTTTCAGGCCAGGCCCAGGCACAACTTGAAGTGGTAGGGGGTTCGCTCACAATGCCGCCACCGGGTATAGTGGCTAACATCTCTCATATGTATCTGAGCTGCATCAAATTTATATCACACGAGTGTCAGCCCTATGAGCCCAGTTCAGCTGTGGAAGGGTTATGTGTATGCCCCCAAATAGGCTGCATATGAAGCTACCAGTGAGACTTTATCCCTGGGACTGTTTCTCATTTTCTCATTTCTGAGGGCAGGAAACACCCTTCCCAGAGAGGCAACCGCTTCACTCCACAGGAATCAAAGGTGCATCTATTCACAAAGGAAGTAGCCTCACACCAGGTGCTGCCTACCAAATTGGCCTTTGATTCCACTGAGAAGGAAAGGAGGCAGGGTAAGTGTAGACAGAGGGAGCTTCATACAGCTGGAGGAAGTTTTCGCCATCTTTCTGCCCTTAACTTTAATTTCTGTCCCCTCCACTTCCTGTAGCACAAAGCACCTTGAATGTGATGTCAAAAGGCAAAGTCCTCTTGCTTCAAGGATAATAATTGGACCCTTAAAGCATGCTTGCTTTTGTCCAATCACCTGGTGATCTTTTTCTTTTAAAGAAGAGGTCTCCCCCTCTTTCTCTGATTCACTCTTAAATAACAAGCTGAGGAAGAATTAATTGGAGGTCTGTTGGGGAAGCAGTCCTTCCATGAGCCCTCTGCTAGAGGTAAAAATGGAGTGTTCAAGGCAGAGGCGGACTCTGCTTCCTAACCATACACATAGCACATTGGGGAAGATCTGCTGCTGAAGGAACATCTGGATCTTTGCCAGCCACATTGCTGTCCGGGACCTCATTGTGTTGTTTCATAACCCATAAAGTGTGTGCCAGCATTCCCCTCTGGAAGGAGCCCCAGAACAAGGACTACATCTTATCCTCGAGACCCTGGAATGAGATTCACAGCAACCTGAAAGTCCCTGCATATTCAAAATGGAACTGCCTTAAGCCATAATTCAAGCTCCATCAACCCAGTCGAACCACCAGGACCATCCGGAGCTGCCTTTGTCACTTAACTGACTTTGGAGCTGCTGTTCTGCACTCTCAAAGCAGTTTGCTGTCACACTGCACCGCACCAGCTGAGCAGGCCATTCTCCCGGCTCAAACTTGAAGCTCATTGTTACATCAGCCACCTTCAAACTGCCATTCGAACAGCCAGCATCTTCATTGGCAATCTTCATCAACAATCGACCAGACCCAGGGGGAATTCTTGTAAACATGAACTTCAAATGCTGCACCTGAGCCCCCTAACTCAAACTACCTATCTAATCACCATCTTCTTTACGATCAAACCGACTTTCGAACTGACCCTGGTGGCCCTTGAGGTCTGTCCTTCACTGAACACTGTTTCAAGCTACCCTCCGAACCGCCAGCTTTTTCACTATCGATCTTCATTGTCAGTTGAACCAGCGCTGGTGGTCTCCTCAAACCACAACCCTGAATGACACATGGGACCACCTGTCCTGATCAGAGCATCCAGTCCTCAGCATCTTTGCCATTGTTCCAACAGTCAAACCCACCCTGGTGGCCCTCATGACCCATCCCAAATCGAACTGCAATGCACTTGAGCTCGACCGTGTCTCCACACCTGCTTCCCGACTTCACCAATATGACCGACTCATTTGAGTAAGTATTATCAGCTGCTAATTGCCTCCTTGGTCTTTTATTGGGCCCTGGAGACTGGTTAGGTCACTTTAACCTTGTTTTGGAAGATATCATATGCTTTTTAGAAGCACTGTGGTCATTATGCTGTTCACCCGTAATTCATCAGTCTGTGTGCTGCATCTTTCTATATTTGTATATTGTGATCCTGCCTTAGGGGTGGCTTTTGTGTAGTACCGTTCTATTTAATTATGTTTGCAGATATCATGTTTAATAAAAGTATATTTATTTTAATAGAACCTTGAACTGTTGTGCTATTGCTTTTTCGGTTCCGATTGGATCACTTTCACACCCCTCTTGAGAGTTGAGCCTTCCCTCATCCCACACTACCACAAAAGGCAAAGGAGGTATCTCTTAGCTGTGCCTGTTTTACCTTTATTTTTGGAATCAGTCTTGTATTGTAGCAGTTTGAGGGCTGAGTAGGTGCTTTAGCCATTAATCATCCTTGTATTCCAGCAGGGCATAAGTCATTTCATCACAAACTAAAACCATGTTCACCAGAGGCACAAGAAAATATACCAGCTGAATTAGTCCCATGCCCCCGTAAAGCCTGCTGTGGCCTTGGCAGCCACAAACCCTCCTTCCAATGATGGTGAGAAAGTAGAGGGTCCTAGCACCTCCCAGGCAAGCATGTCATGCCAAACCCCATTTCCCATTCAGTCTGCAAAATCTGTGCCAGTGGCATCAGCAACTGTGGCTAGCAGAAGGGCATGTGTTGCCAGCACTGATTCAGCACATGTTTGGGGGTGTTGCATCACTAGAAGTGCCTGCCTTTGGTCCCTTTGTCGTTATTGCAGACAATCCATTGTCTAGGAGAACTTGAACCTCACAGCAGTGGTGGCCTGCCGGAGGGAAGGAATGAGGCAGTCATGGGAGGGATTGGTCTCACAGGGAGACATCCTAGCTGTGGGGCAGAGTGGGTTGAGCACGTGAAATGTAGGAAATTCTCTTTGAGAGTGCTTGAGACGTTTAGTGGGTGTTTGAACCATATGAAAGAGCCTGAATAATGTATTGAGTGACTGGGGCCTGTGAGTGGGTCTGAGAACTTAAATGGGTTGCTGAGCTCTGTGAGAGAACCAGAAAACCTTAATGAGTTGTTGCACCCATTGAAGAACCCAGACATTTTAGTGGACAGCAGCAGCCCTAGAAAGAACTCAAGAACCTTAGTGGGTGGATGCTTGCTGTGAGAGAGCCATACCGGGTGGCTGACTTCAATGAGATACCCAGAGATCATTATTGGTTGGTGGTGCTCTGTGAGAGAACCAGAGAACCTAATGAAGCTACTTGGTCTGCAGCTCTGGCTTCTTGGCTCTTGTTGTGTCACTTGGACTGCTACAGACTCTCCCTTGCCAGCCTGTGAAACCACATATTGTATGGAGACGCCTGGTTTGTTATCATTAGAGAACCATTACCCATTTAGGGATTAGTTATCCATTATCCACATATATGTAGCCATTTGCATTTGCTATAGAAAGAGGCCTGTTATATTTGAAGTGCCTCGCTAGATACATGTAGACACATGTAGAGATAGACTGACTGTTATGTATTATGTATGCATTAGAGACACGCATGAGTGAGCACTTAGAGTATGCATTGAGCTTTGAGTATAGCGCTTGCCATTGTGAGAGAGATAGTAAATGCTAGAATTCATGAGGCCTATGGCATTCTGAAGCCATCCTGAATGTGACAGAAAAGAAGTGCCACTTGGTTCAGCAGAGAAATATGATGTTACACTGTGAGCGAGGAATGCGTAAACAGTTTGGTTGTTCAGACACAGATAACGTGACTCTTGTCCGAGTGGAGAAGAGAAGAAGGGCTGGTTTATCAGGCCTGCCTGGGTTGTGTGCTCAGACAGAGAAGGTGGGGGCAGCAGGGAGTGGGTGCTTTGCACAGAGACACGGATAGTGGGATTTTAGAAGCTAACAGTGGAGTGAATAGAAGAATATGGGAAATGGATGGTATGGTAACCCGTAACACAGATAGCATGTACAAGATATGATGTACAAATGTCACAATGATAGAACAAGCAGTACAAGACGTGCATCACAGACTTTCAGGCACTGGTCAGATTTACAAATGGTGACGGAGATATGAGTGTGTGCTTAATCTAACCATGGAGAAAGTGTACGTCATTTGACACTATAACTGAGCAGTAGGAGTGTATGGTGCTCTCTGACTCTGAGATTTTAGATGTAGATGGAGCTGACTATGAGATTGAATGAGTTTTTGGATGGAGCTGCTCTCTGACTCTGAGATTGAAGGGTGGTGTTTGGTGTGGCATTGATGGAGGCTTCGTGAAGTGTTTTGGGTGCAGCAGAATCGGATCGCTTCGGGAGTTCGGATGCTTGGGGAGCATTATGATGAGAGCTGATGAGATCAAACTGGCAGAGAGTTGGCAGGAAGAACAGACCAGTGAGAGGCCAAGTAGAGGCCCTGACTGACTGGCTGGTTGCAGAGTTAGCTGGAGATGAGAGACATGGCAAGAGGGGAGTATTGCTGATATGAAGCCTAATTGATCTGAATAAGACACGTGCCAATGAGGAATTAGGACAGACACTCATACAGAGTTTTGGCTGACATTTTAGATGGGGAAATCAGACAGGGATTGTCTTAGAGAGAGAGTGTGAAGTGTGGTGTGTATAGGAGAGAAATGGTGAGGATTGGAGGGGAATGCTGAATGCTGACACTTGCCATATGTATGAATACACTGGATAAGTTGCTATTAGAGTACTTGCATTGGAAGCCTGTAATTTTGCATTGCATTGTAAATTTGCCAAGAGCATAAAAGGTGCAAATTCGAGATTTGCATTATAGTAGTATTTGCATCATGCATTGCTGTGTATGAATAAAAGTGTTTTTATTGTTGAATCGATTCATGTGTTTTCTTGTGTCTTATGTTTGTGTGTCCATAGCATAGTAATTTAGGAGTAACACAGAGCACAATCGCCCTGAGATACAAGAGCAGGGGGGGGCATAGTGATCCACCCACTACCCCCGAGGTAGATTTGGAGACTAGCAAGTGGTCGCCCATAAGGGGCTAGGCCAGAGGTAATGTTGTTTTTAGACTAAAGACACCAGAACGAAAAGATGTGCCACTCCCTAAGCGGTAGCGCTGAGCCAAGTTGCACTGAGGTGCTCTGCAATTGTGCAGTCACACTGTTTTCCGGCCACTTTGTGTGAAGCTCTTACTGTGTCAGTAGCACAGCCACAGACTCCCTTTTGCCAGCCAGATGTCTGTACAGAAAGATGATATGCAATCTACGTGGCAGCATCACGCCAATGTGCACAAAGCTGCTGTGCAGTTGGCAAGTTGAGTAGTCAACCTCAGACTGTTACACTCCCTCAGCTATTATTTGTCTATCCCTTTGAACTTTCAATGCATGCGAGTAGGCAAGCAGCGCTGAACTGAAGAGTTCCTTTTATTATGGACTTACTTTATTTTTAGTAAATGTGTTCCATGGATTTCCCTCTAGCGACGTATTCACGATCTCAGTGCACATAATGTCAGATTGCCTTAATACCATGACACCAGGGAGGTCATTTGAGGGTCACCAGGGGTCACTGTTGCAATCCCTGAGGTCTCGCTTGCTACCCCTGTGGTCTCCATTGAAAAAAAATGTAACTTTTTTATTTTATAACTTTTTATATGTTTTATGTAAGCTCCTGGGCTGTGGCCAACACCATGTGGCTCTATATTTTTTGGAATAGCTGACTTAAAAAACGGGGTTCCACAAGTGTATCACTTTCAGCAGTGATGCTAAATAAGAAAGAATAGGTATAACACATAATGTGTCTTTCTGGAATTCTATAAAATTCACCCTTCTGAGGTGGATAAATGAGTACCAACACAGGATGGGTGATATTGTATGTATATTTGATCTATATAAAGCGCATACACCTAAACATATCATTATCATTTGGCCTTGGAAGTCTGCTTGCATTCACAGTAATTTGGTAATATGGTCCTCTACACACTGATATTAACGATACACATGCTGATCCATTCTTGTATGAAATGTATATTATAGTGATATTGCAACCATATTTTTCGTAGTGTACTTAAGAACAATATGTGATGCCCTTCCTGTTTTGTCAAGGGGTGAAAGTTTGAATTCCATCACTTCCATGATGTCACTTCGAGGAGGGGGATCAAATGGCATCACTTCCTGTGATGTAATCAGAGGTCAAGGCTCATTTGATGTCACTTCTGCTACCCCTGGCATTTTGGTGACATTATGTCCCTGATGTGCTTGGCTAATTGCAAAAGGCAGGTGCCAAAGTATCTCTACAGAAAGCACAATGGTGCAAAAAGAGAGTACATTTCTTAGGCCATGAACTAACTGAACATGGGTTAAACCCACAAAAGAAAAAGGTGGAGGCGATACAGAAATTGAAAAATCCTAAAAGTATATAAGGTTTAAAAAGTCTATTACGGATGACAGGATATAAAAGGAAATGTATTGAAAATTACGCTGAAATCACTCAACCTTTGACTAAATTGTTGAAGCAGAATGTGACCTGGAAATGGGAAAAAGAGCAGTCTGAGGCAGTTTCTAAATTGAAGGAATGTCTCATAAAGGCACCATGCTTGGCCTATCCCATAAAGGATAAAGATGTCTTTGTAGAAATAGGATTCACTGAGCAGTGTTTGTCAGAGGTGTTATCTCAAAAACATGATTCGAATCATTATACTATTGCTTATGCAAGCAAGGCATTTTGTCAGGTTGCAACTAAATTCAGTGAATGTGGAAAAGCCCTTCTGAGCACTGTGTGGGCATTACAACATTTCCGTCCATTATTTCAAGGAGAAAAGGTAATTATTGAAACAAATCATCAACCGTTGCAATTCTTACAGAGTAAAAGAATTAGATCAGGCAACCTAGCACAGTCCAGGATTACTTCCTGGATGTTAGCGTTGCAGGGATTCCCTGTAGAAATGAGATATGACAGAACAAAAAGAGCCCGATTGCTCAAGGGATAGCAGATCTGCATGACTGTGCAGCTGAGTGTGTCACAGATGAGATAGAAGTTGAGCCCAGTTTTCAGGAGTTTGAGCAATCACCACACAAAGCTTTTAATGAAAACACATGCAAGGAATTGCCAATTGTGTACGTAGATGGGTGTGCTTCTCACATTGAAAATGATAGCAATAAACAGCTGGTGTCAGGGATAGGAAATGTCTGGAGAAAGTGTGAAGGCATTCTGGACATGGGGATGAGAACTGGCACCAGGAGTAGCCAAATAGCAGAGTTAGCTGCCATTTATAAAGCAATTAATACTGCAGCCAATAACAAGTTCAAAGAAATTGTTTTGGTAACTGATTCTGATTATGCACTAAATAGCTTTGTAGAATATTTGCCTGGCTGGAAAGCAAGAGACATGCTTACATATAAGAAAAAGCCCCTAAAACATGGGAGAATGATTCAAGCTATAAACAAGTTTGTGTCAGAAAATGATTTAACAATACACTGGAGGAAAATTTGTGGGCATTTAAAGACAACAGGAGAGGATAAGGAGGAAATGACAAAGCAGATCAATTGGACAAGATTGGGGCTGTTATGGGAGAGTTACTGCCCATTTAACATCTAATTGGTGAAATACAGGTAGATGCAGTTACACGCTCCAAATCTCCAAAAGAAGATGAACAACCTGTAGTGCAATGGATTTATGATACGCCAAATCAGGATCTGGTTAAGGCATAAAAAGAAGACCCTGTATTGGGGGTTTATTATAATCACTTGATAGACCCTGAACACAATGTTTTGACTGAAAATGATTGTACAGGCAAAGAAGAGCTGAGAGTGTTATTAAAGAAAAAAAAATGAATTAAACTACAGGATGATCTGATGATCAAGGAATCTGTGACAGGGCAGATAGAGTGGGTGGTATCTCTTTCATTCAGAGGGCTAATGTTACACCATGCACATGATGCAATAACTGCAGGACACAGAGGTTCACAAAAAACTTCAGAAATACTGAAAAACTATGCTTACTGGCCACATATGTCCCAGGATCTGGAATTATACACCACGGGGCATCTGGTATGTTCACAATTTAAACCTGCTTCACCAATGCATAGAGCCCCATTAATGAAAATAGGTTTAACACTTCCATGGTCAGATTTACAAATCGACTATGTAGGGCCTGTAAAGAGATCAGGTAGGGGAAACTGGTATTTATTGACGGTGGTATGTCTAATGTCGAAATGGGTCGAGTGCATTCCTGCACCAGACTGTAGTGCACAAACAGCAGCCACATTGTTGGTAAAGCATATATTTTACCCCAAAGAATAGAATCAGACAGAGGAAGTCATTTTATGAGTGCTTTGATGAGCAAGGTGTGGCAGATATTGGGGGTAAAAAGAAAATTACATATTTCCTACCGGCCGGCTTCTTCAGGGATTGTAGAGAAAAGTAATAGGTCTATCGTAGAGATACTAAAGAAGTTTGTTGCCGAGGCAGGTTCCAGTTGGGATCTATGGTTACCTTTAGTGTTAATGGTCATTAGATCGACTCCTGCTAAAGAAAGAGGTATCAGCCCTCATGAAATATTGACAGAAGAAAAATGGTGCTGCCACAGCATCTATTGTACAGGATACATGGGCAAACACGTGCGAGTGCATCTACAGTTCACGAATATGTGGAAGAATTGAGGAAGCACTTACAACATGCATTTGTGTTTGCACAGCGGAATTTAGAAAGAGCTGCTGAAAGTGCAAAGACCTATTATGATAAAAAGACATCTGGGAAAGAATACAAAATAGGTGATCAGGTGTATAACTATAATTTTGGAAAGTGTAGGCATAAACATTCAAAATTCCTTGCAGCATGGCAAGGACCATTTCAGATCGTAGATAAAATATCTCCTGTGGTATATACAATATTGAGGACAGAGGCTGAGATAGTGACAGAGCAATTTGTCCATGTTAACTAAATTAAGCCCTGCCACCCAAAACATGAGATCAAGAGACTTGAGCGGGTGAAGAGCAGCTAAAGGTACTGATTACATGGAAAAGAAAACTGACATTAAAGTGAATGATGAAGGCACAGTAAGCTTGCATATTGATGGATACACTGAAGAATTGTTGACTGTTTCAAAAACAAATGAAAATGTCAAATTTAGCCCTAAAAAAAAAGAAAATAGTGGTGTAATGCATTCATAGAAGGCACTGAATCAGATGAACCTATTATAGGACAGTGTGGTGAACTTATTCTGCATGAACATTGCTGTGATATAATAATACAAGATGTAAGAGGTTGTTTTTCTATATAATGTATGTTTAATTGCAGATATCCGAAATTGACAAGTCTGAAGAGTCATGGGGTTTTGGGCAATATTTTTCTTTTAGACCAAGTAGTGAAAGGGATAGAAAATTGTTTTGTGCTATGTACTTAATCTGTTTCTTTTATATTCGATTTAGATTGCATTAACTATATGTCCTGGCAGGGGTCGGAGGATTCAGGACCGGAGGCCGTAGGAGATGGTGGATCATTTGAGTCCACAGGAGGAAGTCCCAGGAGAGCGTCCGGACCGAAATATGGAGGTAAAGATAAACAGAGATGCCAAAAGAGATAACCTCTGTGAAGAAAAGTCTGTGAGCACCTGGTCGGAGAGTTTCCGCTGGAAAGGATGCTGTTATGAAAGCTTGGTGATCAGGACATCTCAGAGATGTGGTTCTGAGGATTATGAATACCAGCAATACAACAGTGATCAGTAGAGTGTAATTCCACAGCGTTACTGGTGGGGCATGGTACCGTGCTGTGCTTTACCAATGGAGACTTGAACTGGAGATAGTGGAAATTGTATATTTTAATTTTTAAGCCATTTTGTTATTTTATTTAATTATTTTATTTAATTATTTTATGTTATTGTTTTATTGTGCTGCATACACATTGATGAGAACTATTTACTCCATGAAGTACATAGACAAAGACTATGATTCAAAAAAATAAATATGGAGGTGTGCGCTTCAGTCGGAAGTATGCACATGTAATTAGATCACACATGCACGTGTGTGTGTGAGGATTGAGATGCCCAGTTTGTGTTCTGTTTCATTTTTATGTTGCAGTCAAGCAATTGTGAAATACTATATTTTCATTTTATTAAGATGTTACTGGTTCAATCGTTATTCATCTAGCGACAATGGGGAATGGGAGATTTCCTGTGATACATACATACATACATATATTTTAGAAATTGATGTGTTTCCTCCAATTATGAGTTTATTTGTCATAATTGTCCGAAAAAGGAGGGGTATTTAGGGATATATTTATGCATGATATATTTGTGCAAATTACAGCACATGTGTACAGATTCCAACGGAAGCAAAAATTGGCATTTTACTGGCAACGTTTAGAAGCAGCTATTATTAAATCGGTGCAAGGGACAGCCAGAGGAGATTTAAGCAGCCGAGAGAGGGCTGTAGTGAGTCCGTTGGAGTTTCAGTTCCTATCAGCACACTGTGGGATGGGGTGCAGCTGGAAGAGAGCCTGAAGACGGGGCAGAGAGAGCTAAAGTGTCATCCTGGCTTCAAAGTGAATGAAATTCCAAAGGCTGTGTCCATGAACTGTGTGGGATTCATACAGATAAGGTCCGAAATTCAAACCTTGCATGCGGGTCTTAAAAAATGAGGAGCGTGAGCACGTATGATATGCATTGTATTTTTTGGCAGACAGTGTAGTGTGATTAGGGTTGAAAATAAAAGCCTTACATTTTTTTCTGCATTTCTGCGCTGGGTAAACAGAGCTGCATATCACGTTTAATATATTTTCCATATTTGCAATATGGTTGTTTCCTTTTATCTTTTAAAGGCACAAAGCTGTACTCACTGTTGGTAAGAATATGCAAATGTGATATCATGTAATGTATTCTTTTTTCTTTTCTTTTAGTGCAACATAATAGTGGTAATCAAACCATAACAGCATTAAAAAAAAGAAAACAGAACAAGGCTATTGCTTGGTTTTTGTGT
Source organism: Ambystoma mexicanum (assembly GCF_040938575.1). Taxonomy (NCBI): domain Eukaryota; kingdom Metazoa; phylum Chordata; class Amphibia; order Caudata; family Ambystomatidae; genus Ambystoma; species Ambystoma mexicanum. The sequence goes on from NC_090924.1 coordinate 1,251,563,900, forward strand.
TTTATTTTCTGCCTCTGATGATCACTGTGTCAGTGGGAATGTCAGGGGGTGATCCTAGTGTTATAGCACTGTGGTAAAATGTGTTACCTCATGTACCACCTTGGACAATGTCAGGAAAAAGAACAAATACATGCAGATGAGCCAGGTAGATTATATGTGTGTGGGTGGGCTTCACTCTGCATGTGGGAGAGGAAGCAGTGTCTTCTAAGGCCCGGAGGTTACTGAATGTAAATAAGTCAGTAACATGAGCTACATGCAATTAATTACATTCTATGTAATTTTACTGGGTTCCGCAAAAGCATGCTAAGTCCACGGTTTGTTTATCGTCAGCCCAAGGTCTATCATAATTATAAAGAGGGAAAGTGTGTAGTATTATGAGGTGGTATTAGAAAATACATTCTCACCACTATACCACAAAAATAAGATACCTCTAAAATTCCGCCATGGTAAGATAACTCTAAATCACCACCAAAATAAGATAGTGCTAGACTATTACTAAGTAGGGTGATACTGAACTTCCAATAACGGTAAAGCTAATTTACCACCAAAAATACTGCCAAAATACCATGGTGCTGAATTAGCACCAAATCTGAAATTTACCCCAAAGACAAAATATCCAACAGGACACAAAAACAAAGTGCTCAGAATTATTGGACATAGTAGGCAACAATATTAAGAAGCATACAAAATAGATCAATAAAGAAGAAAGATCCTCATCTGGTGATGATCTCACTGGATTGATAACACAATTTAGCAACCTATTTTAAAGAAGGGGATTAATGCTGAGTAAACATTGATCCATTGCCAAATTGGACAAAGACATAAGAAGCAGCAGTTACTTTCTCAAAAGTGACAAGAACACATTAAAAGAATTCTGGTGCCTGATCAATTCAAGAATAGACTGCACATGGATGGGTAGACTAGCACATACCAAAGATGTATTATTTATGCTACAATTGCAATACATGATATATGGAGCTAAACACAAATTCATTTGTTTATGTTATGGAAAATAATAGCAAATGCTCATTAACAAGCATAATGCCTCTGTCACAAGATATGTCGTTAATGCACTATTTTGCCCATGTAACATGTTCTTCACGGGATCCACCTTGTGCATGGTGGAGTTAAAATGTAAAGCAAGTACAATGTAATAAAAATAGACAGAACCAGAATCCTCCATTAGCTGGAGACTAAACAGATAAGAATTAACACTCTCTGACAAATGGGGCACAATACAAATAAATATTAGTATAGATCAGACATCTGAGGTGTGCATTGGAAAAATGTAAAAGTTGTTTTTCCTTGATTGTGATGACAGTTAAAATGACATGTCGACTAGTCAAAAGTGTCAGCTGTTATATTGGCTGAAGATCTAAATATAATGTTAAGAAGTCAGAAAGAGCAAAGGGAAGTGCCTATCATCTAGTTACATTCGTAAAAGACTGTGGCATTTTTGGATTTTAGTAATCAAACAGTTCGCTTATAAACAATGAACAAATTCAATTTAGACATATGTCGAAACTATACCAACACGGACAATTCACATTACATCAAGGAATCCATACAGGAGCAATGTCATTATCTGACTCTTAACTTGTTTCCTTTGTCCTTGCATCATACAAGTGATTTTTCATCTGCTGACTTTCAAGCCTCATATGTGGCAAGGTAAGTGATCTGACCTTGTCAGTAGGGCAAAGTAAGCCACGTGACACCCCAGGGGGAGAGGTTGGCAGTTGGGACGGCAATCATTTCTGTTCCATGCCCAAATGCCTTTCTATACATGGGTAGTACCCATATGCATCACACCATGAATCCTATTACATATGCTCGCCACGTTTATTTAGTCTGTTTCAGAACCGATCAGTGCCCCAGGCCATACTCCTTCCCATGGTGAACCATAAAAATGAGGGAGAGAGATTGCAAGCTACAGCAGAGCATCTACAAGGCCACCAGGCATGCTGTGCACTCCTCCCCAGAACCGAGGCAAACATCAGAGGAAAAGCAGAGGAAACACTAAACCATCAGCGACTAAAAACGGGGTGACAAGCACTTGTAAAGACTATACTTAGCTCTGGGTAGGCAAGGCCAAACACCCTAACCTGAACTGGGACACTGTACATCCTGGACCACTCCTGCTGTTCTGTGGCAACCCCACGTGCAGAAAAAAAGGGGGTGGGGCTTGACATGCTTTATAAAACATGTGTTGTAATTTAAAACTCGCAGATGGGGAAGACTGGGCCATATTGGCCATTGGCCATTGTCAGAAAACAATCCAGAGTCCAGGGAGAGCATTAAAAGAGAACACAGGAAGCAGGAATATGTGTGTTGCTTGGATGAGGTCAGAGAAGAAGGTGATGGCAGACCAAGAGACCAAAAGGATGAAGATCAGCGGACAAAGGCATGGAGGTGAATTGTAGAACAGGTGAGGTATTGGTTGATGAGTGCATATTACTTTTGTGTGAGTGTGTGTGTGAGACTAGCGATTGAGATTATTGGAGGGAGTGCAGGGAGTGAATGTGCAGTGTTTGTGAAAGTGAACGGAGAAGTAGTAGTGTGGAGGAGGGAATCAGAAACTGGAGGAGGGAATAATCGTATTGAAGAGTGGGTAGTAGTGTTGAGAAGGGTGCAGTATAATAGACATTCTGATGAAGGAAGTAGTAGTATCTGGTAAAATGTAGTGTGTATATTTATAATAATAGTAATTATTCTTTTATAACTCAGTTAATTTTAGATATAGGTTTCTAAGCGCGGGATCGTGATTCGAACCTGTGCTGTGCTGCATTGTCTTGCTTTTAAGACAAACGCATTGCCCCTGCTCTATACCCCCTCAGGGAGCAGTACAATTGAAGGGTGGAAGGAGGTAGTAGAAGGAGTGTAAATCGTTGGAGGGACAGAGCAGGAAGACTCAGGCAGGGAGAGGAACATCGGGGAATGAGAGGAACAGGACAAAATGGGGTATACTGTCTGAAGGAACATCCCCAGAGCCTTTGGTAGCTACTAATCAATTGCAATTATAGGATGAGTCTAAGAAGTCCATAAAGAAGTCTAGATTAAAAAAAGACTATTACCACGTTGTTATTCCACTCAGCTAGACTAGAAATTACACAGTAGGAGTTAAATATTCTGTATATACACTAACCCGAGGAATAGGGATTCCTGGTTGGGCGGAAAAGGCCGTTTCTGTGTGAGTGAGGGTTATGATTGATGTAAGTCATTTATACCGCGCCTGTACACAAGTGTTTCTAGGTTGGCCATAACGCCCTGGTGAAACTTTCAATAAAACCCTTGAACCATCTTTTCGAGCAGGGGTATTCTTTGAACCATCTGTGAACCATACTTAAAGTGAACTTCATGTGAGAGACAGTATATCTTTGGTTATATCATGTTTCTGCCAGTAGGTAGCAACATAAATCATTAGATGGCTCAGAGAAAACATGGACATCTTACCAACAACACCAATTTGTGTGCTTTGCAGTGGATCAGACTGACAGGGTCAGGTCAGGGTCATGAACCTCTCAGGGGAGGACAGCAGCCCACCCCAATCTTGGGCAGGAGGGCAGGCAGGCTGTGAGCTACAGCACACCCTGTCCCAGAAGGGGGGTGAGGGAATGTGCTTGACCCCAGACTCTAAATACCTCTTATGTGCCATCATTGTTAATATGGATATCAACCTCTATCACATGATGCCTCCCAGAATTCTTTCTGGCTAGACTTTGCTTTTGACTCTTTCGGGATTACATCTTCAAGAGTAGAGCTGGGCAACACTAAGAAAACCAGAACTTTAGGAATGGAGTTAAGAGAGAAAAGGGAATGCATTGCAATTTCTCCTACCCAACAGAGGCGATATAATCTACACTTGGCCTACCATCCACAAACAGAAGGTTGGGGCAACAAAAAGTGAAATGGCAGTCAGAAGGTACTGCAGGATAAACACATTCCCTCCCCCCAAACTGAATTGTAAACAAAACTCACCAGCACATGACAAAAGCCTTCTGTAAAGCGAGTAGCCTGAACGCATGGCAGCTACTTGCTAAAAGTGTCTGAAAGGTTGTGGCGTTAAAGAGGTTTTCAAAGCTTCTCAGTTGTGTAACCCAGCCCATGGAGAAAAGGCAGACACTGATTGGTTATTAGAGTCACGGCAGTGCAGGAACCAATGGAAAAGGGGGGCACTGAACCAGCAGCACCACAGTATAAATGAAAAGGGGATCAGGGGAAGAGTGTATGTTACAGGGGTGAAGTGAGGACGTGTGTAGGTAGACATATAGAACAGGCAGATACAAGACAGAGGACCAGAGTGCTAAAGAGTCAAGGGCAGAATTAGAGAAGATGAGGCAATTGTGAGAGAGAGTGGCCCCAGTTGTATGTAATGTAGTGTGACGAGGTGGGCTGTAAAAGGTGTCTCAGGAGAGAAAGAAAGATGAAGCGGGAGGGAGAAATATAGGGGGGTAGAGAGAGGCTGGAAGTGAGAGAGAAAGAGTGTGTATTTATGGTGAGAGGTTGTGGAGAGAGTTCAATACAGTAGTGGGAGTAGCTCTGAGGATGAAGAAAAACAGAAGGAGACAGAAAGTGTTATTAGGTTAGGCCACAGAGGTGGACAGGGTACCATATCACCGGAGGGTTATCAAATCCCTGATAAGTGAAGGTGGGTTTAGAACATAAGGTAGAAGTAGGCATGGGAGTGAGAGCGTGAACATCAGAAGGACCCCGTCCACATCTGCCAGCAGGCGGAACGATGCCGACCAGCCGAAGAAGGCCACTGAAAAAAGCCTTGTTTGCCCTTGTTCGCAGGCGTGAGCCGCAAGCCGCCCAATTCTAATACCAAGGTGAGCGCCCCGTCCATTGCAGCTAAACCATCCCATGCATTTCCTAAAACTTACAAACTGCTATTATCTATCGTGGTGGTCAGTCAAAATCTCGAAAAAAAAGTCGAATGACAATAATCTCGAAAAATGAATCTCGAAAAAAAAAAGTCGAATTCCCTCTTTTTTAATTATATATTTATTTTGGGGTCCGGGAATAAAAAAAATGGGTAAAAAAAAAAGTGTTTTTTTTTTCGAGATTTTGACATTCGACTTCTTTCATTTGACCTTTTCACTATAAACCATCTACCGCACATGCATAGACGTTTGCCGAACTTGATCTCCCTATAGCATTGAATCCTGCCACATCTCTGCAACCAGATCATTGTGGCTCTGCTACCAAACGCCTCTGCGCATTGTAACCCATTGTATTTAATGCTAATGCATACCTGCTGAAATGCACTCGTGTTAATTCAGCCATGTTTCACTACTTTGCACTATAATACTACGTACGCGTGTTGAAAGTGCCTCTAATCCACCATATGCCAAAGGTCTTTCACACCAACCTATTGAAAATGCTTCACTCCCAGAGTCTTCTAGGTCTTCCAGTCCTAAGAGACCCTGTATGCCTAAAGAAATTGTGGGTATGTATGAGGCTATGCTTGATATTTTGGATTGGTTGGCAATGTTTGAGTATAACCATGGGATTGAAGACATTACAGGGAACCAGTTGCTTCCCGGGCTCTTCTCTAGGCTACCCACTGTTGCATCTGATCTGATGTTGTTATGGAGTTGTGGGAGGTGGATAGGATGGATTATGAGTGTGGGAAGCTAGCTTTAATTGCTAGATTTAGGAAGACCCCTTCCCAGTATCTTAAGACATTTAGGACCCTCAAAAAGCATGATGGTACCCCTTGGGCTACTTGGGTATGTGAATGTTTGAAAAACGTAGATGGTTGGGTTAAGGGTTACAGAGTTAACACTTATGAAGGTATGAGAAATCATGTTATGTTGGAGTCAATATATGATGCCTGCTCTCCTGAGCTCAGACAGCACTTGGCTGATTCTAAGGCGATCCAAAGAGGTTAGCTTAGGCTGCTGACTTGTGGGTTGCCAACAGGGCTACTCACAAAGATTCTGGGGAAACTCAGAAGAAGGATGAGGGAAAGCAGCCAAAGCAAGATAACAAGGTAGAATTTGAATACCTCCAATCCAAAAGAGGGCCCCAAATATAACAAGGGTAAGCCACAAGGGAGACCGAATCAGGCTAGTGTACCTTCTGGACCCAAACAAGAAGGAGGTCAGACCAAGCCCCCATCCATCAAGAGATTTGGGAAATTTTATGTTTGTGGGTCAACTGACCATGTGAAAGGGGATCCCAGATGCAAGGGTAAACCATTAAGGGGTCCACACTGTCTCCTTAGCCTTCTCCCCAGAGGAAGAAGTACATATGGCAAGTGGAAACATTCACCTACTGGCTGATGAACCCATCAGAGTCTCAGCTAGTGTTTCTTTAGTGTCCCTGGGTTTGTGGGAACAACAGAATTTAGATGTCTATAATTCCATCCCAGATAATACTAAAGAGTATTATAAAGATAGTGTTCTTGTAACATCAGAAACACTGGATCCAGCATAACTGTGGTTGACGAATACTTTTTCAAGGAAGAGGATGTTGCTAAGGCACCCATACATCTAACGAAGTTAGCTGGAGGCCCTGAGCAAATGTTTTCCCAGTTATCAGCTCTCATCCAGTGCAATGACATTACTGTCGAGATACCTGTTAGTGTGCAGAGTGAAGTGCCTGGGAGAGTTCTTTTGGGTAATGACCTGAAAACTCTTGGAGTTGTGTCTAGTACCCCCAGGCCTGCCAGTAAAAGGAGACAGGAGCTCACTAGACCTGCGAGGCAGAGGACCTTGAAAGGCTCTCCAGGGGCATTGATAAAGGAAACTATCACCTCCAGTCCACAGGACTTTCTAACTGCTATTTCCAAAAAGAAAGAGGCAAAGGGGAAACCTAAGACCTCGAAGAAGAAAGCAGATAGCACCCCTGTGCTGCCAACAAGGCCAACAAGGACATCCCCAAGATTGTCCAAAGTCACACCTGTGACTCCTTCACCAGCTGAGGCTGAGTGTGAGGTACAACCCTGTGTGGTTGATCCAGCTTCTGAAGAGTCTGATCTGGAAGAGGACCTTACTCTAGTTGGAGATCTGGATCGTGTTGACCATCCTCAGCTGCAGTCTTTACTGGCAGAAGGTGGACCCAACAGGGCAGACTTCGGCAGAGGACAAAGAGAGTGTCCTAATCTTGAAGGTCTTTGACAACAGGCAGCTTCTCAGCTTGATGGGTAAGAGGCTGGGAAGCATAGGTTGCATTGGGAAGATGGCCTCTTCTACAGTGAACCGACTGAGTCTATCTCTGGGGACTGCAAAAGGCTTGTAGTGCCCCTAGAAAACCGACTCCAGTTCCTACAGTTGGACCATGAGATACCTTTGGCTGGTCATTTGAGCTTCAAAAAGACCAAGGAAAGGCTCTCTTTATACTTCTACTGGCCAAAGATGGGTGCAGAAGTGGACAAATTCTGTAGGAGCTGTCACACTTGCCAAACCGCTGACAAGAGTAGAGCCAAGAATGTGGCACCATTGGTGCCTCTCCCAGTGGTGGGGGTTCCTTTTGAGAGGTTGGGTATCAATATTGTCGGTCCCCTTGACCCTCCCACATCTTCAGGAAACAGGTTTATCCTGGTTGTAGTAGACCATGCTACTGAGGCGATACCTATGAGAACTGTTAGGGCTCAGGCTGTGGCTAAGGCTCTACTTGGTATTTTTACCAGAGTAGGTTTTCCTAAGGAAGTGATATCTGACAGGGAATCCAATTTTATTTCCCACTACATGCAAGCCATGTGGAAAAACTGTGATGTCACTTACACGTTCTCCACAGCCTACCATCTACAAACAAATGGACTGGTAGAGAGGTTTAATCGTACTATGAAGAGCATGATAGGTGCTTTAGAGGAACCCCTTAAAAGAAAGTGGGACCTTCTACTGCCATGCCTTCTCTTTGCTTATAGCGAAGTCCCTCAGGAGGGAGTTGGATACAGTTCCTTTGAACTTCTCTATGGCTTTCCAGTCAGAGGTCCTTTGGCCCTGATTAAGGAGGGGTTGGAGAGAGTTCCTTCCCCCGAGCCAGTCAGAGTGACTGACTGTGTGATAGGTCTCTTGAGGAGAATGTCACACATGGAGGCAGAAGCTAGTGATAACTTGAAAGCAGGTCAGGCTGTGGTCAAATATTGGCATTAACAGAAGGCCAACATGGTGGAGTTCAATCAAGACCAGCTTGTACTAGTTATGGTGCCAACAAGGCAAAGGGCCTTGCAGGACAAGTGGATTGGATCCATCAAGGTTGTGGGAAAACTTGGAGAGGTTAACTATCTGACGGATTTAGGCAGACCAAAGGAGGCTCCCAGAGTCTTTCACACCAACCATTTGAAGGCATATGTCTCGAGACCAGAAGTGGGAGCTGTGCTTCTAGCTTCAGCTCAAGAGGAGGAGGAGAGTAAACCTCTACCTGACCTACTCAGAGGACAACCTTTAGATGAGAAAATATAAGGAGTTCATCTCTCTTCTAATCAGACATCTGAACAACAGGAGGAGTGCAAGTTGCTGTTAAATCAGTTTGCCTCCCTGTTTTCACTATCACCAGGCTTGACCCCTTGGGGCCAGCATGATATTCTCACTGATGACTGTTTACCTGTGAAAAGCAGAGGTTACAGAATGTCAGACCATGTAACAACCCACATAAATGAGGAGGTCAAAAGATGCTTGATCTCGGGGTTATACAAGTTCATGGTCTAGTCCAGTTGTTCTAGTACCAAAGGCAGGGTCCAAGGAGTTCGGATTATGTGTGGATTATAGAGCTCCTAATGCAGTCACAAAGACTGACGCCATCCTTTAACAAGGACAGATGAACTGGTGGATAAATATGGTGCAGCTAAGTACCTCAGTACATTTGACCTGACGTCAGGCTATTGGCAAATAGCCCTGACAGGCCATACCAAGGGTAAAACTGCATTTTCGACCCCTGCAGCCCTCTACCAATTTAAGGTTATGCCTTTTGGATTAAGGAATGCACCTGCTACATTCCAAAGAATGGTCAATCAAGTTCTGAATGGGATGGAGGACTTCTGCATGGCATACATGGATGACATTGCAGTGTTCAGCCCTACTTGGAAAGAACATGTTGATCACTTAGGATATGTATTGCAAGATCTTAAGCAGACCCATCTAACCATAAAGGAAAGTAAATGTCAAATTGGTCAGAGCAAAGTGTTATACCTTGGTCATGAGTTAGGAGGAGGTGAAATAAGACCATGACCTAGCAAAGTATAAGCTGTACAAAACTGGGCCACTCCTTCTACTCAAACCCAGATGAGAGCCTTCCTTGGTCTCACTGGGTTCTACAGGAATTTCATAGAGAACTATGGGACCATAGCTTCTTCCCCGAATGTAGTCTCCTCTCCAAAATTCCCTAAAAACGTTAGATGGAATGATGAGTGCACTCAAGCCTTTGAAAACCTGAAGAAAGCCCTTTGTCAAGCTCCAGTCCTAAGAGCTCCTGATTATCACCAACCCTTCATTGTGCAGACAGATGACTCCAATACAGGTATAGGTGAAATCCTTAGTCAAATGGAGGAGAAAAGTAGGGAGCACCCCATTTGCTTCAACAGCAGGAAGCTGAAGGAACCAGAAACAAGCTGGGCAACCATTCAGCGTGAGTGCTTTGCTATTGTGTGGTCTCTGAAGAAGTTTAGACCATACTTGTATGGATCTACTTTGGTGATTCAAACACACCACCAATCCTTGAGATGGTAAATGCAAATGAAACGGGAAAACCCAAAACTACTAAGATGATCAATCTGCCTGCAAGGGTTTGATTTCGCCATTGAGCACAGGTCAGGATGTCACCACCAAAATGCTAATGGTCTCTCTTGGATGTTTTTATCCGACTAGAGTGAAGAGATTCATCCAGGAGTGGATTAAATCTTCCTGTCCCTTAGTTTGGTGGGTGGGTGGGTGGGGGCGAGTGTTAGGGAGAATTCTCCAGAATGGCTGGCTAATTTCCGATACCTATTGTGTCCCTCAGCAGCTTTGCTGGATTTCTAGGATTTATTTTTTACCCGGTAAGAGTGTGAGCCTTTTTTTCCCAATCTTACATGTGTTTTGCTGTGTGTTGTACATTTTGTGCTCATGGACTATGGAGTCTCACCCACTCCATGGACATCATCTTTTTTACTTTGTGTCACACAGCACCTTTAGTGCAGTGACACAGGGTTGTCTTTTTAGACTTCCCACTGTTAAACTCCATTTTCTGGGACTGACTACTGTCTCCCAGAACATGTAAAGTTGCCATTGACTTTGCCAGTCTTTTTAAATATACAGACCCAATACAACCTATCTTCCAATAGAGTACTGGAAGGGTTAATAGTTATCCCCTTTTGTCTGATTCTCATGGAACATTATTTTGTTCCCCTTTCTCTAAGATTTGGCTGGTGGCAGTGGTATCTACCATTTTTATTCTACCGCGAGCTATGAAAATAGCCTCGGTACTGTTAGAGGCTGTGGTGGTAGCCTCAAACTATAACCCGCTGGACCCCTTTTAATTTTATTTGGTTCCGGTCAGGTTTATTCACCATTTATTTTTGTAAAGGTCTTTCTCGTGTTTTGGGTGGACAGGATGTGATGGAGGGGTTTGAGGCCCCCTGCATAGGGTCTCCTTGGAGACCCAAGTCACACTCTAGTTTGATTGGCTAGGTGGCTGACCTGCAAGGACAGCCACCCTGCTGTTTGATTGACAGCCAGGCTGTGTGAACTGGGGAAAACTATTTAAAAGCAGGTCTCTGGCATTTGGAAGGCAGAGTCGTCACAGGAATGAGAGAACCAATTAGGAGCTAAAGGAAGATGACTGCTTCAACTACTGTACATCCCGGTGAAGCCCTGCTGCAGGTGTGAATCGCATGAAACTCCAACGACAGAGAAGATCTGCAATTAATCTTTTTCCCTTGAGCTTGGTGGGACCAACCAGCTCACCGAACACCAAACGCAGACCTTCCTTTCCTGGTCAAATTTGCTGTGCCTCGCTGCAGTGAACTGGATAGCCAGGACGAACGGAACCTGTTTTGGTTTTAAGGAGCGCACCTTTTATTCAATGCTTTGCTAGCTTCTTCCCTGGGCAGTGCAGGACCCTCCAGTCTTCCTCCTTCTTGTCACCATGACAGTTGCTTCGGGAACCGTGCGCTTGCAGGAACTGCCAGGAACAACCACCTCAGCTACAGCACTCTTCTTCATTTAAGGTACTGTGCAAATCCAGTCGTTCGTTCCGTCCGACCTTGGTGAAAGTGTTTGAAATCTTTTGCCTTTCCGAAGGCTTTTCCTTCTCTTCTCCTTTGAATAACTTTTCTTCCGACCAACTTCGTTTTGAACTCTTGGCAAAGACTTAACCGCGAACTACTGTGTGATCCTCTGCAAAGACTCTGAACCATTAACATCAACCCAGGCCTATTGACTTGAATCCTATTTGTAGTAAGCCTTGTCTAAATTGCCCTGCCAATCACATGTTGGTGTTGTTTATTTTGGATAACATTGGGCCTCATTACAAGTACTCCGGTCCGGAATTAACACTGCCGGTAAAACCATACCGGCACCGTTTCCATGTCCGCGCAATCATGACCCGCGGCCCCAGTAATGGCACCGCCCTAAACCGCCACTGCGGAAATAGGGTTCCCCTTAAGTCCGTCTGCACGGAAACCCCTCCGTTACCGGCAACACGAAACGCCGTGAGCATCACAACTAGCGCGGACACGGAAATACCGGGAAAAAAATGGCGGAAATACCGTGATCACGGTGGCGGAACCGCCGCCACCGCGAACATGGCGTTATACACTGCCTGCTGAACTGAATCAGGGCACAGGTGCACCAAATCAGCCCAGCTGGACCTAGCAGGCCACTGGGAGCCTACAAAAGGGCCACAGCCCAACACAACACAGAACCATGCAGGCAGCAGGTCTAGTAGCACTGGGACTGGGCCTACTCAACCAACAGGCAGTACTGCACATGGTGGCAGTAATGGCGCAGAGGAGGAGGCGTAGGCGGAGGAGGCGCAGGCGGCAACCAGCCAACCCTGCAGCTATGGCAAACCCCATTGCCCAGCCAGCCCGACCCCGCCGCCAGCCACCAATACCACGCATCAGGGCCTCACCCTGGAACCTCACCCCAGGACAGATCCACACCCTATACCGGCTGGACCGTGCAACAATCCTGCACATCACCGCCATGATTGAGGACAACATCAGCAGCCTAATTGACACCCCACCGCCACCCCCCCCCTCTTGAAGGTTGTCTCAGTTCTGCATTTCCTTGGCACTGGCACCTATCAACACACGGTTGGTGAGCTGCACGGCATATCACAACCGTGTTTCTCAAAAATCCTGGTACAGGTACTGGATGCCCTGTTGCGCCATTTGTCGGAACACATAGCCCTACCCCGCACCCTCCCCGAGGTCATTGCCACCAAGTTGGCCTTCCATGCCATAGCAGGCATGCCAAATTGCATAGGCGCAGTTGACTGCACCCACGTCGAGCTGACAGTACCACATGCAATTGAGGCGGTGTTCCGCAATAGGAAACAGTATCACTCTTTGAATGTCCAGATGGTTTGTGATGCCATGCAACTGATTACACACTGCTGTGCACGTTTCCCAGGCTCATCACATGACTCAATGGTACTGCGGAATTCCACGTTGCCACGGTACATGGAACGCTATGCCGGACAAAGCACATGGCTATTGGGTGAGTACAGCTGACGATGCTACAACCCTGTCGGAGTGGTGTGTGTGTGTCCAGGCCAATCAGCATTGTGAGTGTGCCGCTGTGACCGCACATGCATCAACCCCCTTCCATCTACCAAATACACAGCGGATGCCAAACATCATGAAGGAAGACATGACAGGGCACCACAATGTGTCCGTGCACACGCTGCCACAGTCAATCCCGTCACTGTCCCATGAACCCTGTGCCACTGCAGACACCCACCCTCAATTGTAACACTGCCCCAAAAAGCACGAGAGGCGTGTAAATGAGACGACGTGTATTTACTACTTCCGTACAGTGGAGTCACTCTGCCATGTGTGGACAGCACTGCACCATGACATGCACACAATCAAATGTCACCCGCAGGGCACAGTACACATGCAAGTTAATGTGTAGGCCCATATGCAGTCAGCGACATACCTCGTGAAGGCCAAAACATACCTCCAGACACTGCATGGTACTTATGCATGAATGAATGATGATACAAGAATGCACAGCAGCAGATGAGGACATGATGCCACAAACACTGACATGTTCCCCCATCTACATCCCATGTAGGTGATGCGGGATATGCACTCACGCCATGGATGATGACACCTGTACGGAGACCAAGGAACAGGCATGAAGAGGCATACAATAGGGCACATATCCGCACACGTGGAATGATTGAGAGGACATTTGGACTGCTGAAGGCCCGTTTCCGCTGTCTGAGCAGATCTGGCGGATCACTGCTGTACAGCCCAGTGAAGACGGGCAAAATCACGCTCGTATGTGCCATGCTGCACAATATATGCCTGCGCAGGAACATCCCAATGCCACCAGACGCAGATGAGGAAGATGGGGATGGGGGTGGAGATGGGGATGGGGATGGGGATGGGGATGGGGATGGAGATGGGGATGGGGATGGAGATGGGGATGGGATGGCACCGCCTCCCCCTGGGGGTCCACATGATGGCCAGAGAGCACGGGATGCCCTGATTCGCATTTACTTTTGAGTCACAGCACATTCACAGAAATGCACAAACATGGTGACGACAATGAATTAATAGTTGCACTGCAAAATAAATGATCAATGTCCACACATGTATGTCTTGATTTGAAATGGTGATGTATTGATGTAATAACAACAGGGAAGAAGGTGCATTGGTTAGGGAAGCTGTACACCCGGGGCCACCCACCACCCAAACGTGCCCACCCCCACCCAGAGCCCATTGTCCAAACCCCCAAAACTACCTACCCCACCACCCAAACGTGCCCACCCCTCTCACACCCTTGTAGTCCACATGTGTCCTGCACTGCCCCACACACATGCCATCACTTCCGTGTGCGCTTCTGTGCAACCTTGCCCGAGGGACCCGTTAGCCTACTCGAGCGCCTCCTCGGACTGGCAGTAGTGGAGCTGGATGGGGTGGTTGTGTTTGATTGGCCAGAATCAGGGATTGAGGGCATCCGTGCCAGATTTGCCTGTTGGCCAACCAACATGGCCTCTACAAGCCTGGAGGTGTGGTCGTTGCCCTCCCGCACATGGCGTGCAAGGGTTACTATGGTGCTCGCAAAGCGTCCAATGGACCTCGACAGGCGACGCACTGAGGCGCTGTAGCTCTCCCTCTGCAGCCTGGATTCCTCTAGCTGCCTCTCCACCAGCTGGGTGAGGGTAGCCTGCTGGTCCTCCATCCGCTGCATGCGGGCATTCAGTTCGGCCATGGATGGGGTGGGCGACTTCATGGGACTCCCCAGTGAAGTGGGGCTGAACCCCAGCTCATGGAAGGAGCCCAGGTCTTCCAATGTGGGCATCTCCCCCTGTGGCCCCGTTTCCGAGTGCTCTTGCGGGGCACTGTTATCACTGCAGGCCGCCCCCTCTGCAGTGCTGCTGCCTTCGGTGTTGTGTTGGGTGGCCATGATAGGTTCCCGTGGCACCTGTCTAGACTCAGCCAGTGTGGAGACGGTGGGGATGTTGGTGGTGGTGGTGTGCCGCACATCTGTAGTGGCTGGTAATGTGGCCAGAGGTGCAGAACTGCCGGCAGCATCCTCCTGTGTGGTGGCGGTGGCTAGTGTACTTGCCGATGCAGATTGGCTGGCCTGTTGTGCAGTATCACTGTTACTTGAAACGGCTGTGGGGACACAAAGGGTATGCAATTAGTGTTGTTGTGGTGGCAGATGGGTGCATCACATGCGTCATTAAGATTGTACATTGAATAGTGTTAGTCACATGCATCTGATTGCTGGTGTCTGCATTCAGTGATATTGGTTGCCATACGGATCATGATGGGTCCTTTGGCCCACACATGCACTGCCTGGGGGGGGTTGTTAATGGGTCCTTTGGCCCACAAATGCACTGCCTGGGGGGGGGGGTTGTTAATGGGTCCTTTGGCCCACACATGCACTGACTGGGGGGGGGGGGTTGTTAATGGGTCCTTTGGCCCACACATGCACTGCCTGGGGGGGGTTGTTAATGGGTCCTTTGGCCCACACATGCACTGCCTGGGGGGGTTGTTAATGGGTCCTTTGGCCCACACATGCACTGCCTGGGGGGGGGGGGTTGTTAATGGGTCCTTTGGCCCAGTACTCACAACTGCATATTTACATGTGGCATTCATGTTTGGGCACTTACCGGCATCTGCAGGTGGGCTCACTCCTGCCTCAGCCTGCCCAATCCCATGGATTCCCTCTAGGTGGAGGACGCTGCTGCAACGCTCCTCCCATGCTTGCAGCCTCAGTGGGGAAGGGGGTCCTCCGCCTGTCCCACTGCTGCGTTGGCGGTGCGTGGAAATGAGGTTGCGTACCCTCAGCCTCAGGTCGTCCCAACACTTGTGGCAGTCCTTCACGCTCCTCACTGCCACGCCCACGGCGGTGCACTTGCGTGCAGCTTCGGCCCACACCTCCTTCCTCCGCTGCTGTGTGGCACGCCGTTGGTCGGCGCTGAACAGCATCTCAGCATTGTCCACAATGTGCTCCACCAAGACGGTTAGCTCTGCCTCGCTGAAGCGCTGTTTGCGCTGCCTCTGAGCAGGAATCCTGGCAGACATGCTGGTGGTCCCTTTTGGCTTCTCAGAGTTAGGATTGTGCTTGTGCTGGCTCTGGATGGCAATGGATTGTGCTTTTATATGATGGCCGCTTCTCTGTTTCCTGTTTTGGCGATCATGGTATTTCCGGTTCCGTGTCCGTGGCGGCGGAGGCGGAAACGGGTTTTGCGCCACTTGTGGCTTCGTTATTTCCATTTCCGTGGGGTTTTCCGTGACGGCGGTAACAACGTTTCCGAGTCCGTGTGGTGCGCGCGACCGACAGCGTGTAATCGGACGGTTTTTCCGCACCCTTGCGGACATGGAAACGTTTTTACTGCCGTCACGGATTTTGCACGGTCCCGGACTGGCAGGTTGTAATGAGGCCCATTGTCTTTTCCTCCCTTTTAAATTGCTGGAGTGCCATTTTGTTCACACTTCATTTTGAGCTTAACTTGTCTAGAATTGATTGGGGGTTATTGTAGTGTATCAAGAATGTGATTTTCTGCTGATTTATATTAGTGAACTGTTTTATAACTGATGATGTAAATAAATGTATATTCATTTACTCAGAAACCTTGAATCAGTGTTTGTTTGAACCATAGTAATTACTCTCCTTTGTGTAACTTCTGATACTGCTCACTTTACTCTTGAGATAAGTCTGGCTGCTCAGCCATCGCTACCACTTTACTGTGTAGTACGGGCTTGTACCAAAGGTTAATTTGTACTTACACTTGTAGTCTTAATTGTGTGTGGTGTTCCCAAAGGGTACTGCATATGATTCTGCCTAACAACCAGAAACTCTAGACTTCGATCTAGACAAAATTATTCAAACCTCCTGCCAGCTCAATAACCCACATCAGCCTCAGAAGAGACAGCCCCTATAAACAATCTAACGCATCAGAATACGCCAATCCTCCAGCTTCCCGACAGAAGACGAAAACTTCTTCTAACAGGAAACACAAGCAGGACAAATCGCACACCCCAACCCAGCTTGAGATAGCCAACAATAGCATCTCACTGGACCCTCTGCCAATAACTAACATTCCCAACCTTAAAGGTGCCTTAATAAACACATGGTCCCTAGTAGCTCATGCCACAGAGGTAGCGAACTTAATTGAGGCAGAAAAATGTGACCTTCTTTCCATCACCTAATCATGGCTACATGCAGCTGCATGCCTTGCCCTAACGCTCGCAGTACCAGATGACTACTCCATTCTTAGAGCGCATAGAACCGAGAACCATGGAGGAGTCATAGCTATTATAGCTAAAACCAACCTAGTTCTAAGACTAGTCGCCTCCCTGACCGTCAAATCCTGTGAATATCTCACTGTCAAACATCCTATCTCTGGCTCCCAAACGCTCACTGTACACCTGATATACAAACCTCCAGGCCCCATCGGTGCATTCGAGGAAGACATCTCCACAATCCTCTCTGATAACCTAAAAAACAACTCGCAGGCACTCTTGCTTAGGGACCTCAACCTGGGCTTCAATGGCCGCAAAGACCAACAAGCATCAACAATAGCCAAAGTCCACACTGAACTTGGTTACTCTGAAAAGTGTATCTGCCAACCCATGACAAAGGCAGAACGCTCGACTGGGTGGCAGAAAACAACTGCAACACATCCTTTACGTCCATAACCCCGCAACTTTGGACTGACCACCACTTGGTAGCATTCTCACTAGATGCCAAAATCCCCCCCACCAATAACATCCCCACCACTCCGCTTGCCCTAATGAGGAACAAGAAGAACATAACCACAGACAAACTTCTACCCCTCATATTGCCCTCTCTCAACTCCCTATATGATACCACTGAACCCATAACCCTAGTCATCGAATATAATAAAACGATGTCCAAAGCAGTAGACACCATTGCCTCCCATAAAGTCAGAAAAAGTAAACCCAGAGCACATCTGAACTCATGGTTTACTCCACAAGTCAAAACTCTGAGAAAAGAGAAAATATTATGTGAAGCTACCTGGAGGCAAACCCCCACCAAAGTAAATAAAGCCAATCTGACCAATATCTCTACAACGTACAAAAAGTAATTCCTTCAAACTAAATGAGAAACTTATAATAACAGGATCATGCAAGCCAAGTCAAGCACTAAGGAGCTCTTTATCATCCTGGAAGAGCTCGAAAACCCTATCCCTGTGCCTGACAACTGCGAAAAGGACAAAACCTGGTGCTCCGACATACAGAAGGCCCTCGCCAACAAATTCCACACCATCCAAGACAATATTGCCAATAAAAAACTAAATATACCCTACCAACAAATGCTGGAAGAACTGTGAGGGCATAGGGACTCTGGGTCATCTGCTATGGTCATGTCCAAAGATCACTGCATACTGGCAACAGGTGAGCCAGACACTTATCACAATAGACGAAGCAGACGTTCCTTTCTCCCCACTAACGATGGTAGTAAGGGACAATGGCTCAGAATGGCACCAAGACCCACTGACAAACAAACTAATTTCCCTCATCATGTTCGTTGTTAGGAAACTGCTGATCACTCATTGGAAAGCAAACCAGCCGCTGACAAACACCAAATGGACACAGTCACTTGCCAAAGTATGTCGCCTGGAATGTGCAGCCTACAAAAGACATACTATGGCCAACCCCTCCAGAGGGCACTGCTTTGAAGATATCCTTGAGGCGTTCCAGTGACCCCTTCCTAACCCTGGCCCAATCTCGGGAGAGTAGGCCAATGTCCCTCACGGCAATCCACAACTATTGACGGGGTCTCACTAAGCGGGATTTACTGGCCTTCATGATTTTTCCATATTCCGATTAGTTTCTCACCTACGTATAGTTTGTTTCTTCTTGTTTCTATGTATTAATGTATGTTTACTTGAAAAAACAAATAAACAGAGGTTGAAAAAAACAAAATATACCCAACACAACCTCACAGGCCTGCATCTCACTGCCCCCACCCAAATCGCACAATGTTTCACATTGCAGGCCTGCATCACACTGCCCCCACCCAAATCGGCACAATGTTTCAAATTTGCCAAAGTTACTATACTTGAGGTCGAGAAAACCATACTCTCCCTCAAACGATCTAATTGTCAGGGAGATGAATGTCCTCCCCAAATCATCGAAGATGCAACCAGAGACCTGGATCCTTCATTGCAAAATTAATGAATGCCTCCTTTTCAAACGACACCTTCCCAAGCAACCTAAAGCAGTAGAATATACAACATCCTCCAGGCATGGATGGTGATGGATCAGCAAGGAATATCGTACCACCAAAGATGAAATCTGCCAGTCACAAACTCAAAGTTCTAAGTATAACTTTTATTCTGTACAGATACAAATATGAAAGCAGATAGCTATCTGGCTCTCAAGCTCCTCGCAGTGTGTACCAACAGACACCATGAGGAAAGAGAGTCCTGGACATTACAAAACTCATAGTATATATACTTTCATCCCCAAGTCCGGTTACATTGTCCAGCTCCTTTTTAAGTTACACAGTTGATAGAGTTGATGCCCAGTTCACATGGCAAATACAACATTGTTGTTTTGAGATTTAAGACACAATCCTTTACACACAAAATACAATGATGACAAACTTTGATTTGCTTGGCCATGTAGACTCTTCCTTGTTCTTTAGCTTTAGGGTAAGTCTAGTTCCAAGAGATGAGCACATAGGGGTTCTCCCAAAGCACACAGCTCTAGTTGCTTTGCATTGTGTTCCATTGTTTGAATGAAGATGAGGCTTGTAGACACAGATAGCACTTTGAATGGCAGTTCATCTTGATTACAAGGTCTCTTTGCACTGAACAAACATTCTGCTCTCAGCAGCCTTAATGTTGACATAGGCTCAAAGTTCACTCTGCTCAGTGGCAGCTGAAAACACAGTTAACCATTTCAAGACAGAAAGCAGGGGTTAGAATCAAAATGGCGGCAAAGTCAATTCTATTTAGATCTTTTTAACTGTGGCTTTTAATACAAATGTGAATGCGCTTAGGCCAACATTCATAATTAGATGGTATTTATGCAAACATGGCTTAACAAACCCTCCTTTTGGCCTAAGCCAAGAGCTTTACTCAAACATTCGTATTATTCAAAAACCATGCATCAATATCAATACATCCTGAATCATATTCTTCAAAAAACATCAATTTCCCTTGACTCTTTGACGATAATATCCTGCATTACTAAGT
The DNA here is from genome assembly GCF_040938575.1 of Ambystoma mexicanum. Classification (NCBI taxonomy): domain Eukaryota; kingdom Metazoa; phylum Chordata; class Amphibia; order Caudata; family Ambystomatidae; genus Ambystoma; species Ambystoma mexicanum. The sequence continues at coordinate 1,251,583,736 of NC_090924.1, forward strand.
CATTAGTAGCTTTCTCAGGCATTTCTATCTTAGGTCCTAGTGTACCCATTGTTTGTGCACAACACCCTCCTATCATGGAACATATGACAGGGAGACATTGTACACAACAGCAACAAAACAGTAAAATACCAAGGATTATCATAAGAAATGAAAAGATTTTCCAATCTCATGATTGCAACAAGTCCCAGAACCAAGTACTAAGATTCCAGTTTTCCTCAGAGACATGTACTTCAGTACTCAAGGTATGTAAACTTTGAATTGCCTTGAATATAGAAGGGGAGGAGTCGGGTACAAAAACACAACATGCAGATCCCACCATTTTGCATACCCCACCACGCTCAGCTAGAATGATGTCTAACAACATTCTATTTTGAACGGCAACTAACCTAATTGCCTTTTGCTCTAGCGTCTTGTTGTACAAAATATCAGTGGTCCTATTGATGGTCTTTCCGAGTACCCTTGCTAGTCTTCTGATATCCTCAGAATTCATTACTTGACCCCAGAATGGCACGACGGATTTTGCTACATCACCCAAGACTTGTGAAGGTGTATCACCATTCTCATCCCGCCTTGGACGAGCTTTAGAGATTTCAAAGGTGTTAGCAACATATACTCCTGGAAACAATATATCTAAGTAACAAGTACCCTGCCAATCTCTGGGTCTCCATACAAAGGTCTGTCCTCACTAGCAATAATAGTACAACCCTCAAATGTACCCATTGGCTGAGAACCTTCTCTTTGTATGCAGAAAGGAACAGAATTGGGACTATAGTTGATAGTATAAGGAGTAATGGCATCCCGGTTGCCTACGGGAGCCATTTTGAGGGAGATCAATGATTGAAAAGGTCTAGAAAGTCTATCAGAAGGCCTAATAGAAGCAACATTGAGCTTGCTCGTATTCACAAAGAGAGAACATCCTAAAGGTGTTAAGACACGTTTTTCAAATTTATTGAGATCAGTTCCATCAAAATTCCTAGTAATACTATCGTTCCAGCAACCAAAGAATAGTTCTCTAAGTGAGGCTTTGCAGGCAGTGGTTAAAGGAAGAGGATGAATATACCACCCCAGGCCCTTTTCCCCATGTTGCAGCAGGTGTGAACACCCCCAGCAATTCTTTTTATTCAGAATTGCATGGGTAGTGTTCATAATCATAAGGGAGTGTTATTATGGTAACCCTGTCTATGTTGGAAGACTCGAGGAGGAAGAGTGTGCAGAAGCACGAAGGGTGGAGATACAGTGGGGATTTTTCCAGTGGGTAGCAGAATATCAAGTGGATGTACTCTTTCCAGATACTAAAACCCAAATGTAAATACAATTATTAAGCAAGTTACTCTAATGACCAGAAAACAGTATGTCCTCAGGGACATGACCTTCGATGGGCAGATTCATCATTACACAAGTGACCAATATCTTTTCTACCACGAACAAATTCAGGAATAGGCATTGCTTCTCAGAGTCCGTTTAGAAGCCTCTCCGTTAGGCTTTTTAGCTCATCCGTTGGTGGCTTTCGGCCACGTGGCTTATGTTGGTTGTAAGTGGCTTTTTATCATACCTTCCTCTTATTTGATGCAGTGTTGGAATGCCAGGGAATTGACTCAACAATGATCTTCTTGTAGGTACAGCCGATGCTGTACTGTAATTCTAATTTCATGGTCACAAAATGTACCTCAAGACTCCAGGTACGGTGTGATCTGCAAATAGAGTGTCATCATTTCCTGTAGGCAATGAAGACAATGGGGGAGCAGAAGCAAGATTGCTTGACGGTGAAAAAGAACTTGCAGAAGAAGCAACAATCTCGCCAGGCCCCACTTGCTAAGGAAGGGTTTCCGGGACACCCTTGGTGTCGGTTAGAACAGACTTGTTGTGAGCATCAGGGTCACCAGTTCCCTTCTCCTCGCCTCCGTCATAGGCCAGAGGAAAAGGAATCTTCTTTGTATGTGTGTGTCACGTGGATCCAGTTCTTCTTGCCGGTTACTCGGATGGCAGTCTGTGTAGCCAGGAGGACTTGATGTGGTCCTCTCCAGCATGGTGCGAGACAGGAAGCTCGTTACTTTCACAAGCACCCAGTCATCAGGTTGAAGTCGATGACCTGGACCCTCGTATTTTACTGGGAGGGCTTCTCGCACCTGTTGATGAATCAAAATACAAGTTCTGAGTTAACTGGTCACAATAGTCAGAAATAAGTACATTTTCAACATCTTTCAGTAATTTGGTCTTTAGGATCTTAAAAGGGCATACAATGGAGGCCAAAACTACCCTTTGGTGTCAGGGTTTCTTTGCCACTATTGTGCTGTAGGCATACTATGTTTTACATTAATCCTGACAGGTTCTAAGAGTTTGCTAATCCTTCTGGCAAATACACAAGTTGGACCATGAGCCATTGTCACCATAGCAGTAACATAGCATTGTGCAGTATCCATTTTCGTTTTTCAGTGTCTACACAACAACCCTCATCATCTAAACTTGCTGGACCCTCAGCCCACTGTTTAATTTCATCTGGAGTAGCATCAGCTTGAATTTTGTTTATGCAACTAATCCCTTCATCTATCACAAAAATGTTAGTGACCACTTTTGCAGGGTCCAGCACATATATCTTTGAATAAAAATCAGTGGCAAGTTGTTTGGCTATTCTGTCAGCAAAAGTGTTTCCTTTTTCCATATCATCTGTTATTCTCTGGTGTGCAGCGCACTTCATTATTGCTAACTGTGTAGGAAGAGCAAGTGCTGAAAGTAGGCGAACAATCGAGGTGCCATGTTGTATTTTAGTTCCATGCGAGGTCAAGAAACCTCTCTCTGCCCATAGTCGACCAAAGTTGTGAACCACCCCAAAGGCATACTGGCTGTCCGTATATATGTTCCCACTTAGCCCTTCAGAAAGTTCACAAGCCCTGGTCAACACAATAATCTCTGCGGCCTGCACAGAATTTTGCGGAATTCTTTTGGTTTCCACTATCGTGTTTAAAGTGGTGATTGCATAAGCAGCAGTGGATGTACCAACCCGGAAGTTTGAAGCAGGAGCCATCACAAAACAGCTCCCCTTGTGGTTTCTTTAAAGGTGTATCATTTAAATCAGTTCTGCCTTTAGTTTCTTGCTCTGTAGTATAGAGGCAGTCATGTGATGTCTTGTCACTGCAAGCAATTTCTTGCAGAAGAGGCAATAGTTCGGCCGGATCTAATGAGCAACATCTCTTAATTTGAATATCTGGTGTAAATAGAATCAGCTCGTATCTTGTTAATCGTGCTGATGTGAGATGTTACATTTATGTTCTGTTTAATAGAACATCTACAAAGTGAGGTACCATCACAGTTAGGGGTGATCCAGAACCATACCCTCACTCTGTTTTATAGATGCAGCGATAGCAGAAACAGCTCTTAAACCTCTCGGCAAAGCGAATGCAACAGGGTCAAGCATGGAGGAAAAATAACTGCACGGTCGATTCTTTTCCCCATACTCCTGCGTTAAGACAGCCATAGAATATCCTTCACATTCATGCACATACAACACAAAAGCCTTTTCAGAATTTGGTGTGCCCCAAACTGGCGCTGAACACAACGCAGCCATGAGCATATCAAAAGAGTTTTTCTTTACTCTTAAGTTGGTGCATAGCTTCCTTTCTCCAATCTTCAATTACATCAAATGATGCCGGCCTTGCCTGTTTCTTCAATAATATGGACTCTAAATACTCTGTGAGCAATTTCAAAACTACTATAGACTGGCCACTGAAGTTCTGGAGCATGTCTAATTGGTCTGTGCCAAATATCATTAAATACAATACTATTAAGGCTGTACTTACAGTACATTAAACAAGCCGGCGACCCAACGGGTGGCGCCAGTTGGCCTCATCCCAAAGATTGTCTATCTCTGTGGAATAAAACCCTGAAACAGGAAGACAATTTCCCAGGCATGTCAGATCACTGGTGTTACCTGGCATCGTTTGTACACATGAGAACAAAACTGGAACCAATATCAGGATTCTTAGGAATCGGGGCACGACTCACCTGATTTCAAAGATACCAAGGGTCCAATCAGATTACAAAACATCGACGTGGCTGGCAATTCCAGCAAAATAAACGCTTGCTCACCATCCAGGGATCGGATTGTGCAGTACTGTTGAGGTGTCGCGTCTCATACAAAAAGGGGCCCCTTTTCACACTCCAATCCCGGTCCGGTAGCCGCGTTCTTGATCAGTGAGGTGACATCACTCTTGAGGGTCCCTATTCCATCTAATAGATCAGCAAGGAATATCGAGGCTTAGTACCACCAGAGATGAAATCTGCCAGTCACAAAGTCAAAGTTATAAGTATAAGATTTATTCTGTAAAGATACAAATATGAAAGCAGATAGCTATCCGGCTCTCAAGCGCCTTGCAACGTGTACCAGCAGACACCGTGACGGGAGAGAGTACTGGACATTGCAAAACTCATAGTATTTATACTTTCTTCCCCAAGCCCGGTTACATTGCCCAGCCCCTCTTCAAGTTACACAGTTGCTAGAGTTCATGCCCAGTTGTGGATGTTTCAAAGATGGCAGCAAAGTAAATTCTATTTAGATCTGTTTCACTGTGGTTTTTAATACAAATGTGAATGCGCTTAGGCCAACATTCATAATCAGATGGTATTTATGCGAACATGGTTTAACAATGGCTGTCCATGGTCTATGCCTGAATGACAAAACCAAACTCATCATTCTGGGTACCACACCCAATCTAAACAAACTTGGCCCTAAATACACCACGTTCAACATCGATGGCAAGACCATCAAGGCTGCCAAACAGGTAAAAACACTAGGTTTTTACCTGGACTCCAGCCTCGCCTTTACCAAGCAGGCCAACTCCATGGCCTCTGCCACGGCCTACACATGCACATTGATTAAAGCAGGTAAACCATTTGTATCCAAAAACAGCTGCATTACTCTGGCCAGGGCTCTAATCTTGTCCAAGTTGGCCTATTCTAATGCCCTATATCTGGGCACCAATACATCTATCATCAAAAAGAATCCAAATCCTACAAAACTAACACTCTTATAGCAGCTATAGGCATAACCAGGAAAGAGCACATCTCTGAAGCAAGGAGACAAAACAACTGACTCTCAACTAATGACAATATATTACTTAAAATGGCTTCACTCACTCACAAGTGCCTCCACAATGCGGCACCCCGCTATTTTATAGATAGACGTAACAGAAATCCTCCAACCAACCCACCAGAACTGCCAATTCTAACTGCCTCCATGTCCGAAGATTCAAACTGTTGATAGCTGGAGGTAGCAGCTTCCCAGTCAAAATGGCCCAGTTATGGAACTCCCTCCCTCCCTTTCTGAGGGTAAACCAAACGTATTCCATCTTCAGACACAACATTATCAACTAGCTCAAAGAAAAAGACCATCAATTACAGGCCAGCCACTGCACGAACCCCCCTCTCTCCTGCACTGCAGATTTACCACTCATACTAGACTGCTAATAGACCACCTCATCTGAACCCCTCTCTATGTAAGTTGCCTCTTACCCTGCCCAATTTTGTAATGCAATCTCTAAACTACAATGTAATATCTAACTGTATCAAACTGCATCATAATCTCAAACTGTATCATAATTGTGTAGCCTTCTAATAAGTAACTATGTAATCCCGAAGCTGAAAATATTCATGTACCTGCGCCCTGATACCCTTGGACCTGGCGCACATTATAAATAAATAAACAAACAAACAAATAAAAGGGACAGCGAGAGATGACTGTAGGGAGTGAGACAGAGTGGGAGAGGGATAGGGAGAGCAAGAGTAGAACAGGTGAAGCAGAAATAGAAAGAAGACTCTCACAACAACTCCTCTTAAAGATGCACAGAGCCTTTATAAACGTCAACACACCAGCCCCCAATTCAATTTCCATCCAATAACAGAGGAGGCGCTACAAGTAGTCATTGAGAAACTGAAACCGGCTCATTGTAAAGGTGATGCCTGTGCCTCTGTGATTGTAAAAACCTGTGCCCCCTTACTTGTTAAGGAATTTGTAAATGTGTCAATTAATCTCTGCACAAAGGGGTAGTTCCTGACAATGTGAAACAGACCATGGTCACACCCATATTAAAGAAAACAGGACTAGACAGTAACAATCCCTTGAATTATCACCCAATTTCAACCACACCTTTTCTTTTAAAGATCTTGGATAGAGGGGCCTACGCACAAATCTCAGAACACTTAAAGCTATACACCATTCTGAATGAACACCAATCAGGCTTTAGAAGTGGTTTTGGAACTGAAACCTCACTGCTTGAACTAAAATCTAACCTGCTGACGAGATTGGACAAAGGTTCAATATCCCTTCTAGTTTCGTTGGATCAATCGGCAGCGTTTGATTTAGTCGATCACTCAATATTGAAAAATAGACTCACTGATGTTGCCAATTTTTCTCCCATGGTGGTCTCCTGGATCGGCTCCTTCCTGGAAAACAGAATATGCAGAGTCTGCTTTGACACAGCAGAAGCATCACCAATACTAGTACTCTTCGGTGTACCACAGGGTGCCAGCACCTCTTCTTGCATCTATAAGCTGTTTATGATGCTGTTCTTTTCTGAACTGGAAGAGGAGGGCATAATGGTATGTAATTATGCAGACAACACCCAATGTGGCATTCCTCTTTCTGGTATCCACACGCAAGATGAACAGGAATTAAACAGAATACTTTCCATTCTAGAAAAATGGATGCTTAATAATAACTTAGCTCTTAACAAAAGTAAAACGGAGCTTATGATTGTGGGGAGTGCCGCAGCCATAAAAAAACTAGATAGTATTTATGGACGGTTCAGACTCAGAACTGATACGATCACCCCTGTATCTAAACTTAAGATCCTAGGAGTCACACTAGATCAGTCACTGACCATGGAACCTCATGTCTCAATTATAACAGCCTCCTCCACTTACTACATTAAACTTTTACACCATCTCAAGCCACTTATCACCCAACAATGCACAGGAAAAGCTTGGATGGTTAAAATGTATTTAGATATTTCTATGTGGAAAGCACAAGATAAAGGAGGGCCTAGGCGTGATGCTTATCTTATAACATGTTTCCGTTTGCAAATTAATTGGCAATACAAATGATCTATCTTCTTAGTTATAAATACCACGTAGCAATTGTTTGCATTATTATGAAAACATAGCAGCAGGGAGCACAACACTTCCAAATAAGCAGATATATTTTGTTAAGCAAGAGAATATGTTTTTAAAATAATTATTTCAAAGTTGCAGGGCATATGCAACCTATGCTGCAAACACGGTCATAACCAAAAACATTATGGATAAAGCACTGAAATCTTTTATCATTTGGCAAAGGCAATCTTGTTTAAACATATCAGATGTAAGGGACCGACAAGAATGGCTTAATTTCTAATGTAAACAAACAAGCAAAATGCTCAGTTCGACTATTAATACTGCTTACATGAATGACATCATTTTCTTTTAGAATTGGATTGGCTAACAGAGAAACAGGGGTGGAGATAAATACACCAATGAGGGGGTATTCTACATAAGAATAGATCCAGAGAATTCCTCACCTATTTTGGGTGTAACACTGCAAAATGACTAACACTGGACTTCAAAATGAAAAACCACACAATGCCACTACAAGGTCACCACATGTGGTCTTACAATATACTTAACCATGATAAGCCAACTGTTTTAGACAGTTGAGAGGAGTTCTTGAAACACCACTTACTCTACAATGCTCTGAATCCCGAGGGGGAAAGAGCTTGTAGGGCAATGATTATACGCAAGATTTTAACATGCCTGAGTAAGGAAGCTAGCAGAACTTTGATGACTAGGCTCAGAACTATATTTCTATTCTTTAAGCATAAAAGTTGCCATTTTTCAAATTTTTACAAAGCATGATTTGTAAACCTTGGGTTAATAATTTGGAGGCAAAGCTAAATTACAAAGCCAAACTGCCTTGGAAATAATACAAATAATTGTTTAGACCTAGAGATGGTCCGCGCTCTACTTGAAAACAAAAAAATTTACACAGTCATCAAAAAAATGTATGTATTGAGGTTTTGAAACCAGGTTCACTCATAAAATGGACAAGAGATGTTGATTTACCATAGCCTTTGTTTATTCCAAAAAGAAAGTAATTGTTTGAAAATTCGATACTGTTGCTTCACAGTTGTAGTTTTTTTCAATCTATTCCCACGGTTATGATTCAATACTGTTGCTTCACAGTTATGTTTTTTACGGTCTAATCCCTAATTCGATACTGTTGCTTCACAGTTTTAGTTCGATAATGTTACTTCACAGTTATAATTTTTCCAGTCTATTCCCGACACGTGTTTCTCTGCCCTTAGTTTGGCGGTTCCTCAGGGGATTTTTAGACAGTAGATTCAAAAACATGAAAAAGATGCTATTCTGCTTGCATTTGTTCTGTTAGAATTGATATGCTTGATGTTTAGGTATCTAGTGTGAAGCTGAAGAAAAGAAATTTACCCATTTGAGTTTGTGTTTTAATTCCTTCTATTTTTATATTTGTTTGTTAAATCTCTCTTCAAAATGGGTAATTTCGGGGAAATTATTATTTAAAAAAAAAACACCAATTTGCTTAATAGTAAATAGAACATACTTATAAGTACGATGGATTGATCATTCTCTTAAGATAAAGGCAGTTTCGGAATACCATATTGGGCTTTTTATCCAAGAACAAATTCAATTCCTCGTCAGTTCTCAAAATATTCAAATTCTTTTGCTCTCCATTGATAAAGTGTGTATCACTCACACACACACTATGTTTTCGTTTAGGGACATCCTTTGAAAACCTGTCAAGAACCGCACTGTTAGTGAACAGCCCGAATTTCATATGTATTTATTCAAACAGGAGCGGGTTGTGTAAGTACGTTCTATTTACTATTAAGCAAATTGGTGTTTTTTCTAAATAATAATTATCCCGAAATTACCCATTTTGAATAGAGATTAAACAAACAAATATAAAAATAGAAGGAATAAAAACACAAACTCAAATTGGTAAATTTATTTTCTTTTTTTCAACTTCACACTAGATACCTTCACATAAAGCATATCAATACTAACAGAACAAATGCAAGCAAAATAGCATCTTTTTTATGTTTTTGAATCTGCTATCTAAAAATCCCCTGAGGAACCGCCAAACTAAGGGCGGAGAAACACGTGTCGGGAAAAGACTGGGAAAATTATAACTGTGAAGTAACAGTATCAAACTAAAACTGTGAAGCAACAGTATCGAATTAGGGATTAGACTGTAAAAAACATAACTGTGAAGCAACAGTATTGAATCATAACCGTGGGAATAGATTGAAAAAAACTACAACTGTGAAGCAACATTATTGAGCTATAACTGTGAAGCAACAGTATCGAATTTTCAACCATTTACTTTATTTTTGGAATAAACAAAGGCTATGGTAAATCAACATCTCTTGTCCATTTTATGATTGAACCTGGTTTCAAAACCTCAATACATACATTTTTTTGATGACTGTGTAAAATGTCTTGTTTTCAAGTACAGCACGGACCATCTCTAGGTCTAAACAATTATTTGTACAGTTTAATTTCCCTTTACAGTCTAAGGGTAATAGACCTCTGTTCCGCAGCTTACTTCAACAGCATTAAGCCACAGTGAGGAGCGCCGGAATCAGCCAAAGACTGGTTAGATTTGTGCCTTGGAAATAAGTAGCTAACAACATTCAAATAAGTTCACCCTAAGACAGTAAACTGCTCATCGGGATAAAAGTTGGCACTTTTCCAATCTGTTCAAATTCACATTTTGTAACTTTTTTAATAATTTGGAAGGTCAAATAAGCCATTTTACCAATTGTTCAACATAAAGTTTTATTTTCCTTGTCTCTATATCACTTTTAGGTTTTCCCAAGTTAACTGCCCTTACACAGCATAGACATTTTGATTGAGATTTTAACCCTTTCCACCTAATGATATGATATGATATGGCATTTATAATGTGCCTATACACAAGTGTTTCAAGGTGCGAAGAGGCAAGACAGGGGTAACAAAGGGAAGACAGAGACACCCGATCTTACTTGGCTTGGTGACATTGAGATTGCGCAAGTGCGGGAGTGAGGGATGGGGAAAAGTGCAAGGGGAAGCAGAGGGGGCAGTGCAGTACACAGGATCAAACAATAAAAGAAGTGGGGCCAGCTGGTGGCAAGTAAGGCGTAAGGGCAGACAGCAGGTGCCCAAAGTGCAGATACAGACCCAAGAACAAGGGTTGTCAGGGGGGCAGTGCAGGTGTGCAACTGGCAGGGAGGGGACCTGGGCCCGAGATCAGAGGGTAGCCAGGTGACCAGTTTCAGTTAGAGCCAGAAATTCAGCAGGGGAAAGGAAGAGAGAAGGCAGAAGCAAAGAGGAAAGTCTTGAGATACTTCCAGACTAGAGATGGTACTCCTCGTGTCTCAGAGAGGCAGGGAGGCTGTTCCAGACAGAACCCCCAGCCGAAGAAAGAGATCTACCATCAACTCGATGCTTGGAGAAGCGACTGACCCTGAAGGAGTTGGAGGCGGAGGAGAGAAGAGCTTGAGTGTGAAGATATTTACGAAGTGAGAGTTGGAGGTATTGCGGCCCCAGGCCTCAAAAGGCTGTGTGGACAATGGAGAGGGTCTTGAACTAAATCCTTGCAGCCACTGGGAGCCAGTGCAGAGATGTCAGTGCTGAGAGATACGATCCCTAGGAATGAGGGCAAGGACAAGTCTTGCAGTCCTGTTCTGGATGAGTTGCAGAGGGGGTGGAGAGTAAAAGCTGGCAGATTTAGAAAGAGGCTGTTGCAGTAGTCCAGCAAGGAAATGAGGGAGCAGGTGTGCCAATGAGGAGAATCTCTGTCTTACTGGCATTAAGGCAGAGATTGTTGGCGGCACACCACTCCTGGATAACAGACAGACAGTCAGAGATGAGAGAAGGAGACGAGGTGGCAGAAGGGAGCCTGAAAATGAGCCCAGTGTCATCTGCATAGCACTGAAAGTTGGAACAGAGAGCAGCAATGCGGTGGGCAAGAGGTGCCAGGTATTGGTTGAACAGCCCGGGAGAGAGGTTATACCCCCTGGGAACACCACAGGTAGAGAGAGAGATAAATGAGAGGAAGGAACCTAATTGGACATGGGAGGGTCAATCAGCCAGGCCAGGGCCTGATTGTTGATACCCAGGTTATCACAGAGCCAGTTGAGCAGGATGGCATGGTTGACTGTGTCAAAGGCAGAAGAGAAATAGAGTAAGATGACGACAGAGGGGGTATTAGAATCGAGGTTGGAGAGCAGGTCTTCACGGATGTTCAGGAGAGCAGTTTCCATGCTTCTGGCCGCTCTAAAGCCAGACTGATGGTCATGGAGACAACCAACAGATTCAGTATGAAGATTAAGCTGTGAGATGGCAAGCTTTTCCAGGAGTTTGTCCAGGAAAGGCATGATGGATATTGGGCGATAGTTAGCCGGGCAAGAGGGGTCGGCTGAGTGTTTCTTGAGAAGAGGGTGCACAAGAGAGTGTTTCAGGGGGGGAACGGAAGGCTCCAGTGGCAGAAGGAGTGGTTGCAGAAGTCAGCCAGGGCAGGAGCAAGGGAGTCTATGTGGTCCTTGATGGTTTTCGAAGAACAGGGGAGAACGGGTTTTGACGAGACTTTCATAGATCAGACGTGTCTAGAAACCTTGTTGGGGGAGAACAGAGGAAAGGCAGAGAAGGAGGGAGGAGAGGTGGCCACAGGGGGGACAGAGGAAGCGGAGAGAGTAGAGGGAGGAGGAGAGGAAGAGAGAGAGGACAGAATGTCCTGAATTTTAGAGACAAAATGAAAAGCTAAGGCCGTGAAGAGGGTCTAGGCAGGGACAGGAGAGGTAGAGACTGCAGCAGGATCGGGCAGCTCCTTTTGGATTTTAAAGAGTTCTGCCAAGTTGTCGGATGCCAGAGAGACACATGCTTGGATGTGGGCTCTCTTCTTGGTGCGGACAGAGAGCAGGTATTGCCTTTGGATCAGGCGGCAAGCCAGTTTGTCAGAGGATGCACAGTAAGCATGCCATTTCCTGTCAGCCACCCTGCACTTGCGTTTAAGGGTGACGAGGTCTGAGTCATACCAGGAGTTGCACTTTTCTTTGGGTTTCAAGCGGATCCTCATGACAGGGGCAAAAACATCAAGAGTATCAGAGATAGCAGAGTGGAGCATGGAAAGGGCTGTGTCAGGATGTGAGTCAGCCAGAGGAGGAGGAGGGGGAGTGATAAAGTGGTGGCAAAAACCTCACATGGCACGTGTTTCACAGGTCGGATAACCAAGAAGGTAGATGGCAGTGCTGGAGTTGGCTTGGCCTTAGAGGTAGAGAGGATGAGATGGGAGGAATGGAGAAAATGATCACTCCAGGAGAGAGGAGTGGTGAGAGGGATAGAGAGGGGACGGTCTGAGGAGATCAGAACATCCAGAGTGGGCCATGCAGAGTGAGTCAGGCCGGAAGGGAGAATAGAAAGAGAGAGAGAGTCACAGAGGTCGCAAAAGAGTCTAGAGGAAGGACAGGAAGCATCCAGGTGGATGTTAATGTTTCCAAGAAGGAGGAGTTGAATGGTCAAGGCCAAGAGGGAGGAGGAGAGGTCCGCCCACTCAGAGAGGAAGGAGGATATCTGACCAGGTGGCCGATAGATGGTAGCCACCATAAGAGAGTGGCCAGGAGAGAGAGAAAGCCTACAGACAAGGCATTTGAAAGAGGAGTAGGCCTGTGTATGAATGACAGAGTCAGAAATCCACTCCGGGAAGATCAGGGCTATACCTCCTCCAGAACAGTTGGATCTGGGTGCAGAGAGGATCTTGTAGCCATCAGGGAGGAGAGTGTCAAAGTTTGTGATAGAGCTGGCCGTGAACCATGTCTTGGTGAGACCGAGGACATAAAGGTCAAGTTCTTCCAAGAGGTGGCAGATGTCAGAGGAGTGTTTGACAGCTGAGCAAGAGTTGAGAGTGGCCATATGGAGAAGGTTGCCATCCTTGAAAGACTTCTGGGGAGGGGTACAAATCAGAGGTATGCCCTGTGGAGGTGTAGAAGTAGCCAGAGGGGAGGGCAGAAGAGAAAGGAGGAGAAGGAAAGGTAGCCAAAGAGTAGACAGATGGGGGAGTCAAGGAAGCTGTGGAAGGGAGAGAAAGGACAACAGGAGAAGAAAGGAAATTGTTGAGGCACGAGAAGCATCTATCAAAGAGGAGAAGGTTGGCATGAGGGCCTTGGACCAAGAAGGTACCATTCAGGTAAACATTTATGATGACCTTAGAGGAGTTGAAAGGGACCAGGAGATCCTCTCACGAGGTGCCACTATAAATGGGAGAAGAACAGAGAGGAGAAAGCACAGAAACCATATAAAGGAGGGAATGACAAAGAGGATGTAGGTGAGGGTTTGTCTGGAGGAAGCACTTGTATAGGTGTCAGCGATAGGGAGGCCTGGGTTGGAAAACAGGAAGTCTTTTATAAACTTCTTCCTACCAGACCTAGTAAGAAGAGCAGGTTAGTCGATAGATAAGCAGTTAGAAAAGATTTGAGAAACAGAGAGCACAATAGAGTAGGTGGGGGAGAGGAGAGATGAAGGTGGGGGTGGGGGTACACTAGGGGTGGACACACAGAGGGGTACAAGCAGACAAGACAGAAATGGACTAGACAATAGTAGACAATGGACCGATACGACAAGAGCTCAGACAATAGTAGAACAGTTTGCTAGATTCATGATTTGCTAAGAAGACACAAACCACAAACAAAAAGGACAAAGCAGTTGGCCTGGACGAAGGAAGAATGCAGTGGAACACACAGCAGTACAATGTAAGACAAGACAGTCATTGAGGCAAACACAAAACCACACCAGGAGCAGAGAAATCAGCGAATGAGGACCTAGATGAGGGAGGAATACAACCGGAAAACAAAAGGCAGTACAAGAAACAGGGCAGTCGGTGAGGAAAACAACAAAGCGATATACTCACAGTATAAACAAGACAGGGCAGTCAGTGAGGAAAAACAAACAGCAATGTACAAGAGCGGGAGTCGAAGAGTGATAACCTAAAGGAGGCAAAGATATGGCAGAGAGCGGAACAGTAGGACAATCAATGAACAGGGCAGTCAATGTGGAAGAACAGAGGGGGCATGTGGGAGCAAGGGGGGTGGAGGTGGACACAAGACACGTGCGCAGAACACGTGGTCAGGGAATAGTGAGGAAGTTGCGAGGACAACTGATCAGGGAGTTGCGAGGAACCACGCAATTAGGGAGGAGAAGGGAAGATGCAAAGAGCATACGATCAGGAAATAGTGAGGGACACGTGAAGGGTGCAGGAGGGAGAGGCGGATGTGAGGCAAGTCCGCGGAACACACGGTCAGAGAATAGTGAGGAAGTTGCGAGGACAAGCAATCAGGGAGTTGCGAGGAAGATGCGAGGAGCTCGTGATCAGGAAGTAGCAAGGGATACGCAAAGGGTGTAGGAGGGAGAGGGGGGTGCGAGGCAATGTGTGGAGCATGCAGTCAGGGAATAGCGAGAAAGTAGCAAGGACACACAATCACGGGGTTGCGAGGAACCACGTGATCAGGGAGACGTGGAGAAGATGCAAGGAGCATGCGATCAGGAAGTAGCGAGGGACATGGAAAGGGTGCAGGAGGGAGAGGCGGGTGTGAGGCAAGTGCGCGGAACACAAGGTCAGAGAATAGTAAGGAAGTTGCGAGGAAAAGCAATCAGGAGTTGCAAGGAAGATGCGAGGAGCACACAATCAGGAAGTAGTGAGGGACACGCAAAGGGTGCAGGAGGGAGGGGGGTGTGAGGCAATGCGCAGAGCACGCGGTCAGGGAATAACAAGGAAGTTGCGAGGATATGCAATCAGGGAGTTGCGCGGTGTATTGGTCTCCATATCCTCAACTGTCCCCTGGTCTGTCAAATCACAGCAACATAATTTTGAGTATGATTTCAGGTTTTACTGTATCATAATGGCAATACACACATTGTTGATTGGTTGTTGATAGTTTTATCATTTTAGAAGTGAGTAGAAGAGTCGGATTCTGGATGTCTAATCAACTCCTTAATTGCTTTGCTCTTGCCCTTAACTATAGCGGCAGGCCTTTACCGGCAGGTTCGACCCGCTTTGTTGATGCATTGCCGCATTATAACACCTTTTATGTAACCAGAAGACAATAATAATCTCAGTATAAGTGATGATCCAGGGTTATCTGGAATGCATTTCCACATTATGGTCAGCCTCTTGACCACCCTCGCCTAATTCAGAAACTGTCCCTTTGGTATTTCATCTTTCTCTGGACATTTTGCAAATGGAAGTAGTGAGCCATTGTCAAACAAATATCCAAATAAAATATATAATTTGCCTTTAACAGAGCTTTAACAGTCACCCCATATCTCTACTTCTATTCAGGACAGTGCAACCTGCACACATTAACAAGGAGGGTCCTGGGAGTCTCTCTGCCAGACATTAGTCCTGTTTGTGAGAGCCTTACCTAGATTCTTTAGCTCACTATCTTTCACAGAGGGGACATTTCCAAAACATATCAGTTTTTGTCGTGCCCTGGGGCTGTCCAGCACTGAAATGCTAGGCAATTCTTCTCTGAACAAGAGTACCAACAGCAAACCCAGCCACGTGTTTCTGTCTGGTTGGACCTCATCAGTAGGTTGGAGCTGTGCCTCTCTAAGAATAGTAAGCAAGGGGTCAACGTCTCAATTCCCATAGGAACTTAGGGTGAGACCTAAAGCTACTTAAATTATGCAAATTTACAAGGGGGGGTCGTGGGAGTCTCTCTGCCAGACATTAGTCCTGGCTGCGAGAGCCTTACTCAGATTCTTTAAATCACTATCTTTCACAGTGGAGGCATTTCCAAAATATATCAGTCTTTGTCCTGCCCTGAGGATGTCCAGCACTGAAATGCTAGGCAATCCTACTCTGAACAAGAGTACCAACAGCAACCCCAGACACGTGTTTCAGTCTGGTTGGACCGGGGTCGACTTCTCTAAACACTCATACTGATTACTATACACCTTCTATCATCCTGAAAAGACAACAGCAGACAATGGAGAGATATGTAGCCATCAAGGGAAAACAGAATTCTCACATCATACTGCTGTTGTCTTTTCAGGATGATAGAAGGTGTATAGCAATCAGTATAGTAATCAGTATGAGTGTTTAGAGAAGTCGACCCCGGTGCGCACCTAAACCACAGAGCACGTAAGGATTTGTGTTTCCACTAACAGTAATATGTATATTTCGTGACCGGTTACTCACATGTGCAAATTAATGGCACCTTTCAATGTGACTATAATTCTGAGATAATCACTTCTCTTCAATTCCAGTGTGCTGTCAAAGTATTATGGCCAACCAGCCCTGCCTTTACTGTTAACTGTGAGCTGGAGGGTAGTTCTAGGGCTTAATGTATGTGCTGTACCGGCAATCCATAAATCGTTCCAACAAGTGCAGTCCCTATTGCCCTCTGCATACTGCCCATTTGCCAGTGTTCGTTCAGCTACACTGTAGTCATCGGTGCGGTAGAGATCGATGCTGATGCAGCTCTGATCTCTGAGGGTGAATCTCTTGCCACTCTGAGATTCAAGATGGTGGATGCCATCTCTGGAATGTTGCTGCTGAGTAAACGGGGGATTCCATCTCTTTCAGACACCCTCTATGCTCCTTTTCACTTCTGTCAACTACCAGTGCTCTCGGCTCTCATGTCCCATTAAAACAGGATATCAGCAGGATAAAAAGGATATTTTTCACAGAGCCTTCATGGGTTCCATCCATGTGGATCAGCACCTGGTAATGCCACCCATGCCTGCCTATCTATTAAAAGTACCGTGGTGTACAACGCCAGTGCAGCTTTTGATTCAAAACTATTCAAATGGTGACCACTTTAACTATGAAAGAACAAAAAATGGTGTTTTTGACAAAGGAATGCCGCAATATGTCCATAGACAACCTGGTCACAGTTTAGGGGTTAGAAAGTGTACTCTGCTTTGTGATCTCTTCTGTTTTTTGTCCATGCTCAAATTGTTCCATCACTGGTTAAAAGTGATGGCACTGCAGGCAGTGGAGCTGGGGGTCAGTGTCTCAAACAATGTTGGCACACCAACACATTATGTTCATACTAGTCATGTGCAGTTTGATGCATTATATATGACCATAAAGATGTAGTAGCCAAGTTGGTACCTAGCTTCCCTAGGGCACACATGTTGTGCACAGAGTGCATACAGTGAGATCTGCTAAATTGTTGCCTGTTTGATAAATTCCACACTTTTGTGAGTCATCTACGTATGCTTGTCTAAGTAAAAGAAGGTGCTAATTTTGGTCTCATTGCTTTTTCTGGCTCAACAATCTGATGTCATGCATTTTCAGGTTTTACAAGTTACTTTTCAATATGCATTGTGTACAGTTGGAGTAGTAACTATTTCTTCTCCTCCCATTTAGGTTACTGTGGCAGTGACCTCCTCCTCAGTATCAGTGGTCTCTGGAATTACATGGACTTCAATGGGTCAAAATATGTATTTAGCGCATCATCATCTTTATTCTCAAACTCACTGTAGGTGGGTGTAGTGGTAGAGAAGAAGAACTTCCCATATCATGTAATTCTATTCTGGTTGTTGTTTCCTTGCTTCATAATTCTCTTACATAGTGTGTTTTGTTCCTCTTGGATCATCAATAGAGGCAGTCTGCAAAACTCCTATACTTCTCCAGGACAACGCAGAGCATCACATCTTTAAATCCGGGTCCTGCTTCTCCAGAATATATATTTTTCCCCCAGATGCAGAACTGAATCTCTGCAATACTATCTCCTCCTGCATAGTACATGCAGCTTATTTCTACGATACCTTCAAGTTACCATGCCCAATTTGGTCCTTTCCTGTGCATACAGCAAATGCTATGTGGAAAACAACTCTATGGTTCATTGTCTCCCATTCCCCTAGCACTGGAGGTATTTAATACATATTGGAACTCTCAATGATAAGAACTCCTGTGTGTTGTTAGGTCACCGAACACGGCCACTAGGAATCTCTCCTCCCTGTGCCATTAGATTAAGCTATCAACGCTGCTCATTCAGTTATAGCCGCTGCATGTCCTCCAAACAATATTTTGTTTTTTTAATGGCAACTGCTACTTTTTCTCGTCTTTAATTTTTACAGCTCGTATTGGCTCTTGTTCATCACAACACCAAGTTTGGCCACAGAATCCACTCTTCTACCTGTGCATTTTTCTTTGCAAGTCCAATGTTGTCTCATCACAAATAGATGGTATTCTAACTCACAGCCACTAAATATAATCTCCGCTCTCCAATTATTTCTAAAACATTTTCTTCACAACTATTATTCAGTCTTATCACAAACAGATTGTACCCTCAGCTACATACAAAGAACATATTCTCCTTTCTCCAAAACATTGTAAGCTGTTTTCTTCTAAACTGCTATGTTGTCTCATCATGCATCTTCATAACATATGTTTTCATATGTGTTAATGTATTCATTATATGCAATTGCTATTGCATCACCTTGCAAAGATTGAGGCCACTGAATGCACTCTTCTGCATAATAACAATTCTTCGAATATGAATGTGCAGCTACTTTTTTGTCTGATCACAGATTGCAGACTCAATTACAGCCACAAAATTGACACTACTGCCTTTAAATTAACATTTACCTTACAAATATACATGTTTTATGTGTTTTTTATACCTTTGATAAACCAATATTGTTACTACAGATCAAAGGTAACTGGTGCACTTGTAGTGTTAGAGACCATTCTTAACAAAGTTAGTGCATTAGCAAAGGCAGCTCTGTGTGTGGTGCAACTTATCTTGAATTCAGCTCTTTGACGCCTCAGTATCCACTGGAAGGTTCTGAGTTTTCAAGTTTTGTGGTCTTAGATTTTTAAGATGAGGATCAATTGTGCTGCTCAGAACTTCATTGAAGCCTTTCAGCAGTCAATGAGAATCAGAAATGTTGTATCTTTTGGTTGAGTTTGACCAAGACAAAAGTCTCCTCATCATACATATTTGGAAATTTAAGGATTTAATAAGGTTTTTAATTTGGACAGAGAAGGAAAGGTTTGCCTAAGTGCCTCAAATTTACCAACTACAAAGAGGGTCAGGTGAAGTAGAGGTGGAACACAATGGGTCTCATTACAAGTTTTGTGGTAGCCCACTGGTAAATCTGCTGTGATACCAGTAAACTGTATTACCGTTCCTGCCACTGGGTCCGGCGGTCTTACTGCCAGACTACAAATGGTGGTGTTGGTGTTAGTCCCATTAATTTTGTGTCCAGAGGACTTTATAGAGCATTTTTACAGAATTACCATGCTGGTAATTTTGGCAAAATTGGCAAAGATGTTGTCAGATTTACCTCCACTTCATAGCTCGAGAAGAATCCTCCAACCTTCCAGCAAACCTGTAGTTGGCAGGTGCGATAATGTGCTGTTAATACTGGCATGTTTCACCACACCACTCGTAATAAGCTCCATTGACTTGTTCACACAGTAGCATCTCAGTTTTTTGTCAGTCAGGGGTAGTTTACTTGCCAGCATAGTCTGAAATCCTTTGATGCTTAGTGTGGCCAGGATGGAAGAGTGGGATGCTTGCATCATGATGCTGGGCATGGGGTGGAGTTTGGAGGGTCCGATGGCCAACCCCACTGTGAATAGAGCTGGAGACAAGGGTGCCACCCACAGGAAATCATCAAGTGGGATATCTCTTTAAGAAACCAAGTTTGGCTGAGAAGTCAATACGGTGTATAATCCAAACGATCCCAAATGCCAGACCCTGCTTCCCTGTCCCAGACATATAACCCTGGCTGTTAGCATAGATGGGAAAACATCTGTATGGACAATGGAGATAACTATCTTTGGCACTGCTGAAGAGATGTGGCCAGGCACACAGAAAGTTGCTGTTGTCTGAAACCCAAACATAGGAGAGTGTGGGGGTTCACAGAGAGGGGTTCCCTGAGGTAATGTGAATCCAAATGAAAGGGTCAGGGCCTGATAAAAAGAGCATCAACCAACCTTAAGTTGAACATCACATGCAAGCACACCGGAAGCCCAGGCAGCTAGAGGACATCAAAGAATCAGGGACATAGCATTATTTAAGGAATGTTCTCTGGAAGAATTGTGTGGGTGTTTGGAGGAGGCTATTTACAGGAGGCTAGCTGGAGTGGATGGAGTAAGAATAGGAGGCTAAAAGTTGTAATAGGAGGTGGAAGGGATTATTAGAGATGAGTGAGGAAGATGAGAAGAAAGGAAGGGGTGAATAACATAAGGTAAGTAGAGGTGGGGGGAAAAGAGAGAAGAAAGATAACATAGGAGGGAAGAGGACAGTGAGAAGATAGAAGAGGATATGACGAGGGCTATTATCAAAGAAGAGACAGAGAGGAGACAACATTAAGGTAGAAGAGTAGGATGAGAAGAAAGGTGAGGTGGAAGTGAGCAGATGAGACGGAAGATGGAGCAGAGAAAGAGGATGAAACAAGAGGAGAAGCGGAAAAGAGAAAAAAGGATGGAATGATGATGAGGACCAAAAGTAGTGATGGGAATAAGAAGAGGATGACAATGAAAGTGAAAGAGAGGAGAAGAGGATGAACAACATCAGTTTGAGAGAGATGGTTATTATGAGTATTAGGACCAGGGAGAACCAGGGTATAGGTGTGAAGTAGGTTGAACTCTAACCTTAACAAGGGTGAGCATGGAATGGGCAGAGGAATGAGCATGACGTGGATTGTCAATGAGTTGCAGGTGAGAGGAGCAGAGAAAATGGTAGCATGGTGTGCAACTGGTACAAGCATGTGGGAGGACATCAAGTAGGGATTGAAGAGGTGGTTGATGGACAAAAAAAATAGTATCCTAAGGGAGGAAAATGCAAAATGCCCAGGGGGAACCATTCAAAATGCACATAGCCATCTGCTGACTCAAGACTCAGTGCCCTGGATTAAAAGTGGGCCAGGATTCAACATCTGGCACTGTCATTGTTGTTCACTACCATTCAGGACTTTAGGTCACTGTATGCAAGCAACATAAATACCAGACAGGAAAGAAATAACTTTAATACAGAGAATTCAACCAGTTTTGTGAGTGATGAGCCCCCTAAAAGTGAAAAAAAGCATTTTGAGAGACATTTTATTGTTCATTCTTTATATCATTTTGTTTTCAATTGCCCTGTGAGAATGAAACAACATGTTCTGCCTGGTAACATTTCAAACGTCCTGTGAAGGAACAAGGGTAAATTAGGAAACACAAGAGAGGTATGTAGGAAATTGAGCCTACTGGAGTTATGTTGTACATAGTAAAAATATACTTATATCACTCCAGAGACAGTTTGAGTTAACCTCTTGAATGTAATAAAGTTTTGTTTTTAGAAATCTCGGATTCTCCTTGCTCTGCAATGGATTTGTGACAATACACTCCTGGATACTACCAAGACAACTACTTTGTTTTATATGGTTCACTTCATTGTTCCAAAGGTGAGCAACAGCTGTGTATTGTCAGCATATAGTTGATAAGGAATATGTCAAGCTTTGATGATGCAGGGTTGAGTCTCTTACAGACTCTAGAAAAGGACTTCTTAATGAAGATGTCCACAATGTGTAACCCATTCAGCGTTTCTTCTGTTGGAGAGGCTCTCTTATTTAGCTGCTTCTCCAAGAACTCTCCCAACTTCACATATATTTAACTTTAAATACCGTTGTGGCCACACAATTAGTGGCTGACTATTCGGCACATTATTTAGGATTCCCTGATGAAGACATGGATTAAATTATTCCAACACGTTGAAACCGTTCGGAACCGAAGATTGTTGGAGACGAGATCAAATGAAAAAGACTGCTTCCCAAAATTATTACAGAGATTTACTCCAATATTAGATGACATGTTCTTA
Source organism: Ambystoma mexicanum (assembly GCF_040938575.1). Taxonomy (NCBI): domain Eukaryota; kingdom Metazoa; phylum Chordata; class Amphibia; order Caudata; family Ambystomatidae; genus Ambystoma; species Ambystoma mexicanum. The sequence goes on from NC_090924.1 coordinate 1,251,605,590, forward strand.
AACTAAATTGTTAAAATTCTTTCATGTTGTCATCTGAATGCCCTTTTACATACAGACCTAATTTTTGTTTATGTATTTATGTATGTTTATGTGCGTATGAGAATGTATGTGGATGAATGATTGAATTGCTCACTGCAGAAATGAGTTTGGTCATCTGCTTTGTTTAAACATATGTTGTTCTTCCTGCAACTTAAATGTGATTTAGAGTGTGGATTCATACATGATTGATTAATTTCTGTAAATTTTTGTATCAAGTCAAATAAATATTTAGATTCATAAATTCTGAATAGAGTCCTCTGGATGCTTTTTCAGTTTTCTCTGGTATGGTAATACCTTGGTCCAGAGCGTAGGGTCCCCCTGCATTTTTCAGTATAGTAACTTTAAATACTCTACAGAATCCACCCATGCATTATCATTTGATATGGCAGTTTCAGTTTGGGAAGATCCTGTGATAGGTTCTCTTCACTTACACCCACCCACTGAAATCCTCCTCTTTCCTTTGATGTGGCCAATATATTATCCCAAGTCATAAGGGGATACATTTAACTATAGGTTTGCCCTCCCATTCGGAATTATGACTGAAATATGTATTTTCCTTTTAATTGCTTTTATGAACTTGTGTCATTAATGAGGACTATATATTCCGAATTGCAAGAACATTCTCAGTTCACAGAAAACTTTCAGGTTTTGTATCAACAGGAAATATTTGCTGACAGATATCCTTGGAACAAGGCTTCATTTAATAGGGTCATTTTCATGAAGTAATGACATCATGGATGAGCTCTTTTTGTTCATTTAGGTCAAAGTTCAGGTTTTATATGAACATGTGTTCCCTTGAAATGATCATCTATTTTGTAAATGATTAATGGGAGGGAATTCCAGATGTTGAGTGCTTGGTCTGAGAAGGAGGAACCCACATAAGGGTTGATGTTGTCACTGGAATGACAAGAAAAAGTGCAGAGCCAGAGCTGAGGTTTATGTTAGGCCTGCAGTGTGTGTATTTATGCTGTAGGTACTCCAGTCCTTTGTTGTAAAAGGCTTGATGGGTGATGCACATTGCCTTGATGGAGGATTGCTGTCCAATTGGAAGTCAGTGAAGGACAGAGTGGGTGTGGGAGATGTGTTCTTTGAGGCATACGTCTAGGATGAGCCTCACAGCAGTGGTTTGTACTCATTGGAGTTTTCTTAGCTGCAATGAGGGACCGCTAGGTATACACTGTTAGCATAGTCTAGGTGTGAAAAGATGACATCAATGATCACAGAGACTCTGTGTCGGAAGGCCAGGTAAGGAAAAAGACAGTGGAGGAATTGTATGTGTGGAATGAGAAGCGATCAGCATCGTCACTTAAATCAGATAGGGCTCCCCGTTCCTCACCTGATTCTTCCTGACTTGATGAGGATTCCTAATTCCGTCCTTTCTTCTTTTTCTTGTTAGAACTTCCCTTCTTCAAGAGGTACGGCCTGTTTCAAAGGGAAGCCACTATGTCTGCCTGAGCAACTGGCAGACTAGTGGCTCCTTCTCTGAGGCAGCCAGTCAGGGGAAAAGCCTAAGCAGGCGGAAAAACCCTTGGGAGGAAGTGGCGTGGGGAGAAACTGATTGGAAGTCTGGTAAACCTGGAGGTGTCTGGAAGTATCTGTGACAGGTCTTTGGTAAGTATGGAGTACAGAGTAACCCTGTTTGAAAATGGAACAAAGAGTATGAGCAGGGAACTGAGAACCAGCAAAGATGGAAGGTAGGCAGAGCGCCTTAAGTGTCGGACCCAGAGACGCCAGTTTACCCAGGATGAGAGAGCCAAGAGTGGGGGAGAGTCTGGGAGAGCCAGTGAACCGACCGAGAGGTGGTGAAGGATATGGAGGAACAAAAGAAAGGTTGCAATGCGCGAAGGCCGGGGAGCAGATGGAATTTATCCGATACGCCGGTGGCCATGTTGGAAACTGCTAGACTGTTACATCCCGTTTGAAACAAACAAAATGTGCTGATCAATGGTGGAACGTCCATTGATTCCGTAGGCTCCATGTTTTGACGCGCATGACAGGAACCTGAAGGTGTCTCCCTGACTAGTCCCTGGGGATTTGTCATCCAGGTGGCCAGGACATGGCCATCGCTGTTGGATCCAGTTCATGGGGGTGGACCATTGAGGGAGGATCACATGGATTGGGGGTCCTCTGAGAGTGGAAATGGGACACCAATGGGTGTTACGCAGTATCCTCCTTCTCATAACACCTTTTCCCCATCCTATCCCATAAGATATTTAAACACTCAACTCCCCTTTTTTTATTTTTTATTTATTAATTTGTAATGCAAAGAACAGCCCGGAGGCATCAGGACGCAGGAAACAAACATTTTTGCACACCACAAAGATGAGAAACAAACACCACAGCCGTTTATCTGGCTCGTCTCGCCACAAGGGTCAGGCAAAGTCAGGCAATTGACCAGAATTACACACACCTGACGGCCCTTTCCCTTCCAGACAGGGATAAAAGGTGGAGCATGAGAGCACAATGTGAACAAGTGAGATCGCACGACGAGACGGCTAGACCAGCACATCAGTTCAAATGGAGGAGAAAGGCAGCAAGAACCGAAAGGGTGACAAGCAGGGAAATAACCTTGCCCTTTCTGAGCCAGCCCCATAAAACCTCCATGAAGGGAATTGTACAACCATGAACAACAGCCAGTGTGTGTTACAGCAGATGTTAACAGTGTACAGGGCCCTCCTCTGCTGATAACCAAGCTACAGAGAGACTCTTGCCACCGTGGTAGTGCTCTTGACTCCAGAGACAAGAAAAGCCAAGCAGTTCATCACAGCCGGTAAGTCAAGGGAAGAGCTGATAAGAAACCAAACTGTGTTGAGTGAAATTAGCAAGTGGCTAATTGAAGAAAGCACAAAAAACTGTTAATCTGAGAGGGGGAAACCTGCTACAGAGGAGTAATGCACCATGAGGGTGCTCAGTCGGCAAACTCTGGCCGATTACCCATTTGTTGAAACTACTTTTACCAGAAGGTCTTTGGAAAGGTGAGAGAAGAGTGTCAAAGTGGTCACATGGGGGTCTAGCAAAATCCTCTGTAAAGTTGAAATTCTTTCACCGGCAAATCAAGGTAAAGCTAAGGAAAGTAAATCCCACACTATGTGATTTGCAAACATTAGTAAGAATGAAGCCAACTGAGAAATGCTGATGAAAAAGGGCAAAGCCTAAAGTCCCAGTTTACAGTGTGTTGACAAGAGTGAACCCGACAGAGTGATGTCCACAGGGAACTATTTAAAAAGACATTAACATTTGTGGATGTCACAGAAGAGATTGTTTTGAGAAGCCGCAGTGAACCCGACGGAGGGAGGCTGAATTGATAAGTGTCTGAGCCCGGAAGAGGAGGACCCAGGGCTGAAAAGGCATCACCCAATCTGCATGCGAAAAGGAACTTTTAAAAAAATTATTTTGTATACATTTGGCCCTTGGAGGCAGGAGACTTTTTGTACAAAAGAGACTTACCCACCGAAGGCCCAGATAGCTGAGAGCAGAACTGTTGGCTCGTGCTAGGAAAGCTTGAGCGTGTGCTATGCTCCGGAATTGAGCCTTCTCCCATGCTCAAAATGTGGGGAGGGGAGACCCCCGGCTACCACATCCTGACTTGTTATTTGTGTACACTTCTTTCTTTCTTGTGAACATAATCCCTGTCTGGTCCTTATATTTCTTGTCCGTGGAAGCTGCTGAACCCCACAGACCCCTCAGGATGTCTGATTAGCAACTGTACATATTAACAGCTTAGAAAACAAACATCCTCTAAGAGAAAGGGGAAGTGGATAAAATAACAAACAACAGACTCCCGCTTGCTGGCTGTTGATAATCTGCAGAGGGGAAGAAAAGTATAATCAGACACCATGTTTATTTCACACTTACTCTGATTCTCCCAACACTATTAAAACATTAAATGTAGTACCTAGTTTCATCTCCACTGATGGCTGGGAGGATATTTAATCAGTACTTGCATTTTACTGCTGTAAGCATGACTGCTGAAAAGTCGTTATTGAGTAAAATAAAATTCATATCTTCTCTCTCACTCATACTCTTGTAAAGGCTGTGCAGGTTAAAATGTTAAACTGAATTAAGGGTTCTTAGTTACCTACTCTAGTTCATATTACCCAAAAGCATGCTGCGTGGATGCACTCCCGCTACAACAGTTCTTTACATATGTGAAATGAACACACTCAAAAATGTATTTTCTTAACTAGGAAAGAAAGGTCCTGCAGCTGACACTTCTCCTGTACGCAGGTGAGCATCATCTGTAATCTTTTCATTGCCTGTGTGCTCCAGAAAACTCCTCCTTCATTTTTACTCTTTGCGTTAACTCATAACAGAGAAGCTGCTTCCTGATGCAAGCGCACTAGGGAACAAACACTGATTCCTCGCGGTTGCACTACTTAACGCCCGATCAGAAGAGAAACGCTTCTGCCTGACAGGTACTCTGGGCACGTACCGTTACTTTTAAAACAGTCTTTCAATCCTTTGTAGGAGCGTGATCTACTGAACTGCTTGAATTGTCCAAGCACTAACAAACAAAAGCACTCCGAAGGAAAACAAGTGTTCAGGATTAGATTGTACTTTACCAGGTTAGCATCAATTGCAGCTCCCTGCGGATTACTGATTTCCTGAACTAAATGAAGTGATAAATCTCTTACAAAGGGCCTCATTACACGGAAGGCGGTAAAGGTTAACAGTCACCGGTAATGGTACCCGTGACCATTAACCCATACCACCCTACTACAAGGTCCCTTTGCGGGACCCGACATTAATGGCTGGTGTAGACCAGCCGTTAAAGTAGGGACCCGCAAAGGGACCAGGGTGCTAATTACGGTACCGAAATTTGTGGTTCCGTAATTAGCACCTTCCCCATTCCCATTATGCCCAATGGGGCAAAAATGGGAATGGGGAAGGGCAATGGAGGAAGGGGGAATTACCGCCACACTAACCTTGGAATAGGGCGGTAAATCCCCTTTCCTCCAAGGCGGTTCCGGTAATTTACTGGCATGGACCAAGGTGCTAATATACCGACATGGACCTCCGAGGTCTTTTGTTTTCAGTGAGAAGGGAAAGGGGGTGGGATTATGATAAGCAGGATGGCTGTGGTCAATGGCAGAAGATGTCCACCATCTTGATTGTCACCGTCACTCTCTCTCTTTCCTGACCCCTCCACTTCCTCTGGAGAAAAGCACTTTGGTATGAAATCAGAATGACAAAGTTCACTCCATCCTGAAGCTCTGCTTGGACCCCCAAAGCAGGCCATCTTTAGTTCAATCCGTGGAGGATTCTTTCCTTTAAAAGAGAGGGTATCCCACCCCTTCAGCAGATTTGTTCTCAGATCCTTTAAGACCACATTCTGAAGATCTCACTGGACTTCCTTTGTGAGAGTTGCAGTCTACAAAGCCCTCAGCTTGAGATGAAGAAGGAATCATCCAAAACTGCCACTTGTAGGGCAGATCTGTAGTAACCTCTGCTGTGGATCAGGACCTGCTACCCTGCACCAGAATCTCTGGAGCTTCAAGAGTAGACCCTGAATGGAACCACCGTATCCTCAAGTCCATCTGAGTGGGCCTCACAGTAACCAGAGGACCAGGCCAGCTGCAGCTACCTGTTCTGCTGCACTGAACCAATTGTTCCATGTTCACTGCATCTGGATCAAAAGGAAATTCACTGATGCTGGTTGCTGCACTCTCCCACCATATCCAACAAGTGCTGGGTTCTCAGTTCTTTGGCCTCTCCCTACACCAAGTAGAGGCACATGGTCTTACCAGTACTTTGGCTTTGCCTATACCTAGTAAAAAGCACATGGGGTTCTCAGTGCTCTGATATTCCCTTATGCATAGTAAATGCATTGCTCGTCTTGTCAGGGCTATGGACTTCTCCTACAGCTATTAAATGCACATGAGGTTTTTAGTGCTTTGACCTTCCCCTCCATCTACAAAATAAACACACATTTCTTAGTGCTTTGTCCTTCTCTTCCACCTACGAAATGTCTCTTCCACCTACGAAATGTCTCTTCCACCTACGAAATGCGCATGAGTTTGTCAGTGCTTTGGCATTCTCATACGCTACAAAATGAACATTGGGCTCTACAAGCTTTGGACTGCCCATATAGGTTGTAAAGGCAAAGAGGATTCTAAATGTTTTGCCATTTGTGAATACTTACAAAATGCAATTGTCTTGTCAGCTTCACCCACAAGTCACAAATACAAATGTGTTGTACTGTCCCCCGACCCACAATTCATAGCTCCACCAACTTGTGATGATGGGCCTGGTTCAGGTCAGGCCCGGAGCAATGAAGGATGTCACAGACACTGGTGTGGTCAGAACGGGTCCCGTGCTCCAACTGGCTGTATGTTGTGCTGGTGGAGGGACTGCCCCTCAGAAGAATGCTATCAGCATGTGGTGCTGGTTGAGCGGCTATCCCTCAGAAGAAAACTGGGTGCTGTGTGATGCGCGCACCACAGAGCTCGTACAGAAGAGAAACTGGGGCCCTGTACACGTCTCTTTCCCCCCTTTTTTGGTTAATTCCCCACTCTAGGGACCCGAGCAGTATGCTGTGCCCCCCCCCAGGTACCTCTGGCATCTGTCTCTGCTGGCGGACCAGGCTGCGAGGCAGAGGAGATGGGGGAGGAGGCTCAAGACCGCAGGAGCGGGCCGTCAAACCAGGAGCCTGCAACGGGCAGGAAAGAGCAGCCGGCGCACACGCAGGATCTCCCACCATGCTCGCCAATGTGATGAGGGGCCTGGTCCAGGTCATGGCCAGAGCAATGAAGGACGATACGGACACCAGTGTGGTCGTAACGGGTCCCCTGCTCCAATGTGCCACAGGGGCCCACTTTAATGGCTCAGCAATCACGTGGCCATGTGCGTAGCACCGGCACTTAAAGGGGCACACTACACTCACTCACAAATAATGTGCCCCCCCCCCAAAAAAAAAAGAAGTATCTATCTTGGCCTTGTTATCCATTTAATTCTACTATATCTTGAAAATCTCTTTTATTACAAGTAGGAGCGTCCCCTGTCTCTTCAAATGTGAACATCAGCTGTCCCGAATCTCTAAGGAGCAGGACAACCTCATCTCACAAACCTCAAGAAAAATCTGCAACGTTTGATTTGGGTCAACGCCATGGAAATTGTACGGGTTTTTCTTGAACGGCCCCACACATTCTTACCTGTGTGATACAATGCTATATGTGTATGTGATAACATAAAATAAGAAATGGTGAATACAATTAAATGTAAAAAATTGTGCAAGGCCATAAAACCTACCAAGCACAATTTACCAAAACACCTGGTGAAAGAATGACTTATCATGTATCACGCTTCCCTTAGAAAGGTGACTAAACTAAGATCGTGCACTTCAAGTGAATGATGTTTTTTTTTCCATTGACAAAAAACATCAACACTTCAAAGAAACCATCTAATTATTTTCCGAAATAGTGGTTCGCTGTATTGCTCAGTATTCTCAGTTATATTTAATTTTTTTTATCAAAGCTTAATAAAGGAGTACGGTATGGTTCCTATGGTTTGTATTATGAGTTCGCAGAAGATAATGGCCATATTTTATAATCTATTTTTAAATGATAGGCTGTTGTTTCCAGGGAAAGTCACAGCCTGTGCATATTATCCCATTATTGTTCTCTGGGGACTGCAGTCGCTGTAGTGATTGTAATTACATGGCTTCATTAACTTTCTACATTTTACCTGTTATGGGGGCTTCACATTAAGGGAATTTGCATTTGCAGGAAATTAATGCCATTTGCAGGGAGCTAATGTCATTAAACATTTAAACAGCCACTATCAAGCAAGGAATGTTCCATGTGACATCCTTTGAGGGTGCTTCCAAGTAACTACATCCACAAGGTTTTTGTTTGCGACACAATGCGAGTGAAGCATTTAAATAAAGGAGAGAAATAATATTGGGATAAATGACATGCGTTAACAGATTTCATTAAAGAGTGCGGCTCGTTCTACCAATGATCTCATTACATCTAAAACTAAATGTGTTATCTTTCTATCCGCTCTTATATTGTGTGTGATCTACAAATATATGAAAGGAAACGCATTTGCATAGCTGCCAGGTGGCTTTGTGCCATATGTGGCAGATTCACGCAGTCACAGCTATTTAGTTAAAGCATTTTAAATTTAAAAAGCAAATGAATTCAGCAGCAATGTTGATGCTTTGTTAATATGGAATGAGATTCACGAACTGTCTGTGATGAGGGAGCAGCATCAGAGCTAAGCCTGCCTTCCCAACTCAAACTGTACTCGGGTGTTTCTATGCTGTCCAGGATGACAACTCAATCCCCTGTGAAGGACCCGCAGCTATTCAATTGTTCCAAGGGAGAGGTTGATCACTGTTTGAGTGTGTAACAAACTGATGGCCATTGGGACACAAGTGACATATGGCATAGCTTCTATGAAAAAGAAAAAAACTCTTGCCAAGTCTGGAGAATTTCAAATGGCCTTACTCCAGAGAGATGACGTCCTCGAGGCAAGAATAGGGAAGCAACAAGATAAATGACATATTTAATTAACTTGATCCAGTTTCTAACTGCTGAATTAGGAAGGATAACTCCAGACTCTTGATAAAGGCAATCTACTCCAGATGGAGTAACATCCACATTGCAGGTTTCCTCAAGGCAGTGGAGAAGGGGAACCGTATAGATGTTCTAAAGAAGACATTTCACAAACTTCTGGACCTCCCCCCAGCAAACTATTTGAACTTTAAAGGAACCACAGGACTCTGAGACATTTGCCCCACCTGGAGGTCAGACTGAGACATCTCACTGTGCACTTTCTGAGATTCCCTGTTAAGGAAATGGCTATCAAAGGGCCTAGGAACTGGCAGAACTGATGTGGGGAAAAGGGAAACATACTGAGTATGCATTTGGTTTGATTCAGCAGTAAATCTGAGGAATTACTACCAAACCCGATGACTGTTAATGCCACTTAGTCCCGTGGGTTTCTCACAGGTTTGCAAGTGGTGATTGGGCAGTGCAATGCCCATTTTTGAAGCCCAAGAGACTCCATGGGGATTTTTGGCAGATCTACTCCCAGTGGATTTCCCGTGTGGGAAATCTGCTGGTTTTTAGAGGTGAAGTGGCAGCTGCTTGCTGTAGGCAAATCCTGCACTTTACCTCCAAACATATAATTCTACGGTGCAGGAAAAATAGCAGTAATTCCGTTTCTGCTCTAAATGTGTTTACATATGGTCTTTCCCCTTTGTGCAATGGCTTTGGCTGCTGAAGAACGATGGTTTGGAGGGTTGCCCGAGCCATGCCAGAGGGTCCGATTATTTCAAAATCTTGCACCCATTTGTAATCTATTTTATATTGGTTTTACTGTGAGTAGGTGGGGTGGCTTTAAGCATTATCTTACATTAAGTCTACATGAAACGTAACTGGGAGGGTGCTGGGCACCATGTAGCATCCTGGTTGTTTAATCTTGTTTCTATTATTGTATATAACAATACATATACTGGGCGGTGCATTTACTTAAACATCTGCTCTTTAAATAACCACAGTATGTTTGGTGTTGCATTTGTGTTTCTGCTCCTGTAATATCCTTGCCCTTGTGCTCATTCCCCTCTCCACCTTTATGCTGGTCTGGCTTACTTGGTTTGGAAGCAATGTCTCCCTTGCCATTGTGTCTCTCCATTGATAGAGGCCTTTGATTAGCCATCTGCTAATAATGCTTAGGACGAGTATGTTCTATATGTGGGTTGATAAAGCATCACAAACGTTGATAATGGCAAATACTTGAGACTAGAATAATGAATGTAAAGGATGCACCTAAATGCAAAATGGTGTTGAGACGACTCGAGGGTCTCAAACCTGATATAGTGGTGTTGCAAGAAACTCACCTTCTGGAGCAGAACAATGACTACATCCAAAATAAAAGAATTGTCTTTACAACCTCCAGTTGTTTTGATTCCAGATCTAGAGGGGTGCATGTTCTATTTAAAATGAACTGATGATAGCATATGGTCAGATCAACAATTGATAGGGAAGGTAGATTGTTTTTTGTGGACATTGTTGCTTATGACTTATTATTGCGATTGGGACATACATATAAAACCAATTTGGGTGTCGAGACATTTCTGGACGTGATAACAGGTCTGGGTGCAGACTTTAATGTGGTACATAAACCCTTGTTGGATATATCCAGGTGGTGCAACTCTGATATCACAAGGGATTCCCTGTCTATGTGTAGCTTTAAACATGACTTCTTTGAAATTAGAGAACACTGGGGGGTCGCACCAACATGATCAAATGCCATATAAGTATCATATAAGTATCAATCCCATCACTACGCTCAGAGCATTTTTAAACTTGTGCTGCTGGATCATGCTAAGGAGCCCTGATATGCTGTTGTCGTCATGCTGGTCTTTGATGAATCCTACCTGATTAGTGTGAATTAAGGTTGACATACACTTATGACCTGCCTATTATTCAAAACCTTTCCGAGCGATGTAACCTCTGAATTAACAATTGCAATTGGAAAAAAGTTGATTTAGTCAGTTTGGGCTATGTTCGGTTTACGTATTTTGGTAATCAATGCTGAGTGAGGAAGTGCGCCTCTTTCCATGATCCAGGACCTGATAAGGTTTGGAAGTAGTAGTGCCTCACACCTTTTATAATATGTGCTCGGGAATCCACCTAATCCACAACATGTATTAATTTCAGAAGCTGCACAGACAATGGCAACTCGAAGTAATTAATTATTCAAGAAATGGACGGTCCTTCTCGCAAGCTGGTGCGTTCTAATTTCAGAGAAAAACACACCTAACAATATGCCATCTACTGATTCCCTTACTGAGTTTAGCTTTTTGAAAAAAAAAAAAGAATGTGCTGTTGATGTCAAATATAACTGGGCTTTCAGTCTTCACTGTTGCCACCCTTAGATCTAAACTTCTCCAGACTGGGATCAGGAATGGGAGGTCATTGAATGCATTGAAATTACTCCGAGGCCTCTGGTGACTCTTTTGTCTCTTGAAGTGTGTCTTCTAAAGCCAAGATTCTTTCTGCTTTCTGCAAAAGTGTGAATGAGTTCCAGGCGGTTATAATAGACATGAGGTGGACATTTCTGCTGTACACTGGATCATCTCTGTGGGGTAATCAGGAACTCAATCTAAATAATTCAACTTTGCATTGTGAAAGTCATAGCTCAGCGGGTGTTCTGTGTATTTTGGATCTCTAGTCAATTAGTGTTTTGTTATCATTCAGCTTGCTACAATTTAAATATAAGCTCAGAGAATCTTATAACGTCAAATATAGCAGGCTAAACATGCTATCCACAGAATTGTCAGACATTCTGCATATTACATTTCGTCATTTTATACTGTCCTGAAAATCTTGAGCCATTCACAGGCTCCTGGCCTCCACAATATGTAAATGGCTCAATACCCACTGTGCCATTTCCAATAACCTATACAGACTACTTTGGAACATAACAGAAGATTCGTCCAAGGCATGTTGGAACATAACTGGAATGAAAACTGGTCTAATCCTCAGGCTGGCCCAACAGAAGAGTTTGTTTAGGTGATTGACTACCCTGGCGTATATGTTTTATTGTACTATATTGAGCAATGACATCTGTGGGCATTTATGATGGTTAGGGGCTTGCTGGCTCACGCGCCTGATGAATGTGAAAGAGCTGCTGGGTTCTGGTCTAAGATGTGGATGAGTGTGGAACCAATTATCAGTTACGAATTTCCCAAAATGTGTTTTGTAATCCGCCTCTAGATATTCCCACACACTGTGTCTCTGCCACTGGGGACTAGGGACTAAGCCGTGTTTGTATAGGGTGTTCATCACTGCAAAGAGGGAAACATATCTAGAAATTGAGGGGAGACAGATTGTTCTATGGTAAGGACTTGCTAGAGAGTCTTACCAAATATCCTACCAGGGAAAAGAATGTGAGAAGATGTATAAGTCTGTGTGGAATTAATTTATTTGCTTGTATATCTGATAACCCAGGGGCCAATTACAGCTCCTCTCAACCACTCATATCCCTTCCCATCTAATACCTTCTTAGTTTTCCTAATTTGTGGCATTGTCTTATAAGTGATTCCTGTCATGCGTGTTGCATATTACCTTCATAGATGGTGTGGCATACATGCTCACAGGGATACAATTTCTAAAGTTAACACCTTGATACCCTCCCATAGTTTCTTACTTCAAAATACGGTAAGGAAGACTGGCGGGTGTACTCAGGAAGCCATGTATAAATCTCCACTGGGGTTGATTTTCTGTCTGTACAGTGTTCTGTGAATTAATTTATATATGACTGTGTTCAATCAAAAGTATATATTTAAAATATACTAGGCAATGGAGTAAATTGATCTGCCCCAATCCATTTTTACATATGATCTAAAAAAAAATTCAGTAAGGCATTCTGCTAAATTTGCTACCTGTAGCCCTGTTGAAAATTTGAGATAATCTTGCATCTGCTGTTGATTATAACTCGGAGAAGAAACATGAAAAATAACACATTCTTAGTTTCATGCTACTACGGATGGAAAGTCAAATATACCACTCGATGCAACATCGCTATTTATTGAGTGTTCATATTTTATTTATTTATTTGTGTTTTAGTCAACATATGACTTTTCACAATACAACAAAAGCAAACATATCAATCTATTGAAATGATCAAATTAAATATATTTAACAGTTTAAATAACATTTACAATCCATCTGGAAGGAAAAGGGAGGTGCAATAAAAAACACAGAGTCCCAACCTGGTCCGCACTAGGGTTTGATTAATAACTAAATGTTTTCCAAAAATCTAATAACTTCCATTGATAAAGAAAAGTGCTTCGCAGCTGACATTCGCCTCCAAAATTCATCTAAATATAGCTAGTCAACATTATGAACAAAGCAGGAAGAGTGTACAGTCCTTTGCTTGTTCAACCCTAGACATGATATTAGGAGGTGTTTTACATTCTGTTGTGCCCTTGCATCACAAAGGTTGAAAACAATATCCTTCAATGGGTACTTATTCCTTGTGTTAAATAGTGTTCTTGTGGAGTATAATTGTAGGCGGAACCTTGGGAAATGTGCCTTCCATCCCGGATTTCAGAACCTTCTCAGGTACAGCAACAGATAACCCAAAGGTTTATCATTTACTGCAAAACTCTCAAAACATGCCATGCTTATGAATGACGTCATTGTTTCTATCCAATCTATTTCACCCATTGTTTTTTGTTTGTTTTAATTAATAGGTTGTCCCTCAGTTCTATTTCAGAGGAATGGCATTTCATAGTTATACCTAATGCATCATGTATTAATTCTCTCAAGCAAACATTGGTATTTCTTAACATTAGACCACTTATATCCTCATAGAGAGTGTTCTTAACCAGGGTCATGATAGATCTATACAACATGAACCTTCTCTATTCTGCATGACATTTTTTGCGATTGCAGACCTAGACCGTACATTAGCCGGGCAAGGTCAAGTCAGCCATCTTCCATCTGACACAACCTGTTCTTATTTGAGTGGTTATAGGTCATGGCAAAGGTTTTAGTTGGATTGATTACCAAATCGCTCAGACAGGCGTTATTTTCAAAGGCCACAATCAGGCGCTGTAGACTTATCAGAGTATGGTCTAACAGGACCACATCATCTGCATAAGCCAAACAAGTCACCTTAAGATCACCGATTCTGGGTGAGGCCATTGAATCTGATGCTAATTTGTTCCACAGATCAGCCAAAAAAGATTAAAAAGACAGGGTGCAACAATGCATCCCTGTCTTAAGCCTTTGGTCGTTGGGCTAGGTGAGGACAAATCACCTTATAAGTTTAATCTTACCTGTACCCTGGATGTATTGTGAATGTGAATTATGATATCCAAGAGTCCATCAGGGATACCCCATTCTTTTAATTTGCACCATAATCTCCCTCGATTTATGGTGTCAAACGCACTAGACAAGTCTATCCATAAAGGTGAAAATCTGTATCCATTAAAGTCATCGGGCGATAGTCAGCTGGGTTCCCACAGTCTACTTTCTTATAGATAGGTATTATTATTGATGAGCCCCATGACTCAGAGCATTTACATGTTTATATTATGTTGTTAAACAAATTAAGAAGGATAGAAGTCCAAGTTACCACTGCAGATCACAACATGTCATTTGTGAGTCAATTTGGCCCTGCTGCCCTTGATTCCAACAAGGTACGTATAAGGCCTTCAATGTCACTTTCCAAAAATTAAAGTTCCCCTTTCAATTTAGGGGGAAGAACACAACCACAAGGATGTATTTCCTCAAGGATTCCTGTAAAATATTCTGTCCAGACTGATTCCAGGAAACAATTTGATTGGACTATAACCTGGAATTGCGGTTCTGATTTATGATACCCCAGAAATTACGAGAGTTGCCCTCTGCCACTGCTTTCAAGATAAACAGGCCATCAGATTCACTTCCCTCAATTTTTTGACTCTTCAACCAATTTCTATATTAGTTTTTGAGTGATCTTTTTTCTCACTGGAATACACCTGGCTCTAAACCCTCCTTTGACAGCCTCCTGATGTTAGCGCACAGAGATATTTTATGTTCTACTGTCTCTAATTCATAGCTATGGGAATTAACTTTATAATTGGCCTATCAATGTCTCAGAAGAGGTTCAAGAAAAATGTAGGTTCATAGAATTCTTCAAGGAACCTGGAGCCCATAAATCGTTTTTCCAGTCTGGCATTGAGGTTGGCCCCTCTTCACTGAAATGTGAGCAGTCTGTTACCACCCTGATTTACCAAAGGTATTTGAGTACAGTTTGGGTTGGGGTTACACACTTTGTGATGGGCAAAGGCGGCTGATAAAGGAATATAGTCACTTGTCCCAATATCAACAAGCTGTCCACTCCAAACATTCTCTAAAGAGGGGTTCAGATATTATTATGTAGTCAATAGTGGATGACCATACACCACTTCTCCATGTTTTAGCAGGCGGAATATCTCTGGGGATAAACAATTTACAATACATACAATTAATTCATCTAATATGTTAAACCATTTGTGACCATTCAAAAGCAATGCACCAGCATTTACGCTATTTAAATTCCCCCCAACACAACAGGAGTTCAGATCACCTGCCAGAAGCACATAATATTCAACAACATGTCCTACAAATCCTTAAGAAATCCATCCAAATTAGAATGCGCAGTGCTCCATTATAAATTAATCAATGCCATGGATTTACATATAGACTTATCAGAGAAACAAATCCTGGCTGGCAGGATACCCAATCCTTTCAAGGGGAGTTGTTTTATGGACTTTGCCAAGGTGTTACACACAGCAACCACTAGACCCCCGGATGGCCTGCCCCCATTTATATTGGTTACAAACTGGTTTAGGATTGTAAAACCGTCATGTTTAAATGACTCCTTTAACCATCTCTCCTGCAAAAGTATTAAATCATGGCCTTGAAAGATGTATTTGCAATTTTTTTTCATTTTTAAAAGAGCTGGAGCTACGCCTATTCAAGTGCAGAAGTCTAAATGGTTAATCTGCTAGAGAAACTCTTCAACATCATTCAACTTCTAAAAATCATCAGTAATAATTCCTGTCATCAATGCCCTGATTTTTTTTTTACCCCCTGTTCCTTTCTCCCCCCTCCATCAGGCAAGCACTCTGAGGGTTCTATACCCCCCACTTGGCTATCTCTTTCTAGTGATTCAGATCGTCCTTCCAATTTAGTATATGTTGACCATAACCTTAGATTACTAAGGATTAGGGGCAATGAAGCTGACACCCACAGGCCTAATTCTGTAAAGTCTTTATAAGAATTCAGCATGGACTTCACTCCCAACTTTGATTTAATTACTATGTTCACTACATTAGTAATCTGATCATATGGAAAACGTATTCACTCCATGTCGTTGGTGGCCAATGGAAATAGGTCAGAAATGTATCTCGTTACGGCCAAAATGTTACTCAAATTCAAACTAACATGCCAGTGAGATAAATCACGCGAGAGGCCAGAAGAGCAGCGAAGCCGTCTCCCTCCGCGGGCCCTTCCCGCCTTTCCCCGGGCCCGACGACCACCATTACCACAGGCTGATCAGAGCATCGGCTCCCCGCCCTGTAGGGAACGAGGCGCCCCCACTCCCTGGAGTGCGCAGAGGACCCCCAAAGACCCCTGCTCTGGGTGTGAGGCTCACGTCCGAGGCTGGCGGGGCGTGTGCCTCCCCGACAGCATTCGCTCAGGAACCCGGGAGGCCCGGGGAGGGGAGAGCGAGTTATCAGTGGACCCGCAAGGTGACTCTGTAGCCCCCGCAGGAGCGAGGCACACTTAACGGTAAGCCGGGCAAAGAGATGGGCTGGCAGAGGAAGCTACAAAAATACTGTTACCAAGAATCCAGGCCCTGCGCTCTCAGCCCGCCCCACTACAGTGCAATGGCCCAGTCTGAAGCCTCTGCGCCCTCTGCGGAGGCAATGGAAAGGGGCTTTGCCTCCATTCTACAGGAGATAAGAGACATGCGCTCCGACTTTGCCCGAAAATTCGATAAAATGGGCCAAAGAATAGATAAAGTGGAGGATAGGCTCCTTCAGGTGGAATATTGCCAGTCATCCTCAGCGATCCATGAGGCTATCCGCCCTTGAAAGACGGGAGGAGGAGAGGTCGAGACAAATGGACGATTTTGAAAACAGGGAACGGAGAAACAACCTCAGATTCTTTGGGGTCCCTGAGGCAGAGGGGGAGATGGAGAGATAGGTCAAACGAGTGGGGCAAGACATTATTGCCCTCCTCTTCGAAGATGAGATGACCACTGCACTCATATTTGACCGGGTGCACAGGGCGGGAGGACGGGCGGGTGGACCTCGATCGATTCTGGTCCGGTTCCACTATTATGCCGACAAGACACGGGTGCTGCAGGCCTATACATTGGCCAAGCGCAGGATGTGCCGCCCCCTCACACACCTGTTAAAAGAGAAGGGGGTACGATACAGATGGGGCTACCCCTTCTCTCTAACCTTCGAATACCTGGGCCAGCGGACGACGTTGACCACTGAAGAGGATATCAAGAGGGCCATCCAGGACTACGTGACGGACCCGGCCCCTCGGAGGGGGCCAATTGGACCCGACCTGGGTGGAGCGAAAGGCCAGGTCCCGTCGAGTGAAAGGAGGAAGAAATCTGGCCCAAGGAAATTCAGGAAGATGAACACTCCCTCCCTGACAAAGAAGGGAGAACGGAATGACTCCGAGGGATGAGCGTCGGGTATCCCGGCCGAGTTCGGACCATGGGAACGTGAAATGGGGCATGACCACCTGTTGGTCTGGAAACGAGAAACTGCAGTCTAAGTAGTGCCCTGAATCCCCGAGCAATGCAAGTATGGCGGGGCCGACCGGGGGGACGAAGGGAGGGGGGGGCTCAAGAAAATAGATGCTTAGGTGTGCAGCCCATCTCCCAGCCCCCTCCCCTGCCTCCATTTCCCTGTTCGTGTGCTTCTTCCCGCCTCCCCAACCTTCCCACCTCCCCTGATTGGACCATCTGAGGACAAGTTCCTGGGACCTACACGGCGCGAGCACCGTGCTGGCGCCCATTTCCATTGGGAAGAGGTGAGCTGCAGTCCATTTAGCGACCCTCCTGGGCCACGCTGTACTCGTTTTTTAAGGCCTCCATGTGCCCCAGTGCCTGTGTGCAGCCCATCTCCCAGCCCACTCCCCTGCCTCCATTTCCCTGTTCGTGTGCTTCTTCCGGCCTCCCCAACCCTCCCACCTCCCCTGATTGGACCATCTGAGGACCAGTTCCTGGGACCTACACGGCGCGAGCACCGTGCTGGCGCCCATTTCCATTGGGAAGAGGTGAGCTGCAGTCCATTTAGCGACCCTCCTGGGCCACGATGGACTTGTTTTTTAAGGCCTCCATGTGCCCCAGTGCCTGTGTGCAGCCCATCTCCCAGCCCCCTCCCCTGCCTCCATTTCCCTTTTCGTGTGCTTCTTCCCGCCTCCCCAACCCTCCCACCTCCCCTGATTGGACCATCTGGCTGTCATAAGTGGCCTTTCCAGGGCAGCCCCCTGCCCGGCAGCCCCCGCGGCTAAGGGCCCCAAGGCCAAGGGCGGCTCCAACAGAGGCGGCTCCAGGAAGTGTCAGCAGGTGTCCGCAGGGGAAGCCAAGGAAGCCAGCAGACACCAACAAAACTGTGAGTGTTGCATGGGTGGGGTGTAGAGCAATTACTCTACTCCAGAAAGTCCATGTCACCCTACCTTACCTTCCATAGCGCAGACTGCCATAGACTTAAACAATACATACTTAGGAAGACTTTTGACCACTGTAAATGGACTGCAAATGTTGCCTTCGTGGTGCATATGCTACTGCCACACATCTAGGGAACTGAACTTTAGATTGCACTGCATCTAGATCGAAATGGGATTGTTAGCATGTGCCACACTCGTATGGAATTCTGAACTTTGGCTCCGTCGCGTCCCGATAGAAATGTGAATCTTAACATGCACCACACTTAGATTCTGAACCCTAGCTTGCGTCGCTTTTTCAGAGCCGCCAGAGCACCGGGGGACCACCTTGGCGGTGATAGTGCACGTTACAAATGTCCTTTAACATTAACTGTGCCTAATTTCCTCTCTGTGCAATGTTGAATTTAGAAATGTGCCTATGAGCGTGCCTTGGTTGAATTTTGAAGCGCGCCTAATATCCTCCCTGTGCAAAGTGGAATTTGGAAGTGTGCCTATTAACGTGCCCCGGTTGGCTTTAGAAGTGTGCCTAATATCCTCTCGCACAAAGTTGAATTTAGAAGTATGCCTATTAACATGCCATGGTCGACTTTAGAAATGTGCCTATAAACATGCCCTGGCTGTCTCTAGAAATGTGCCTCTTAACGTGCCCTGGTTGACCTTAGAAGTGGGCCAAAAATCATGCCCTCGCTGAATTTTGAAGCATGCCTAATATCCTCTCTGTGCAAAGTTGAATCTAGAAATGTGGCTATTATCCTCTCTGTGCAAAGTTGAATCTAGAAATGTGCCTAAAATCCTCTCTGTGCAAAGTTGAATCTAGAAATGTGCCTATTATCCTCTCTGTGCAAAGTTGAATCTAGAAATGTGCCTAAAATCCTCTCTGTGCAAAGTTGAATCTAGAAATGTCCCTTTTATCCTCTCTGTGCTAAGCTGAACTTGGAAGTGTGCCTATTATCCTCTCTGTGCAAAGTTGAATCTAGAAATGTGCCTAAAATCCTCTCTGTGCAAAGTTGAATCTAGAAATGTGCCTATTATCCTCTCTCTGCAAAGTTGAATCTAGAAATGTGCCTAAAATCCTCTCTGTGCAAAGTTGAATCTAGAAATGTGCCTATTATCCTCTCTGTGCAAAGTTGAACTTAGAAGTGTGTCTATTATCCTCTCTGGGCAAAGTTGAATTTAGCAGTGTGCCTATTAGCGCGCCTTGGCTGAATTTAGAAGTATGCATAATATCCTCTCTGTACAAAGTTAAATTTAGAAGTGTGCCTAATAACATGCCCTGGTCGACTCTAGAAATGTACCTATTAACGTGCCCCGGTTGACTTTGAAAATGTGCCTAATAGCGTTCCCTCGTTGAATTTTGAAGTGTGCCTAATACGCTCTCTGTGCAAAGCTGAATTTAGAAGTGTGCCTATTAGCACGCCTTGGCTGAATTTAGAAGTGTGCCTATGAGCACGCCTTGGTTGATTTTAGAAATGCATCTAATATCCTCTCTGTGCAAAGTTGAATTTAGAAGTGTGCCTAATAACGTGCCTTGCCTGATTTTAGAAGTGTGCAAAATAAAGCACCCTGGTTGAATTTAGAAGTGTGCCTGATATCTCCTCTGTGCAGAGTTGAATTGGGTTGCCTAATATCCTCTCTGTCCAAAGTTGAATTTGGGAATGTACCTATCGGCGCGCCTTGGTTGAATTTAGAAGTGCGCCTAAAATCCTCTCCGTGCAAAGCGGAATTTTAGAAGGGTGCCTAATATCGTGCCCTGGTTGAATTTAGAAGTGTGCCTGATAGCGTGCCCTTGGTTTACCTAGAAGTGTGCCCATTAGTGCGCCTTAGTTGTATATCCTCGCTGTGCAAATTTAAATTTGGTTGCCTAATATCATCCCCACTGCAAAATTGTTTTGGCTGCCTATTATCCTATTTCTGCAAAGTTGAGCTTAGAAGTGTGCCTAATAGCGTGCCTTGGTGGAATTTAGAATTGTACCTGATAGCGTGCCCTGGTTGTACCTAGAAGTGTGCCTATTAACCAGACTTGGCTGATTTTAGAAGTGTGCCTAATTTCCTCTCGGTACAAAGTTGATTCTAGAAGTGTATATAACACCACCACTCTGGCATAGCAGGATTTGACAGTGCCCCTAATAACGTCACTGTACCAAAGTCTTGAAAGTCTACCCTATATAGGGTGAACGGGTGAAGTGGACGCCCTATATCGGGTGAAGTATGGGGATGGAAAGGGTGAAGTATGGGGATGGGAAGGGTGAAGTATGGGGATGGAAAGGGTGAAGTATGGGGATGGAATGGGCAAAGCATGGGGATGGAACGGGCAAAGCATGGGGATGGAACGGATGAAGGGTGTGGATGGAACGAATGAAGGGTGTGGATGGAACAGATGAACTGACGTAGAATGGGTGAAGTAGGTGGAACGGGTGAAATGGTAGAACGGATGAAGTAGGTGAATGAACGGGTGATGTGCTTGGAACCAGCGAAGTGGGGGGAACTAGTGGAGTGGGTGGAACGAGGGAAGTGGTACAAATAGTTAAGTGAATGGAACGTGTGAAGATGACGTATGTGGATGGATGATGCATGGAGTAAGGATAACATGGGTAGAACGAATGAAAGGATCAGTGCGAAGATGACTTATGTGTATGGATGATGCATGGACAAAGGATAACGTGGCTAGAACGAATGACGGGAGTAGTGCATAAAATGGTGGAGGGCATAAAATGGTTGAAGTGCATGGAACGGATGGGAGTGCATGGAACGGATGGGAGTGCATGGAACGGGTTGGAGTGCACAGAATGGCGGGACGTACATGAAATGGTTTGGAGGGCATGGAATGTCTGAAAGAACACTGAAAGGAATGGTCTGAGTGCTTGAAACGGTCGTAATGCATGGAACAGTTGGAGTACATGGAACGGATGAAGTTCATGGAAGTATTGGAGTGGGCGCGATCTCAAGCACCTACAGTAAACCACCATACTCACATCTCCACGCTTACTCTCTTCTTTACACCACCACTCAAATAGAACACAGCGATACTATGACACCATTTGGTATAGCTGTTCTCATACCAACATCTGCCTCATACTCCCCATCACTCTAACTAAACACTGCTGGTTACACACCCCCCAGCCAGGCGTTCTCCTCAGGCGTAACGCAGCCATGATCGGTCTGGATAATTCTTGCCAGAACGAACACATACTATTGACCTCCCAACCACCACACCTACCGCTAAGAAGCAGCTATGACACGAATGCCACACCAGCTGCACACATATCCGGTGCTCACATGCACCTTTGACTCTCTCTACTCTCTCTACTGACTTGAACTTCGGTTCCCAAGGGCGTTCAACCTACCAGCGCCTTCAGACCATACCAATGGTATATAAGGCGCTATATAAATGCAAAGTAACATAACATAACATGAATAGATTGCCTCGCCGTAGAAGGCGGGCTGGTGGACTGGCCAAAATGCGAGAAATGGCGGGGTGCGGGGAGGGGGAGTACGAATCAGTTGGGGTTTGTTTCCTGGGGAAAGGGTCTAGGGGGCAGTTGGGGGAAGGCCCCGAAAGTGTCCAAAAGATGAAACAAGGGGAGCAAGAAGGGAGCAATGATGCAATGATAGTGGCTAATAGAGAGGAAAACACAGATCATGGTTGATGCCCGGCTGGCCCTGGGTGTGGGCACCCTTAACGTGCGGGGGCTGAACACCCCCACAAAGAGGTCCATGGTCCATAGGGAGTTTAGGAGGGCGAATCTTGACCTGCTCTTTCTGCAGGAGACACACTGGGCAAAGGGAAAAGAGCCCAGAATGCGAGGGGGAAGAATTGGAGAGGTCTTTCATGCCTCCCACAAGACCAAAAAAAGAGGGTGGCCATATTGGTGGCAAGGGATACGGGATACGGTCTTCGAAAAGGATGCCATCCAGAGAGACCCCGAGGGTCGGTACTTGATGGTGCGGCGTTGCTTGCAGGGGTCCCCCTTGACGCTAGCAGTAGTGTATTGTCCTAACGAAGGCCAGGCCCAATTCTGGGAGGAGGTAGGGGACAAATTGAGACTGTTCGTACAGGGCCCACTGGTGGTGGGGGGAGATTTCAACATGGTCCTAGACCCGACTATTGACAGAAGACGGGTTGGCCCCCAGCACCTCACACACACGTATGAGGCCATAGCGCAACACTTCCAGAGGGTTAACAGAGACCTGGGACTGTCGGATACGATCCCATCCCCCAGGGTAGGGACCCCCTCCTTCTCCTATTACTCAACTATTCATAACTCGTTCTCGAGAGTAGACCACATCTTGGTAGACGAGGTCCTCACCCCATATGTAGCGGGCTACGGGATAGACCCAGTCCCCTGGTCGGACCACGGCATAGTCCGAATCACCTTAGCCCGGGGTTGGGGTGAAGAACGTAGAGGGCCCTGGAGATGCAATGATGCCCTGTTAAGAGATGAGGTACCGGCCCAGGAAATCCTCGACTCCATAACAGAGTTTTTTGAGTTTAACGATAACGGGGAGGTGGCCATGCACACACTTTGGGACGCCTTTAAGGCAACCCTACGGGGAGTCCTCATAAAAATAGGCTCCATGAAGAAGAAGGAGAGGGAAGCCCAGGAGAAAGCCCTGCAGGGTAAAATAACCTGTCTCCAGCCGGGGGGCTCCCCGGACCAAGCTGTAGAGCCGGTCCGTGTGGTTGCACTGGAGGACTACAGGCTTCAACTGAAAGATCTTCTCCTACACAAAACCGAGAGGAGCCTCTTAATGGTGAAACAAAAATATTATGAGAAAGGGGACAAAGCCGATAAAATCCTAGCCTGGAAGCTAAGGGAAGTCCAGAAAAGTAGAAGGATGAAGGAGGTGAGGGATACTCAGGGACACCTCGTACGAGGGGGAAGATTCCCAGATAGAAGATTTCCTAAACTCCATACAAATCCCATCCCTCTCGCGGGAGATGGCAGAGGGGTTAGAAGGCGGGATGAAGGTGGGAACCTCCCCTGGGGATGACAGCTTCACTGTCTATTTCTATAAAAGATTCCACTCCACCCTGGCCCCGTTCTTGGCGAGAGTCTTCAATGCTGTCCTGGTGGAAGGCATCCTCCCCGATTCCATGATGGGGCCATAATAGCAGTTCTGCCCAAGGAGGGGAGGGACCCTGCAGAATGCTCCTCATACCACCCCATATCTCCGTTAAACATTGACGCCAAGATTCTGGCCAGGGTGGTGGGGAGGCAGATGGAGGGAATTATGCCAAAGCTAATCCATGGTGACCAAGTGGGCTTTATTACGGGAAGGCAAGGGTCGGATATTATTCGCAAGACAATAGACCTCCTCCACTTTGCCCAGAGGTCGGGGCTAAACGCATGTGTCCTCTCCCTGGACTCGGAGAAGGCCTTTGACAGGGTCGAGTGGCGATACATGGGGCTCCTCCTCTAGAGGATGGGCTTCGGGCCCCACATTATGAGCTGGGTGACCGCCCTCTACAGGGCACCCACGGCAAGGGTACAGGTGAATGGGAGCCTGTTCGAACCATTTCCCCTCTGCCAAGGGACAAGGCAGGGTTGCCCTCTCTCCCCCCTGATATACGTCCTCACGATGGAGGCATTGGCAATAGCAATTAGAGCTCACCAGGACATCAAGGGGATCAGAAGGGGGTACGTTGAGTTCAAACTGTCCCTGTTTGCCGATGACATACTGGCATATCTGGTGGACCCTGGTGCATCACTTCCCCCCTTCCTGGCGTTGGTAGCCGCATTTGGTCGCTTCTCAGGCTTGAAGATAAATGCCGCTAAATCTGTCCTGATCCCTATGAGGACAATCGACCCGGGGCTCGACCCTCTAGACTGGTTTCACAGGATCAAAGTGGAGAAGGCCGCTGTGCGGTACCTGGGTCTACTTCTCACCAGAGACATATCGAAATTGAGCGCCGCAAATTATGACCCCATAATGGGAGAGATCAAATCAGATTTGAGGAGATGGGACAAGATGACCCTATCGTGGTATGGCCGAATGACTACAGTAAAAATTAATATATTACCACGGCTTCTCTACCTTTTCACGACTCTCCCAACCAACATCTCCACTCAGACTTTTAGAGAGCTACAAAAGGGGGTCCGAGACTTTGTGTGGCAGGGGAAAACCCTGAGAATAAGAAGGATCACCCTGTCTCAGCCTAGGGAGGAGGGGGGATTTGGGCTCCCGGATTTTTACCTCTATTTTTGTGCCGCCCAACTGCGCGTCCTTCTGGAGCATATGAAAGAGGGAATGGGGACGTATTGGACATAACTGGAAGACATGGACGCCCATCCCCTGAAGGTACGAGACCTCTTGTGGGCCCCTCGCGTGTCGATCCCTCAACACTTAAGGTCCCACCTGACCCTGGGAGTCCTCTGGGACATCTGGAGAGAGGGCCCCCGGACTGCTCACCTCACCACCTGGCCATCTCCGATGACCTCTCTCTGGGGCCACCCCCTTAGATTGGGAAGCAGAGGGTTCCGGCACTCTCAGGAATGGTCGGAAAAGGGAATGGAATGGGTGGGGCAGTTGTTCAGAGAAGGGGAATTCCTAACATACGAGCACCTCAGGGATGCTCTCGGAAGAGATTCACTGTCCATCTTCGAATACCTCCGCCTGAAGGGCATCCTCTGCAACCCGTCATGGGGCCCGAACTTGAGGAGACAGCTGACCCCCTTCGAAAAACTCCTCGATCTGGCGACCTCAAGGAAAGGGGCGGTGTCCAACATGTATAAGATCTTAAACAACTATGACCTTCAAGGCAGAAGAAACTTTTGTATGTTTTGGAACAACCTAGCAGGTGAAGAGATCTCCGAGGACGCCTGTGCCAGAATCTTCAAGATAGCATTCCATGGAAATGTGTTCACCTCGGACATGGAGCATAACTTTAAGGTGCTACAGGGGTGGCACAGGGATCCCGCGAAGTTGTCGAGGATGTTCACGGGGATCTCGCCTAGGTGTCCGAGAGGTTGTGGACAGCCTGGCACCAGAGGACACATGTGGTGGCTCTGCCTGAAGGTTCAGGACTATTGGGGCTCAGTGCGGGATAGGATGGCAGAGGTAATAGAAGACCGTTTGCCACTGAATCCCTTAACAATGTTGTTGTGTCTCCCCCCGGAGGAAACAGAGCTATATCGATACCCTAGGATGTGGGAAACCATGCTGAGGGCGGGCAGAGTGGCCCTTGCCCAGAAGTGGAAAAGCCCCGAGCCCCCCTCCAAAGAGGACTGGCTGCTAAAAGTGAAAAATATGTTCTTGATGGACAAACTAACTCCGATGGTGAACAAAGAAAGCAGCACGTTCCTCACAAACTGTATGGTGTACAGCAGTCTTGGGGCTGGGACGTTCATTGATATTGATGCCAGGCTTCCGGCCTGAACGAGCCAAGACGGACCCCGAAAGGTGAGGCAACACGACAGGGTGCCCACGACCTAGGGAAAAGAGGCATCTGACCATCAGATGAAAGGCCACAATTTGCATCATCTCCACGGTACAGACGAAGGACTGAACAATGACATTCTCCCAAAGCAAATATAGGCTTTTGGACACATGGTAAGGGGGAGGGCAGGGGGTTGGGGTGGGGGGTGATGGGGTAGGGGGGTTTTCTCTTGGGTTCTTGAATGTGTTTGTTATTTCTAAAAATGCTAATAAAAACTAAAGTTAAAAAAAAAGAATGCCTGGCATGACAATTGGAACAATTAAATAAAAAATATCTGTTTATAAAACCAAACTGATTTTAGTGATTGTAAGAGGAGGGTGATTTTTATGCTTAGACAGTGATCCATTGACAGCATCCTCACCTAAGGGTACAGCATCTTCATTCATGTTTCTTCCTAAGAATAAGGTTGATTGGATGTTTCTGTTACAGACCTACTCGCAGCTTTGTTCAGGGCATTAAAGATGTTCCTTTTTTCCCGATTGTTTTTGCTTTACCTCTTTAATATTCTTGGATTTAGGAGGCTAAGAACAAGACCCTTCCTTGGGTTCTTCCTTCTTTAGTTGACAGTGATTTTCTTCCCTTCCTTTCCCTTCCCTGCCTTGCCGACCCCTGGACCCTCCTCTACAGTTGATATTGAAGCATTCTGTGAGACCCTACAGCATGAGCAGACAGCCAGCAAAGGAGGGGCCGGAACCGCTCCCTTTCATATGGCTTAAGGTAAGTGCAAACCCACATCCTTCGCAAACATTTTTGGCAATGTCAAAATGGCATCCCCGGACTGGGCCAATCGTATTAATTATTCTAGGGTGGATTGCGATAAAGTAGTGTCATACAATGGTAAGGATTCTTGCAGCCCCCTCGCATTATGTTGAGACCCCATCCAGGACTCTGCCCACATAGTTTTTAACTCTAACGTTGTTGACAGCAGTTCTTGTTCCAAGACCTCTAGGTGGGACTTAATCTCTTTACCCATTAAAGTAAGGTTACGACTATCTTTCTTTAGTGGACCCAAGTCCTCCTTAGTTAATTCCAAGAGAGCACCAGATTGAATTTGGACCCCAGACATCAAGAGCTCAAAAACACTCACAAAGCAGTTAAGTACAAAACTCAGTGCAGATAGTGTGGGATTTGACAACAAACCATTGTGCGCAGAAGCTCCGGCAGGCTGATTAAGTTCTTCACTACAATCCTCCTTTGAGGGCCCACTTGAGTGCAGCCTCCTAACTCGGAGGGTTTTACCCCACCAACCAAAAGTTCAGGCAAGGCATCAATAACGTCAGTCCTCAAGGCCACCTCCCCTGTGCCAATTATGGCAGTATCCACACAAAATACTATCACTTAAGGATCTCGTCTTGTTTGACATACCCTTAGTGATAATA
This sequence comes from Ambystoma mexicanum, assembly GCF_040938575.1. Lineage (NCBI taxonomy): Eukaryota > Metazoa > Chordata > Amphibia > Caudata > Ambystomatidae > Ambystoma > Ambystoma mexicanum. The sequence continues at coordinate 1,251,632,622 of NC_090924.1, forward strand.
TGTTTCATTGAGGTTGTGGATAGCGTGTAGTCAAAGTTATTTCTAGCTAGTGACCCAAAGGGATGTTGCCCCGGACATGAGCTGGAAGTCGAAATTATTTGATTGCTACATGATTGGTGCACCTCTTGAGCCTGGTAATCGAAAGATTGTGACAATATGTCCTCCTTGGGAATTTTCTGTGCATCATTTCAACTTTTGGGGACCTCAGGTCATCCTTCCAATTTAGGAACCCACTTCTGAGATTGTAGCAAGTTAGCATTGGCCTGCTCAGGGAAGACAACACTCAAAGTCTTGCTTAATCGATCTGTGCACTAGCTCAAAATATGAATTGGACCAATGCACCAGTGTTACTCGACACGTTTAGACAATGAAAATAAAATTATCCATCAGAGCGAGGAGGCAGTGAAAATGATGTTACCTGGCGTCCGATATCCTGATCAGCAACCGCTCGCAACTTCCGCAATGGGGATTCCCAAACCGCTGCTGTACACCCCGAGGAACACACAGCAACACACTCCTGCTGCACTCACTCCGCTTTCACCTCAGGCTGGTGTTTTCCTTACTGTAGACCACCCACTAGCAATAGACAGAGCAGAAAGATTCAACTGGCATAATTCCCACAAGGCAACACACTCCTGCCGCACTCGCTCTGCTTTCGCCTCGGGCTGGCATTTTCTTTACTGGAAACTGCTAACCAGCAGAAAACAGAGCAAAAAGACTCAATTGGGATAATTCCCACACAGCAACATACTCCTGCCGCACTCGCTCCGCTTTCGCCTCAGGCTTGTGTTTTCTTTACTGGAGACCGCCCAGAAGCAGTAGACAGAGTGAAAAGACTCTAATGGGATAATTCCCACATGACAACATTCTCCTGCTGCACATGCTCCACTTTTATCTCGGGCTGGTGTTTTCTTTACTGGAGACTGACCACCAGCAGTAGACCGAGCGAAAAGACTCAATTGGGATTATTCCTACACAGCAACACAATCCTGCAGCACTCGCTCTGCTTTTGCCTCGGGCTGATGTTTTCTTTAATGGAGACCACTCACCAGCAGCAGACACAGCCAAAAGACTCAATTGGGATAATTCCCATACGGCAACTCACTCCTGCTGCACTCCTGATTTGATTTTTGACAATTCAGTGGTGACATTATGACTGGTGCTAAATGCAATACTGACATCAATCTTTTTATAGACAAATATTCATACATTGATACATACTACAATTAAAATAACCCAAGATCTGAGATATTTTCATTAGTTGTCTTACCTGAGTCATCTACCATATATTATGTCAAACACCACAGAGCTAGCATTATCAGGTCCATGTGTTCTTGAGGTAGAAGATACCGACATCCTAGTCCTGATGATCACCCATACCACCAGCATTATCAGGTCCCTGTGTTCTTGTGGTAGAAGGTACTGACATCCTGGTCCTGATGATCTCCCATGCCACCGGCATTATCAGGTCTGTCATCTTGGTCCTGAAGATCACCCATGCCACAACTGAAACACACATGCTAATACCTGGTACAAAATATTGAAGATTTCCTGAGCAGCAGTCAGAAGACAAAGAACTGTGTTTAGGAGACATGAAGCAATATATTTTGTCCCTTCACGTATTCATGGGGAGGGATTCTACATCCGTTCCTTTCATTAAGTGGAAACATAATTTGTGCAAACTGCTTTCTACTGGTGTTTCTCTTCATCACAAAACGATTGACTTTGATAGTGCAACTACATCCAAAGATTCTCTCTGGGCCTGTACAGTTTAAAGGGGAAAATAAATATTGACAAAGTCAGAGGTAGCTTTGACCTAGGAATGCTCCCACCCACGTTGGCTGCAGCACATTAGCATTCTTAATGCATGCATTTTCAGGTGAAGCAGTGTAGACATTAGGATCTGCCACGTACAGACTGCAGCTGGAAACTTCACACTGATAAACTCGCTCCAGTTTCAACTCTGTAAAAAGCTGCATCACAGAACATTCTGAAACGTCTTACGTGCAATTGCAAAACTGCATGTGAAAGTAATTGAATTGAGAACAAAATTGGACTTGGTCTGTGTGAAGGTTTTGCAAGTAGAAATAGCCCACTAAGGCGCAAGGACCTTGAGCATGGCCATACCCATCAGGTCACAGGTACAGTCACTAACGAAGAGGTCACTGATGATCTCAGTTAATTCGATCCACCAGCCGCACCTAGATGCCTTAAATATGGAAACGTGGCAATGCAAACACATGTTATCTGAGAAAGCTTTCATTTAAGATCGAATTTTAAGTGACTGTCTTTAGCTGTAGTATTGTGTGTTGTTTCCAAACTAATACTTACATTTCGTTTGAACTAATTTCGTCTCAACTGTCTTGAAACAAAGTTTTCATTAGTTGGAAATGATGTTCCCTTTTTATTATAATTATGTTGTTTCTATACCACTCATAAAATGTTACTTAACTGAAAATGGCCTATTCATATTTCATTTGTGAGAGTTCAGCCTGGTTTTGAGGACACGTTGTGCTTATAATGGAAACATTGGCCAAAACCTAGATAAGCAAAAAAAAGTTGCACTCGTTTTTATGAAAACCATGTAGTTGTGCCACATTCCTCATAATCTATAATATTACATATTACACGTAGTAGTTTTTCATTTGAGACGTTTTTCGACAAAACTTCAATTTGACCAAAATAAGGTAAGACATAATTATCAGAATCCACTCCCACCCCATTATTAAGGTCACAGTAACACATCCTTTATGAGTAAAGATGTATTTGAACGGATGCCCTTATCTATAGGGGCCTTTCTTTATGCCGAAAATCTCTATTTTCAAAATGGTAGAAAAGCAATAACCAGATTTAGGGGATTTTCATTCAGAGGTCAGCCCCTTAACATTTTATCGGAGGCCTTATATGACCACCATAAAGCGTAAATAGACTAATGATACACATCGTATATAATGTGTTAACACATAACAGGACATCTGTAATTATGGGCCTTTGCTTTCGGCACAGACTATATTTACCACTGCCTCAAAAACTCTTAGAGATGATGTACAGCCAGTGCCGCATTTTAAGCAAAGCAGGAACTCATGAAGTGGCACAGAATACATATATGCCCCTCCAGTCGTATTTTCCCCAACTGGGTTAATTACCACTAATATTCTTTTTTTTTATCACAGATGGTAATTCCACCCCACCACTGTAATTCAGAATTACACTTCATCTTCCCTCCTCGTCACAATACTAACTAAATGAGGCACCCCTACCCCGAGAAACAGATATTGCCTATGCAGCTAATAGAAAACTAGAATTGTACCTATGTGTTTGGGAGCACAAACCACCGCTTTTCACATGCAACCTTCCTGTGTTTTTCTGTCTCTGCAGAGATAACTTGATCGTTGCTGATAATGGGCTGTTGCCGGAATCAGAAGGCCGGATGAACCGGAGCAGCACAGTTATGGGTTCTGTATCCCCAACTGCCTCAGGTTGGTTGTGCTGTTTCAAACTTGGCCAGGGGAGCAGGGATTACATGGCGGGTTAAGGAGATGCTGTTATGGTACTACCCCATTGTTTACCCTATAGGCCACACTGTTGAAGATCAAGGGTCATTATATCTGTTGGGTTACAAAATGTAATGGTGCACAGTAGCGCTCTTGAGAGCCACCCGCAGGATAGTTCATGAAGAGCAGCAGCACACTTGCATGTGTAGCCCATGGTCCAAAAAGAGCCCAGTTAGGTAGGGCTACATACTTATACCCTAGGGGAGACCTAGGAATAAGGACACTGAGACCAGGGTTTCAATAACATATTTTATCAAATTAGGGGGTGGGGGGAGTGTGTGTGTGTGTGTTAACATACATTGGACTAATCCATCAAGCCCACTATGGGATGGAATGTTAAAAGCAGGAGAAACAAAGCAAATGAATAGAACTACCCTGCCCAAGAAAGGATAGAAGGATAAGTACAGAAAGGTAGAGAGTAGGGCGGAAGGAGCGAGAAGGAGACAAAAGCCCCAGAGCCTAGACATTTGTTGCACTGGGCTGCGTGAGCTGTCTGACCTTGCTTAGTAACCATGGTCTCAAGCTGCATACCTGGAGCAGTAAAAAATTGGCCCAGAGATGTCCTAGGCTGCTTGGTCGTGGCTGCCTGGGTGAAGAAAAGTCCTGGGCTTCTGTGGTGAAGCAACCCAGGAGAAGATGTGACCCGCATCCTGCGTCCATGTGACACAATGCAGAGGGGGCAGGGCTGCAAGGATTCTGCTTGGCCGCAGGTGTGGCAGTGAGCACAGTGACATCCTCATGACAATGGGTACACTACCTGGATTCAAGATAGCACCGATGGGCGCGCAGTGATGTGGGCAACCCTAAAGGGAATGGCGCCACCCAAAAGATGGAAAAGTGAATGCGGATGCGTCAGTGAGTGCATGTGTCTCTCTCATGCTGTGAGAAGCGCCCTGAAGACATGAAAGTAGCAGCGGGTTGTGGCAGTTGTGTCAGGTGGCCCCAAACCCATGGTGGCTGCTTAGAAGATCTGTTGTGCCGCAGGGCAATGCCCTTAAGAGTGAACGAGCCCAAGGACAGTTTTCATTGTGTGACGCCACCACTCCCCCACAGTGTGCAGGAGAAAATAATTTGTGTCATTTGTTATGTCTGTGGTAAACGCAGTGGCAACGTGTAGTCAGACAGAAAAGGAAATAAATACAATAATGAAAGATCGAGTCACACTCACGTGGCTCATTAGGCCTGACTGAGCACAGGGGCGCATCAGATGTAAGACAGTTTTCTTTTCTTTGTATATTGCATGGAGCACATGGAGTGTGAATGATGGCACACCCTGCACATCTAAATCAGGGTCAGGCATGTTTGGAAAAGAAATGTGGGAGGACCATCATATGGAATTGATTTCTTTGTTGTATCTTGTGCTTGTGGTGGAAGTTTCCCCTATCATGCACTGAGCACATGCCTGCCTGGCAGTGTGGGTGGTAGGCCTCGTTTGAGGCTCACGGAAAACGAAAGCCTGTTTTTAGGATGGAGGCCCATTATAGCACTTCTGCGTCATTGGTAATTATGCACAGAAGTGTCAACATGGATTATTCTGTGAATGACATTGTAATGGGTGTGAGAAGGCACTTGTTTCCTGCAGATGTCTTAGGTGGAGGACAAAATTGGAGCATTATTTATGAGGTAACTCACCTCATAATCAGGCAGTTATTATCAGAGGAGGTATTGCAAGGAAATACTTCATGTAGTAAATACCTCAGGGATCCTGATACGTCTGATGGTATAGAGAGGATGTATTTGAACGCCTCTCCTTATGGTTACCACCATACTTAGTTGCCATGAATTTGCACTAGATTGTGACAGTGTTTCTTTGGGTTGCCAAGTACTTCGAATCCCGCTGCAATCCCTCAAGGGATCCTCGATACTGCATTATGCAGGACTGAATTATGCCAATAGTTGCTTTATGTAATTCAACATGCCTTGCCCTCACCTGGCCCATTAGATGCTCCCGCACACTCAGGCATATCGCTTGCATGTCATGTGACATGCTAACCATCCTCGTGTCACATGAGTGCTACCAGTATGTGGCACATGTCACATGTGTGTGGCAATTGGCCTGAGAATAGTGACGTCTGTGTGTGTCGTGAATGATACAGAATTGGGTTTCCGGACAGCCAACTTAGTATTGTCCTTCCACGGTCATCCGATCGGGTGCCATTGGCTTATGTGGTGATGGCACTGGTTGCTTCCAGTTCCAGGAGGTGTCTAGACACAGCGATAGAAGACTCTTACAAACCTGCAAAAGCAGGCGACCAAAGTAAAGTAGCCTATATTTCACATTGACCAGGGGATGGGTGGAGGGCAACATATGTTTAGGGTTGTTTATCATCGTGTACTATGCTGGAAAAAGTATTGGTTTTTGTCAACTAAATTCCATTACATTCATTAATATCCTGTTTTATTAGGTCCTTGCCATGGCAACTGGGGTTATAGCTCTGGCTCCATCTCCGCACATGGAGGTGGGATTACTTCAAGAATTCGTGTAATAAAATCAGTAATTGCCTGGCCACGCCCAATGTCACAGCTGTCTGTATCTGCAGATGGCGTTCTCATAGCGAATAGAGGATGATCAGTCTGTGGATGTTAGACACTGTGGTCTTAACTGTTGTATGTGGCTTTCATCGGAAGGGTTGCAATGTGCTCTGGTGTCTTCATTCCTTACCTTGGAACCGGTGGTCCATGTTTGTTTCACATCCAGGGTCTCTGTGGTGATGGAAGTCACACTTGTACACATTTGCCTCAGATTATGAATATGTAATGTACTCTGCACATATTGGGATAGATTTACAGGGTGCTGTCTAACAATGCTCCTGTTATAGATGGCAGTGTTGATCAAGCCATAGCTATCTTAACCAATGGTATATTGTATTGTTTGCCTGGAAGTAGGGGACACCCATACGTGTGGTGTGCTATGTATATAATGCTTTGGACAGGTCTGTACAGAGAACATATTTACATAGCAATTAGATCGAAGATAATGCAAACAATGGAAACCAAGATTTTCAAGCAACTGCTAACATTAGTGTTTGCTGAAAATCTGCTTAAATATCACTATGGCAGGGGCATGTGAGAATAGAATTACCGAGAGCATTTGGTAGGCGAAGCAACAACTGCTAAAGAAAGTCACAAATGGGGTTGCGTTATAAAATATACAGAACCACTGCCATTTCCATGTAATCTGAATTGGCATTTGCCAAAAATATGAATGCATGTAGATGTAGGTTAAGTAGGGGAATTGCAGTGTGGGGAAAACGTACTCAGGAGAAATGTTACGCAGGAATTGTTATGTCTACGTATGATTTTAGGATTGGGTAAAGGGGGTTCGAGTGATGTGATCCCTTGCATTAAGGAAGGGTAGGGTTGACAGGTCATATCATTTTTACCAGAACTCAGGTCAGGGTAACATTAGAGGGGACATTGGAAGTGATGATATGAATGTTTATTTTAAAGGATTTAAAGGTGTTTTTTGTTTATAAAGCCCCTTTGGGATCCCTATAAAAATCAGCCTTGGTGTCTCTGGGTGATAGTAAATAGGGTGTAGCCCATCTCCTGCTAAAAACCATTTTATTCTCTGTATCTGACTGTCCTGGTGGATGGTGGTAGTGGTACCCATGGGGTCTGTCCCTGACATGGGCAGGGATGGTGCAATACCTTGGGCACGAAAACAGTGGCCACACATGCCTTTCCACTCTGGTGGGTTCAACTAGAGTGTGCAATATGTTTCCACATTGAGCCGAAGAACGTAAAGGATAATAATAACTTGCATCCTCCTAGTTCCCTTTGCTTTGTTTGGCACAGGCTTCCAAAAAGGAGTGGCAGGAACAAAAGGAAAAAAATGGCATTGGTTGCAGGTTTGAATCCTGAAAAGGTGGCTTTTCTGCCTATTTGTAACACACAGTGGATGGTGTTTTAATCAAACACCTGAATGTCTGGTTTTTGGGCTGGTGGCATTTCCTCTTTTTCCTGTGGGGTGCCTCTGCAGTAATGACTGTTCCTTCCAGGAGAGTCAATTAAGTTCCACTGTGTGAGCTCCAGATGGGCAGTGATTAACTATGCAGGCCACTTTCTAAGTTGTGGGTGTTACCAGCCAACAGGACATGGAGAACCCTGCAAAGAGCAGCAAGATTTCTCATACGCGGTTGGTGACTGGCATTTCTAGAATGCCCATTAGTATTGGTAAATGTCTGCCCATGAGCTCTTTCTTTCGTTTTGTATTGCTACCTCTCCCTTCCACATATAACTGTGGAAACCATGGTGACAGCGAGTGGCAGAGGAGACAGTCTACTTATGTCTCAGTTGGTTGTTCTCCAGTAGGCTTACTGTTTCTAGCTCAACTGCCCCTCATGCTTGCTCAGCCAGATATTTCAATCACTACAGACCTCTGTGATCAATACACAGAGACTAATCACATCAGTGCCTTTGCTTCATCATGGCAAGCCTTATTGCACTGTAAACATGGGGGCCTGTGTTTCTCATGTTAAAACCTTATGCAACGTTGTTTAAGTTGAGTGATTGGTGCTGCGGTGGACACATTGTTGGCGCTTGCCAGAGGATGTTTGCTTTGTTTATGTGTGCACTTAGTTATGGTGCTGCAATGATTTGAGACCGTCTCTATCCAGGAACGAGTACCTGTTAAATTTCCACGTTTGAGAGATGAGTGAGGTATACATACTGTATGCCTCTATCCCTACTAATGTATGTCTTCAGTTTTCCTTCATCTTATTCCCAATTGTCCAGTAATATGTTTTCATGGCCAGCTACAGGATGGTATGTTCGGTAGGCTTATCGTTGCAGGTTTCTTCAGACACTCATGCAGTTGATAGTCTGGGACTAACCAGTGAATGGGACAGTGAGGCATGGAGACATGCATGTACTTCAGGGCAGGGGCATCGACTTCAGGTTCTCGCAGGGGAGCCAATGCCCGAGTATAGGGACTGTTATGCAGATGGCCTTTCGCCCCGGAGCGCCAGCATACACAGCGCCCCTGCTTCACGATAATGTGTACCCATGTAGTTTGGGAAACTTTCTCTGATGCTTCCTGTAGTAGCTTCCATGACATGGTGGGGATTGTATTGAATATATCCAGAGGTTCCTACTCCCAGTAGTTATCCCATGATTCATACATCAGATATGGACATTTTACAAGGTGATCTCAGGTGGTTGTCCAGCATGGTCTCTACTGATAATTGTCCCCCTATCCAGCCCGTTACAGTGTAATCTGCTATTCTACCTGTGGATGTAATCTTTCTTCTTGTGGGTATTACCTCATGGAGTTTTGGTTCGGCTGGGATGTTACTATTTAACACTTCTTCCTTGACCGTTTTGACTATTTTCTAGAGTCTTTCTCGCAGTTAGGGCAGAATGTGTCTCCATTGCCTCAGCGAATTTCTCCGTACAAGGCACCAAATTCCCTGTGAATTAGGGCGTGGCTTCCCCAAGCAGAGGTAGCAGCAATACAACTGGCTACAACCATGGGGGGGATGGCTCAGATATGGAAGGGTGCACATCAGGCGTTGGAATGCCATGGTAGGTCAGGGCCAGCTCTCGTTGTCCTGGAAGAAAAGGCCCTGCTTGGAAGATGGTGGCATCTCACTGTGTTTGGGCACGGATGAGACACAGCATGACGTGTCTTGACTGCATGCTACAACCCTTCAGAGTGGTCTCCCACTTAAATAGTTTTAACTCCAGCTCTGGCGGTGTAGAGGTCAAGGTAAGATATGGTTTTCTGTCTACTGATGCTAGATCTCATGATTTGGTGCCTCTAGTCATTGCCTGCTCTGGCGTTGACGTTGCTTGATGAAATGCTTCAAGCACTTCCCTGGCTAAAATTGAGGATAGCCCATATGTTAAATTTTAGAGTTGGAATTAGTTTGATCATCTGTGTGAGTGTTATGATCAGTGCTGTATTTGATACAGTTTATGTATGAAATCAAAGTCTATTTGCTACTAGATTCCAGTGTTTGCTATTACAGTTGTATCTCATTTGTTCATCCTCTTCACAGTGGTATGACACAACACGCTGGGGAACAAACCCAAGGCCACGCCACATGCTGTGTCTGCCTAGACTATCATGCAGGAGCAATGCGCATGATGATCATGCTGCTGCAAGGGAATGACGCACACTACATTAGTTGAAAGATGTAAGTATGTGTTTTAATCGAACCTTACATGTTTCGCCTGGTGTAGAAACCAGGACGGCTATGCTTGGCTCCTGAGTCCTGACACCCAAATGTACCAGCCAACTCTGTGCATGGCCATCCAAATTACACACAGTCATTTTACCATAAATAAACAAGTTCATGATGGCTCTGTCAGTAAATCCCAGTATGCTCATGTATGAACATTGTATTGTTGGTTTTGCCCTTAATGCCAGTAAAGATCACCTGCCACAGTAAGAAAACATGTTGTTGCTACTTCACAAAAGCTTGTCCACACCCTGCATCACCACGAAAGATTACTCTTCCCTTATCACCTGTAAAACATTCAATGGCATAGTAAGAACATATTTTACTTGATGTGACCATGAGATATATCATGCTTACTTTATCATAGGTGCCCAGTTAAAAATGCAATGTCTGTTACGCTCACCTGGTATCCACGGTGACGCCACCCAGCTGCGGGGACTCTGGTGTCCTTCTCAGCCGCTCCCTGGTATAATCAGCAGGGAAGTTCTGCCTGGAAAATAGGTGGGCAATGTTCAAGACTGGACAACTGGGGTAAGAGCCTCCCAACACCCGGTATGCCCGCAGCCCCTCCCCGGACCTTTCCTCACCTTGTTATGGATTTTGGCGTGCTCTCCGTCCTGCCTTCTTGGCAGGGGCATGTTGTCCTTTGTGGGCAAGTGCAATCTAGTTACTTCACTGATGCTGCCCTTTAGAGTCTTTCAGGTAGGTCTTATTACTGTTATACTGTAAGCCTTTCTTGGATTCTATAATGTCTTTTCTCTCTCCTTAGGTGCACAGAAGTTCGCTGTGGAACGTTGGCAAAATTTTGACTCACCAGCAGGTGATGGTGTTTCGAGAGCGCCTTGATGCGATAAGTAGGCGCTATGCACAGCGCTATGATGCCTTGCCTTTGCTAACCTGTTGTCTTTTATTCCCGTAGGTTGCAGTGCTCACCCGGAGCAAGAAGCCCCAAGGCGGTGCTGGTCGATGGGCGACTTGAGAGGTAAGCTGCCGGCACAATTGTAAATGTCTAATGTCTTGTTTCTCGCCTTTTGCAGTTCCGACAGTCTGGGAGGCTCGCTGTTCCTTGGATGCTGTTTGCAGGAGCAGAGGGAAGCTAGCAGTGGAATCACAGGTATGACATGATATGATATGATATGATATGGTATTTATAACGCGCCTATACACAAGTGTTTCAAGGCTCGACGAGGCAGGGGGGGGAAACAAGGGGAGACATACAACGATCCTACTAGGCCAGGTGTCATTCAGATCGCACAAGTGCAAGGGAGGAGGGGAAAGGGAGAAGTGCAAGGGAAAGGGAGAGGGGAAAGTGCAGTACAGGGTAATAGCATACAGGAAAGTAACAAGGGCCAGCTAGTGGCAGGGCGAGTAAGTGCAGATAAGTGCTGGGAAGGAGGGGTTGTAGGGATACAGACACAGTCCCATAGTGCAGGGGTTGCCAGGGAGGCAGTGCAGGGGAGAGTGGCTGGGCCAAGGACCGAGAAGGTGAGTGGCCCAGTTGCAGATTCGTTGCAGTTTAGTAACTTTAGCAGGGGAGAGGGTGAGAGAAAGTGGAGGCGAAGAGACAGATTCCCTGCCAGGAAGATGGACTCCAGCTCCGGCTCTCCAACCTCTACCATGCCGCCAGGAATCAGGCAGCAGGAAGAGCTTCCTGGTTCCTTTCATGTGCAGGGGATCACGAAGCACCTCCTTCCCATGCCACAATTTCTTTATGAAGTTTGATTGCATTCGCTCCGACTTCAGAAAAAATGATTTCTTTCTGAAGTCAGAGTGCATGCCCTCTGGCTTCAGAATGAAATTATCTGACTTCAGAAAGAAAATATTTATTTCTGAAGCTTGATGGGGCCGCCCAAGACATGGTGATGCAGATCTCCCATAACGTGGGGCTGACAAGACCCCGCTATGCCCGTTTCTCTTCCGAGGTCAGATACGACTTGCCCTGTGGGATAGATTCATATGTCCCATCATGGCTCGTGTATTTCTGCATGGCAGTGGGTCTGTATGAGTACATTCTTGATTGTGGTCTTTTCTTGCCTGACTCTCGGTACTCCACTGTATCAGTGGGTAGCATCCGTACAGCTGTTGTTGGAATAGTCAGATGTCTGATATTGCTTAGTACATCCTCATTTAGATGAAGAGGAGGAGGACAAAAGCTAATGTTCCATTCCATTACTCTAGTCCTCAAGACTCGTCAAAGTACTAACATCCTACCCTGCCTACCGGATAACTATATCTCAGCCTATCTAGCTGCTGCATATATAGGAAGGTTCTTGGAAGAGGTGGTGCTGTATGCCACATCAGTGATGAGGGACTGAGGTAAAATTCCGATTTTCTTCTAGCATATGGAGTAGTTGTCGGATGAGACTAAATGAGGCTCCACTGGTTGGAGACAGGGGCACCTCAGCATTGTGACGAATCGTGAGGACTATAGTACTGGAATTACCAGTATGCAACAAGCCAATGTCACCGCTAGGACCCAGCATTACAGCAATGGAGGGGAAATGGTCATTTAAAAAGAGGTATTTCTGCTGAAATTGTGCCTTAGTTAAGAAGTCCTGAATAACCCGATCCACATGCCTTTCAATTATAAATAAATGCATTGATTCTTACCGTTATTCAATCTCTTTCACCTTCTAAAAAGACTTGTTTTGTAAAGGCACAAACATTTCAATTCCACGTTAAAAACGTGCATCTTAACAGCATGTCATATCCCTAGTAACACAAACACAGTATGAGGCACGGGAATTCTATGGTGTGCTTTCAAAAGCATGGTTACAGCTAAGGCTACAAGGTCCTTCTGTTACTCCCCTAAAAAACATAATCTGATGTGTGTCAAAGGTTTGCTATTTGCATCATTTCTTACATTTATTTTCTATGGTATACAAGTTTAATACATACAGATTACCATTTCTCAAAAGACAGAGAGTTGGGTGCAAGAATACTTCACAGCCCTCTGCCATGCCACATAATAATTGATTGTGCCATATATCATCCCTTCACTGGACCTATTACAGTCTATAAAGTAGTCCCATGGGCGCTACTTTACAAGAAAGCTCAATAAAATGGCGGCGTGCACGCTGGCTGAGGAGTCAAATCATTTTGTCAACCGCAAATTGAATCTCATTGAATTTATCACTACCCACTAGGCCATCTGAGCACTTTTGCCACGTGTGCTTGTCCGAACGAGGAAGGTTGCCTTTGTGAGGTTTATTCTTGGTGTCTCAATGAGAATTGTACGCACTAAGCATAATGTAAGTATGTAAAGCCATTCATTAGAAAAATAGATCAATGCACAATGGCATATGTGTTGGATACTCTTGATATAGAATGGGCCTTCAAGAAAACAGGACAAGCTGTCAAAGGCGTTCTAAACACATGGTGTCGTTCTTTTAACATCATCCTGTTTGCCATCGGGATGAGACTGCATCACAAAAAAGCATCAGCTTTTGTATGTGTGAGGTGTTCACATCAAATGTCCAAGTACGTACATCACATGCCAGTTGCTCACATCCTATGCCAGTTATTTTCATGTATTTATTTATGTTTGGATTTGTAGTGTGCGCTACAGCCCACAAGCATCGAGGCGCTATGAGGAAACGTAAGAAGGCTTCATTCAGGGTTACAGGAATGCAGCCCAAACAGAATGTTACTTAGTACAGAAAGTTGTGTTGCATGGTACGTTGGTTAGCCATTTCTTATATGCAGGCACAGAGATACATAGAAGCGGAAATGAAGCCCTTTCAAACAAAGAGCCTCGTTTTGATGGCTTTCCGGAATGCTGCCTGAGAGTCAATCCTCCTGATCTGGGCCAGGAGGGTGTTCCAGAAAGTAGCTGAATTCACATCATATGGCAGTTAATCTCGGAATATGCCAAGCAGTTGATCCAGATGTGAGGAGCCTGCTTCATAGGCCACATTATCACATCACAGTCAGGTGCCAATATAATTATTAATATAGGTCATTTATTGCCATCAAATTCCCATTACTCGCATCATATTCAAGGTATCCCTCAAATTGTCTGTCACTCGCATAAAATGCCATGCATTTCACTCGAATGCTAAATATCACCATCGATGACAGATATTCATATCATTTTGCAGTCAATCCAACACACTGAACAAGTACTCACATAATTGGTCAGGTATTCACATAACGTGTCCATGTACCTATATCATATGCCATGTATTTCCATCAAATGTCAGGCGTTTGCGCCATGGGGCAGCTACTCAGATCACATCCCAAGGGTTCCAATACAATTAGTGGTGAACACATCATATGGCATGAATTGCCATCATTTGTCAAGGACTCAATGACAATGCAATCCAAAACCCTTAAACAATTCATTTCCATCGCCTGCCTTTCCATCGTGTGGAATGTTTGCTTGGTCTAATGTGGATTTCAAACCATTGTTTACATTGGATATCAACGTGGAATTGGACACTTTTCTAAGGAAATACAAAATGGAAGTGTGTCCTAGCAGTCAGCAATGAGGTAATTCGTTGAGCCACATGTTGACCCAATAACAATTTTTCTAGCTTCACAGGAGTTCACTTATCGGGACGCAGAGTGCTCATTCCCATCACTAGATGCAACTTTAAGTCCATTTGCATTGAGGGACTACAGCAATACTGCTCATGGCTCTTGGACATGTACATGGCACCACAATACCATATAATACATTATCACATACTAATCTTGTAAATTTAAGAGATAAGGCACCGTGTAGGTATCCTGGCGAGGTAAAGGGACATGCCCTGAAAAACCAATTACTTAAAGTCAAGCACATATGCTCACATGAAGATAGGTTGACAGATACAAATCACATGTGACGGACATGCCATTTAAATGAACATGAAATGTACCACTATGGTCATATAATATCCTACCTGTGCCCGTGTGGTCAGAATCATCATGAGAAGTTCTGTCCCCGAATTAACAATATATTTCATTTGTTGCCATAGCACCCCAAAAAACGTCCACGATCACAGAGCTTGCATAGAAAACTCAGAATGTGGGGTGTTGCTGAAATGCTCAAGATGGTGGCAAAAGTACTGTCCCCAAAGTAAAACAACCTCTCTTCCCTCCTACTGACCAGTGGCTCTGAATTTCGCATCAGTCCTTGCTTGATGACCTCCTTTATTTCATTCGGTAACCACAGAAATAAGAGGTGTAATGCATCACACATCTTAACATGTAACAGAACCCAAAACATCCAAATGAGATAGCATTCAGTTTGCTCAGAAACTCTTCAGGTCCCTAACAAGTCAGACCTACAAGTCAGCCGGTCTGGAAACAACAGTGGCGGTAAATCCGCTACCACCGTTGTTTTCCGGACCGGCTGATTCCGAGTCCTGTAGGCGTGAGATGTCATTCCCGCCAGGTCTGACCTGGCGGAAGTAACACCACCCGCCTCCAGGAGGACATGGAAACACCAGCTCTTTCATAGACGGAACCAGTGTTTCCATGGTCCCCATCCCCATGGAGTCCTATGGAACTCCATGGGAATGGGGATTTACAGAATTCCGCCTCCAGAATTACCGGGTCACTGGGGTTGTAATGCCCCGCTGATTCCGGCAATCACGGAGGCGGAATGGTATTACCGGTCTGGCGGCAGCCTGCCGTTTTTTCCGGCATGGCTACCGCCAGTCTCGTAATGAGGCCCACTGTGTGCCAATCGCTACTTGTTGAATACTTCACAACATTGCCATAAAGTGCAGTGTGCTCATGCCCAGAGAGCAGGAGGAGTTTGCAATGCCAGGTGATGGTGCGGATGGGTCCATTGGCCAGACATTGGGCCTAGACAACAACACTGCAACAATGTGTGATGGGCTAACCCTTCAAAGAGAAACCATTATCATTTCTCCAGATACAGGTGTGTCCAATGCATTTTAAATACACTTAGACACTATCGCCAGGCGCAAAACCAATACCAGTGAGAACACATGAATCAAAGCAGCATTGGCAATGCAAACAGTATGGCCTTTTGTGTAGACATGGAAAAGGCATTTGCCAGGCACTGCTGTAGGTGTAGTTACAGGCAATTGTTTGTAGCAGGTGCAAAAGGGTGCGAGCACCTGGGCATCCACTAGCAGTGCCTGACATGAACTTAATACTTGTACATTTGTAAACTGTTATCTTTGTCAAAGCTTGTTTTTAAAACGATGATAGTGAAGGACACGCAGAGTACTTATAAATCGAGTGGCTGAAGGCAGGCCCGGTAAGACATTTTTATTACAGCAGTAGTGGGTTTTCAACTCCAGTTAGGTATTTAACTCTCAGAAGACTGCTTTGAAAAAAACACTGGCATACACTAGCAGTGTAAAGTTTGATGGTAAGGCTGTTTAAAGTGAGCTCAAAGAGTTCCCATGGCTAGGTGTTTTTGGCAGGGAGGGGCAGGAATGGGTGGGATTGGCCATTGGAATTAGCATGGCCATTGTCAATGGATGGGCACATAGCCAAACAACACCTACAGACTGTGTCCCTCCTCATATGTTACCAGCGACACCTAATAGACAGAATTAATGTCATGTGTGTCCCATTTTTATGGCCAATCAACATCAACACATGTCCAGTAATTGTCGTTTTGCGGATTTTACTTTTCTCTTATTATCACTCAGGAATACAGCCAGCTTCAAAATTTGGGAACAAGGGACTTCAAACATACTAATACAAAAGCACACGTCACCAGTGTCGTAAAATGGACAACCGTTTGCAGAGCTGCCCTCTTTGCAGTCACAAAGCATATATGTGAAATACAGATTCCCTTTGAAACTGATGACCTATTCCACACTATATTCTATTTTCCTCATGCCATATTTATATTAATATTGTACCCATTTCTCAGTTTCCTTTTACCTTTGCCTCTCTTATAATCCCATCCCATTCTCACACCCCAATGTTACCCCTTAATTAGTATCTGGCTCCTTTTGTCACTCCCATCAATACCACTGTTCTCATTCTAACTCTATTTTACCTGCTCACAATTTCAACTTCATTTCTATCCCTCAACGCCATCGCCGACCCTGTCCCACGCTCACCTCCATTTCTAAATCTTCCACTTAGGGCAATCTCTTTCATACTCTCTCACTTCTACATCTGATTTTGTAACATAAATCTCTACCTCTCTCACTCCATAACCCATATTTATGCCAATCTCTGATATGCTTTTCTGAGCAAATCATCTTTTATTATCTCACCTATTTTTCTATTTGCAACACGTTCCTCTCCTCGCCTGCCTCCCTCCTGCATTTCTTGCATTATCTTTCTCACTTGCTTGTCTACCACGTACCTCTGCATCTGTCCCAATATATCTCTAACCTACACTTCACCCTCTGCCCTACTCTAGTCTATTCAACCCCTTCACATGTGTTTACCCCTTTCATTCCCTCTAGCTTATCTGTCTATATGCTCTCTTATACCTACTTCCAATTCTGTCATTGTTATCTCTACATCTGTCCATTTCTCACTAGTATCTCCCTCAAGTGTCGCCTACCTCTCTTCATCTTGCCTCCTCTTAGCTCTGTTATTCACTGGTTTCAGTTCATCTCTATTGCTGTCTTCATCGTCTCAATCACTCCTGGTTTCAATTTAACTACGCATCTATCCCCAATGGCATCCCCTCTATCTTCCTCAATCTCTCTTTCTCCTCTTGCATCCAGGCAGCTCCATTCCCACAATCTCACTCGTAGCTATCTCTACAAGTTTGGCGGTCCTGAAATAAGGGTGCCAGTCACAACGTACTGGCACCCTTTCTGGATCACCAAAATCAGAGTCTGCTGGTAGGAGCACGGAACTCCCGCAAGCCTGACCAGCTGGGAATTGGGATTCCATGGGAATGGGGATTTACTGTCTTGCCGCCGTAATATCCCGGTGGCACCGGCATGTCAGGCAGCGGAAACAGTGTTATGGGGTCAACCCGCCGCCTATCCGGCCATTCTCTTGATTCTGTTGCAACCAAAGTCCCACTTCTCTCGCTCACAGTTTTCTTCCCATCATTACCTATTTGTGGCAAGATAGCTACAACACTGCATGAGTACAGGAATGAGTCGTAGGTAAACGGCTACTCAGCTCACACAGCAATAGCATAAATACTATATGTAATAACTGTACTAAAAAACACTAATAAAACCCCAGATCTGCGGAAAAATACAGAAATATGCAGCATGTGGATGATGCAAGCACTCTGGGTAATGTAACAGGCCAAATAAATCATCAGGATGTCACCAAAAAGGATATGTCTTGGTTGATACAGGTTCAACTATGTGGCTTAGCAGTTGCAATGACCCCAAAAATTGACCAAGTAGGTTTGGGCTGCTCAACAATACTTTTCTCAGTTCTCGTAAATTGAACAGCATCAAACCTTGCTTCTGGATGTGTGTTGAAAGAAGTTCAAGTGTGGTGAGTGATGCAGGTGAAATGGGCATTGAGTCAATTTGAAGTGGATCTGTGTGCAGTTAAAAGGCAGCTTTCCATGATGCAGTTTGTGTGCTCACCAGGCTCAGTCCAAAGGAAGAGATGGTTTGAGACGTTGAAAACCCCTGGGTTGGCTCAAAGACTGACATGATGATTCGAGCACATCAAGACGATATGCGGGCAATTCGAAACAGTGACCACGATGGTCCAATACAAAGTAGAAAGAGCTGGTGGTTCAAAGTCATCCACAGTGGTGAGCTGGTGTTCGAGCCTAACTGGTGATGTGCTCTTCAGGCACAATGAAGAGGTTGAGCCAGTTTGATAAATGCAGTAACAGTGGTTCAAATAAGGTACCAGAGACATCCCTGCAGGTCCAGATAGTTTGAATTTAAACATGGTTGAAGCACTGTTTGATGGTGGTTCAAAGTTATAGAATGCAGACGTCCAGCTGCTCTGCTTCTTCAGTGCTCTGAGTCCCAATCCATTGGATCAGGGACACAATTGATCGTTTTTCTCTTCACTCCTAACCCAGCGAGGCTACCAGGCACCTTCAGGAGTCCTTCACCTGTGTAAAGTGAGGGGCCTGGGCATTAGTACAGTTGCAAGAAAGAGGCAAGTCTGGCCCAACAGCAATTCACGCCCAATGTATCCTGGGGCAGGGAAGGGAGCAGATATTTCCCCTGCCTTGGAGCACCTATCTTCACTTCTGTCAAAGGAGCTTGGATCGGACTGCTCTCCCAATAGGTTTGGGATGAATTCTGCCTAAAGTCTTTGAAGATTCAAAAGTATATCAGATAAGGAGTGAAAACCCCCTTCCTTATCTTATCTTACACCAGATTGCACCCCAGGTGGGAAGCATCTTTGGCGCCTACAGAAATTGTATGTTTAGATTTACACGTGTTGAACGTGAACATTTAAACTAAATGGGGCAAAAGTACTGCTATGCAATGCACACACGCACTGTCGTGGTATGCATACCTGCTGCAGTCAGCATTGAGAAGGCGCAAGCCGAGAAAGGAGAGAATCATTCTGTATGCCTAGAGGTAGTGACTGAGAAGCATCACAAGCTACCACTGGGTCCTACCTCAGGCTGGGCAGGCCCTGCAGAAGTGGCATGGGGGGTGGAAGAGAGAGGCACTGAGGAGTATGCCACTATACCAGGCACTGTGAAGTATGCCACTATCCAGGCTGCACAACCCAGTGGTAGCCTGGCACGGCACCGGGTTGCATGCGTCCGGGGAGAGGGGCGGCCAGCGACTTCCCTCAGAGAATGGCACACAAATCTCTATGTGCAAAATGCTTTGCTCTCTTCAAGCCTTACACGTCAAAAGTATATTGCCAGAGCATCATATGCATAACTCCCGCGTCATATGTGACGCTATGGGAGTGGGCTTGCTTTTCAGTCTATTTTGTAATCTAAGACTTGCAGTTTAATTGTCCCCAATATATATACAAGTCTCAGCATTCAAAGTAGTGTTGGCCAAAGCATTGGGAATGACTCAACAATGCCACAAATGGCTTGAGGACACTTGCTGGTTAGAAATATTGAAATGAGTCTGATGATATTTATGCAAAATAGCTCAACTTAAAGATTAATGAGTATATGTCTAATGTCTGGATATGCCAAGATACTTCCATATGCATTGGTAAGCAACATGCCCATTCCATGCAGGCAACAAATACCCAGTCATGTGTAACTATTCGGTGGCACTGGAAGTGTACCTATAAGACAAAAATATTGCCATGGTAATTGAAGAATGGAAATAGAGGAGATTTGAGGAGGGACGTACAGCTTGTGTGTGTTGTAAGTATATTTCTCCACCCCCAGTGACCGTCCATAGCTATGCTAGTACCTATATTCATTCCCACCCAAGACCTGCCTCTCCCCACCCGAAATATTGTGATCTCTTTGACTTAGCTCTGTCCAGCAGTAACCTTAGACTTGGTTCTGTCAGGGGGCTGCAGGGGTTTTTCATAGCAGTCTTCTGAGAGATAATGCTTCTTTTTCTTTGTATTCTGGCCCTTTTAGTTCATGATTGTTCCATTAAAAAGCCAGGATGCATTTCAGAATGCTATAAAAATACACAAGTCAGGTAAGTACTGGGACGAGGAAGAGTATGATGAGGAGTAATGAAGATTACCGGTAAGTAATCCGCGCATTTCTTGACTCTCTGCCATTACATGTTTTTATTTTTATTCATTTTCTCCTTTTCAACATGTGATGAATTTCAGCGAGCCTTGAGTTTTTTTAAATGCACTTTTTGTGTTAGCTCAGTGTCCAATGAGACGTGGGCGTTGTGCAAGGCAATTTATGTCTCAACCTATAGATTCTAAGAATAAAGCAACATGTTGCGTTAGTTGAAATTGTACATGTTTACGTCCGTTGCTCATTCAATTATTGTGGAATAAGTGCAGGATTATTCTTCTTGCCCCATTAGCGGTGGCCCAATTTGAACAACCAAAATATGAATTTAATTTAGTGCATTTTATTCAGGAATATTTGCTCTAATTTTTGTTTGTGGCATGTTACTCTAACTAGATAGTATTCTTTTATAGAAGTGTGTAAAGCAAGTCTTCCCTTAGTCACAAAGCGCACTCACGCCACTGGCCAGACTCAGAGCCCTAATATTAATGCACTCCACTACAGGTGTGTAGTTCACGAGAGAACAAAGGGGGCTGTGTGCTGCATTATGTAAATGGCAGTAAGTAAATGGGCATTCCTATTACAGATTAAACAGCCAATTAATTAACCTTTGCATACAAGTCCAGCTTTCATTAGCATTGTTGTTCTAGTTGCCCTTACCAACACAACCAGGAGGAGGCTGCCAAAACTTTCTTGTAATGACAGTAACATTGGGCGTTATAAAATATCACATAAAATGGCCAACAATAAACCCCTCATTCCCGAAGGCCTCGGAACAGAAGTCCCAACTTGTTACGTCAAAAAGAAAGATCGAAGATTTAAGTCCCCATATCACCTGAACAGTGTTTATAGTCTTTAAATCACTAACAGCAGCTTGGAGGTTTGCAGAATAAACCATTAGAAGGTTGCTTACAGCTGCTGGAAATAAATCCCTTTCCCATTCTCCTACCCTTTGGAAGAACCTGTTTGTTTCCTTCTCTGCAGGAGGAGGGTGCGTGAATGGTACCCACATTACAAAAGCTAGGCTGCCTGAATCCAAGACATTATACTTTTGTAAATGTTGTGATTGTTTCACTACTCGAAGTCACAGCATTTGGATCATGTTCAAGTCCAAGGACTCATGTGGAGTCCGGACTGCAAGACCCTAGTTCTCTAAGCATTCAGCAGCTAATTAAGGGGTTTAGCATTTTCTGGCATTAGCCTTAGTTTTCAGGTGTCCTGGAGAGAACACCTTTGCATAAGTTGGACCAACCTCCCAGGGACAACATGCCCCTTAGAAAATGCCTGTGATCATTAAGCCTTCAGAGCACTATGGGACCTGGGACTTTCTAAAAGATGCCACATTAGCATTCAGGTGAAAGCTTGTCCACCAATGGATTTCAATATTGAAGGTGTCACATATGCAGAGAACACTTGCGCAGTGTGAGAAATCACAGGCTCGCAGCTAACCTTTCTCTAAGTGACTGATGGAGGGCGATGCAGTATTTTAATATCAGATTTGGAAAGGTAATGGTAAGGAGTACTTACCAATTATAACGGTTAACTGTGTTATGCCAATCTTGGCACAGTGGCAGCCTGCCCGGCACAAGGTGGTTTCTAGGCACCGTAGCTGGGCTCCTCCTGGTTGGGCACCTTCCTACGTCCTTCTGCCTTGATCCTGATTCCTCCTCCGGCAACTGACACAGGGACACACAAGGGCTGGCTTCCCAATCAATCAACCCCCTGTGTCAGTGCAGGAGGGCATTTGTGGTGCAGCCAGGCCTGGGGCCTTGCTGGTGCCACCCGGGGAAGTGAAAGCAACAAATGTTGCTATTTCCTGCCTGAGGCTGCTTGCTTAGTAGCATAAAAACGTACATGTACACAACACAAGTGACAAACAGTATTAATAGATACAGACTCTCAGACTGCCGGTGCAGCGCCCCCTAGAGGCTGACACATCAGGCACCCGCCTGCACCATTTGACACAAGACCGTCCCTGCCTGCGACCTCTGAACCTGCTCTGTGCCACTGGAGAGCAGTAGCTGTAGATCAGGAGACTGATGTATTGGGACACAGGTGTCAATATGATTTTGGCATGGAGCTTTTTGAAAAGGGATGTCTGATTATCAGACCACCCTTTCCAAGATGGAATTACCATCATAATTGAATTATTTAATAAAAATCAGTTATTGCTTTCGCACCCCTATTAACTTGAAGAGAGGGTCCCTTCTCACCCCCAGGAACATGACTGATAAAGAGCCAGGAACGCTCGCAGTCACCCATCTTATTTCGAACGAAGCCCAAGTGCAGTATTGGCTGACTCGTATACAGAAATATATCCCCTCAACCAGCCATACAGACCAAATCCAGTGTATATCATTACAGGTACAGGTGAGGCAACAGAGATTGTGGATGGGAATACCCTAATGGACAGTCTCGAATGAGCACCAAAGAAGCCACGATGCTGATGTCACTAGTGACACTATGACGTTGCAGCATTAGCCATGAATCACACTCGCAGCTCTAAATGAACACACATTCGCATACACGAAGAACATGCTTTCACAGTTCTATAGCCAGAGGACGGATACATATACACACTGTCAAAGCTTTTATTATTTTTCTCATCAGCCAAATGCAGTAACATAGAAACGCAAGGCAACAAGAGATCCTGAGCAAGCGTTCAGATGCTTATTGCAAAATAAACCTATGGGACTACAGTAGTATATATGGAGCTAGGTAGGACCATGTGTGACTAACGTATGTTACCTATTATGACATGAGCATGTAGAAATCATATTATAAGTCTAAGGAAAATTACAGAAGTCCTCAAGCCACAAAGCATGAGACGAGAAGAGCTGATCCAGGCTGCACAGAGTGCAAAGCAGGCTCACAACCAATGTCAGAGATACACAGTCGCATTCCAAACATTATACGACAAGGGACCAGCTGCAGAAAAGGGGACTACATCCTCATAAATGCAGGCTCAAGAGCTCGATTTCATTGTCTACAAGCACATGATGCAGCCAAGCCAAAAAATTGCCATTCACCCGTGGTGGGAAAGCAGAGACGATCCAAGTAAACCAGGCAAGGAATACAAGTGTTGCAAACGTGGGTATGCACTCTCATAGACAAAGGTGGTATACTATTAGTTACAATACAGACACATAATTGTTTCAAATTACCTTGAAAAGGTGTACAGGGAGCTGAGAACTGAATCGAGTCCCAAGCCTGGGGAGATCAGCTCTAGCCAATCACGACATAGAAAATCAGGGGTGTATGGCAAGGGGCAAGAACCAATGGTAAGCCCATTAGTCTGCAACAATGTAATAGATAGTGTCTTGGGATGGGACAGGCCAGCCTCTTGACAGGCAAGGACCAGTAGAATAACCTCTATAGGATACTTCAATAAGGGTTATCACACTCGATACCCAATCATTTTTGCTGATAGGTTTTTGGGGCAGGGCTCAGGTGCTGATTAAAAATCCCATCAAAACTGGGAAGCACGCTGTTGGGTAAGAATTGGTGCAGTCACACTATGTGAGACTACACAAAACGTATCTGCTTGGTATTCGGTAACCCACCTTTTGGTATAGGTCTGTACTACACAAGTTGGTAGTGTGACTGAGCAGCCAGCCATATCTCACGAGGGGTAAATGTGTGCTGTAGAGCTGTAGCAATGAAATTCATCAATACAAGTAACCAAATAACACTTACACTCAAGATTCCAGTTATAAATAATTATTTATTTAACATCAAGTATTAAATAGACATTCTTTAAAAAGGAATTTTGTGTAACAATGTAAATATAATTTAGAAATATGTTTCGGAATCAGAACAAGTTAATGGCTAATCTTTGGATATGCTTCTTACACAATTCCGAGACTCTGAGGTGACTTCATTCACAAGGACAGTAATGGCATTTATATATCACACTAGTAACTTTGCAGATTCTGAGGTTGCAGAAAGGAAAGGTTTAAGGAAGGAAAAATGTTAAACAGGTTCTCAGTATATGTGAGGACATTTACATCTTATAATGAAATCTAGACAAGCCTTTCCCAGCAATAACATTGTGAAAGAAGTTACCACCAATGAGGGACAAACAATATCAAAGTCAATGGGCTAGAAGAATCTGCTGGGCAACGGGACAGCCAAAGTCAATTGGAAACAGTCTATGGAGCTGAGGCACTTCTTAGATAAAAGTCTTGCACAAAGTTAGAGAGTTTGTAGAAAAATCACTTGTAGGGTCACAAGCTGTTAAGCATGTCAGAAACAGAGTTTGAATCAACTCTAAAAGTAAGCCACTGCAATTCCCAACTGGGAAAAGCACAAGTCTAAACAGTACCTCTGGTTTGAAGAAGAGTGGTCCAGCTGGATTCTGTCGTGGGGACAAGACCGAGGACATCTGGAGGGCTCCTGCAGTGGTAGTTTAGAGGTCGTCGGCAGCAATGGGCTCTTTTCAGTTCAGCGACACTTTGCAGTTACGCACTTAGTAAACAGCACCGTCACGGATCTCGGATACTGGTTGGGCTTCCTTCACTCCTTGGGTCCTGCACTCTGGTGAGGGCACTTGAGCTCTTGTCCTGCTTCTGGAGGGTCCTTAGGAGACTCCTGGAGCTTATGGATGGTTTTCAGATGTTGCACTCGACTAGGGATTACTCAACTCCTGGCACTCGGTTCTTGGAGCAGCAAAGATGTACAGCCAGTCAGGGAAGATGGGCCAGTGGAGGTCGTCTTGGGTTAGTTGGTCCCACTATCCCAAGGGAAGAAGTCATCCCTTCCGGAGCTTCACTGTCAAATTGAGAAAGGAGTTTCAACAAAGCAGCAATGTTTCATCAGGCAATTCAAAGTTCCAGGAGGATGCAGAAAGCTTTGTTCACAGTTTCTTCATTGGGTATTTCTAATCCAAAAAACCCTCAATTTTTAAGCAGGTTTCTCCCATTCATGCACAGCCTAGGCTGTCAATCACATAGCAGGGTGGCTGTCCTAAAAGGGCAGCCAGCCAGCCAATCATGACTGGTTGCATTAACTACACATCTATCCCTGATTGCTTTCACGCACTGCTAGAGACAAAGGACAGGTGGGTGAGTTTTGGGAACCTCCCTCACATCCTGCCTTTCCAGACACACTGGACCAAGAGGCGGTCTTCAGGGCTGAAGCCCACCAAATACAAAATGAACAAAGGGCTCAAACATGGCTTGGGTGTTATACTCCAGCTCAGGATTCAGCCTGTGGTAGAAAAGCACAATGGTAGGGAAATGGAACCACTGCCACAGCCATTTAAAGTAGTGATGGTAACAAAAGAAATGTTACATGAGGATGTAGGCTAAGGGGCTACTACGTAACCCCTGTGGGATATATTTTGGGATTATACCTAACTTTGTGGTATTTTTATTATGGTAGTATCTCTTATGGTAATTTGTTGGGGTATCTCTTTTTACATTGGTGAGACTAACTTCAGAATATTGCCTAAAAACATTTTTTACCAGGGTTTCTACCTATAACAAAATACTGGACAGCCACACCAACTATTTGGATTTCCTTCTGGGATTTTATGTACGATGCCACCAATATGCACTTTTGTCTGATCTTCACAACTGTAAACAGACAAATTGAATTACCACACACTCATTCACTTTCTAGCTAGAGAGTTCACAGCAGATACTTCACTTATAAACATTTATTATTGCGCACTGGTCTCTTTGTGCCAATCAAATAAATGACTGACTGCCTCAAAAATGCACAAGAATACCAAGTGCGTAACAGATAAACTTACAATTTACAAATGGCAACACTTATTCATCTGACAGGTTTTCCAGTGCAAGTGTATTACAATGAGCAATGGCATATTTCAGAAACAGAATAAGCTGTGCCCAATCTTACCATCCGATCTTGTAAACGAGAAAGTTGGCAAGAGATGCACTTTGAGAAAAAGAGAACAAAACAATAAAGTCATTCAGGTAAATTCAAAATTGCATGTGCTTCTAACATTGCCAGTACGTAAAATTACATGACGTATGTGTCTGAGTGACCTACAGGCAATCCAAAACCCCTCACTTTAGATTTTTATTTACCTAGATATGCTGGCGATATTCTGGGCTCAGCTGAATATGGGAATCCCCCTCACTCTGCTCGCCTGTTCTGCTCTGGGGTTCTGTAGATAAGCACTTGCTCAACATCAAATGGCTCTCAACACTGGAGTCTATCTGCCTGCCAGCTCCTCTCAGTCTAGCATTCGAGAATGTCTTTCCTGACTACACCCACTCACAGCCTTTTTAATAGATTCTCCTGTCAATCAAAGGAAATCCTTCCCCTTGACCAGATCATACCACTGAAAACCACGTGATTTCATTGTTGGAGAGTAAAAAGATGCATCTTTTCCTCCATTTCCTGCTCACACAATAACTTGTCTATAGTAAAATAGATCATAAAATGTTTTCAGTTTACCCAGTGCACATTCAGCCTGGACGCTTTGAATTCCCATTTAAAAGAGTATCATGCATTTTCCAAATTTGTTTTCAGTTAATTTCCACATAGACTAATTTACAGGGCATGTGACATGTTACTGTGGTTATATTAGTATGTTAATTTGTTTGTATTAGTTTTAATGCAAATCAGTCAATGGCAATATCATCCTGAAATAATATGCAATTTTGAGCATGTGCTCTGCATTTTCTGTGTCCTGTGCATTGGCAACAATGTGCATTGCGCATTTCTGCATTTCTGCATCTCTGCCTAAGACCCACACTAAAACCCACACTAAAACTACATGGGCATGCTAAGCTAATAAGCCCCTGTAATTCAAAGCCCCTTTGACCCAGAGCCCCCATCAGAACCCCCTACACTCCCTCCTTTATTTTTACTTCTGGGATACCATCTGAAATCACTAGAACACATGTGCTGCTTCCAATCAAATTTTCCATACTTGAAAATAAATAATACGTACATTTAAATCCAGGTATGATAACATTATGTACATATCTCCAGTTTTAAGTAAAATAATGATGACTCTTAATCACAATAACAAACACCAATATCTTTGAAAAGGAATATTATGAATAATATTATTTATTTTTATCTCTTGATCACCTTTATCTTCGTCTCTTATCTTTTTTAAAATTATTTATTGGTGATCTGTTTTATTTTTTTATCTTCTGAATTATGATTTTGTTTTTGGAAAACATATTTTCAGATTCATTTTTTTTTTGATCCTCAGATCACCTTTAAGTCTTTTTATCTTTTAATTGGTGATCCAATCATTCACATTTTTAGAAAACATATGTTATAATACAACCAATACATTTGTGTCATTTAATCAAATGCAAAAACTAGTAAAAATAAAAATAAAAATCAGTTTGTGACAAAATTAGAGATATGTAAATACCTCCTGTAATAAAATAGTTCATGGCAGGAATAGTAAAACAGTCTGTAATTCAAGTAGTCCCTGTCAATAAGAGTTTGTGGTACAATCACACAGAAAACCGTTGTTGGCAGAACTCCTCCACTCCAGGACTCCATGGGACTCCTTTGGGGTTGTCATCTCCATATCTTTTGTGGTCCTCATCTTCACCCCCTTCTTTGGTCCAGGTGACTTTCCAGGGGTCTCCAATAGAGGGGTACCCTCCAGGGGTCCAGCACTCTAAGCATACAGTGCTGACGAGGAAAACAATTGTTTTTCTACAGTAAAAAGAAAATACATATTAAGTATAAAGCACAATAAACCTTTAATTTCCGTTTCCACTGGAGCATCTGAAAATAAATTTGATTATGCACATAACATAACATGCCATGCAACTAAGACATTCCTTAAATAAGTACACAATTAATTACGCCACTATTACATGGTATTTCCAGATAAAAGCCCCTATGTACGTTTGTGCGCTAGCACTACTTACACTTAACCACTTGCTATGGCAATTCTATATATTTTTCTTTTATTCTCTGTTAGATTCAACCTGTTCTAACCTTTTGATCTCATGCTTCGGGTGGAGAGGTTTGATTTGATTAACATGGACAAACTGTTCCACTGACAATTCACCCTTGTTTTTAGAAATTCTGTGTATCTGTGAAATCTTATCTGTAATGTTATACGGCCCTTGACACGCTGCAAGATTTGAGTTTTTGTGTTTCCCCTTCCCGAAATGAAATTTAAATACCAGATGTCCTATTTCATATTCTTTGACAGATCTCCCTATCATAATACGTTTTTTCACTGTCAGTGGCCTTTTCCAAATTCAGCTGCACAAATGCAAACGCATGTTGTAAGTGCTTCCTCAACTCTTCCACATACTCATGAATTGTGGACGCATTTCCAAGGACTTGTTCATTCATTTTGTGAAGTAAGGGTTGTGGCAGCACCATTTTTCTTCCTGTCAATATTTTACGAGGGCTGAGATTTGTTGATTTAGAGTGTCAACCTTATAGCCATTAATACTAATGGAAGCCGTAAATCTGAACTAGAACCTGCTTCAGCTACACTTTTTTTTAACTTGTCAACTATTGATCTGTTACACCACTCCACTCCCCCTGAAGAGGAGGGCCAGTAAGACATGTGCAGTTTTCTCTTCACACCCACAACCTGCCATATCTCTGTCATTAATGCACTATTGAAATGACTTCCTTGGTCTGACTCTATCCTTGAGTTAAACCAAATCTTGAAAAAATATGATTATCAAGCAATGTGGCCGCTGTTTGCGCACTGCAATCCGGGGCTAGAATGCACTCCACCCATTTGGACATTAGACAAGGAAGAGGGAGAGAAAGGAAAGGGGCAGCCAATCAGTGAAAGGGGAGCGAACAGCTTGGCACAGAAGGGAACGAAGGAGGGGCTAGAGGGCATAGTTACAAACAAATGGGTAGGATGACAGATTATTCTAAAACTAGAAGGGAAGACAACGGGAGAAACAGCAGGGTAACCAAAGAAATAGACAGCCTTAGGGGAAGCAGCGAAGCAAGGGACTGGGCAGAGGTAATGGAGAAAAAGTATAGAAAGGAGAGGGAATGAGAGGAGAGACTAGATAGGGAGGGCAGAGAGAGGAAGAGGGAGGAGGAGAAAGAGCAGGAGCAGAGGGAAAGGTGGAGAAATGAGCAAGAAGAGATTGAGAGACAGAAGGAAGCAGATGGGAAGGAAAAAAGACTGTTAATAGACAGTGAACGAAGAAACTGGCAGGTAGAGAGAATAGCAAGAGAGTGTGCACGCAAGTAGGAGGAGGAGCTTGCGATCAGAGAAGTAAAGACACAATGGACAGTGAGCATGGGAAACGACAGAGATGGAGGGGGCAGGATGAGCATAGGCAGACAGCACGACCACACAAGATAGAGGTACCACTGTATCAGACAGAGGAGGCACAGGTTCCGGCAGGGGAGGAAACAAGCATGACTCATGTGATATTGACTTCACCATGAATCCTAACATGGACACCACTTCTAGGAGATTGAGGTTCATGGATGACCTTTGTAGCAATATGGGCTTGGATTCAGATGACGAAGCAAGGGATAATGGGGACGAGGGAAGGGGAAGACTAAAACCTCAGTCCACAGGTAAAAGTGCATACAAATATGTGACATGGGATATGGGGACCGGTACAGGGGGAGCTAAGGGAGGCAAGGATGGTCAAACACCACTATATATTTCCATATGCAAAGAGTTTCAAATAAACCCCCTACTTTTTCATCAGGAGTTATCATGAATGTTAAAAGTGTCTCGGTATGCAGAGATCCTGGTTGTGCCACAGCCACAGTAACATGAGTGTTAAGATTGATAACAACTTCACCCATCCATCTATATCTTTACTTTTGGACATTTAGCAGGTATTGGAACATCAATATGTTGCATTGAATTAGCCATTCTGGGATCTAATTTTAGTAGATGTTTGTATCTTTTATTGTCAAACTTGAAAACATTAGTTGCCCATCTTCAGTGATTAAATAGGGAGAGTTTACAAACATTGCAAAATGTTTTTGGGAAGGAAAACATGCATTTTTATAAGAGCTCTAGATTTCAAACTCTAGAGATATTTTTCTAGTTATTGGGAGCCAACTGTCATTACTTCACATTGAAATGTAAGTGCGCCGACTGTCATAGTGACCTAGATCCTCCAATGTAATGCTTACCAATTGTTACGGCTACCTAGAGTTGCAATTAAAGGTAATGGGAGCCTACAGGCATGGCTTCCCAATACCCAGAATTGTTATATGAACAATTGGGTGCTAACTGTCATTTTGTACATCATACAGAGCACGTCAAAGCCTAATATCTACCCTAAAGACCGTCTAAATGTCCACATGGGGCTGTGGTAGGTTTTGCAGCAGCAAATAGTCATGTACCTGAGACAAGGATCTGGAGAGAGTTACATTATTACACTTAGGCCATGAGAAGCTGAGCACCTGACTGGCTTACTCTTGGACATAAATAGTGACGTGTGTCTACCTCTATTTTTTCTAGGAACTAATGTATATTACCCTTGTGTGCATGATAAACATTAGATGTAATCAGTATTTTTCCTACATGGTTCTATCACTAAACCAACAAGTATTAGCAATCACAATGGCCCTCATTAGGACCCTGGCGGTAAGGGGTTTGCGCCAGCGTTAGCTGCGCCGACCCCTTACCGCCAACTACGAGTTCCCATAGCGCCATGGTCATTTTTCCGCCCGCTTTTTGCGGGCGTAAAAATCCATGGCGCTATGGGACCTTGGTGTTAATTACGCCACCGTAATTTACGGTGGCGTAATTAACTCCTTCCCCACTCCCATTGAGCCCTATGGGGCCGAAATGGGAATGGGGAAGGGTAAATGGGTCAATGGGGACTTACCGCCCCGCCGACCTCGGAATGGGGCGGTAAGTCCGCCATCCGCCATGGCGTAAAGGGACTTTGCGCCATGGCGGAAAAGTCCGCCGACGGCAGAAAAAATCCGCCAGGGTCCTAATGAGGGCCAATATAATGTATGTTACACCCATACATGGAAAAACAGTATTAATGAGCTAACTCTTTGTTTAGCATTTGTGTATATTTATTCTCTTGTAGTGATGATGTGAATAGGGAGACCCAAGTGTGGTCCTTGTGACCCCCACATGACACACGGCCCAAAGGCAGCAAAATGAGAGATGCACATCCCTCCTAGGCCCTTCATCCCCATCGTTGATGTATTGCAGATGTGGGTTATGCTCTTCACTTAGGCAGTCATTCAAACCGTATAGCAACTAACAGTATGGAGGAGATACCATCATCATCGCTTAAACAACTTGACTCCCTATAACCTTAAAGAAGCTGATAACATCACTACTGACATCATGACATAGATGCGAGATGCGTTCGACATGAAGCATATGGGCATGATACAGATAGAGGCCTGACACATACACAAGTATATCCTTTGCTAAGCGAAATCAAAAAGATGCGAAGTATAGGTACAACTGGCTCGCTAATGCAAATAATATAGTAATATGGACGGCCATGAGAACAAAGATGAAAGCCATTGGTGCATTGGTGCTTTGAAGTGAATGAGGAAAGGGTGACAGATTGATCCCAATAAAGCAGACAGTCAGACCTTCCAGTGCAAACACAATGCGCATCTTCATCAAGGATGAGTAGAGACGGAAAGTTTCCAGCACACCAAGGCAATAAGACACCTTCAAGGAATATAGCCTAAAATCCTCATAATTACAAGCAGAAGAACTTCATTTCATGGTCCCTACACACATGACCTGAAAGCACGAGACAGAGCATACTCATTCGAGGTGGACGGGGAAAGCTGTCCCCATCAAACCAGAGGTGGGAAAGATACAGTTACTTTTCTGGTTCTAATCGCAATGTTCGGTCTCAGGGTTCAGTGATGACAACTTGCTGGGGACACGCAGCATCTTCTGGAACCTTCCCAACTGTGTAGAGTTTCACCTGGCCTGGTTGCTGTCCAAGGTTCCAATGCTGAGAAGACCTGCTCTGCCCATTCCCTGACTGCCTCCCAAGTTACGCACACTATGTTGCATGAGCCAATTACCTTTAGTGTAACCTGCAACTTTGTATTCCTGACACTTAGAGGTGGTTCTAGGAGGAGCCGCCACATATGGCAATCCAATAGCCCCTAACCCCTAATGCCTACATGTATAGTTTCCCTCAATTAACCAATCCCTTTCCCTGGTGGGTTTTCTGGGATGCAATTTGTTTTTGTTGCATCACTAGCGCACGTTTGAAGGATGGGAATTCTGTGAAGGACATGCTGTTCTAGTGTGATTCCTGTCATTTTGATTGATATTAAAGACAGTGGCCCTCATTACGACCCTGGCGGAAATCGCGGTGCAAAATGCACCATGGAGCACGGCGGAAAGCTGCCGATAGCGCCATGGGGGTTGGCGGATTTTCCGCCCCATTCCGACCTTGGCGGGGCGGTAAATCCCCATCCCCCATTTTACCCTTCCCCATTGCCATTTTTACCCCATAGGGTATAATGGGAGTGGGGAAGGCGTTAATTACGCCACCGCAAAATACGGTGGCGTAATTAACAACAAGGTCCCGTAGCGCCATGGATTTCTCCGCCCGGAAAAACCAGGCGGAAAACGCTCCATGGCGCTACGGGAACTCGTAGTAGGGCGGACGGGTCCGCCGCGAATAACGCTGGCTAAACCCACTCCGCCAGGGTCGTAATGAGGCCCAGTAACCTTTGCACTCGGGTTGAGTCTTCTGTTCTTGTGGCAGGGATTTTGATTGGGCCTTTAGCACCCTCTTGCTGGTAACAGGGTAGCTGCTAAGAGTACCCCTGATGCTCGTTTACAAATGCATCCATGTCTCCATAAAAAAGGGGCTGACCTGAGTGCTGTGTCTCTCCTTCAGCACTACTCTAAAGTGCTGAAAAAGTGCTGTGTTCAATCATCTTACACATTTCTTAGAAATCCACCAATCTGTGAGACCCCCACCAAGAAGGTTTATGCTCCTGTCACTACACAGAAACTGCTCTTATGAATGTCTCCAATTTAATATCCTCTGCTAAGCACTCCAACATACCTCTATCCTAATTCTCTCTGACCTGTCCACTGCCTTTGACCATGTTGAACACTGTGATCTCCTCAATACTCCTTTTTCTCTTGAGACTTGTTATTGACCTATTGCCTAGATTGAATCCTACTTTGCACATCACCAATTCTCTGTCTCCTGGAGCAACCACACCTCTCAACTCACTCCTTTAACTGTTGGTGATCAGCACAGATCTGTTTTCGGTTCTCTCCTCTTCACTCTCTGCTCTTGGGGAACTAATCTCCTCTTTTGGGTTCTTGAATCAAATCTTTGTGGATGACACCCAAGTCTTCTACTCTTTTCCTGAACTCTCCTCTGATCTCCCTATTAAAATGTCCAACTGTGGTTGTGCTATTAAATATTACACCAAAACAGAGGTGTTTCTTCTTCCCTGCCAAATACTCGCTCCCTTCTCTTCCCCTGCCTGTCCAGTTCCCACATGACACTTTCCTCTACTCTTCTTCAACTGGAAACAACGGCTTCATCTACGACCCTTCACACACCATCTCTACCTTCATCTCCGAAACTGCATTGGCGACCCACCTCAACCTTCTAATATCAAAATTAGACACCCCCTTCCTTTCAATAATGCCACCAATCTCTTATCCACTCAAAACTGGACTACTGTGCCAGCATCCTATTTGATCACCTCAACTATGATTTCTGTCCTCTCAACAAGATCCTTAACTTCACTACCAGGACTCTCTTTTGAACTTCTTCACTTCTCACCTCATTCCTAGAACGTTCACCAGGCTGGATGGCTGATGATGCAATCAGGCCCAGATTTAAATTTCTTCTCCTGATTCACAAATGTATCCACTGTAAGGCACCACTGTATCCATAATTTTCTAACCAACTCAAGATGCCTCCTCGGCTTTCCTTGTGGCACCTCACCCTCACTGTGCTTCCTCTCGCTTCTGCTATTTCTCTCTTCTTGCTCCATTTGCATGGAATTCTCTTCCCCCAGACATCTGAGAACAATCCACACTGATTTGCTCAAAACCTAACTAAAAGCCTACCGCCTCACCTCTGAGTTACCCTCCTACCCACATCTCACCTGCCTCTCATCTACCTTCTAGCTAACATATTTTCCCTCGCCTCTTACCTTACTCTGTCCCTCACTTTCTCTGCTTCCACTCTAGCACTTTATCCATCATGGTTACATCCAAAACACAGCTGGCCATATTGCCTACATGCACTTAAACATTTTTAATGTCAGTTGGTCCTAGTGTCCACCCATGTATTGTCCCCAATGGCTGTTCCATTTACTCCCCTCACAACCTGATCAGAACTCGCCAGATTGTAAAAAGTTCACTGGGTCCCATCTAATTTTGTATCTATTGTACATTATTTTGTGATCAAAAGAACATTGTTTCAACCTGTATACAAATAAATAAAATACTATAGTAGTATTCAAAATAATAAAGTCAAACAATATACAGTTCTTAATATTAGAAGAAGAGTAACCATGGAAAAGAAAAATATACCTTGCAAAGAAATGCTAAAGTTAGCTTATGTCAGCAGTTAAATAACAGTTAGAGTTTTGCGTCTTACATTTAAGGCTATTTTACTCTTAGCTGTGCACTTTTAATATGCTGCCTGTCCCAGAAACCATGGTACATTATCAGTTTCCATTTCTCATTAACAACCATGGATTCATCCAAGTATTTACTTAAGCAACTTCAGTACATGTACATCCTCTAATTAATTATAAATGCAGCTTAATAACATTTCTCCATTTTTATGTAACATTGATCTTGTTTATAGTAAGAATTGTTTAAAACTGACCATTTTACTATTCAGATGCCTATGATATGCACAAGGACATACTTATGTTTCTATTGCAGTGTGTAATGAAGTCTTTCAAAATACACTTATATTTAACCAGACATTTCACCATGTTTTTTAAAACATTTCTTCTTTGTGTTTTCATAGTGAAGTGAGACATAAATAGTTCAGTTAAGTTGCTACACATGCTCATTTTGGCAGGCACAAAGCATTACTTTGATTTGTATTGAATGAAATACAATCTGTAAATAAACTTTTGTTTAGTTAATCTCTTATGCTTTCCACCTATACATAATGCTGTTGAAATGCACAGAACGTTCTGGCTCTTTGAGCACCCTCATGCAAATTGCAGTCTGAAAGAGTCCCATAACAGTCTATATATTTTCACCTGTGCTTGAATGTCAAATGCTGTCAAAGAGAAAGTAACAAGCAGTTATTACATGCCTTGGTCTGAGAGCTGTTCAAATCATGAGTATATTTATGCCGTTTCTGTCAGTGTAAAGCACTTATCTTTAAATAAAGCAGAAGAACTTGGATTCATTTAGTTGATCACTAAGTGGTCCAGGCAGTGCTGTGCAATTTTGAATCAACCATCTTGAATAGCCTGCAAAACACAAGAAGGTTCT
This sequence comes from Ambystoma mexicanum, assembly GCF_040938575.1. Taxonomy (NCBI): domain Eukaryota; kingdom Metazoa; phylum Chordata; class Amphibia; order Caudata; family Ambystomatidae; genus Ambystoma; species Ambystoma mexicanum. Next base: position 1,251,668,319 of record NC_090924.1, read on the forward strand.
CAGATCTCTTTTGGGACTTTTGCAGTGTGATCTGGTGGTGGAGGTTCTATTCCATGTACAAATCCAGTTGCCCTTGAAGGCTTCTCTACAAATATGTCCTGGAAATGGTGTAGGTACTCACATAGATCAGTAGCCTGCCTTTACTCCAGGTTCTTTGGCTCAATATTATGGAGGCTGGCAGTGATCTCTGAGTTGGAGTAGACACTGGCTCTGCCCATCATCTCAGAGTTGTTTGTATCTCTTAATGCCTTCAGCCAATACATATGAGCGTTGAGAAATCTTTTGGTGACTGTTCAGTTGAATGTGATCATTTAAATTGCTTAGGACCTCAGTGACTCAATAAGGTCTATGCCAATTGGCCAGGAGTTTGTTTTCTGAAGTTGGAAGGAGGACTACAACCTGATCACTAACTTGAAACATCCATTGTTGGCCAGGCGGTCATGCAGGTTCTTCTATTTGTCATAAATGGCCTATAAATACATGTACTACATACTTCACCAATTGAATCCTCTCCTTAGTAGCCTGGACACATATACCATATAGAAGGGTGAAGACCCCTTGGGGAATTGGGAGATCATCTTTATGGCAAAGTGGGGGGAAATATTACCAGCTTATCTCATTTACAGGCATCGTGGTTGACCAACGGCAAGATGGCTTTGTGGCGCTAAATGAAACTTACCACTGAGCCATCCATATTGCTGCTATCAATGGTGGTGCAGTATATCTCGATATGTAGTACGTTCTTAAGCTTGGTCATTCATATATACATGAATGTCGGTCCCTGATCAGCAAGCATTTCTTTGTGGAAAGCAACTTCACTATAAAAGGGCACAGAATGTTAATCCATGAAAGGACACCTGGGAAAAATGGTTAGCATAGTCAACAATCAGTAGAATGTATTTAGTTTGATTTTTAAAGGGGTGGAGGTCTTCCATAATGTCCATGCCAAGTACTGGAAAAAGTATATCAATATTGGAAGGGGTTGTATGTGAGCTCTTCCCACATCACTTCAGGAGGATTTCTGGCAAATACTAAAGGTGTCACAAAATTTCATTTTGTGCTGGTAGCTTCTAGGTGAGAGGAATCTAATTGGGACATGGTTCTTTGTTTTCATGATGGTTTTAAGAACTGTGGTCAGATGTGAATGTACAAAATCTAAGACTGAATTGCCTAAAGGGGGTGAAGGGTGATAGCAACTGATAACTGGGTTGCCCATTCCAGTAAAGGGCATCCTTATGGCTACCTTTCTCAAGTGAAATAGTTTGTTCATAGGTAGAACTGTGATGAACATTTGTGTTGGGCACCAACAAAATCTGAATTTAAGGGAAAGGGGTCAGAAGTCTCTGGGATATTTGGAAAGATCCCTCTTTCTGTGTGATATGTTGGTTACCTCCTCTGGTTGTGTCAATAGCGTTAGAGAAAACAGGCTCATACTTCAGTTTAGGATAGTAGCAGAGACATAGACAGCTTTATTTGTCTTGCAAGACAAAGACCAGCTTAACCTTCTCCTCTGTACTCAAACAAACTACAACAACTTGGCCTTCCCACAAGACTTTCTTCCCCCCAAAAGAACAGCTTATGATCAGACTCCTTCTGACCACCCCTCTGTAGTTTTGAAATATGTCCCCTTAACTCTTAGATATTTGGAGTTATTTGATAGAAAGCCGTCTGAAAGCTGGCAGTGTTCCGACAGCGAGCAACATGGACATGATGTGGCACAAGAATGGCTAGAGAAACCAAACTCACTCTTCAGTTTAGGGAATAGAACATACAGAGACAGCTGTATTTGTCTTGCAAGACAAATAACAGATAGCATACCTTTTTGTTGGTATGCAAGTGCAACGTCTGATTCAGGCAAAGAGATTTAGACTGCAAAAGATATATTAGCAGGCGTCCTAGTGCTAGCTGTTGTTCTTCGACATGCAGAATGCCCATGTAACAATTTGTAGTTAGCTTTGACACATATTAGAAACACCATATAGCCATACAAGAAAAGCAACACTGTATTCATGTTGCAGTTGCAGAGGTTAAGGATATGGTGATGTAGCTTGAATTTAGCGGTAGTTTAGCAACATGGACATGATGTGGCACAAGAATGGCTAGAGAAACCAAACTCACTCTTCAGTTTAGGGAATAGAACATACAGAGACAGCTGTATTTGTCTTGCAAGACAAATAACAGATAGCATACCTTTTTGTTGGTATGCAAGTGCAACGTCTGATTCAGGCAAAGAGATTTAGACTGCAAAAGATATATTAGCAGGCGTCCTAGTGCTAGCTGTTGTTCTTCGACATGCAGAATGCCCATGTAACAATTTGTAGTTAGCTTTGACACATATTAGAAACACCATATAGCCATACAAGAAAAGCAACACTGTATTCATGTTGCAGTTGCAGAGGTTAAGGATATGGTGATGTAGCTTGAATTTAGCGGTAGTGTACAGTGTTATGTTTTAACGGATGTGCGAGCAGATAGCTGACATAGGTAGGCATATGAGATGGAGTCAGATAAGTGTTGCAGTAAAGGCGAGGTCCGGGGGCTAAGGTAGCAGGAGTTCTGCCTGGTTCGATTTTAGGGCATGTTACAGGATGCATTTTTGAAAGTATGAGAAACAGGCTCAACATGAAACTGTAGCTCTGTCCAGTTAGACCCGAGACAAGTCACCCTTACCTCCCCAAGAGAGAAGTTATGATGTCAAGGTCACATACAGCCACACTGTGTTGATAAACGCTCATTGGAGTCAAGCTGCATAGCTTGGAGGAGCTGGGAAGGGACTGTTGGGTCCAGTTAGAAAGGGGAGGGATGCACCTTTTGAAGGTTAAATACATGTGAGCAGGGCAGCAGAGCATGGGATTCTGTGATGCCAAGAGTCTTGTTAAAAATGTAGAACACTACTCTCTTCACCTGAAGAGCGGTTATCCTATTTGAACCGAAGCCGTCACACTCCAGGGATGAATAAATAAGCACAATTCTGACATAAGAGTGGTGCCCCAATCATGTCATTCATGGGCACCTGGGTTCCCAGAGGGATAAGGGGGAGAAGTGCTAGGCTGTACTGTGATTTGGGACAGCAGGAGCAGAGGTGATGCCAATAAATGTATCTACAAGGTTAGGGAGCTTTTTGTGCATGCCACATTGTCTAGTATAAAGGGGAGGGCCATTGTATTATCAAAACAGAGTTGACCTCGCTATTCACACTTTGATCAGGATCTGACAGAGCGGTTCACATCATGTGACGGTCAAGAATATTTTACTTGTTAAAGAAATGTATTCTGCTAACAATGTACCTGGTAGTTAATCAACTCCTAAGTTTCATAGTGACAACGTAGTGGGTCATGGTTTTAGGGGAATCTGTTTAGATGTGTGACCAATAGGGTAATGGACTATAGGGGATAATTAGAATTGTGTATAGGTGTTAGCCAATGGGGAGTGCAGGAACATGTTGTAATGTTTTGCATGCATAGTTCTGTTAATTTGTGGTTTTCTGCTATAAAAGATGTAACTTCTTTGGGTGGGAGAGCTCTGTGTTAGTTTGATTCTATGGGACCATCTGATACTTTTGCATGTAATAAAATGTTTTTTTCCTTGCAAATGGTGCATCGATTATTTGGCCCAATTGGGATTGTACTCATTGGTTGGGTTTGGGTCATTTACCCTGCATACTCTGTACCAGAACAAACCACAATACCCTGACTTGCGAGACCCGGACATGCCCACCAGACCTGCAGAGGTTTAGGCTTGTACATTGGGAAGAGAGCTTCCCACCCTCTCCAGTGAATTCCAGATGACTGTCCATCTTTCATGTAGATGATCATTGGACAAATCAAATAACGACTTCTTCTGAACACTATCGTGAAAAGTCCTTGACATGGAAACGTGCCATTCAGCAGTTTCAGTCACACATGACAAATCAACACACATGGACAAGAAAAAAACATTATCTTGTGCCAGTAGTTAAAAATGCTGTTGAAGGGAGATGATATAAGAGAAAATGTTATTTCTGGGAGGAAACTGCACTTCAATTAGATGGTATCAACTGAACTTTCAACATAATCTGTTAAATGATATAAAAAATGATCTGCACCCATTATAGGTACATTTCACATACACTTTGTTACAGAGTCCCCTTCTGGATTACAAATGTGTTTTCTGCATGTTTAAACAACAAGACATATACTCCACCCTGGTGATCTATGTCTATGTTCCAGTATCAATTTTGTACTTCACTTCCCGGCCTGATTTTATTTCTTTTGGGCCACATGTGCCCTCAGGAAGCTGCACTTTTAATCTAGTGGAAGCAACCGGCGGGTAGGTCCAAGTCCTCATTGCTATATATAAAGTTTACAAATTGGGTTGCTCTTTACCCTTTGTTGGTATTAAAGTAATGTATAATTTAACTCATAATGACTACCACCATACATTCAATAAACATTTGTAAATAGAAAGAGAAATCTATTAGCAAAAGAAAATGTACAATGACTTTTCTTACTGGAAAAAAGCTCTAAGTGTTTTAAATACAAACATTTTTGTGTTTTAAATTCATGCAAAGCTTATAAAATACAAACAATTAAAAATGAAGAACTAATTCAGGGAATGATACAAATGATCCAAATATAATGAGCTCTCCCATTTGTATCTCTTCCACCCATTCCTCAGCTTTCAAAATATATTGAACAGTGTTAGATTTGTTGTTGGAATCTAAAAGTCTCTTCGATCAGATAAATGTATATCCCGCACACAAAATAATCTGATGTTCCTAATTGTTCCTTGGTATGTTTTAAAGTTGAGGGAGGCAGTGTATGAGAGAAAGAATGAGATACAAATGATGGTGTGTATTGATGTTTGGGTCTTAACCTGAATGGTAATTACTGTGATTGACTTTCCCATACTCACTCTCCTCCTTAAAATAAATGCCTCCTGTAGGGTATTTTGTGGAGATTTGGGGCCTGACGGTATTTTATTACCGCCGAAAATAACTTAGCAATAATCACTCTTTGTATTCAGATTTGGCCATGTGCAACAATAATACAATGGACATGCATTATTTCAGCACCCAGACCTGCATATTTGGTATACGTGGTTGGTGGTATTTTTGGTGAGCATAATTCCCTTGTTTTATTTGTGGCCCCAATGTCCAGAATCCCTTATCTTTGCTTAGATTTTTCGTGTGATCACTAGAGAGACCTCAGACCTGCATTCTAGGAATACCACATTTCCAGTGATAGTGTTGGTGTGCCACCATGGGCGAACTCACTGACTTATTTACGACAGAGAGCTATATGTGGTAGTCTTGTGGTAATTTCCACTACCTTATATACGGTAGGGAGCTATGTTCAGAGAGTCTCTCTTCCCGTTGGCTCATGTACCTCCAACAAGCTATGCTACAGTCACTCACAATTATTCATACTGATTCTGACATGCACACATCTGTCTTAAAATGACCATTGCACTGTTTAAAAATCTCCCCACATCATCGGCATTGTAATGGTAAATAGAAAATAAAACACCCGTCTGTTTTCAAATATTTTCTGTATTATAAAAGCTGCATTTAGACACGATCTCATTCTTTACAGAAATAAATAAAATGGTACAGTCAAAGCATTGTCTATGACACACTGCAAAGAGCGTGGCGGAGAACAGAACTCAAATTGCAACATTGGTATTTGATTAAGACACGCACAGGAATCCTACACTGACTGCATATTACCGTACACACTCAGCTCCCACACTTCTCATTACCTTATCTTTTTAGTTGTTCTCTTTGTGAATGTGGCTCTCTTGGATTAACTCCAGCAAAAAGGAACGCTTGCCTTCTCAAACCGGGGTCATTGCATGGAATTCTCAGCTTTTGCAGATAGGAATGCCTCAGCCAGTGGAAAGGTCCTTCTTTCAGCTCTCCCCAATCTCGACTGCAGCAGGACACAGGAATCTGCATTCAGTCAGGACCCCACAGCCAGGTCTTCTCCCCAGTAGTGCAGAAAAATGTCTCCCTGTCTTTTTCCTTGATACTGCCCACTAAAACTTTCCTCTCAGCCCTCTGTATGACGTGTCCCAATGAAATCCATCATCTCTCATCCTCCTACTCGTCAACAATAGCTTCGCTTATACATTTGCAATTGTTGCAAATCTGACTTCCTTCTTCCTGCAGTTACTGTGCACAAAAACACGGAGAATCAGGCAGAGAAGAGAAGAAAAAATCTCTGCACACGCATTTAAATGGTTTTCAGAGTATGCCTAATTCTGCAGTGGAGAACACATTTTATTAGTGGGTTATGTTAAATAAGGTTTTATTAGTCAGGTTAATTGTTAATATGTTAGCTGTTAATTTTCAAATGTGTCTCTAGCAATATAGGCATTTCAGGTGAAAAATAGTGTGCATTTTTAAATGAGCACGTGTGCTTTTAACTGTAAAAATAGATTTGCATCTTATATGTTAAAATCGTTTTTGACTGAATAGCCTGTCTTTCCTTGTTAATCTGGTAACCCATATAGCAATGCACCGCACCCTTGTGGTGGTGCTGCAAAAAAAAGTGCTACTTGTGCAGTATTGCTGTACTCTGTGCTGTAACATGCCAAATATCCTTACATATACCCTCCTTTTGTTTTTAGAACTTGGCTATAATCCAAGTCAATTCCTAAAAACAACATGTTCTTTTTTTTTTTTTTACAATATAGCAATCCAACAAAATGAATATTCATGTGCATCAATGAAAATTTGCAATCAACATTTCATCTGAGTCCATCAGTTCATAAGATGTTCCACATTTGCCTTCTCAGTGGAAGTGGCATTACTTTAAGTTTAAATTTTCCAAGTCAATTAAAAACAACGAAACAAAACAACTAACTAAAACAAATAATTAATATAACAAATTAAAATAAATAATTAAAATAATAAATACGTGGAACTTCATATGCCGGAACTTCTGTTTTGTCTCTTTTGGTATGTCCCGACCAGCGACGTTATTCGGTTCATTCGAGTATTCTTTCATCTTGGCAATCTTGAATCCACAGCAGTCATCTCTTTTGGCATTCCGGTTATTTTGTCTTCACCTCCACCTGGAGGCAGGCATCTTTTGGTCTTCATCCAGGGGACTCCAGGACTCCATCGTCTCCCGTGGCCTCTGATCCCGGAACCTCCGACCAAATAATGTTAATTGTCTAAATCAAGATAGAAAATAAACAGATTAAGTACATAGCACAATACTAATTTCCACCTTTTGCCAAAAATAAAACATGCTTGGTAAAAATATTTCGTTTATATTTTTTTCTGTTTTTTTTTTCTGAAATCAAATACAAGTTAAAAGAAAACAAGCATATATAAAACAGCATTCAATATTTAATACACTTTCTCTCTGCACACCAACCACGAGCTTCTGTTATATGTGCATTTATTTATTTATTTATTTATATATTTATATTATATATTTTTACATATATTACAGTGTTTATGTGCCATCATAACAATCAACTTTTTTTTAACTTCTTTGTCACTGCCTCCTGATTACACCCATTTATTTTCTCAAGGGACTCTATCTGTTTCTACATGCTCAAGCTGCCTGATCTCATGCCTGGGATGGCATGGTTTGATTTGATTTACATGGACAAACTGCTCTATTGCTGTTTCACCTTCATTTTTCAAAATTTTATACACTACAGGAGAGACCTTATCTATAATTCGAAATGGCCCCTGCCAGGCTGCTAGAAATTTAGAATTTTTCTGTTTACTTTTTCCAAAATGAAACTTGTACACCTGATCCCCTACATTGTATTCCTTTACTGATGTCTTTTTGTCATAATATGACTTAGCACTGTCAGCAGCCCTTTCCAGATTTCTCTGCACAAAAGCAAATGCATGTTGCAAATGCCTCCTCAGTTCATCAATATATTCATGAACCGTGGATGCACTCACTAGAGTTTGCTCATGTGTTCTGTATAGTAGGTGTTGTGGTAACACCATTTTCCTACCTGTCAAGACCTCATGGGGGCTAACACCTGTTGCTTTGGCAGGAGTCGACCTGATTGCCATCAGAACCAACGGTAAACGTAAATCCCAGCTGGAACCTGCTTCTGCCACAAATTTCTTTAAAATATCCACAACAGACCTATTGCTTCTTTCAACTGTACCTGAAGACGCCGCCCGATATGCGATATGTAGTTTCCTTTTCACACCTAGTATTTGCCATACCTTACTCATTAGAGTACTTGTGAAATGACTTCCTCTGTCTGACTCAATTCTTTGTGGCAACCCAAACCTTGAGAACACATGGTTCACCAGTAATGTGGCTGCTGTTTGCGCACTACAATCCGGTGCAGGAATGCACTCAATCCACTTCGACTTCAAACATACCACACTCAAAATATAACGGTGTCCCCTGCTCGACCTTTTTAAAGGACCTACATAGTCTATTTGCAAATCTGACCATGGGAGAGTTAGGCCTCTTTTCATCAATGGTGCTCTATGCATTGGTGAAGCAGGTTTAAATTGGGCGCATACTAGACATCCTCTAGTATATAATTCCACATCTTGGGACATATGAGGCCAGTAAGCATAATCTTTTAGTATTTCTAATGTTTTTTGTGAACCTCTATGGCCTGCAGTTATGGCATCATGTGCATGGTGTAGCATTAGTCCTCTGAATGAAAGGGGTACTACCCACTGTATTTGTCCTGTTATGGACTCTCTAATCATGAGTCCATCCTGTAATCTGATTCGTGTTTTGTTCTTTAATAACACCCTCAACTCTTCTTTTCCCATGCAATCTTTTTCTGTTAAAGGATTTTGTTCAGGATCTATCAAATGATTATAATAGATTCCCAAAATTTGATCATTCTTTTGTGCCTCAATCAAATCTTGGTCTGGCGTGTCATGACTCCACTGCACCACCGGTTGATCTATCTCCTTTGGTGCTTTAGAACGTGTCACTGCATCAATTTGTATTTCACCCATTAAATAATCAATATGTAGCAATTCTCCCATCACAGCCCAAATCTTAGCCAGATGGTCTGCCTTATCATTTCCCTCCTTATCCTCTCCTGGTGTTTTTAAAAGCCCACGAATTTTTCTCCAGTATATTGTTAAATTATTTTCTGACACCAATTTGTCTATGGCTTGTATCATTTTTCCATGTTTAAGTGGCTTTTTGTTGTATGTAACCATGCCTCTTGCTTTCCAACCAGGCAAATACTCCACAAAGCTATTCCGTGCATAGTCAGAATCAGTCACCAGGACAATTTCACTGAACTTTTTATCAACTGCAGTAGCAATTGCTTTATAAATGGCTGCCAATTCCGCCACCTGACTGCTCCTATCTCCAATCCTCATCCCTATACTGGGAACGCCTTCACATTTCAACCAGACATTTCCTATTCCTGCCACTAACTGTTTATTACTGTCATTTTCAATGTGAAAAGCACAACCATCCACATATACAGTTGGCAAATCCTTGCATGTTTTTTCATCAAAAGCTTTGTGTGATGATTGTTCAAATTCCTGTAAACTAGTTTCCACTTCCATTTCATTTGGTATTTGTTCAGCTGCACAGTCATGTAAGTCAGCTAACCCTTGAGCAATTGGGCTCTTTTTATTTTGTCCATATCTCACTTCTACGGGAAAACCTTGTAATGCCAGCGTCCATGAAGTGATTCTGGATTGCGCTAGATTGCCTGATCTAATTCTTTTACTCTCTAAAAATTGCAACGGTTGATGATTTGTTTCAATAATCACCTTTTCTCCCTGAACAATGGGGCGGAAATGTTGTAGCGCCCACACAGTGGTTAATAGGGCCTTTTCACATTCATTAAATTTCATTTCAACTTGGGAAAATGCCTTACTTGCATATGCAATGGTTTTGTGATTCAAATCGTGTTTTTGTGATAATACTGCTGACATACAATGTTCAGAAAAACCTATTTCTATAAAGAAATCCCTGTCCTTTATGGGGTATGCTAAACATGGTGCCTTTACAAGACATTCCTTCAATCTATCCACTGCATCAGACTGCTCTCTTTCCCATCTCCAGGGAGTATTTAGTTTAAGCAGTTTAGTTAATGGTTGAGTGATTTCTGCATAATTCTCAATGAACTTTCTGTTATAGCCTGTCATCCCTAATAAACTTTTTACTCCTTTCACATTTTTAGGATCTTTTAATCTTTGTATGGCCTCTATTTTCTTCCTTTGTGGATTTAGCCCATGTTCAGTCACTTCATGCCCTAGAAAGTTCACTTTTTTCTTGCACCATTGTGCTTTTTGCAAAGATACTTTGGCGCCTGCTTTCTGCAATTGGCCAAGTATATGTCTTATTTCATCAAAATGGCTTTTAAGGCTTTCATTTTTTATCAGGACATCATCCACATAAACTATTGTTCCTCTTTCCGCTGCATCCGGCATGGCCTTTCTCAAAAATATGCCAAATTCACTCCCACTATTGATGTACCCGAACGGAGCTCTAAGCCAGGCATATTGAGTCCTGTCAAATGTAAAGGAAAATAAGTGTTGTATCTCCTCTGCCAATGGCACACACCAATATCCAGAGGTGAGATCTAATGTGGTAAATACCTTTGAACCATGTATCTGAGCTAGGCCCTGATCAATGAATGGTAGTGGCCATCTAGATACTGGTACTCTTTTATTTAACTCTCTTAAGTCTGCACACAGCCGCCATTGACCATTTGGCTTTAACACACCTAAAATAGGCGTATTGGATGTGCTATGAATGGGCCTAAATATTCCCCGTGATTCCAAATTTTTAATAATCTCTGCCAATGATTCTAAACATGCCAGCGGTAGTCTATACTGGCGTACAAACACTGGATTTCTGCTACAACCTTCTGGTAGTGTGGCCACATGTAAATCAGTTAAACCACAATCATAAGCATCTTTTGCAAATACATCCTTAAACTCCATAAATATTTCCCTCAGGTCGTTTCGATCCCCATCGCTGTCACATGCATCCGCTAAGGAGATCTGCTCTTCTACCATTCTGGAAAATTCTGGAAACTCTTCTGGTAAAGGAATCTCAGCGCTTTCCTCTAACTGTGTGGCTGTGTCTTTTTGTAGAGCTGCCACTTTTAAATATTTTGGCATATCAGCTTCCACTTCAATGGGCTGATTTCCTGTTTCATTTTCATTTAAATTAAATATTATGCAATCCTCTTGATGGCAGCACACTGTCTCATTTGAATCATAAGGATACACAGAATGAATTTTAAATATTCCTTTGGGCTGAGAGTCCAGGTGTTCTGGCAACTCGCCCTTGGCATCTACATATTTTTCAGGAATATTCCCAATCACCATGTTATTTAAATCTGCCGTATAATGTGATTTTTGTATGGCCATTCCTAATGGGGAGTTTTCCTCTAAATGAATATCCTGACAACCTTTATTATTTACCATGATTTTTACAGATCCCTCACCAATGTCTACCAATGGAATGTATTCATAATCCAGGCCTTGCTGTTTTATGGATTCATTCAGGCATACAAATGCATCAGAGCCTTTCATCTGCTGCCCATTTTTGCATTTCAGTGTTATTGCAAACTGTTTTGTAAATGCAGGAATAATAGTATCTTTCCTTATTTGTAATTCGACTGCATAAGGAACTAGTTGTGCACAATGATAAGCCCTTCTTTTGTCTTCAAATTCAGGTGCCGGACCACCTAGGCGTGACCATATTTTTTGATTAAGGAAATCTAACACCATACACATTCTGTGCATGATGTCATTGCCCATGTAAAATTCATTTTGTGCTCCACTCACTATCCATACATTATGGTAAATTATTTTCTGCCCAATGCTAATTTTAAGCATGCATCTGCCTGCAATTCGGTTTTCAAAGTCTGGACTGTCCAACCCAGAAACATATTGGTTTTTAATCCTAAATTTCGGGATTTCTTCCCTCTCCATAATTTTTTGCAACAATTTCTCATTAATGAAACTCCTTTCATGTTCAAGCGCTAAAGTGGCTTTTATTGTTTTAAGATAATCATTTATACCAACGTGAACCCATAGTTGCTCATCTTCCATGTGTATTTCTGCCAGAGTGGTAATGTGTTTTTCTGAATCTGTTTTAGGAACAATATTCTGTTTGCATGTATTCTCTTTTAAGTAAAAACGTAATGTGTGCTCATCTATAGCAGTCTGCCAATCTTTCCTTGGGTCCAAGTATATTTGTACAGGTAGTTTTTCATTGTCGCTCTGATCTTTGTCTTGACACATTAATATAACAGTGACACTAGGTATGCAGCTATTCTGGAGATATACCTCCACAGCATCATTTGTTTTGGCAACGGTGTGACATTCATTTATATTGCTGTTTTGTGATTTTAGTTTCTTAGGCCTCAATGGTTTTTTGGTTAAGGACCACAGCACTCCATTCACCCCATCTATGAGAGGAGACAATCTTTTCAGGCAATCTGTCCCCATCAGAAATGGAATTTCACAAATAGATGTGATCAATACCTCTTGTTTCATTCTGTGCTTTCCTATTTTTATGTCAACCTCAGTTACACCTATGATGGGCACCTCCTCCCCATTAAAGTTATGCACTGGGCCTTGATTTGCCTTCACTGTGATCTGACTCTGTGGAGGCCTCCCTTCATTGATACTCTTTACCAGCTCCTTGGACATAATTGTGGCCTGTGCGCCAGTGTCAATCATAGCAAAGGTGTGGCACTTTTCTTCTACAGTGATGGGTGCATAATATCTGTCCTCAACTTCCTCTAATACACATAAGAAATGTGAATTCTTACTGATTTCAGGGCTCACCTTTCTCAGGTCTTTTTCACTTTTGGCTAAGCACATTGGTAAATGAAAAGACATTTTTCCCTCCTTTTTACCCATTTCTGTGCGAGATATTTTATTCATTTCTCCATGTTCAGAGGTTTTTTGGAGTGTGGCCACTGTTCGCCCATCCATCTGGGTAACATCAGAGACCACATTACAACCTTCCAACTGAACATGTGTAACAACATCATTCAGCAATTTGTCATTTTTTAATTCTGTGCATTTGTGATCATTTAGTGTAATACCAGCCCTTGCAGCCTCGTCAAGAATATGTGGCTCAAAGAATTCTTCAGGTGATTGACTTGTACCCTCCTTGTGAGTATTTCCCTTTTCTGTCTGTGTTTGGTCATTGTTTTGCTTGCCCAGGGAAGGAGCTATGGCATCCCCACTTACTCCCTGTTCACTGGTATTCCCCATGCATGAGTCATTTTTCTTAAATCTGTCCCTTTGTTCTTTTGGAATTCCTAATGTTTCTTTTTCATTTGTGCAAATCTTTACTGTTTTATTTAGCTCTAAGTTAAACCGTACCTCTTTTTTAGAAGTATTTGCACTTTCTATCACAATTTCATTTACTGGTACTTTCATTTTTAATCCATTAGTCATCTCAGAGTTGTTATGCAAAATTATATCAGAGCAATCTGTCATTTTGGCACTGCGATTATCATGAGTACTTAGTCACTTTTCGGAAGCCCCCCGGTCATTGCTATGGCCATCAGCCCCCTCTTTGGAAGGTTGTTTTTGCGCTGTATAGAGCTTTCCTATTTGCTCAGCTAACATTTTCACTTGGGCCTCAAGGCACTGGAACCTTTCCATCTCTCTAGGATCCTCTTTCTGTGGCCTAGGTCGATATTGGTTGTTTTCCCCCTGATTGGATCTATTCTGATACCTCTCAGGTGATTGATGGCGGTTGGGATGGTTTCTGAACTCTTGATTCATTTGTGGAGGGGAGCGGGTTGCACCCATTCTTTGATTATAGTCCCCTGGTGGGGAATCATTGTACTGGCGTGGACTGTAGTTCACGTTTTGCCTCATGTCCTGTCTCTCAGATTGTGGGTACTGGCCCCTATGTTGATTTCCATTATCAGTAAATCGATCCACATATCGGGGCCTATCCTGATTACCATATATCATGGTGCTGGGATCAAATCTGCTCTGTGTCCCCAATGACTGGTAGGGACCATCATTTCTTTGATCTTGATTTTGTCTCTGGTTATTGTTCATACCTGCCATATCAGGCCGATATCCTACCCGGGGTCTGTCCCCTTGATACCTAGGGCTGATGTAGCTCTCTCTATTACTAGGATCATGTGATTGGAACATTGGTACAGGAAATGGCGATCTTTGTTGATTACCCCTTTGTTCAGGTGTCACATTATTTTTACCTTGACTTTGAGCAGACTCAAGGGACATTTTGGCTGACCTGATTTCCATTACTGTGGCTGAGGGTTCTTTAGATTTAGGCCTAGTATCTTTCATTTTATCACTTTCTCTACCCTGACAATAGAGTACCTCATATAGCTTTGTGCTTTGATGTACAATCCATTCAAGGGACTTGTCACGGTCAAATTCACGGACCAATTGGGATATGATGTCTTTCTGTAGCCCATAGAAGTATGCGGTTTTAAACTCATTGGAATTTGAGTCAAAAGATACATCAAAACGAGAGAATGCTCTTCTTAAGTCTTGTAAAAATTGGCGAGGGGATGTATTAGGTCCAGCAGTAATTGTGTACGCGACTTTCTTTGCCTCCTGCAATGACTGAAAAGGAGAAAAATGACGCCTAATTTCTTTTTCAAACTCCAGCCATGTCATATTCTGCTGTTCATTTAATCCCCTTATGATGCTGGCCGTCGGGGCATCTAAAGTTAAATGAAAATATTGTCTGTACTGTTCCTTAGGTATCTGGAGTGCTTTAAAAATGTCATGTACCGCTTCTAAGTGATCCTCAATGCAGCATTCACCTCCCTTTTTAAATGGTTTGATCAGGGCTTTAATGGATTTCATTATTTTTATGGGGCTACTTGTTGCAATGCATGGAATTGCACTATTTTGTGATTCAATCCTGTTTTCAGGTGTATGAGATTGGTGGCTGCCCCCAATGGGAGTATCAAATCCCCCAAGGGCGCTGCAACCAAGTTCAGTCACCGGCCCAGTCACTGGGGCACTAGCTCTTTGGGCAGAGCTAGAATTCACCTCCACTCCATTGAATGTGGTACCCTGCCGCCTCTCTTGGGACCTGGGAATGCACATTTGCTGTTCTAAGTCCTTACACTTTTTAAGGAGTCTAGTTGCTTCATTCTGCAAATAATTATTTTCATCGCTCATTTTATTAATCACCTCCTGCATTTCGCACATTTGCATTTGGCATTCATTGAACTCTTTATTTCTCTTGTCTCTTTCTTGAATCATTTTAATCATTTCTTGTTCTGCACTCTGGAGATCACCTTCTTTTTCACAATGTTCTTTTTGTAAAATCTGCATTTCTGAAACAACCTCATCTTTATCCTGCCTAATGTGATCCACTAAGGCTTTTAAGTGTGCCAATTCTTGCTCACTATCTTCAAATTGTTTCTTGCTTTTGGATAACTGAGTATCAAAGTCTCTGCATTTTAATGGCATGTCTTTTTGGCATACATCCAATTCTGCTCTCAACATTTCCTGATTTTTACTTGCCCCATCTAATTCAGTCTTTAACCTGTTAATTAGCTGAGTATCATTCTCTTGCATTCGCAGGGACTTGTTTAAAATAAACCATATTTTGCCGCATAGCCGTATTAAACAGTCTTTCTCTGCACTTTTATCGGCTGCATTCAATAATCTTGTAAGGCAGACCTGAATTATGCAGCCTTCTGCAAAAATATTGTCTAGTTTTTCTTTCTGCACCTCACCCTGAATGCGGTTACTCCATTCTAACGTACTATTCGAAGACCAATTCCCATGTGCAAATAACTTTGCCTCTAAATATTGCACTAGATCTGAGAATGTGGTTTCCCTTTGTGACATTCTGAAATTCGTTTTTAGTGGCACACTGCTATTATAAAATGGGTTCCCTTTAATGTGCAAATGGCAGTGTGAGACACGCTTGCCACGCCCAGTAGGTACTCTATGATCACTTTCCCGGCCTGCAACGCACCATAAATATGTAGGGTATTTTGTGGAGATTTGGGGCCTGACGGTATTTTATTACCGCCGAAAATAACTTAGCAATAATCACTCTTTGTATTCAGATTTGGCCATGTGCAACAATAATACAATGGACATGCATTATTTCAGCACCCAGACCTGCATATTTGGTATACGTGGTTGGTGGTATTTTTGGTGAGCATAATTCCCTTGTTTTATTTGTGGCCCCAATGTCCAGAATCCCTTATCTTTGCTTAGATTTTTCGTGTGATCACTAGAGAGACCTCAGACCTGCATTCTAGGAATACCACATTTCCAGTGATAGTGTTGGTGTGCCACCATGGGCGAACTCACTGACTTATTTACGACAGAGAGCTATATGTGGTAGTCTTGTGGTAATTTCCACTACCTTATATACGGTAGGGAGCTATGTTCAGAGAGTCTCTCTTCCCGTTGGCTCATGTACCTCCAACAAGCTATGCTACAGTCACTCACAATTATTCATACTGATTCTGACATGCACACATCTGTCTTAAAATGACCATTGCACTGTTTAAAAATCTCCCCACATCATCGGCATTGTAATGGTAAATAGAAAATAAAACACCCGTCTGTTTTCAAATATTTTCTGTATTATAAAAGCTGCATTTAGACACGATCTCATTCTTTACAGAAATAAATAAAATGGTACAGTCAAAGCATTGTCTATGACACACTGCAAAGAGCGTGGCGGAGAACAGAACTCAAATTGCAACATTGGTATTTGATTAAGACACGCACAGGAATCCTACACTGACTGCATATTACCGTACACACTCAGCTCCCACACTTCTCATTACCTTATCTTTTTAGTTGTTCTCTTTGTGAATGTGGCTCTCTTGGATTAACTCCAGCAAAAAGGAACGCTTGCCTTCTCAAACCGGGGTCATTGCATGGAATTCTCAGCTTTTGCAGATAGGAATGCCTCAGCCAGTGGAAAGGTCCTTCTTTCAGCTCTCCCCAATCTCGACTGCAGCAGGACACAGGAATCTGCATTCAGTCAGGACCCCACAGCCAGGTCTTCTCCCCAGTAGTGCAGAAAAATGTCTCCCTGTCTTTTTCCTTGATACTGCCCACTAAAACTTTCCTCTCAGCCCTCTGTATGACGTGTCCCAATGAAATCCATCATCTCTCATCCTCCTACTCGTCAACAATAGCTTCGCTTATACATTTGCAATTGTTGCAAATCTGACTTCCTTCTTCCTGCAGTTACTGTGCACAAAAACACGGAGAATCAGGCAGAGAAGAGAAGAAAAAATCTCTGCACACGCATTTAAATGGTTTTCAGAGTATGCCTAATTCTGCAGTGGAGAACACATTTTATTAGTGGGTTATGTTAAATAAGGTTTTATTAGTCAGGTTAATTGTTAATATGTTAGCTGTTAATTTTCAAATGTGTCTCTAGCAATATAGGCATTTCAGGTGAAAAATAGTGTGCATTTTTAAATGAGCACGTGTGCTTTTAACTGTAAAAATAGATTTGCATCTTATATGTTAAAATCGTTTTTGACTGAATAGCCTGTCTTTCCTTGTTAATCTGGTAACCCATATAGCAATGCACCGCACCCTTGTGGTGGTGCTGCAAAAAAAAGTGCTACTTGTGCAGTATTGCTGTACTCTGTGCTGTAACATGCCAAATATCCTTACACTCCTCGGTGTATGTCATGAAACCTGGCAGCTGTAATTGTCTCTTTTCTAATAATAGTCATGAAAAGATGCCACATTGAGGTACAGTACTGTAATGATCATCTCCTGCCTGCCTTCATCCAATTCGGGACTGTTTGCGTCCTTCTTCACTGTAACGAAATGCCATGTACGGCTATGTCATTCTGTCGATGGAGTACATGGGAACACCAGAAGATCCAGGAGGCACTCCTTAGCAAATAGGAAAAGCAGGATACATGCCAGGTTAGGCTTTCTGGGGGCAGGTAGTCAGAGGAGCTGCAGTTGCAGCTGATTGCTGTAAGCAAAACAGTCACAAAGAAACAGGAAAGCAAACAAATATCCTTGGTAATGAGGGTTTATTAGTATGAGGGGTGTACTGGAATATGACTTGAGACCTCCAGAGAGATAGGGAAAAGTCCTTGGGAATGATAATTGCAGATTACTCTTAACGACAACCACGAAACGAAAGACAACAGGTTCCACAACCAACTACCCTACTTCCAAGCACACAAGGTGGTCAGTGACTAGAGACCACGAGGCACAAAAAAGCTGTCAACAATTATTTATGCAGTCACAAACCAGGTCCAATTAGAAAAACATATTTTAATTAGTATACACTTTCAACATAAAATTTAAAATCAGTAAAAAACAAGCCTGGCATATATACAGAATGAATTCTTCATAGCAAAGGTGACAATTGCTATCAGTCTCCATGTATAGGTCATGGAGACTGATAGAAATTGTCACCTTTGTTACTAACATCACAAAAGTACCTGAATATCATTTAACTTCTTGTGTTAGCTCCCTGAGTTTGATTGTGAATGCCTTATCCAATATACGCTATGAAGAATTAATTCTATATATAGGTCAGGCTTGTTTTTTACTGATTTTAAACTTTATGTTAAAAGTGTATACTAATTAAAATATGTTTTTTTCTATTTGGACCTGGTTTGTGGCTGCATAAATAATTGTTGACAGCTTTTGTGTGCCTCTTGGGCTCTTGTCACTGACCACCTTGCATGCTTGGAAGTAGGTTAGTTGGTTCTGGAACCTGTTGTCATTCGCATTACTTTCCTCATCCACAACAGCCCATGTAAAAAAAAGAGGAACTTCCTTTGCTGTCTCTTTCCCCTCTTAACAAGAACCATACAGAGACATCATACATTGGACGTGCTGGAGTGATGGCTGTACTCACTGTAAAAAGTGAAGCTGGAGACCATAAGCCTAGAAAGGCAAGACTCCCAAGGACTAGACTGAGGAAAGTGAAGACTTTCCTTCATATTATGTTAAGGGAGAACAAACTAGGGTCACACTGTCTTCTGATATGGAGCTGAGGCACAACAGTAGACCCACTGGTAAAAGACAGACAAATAAAGCAATGAAATATGTGTCACCGGAAAACAGAGACTAAAGAAGCGAGGTTGACAAGTACCAATGTATAAGGTAAATTGGAATGCCAGTATAGAGGAGAATTACAAATTAAGGATCAGAACAGATATCAGGGACTAGCAAAGAAACAAGTATATCAAGTTAGCACCAGAGTGTTGCAGGTGTTCAGGAAACTCAAAGTACAAGTCATAAACAAGACTGTTGCCAACTCATTGGATATGTGGGACAATAATGAACAGAGAACACTAAAAGGCAGACACCAAAGCTAGGAACCGGAACTACAGGGAGATTTAGAAAATAACGTATTGTGAGGGGACACTTTACAGACAAACAGGGCATTCGCAGCACGATAGGTAGGGATCTGCAAAGGGGAAGCTCCCAGACAAACATAGTGATGGCCGCTTTCCAGAAAGGGTCTGTGCGGAGAGCTCACAACAAACTGTGTGTTTATGGGAAGATTGG
Organism: Ambystoma mexicanum; assembly: GCF_040938575.1. NCBI lineage: Eukaryota > Metazoa > Chordata > Amphibia > Caudata > Ambystomatidae > Ambystoma > Ambystoma mexicanum. The sequence goes on from NC_090924.1 coordinate 1,251,687,778, forward strand.
AAGGTAGTACAATCAGTGACAGAGGTTTTAGTCGTTGTAGGAGGGAAAGGCGCTGCACAAAGAAGGCCACTCAGGGGCACAGAATGCTGCACAAAGGAGCCGATGGACAAAAGACTTCAAAAGGTATCCACAAGAAGCATGGTTCATATGTTCAAAACAGGTTTCAAGATGCTGCACAAAGCATCCATGAGCAAACTGCAAAGCACAAAACAGGATCTGAAAGACTTGCTCAGAAACAGGATTCAAGATGTTCCACGCACCAAATCTTAAGGAAAGAGTGTAAACTAGTCACAGAAGCACAAAGTTGAAACTCTCAGTGAAGGCAGTTGCTCGGCAACTGCCAGTGGGGAAAATTAGCTTTTGATAGACCATCTCAACCACATCCACAGAGGGCAGAGCAGAATGCAGTCCGAGGCAGCTGTACAATAGCAGACCCACTCCACATGTTGGTAGACTTCAGCGGCTCTAGCTCTAACAGCCTAGACTTTGATAGCTTGAAGCAGCTCACTGTAATCAAGGTATGGCCAGGTCTCCGCAGCCTGCTGCAAGCAAGTGTAATTAATATGCCTCCTCCAGCCCTTTGCCTCTTGGACAGCATATATCTACCCTAATGGATGTGCTGTATTATCCAAAAGTATTGAAAGGAACCTGAAATGAGTTTGGTCAAAGTTTGTAGAGGCGTTTTATGGTTTCTAAAATAGTATGCTGGCTGCAGCCTGAGTCTCTGAGCATCCAGTGGTGTGCACCAAGAGTGGAGCAGTGTGATACATATAAGAAGCCACTGGGATTCTATCCTGTCGTTATTAGCCTCATTATTATTGCACACTCGCCGACAGTCACTAATTGTAATCTCTAGTCTCCAATCAACTAAAGAATGTTTTCTACCCTAATATTATCTGCTTTAGAGCAAACCTTTGTTTTGCGATTTCAATGGTGATACATTTCTTAGAAATGTGATGTAGTGTAAACGTTTAGACGTGTTTAATGTTTTCAGACAATAGATCATTTAAGCCAACCTTGATGTTGTGCTGCCTTTTCTTCTAACAGCACGCCTCCCCTTGTCTTGATGAAAAACTGCATGGCTGTTGAGCAGCACTTTCAGAGTGTACTTGGATTTTGATCACCGGCAGCAATGCAACTGTCACGCACATGATCCATTCTGCATTGTCATAATGTGCTCAATGTCTTTTTGTGATTTCTTATAATCTATAGTCATGTGGAAGTAGCAACTGGTGGGAGGGCACGCAGCTAATCAGGCTGCTCGGATCCTGGTCATTACCTATTATGGCATGAAACAGTCTGCGAAGGCTGGTTGACTGCTTCAACTCTCACACAACCTTGACCCTTGCCTATGCACCTCCTTCCACCGGCACCACTCTCCACCCTCCCAATCCTGCCCCCCATACCCAGTCCCCCATTGCTCAGTGAACTTGTCAGCTGTGTCACCATTCCTAAACCCCTCACCTCTCCCTGCAGGTGTGCCAGTCAATCATGGTAATGTACTGGAAGACGGGCTTTGCCTCTGGGCTGCCTGTCTGCCATGTCCATGGCAAGCATCATTGTTGACGTTTTTCATTCCTGAGAAAGCATGTGCCATATGCACTGTGCAGCCCATATTTTGTCTGGCCACACTAGGCACCTCAGAGGTTGTGCCTAAGTTCTAATGGCCATAATGCTGTGCTTGGTGGTTCTGCTTCCCATGTTAAAGCACCTTTACTGCACACAAGCCCATTACCTCCAGCAGGAGGACATTAATACCTGATAGAGCGCACCAAATATCACAGTATGGCCTAATGAAGACATTCGAAATAGTGTCATTACAGTAATTGTCCTTTTCTTTTTCTCCTGAAATAAATATTCAGGCACAAATACGTAGCAATGAGAATGAAGTGCTCCACCCCTACCCCCTTCTTGTCTCCCATGATGCTTGTGTGTGCGCCCCTCTCCCCTCTGGTCCCCTGTGATGCTCGTGTGTGCCCCCCTCTGGTCCCCCATGATGCTTGTGTGTGCCCCCCACCCTCTCTGGTCCACTGTGAAACTCGTTTGGGCCCCCCTCCCCCTCTGGTCCCCGTGATGCTTGTGTGTGCCCCCCACCCCACTCTAGTCCCCTGTGAGGCTTGTGTGTGCCCCCCCTCCCCCTCTGGCCACCCTTGATGCTCGTGTGTACCCCCCGCCCCCATCTGGTCCCTGTGATGCTCATGTGTGCCCCCACCCTCCTCTGGTCCCCCGTGATGCTTGTGTGTGCCTCCACCCCCCTCTGATCCCCTGTGATGCGCGTGTGTGACCCCCATACCACTCTGGTCCCCTGTGTTGCTTGTGTGTGCCCCCCTCTGGTGCCCTGTGATGTTGTTGTGGCTCCCTCACCCCCCTGTTTTGTTCTCGTGACACCCACCCCCCCTCTGGTCCCTCCTATGTCCTTCCCCTCCTCCCCCACGCTTTCCAGCTCTCTTCTTCCAGTCCGCCTAGCCCCCTTCACCTATTCACTGCAGGAGTTGTCTTACTCACTATGGTTTTCACCACTTCCGACCTGTTGCCAACGCTTGGATTTGACTTTATGGACACATTGACTTTGGTTCTTCACCTTCACAACGCTCATGCTGGACCTCCCTGAATCTTGTACTCAGGTTGGCCCTGAATCATGTTGTGCCCATCGTCTTCTTGGAATACTTGTCTACATTTTCTGTTCCCTGCAACATTATGAGTTTTATTAACCTCTGCAACTGTATTTCGCTCTCCCTGCTTCTCTGCTCTTTTTCACTGTTCTCCTCCTCACCCTTCTCCCTCCCTTACTTTTTTCTTTGCACTAATTCTATCAGAATTGTCCTTGGACCAAGTATGGTAGCAGCCTTTGTTTGTCTCCCCCGCTACCCCCTTCCAGCTCTGAAATGTCGCCAGGCCAAGTACGATAGTTAATTTCACATTCTTGTTGTTCATGTCCAGTAAGCATGTTCATTGTATTTTTCCCTTGTTCCGTACCTTGCCTTGAAGCGCTTTGAAACACATTGTGTACAGGCATTATATAAATAAGCTATCATATCATATCAAGAAGTTTTGTCTTTGCGCTATTGGACACCCTCATTAAGTCCTGGCAGTCTTACCAGAGGCTAAATCACTCCTAAACTCATGGATTGCATTGACACGTATGTCAGATTTGAAAAGACACTAGTATCTCCAAATGTGTCCATGTAGAATTGGCTCAGTATCCTGGATGTGTTTCGCATGTACAGGGATGTTTAAATAGTGTCAAACGCATCAGACAGCAGTGACATTTCCTCTTGTTATATCAATTGTTTCTGACTCCAACAGTGTAGCATTAAGGACATGCTTGACGATTCCAGCATTAATGTCCAGCATCAACTAAGATGTTCTAGAAAGTATTGTGATTCAATATATGAGGGTTTTCCGTAAGCAGCTTCAATGGGTTCTATGTGTTCTTTTTCTTTGCACACTTTTTGCAATCTTTGTCAATATCACATCACCACATCCTTATATCCTGACCCCAGTGCCAGGAGAAAACTGCGCTTTTCCCCATCACTTCCTAAGTGAAATACCCAACATGATTTCTTTCACTGTTCAAAATTGAAAGTGCCACTTCTAGGAGTGATGCTAAGTATATTTGTGTTGTTGTTAGTACAATTAACCTGGTATAATCTCTTTAGAAAAAGTCTCCTTAGGATATGTTTCAGCGCTGGATATCTACCCTCACAGCAGAACACGAGAGGTTAACCCAGACGAGCTTTCATGTCCTCTCCTGGAGGTGCCTTATGCCATCTTGATTGTCTCGGGGTGTTATATGAAATCCATATCTTTCTAATGTCTCTAAGGGCATAAAAGGACTTTCAATTGACTCAATGCATTGCACAGAATTGCATGGGCAATCTCACTGTATTACCTTCAGTGGTCCATAGCACAGTGTAACGGTGTCAGTGAAAAGAGCCATGCATTTTAGGTACGTCATTGGTCGGGGCAGTGCTGTGCTTCATTTGATACCTGGTTTCTTTTTGACAGTGTGCTCTTTTATTATGTCTGATGCTTTAATATTATTTAGAGGGTGCGGGCAAGGCAGCTTCAGCCTTTGCTTAAAAATGTAAAATCCCAAAGGAAAAAGGTTAAAGCGGGGAAGTCTTAAAAAGTCTAATCAAACGCTCTGAGTTATGTTTGGCATTTCCAACTTTATAACATCAACCTATTCTTAGTTTCATAGACTCATTTGCTAAAAAGTGATACAGTCGTTCTTATCCAGCCACGTATTGGGGCCTCAAGTGCCAATGATGAGAATGCTTGTCCTTTTTGCATAGAATTGCCTAATAGCCTGGCACCTAAGGGGTTAATTCCTGATGCAGTTAACCATCAATCAAATGAGAAATACAAAGCATTATCAGAGCCAATATGTTTGCGTTGTTAATAGGTGACAGTGTTTGCATGATTGTTGATGGCTGGTTAGGTCATTGTGTGACTGGTGTGCTTCGGGTGCCCTGTGGGTATAGTTGTGAGGGTGGGGAAACAAAGGTGGATATGTTTCGTTGTGTGGAGGGGTAGATACATAGATGGGACTGATGAGTGAATGATATGTTATGGATGCATGAGTGTGAATGAGTGTTATTATTCGATGGGTGGATGAATGCGATTGAGTGTGAGTGGGTAGATGGATATATGGGTTTGAATAGATGTATGGTGGTGATAGTGTGCGGGATGCATGGGTGTGAATGTGTGGTTGATGTATGGGTATGCGTTGATTGGTGGATGTGTGAAATAGGAAAGGATTGCAGGGCATGTCTGAATATGACTTTTTATTTTCATTACAGATGTGTTAATATGTTCAATGAATTAAGGTGGATCAGACCATTTTTGTTTAAATAATGGGCTTTAAAGAAAAAAACAATTCGAAAACGTTATTTAGGGTGACACATTAAAAATCGTATAGATGGATGCCAAATCACTAACAGTACACAGAAGCATTGTACAGAATGCTCAGGATGCCTGCACCAAATGCCATTGTTTCCACTGTAAGATTCGTCTACGATGGTGCTTACAGTATATGACTGTGCGCCACTGTATATCACCTGCATGAGTGTCAGTACAGGCCCTCATATTTATGGTGATGGCATTGGAGCTTAAATCCCCCAATGCAACCCAACACAAACACACACACACACATGCACAGATACCACAAAAACACACGCTCTAAGGGAAATCTAATGGAAATTGACTTTCTACTTATGAAAATAGGCTCTCACATGAGTACACAGTGAAACTGTATTGTGCAGATACATGTATACACGCATTCGCACATGCACACTAATTGCATTCGGAATGCACACTGACACAAACACTTTATTGCCTTTTTTTTTAAATGTGCTGTTGAGGTTTAGACGCTGAAACATGATGGACACTGCAAGATGTGCTGATCCAGCGTGGGTGGCATCATGCAGCACTGATGCACAGTCGTTGCGACCTCTGAAGAGGAAGGAAGGGTGAACACTGGTCAGGCATCGGGGCTAAAAAAGGTAAACAATCGTTTAAGATTATGCTGCAATTCCTTATTTCTGTGCTCCTGAAGCACCCACATAAATGTGCATCACGGATCCTGCTCCTTCCACTGGCCTCAGTACCCTTTCATCGTCACTGTTATAGAAATTAAGAAACGAAAAGACTCCAGAATTTGCAAAACGATTGCGAGCAATTGTGGTTTGGTAGCTTTATTTGTATATATTATGAGAGCAGAAATGAAGGCAGCTATGAGCAACAATGACGTGAACAATACAAGCACAGCGTAATACAGCACGAAAGTGGAACACACATCAAGGTAACAAACAGCAGGGAAACAAACCATGATTTTAAAGGCATGGTTTACAATTCCCTTTCTCTTCATAGCTCATCTCACTTCTAACAATGCACACATCTCTATAGCCACACTTTAAAATGATGCAGACATGAATGTGGTGCATTTATTTTCAGTGTAAGAGATGTCATGTCATGTTACTGTGCTGTACACATTATACTACAGCCATTTGCGTGGTGTGCAGGAAGTCTGGGGAGTCTGCAAGGAGGGGTCTCTATTACTTTACTGAGCACAGAGTAAAAATGCAAGCCTTTCTGTTGTGTTGAAGCGTGTAGACTGGAAGTACCTTCAGTTCTGCAAGAGGGTCAAGATATCTTGGACCTAATCAACTCTACAAAACTTGATGCTATTGTTATTACTGAAATCTAGATCACACCACTCTTGTCCAAATTCTTTGACTTATTTTTTGCGACCAGATAAAGCATCCAACATTTTGATTGGTTGGGGAAAAACAGGGGGAGGCATCACCGTCATCCACAAAATCAACTGGCCAAGTAGGGTACACAAACAATCTCGGTTAGGTACAATGGAAACTCTCCCTTGTCAATTCCCTTTATTGCACAAGGAATCAGGCCTTTTCTATCTCATCTACAGACCGGCTCACAGCTGCTGTACCTTCCTAGATGAGATTCTGGACTTACATGCTGCAGCTTCAGTCTCTCTCATGATGAACATCTTCCAAACGTCAACCTCCCCAGAACCCAAGCAACCAAAACCACCAGCGGTGCATTCTTGTCCCTGTCAAACTCCCTGAACATAGCCCAATGCATACTAGCCCCCACCCACATTAGGGGTAATTTCTTATACACTATTTTATCCCCTACACCCTCCTATCATTTGTAGACCTCATCACGCTTCGCAGGCCATGCAACAATCTGATTCGCCTTAGCACACTCCCTGACAGCCCTCAAGGGTCAAGAGAAATACCTGAGGTAGCAGGTCACGCCTTCAGATATTTTCAGTAGAGGTACTGAACTACAGTTTCACCTATGTCCCGACTTCTGCGAATTTCAGCTTGCTATTTAAAACCTTTAGCAAAACCACAAAGGTGTTGGCAAATACTTTTGCTCTGAAAACATTGCGGCAAGTCGTAATCAAATGGTCGAACCCTGGTATACTCACAAGCTATCTATTAACAAACAGTCCATATGAATTCTTGATAAATGGTGACGCGAGGCCCACAAACTGGAGGACCTTATGTCTTTCAAGGCCTTATGTTCCAAATGGCGGACCCTTATGTCCAAAGCCCACGTCCTAAACCCATGATACTTTCTACACCATCATTATTACATCAGCCTCTACCAGCAGCAAAGCCATGTTTTCAGTGGTCAAACACTGCTCGAACCCCACAAGAGACACAAATGTACCAGTATTCCAGGACAAGTGAGTCAATAAATATGTTCTGTATCAACAAGGTAGATACCATCAAACTCCACATAAAGGCCTTCATATCCTCTGTCAATGCTCCCTTTGTCCCTGATGGGAAATCCAATCCAGACCAACTTCTTTCCCTCTCACCCTAGGGCCTCTTGTACATGTATCCTTAAAACCAACCTCTTACACCCATGACATTCTTCTGGCCACCACCCATACAAAATGTATTAGTCCTGACCTAAAGGCTCTTCTTAGGACAGTCAATGCCTCCATCAGGGAGCATACCTTTTTTATGAATGTTTCAAAAATGTTGCTGTCTGGGAGGGCCTGTGTGTCCCTAATTGTCAACAGAATTTCCTCTAAATCCGCCCCATGACTCAAACGTTATTAGCAATTTATTTGATAGCGTTTCCTGTAGGAGCCCAACTCACCTTAACTATGCCACCTTATTACGCAGCCCACGGTAGTGGCTGTATAGTTATGGTTAAGTTGCTAATCCCATAGGAAGAGCAGTTTTTGGGTGGCTTATAACGTTGCTCCGCCTGGACGAATTCTCAGCAAACTTTGCAAAAAAAGTATATGGCCCACTCTTAATTATTTTGCAAATTGTGGTGAGGTTTGGTATGGGGGTGCAAAGTTATACGGGGGTCCCAAAATGTATTTTTTTCCGATAGACATAATGGGAAAAAACTTTGTGCACGCCTACAGCTCAAACCGCTGGATGGATTTCCACCAAATATGCGGCAGGAGCGGCGGCTTAGTCCCAAAAGCTGTATTTTGTTTTTGGTAATTTGGTGTAAATCCGTCCAGTAGGTTTATTTTAAATTACCAAAATGTAAGGCAAAATAATTAGTGATATCTATGTCTGCTCTGCAGACACGCTTCCGTGTTCACTCCTCGGACAGGACACCGATTGGCTAATCGGCTTGTGTCCTGTCCGCGGACATGCAACATGTTCGCCAATTGGCTGGGGTGAGGCGTGAGGTGTTTCAAATTGTTTGGACAAGCCCACCATCTTGGATCCACTAACAGCGTGGCGGCAAACAGAGGCAAAATGCAATTTTGGGGAGTGTGTTTGTGTGCAGAAGTGCTTGGGCAGGGTTGGGGAGTAAGAGATTGGTCAAATATTGTATTTGTTTATGTGTGGCCCTTAAAGTGTACGCCATGTCTGCGGTCTTCGCGGCATTCTGAGGACATAATAAATGCACTACTGGCTATTTTACTTTAGTATGATGTTGGTTTTGGGTTGTTAGTGGAGGATTGATTGTAATTAATATCCCCTATTACCAGCCCACATTCCACAGTCAAAATGTTTGGTAGCATAAGTGTGTTATGCTGCAGTGGTCATGGCCAGGGCCTAGTTTCTAGGGTGCATGGCCGAAGGCCGTAGGCCGTAGGCCATGCACCCAAGAGTCTAGGCCCTGACCACAACCACCGCAGCATAACACACCCTTAGAATCAAACAGCCATCAAATATCCAGAACCCAAATGTTTGTGTACTGTTTCATTTGTAGAGTTTGTATGTGAAGTTTTGGCTAGGCTATGCAGTTAAGATTGTAGAGTTTGTAATAGGACTGCATTATAAGATACCTTTGGAAGTAAATATTTTGGATTGTGGTGTATGATTGTGTACATTTTCTTTGAGATGTAATGGTAAATAAACTACTTTGCCACAAATGCCTTTCACTAATTCAGAGGGAGGTAATTTTGCTGTTTTTGTTGAAGGCGTATTATTGCTTGAAATTGGTGCATTGTTTGAATTATGATGCTCTCATCAATTTAGTTGTTGCAGGGGTTTTGGTAGTGGGAATAATTGCACATTATTTGTGATAGCACGTGAAGGTGTTTGGTTGTTGTCAAGTGTTGCAGTGCAGTAATTGCAAAGTATTAAGGGGTCAGTAATTTCGTATTAGTTTTCTGCTATAAGGTAGAGAGCTAATTGGAACCATTTGGAATCTTCATTGTCTTCTACTTTGTATGTTATGTCTACAGTTTTTGTGCTACTTTTATGAAAAAAAAGTCCTGTAACACACCCAGGTATTTCAGCGGAGGTACTTTTAAACTTTAATTTTTCTTTTTTGTATATGTTTAATAGAAGATTGCTATTTGTACAGTAGTTGCTAGTTTGTTGTAAAGCTCATGCATTTTGTAAGTGGCTTTTACTTCCAAAATATTTTCTCTGGATATGCTCTATTTCTCCGAGTAGTTGTTTGATTGTAGCATGTAGAAGATTGTTATTTAAAATGACTAGTTCTAAAGCAGGACTTTTAGCATAGTAGAGTTTCTGGTTTTTATAGAGTGGATGATGTGTTGATATCATTTTAATATGATGGAAGGTGTTTTTGCAAATTGGTCCTGAAATGCAGGCTAATGAATGTCCTTGTAGTCCTGTGTATTTGCGCGCTGGACAGGCATCCATATTTTGTAGTAGTTTCATTTTGAATTTGTCTTTGCTTTTTACATACTGATTGAGGAAGTGACATAAAGATTTGAAAGATTTTTTGGCAATGTTACACATTGATGTTCACGGCCATTTGTAGACTTGACGTTTTGGTTTATTAGAATGGAGAGGTGATACTGAGTTTTCTGGGGATATTTTTGTGAGCAGAGTTTCTTGTTCCATAATGGTGTTATTAAGTTTTTCATACCCTCGTCCACTGCTATGTGTGAATATTGAGTTTGTTTGCTTTTGTTTATATGCTTCTTCATTAAAATATGGTAATGTGCTCGTGTTGTGACTCCATTCACCTCCACAGATGTTTAAGGAGGTATTTCTGTTGATATTCAGTTTATTGAGAAGTGTTTTTTGTAATTTAGTAGTTAGTTTTGTTAGTGATTTCATTCTGTTTAAAAATAAAATAAATAACTTCCTTTTGAGAAGGATTGCACTGTCTAAGAAAGCTTTTAGGATTACCTTTCTATGGTAGGTTTTAAGAGTTGTCGATTTCTCTCCTGTTTTTCTAAGGTTCTGAAGGATTCTGGAGCAGAACATTTTTTGTAAAATATGTTTTTTTTTTTGGTAAGGTTAGTTGCCACTATATCAAGATTTATAGGTGCAGCGTTAGCAGTTGTGGTAGTTGAAGTCTTGTTAATCACTTTTTGTTTTGTTTTACATTTTGATAGAGGGAAAGTTTCTGTACGGGAAGCTTGTTTTGTTTCGCTTAATGACTGTATTAGCTGTTTTGTTTGAACATTTTGTACAAAATCTGCTAGAGATGGTTGATTATTTTGGACACTTTTATTTTGATTTGCTCTACTTCTGCATTGCTTTCTACGGAGTTGCTTTGGGTAGGCATTCTTTGGGGTTTGTTGGAGAAAAAAAGAAAGTGTGGGTTGGGCTGTTGTGCAGTGTATGCATGCTTTGTGCATGAATGTCTGAGTATGATGGTAAGGATGATTGTGGAGAAGTGTGATTGTGTGTGTTACTATTCTGGGCATGAGATGACAATATAAAGTATGCAACTGGTAAGGGGAAGCGCTAATATTACATCTAATGGGAAAGGGTTAAAGCACTTCTTTTTTCTACAATACTAAAATGCTGGTGTGTTTGTGTAACAGTTAGAACCTTATGTTAGTATTGTACCTACTTTTTTTGTATGGAAAGAGTAGGTTTCTTCGAAGTTGTTGTTCGTACTTCAGACACTGCTGCTTTTCTCCCCTGCTGAGTGGTCTTCATTGCAATTGTAAAAGAAAGAAGTTAGTGAATATGTGTGTTTATAGCACTTTTGTTAATGTAGACATTGTTTTTTTTTTTTTTGTTTTTGGAGTAGTAGTGTTTTGTAACAACTGAGCATAGTATGCATATGCACTTTCCTTTGCATATGACCATCCTGTATATTTTATTTAGAATCTGTTAGTTGTATATGTTTTACAAATTAGTATAATAGTAAACATATAGAGCACACTTGTTTTTTTTAATGTTATGTTATTTGATGGTAAGTGGTAGAAGAAATAATCATATGCATGTTTTGCTATTTTTACAGGGTAAATTACCGAGATTGTACAGAAAAACATGCAATATATGCATTTGTGAAGGTGTGGGAAATAAAGGAGTAGGATTTCATTCAGAGGCAGTGGTTTGTTTGAGCTGGGAGCCTTTGCAATGCTATTGCCTGTGTGTGTGCTTGAATGAAGATGCATGTACTCATCCTGGCTGTGTGTAATTTTATAACACACTGGACAGTCTTTTTCATAATTATACTGTTATTTCTCCTATCTTTTAATATGAAATAAAAAAAAATAGATAGCTGTGTGAGTAAACAAAGATTTGGAGAGGAGACAGGTTTGCGATTGACACTTCATCATAGCAGATGGGAGAAATGACAGTAAGTTTATTTTGCAGTTTATACAGGGTAAATGGCAGTTACTCTGTTTATATGTATTCCTACAAGAGCTGTAAATATACTGAATAGAAAATATTCATTCCTGTAGTCTGTGTTCATGCATGTGGATGTGCATGAATCTGTAAGTAGAAATATTGGGCATTTTTATAGTAGCTGTTGCTGCAAGTCTGTTGCAGTGACAGCCGAATTGTATTGAGAGTGATCAATAGTACATCTAAAGTGCTGATGTGTGATGATAGAGTTAGTTACCCCTACCCAGCCTATCCCAACCCTCTTGACCCCTACTATCAAGGACCACATTGTCTCTCTGGCTCCTGCTCTGGCCAACTTCTGCAACCATCACTTCACCTCTGGAGTCTTCCCTTCCCCCCCAAAGCACTCCCTTGTGCACACTCTTCTTAAGAAACCCTTGCCGACCTGTCCTGCCTGGCTAACTATCGCCCAATCACTCCCTTCCTGGGCAAACTCTTGGAAAAGCTGGTCATCTCTCAGTTAAATCCTCACACTGAATGTCTCTGCAAATCTCTGCACTGGCTCCCAGTGGCTGCAAGGATTAAGTTCAAAACCCTCTGCATTGTCCACAAGGCCTTCTGGGGCCTGGGGCCTCAATACCTTCAGCTTCCGCTTCCTAAATATCTTCCTTCTTGAGGCGTTCGCTCATCCGCCTCCAACTCCCTCAGGGTCAGTTGCTTCTCCAAGTAACAATTTGGTGGTAGATCTCTTTCCTCAGCTGGGGCCTCCCTCTGGAACAGCCTCCCTGCCTCCCTGAAACGTGAGGAGAACCATCTCTGGTTCCGGAAGCACCTCAAAACCTTTCTCTTTGCCTCTGCTTTTTCTCCTCCTCTCCCCTGCTGACTTCCAGCTGAAACTGAAACTGCACTGGTGACCTGGCCACCCTCTTATTTCATGCCCAGGTCCCCCTCCCCCACTAGTCACACACACCTACACTGCCTTCCTGGCAACCCTCACACTCAGGGACTGTTCTCTGTATCCCTACAGTTCCACTACCAGCACTTGATATCTGATGTCTCTATATCTGATGTCTGCACTTACCGTTGCACGCTTCTAAATGCTTATCTCCTCCCTCATCTTCTCCCGTCTCTTCTACTGCTCTTCTCTGCTCTTTGGACTCCCTGCCTCTTATCTGACCCCCCTCAAATACATCTACCACTCCTCCATCCATACTCTCTCTCTCTATCTGGTCAGTCCTTGCAACTCTATTTCCTCCTTGCTCTCTCACCTTGGCTGACTTCCCTTCCTCTCCCAACTTAAGTTTCAATTCCTCTCTCTGGTTTTCAAATCTCTCCATGACCTTGCTCCCCCATACCTCTCCTCGCTCCTCTCATTCTACACTCCCTCATGTTCTATCTGCTCCGCTGATCTTTTTTTACTCACTGTACCCCCATCACCATGTGCCTCCCCTCACTGGAACTCCTTACCTCTCTCTATCTGCTCTATCCTCACCTACTCCTCCTTCCGCACCGCCTTGAAAGCCCTCCTACTTCACTCCCCCATTGACTTTCCTTCTTTCATCTCTCCCCCATCTACCCTGCCCCTCCTATCACCTTCATAGCTCCACCTTTCCCATTTTTTCACACCCTCTGAAATTTAAATCAGACAACTGAATTATTTTTCCCCTTCCCTGGCAAACCCCAACTCCCTTCCTTCTCACCCTTCCCTCGGCTCCTCCATTTAAGGAAACTGTTCTACATATTGTTACACTGTTTTGTCTTATGATTGTAAATATGCTTCTCCCATTATTGTACCTTGTTGTTATATTGTAAAGTGATTTGGATTAAAGCGCTATATAAACCTAATAAACATAAACAGAAACTTGCCACCATCTGGCCAGATTCACTTATTGTTTATTATCCTTTATCCCATGTACTGCACTTCCCCCTCCCCCATCCCTTACACTTGCGCAATCTGAATGACACCTGGCCTAGTAGGATCGTTCTCTGTCTTCCCCCTCTTTCCCCTACTTTGCCTCATCGCGCCTTGAAACACTTGCATATAGGTGCGTTATAAATGCCATATCATATCATATCATATCACATCATACCCACCTACCTTACCCTTACAGAATCTATTCATGCTTCTGTACCCTTGTCGCACCTTTTCTTACACTGTATATATTTCAAAAAACAACTTACAAGGACTACTGAGTACACACATATACATGCATATGTAAATACTTTAAAAAAAAATACATTCATAACCGTGGCTACCACATTAGCCAATAAGATGCCCATCTTTGGAGGAATAGTTAATCACAGCGATGACTTGGAGGAACAGTTAATCACAGAAATGACTGGAGGTCGTATCCATGGCTACAAAACTGCCAATCACAGTGCAACACACCCAGTCACTGCTATCTACACAGTGCACTTCTAGGCACAGCTATCTCCTGACCAATGTGAATGTGTGAATTTTAGCCGTGGGTATAAGGGTTCTTTGTAGCTGCAACTATAGTTTTCGATGTAAACCCATGTGTAATTGGTTAAATGAAGATGAATTATGGAACATGTTGTATTGGAGGGTGGTGTGTAGTTTGTATTGTACTGAGAGTAACCTGTGTCATTAGCAGTTTGGAGGTTGCAGAGTGCACATTTGATATTTGAGTGGATGTTTGTGGAACATTTATAAAGGTTGAAAAAAATGATGCTGACAACTCTTCCACTGATTTCTCAGGTCCTGAATCTTTTTCTGAAGATTGGGGAGGAATAGGTGATTTTTACTTAACATCAAACAGTGAAGTGGAAGAAGATGTGGAATATTTTGAGGAGCAGTGGCTTAGTTCATTTTTTCTGGTTTGAGAAAGTTCTTGTTTGAAGATTAGCATCATGTAGGATTTGTGGATAGTAATTGCACAGAGACAAATTGAATTTATTTTTAAAACCTTGAAATTAACCTCATAAGGAAATTAAAGAGTGTGGCACATTGTCAGAATGAAAAAAAGTATAACATCAAATCAGTACTCGAATTGTGCTGAAATACTACACTTAGTGTAAGGGACGTTATGGTTCAAAGTGAAACCGAAAACCCCCTGAAATTCGCTAGTTATGGTAAGGCAAGTAACCATAACTTGCGCCACCACAGTGCACTGCTAAGACTAACACCCAGAACATCAAAGATGACATCACAAGTAGACCGATGCTGAAATGGGGGATGAAAGCCATCCGCATCCTAGGTTCCCAAATCGGAACCCTGAGGATATTGCTTCCTACACTGGGACGCCTGTGACATCCCAATATAGGAAGGGAAATCCTTTTCCAAGATGGCCACCATGGAAAAGGAAGGCGAGGGTTCCATACAGGGCCCTCTTCGCTTTTCATGGCAGCCTGCAGAAGGCAAAAAGAGAACCCTATGACCATATTACCACAAGCACATTTTTCTTCCCTTTCAGATCTATCCTAATTTAGAATAACTTTACCACAAAGCCAGTCCCAAGTGGACATGGCCACTTTAATCCTATGTTTTCTCACTTGTGGTCATAGCCAGGAGCCAGAATGTCTGGATCATGACCTTATTCCATGAACCAGACAATCTGGCCACTGCCCATTGCCACAGGCTACTCCTCATTCATCCCTCATTCACTAATGGTATACTGCTATTTTTTTATAGCTACATTATGACACTTGGCAAATAATAAGATACTGGGACATTGGCAAAACCATGCCTGTAGGTCCTTGCCAATGCTCCTTACGCAAGTTTGCTACAAATCCACCCATGTTTTATTTTTTCAAAGTGTCAAATGAATGCACACACAATCGTCATATAACCGAGCCCCCACTTGACAAAATGCATTCAGACTGTACGAAAACATTTATATCTAGATCTATAATCTTTTTGCAAACCTTTGTGTAGATTTGTCAAATGGCACCACATTTATAAGCCTTTACATTATTTTGGCACCCCCCCCTCTAATTTTGCCCCCTCTTGACAAAATCCCACCAAATTTCACAAAAACATTTATATCTAGATCGATTATCAGTTTGCCAAAATAAGTGTAGATTCATCAAATGTCACCTCATTTATAAGCCATTACAATATTTTGGGACTCCCCTTCTAATTTTCCCCCCTCATGACAGAATCCCACCAAAGTTTGTAAACTCATTCGCAATCAAGTCACAAATATACCATCCCATCCTCATCACCCCTGACCGCCTTAGAGATTATTTGATAAGATTGACAAGAGCAATGCTCAGAAAATATTATTGTTCCGAGGGTTCAGGCATGTATTTTTATACATTCGTTGATCGATCGCACAAACATTTCCAATGCACCTTACCTTAGTTTTCCTTTTTTGTACACATGCAATATCTGGCAACAGGGCGTGGACATCTTGTGCTAATATTACCCGTTGCTAACGGTCCTAAGGCAGCAGTATACAAACTGTGGGGTGCGACCTCCCAGGGGTCCACAGGTGCATCACTGGCGTGCCCTGAGAGCTGAGCATGAAATCTAAAAAAAACCTTTTTTTTTTTTTTTTGTTTTTAGATTGGAAGAAATGGTCAGAGTGGCTCACATGGTCAGGCTGAAGCATGAAACTGTCTCAGGCAACAATGAAAAAGTGGCCCGCAGTTGTACATGGATATTCATTCCTTTAGTCACAGACTGGGCCTCATTACAACTATGGCGGTAAGGTAACAACGGTGCCGGTAAGCACTGTTGCTACCGTACCGCCATAATAAAAGTTGTGCTCGGGGGTGCCTGACAGCCTGCCAAGTCTGACCTGGCAGGCCGGCGGCACCCGCGAGCACAGCTCGTCAGATACACCGGCTCCATTATTAACGGTGCCGGTGCATCCAAGCTCCCCATTCCCATTGAGCCCTATGGGGCTCAATGGGAATGGGGCTCTACCGGTACCGGCACCCGCGAAAGGGCAATTATCAGGTTAGCCTAACTCGGCATGACCCGGTAATTGCCCATTCGCGGGGGCCAGACCCGGATGCAACCGCCAGGGTTGTAATGAGGCCCACTGTTTCAATAGTACCCAAGGAGGTGGTTTGTTTTAAAATCTAAGTAAATTGTAATATATTCAGCAACAATGGTCAAAATTACTAACTGCATAGTTAAGTAACTCATCAAACTGGTCCACATTGGCCAAAATGATGGCCCATTTTGACTGGCCCACACTATGGGGGTCATTACGACCCAGGTGTTAACCATGGTGCTATTAGCGCCATGGTTGACGCCGGAATCTACCATGATGAATGGCGGAATTACCGCACCCATCATACGGCTGGCGGGGCGGTAATTCCCCATTCACCATTGGCCCTTCCCCATTCCCATTTTTGCCCCATAGGGCTCAATGGCAATGGGGAAGGCGGTAATTACGGTACCGCAAATTGCGGTACCCTAATTGCCTCCAAGGTTCCTTTGCGGGCCCGTTCCTTAATGGCTGGTAACACCAGCAGTTAAGGTACAGACCCGCAAAGGGACCTCATAATTAGGCGGTAAGGGGTTAACGGAGCCGCCACCTTTTACGGCACTGTTAACCCCTTACCGCCTGGGTCATAATGAGACCCTAGAATTTAACATTTTTGGTACAGGCATTGCCCTATAGCCCAGTCCATTATGGAGGAGCTAAGGAGCCAGCCCAGTGAAACAGTGAGCACTCCCTCAGCTGCTTTTTCCAGCTGATGGAGTGCTCCTGGGCTGCCTGAACTGTGAAAGGGAAAACTGTTTCCCTTTGACAGTTCAGTTTAGTTCCCCAGCCGCACATGCTCACTGAGCCATACAAGTGCTAGGGCGTTTTCCTTCGCCAGCATTGCATAGCTCATTGAAAATGCTGGCTAGGGAACTGCATGTCTGTATGTCCGGGAGGAGCTCCTGCGCCTCCTCGCACATACAGACAGAGGAGCCTGAAGCAGGGCGTTTCAGCACCCACACTCAGGCCAATGAAGAAGGTACGTTTATGTTCATTGTTTTTATTTAAACATGTGTATGGATGCGTGTATGCTTATGCTATGAGTGAATGTATGGTGATGTATGCTTGTGTCAATGAGAGAGTGATTGCTGTATAAATGTGATGCGCCTGCATACACACGTAATCATGTTGATTGTGTTAGGCCCAGTGGGGCCCAGGGGAGGATATTGCTTCCTACACCGGGACGCCTGTGACATCCCAATATAGGAAGGGAAATCCTTTTCCAAGATGGCCACCATGGAAAAGGAAGGAGAGGGTTCCATAAAGGGCCCGCTTCGCTTTCCATGGCAGCCTGCACAAGGCAAAAAGAGAACCCTATGACCATATTACCACAAGCCAGCTTGTGTCAATGAGAGAGTGATTGCTGTATAAATGTGAAGCGCCTTGCATACACACGTAATCATGTTGATTGTGTTAGGCCCAGTGGGGCCCAGGGGACAGGGATGGTATCTTTTTACTGGAAATCTATTATAGATGTCCAGTAAAAAATGTCATGCCTGCCCCCTGGACCCCCAGCACCAATTGCAAACTGTTTGGCTATTTACAAATTTATTTGTTAAAAGTATGCTCTACAGTGCAACATTTTAACCCATTATTTAAAAAACATTCACAGGGGGAAACCTCCCCCAAACCCCCCTTTATTGGTTCTGGCTCCCTAACTATGCTCGGTCGCTATGGCATTTTTAGGGGAAATAGTTATGCCCCTCCACTTAAAAAAAATCATATTGCCTGTGTTTGAAGGAGCGTGTTGTGAAATTTAAAACGCTCCTATTTATTTCCTGCATTGACTTCCTTTGGCACAGCACTGCGAGCGGAGCTCTTGCTGTGCTATTTGCTTCCTGAAGGGGGCGGGCCCCTTCGTGGACACGTGAAGGCTCATGTGACTTGCCTCCAAGTGAAATTGCCGGCCCAACCGCCCGAGCGGGTTGTATTGCCTGTGTTTGAAGGAGCGTGTTGTGAAATTTAAAATGCTCCTATTTATTTCCTTCATTGACTTCCTTTGGCACAGCACTGCGAGCGGAGCACTTGCTGTGCTATTTGCTTCCTGAAGGGGGCGGGCCCCTTCGTGGACACGTGAAGGATCACGTGACTTGCCTCCAAGTGAAATTGCCGGCCCAACCACCCTTGCGGCGTTAAGCCCTGGAGGCAGTAAGGGCTGGTGCTGTTTGGCTGTTCGGCGTGGTCGGCTGTTGGCCGCGGTAAGATAGGTACTGATTAACTACCGTCAGCGGACACAGGTATCTGCCACTTGTTGTCCCCATTTCGGATCACCTACGGGCTGTTCAACTTCCTTTAAGAATATTAATTCATTCATCTGTTTAGCCGGTCTTTGGGGAGGAGAGACGGACTAAGGCTGCTCCTCAAGCCATCGGGCGTTCCCTAGACGGCTAAGAATCTTATATGTAAATTCTGACCAAGCAAATAATTAAGGTACTGTTTGGTGTATTTGCAAGAATTCAGTTCTACTCTCCATTTTAAAATGTTTTACCCTACTCTTGGACCCTCTCTTTTAAGCAGCACTTACCTATCCTGTTTTAATATCTATTTGTTTAATCACAATTCTTATCTATTTGTATTTTTACTCTGTGATAGTATTACTATAAGGTGACATGCGTACCCTAAGAAGTGCAATGCCGAATGGGCCAACTTTGGTTCAGGATAATGCCGAAATCCACAAACGAAAACAAATGGGCAGTACGCCCCGGAGGCATCACCCTGCTAGTGCCTTGAACCTCAATAGACATACACCTCCAGCTGATATAAAACGTTTCTTCTTAGAGTCTAAACCTTTATCCTGTGACTTCACTGGTAAACCAATTGACCCTTGTTTTAAGTTCACCACGAGCGCCCAAGGCTCGAATGTAAAAAACTTTTTGGGAGTTTCTGATAACACTCTTATTAAAGAGGGCGTAATCCCTCTTTTAAAAGAGCTTCACCCTATGCCTGTAAGATGTGAAGCATCTGGATACCCAGGGTCCAATACCAATTCCAATAGAAATTTAGAGCATCAAACACTATGTCAGAACTCTTTAGGTCCCGTTGGTGGGGGGAGTCCATTATTACATGACTGTCATGTTCCCTCGCCACTCCCCCTGATCGAAAGCTGCTGTGGTTCATCGGATCCTCAGCCTGCAGTAATTGAGTTAAGCTCGAACTCTTCCTTTTTGGAAGGGGATGATTGTCGGAACTCATTAGAACTACCTGAAGTTTCTTTAATATAGTCAGACACAGCACATAGTTTGGTCGCTTCATTTGCTGCTCCCACTCCCAGATGCGTCCCTGACATCTCGGCCAGACCATCTGATGACCCTATTTTGCCTTCAGTCATTTCTCCATCCATTTTGATTGAGACCACGTTGCATGCCATGAATTTGGCCATTTCTTCTCTTTTTAAGTTGTTCGAAACGCTTGACCGAAAACTGCAGGCACACGATAAACAGATTGAGAAATTATTACATTGGCAAGCAGCGCTTAAAGATAGTATTGAAACGAATATCCGAAAAAAACTAAAACCAAACCCTGACAAATCACTAATTTTTGATAAGCCGCCTACCGACCCTATTACACAATCACAAGCTATAAAGTTTAAGACTTTACCTGCCTTTCCGAATGTAATTCACAATGATTTTTCTCTGCCCCAAAACATTGAAAATCCGAAAGACAAATCTTTGTCGGTCCCTGTAGTTCCTGGAGACAAACAAGTGTTTAACATATTCTCACTTAATGGATCTAAGCCACACGAAATAATACTTAAACCAAAAAAGAACCTGGTTTGTAAAAAAACAAAAAATGGTAAAGATATAACAAAAACGGCAACCTCAGCAACTAAAGCTTTCATTAAAGCCCTATCTTTGCCCAAGAAGCAAACCACCATGGCAGCGGAAGCAGTACAAAAAAAATATAGCGCCTTGGCTAATGCTAAGAAAGCTAGTAACCAGCTTACGACATGCCCTGCCCAGATAGTAGCTTAAGATCCATTAGACGCGCTGGTTGAGGCTGCCGAACATGATAGGGTGGTGAATACACAAGCTTCATTTCCCTTAGTACCCCAATTTGCGGTGGTACAAGTAAAAGAGGATGCTACCCTTGCAGCTTCATCACCTTGTTCTCCCGAGAGGATCTCAGATAAGAATGTTGAAGCCAGACGGAATGAAATCAGAAAGGAGAGCGACTACTATATGACTAAACAAAGACCCTTGAATGCCCAAGTAGAGATGCTGAAGGATCCTAATATTCGGGAGATACCCCATATAACAGTCCATACAGAAAAGAATCCCGTGGTACAGTCACTCATTACGCCCTTGAGCTTTCTTCTTTAAAGAAAATGTCTGCTCCCCTTAAAATTCCTACTAATTCTGCTAATACACCCACCACCAAGCAACTCACATTTGGTGCATCTGAAATGCCAATACAACAAGTAATAAAAACTGCGGTGGAAGAATATATGACTAACTTGAACAAAAATGCTACATTACATACGAAGTCAGAGGCTGACCAGCATACTATGCATTCACAAATAACTGATTTGAGCCGTTATCCAGCTGGTCCTGTTGCAAGGGTTGATATACATCCTCAACAACAAAACCACTCACTGGGTACAAGCTGGTTGCACTCTAATAGGTTTCCGTCTTTACCACTAAAAAACTCGAAAATATCACCCGAACAATCGCTATATCCATTGATTATCCGATGCAGAGATATACCTTATGCGAAGTATGATTTAAATCGCACTAGTATACTTGCAATACTAGCTGAAATTCCTGCGTTAGATGATCTGCAATCCTCCGATATTGATTTGGTGGAATTTATCTTCGATAATGATCTCTCTGTTGCACGGTTTTGGGTGTCCTCACGAGTTGTGTTAAACACTTTGTGGCTTGCTAAACGAGAAATATATGAATTAGGGTTCGAGCTTCTCACTGCTGTGACAACTCAAGTTCCTATTTCTGTGGTGCAAAACCCATTAACGCAGACATATGTTTCTAACCAGAGACAGGGTTTATGTGTTCAGTCGAATAACCAAAATTATTCTCCAATGCCTCAATCTGTATCAAAGCAGTCGTAACTTACTTTTCAATATCCTCTGCCATCTTTGTCTATGATAAGCTGGAACACTCGAGGCCACGGGCACTTACTGAGGAATGGTTCCAATGAGTTATCGCAGCATGATATTATTTTATTTCAAGAAACTTGGTTCACGGAGCGGCCGGTGTGGGACAACTTTGAAATAGTTTTTAACCCTGCAATACGATCTGTGAAAGGTCGCCCCATGTCCGGTCTCCTGATGGCCTTAAGCAAGTCCTCAGAAATTGTTCTAGAACACCAGTCTGTGCCAAATCGATATACTCAATTGATAATTATCACAATAAGAGAACAAAGATATGCGATAGTAAATATATATTGGAATCCAGCTGCAATGTCCACCAAAACATTTCTTAAAGATTTGGAAGAGTTATGGTTAGAGATTATAAAACTCCCTATATACCCACATGTTATCCTGGCGGGCGATTTAAATTTGCACTGTCTGGATGCTCCCCATAAATGCAGGGATAGCAGACTGGTCTCCTGGAACACTTTTATTGAGTCAAAAAACTTGGTTATGTTAAATGGTTCATGCCCGGCCGATAACCCGCCACAGAACACATGGAAAAGAGGACACTCTAGTGCCATTATTGATTTTATTTATGTTAATCGTGAATTATTCTCTGATATTAAGTTGTTTTGGGTGATCTCCACTGAGGACAGTGATCATAACATACTGAATGTGAAATGGCACTGCATGGCTTCACAGGAAAAAAAGGAGATATATAATACATACCACCCTTATTAGTAAACAAAGGTATGAATAGATTACACTGGACTGAATACAATTTGGCGAAATTCGCCAGGGTATTTGAACAGACAATTGTGTATGAGAGGATCTCAGGTACCAATAAGTCACTCGTGTATAGTGACTTATTGTATACATTCGGTACAACAAACAAGGTGAAGACAAAGTACTCTCCCTTGCATTTTTTTGACAGGGAAGTACAGCGTTAAAAGTCCTGGTTTAGAAGGGAAAAAAAGGTAGTTTTGTCTTTGCCTACCCAAGTGAAATGGCAAGCCCTTAAATCATTGAAAACAAAACATAAAAATTGGATGAAGGCCCATCGATCTATTCTTTACCAAACTGATGGAGAATGTATGCTCCAAAAGATGGGATCAAAAAACTCTGCGCAAATATGGGCATTAATTAATAAGACCAACCCTAATACGCAGATTTCATTACAAATCAATGACGTAGCAGAGGCTCAATGGGTCGAACATTACACAAATCTGTATGCCTGTCCTGAGACTACAATTTCACCACTTAGTCAGTGTGATCCAGGAGTTTTTACTTTGCAATTCTCAGTAGCAGACATCTTATTTTATATTAATAAATCTAGTAGATCGCATGCCCCTGGTCCAGATGGGATCTCTAATTACATGATGAAGCAAGATCCGAACCTATGGGCAAAGATTTTATATCAACTCTACTCCACAATCATGCACACTCAACAATTGCCAAAATCATGGTCTCTCTCTATTATTGCCCCGGTGTTCAAGACGGGTAATAGACAAGACCCCTCAAATTATAGACTGATTGCCCTTCTTGATACACCGGGTAAGATCTTTGCCCGGTTGATTCTTAGAGACTTGCGGGCATGGATAGAAACCTCTGGTAATGCTGATGTATTCCAAACCGGATTTGTTGCAGGAAAAGGCACGGCAATAAATATTACAGCAATCAATGCGATTAAAGCTAAGTGTGAATGCCTTAATCAGCCCTTGTTTTTAGCTTTCCTGGATTTTAAAGAGGCCTTTGGTTCAATTGATAGACATCTTTTAATTAGCAAATTGATTAAAATGGGCTGTCCCGGTTCACTAATTAAACTGATTGCGCTTCTCCATACAAATACTGCAATTCAGATAAGAACTGCTTTAGCTGGGCATCTAACTACTAAAATACCGACAGCAAGAGGTCTGAAACAGGGCTGTATTCTGGCGGCCACTATTTTTAACCTTTTTATACTGGACATGGGCAAGAATTTTATCGATATCAATTCAGATGCTCCAAAACTCAGGTCTCATCAAATTGCATGGTTATTATATGCGGATGATCTTATTTTAATCTCTAAAACGCCGTCAGGTCTACAGCGGCTGATAAAAGGTCTTTCACTGTATGTTCAAAGAAATCATATGGCTATTAATTTAAGTAAAACACAGATCATGCAATGTCATAACAAAAAATGTCGCCCTCTAAAATCGTCCATCTGGACTTTCTAGGAAGAGCTCATTTCTATTACCCCACAATACAAATATTTAGGAGTGATTATTAACAATCTGACGTGTGATATTCCCTACGTCCAGGATACAAAAAAAAAGCTGCAAACACTAACATGCCAAGCTAAAGTCCTCTTGCATAAATTTGGTAAATTTACATGTTCTCAGATACTTTTATATTATGCCCAAAAAGTTCTACCGATAATAACATACGGCTCTGAAACTAAATTACCAAGGGCCCGTGTGTTTTGGGATCGATTTGAGGGAAAATTTTGTCGAGAAGTGTTTAAGTTACCGAAATCAACTCCAGGTCCTTTGATACGTTATGAGTTAGGAGTCCTTTCAATGTTTGTGTTTTATGCGTGGAAATTGTGTTCGTTAATGAGGAAATTTTTGCTGTGTATAAATTGTTCAGATTCATCTTATATATTGGCTATATACATGCTGAAATCCACACATTTTTTCCCAATAAGTGGAGACATTTTGTTACCAATCTTTTAGTAGAAGCCGACATTACTATTGAACTGCTTTTAACCAATCCCAATCATGGGAAAACTATATCTGCATGACTGGATTTGCACTTTAGAATTTTGCTCGCAGTATAAAGATTATAGCGGTCTGCCTTTCGGTACAAAAGAATGAGAACTGCAACCTCTTATTTACTTAAATTTCCCTCGCCCCACTTCAGAAACAATTATTTCCGATTTAGACTCAATCTATGGCCCACTAGAGAAATTTTATCTCAAAGAGGTCAAATAACAAAACAAGAAAATATTTGTCGGTTTTGTCAATTACCAGAGTGTGAGGAAACTTTAAAACACTTAATAGTAGGTTGCTCCACATTAAAAGAATTACACTGTACATTTTTTAAAAAAACTGTATGAAAATTATAACTGCTTAACTAAAGATGTACTTTGGTTTAGAATATTCTCCTCACCCCTGCAAGCTGTTCGTATAGCTACTGTCCAATTTATGTTAACACTAAATCTTCATAGGTGGATTACTAGTGGTTTTAACAATGTGGTAATTCAAATGTATTTTAGATTGATTTTTTAGATGATAATTCAGATGATGTATATATATGAATCGTGATTTTGCCACCTTTTGCTGTTGTTGTGAAATGTTGAAGTAGAGGGTTTGTAGGTTTTGTTGGGTACTGATTTTGAGCTTGATTTTGTTTTGAATTTCATTTTGATGTCCAATGTGATTAATTTGTGTTATATATTAAATTGAAAGGTTGATTATCAACCAACCAATAATAAAAAAAAAAAAAAATCACCAGCTGCTACTCATTTCGCCCTCAGACTGTGTTGGAAACAGGATGGGTGGAACCCACGTACTATGGTGGGAGCACAATGGGCGGGAACCATGGGATAGTGGTGGGTGCAGAGTGGAGAGAGCCCAGGGTGTGTGATGGGGTGCAGAGATACCAGGGACTGGGTAGGATGGGATGAGGGAGCCCAGTGACTGTGATGGGAGCAGGTGATGTAGCGCAATATATACTGTCCATTTGGCATTTCTGGGGGGTCCCGACCTGCCCAAATTTTGCTCATGGGGCCCCCGGCCAAAATAATTGGAAGACCACTGGCCTAAGATGAACTGCCCTGACGGCACTCAATCATATGCCCCGCCCCTGATTCTCACATCACCAAACCTAGTGATATTGTCTGTTAGATATTGGCAACGTTCAACTGTATTGGGACGTAGTACAGATCAAGTTATGTCTAAACGTGGGAGTGCTGACTCGCGTTTAGACAGAGGATCGGTAGCTACTGGTCCTTTAAGGTCTCGGCTGCCGGGATCTTGGAGGTTGGCATGGAAACGATGGCGTCCTGCCTGTACTTCCTGGTTTCGCCTAGCACGTTGAGGAGCGCCATTTACATCAGGTGACCTTATTTAAGCGCCGCCTTTACTCCGAGTCGGCGCTTCTGAATCTTGTATTCTTAGGCTCTTGTTGTTTCCTCGTTCTTGGAACTTTGTCTGTCTACGGATCTTCTGGCTTCTTCGACCACGGCCCTCCATTGATATTGTTATGCCTATTCCCCTGTGCCTCTGCTGACCGCCTTGTTTCTTCGACCATTGACCGTTTTATGGATTTGCCCTGCCTTGCCTCTTGTACTGCTGCTGCCCGCACCGCTTCACGACCTCGGACCGTTTCTTTGGATTTGCCTTTCTTCGTTCCGCCAAAGGTGCAGCGGAGCCCGCACGGAACTGTAGGATCTACTGCTTCCCAATCCTTTTCCTTCAACCCCACTGACCTTCAACGCCTGGAACTCAGCTCCACTCACGGCATTTAGACATTGGAAGTGTACTTGACCTTGGATTGTTCTTGGGACCTTGAACTATACGGTACACCGACTAGAGACTGCCTTGGTGTACCTTTTAGGCGTCCGCGTGCCGTCGGGTTAGGTCTTGGAACTTTTGATTTCTTGGATTTGTTCTTACCTTTGCATCTGGCTTCCATGATCTACTGGCTGTTCTACCCATTCCTAGAAACTACTTACCCGGTTCTTCAGTCTAAGGTGTTTACAAGATACAGATTAGTCTTATTTTTATTTGGTTCTATTCTAAGTACTGCTACGAATTGCATGGTGGTTACTGGTGCTCTTCTTGCAGTTACCTGGGGTCATCGCCTGTGCTCCTGAGACATCCTGTTGTAGTATCCTGCCCTCTGTTGTTCCGGGTTCTTCGTTGGTCTTCCATCTTTTGGCCAATCAACTGTTCTGGTTGTTTTCTTATTCAATCAGTTTGGTAGATTGGCAAGAAGAACTCCTCAGCTACACTACGAGGGCAAGAGCAAGTCTGACATTGTCCGCCTTTCTCAGTGACGTTCCTGAGCAGCGTACCCAAACGCGCCCAGTCATTACCTACATGACATGACGCAGAACCTGAAAATCAACACACAACATCTCACAACACAGCACGGCACAATTTAGAATACTAAACCGTACTTTAAAAACAAACAACAAGACTGTACAATTTGTAAAGTACTTTTATTTCACAATAAACGCTCTGACAACATATGACTATTGCCATATTCAATCAAATTTGAAATTTCTTTCTTCGCTCGTTTTCCAAAATGTTTATCGTGAGTCATGCGTTGTTCTTTTTGCGTACACAAGGTGTTCGTTTTGGATAAAAGAAGCGCTTGGGTCGCACAGTGAATTCCAGGGCTTGTGCATCAACTTGAGGCTAGACCACCGTAAAGGATGTTATGTTGCTCCTAATCGCTGCCCTTGCCGATAGTCCCAAAAAACTGTTAAACACATCCAGTTGTTCACAAGTAGCTGGAGCTGCCGATAAAAAAATCTGTCAGTTGCCATCTGGAATCTTTGACAATCGCAAAATGGCAAAATCTACTTGTTTTGGAAACATAATAGAAATATGTGTCACTAGCCGATCTTTATTACAATTTGCTTCCGAGAACATTGCTATGTAGTATGATCAACTCTAAACGGGATACGAAAGCTGACGCTACAATTCTATGTGCTCAATACATGGCATTTTAATGAAATATTAGCGTTCAACCGGGGAGAACTGAGTAGTGGTCTACATGCATATCAATGCTGGCCTGCCCATCTCGACGGTAAAAAGAACATTACACACAAAGATTATACTTGTGTTACATTGTAATATGCCACACAGAACAAACACCTACAATGTAACCCACAAATAATGCTCTGATAATGATAATTTGATGCTCGTTCGAGTATAAAATCATCAAAAATTAAACTTATATTAAATTCACCATTTCCATTCTCTTGGCGTAACTCAGACCGTAAGGCAGACTCTGTTCGCACCAACAATTTTTCATAAACTGAATTTACATATTCCTTAGTCCAGTTTTTGAATACATAACCTTATCATATCTTACATTATAACAACCCTCCTTCATTAATTTCCTTTCGGAATGGTCCCTTTCTCTCAAGGTCAAAAAACAATTGAACCTTATACTGTGTGTCCGATGCGTGGGCTCCCTGAGCTCGCAAACAAAAATTCAAAACTGGTGACCTTCACTCAGAATCAAAATATGTTCTTACTTTGCAACAACTTGCCACACCACATCCATGAGAACTCTAATTCTCATGCACATGCAGGGCGGTCTTTGCATCAGGCAGTGAAGGTGACTGCCTGAGGTGCCGACTGTAGGGGGCGTCAGTCTGACTCCATTATTACTTTAATTACATTTTAACACAGATATGAATAGCCCTTTCTTTGCCGTGCTCTGGGTGTGGCACAACAGCATCAATTTATAAACATCAAGCGTTTTAATTAAGAGTGTAAAATAACCTGAAATTACTTCTATTTAATATTAATAAATATTGGGCAACCAATATAAACAATATGGAAGAACGGGCATTCGGAATGTAGTATTACTCTGTAATACCACAAGGTAAGGTTGGCGTTGCAGACTGCAGAAGCAACAATCCCACATGGGGCTATTGCTAGAAAAACTTTGACTCGTTTTTGTTTACCATCTATTTCAATGTTGGAGTAGGGAGCATTCTGTCATTGCAAAGTTTCCTTACCCCTTAGCAGTGGGCACCTTATCACTTCTCTGCACAGTGCTTTTAGCCTGCAACCTTCACTCATTTTCAAGTCGATTGTATTATTGCAGTTACAACACAGATGGTGAGGCAGAAACGTAAATGGTGGACTTGTAAACATAGATTGTAAGTCAATCAACCACTTCTTCCAGTCCTGCACAGGACTGTTCACGAACATCTTAACTGTTCGCACTTTCATGACAAAAAAACACCAGTTTTTTGCTTCTTGCAGCCATATCCCATCCCATCCTCATCACCCCTCACCTCCCCAGAGATTATTTGATAAGTTTGACAAGTGCAATGTTGTGTTTTTCAATATGTTTATAATGTGATGTCCGCGGACACCAAGCACGGATCCAAGATGGTGGGCGTTTCCAAAAATCTGATGCACTTCACACTCTTCACCATTCAATCAGGGGACACGTTGCATGTCCGCGGACATGACGCAAGCCGATTAGTCAATCGTGTCCTGCCCGTGGAGCGAACAGGGAAATGAGTCCGCGGAGCGGACATAGATATCACACATTTTTTGTGACCTACCTTTTGGTCGTTTTAAAAAAAACTACTGGACGGATTTTCACCAAATTTACAAAAGCACGCTTTCAGGACCAAACCGCTGCTCCTGCCGCAAATTTGATGAAAATCCGCCCAGCGGTTTGGGCTGTAGGCGTGCGTAAAGGTTTTTCCACATTCAGTCTATGGGAAAAAAAGACATTTTGGGACCCCCCTATAACTTTGCCCCCACTGGACCAAGCCTCACCAAACTTTGCAATAAATATTCAGAGTGGGCCATATACATTTTTTGCAAAGTTTGGTGAGGATTTGTTCTGGGGGAGTGACGTTATAAGCCGCCCAAAAAGTGCTCTTCCTATGGGATTAGCAACTTAACCATAACTACATGGCCGCTAATATTGTTATGTCTAGCCACAGCTAAAGCATCAGCCAATGAATCACAAGTTTATCCTTGCACGGCTACGGCGAGCAACAACTGGAGTGTTTCTATCTGTGGCTACATGGCTCCCTGTTAACATTGCAACTGTGTTTAAAAACCAAAATTTTGGGGGATTTTAGACACTCACACTGCATTCAAAAATATGATACATATTGTAATATACTTTTGCAGTCTGTGTTAAATTTTATCTATTTTTGTAACTTAAAGGGTGGCCCTTACAAGGGCCGTTTTGGGGGAAGGGAAAAGGGGGGTGGAACAGGGCAGTAAAACACATAAGGATGAAGCATATAACAAAGGAAATACATATAAAAAGAAACACCTATTTTTTGAGGTATTTTCTTTTTTTTTTATTACTTCTTTTAAAAATAAAAAGGTGGGAAGAAATAGCCACTTAAAAAGAAAACTAAGGATGGAAGTTAATCTGGTGTTCAGATATTAAGCTCTCCCAATCCATAGTTGTTGTACCTCCCAATGGCTACCCGTTTGAACCATCCTTCACACAGGACTCTCATCACTGAGGGATTGGGAGCCATTAAAATTGTAGCAAATGCAGTTGACACTGCTGCTGAAGTTGAGGCTTTCGGTGATGTCCTACTGTAGGATGCAGGTGCTGGAAGTGGTGCTGATTTTCGTGCATGTAATGCATGAGCCCCATGCAGTTTTATTTTGATGTTCTGAGGATTTGTGACAGAACATTAGATGGGCCACGTCTTTGTGTGTTCTTGCACAATATGCGCAGAGCATCCTCTGCCTCTTTTTTAGAACAGTGTATTTTGACCTTGAAGTATCGCCAACTGTCTGCAGTGATCTTCATTACAGTTGCTTTCTTCCTGGGTGGTGGAGGATTGGTGACCCAAATTACATTGTCATCACTGCTACTGCTATCCTGGTTGGACATACTGGAATGTCCAACAGGGGAGGAATATGTAAAACAACACAAATGACAACACTAAAAAGGCAGTGCCAACAAAAAAGAAAATGTTTAAAAAAACAGAAACAAAATGTAACAAAGAATAAACAAAGTGAACAAATCACAAGACAAGGGAAAAGAGTATTAGGTAAAAAGTGGGTAAAACGTAAAAAAGAGGGTTAAAGTGCTAGAAGTTCTTGCCATTACTTAGAGAACCTTTCACTAAAAAACACTGATAGCAATGATCAATACAAAATAATCTTTTTTTTGGGTGGGGTGATTATTCATGGCTACAGACTGAGCACCCACTGATTGGACACTTTCACGCACGCAGATGTCCTCATACGGAATGTGCGCTGCTGTGTAAATACATTGTAGTGATTGGATCGTTCATTGACACGAAGAACAATCATGTGTATGGGCGAAGCTGCAGCGCGTGATATGATTGGCTGGTGCATCAGGTGCGCAGATGTGTTGCCATGTTTAAGGAGCTCGACGTCCTATTGGGTCATATTTCACATGCAGATTTTGTCAAATGACATGGGCATAGATGCGTAAAAATATCGCAATGTGTCATCAGACCGTTCGTTAACGCAGGTAAAAGTCACGTGTATGTGCAGAGCCACAGTGCGTGATATGATTGGCTGGGGCATCAGGCACAATAATTCGGAGCACCATTGAAGGATCTCAATTTCCTATTGGGTCATTCATCAAACGGCAACAAAGTAATAAGCAATCTAAACATGTTAAGACCCCCCTTCTAAATTAGCCCCCTCTTGAGAAGAACCCACCAAACTTTAAAATTGTTTTGCAAACATTTGTGCAGATTCGTCAAATGCTACCACATTTATAGGCCTTTACAATATTTTGGGACCCCCCCTCCAAATGTGTTCCCTCTTGAGAAAACAGCTCTACACTTTCAAAAACCATTCAGAATCAAGTCTAGAAGAAAATTCCAAAATGTCATGCTGTTTCATTGAGTGGCACCAAAGTTATAAGCCATCCAAGAGCTCTTTTCACCAACCCTGGAATGCAAAAATAGGCATAGATGTCCCTGAACATAAAGTTGTTGTGAACATCACCGGAATGCACCCAAACATTTGGACTGTTTGCGGACTTTGGGGCTGAAAAACCCCTGTTTTTTTAGCTTCTTACGGCCATATCCTATCCCATCCTCATCACCCCTCACCTTCCCGGAGATTATTTGATAAGTTTGACAAGTGCGATGTTGTGTTTTTTTCATAGGTTTCTACTGCTGTGTCAGCGGAAACTAGCGAAAATCCAACATGGCAGGCGTTTCCAAAAATCTGACGCTTCACGCTTTTCACCACCAATTTAGTGGGTGCGGTATTTTCCATTCAGTCCATGGAAAAAAAGGTTTGGGACCCCCCTATAACATTGCACCCTCTTGACGAAACCACACCAAATGTAGCAGAAATAATCAGAGCAGGTCATGTACTTCTTTTGCAAAGTTTGGTGTGGATTCGTACATGGGGAGTAAAGTTATAAACTGCCCAAAAAGTGCTCTTCAAATGGGTTTTAGCAACTTCACTATAAATACACGGCTGCTACTGCAGGGCATCAGGGACGTCATTTCACCAAAATTCCAGGGGTAGTGGAAGTGACATCACACAACCCTTGACCTCTGAGGACATCACAGGAAGTGATGTTATCTGACTCCACCCCAAAGTGACATCACCGGAATTTTTGGAACACAACCTTTCACCCCTGGACAAAGCAGGAAGTGGCATCACATAGCATTGTTTCTACGTACACTATGAAAAATATGGCTACGGTATCACTGTAAAGTGATATACATTGCATACAAGAATGGATCACCATATGTATCGTTAATATCAGTGCGTATAGGCCTATGTTACCAAATTATTGTGAATGCAAGCAGATGTCTGTGGCCAAATGATAATGATGTCTTATAATATAGCACTTACGCTTAAGAGCTTTTTATAGAACAAATATACATACACTATCACCAAACCTGTGTTGGTACTCATTTATCAACCTCACCAGGAAGAAAGGCTGAGTTGACCTTGCCGGGAGTTCAACCAGCAGATCACACACACATTACAGCAGCGAGTGCTCTACCTACTGGGCTATTTTACCGGGTATAGTTACCAGAAAACCAGCCACTTCAGAAACAAAGAGCCACATGCTTCGGGCTGCAGCCTAGGTGTCTGAATAAAAAAAGGTTTATTTTTTAGGGGTAGCAAGACAGACCACAGGGGTGGCAAGGGAGACTTCAGGGGTCGCAGGTGAAACATTTGTGATGTGATCTTTTATGTCCTGAGTGTTAGTCTTAGCAGTGCACAGTGGTGGTGCGAGTTATGGTTGCTTAGCTTACCATAACTGGCGAATTTCTGAGGTTTTTTGGTTTTACCTATAACCATAACTTCCCTGTAACAATGTTTTCCCATTGACTTTCATTGGTTTTTATTAGTGCAGCTTAAGCATAACGTCCCCTTAACTAAGTTTTTTCATTACATGGCCACAGTAGTGGCCATGTAGTTATAGTTAAGTTGCTGTTTCCATAGGAAAAGCACTTTTTGGGCAGCTTATAACTTTGCTCCCCCTGGATGAATCCTCACCAAACTTTGCAAAAATTAAATGGCCCACTCTGAATTTTTTTGCAAATTTTGGTGAGGATTCGTCCAGGGGGGCAAAGTTATAGGCGGGATCTCAAAACTTTTTTTTTCCCATAGACTGAAGGGGGAAAAAACTTTGCTCGCGCCTACAGCCCAAACCGCTGGATGGATTTTCATCAAATTTGGACCAGGAGTAGCAGCTTGGTCCCGAAAGCGTGCTTTTGCAGATTTGGTGAACATCCATCCAGTAGTTTTTTTTTTAAATGACCAAAAAGTAGGTCATAAAAAAATAGTGATATCTGTGTTCGGTCTGTGGACACACTTCCCTGTTCGCTCCGCAGACATTGTCCTGATTGGCCAATCCGCTTGCGTGATGTCCGCGGACATGCAACGTTTTCACTGGACGCTTGGAGCGTGAAGCACGTCAGATTTTCGGTACCGCCCGCCATCTTGGATGGGCAGACATCCATGGACAGCGCAGTGAAACTTGGTTTAATTTAGTAGAGTGTGTTGGTGTGTAAGAGTGTTTGGGGATGGTGGGAGAGTTTCACATAGGTTAAATGTTGTGTTTTTTTATATGGTGGACGCTCTTGTTGTGTTCGATTTGTCTGCGGACAACACGGCTGTTCTGAAATGTTCTAAATAACTAAATGGGGGGGTGTTCTGAGGACGCAATATGTGTCCGTTTTGTTTGCAAACAAACTGAAACTGTTCTAAGAACACTCACGGTGTCCTGAAATGTTTGTAAATAAACAAAATGGGGGTGTTCTGAGGACGGTGTCCGTATTGTTCTCTGGTAAGTTGAATGCATTCTAAGAACACTTGTGGTGTCCTGAAATGTTCATAAAAAAACAAAATGGGGGTGTTCTGAGGATGATGTCTGTATTGTTCATTGTGAAGTTTAAAGTGTTCTAAGAACACTCGCGGAGTCCTGAATTTTTCGTAGGGGGTGTCCTGAAGACGCTGTCTGTGTTGTTCTCTGGTAAGTTGAATGTGCTCTAAGAACACTCGTGGTGTTCTGAAATGTTTGTAAATAAACAAAATGGGGGTGTCCTGAGGACGCTGTCCGTATTGGTCTGTGGCAATTTGAATGTGTTCTAAGAACACTCGTGGTGTCCTGAAATGTTCGTAGGGGGTGTCCTGAAGATGCTGTCCGTATTGTTGTCTGGCAAGTTGAATGTGTTCTAAGAACACTTGCGGTGTCCTGAAATGTTTGCAAATAAAAAAATGGGGGTGTCCTGAAGACGCTGTTCATATTGTTCTCTGGCAAGTTGAATGTGTTCTAAGAACACTCGTGGTGTCCTGAAATGTTCGTAAATAAACAAAATGGGGGTGTCCTTAGGACGCTGTCCGTATTGTTCAATGGGAAGTTGAATGTGTTGTAAGAACACTCACGGTGTTCTGAAATGTTCGTAAATAAATAAAATGGGGGTGTCCTGAGGACGCTGTTCGTATTATTCTCTGGCAAGTTGAATGTGTTCTAAGAACACTCGTGGTTTCCTGAAATGTTTGTAAATAAACAAAATGGGTTGTCCTGAGGACGCTGTCTGTATTGTTTGATGGCAAGTTGAATGTGTTCTAAGAACACTTGCGGTGTCCTGAAATGTTCGCAAATAAACAAAATGGGGGTGTCCTAAGGACGCTGTCCGTATTGTTCATTGTCAAGTTGAAAGTGTTCTAACAACCCTCGCGGTTTCCTGAAATGTTCGTAGGGGGTGTCCTGAAGATGCTGTCCGCATTGTTTGGGGGTGTCCTGAGGACACTGTCCGTATTGTTCGATGGCAAGTTGAATGTGTTCTAAGAACACTCGTGGTGTCCTGAAATGTTCCAAATAAACAAAATGGGGGTGTGCTGAGGACGCTGTCCATATTGTTCGTTGTCAAGTTGAAAGTGTTCTAAAAACACTTGCGGTGTCTTGAAATGTTCGTAGGGGGTGTCCTGAAGATGCTGTCCGTATTGTTCGCTGGCAAGTTGAATGTGTTCTAAGAACACTTGCGGTGTCCTGAAATGTTTGCAAATAAAAAAATGGGGGTGTTCTGAGGACGCTGTCCGTATTGTTCTTTTGCAAGTTGAATGTGTTCTAAGAACACTTGTGGTGTCCTGAAATGTTCGTAAATAAACAAAATGGGGGTGTTCTGAGGACGCTGTCCGTTTTGTTCGTTGTCAAGTTTAAAGTGTTCTAAGAACACTCGCGGTGTCCTGAAATGTTCGTAGGGGGTGTCCTGAAGACGCTGTTCGTATTGTTCTCTGGCAAGTTGAATGTGTTCTAAGAACACTTGTGGTGTCCTGAAATGTTCGTAAATAAACAAAATGGGGGTGTCCTGAGGACGCTGTCCGTATTGTTCGATGGGAAGTTGAATGTGTTCTAAGAACACTTGCGGTGTTCTCAAATGTTCGTAAATAAACAAAATGGGGGTGTCATGAGGACGCTGTCCGTATTGTTCTCTGGCAAGTTGAATTTGTTCTAAGAACACTCGTGGTGTCCTGAAATGTTCGCAAATAAACAAAATGGGGGTGTCCTGAGGACGCTGTCCGTATTGTTCATTGTCAAGTTGAAAGTGTTCTAAGAACCCTTGCGGTTTCCTGAAATGTTCGTAGGGGGTGTCCTGAAGATGCTGTCCGTATTGTTTGGGGGTGTCCTGAGGACACTGTCCGTATTGTTCGTTGTCAAGTTGAAAGTGTTCTAAGAACCCTTGCGGTGTCCTTAAATGTTCATAGGGGGTGTCCTGAAGACGCTGTACGTATTGTTCACTGGCAAGTTGAATGTGTTCTAAGAACACTGGCGGTGTCCTGAAATGTTCGCAAATAAAAAAATGGGGGTGTTCTGAGGACGCTGTCCGTATTGTTCTCTTGCAAGCTGAATGTGTTCTAAGAACACTTGCGGTGTCCTGAAATGTTTGCAAATAAACAAAATGGGGCTGTTCTGAGGACGGTTTCCATATTGTTCAGTGTCAAGTTGAAAGTGTTCTAAGAACTGTCGCGGTGTCCTGAAATGTTCGTAGGGGGTGTCCTGATGACGCTGTCCGTATTGTTCGCTGGCAAGTTGAATGCGTTCTAGGAACACCCGCGGTGTCCTGAAATGTTCGCAAATAAAAAATGGGGGTGTTCTGAGGACGCTTTCCGTATTGTTCGCTGGCAAGTTGAAAGTGTTCTAAGAACACTCATAATGTCTGCGGACATTAAAAGTTTCCATAGGCCATAGTTGAAATGTTTGACTCTATGGGTGTGATATGCTGCGGTGGCTGTGGCTGTGGCCAGGGCAGAAAACTCTATGCCCTGGCCACAACCACCACAGCATATCACACTCATAGTTGCTTATAACTTTGAGTCAAAAACAAATTTATAAGGAACAAAGTTATAAGCCACTATGGGTGTGATATGCTGTGATGGTTGTACTTATTATAATATACTTACTGTTTGGTTTAGTAACTGGAGTACATGTATGTCTTGTTTATTTCTGTGATAAAAGAAAATAGCATGTTAGTATTAGTATTTTGTAATGACTTATTACATTGTATAATCAACAATTTTTTTTGGGACCCTCATATTTAGTAGATTACAAACCAGAGTACTGTGCAATTTGCTCAGTTTCTGTGTTTGTTGCTAAAATCAGTCTGTGGGAGAAAAGAAAATCCATGTTGGATTAAAAAAAAAACCTATGCTGCAGTTAATTTGTTTGTTTCTTTTCAGTGTTCACTTGTTGTTTCTGGCTAATGCTTTATACATTGGCTTGTTGCAGTTCTTTGGAGCAGTAACATATTATGTATTTGTTTGGATATTGTAAAATTTTGGAGCAGATAGATACCAGTAGGCGTATTCTGTCTATTTTTTTTATATATTTTAGTGGTATTGATTTATCTGTTTGGATATTGTTACATTTTGGGACAGTTAGATACCAACTGTCGATTTTTTGCTCTAATTTAGTGGTATTAATTTATCTGATTAGTTGTTGTAGAATCTTTGGACAGTTAGATAGCTTTTGGAATATTCTATCAGTTTATATTTTTTTACTCTTAGTTTACTTAAGGTTTAAGTACAGTTTAGTTATCAGATTTTGGTTTTAAGAACATTAAATAAGCATTTGTAAGATTTGCTGGTAATCTCTGCTTTAGAGTAATGGTACTATCATTACATTCAAACCGTCCACATTTCTTTTTTACATATGCAGTGTAGTTCCCTGAATTGGTTGTGGCTCCTGCGTGGTAGATTATACCTATTGTTGTGAAGGTTTTCTTACCAAGTGATCTTTGACCATGTGTGAATCCAGTCAGCTTGCAGTTGTTTTTGGTACCATCTGCATTGTAACGTAGAAACATTAGTATTACGTATTTACTATGTGTTTGTATTACTAACGTGGAGCGATTATCCGAATTGCAGGTAGTACATAATCTACCATGGTTTGCATTTTGTACAAGTTGCTGAAATGGAATGGATTCACAATTAGGTATTGATATATATATGAAGCCTTCATTGGGGATTTCTTCTTGTGTCACATTATTGCAGAGAGTGCATGTATGTTTCCAAATGTATGAAATCTGGAAGATTTCATTTATAGGTATGTTTTTATTTTCCAGTACTTGTAGTAAGTACATTAGAAATTCTTGTGGATCTTCCTGTGAGTTTATAGTGAATTTAACCATTCCAGCACAGTAGTCCAATTGTTGTCTTATTCCATAAACACTATACATGTTATCAGGATTGTTTGTTGCATTTCTGTGAAGTACTAACATTTGCAAACACAATTGGTCTGTACTGCGTAAGTAAATGTTGTCAACAATTGGTGGCAACTGAAATAGAATATTCATTGCTACATTTGCATAGCAACTTTCTCCAACTATATTTGAGAGTTTAAAAGGACCAGGTAGTTCTGTATCTGATTGATTTTTTTTTAGTTTGTCTTCTTTCTTTGATGAAGTACCTGGTTTACTTTCCCTAATGGGTTCTTTTATGTGTGTGGTACTTGATGAAGTTTTAGTTTCTTTTACTCTCTTTGGAGGATTTGCAGTGACATCCTGTTGCATTTCTGTTTGATTTAGTTTTCTTTTACAACGTTTTACTTTTTGTGGTACAGAATATGTGTTTAGATGGGGGTGTATAGTGAGAAAAGTCTATTGTATTCTAAATTGCAAGGAATATCAGTGTTTACTTTACTTGCATCAAAGTTGATTAGAAATAGACCGTCAAGTGTACGTAAGTGTGATAGTGCTACGTAGCTCATGCCTTCTTTAAAGACTGTGTTACCAATGTCTAAATGCCCTTAGTCTAGGGTAAGACCTTGTGATTTATGAATGGTGACTGCGTATGCAAGAGTTAGAGAAGATTGTTCTCTGCGTACATACATGTCTTTGAAGAGAAGGAATCGAGCTCTTGAGCGTCCTAACCTTTTTACTTCTGAAAGTTTGTCAAAGAGAATATTGACAAACTGAATTTTGTTGTCACGTGGGTATGTTTGAAAGCCAACAACTGTACCCAGTGCTCCATTAACTAGTCCTTGGTCCACGTCAAGGTTATGTTTAAGCATTACTCTGCAATTTCCAATCGTGCTGTGTTCGAGATTGAGTGGCTTGGTGACACATGGGTAGTGTGATACCATGTACATCTAGTTTGTCTGTGGCGCTAATTTCCATTATTGGTTGCATTTCTTTACTTAACATTATTTAATTGAATTTGAAACAGCTTGCAAGAGTTAGCAATAAGGCCATACAATTGACATTTGTGTGGGCTAATTGTTCCATAACATCTGTAGCACATGCATTATCACCATAAAGTGCATGAATGTGGCGGGTTTTCAATATTGCTTCTGCTTCTTTAGAAAGTATACCAACTTTTAAGATGTTGGCATAAGTGAGAACTGCAGATTGCCGCATGTTTTCTGTTAATTCTCCGTTTTGGAAATGTTGCCAAAGGTTGACATTTCCAATGCTGCCAACAGTTTTACAGCAGAGTTTGTGTCCTAAGGTTTTAAAAATATGCTCACCTTTTACTGGTGTCAATTGAAGAAGATCTCTGAAAACAATAATGTGTTTTCCTGCAAAGAGCTCTTCATAGTTTATTTTTAGTACTTCTTGTAATCTGAGGTGAATCAAAGCCAACATTAGGTTGGACACCATGCTCACTTTCTCTATTAGAAGCATTTACATTTGTTTCAATACTCTGCGTAGTTCCATTGCACCTTCTGTAGAAAGTTTATAATAGTCTAATTTGTTTTGGTGTTCTACTGGCGGGAGTAGTAATCGGTGTAAAGTGACACCACCTATGTTGTAGGCAGCTAAATCTGTGGGGGCAGTGACAACAGCTGACAGTTTGTTGTTTGTCAATTGTTGAAGGAACTTACTGATGATTTTGATTAGGAATGTTTTGCCAGAACCAGCTTCACCACTGACGTACAATAGTATAGGTTTGTAATTTTGGCAGGTGCATTCTTTGCTTTCATGTTATACACCATGTGCAATTTCTTTTGTTACTTCTTGAAAAATGCTACGTTGCTCATTGTTTAGTTTTGATTGTAGTATAGTTAAGTCTTCTTTATCTTAATACATAGTGTTTTCTATTTCTATCATAGCTAATTCTGCATCATTTGTTATTAGTGGCTCTCCCAGGGGTTCTTGGTTTCCTGTTACAGAAGGTTGACTACTGTCAGGAGTGTCCTTATGGAGTTCTTCTTCGTGTTGCTGTTCATTGTGCAACATTGTTTTGTACTGTGTAAAGTTTACATCAGTTATAGTGCTTTCATTTGCTTTGAAAGCGTCTTCATATGAGTCATAGTTATCTAGTATTTCTTCTTCTTTTCTCCATGGTTTAAAGAGTTGTGGCAGGGGAATGTAATATACTTCTTTATGTTGAGGAGTCTTTAATGACAATTTGATATGATTAATTAAATTTGGTTTGGTGAGTTTTACTAAGCTGCCTTCACAGTTTGTCACTTTGTATTTACCGTTTTATTCATCAGGTTTTA
Source organism: Ambystoma mexicanum (assembly GCF_040938575.1). Classification (NCBI taxonomy): domain Eukaryota; kingdom Metazoa; phylum Chordata; class Amphibia; order Caudata; family Ambystomatidae; genus Ambystoma; species Ambystoma mexicanum. Next base: position 1,251,727,536 of record NC_090924.1, read on the forward strand.
TGGTATAGACACATGGTTTCCAAAGTGGTACTCCTGTTTGGGTAGTATGTGTCCAATAAATTGTTTTTTAAAATGTCTTGGCTGTTGGGATCATGTTTGGCTATTGTTTCTATATCTTCGTATGATTTTAGAACTCTTTTTCTAGATTTAGCTGGACCAAGACTTAGCCATACTATATTTTCAGATTTACCATACAGTGCAGTACCAGTTAAACGATAAGCTGCATCATAGGATCCACATTCAATATGGGACAGCATTTTTATGCCTAAGCTGTATAATTTTTGAGACACTGCTTTATCTGATGACAGGTCATTCCAGAGGTCTTGCAGCTCTGTCTTTTCTGCTTTGGTGAAGTATGCTGCGACATATCGTGCAACTGCAGTAGAATTGTCTGCAATGTAGTGCTCATCTATGTTTACATTCCAAAAGTGGGCAATGATTGCATTGTAATCATTGATATATTTTTCTTCTTCTTTTCTTTTTCTGTAATATGTATTTTTAGGTGACTTACCTTTAACACTATGTCTAACAGAAGACATGAGGTTGTTCACTTGACCTGTATTTGTAACTGGTCTAGGGAAACCAAATCGGCATTTGGTGTAGTATTTCCCTTTGTTTTTGTATTTACGACGACAATATTCGCCACATTTGTGTCTTTGAAATTGTAAAATTTGTGCATGAAGATCACTATTTTTGGATTCCGATGGAATTTTCAATAAACTGTAAAACAGTGGCATCACTGTCTTGACCAAATTTAGGAGCATCTTTAATCCATAAAAGCATGTGGATATGTGGTACTCCTCTGGCTTGGTATTCTTTTCTCCAAAAGAAGTGTTGCACTTCTCCAAGGGGAGGAACAGTTTTATTACAAATAAGATGTAGCATAACAATGAAGCGATGGTGAAAATATCTTGAAACATTAACAGGATCCAGAGAAAAAAGTTCTCCAGGTGTTAGTATATCTATGTTTGTTTTGTTTTTTTTGATATGCGTAGAAAATCATGTAATCTTCCCATGCATATTCTGCACAACTTAATGTAACAAACCAAGTGGGTGGGCCAAGGTTTCTGATCATACAACATACATCTCCATGACGTTGAAACCAGTACTCTTTAGTACCACGCATATTTGCTAATAGATTTGTAATATTTGATTGTAAAACCTCATCTTTTTGTTGCACTTTTTGTAATAATTATGTAGCTGTCATATATTGAAAGTGTGATCCTGATTTTAATATGTGTGCAACTCCGTAACATAAAGTTGCTATTTCACTTTCAAAGAGTAGGTGGAATGTGTACTGCACATTTTGTCTAAATCTGGGATCTTCAGAATACATCCGTAATGAGCGGTATTCTGATGCTGATATTTGAATAGGTCTATCATCGTACCTTCCTCCTTTGCCAGTATTAAAGAGTAGAGGAAAAGCACGTGCTTCTATACTTTTTTCCCATATGCTGATTGGTGATCCTTTTGTTTGACACATTTGGTACGTTTCCAGAGCATCTTCTATGGTGTCATTGGAGTGCAATGGATGAATTGTATAATGGTCTAAAGTGTTTGATATTGTAGCAGGATCCAGGAGCTCAAATTGACCAGCTTCTTGTGTCTCTTGATTTATTTCAGTTGTATCCTTCAAGTTTTCTTCAATATTAATTTCTTTGTAATATTCATTATTCTCTTTAAGAAATTGCAAGGCTTCTCTAACTTTATGTAAATCTACCAGCTGTTGCCAATTTTGTTTGTCTTTTATAGGTACTCCATTTACCAAGATAATAAAAGATTGTTGCATTGGACGTTGCACTCCTAGAGTGTGCACATTTTCTTTTAGATCTAATGGAAAAATACACTAGTTTTCCATGAATACCTAATTCAGAGGGAGGTAATTTTGCAGTTATTGGTTAAAGGCGTATTATTGCTTGAAATGGGTGCACTGTTAGAATCATAATGCTCTCATATAAATTAAGTTTTTGAAGGGGATTTGGTAGTGGATATAATTCCAAATTATTTGTGATAGCACGTGAAGGAGTTTGGTTGTTGTGAAGTTTTGTAGTGCAGTAACTACAAAGTATTACGGGGTCAGTTATTTCGTATTTGTTTTCTGCTATAAGGTAGAGAGCTAATTCAAACCATTTTAGAATCTTCATTGTCTTCTATTTTGTATGATAGGTCTACAGTTTTTGTGTTACTTTTATAAAAAGTTCTGCGGCAACATACACACACATGGTTTGGTACTTCAGCTGATCTACTTTTAAATTTTAGTATTTCTTTTTTGTATGTGTGTAGTAAAAGGTTGCCGTGTGTAGAATTGTTACTAATTTGGTTTACAGCTATTTCATTCTGTAAGTGGGATTCACTTCCAAAATATTTTTTTCTGGATATAGTCGATTTCTTCTAGTAGGTCTTTTGCTGTACCATGTAGAAGAATGTTATTTAAATTGGCTAGTGCTAAAGCAGGACGTTTAGCATAGTACAGTTTATAAACTAGATTTCTTATAGTTGAATGATGTGTTGATATCCTTTTGATATCATGGAAGGTGGTTTTGCAAGTAGGTCCTGTAATGCAGGCCAATGAATGTCCTGGTAGTCCTGTGTACTTGCGTATTGGACATGTATTCATATTTTGCAGTAGTTTAATTTTCATTTTTTCTTTGCTTTTCACATATTGATTGAGGAATTGGTGTAAAGACTTGAAAAATTTTTTGGGAATGTTACACATTGACGTGCATGGACATTTGTACACTAGGCTTTCTGATTCAGTTGAATGGAGGGGTAATTCTAAGTTTTCAGGACATATTTTTGTAAGGAGTACTTCTTGTTCCATTATGGTATTATTAACTTTTTCATAACCTCGACCACTGCTATGTATGGTAATTGTATTTGTTTGCTTTTGTTTGTACGCTTCTTCATTAAAGTATGATTCTGTGCTCGTAGTGTGACTCCATTCACCTCTGCAGATACTTAAGAAGTTCTTTCTGTTGACATTTCGTTTATTGAGAAGTCTTTTTTGTAATTTAGTTATTAGTTTTCTTTTGACAAGAATTGCACTGTCTATCAACGCTTCTAAGATTAATTTCCTACGATAGGTTTTAAATGTTGAACCTGGTCTCTCTCGTGTTTTTATAAGATTTTGAAGGACTTTGTGATGGAACATTTTGGCTAAAATACTTTTCTTGGTATGCTTACTTTGAACTATATCAAGATTAAAAGAAGCAGTTTTATCTGTAGTGATAGCTGATTTGCAAAGTTTTTGTACTTGAAACTTCTTTTGTTTCACTAAATGACTGTATTAGCTGTTTTGTTTCAACTTTTTTTTACAATTTGTGCTAGAGATGGATGCTTATGTTGGACACTTTTATTTTCATTTGCTCTACTTCTGCGTTGCTTTCTACGGACTTAATTTTTGGTACGAATTCTTTAGGGTCTGTTGAAAAAAATAAAGAAGGTATGGGTTGTGGTGTTCTGCAATGTATGTGTGCTGTGTGCATGAGTGTTTGAGTAAGATGATAAAGATGTATGTAATGGTGTGTGATTGTGCATTGGGAACTACAACTAGTAGGGATGGGTATTCTTGAATTAATGTGTTACTAAACTGGGGTTCAGATGACAAAAAAAGTAAGCTAGTGGTGAGGAGAAGTATAAATAGAGTATCTAATGCTATACAATTAAAACAGTTGTTTTTTCTATAGCATCTAAATTCTAGCGGTTGCCTTGGGCAATTTTTGTGTTGAAACATAGGAATTTGTGGGCCATTCTGGTATAAATCACTGTTTAAGACATGGGGATTTTTGGACAGAATGGTGCAGAATCTCTATTTTTAGGCACAGAAATAGCATGAATTAACCTTACAGTGTGTTTGAGTAATAATACAAATAATATGGTGATATTCTACTTACTTTTTTTCTAAAATGAGCAGGTTACTTCTTAGTTGTTCTTTGTACTTCAAATTTGGTTGCTTCTTTTCAGGAGAATGGTCTTCACTGTAATTGTAAAAGAAACAAATTAGTAATTTTGCTTGTAAATAGCACTGTTTTTAATTTGGACATTGATTTTTTTAATTGAACTCCTGAGCGCCTTCCTCAAAACCATTAAGACTATCTTATTTACATAAGATATGTTGCACCAGTTGAATACATATGATATGTTCTTAATGAACAAATTGTATTGCAATGACTAACTGTAGCAAACAAAATATCTTTACTATGTCTTGTGAAATTCAAAATGTACCTCTGAATACCATTATTCCTGTAACTAAGCTCTTCCAAGTAATAGTGCCTCAAAGTCATGGGCTGCTTGTCCTATATAAATGTAAGTAATCAAATAAATAAAGAAATTAAAAAATATATGTAATTGTACAAGTATTATTGTTTGAGATTTGAACATAGAGTGTGCATGCAACTTTGTTTGACTATATGTAGTCTATATATCTCATTTCAAAAATGTTAGTTTAACATGATTTGAGTGTGTGTGTATAAAGAAATTAAATAGTATAAAGATTTATAAGTGACAGTTGATTTTAGGAGATTGAAAAAAAGACATTAGATTCATTTTACAGATTATACAAGCTAAAAGTCAGTTAGAAAATGTGTTCATGTACTGTATAAAGAATATGCATACCTGTAGTTTGTGTTCATGCATATGGATATGCATGGAGCTGCAAATAGAAATCTTGGAGAGTTGTACAGTATTTCTTGTAGATGGTGCTTGCCAATGATATCACACTTGTACTTAGAGAGATTCACAGTACATTTGCAGTGCTGATCTATGATGATGCAGTGAGATGTAGAGGTCTTGAATGTGATTGGTGGATGGTCATGTGACTTCTTAGCTACATCCAATGAGGGAATGGCACAGAGAGTGAACTGAAAATGGTAGAAGGGCTGTTCATGTTACAATATGTCCGCGGACATGGTGGTAGTTCGCGGACATCGGGTGTTACATCCGGGGATTTTTGGGTTCAGAAGTCATGCCAATGAGAATGAGCACTGAAAGGGATTGTTCGAGAAAGTTTAGTGGGTGTGTTGTGCCAGGAGAGAGTTTCTCAGATACTCTTTTTGCGGAGAGAAGAACAGATAGCTATGGCTGTGTGCTTTAGAAAACAGATTGTTTGGATTTTGGGAGACTCGTGGATACATTGGTTGAAGGTGCACGCAGAAACCTGTGGAGAAGCTATAGATCTTGGATTCCCACATGTGGAAGTACACTGGCATGGAGTACGTGGAATGAAGTGGTTGGACTTGTTACGTCTCTGTGCTACTTTGGAGACAGAGCAACATCCAGATATAATTATAATTCATTGTGGAGGGAACAGTTTAGGACATGTGTCTGGAATTTCTTTGCAATTTGCAATGAAAGGAGGACTTGGGAAGGTCATGGACATGTTTCCGAATTCTCAAGTAATTTTTTCACGGATTGCACAGAGACAAATGTGGCTTTGTTCTTCTTTATTTGGTCCACAAATGAAGATGGCAAGGCGCAATGTCAATAAGGCTGTTTGTGCCTTTCTAAGAGATTTTTGCATGTCCTCTTTTCACAACTTATGCTAGCAATCAGATTTTTCTAAGAAACATACAAAATGCATTGCAACCTTTTTTAGAATGACAGCATCCATTTTGAAGTAGGGTTGAGTATTTATAATTTTTGAAACACAAACACCACTTCCTCCCAGAGAAAATTGCAGTGGTTTTGATAGGGTAGCACCCCAACATTTTAGATGGCCGCGGACTGTCCGCGGACTTCTAACAAAATACAAAGGGCCCTGCTTCATTTATTTTCACTTCTATTTTTTAACTGTGAAAGGCGTCTCTGAAAAGAGCCTTATTTATTTTGATTTTTGTTATTTTATATTTTTTTTGTTTTTTTATAAACGACACACTAGGAGAGGAGGGGAAAGGAGGGTAAAGGGGGGGACACCAACCACAGGGATAGGAAAGGGCGAGCTGAGAGAGGAAGATGTAGAGTGGGTTTTATTTGGGTAGTGAGCAGGTCTTCTCGTGCTCTGAGACGATAGTCTCAAAAGCACTACGAAGTTGCTCCCCCCTGCAGAGTACTGTGTCGCAGTACATACACACAACTGGAAAGGTAAGGGTAATCAGCATTATCTATGGCCTGTGAGGCAGCTTGAGGAAGACGCTGTCCCACAGAGGTGTTCCTTGTAGTGACAGGATCAGAAACGGAGGATGAAGTAGAGGAAATCAACCTACTACGCTCCTCGCAAGGTACAACCTTGCGAATGGCCCCAGAGTGAAATGACCCTAGGTGTCGCTTCATTGTAGTCAGGGGAGTTTCTAGGTCTGGAAAAGACCCAGGGCTAAGCTGATGTCGGAACAGTTGGGACTGGGGGATAGCTAGTCTTTTGGCTCTAGCTCCTGAGATTCTATCTGGGGCTACAACCAAAAGATCAGGGGCTATAGCCCCCCTAGCCCCCCCTAGCAACGCCCCTGATTGTAGTGGTCCCAAAGCTGTACGAACCATGCCTCCCGTGACTGAGTACCATTTTGCACTCATTGCAGGTGACTCGGTTCGCACGAGCCTTAGGACCATCCCCTTGAATGGTAAATAACTGCCACACCCAAGACTCACGCCGAGTGCGTGTAGTAGGGATTTCCACTACCTCATTCTCGACATCCTCTTCTTCCTCCCCTGCATCCTCACTCCTGTTCCCCTCTTCATGCCCTTGGGGCGGTAGTGGAGGGGGTGGGGGTGGTGCTGAAGCAGGTGCAGCACCTGGTGGCAGTAGTGCAGCCATGGATGCCATCTCGATGATGGTGTAATCTGCAAGTTGCAGGAAAAATAGCTGTGCTCTGAAGAATAGCCAGAAACACAATGAGAATAAGCTCTAGGGCGTGGTCTTTTATAGGGGTGCTTGTACGCAGTTTCCCGGACATGCGCACTGTCCGCGGACAGATTGAACACAAAATAAGTTTCAAAAACTTTCAAAAAGTATGTAGAAACTCAGGATTAGTATGTGGGACTTGTCCTATGGTGAGTTTTTATTGACAAATATTGTGGATTACTTGAAAATGTACTTTTAAATTGTTCGGGGGCACGAACAGTGTCCGCATTCAGAACACGCGATCAGCATGGGCGCGGTCACATGATCGCTTGCACGGACATTGGTTTGCGCATGCGCGTTGATGTTCTACGGACACTGTTCGGGTCCTGAAGTAATTAGCGAACAATACGGACAGACATAGCGTCCTCAGGACACCTCCATTTTTGTTTATTTATGAACATTTCAGAACACCGCGTGTGTTCTTAGAACAGTTTCAACTTGCTAGCGAACAGTACGGACAGGTATACTGTTCTTCAGGATTCCTCCATTTTTGATTATTTACGAACATTTCAGGACACCACTTGTGTTCTTAGAACAGTTTCAACTTGCTAGTGAACAATACGGACAGGTATAGTGTTCTTCAGGACATCCCCATTTTATTTATTTACGAACATTTCAGGATATCGAGTGTGTTCTAGAACAGTTTCAACTTGCTAGCAAACAGTACGGACAGGTATAGTGTTCTTCAGGACACCTCCATTTTCGTTTATTTACAAACATTTCAGAACAACGCGTGTGTTCTTAGAACAGTTTCAACTTGCTAGCGAACACTACGGACAGGTATAGTGTTCTTCAGGACACTTCCATTTTCGTTTCTTTACGAACATTTCAGGACACCGCGTGTGTTCTAGAACAGTTGCAACTTGCTATCGAACAGTACGGACAGGTATAGTTTTCTTCAGGACACCTCCATTTTCATTTATTTACGAACACTTTAGGACACCGCGTGTGTTCTAGAACAGTTTCAACTTGCTAGCGAACAGTACGGACAAGTATAGTGTTCTTCAGGACACCTCCATTTTCATTTGTTTACGAACATTTCAGAACAACCGCGCTGTCTGCAGACACCTAAATTGTTTTTTTTTTAAAAACAGAAACTAATTACAACACAATATAAAAATGTAACTTTATTTAACATATATTAACAATTCATGACAGAGAAGGTGAGGCAGAAACGGAAACAAAAACAGGAGAATTAGGGGTTTCAACATGATGGGTATCAGGTGAAGAAGGGATGGAAGTCTCATAAAAACGTTTTGTGTTATGGAGAGGGTTTGGGGATAATTGACTGGGATATGGTGAGGGGGGACAAGTACATGTGGGACAATGGTATGAGGTTTTTGTTTTAAAATGCTCCTCAACAAAAGTATTCAAATTATTAAAATTGGTCAACAATATATACATTTTTCTTTTATGCTGTCAAGAGTGTTATCCGTAACAGTTTCTTCAGAGGTATTTTCTATTTTGGTATGCTCTGTACTAATGTACAAAATATATATATATATATATATATATATATATATATATATATATATATATATATGTTAAATGTATATAAAATAATAATATAATAATAATTAAATGGTTTATTATTGTAAAGTGTGTACCATTACTTTCACTATCTTCTGACATTCCCCATGTGGGAAATGATCCTCTAGCCATTCCAGAGTACTAGACATTTCTGTGAGAAAAGAAAAAGATAATATATATTTTTTTTTATCTAATACAGAAAGTTTATAAATATATGAGTAAAATGAAGTACACGTACTATTTCAGGTAAAATATGTAGGTCTGGTCTTTCTCTTAGTTGTGGAGTGTCTGTGAGGTAATTTTGTTGGAAGCCAATTTATCTTCTTTTGGTATATTCCATTTTAGAACATATTGTATTTAGATGAATGGTTAGTGTGTTACATATATGGGTTACATTTCTTATGTATTACTACATATAATATGTATGTGTGCTGCTCTGTGAATTTTTCAAATGTTACTATGTTATGATATAACAATTAAACATACCCTCCCAGAGTTTTTAGGTAGTGGTACTGTTGTCTGAACATGTCCACGGACATCAAAAAAGTTCACGGACATCAAATTCAGTAGAAGTGGTCCAGTATGTTCCATATTACATGTACATAAAGTCACAGTTATTATTGTTAAGTTGTGCTACTAAAAACCTATGAAATTCAGTGAAAGAACTTTGTTAAAGGGAGAATATGGTTAAGTTGCGCTACTAAAAACCTATGCAATTCAGTGAAAAAAGGGACGTTATGTTTCCAAGTAAAACCGAAAAACCCCTGAAGTTCGCCAGTTATGGTAAGCTAAACAACCATAACTGCTAAGACTAACACCCACGACATCAAAGATGACATCACAAATGTCCGTATTGTTCGCAGACAAGTTGAAACTGTTCTAAGAACAAACGCCTGTCCGTAACTGTTCATTTCACTTGTGACACACTTTTAATCACTCCAGGACCCGAACAGTGTCCGTAGAACACCAGCGCGCATGCGCAAAATAGTTTCAATGCATTTGGGTGTCCTGCGGACACCCGCTCTCTTCGCGGACATGTTCGTGAAGCTATCATGTGACCGCGCCCACGATCAGCGTATGTTCTGATTGCGAACACTGTTTGTGTCCCCAAAAAATTTAAAACTACATTTTCAAGTAATCTATAATATTTTCCAACAAAAACTCACCATAGAACAAGTCCCACATAGTAATCCTGAGTTTCTACATACTTTCTGTGACTTTTTGAAACCTTTTTTCTGTTTGATCTGTCCGCGGACAGCGCACATGTCCGCAAACCGCGCACAAGCACCCCTATAAAAGACCATGCCCTCATTGTGTTTCTGGCTATCCTACAGAGCACAGCAAATTTTCCTGCCAATTTGCAGATTTTCAACGCCAAGCTGATGGCTTCCGTGGCTCCACTACTGCCACCTGGTGCTGCATCTGCCTCAGCACCACCCCCATCCCCTCCACCACCACCACCTCCCCAAGGGCCTGAAGAGGGTAACAGGAGTGAGGATGCACAGGAGCAAGAAGAGGATGATGAGAATGAGCTAGTGGAAGTCCCTACTACCAGCACTCGGCGTGAGTCTTGGGTGTGGTGGTTATTTACCATTTGTGGTAATGGTCCTAAGGCGCGTGTGAACCAAGTCACCTGCAATGAGTGCAAAATAATTCTCAGTCGCGGGAGGCATGGTTCATAAAGCTTTGAGACAACTACCATGAAGCGACACCTAAGGTCATTCCACTCGGGGACTGTTTGCAAAGGAGTGTAGCAGGTTCACTTCCTCTACTTCATCCTCTGTTTCCGATCCTGTCACCACAAGGAACACTCCTGTGGGACAGGGTATTCCTCAAGCTGCCTCAGAGGCCATACGCAATGCTGATGACCCTTACCTTTCGAGGGTCACAGTTGTGTGTATGTACTGCGACGCAGTACTGTGTAGGGGGGAGAGACTTTGTAGTGCTTTCGAGGCTATCGTTTCAGAGCACAAAAAAGTCTGCTCACTACCCAAGTGAAACCCACTCTACATCTTCCTCTCTCAGGTCGCCCTTTCTTATCCCCGTGGTTAGTGTCCCCCTTACCCTCCTTTCCCCTCCTCTCTTAGTGTGTCTTTATTATTTATTTTTAATTTAAAACAACCAAAATTCAAAAAAAGGCTCTTTTCGGAGCCGCCTTTTACAGTTAAAAAATAGAAGTGAAAATAAATGAAGCAGGACTCTGTGTATTTTTTAGAAGTCCGTGGACAGTCCGCGGACATCTAAAATTTTGGGGTACTACCCTATCATAACCATTGCAGTTTTATCTGGGAAGAAGTGGTGGCTCTGAAAAGAGCCTTTTGGTGGTTTTTATTTGTGTTTGAAAAATTTGAAATGCTCAACACCTACTATAAAATGGATTCTGTAATTCCAAAAAAGGTTGCAATGCATTTTGTACATTTCTCAAAAAATGCGAAAAATGTATGTACTATGAACCATAATATTTTCATTGTGAAAAGAGGACATGCCAAAATCTCTTAGAAAGGCACAAACAGCCTTATTGACATTGAAAGTGTCTGAGTTTTGGGATCAGCAAAATGTTATTAATGTTGGCTCGAAGTCAAATAGTGGCCTGTTTCTTGAAGAGTATTTAACGAGAACAATGCCCCCTAAATATATCCTTGCATATCCGAGCACTAGCACTTTTCGTACCTACCTTTTAATGAAATTCAATATGACTGAAGCGCTAGCAACCAAAGGCGATATTATGAATATTCCACATGAAATGAGAAAATGTCGCCTATGTGGCAATAATGTCTCTGAGTCACTTTATCACTTAATTATGATTTGTGAAAGTCTATGCATGGTTAGAACCAAATCTTTTAAATCTTTTAACAATGCTATTGATATGACACACACTACTGAATTATGGATGTCTTTCATAAGAGGTAACAATATTAATCTAATATACCACTTTGTAATATTCTATGTAAAGATTGTTGTGATTTTAAAATGTATTTAATGAAGTATTTTAACGTGTACTTGATGCTATATATTTTTAAGAATAGTGTGATTTTAGCTTGTATGGATTACCTGTATGTGTTTGTATGTTCCTTGTGTTATACAAAGCCTTTTGGCTAAATGTATATCTAATCAATAAAATAAAAACGTATTGACATTGGGCCTTGCTTTCTCCATTTGTGGACCTAATGAAGAAGAACAAAGCCACATTTGTCGCTGCGCAATCCTTGAAAAAATTACTTGAGAATTTGGAAACATGTCCATGACCTTCACAAGTCTGTCTTTCATTGTAAATTGCAAAGACATTCCAGACACATGTCCTAAACTGTTCCCTCCACAATGAATTACAATTATGTCTGGATGTTGTTCTGTCTACAAAGTAGCACAGAGAGGTAGCAAGTCCAACCACTTCATTCCACATACTCCATGCCAGTGCACTTCCACATGTGGGAATCCAAGATCTACAGCTACTCTACAGCTTTCTGCATGCACCTTCAACCAATGTATCCACGAATCTCCCAAAATCCAAACAATCTGTTTTTTTGAAACACACGGCCATAGCTAATTGTTCTTCTCTCAGCAAAAAAGAGTATTTGAGAAACTCTCTCCTGGCACAACACACCCACTAAACATTCCTGACCAATCCCTTTCTCTGCTCATTCTCATTTGCATTGCTCCCCAACCCAAAAATTCCCGGATGTAACACCCGATGTCCGCAGACTACCGCCATGTCTGCGGACATATCGTAACATGAACAGTCCTTCTACCATTTCCTTTTCACTTTCTGTGCCATTCCCTCATTGGATATAGCTACATCAACCAATCACATTCAAGACCTCTACATCTAACTACATCATCATAGATCACCACTTTAAACGTACTGTTAATCTCTCTGAGTACAAGTGTCATATCATTGGAAAGCACTTTCTACAAGAAATACTGTACAAGTCTCCAAGATTTCTACTTGCAGCTGCATACATATCCATATGCATGAACACAAACTACAGGCATGTCATTTTTTCCATCTCCTAAAATCAACTGTTACTTCCAAACCTATGTGCTATTTAATTTCTTTTTAAACACACATTTTCAAAGAATGTTGAACTAACATATTTAAAGTACAATATGAAGAGTTAACATAATCAAAAAAAATTGCATGCACACTGTATGCTCAAAAAACAAACAGCAATACTTGTACAAAAATGTAAACATGTATTTACTTATATTTATATACTGCGCAAGCAGGCCATGGCATTGATGCGCTGTTACTTACAAGATCTTAGGTATAGAAATAGTGTTATTCAGTGGTACATTATGAATTCCACAAGGCATACAAATGATATTTTGGTTGGTACAGTTAGTCATTACAATACAGTTTATGCATTAAGAACATATGATATGTATTCAACTGGTGCGACACATTTTATGTGAATAAGATAGTTTGCATGATTTTGAGGAAGGCGCTGAGGGTCAATGTCAATTAAACAAATCAATGTCTAAATTAAAAACAATGCTATATACATACAAAATTCCTTATTTGTGTCCTTTACAATTGCAGTGAAGACCATTTTCCTGAAAAGAAGCAGCCGAATTTGAAGTCCAAAGAACAACTAAGAAGAAACCTGCTCATTTAAAAAAAAAAGTAAGTTGAATACCACCATATTATTTTTACTATTATTCAAACACTCTGTAATGTTAATTCATGCTATTTCTGTGTCTAGAAATAGAGACCATTCTGTCTACAAATCCCCATTTTTTAAACAGAGATTTACAGCCAGAATGACGCACAATTTCTTAGTTTTCTACACACAAATAACCCAACTCAACCCCTAGAATTTTCATATTATAGAACAAACAACTGTTTTAATTGTATACCATTAGATTTACTATTTCTACTTCTCCACACCACAAGCTTACTTTCTACTATCATCTGAACCCCAGTTTAGTAGCGCATAAATTCAAGAATAGCCATCCCAACTAGTTGTAGTTGCCCAATGCACAATCACACACCATTACATACACCTTTATTATCTTACTCACACACTCATGCGAACAGCACACATACATTAAGAACACGCCAGCCCATACCTTCTTTATTTTTTTCAACAGACCCTAAAGAACGCCTACCAAAAATCAAGTCCGTAGAAAGCAACGCAGAAACAGAGCAAATGAAAATAGAAGTGTCCAAAACAACCATCCATTCCTAGCAGAATTTGTAAAAAAAAGTTAAAACAAAACAGCTAATACAATCTTTTAGCGAAACAAAACAAGCTTCAAGTACAGAAACTTTACCATCTCTATCAAAATGTAAAACAAACCACAAAACAATTAACAAAAATTCAGCTACCACTACAGATGAAACTGCTCCTATAAATCTTGATATAGTGCAAAATAAGCATACGAAAAAAAGTATTTTAGCAAAAATGTTCCGTCACAGAGTCCTGCAAAATCTTATAAAAACAGGAGAGAAATCAAACTCAACCCTTAAAACCTATCGTAGGAAATTAATCTTAGACGCGTTGATAGACAGTGCAATCCTTCTCAAAAGAAACTTATTCATTTTAGTGTTAAACAAAATGAAACCACTAACAAAACTAATGACTAAATTACAAAAAAAGACTTCTCAATAAATGAAATGTCAACCAAAATAACTTCTTAAGTATCTGCGGAGGTGAATGGAGTCACACTACGAGCACAGAACCATACTTTAATGAAGAAGCTTACAAACAAAAGCAAACAAATACAATTGCCATACATAGCAGTGGACGAGGTTATGAAAAAGTTAATAATACCATAATCGAACAAGAAATACTACTTACAAAAATATCCCCAGAAAACATAGAATTACCTCTCCATTCAACTGAATCAGAACGTCTAGTATAGAAATGGCCATGCACGTCAATGTGTAACATTCCCAAAGAATCTTTCAAGTCTTTATGCCAATTCCTCAATCAATATGTGAAAGGCAAAGACAAAATGAAAATTAAACTACTGCAAAATATGGATACCTGTCCAGTGCGCATGTACACAGGACTACAAGGACATTCATGGCCTGCATTTCAGGACCTACTTGCAAAACCACCTTCCATTATATCAAAATGATATCAACACATTATTCAACTATTATTCAACTATGAGAAATCTAGTCTATAAACCGTAGTATGCTAAAGTCCTGCTTTAGCACTAGCCAATTTAAATAACATTCTTCTACATGGTACAGCAAAAGAACTACTTGAAGAAATCGACTATATCCAGAAAAATGTTGCACGTGAAAGCCACTTACAGAATTAAATAGCTTTAAAGCAAATTAGCAACAATTCTATGCATGGCAACCTTCTACTACACACATACAAAAAAGAAATACTGAAATTGAAAAGTACATCTGCTGAAATACCAAACCATGTGTGTGTATGTTGCCGTAGAACTTTCTATAAAAATAACACAAAAACTGTAGACCTAACATATGAAATAGAAAACAATGAAGATTCTAAATGGTTTGAATTAGCTCTCTACGTTATAGCAGAAAACAAATACGAAATAACTGACCCCTTAATACTTTGCAGTTACTGCACTACAAAACTTGACAACAACCAAACTCCTTCACGTGCTATTACACATAATTTGGAATTATATCCACTACCAAAACCCCTACAGCAACTAAATTTATATGAGAGCGTCATAATTCAAACAGTGCACCACTTTCAAGCAATAATACACCTTCAACCAAAAACTGCAAAATTACCTCCCTCTGAATTAGTGAAAGGTATTTGTGGAAAAGTAGTGTATTTACCATTAGATCTAAAAGGAAATGTGCACACTCTAGGAGTGCAACGTCTAATGGAGCAATCTGTAATTATCTTATTAAATGGTGTACCTACAAAAGACAAACAAAATTGGCAACAACTGGTAGATTTACATAAAGTTAGACAAGCTTTGCAATATCTAAAAGACAATAATGATTACTACAAAGAAATTAATATTGAAGAAAACTTGAAGGATACCACTGAATTAATTCAAGAGACACAAGAAGCTGGTCAATTTGAGCTCCTAGATCCTGCTACAATATCCAATACTTTAGACCATTATACAAGTCACCCATTGCATTCTAATAACACCGTAGAAGATGCACTAGAAATGTACCAAATGCGTCAAACAAAAGGATCACCAATCACCAATCAGCATATGGGAAAAAAGTATAGAAGCACGTGCGTTTCCTCTACTTGTCCCTACTGGCAAAGGAGGAAGGTAAGATGATAGACCTATTCAAATAACAGCATCAGAATATCTCTTAATAACGGATGCATTCTGAAGATCCCAGATTTAGAGAAAATGTGGAATACATATTCCACCTACTCTTTGAAAGTGAACTAGCAACTTTATGTTACGGAGATGCACACACATTAAAATCAGGATCCCACTTTCAAAATATGTCAGCTACATAATTATTACAAAAAGTGCAACAAAAAGATGAGGTTTTGCAATCAAATATTACAAATCTATTAGCAAATATTTGTGGTACTAAAGAATACTGGTTTCGACGTCACAGAGATGTACATTGTATGAGAATTAACCTTGGCCCACCCACTTGGGTTGTTACATTAAGTTGTGCAGAATATGCATGGGAAGATTTACATGATTTCCTACGCATATCAAACAAAAACAAAACAAACATAGATATACTTACACCTGGAGAACTTTGTTCTCTAGATCCTGTTAATGTTTCAAGATATTTTCACCATCACTTCATTGCTATGCTACACTTTATTTGTAATAAAACTGCTCCTCCCCTTGGAGAAGTGCAGCACTTCTTTTGGAGAAAAGAATACCAAGACAGAGGAGCACCACATACTTTTATGGATTAAAGATGCTCCTAAATTTGGTCAAGACAGTGATGCCACTGTTTTACAGTTTATTGAAAAATATGTCACTTGTCAAATTCCATCAGAAGCAACAAATAGGGTTCTCCAAGCACACATTTTACAATTTCAAAGACACAAATGTGGCAAATATTGTTGTCGCAAATACAAAAACAAAGGTAAATACTACACCAAATGCCGCTTTGGTTTCCCTAGACCAGTTACAACAACAGGTCAAGTGAACAGCTTCATGTCTTCAGTTAGACATAGTGTTAAAGCCAAAGAGTTCTCAAATCATATGACGACATAGAACAATAGCTAAACATGATCCAAACAGCCATGACATTTTGAAAAACAATTTACTAGACACATACAACCCGAACAGGAGTACCACTTTGGAAAACATGTGTCTATACCACATAGCCCAAAACTTCACAAACAAAAATAATATAAAACCTGATGAAAAAAAAGGTAAATACAGAGTGTCAAATTGTGAAGGCAGCTTAGTAAAACTCACCAAACCAAATGTAATTAATCATATCAAATTGTCATTAAAGACTCCTCAACATAAAGAACTATATTACATGTCCCTGCTACAACTCTTTAAACCATGGAGAAAAGAAGAAGAAATACTAGATAACTATGACTCCTATGAAGACGCTTTCAAAACAAATGAAAGCACTGTAACTGATGTAAACTTTACACAGTACAAAACAATGTTGCACAATGAACAGCAACACGAAGAAGAACTGCAGGGCCAACTAGATAAGGACACTCCTGACAGTAGTCAACCTGCTGTAACAGGAAGCCAAAAACCCCTGTGAGAGCCACGAATAACAAATGAGGCAGAATTAGCTATGACAGAAGTAGAAAACACCATGTGTCACTATGAAGATAGAGAAGACTTAACTATACTACAATAAAAACTAAACAAGGACCAACGTAGCATTTTTCAAAAAGTAACAAAAGAAATTGCACATGGTGTACAACATGAAAACAAAGAATGCACCTGCCAAAATTACAAACCTATACTACTGTACGTCAGTGGTGAAGCTGGTTCTGGCAAAACATTCTTAATCAAAATCATCAGTAAATTCCTTCAACAATTGACAAACAACAAACTGTCAGCTCTTGTCACTGCCCACACAGGTTTAGCTGCCTACAACATATGCGTTGTCACTTTAAACTGATTACTACTCCTGCCAGTAGAACCCCAAAATAAATTAGACTATTACACATTTCTACAGAAGCTGTAATGGAACTACGCAGAGTATTAAAACAAATGAAAATGCTACTAATAGTTGAAGTGAGCATGGTCTCCAACGTAATGTTCGCCGAAATGCTTTCTTCTATCAGAGGGGAAAACAAGGTCCTTCACAGTGTCACTCGTGGATCACCAGGACCACTCTGCTCACATGACATGATCCATTGATGGGAACATGCCATCTAGGTTAAACACCTACATCATATATGGTTTATTATTCCCCCTGTAGCGTTGGCAGACCCTATCCTGTCACATAACATCTTGAACTTCGGGAATTGATACTAATTACTAATGAATATCACTCTCAATTTCTTAATATGTTCTATTACATTGAATAGATGTTTAACTGCACTTGTTATTTTGTACTTCTGTGTTTTTCTGTGATTCAACCAGCATTCCAGTGATACATAACTGGCTTTTTGTCAATATTGTAATTGCTTTTCATTTATGTTCTTTCCTTGATGTACCAATTTCAATTTTCTTAGATTATTTCTAAGCTCTCATACCCAATTGATAAATGGGAAATGAATGTTCGTTTTCTTGATTACATGTGTCTTTCCATGATTGGTTTTTACTATATGTACTTAATTTTTCATGATATTAAATATTTCTTTTCTTTTTTACATCAATCTCTGCAAATATCTGTTTATTCTCTAAGAGTGTTCTAATATGTATTTTTGCATGCAAATTGATAACCATTAAGGTTATGTGGGTTTAGACCAGGTGCAATATTTCTAATTCATTTACACTTCACACTGGCTAACCCCCAAACATACCAGTACCTTTGTTTTGTCGAGATTCCAACGTAATGTTGGCCTTGATTCACCTCAGATTACAAGAAGTACTCAAAACAAACTACGAAGAGCTCTTTGGAGGAAAACACATTATTGTTTTCGGAGATCTTCTTCAATTAACTCCATTGAAAGGTGAGCCTATTTTTAAAACCTTAGGACACAAACTCTGCCGTAAAACTATTGGCAGCATTGGAAATGTCAACCTTTGGCAACATTTCCAATACAGAGAATTACCAGAAAACATGCGGCAATCTGCAGATATCCTCATGCCAACATCTTAAAAAGTATTAGAGTTGGTATATTATCTCAAGAAGCACAAACAATATTGAAAACCCGGCACATTCATGCACTGTATGTCCATAATGCATGTGCTACGGATGTTATGGAACAATTAGCCCACACAAATGTAAATTGTATGGCCTTAATGCAAGCTGTTTCAAGTTCAATGAAACACTCTTAAAAAAAGAAATGCAACCAAAAATTGAACTTAGCGCCACAGACAAACTAGACATAAATGGTATGACACTACCCATGTGAACAAGCCACAACAAGACTAAATAGTTTAGAAAAATAAATCTCCAACACATCTTAAATTACAGAGTAATACTTAAATGTAACCTTGACGTGGATCAAGGACTAGTTAATGGAGCACTGGGTACAGTTGTTGGCTTTCAAACATACCTACGTGACAACAACATTCAGTTTGCCAATATTCTCTTTGACAAACTTTCAGAAGTGAAAAGGATAGGACGCTCAACAGCTTGTTTCCTTCTCTTCAAAGACATGTATGTAGGAAGAGAACAATTTTCTCTAACTCTTGCATACGCAGTCACCATTCATAAATCACAAGGTCTTACCCTAGACAAAGCATTGATAGACATTGGTAACACAGTCTTTAAAGAAGGCATGAGCTACGTAGCACTATCACGCTTACGTACACTTGACGCTCTATTTCTAAACAACTTTGATGCAAGTAAAGTAAATGCTGATATTCCTTGCATTTCAGAATACAATAGACTTTGTTCACTATACACCCCCATCTAAAAACATATCCTATTCCGCAAAAAGTAAAATGTATTAAAAGAAAACTAAATCAAACAGAAATGCAACAGGATGTCACTGCAAATCCTCCAAAGAGATTAAAAGAAACTAATACTTCATCAAGTACCACAATCAAAAAAGAACCTATTAGGGAAAGTAAACCAGGTATTTCTTCAAAAAAGGAAGACAAACTCCAAAAAAAGCACTCAGATACAGAATTACCTGGTCCATTTAAAATTTCAAATGTAAATGGTGTAAGTTGCTACGCAAATGTAGCAATGAACATTCTATTTCAATAGTTGACAACATTTACTTACACAGTACAGACCAATTGTGTTTGTAAATGTTAGTACTTCATAGAAACGCAACAAATAATCCTTACAACACGTATAGTTTTTATGGAATCAGACAACAATTGGTCTACTGTGCTGGAATGGTGAAATTCACTATAAACTCACAGGAAGATCCACAAACATGTCTAATGTACTTACTACAAGTACTGGAAAACAAAATCATACCTATACATGACATCTTCCAGATTTCATACATGTGGAAACATACATGCACTCTGTGCAACAATGTGACACAAGAACAAATCCCAATGAGCGCTTTGTGTATGTATCAATACCTAATTGTGAATCTGTTCCATTTCAGCAACTTGTACAAAATGCAAACCATGTTAGATTATGTACTACCTGCAATACAGATAATCGCGCCACCTTACTAATACAAACACATAGTAAATACGTAATACTAATTCTTCTACGTTACAATGCAAATGGTACCAAAAACAACTGCAAGCTGACTGGAGTCACACATGGTCAAGTATCACTTGGTAAAAAAACCTTCACAACAATAGGTATAATCTACCACGCAGTAAATGTTGTCAACAATTGGTGGCAACTGAAATAGAATATTCATTGCTACATTTGCATAGAAACTTTCTCCAACTATATATATATTTGAGAGTTTAAAAGGACCAGGTAGTTCTGTATCTGATTGATTTTTTTTTAGTTTGTCTTCTTTCTTTGATGAAGTACCTGGTTTACTTTCCCTAATGGGTTCGTTTATGTGTGTGGTACTTGATGAAGTTTTAGTTTCTTTTACTCTCTTTGGAGGATTTGCAGTGACATCCTGTTGCATTTCTGTTTGATTTAGTTTTCTTTTACAACGTTTTACTTTTTGTGGTACAGAATATGTGTTTAGATGGGGGGTGTATAGTGAGAAAAGTCTATTGTATTCTAAATTGCAAGGAATATCAGTGTTTACTTTACTTGCATCAAAGTTGATTAGAAATAGACCGTCAAGTGTACGTAAGTGTGATAGTGCTACGTAGCTCATGCCTTCTTTAAAGACTGTGTTACCAATGTCTAAATTCCCTTAGTCTAGGGTAAGACCTTGTGATTTATGAATGGTGACTGCGTATGCAAGAGTTAGAGAAGATTGTTTTCTGCGTACATACATGTCTTTGAAGAGAAGGAATCGAGCTCTTGAGCGTCCTAACCTTTTTACTTCTGAAAGTTTGTCAAAGAGAATATTGACAAACTGAATTTTGTTGTCACGTGGGTATGTTTGAAAGCCAACAACTGTACCCAGTGCTCCATTAACTAGTCCTTGGTCCACGTCAAGGTTATGTTTAAGCATTACTCTGCAATTTCCAATCGTGCTGTGTTCGAGATTGAGTGGCTTGGTGACACATGGGTAGTGTGATACCATGTACATCTAGTTTGTCTGTGGCGCTAATTTCCATTATTGGTTGCATTTCTTTACTTAACATTATTTAATTGAATTTGAAACAGCTTGCAAGAGTTGGCAATAAGGCCATACAATTGACATTTGTGTGGGCTAATTGTTCCATAACATCTGTAGCACATGCATTATCACCATAAAGTGCATGAATGTGGCGGGTTTTCAATATTGCTTCTGCTTCTTTAGAAAGTATACCAACTTTTAAGATGTTGGCATAAGTGAGAACTGCAGATTGCCGCATGTTTTCTGTTAATTCTCTGTTTTGGAAATGTTGCCAAAGGTTGACATTTCCAATGCTGCCAACAGTTTTACAGCAGAGTTTGTGTCCTAAGGTTTTAAAAATATGCTCACCTTTTACTGGTGTCAATTGAAGAAGATCTCTGAAAACAATAATGTGTTTTCCTGCAAAGAGCTCTTCATAGTTTGTTTTTAGTACTTTTTGTAATCTGAGGTGAATCAAAGCCAACATTAGGTTGGACACCATGCTCACTTTCTCTATTAGAAGCATTTACATTTGTTTCAATACTCTGCGTAGTTCCATTGCACCTTCTGTAGAAAGTTTATAATAGTCTAATTTGTTTTGGTATTCTACTGGCGAGAGTAGTAATCGGTGTAAAGTGACACCACCTATGTTGTAGGCAGCTAAATCTGTGGGGGCAGTGACAACAGCTGACAGTTTGTTGTTTGTCAATTGTTGAAGGAACTTACTGATGATTTTGATTAGGAATGTTTTGCCAGAACCAGCTTCACCACTGACGTACAATAGTATAGGTTTGTAATTTTGGCAGGTGCATTCTTTGCTTTCATGTTATACACCATGTGCAATTTCTTTTGTTACTTCTTGAAAAATGCTACGTTGCTCATTGTTTAGTTTTGATTGTAGTATAGTTAAGTCTTCTTTATCTTAATACATAGGCCCTCATTACGACCCTGGCGGAAAGGGGAAAACGATGGCGGAAAAGCAATACCGCCATCGAAAAGCGCTCGGTGCGACTATGACCCGTCACCGCAAAGTACGAAGCCATTAGCGACACCGTAGTGAACGCCAACGCTAACTGCACTAAGCACGCGCGCGCGCACCATGCCAAACCGCAAACACCACCATGGTGCAACGGTACGCCAATTCCGACCCTAGCGGACATGTACCTAACGCCATCAGGCATGGCGGAATGGACCATCCCGCCATGGCGAGAAATACGGCATCGTGAACCAACCGTAAATGGCCCACTGAGTGCCTGTACTCCACTCCCTGGCCACATTGCACAACTCCTGGCAGGCGCAATGTACTCACACCATGCAACCAGTGAAATCTACAATTCACCCATGCATGCCAACGTAGAAATGCATGCAGGTGTTCAAAGCGCCCCGTGAGTGGGCATCCATGTACGGCATGTCACCATAGCCGTACTGATGCAGCACAGGCATGTGAAGGTACAAGACATCAAAATGGAAATCAAGAACACATGACACAAAACAACAGTAGTCCCCCATCGCTTGCCACCAGCGCAAGGCAACATCCAAAACAGCATCCTGAGGGGGATTGCACCAGCCCTGTACTCTTGCCAGTAAACAAACCAACCATCAGCAGAAGCATGTACCACACAAGTTGGCAGAGTGACTGAGCAGCCAGGCACATCCCAAGAGGGGCCGATGGGAGCTGCAGGGCACAGATGGCATCAATACAGAAGCTATTCCAATGGACATGACCCCAGTCCCCCTCCAACAAACGCACGCAAACACAGGCACCTGTGACCAGCCACATTCTGAACATCCCATCATACCATCAATCGACCTGGCTGACAGGCACCAGTCGGCCAAAAGCCAATCCCCCGCCCCTGAACAGCACATCATGTAAACAGTCACAATGGCAGCCCCTATCCGTGACCACACTGTGCTACGTAGGCAAAAGCGGCCAGTACTGTACCACACAACTCAACTCAGAAGGCGGAACACAATGCAGATCATCTCGCAATACATACCGCCACAAATCGAAAATCGCCACATCACCTGCAAAGAATAACGCAACACGCCAAATATCGGAATACAATTTAAATGCACATCCAAATGACAAAGGCCTCACAGCAATTTGTAAAATAACACCAAAACATCCATCATCACCGAGGGCTGCATCTGCAATAATTGACCAGCTTCCACTTGTGTGACGCCCTGTACCATCATGGCACACAGGGCCAACATCAACGTTCCAAAAGGCAACATGGAAGCGGCAAGAACCGCAGGTCCGTCCCATGAGGCAGGCACTAGTCCAGCTGAAAGGCCGAAATGTTGCACCTAGCCACCAGAACAGCGTAAGGGCATGTGGCCCATTGGCGATCGTCCCATAAGATCGTAATGGTGCTCCACTGATTCACCCGAAGCTGCAGGTGTCGAGAGTAAAATCCATCTGGAGGAGTGGCGTACAGATGGCATCTGCAATAGGGCAGGAGATACCTGTCACCAAAATGAAACACAAATTAACCGATTGCACTACAGGACACATGATGCATCACTATCTTCATTCAACACACCAAATCCACACCCATATGCATGCTAGCCCACTCCAAAGGAATATACACACCCCTAAATCAGTATCGATACATAACGAAACCAATCGAGGTTAATACACCATTGGCAACGTCGGTTACTGTGCATGCGTCCGTCAAGATAGAACCCATGACATGGGATTAGTAACGTGCCTAGACACAAGTGTATGAAGGCGCGTCGAGACAGGGAGGATCCGACAAGGGCAGATAGACGTAAGTCCCACTATGGCAGCCTTGCATCACATAGCGCAGGGGAAGGGGATTGAATCAAAAAACACATGTACATGGCAGACCCTAAATGGAATCATCTGTCCATGCATCCATTCATCATTCCCTCATCCCGCAATGAAAACGCATGAACATTCACTCACATAATATGTGAAACTTCCATCGCGTCTGTGCGTAATGCAGTCTGCAAAAACCACTGTGCTCCTGGCCGGATCTGTAGTGTCGTGAAGCTAGATGGACTTGGGAACGTCCTGCCTTATCGTCCACTACGCTATTGCGCATCCCATTCAATTCATGTCATTCATTGCTTGCTCGTTATGGGCCCTGTCCCAAGGACATTCAACAATAGAACGTTACATTTCCAGGCAGACCTGTGGGCGTCTCCTCACCGCTACTTCGCAACCAAAAATCCTGGCCTTCGAATTCCTCACTTGCAACATTACGTCGAAAAGGCTTCTGTGAACGCTTGCATTCACAATTACATCAATGTAGTGCGGCTGTGTGTCATAATGCTAACTGGCTGCAATCACAAATGGGACGCCACGCCCGTCGGTGAAGTACGATACTGTGCTGCATGAGGGTCGGCCATCGATCGAGCCCTACATACCACTGACTCTTCACAGGTATGTAAGCGGCTGCAATCATAGCATGTGTAACAATGGGAGCATAGCATGAAAATCAGTCAAAGTACATCACACTGCCATCGGGATTTGATACATGATTCCAATCCCAAGATGCCATGCGGCCAAATGCAGCCTTACGTGCGGGACGTGCTCGGCCAGAAGGGATTGCATCCGCCACAGATTCATTCAATCAGCACAGGTGGAGGCCATACAGGCCGACAGCACATATATAGCAGACCCAAACCCCTCCCACAACCACTCCCACTCCAAAATGCTACCGGCAGGACTAGCGATGTTGGGCCTGGGGCACCAGATAGCACTGCAAGTGCTACAACTACAAGAAGACGACGAACAACAACAGGTACAACAACCGGGCGCACAGGGGAGACGGAGGAGAAGGAGGAGGAGGAGGGCAAGGCAGGGTCAGCAAGGCCCACAAGCACTGCCACTACCAACACGCAGGCGGCCCGCAATCCCACGCCTCCGAGCTGATCCGTTCAACCTCACTGCTGAGCAGATCCACACCCTCTACCGTTTGGACCGGGACACCATAATCGCCATTGTGGACATGACACATGCTGACCTCGTGAGCATGATAGATAGCCCAACCGCCATCCCACCCCTACTGAAGGTGGTGTCTGTACTCCACTTCCTGGCCACAGGCACCTACCAGCACACAGTGGGACAGTTGCATGGCATTTCACAGCCACTGTTCTCACGGACACTCTCCCAAGTGCACGATGCCCTCCTGAAGCACGCCGACGACCACATCACACTACCACGCACGTACCAGGAGATTACCAACGCAAAGGTGGGATTCCATGCACTTGGCGGCATCCCGGGTTGCATTGGTGCCATCGACTGCACCCATGTTGAATTGGTTGTCCCACATGCCATGGAGGTCCAGTACCGCAACCGGAAACAATTTCATTCAATCAATGTGCAAATGGTGTGTGACTCCAACAAGATCTTTACGCATTGTTGTGCCAGATTTCCAGGATCTACCCATGATTCTATGGTCCTGAGGAACACAAGAATACCACGCTACATGGAGCGACACGCAGGGCACAGATCCTGGCTACTCGGTGAGTCTCATTCCATGCATGACATCGTGGCCCATTTGATGCGTCAATGACCTTGCAGGAGGGGGGGGGGGCTACTTAGCACTATCATTCCACTGACACCCTTTATTCGTCCCATACAGGTGATGCCGGGTATCCACTGAAGAGATGGCTCCTTACACCAATCCGGAACCCACAGAACCAGCATGAGGAGGACTACAACCATGCCCACTCACGTAGCCGTGTGGTCATTGAACAGGCATTCGGCCTACTGAAGGCTCGTTTCCGCAGCCTCAGCAGGTCTGGCGGGGCACTCATGTACAGCCATGAGAGGGTTTCTAAGATGGTCATGGCATGTGTCATGCTGCACAACATGTGCATACGTAGGAATGTGCCCATGCCCCCTGACGCTGTACTGCATGCACATGAAGATGATGATGATGAGGGTGGGGATGTGGAGGCACCCCAAGGAGTCCATGAGGCACAGGATGCACGTGCAATCCGACAGAGCATCATAGATGCATGCTTCTAGCAACCACGCATGGTGCCTATTACACGGAAAGGGGACCTGTGGCACTGTGTGTGTGTAGTACAGGCACATAGTGGACTGTACGCCTATGAAGGCCTCGTACGCAAATATCAATGTCCACACATGTCATTGGATGATAATGAAGTGCTGTATTGTTAATGTGATTTGATTCATACACCCTATGGACCCGCCACCCAGTGAAGCCCAACACACCCCCTCCACCCTACTTCCTCCCCCCCCAACACCAGTGTCCAAATATGCATGCTGCCCGTGGGTAGACGCTATTGCAAGCCCCCTCTACGGGTATCAGGGGCACCCCTGCCCGTGGAGCGCAGGTTCCTGCCAGATCTGCGTTGGGGGCTGCCCTGGACGGAACTTGCCACGGATGACGTCTCTGCCTGCTCGCGTCCATGCATGTCTCTGAGGGTTTGTGAGAGCTCCGAGAGCACACGGCGCACAGCAGCAAGTTCAGCACAAACGTCTTTGGACGTCGCATTCAGTTCCCCCCTCAGGCTCTCGGTGCTTTTCTCCATTTGTGCTCTCAGGCTCTCGGTGCTTCTCTCCATTTCTCCCCTGAGGCTCTCACTACTTTTCTCTATTTGTGCCCTGAGTGTCTCGGTGGATGTTTCCATGGCTGCCCTGGAACCCCCGCATTCATTCGCATGGTCCTTGAGTAGCGTGGACACTTCCTGCTGTTGCTCGATCAGCAGGTCGAGGGACTGTTGCCTCTGCTGGGCCATGGACATTTGCGGTGGTGTGACAGGGGGGCTGCTCAACACATGTTGCCTTGGCACAGGACTTGTGGGGGTTGGCCAGTCGTCGTCTTCTGGGTGCCCCTGCGTGGTTTCGTCATGGTGTAGGGGATGGGACATGCAGGGGGATTGGGAAAGGTCATGGATGGTACCTACGTCGCCAGCACTGTTTTCCGTGTCGGAGCATGCTGGCATGACAGCTGTGTCACCTATGGTGCTGCTACCACCAGAGGCAGTGCCATCAGATACGTTCTTTGGGGGGACCTGTGGTGCTGGGGTTGTGGACTTGCTGGCTGCTGGGGTGCCTGTTGCAGTCCCCTCCAGTGTGCTGGCACTTGATTCCTGCTGCTGCCGTGTCTTGATCCTTGCACCTGAGGTGGAGGCTCTTGGGACGTTGGTCCTGGCCCTCTTTGCAGGCGTGCTGGTAGGGGTGTCCTGCAGCTCGTCGTTGGTATCGGACCCTGTGGTGGAGTAAAGAGGGGCGAGCGTTAGTTATGGGTCTGTCGGATTTGGAATGGCAACGTATCAAATGCATTGGGGTGGTACATGAGGCTGATATGGGACTGGGCCTTGGAGGTGGTCTCATTTTCGTGTGGATTGAGGATGCATTCATTTGGCTGCCTGCAGTTAGGGGGTGCATGCTGCACATGTAGGGGTTGTTTATGGCATCTTGATTAATTTGTTTATTCATTCTGACTTTTAGAGGGCGCTGTCAGGGCAAAGTATGTATTGCACTATGGGGTCACATGGTACTGCACATGTTCGTGGTTTGTGGATTTCGCATTGTTTCTCTTGGCCAACCTACCTGATTCTCCGGATGTCGGCACTCCTTTCTCCATCCCTCCGACTCCCTCTATGCTCTCCATTCCTATGGTGGAGGCGCAGATCTCCTCCCAGGGGGTCAACTTGATGGGCGACTCTGATCCCCCCCCGGTAGCTGTGGCGATGTTCCTGTTCGCAGAAAGTATGCTGCGTACGCGGATCCGCAGGTCGTCCCACCGCTTGCGACATTGCTGTGGCGTGCGGGGTGTTGTCCCCACCGCACTTACGCGCTGTGCCACAAGGGCCCATATGGCCTTCTTGTTGGCAAGGGCCGTCCTGGTCATTTGACTGGAGAAGACGACGGCGGCATTTTCCTGCAGGGTCTCGGTCAGCACGGTCAGTTCCTCTCGGGAGAAGTGGACCTGCCGCTTGCGATCACACGCTTTCTTGGCTACCTTTCCCATATTTATTTTTTTAACTGGGGTTGCTAACGGGTTGGGATGTGTGTCAGGGTCGGATTTTTAATGGTTGTGTTGGGATTCGGATTTTATAGTTGTGCGGCGTGCTGTTTACCGTTCCGGCCACATGCTTTTACTTCCGTTTCCGTATATTTACGGTGCCCGTAATTTGCGGTGCCCGCTCATTACGGTGCCCGCTCATTACGGTGACCGCTAAGATGGGTGGCGGTATTGCACCTGGTGCAGCGTACGGCGGCGGTAAGGGCCGTTTTGGGGTCATTTCCGCCATCGCAGCCTTTCGGATTCCGCCATGGCGTAATGCTCGTGCCCGATGGGTCGTAATTAGCCGCACTTTGCTCCTTCGTGCAATGGCGGAAACGCTATTTACGCTGTTGCGGTCCGGTCAGTCAATTTCCGCAAGGGTCGTAATGAGGGCCATAGTGTTTTCTATTTCTATCATAGCTAATTCTGCATCATTTGTTATCAGTGGCTCTCCCAGGGGTTCTTGGTTTCCTGTTACAGAAGGTTGACTACTGTCAGGAGTGTCCTTATGGAGTTTTTCTTCGTGTTGCTGTTCATTGTGCAACATTGTTTTGTACTGTGTAAAGTTTACATCAGTTATAGTGCTTTCATTTGCTTTGAAAGCGTCTTCATATGAGTCATAGTTATCTAGTATTTCTTCTTCTTTTCTCCATGGTTTAAAGAGTTGTGGCAGGGGAATGTAATATACTTCTTTATGTTGAGGAGTCTTTAATGACCATTTGATATGATTAATTAAATTTGGTTTGGTGAGTTTTACTAAGCTGCCTTCACAGTTTGTCACTTTGTATTTACCGTTTTCTTCATCAGGTTTTATGGTATAGACACATGGTTTCCAAAGTGGTACTCCTGTTTGGGTAGTATGTGTCCAATAAATTGTTTTTTAAAATGTCTTGGCTGTTGGGATCATGTTTGGCTATTGTTTCTATATCTTCATATGATTTTAGAACTCTTTTTCTAGATTTAGCTGGACCAAGACTTAGCCATCCTATATTTTCAGATTTACCATACAGTGCAGTACCAGTTAAACGATAAGCTGCATCATAGGATCCACATTCACTATGGGACAGCATTTTTATGCCCAAGCTGTATAATTTTTGAGACACTGCTTTATCTGATGACAGGTCATTCCAGAGGTCTTGCAGCTCTGTCTTTTCTGCTTTGCTGAAGTATGCTGTGACATATCGTGCAACTGCAGTAGAATTGTCTGCAATGTAGTGCACATCTATGTTTACATTCCAAAAGTGGGCAATGATTGCATTGTAATCATTGATATATTTTTCTTCTTCTTTTCTTTTTCTGTAATATGTATTTTTAGGTGACTTACCTTTAACACTATGTCTAACAGAAGACATGAGGTTGTTCACTTGACCTGTATTTGTAACTGGTCTAGGGAAACCAAATCGGCATTTGGTGTAGTATTTCCCTTTGTTTTTGTATTTACGACGACAATATTCGCCACATTTGTGTCTTTGAAATTGTAAAATTTGTGCATGAAGATCACTATTTTTGGATTCCGATGGAATTTTCAATAAACTGTAAAACAGTGGCATCACTGTCTTGACCAAATTTAGGAGCATCTTTAATCCATAAAAGCATGTGGATATGTGGTACTCCTCTGGCTTGGTATTCTTTTCTCCAAAAGAAGTGTTGCACTTCTCCAAGGGGAGGAACAGTTTTATTACAAATAAGATGTAGCATAACAATGAAGCGATGGTGAAAATATCTTGAAACATTAACAGGATCCAGAGAAAAAAGTTCTCCAGGTGTTAGTATATCTATGTTTGTTTTGTTTTTTTTGATATGCGTAGAAAATCATGTAATCTTCCCATGCATATTCT
Organism: Ambystoma mexicanum; assembly: GCF_040938575.1. Classification (NCBI taxonomy): domain Eukaryota; kingdom Metazoa; phylum Chordata; class Amphibia; order Caudata; family Ambystomatidae; genus Ambystoma; species Ambystoma mexicanum. The sequence goes on from NC_090924.1 coordinate 1,251,757,414, forward strand.
GCACAACTTAATGTAACAAACCAAGTGGGTGGGCCAAGGTTTCTGATCATACAACATACATCTCCATGACGTTGAAACCAGTACTCTTTAGTACCACGCATATTTGTAATAGATTTGTAATATTTGATTGTAAAACCTCATCTTTTTGTTGCACTTTTTGTAATAATTATGTAGTTGTCATATATTGAAAGTGTGATCCTGATTTTAATATGTGTGCAACTCCGTAACATAAAGTTGCTATTTCACTTTCAAACAGTAGGTGGAATGTGTACTGCACATTTTGTCTAAATCTGGGATCTTCAGAATACATCCGTAATGAGCGGTATTCTGATGCTGATATTTGAATAGGTCTATCATCGTACCTTCCTCCTTTGCCAGTATTAAAGAGTAGAGGAAAAGCACGTGCTTCTATACTTTTTTCCCATATGCTGATTGGTGATCCTTTTGTTTGACGCATTTGGTACGTTTCCAGAGCATCTTCTATGGTGTCATTAGAGTGCAATGGATGAATTGTATAATGGTCTAAAGTGTTTGATATTGTAGCAGGATCCAGGAGCTCAAATTGACCAGCTTCTTGTGTCTCTTGATTTATTTCAGTTGTATCCTTCAAGTTTTCTTCAATATTAATTTCTTTGTAATATTCATTATTCTCTTTAAGAAATTGCAAGGCTTCTCTAACTTTATGTAAATCTACCAGCTGTTGCCAATTTTGTTTGTCTTTTATAGGTACTCCATTTACCAAGATAATAAAAGATTGTTGCATTGGACGTTGCACTCCTAGAGTGTGCACATTTTCTTTTAGATCTAATGGAAAAATACACTAGTTTTCCATGAATACCTAATTCAGAGGGAGGTAATTTTGCAGTTATTGGTTAAAGGCGTATTATTGCTTGAAATGGGTGCACTGTTAGAATCATAATGCTCTCATATAAATTAAGTTTTTGAAGGGGATTTGGTAGTGGATATAATTCCAAATTATTTGTGATAGCACGTGAAGGAGTTTGGTTGTTGTGAAGTTTTGTAGTGCAGTAACTACAAAGTATTACGGGGTCAGTTATTTCGTATTTGTTTTCTGCTATAAGGTAGAGAGCTAATTCAAACCATTTAGAATCTTCATTGTCTTCTATTTTGTATGATAGGTCTACAGTTTTTGTGTTACTTTTATAAAAAGTTCTGCGGCAACATACACACACATGGTTTGGTACTTCAGCTGATCTACTTTTAAATTTTAGTATTTCTTTTTTGTATGTGTGTAGTAAAAGGTTGCCGTGTGTAGAATTGTTACTAATTTGGTTTACAGCTATTTCATTCTGTAAGTGGGATTCACTTCCAAAATATTTTTTTCTGGATATAGTCGATTTCTTCTAGTAGGTCTTTTGCTGTACCATGTAGAAGAATGTTATTTAAATTGGCTAGTGCTAAAGCAGGACTTTTAGCATAGTACAGTTTATAAACTAGATTTCTTATAGTTGAATGATGTGTTGATATCCTTTTGATATCATGGAAGGTGGTTTTGCAAGTAGGTCCTGTAATGCAGGCCAATGAATGTCCTGGTAGTCCTGTGTACTTGCGTATTGGACATGTATCCATATTTTGCAGTAGTTTAATTTTCATTTTTTCTTTGCTTTTCACATATTGATTGAGGAATTGGTGTAAAGACTTGAAACATTTTTTGGGAATGTTACACATTGACGTGCATGGACATTTGTACACTAGACTTTCTGATTCAGTTGAATGGAGGGGTAATTCTAAGTTTTCAGGACATATTTTTGTAAGGAGTACTTCTTGTTCCATTATGGTATTATTAACTTTTTCATAACCTCGACCACTGCAATGTATGGTAATTGTATTTGTTTGCTTTTGTTTGTACGCTTCTTCATTAAAGTATGGTTCTGTGCTCGTAGTGTGACTCCATTCACCTCTGCAGATACTTAAGAAGTTCTTTCTGTTGACATTTCGTTTATTGAGAAGTCTTTTTTGTAATTTAGTTATTAGTTTTCTTTTGAGAAGAATTGCACTGTCTATCAACGCTTCTAAGATTAATTTCCTACGATAGGTTTTAAGTGTTGAATCTGGTCTCTCTCGTGTTTTTATAAGATTTTGAAGGACTTTGTGATGGAACATTTTGGCTAAAATACTTTTCTTGGTATGCTTACTTTGAACTATATCAAGATTAAAAGAAGCAGTTTTATCTGTAGTGATAGCTGATTTGCAAAGTGTTTGTACTTGAAACTTCTTTTGTTTCACTAAATGACTGTATTAGCTGTTTTGTTTCAATTTTTTTTACAATTTGTGCTAGAGATGGATGCTTATGTTGGACACTTTTATTTTCATTTGCTCTACTTTTGCGTTGCTTTCTACGGACTTAATTTTTGGTACGAATTCTTTAGAGTCTGTTGAAAAAAATAAAGAAGGTATGGGTTGTGGTGTTCTGCAATGTATGTGTGCTGTGTGCATGAGTGTTTGAGTAAGATGATAAAGATGTATGTAATGGTGTGTGATTGTGCATTGGGAACTACAACTAGTAGGGATGGGTATTCTTGAATTAATGTGTTACTAAACTGGGGTTCAGATGACAGAAAAAAGTAAGCTAGTGGTGAGAAGAAGTATAAATAGAGTATCTAATGCTATACAATTAAAACAGTTGTTTTTTCTATAGCATCTAAATTCTAGCGGTTGCCTTGGGCAATTTTTGTGTTGAAACATAGGAATTTGTGGGCCATTCTGGTATAAATCGCTGTTTAAGACATGGGGATTTTTGGACAGAATGGTGCAGAATCTCTATTTTTAGGCACAGAAATAGCATGAATTAACCTTACAGTGTGTTTGAGTAATAATACAAATAATATGGTGATATTCTACTTACTTTTTTTCTAAAATGAGCAGGTTACTTCTTAGTTGTTCTTTGTACTTCAAATTTGGTTGCTTCTTTTCAGGAGAATGGTCTTCACTGTAATTGTAAAAGAAACAAATTAGTAATTTTGCTTGTAAATAGCACTGTTTTTAATTTGGACATTGATTTTTTTAATTGAACTCCTGAGCGCCTTCCTCAAAACCATTAAGACTATCTTATTTACATAAGATATGTTGCACCAGTTGAATACATATGATATGTTCTTAATGAACAAATTGTATTGCAATGACTAACTGTAGCAAACAAAATATCTTTACTATGTCTTGTGAAATTCAAAATGTACCTCTGAATACCATTATTCCTGTAACTAAGCTCTTCCAAGTAATAGTGCCTCAATGTCATGGGCTGCTTGTCCTATATAAATGTAAGTAATCAAATAAATAAAGAAATTAAAAAATATATGTAATTGTACAAGTATTATTGTTTGAGATTTGAACATAGAGTGTGCATGCAACTTTGTTTGACTATATGTAGTCTATATATCTCATTTCAAAAATGTTAGTTTAACATGATTTGAGTGTGTGTGTGTATAAAGAAATTAAATAGTATAAAGATTTATAAGTGACAGTTGATTTTAGGAGATTGAAAAAAAGACATTAGATTCATTTTACAGATTATACAAGCTAAAAGTCAGTTAGAAAATGTGTTCATGTACTGTATAAAGAATATGCATACCTGTAGTTTGTGTTCATGCATATGGATATGCATGGAGCTGCAAATAGAAATCTTGGAGAGTTGTACAGTATTTCTTGTAGATGGTGCTTGCCAATGATATCACACTTGTACTTAGAGAGATTCACAGTACATTTGCAGTGCTGATCTATGATGATGCAGTGAGATGTAGAGGTCTTGAATGTGATTGGTGGATGGTCATGTGACTTCTTAGCTACATCCAATGAGGGAATGGCACAGAGAGTGAACTGAAAATGGTAGAAGGGCTGTTCATGTTACAATATGTCCGCGGACATGGTGGTAGTTCGCGGACATCGGGTGTTACATCCGGGGATTTTTGGGTTCAGAAGTCATGCCAATGAGAATGAGCACTGAAAGGGATTGTTCGGGAAAGTTTAGTGGGTGTGTTGTGCCAGGAGAGAGTTTCTCAGATACTCTTTTTGCGGAGAGAAGAACAGATAGCTATGGCTGTGTGCTTCAGAAAACAGATTGTTTGGATTTTGGGAGACTCGTGGATACATTGGTTGAAGGTGCACGCAGAAACCTGTGGAGTAGCTATAGATCTTGGATTCCCACATGTGGAAGTACACTGGCATGGAGTACGTGGAATGAAGTGGTTGGACTTGTTACGTCTCTGTGCTACTTTGGAGACAGAGCAACATCCAGATATAATTATAATTCATTGTGGAGGGAACAGTTTAGGACATGTGTCTGGAATTTCTTTGCAATTTGCAATGAAAGGAGGACTTGGGAAGGTCATGGACATGTTTCCGAATTCTCAAGTAATTTTTTCACGGATTGCACAGAGACAAATGTGGCTTCGTTCTTCTTCATTTGGTCCAAAAAATGAAGAAAGCAAGGCGCAATGTCAATAAGGCTGTTTGTGCCTTTCTAAGAGATTTTGGCATGTCCTCTTTTCACAACTTATGCTAGCAATCAGATTTTTCTAAGAAACATACAAAATGCATTGCGACCTTTTTTAGAATGACAGCATCCATTTTGAAGTAGGTGTTGAGTATTTATAATTTTTGAAACACAAACACCACTTCCTCCCAGAGAAAATTGCAGTGGTTTTGATAGGGTAGCACCCCAAAATTTTAGATGGCCGCGGACTGTCTGCGGACTTCTAACAAAATACAAAGGGCCCTGCTTCATTTATTTTCACTTCTATTTTTTAACTGTGAAAGGCGTCTCTGAAAAGAGCCTTATTTATTTTGATTTTTGTTATTTTATATTTTTTTTGTTTTTTTATACACGACACACTAGGAGAGGAGGGGAAAGGAGGGTAAAGGGGGGGACACCAACCACAGGGATAGGAAAGGGCGAGCTGAGAGAGGAAGATGTAGAGTGGGTTTTATTTGGGTAGTGAGAAGGTCTTCTCGTGCTCTGAGACGATAGTCTCAAAAGCACTACGAAGTTGCTCCCCCCTGCAGAGTACTGTGTCGCAGTACATACACACAACTCGAAAGGTAAGGGTAATCAGCATTATCTATGGCCTGTGAGGCAGCTTGAGGAAGACGCTGTCCCACAGAGGTGTTCCTTGTAGTGACAGGATCAGAAACGGAGGATGAAGTAGAGGAAATCAACCTACTACGCTCCTCGCAAGGTACAACCTTGCGAATGGCCCCAGAGTGAAATGACCCTAGGTGTCGCTTCATTGTAGTCAGGGGAGTTTCTAGGTCTGGAAAAGACCCAGGGCTAAGCTGATGTCGGAACAGTTGGGACTGGGGGATAGCTAGTCTTTTGGCTCTAGCTCCTGAGATTCTATCTGGGGCTACAACCAAAAGATCAGGGGCTATAGCCCCCTTAGCCCCCCCTAGAAACGCCCCTGATTGTAGTGGTCCCAAAGCTGTACGAACCATGCCTCCCGTGACTGAGTACCATTTTGCACTCATTGCAGGTGACTCGGTTCGCACGAGCCTTAGGACCATCCCCTTGAATGGTAAATAACCGCCACACCCAAGACTCACGCCGAGTGCGTGTAGTAGGGATTTCCACTACCTCATTCTCGACATCCTCTTCTTCCTCCCCTGCATCCTCACTCCTGTTCCCCTCTTCATGCCCTTGGGGCGGTAGTGGAGGGGGTGGGGGTGGTGCTGAAGCAGGTGCAGCACCTGGTGGCAGTAGTGCAGCCATGGATGCCATCTCGATGATGGTGTAATCTGCAAGTTGCAGGAAAAATAGCTGTGCTCTGAAGAATAGCCAGAAACACAATGAGAATAAGCTCTAGGGCGTGGTCTTTTATAGGGGTGCTTGTACGCAGTTTCCCGGACATGCGCACTGTCCGCGGACAGATTGAACACAAAATAAGTTTCAAAAACTTTCAAAAAGTATATAGAAACTCAGGATTAGTATGTGGGGCTTGTCCTATGGTGAGTTTTTATTGACAAATATTGTGGATTACTTGAAAATGTACTTTTAAATTGTTCGGGGGCACGAACAGTGTCCGCATTCAGAACACGCGATCAGCATGGGCGCGGTCACATGATCGCTTGCACGGATATTGGTTTGCGCATGCGCGTTGATGTTCTACGGACACTGTTCTGGTCCTGAAGTAATTAGCGAACAATACGGACAGACATAGCGTCCTCAGGACACCTCCATTTTTGTTTATTTATGAACATTTCAGAACACCGTGTGTGTTCTTAGAACAGTTTCAACTTGCTAGCGAACAGTATGGACAGGTATACTGTTCTTCAGGATTCCTCCATTTTTGATTATTTACGAACATTTCAGGACACCACTTGTGTTCTTAGAATAGTTTCAACTTGGTAGCAAACATTATGGACAGGTATAGTGTTCTTCAGGACACCTCCATTTTCGTTTATTCACAAAAATTTCAGGACACCACTTGTGTTCTTAGAACAGTTTCAACTTGCTAGTGAACAATACGGACAGGTATAGTGTTCTTCAGGACAACCCCATTTTATTTATTTACGAACATTTCAGGACACCGCGTGTGTTCTAGAACAGTTGCAACTTGCTATCGAACAGTACGGACAGGTATAGTTTTCTTCAGGACACCTCCATTTTCGTTTATTTACGAACACTTTAGGACACCGCGTGTGTTCTAGAACAGTTTCAACTTGCTAGCGAACAGTACGGACAGGTATAGTGTTCTTCAGGACACCTCCATTTTCATTTGTTTACGAACATTTCAGAACAACCGCGCTGTCTGCAGACACCTAAATTGTTTTTTTTTTAAAACAGAAACTAATTACAACACAATATAAAAATGTAACTTTATTTAACATATATTAACAATTCATGACAGAGAAGGTGAGGCAGAAACGGAAACAAAAGCAGGAGAATTAGGGGTTTCAACATGATGGGTATCAGGTGAAGAAGGGATGGAAGTCTCATAAAAACGTTTTGTGTTATGGAGAGGGTTTGGGGATAATTGACTGGGATATGGTGAGGGGGGACAAGTACATGTGGGACAATGGTATGAGGTTTTTGTTTTAAAATGCTCCTCAACAAAAGTTTTCAAATTATTAAAATTGGTCAACAATATATACATTTTTTCTTTTATGCTGTCAAGAGTGTTATCCGTAACAGTTTCTTCAGAGGTATTTTCTATTTTGGTATGCTCTGTACTAATGTACAAAATATATATATATATATATATATATATATATATATATATATATATATATATATATATATATATATATATATATATATATGTTAAATGTATATAAACTAATAATAATTAAATGGTTTATTATTGTAAAGTGTGTACCATTACTTTCACTATCTTCTGACATTCCCCATGTGGGAAATGATCCTCTAGCCATTCCAGAGTACTAGACATTTCTGTGAGAAAAGAAAAAGATAATATATATATTTTTTTATCTAATACAGAAAGTTTATAAATATATGAGTAAAATGAAGTACACATACTATTTCAGGTAAGATATGTAGGTCTGGTCTTGCTCTTAGTTGTGGAGTGTCTGTGAGGTAATTTTGTTGGAAGCCAATTTATCTTCTTTTGGTATATTCCATTTTAGAACATATTGTATTTAGATGAATGGTTAGTGTGTTACATATATGGGTTACATTTCTTATGTATTACTACATATAATATGTATGTGTGCTGCTCTGTGAATTTTTCAAATGTTACTATGTTATGATATAACAATTAAACATACCCTCCCAGAGTTTTTAGGTAGTGGTACTGTTGTCTGAACATGTCCACGGACATCAAAAAAGTTCACGGACATCAAATTCAGTAGAAGTGGTCCAGTATGTTCCATATTACATGTACATAAAGTCACAGTTATTATTGTTAAGTTGTGCTACTAAAAACCTATGAAATTCAGTGAAAGAACTTTGTTAAAGGGAGGTTATGGTTAAGTTGCGCTACTAAAAACCTATGCAATTCAGTGAAAAAAGGGACGTTATGTTTCCAAGTAAAACCGAAAAACCCCTGAAGTTCGCCAGTTATGGTAAGCTAAACAACCATAACTCGCGCAACCACTGTGCACTGCTAAGACTAACACCCACGACATCAAAGATGACATCACAAATGTCCGTATTGTTCGCAGACAAGTTGAAACTGTTCTAAGAACAAACGCCTGTCCGTAACTGTTCATTTCACTTGTGACACACTTTTAATCACTCCAGGACCCGAACAGTGTCCGTAGAACACCAGCGCGCATGCGCAAAATAGTTTCAATGCATTTGGGTGTCCTGCGGACACCCGCTCTCTTCGCGGACATGTTCGTGAAGCTATCATGTGACCGCGCCCACGATCAGCGTATGTTCTGATTGCGAACACTGTTTGTGTCCCCAAAAAATTTAAAACTACATTTTCAAGTAATCTATAATATTTTCCAACAAAAACTCACCATAGAACAAGTCCCACATAGTAATCCTGAGTTTCTACATACTTTCTGTGACTTTTTGAAACCTTTTTTCTGTTCGATCTGTCCGCGGACAGCGCACATGTCCGCAAACCGCGCACAAGCACCCCTATAAAAGACCATGCCCTCATTGTGTTTCTGGCTATCCTACAGAGCACAGCAAATTTTCCTGCCAATTTGCAGATTTTCAACGCCAAGCTGATGGCTTCCGTGGCTCCACTACTGCCACCTGGTGCTGCATCTGCCTCAGCACCACCCCCATCCCCTCCACCACCACCACCTCCCCAAGGGCCTGAAGAGGGTAACAGGAGTGAGGATGCACAGGAGCAAGAAGAGGATGATGAGAATGAGCTAGTGGAAGTCCCTACTACCAGCACTCGGCGTGAGTCTTGGGTGTGGTGGTTATTTACCATTTGTGGTAATGGTCCTAAGGCGCGTGTGAACCAAGTCACCTGCAATGAGTGCAAAATAATTCTCAGTCGCGGGAGGCATGGTTCATAAAGCTTTGAGACAACTACCATGAAGCGACACCTAAGGTCATTCCACTCGGGGACTGTTTGCAAAGGAGTGTAGCAGGTTCACTTCCTCTACTTCATCCTCTGTTTCCGATCCTGTCACCACAAGGAACACTCCTGTGGGACAGGGTATTCCTTAAGCTGCCTCAGAGGCCATACGCAATGCTGATGACCCTTACCTTTCGAGGGTCACAGTTGTGTGTATGTACTGCGACGCAGTACTGTGTAGGGGGGAGAGACTTTGTAGTGCTTTTGAGGCTATCGTTTCAGAGCACAAAAAAGTCTGCTCACTACCCAAGTGAAACCCACTCTACATCTTCCTCTCTCAGGTCGCCCTTTCTTATCCCCGTGGTTAGTGTCCCCCTTACCCTCCTTTCCCCTCCTCTCTTAGTGTGTCTTTATTATTTATTTTTAATTTAAAACAACCAAAATCCAAAAAAAGGCTCTTTTCGGAGCCGCCTTTTACAGTTAAAAAATAGAAGTGAAAATAAATGAAGCAGGACTCTGTGTATTTTTTAGAAGTCCGTGGACAGTCCGCGGACATCTAAAATTTTGGGGTACTACCCTATCATAACCATTGCAGTTTTATCTGGGAAGAAGTGGTGGCTCTGAAAAGAGCCTTTTGGTGGTTTTTATTTGTGTTTGAAAAATTTGAAATGCTCAACACCTACTATAAAATGGATTCTGTAATTCCAAAAAAGGTTGCAATGCATTTTGTACATTTCTCAAAAAATGCGAAAAATGTATGTACTATGAACCATAATATTTTCATTGTGAAAAGAGGACATGCCAAAATCTCTTAGAAAGGCACAAACAGCCTTATTGACATTGAAAGTGTCTGAGTTTTGGGATCAGCAAAATGTTATTAATGTTGGCTCGAAGTCAAATAGTGGCCTGTTTCTTGAAGAGTATTTAACGAGAACAATGCCCCCTAAATATATCCTTGCATATCCGAGCACTAGCACTTTTCGTACCTACCTTTTAATGAAATTCAATATGACTGAAGCGCTAGCAACCAAAGGCGATATTATGAATATTCCACATGAAATGAGAAAATGTCGCCTATGTGGCAATAATGTCTCTGAGTCACTTTATCACTTAATTATGATTTGTGAAAGTCTATGCATGGTTAGAACCAAATCTTTTAAATCTTTTAACAATGCTATTGATATGACACACACTACTGAATTATGGATGTCTTTTATAAGAGGTAACAATATTAATCTAATATACCACTTTGTAATATTCTATGTAAAGATTGTTGTGATTTTAAAATGTATTTAATGAAGTATTTTAACGTGTACTTGATGCTATATATTTTTAAGAATAGTGTGATTTTAGCTTGTATGGATTACCTGTATGTGTTTGTATGTTCCTTGTGTTATACAAAGCCTTTTGGCTAAATGTATATCTAATCAATAAAATAAAAACGTATTGACATTGCGCCTTGCTTTCTCCATTTGTGGACCTAATGAAGAAGAACAAAGCCACATTTGTCTCTGCGCAATCCTTGAAAAAATTACTTGAGAATTTGGAAACATGTCCATGACCTTCCCAAGTCTGTCTTTCATTGTAAATTGCAAAGACATTCCAGACACATGTCCTAAACTGTTCCCTCCACAATGAATTACAATTATGTCTGGATGTTGCTCTGTCTACAAAGTAGCACAGAGAGGTAGCAAGTCCAACCACTTCATTCCACATACTCCATGCCAGTGCACTTCCACATGTGGGAATCCAAGATCTACAGCTACTCTACAGCTTTCTGCATGCACCTTCAACCAATGTATCCACGAATCTCCCAAAATCCAAACAATCTGTTTTTTTGAAACACACGGCCATAGCTAATTGTTCTTCTCTCAGCAAAAAAGAGTATTTGAGAAACTCTCTCCTGGCACAACACACCCACTAAACATTCCTGACCAATCCCTTTCTCTGCTCATTCTCATTTGCATTGCTCCCCAACCCAAAAATTCCCGGATGTAACACCCGATGTCCGCAGACTACCACCATGTCTGCGGACATATCGTAACATGAACAGTCCTTCTACCATTTCCTTTTCACTTTCTGTGCCATTCCCTCATTGGATATAGCTACATCAACCAATCACATTCAAGACCTCTACATCTAACTACATCATCATAGATCACCACTTTAAATGTACTGTTAATCTCTCTGAGTACAAGTGTCATATCATTGGAAAGCACTTTCTACAAGAAATACTGTACAAGTCTCCAAGATTTCTACTTGCAGCTGCATACATATCCATATGCAGGAACACAAACTACAGGCATGTCATTTTTTCCATCTCCTAAAATCAACTGTCACTTCCAAACCTATGTGCTATTTAATTTCTTTTTAAACACACATTTTCAAAGCATGTTGAACTAACATATTTAAAGTACAATATGAAGAGTTAACATAATCAAAAAAATTGCATGCACACTGTATGCTCAAAAAACAAACAGCAATACTTGTACAAAAATGTAAACATGTATTTACTTATATTTATATACTGCGCAAGCAGGCCATGGCATTGATGCGCTGTTACTTACAAGATCTTAGGTATAGAAATAGTGTTATTCAGTGGTACATTATGAATTCCACAAGGCATACAAATGATATTTTGGTTGGTACAGTTAGTCATTACAATACAGTTTATGCATTAAGAACATATGATATGTATTCAACTGGTGCGACACATTTTATGTGAATAAGATAGTTTGCATGATTTTGAGGAAGGCGCTGAGGGTCAATGTCAATTAAACAAATCAATGTCTAAATTAAAAACAATGCTATATATATACAAAATTCCTTATTTGTGTCCTTTACAATTGCAGTGAAGACCATTTTCCTGAAAAGAAGCAGCCGAATTTGAAGTCCAAAGAACAACTAAGAAGAAACCTGCTCATTTAAAAAAAAAAGTAAGTTGAATACCACCATATTATTTTTACTATTATTCAAACACACTGTAATGTTAATTCATGCTATTTCTGTGTCTAGAAATAGAGACCATTCTGTCTACAAATCCCCATTTTTTAAACAGAGATTTACAGCCAGAATGACGCACAATTTCCTAGTTTTCTACACACAAATAACCCAACTCAACCCCTAGAATTTTCATATTATAGAACAAACAACTGTTTTAATTGTATACCATTAGATTTACTATTTCTACTTCTCCACACCACAAGCTTACTTTCTACTATCATCTGAACCCCAGTTTAGTAGCGCATAAATTCAAGAATAGCCATCCCAACTAGTTGTAGTTGCCCAATGCACAATCACACACCATTACATACAGCTTTATTATCTTACTCACACACTCATGCGAACAGCACACATACATTAAGAACACGCCAGCCCATACCTTCTTTATTTTTTTCAACAGACCCTAAAGAACGCCTACCAATAATCAAGTCCGTAGAAAGCAACGCAGAAACAGAGCAAATGAAAATAGAAGTGTCCAAAACAACCATCCATTCCTAGCAGAATTTGTAAAAAAAAGTTAAAACAAAACAGCTAATACAATCATTTAGCGAAACAAAACAAGCTTCAAGTACAGAAACTTTACCATCTCTATCAAAATGTAAAACAAACCACAAAACAATTAACAAAAATTCAGCCACCACTACAGATGAAACTGCTCATATAAATCTTGATATAGTGCAAAATAAGCATACGAAAAAAAGTATTTTAGCAAAAATGTTCCGTCACAGAGTCCTGCAAAATCTTATAAAAACAGGAGAGAAATCAACCTCAACCCTTAAAACCTATCGCAGGAAATTAATCTTAGACGCGTTGATAGACAGTGCAATCCTTCTCAAAAGAAACTTATTTATTTTAGTGTTAAACAAAACGAAACCACTAACAAAACTAATGACTAAATTACAAAAAAGACTTCTCAATAAATGAAATGTCAACCAAAATAACTTCTTAAGTATCTGCGGAGGTGAATGGAGTCACACTACGAGCACAGAACCATACTTTAATGAAGAAGCATACAAACAAAAGCAAACAAATACCATTGCCATACATAGCAGTGGACAAGGTTATGAAAAAGTTAATAATACCATAATCGAACAAGAAATACTACTTACAAAAATATCCCCAGAAAACTTAGAATTACCTCTCCATTCAACTGAATCAGAACGTCTAGTATACAAATGGCCATGCACGTCAATGTGTAACATTCCCAAAGAATCTTTCAAGTCTTTATGCCAATTCCTCAATCAATATGAAAGGCAAAGACAAAATGAAAATTAAACTACTGCAAAATATGGATACCTGTCCAGTGCGCATGTACACAGGACTACAAGGACATTCATGGCCTGCATTTCAGGACCTACTTGCAAAACCACCTTCCATTATATCAAAATGATATCAACACATTATTCAACTATTATTCAACTATAAGAAATCTAGTCTATAAACCGTAGTATGCTAAAGTCCTGCTTTAGCACTAGCCAATTTAAATAACATTCTTCTACATGGTACAGCAAAAGAACTACTTGAAGAAATCGACTATATCCAGAAAAATGTTGCACGTGAAAGCCACTTACAGAATTAAATAGCTTTAAAGAAAATTAGCAACAATTCTATGCATGGCAACCTTCTACTACACACATACAAAAAAGAAATACTGAAATTGAAAAGTACATCTGCTGAAATACCAAACCATGTGTGTGTATGTTGCCGTAGAACTTTCTATAAAAATAACACAAAAACTGTAGACCTAACATATGAAATAGAAAACAATGAAGATTCTAAATGGTTTGAATTAGCTCTCTACGTTATAGCAGAAATCAAATACGAAATAACTGACCCCTTAATACTTTGCAGTTACTGCACTACAAAACTTGACAACAACCAAACTCCTTCACGTGCTATTACACATAATTTGGAATTATATCCACTACCAAAACCCCTACAGCAACTAAATTTATATGAGAGCATCATAATTCAAACAGTGCACCACTTTCAAGCAATAATACACCTTCAACCAAAAACTGCAAAATTACCTCCCTCTGAATTAGTGAAAGGTATTTGTGGAAAAGTAGTGTATTTACCATTAGATCTAAAAGAAAATGTGCACACTCTAGGAGTGCAACGTCCAATGGAGCAATCTGTAATTATCTTATTAAATGGTGTACCTACAAAAGACAAACAAAATTGGCAACAACTGGTAGATTTACATAAAGTTAGACAAGCTTTGCAATATCTAAAAGACAATAATGATTACTACAAAGAAATTAATATTGAAGAAAACTTGAAGAATACCACTGAATTAATTCAAGAGACACAAGAAGCTGGTCAATTTGAGCTCCTAGATCCTGCTACAATATCCAATACTTTAGACCATTATACAAGTCACCCATTGCATTCTCATAACACCGTAGAAGATGCACTATAAATGTACCAAATGCGTCAAACAAAAGGATCACCAATCACCAATCAGCATATGGGAAAAAAGTATAGAAGCACGTGCGTTTCCTCTACTTGTCCCTACTGGCAAAGGAGGAAGGTAAGATGATAGACCTATTCAAATAACAGCATCAGAATATCTCTTAATAACGGATGCATTCTGAAGATCCCAGATTTAGAGAAAATGTGGAATACATATTCCACCTACTCTTTGAAAGTGAACTAGCAACTTTATGTTACGGAGATGCACACACATTAAAATCAGGATCCCACTTTCAAAATATGTCAGCTACATAATTATTACAAAAAGTGCAACAAAAAGATGAGGTTTTGCAATCAAATATTACAAATCTATTAGCAAATATGTGTGGTACTAAAGAATACTGGTTTCGACGTCACAGAGATGTACATTGTATGATAATTAACCTTGGCCCACCCACTTGGGTTGTTACATTAAGTTGTGCAGAATATGCATGGGAAGATTTACATGATTTCCTATGCATATCAAACAAAAACAAAACAAACATAGATATACTTACACCTGGAGAACTTTGTTCTCTAGATCCTGTTAATGTTTCAAGATATTTTCACCATCACTTCATTGCTATGCTACACTTTATTTGTAATAAAACTGCTCCTCCCCTTGGAGAAGTGCAGCACTTCTTTTGGAGAAAAGAATACCAAGCCAGAGGAGCACCACATACTTTTATGGATTAAAGATGCTCCTAAATTTGGTCAAGACAGTGATGCCACTGTTTTACAGTTTATTGAAAAATATGTCACTTGTCAAATTCCATCAGAAGCAACAAATAGGGTTCTCCAAGCACACATTTTACAATTTCAAAGACACAAATGTGGCAAATATTGTTGTCGCAAATACAAAAACAAAGGTAAATACTACACCAAATGCCGCTTTGGTTTCCCTAGACCAGTTACAACAACAGGTCAAGTGAACAGCTTCATGTCTTCAGTTAGACATAGTGTTAAAGCCAAAGAGTTCTCAAATCATATGACGACATAGAAACAATAGCTAAACATGATCCAAACAGCCATGACATTTTGAAAAACAATTTACTAGACACATACAACCCGAACAGGAGTACCACTTTGGAAAACATGCGTCTATACCACATAGCCCAAAACTTCACATACAAAAATAATATAAAACCTGATGAAAAAAAAGGTAAATACAGAGTGTCAAATTGTGAAGGCAGCTTAGTAAAACTCACCAAACCAAATGTAATTAATCATATTAAATTGTCATTAAAGACTCCTCAACATAAAGAACTATATTACATGTCCCTGCTACAACTCTTTAAACCATGGAGAAAAGAAGAAGAAATACTAGATAACTATGACTCCTATGAAGACGCTTTCAAAGCAAATGAAAGCACTGTAACTGATGTAAACTTTACACAGTACAAAACAATGTTGCACAATGAACAGCAACACGAAGAAGAACTGCAGGGCCAACTAGATAAGGACACTCCTGACAGTAGTCAACCTGCTGTAACAGGAAGCCAAAAACCCCTGTGAGAGCCACGAATAACAAATGAGGCAGAATTAGCTATGACAGAAGTAGAAAACACCATGTGTCACTATGAAGATAGAGAAGACTTAACTATACTACAATAAAAACTAAACAAGGACCAACGTAGCATTTTTCAAAAAGTAACAAAAGAAATTGCACATGGTGTACAACATGAAAACAAAGAATGCACCTGCCAAAATTACAAACCTATACTACTGTACGTCAGTGGTGAAGCTGGTTCTGGCAAAACATTCTTAATCAAAATCATCAGTAAATTCCTTCAACAATTGACAAACAACAAACTGTCAGCTGTTGTCACTGCCCCCACAGGTTTAGCTGCCTACAACATAGGCGTTGTCACTTTAAACCGATTACTACTCCTGCCAGTAGAACCCCAAAATAAATTAGACTATTACACATTTCTACAGAAGCTGTAATGGAACTACGCAGAGTATTAAAACAAATGAAAATGCTACTAATAGTTGAAGTGAGCATGGTCTCCAACGTAATGTTCGCCGAAATGCTTTCTTCTATCAGAGGGGAAAACAAGGTCCTTCACAGTGTCACTCATGGATCACCAGGACCACTCTGCTCACATGACATCTAGGTTAAACACCTACATCATATATGGTTTATTATTCCCCCTGTAGCGTTGGCAGACCCTATCCTGTCACATAACATCTTGAACTTCGGCAATTTCTTAATATGTTCTATTACATTGAATAGATGTTTAACTGCACTTGTTATTTTGTACTTCTGTGTTTTTCTGTGATTCAACCAGCATTCCAGTGATACATAACTGGCTTTTTGTCAATATTGTAATTGCTTTTCATTTATGTTCTTTCCTTGATGTACCAATTTCAATTTTCTTAGATTATTTCTAAGCTCTCATACCCAATTGATAAATGGGAAATGAATGTTCGTTTTCTTGATTACATGTGTCTTTCCATGATTGGTTTTTACTATATGTACTTAATTTTTCATGATATTAAATATTTCATTTCTTTTTTACATCAATCTCTGCAAATATCTGTTTATTCTCTAGGAGTGTTCTAATATGTATTTTTGCATGCAAATTGATAACCATTAAGGTTATGTTTGTTTAGACCAGGTGCAATATTTCTAATTCATTTACACTTCACACTGGCTAACCCCCAAACATACCAGTACCTTTGTTTTGTCGAGATTCCAACGTAATGTTGGCCTTGATTCACCTCAGATTACAAGAAGTACTCAAAACAAACTACGAAGAGCTCTTTGGAGGAAAACACATTATTGTTTTCGGAGATCTTCTTCAATTAACTCCATTGAAAGGTGAGCCTATTTTTAAAACCTTAGGACACAAACTCTGCCGTAAAACTATTGGCAGCATTGGAAATGTCAACCTTTGGCAACATTTCCAATACAGAGAATTACCAGAAAACATGCGGCAATCTGCAGATATCCTCATGCCAACATCTTAAAAAGTATTAGAGTTGGTATATTATCTCAAGAAGCACAAACAATATTGAAAACCCGGCACATTCATGCACTGTATGTCCATAATGCATGTGCTACGGATGTTATGGAACAATTAGCCCACACAAATGTAAATTGTATGGCCTTAATGCAAGCTGTTTCAAGTTCAATGAAACACTCTTAAAAAAAGAAATGCAACCAAAAATTGAAATTAGCGCCACAGACAAACTAGACATAAATGGTATGACACTACCCATGTGAACAAGCCACAACAAGACTAAATAGTTTAGAAAAATAAATCTCCAACACAGCTTAAATTACAGAGTAATACTTAAATGTAACCTTGACGTGGATCAAGGACTAGTTAATGGAGCACTGGGTACAGTTGTTGGCTTTCAAACATACCTACGTGACAACAACATTCAGTTTGCCAATATTCTCTTTGACAAACTTTCAGAAGTGAAAAGGATAGGACGCTCAACAGCTTGTTTCCTTCTCTTCAAAGACATGTATGTAGGAAGAGAACAATTTTCTCTAACTCTTGCATACGCAGTCACCATTCATAAATCACAAGGTCTTACCCTAGACAAAGCATTGATAGACATTGGTAACACAGTCTTTAAAGAAGGCATGAGCTACGTAGCACTATCACGCTTACGTACACTTGACGCTCTATTTCTAAACAACTTTGATGCAAGTAAAGTAAACGCTGATATTCCTTGCATTTCAGAATACAATAGACTTTGTTCACTATACACCCCCATCTAAAAACATATCCTATTCCGCAAAAAGTAAAATGTATTAAAAGAAAACTAAATCAAACAGAAATGCAACAGGATGTCACTGCAAATCCTCCAAAGAGATTAAAAGAAACTAATACTTCATCAAGTACCACAATCAAAAAAGAACCTATTAGGGAAAGTAAACCAGGTATTTCTTCAAAAAAGGAAGACAAACTCCAAAAAAAGCACTCAGATACAGAATTACCTGGTCCATTTAAACTTTCAAATGTAAATGGTGTAAGTTGCTATGCAAATGTAGCAATGAACATTCTATTTCAATTACCACCAATAGTTGACAACATTTACTTACACAGTACAGACCAATTGTGTTTGTAAATGTTAGTACTTCATAGAAACGCAACAAATAATCCTTACAACACGTATAGTGTTTATGGAATCAGACAACTATTGGTCTACTGTGCTGGAATGGTGAAATTCACTATAAACTCACAGGAAGATCCACAAACATGTCTAATGTACTTACTACAAGTACTGGAAAACGAAATCATACCTATACATGACATCTTCCAGATTTCATACATGTGGAAACATACATGCACTCTGTGCAACAATGTGACACAAGAACAAATCCCAATGAGCGCTTTGTGTATGTATCAATACCTAATTGTGAATCTGTTCCATTTCAGCAACTTGTACAAAATGCAAACCATGTTAGATTATGTACTACCTGCAATACAGATAATCGCGCCACCTTACTAATACAAACACATAGTAAATATGTAATACTAATTCTTCTACGTTACAATGCAAATGGTACCAAAAACAACTGCAAGCTGACTGGATTCACACATGGTCAAGTATCACTTGGTAAAAAAACCTTCACAACAATAGGTATAATCTACCACGCAGGAGCCACAACCAATGCAGGTCACTATACTGCATATATAAAAAAGAATTGTGGATGGTTCGAATGTAATGATAGTACCATTACTCTAAAGCAGAGATTACCTGCAAATCTTACAAACGCTTATTTAATCTTCTTAAAACCAAAATGTATTAACTAAACTGTACTTACACATTAACTAAACTTTTATTAGAAAACTATAAACTGTTACAATATGCCAACAGCTATATAACTGCACCAAGAGTCTACAACAACTAAACAGATAAATGAATACCACTAAATTATATAAAAAAAATAAACAGTTGGAATACGCCAACTGGTATCTAACTACCCCAAGATTTTCAATAACCAAACAGATGACTCAATACCACTACATTATAACAAAAATAGACAGTTAGAATACGCCAAATGGTATCTAACTACGCCAAAATTTTACAATATCCGAACAGATAGATCAATACCACTTCATTATAATTTCTTAAAACCAAAATGTATTAACTAAACTGTACTTAAATATTAACTAAACTTCTATTAGAAAACTATAAACTGTTACAATATGCCAACAGCTATATAACTGCCCCAACATTCTACAACAACTAAACAGATAAATGAATACCACTAAATTATATAAAAAAATAAACAGTTAGAAAACGCCAACTGGTATCTAACTACCCCAAGATTTTCAATAACCAAACAGTTAAATCAATACCACTACATTATAACAAAAAATAGACAATTAGAATACGTCAAATGGTATCTAACTAACCCACAACTTTACAATATCCAAATAGATAAATCAATACCACTTAATTATAACAAAAAATAGACTGTTAGAATATGTCAACAGGTATCTAACTGCTCCAAACATCTGCAACAAGCCAATGTATAAAGCATTAGACAGAAACAATAAGTGAACACTGAAAACAAACAAACAGACTGTAGCATAACAAAAAAAGTTTTTTTTTTAATCCAACATGGATTTTTTGTCTCCCACAGACCCAATGATTTTAGCAACAAACACAGAAACTGAGCGAATTGCACAGTACACTGGTTTGTAATCTACTAAATATGAGGGGAAAAAAATGTTGATTATTCAATGTTATAAGTTGTTACAAAATACCAATACTAACATGATCTTTTCTTTTATCACAGAAATAAACAAGAAATACATGTACTACAGTTGCTAAACCAAACAGTAAGTATATTATATTAAGTACAACCATCACAGCAACCATAGTGACTTATAACTTTGCTGCCTATAAATTTGATCTTGTCCATGCACCCAAGACTACAGGCCCTGCCCACAACCACCACAGCATATCACACCATAGTGGCTTATAACTTTGTTGCTTATACATTTGTTCTTCGATCCCAAAGTTATAAAACACTATGGGTGTGATATGCTGCAGTAGTTGTGGCCAGAGCATAGAGTCTTGGGTACATGGCCATGTGGCCATGCACCATCGCAGCAAATCACACCCATAGAATCAAACATTTGAACTATGCCATATGGACACTTTTAATGTCCGCAGACATCATGTTTGTCCTTAGAACAGTTTCAACTTGCCTACGAACAGTACGGACAGACATAGCGTCCTCAGGACACCCTTATTTTGTTTATTTACGAACATCTCAGGACACATAATGTGTTCTAAGAACACTTTGAACATGCTTGCAAACATGGGTTCTTAGAACAATTTGAAATTGCTTGCGAACAGAACGGACAGGCATACCGTCCTCAGGACACCCCCATTTTATTTATTGACAAACATCCCAGGACACATGATGTGTTCTTAGAACACTTTCATCTTGCTTGCAAACAATACGGACAGGAGTAGTGTTCTCAGAACACCCCCATTTTGTATATTTAGAACATTTTTAGAACATCTGTGTTGTCCGCGGACAAAGCGAACACAACAGGGGGTTCTACCACCTAAATAAATAAAACATTTAACCCAATTCTTACTCCCCCACCCTCCCCAAACACTTTCACACAACAACAAACTGTACTAAATAGTATTTTTCAACAAAGTTTCACCGCGTTGTCCGCGGACGTCGGTGAATCCAAGATGGCGGGCGTTCCCGAAAATCTGACGCATTTCACGCTCTTCACCATCCAATCAATGAACACATTGCATGTCCGCGGACAGGACGCAAGCCGATTGGCCAATCAGGACACCGTCCGTGGAGCGAACAGGGAAGTGTGTACGCGGACCGAACATAGATATCACTAATCTTTTTTAACCTATTATTTGCTCATTTTTTTAAAAACTACTGGACGGATTTTCGCCAAATTTGCAAAAGCACGCTTTCGGGACCAAGCCGCTGCTCCACTAGGAGTTAGAAAAAAGAGCAAGCAAGTCCAAATCGTCCACCTCCTTGCCTGTGGCCACCACATCCGTATCCACAGAGCCCATGGATATTCTGGAACCATCCCCACCTCATGCATCAAAGACATGGAGGATCCCCTGACTATCAGCACCATCAACTTTAATGCTAGTCATGTGGAAGCACCTGTACCCACTACCATTAAAACCACCACCACTGCTAGTCACGCGAAATCATCTCTGACCACTATTGAGGCCATTGCCACCTCATTCTCTTCTCTGCCTGTACCTGTTACCATCTTTATTGTATGAACTCCATTTGATCCAAGTCTGAACATTCCCCCACTGAATTCCTGCACTCTGCCCTCTACCCCTCCCTCACCTTTATCTATTGGCAATGCACTGTAATACACTGACAAAATGACTGATAATGATGGCAGTGCATTGGGAATAGGTTACCCCATGTTTGGTCCCGGGAGAGCGAAAATTTCTGCTCACGCCTACAGCCCAAACCGCTGGATGAATTTTCACCAAATTTGGGGCAGGAGCAGCGGCTTGGTCCTGAAAGTGTGCTTTTGTAAATTTGGTGAAAATCCATCCAGTAGTTTTTTTTTTTAAATGACCAAAATGTAGGTCACAAAAAATTAGTGATTTCTATGTCCGGACCGCGGACACACTTCCCTGTTCGGTCCGCGGACAGTGTCCTGATTGGCTAATCAGCTTGCGTCATGTCCACAGACATGCGACGTGTTCGCTGATTGGATGGATTGGATGATGAGGAGCGTGAAGTGCGTCAGATTTTTGGAAACGCCCGCCATCTTGGATTTGCGGACAGCGGCTGTAAAAACATATGAAAAAAACACAGCATTCCACTTGTCAAACTTATCAAATCATTTCTGGGGAGGTTAGGAGTGATGAGGATGGGACGGGATATGGCTGCAAGAAGCAAAAAAAACAGGTGTTTTGGATGTTTGGATGTTTGGATATTCGCGAACAGTCCTGTGAAAGTTTACGAACACCTTAGCATTACAGCATTGGTGAAATGCAGTTCTTGTATGGCTTATAACTTTGGCACCATTTAATAAAACTGCAATTGTGCATGTATATTCCTGGGCTGATTCTGAGTGGGTATGCAAAGTTTGGTGGGATTCTGTCATGACAGGGCAAAATTAGAGGGGGGTACCAAAATAATGTAAACACTTATAAATGAGGTGCCATTTGAGGAATCTACACTTCATTTGGCAAACTGATAATAGATCAAGATATACATGTTTTTGCAATGTTTGGTGGGATTCGGTTAAGAGGAAACAAAATTAGAGTGGGGTCCCAAAATATTGTAAAGGCTTATAAATGTGGTGCCATTTGACAAATCTAAACAAAGGTTTGCAAAAAGATTATAGATCTAGATTTAAATGTTTTCGTAAAGTCTGAATGGATTTTGTCAAGTGGGGGCTAGGTTATATGATGATTGTATGTGCATACATTTGACACTTTTGAAAAAATAAAACATGGGTGGATTTCCAGCAAACTTGCGTAAGGAGCATTGGCAAGGACCTACAAGCATGGTTTTGCAAATATGCCAGTGTTTTATTATTTGACAAGTGTCATAATGTAGCTACAAAAAATAGCGGTATACATTTAGTGACTGGGGGTAGCCTGTGGCCATGGGCAGTTGCCAGATTGTCCGGGTCATGGAATAAGGTCATGATCCGGACAATCTGGCTACTGGCCATGATCACAAGGGACAAAACATAGGATTAAAGTGGCCATTTCCACCTGGGTCTGGCTTTGTGGTAAAGTTATTTGAAATTAGGATAGATTTGAAAGGGAAGAAAAATGTGCTTGTGGTAATATGTTCATAGGGTTCTCTTTTTACCTTCTGAAGGCTGCTATGGAAAGCGAAGAGGGGCCCTACAAGGAACCCTCACATTCCCTTCACATGGTGGCCATCCTGGAAAAGGATTTTCCTTCCTACACCGGGACGCCGTAGGCATCCCGATGTCGGAAGAAAAATCCTATCGTTTAGCACCCCGGGTTCCCGCTTTGGGAACTTAGGGTGCTAATGGCCTTCATCCCCCATTTCCGGGGCTGGAATGGGGGGATAATGGTCCAGAGACCTCGTTATCCACCCTTACTTCGCTTGGGCTGATAACTTGGGCTGCTGGGCCGGTATCCACCGTTCCAGTCCCTGGAGCAACGGATGAACACCACAATATTCCCATTAGCATAACACAAAATACAAATGGAAATGTTGGAAAATGTTATTTAGTCTATGTACTTTACTGAGAAATATAAAGTAGATGGAGTCTATACATTTTTTTTTTAGTTCTATTTTTTAACTGTGAATGGTGGTTCCTAAAGGAATTTGTCGTTTGTTGTTTTTGAATGTATTTTTTTTGGCAGGAGAGCTGAGAACGACAGGTGGGGAGGGAAATGAGGGAAGCGCAACCAAACAAAAGTATGGAGGGGTAGGTGGACAAGGGAAAAGGTTGCATGTGTGTTATTTCTAAGTTAGGGGGCACTGTCTCTCATGCCCCTTGATTACAGGAGTGGTGGTGGCTCTTGGGGAGGAGGGATGGCATTAGCTCATGCCACTTTAAGATAAATAGCAGTTTTGCTAAAAGTATGTACTGTGTACTAGATTGTTATTGGATAATGAGTAGGAATAGGTGTTGGAGCTGTGCAAGGGACATTTTGAAGTTGGAAGTTCCTAGATTAGTAGAAAATGCAGTTCTGAACTGTCCTCCAAGCAGAGATCTTAGTGCAGACGGGTTGTCAGACACGTCATCATGCCGCGCGTCAGCGTATGGTCATGTGGCACTGTCCGGAAGGTCCGCTATGAAGTCAGATGTTTGTAGACATCTACAGATGCAAAACTAGTTGAAATAGTTGCAAGAAGTGTATAGAAGTGTTAAAACATTTGGAAATTGGACACAAATATTGCTATATTGGGTAAGTATGATATTAGTAAGTTGTAGGAAAATAGCATGCACTGGTAAAAACCTATAAAATTCAATGAAAAAACTTTGTTAAAGGGACGTTATGGTTAAGTTGCACTAATAAAAACCTATGAAATTCAATGAAAAAACTTTGTTAAAGGGACGTTATGGTTAGGTTGCACTAATAAAACCTTTGAAATTCAAAGAAAAAACGTTGTTAAAGGGACGTTATGGTTAAGATGCACTAATAAAAACCTATGAAATTATGAAATTAAATGAAAAAACTTTGTTAAAGGGATGTTATGGTGAAGTTGCACTAGTAAAAACCTATGAAATTCAATGAAAAAACTTTGTTAAAGGGGCGTTATGGTTAAGTTGGACTAATAAAAACCTATGAAATTCAAAGAAAAAACATTATTAAATGGACGTTATGGTTGCAAGTAAAACTGAAAAACCCCTGAAATTCGCCAGTTATGGTAAGCTAAGCAACCATAACTCGCGCCACCACTGTGCACTGCTAAGAGTAACACCCAGGACATCAAAGATGACATCACAAATGTCATTGATGACATCACTGATGACATCACATATCTGGGCCACTTGTTTTTGTTCCTTGACATATATAGGCCAGGTGGTTTTGTTCACTGGCAGTCAGAATAATAATATCTCTTCTCTTTATGATGTCACTTTACAGCTGTCAGACTTTACTTATAGCTCTGCGATGTCCAGTGGTGTCTGCAGACCACCTTCTATCACTTCAGTTTGAGCGTACATTCGATAAGGTTATCTGAGCACATAAGGTCTTTCAAACCTTCTGTGCAGTATTGGGATGATACAAGGCATCATGCGCAGTTGGATCTTCTTCCATTATGACAAAGGTGAGGAGGTGGGCTTCATGAGTGATGTGTACTTCTGCTTCTCTACACACCTGTCACATGGGAAAACACTGAGGATATGTACATACAATGTTATATGTGTCTGATGAATATGCTTTTAATTTTGGGGTCATGGTTATACTTATGGTGTGTGGTGATCAGTGTTTAATATATTAACAAATAAATGTGGCCATATATTTCCAAGACACTTTGTAAATGGTTTATTATGCTGCTTGGTACTGCCTCCTTGCTGAGCCCACTGCAATTTGCAGGGCTACCCTGAAACATGAGCAACACAGTGAAGGGTGGTCTTGGATCTGTTAGCCTTTTTGTTTGGAAATTATCTTTGTATTTGGACTATTTCCAAATGCCAACAACACCCGTGAACGTATGATTTCGATTGCAAGTTAAGTTGCAGCACTAGTGCTCTCCAGGTGCAACACCTGCAACACATGTTGGACCTTTATTTTGGGCAATTTATGGGCCCAAATAGGCACCCACAATGCAGACCTGCAGTCAAACTTGCTGCAACGCTGGACCTATCTGTCTCCACTGTTTTCATAATGGGAGGTTGACGTAGATAAACAGCATGTCCAATTGTCACAGATGCATGGCTGGCCTAATAACAGTGGCCTGACATTTACTTTGTGAACACCTTTCTGTTATCAGGACATCATCAGGGTAATGGTGAAAGTCACAAAATTATATACTATGGAAACTGTTTATTAGGCATGGCAGGGGAAGTCAGCTGCTCACTAACAAGCCAATGCCCCTAGCACTAACACTGTAGCACTAGCATTGGCCCTCCAGCACTCACACTCACACTAGCACTCTCGCGCTAGCAATCGCAGTGGCCCTTGCACTCGCACTGTATAGAAATCCACTCTTTATACATAGTGGCATTGACGTACATTACATGCGTAGAAGCATTTCATGGAAACAGCATGCTTCTGATTATGGGCATACATTGTTATAGCATGAGCTATACTGGACATATTCTAAGAAAGCAAGGCATATCATGCCAACCTTCTTTCTCTCGTACAAGACATGCTAACTCTGCTGAAACGAAAACATTTGTCATGCTTTCTCCGTAGTCAAGGCTGTATTCTCTGCTCGAGAATAGCTGACTGTCTGCCAACAGACTTGCTGTTATAATAATATCTATTTGCTCTGTTCAGCTGCATTCAGCATTTATTATGAGCACATTTCCTTGCACACTCAGCAAAGCCTGATTCATGATGGACACAAAAAGACCACATTTAGCGCTTAGAAAACTAGAATTTGTGCTATACATAATAACAGGTATATCTTTCTGCATGGCTCTCAGCAAATGGTGATCCATGATAGCTCAGAACAAACCATGCTGCTAAACAAATATTACATTGATGAATAAATGGATTAGTTTATGCTAACCATAAAGAAATGCATATTAACAATGGGGCATTTGCATCTGACAGGCAGCAGTTGACCTCTAGTTCACTCCAAATTATGTGCCTTCTTGTAGAACAATTAAAGTGAGTCAGGCATGTAAAAGACATTTTTAATCTTAGTGCATCTTCATGATGTCTATCATGAAACAGATAGTTTTCAGACTTTCAACAGTGCATTGTGGTATTTGTTGTCTTCAATGTGTAATGTGGAAAATAAAGCTGTAATCAAAAATTGTGCATACAACCTTTAAAACACAGTCGTTTTGCAATTTATGAAAAAAACAAAAATAACATATTGGGCCATCTAGTGTTCAGAAGGTATGTGGTCAAGTGCCTACCTTTCAGAATGGGATCAAAATCCATCTTTAGTGCTTAACTAAAGTATGTGACCCTTGGCAAATAATTTAATCTCACTGGGACACTTGATATGAAGTGAACATTGTATGCAGGGAACTACCAATGTTAGTACTTGCATGATATTAGATTATCTGTATGCTATTTTCAACTTTTGTAAACCAGAATGGAAAAGTGAAGTGTAAAAGGGGGCATAAACGAATTACACCTCACTTTAGCACTTAATTTTGGCACACGTTTAAATTCGGCCTACAAATTTAGCAGGTGTAAAAACAGGTAGATTCTAAAGGAATTCTTTGCTTTTAAACAAGCACAAAAATCTCGGGCTGGCGTAAATGCAACTGATTTTACAGGAGGCAAGCAGGGGAGGAAATATAATTCCATGTCCAGTCTCCCTATACACCTGCAAAATGTGACAACAATTTTCCTGGTTGGTAAGGTGAGGAATAAAAGACTTACACCTTCATTTCATGCCTCACTTTACCGCTCAGGACATGGGAAATAACACACCATGTCTTATCTGAAAACATAAGGGTCCCTAGGAGTGATTAAGTTCACATTATTCCTAAAAAGCATCTCTTATGAAGAGGCAGATTTAATGTTTTAACCAAGCCACTCCTTCTCTACCTTCATTACTACTGTCTTATATTAACACTGTGTAGATTACCTACTGCCCCCCCCCCAGACAGATAGATAGATGTTCCATGAGTAATCTGTGTGTTTTACTTATCTAGTTTCTGGGTAAGTATTGTGCCTCCCTTAGCTGTATTCTGGTGGTAGGAAATGAGTTACACTTATATTGATTGCTGTGGTTAGGTACTGTGTCACACCTAGATGGATTGTTGGGGGGTAGGAAAAGTGATACACTTAGACTGATTGCTTGGCGGTGGGAACTGTGTTGCACTTAGATGGATGGTTGGGGTGAAGAAATGCGTGACACTAAGATGGATTGTCAGAAGCAGGACATGGGATACTCTTAGATAGATCGTCGGGGGTAGGAACTGTATCACACTTAGATGAATTGACGGGGTGAGGACGTGCGTTACACTCAGTTGGATTGTTGGGGTAGGAAATGTGTTACACTTATATTGATTGTTGGGGTAGGAAATGAATCACACTTAGATTAATTATCGTGGTAGGAATTGTGATACACTTAGATGCATTGCTGTGGGTAGGAACAGTGTTGCATCTAGACAGATTGTTAGGGTTAGGAACGGTGTTACACTTAGAAGGATTATGGAGGTAAGAAATTAATTGTATTTATTTATTTAATATGGATTTGTTAGGCGCTTATACAGTAAGTCAATTCTGTTTCAGAGCGCCCACAGGGCAACAGAGACAGAGAGGGACATAGGATTGTGAACAATGAATACAATGGAAGATAAAGATGAACCTATTATGCCTTGTGAGCATTCAGAATGTGCATGTGAAGCGAGAAAAGGGGGAGTGGGTGTGGTAGTAAGTGCTGGAATGTCCGTGCTCATGGGTGAGCAGCAGATGAAGTGCATATGGGGAGCAGATGCAAGTGGATCTAGGTCACCTGCCCTAAGCCCCGCTCACCTGGTGCCTTCCTGCCTGCCGCTCTTTTTCACCACTTAGCAAGCCCCGCCCACCTGGTGCCTTCCTGCTTGCTGCTCTTTTTCCCTACTTAAGAAGCCCTTTAGCCTCTTTTCCTTTGCAGATGGGGATCAGGTGCAAGTGGATCTAGGTCACCTGGCCTAAACCCTGCCCACCTGGTACCTTCCTGCCTGCCGCTCTTTTTCACCACTTAGCAAGCCCCACCCACCTGGTGCCTTCCTGCTTGCTGCTCTTTTTCACCACTTTTCAAGCCCCGCCCACCTGGTGCCTTCCTGCTTGCCGCTCTTTTTCCCGACTTAAAGAGCCCTCCAGCCTCTATTCCTTTGCTGATGGGGAGCAGGTGCAAGTGGATCTAGATCACCTGGCTTGAGCCCCGCCCACCTGGTACCTTCCTGCCTGCCGCTCTTTTTCACCACTTAGCAAGCCCCACCCACCTGGTGCCTTCCTGCTTGCTGCTCTTTTTCACCACTTTTCAAGCCCCGCCCACCTGGTGCCTTCCTGCTTGCCGCTCTTTTTCCCGACTTAAAGAGCCCTCCAGCCTCTATTCCTTTGCTGATGGGGAGCAGGTGCAAGTGGATCTAGATCACCTGGCTTGAGCCCCGCCCACCTGGTGCCTTCCTGCCTGCTGCTCTTTTTCACCACTTAGCAAGCCCCGCCCACTTGGTGCCTTCCTGCTTGCTGCTCCTTTTCACCACTTAGCAAGCCCCGCACACCTGGTGCCCTCCTGCTTGCCGCTCTTTTTCACCACTTAGCAAGCCCCACACACCTGGTGCCGTCCTGCTTGCTGCTCCTTTTCACCACTTAGCAAGCCCCGCACACCTGGTGCCCTCCTGCTTGCCGCTCTTTTTCACCACTTAGCAAGCCACGCCCACCTGGTGCCATCCTGCTTGCCGCTCCTTTTCACCACTTAGAAAGCCCCGCACACCTGGTGCCTTCCTGCTTGCCGCTCCTTTTCCCTACTTAAGGAGCCCTCCAGCCTCAGACAGCAGGTAAGCATGCACAAACATGTGTTACTCCCTCTGTCCCCACAGGCCATCCTCACCCGCTCTGGTCCCCCCGTGATTTGCCCTTGTCCCTCCACCATTCTCGCACACAGGTGTTGCCTGTTTTGCTTGATTCTTCTACCCTTCTCCCCCTCACTCCCCTCAAGCCTACTTCTGCAGGAGTCTGTTCTGATTAATTCTCGTTTCACCATCACCGTCTTGTGGCCAATGCTGGATTTGACTTTTATGGATTTCATTCATTCACAGTGCGTCACCCTTTCTCAACTCTCATGCTGGACTTTCTTTGCATCTTTTACTCATGGTGGCCCTAAATCATGCTGTTCCCATCTTCATCTTGTATCCTGGCTTGCAACATTATATGTTACTACTGACTTCTGCAATTGTATTCACTCTCTCCTCTTGCTGCTCCACTCTTTTGACTGCTAACTCTCTGTTCTCTCCTCCTTTCCCTTCTCCCTTTTCCTATCTCCTCCCCTTACATTTTTCTAGGTACTTACTCTATCAGAATTGTCCCTGGACCTAGTATGAAAGCAACCTCGTCTGCCTCCTCCCCACCCCCCTCCAGCGCTATCTGAAATGTCGTCAGACCTAGTATGATAGTCGCTTGTTTTGTTCCTCCCCTACCGTTCTGCACCCCTCTCCCTCACCTCTTGTTTTTCTCCGGCTCTACCAGAAATGTCGTCAGGCCTAGTACGGTAGTCACCTGTCTGTTTCCATTTCCTTCCCACTCTCCCCCTCCCATCCTTATCTATGTCTTAGCTCTTGCACTATCTGAAATGTCATCAGGCCGAGTACGATAGTTAATTTCACATCCTTACTGTTCATGGCCTGTAAGAATGTCATTGTATTTTCCCTTGTTTCCTCCCTTGTGTTGAAGCGCTTTGAAACACATTGTGTGTAGGCGCTATATAAATAAACTTTCATATATCATATCATATCATATCATAGTGTGATAAGTGATATGCGGCCTGAAGCCGCATTGGGTAAAAAGTGCAATCCGACAGGATGGAGGCTGGTGGGTGCCGAGGCAAGTGCTTTGAGGTACGTAAAAGCTGGGTCGATTGGGTATGGGAGGCCAGGCCCCGAAGGATACATAAGGGCCCTGGTCACTGTTATGGAGAATTCTCAGAAATGTGCTAATTCCCTTCTACCTTAGAGACCCTCCTTTTACTGGACTTTAGGACTTTTTATCTCTCATGTCATTTTAATGTGATTTATTCTATGTGTTTTATTGGCTTTGGAGTCTTACAAATTCCAAAGCCATCATATTTACATGGTGTCACACAACACCTTCAGTGCAGTGGCACAGGGAAGTCTGTGAGATTTCCCAAAGGTTTAAATACCTTCTGTTGGATAAACTACTGTTTCCAAGAGCAGTGAAGTGAAATTGACCCAGCACACACTATCTAACAGTAAGATGATGGGGCGGTTACTTAGTATCCCCTTGCTCTAGTTTCTCATGTAACATTTTTATGGTACCCCTTCTACAATTAATGGCTGGTGGCAGTGGTTTACCTTTTACTACCATTGTGTGTTTTTACTGCGTGCTGTGTTCGCAGCCACGGTAAGGCACCCATGGGTGCCCATTTTGTCAAAATGGCCCTGGTCTTCTTTTTTGACCATTTTCTGTTGGAAAGGTCCTTCGTGAGATTTACTCTGCACACCTGGTTTGGTCTCTTTGTTCATTTTGTCTTTGGTGGAATTCACGAGCGAACCTGCCTCTGGCACCAGTATGTCTGGCAGGGGCAGGAAGTGAGGGAGGTGCCCGAAACTCCCTGTGCTTAATCCACTTGGTTACAGGAATACACCCAAAGGTGATTGTCTGGCTAGCTGTCTGGCAAGGACAGCCACCCTGCTGTGTGATTG
The DNA here is from genome assembly GCF_040938575.1 of Ambystoma mexicanum. Lineage (NCBI taxonomy): Eukaryota > Metazoa > Chordata > Amphibia > Caudata > Ambystomatidae > Ambystoma > Ambystoma mexicanum. The sequence goes on from NC_090924.1 coordinate 1,251,788,813, forward strand.
ACAGCTAGGCTGAAATTAATGGGAGAAACCTGCACAAAAGGAAAGGCTTTTTGGCTTGGAAGGCACTGGACGAAGGAATCCGAAGACGAACTTGGGAGAGACGCCTGCTGCAACTCCTGGACCGCTGGTTTGCCTGGTGAAGCCTTGCTGCTGTGCTGAAGCTCTGAATTCACCTCCACTAGAGAAGCCCTGCACTTCTCCCTTTCAGTTGGTGGGACCAATCAACTCCAAAGTAAGACATCCTCTCGAAGCTGGTTGCATTTCCATTGCAGTTGCTGCTGGAACTGAAGAGCAAGGGAGAGGAACGCCAGATTGCGTGGTTGCTTTTAAGTCGGACCTGAGTGCCAGGAAGATCCTCCGTACCTCCCTGTTGCAGGACTGACCAAGCCTGAGCCACCTCAACAGAGTGCTGGACCCCAGAATCAAGGAAAGTCTGAAGTTGTGTCTGAGAACCGCAGTGTTGCTATTTGCTGTCAGACACGAGGAGCTGAAACATTGAAGGAACTCTGAATTGAAGTTTGCCCATCCCATTGCAGAGCATGAGTCCCCAGACGTCCTCCCTCTTGTCCCCGCGACTGAGGCCCAGTTGTGGGATTGGTTTTGGTTTTGGTTTTGCACTGCTGTATTCATGCATTTATTCACCTTTTATTAATGCATGACCATAATGTGCATCATTTCTTTTTCTCATCTTAACCATGTATGGGATCTGCACTTGTTGATTGTTTTCCTTCATGATACTGATTTGACAAGTGTGTTGTATATGTTGTTTATGGTATTTATGACCATGATTGTTCCAATGTCTATTCATCAATATGGTCACTCACAGCCTTGAAAACGACCAGTGTGTCGAAACACATGTCGGCTTGAAGCAGGAGAATGGAAGACCAGGCTCCCGCCCTTCCCCCCTCGCGCTTGGCCTAGAGGATCACGGCCACGAGAGGAGTTTGGCTGTCTACCAGACGACCAAATACCCTGGTACAGGAACATACGGATGTGCCCATCTACCTGCCCAGCAGCCCGCCCTGTCCATGCCGACACCTGCGGCATGGATCAACTCGACTAAACCTACATGTCGTTAGAGATGCCATGACGACCTAGCCACGGTCAGCACACCTGTGCAAATATACACACCGGACACTCCCACACCAATTCACACGAAGAATATACTCAGTTCTATGACGTAGGTGACAGACATACTCACGGACGTGCATATTTATTATTTTCCACATAGGCTCTCAAAACGCAGAAACGCAAGACGCACAATGAACTTATCTAAAAAGGCTTGCTCACGCTTCTTCTAATAGCCATGTACCATAATGAAGAATATAACGGACACGATACTGAGGATAAAGCAATATGATACCGTAACCTAAAGCGCTCTGCATCAAACGGTTCCACCTATGCACCAGGCCCAAGTAGGCCGCAAGCAAAAGCTTCCATGAACATTGAATGAGCAAGAACTGGGTTGCTGACCCTGCAAAATGAGCCCGGCTACAGCACACCGCCAAGGGCACGATGTTGCAATCTCGCACGCTGCAAGCCAACGCCAAGGTCGCACCTGCAAGATAAACCAGGCACACAGTAGGAAAAACAATATTAATTATGTTGAATTTTGCCTCAAACACGGTCCCACCTCACGTGACAAAGCCAAACCTGACAAGATGCCAAGCCAAGGAGGAAGACGATGCCTGAATCCCGCGTTTGAAGACACAGGCAGATACAATTAAAAGACTCATTGGACATCTGCAGCAGTGGGAGTAGTCGACCTCCCAACATATGAATAGATCCTCACATTGTTTACACCTACCCATATTAAAACATTGTTGCAAATTACAGGTGCACCGCGATCTGGGAACAGCGATAGTCCCAAACTGGGAGGCTCGCGAGCGGACCAATCAGAACAGGGGGCTCTTATCACTGACGCCATTAACATTGACCAATCCTCAGAGGTCTTCATGTAACAATTTTCATGTATCAAATTGAAGGGACAGCCCAGGTATACCACCTGACTAACCCTCAGCCACTAACACCGTTCTCTATATGTGCGCTATACTAACCCTACCACTCGAGTAACCAATCCAGAGTGGAAATAGGTTTTTTACTAAACTTTGTAAAATGACGCTAGTAGCGCGTCATACTAAGGTAAAAAGGGCCTGCGAGCCCCACGATTGTGTGTGTGTCAGGACGGACGCGTAGGCTCCTTGACCCATCCCTGCCGTTTTGTCTAATAAACAGCAGAGTCACCTTGCTTCTTGCGTGTGTCTCATACTCTATCTTTTTTTGGGTTATACGGGAGGAGTTGGGGCCTCCCTGCCCGGAGGTCTGTGGACGGCCCGGCCGACCCCGGCAGAATTCTCCCCCGACAAGTTGGAGGCACTGGTGAGATCTGTTTAAGGTCTGCTTTTTTTATTTTTACTTTTTTTCCAGGTACTCCCGTTGCGAGGAGGCCCGGCGGCGCGGCCCCCTCTGCCGTTGCCCCCATCTGAGGACTACAGGACCATCGCGGAACTGCGAGAAGACCGGACAGCGCAATCCGGATATTGGCCTTCGGGAGCCGGTTGAGAAGTATCCCGCCCGCGGTTGGCGAGTGTCCAGACGTGGTCCAGACGAGGGGAGGTGGCGAGCCGCCTGGAGGGGTGCACGCAGTCGAGCGGCCCCGCATCAAGAGAACTTGGTGAGCATGCCACGCACAACAAGCAATGTGAAATTGTGAGGGAGGGGGGAGGAATCGAATAAGGGAGGTGGGAGGTGTTGCACAGGTGCGCGGCGAAGGTTTTGACAATTTAGTGTTGGCAATGACATGAATGGTAGCAGAACGAGTGCGAGAGCAGTCGGCTACGTTACGCGAGAGAGGGGGGGGCACGAAAACATCACGTGCGGCCGCTCGTAGCCACTGATTGGCCTAGGTCGTGACTACGTGTAAGGGTGTGTGTGGTTTCCTACGATTTGGCATTTATTGATCAATGAGTAGATGAGGATCCCTATTGTTCGAGCAAGAAACTCGATAGGTAGATGACGTTTCCCTGTAGGCGGTAGCTAGTCAGTTGCCCAATATGGAAGATAATTGGCTGGTTAAGCCCTCCTGTCGAGGGGCGTATCACACGCGAGGCGACGCAGTGTGCGCAGTCCGATTATATTATTGATTACCTTGTTCCAGGAGTGACAGGAAGACAGCTGTGAGGTTAACGGGGGTAGATTGCAAGTGTACTTTGGACTTAAAGAATATCTGAAAAACTTACCAGTAGCTCGAAGAGATCGGTGACGTCACCAATAGGGCCTTCATAGGATATCCCGAGCATAAGGCATCTTTCCTTCTGATAGTGGTGGGGAAGAGAACTGTGGCAAGGGAGTGGGAACGGAGATAAACGGTCATGAATTGATCAAGGAAAGGCGAAACGGGGGACGTGGCGGCGCACGGAGAACGCCGGCCACGGCAAGTGTAGAAGGAGGAGGAGCAAGTGAAAATAGGACGACTGTATAAGAACGTCACAAGGGGTACGCAGCCGCAGGGGGCTACGTGCGCCTCGGCCGCAGGGGGCCGTAAGGGTGTTGTGTAAGGAAGAAAGAAAGAAGAAAATATATAAATGTAAATACTATATTTTAATAATTTTCCTTAGCGGACTATCGCAAGTCCCCAAACTTACGGGGCCAGGTAACGAATACATACAAAGGGAAGAAGTTGGCAAACCACGTGGAGGTGTTTAACTTATGGAGGATGTTCCAGGGGTCCCGACCAGGACCAAATGGAATGTTCACTGTGGGGGAAATACCGGAAGAAAAAGAGATCAAGGAGGAAGGAGAGGATGGGAAAAATGGGAGTGAAGACCCAAAGAACACGGGGAACGGACAAGAGGGAGGAGAAAGGAATAATAAATCAAATGAGATAAAAAAGGAACCAAGCAACGATATACCCCTAATAAAGGGAGTGAAAACAGAGGGAGGGGGATTGTACCCTTTAAGGGAGTTAGGAGAAATAGAAAGAGGTCAGTTAAGGGTGGCTGAGGGGTACTCGAATCCGGCATACAGCCCTCCACCATATGTGGCTCATAGGAAAATGCCAGCAGGGGAGGGGAGGACTGGAGAAGAACAAACTGTGGAAATAATAGGAAATGATGAGTGGGTAGCTGCACAGATACTATTAAAATTACGAGGTTCATTAACAGGAGAAGAGAAGGAAGTAGTAAGGAAAACAGACGAGGATAATACCAGGGAGAGTGGAATGAGAGGGGAAGAGCTGCTACGGCAAAAGGAAGAGATTTTGGAGGAACGACTAGCAGAGTTAAGGGATGAGCAGAACGAACTGATCAAACAGCTCGAGAGGGAGGAAAGAGAGGGAGCGAGGAAAAGAAAAGAAGGTAAGAACGAATTGGAAAAAATAAGGGAACGAACTGAGGAGCAAAAGAGAGAAGCTGAACGGGTAAAGGCAGCAGCAGAAAGGGTATCAAGAGCAGTGCTGCGAGAAAAGAAAAGGGAAGAAGAAGAGAAAGAAAAAGAAATGGCAATGTGGAAGAAGAGATTACTATCAGAAACGACTAAAAAATACGAAGAAGGGAGGGTGATAGAGAGCATATTAGAAAGGGAAAGGGTGAAATGGGAAAGGAAGAAAGAGGATGAAAGAATATTGGAACAGGTGAGTAGTGAAGTAATGGAGGAATTAAAAAGGAAAAGGGAGGAAAATGGTTGGGAGATGGAGGTGAGAAATGAAGGAGAAAGAGAAGATAGGAGAAGGGAGAGTGAACTGTGGGAGGATGTATATAGAGACACAGAGGTAGCAACAACATCAGCGCAAGGGGGAGAGGTTGATAAAGGAGAAAAAGGAGGACTGGATCTAATAGACTTAAAAACAGTAACAATCAAGGGGAAAAAGACCGAGTGGGGGTTACCGTTTATGACTGACTTTTGTAGTGAAGAAGAGGAAGGAGTGGGGAAGGAAGGAAGAAACAGTGAAAGAGAAAGCCTAGATAAACTATACATCACCCGGACCAACACAGACTCACCATGGATCCGTAGGAGAAAGGATGAACTGGAGAGAAGTGAGGGGGAAGAGCAAGGAATAGTGGAAAGACAGACATATGAGGCCACACCGTCCCATCACGCCCTCTCCCGTCCCACCCTACATGCTCAACCACCTCACGCTCGTTACGAACAATAAAACTTGCGCCCTTTACAGACGAACTGACACCCTATGCATGCCGGCTTAGAAACCTCCCTAGACGCAGACAGGAAGGACGAATACACATACCCATATTAAATACAGGAAGTGATGGAAGAAGGGCAAAAGATGGAGAAGAAAGAGTTATGAGCAGGGGAAATACAGACGAAATTGACGATGTAGAAGAGAGGGAAGAAGAGGAAGGGTGTGAGGACTTGGTTCTATGGAACACAAAGGGTAAAACGAGACATAACTTAATGCCACTTCTGGAGAGGGGAGGAGTTAGACCACAGTACGTCCCTTGGAAGCATACAGACAAAGAAAACATAAAGTGCAGGCTCCCATCATTAAGTGGAGGTGCAGGTAAATGGATATATGAAATGGAAAAACACACCGCAGGACAGAAACTGGCAGTGGGAGATGTAAAGGGCCTTCTAATATCAATATTAGGGGATGCAGCAGATGACATTTGGAAAAGAGCGGGATTCCCTGGGGTAACAATAGCAAACACATCACATGATGGGGCACCATTCGCAAACTGCAGACATGCACTATGGCAGGCACTGAGGGTACAGTACCCAGACACATCAGACATAGGAGCAATTACCTCACGCAAGATGCGTAAGAACGAAGATCCTGTTGATTATATCCAGGAAATCCAAGAGAAGTGGTGCATGGAAACTAGAGAACAATGGGATAAAACACCAGCAATATTTTATCATATACTAGTACAAGGGCTCCCAGAAGGAGTTCAGAAACAATTGAAGAAAGTAGTGGGAATGGAAGCAAAAGCATGGCCAGAAATACAACTGACTATAGTGCATCATTGCTGGATATGGCAAGGAAAAATTAAACAAAAGGAAGAGGACAGGAAAACGGAAGAGGCTAAACTAGTACAGAAAAAGCTCACTAAATACACAATGGAAGGGGCACTAATAACTACGCCTACAACAATGACCCAAAGCCCCACACAAGTAGTGGCTGCACAAGATCCCTCCCAAATACCACCTTCACAGACTATAACACAACAGGTGCCGCCACTCCAACCATACACGACCAACATGGGAGGAGGTTACCCAATGCAAGGAGCTGGGTATTATAATTACAACAGGGGGAGAGGAGGAATTATGAGAGGGAGAGGATACGGATATAATACCCAACAGCAGGGGGGAGGACTTAGAAATTCCTACCCCACAGGGCAACCAGCATAGCAGGACAACACAGGGAGCTTTCCATGGCAGAGTAGGGAACCACCGGTGTGTTGGAGTTGTGGATTATTAGGGCACATGTCACGCACGTGTAGAGTAAGACCAGGAACACCATCATGGAGTGAACAGGGACAACCAAGGCCCACACAGGAACAGCAGGGCATGCAGCAGCAGCAGACGTTGCAACAGGGAAATGAACAGCAACAACTAATAACACAACAACAGCCACAGACATATTCACTGCCACAACAACAGATAGCGATAACACAACAACCCCAAGCACAACAAACACAACTGGGTAGGGTGACGGTCCTGGGACACAACCCTTACACAGGAAATGGTCAATCGTTGTACCCTCAATAGGACAGCCCACAGACGGCCTTGGTGTGTCCCATCCTGTCAGTAACACCTAATAGTGCGGAGGAACCACGCATAGAGGTAACGATAGGTGACAAAAAGTTATCATTCCTTGTTGACACCGGGGCGACCCGGTCTTGCATAAGGGAAGGTAAATTTAAGATGTCAGGCGAAGCCATGAACACCCAAGGATTCTCTGGGGCTAGAGGGTTGGTTCCTTTTACTGATAACATTCCCTTATCTATAGGAGATTATGACTTGTCAGTTCCACTTCTATATTATAGTGCCTCACCAGTAAATATACTGGGGAGAGACATAATGAACAGGTTGAATATGACGATCTCCTTTACTGAGGGAGGCATAATTTGCTCTACCCCAGGGATCAACATGCTCACAGCACGACATATTATGCAAGCATACTGCGGACAGACAGCGATTAGGGCGGAGCCAGTAGATGGCGAACTCTTCCAGTACGGGACAGACATGGCATTTGCATGGATGCCAGGGATAGAGGGAAGAATATGGAGGAGGCCAGCAGCCTATCTGTTCAGACCAGAAACACCAGTCGATGAACCAGAAGGGAAGGTGGTTCCAGTGGACATTGAAAGCATTATAGCAACAGCTGATTACATTGCTGTACATGCCCAAGACAGAGAAGGAAGGGCATGGAGGGCAGTTATAGCACTAGCAGAACGATGTAGACTGACCCAGGTGTCAGATGAGGAGCTGTTCTCAGAAGAAAAGGAGGAAGGTGAAATGGTGTTTATGATGAGTGTGGAAATATGGCTAAGAGTGGCGTACAAACAAGTAGCACAGAAAATTGTAATGGCACTTGAGGCACCCACATGCACCCCAGTCCCCTTCTTTAAGGAGAATATGACAAAAGTACCCACATCATTGTGGACTACTAGCCCCTATGACGTAGGGTGTATAAAAAGTATAGGGGGAGTAAGGATAAAATTGAAAAAAGGTGCAATACTCCCCAGAGTAAAACAGTACCCACTATCAAAAGAGGCAGATGAGGGCATATATGAAACCATAACGGCCCTTATAAATAATGGCATATTGGTCCCCTCAGAATCACCGTGTAACACGGCTGTATACCCAGTGCGCAAGGCTAAAGGGGGTTCTTGGCGCTTCATACAGGATCTCAAGCCCTTGAACAACATAGTAGAAGCAGAATACCCCATAGCAGCAAACCCGGCCACAATATTGTGTGGCATTCCAGCAGAAGCATCACGATTTACAGTGATTAACCTTAAAAATGCATTCTTCTCAATACCATTGAACCCAGATTCACAAGACCTGACAAGCTTCACTTACAGAAACACAAAGTGGAAACACACCAGATTGCCACAAGGGTATTGAGAATCACCCTCAATTTTCAACAGAGTAATACAGATGGATTTGGGTAACATTGAAGTGGAAAGCACAGTGTTGCAGTATGTGGACGACATAATAATTTGCAGTACAAACAAAAGAACATGCAGAGAGGACTCATTAAAGATGTTGACAATATTGGCTGAGAAAGGTTACAAGGTAGACATGGAAAATTTACAGTACTGTCAAGAACAGGTACTTTACATTGGTCAGCTCATATCTCAACATGGAAGAAAGATTGCACCACAAAGAGCACAGGCCATTTCAAACACACCAGTGCCACAAACAGTGAGGGAACGGCAGCAGTTCCTGGGTCTGTGCAACTACTGTAGAGCATGAGTATTTGATTACAGTTCATACATAGGACCCCTGCTTGAGGCGTTAAAGGAAGCTAATAAAGGGGAGAAAAAGCTGGGGTGGACAATGGAAATGAAAGAGGCTTTTGATGAGTTGAAAGATGCGATATCAACTGCTCAGGTACTGGCATCCCCAGACTATGAGCGACAATTTTTCATATTTTCACATTGCGACTCAGCAGTAATGAAAGCAGTATTGGCCCAAAAAACAAGCATGGGCTACAAACCAGTAGCTTTTTACAGCGGCCATTTAGATCCTGTGATGCTAGGTCATTTCCCTTGCGAACAAGGTCTCGCCGCAGCTGCTTTTGCGGTAGAGAAAGCATCAGCAATCACCATGGGGTGCCCAACTACGCTGTTTGTGGAACATGCACTATTTGCCATATTGAATAAACCTAAGTCCACCCTAACCACGCAAAGGGCATCAGGTTATGAGATCATCTTATCCAGAGCTGAACTATCAATTGTTAGATGTAGCACGGTCAACCCTGCAAGGTTCCTAGCAGAAGTAATTGAGGAGGGAGATTATGCCCACGACTGTACGCAAATAACTGACGTACTCATGTGCTAGAAAGGTTGAAGAAAACGCACTAGAGGGTGGTGAGCTCTTGTTCATTGATGGATCATCAACTATCGACCAAAGGGATGGGTTAAGGAGGACTGGGGCGGCAGTGGTAAAAATGATGGAGGTACCGGTGTTTGTGGCCATGAAATGTGTACAACTACCACAGCATTACTCCGCTCAAGCCGCGGAATTAGTTGCACTGATCTTGGCGTTGAAGGAAAGCTTTGACAAACGAGTGACCATATATTCCGACAGCGCATATGTTACATCTACTGTCCACTCAGGGCTGTCAAAATGGAGAAGAAGAGGGTTTAGGAGAGCTGATGGCACTCCAGTGCAACATGCCCTCCTATTGGCTGAACTAATTGAAGCAATAAATGATCCCCAAGAATTAGCTTTGGTCAAATGCACCGCACACACCAATGGTGAAGACCACATCTCAAAAGGGAATGCAGCAGCAGACGCACATGCGAAGTATGCTGCATACTTTGGTGAGATATGGAACCCCCCAGAGTCACAGAGAGGGAGAGGGAGGGGAGTGGCTAAGGAGATGTTGATAAGAGAAGGGTACACCCATCTCCCAGCCACACAGATCATGGAGCTACAAGCGGTTGCACCAATGGCCGAAAAAGAAATATGGCTAAAAAGAGGATGCGCAATGTCACCAACCGACGCACTATGGCGCCAGGGTGACACTGGAAAGATTGTGATACCACTGGCACTATTGAACACCGCCCTGAGCCAACTACACTACCCAGCCCACACAGGCAAGGAAGTAATTGCAGCACGAATTAGGGAAGACTGGTTCTGTCCCGAGTTAAATTCTCATGTGTCAAATTTTATCAGCAACTGTCTCACATGTCAACAGTTTACAGCCGGTCATACTCTGAAGTTGATAAGAGGTACTATACCCCGGCCAGAGGGACCTTTCCAGCATCTCCATATTGACTATGTTGATATGATCAACGTATGTCAAGGAAATAGGTATATGATTGTAGTAGTATGCCCATTCTCGAGGTGGATTGAAGCAGGGCCCTGTTCACACCCAGATGCATTTAGAGCGGTTAAATTCCTAGTGAGGGAGGTCTTCCCCAGGTGGGGAGTGTGCGAGGTACTGAGGTAAGACAATGGCCCACATTTCGCAAACGAAATGTTCCAGCACATCACATCCTTGCTGAACATCAAGCGTAAGTTTGCATGTGCATACCACCCACAGGCCAACGGTATATGTGAACGCCTGAATGGCCTATTAAAGGATTCAATTACAAAGATACAGCAAACAACAAAGAAGAGTTGGTTATATTGCCTTCCATTAGCCCTATTTGAGCTAAGGAATAGACCAGGGTCCGACCACCACCTCACCCCTCACGAGGTGGTTACCGGACGTCAAATGCGCCTTCCCCTAACGCCAACATCAAGAGCATTTACTGACCACGAGAGTACTGCAAGTGTTCTTGGTGATGAAATGTACCAATATGTGTCTTCTTTGATTACTAGTGTAGTGTTTGTGTCTCAACAGCTCGAGCGCACGCGGGGCGGGTCTAACAGCGATCAACAAGAAGACGTGGATAAGGAACTGGAAAAGGAAGGACTGTGCAAAGTTGCTAAAGGTGACCACGTACTACTTCGCAATTTCAACAGAAAGTGGAACAGTCCACGATTCACTGGCCCCCATCTGGTAGAGGAGGTATCAACGAGAGCAGTAAAGCTACAGGACAAACGTGCTTGGAACCACCTACACGACGTAAAGATCTACAAACCCCAGACCTGCCCCAGCGCCACCGACAGGGCCACTGGAAGAGCAACAACAGCGTCACCAACGGAGGAAGAGACTTCTACCACGACTAACAGCCTAAGTGTCCCCATACCCTGCCACCCCCCAGATCCCCCAGAGACAACTATCTGAAAAGAAAGGGGTGATTCACATACCGCCCACCCCATGGTTACACGATCAAAGGGTAAAGAGACTTCCGCCAGTTAAAACCCAAACCCTCTGCCCATTGACCCCCTGCCCACCGTAGTAACAATTGAACTGAAGGATATTGTTTGCAACTATACACATGTAAACACCTGAATGTTCTCTTTCTTTTCTCTCGCACATGCAGGTACGGCGTATTATTGTACTGTTAAGAAAGTAGATAACTAACCAATTCACTGCCCAGGAGTAGATGGTACCCTCAGACGATAATTACCTGGAAGAATTGTCACACCAATTTGTATATGAAGTAAGAAGGCCAACGTGCCTGAAAAGAAGGAGGGTACGTGTCTACTACACAGCATTCCTCGTGGCCATAGAACATTCAATGCCCCACCTCCAACCATACTTGCCTGCCCTGAGAGATAGATCACTTAGATTGGCGTGGGAACAGCTCTTCGCCTGGGCACTGAATGACTACTTGATAGGGACGGCTTAATAACAATAACTAACCTTAATAACAAGCATATTAAGAATTTTCAGGCGGGCAACTGTAACGTCGCAAGAATAAGCTGCCGGACTGCAGCAAGGTAAGAGCAAAATGCTGGTGAAATTAGCATTTGTAATAAAATTGATAGGGATTTTAATGATCACCGGGTTCTTGGCTGCCTCTGTATGGCAGTACAGCTATGCTATCAATATTATTGCTGTTCCCAAACCTAATACACCCCCACCCCCAGCTGCAACAGGTGTTATGTCAGGTGGTATTAGTAAAATCCCACACAAGGAAAATAGAGTTAAACGCAGCACATACTCAGATAATAAAGGCATTGACAACTACGTACAAGATTCAGCACACGTCTCTAACAACATGTGGTACCAACACATGACCAAAATAGGCAAGCAGACAACAGAAGTCAGCTGCTACGTTTGCTCATTGATCCCATACGCCATGAGCGCTTCTCGAACATTTGTTGCCACGGAGATAGATGGAAAAGTAGCACGATGTATAATATACCTGGCACTGTTCCAGACGAAAGGAAGATTTCAAGGGACAGTGGTGCATCTGGTGTGGAAAACACGAGATACATATCCATATGAAAACAACTTCCTCAAGACTTATTTGAGTTACCACAAGAGCAGTTTACATGCTGAAGGATTCAAATACATAACAAGTGGTCCTGAAAAAGGAGAAACAAAGAAGGTAACACTGCAGTACCTGCCATGTGATTGGTACGCCACTGAAGTCCCTGGTAAAAACGGATGTTGGGAAAGACCACTGATTATAATAACAGGGAAGGTGTACATGGACAACAAATGGGACATAGGAGTGGTTGGCAGTAACATGGTAACAAGGGAAAACATTTCAACTATTGATGGACATAACCATAGATGTTGGATGACGTGGGTCAAGTACGTACCCATGCTCACATGTATGGAGAAGGATGAAGACCCAATAACGATATTGCCGCTAACTGCGCCTAAGGTATGCTACCAACATAAGGGAGAGGTGGATGTAGGATACAATACCAACTGTGGAAGTGTGATGGAGCTACCTGAGGGGGGAGCAGGAACAGCAGTAGTAATGGACCATTACTGGGCCTGTGGAGACAAGGCGTACCACACACTGCCCCCTTTGTGGAATGGTGTATGCACTATAGTACACGTTAATGTACCATCACTGGTGGTACCCCAGAAGCATGTAAACATGGCGAGTTTCCCCAAGATGGATGAAGGGAACAAAAGGAAGAAGAGATCTGCACAGCCTCGGAAAGGGCCAGAGAACAGACGCAACGGCAACAACACTGTCCTCAACAGAAGGAAAAGACAAGGAGAACCTCTAACAGGAAATTACCTGTGGGGAAGGTCGGAAACAGCACTGACCTCAATTCCGCCGGAACACAGACTATTCAGCAGAGCAGCTATGTTCTTCTCCTCAATAATACATCCTGGACTGCAGGCCTACGCAAACGCGAAATGGCTCCAGATAACTAGGTGGGAACTAATGATGACAATTAACTCTACAGTGAATGGATTCAACGCAATAAAAGAGGAATTGCGAGCAGTAAGAATGGTTGCACTACAGAACAGATATGTACTGGACCTCCTCACAGCAATGGAAGGAGGAGTTTGCGCAAAGATAGGACAATCATGCTGCACGTTCATTCCTGCTAACGATGCTGACAATGGCACACTCACGGAAGCTGTATCACAATTGGCCCAGATGCACTCACAAATGATGGATGAAAGTAAAGGTGTAAAAGAGGATGAGAGTTGGTTTTCAATATTATGGTCATGGATGCCATCTTGGCTGTCAGATGGACTGAAGATTATAGTTGGATGTACTATTTTGGCTGGAGCTACACTGATCATAATAAGATTTTGGAAAGCCCGGAAGGCACGCACCACAGACGAGATGATCGAAATGGTTGGTATACACCTCTTGATGCCAACAGATGATGGCCAACACACAGGCACAATAATAAAAGAGAGAGAGAAGTTGTGCAACCAGATCATCACCAACCACCTGGACCCACCATCTGTCAAGCTCGAAAACCCAAGAAACCCAAGGAGCTACATAGGGAAATGGGTATACGGCACTCCTGGAGGAACCTGTGAATATATGTATTGGTCATTTGAAGACCATGTTAACCACTATGGACATTTGGGAGGAATAACTAAAATATGGAGAGTAAGAGGAGATAAAGAAAAGGATATGTTTGTGGTCGACAAGTCGACCAGAGGGGGGACTGAAGCAGGAGAATGGAAGACCAGGCTCCCGCCCTTCCCCCCTCGCGCTTGGCCTAGAGGATCACGGCCTAGACACCCGCCACGAGAGGAGTTTGCCTGTCTACCAGACGACCAAATACCCTGGTACAGGAACATACGGATGTGCCCATCTACCTGCCCAGCAGCCCGCCCTGTCCATGCCGACACCTGCGGCACGGATCAACTCGACTAAACCTACATGTCGTTCGAGATGCCATGACGACCTAGCCACGGTCAGCACACCTGTGCAAATATACACACCGGACACTCCCACACCAATTCACACGAAGAATATACTCAGTGCTATGACGTAGGCGACAGACATACTCACGGACGTGCATCTTTATTATTTTCCACATAGGCTCTCAAAACTCAGAAACGCAAGACGCACAATGAACTTATCTAAAAAGGCTTGCTCACGCTTCTTCTAATAGCCATGTACCATAATGAAGAATATAACGGACACAATACTGAGGATAAAGCAATATGATACCGTAACCTAAAGCCCTCTGCATCAAACGGTTCCACCTATGCACCAGGCCCAAGTAGGCAGCAAGCAAAAGCTTCCATGAACATTGAATGAGCAAGAACTGGGTTGCTGACCCTGCAAAATGAGCCCGGCTAAAGCACACCGCCAAGGGCACGATGTTGCAATCTCGCACGCTGCAAGCCAACGCCAAGGTCGCTCCTGCAAGATAAACCAGGCACACAGTAGGAAAAACAATATTAATTATGTTGAATTTTGCCTCAAACACGGTCCCACCTCACGTGACAAAGCCAAACCTGACAAGATGCCAAGCCAAGGAGGAAGAAGATGCCTGAATCCCACGTTTGAAGACACAGGCAGATACAATTAAAAGACTCATTGGATATCTGCAGCAGTGGGAGTAGTCGACCTCCCAACATATGAATAGATCCTCACATTGTTTACACCTACCCATATTAAAACATTGTTGCAAATTACAGGTGCACCGCGAGCTGGGAACAGTGATAGTCCCAAACTGGGAGGCTCGCGAGCGGACCAATCAGAACAGGGGGCTCTTATCACTGACGCCATTAACATTGACCAATCCTCAGAGGTCTTCATGTAACAATTTTCATGTATCAAATTGAAGGGACAGCCCAGGTATACCACCTGACTAACCCTCAGCCACTAACACCGTTCTCTATATGTGCGCTATACTAACCCTACCACTCGAGTAACCAATCCAGAGTGGAAATAGGTTTTTTACTAAACTTTGTAAAATGATGCAAGTAGCGCGTCATACTAAGGTAAAAAGGGCCTGCGAGCCCCACGATTGTGTGTGTGTCAGGACAGACGCGTACGCTCCTTGACCAATCCCTGCCGTTTTGTCTAATAAACAGCAGAGTCACCTTGCTTCTTGCGTGTGTCTCATACTCTATCTTTTTTTGGGTTATACGGGAGGAGTTGGGGCCTCCCTGCCCAGAGGTCTGTGGACGGCCCGGCCGACCCCGGCAGAATTCTCCCCCGACAGGCTGTTCATCACTTTAATTAAATTAGCCTTTGATACACACAAATGGACTTTAAATCACTTAATGACAATTGTACTCTTGTTTGATTTTGCTGCTACCAACCAACAGTGATTGGGCGTGACTCACCATCCCACACACTTAATTCTTACTTCAAGGATGACTTTTTTCTGTTTCAGGACCAGTACAGAGCACCTAGAGATGGTTAAGTTGAGTTAATAGTTTCCAATAGGAATTTGAAGGATTAGGATTGCTTACAATGTAGAGTGTGCATATGTTAAGGTATACTTATAGGATTACGTATGTATTTGCTAACTATCTTGTTCTGTCTCAAGCGGAGTGTCGGGTGGTGCTAGCCTGAGAGGAGAACTTTGACGCTGTGGTTTCGGCCTCAAGCGGTTCCGGAATGGCCGCACTTGAGCCAAAGCCGGTCGACAGGCACTGACTCCCCCTTAGGGACAGTTGAGACGCTGTCCTTGGAAGTCAGTGGTCCCGATATATACTGACTGGCAGTTCATAACCAGAAGCGTTCGGCCGCTACTTTGCAAATGGCAAACTGGGAGTGACACCAGTCACCCTTGGACTTGAATATTATTTTGGCATATTTGGCTGGGACCGCCCCAATTTGTTTGCTCCAATAAACTGTGATCTTTGTGTTTCCAAACTTTACAACTCTTTCTGTGTTTATTATTATGAGTTTTGAATTCACGCTGATCGCCATGCTTTGATCATAATGAACAGTGGGGGATCACCCCTCTAAGGAAGTTTCAACTCTCCAATTATATATTGCCGATTTGGATGGTTCACATAAAAAGAGAACACTCACTTTTACTGGGTTACTCGGTTTCGCAAATAAGAACGCTTGGTGCCGTTTAACAAACGACTTTTCTCCTCTTCATTAGTGCCTTTTGTAGCCATCCAATCTTGATTTTCGAAATTAAAGCTAACAACCAGATTGAGAGAGTCAGGAGAATGCCAGCATGGGGTAGAGACTCAACGCCACAACGAACAGCGTGAGGCAAAGCGAACCTCCAGCTACTGCCGCGCGCGGGGAAGGGGAAAAAAACGCATTTTCTAGAAAACTCAATTATAGCAACGCTCGGCTACAGAAAAGCACTTGGGAATGTTGACACGAAAGCTTTTTTTTTGCTTAATGTTTTAATTAAATACTTAGAAGCCAGCTATTTTGCACCAGCACTGCTTCTCGGTGGATACATGTTTACAGGATAGCTGTGCTGAGGGTTTCTGCAAACAGCATTCTGAGCAGGCTTTTGGCTGAAGCACTTGAGATCAAGGGCACACTAGTGATTAGAAACTAGCTGCACGCTAACAGCAGGGTCTAATCCACCAAAATGTCATTCTCGGTTTTACACGTTGGCAGCCTCGGCTTCATCTGCAGACAAAGGGCAGTGGCTAGTCGTTTGTTTAATTCTTTTGCCAGAGTGTGTCATTTGGTGGGCTGAAGGGAAATCCCTCGATTCGCTCTCCCATTCCTGACGGTCTCCCTGTAGAACACATTAATGAGCCTTTTAAAGAGCTGAATGCTAAATTAGCAGCCGTTAGCCCACACGCAAAATGGCGGCAGAAAGGACGACAGGGTGCCTCGCTGGTATTGAAGCATTGCATGATGCCATGAACAGTCGCTTCTGCGCTTAGAACAAGAAACCCAAGGTGATCTAAAGTGTAATTATCAAAACATAATGCGTTTAACATTAATTGCAAAGAGGACTCTCTGCCACGTGAAGCAGGTTACTTTGCATGTGACGCACATACAAATCATACAGCTTTTAAAAAAATGCCTTTTAGGACAGGAAGTTTTGCCACGAGGAGATAATACAGATTTTTTGTAATGTTTCTGCAATATGAAAGCAAGAGGGGAGGCATATGACACGTGCCTGCTTTTCCCCACTGCCAGGGGAATGGAGTTTCATGCGAAAGCAAACAAGCCGTCTCTTCAATATTGACTGAGTTTACATTATAATATCAGAAGTAGAATGAGATGCATACCACCTAGCTACCCCTGTTGCCAGGAGCCAGATAAACGCGCTCCTCTGATACCGGTCGCATAGCATTTGCATACATTTATGAAGCCACCGAATTTCAAAGTAATTACATGATTTATGATACTTTCATTTTTTTTTCTCTTTCGATGACTTTTGGCGGGCTTATTTCTGTTGGAAATTTTGCGTAAAAATGTGAAGCGTTATTGCTGATTTTAAACCGAATGCTCATTACCATAATTCATGACTTTTAACTGCTTATTTAAAATTTCAATGGGCTACTTTTGCTAACTGGAAACGTACCTCATTTTCATTAAGTGCTGTCTAACACATTTCCAGTCCTTTGTCGTCAGCATCAATGGTACACATTTAATTCGATGTTCAACGTGATGCAGGCAGGGCGCGATTAGGACTTTTTTCGGCCGTACTTAGAAGGTTTTTTCACTCTGAAATATTCACACTGACTAGGAAAAAAAGTATTGTGAGGATACATTGAGAAGGCGTACATTTGACATAAATGATTCAATGCAAAAAAGGCTCTGCGCCATTCTGCCGCAAATCTCTGTTTAACAAATGGGGATTTGCGGGCAGAATGGCGCACAAATCACGTTTTTTTTGGCACAAATGATCCATGAATTACCTCCTCTGTCTGGTGTTTCCTCTAAGCTGTGCACATGTGCGCTTGCCCAGCTTCCTTCTGGGTGCTGCTCAGAAGAGTTTTAGCAGTGCACACAGACACATCCCACCTGTTCAAAAACATTTAATAAGGCACAAACCACAGCAGGTACCTAACATTTGCTTTCTCTCAAAATAATGCTAAATTATACTAACTTGTCTTCATATTCTGGTCTACCCTATTTACATTACCACACTATGCAAATGTGACCTTAAACGCTTAAAAAGCCTAAAAACAGAACACACCCACAAGAGTTTACAAACTAATTTAAAAAAGTGATTCCATGAAAAGAAAATCTTAGGTATGTCTGTGTACATTCACCAAATATCCTGTCAGTGAGTGTTTTACTGCTGCAAGCCAGCGGTCATGACAGCTATACTTGATTCTACCACACTTATACCTTATGAAACTAGCTTTGGCCCCAGGCCAGATTTAGTTATTACCAGACCATCTTGCTCTGCGGGAGGTTACCAAACTTGCACTTACATCCACTTGTTTTATGTTTGTTATAATAACTTTCAAGCATCAGAATTTCTGTTACTCATCATGCCTCAGAAAAGCACCACCCACACTCTGTAACCCAACTGTCAGCTCAAATATCGGATGCTGGCTATAAGTAAGCAGGCTACTTAGAAGTCTAATCTCATCCCATGCATCCTATTCTTTCACATATGTCACACAAGCACTTTGAAGTGGTCCCCTTTCAAGTTAACACATTATACAACTCTAATATTAATTAGGCAAATGTCATGCACAGCGTCTCCTACGTTAGCATTGCTAACCTTACCCTATAAGTGGAGAGCAACATTCCAATATCATTTACTTGTCCTACTAAAGATAATGGATATGGATTATACCTGGCATTATTCATATATAGTAATAGGGCAACAAATATTCAGACAGCCAGCATGCTTTTCACAGAATCTGCATCCATTCCAAGTTTGCAGAGCTCCATTGGGCATAGACATTAGAAAATTATATGGTTTCTAGCTAATATACAAAAAAGGTTTGCCTGTGCATCAACAATGTAAGGGTGGGTATGTTGCAAGCTATCTTGTATGCACTTTAAAGTGATTGTGCACATGCAGATTCGTAACATTTTCTTATACTGCAGATAATATGGTGAGGTTTTAAATGTGTTTTGCTTGTAAATAATTGTGGGCATGCAATTATCACAGTGAGTGTTAAACTGCTACAAGCCCTCACTTTTAACAGAGCCCTGTTAGCTAGTATTGAGGGCTAGCACTGGAGCCGGGAAGGGGTACGGGTAAAGGGCACAGTAGACCACGTGATCTGTGCTTACTTCTCCTAGCATCTCATTGCATCTTGTTCAACCAATAGCAGTGAGTTGCATAAGAAGGTTCCCTCATACAAGAAGAAGGCACTCAATCTTTTGTACCTCTGAATATTGCTGCTATTAACTTAAAAGACAAATATATGTGATTTTCTTCAAAAGGGCTCAATAAGAAAATGAAACTTCTGTGAGGATCTAATTGTTTTTTTTTTTTTTGGTGTTTAAGATTTTAATTATAAATATGCATAAGTGGTCACAAAGTGAAGTCCTTTTCCAGTGCTCCTTGCAGACACGCTGGCTTTGGAATCATGGTTTATTGCTCTAGTTTGTGTTTGTAGTCCTCCAAGTGGGCCAAGATCCAGCCGGATCTAATTGAATTATTTCTAGGCTGTGGTGAGGAAGGGAGGGCACAACTATAAGCTGTATTCTTATGTGCCCAGTCATTTTATTTCCTATGCCAGGGTTACAAGCAGGGCTCTGTTAAGATTTTACTCGCTACCCGGAATACAATTATTTTTTAGGGAGTGAAAAAGTAATTATCTTTGCCACTAGGGATACTTCATGCTTATTGAAAGATGTTCTTTCTATTTAAAAGCCCTCTTGAGATCGGGCAGTAACATTATTAGAGTTCCCTCCTATGTCAATGCTTTGCTGGTCACTAATTAATCACCTAACTAACATTGCATTATCACTCTATAGTTTTTTAGCAGTCTTTTATTGTTCATATTGTTTTTTAGATATTATGCCTTTTAAATTGTGTTTAAATTTTAGTACCATGCCATCCCGTGTTTACTTACCTCCTTGTAGGCTTTTAGTGCAGAGTATGTCGGTAGGCTTTGCACGCATGTAGCCTATTTGGACTACAATACCCAGCAGTTCTTTAATCCTGTGCACTGTTTTATTTGCATCTCGAGCGCTGTGGGATGAATTGACCCACTCCTCTGTGGTATGCGGCATCTCCCTGCCAGTTATGGGGAAAGAAACAGCAACAATGGCGGCAAAACCCTTGTGCATGCCAAAAACCTACAAAAAATCTACCAAAACCGTGTGCTTCTGCACACAAAAAGAGGCATGCACAACCTGCCACCCATGGTGCATGTGCGGTGGAATGCAGAAATGTGTCAGTGGGTCCCATGACCAGCAAACAGAGTACAGACAGAGAAGCAGCACTTTGCAAAGAAAACCCCAAAATGTGCCTACACACGTCAGACACTTTGTTGCTAAAAACTCCAAAAAGCCTGTAACACAACACTTTTCAACATTTAAAATCTTGCCTGGTGTTAAATTCATGTATCAAATGAAGCATTGTGAAACATACAAAGTCTGAAAACTGACAGCCTCTATGCTAAAATCTGGTTGCAGTACCTGAATGGCAGCTGTCAGAGGAGACTGATGAAACTTTAAAAGTGAGCTAGAATTCAAAAGCCTGCTGGATTAGCAAACATAAAAAGTATTGTTGCCAAAAAGGAATACAGATTTTAGTTGTGTTTTTGATTCCGCAGATTGTAAGGGCAAGAAAGAAATGTATTTGTATGTGATGCAACAAATGTGGCTTTTGCTAGGTTTAAAAGTTAATCAGCTTGGCTGAAGCTGCAAAAAAACTGGATAAGCAGGGTTTTTTCCCAGAAGGGGGGCCTTCCTCTCAGCAGAAACTCACAGGGAGGTGTTAATTGTAGGTTAGAGGAGAATCCTGTCTACAGAAGGCAAAGGAACAATGACAAAGTATCAGCCCAGGAAACTGGAGGTGTGAAGGCAGTCGTAAACTCTCTTATAAGGAACAAGCCAGGAGGGGGATGCCTTGGACTGTAGGGAGACAAAAAGAGGCAGAGCCAAGCGACCATCTGTTGCTAAACATGAACAAAGAACACATTTTAAAAGACTTATAACTTGCTATTCAAAATGGTAAAAAATATAAAAATGACAGAGTTGTTAATTTAATTTCTGGCTGCACGTGTGGTGGCAGAACTGTGTGACATGTTCTGGACAGGAATGGCAAGATATGTGATTTTTTGCAAAATGTATTACTGTTAGAACTGTGAAAATGTACCCGCCTATCCCTATGTTAAACACGCACATTTGTGGAAAGTTACATAAAATTGGGAAACTGTGTGCATAGTGAAAAGGCCAAAATTCTGAAAAAAGTTAAAACAAGATCCAACAGCTGCACGATTTTGATGAAAAGATGCTACTCAAAATATGGCATCTTTTTGTGTGATTTATATAAAGGTGACTAATAGTGTCAAATCTGATTTTGGGACCAGTGGCTAAAGGGAGGTCTCTGAGGACTGTAAAGCAAATCATAAAATGTGACATCAGCCGCCTTGATCCAATCACCCCAAATGCAAGGCGTAGATGAAGTGTTGACCCTATCCCAGCTCAAAGGGGTAAGCTTAGCTAAACAGGCCCATGCACCCCCTACATGATGTCATTTTATAGCATAAATAGAGACAGCTGAGCACACATGGAAACACAGATCCACTCACTTTCCTGATGCTGGCGGAACCCCCTGCTGCTGAAATCTACATCTTCCTTGTTCCAGGCTCCAGAAACTTGGCAAAGCAAAGGGCTATGCATAGCTGAACCATTCTCAGCTAGGCCTCAAATTCTAGAACATAACCCCAAAAGCCCAGGGGAAGCATCATAGTACAGCCGGGCGTGCTGTTAATGCTTGCCTGCTGAATTGAAATATCCTCAGAACCAAGAAGGGCAGATCCCGTCCAGTCCTGTGCCGTGCTATGACCAGAGAGCCTTGCTGAATTTGTCCAGTCCGATGTGCCCAGCTGTCCGTCCCTGATAGATCCAATAGATCCTGACGGTGCAAAAATCTTAAATCCATTTTGTCTTGTGAGTATTAACAGGAAGCTAGAAACTGTTGATTCCTGTGCATTATCTTTCGTCTCCTAACCTCTGAACTATCATTACTTCCATAATCAGTAACATTGTCTGAATCCATAGTGAAATCTTATTCTGTCTATCTGTAAAAACATCCTTTTTCCTAGTCATCTTTGTCAACTTTGATCTATTCATTTCATTAGAGTGACCAGCCTCCAAGGTAGACAGCGAGGAACCAGGACTGAGTCCCAAATCACTCCGGACTCTTACCTGTGCCGTCCTGGTGGCTGGTTGCTTAGCTTGGATGCTCTAGTCCATAGTCAATATTTTTCTGATTTTAAAACTGAAGCCTTTCTCCATTCTTGTGCCTATCTCGCAAAAACGACCTTTACTAAAACCTCTATAACTCCCTCAGTTTTGGTCATAGAAATCCTACTTGTAGCTTACATCTGTAGCTATCCCTAGAACCCAAAACATTTCAAAACAGTGTGATTCTCCCATTATCGCGAAATTGCACACAGAAAAGTTTGCTGCGAATTCCCATTGTGAGACATATTTACACGTGTGAAATAGCTTCCATTTGTTTCTGACCTGGACTTTAAGATTTCAAATGTTTTCTTTGGACTAAATCATTGCTGGTGATTGTGTGCAACTGTTTAAAGTGGCTCTCGTAGGAATTTAGAATAATTTAAGGATTTTTCCACACATTTATAGTTCTTGCTCAGCCACTTTAAAAGTCATTTTGACAGTTGAAAAGCCCTCTTTGTTTTTCTCTTTCTGTATAAGGAGGGAAGGGGGAAGTGAGACACTGTTTGATCTGTACTATTCCTGAATACCTGCTCTCTCCTTCCATCTCTTTGCATTGCCTATTGGGGGTTGAGGGGTGTTGCAGTGGGAACCTCTAACCATAGTGCTATCTGATCTGAACCAACACAAAAGTATTAATTTCTGTGCTGCATTTGTTTTGCTCATTACTTATTTCTAGTGTATTAAAGATATTACTCTGTGTTCTGGCACCCCATTGGTGATTGTTGTTTACCTATGAATATATATATTGTGATTTTTATCTTAAATAAATAAATAAATAATACCATCTACAGACCAGCCTGATTCCTGGTCCAGCATGACCCGGGGTATTCTTCAATAAGGGGTGTGATAGGAGTGGTACATCTTTTAAATAATTGAATCCATATATAAAATAAGTTTTTCCATTGTGCTGTACACTAGGCCAAGAGCAGAGTGTATCGCCTGATTGAAATCCTTAACAGTGCGAACGTGCCTCGTGTGAACAAGCCAGTTTGTGGCAGTACTTAAGAGCACTCTGCACCTCCAGCATTCATTGATCGCCTAACTACCATTGCCTTGTCACCCTATAGTTTTTTATCAGTCTTTGATTGTGTTAATTTCTTCCTTTTAATACTGTAACACACCCTCCCGTGTTTACTTACCTCCTTGTTGGCTTTTAGTGGTATGCATCTTAAAACAGAGTCTGTTGGCAGGCTCTGCGTGCACGTAGCTTGGTTGGACTACAATTCCCAGCTGTTCTGTAGTCCCATGCACTGTTTCATTTGCATCTCAGGAGTGAAAAAGACTGCCGCTAACAAGTCGGTTTGTGCCAGTTTGTGGCAAGGTGAGTGTTTGGTTTGCTTGTCACTCTCTGTAGCCTCCTCCTGTTCCGCGGTTGCTCTACCTTCATAAGGTATTTTATCATCTTATAATCTGATAGACCGTGCAACATCATGGACCATTGCAATCTGGAGGCGAACATCCAAAGGAACCCCCAAGCTCGCTTAAGATTAGAAGTGGATGAAAACATATCACAAAGTGACATAACCTTAACAGCTCGACTGGAACAGACCGAAGTGATAATTTCACCTTCTTTTTGTGTCCTTGACTCCTTACCTGTAAAGCTCAATACTGACAATGCTGTAGGGAGCCCATTTACACAATGCACTTTAAGTGATCTGCCAAAGGACAATGCATCAATTGGTTTACCTTATGTAAACTTTTTGATTTAATTACATTGATTTACAATTTTTACAAGGTGAAAGATAAAAACAAAGTATCTGAGTTATTTCATAAGAGTCTTCAATTGAGCAAGTCAAAAGCGACTGAAGTGAAAGAAAGAAGTGATGGTCATAGCCAGACAAGTTAGTAGCTTTGGAACCTTTTTCATTGTCCTTTCCACAGTGAATGTGTCTCAATTTTTGACTTCTCGAATTCTCTTCTTTACCATCTGAAATATGGTCTTTCACGTTCGAGAAAAATGTTGTGAGGTTTTTTCTCCACTCATCAGATGCTTCTACCATACCTCTTCATCGTAAATTCGCTAATCTGAGAACAGATGACCCAGGTAGATGGTTCTTTTTTAACTAAGTCCCATACATGATAATAAGATATGCCTTAAAGATTCTACTTGTTCCGGTTTCTCACAATATCGGCATGTGGTTGAGGTGTTTTTCGTTGATTTACCGCTAATTGATATCAGCTCGTTTGTTGGAAGTAATTTTAAACGTGACCTCAAAAAGGTTGTTCTGTGGGATCATCTTTGATGTCCTGGGTGTTAGTCTTAGCAGTGCACGGTAGTGGCGCGAGTTATGGTTGCTTATCTTACCATAACTAGGGAACTTCAAAGGTTTTTCGGTTTTACTTGGAACAATGACGTCCCTTTAACAAAGTTTTTTCACTGAATTTCATAGGTTTTTAGTAGCGCAACTTAACCATAACGTCCCTTTAACAAAGTTTTTTCACTGAATTTCATAGGTTTTTAGTAGCAAAGCTTAACAATAGTAACTTTGACTTTATGTACATGTAATATGGAACATACTGAACCACTTCTACTGAATGTGATGTCCGCGAACTTTTTTGATGTCCGCAGACACGTTTCGACAACAGTACCACTACCTAAAAAGTCTGGGGGGGTATATTTAATTGTTATAATACAACATGATAACATTTAAAAAATTCACAAAGTAGTACACATACATATTATCTGTAGTAATACATACCAAATGTAACCCATATATGTACCACACTAACCATCCATTTAAATACAATATGTTCTAAAATGGAATATACCAAGAGAAGATAAATTGGCTTCCAACATAATTACCTCACAGGCAGACCAAGAACAGACCTACAGAGTACTCAGAACATATTTTACCTGAAATAGTAAGTGTACATCATTTTACTCATTTTACTCATATCTTTATAAACTTTCTGTATCAGATAAAAAAAAATTATTATATATATATATTTTTTTTATCACAGAAACGTCTAGTACTCTGGAATGGCTAGAGGAGCATTTCCCACATGATGAAATGTCAAAAAATAGTGAAGCTAATGGTACACACTTTACAATATAAACCATTTAATTGTTATTATTTTATATATATTTAACATATATATTTCTTTTTGTACAGAGCATACCAAAATAGAAAATATCTCTGAAGAAACTGTTATGGAAAACAGGCTTGACAGCTTAAAAGAAAAAATGGATTTATTATTGGGCAATTTTAATAATTTGAAAACTTTTGTTGAGGATCATTTTAATACAAAAACCTCATACAATTGTCCCACATGTACTTGTCCCCCCTCACCATATCCCAGTCAATTATCCCCAAACCCTCTCCATAATCCAATACGTTTTGATGAGACTTCCATCCCTTCTTCACCTGATATCAATCATGTTGAAACCCATAATTCTCCTGTTTTTGTTTCTGTTTCTGCCTCACCTTCTCTGTCATAAATGATTAATATATGTGAAATAAAGTTACATTTTTATATTGTGTTGTAATTAGTTCCCATTTTTTATTTTTTTAAAAACAATGTAGATGTCCGCGGACAGCACGGGTGTTCTGAAATGTTCGTAAATAAATGAAAATGGAGGTGTCCTGAAGAACACTATACCTGTCCGTACTGTTCGCTAGCAAGTTGAAACTGTTCTAAGAACCCAATTGGTGTCCTGAAATGTTTGTAATGAAATGAAAATGGAGGTGTCCTAAAGAACACTATACCTGTCCGTACTGTTCGCTAGCAAGTTGAAACTGTTCTAAGAACCCAATTGGTGTCCTGAAATGTTCGTAATGAAATGAAAATGGAGGTGTCCTAAAGAACACTATACCTGTCCGTAATGTTCGCTAGCAAGTTAAACTGTTCTAAGAACACAATTGATGTCCGGAAAAGTTTGTAATCAAATGAAAATTTAAGTGTCCTAAAGAACACTATATCTGTCCGTAGTGTTCGCTAGCAAGTTTAAACTGTTCTAGAACACAAGCGATGTCCAGAAATGTTTGTTTGATGTGTGACACACTTTTAATTAATTGAGGACCCGAACACTGTCCGTAGAACATCAACGCGCATGCGCAAACCAATGTCCGTGCATTTGGTGTCCTGCGGACAGGAGCTTCCTTCACGGACATGTTCGCGAAGGGATCATGTGACCGCACCAACGCTAATCGCGTGTTCTGAATACGGACACTGTTCGTGTCCCTGAACAAATTAAAAGTACATTTTCGAGTAATCCACAATATTTTTCCATAAAAACTCATCATGGCACAAGTCCCACATAGTAATCCTGAGTTTCTACATATCTTTTGAAACTTTTTGAACCCTTATTTGTGTTTGATCTGTCCGCGGACAGCGCGCATGTCCGCGAACCGCGTACAAGCACCCCTATAAAAGACCACACCCTAGAGCTTATTCTCATTGTGTTTCTGGCTATTCTTCAGAGCACAGCTATTTCTCGTGCAACTTGCTGATTACAGCATCGAGATGGCATCCCTGGCTGCAGAACTGCCACCTGGTGCTGCACCTGCTTCAGCACCACCCCAAACCCTCCACCACCACCACCTTCCCAAGGGCCTGAAGAGTGGAACAGGAGTGAGGATGCAGAGGAGGAAGAAGAGGATGATGAGAATGAGGTAGAGGAAATCCCTACTACCCGCACTAGACGTGAGTCTTGGGTATGGCGGTTATTTTCCATTTATGGGAATGGTCCTGAGGCTTGTGCGAACCGTGTTATCTGCAATGATTGCAAGATGATACTCAGTCACGGCAAGCACGGTTCGTACAGCTTTGGGACCATGACCATGAAGCGACACATGAGGTCATTTCACTCTGGGACTATTCGCAAGGTTGTACCTTGCGAAGAACGTAGTAGGTTGATTTCCTCTACTTCATCCTCCGTTTCTGATCCTGTCACGACAAGGACCACCTCTGTGGGACAGCGTCTTCCAAAAGCTGCCTCACAGGGAATACAGAATTCTGATGACCCTTACCTTTCGAGGGTCACAGTTGTATGTATGTACTGTGACACAGTACTCTGCAGGAGGGAACGACTTCGGAGTGCTTTTGAGACTATTTTCTCAGAACACGAGAAGACCTGCTCACTACCCAAATAAAACCCACTCTACATCTTCCTCTCTTAGCTCGCCCTTTCTTATCCCTGTGGTTGGTGTCCCCCCTTTCCCCTCCTTTCCCCTCCTCTCCTAGTGTGTCGTGTCTAAAAAACCCCAAAAAATACAAAATTACCAAAATCCAAAAAAATAAGGCTCTTTGCAGAGCCGCCTTTCACAGTTAAAAAATAGAAGTGAAAATAAATGAAGCAGGGCCCTTTGTATTTTTGAGAAGTCCGCGGACAGTTCGCGGACATCAAAGAAATTGGGTTGCTACCCTATCATAACCATTGCAATTTTCTCTGGTAGGAAGTGGTGGCTCTTAAAAGAGCCTTTGGGAGGTGTTTGTATGTCAAAAATTATAAATACTTAACACCTGCTTCAAAATAGATGCTGTAAATCTTAAAAAGGTCATAATGCAATTTGTATATTTGTCAAAAAAATCTGATTGCCAGCATAAGTAAGATGGACTCCATTTCTGCAAAAAATGTATGTACTACGAAACATAATATTTTCATTATGAGAATAAGACATGCCAAAATCTCTTAGAAAGGCACACACAGCCTTATTAACATTGCGCCTCGCTTTCTATATTTGTGGACCAAATGATGAAGAACGCAGCCACATTTGTCTCTGTGCAATACGAGAAAAAATCACTTGGGAATTTGGAAACATATCCATGACCTTCCCAAGACCTTCTTTCATCACAAATTGCAAAGCAATTCCTGAACCATGTCCCAAACTGTTCCCTCCACAATGAATTATAATTATGTCTGGATGATGCTCTGTCTGCAAACAAGCACAGAAAGGTAGCAAGTCTAGCCACTTCATTCCGCATACTCCATGCCAGTGCACTTCCACATGATGGAATCCAAGATCTGCAGCTACTCCACAGCGTTGTGCATGCACCTCCAACCAATGTATCCCTGAGTCTCCCAAAATCCAGACAATCTGTTTTCTGAAAGACACAGCCATAGCTAACTGGTCTTCTCTCAGGAAAAAGACCTTCTGACAAACTGTCTCCTTACAAAACACACCGAGCAAACTTTACTGATCAATCAATTCCTCTGCTCATTCTCATTTGCATGCCTCTCCACCCCAAAATCCCTGTATGTAATACGCAGTGTCCACGGACTTCCGTTATGACCGCGGACATATCATAACCTAGACAGCCTTTCTACCATTTACACTACACTCTCTGTGCCATTCCCTCATTGGATACAGCTAAACAGTCACACAACCATCCACCAATCACATTCAAGACCTCTACATCTAACTGAATCATCAGAGTTCAGCACTTCAAATGTACTGTAGATTGCTCTGAGTACAAGTCTCATATCATTGGAAAGCACCTACTACAAAAACTACTGTACAAGTCTCCAAGATTTCTACTTGCAGCTGCATGCATATCCACATGCATGATTACAAACTACAGGTATGCATATTTTCTGCACCGTAGAAGTACAACTCTTATGAATTTCTATAAACAGAGTAACTGTCACTTAATCTGTATAACCTATAAAATGAACTTACTGTCATTTTCCCATCTGCTATAATCAACTGTAACTTCCAAACCTGTCTGCTATCTAAACACATTTTTACACACTCATGGCCACATCAAAAATGATCCAACAAGTAATGTCCACGTTAGACACCTTGACCTAATTCCAAGAACTATCAGAAATAAGAGGAGTGAAGCCATTTGACTCTTTTATTTACTCCGACGCCAGGATACTCACTGTTAGTTCCAACACTTTTACTGAGTTTAGCAGTCCGAAAAGGCCAAAAAAAGGGCTGAAAAAACCAGCTACACCGAAATTTTAAACTTGTACTCAACTCATCTTAAGAACAAGCACGCAACTGCAAAAAGGTTTTGAAACTTTTGTAAAAATCAATTTCTTTTGATTCATACAAATAAATACAAAAAGAAATTATAATATTAGAAGATGGGAGAAATAACAGTTTGTAGAATTGTAGAAAAACACTAAGTAGTGTATTATGAAATTACACACAGCCAGGATAAGGTCATGCACCTTCATACACTCACACAGATAGACACTAACATTGAAAAACTCCTGACTGCAATAACACCACTACCTGTAAATCAAATACTTCTGATTTATTACCCACACCTTTACAAATGCATACATTCCATGCTTTCCTAGGCAGTATCTGCCATTTACCTTATACAAATTGGAAAATAAGTATATCATTATTTCTTCTGTCTCCTAACATCCAATAACACAGCCTTAAGAAACCAAGCGTGTTTCATACACTTTCTATTCTACTCAATTGCATAGCATGTTGAACTAACATATTTTAAATACAATATAAAGACTGCACATAGTCAAAGGAAACTACATACTTTTTACACACAAAATTACTAACTTCTTTCCTTTACAATTACAGTGAAGACCACTCCTCTCCTGAAAAGCAGCAGAATCCAAAGTACAAACAACAACTGTGCGGTTGATTTATGGCATTTGTGCACCAAAAAAAAAAGATTAGTGCACCATTCTGTCCACAAATCCCCATTTGTTAAACAGGGATTTCAGGCAGAATGCTGCACAAATCCCCGTTTTGCGCTGCACAAATGACATAACTCAGCCTCTGGAAAGTTAGTATTGCAGAACAAAGAACTGTTTTAATGCTATACCATTAGATTTAGTATTTGCGCTTCTCCTCACCACTAGCTTACTTTCTACTGTCATCTGAAGCCCAGTATAGTAACACACAAATAGAAGAATAACCTTCCCAACTAGTTGTAGCTACCCAATACACAATCACACACCATCACATACATCTCTACCATCATACTCAGACACTCATGCACACAGCACACATGCAACACAGAACAACCCAACCCATACCTTCTTTATTTTTTTCAACAGACCCCAAAGAATGCCTACCAAAAAGCAAGTCCGTAGAAAACAAAATAGAGCAAATGAAAAAAGAAGTATCCAAAATAAGCATCCATCTCTAGCAGAATGTGTACAAAAAGTTCAAACAAAGCAGCTAATACAGTCATTTAGCAAAACAAAACATGCTTCAAGTACACACACTTTGCCTCCTCTATCAAAATGTAAAACAAGACAAAAAACGATTATCAAGAATTCAGCTACCACTACTGCTAAAACTGCTCCTATAAATTTTGATATAATGGCAAGTAAACATGCCAAAAACAATCCTACTCAAAAGAAAATTATTTATTTTAGTGTTAAAAAGAATGAAACCACTAACAAAACTAATTACTAAATTACAAAGAAAACTTCTCAATAAACAGAATGTCAACAAAAATAACTTCTTAAATATCTGTGGAGGATAATGGAGTCACACCACAAACACAGAACCATATTTTAATGAAGAAGTATACAAACAAAAGCAAACAAATACAATTGCTATACATAGCAGTGTATGGGGTTATGAAAAAATTAATAATACCATAATGAAACAAGAAATACTGCTTACAAAAATATCCCCTGAAAACTCAGAATTACCTCTCCATTCGACTGGTCCAAAACATCCAGTATACAAATGGTCATGCACGTCAATGTGTAACATTCCCAAAAAATCTTTCAAATCTTTACGCCAATTCCTCAATCAATATGTGAAAGGCAAAGACAAAATCAAAATGAAACTTCTGCAAAATATGGATACTTGTCCAGTACGAAAATACACAGGGCTACAAGGACATTCGTTAGCCTGCATTTCAGGACCAATTTGCAAAATCACCTTCCATCATATCAAAATGATATCTACGATTCATCCAAATATAAGAAATCTAGTCTATACACTGTACTATGCTAAAAGTCCTACATTAGCACTAGCCAATTTAAATAACAATCTTCTACATGGTACAGCCAACGAAGTACTTGAAGAAATTGACCATATCCAGAAAAAATATTTTGGAAGTGAAAGCCACTTAGAAAATGCAATACCTTTATAACAAACTAGCAACAATTGTACACATGGCAATCTTCTACTACACACATACAAAACAGAAATACTAACATTTAAAAGTAAATCCGCTGAAATACCAAACCATGTGTGTGTGTGTTGCCGCACAACTTTTTAAATAAAACTAATACAAAAACTATAGACATAACATACAAAATAGACGACAATGAAGATTCTAAATGGTTTGAATTAGCTCTCTACCTTATAGCAGAAAACAAATACGAAATAACTGACCCTTTAATACTTTGCAGTTACTGCACTACAAAACTTGACAACAACCAAACTCCTTCATGTGCTATCACAAATAACTTAGAATTATTCCCACTACCACAACCCCTACAACAACTCAATTTATATGAGAGCATCATAATTCAAAGAGTACACCAATTTCAAGCAATAATAAGTCTTCAACCAAAAAAAAGCAAAATTACCTCCCTCTGAATTGGTGAAAGGCATTTGTGGCAAAGTAGTTTATTTACCATTAGATCGGACAGAAAATGTGCACACTCTAGGAGTGCAACGTCCAATAGAGAAATATTTAATTATCTTAGTAAATGGTGTACCAACAAAAGACAAAATAATGTGGCAACAACTCGTGGACTTACATAAAGTTAGACACGCCTTCCAATATCTAAAAGACAATAATGAGTACTACAAAAAAAAAAAATATTGAAGAAAACTTAAGGGGAATAACTGAAATAATTCAAGAGTCATGAGAAACTGGTCAATTTGAACTCCTGGATTCAGCTGCAGTATCCAATATTTTAGAACATTATACAATTCATCCATTGCATTCTAAAGACAGCATAGATGATGCACTATAAACATACCAAATGCGACAAACCAAAGGATAACCAATGAGCATATGGGAAAAAAGTATAGAAGTACGTGCTTTTCCTCTACTATTTCCTACTGCCAAACGAGGAAGATACAATGACAGGCCCACTCAAATAACAGCATCAAAATACCGTTCATTATGAATGTATTCTGAAGATCCCAGATTTAGACAAAATGTGGAACGCATATTCCACCTACTCTTTGACAGTGAACTAGCAACTCTATGTTATGGAGTTGCACACATATTGAAATCAGGAACACAGTTTCAAAATATGTCAGCTATGCAATTAAGACAAAAAGTGCAAGAAAAAGATGAGGTTTTACAATCAACTATTACAAATCTGGTTGCAAACATGCGTAGTACAAAAGAATACTGGTTCCGACGTCACAGAGATGTACGTTGTATGATCAGAAACCTTGGAACACCCACCTTTTTTTGTTACATTAAGTTGTGCAGAATATGCATGGGAAAATTTACATGATTTCCTACGCATATCAAACAAAAACAAAACAAACATAGACATACTAACACCTGGAGAACTTTGCTCTCTAGATCCTGTTAATGTTTCAAGATATTTCCACCATTGTTTCATTGCTATGATACACTTTATTTGTAATAAAACTGTTCCGCTACTCGGAGAAGTGCAACACTGCTTTTGGCGAAAAGAATATCAGCACCACATATCCACATGCTTTTATGGATTAAAGATGCTGCTAAATTTGGTCAGGACAGTGATGCCACTGTTTTGCAGTTCATCCAAAAATATGTCACTTGTGAAATCCCTTCACAAATGACAAATAGTGACCTTCATGCAAAAATTGTACAATTTCAAAGACACAAATGCGGCCAATATTGTCGTCGCAAGTACAAAAAGAAAGGGAAATACTACACCAAATGCCGGTTTGGTTTCCCTAGACCAGTTACAGAAACAGGTGAAGTAAACAACATCATGTCTTCAGTTAGACATAGTGTTAAAGGTAAATCACCTAAGAACACATATTACATAGAAAGAACAGAACAATCAAAATATATCAATGATTACAATGAAATCATTGCCCACTTTTGGAATGCAAACATAGATGTGCAGTACATTGCAGACAATTCCACTGCAGTTGCACGATATGTTCCAACATACTTAACAAAAGCAGAAAAAACAGAGCTTCAAGATCTCTAGAATGACCTATCATCAGACAAAACACTATCTCAGAAATTGTACAGCTTAGGCATAAAAATGCTCTCTCATAGAGAATGGGGCGCCTACGCAGCTGCAGATCGTTTAACCAGTACTGCTTTGTATGGAAAATCTGAAAATATAGTATGGCTAAGTCTTGGTCCTGCTAAATCTAGAAAAAGAGTTCTCAAATCATATGACGACATAGAAACAATACCTAAACATGATCCAAACAGCCATGACATTTTGAAAAACAATTTACTAGACGATACAACCCGAACAGGAGTACCAATTTGGAAAACATGTGTCTATACCACATAGCCCAAAACTTTGCATACAAAATAATATAAAGCCAAGATGAAAACAAAGGTAGATATACAGGTACAGATTGTGAAGGCAGCTCAGTAAAACTTACCAAACCAAGTTTAATTAATCATATCAAATTGTCATTAAAACTCCTCAACAGAAAGAACTATATTACATGTCCCTCCTACAACATTTTAAACCATGGAGAAAAGAAGAAGAGTTACTAGATAACTATGACTGCTACGAAGACGCTTTCAAAGCAAATGAAAGCACTATCACCAATGTAAACTTTATGCAGTACAAAACAATGTTGCAAAATGAACAACAACATGAAGAAGAACTCCAGGCCCAACTAGATAAGGACACTCCCAACAGTAGTCAACCTTCTGTAACAGGAAGCCAAGAACCACTGGGACAGCCACTAATAGCAAATGAAGCAGAAATAGCTATGACAGAAGTAGAAAACACACAGCCTCATTACACGGTAGGCGGTAAGGGTTTACCAGTACCGGTATTTTACCGGTACCGGTAAATCCTTACCGCCTTACTACAAGGTCCCTTTGCGGGTTGGGGGTTTTAACGCCTGCTTTTTGCAGGCGTTAAAAACCAACCTGCAAAGGGACCCAGGGAGCTAATTATAGTACCGCAATTTGCGGTGCCGTAATTAGCGCCTTCCCCATTCCCATTATGCCCTATGGGGCAAAAATGGGAATGGGGAAGGGCAATGGTGGAAGGGGGAATTAACGCCCCACCAACCTTGGAATGGGGCGGTAATTCCCCTTTCCACCAAGGCTTGCCGGTATTTTACTGGCATGAACCATGGCGCTAATAGCGCTATGGTTCTCCGCCTACCGTGTAATGAGGTCCATGTCACTATGAAGAAGATACAGAAGACTTAACTGCACTACAATCAAAACTAAACAAAGAGCAGCACGCCATTTTTGAAGAAGTAACAAAAGAAATTGCACATGGTGTACAACATGAAAATAAAGAATGTACCTGCCAAAATTCGAAACCTATACTACTATACGTCAGTGGTGAAGCTGGATCAGGCAAAATATTCTTAATCAAAATCATCAGCAAGTTCCTTCAACAATTGACAAACAACAAACTGTCAGCTGTTGTAACTGCCCCCACAGGTTTAGCTCCCTACAACATATGCAGTGTCCCTTTACATCAATTACTACTCCTTCCATTAGAACACCAAAACAAATTAGAGTATTACAAACTCTCTACAGAAGCTGCAATGGAACTACGCAGAGTGTTAAAACAAATGAAAATGCTACTAATAGATGAAGTGTGCATGGTCTCCAACTTAATGTTGGCTTTGATTCATCTCAGATTGCAAGAAGTACTTAAAACAAACTACGAAGAACTCTTTGGAGGAAAACACATTATTGTTTTCGGAGATCTTCTTCAATTGACACCAGTGAAAGGTGAACCTATTTTTAAAACCTTAGGATACAAACTCTGCCGTAAAACTATTGGCAGCATAGGAAATGTCAACCTTTGGCAACATTTCCATTACAAAGAATTAACAGAAAACATGCGCCAATCTACAGACCTCACCAACAACAACATTTTAAAAAGGTTTAGAGTTGGTGTACTATCTCAAGAAGCAAAAACAATATTAAAAACCTGGGAGATCCATGCACTTTATGGCGATAACTCATGTGCTACTGATGTTATGGAACAATTAGCACAGGAAAATGTCAATTGTATGGCCTTAATGCAAACTCTTGCAAGCTGTTCCAAATTCAATGAAACAATATTAAAAAAGAAATGCAACCAATAATTGAAATTTGCTCCACAGACAAATTGGACGTACATGGTATTACACTACCAATGTGTCAACAAGCCACAACAAGACCAAATACCTTAGAAAATTTTACCTCCAACAAAGCTGGCTTGGAAAAAATATTAAAATTATCCTTAAACTGTAGAGTAATGCTTAAACGTAAACTGGACGTGGAACAAGGACTAGTTAATGGGGCACTTGATTCATGTTGTTGGCTTTCAAACATACCCACGTGACAACAATATTCAGTTTGTCAATATATTCTTTGACAAACTTTCAGAAGTAAAAAGGAGAGCGCGCTCAACAGCTCGATTCCTTCTCTTCAACGACATGTATGTACGCAGAGAAC
Source organism: Ambystoma mexicanum (assembly GCF_040938575.1). Taxonomy (NCBI): domain Eukaryota; kingdom Metazoa; phylum Chordata; class Amphibia; order Caudata; family Ambystomatidae; genus Ambystoma; species Ambystoma mexicanum. The sequence goes on from NC_090924.1 coordinate 1,251,824,623, forward strand.
AATTTTCTCTAACTCTTGCATATGCAATCACTATTCATAAATCCCAAGTTCTTACCCTAGACAAAGCATTGATAGATATTGGTAACACAGTCTTTAAAGAAGGCATGAGCTACATAGCACTATCACGCTTATGTACACTTCACAGTCTATTTCTAATCAACTTTGATGCAAGTATATTCAATGCTGATATTCCTTGCATTCTAGAATACAATAGACTACGTTCACTATACACCCCCAATCTAAAAGCATATCCTGTTCCACAAAAAGCAAAACATTGTAAAAGAAAACTAATTCAAACAGAAATGCAACAGAATCTGACTGCAAATCCTCCAAATAAAGTAAAAGCAGATAATACTTCATCATTTACCATAAGTAAAGAAGAACCTATTAGTCAAAGTAACTCAGATACTTCTTCAGAGAGGCAACATAAACTCTGAAAAAATGACTTAGACACAGAACTACCTGGTCCATTCATGTTTTCAAATGTAACTGGTGTAAGTTGTAACGCAAATGTAGCAATGAATATTCTATTTCAATTGCCACCAATTGTTGACAAGATTTACTTACACAGTATAGACCAATTGTGTTTGCAAATGTTAGTCCTTCATAGAAATGCAACAAACAATCCTGACAACACGTATCCTGTTCACAGAATAAAACAAAAATTGGACTACTGTGCTGGAATGGTGAAATTCACTCTAAACTCATTAGAAGATCCACAAGAATTTCTAATGTACTTACTACAAGTATTGGAAAACAAAAACATACCTATAAATGAAATCTTCCAGATTTCCTACATGTGGAAACATACCTGCACTCTCTGCAACAATGTTACAGGAGAAGATATCCCTAACGAGCGCTTCATATATGTATCCATACCAAATTGTGAATCCATTCCATTTCAGCAACTTGTACAACATGCCAACCATGACAGATTATGTACTACCTGCAGTTCAGATAATCACTCCATCTTACTAATACAAACACATAGTAAATGCTTAATACTAATGCTTCTACGTTACAATGCAGATGGTACCAAAAACAACTGGATTCACACATGGTCAAGTATCACTTGTTAAAAAAAACCTTCACAACAAAAGAAATGTGGATGCTTTGAATGTAATAATAGTACCATTACTCTAAAGCAGAGATTACCAGCAAATCTTACAAACGCTTATTTAATCTTCTTAAAACCAAAATTTAATAACTAATCTGTACTTAAACATTAACAAAACTTCAATTAGAAAACTATAAACTGTTAGAATACGCCAACAGGTATCCTACTGCCCCAAGATTCTATAACAAGCAAACAGATAAATGAATGCCACTAAATTATAACAAGAAAAAAAACAGAATACGCCAACAGGTATCTAACTGCCCCAAGATTTTCCAACAACCAAATAAATAAATCAATACCACTAAATTATAACAAAAAATAGACAGTTAGAATTCCCCAACAGATTTGTAACTGCTTCAAAAATCTGCAACACGATCTATGGGTGTGATATGCTGCGGTGGTTGCAGCCAGGCCCTAGAATCTTGGGTGCATGGCCTACAACAACCAAACAGATAAATGAATATCACTAAATTTAAATAATTACAGTTAGAATACGCCAACAGGTATGTAACTGCTTCAGAAATCTGCAACAAAAATGTGGATGGTTACTCTAAAGCAGAGATTACAAGCAAATCTTACAAACGCTTTTTTAATCTTCTTAAAACCAAAATTTAATAATTATCTGTACTTCAACATTAAAAAAAATCAATGAAAAAACTATGAACAGTTAGAATACGCCAACAGGTATCTAACTAGCCCAAGATTGTATAACTGCCAAAGAGATAAATGAATACCAATAAATTGTAACAGAAAATTGACAGTTAGAATATGCCAACAGGTATCTAACTTCTTCAGAAATCTGCAACAATCCAACAGATAGAACATTAACCAGAAACAAGAAGTAAAAACTGAAAGGAAACAAACAAATAGACTGTAGCATAACAAAAAATGGGTTTTTTAATCCGACAAGGATTTCTTTTTCCCACAGACCCAATGATTTAAAAAAAACACAGAAACTGAGCAAAATGCACAGTTCACTGGTTTGTAAACCAAATATGAGGGTAAAAAAAAAGCTGAAATATCTATTATGAAATGTAATAAGTCTTTATAGAATACATACACTAACATGCTTTTTTCTTTTATCACAGAACTTGAAAAAGAATACTTCCTCCAGGTACCAAACTCATGTAAATAATGTATCGAATGTCAACAAATCATGCAGTAAGTATAATTGAAACCACTTGAAATATAATCAAATCTATAGGTGTGATCTATGGCTGTGATATGGTCCAGTGGTTGTGGTCAGGACCGAGAGTATTGAGTATACAGCTACAGCCTACAGCCTTCATCCATGCAACCTGCCACAACCACCACAACATATCACACCCATAGTAGCTTATAACTTCAATACTTATAACTTCGGTCTTGGGTACACTCTGGCCACAACTCCAAAACATATCATACCCCTACATCCCACCAATGGTTGATTCTATGGGTGTGATATGCTGCGGTGGTTGCAGCCAGGGCCTAGAGTCTTGGGTGCATGACCAGGCACCCAAGACTCTAGGCCCTGGCTTCAACCACTGCAGCATATCACACCCATAGATCACACCCACAGAATCAAACATTTTTAACTATGATCACACCCATAGAATCAAACATTTTTTACTGGGTCTCATGGCATTTTTTATGTCCGCGGACACCTTGGGTGTTCTTAGAACAGTTTCTACTTGCCTGCGAACAATACGGACAGGTATGGTGTCCTCAGGACACCTCCATTTTCATTTATTTGCAGACATTCCGGACACCGCGTGTGTTCTTTGAAAAGTTTCAACTTGCCTGCGAACAATACGGACAAGTATAGTTCCCTTAGGACACCTCCATTTTCATTTGTTGCAGACATTCCGGACACTGCGCGTGCGCCTAGAAAAGTTTCAACTTGCCTGTGAACAATACAAACAGGTATAGTGTCCTCAGGACCCCTCAATTTTCATTTATTTGCAGACATCCCGGACACAATGTGTTTTCTTAGAACAGTTCCAACTAGCCTTCGAACAATACGGACAGGTATAGTGCCCTCAGGACACATCCATTTTCATTGATTTGCGGACATTCCAGACAACTCATCTGTTCTTAGAACAGTTTCAACTTGCCTGCAAACAATACGGACAGGTAAAGTGTCCTCAGGACACCTCCATTTTCATTTATTTGCGGACGTCCCGGACATGGCGTGTGTTCTTAAAACAGTTTCAACTTGCCTGTCAACAATACGGACAGGTATACTGTCCTTAGGACACCCCCATTTTCATTTCATTGTGGACATCCCGAACACAGTGTCTATTCTTAGAACAGTTCAACTTGCCTACGAACAGCACGGACAGGTATAGCGTCCTTAGAACATTCCCTTATGGGAAGATTGCGGACATCAAGGAGAGCGCTACTGTCAGTGGACACAAGGAGCACAACAGCGGTGCCTACCACCTAAATAGATGCACTATTTGAACTATCTCTTATCCCCCCACCACCCCCAAACAATCTTACAGACCAACACACTGGCCAAAAATCTGGCGCACTTCACGCTCTTCACCATCCAATCAGCAGACATGGTGCATGTCCGCGAACATTACGCAAGCCGTTTGACCAATCAGGACACTGTCCGCGGAGCGAACAGGGAAAAGTGTCAGCGGACTGAACATCAGAAAAATTTTGTGACCTACATTTTGGTCATTTTCTAAGAAACTACTGGACCAAATTTAGAAAAGCACGCTTTCGGGACCAAGCCGCTGCTCCTGCTGTAAATTTGGTGAAAATCCATCCAGCGGTTTGGGCTGTAGGCATGAGCATTCAGTCTATGGGAAAAAAAGTCATTTTGGGACCCCACCTATACCTTTGCCCCCCTGGATCAAACCTCACCAAACTTTACAAATTCAGAGTGGCCCATATACTTTTTTTTACAAAGTTTGGTGAGGAATCGTCCAGGGAGAGCAAAGTTATAAGGTGCCCAAAAAGTGCTCTTCCTATGGAAACAGCAACTTAACCATAACTACACAGCCACTCCTGTGGTTGTGTAATATATATATATATATATACATATATTGTTAAAGGGACTTATGGTTAAGTTGCGCTACTAAAAACCTATGAAATTCAGTGAAAAAAACGTTGTTACAGGGACGTTATGGTTCCAAGTAAAACCAAAAAAAACTGAAATTCGCCAGTTATGGTAAGCCAAGCAACCATAACTCGTGCCACCACAGTGCACTGCTAAGACTAACACCCAGGATATCAAAGATGACATCACAAATGTCATTGATGACATCATTGATGACATCACATGTCTGGCTCCCTCTTTTTTCCTTTACTGACATATCTAAGCCAGTAACAGTCAGGAACAGAAAATTCAAAAAGTACTATATTTGTAGGCTTATACTTCAAATATGTACTTACAGTAATTCACTTGGGGTTCACTCACAGCACATGAAACATATACATAGGGGAAAACTCAGACTTGGAAGACAGCAATGCTTTCTGTGTATGAAGATGATCAGTAAGGTTATCAACACTTTCGTATAGTTCTGCTGTTTATTTTATTACTGTACTTTTCCTGGATATGCTCAGATTTGTATACATTGTACTCACACTACTTTCCTTACGGTCCAGTCACATTATGTGATAGTTATACATAGGCAAGTAGTAGCTTTGAAGCAGAGCAATGTTGGCAGTCTTCATGACCATCAATCTGGCTTCAGAGCTGCCAGAAGCACGGAAACTGCTCTCCTGAACATCCGTGAGGACCTGCTTTTGAACCTCGACTCCAACACTCCGTGTGTTCTCATTCTGCTCGATCTCTCTTCTTCCTTTGACACTGTCAACCATGCCATCCTGCTCAACCGTCTCCGTGATAACCTTGGTATCACTGGTCAGGCTCTGGCGTGGCTGACCTCTTTCCTCTCCAATCAACCCTCCCAGGTCCAACTCGGGTCCTTCCTCTCTGACATCCTTTTCTCCACCTGTGGTGTCCCCCAGGGATCTAATCTCTCCCACTGGCTGTTCAACCAGTATCTGGCACTCCTTGCCCACCACATCGCCGCTCGCTGCCCCAACTTTCAGTGCTATGCGGACGATACCCAGCTCATTTTCAGGCTACCCTCGGCCTCCTCCTCTCCCTCCCTCATCTCTGACTGTCTGTCTGCTATCCAGGAATGGTGTGCCGCCAATGACCTCTGCCTTAATGCCAGTAAGACTGAGATTCTGCTCATTGGCACACCCACTCCCTCCTTCCCTGCAGCTCTCTGGCCGGCCTCTCTTGGCCCTCTTCCTGCTCCTACCTGCAAGGCAAAAAACCTTGGGGTTATCTTCGACTCCACACTCTCCTTCTCTCCTCATATATCTGACGTCTCTAAGAAGTCACACTACCAGCTGCACCTCCTCAGAGGTATTCTTCCCTTCCTCTCCTTCCCCCAGAAGCTCGCTGTCTACCGAGCCCTGGTTCTCTCAAAACTGGACTACTGTAACAGCCTCTATCTTAATCTGCCTGCCTCCACACTCTGCCCTCTGCAACACATCCAGAACAGAACTGCGAGACTTGTCCTTGGCCTCAAGCCCAGGGACCATATCTCTCCAGGACTGAAATCTCTACACTGGCTCCCAGTGGCTGAGAGGATAAAGTTCAAAACCCTCTGCATTGTCCACAAGGCCTTCTGGGGCCTGGGGCCTAAATACCTTCAACTCTCTCTTCCTAAATATCTTCCTTCCCGAGCCCTTCGCTCATCCGTCTCCAACTCCCTCAGGGTCAGCCGCTTCTCGAAGCAACGAGCTGGGGGTAGATCTCTCTCCGCGGCAGGGGCCTCCCTCTGGAACAGCCTTCCTGCCCCCCTGAAACTTGATGAGAACCATCTCCGGTTCCGGAAGCACCTCAAAACCTTCCTTCTGCTTTCTCTCTCCCTCTCCCCTGCTAATTCTTCTCTGAAACTGCACTGAATCTGCAACTGGGCCACTCTCACCGACCTCGGTCCTGGGCCCAGCCACTCTCCACTTGCACTGCCTCCCTGGCAACCCCTGCACTGCGGGACTGTCTCTGTATCCCTACAGCCCCCCTTCCCAGCACTTGTTCTGCACTTACCTTGCACATGCCACCAGCTGGCCCTTTTATTTATTTATTCTACTTACCTTGTACTGCACTTCCCCCCTCCCCTTCCCCATGCACCTCTCCCCTCGCCCTCCCCCTGCACTTGCGCGATCTGAATGGCACCTGGCCTAGTAGGATCGTTGTCTGTCTTCCCCTTGTTCCCCCCTCCCTGCCTCGTCGCGCCTTGAAACACTTGTGTATAGGCGCGTTACAAATGCCTTATCATATCATCATATCATATCATTTCTGTGCATGAAGATAATCAGTTAGGTTATGCAGATTGTCTGGTAATACTGCTGTTTTTTTTGTTTACTTCATTTTCCCTGTATATGGTCATATTTGTGTGTGTTTATGTCTGTGTTTTCTTTGCAATAATGCAATTATGTAGTAAGTTAGTTTTATTAGGTACTTATTAAATGTTTACACTATGCATAACTCTAATAAGAAATCATTTATAATTTTAGTATTTAACCTAGCAAGATTATTAATATTGCACCTCCATCATGTCTGCTGCACACTATACCTACTCTATATACTATGTTTCTACATATGTACCTTAGTATACTGGAAAAACCTCATAATAGAATGCTATTTAGATTAATGCATTGCTTAATGCACTACATACATCATGACATTTATTCCAATAATCCTTGACACTTTTTTTATTAACATTGCAATAAGAATCCCTTGTACAGACTTTTCATGAAAAGTAAATGCACATGTGATGCCATTAGTGATGTCATCAATGACATTTGTAATGTCATCTTTGATGTCCTGGGTGTTAGTCTTAGCAGTGCACGGTGGTGGCGCAAGATATGGTTGCTTAGCTTACCATAACTGGCGAATTTCAGGGTTTTTACTTGGAACCATAATGTCCCTTTAACAAAGTTTTTTTCACGGAATTTCAAAGGTTTTTAGTAGCGCAATTTAACCATAATGTCCCTTTAACAAAGATTTTTCATTGAATTTCATAGGTTTTTATTAGTGCAACTTAACCATAACGTCCCTAAACGTCTCTATATAAACCAATTAATAACCATTACTTTATGTGTACTTAACAACATTTTTTTAACAGATCACACTGACATTAAAAATAATACAGAAACAGAGACCTTATAAAATCATCTGCAGGCAATGGAGTAAAAAATAGATCTATTAAAGAATAGTACGCTCAGCAATATTATTGCCCCAAGGGTTAGGGCATGTGTTTTTAAGCATACGTTGATCGATCGTACAAACATTTCCTATACATCTTACAGTACTTTTCCTCTTTTTTACACATGCAAAATCACGCAGCAGGTTGTGGCCATCTTGTGAGGTTGTGGCCATCTTGTGATAATTGTATCCGTTGCCGCATCCCCAAGGTGGACTGCCCTGGTGACACTACTTCATATGCCCCGCCCCTGAGACTGACATCACCAAACCTAGAGATATTCTCTGCCTATCTCCAGGACGTTACCGTGCAGCGTAGCCAAACGTACCCAGTCATCAAGTACGTGTTACCATTAGCTGACGCAGAACCCAGAATATCAACACACATCATCTCACAATGAAGCGCACCCCAATTTTTAATATAAAACTATACTTTTAAAAGAAATAGCAAAACTGTACAATTTGTAAAGTACTTTTATTTCACAATAAACGCTCCAAGAACATGTAACGATTGCATATGCAAGCAAATCAGTAATTATTTTCTTTATTCGTGATCCGCAAATGTTTATCGTTAGTCACAGGGTGTTCCTTTTGTGGATAGGAAGCACTTTGGGTGCACCGTGAATCACATGGCGTGGGCATCAGCATGGTGCTAGGCCACCGTAAACAATGTCAGGTTGCTCCTTATCGCTGGTACCACGTAAGGGCATATCATCCCAAAAGATCGTCATTCTGATACAGCCATTCACGTGTATCTGCAGCTGCCGATTAAAGAACCCGTCAGTTGGTATCTGGAATCGATGACAATCGCAGAAAGGCAGGATGTAGCTATTTCAAAAACATTAAAACATAACAGAAATGTGTCTCAGTAGCCGATCTTTATTAAAATGTATAATTTTACCCATTAATTCAGCCCCATGTTAAAACCAAGGATGAAAACACACGTGAAACAATTTGTTTCAGAGGTTAGTGCTATGAAATATGTTTAGCGCGAAATGGGATGCGAAGGATAACACTAAAATTAGGGAGCAAGCTAAGTGCAAGAAAAACACATAGATGAAATTTTAATTAAGTAGCGTTCAATTACGCGTTTGTGGAATGTGGAGGAAACCACTAGTGGACTACATGCATCTCCATACAGAACTGCCCATGTGGGCGAGACAAAGGCCAGTACACACACACTCTGTATTTGCGTGTTGTTGCAATATGACACAAACAACAACTGAGTACAACGTAAGGTAGCAATAACGGTCAGCGAATGATAAGTTGACTCGTTGCTCTATAAAATTGCACTTACATAATATTTGGCATTTACATTCTCTAGACATAAAGCTGACACTCTGTTCAAGGCAACACATTTTTATAAAGTGAAATTAAATGTTCCTTTGTCTAGTTTTGGAGTGGTGAACCTTATCATACTTGACAGTGTTACATCCCTCCCTTCATGCATTCCTTTTCAAATGTTAACTTTGGTTCAAGGTCAAAAAACAGTTGAACCTTATACTGTGTATGATGCATGGATAACCTCAACTGAGAAGCAAAAATTCAATCCCGCTGACCTTCACTCACAATACAGCAAATAGCCCTTTACAACGTAGTGCATTATAAATATTTTTTAAAAGACATCATTTTTTTCCTACCATTCACCAATGCGGCCGACATTTCTACAGATTTATTTTGTTCGCCAGGCTCATAGAAGAGGATATGTGTTTAAGTGCTTGGGTGCACACTTACCTGATGCAGACCTTGCTGCTTCATCCAGGCCCTTTTGAGGCCTGAATGGGACTACTTTACCTGTAGGACTACTTCACCACCCGGGTGTGGTCGGGGAAGGCTACATATCTGATTGGTGGAAGGATACATACCAGGAACTTCTTCCAAGGCTATTTAAACCCCACCCGAACAGCCACACGTGCTTCGCGTTGTTCTGCACCTAGCAGCTGGACGCTCACCGTGTCAGCTCCTGCATCCTGACTTCAGCCACGCCTGCCAGCACCCTGGAACACCTGCAAGGGGAGAAAGGAAGAGAATAGGAGAAGAAAAGCCCTTACCTGCTAAATCTGCATCCCGGAGTCATTTCTCCAACGGCCCTGAAAAGGAAGACATCATTTTAAAGGCATTTTGTTTCGATCGCTGCAGCGCTGCATTTTACTCACCTTTGCAAGGCGCTTCCATCTTCAGCAGCGATCTTCCGGATTCAGCTACGCCACGGCGCCTAGAGGAAAAAAGACAAGAACAAAGGTGAGAGGGAGAAAAGGAATAAGGAAAGCTCAGTTTCCTTTAAAGTCTTACCTGTTGGAATTTTCCCACTGCATTTCGGGTCCTGCCGCTTCCTGGCATCTCCGGACCCCGGCCCCTATGAGGAAAAAAGACAAAGACATTGAATGAGCGAATGCAAAGACATTACCTGAGCGCTCATCCAGAACTGTTTCACTTCGGGTCGGCGCCATATCTCCGGCACTACGAACCCCGGCCCCTAAGGGGAAAAAGACATAAGCATTAGCGCTTGCTACAATTAGACAACGAACATTATTATTAAGCTTGAACTTTTGAACAGAACTTTTACAGCGCCTTACCTGAACAGTCAAGCTTACCTGAACTCCCATCAATCCTCAATCCAGTGAAGTAACTGGGTTTCAACGCGCCCCTGCATCAGAAGCAGGATGGAGAGCTCATCCTTCCAAACTCTAAGGTGAGGCTTCACGGGGAATCGTGGAGGAGGTATCGTGGAGGGTTGGAAGGGAGTGGGAGGCTTGAGCATTGTTCCACAGTTGGTAATACTCCCTTTTCACGCACAGGAGGATATCCAACGAGCCAGGGAAGCCAGAATAGAGGGGCCCTTCCTGTCCATCTTCAGAGTTCTGCGCCTTCGACGCCGCGCCTCCGTGGGAACCAGGTGAGCGTTACAGAACGCGAAGCCTTACCACAATTTCCCACTTGGGCGCTATGGAGACTTCCGAGACAGATCAGCTGGCCCATCTTTTAGGGGAATTACGGGCAGAAGTGCACTCAGCCCGCCAGGAGACTAATGCTCTCAGAAGGGAACTAATCCTATCCAAGGAAAGAACTGATGATCTGGCCAAAAGGTTATTGCAGGGCCAGGCAGAGCACACTCCTTTACCTGTTTCCGGAGATATTTCTACAACAATGGGTTCGAATAACCCGGTACAAATCAATCTACCTGGACACATGCCTTTGGCCCCGCCGGAACGTTTTGCGGGGGATCCCAAGAAATATGCCGTTTTTATGAACCAATGCCATTTACACTTTTTATGCAGGCCCGGGGCCTTCCCCAACGACCAGACCAAAGTAGCCTTTGTACTATCTTACCTCAGTGGCTGTGCTGCCGATTGATCTATTCCATTGGTAAATCAGGATGATCCCATTCTCCGGGATTTCCAGGGCTTCCAGGCCAGCATGGAAAGATTGTTCGCTCGACACTCGCAGGGACAGGCCCTTGACAACGAACTGCTATCCTTACGACAAGGTAATCAGGATCTTTTGTCCTATATCGCCACCTTTAATAGACTAGTTGTGGAAACCGGATGGCCTGAAAATAAAAGGATCACATTGTTTCATTGAGGCCTGCGCGGAGAGCTTAAAGATGTTATAGCTCAGATAGTAGATCCACCCCAGGCCTGCGCAGACTACATAGACTTAGTGGTTCAACTTGATCACAGACTTCAAAATAGAAAAGCAGATCGGCTCAAGTATGAAACCAGAGTACCTATCAAGACCCACGTTAACTCCAAGAGTACTGACGTTTCTGACCCTATGCAAATTGGCAGTGTTAAAGGACCATTAACGCAGAAGGAACGAGAGAGAAGGCGACAAATGCAACTTTGTCTGTATTGCGGAACTTCCGGTCACTTTCTTCAAAGTTGTCCAGTTAAACCACCCAAGAAGGTGGTTGGAGCCACTGATAACGAGTTATTGACACCTGGTTCGGGAAACAACCTAGCCCGACAAGCGTAGGGGGTCCGCTTGCCGAGCTTGAAAACAAACTCTTTGACCTCGCATTTTGTCATGCCAATGGTGCTTGTGAACCCAAAACAGCCTCAGCAGTTGCATGCTATAAAAGCATACATAGACAGTGGAGCTATTGGAAATTACATAGACCGTGAATTGGCTTCCAGGATTAAGCTTCCTCTCCGCCCGAAAGTAACCCAAGATGTAATTACTACAGTTGATGGAACCGAAATAGCCTCAGGGCCTGTAACGCATTCCACAGTTGAAATCACTCTGGTGGGTCAGGACGGACATCGGGAAGCAATCGTGTTTGATGTGATCAAGGCCCCACAATTTCAAGTACTTCTTGGTATCCCTTGGTTAGAAACACATAATCCGAGAATAGACTGGCGAGCAAAGAAGATAACTTTTCCTGATTGTGAACCAACCTGTTACCCAAGGAATCCAGCTATGGGTCTAGCCTCTGTAACTTCCACCCCTGTACAGCTACCATCTGAATACCATGAATTCCAAGGCGTTTTTCAGAAAGAGCAGGCTAACACCTTACCTCCCCATCGATCTTACGATTGCCAAATCGACTTGGTACCCAATGCACAACTACCTTGTAGTAGGATTTATGCTCTTACTGAAGCTGAGAACCTGCATTTGCGCCAGTATTTGGATCAATACCTGGCCAATGGCTTCATTCGCCCATCAAAGTCACCAGTCTCTTCCGCTTTGTTCTTCGTACCTAAAAAGGAAGGAGACCTTAGGGCCTGTATTGACTACCGCGCCCTAAATCAGATAACGATTAAGAATCGTTACCCTTTGCCCCTGATACCTGAGCTTATCGACCAAGTAAAAGATGCTTGTGTGTACACCAAGCTAGATCTTCGAGGAGCTTACCACCTGGTACGTATAAAAGAGGGCGACGAGTGGAAGACTGCATTCCGCACCAAATTTGGGCTCTTCGAATATCAAGTAATGCCCTTTGGTTTGTGCAACGCACCTGCCGCCTTTCAGTACTTCATGAATGATGTTCTTCGGGAACTTATCGATGTTTGTGTCATCGTTTATATTGACGACATCCTGGTGTATTCCTCCTCAGAATCTGATCACAGAAACCATGTTAGGGCAGTTCTTGAGAAATTGCGCCAGCACAAATTATTTGCCAAGCTCGAAAAATGCGTTTTTCATACCACAGAAGTGGAGTTTCTCGGATTCATCCTGACACCTCAAGGAATCCGAATGGACTTGCGGAAAGTGGACGTCATTCTCAAATGGCCATCTCCTAGCTCTGTGAAGGGAGTGCAAAGCATGCTTGGCTTTGCCAATTTCTATCGAAGGTTCATCCCAGAATTTTCTCAAACTGTTCAACCCATCACAGCTCTCCTAAAGAAAAATAAACGCTTTGAATGGACTCTTGAGGCTGAACAAGCCTTTCAGGACCTGAAAACCAAATTCACCTCTGCACCTGTATTGAAGCACCCGCGCCCAGATCTCCCTTACATCGTGGAAACCGATGCATCCAGTTCGGCCATGGGAGCTGTCCTGTCGCAAAGAGACCCAGAAACTAACCAACTACACCCTGTAGCCTTTTGGTCCAGAAAATTCTCTTCACCTGAACTCAATTACGCAATTACCGACAAAGAACTACTGGCTATTAAATCAGCTTTCAAGGCTTGGCGTCACTATCTTCTCGGTGCAAGACACACCATCACCGTAATTACGGACCACAGAAATTTGCAGTATTTAAAGACGGCCAAAGCTCAATCTTCGCGACAACTCCGATGGGCTTTATTCTTTGCGGAATTTGATTTTGTAATTACCTATCGCCCTGGCTGCAAGAATGGTAAGGCAGTTGCCTTATCCCGGATAGGCATGGAAGAACCCAATTCGAGTTTAGAACCTATGCCAATCATACCAGAACAAAGAATTCTGGGCTTGACTTCATTGCAAACCATTGAGGACATCCAAGCTCAAGTAAAACAGCTTTTTGTCTCTTCTGCCTTACTGGAATGGAGTCAAAAGGGTCCTCATTACACCGTTAAGGATGATTTACCCTACTTCCAAGAGCGGTTATTTCTGCCAAGTAAAGAATTGCAGGAACTTGTCATTACCCGTCATCATGAATCATTAATGGAAGGACACCCCGGTATCGCGAAAACAGAAGAAAAGATCAAACGCCACTTCTGGTGGCCTTCTTGGAGAAAAGACATAAAGTCATTTGTGTTGTCTTGCGGAATCTGTGCCCAAAATAAGAGTCAAAAGAAAAGGCCAGCCGGCCTACTTCAACCTTTGGACATTCCACCAGCACCTTGGCACACCTTGTCAATGGACTTTATAACTGACCTGCCTCCTTGTGGTGGTTACAACACGATTCTCGTAATAGTGGATCTATTCTCCAAAATGGCCCATTTTATCCCTTTAAAAGGATTGCCGTCAGCTTCCACCTTGGCCAAGGAATTTATGGAAAATATAGTGCGGTTACATGGTTTCCCTTCCATATTAGTCTCAGACCGTGGAAGTCAATTTATCTCCCACTTTTGGAAGAAATGTTGCCAACTAGCACAAATAGACGTGCGGTTATCCACCAGCCACCACCCCCAGACCGACGGACAAACCGAGAGAACCAATCAGACTCTCGAGCAATATCTGCGTTGCATGTTACACCAATCCGAGTTAAATTGGAAAGACATCCTTTGGATTGCAGAATATGCATACAACAATTCAGTGCATTCTGGAACCGGACAGACTCCTTTTTATACCCTGTATGGTCACCATCCTCGGACCTCTGACCTAGATCCACCTCTGACCCTGGAGATGCCTGCAGTAAATCACCAAAATTCCACAATAACCCAAGCCTTCAAAGAAGCTACAACCCACTTACAGCAAGCCAAGAAAAAGTATAAAGAAAACGCTGATTTGCACGAAGTAAAACTCCTCCTTACCAAGTAGGAGATCAGGTATGGCTAGCAACTAAACATCTACCCCTCAAGGGTCAGCGAACTTTTAATCCCAGATTCATTGGGCCTTACCCCATCAAAGCTATTATCAACCCAGTGGCCTTTAAACTCGATTTACCATCCAACATGCGGATTCATCCCGTTTTTCACGCATCTCTTCTAAAACCAGTACAACCTGGAACCAGACTGTCTGAGCCCCCAGGCCCTGTCCAAATTGATGGAGAATTAGAATTCGAAGTGAAAGACATTTTAGATTCCAAGATAGTTAAGTCGAAACTCTTCTATCTTGTTGATTGGAAAGGATATGGACCTCAGGAAAGATCTTGGGAACCCAGTAACTATGTTCACGCACCACGATTAATTCAACGATTCCATCGAAGATTCCCGCACAAACCAAAACCCCCGGAGGAAAAGACCTTGGGAGGGGCCTTGAGGGGGGGTACTGTTATGATGCCTACCTCCAAGGAGCCAGGCCGGGCCCAGCAACCCCAGAGGCAGACATCATTTCCCCCAGGGAAGTCTCAGCGGGCCCAAGTCGGGGCCCTTTGGACTCAGTCCTGGCGCCTTAGGCGCCAGGCTCATAGCGGACCCCAGTCCTGGCGCCTTAGGCGCCAGGCTCATAGAAGAGGATATGTGTTTAAGTGCTTGGGTGCACACTTACCTGATGCAGACCTTGCTGCTTCATCCAGGCCCTTTTGAGGCTTGAATGGGACTACTTTACCTGTAGGAATACTTCACCACCCGGGTGTGGTCGGGGAAGGATACATATCTGATTGGTGGAAGGATACATACCAGGAACTTCTTCCAAGGCTATTTAAACCCCACCCGAACAGCCACACGTGCTTCGCGTTGTTCTGCACCTAGCAGCTGGACGCTCACCGTGTCAGCTCCTGCATCCTGACTTCAGCCACGCCTGCCAGCACCCTGGAACACCTGCAAGGGGAGAAAGGAAGAGAATAGGAGAAGAAAAGCCCTTACCTGCTAAATCTCCATCCCGGAGTCATTTCTCCAACGGCCCTGAAAAGGAAGACATCATTTCAAAGGCATTTTGTTTCGAACGCTGCAGCGCTGCATTTTACTCACCTTTGCAAGGCGCTTCCATCTTCAGCAGCGATCTTCCGGATTCAGCTACGCCCCGGCGCCTAGAGGAAAAAAGACAAGAACAAAGGTGAGAGGGAGAAAAGGAATAAGGAAAGCTCAGTTTCCTTTTAAGTCTTACCTGTTGGATTATTCCCACTGCATTTCGGGTCCTGCCGCTTCCTGGCATCTCCGGACCCCGGCCCCTATGAGGAAAAAAGACAAAGACATTGAATGAGCGAATGCAAAGACATTACCTGTGCGCTCATCCAGAACTGTTTCACTTCGGGTCGGCGCCATATCTTCGGCACTCCGAACCCCGGCCCCTAAGGGGAAAAAGACATAAGCATTAGCGCTTGCTGCAATTAGACAACGAACATTATTATTAAGCTTGAACTTTTGAACAGAACTTTTACAGCGCCTTACCTGAACAGTCAAGCTTACCTGAACTCCCATCAATCCTCAATCCAGTGAAGTAACTGGGTTTCAACGCGCCCCTGCATCAGAAGCAGGATAGAGAGCTCATCCTTCCAAACCCTAAGGTGAGGCTTCACGGGGAATCGTGGAGGAGGTATCGTGGAGGGTTGGAAGGGAGTGGGAGGCTTGAGCATTGTTCCACAGTTGGTAATACTCCCTTTTCACGCACAGGAGGGTATCCAACGAGCCAGGGAAGCCAGAATAGAGGGGCCCTTCCTGTCCATCTTCAGAGTTCTGCGCCTTCGACGCCGCGCCTCCGTGGGAACCAGGTGAGCATTACAGTATGATATGGGTAAATGAAAACATTGCAACTAAATACCATTAAATTGCCATTTCTTGGTCAGACATGGGAGGAATACCAGTATGCTTTTCAAACACCTAATGGACGCTTAGAGGCAGATATTGTGTGCAGAGGCACTTATAACAGAATTTTAAAGATAATGCCAAAACAATGTTCATACCTTTCTTTTCTGGTGATCGGTGCTCATGTGGATGAATGTGCATGCAGAAATTGTGCAATGTTCGAGTTAACTTTCCACTGGACGCACTTTCCAATAACAGCACAGTTGCAGGCTGATTTTGTTACGGTACATATGAAGTCTTGTGCAGAATTGACAGTATTAGATGCTGATGTCTTGGATGAAATTGGTGGATCCGTGTGTGACTACTTACCAATACCCAATAATGGCATGGAGGGAAGACGATAGTGGAATGGGAAGAAATAGTGTTCGTGCTTCACTGGGGCACATCCCTTACAATACTTTGGGAAGGGCACATGCCACAATCTGTGCTGGCCAATGGAAATGGCACTGTGGGCATTACCCAATCAGCTACTGAGGGTATGGGTCACGGGAAGGAGCGATAATACTGGTATTCATTACTCTGCATAGTGAGGCTGGATGACATGGAGAAACGCATTGTGTTGACTTTGGTTGATGCCTTTGTGATAGATGTGCACAAGCATGCCCAGGAAAGAAACGTTCATGGCAATTTCTGTTTGGAAGCAGTGGACACATTGTGGTACGCTGTCTATGACCTCCGTTTAGCCGATATGCATGAACTTTGCAGACAATTGCCCAGTTCCACTACTGTGCATGTTATCGCCAGGCACTGTGGCAGGTTGCAAATGGGTTACCTGTCTTGTTAACATTTGCTCCATTGACTGAATAGGCTGATGAGTTCAGCTTTTTCCCACTTCCCAGGTGGTTCTGTCCACCATACAACCAACGACAGTATGGACCACTCATATTGCCTGTTGTACCCAGCTAGAAGTTGTCTGATTAACAGAAGAATGTCTGATTTGTTTGTCCACTCGTGACATGTTTTTTTGTAACAATGACATCATTATTCCAATGAAATGGCATTTTGTTGTAGTCCATTGGTAATCCTGTTTTGTTTGCTCATCTCCAAGATGCACTCAAAAGGTTCCTGTCAGATTCTGAGGATGAAAAGAAAACTGGCAAAGCGCTCTTTGTGTGGAAGCAGATAATAACAAAAAATAAAAAAATATAAAACCCAGAATGGCTCCTTTCAGAGCCACCCCTACAAATGAAAGCCCTTACCCTGGTTGACATTTCTTCCCCCACGCACACACGCAGCACAAAAGCCTCATCCAGGGATTTCCAGGCTGTTGGCCATGGAAATGGGACTGTGCAGGCTGAGGGATTGCGAAACAACGTTTCTGGGTGTGGTGTATACACAGGGGACTGTTGTACAGACATGCTAGTGTTACATGGAAAGCACACGTGCCACAATCTGCGTTTCTCAGCATGGTGGCCAATGGAAATGCAACTGTGCAAATTGTCCAAGGAGATGGTCAGAGTGTGTGTCACAGGAAAGGGTGGCCATATTTTGTTTCATTATTCTGTAGAGAGGCTGGCAGAGATGGCGAGATGCACAGTTTTCATAGTGGGTGATCTCTTTGTGGTAGATCTGCACCAGTATGCTGTGGAAAGAGGCTATAATGGTAATTTCTATTTGGAGCAAGTGGGTGCTTTGTGGTGCAGTGTCGCTGTCCATACTTTGAACCATTTGCTTGCAGAATGTCGACGAGTGGCCACTTTTGGTACTGTGCCTGTTGTGGTCCTGCACTATGAAGCACTGCTTTTGGGTTCCATAGCTTGTTCAAGTGTGTACTGTCAACTCAAAAAGATGATGAAAGCAGTGAAACGCATTTTTCCCACTGCAAAGGTGCTTTTCACATGTATACCACCAAGTCCAGCATACAACTATTCCAATGAATGTTGTCGGCAGCTAGAAGTCGGAAGGCGTCTTATGAACAGAAGCATGTGTAACTTCTTGCGTGCTGCTCGGATGTACTCCTGTGAGAATGACAACATTGGTTATTGATATGTGCACGTTCGCAATGGAAATGGCATTTCATTGTCGCCTATTGGCAATAACATTTTGTTTTCCAATTTACAGGCTGCACTGAAGACGCTATTGTAAGAATGTGAGGCAAAGAACAACAAACAAAAACACTTATAAGAACACGATAATAAAATGTTTCTATGGCAGCACCTTTTAAAAAAAAATACAAAACGGCTCTTTTGAAAGCCGCCACTACAAATGACATCCCCTACTCCGGTTGGCATTTATTCCCCGACTCCCACAGGTGCACATTTGGAAAAGTCTGCAGACATCGTGACAGTTGTAGGGCTGCATGTGTGACATATGCCCATTTTGCACATGTCTGCTATACATGTGGGCCTGTGGTGGCCATGGGATTCGTCAATACATTTTCTGGGTGTGGAGTGCACGCACAGTCTGTGGTACAAGCTATGTTTGTGGAGCAGAATGCAGATGGTGTGCTTATGGCTGTGTGTTGCACGAGCCACAGCGTATGCTTTGTGGGGGAGTTCTACATACATTACTTCACAGTGAATGGAAAACAGAGTCCAGTGGAAGTTGATTGTGGATTGTATCATGTATATTTGTACGTGTATGAAGTACCTACAATGAAGGGATTGATTTTGGTTTGTCTGTGTGAGACTTTGGTGACGCGTGATCACAACGATATTATTGTTGTACATTGTGGAGAGAAAATTGTACAACATGAAACACGATTTTCAGTGTTGTTTGCGCTAAAGGAAGCACTTGGCCAGGGCATGCGTCTGTTTCCGATCACCTGCATAATTTTTTATTCCAGTACGCAGCATTGTGGGTCTTCATATGTAATGTTTGTACTAGTAGAAGTGTGTAGTAAGTCTTGAATTGTTAGCTAGTTATTACATGTTTAACATTACACAATCACACCTGACATCTTGTTACCAACATTATAAACACAACCCCTTGTAGGGTCTTTTCATCAAAATTAATTTCACATGTGATGTCATCAGTGATAGCATCAATTACATTAGTGATGTCATCTTTGAGGTAATCATTGTTAGTCCTTGCAGTGCACAGTGGTAGCACGATTTATGGTTGCGTACCTTACCATAACTGGCCCTGTAGGATTGTTTTTCCAATGAATTTCATAGGTTTTTTAGTAGTGCAACTTAACCAGAATGTCCCTTTAACAATGTTTTTTGTTAGTGAATATATATATATATATATATATTGCGCTACTAAAAACCTATGAAATTCACCCAAAAAAACGTTGTTAACGGGATGTTATGGTTTGAAGTAAAACCGAAAAACCCTTGAAATTCACCAGTTATGGTAAGATAAGCAACCATAACTCGTGCCACCACTGTGCACTGCTAAGACTAACACCCAGGACATCAAAGATGACATCACAAATGTCATTGATGACATCACTGATGACATCATATGTCTGGCTCCCCCTTTATTCCTTTACTGACATATCTAGGCCACATGGTTTTCTTCAGTAACAGTCAGGAATTCAAAATTAAAAAGGTACTATAGTTGTAGACTTAACCTTCAAGTATGTTCTTACAGTAATTCCCTTGTCCAGTCAAATCATGTGATACATATGCATAGGGTAAGTAGCACCGTTGAAACAGACCAATCATTTCTCTGCATAAAGGTCATCAGTTTATGCACACTTTCTGCTACTACTGCTGCTTTTTCCCTTGCTTCAATTTCCTTGTATATACTCATATTTGTATGTGTTGTTGTCTCTTTGTGTTTTATCTATAATAATGCAATTATATAATAAGTGTTTTTTTACCTACTTATCACATGTTTCACAGTACGCAAAACTCTTATAAGAAAACAGTTATCATTTCACTATTCAACATGGCAAGCTTATGAATATTGCACCTCCATCGTGTATGCTGCACACAATGCCTATGTTTCTACATGAGTACCTTAGTATACTGGATAGAACTTCATACTAGAATTCTATTTATATCAACGCATTGCTTAATGCACTAATTAGCACTTGATATTTATTCCAATGATCCTTAACACTTTTTGGTCAACATTATAATAAGAATACCTTCTACAGAGTTTTCATGAAAAGTAAATGTACATGTGATGTCATCAGTGATGTCATCAATGACATTTGTGATATCATCTTTGATGTCCTGGGTGTTAGACTTACCAGTGCACAGTGGTGGCGCGAGTTATGGTTGCTTAGCTTACCATAACTGGTGAAGTTCAAGGGTTTTTCGGTTATACTTCGAACCATAACATCCCGTTCACAAAGTTTTTTGTGTGAATTTGATAGGTTTTTAGCAGCGCAACTTAACCATAATGTTCCTTTTGACAAAGTTTTTTTTACTGAAGTTCATAGGGTTCTAGTAGTGGCACATAACCATAATGTAAACAAACATCTGACTTCATTTCACACCTTCCGGAGAAAGCCACATGACCATGTGCTGGCGCACAGAGCTGTGACGTGTCCAAGAATTCGTACACACTTAACAATAAGATCTATGCCTCATGGACAGTGTGGAAGTACATTTGTTACTGATGTAGGAACTTGCAACTTTAACATTTCCCTTGCACAGCTCCTACACCTATTCGTACTCAGCCATTAACAATGTAGTACACAGTACATACTTTTAGAAAAAGGCAATCCCTTCTCCCCAAGAAAAAGCACCACTGCTGTAATGAAGGAGCATGAGAAACACTGCTGATACCTTACAAAAAACACACGCACAAGATTTTCCCCCGTCCAACTACCCCTCCATATTACTGTTTGGTGCCTCTTTTCATTTCCATCCGCAACTTTCCTTCTTAGCTGTCCTTCCAAAAAAAAGCCATCCGTAAGCAAATTAAATGTTCCTTTAAGAACCACCTTTCACAGTTTAAAAATATACATTTTAAAAATATCGTATAGACTCCATCTACTTTATATTTCTCAGTAAAGTACATAGACGCAATAAGAATTTCCAACATTTCCATGTGCAGTTTGTGTTATGCTAATGGAAATATTGTAGCGTTCGTCCTCCGTTCCAGGGACTGGAACAGTGAATAAAGGGCCAGCAGGCCAAGTTATCTGCCCAATCGAAGCGAGAGTGCATAACGCGATCTCTGGATCATTACCCCCCTTCCAACCCTAAAATGGGGGATGAATGCCATTAACAATCTAGATTTCCAAAACAGTACCCCGTGCTACTAAAAAATAGGATTTTCATCCTAATCTGGGACGTCTGTGGCGTCCCGGATTAGAAAACAAAATCCTTTTCCAATATGGCCACCATAAAAAGGGAAGGTGGTTGTTCCATACAGGGCCCCTCTTCGCTTTCCATGGCAGCCTGCAAAAAGCAAAAAGGAAACTCTGTTAACATATTACCGCAAGCACTTTTTTCTTCCCTTTCAAATGTATCCTAATGTAGAACAACTTTACCACAAAGCCAGTCTCAGGTGGACATGGCCACTGTAATCCTATCTTTTCTCCCTTCTGGTGATGGCCAGTAGCCACATTGTGCGGATCATGACCTTATACAATGACCCCAACATTCTGCCCACTCCCCATGGCTACAGCCTACCCCTCAGTTAGTAAAAGTATACCGCTATGTTTTTTAACTACATTACAACACTTGTCTAATACGAAAACACTCCCACATCTCGTCACATAACCAACCCTAATGATATTCTACACCTTTTTTGTATGACGTTCCTCTCCAGCGTAGCCAAATGCGCCCATAAGCACCTACGTGCCGTGATGCAGAACCTGAAAATGAACACACAGCGACGTACAACATAGCACGTCACATTTTGGAATAATAAACTGGTATTTAAAAGAAAACATTAACATTTTAGAATTTGTAAAGTACTTTTATTTCACAATGTTAATCGTGAGGCACACATTGTTCTTTTCCCATACACAAAGTATTAGTTTTCGATAAAGCAACCGCTTCGGTCACACAGTGATTTCCAAGACGTCGGCATGAACTTCGACCTACACCACCATAAAAGATGTTATGTTACTCCTAATGGCCACTGCAGCGTACGGACAAATGGGTCCTGCGCGATCGTCCCACAAAACAGTGACAGTTAGGCAGCCGGTCACGAGTACGTGCACCTGGCGTGCAAAAAATCCATGACTTGGCATCTGGAATCCATGGCAATCACACTAAGGCAGGATGTAGCTGTTCGGAAACATAACAGAAAATACGTGTCAACACCCAACCTTTAGCAAACAATTTCAAAAAAGACAAAAAGAACTTGGAAACTGATACACAAATCCATGTGGTCATACATGACATTTTAAAGAAATATTAGCGTTGCACATGGGTGAATCTAGTGATAGCCTACAAACGTCGATAATCTGCACTCTACACAACTGAAAAAATGACAACTACACAGAAAGATAGTACTTCAGTTACATTGCCAAAATTAATGTTCTGGTAAGAAAGAATTAAATCTTGTTCCGGTGTAGAGTCGTCAAAAGTAAACTTACACGATATTCACCCTCTCCATTGTCTTCGTGAAACTCAGACAGCAATGTACTTGCACCAAAGAATCTTCTTGAACTGATATTACATGCGCCTTACAAACGTGTTGAATACATAACCTTTTCAAATGGTATTTTTTGCAAACTTTCACTCCATGCATTCTTACTGAATTTTCCCTTTCGCTGAAGGTAAAAAAACAATTGAACCTTATGGGTTCAGTCGGATGCGTGGGCCTACTGAAGTCGCAACGAAAAAAGCAAAGCAAGTGACCTTCACTCAGAGTGCAAATACATTCTGACTTTGCAACAACAATGCAGTCATGAGAACTTGAACTCCCATACACTTGCAGACCCGCTGTTTCCATCAAACAGTGCAGGTGGCTGCCTCAGATTTCAAACTCTGGGACCCCAGTCTGACTGCAATATTATTTTAAATACATTGTAACACAAACACAGTAATTCTTCGCCTGTACTTAACGGACACTATATTGAGCAGCAATTTCCAATTTGCCGTATGACTTTGGTGACAAGAAAAAAACACTTTTTGACTTCCTGCTGCCACATCCCATCCCAGCCTCATTAACCCTCACCTTCCGAGACAGTATTTCATAAGTTTAATAAGTGCAATGTTGTGTTGTTTTATATGTGTTAGATGTGATGTCCGCGTACACCAAAACACGAATGAAAGATGGTGGGCGCATAGAAACAATCTGACGCACTTCACGCTGTTCAACATCCAATCAGTGAATGCGTCACATATCCGCGGACATGACGCTACAGATTAGTCAATCGGTATCTTGTCCGCGAAGCGAACAGGGAAGCGGTTTGGCACCAAATTTGCGAAAGCACGCTTTCGGGATCAAGCTCTGGCTCCTGCCGCAAATTTGGTGAAAATCTGTCCAGTGGTTTGGGCTGTTGGCGTGCTCAAAGATTTTCCACCATTCAGTCTATGGGAAAAAAAGACGTTTTGGGACCCCCCATATAACTTTTCCCCCCCTGGACCAAACATCACTGAACTTTTCAATAACATTCACAGTGGCCCATATAATTTTTGCAAAGTTTGTGAGGATTCGTCCAGGGGGCGCAAAGTTATAAGCCACCCAAAAAGTGCTCTTCCTATGAAAACAGCAACTTAACCATAACTACACCCGTGGTAGCGGCAGTGTAGTTATGGTTAAGTTGCTAAACTTATAGGAAGAACACTTTTTTGGTGGCTTATAATTTTGCTCCTCCTGGAGGAATTGTCACCAAACTTAGCAAAAAAAAAGTATATGGCCGGCTCTAAATATTTTTGTGAAGTTGGGTAGGGTTTTGTGCAGGGGGGCAAAGGTATAGGGGGGTCCCACATTTTTTCCCATAGACTGAATGGGGATAGATGGGGATATAGATTTTATTCATACATCAATAATCAAGTTGACACAAATAGTTTGGCAAAGTTCGACTGTTTTAATGTCAAGTATCTAAAAGAGGGAGTACAACCAACATCAGCAATCACTCGATACTCTGACTTTACTTACTTCATGGAAACGCTGGAGTCTTATACCCATACCTGGTCATCACTGACGTTATACCCATACCTGGTCATAACTGACGTTTTGACCTGCGTCATTATCAACATCATCCTACGTGGCAAACTACAAAATCCTAACTGGAGGTGGGATTGGTTCTGTGAATATATAATCATAGGTTCCATATCTGTATAGGGTAATGGGGAGAAATAATTGGATAGTTAACATCAGGTGGGGTAACTTAACCCTTCCTTAAAAATGGCCACTATGAACGTTACTAAATGTACAACGTCCCATTGGCTACACAAGCTATAAGCTATAGGACCCCCAACTACGTAGTCCCCTACTATAGGTTGGCTTCTACCCATGTCAGTACTTTTCCACCTATGTTAGCAGCATGCAGACTGAACAACCAGGTGCGGGTGAGCTTGTCTTTGCACCAGCTTCCCACCTATTAGCATAACATTCATCATCTCCTCATTGGTCCAGTGTCAATTAGTGCTTTGAAGTTGGCATTGAGTTTGTACTGTTCTCTGAGAATTTTTAAGGAGTATGGGCACCAGCCGGCTGCCGTGCGTAGGTGTGATCAGGTCACTCGTCCAACCTCCTTCTATCATGTGACTGGACATCATGAATTGAGCATTTTCGTGTATTTGATTTTATTCTTCAATAGTACTCTGACGTCTTTTGTTTTTGCTTGACCTCTCTGAACAGGAGCTTCTGTTCTTTCACGTTAATTGTATGGAATGTCAGCCAATTTCAAGTTTGATAAGACCTTGGCTTTCTTGGCTCAGTAAACTCCTTAGCTGAACTTTTATTCTGTTTAATTCAATTGCTTTTCTCAACTGCGGCCTTCTTGCTTGGTTCAGTACTGCTTATATACGTAGTAGCAACATTCATCCTTTATTTGTCCATATTTTTCTATAGCAGTATATATGTATATGTTGGCGCTTGCCGTGGTCTAATCCATTCAAAAGCATGTGGCTAGTTTCATGATTTCTTTGCTGCTTGCGTTTCATTGCATCTGCACACGTTTAAACTAAGTATCTTCATCAGGTTTGTGGCATAAGTCTCTTCATCTTGATCCCAAGATGTCACTTCTCCTTGGTACTTCTTTCTGTTTTATAAATTGTCTGCCTCCCTGGTCTGGTTATCTTTCTATATGGGTATCAAATCAACTTTATATGACGTCAGCATTCATCTTTGCCATTTAGTTTCTCTGCTTCTTCAGGAATCTTGTTCAAATGGCCATTATATTGTCTTGTTTGCTCAATGGGTACTTTACCTCCCATATTCTCTTAGGTATAGGTATTCTTATGGGTACTGCACAGAGCCCACGCTCTTCTCTTTGCTCTTTTAACTGTTCAGTATATGTCACATACTTTGGTTCATACCTTTCAGGTAATGTAGGTGGGGCAGTTTGGGTGGGGGTACTTGGCTCCTCCTCTACACTCCCCCGTCTGGCAGATTTATCAAGCACTCTCACATCATCTTTTACATCTAGACATCCTGGTTTGAAGAAATGCTTCTTAGGGATCCATATTTGTATTACTCCCTTCAAGCATCCAGCTGTTTTCACCGACATATCCTTGTTCATGTCATGAGCATGCACTGTCTACTTGGACTGCAATAGATCCATCTTCCCACATACTTCTTATGGTCCTTTGGACACAGGAACTTTGTTCCCTCACGTGCATGGATACTGGCCTTCACAAAGTCTCTGAATTCTTCATCAGTCAGATCTTTAGGCTTCCACCCTGGTTCAACATCAATCATAATCTTCATGCCTATGGCTTTCTTTGCTGGCTTCTTGCACTGTGAGATTATTATCTTGATCAGACAGAATCCAAGCATCACTAATAATAAAAATCCAAGAATCCAAGAAATGTGAAAATATCTGCCATCCACTGTGGAACCCACGAGAAGAGTGAGGCAAACCAGCTGTCATCAGCAATGTCTTTGAATTTTTCTATCATCTGGCCAGGTAGATTCGTCAGCATGTCTGTCGACTCTGTCAAGGTTCCATTCTCATCATCATGAGAAGGTAAAAATGTGCAACATGATTCTCCTATTTTAGCACAAACTCCTCCGTCCATAGCTGTGATCATTTCCAGGACGTACCTGTTTTGGAGAGTCATCAGTCGCATGGCTCGCATCTCTTCTCTGATTGCATTGAATCCCTTTATGGTAGTATTAATCATCTGTAGAAATTCCCATCTGGTGATCTGAAGCCACTTGGTATTTGCTCCAACCTGGATCCTTGGCATGAAGATCAATATGAACACTGAAGAAGTCTGGCTGAACAGTCTATGTTCATATGGAATAGAGTCAAAAGCTTCTATTAATTTGGCAGAGAAGTAGTTCTCCCCCTTCATTCGATTTATCAGCTCCACAAATATATTCTTCCTCAGATGAGCATCTGCTTTTGGGAAACTCTTAATGTTCAGGTCACCTTTAGGAATTATCAACACAGGAACATGGATATTCACCAATGTGCAGATTCTTCCCCAATCTTTAGGCAGTCTAATGAAGGCCTTGGATCCACAAGCCTAATAATGATCGATGATTACTGCTATTAATTTCTGGTGCATCGAAGATTCATCCACAGTTCTGATTCTCTCCCATGTTTCTCGTACATTGTTCCTGAAACACAATTTTGAACTCTGCAATGGTACTATCTGCAGGGGTACTCCTCTGTCTTTGACCCATTTCAGCAGTTTAGCAAGTTTTGGCCATACTGGTTTAAACATTTGTGCATTCTCGATAATTGGTTGGTATTGACCCATTATTACCCAGTCTCTGCAGATTACTACTCCTTTTCCTCAGTCATCTAGTGATAGAATTGTCAGTCTAGAAATATGGATACCTCTACTTTGAGACCGCAAACGCATTTTGGTGGCCGTGGGCCAACCGTCTCATGCACGATATGACAAAATATAGGTTTTCCAATTTGCCAATGAACGGCCATTTTGATGTAACAAGAATCACCATTTTGTTTTCTAACCATTGCTCATTGCTTTCTGTTCCTATTGCTTTGCAGTATATTTTCCACTTACACTGCTCGACTGTGAAACATTGTTGTCTGTATGTGAAAAGGACAAGGCCGCTGGACCATGAGGATAACAAGAGTTTGCTGAAACACAAACGTAGGCAGCACCAGGAAGAATGCCCGGCTCCCTCCCGAATGTAGCCTTGAAGCAGAGCTGCAGGGCATTTAATCATTTCACAGCTGCCAGCCAGTCTCGTTATATGGTAGAATATGTTAGAATAATACAGCTAAAGGCTTGAATTATGCTTTTCTTATGGCCCCCCTTTGCTGAGCCCGCTAGAGCGTGTCGGCTCCCAGGACGCGAATAGCACTTGATAGATAGCAAGGTCCGGAATGCAACTCTTCCCCCCCGTATGTAGCTCGCTTCCAAGAACAGAAGCGCTATTCAACAACTGAAAGATGCCTTTGCACTCACAAATTGCAAATTGTTGCTAGAATAGATGTTTGAAGGTGTCATAGTGGTCGGAGATGTCCATCATCACACCAAGTTCAGAGAAACCCAATAAAGGGCGGTGTTAAACATGTCATAGTTGATTGTTTGATATGCATTTTGTATATATGTAACTGATGTACGTAATTCACTCTCTTGCGTCCCTCGAGGTCTAGAGATACACGTTGCGGGGCGTGAGACCGAGTTGGCCAACTGAGACTTTTGCTTTGCAATAAACCCTAGCTTTGGGAATACAACCTTGTGTCTGGCGTATCTATCGTGTGTGGTGACTCGCCTTGTTTCCATAGACGTCAGGGTCCCCTAGGGGCCCCTTTCAAGATGGCACCCGAATAGGGACCCTCCCCCACTTGTTCCATCACATAACGTTGTAATTGAGTAAGGCAGAGAACGGCGAGGAGGGGACGATCGAGCCGGGATCAAGAGGTGTTCGGGGCGTCCTGTAAAAGTGATGAGAGACTCCTTTGGAGATCTGCACACATTTGATCCCTGATCGATGTGCCTGGCTAGAGAACAAGGAGGTGAGGGTCCCGAAACAAGGTGGAAGCCAAGAAACGCCGACACGACGTCCTTTGGTGCGTCAGTATACAGACGACTTGATTTATCAGGTGAGTCATTCCCCGATTCAAAGTATCCTGATATTGGTTGAGAGTTGACTTTGCAAAATCAAACGCCCTAGGTAATGTTGATTAACCAGGGGGAAGGTTGTAACATGCCTGGGGTATTGTCCGCCTTAGCTGGGTTTTTCCGCTGTGGTAAACAATCTTTGGAAGATGGCCAAATTGTACCACCTGGGGGAACGCCGGCGTATGAGATGTATGTGAAGTATGGAGTGGGTGCGATAATGTTCTGTGAGACTTGGCATAAGAAAACCAGAAAGCAGCAAGACCATCAGTGGCCGATTAATGGTAGTTTTGAGATGGCGAGGATAGACAACCTGGAAAGGGTGCTGATAAGAAAGAAAGCGTGTCCTGCAGCATTTGAGACTATTAAAGACTGGAGAAAGGAAGCAATTTAAAAGCAGAGCAAAGCATGAGCGCAGGCATAAATCGAAAGGTGAAGTAGCGGAAGAGAAAGAAGAGGAGGAGTGGACTGAGAGTCTGAGAAGGGCAGGTAGGCGTGACCAGTTGAATATAGAAAAGATATACCGACAACGAGAATTACACAAAGCAGATGAATTGATAGAAAATATATTGACCCATACAAAACAAGGCCCAAGATCAGAAGTAAGACCAGACACGTCAGTAGCTATTGCCCAGACCCTGCCCGTAGCTCAAGCTCCCCCTCCGGTAGCTCAAGCCCTCCTGCAGCCACAGACCGCGCACGTAACATTTCCTATTAGCCAATCAGGCCCACAACAGACACTCCTGCTCCCATTGTCCCATCCGCACCTCCCACCTCAGGCACAGACTTGGTACCGTCCGTTCCTCCCGGGGTTGAAGTTGAAATCACGGGGGCAAGAGGCGGGACTGACCAATGGGGGTGCATGAGGGTAACCCGCAGTGCAATCAGCAAAGAAAGGAAGGTGGAATTGCAGCAACAGGCAGAGATGTATATAGACGGGAATGATGGGACGGCAGCAGTGGCTTCGATATATGACTTCCGTAGAAGCAACGAAAGACAGGTAGTGTTGGAATGCATGGGTGAATATTTGGTGGAGAAATGGAAACAGCTAATTGGGAAATTACCACTGCAGCGATTGTTAGATTTGAATGCATTAGTACGCTGTAGGGAGAGGGATGAAGAAGTGAGAGAACATGTGTATAGACTTTTTGAGCTTAGAGATGAATTAGATAATGATTATGTCGAAACGTTTACTGCACCTGTCAAAGTGTTTACTACACCTGCATACAGGAGTAGGGATATCGGGAGACCTGGGAAGGGGGAAAAGGGGTTGCATAATAAACAGCAGCAATTACCATCGCTGGGGCAGAAGGAGATGGTGAACGAATTATCGTATCTAAAACAGGTGGGGGCAGACTTGAAAGAATGTCTAATAAGAACACAGGTACTATTGCAACAAGTAACAGGACATAATATAGGGCGAGGGAACGCAGTGGGACCGAATCAGTGTGCATATTGTAAAGAGGAAGGACATTGGCGAGCGCAATGTCTGCATCTACAGAATAGAAATGGGTCTGGTCAGAGGAGACAGCATAGAGGACACCCAGGAGCAAATGGACCAAATAGGAATAGTATGTAGCAGCATCACAATAACGGAGGTAATCAAAACCAAGGCCAAAACCAAAATGCCCCAAAACCAGAGTCAGGGACAGCAAAATCAACAATATGGAAATCAGAGTGGGGGAAATAGAGGGAAGAGTGGAAATGTTTTCGATACACAGCCAAACACGTATTACAGTAATAGTAATGATTACACATCGGATGATGTGTTATTTCCCCAATAGGACAGCCCAGGACAGGAGTCGAAACCAGTGTCTATTCCCGTGAATCAGAGAGGACCCTACGTATAAATGAGAGTCGGGAATGAGGAGCACCACTTTCTTGTAGATACAGGAGTACAGAAGTGTTCAATAGACCATCACTTGGTTCCGGATATACCACTGTCAGGGCAAAAGAATATTTCTGTAGGGTTCGCAGGTACACCAGTCATAAACCCAGTGTCCAACCCAGTCCCAGTTACCATAGGACCATTTACTGAACATTGTCCTTTCCTTTTAACAGAAAATTGTGGGGAGAATTTGTTGGGATTAAACTTGTTGAAAAAACTAGGTTCTGTCATACATTGCACAGCAGACGGAGTGTTTCTAACGATATGGCCACATGATGCCCCTGTGTCAGAATTCATGTCAGAAGCGTTAACGGGGGAACTAAGTAAAGTACCAACCTGTATATGGGTAATGCATGACAATGATGTAGGATGTTTAAAGATAGAGCCAGTAAAGATTATTTTGAAAGAAGGTGTTACCCTACCGCGAATACCCCAATACAAAATTTGGGTTGAAGGTGAAAAAGGATTGAAGGGTATTGTTACAGATTTGGTGAAATTAGGGGTAATCGAGGAAATTACAGGTAGTACATGCAACACCCCGATTCTTCTGGTTTATAAAAAAGGAGGTAATGAGGTACCATACCGTTTCATAATTGATCTACGCGCATTGAATAAGGTAGTAGATCCACAATTTCCTCTAGTGCCAGACGTCACTACAATATTGACAATGATACCTGTTTCAGCAGAATATTTTAGTGTAGCAGATTTATAAAACGCTGAGATTTGTAAAGAAAGCACTGTATCACTACTGTCACAACTAGCGGCACTTGGCCATAAAGCTAGTTTGAAGAAATTTCAGTATAATCGAAAGGAGGTGGCCTATTTGGGCTACCTACTTTCGAAAGGAGGGAGAAGACTAACGCCAGAACGCATAGAAAGTATTTCTTGTATGCCTATTCCAAAGACACAAAAAGGAGTCAGAGCCATAATAGGCATGGCTTCATATTGCCGACAATGGATTGGTAATTTTGTGTTAATTGTGAAACCATTAGTGAATTTAACTAGAAAGGATGTGGTTATGCCTTTGCAGTGGAATGAGGAATGTCAGAAATCATTAGATGGATTGAAAACTGCATTATGCTCGGCTCCAGTTATGGGTACGCCGAACTATGAGAAAATGTTTAGACTATTTGTGTGTGAAAGTGAAGGATGTGCATTGGCGGTTTTGACACAGGAACAAGGTCGAAGAAATAGGCCGTGCGGCTATTTTTCTTCTGCGCTGGACCCTGTAGCACACGCACTACCACTATGTTTGCGATCTGTCATGGCGGCTGCTGCGTCAGTGAAACAAACGGAAGGCATGGTATTGGGGCACACTTTCATTTTGATGGTGCCACATGCCATAGACGTTCTATTAAATAGGACACAGACGCAACACCTCACCTCTGCTAGATTGACAAGATATGAGATTATCTTGTTCGCGCCCCATATCCAAATTATGAGGTGTAGCGCTTTGAATCCTGCAGAATTAATGTCACCCACCATAAAAGAAATTGGGAAGAATGAATCACCCCCCCACGATTGCTTAATGGTCACTGAGGAAGAAACCAAGGGAAGAGTTGATTTAAGTGATATCCGACAGAAAGAGCCAGATGGAGAGTTATTTTGTGACGGCTCATGTTTTAAATTACCAGATGGCACGACAACTGCCGCATACGCTATCACTACCCTAGAGAGTGTTGTAGAAAGTAAAAGAATTCCCTATAATTCAGCACAAGCCACGGAAATAATAGCATTGACCAGAGCCTGTGAGATTTCTGAAAATTTGAATGTGAATATATATACTGATAGTCAGTATGCTTTTGGAGTGGTTCGTAATTTTGGTCGACTCTGGGCTGAGAGAGGGTTTCTGACATCACATGGCGCCAGAATTCAACATGGCCCTTTCATTGTACAATTGCTGCCTGCACTCACGTTTCCAAAGCGCCTAGCAATAGTGAAATGCGAGGCACATAAAAAAGTAACATGTAAAGTGGGAGAGGGAAACGCGTTTGCAGACAGAATTGCGAAACAAACTGCCAATGATTTGAATACCAAAATGATGATTGTTCAGACAGAGGAAGTACCCTGTATGATAGAAGATGGAGTTGCCACTGTCAAAGAAATGCAGGCCGAGGCTACGTCCGATGAAATACAGGGGTGGGCAGATGGATCTGCTGAGTTGGATCTGGAGGGTTGTTGGGTGGACAAGGGAACTAGAAACTGGATGTTGCCAAATTCGTACCTGACTGCAATGGTCACAATGGCCCACAGCCCTACGCACATCTGTGCGAAGAAAATAATACAGCACCTCTCTACAGTTTGGCTGAATGTAAATATAAAAAAGAATGCAGAGAGGTTGGTGCAGAACTGTATCACGTGTTTGCAAAACAATGTAGGGAAGGGAACAGTGACTCCAACTGGCAGTTTTGGGTTGCCCTCCATGCTATTTGAGGTAATTCATTTTGATTTCATAGAGATGGAGAGGTGTCAAAACTTAAAATACGTCTTGGTGGTAATCAGTGCATTCAGTAAGTGGGTGGAGGCATATCCTTTGAAAGACTGCACAGCAATGAGCACGGAAAAAGTAATGTTGAGAGAGTGCTTTTCCAGATTTGGCTTGCCCCGAGTCCTAAGGTCTGATAATGGACCACTTTTTGTGGGTGCAGTGGTATTACAGATATGTGCTGGTCTCCAGATTGATAAGAGATTCCATAGTTCAAGGCATCCGAGTTCTGCCGGTCTTGTGAAGAAGCACAACGGGATTCTTAAATCAAAGATTAGCAAGATTTGTGCGGGAAGCAAGTTGAGTTGGGTGGATGCATTACCAAAAGCACTATTATGCATGCGTACCTCTGTATAGGCTAAAACTGGGCTCTCCCCGTACGAGATCGTAATGGGGAGGCCGGCAAATGTTTGGTTCGCACCTCAGCCAAAGCGACTAAGTGAGATAGAACATCCTGTGCTTAGTACTTATTGTGGCCTTTTAATGCAGAAATTGCGTTTGATTCATCAGCAGGTGCAGGAGGCATTACCAGTTAGATACACCGGTCCGGGGCACGCGCTGGAACCAGGAGACTGGGTGCTGCTAAAGAACTTTGAAAGAAAGTCATCATTAGCACCCAGGTGGCGCGGGCCCCATCAAGTACTTTTGGCAACGCAGACGGCAATACGGGTGGATGGAAGGAAGTCGTGGATCCATGCCACCCATGCCAAGAAGATTCCAACTGCACTGAAAGACTTGCCTGACACTGATGACCGGAAAGAGATAGCGGTCCCAGAAACGAAAGAAACTGTTGCCAGTAAGCAGCCACCTAATCTGTCAAAACGAGAAGTGAAACTCGAAACAAAGCCTGAGACGATTGCCAAAGAGGGGGAAGGGCCAAGAGTGCCCCAACGTTGCCCAGCAGAATCGACATCACTGCTGACCGACGCAAAATCTGCCTTGCAAATACCAGCAAAACCAAATCGTGTACCCCTTTGGCGCCCACCAGCACTTGCCAGCATGCCAAAAAACGGATCTGCATCATTGGCGCAGCGCACACCAGCACCTGAATCTGAAGTGCACCTGCACTTTTCACGGATCATACGATACCAGGAGCAAGGCGATACCACCTGCGGCCTCGGAAGACAAAGTGATCCGCAGTTCTTTTTGGTGTTTATGCCAACCTCTGGTTCAGCTCATGGACCGAGAAGGAACTAGAGGGGTAAAGGAGAGAAGCATGAGAATTGTGCAAGTCGGACAATTCAAGACTCGCGGCTCCTCGGTGCGATCATAAAAACTACATGTGTCCGGAACCAGAGCGGACAAGCTGGGCGCACATGGTACTATGGCAAGTGAGATAACTGATTAACAGTACATGTGTCCGGAACCAGAGCAGACAAGCTGGGCGCACATGATACTAAGGCGATAAGATAGCTAAGGTCCTATGAGCAGTATAAGAAAGGACAAGTGATCTCGCCTAAAAACAAATAATCAAATCCAGGCTAAAAAGGACAGGCAGAACTGAACTGCAATGATTCGATTGAACTTATTAACATCAGAGCAAGCGCGATGAAGAGAGATAACCACAACGAACTGTGATAAGAAAGAAGAAGGACGACGAGAAACATGCCGGGACCGGTTCCAGCCTCCTCCTGCACCACCACCGCTGAGAATGAGTCAATTATAAAGACTATAAGCTTAAGAAAAATGCATGGTAAAACAAATTGTATGCCGGTACTAATGATAATAATGTGCTTTATGAGCGTGGTAGCACCAATATCTACAGCCCTAATATTATGGTGGGTAGAAACAGTACACCCATTAGAAATGTTTTTACCAATAATTAATATATCCACTACTGAAAGCCCGGTTCAGGTGATCACTTATACCATACCCCCAATGGAAGAAAAACACAGGGAAGGTTTTGGAAATAATACTTTATTGATGATCATGAACATGACACATGCAATCCTGAAGAAAACAAATTGCTGGGTATGTGCCCATTTACCACAGCATGCTGGGAAAGGAATAGGGTGGTATGTGCAGCCATTACCATTAAGTTCTGCATGTAGTGCATCTTTAGGTGCAATGTTCTATGGGAAATGGAATGAGAGTAATACGGGTCAATTAGACAGAACCAACATGAATGAGTTTGAGGAGATAATAATGAAGCCTGTGGGTCATTCCATTTTCCATAAAGCACATGTAATAGCCCCAGAGCCCACGAGGAAAAGTGCACGAAAGATAACACGACAAAATAGACGAGATAGATTGTCCCCACCAGAAAAAACATCTGTAATGACGTTTCATGTAAGAACTGAAGGGGACAAAGATGCAATTCCCCCATCTTACACAGTGAATTATAGCCCAAGAACTGTCCCTTTTTGTCTAAAAAAGATAGGCTCTTTTTCAGTCCAAACATATGCTGGTTGTATGAATACAGTGGTATTAAAATGGGAAATAGAACTAGTATAGGTAGGTGATCCAGTTTATTTTATATGTGGAGAGTAGCATACCCTTGGTGCCCAGAAACTGGGGAGGTACATGTTACCTAGGGCTACTGTTCCCAGGAGTATTCCTCTTAGAAACAGCAGCCATGGCCAGATTATCCAGAACTAGAGTAAAAAGGACTGACAAAGGTGTTTTAATAGCAACTGATGTAGCAAAATCATTCATTCCATTCTTAGGGCAGATAGTGAACTCCTATAATATAAGGCAACTGTCCAGAATTCTAAAGAATACAATAAACACAACAACAGATATATTATTTAACATGATGTTGGAAGAAAGAGGAATCAGGTTAATGACACTGCAAAATAGAATGGCTCTCGATGTGATCCTGGTTGACAGTGGGGGAATGTAACGCTCACCTGGTTCCCTCGGAGGCGCTGGTCTTGGGCTGGGCGCTGCAAACGTCTTCAAAGTTAGGCGTAGGGTTCGTTTGGCTCCCGGATTTGGCCCCTTACTCACCGAAAGCTTGACCTGCAGAGTGAGGTGTCTGCAAGTGGAAAATCAAGGTATTAGTGGCTGGAAGGATGGGAGAAGTTCCTAGCCCCTCTCTCCCTTTCTCCCCGTGGTACTCAGATGATTGTTGTGCTCACCTTAAGTAAGTGAATGTTGAGCTCTCCATCCTGCGTCTTGTGCAGGGGCGCTGGGTCCAGTTACTTCACTGGATGTGAGTTCCGCCTCTTGATTGCAGAGGGAAGGTGAGAGCGATGCCGCCGTTTTGCTGCACGAGCGTGACTTGTAAGTATTAAAGTTCTCTTTGGATTGCTCTCTTTAAATGTCTTTTTCCTTATGTCTATGTCTTTTGCTTTTAGGATGCTGTCGATGCCAAAGAAGATGCTCTCCCAGATTCGTGGCAGAGAGCGTAACAAGAAGATGGTGAATTCGAAGGCACGTAAGTAGGAAGACTGCTTTAGGGCCGTAGAATGCACCTTAATGTCCCCTATTGTTTTTACAGGTGCCGGAATGCAGCGCGAACAAAGTTGGAGCAAGCGCAACACAGGTAAGCAGTATTGTAACTGAACGTTACTAACCAATGTTCTTTGTCTTTGCAGGCCCGATGCCGGACGCGGAATGCAGAAAAGAAAACGACTTGGATGCTGCCGATGGCTCGGGTGAGTTGAAGCGCTAACTTTGCCTTTGTCTAACCTGTGCCTTTTGTTTTGCAGGAGCTGCTGAAGATTGAAGATTGGTTCCCAGCAGGTAATTTTCGTAACTACAGGATCCGGAGCTGAAGATTTGCTGGAGCTGACACGGTGAGCGTCCTGCTGCAGATGCAGAATAACGCGAAGCATGTGGTACCAATCGGGTGTGGTTTAAATAGCCCATAGGAGTACTTAGGTGTCTTCTTCCACCGCAGCCGCGCCCAGGTAAAAGAGTTCCTGCTTCCAGAAGAGTTCCAGCATCAGTGATCCAGGGAGTGGTGCCTGCCCCACCCAGAAAGAAAAGTAGTCCCTGTTAGAAGAGAGTAAAGCATCATCTGGCTGGTAAGTAAGCAGCATGGTCTGCTTCAGGTAGGTTCACCCAAGCACTTTTACACTTGATATGAGCCCGGCGCTTCCTGTGCCGGGACGGGTCCTTACTATGAGCCTGGCACCACCGGTGCCAGGACAAGGTCCAAAAGGTCCCTATTGGGACTTGCTGGTGCCGATAAGGCATGTTATGAGCCTGTTTCCAAGGGTGTTGGGTAGGTCCTGACTCCTTGAAAGCAGTGGTCATGACAGCACCCCCCCTCAAGGCCCCTCCCAAATATGTTCCCTCCGGGGGTCTTGGTTTATCAGGAAAAGTTCGATGAAATTTCTTAACCAGACGGGGTGCATGAACATGTTCCGACGGTTCCCAAGATCGTTCCTGGGGGCCATAACCTTTCCAGTCAATCAAATAGTATAATTTAGATTTGGAAATCTTGGAGTCTAATATGTCTTGTATTTCGAATTCTAGTTCTCCGTCCACGAGAATAGGGTCTGGAGATTTTGTCAAACGGGTTCCAGGTTGCATGGGTTTCAGTAGTGAAACGTGGAAAACTGGATGTATTTTCATATGAGCAGGTAGGCCCAATTTTACCGCCACTGGATTGATTATGGCAGTGATTGGGTAAGGCCCCAGGTATCGTGGATTGAAAGTACGCGGTCCTTTTAGGGGTAAATGTTTGGTGGACAGCCAGACCTGATCTCCCACAAGATATTGAGGAGCTTCCTTTCGATGTAGATCCGCACTCTTTTTATATTGTTCCTTGGCCTGCTTAAGGTGAGATGTGGCCTCCTTAAAGGCTTGAGTGATTGTCGAATGCAGATGATCTACAGCGGGTGTTCCAAGAGTCTGAGGTGGGTCAAGATTTGAGGTGCGAGGGTGGATTCCATATGAAAGAAAAAACGGAGTTTTTCCTGTTCCGGCGTGGACTGAGTTATTATAAGCGTACTCCGCAATCCAGAGAATGTCTTTCCAAGTGCCCTCTGATTGTTGTAACATGCAGCGTAGATACTGTTCCAAGGTTTGATTGGTCCTCTCGGTCTGCCCGTCGGTCTGGGGATGGTGGCTGGTCGAAAGCCTTATGTCAATTTGGGCTAGACGACAACAACTCCGCCAGAAGTGAGAAATAAATTGACTCCCTCTATCTGAGATTAAAATTGAAGGAAAGCCGTGCAACCGAACGATGTTTTCGAGGAATTCTCGGGCCAAAATTGGAGCTGTAGGTAACCCTTTCAATGGGATGAAATGAGCCATTTTCGAGAATAGGTCCACAATCACTAAGATTGTATTAAATCCGGAGCATGGTGGTAAATCCGTGATGAAGTCCATGGAGAGAGTATGCCATGGATGTGGAGGAATGTCTATTGGATGTAGGAGACCTGCTGGTTTCTCCTTCAGGCTTTTGCTTTGAGCGCACACGCCACAAGAATTAATGAAGTCCTTAATGTCCTTTCTCCAAGATGGCCACCAAAAATGTCTCTTTATCTTTTCCAACGTTTTGGTAATGCCGGGATGTCCTTCCATTAAGGAGTCATGGTAACAAGAGATCACCTGTCTTTGTAAATCGGTACATGGTAGATATAATCTTCCTCGAAAGTATAATAGGTTCTTATCCATTGTGAAATCATTTCCCTTGAGCTGCCAGTCTTGCACTTCTGCTGGAGTCAGAAGATCTTTAACTTTAGTTTCAATGTCTTCAATGGATTGTGCATCTATTAAACCCAGGATTCTCTGTTCCGGAATTATAGGTACGGGTTCAAGATTGGTCGTGAGTTCATCTACTCCAATTCGGGAGAGAGCGTCTGCTTTACCATTCTTGTTGCCTGGTCGGTAAGTTATCACAAAGTCGAATTCGGCGAAAAACAATGCCCAGCGAAGTTGTCTAGAGGATTGAGCTTTGGCTGATTTAAGGTACTGTAAATTACGATGATCCGTGATGACGGTGACTGTGTGTCGGGCTCCCAAGAGATAATGCCGCCAAGCTTTAAAGGCGGACTTAATCGCCAAAAGTTCCTTATCTGTAATGGTATAGTTGATTTCAGGAGCTGAAAATTTGCGGGACCAAAATGCCACTGGATGTAACTGATTTGTTTCCGGGTCTCTTTGCGAAAGCACTGCTCCCATTGCGAGACTGGAAGCATCAGTCTCTACGATATAGGGAAGTTCCGGGCGAGGATGTTTTAGAACTGGAGCCGAGGTGAATTTTGTTTTTAGTTCCAGAAAGGCTTGTTCAGCCTCTGTAGACCACTCGAAACGTTTATTCTTTCTGAGGAGGGCTGTAATTGGTTGGACAACTCGAGAAAAATCTGGGATAAATCTTCGATAAAAGTTAGCAAAGCCCAACATGCTTTGAACTCCTTTCACTGACGTTGGTGAGGGCCACTTAATGATAGCGTCCACTTTTCTTGTGTCCATGTGGACTCCATTTGGTGACAAAATGAATCCCAAAAATTCAACCTCCGTGACGTGAAAAACGCATTTTTCCAATTTTGCAAAGAGTCTGTGTTTTCGGAGCCGCTCCAGTACTGCGGTGACATGTTTTCGATGTTCCGCCTCAGAGGACGAATAGACCAGAATGTCATCAATATAGACAACTACACATACATCAATGAGCTCTCTGAGGACGTCATTCATAAAATACTGAAAGGCTGCCGGAGCGTTGCAAAGCCCAAAGGGCATTACTTGATACTCGAACAGTCCATATTTAGTACGAAAGGCCGTCTTCCATTCATCGCCCTCCTTTATTCGTACTAAATGGTAAGCTCCTCTGAGGTCCAGCTTTGTGTAGATACAGGCACTTTTAACTTGGTCAAGAAGTTCAGGGATCAATGGTAACGGATATCTGTTCTTAATCGTAATCTGGTTCAAGGCACGGTAATCTATGCATGTTCTTAGGTCTCCCTCTTTTTTTGGCACGAAGAACAAAGCTGAAGAGGCTGGGGACTTCGAGGGACGGATAAATCCATTAGCCAGGTACTGATCCAAATACTGCCTTAGGTGAAGATTTTCAGGTTCTGTGAGGGCATAAATTCGACTGCATGGAGGAGTGGATCCTGGAACCAAGTCTATTTGGCAGTCGTATGATCTGTGAGGAGGCAGTGAATTAGCTTGAACTTTTCGAAAGACATCCTGAAATTCCCGGTATTCAGGAGGCAGGTGAGGACTCTCAGAAGCAGTTGCAGCTAGTTTCGTGGGGGGCTGCGGATAGCAGGTAGGTGCGCATTCTGGAAACCGGATTGTCTTTGCTCGCCAATCAATTTGAGGATTGTGTTTTTCCAGCCAAGGGATTCCCAGGATAACTTGAAACTGTGGAGCCTTGATCACGTCAAACACGATTTTCTCTTGATGTCCATCTTGGCTTACCAACGTCACTTCCATGGTGGTGTGAGTAACTGGTCCGGAAGCTATTTCCGTACCATCCACGGTGGTGATGACGTCTTTCACCGACTTAGGACAAAGAGACAGATTCATCCTGGCGGCCAATTCACAGTCCACGTAATTGCCGATTGCGCCACTATCAATGTATGCTTTAATGGCATGCATACGATTGG
Organism: Ambystoma mexicanum; assembly: GCF_040938575.1. Lineage (NCBI taxonomy): Eukaryota > Metazoa > Chordata > Amphibia > Caudata > Ambystomatidae > Ambystoma > Ambystoma mexicanum. The sequence goes on from NC_090924.1 coordinate 1,251,864,740, forward strand.
GTTGTTCCGGACTCACGAGGACCATGGGCATGGTAAAATGCGAGGTCAAAGAACTGGTTTTTACGCTCGGCAAGCAGACCTCTACACTTGTCGGGCGAGGTCGTTTTCCGACTCTGAACCTTTGGCACCCTTATCGGAAGCTCCTACTGTCTTCTTCTTTGGTTTCACTGGGCAATCTTGGATGAAGTGCCCTGAGTTCCCGCAATAGAGGCACAATTGTAGTTGTCTTCTCCTTTCTCTTTCCTTTTGGGTTAGAGGTCCTTTCACCACCCCAATCTGCATGGGTTCCACGGTATCATTTCCTTTAACGGAGCTCTGTGGTCTTGAAAAAACTCGATTTTCAAACCTGGAACGATCGGCTTTTCGATTTTGTATCCTATGATCTAATTGCACCACCAGATCAATGTATTCGGAACAGTCTTGTGGTGGATTCACCACCTGGGCCAGAACGTCTTTAAGTTCTCCACGAAGGCCTCTATAGAAAAGGGTGATTCTCTTATCCTCAGGCGATCCGGTTTCAACCACTAGTCTGTTAAATGATGCAATGTAGGCCAGAAGATCTTGATTGCCCTGTCGTAGTGAAAGAAGTTCATTGTCCAGAGCCTGTCCCTGAGAATGCCTTGCGAACAATCTTTCCATACTAGCTTGGAAGTCCTGGAAATTATAAAGGATAGGGTTATCCTGAGTCACTAAAGGAATAGACCAATCTGCGGCGCTGCCACTAAGATATGAGAGCACAAAGGCTACCTTAGCCTGGTCTGTTGGAAAAGCGGCAGGTCTACACAGAAAGTGCAAACGACACTGATTGATGAACACAGCAAACCTTTTCGGATCACCTGAAAAGCGTTCGGGCGGAGCCAAAGGTACATTTCCTGGTAGATTAATTTGCACCGGATTAGAGGAAGCCGTTGGGGCATGGCTTCCACCAGGGGTAGGCAGAGGAGTCTGTCCCGCTTGGGCTTGTAACAATTGTCTAGCCAAGTCGTCTGTTCGCTCCTTAGAAATCACTAGCTCTCTCCTTAGGGCATTTGTTTCCTGGCGTGCTGCGTGTACTTCTGCTCTCAACTCCCCGAGCAACTGGGCCAATTGGTCTGTGTCTGAAGTCTCCATTGCGCCTGGGCGGGAAATGTTTGGGAGGCTTCGCGTTCTGTAACGCTCACCTGGTTCCCTCGGAGGCGCTGGTCTTGGGCTGGGCGCTGCAAACGTCTTCAAAGTTAGGCGTAGGGTTCGTTTGGCTCCCGGATTTGGCCCCTTACTCACCGAAAGCTTGACCTGCAGAGTGAGGTGTCTGCAAGTGGAAAATCAAGGTATTAGTGGCTGGAAGGATGGGAGAAGTTCCTAGCCCCTCTCTCCCTTTCTCCCCGTGGTACTCAGATGATTGTTGTGCTCACCTTAAGTAAGTGAATGTTGAGCTCTCCATCCTGCGTCTTGTGCAGGGGCGCTGGGTCCAGTTACTTCACTGGATGTGAGTTCCGCCTCTTGATTGCAGAGGGAAGGTGAGAGCGATGCCGCCGTTTTGCTGCACGAGCGTGACTTGTAAGTATTAAAGTTCTCTTTGGATTGCTCTCTTTAAATGTCTTTTTCCTTATGTCTATGTCTTTTGCTTTTAGGATGCTGTCGATGCCAAAGAAGATGCTCTCCCAGATTCGTGGCAGAGAGCGTAACAAGAAGATGGTGAATTCGAAGGCACGTAAGTAGGAAGACTGCTTTAGGGCCGTAGAATGCACCTTAATGTCCCCTATTGTTTTTACAGGTGCCGGAATGCAGCGCGAACAAAGTTGGAGCAAGCGCAACACAGGTAAGCAGTATTGTAACTGAACGTTACTAACCAATGTTCTTTGTCTTTGCAGGCCCGATGCCGGACGCGGAATGCAGAAAAGAAAACGACTTGGATGCTGCCGATGGCTCGGGTGAGTTGGAGCGCTAACTTTGCCTTTGTCTAACCTGTGCCTTTTGTTTTGCAGGAGCTGCTGAAGATTGAAGATTGGTTCCCAGCAGGTAATTTTCGTAACTACAGGATCCGGAGCTGAAGATTTGCTGGAGCTGACACGGTGAGCGTCCTGCTGCAGATGCAGAATAACGCGAAGCATGTGGTACCAATCGGGTGTGGTTTAAATAGCCCATAGGAGTACTTAGGTGTCTTCTTCCACCGCAGCCGCGCCCAGGTAAAAGAGTTCCTGCTTCCAGAAGAGTTCCAGCATCAGTGATCCAGGGAGTGGTGCCTGCCCCACCCAGAAAGAAAAGTAGTCCCTGTTAGAAGAGAGTAAAGCATCATCTGGCTGGTAAGTAAGCAGCATGGTCTGCTTCAGGTAGGTTCACCCAAGCACTTTTACACTTGATATGAGCCCGGCGCTTCCTGTGCCGGGACGGGTCCTTACTATGAGCCTGGCACCACCGGTGCCAGGACAAGGTCCAAAAGGTCCCTATTGGGACTTGCTGGTGCCGATAAGGCATGTTATGAGCCTGTTTCCAAGGGTGTTGGGTAGGTCCTGACTCCTTGAAAGCAGTGGTCATGACAGGGAATTTGCAAAATAGTGGGATCAGCATGTTGCGTTTATGTCGAGGACTATTCCCCCACGATCTTTGACGCAATAAAGAAAATGCATGTCCTAAGCTCTGAACTCCCTACTGAAGAAGGGAGCTGGGGAATAGAATCTTGGTATTGGGGAATACTACGTTCTTGGGGATGGAAGTTGCTCTCAATATTAATAGTGGTGTTTGGAATATTCCTAACGTGCTGTTGTTGTATACATTGTTTATCCATAGTTTGCCCTGAGGTAACTGAGGGATGTACGGAAGGATGTATATGATAACAAAGAAAAAACAATCTCATGATCGAACTGACCCAGACCCAAATGAGATGAGAGCAGTAAAAGAGTTGATGGCAATAGATATTGATGTCCACGATAGCATGCAAGACTCAGACATAAGTACTTCAGATTCATCATCACTTGAAGAGGTTTCAATAAATAGATGAGACATTTGGCATACGGCCAAAGGAGGGTTTGTCAGTCTAGAAATACGGATACCTCTATTTTGAGACCGCAAACGCATTTTGGTGGCCGTGGGCCAACCATCTCATGCACGATATGACAAAATATAGGTTTTTGAGTTTGCCAATGAACGGCCATTTTGATGTAACAAGAATCGCCATTTTGTTTTCTAACCATTGCTCATTGCTTTCTGTTCCTATTGCTTCGCAATATATTTTCCGCTTACACTGCTCGACTGTGAAACATTGTTGTCTGTATGTGAAAAGGACAAGGCCGCTGGGCCATGAGGATAACAAGAGTTTGCTGAAACACAAACGTAGACAGCGCTAGGAAGAATGCCCGGCTCCCTCCCGAATGTAGCCTTGAAGCAGAGCTGCAGGGCATTTCATCATTTCACAGCTGCCAGCCAGTCTCGTTATATGGTAGAATATGTTAGAATAATACTGCTAAAGGCTTGAATTATGCTTTTCTTATGGCCCCCCTTTGCTGAGCCCGCTAGAGCGTGTCGGCTCCCAGGACGCGAATAGCACCGATAGCAAGGTCCTCAATGCAACTCTTCCCCCCATATGTAGCTCGCATCCAAGAACAGAAGCACTGTGTTCTATTCAACAACTGAAAGATGCCTTTGCACTCACAAATTGCAAATTGTTACTAGAATAGATGTTTGAAGGTGTCATAGTGGTCGGAGATGTCCATCATCACACCAAGTTCAGAGAAACCCAATAAAGGGCGGTGTTACATGTCATAGCTGATTGTTTGATATGCATTTTGTATATATGTAACTAATGTACGTAATTCACTCTCTTGCGTCCCTCGAGGTCTATAGATACACATCGCGGGGCGTGAGATCGAGTTGGCCAACTGAGACTTTTGCTTTGCAATAAACCCTAGCTTTGGGAATACAACCTCGTGTCTGGCATATTTATCGTGTGTGGTGACTCGCCTTGTTTCCATAGACGTCAGGGTCCTCTAGGGGCCCCTTTCAGAACAGGTCCCCAAATCTGCATCTGGCCTCTGTTTTTCTATCTACGGATATCTTCTGTAGATTGCCCTGGAGCTTTCCATTTTTTATTTAATTCTCCTCTTATTCCAGTTCCTTTTACTCCAGATTTCTCGTATCTGATCACAATATTCTTTGTCTTGGCATTGTTTCTTGTTTTTATATCTTGAACATAGTCATCTTCATTTGGATCTGTCCATTCAGTTGCCCATTTGAGAGAGGCTGTTCGGCCCATGAACTGGCCTCTTGTACTACAGAAAGCTAGGTGCACTATGCAGTGTGCAGTTAGGACATCTATTTCAATAGCTCGGAACATCTTTGACTTTCCCATGCTGTATGGCAGGAATGCACATACGAAGCATTCTTCATCTAATGTCCTACTTCTAACTTCTTTCATGTGTTGGTACCATAAGTTTGTTTCCCAAATGTGCTGTGCTGTGCAGATAATCATTCAGTTCATAATTATCTTCTTGGGTGCTTATTTTGGTTCTCAAACTATTCATGTAGTTTTCTATGACTATGGGCCTCATTATGAGGTTGGAGGTAATGGGTTAACGGCGCCGGTAAAGGTGCCAGTGCCGCTAACCCCTTACCTCCTCATTACAATGTCCTTTAGTGGGTCCCGCTAAGGGTGGCTGGTTTTACCAGGCACCCATAGCGGGAGCCGCTAAAGGACCAGCATGCTACTAACAGGCCCGTTATTAACGAGCCCTATGGGGTTTGAATGGCCCGGTAATTACCCATTCAGGGAACCCGGACCCGGTATGCGGTAAGGGGGTAGCCATGGTGCTAATAGCACCATGGCTACCTCCAACCTTGTAATGAGGCCCTATGTCTCTAAATGTATCCACATAGCTTCTTCTGGCTGGTTTGTTTGCAGGAACATCCATCCAGTTTCCCTGTGGAGAAGAAAGTTCAACTAGTCTTTCTCTGTCCATCTGTCTTTTTCTAGCAGCAGCTAATGACGGCAATAAAGATTCTGCTATAATCTCTATGCATGACTTTTCTGCGGGACTTGTGCTTGGGCCTCTTGTCACTGGACCAGGTGTGTCTGTCTGCATTATCTGTGTAGGCCCAACCTTTATCAACCCCTTACTTTTCCTGATCCGCTGACCCTATCTGAGACGTTTAAAAGCATTTTCTAAAACAAGTGCTGTGTGTGATTGATTACTAACATCCATTTCAAGCTCAGGTATCTTCCCCTCTTTTCTTGGGACAGGAATAACTATGTAGGGTCTAGGCTGCCTTGTAGTTGCCAAGCACACCTTTTCCTTCTGCTCAGAAACATATACAGGAGTCTTGGCTCCATGTGCTCCTATGTAAGCAGTTCTCACTGTCAGTGAAAGCAGAATGAGTATGAATACAATGCATGTGTAAATGACACAAAGGTATGTTACTTTGCAACTTCTGCCTCTTGGACAATGTGTGCGTCTGTTCTCATGGGGAAACACAATATTACTATTGAAATTCCCCATCTCGATCATTTGATGCTAATGAAGAAAAACAAACTTTAATGGCTCTGCATTTTTAGATTGCTTCCTGGAAGCGGCTGTCTTCGTTCAGCATTCGTCCTCGATCAACTATCTGCTTTCTGGATGCTAAGAGATGAATTTATGCTTCTTTCAGGAACCAGTGTTTTCACCAGTCTGGATGCAAATGTTTCTTTATCGTGCAGAAAAATCACCCCAGCAATCCTCTACAAGCACTGCTTCATATATCAGCTCCAAATTGATGCCTCGAATCTGCTTCAGTTGAGATGACATGTTGCTTCCCTGTCAGCATGAACAAAAAGTTTTTTCTTTTATTCACTTCCTCGATCTGTCCCTTAGAGGAAAACTTTCTACACCGCTCTGTGATTTCTTTCAGAATAGATGCTCACCTGGATGATTATACTTTCCAGAATTACATTCAAGTTTGCAGTGTTTCTTGGATCTCTCAGAAAAGTTACCACATCCGTGTGTCTTCCAACACGTTGTGGATAGTCTTCAATTAGACGCAAGAACACCACACTGACCAGTCTATGTGCTGTGTCGGCTGATAGGGGCATTTGTGTTTTCTTCACTGTACTCAAGTAACTTCAAGAATTATTCAGTAATGATTATAAGCAACCTTTGTATGAGTTTCTCATTTTCAGGTTCTCGAATGAAAGCTGGAATACAGCAAGTTCTCCCCACCAGTGACGGATAAGAACCTAACACCAACTCAAAATACGTAAGTATGTTCCTGGAAAGGTCATCACTGGGTAATGCCATGAGTAGAACCAAACAAGAACTCTGTGTGGAAGGAATCAGGGCATTGCACCCTCTTCCAATTGCTGTATCCACGATCAGAATCTGGCATATCTTATTCTTATCAAGGCCTTAAGTGTCCCTCAGTCCAAAGTCAATAAGCTACTGTGGCTTTAAGAATGCAGATCTTCCCTTACTCTGCAACTAAGAGGCACAGAGTGTTCGAATGTGTCCTTTTATTTATAGCTCAAAAGGTAGTGTCCAAAATAAAGCCACAGTCCAACTAAAGGGCTCTTCACACTTTCCACTTGTCAGGTTCATCATAGATCTCGTCTGCACGTGCTGTGATTCTTCCCCGATGATTGTAGCTTCTTCGCAGAGGGGTGTAGGAGGAGGGGGTTCTCCAGAGTAGATTTTTATATCTTCCAAGAAGATCCAAGCATTCCTACCCTGCAATTGGACAGCAGATGGCATTACTTCCTGAATGACAAAAGGACTGTTCAACCTGGGCTCGTCCTACCTTTTCCTTGTGTGGTTATAAACTAGGTTTGGGAAGTTGAAATTCTGGAGGTTGCTTTGTTGAAGCATCACCTTCTGTGTTCTGTACTGCCCTACACCCTCATCTCTGTAACTGTCCAGAAGAACTGGAATTAATACAGTTCAAATAGTTTTGCAATTCCAATCCTAAATTTTCTGATGTCAGCTGAACAGGATGGAGGCATTAAGGGTGTTCTCATTCGCCTTCCTGTCACGATTTTGTGTGGCGTAAGATGGCGGTCAGAACCTGGTTGGTTCCTCAATGTATATAATGCCAGTGGTAGGCAATGCAACTACCCTTTCTTCAGAGTAAGCTTCAACTTGGCTATTCATTCTTTTAACAGGCCGCTGAGCCTTTCACAGATCTCATTTCTTTGCGGATGATTAGCAGAAGAAAACGTGTGCTTTATACCAGGCAATGAGCTGATCTGCTCGGAAACTGAATTAACAAAGTGAGGACAATTATCCGATCTCATTACCTCGCACACTCCCCATCTAGGAAACACTTCTCGCACTACAAACTGCACAGGTAGAGTCTGGGTGTTTGCATGGACCTGCCTCTATCTAGCTCTATCTAGAAAAAGGACACACTACAACAAGCAAGTATCTATATCCATTACCTACTTGTATCATGTTGACATAGTTGATATGCAAGTGCTGAAAAGGGCCATTGGGTTTTCGGATGACTCCCCACACTATGCCTAGCCATGAATTGTAGGAAAACAATACAATTTACCATAAAAAATGCAACATGCTCCATCAGGTTCGGTACAAACCAGTCTTCAGCAATAGTTACAGCAAGATTCTCCCTAGTTGTATGTGTTGGGTAGTGTAGCTGTTCTAGCACCACCCTTAATAAGGCTATAGGCATCACTGCTTTACCAATGCTGTTTTGACACCACAATGCTTGAGAGGGGTTTAAAGAACACCCTCTTCACTTCTACAAATTCCTTTCCTCTTGCGGTGCCTCCCCTTGGAGCTCCACTATCTGTGATTTAGACATATAATTATATCCTTCAACCGCAGTCATCATCACATTCATCCTTTCATTCACATCAATGGTCTCAATATTCATCATCCCTGTAGCTGTATTTGCTATGCGCTTGGCTTCAGCCTAGGCTGCTTGATTTCCGTGCAAGATAAAATCTGTCCCTTTCGTGTGAGCTGCACATTTATTGACTGCTATGCCCACTGGGAGTTGTAGTGCCTTAATATTTCTATCCAATAAGGCTGCGTGCTGCACTGGCGATCCGTCTAATTGGAGGTAGCCCTTCCTTTTCCAGCGTGCTAATCCTGCATGTATCGTCGATGTCACATAGGCAAAGTCACTGAACTCTGTTACCTCCTGGTCTGCGTGATTCTCAATCGCCAATATTTCTGCAGCTTTTGCTGAATAATGAGATGGCAATTGAGTACTAACGAGCACTCGAAATTCACCATTTTCCGAGATGTTTCCCCCCAGCGGCACCTGGGTATCTTTGTCCATCATTTTGATCGATTCTCCAAGACCCTGCAAGGTAAACAATCTCTCCCCCTACGTGTGCATTCTCCTTTACCCTATGGAGCTCATCACAGAACTCTTCATAGTTTGTGCAATCCTGCTTGGGCTCTCCTTCTGTGATTGACTCAGCTATAAACATAGCTGGATTCACTATTTTACATCAGATTATTTTAATTTCTGGATTTGATATGACTACCTCATAGACAGAAGGTCTTTGTAAAGTCAACATGCCTTTCAGTTTTTCCAAAATGGCAAATAGTGCATGTTCAACAAACAACATCATAGAACATCCCACCACTACGCTTGTAGCGTTTTCTACGGCGAATGTAGCGGATGCCAAACTTTGTTCACATGGAAAGTGACCTCTCATTACTGGGTCCAAAATTCCACTGTAATATGCAAGGAGCGTGTACCCCAATGTGGTTCTCTATGTGAGTACTGCTGTCATAAAAATACCATCTTTATGTAATAATAATAATAATTCCTCTGCATAATTGGGGATCCCTAGAACTGGGGCTGTGCGGATTGCTTTTTTCAGTTCATCAAACCCTTCTTCTATTGCCTCAGTCCACACAATGTTTTCTCGTGTTGCCTGTGCTTTCTTTAAGGCCTTTAAAAGGGCCCTTGTATACGAGCTGTAGTCAAAGATCCATGCCCTGACAAAATTGCATAGTCCTAGAAAACTCTGCATCTGTTTTATCGTGTGTGGCTTAGCTGTTTTTAAAATGGCCTCAACTCTTTCAGGGGTGATCTTCTTTCCTTCATGTGAAATTAATTGGCCTATCTACAACACTTCTTGTTGTCAATATTGTAAATTTTCTTTGTCAATCTTATATCCTTTGACAGCAAATATAATCATCTGCTGAACAGAATCGCGTCTGCACTCTTCCTCTGTGGTGCTGCAAACTAAAATGTTATCTACGTGTTGCAGCACAACGTTTTCTAAAGCAATATTGGTGAAGTCCATCTGGAGGATTCTGTTGAAAATTGATGGAGACTCACAGCACCCCTGGGGAAGCCTTGTGATTTTTGATCACACTTGTCTAAAAGTAAACAATGTAAACTCTTGTGAGTCTTTTTGCAACGGGATTGAGAAAAACGCATTTTTCAAGTCAATCACTGTGACATATCATGCATCAACAGGTATATTACATAGAATTGTAGACGGGTTCAGCACTAGCGGGAACTCAGGCTCTCCAATTTGGTTTATTGGCCTGAAATCTTGTATTAGGCTCCAAGAACTCCCCTTACATTTTTGATAGGATAAACTGATGTATTACATGGGGACTCTGATGTCACTAAAATACCCTGCTCCTTCATGGCAGAAATTGTCTTGAAAATGCCTTTATCTGCATCTTGAGACATAGGATATTGTCGTGTTCCAGGTAAAATTGCTCCTGGTTTCAATTAATTTTTTTCTTCCCCAACCCCTTTCAGTAATCCTAGGTCATAGGGGCCAGTGGTCCATAATGAAATTGGCACTTTTGCCATATCTTCATCAAAATATTCAGGACACTTCCGTGTTAGCATCATTCTCTGTGGAACTTCTCTCTTGATCGCCTTTACCCAAAAAGTAATGCACATTTCAAATATCACAAAATCATCAGATAGGTAATCTCCAAACAATTCCTCATCAGTGACATCTGTCACTCTGCAGCCTTCTTCGATGGCAGTTATTGTGCTCCATCCTCTACCCTTATCATCGGTTGCATCAGTGAAGCCATATTTTCTCAGACTATAGCTGCTTCTATGTCTAAGGGAAAAATGTGCACCTCCTCTTCATCATGGGTATCTGAGGCCTAAATAGAAATTCATCTGGTATCCTCATGGTTCTACCTACTAGACCTGGCAGCAATGTTAACAGAATGTGTATCCCATAAAGGAACACCTTGGGTTCAAACGGTATTGCCCTAGGAGCTATCTGCCCCGCGAATGCCATTATCCTTTCACCCACGTATAAATAATGCATTCCTGGTGTTTAGCATATTATGCCTTCGTCTGTAAACAAAATGGTCATATTCAATTTTGTCATTAAATCTCGTATTATTAGGTTGACATGTGTTTGCCTCTAATAAAGCAGAGGCACCTTCATATCGCATTCTCCGATGGAGACTGGTAATTCTTCTATGAAAGGAACTCGACTTGTATCTCCGGTAAAGCCCTGAGTGTTCATTGCATTGCCAGACATTAAAAATGTGCCCTCATATATACACGAACGCGTTGCACCCATGTCCACTAAGAAAGAAAAAGCTTTGCCGCCTATATTTATTTACGCCTATATTTACGTCTATCCTCGGTTCTTCATGAGGATTCAGCATTATAGATAGGACTGAAAAAATCAGAACTCCCAGTGAGCTGTCCTATAGCGGGATTTCTTCCATCAACAGTGACACTTCCTATTCTAAGAGTTATTTGCAGTTCTGTGTTTGTGTTCTGCTGAAGTTGCATAGGAGATTGCTGTGATTGTCCTTGCGGTTGGTTACCCGTCATTTGTTGTGATTGCAAGCTTTGCTGCACTCTCGGTACTAGCTGCTGCATTGTTTGATTTTGTGCAAATCCATTTCCGCTCTGCTGCGATTTGTCTGATCAAACTGTTCTTGATTATTTACTTGTGGCATGTTCACTGCCTGCTGAAAATTTGATCTGCCTAAACTGGTTAACATTGCCCCTTCAATGGTGTACACAATGGTGTATTTAGACAGTTTTTTCGGAACCAGTTTTGCTTCCTCACCTTTTCGCGTATCACCTTTTTTGCAAATCTTTTCCTGCAGGATTCTGTAGAATTGTTCAATGGTCAACTCAATTTCCGACCACAGTTTAGCTTCTATACCCACTAATTTCTTGAACTGCTTCTGTACTTGCTCAGGCAGACCTTGGCATAATATATGATAAAATACAGGTATAGATTTCCCCAAACCTCCCTAGTCTCAAGCGTCCAGGCGTCTTGGACATTTTGAATGTAAACTAAGGGATCATCTCCTTCTGTCATCTTTTTTGTCATTATAGGTCCCATATCGGACATATTTGGATATAAAACTCATAGCTCTTTCCAAATAGCTGCTCTGCAGTTATTAAATGGTGCTCCATCATGTGCAGTGTGGACTGTAGTCACACCAGGGTAACCTGGCTGTGTCCATACATCATCATGTCTCTCACCAAGTATGGCAATTAGAAGACCTTTAATATCCCCTATAGCTAATGTATTCTCTCCCATCATTTTTTCTAACTCATGTATCCATTTACCAGCACAGGAAGTTGGGAGTTTGCACTTTAAATAATCTCATTCTCATCTCCCATCATTTGTCTGTCTATCGCTGGGGTAATAATCCCACAATGCCGTCTACCTGGCAATGATCTTAACCTGCTTACATAAGGCGTGGACTCCCCCCTCTGACTGCGGGGTTGCCCCTTATGTCAGTCTGACCTTGTCAGTGGATCTGGTGCCTTAGACATAAGTATTTTTAAATCTGACCATCTTACTCCCTTATCCATAGGTGAATATCCCTCTAGATCACATACATCACTTCTTTCTTCCCTCTGGAAGGTTTCCCTTTCTTCGTCTGATACTGCTTGTGCCCAACTCGTGCGACTTCTCTCATCATCATCTCTATTTAATGTTTGTCTTTCTAAAGATAGCTCCTTGTGTTTCGCACTACAGGAGGCTTCCTCTGTTTCATACAACTGATTGCTTTTGAGATGATCATTTTTTACCTTCCCTTGCGATTCTTTCTGGGCTTGCATTTCGTGGTATACTTTGTCGATCATTTCCCCAATACTCTGTAAGTCAAACTCATTTTATAGATTTACTCTAGACATACTTGGTAATGACTCGGATTCAGGAAAAAAGTCCTCTATGTCTTCCCATTCTACCTATGGATTGGGATTTCTTACTTCCCTTTCCAAATACTCAAGAACGTGTGCTCTCTGCCTTCTTTTGCATTGCATGTCTTCATCGACTTCTCTGCGCTTTCTCACTTCTTCTCTTACTCTGTCTTCCTCTTTTTTTTTTATATCCCTCCGTTCATAAGCCTTTCGTATCTCCTCATCCCTTCGCCTCTGTATTCTTTTCTCTCTTATCCTTTCCTGTTCATCATCTTCTATTCTTTTTCTTCCTAGTCTTTCCTGTTCATCGACTGTTCTTTGTCTATTGTCACGTTTTCTTTTCTCTTCTACTCTCTCCTGTTTTTTAGCTTGATCATCTTGATATAACTGTTCTCTTCTTTGTCTATCTTTTCTTTCAATTGTTCCTCCCTTTCTTTGTCTTTTCTGTCTTGTGCGTCTTGATATCCCCTTTGTCTTACATCCTCAATGCCTTTACCATCGAGTTTAATAAAAATCTGACCTCCCATCCATTCTTTCTGTAAGATCGCTATATCATTAGTTGTATCCTTATCTCTTTTGCATCTCTTTATTTCTCTTCTTATATCTAGAGATGTGCTTGCTCTATCACTTCTCTCCTTATCGTGTCTCTCCTTGTCCCTCGGGACTTTGGAGGTTATATCTGTCTCGGTATCTTTCTCTGGGCTCTCGTCACTACTTTGCGTAGGTGCCTCATATGACGGATTGCTGTTTCCTGTTGCTGATTTAAGTTCCCTTAATGGGTATAACCCTTCATCATTTTTAGTTTTGTCTTTTATTTCAGGCGGGGCAGGTGGAGCAGAAGGTTCTTCACCCCCTTCTTTGCATATGTTGAGTATCCAATCTAAAGGAGGCTCCTCCTCCTTTTCATATTCATACATTTTCCAAAGCTCTAGACTCGCTGGGCACTTTTCTAACTTTTTTCTTGTGTACTCGGCATGCAAATAGGTCATCATATGCTGCAGAACTGCTTTCGATAATGATCTGCCTTGTGGCCATGGCATAATCATTTTATGTGCGGTCATTTTAACCCCTTCTGCACTGTATTGTTTAAGTTTCAGCATGTGCTTCGGTAGCTGTTTGCCGAGATGCACTAATGGAGTAACTTCTTCCATTTCTAAACTTCACGTTTCTCTTTGCTACCCCTTGCTTTTGCTTTAATTACAGTTTCCAATTTACGTCTCAATCAAGATACACTTATGAGTGAGCACCAATCGTTGCAGGTCCAATCCCATCAAAAGAACATTTTTTCCTTTAATCTTGCTAAAAAAACAACCATCAAAGTTTAATTTAAAAACAATCAATTTCCGTGTTTCAACGTCACGCTTCTCTCTTACATAACATGTTTTCTTTCAACTCTGATGTCATCACACCTTTCGATCACATAAAATCAACAGACAAACTTGACCGGCCACATGTACTGTTCACAATCTTCTTCTTTTTTTTTAACTTTGTTTATTTTAAATCAAGGCAGGAAGGCAAATACACATATCACGACATATTACAAGCAATGCTTTTTCAGGGTTTTTTTATCCTCATTCCCCCCACCAGGCTTCCTCCTTCCCACCTCCCTCCAGCCTCTCCACCCCTCAGGTTTGGAGGCAGAATTTTCCCTCCTGGGTTATCCAGTTTGCCCCTTAGCGTCTATGTATCTTCCTCAGGGTTCTCTTGGTGTTTCAGGATCCATCGGGCCCTGGTCGGTTTATGGGTCTGGGCGGGGAAGCGCTGGTCGTGTTCCAGCACTGGGCTCCAAACATTCTGGAAGCGATGGAGCGTTCCCGCCTGTGCAGCCGACATGACACTTCTCCGCGATCAGGATGTCCCAGAGTTTAGACCACCATTGGGCTATGTGGGCTATGTGAGGGCCTTCTGGGGATTTCCAGGCCCTGGCCAACACCGTTTTCCCTGCTAGAAGGCAGTGTGTCAATAGCTTAGACCTAGTCCCGGAGCGTGGGTAGATCGCGGGGATCGGAGCTCCCAGCAAAACTGGTTCAGGCTCCAGAGGAATCGCCGTTCCCGTAATCTGTGTGATGGTCTCCAGGCATGTCCTCCAGAACTGTCGTATCTTTGGGCAAGCCCACCACATGTGGAAGAAGGACCCTGGGTGGCCACATCCTCTCCAGCAGGCATGATCCACTTGTGGGTTCATGTGGTGAAGTCGAAGGGGTGGGTAATACCACCGGAGGAGCACCTTGTACGCATATTCCCTATTGGTAACGCAGGTGGAGGAGGTGTGTGTTCTGGTCCATATGTCCACCCAGGTTTGGTCCTCGACCGGATGACCTAAGTCCGCCTCCCATTGAGCCATACAGCGGGTCTTTGTGGACAGGAAGTCCCTTAAGAAGCGCCTATATAGGGTGGATACCCTGCCCCAGGTTGGAAGCTCCCCCCGTGTCAGTTCCAGGGCAGTGGGCGGGCGTGTTGCTGCCTGCAGAGTTTGGGGGTGCGAGCACCAGTGGCGTAGCTGGATATAAGTGAATCTGTCCCTTTCCTGGAGTTGGAACTTCTCCTTACATTGGGCAAAGGTGAGTGGTGCCCCTCCCATATATAGCTGGTCTATGGTCTCCAGCCCGCCCTTTATCCAGTTCCGGAAATTGCGGGGGTCCGCTCCGGGTGAGAAGGATGGGTTATGGAAGACCGGGGAGCATGGGCTCATCCTCTTGGCACTCCCTTTTGCTTTAGTGCCCAGTCCCAGGAGCTAAGGGTGTGTTTAGTTGCTAGAAGAAGGTCTCCCCAGTGTTGTCTGAAGGGGGGAGGGATGTGTGGCAGAAATCGCAAGGGTAGAGGTACTTGTGATTGTTCCAGCTCTACCCACCTGGGGCGGTTTGTTATAGTTTGCCATGCCTGAATCTGTGCTAGTTGTGCTGCCACACTATAGGCCCGCAAGTCCGGAACCCCCAGACCTCCTAGCTTGGAGCCCCCCAGCATCGTTTTGAGAGGGATTCTCGCTCTCTTACCTTTCCAGATGAATTTCAGCATTTTCCTTTGGATGTCCCTGAGGGTTGGTGTGGGAATCGCTACTGGGAGGGAGGCGCAGGCGTATAGGAACCTCGGCAGTAGGTTCATCTTGCATGCTGTGATGCGCCCCAGCAGTGAGATCTCTTGGGTCTCCCATCGTTTCAGGTCGCCTTCCAGTTCTTTAAGTAGCCGGGGGAAGTTGGCTTTGTATGTGTCTCTTCAGTTAGCCGGGATGTGGACCCCTAGGTAGGGGATGGCCTTCTTCACCCATGTCATCAGGCACATCGCAGTCAGTGGCTCCCGTTCTGCTGGGGTGAGCCCGATGCCTAAGGCCGAGGATTTGTCAAAGTTTATAGTGAAGCCTAAGACCTCACCAGAGGTGGTAAATTCTCGTATCGCCTGGTTCAATGATGAGTGGGCTTCTGAGATCGTGAGTAGGACATTGTCCGCGTATAGGGCGATTTTGTGTTGCATGGGGCCGTTCTGCAGCCCTTTAATTAATTCTTAGACTCGTACTTGGGCTCTTATAGTTGGCTAGAACCATTGTTTGAAAAGTTTACCCGAAGCCGAAGGCCTCTAGGGTGAGTTTCATAAAGGACCAATCTACATGATCAAATGCCTTGGCTGCGTCCAGAGCCACCAAGACCAGTTTTTGGGAGTTCCGGGAGGCAAGGTCCACCAGGTTCAAGGTTCTCCGTATGTTGTCTCCCGCTGACCTGTGATGGATGATGCCTGCTTGGTCGAGGTGAATGATCCTTGTAATGTCCTCTTCCTTGTGGCATGCCGGTGTTACTGGCACAGCGCCCACATGCCTGCGTGCCCGCACACATGCCTGTATGGTGGTGCACGGCCACAGCCAGACCCTGTCGATGCCGGTAGGACCGGCATTGCAGGTTGTGATGGGCCGGACCGTTAAACGATGCCGCTAATGCCTTACCGGTATTGTTATTACCGGACCGCCAACCTTGTAATGAGGCCCAATGTGGCACCTACTTTCAACCATTGGATATACCTTTTCAACCAGTGGACATACTTTTCTGTGCTAGGGCTGCAGCCATGCATCAAAAGGGCTATGGACTTACCTCACACAGCATACCATAGTACAAGCTATGTTTAAATCCTCATGTCTCGTGGAATGCACTCCCCTTCTGCAACTGTGCCTGCCACAACTCATCACAGAAAGGCATCGCTGCTGAAGCTCACATTTCATAATGAAGGCTGACTGCAATGACCACACAAGATTGTTGCCTGTTGAGGTATCTGTACATTGGGGAGCATGCACGGATAGCGCTGGCACATCACCGTCTTCTTCTAATAAGATATATCACATAAGGCACTTCTCACTCTCGCACCCTTTCCATCCCTTCTTCCCACCACAGATGCTGTACACTATGTTTTACAGGCCGTTTCACCACTGCATTGTCCTCTGATTCAACATACAGCCATCATGGAACACTTTTGACGCACACCCCATCACCGCACACTGCAGTGCAATAAAAATTTTGACTGTATGGCAAACAGGGAAATAGGACACCGGAGCAGAGCCAGATATGACAAATATTAGTGCGCACACTGCTACGTACAATAGGCCCAGCCATGCACACAATGGATTAGAGCCTTGCCACACACACCACAACACTATCCTCCGATACACCATGGCAGCGTTTCCCAAAACCTTTGATGCACAGCATGCTTCCCTCCAGCCAAAAACCGGCTGTGTCCAATGTTCGCCGATATCACGGCATACTGCAGGCCAATGAGACCTTGGTCTGTGGAGCGAACAGGGAAATGGGTCTGGGGAGCGACCCCAGATATGACTAATTTTTTGGGACGTACGTTTCAGTTCTTTACAACAAAGGTGTAGAGGAGGAGCCAAGTACCCCCACTCCAACTGTCTCGACTACATTTTCCTGACAAGTATGAACCAAAGTATGTGACGTATGCTGAACAGTTAAAACAGCAAAGAGAAGAGCGGGACTCTGTGCAGTACCCATAAGAATACCTATACCTAAGAGAATATGGGAGATAAAGTACCCATTGAGGAAACCATACGGGCAAACAAAACAATATGATGGCCATTTGAGCGAGATTCCTGAAGAAGCAGAGGAACTAAGTGGCAAAGATGAATGGTGACATCATACAAAGTTGAATCGATACCCATATAGAAAGAACACTAGGCCAGAGAGGCAGAAGATTTATAAAACACAAAGAAGTGCAAATGATAAGTGACATCTTGGGATCAAGATGAAGAAACTTATGCCACAAACCTGATGAAGATACGTAGTTAGTTTAAATGTGTACAAATGCAATGAAACGCAAGCAGCAAAGCAATCATGAAGCTAGCCACATGCTTTTAAATAGATTAGACCACGGCAAGCACCAACATATACATATATACCTCTAAAGAAAGATACAGACAAATAAAAGATGGATGTTTCCCCTACATATATAAGCAGGACTCAACAAAGCAAGAAGGCTTCATTTCAGTATTGCAGTTGAGAAAAGCAATTGAATTAAATAGAATAAAAGTTCAGCTAAGGTGTTTACTGAGCCAAGAAAGCCAATGTCTTATCAAACTGGAATTGGCTGGCATAGGATACAATTATCGTGAAAGAACAAGGAGGTCAAGCAAAAACAAAACACGTCAGAGGACTATTGAAGAATAAATATCAAGTACACGAAAATACTCAATTCATGGTGTCCAGTCATGTGATAGAAGGAAGTTGGATGAGCGAGATGATCACACCCACGCACGAAAGCTGGCTGGTGCACATACCCCTTAAAAATTCTCAGAGAACAGTACAAAATCAAGGCCAACTTTAAATCACTTATTAACACTGGACCATTGAGGTGATGATAGATGATATGCTGACTGGTGGGAAGATAGTGCCAAGACGAGCTTACCCGCACCTGGTTGTTCAGGCTGTGTGCTGCTAACATAGGTGGAAAAGTACTGATGGGGTTAGAAGCCAACCAATTGTAGGGGACCACATAGTTGGGGGTCGTATAGCTTGTGTAGCCGATGGGACATTGTACATTTAGTGACATTCAAAGTGGCCATTTTTAAGGGGGGCTTAGTTGCTCCACCTGATATTTACTATCCAATTATTTCCCTCTGTTACCCTATACAGATATGGAACCTATGCATAGTTATTCACTTAGAACCAATCCCACCTCCCATTATGTTTTTGTAGTTTGCCACGTAGGATGACGTTGGTAATGATGCAGGTCAACATGTCAGTGATGACCAGTTATGGGTATAAGATTCCAGCTTTTTTCTGAAGTAAGTAGAGAGTATTGAACGATTGCTGATGTTTGTTGTACTCCCTGTTTATGATACTTGACATTAAATCAGACAAACTTTGCCAAACTATTTGTTTCCTCTTCATTACTGATGTATGAATAAAATCTGCATCCCCATCTATCTCTAGGGTACTGCTACTCATCTTAGAGGGGTGTTCGGGAACACCCAGCTCACTTGGTAGCAGAGGATGGTTTGATGAGATAACCATCGACGGTCGACATAAGTAACTTTAGTGTCTCTGCAATATCGCATGACCTTTACCATTTGGCTGACAGGACGTGAAACTACCCATAGAAGTGGTTAGAATAGACAACTCCTTACACGGGACGGTTTGACGGGATCCCTATTTTCAGATAGAAACCCCTCCCACATCTACGCAAAGTGGATCAAAAAGCGTCTTAAAGAGGCGGTAACGGAGGCGGTGATCATGAGGTTCCGAAGAAGAAAAGTAAGTGAACGGTGAGTAAATAGACCATAGAGTGTGGCAAAGGGATGCATGCATAGTAAATAACGGAGAGTAATGGAGGGAGGTGGGATAAAATATAACGAAAGTGCAAGAGTGTAATATATATGTATATGGAAAATGAGATATTGACTTGAGTGTGGCCGAGCAATATATAAAGAAGAATAGTCGTGAGTGAGGCCACGATAAGAGAATAGGCCCTGCTCTTTAAAGAGTGCTATCAGAAACCCTTATCTAGAGTCCCATAAAGTGGATGATGCAAGCGACGGGATCAATTAAAGACGATCCAGAAAGAGATAGGTTTAAGTTCCAATCAGAGCAATTTTAGAGGGCAAGACCAGTCTTAAGAAGAAGATTGTGGGCGGGGCGTGGCTTGGAGCGCCATCGATGTGGTCGCTCCCTTGAGGCCGCCCGTGGGATGTCCGTCGCCGCCGTCAAATTCAAGCGGTTCTGATCGAGTATCCGAGTCGCCAATGCCATCTACAGCGATCGGAATCGATGAGGCACAAACTGGCATACGGTGACCTCCGAACGCTGGAGCGTTCTCCTAGAACTTAGCGACCGAATCGCTCCCCCGTCACCATTCGAAGAAACCAAGATGGCGGCCGCGCCAGAACTCAACAACATACTACGAACCCGATTGTGACGGGGTTCGGGGGGAACGAAGAAGAGTAGCAGACGGACCCGCCAACACTGATCCAGCCGGATCGTATCGGGGTTGCCCGGAGAATATGTGAGAACTTCATCAGCATACGGCCAGGTCGACGGGGGAAATACGGAGGCCACAAGATAAGCCCTGAGAGCCACCCAGAGAAGCCTCAACCTCGCGGGCCATACCGCAGCGACACACCTCCCCCTCCCTCCACACTCCATGCACTAATACCTCCTGGAGCGCCCCGGCCCACTCATCCAGCTAGCGACCCAGACTACTGCGGAATAACGGCTATTCCACCAACTTCTCACTCGCACTCCCATGCTTGAACTCTCCTGGGTAGCTGGTGCTGAAAACACTCGACCTCCCACCCCTACAACGCACTAAATTCTGCGGACCTAGAAGGGGCTGAGCGCCGTCTCCCACAGCTTTGGTCCCGCCGCAACTCTTCCAGCCAAGACCGCCAAACACAATCATCATGTCCAGGCAAACGAAGGTTGGCAATGGCGCAGATATCTCCACCATGCTCACTGCAATAGATAAAAGCAAGAACCA
This sequence comes from Ambystoma mexicanum, assembly GCF_040938575.1. NCBI lineage: Eukaryota > Metazoa > Chordata > Amphibia > Caudata > Ambystomatidae > Ambystoma > Ambystoma mexicanum. Next base: position 1,251,884,789 of record NC_090924.1, read on the forward strand.
AGAGCCCCCCAAACTCAGCCCACAGAAACAACAGGAGGACGGGGAGCCCTCGCCACCAAAGGGGACCTGATAGCCTTCATGGCGGACATCAAGTCGGAGTTTCGCTCATGCCTATCAGAACTCACCACCAAAATCGAACAGACAGACCAAAGGGTTACGGAGGTCGAACAGAGGCTCAGAGAAATCGAAGACCACTCTCGGGACCACACTACCACTCTAGGGGAAATGCAAAGAGCCATTAACTCCCTGCATCAGAAATGCGAGATCCTGGAGACCTTGAAAATAGGGCGCGCCGCAACAATCTTTGCATTCGGGGGGTCCCAACCTCCGTCCCCGACAACAAGCTAGCGGACTACGTGGGACGCTTCTTCGAAGCCCTCCTCCCGGACCTGGTTAAATCTCAGCTCTTGCTAGATCGCACCCACAGACTTCGCCCGCGTCGAGGGGCAGTCTCTGACCCCCCCCAGATGTCATTACGAGGGACCACTTCTTTACAACCAAGGAAGCGATTTCGGCGATTAGCCGCCAAGGGGAGGAAATTATTTTTCAGAGCACGCCACTTCAAATTTACCAGGACCTCTCACCACTCACCCTTCAGAAAAGAAGAGCGCTCCGACCCCTGGCACTGTTCCTCCAGGAGCAGCAAGTCTGCTATAGATGGCTGTTTCCAGCGGCTCTACAATTCACATATAAAGGCACCCTGTGCCGGATCAGTCACTTGGAGGATGCAGAGAGGATCATGCATCCAACCTCTCCCCAGAAACTCTCTACACCAAACCCGGAGGGAGCTGAGGACTCTGGACCGCTTTCCTCCCCAAAACCTAAACATACGCCATGGTCATCAACCCAGCGGATCAACAGAAAGAGATGAACAAAGGCGCCCCCCGCGCCCTCAGGTTTCAACAGCATCTTTCCCTGGTCTCCTCTGACCCGACCTGAACTCGGATCCGCCACATAACGCTTAGTCTGATGAGCCTGGAGGGCGGAGACGGCGGACCATACCCACGGCTCATACCCACTCCAAGGATACTTTCCAACTTTCGTTCCTTGGAAACCCACAGTACTTGATACGCGATGGGACAATCGGCCCCGTTGGCCAAGGGTACGCCCGTACTTATAATGTCGGTCTACCCACCAGTTAAAGTTGCGGGCCCCCGTTGGGGTGCCGCGTTAAAACCTCAAGTGCAGGATGGTACCACAAGATCTCACGACAAACATGGCAGCTGAACCACCGACCCAAACTCCCCTCCCAACCCAAGAGACAGAGAATGGGACACCACTGGACAACCAAGTTCTGCGAATCCTCTCCCTAAATGTTAACAGACTGAATTCCCCTAACAAACGAAAGGCAATTTTATTAAAGCTCCAGGACGAAGACGCAGCGATAGCTATGCTCCAAGAGACCCACTTGCTGCCGGCGGACGTGACCCGGCTTCGCTCTCGATTATTCCCGCTTCAATTTTTTGCCTCCGGCCCAAGCAAAAAGGGAGGCACTGCGATCCTCTTTAGAATAGACTTGAACCTGCAAATCCTGGAAACGTAAACATGCCCAGAAGGCCGATATACAGCAGTCAAATGCCTCCTGTTGGGAGACCTATACACCCTCATCTCGGTATATGCCCTAACACTGGACAATCACACTTCTACGACTTCTTGGGCACAACTCTCGCTAGTTTTGTGGAGGATCAAACAATTGTCGGAGGGGACTTCAATGGTGTTCCCGACCCCACTAAAGACCGGTCACACCCCCCGACTCCAAGCAATTTCGCCCAAGCACTTAGCCTTCTCCGGCTGTTCAGGTCTCTGGAGATAATAGACTCATGGCGGGTGTTTCACCCCGACGAAAGAGAGTACTCCTTCTACTCGTTCGTACACCGCACCTTCTCAAGGATCGACCTGTTCCCGATCTCCCCGCACACCTTCCCCTCAGTCAAAGAGGTCTCCATCGGCGCAAGAGCCATGTCCGACCACGCTCCAGTGTTTCTGGAACTCCGGGTTCAGGACCCAACCTCAATAACCCACGCAAATGGTCCCTATAGGACCCGATTCTCAATGACATGGCTACGAGAGACAAGATTGCGACCGGAATAAAAAACTTCTTTGACGAAAACCCAGCCTCGGACACTTCACTAGCGAATAACTGGGATGCCATGAAGCAGTAATCAGGGGCTCCCTAATTGCTCAAGGAGCGGCCTACCACCGGAACAGACGCCAGACCCGAATAGCTCTAGAGGACGAGCTAAGAGAGGCTGAGGCAATCCACAAGGAAAAAGGCTGGTCCCCTAAGACGCAACGGATCATGCGAACAGCGAGGAAAAAGCTTGAAGCCGACTACGCGGAACAAACCGCCCTACTGATGGCAAAAGCCAAACAATCATATTACGCGAAGGGCAATAAGGCGAACAGGTTCCTGGTGGCCAAACTAGCCAAACGGAGATGCGTCAACACGATCGCAGGCCTGCGTGATCCTGAGGGGGTCACCCGGTACTCGGAGCCCGAAAAACGACAGCTTGCGACAGACTACCTGACCCAAATCATGAAGGCATCCCCTCGGAACCTACCACAACAGGTGGAATATCTGCAGAGGGCAACGGTGCCCCGTCTCGCCAACACAACGAGAGACGAATTGGAGGAGCCCATTACGGGGGAGGAGGTCGAGGAGGCCATCAAGTCGCTTAAAACACGAGCCCCAGGTCCGGACGGCTTTTCGACCAGGTTCTATAAACTATTCAGGCCACAACTGACCCCCCATCTGGTGACCCTGTTCAACTCCTTCAGAGACACAGGCTCTGTCACCACATCGATGCAGGAATCAACCACCATCCTACTGCCCAAACCAGGAAAGGACCCAAGGAGTCTAACCTCCTACAGACTGATTGCACTCTTAAACATCGATGCAAATATATACTCAGAAATCCTGGCAAACCGCTTGAACCGCGTCCTCCCGGCATCCAGATGCCGGTAAGAAGGGCTACCATGATGCCGGCAATACCGACATCGCGGATCACCCGTTAATAGTAAACTGCTGTGTTCCCTACTACCACAGTTGCACACAATCAGCACAGATGGAGGCAATGGAGCCTGACCCTGGACAAAAGGAGCACATTCACACACCACACCCCTTCCAAGACCAAAATGATTCCACTTGCAGTTGGAATACTGGAGCTGGAGGACATGCCTGCACTGCTACTCCTTGAGCAGGCAGTACACCAGGGATTACAGAGGAGATGCAGGATGAGAATGAGGGTGAGAATGCCCCAGCAAATTCCACCAGTGCATGCAGTGGTTCCCCGCAGGCAGCCACCAATCCCTCGCATACGAGCCAGTCCATTCAACTTAACCCCAGCACAGATCCACACCCTGTACCACCTGGACAGGGACACCATCACCACCATAGTGGATCTAATACATGAAGACTTGGTCAGCCTGATCAACAGCCGCACAACCATCCCCCCTCTGCTGAAGGTGGCGCCTGTGCTGCACTTCATGGCCACAGGCACCTACCAGCAAACAGTGGGCCAGTTGCATGGCATCTCACAACCATGTTTCTCCGTGTGCTAAACCTAGTGCTGGATGTACACCTAAAGCATGCAAGGGCCAACATATCCCTACCACGGACAGTACAGGAGGTGAATGACACCAAAATAGCATTTTATGCACTGGCAGGCATGCCCAATGTCATTGGTGCCCTCGACTGCACCCACATGGAGTTGGTAGTCCTGCATGCCATGGAGGTGGTGTACCGCAATCGGAAGCTATACCATTCCATCAATGTGCAGATGGTGTGTGATGCCAGCAAGGTGATAACACATTGCTGTGCCATATTCCCAGGATCCGCGCATGATGCAATGGTGCTGCGGAACTCCTTACTACCCCGCTATATAGAACGAGATGCTGCCCTACGTGCTTGGCTGCTGGGTGAGTCTACAATCTGGGCCATGGGAGTGTATTTGGGGGGGTACATTCATATGCAACCTGTCTGCTGCCTGGGCCATGGGAGTGTATTTTGGGGGCGGGGTACATCCATATGCAACATGTCTGCTGCGGCTGGTACATGGGAGTGTATTTTATTTTGGGGGGGGTGTACATGCATATGCAACCTGTCTGCTCCCTGGGCCATGGGAGTGAATTTGTGGGGGGTGGGGTACATGCATATGCAACCTGTCTGCTGCCTGGGCCATGCAAGTGTCCTCAATGGGGTGTCTGGACACTCTCGATGCTGGCAAACATTGTGCCAATAATCATTCAAATAAGATGCATGACACGACAATGGAGGCCGACATACTCTGGCTGCACACCAATGTGTAAATGTCAGACTTATGATCAGCGCACACCCCTGAACTTGTCCACTGGACATCACCTGACCGTACCCACAGCACCACAATGCACCATCATGCAGTCACAAAGCTGAATACACATGACCACATTGAAGAGCCTTGCACGTCATGCATCCATGAGTGCGCAGTATGAATTCCTACTCAGGGAAATCCCCTGTCAATGCCCCCACCCGACAGTAACACTGCATAACACTGCATAACACCATGGCAACATGTGCAGATGAATACAAATGGGAAAACACATGTGACAAGGATGCTTCAAATTGGACCCATCAAGTAGTGAACAACACCTACATGGGTGTGATTGGTGCGGGAATCACCCACAGCACATCAATACCAGCATGCAAGTTGACACCCTGCATCATCCAAGGAACACATCAATACTTTGACGGACCCTACCAATCACATTGTGCCATTGTAACCAGTGTGAAGAAGTCGAGGGACATGTAAATGGTGTCAACAATTTTCCAAAAGCATGATAGTCTAAACAAGCTGTATCATGTTGGGCATCAACCTAATGCATCAAACATTGCCCAAAATGCATTTGGTCTTATCCCCTGCCACACAACCCTCACATGTGAGAACATCATGGACCTCGTCACTCCATCTGGATGGTTGGTGATTCTAATGTCAAGGCCCCTAAGTCGTGTACGTCACCCAAGTATAGCACCATGGATTGCCAAGTTGTGTACAGGGCAGACAGTTGTGCAGATGTGTTGGCCTGTTGAAGGCACGGTTTTGCTGCCTCAGCAGGTCGGGTGGCGCACTGACTCATGGGCCTGAGAAGGTGGACATGATCATCATGGTATGTGCATCCGGCGGAACGTACCTCTGCCACCTGACATGGACCAGCCACCACCAGGTGAAGATGAAGATGAGGAAGGAGAAGATGTTGCACATCGGCCAGTTCGCGATGCACATGAGGGACGTGCTGTGCGCTAATCAGTGATACACCATAGTTTCTGATGCACTGGGATGCAGAGGGTGCTATGGATGTGGGGCCCTGGGCTCTGTGATTGGAGGAATAAGGGCTCTGGACACTGTCATGCAATAAATTGGCATACGCTGAAGAAGCAATGTCCAGTCATGTGAATTATTTTACACAAAGGGTGTATTGAACAGATAGTGTTTTCAACATGAATGAACCATCCACCCCCCAGAAACCCACCTGGCCCCACCCCTACCCCTCAACACCCCCACACGGCCCCTCTCCCCACCCCCAACACACCCACACAGCCCCGCCCCCCTCCCCCAACCCCCAACATCCCCACACAGCCCCTCTCCCCTCCCCCCCAAGACATCCACACAGCCCCTCCCCCACCCTACACCCCCCTAAACCCCCACACATCAAGAGCACAACATATGTCCAGATGCACTGACAGTCAACACGTGCCGGATACCCCTGCTACTGCCGCCCCCTTTTCGATGGAGGGGGTTGCATCTTTGTGCACCGCATGCTGCGTAGGGACCTGCGCATGGGTTGTGTCTGTGCTGAGCTGGCAGGCATGTAAATCAAGGAAGTGGATGGATGTGTCTCGGGTGCCGCAGGACGCTGCTGCTCCATTGTGTTGGCCATTCTCTCCAGTATCTGGGCCACAGTTGCAAAGACCTCATAGACCCACTTTGAATTTCGATTTACAGCCTTGATGATTGCCACAGTGTTTTCTCACCCATCGCCTGACGTGTTGCCTCCCCATCAGCAACATATTGTTTCACAAATGCATGCATGGACTTTTGACGGCCCTCCATCCTCGTCAAACGTCCCTCAAGGTCCCATATTGCAGTGGAAGTGGATGTTTGCATGGCTGTTATGGACATGCGCAAGACAGGGCTGTCCTCTGGTGGAGACCACTCCTCCTGGCTGTCCTGGCCTTCAGGCCCATGCTGAGGGGTTCCCTGTGGTGTGTCCTGCGGCCTATGCATTTGTTCACCACCCCCCAACATGCTGCCGGCTTCATGGGTGTCCTCCTCATGCCCCTCGTCCTCATCAGCACTTTGTTGGGCGGATGCAGCAACCTCCCGAACTGAACTTTTGGCTGCCGACTGCATGCCGTTATATTCGCTTGCCACAGATGTGGGCTCATCCATTGAAATGTGTGTCTCCAAGGGGGCAGGGGCAGGTGTTTGATGGACCTGTTTTGGGGGCTGTGCAGTGGGTTGGGCACTGGTGTGTGCCTTGTTATCACCTTGGCTCATCCTTGTGCACCTGGACGTGGATGTCCTGGTGCCATCGTCCTGACCCCTGGTCCACTTGGTAGATGTCCTGGGCTGAGCCACTGCATCATCCTTGTCGCTGTCTGCATCCGTGCCTGTGGGGGAAAGAGAGGCAGGGCAACAGTGATGGGAGTACTTGCATCATGCATGCATTGGAGTTAGTGCAGTTTGGGCCTTGTGGTTCATTGCATGCTTGTTGGTGTGGAGGACAGGGTGCTTGCAAGATTGGGGGGGTAGTATTGGCATCCCTCAGGTGTAGACATGTTTTCCATGGTGTCTGCTGTGCGGCCAACAAGTGTGTTGTGGCTTGCATTTTGTGTGACATGTCATTTTTGTTTGTGTATTGGGTATAGGAGCTGCATGCAGCATGTGTTTTGATGTGACAGTGGTGGGTCCAGCATCTCAACAGGGATGTGTGTATGTGTGTATGATGGGCCATGTATTTGCTCTCATCATTACGGACTCGCAGGCGCAGGTCGTCCTAGCGCTTCCCGGAGTCCTTTACAGAGCGTGCAGTGGTTCCAACTGCACTCACCTTTCTGGCAACATCCACCCATATTTTTTTTTCTGCAGTTGTGCTGGATGGCACAGGTCTGCACTAAAATCGACATCCGCCTGCTCTACTAGTGTATCAGAGAGCATAGTCAGCTCATCATCACTGAAATGCAGTTTTCGCAAACGTGCTGTGACTTTCTTGGTGACTTTTGACATTGTCTACCAGTCAGAGGAATGCAATGGAATGTGTTTTTTAAGATGGCCACCGGTGCATTTCCTGTTCCGGCGCGATGATGTTACTTCCGGTGCTGGTAATGACGGTACTGTTACTGGGTGCCAACGGTGGCGGGGGAGGTTTCAATGCTTTCCTTGATTCCATTATCGGCGGTAGGGGACTTGTCCCGGCAAATGCTGTGCATCTGTTACTGGCATGCCTGGACACGCATGCACGCAGAATCGTAATCATACGTTGTTTGCGTAGTGGGTACTGCACAGACATGTTCATACCAGCATGCCAGTAACGATGGATTTTTACCACCTACCTCGTAATGAGGCCCATTGTTGCTTTTTTGTGTGTGGTTTGGCTGCAGTGCACACAATGTTGGTTGCATGGGTGTGGTGATTGGTAGAACAACCTACAGTTGTCTGTGTATGGGTGGAGATGGTGCAGTGACCAGTCATGCAGTGTGTCCACTGGGTGCACTAACGGAATAGTGTATATATGGAAGAGGTCACGGTGCAACTGGTTCTTATATGTGCATGTGTAGTGCGCTTTGCACAGATTAGTAAGTGTTGCAGTGCACTACTGGTTCTTTACATGTACTAGAGTGTTGGGAGCAGACCCAATGTTGTAAAGATTGTCTTGTTTGGTTGGCATGCTTATAATGCTTTGTGATTGGAAGTGGGAAGTGGTGCCAAACACATCAATATGTTTCTGCATTACGTTAAGTGGAACACGTGCCCTTGCCTCCCTGCTTTACGGTGCAGCGGTTGGGTGGAAGTGCTGGTGCGTATGTTGCCTTTGTGATTTCTGGCACATGCCTACATGATCGCCTGCATGGCTCTGTTATGTTGTGGTGAGTGTGGCCAAGGCCTAGAATGTTGGGTTAGCCCTGCAGCAATGCTGTTGTCTCTCTGCTCTGCATGCATTTGAAGTTAGTGAGTAGCACACAATGGTTGCGGAGAACATTGTGCATTTGGTAGAACAGCAGAAGTGAGGTGCAATGCGTACATTAGCATATGGTGTTCATCATTGCCCCTGATGCACAATAGGGAGCCACATGTCACCATGTGAGTTTGCTATGGTTAGGCCCTTATAAGACCCTTGCTTGAGAAAGTGTTTGAACACATTGCACCATGAAAGGAAGTCATCAGCATCAGAAAGTTTGAATATGGACAATGTACACAGCCACTCACATACCTTTCAGCACAGGCAACACAACATCATGGTGCCAGGCATTTAAAGATGTGGCCACGGTGAATGTTGGCAATTGCAGATGGTGAGTGCATTACACATGACATGAGGAGTAGAACATGGGTTGTACTAGTGTGTGCTGTGTGTGGTGAGGCCCTAGCGGTCATTGATGGTAGAGCAATGGCAGAAGGGGAGTACAAAGAAGACCACATGAAACTTGAAATGAACACTGCAGTACAGTGTGTTGCGTGTGCTAAACCCATAGCCCCTTCGATGAATGGGTGGCCACCTTGCACTGCCAAATATGTGCCCTGGGTGAAGTAGGTTTCACATTGTTGCCTTTGCTGTGCGGTTTGTGAGTGATCATTGCATACACTGTTGCTTTCATGGTTGTGGGGATTGGTTGAAATTCTTACACTGTGTAGTACATACCAGGACCTGATGGAGTGACGACCCCTCTAGTGTGTCATGTGGGTGCAGTGGTGTAGTAGTGGATGCTTAGAAGTGGCTAGGGGTGACCTGCATGTACCTGGACTCTTGTTCACCTGTATGACTCTGTTATGTTGTGCTGCGGGTGGCCAAGGCCTACACTATTTATTTATTTTTTATTTATTTGCATTTTTAAAGCACTCACACAGCCCATGGGCATCAAAGTGTAGTTACATAAATTGTTGGTTTTTTAGTTTTTTTGTTGTCTTTGTTGCGTATTTATAACAAGCTTAAATACCCAGAGGTTTCTAAGCGCGGACCCGAGGATCGAACCTGTGTTGATTTGTGTCGTCTTGCTTCCAAAGCGAACACGTTGCCGCTGAGCTATCCTCCCGGGACAACACTGTTGGGTGTATGGCAAAAGGCCGTAGGCCGTAGGTCAGGCACCGAAGAGCCTAGGCCTGCACCATTGCACGCCACCATAACACAGACATGCAGTTTAAAGTATGCATGTGTCTGATGGTGGTGGCGTTAAAAAAATTGTTCTGCAGGACCTTGTAGACATGGTAGAACAGCACAAGTGACCTGACATGCGTCCAGTACCATATGGTGTACATTATGCCACCACCTTGGGCATTAGGGAGGCACATGGCACTATTTGCGTTTGGCATGAGTTGCCCTTTGCACCACCTATCCTATGCAATCCTATGTTACCTTTGTGGATTGTAGTATGTGGCAAATATTCCCTTTCATGAAGCTGTTGTGCTGGGTGTGGGTAAGGCCTAGACTATTGGGTACATGGCCAAAGGCTGTAGGCCGTTGGCCATGCACCCAAGAGCTTATCCCTTGACGACAGCCAGCACACCATACTGCAGCCATGCAGAGTTGCCTCTGCATCTCTCCGAGGATGATCACCTTTGAAGAATGGGTGCGGACAGCATTTTACACTTGATGAAACAAATAAAGTGAGGTGCTATGCGTTCACGAGCACATGGTGTAGGTCATTGCACATATTGCACATTAGTGAGCCATATGTTAGCATTTCCGTTTGCTATAGGATGGCCTTTCCAAGACCCTTGCTTAAGGAAGTGTTTTAACATATTGCACCATGAAAAGAAGTCATCAGCATCAGAAAGTTGCAATATGGACAGAGCCACTCACATACCGTTCAGCACAGCCAATGCAACGTCTTAGAGCCATGCATGCAAAGATGTGGCCAAGGTGAAAGGTGGCAGGCGCAATTGCAGATGGGGAATGCATTACACATGAGGAGTACAAAGTGGCGTGCACTATGGTGTGCTGCATGTGGTGAGGGCCTAGCATCTTGGATGCATGGCTGGAAGCCTTACATGAACAGCTATGTGGGTTGTTTGCAACTACTCCTCAGATTGTTACATTTTGTGTGTGGTTTGTGAGTTGTTCATGCATTGTTGATTCCATGGGTGTGCTCATTGTTCTCACATGGTACATTTTCCAGTGCATGGCAGGAGTTTATGGAGTGACCAGTTCTACAGTGTGCACTGAGTGCTGTGGTGAGAAAGTGAGTGTGTACAAGTGCATAGGGTTCAACTGCATCGTGTGTGTATGTGCTTGAGTAGTGTACATTGCACAGATTACTAACTACTTACTGCACTTTGAAGTATTTTATCATTGGAGTTGGTGGAGTGCTGGTAGGAAAAAAACTATGGCTACTGGCAGATCGTGGTGCTGGGTGCCGCTCTGGATGAATGTGGACGCTGAAAGCGTACATCGGTTTGGAGAACTGTTACCTGGAGGTCTGGAGGTGCTTTCACATGACACAAGACATGTACTGTGAGTGTGTAAAGGTACGTCTGCAGTGTAGTGCAGAAATGATAGTGTTCGATACAGAGGTCTTGGATATGAATGCTAATTGCGTGTGTGACTATTGAATGCTACTTAATGCGGGAGTGTTGCATATAAAATTGTGGAAACTGATTAAGGAATGCCTGTGCTTTACTGGGGTGTGGTCCTCACTGTAGCTAGGAAGGTGTACGTGCTACAATTTGCTCTACTGAGCTTGGTGCCTTTGCAAATAGAACTGTGTGGATTATCCAATCAGTTGTTTAGGGTGTGGTTCACAGGAAGGGGCAGTGATATATTTCCACAAACCTCAATGCAGTGAGGTTGACAGAGATGGACAGACGCAGATTGTTCCTCGTGGGTGATACCGTGGAAAGAGGTGTTGATACTTTCAGTTGGAAGGAGAGAAGGCATTTTGGGGCACAGTGTATGAGTGGGGTTTCTGTGCCATGATTCTCCTTTGTACATGTGTGGCCTCTGTCGGTAGTGTGGATGTTGTGGTCGTGCATTATGGAGCACTACATTTGGGGTACATGTCGTGCTGACGTTTTCTCCATCACCTCAACAAGTTGATGACAGCAGCGATGCAGATTATACCCACTGCCAAAGTGAGTTTCTCCTCCATACCACCAAGAGGTGCATGGGACCATGCCGGTGTAATATGCCCACAGCCAGAAGTTGGGAGGTGTTTCATAAACAGAAGCATGTGTGACTTTATGTGCAGTGCTGGGATGTTCTGCACCAACTATGACAGCATTAACGAGCAATATTTTCAGTGGTTCCAAGGAAATGGCATTTTTTACCTCCATTTGCAATGCTGTTTTGTTTGACACTCTGCACGTAGCATTGCAGACAATCCTGTCAAACTGTAAGTGACGCGTTGATGTTCAGTACGTACAAATGTCAGGAGGAGAAGCAAACAGAAACTCATCAAAAGAGATTTAAAAAAAAGAATTGTAGCCAGCACGTACATATCAAAAACAGGACAAAAAGAAAATACCTTTTGTTTTCTGAGACAGTACTATAGACCCAAACACCTACCTTGTTTTACACTTATCCCCCCAAAATACCCCCTCCCTCCCTAGCAGGAAAACCTAGCGGATTACGCTGTACTTCCACACTTCCACGTGCCACATCCAGCCATTTTCTGGATGGGAGCCATGGAAAGGAAGCGAAAGACGCTGCTCTATAAGGTTGGTGTATTTGTATTTGTATTTATTTTATTTGTACAGCACAAGCCAGGCCCGGAGGCTACCGGGCACGTATCTTCAAACAGTGGTTACATAACAGTATCACATTACAAAGAACATTTAAGTTAAGCAGTGCAGTACAAGCACAATACAAGTTAGGCAAGCAATACAAGGTAATCAAGTTTGGGTCTGGTGTGCACGCAAACACTGTGCCAGAAGGTCTCTTTGAGTAAAGAAGTGCAGAAGGCTGTGGTGGAAGTATGCAAGGTAAGTGGCAGGCATCCTGGGTGTATGCATGAACTGTATGTATTTGTTTGCAGTTAATAACATGTAAACTGTTTAACGTGTGCGCAATATCTTTTGAAAAGTGTGGAGTAAGTGGGGTAAAAACAACTTTGCAGTGTACACTGTAAGTGGCAGATTTCCAACTGTTGTGCATGCATTGTGTGTATGATGTCATATGATGTGCAATTGTATGTTGTGGCATTTGTAATGTGCCTACACACACGTCTAGCAAAGCGCAACGAGGCAAGGGAGGGAAAAAAGAGGGGAGACAGAGACAACGACCCTACTAGGCTAAGTATGACTTAGATCGCCCAAGTGCATGGGTGGAGGGAGGGGAAGGTGCATTTCATGGGAAGAGGAACAAATGACAATAAGTAAAAATACGGGCCAATTGTGCCATGTGCACAGATAGGTGCACACAACTGGTGGTGGATGCATTGTTAGGCATGCAGAAAATAGTCCTCAAGTGTGGGGTTTGCTAGAAAGCCAGTGCAGGGGTTCGCCTGGCGGGATGAGGTGGCATGGGCCCGACATCACAGATTCGCCAGGTATGCAGTGCTGAATCAGATTACGTCTGGCAGTTAGCCGGGGAGAGGAGCAGAAACAGCAGACAATAAGAGAAAGGCTTTGAGGTGCTTCCGGGACCGGCGATGGTTCCCCTCAAGTGTCAGGGAGGCAGGGAGCCTGTTGCAGTGGGAGGCCCCAGGCGAAAAAGCACATCTACCAATAAATGTTTTTTTGCAGAAGCACCTGACCATGAGGGAGTTGGAGGCATATGACCGAAGAGCTTGCGTACGCAGACATATAGGAGTTAGAGTTGAAGGTATTGAGGTCCCAAGGCCCAGAAGGCCATCTGCATAATGCAGATTCTTCTCACTTTATTCCTTGCAGCCACTGGGAGCTATTGGCAACATTTCAGTGCAGGTGAGATACCATCCCAAGTCATGCACTCCTCTTCTGGATGTGTTCCAAAGGGCGGAGAGTAGAAAGGGGCAGATTTAAAAAGAGCCTGTTACAATAGTGCAGCCTAGACAGAAGTACAGCTGTGCAGACAGTGATCTTTTGGAAAGTTGCTTTCGCTTGGTATGATACATTCATTACTGCTATTGGCGGCATTTTTTTATGATTTATGTAGGAGGTGGGTTAGTGGGGAAAACATTTCATAGCATTGTCGTAAGGAAAGCAGAGAGTTCCTGTTTCGATATTACACTAATGATATGGGTAAATGAGAACGTCGAAAGCACATATCACTGAACAGCCACTTCATGGCAGGGGATCAGAAAAAAACAGTATGCTTTTAAAGAACGTAATGGCCGCTCAGTGGCAGATACCGTACGCAGAGGCACGTATAACACAGTCATACACATGGTGCAGAAAAAGTTTCTGTACCTCCATTTTGTGGTGATGAGTGTGCAAGTAGATGAATGAGTGTGCAAGTAGATGAATCTTGCAATCTTTTACTGAAATTTCTACTGGACGTGCTGTCCAGTGACAGCACACTAGCAGGCTGAATTTGTAACGGTACCTATGAAGTGTTGTGCAGAACTGACAGTGTTAGATGGACAGAATTGGTGGAATCGTGTGTGCCCATTTACCCATACCCAATGAGGTCATGCTGGACAAAAGGTAGTGGAAAGGTAAGAAGGACTGCTTCTGCTTTACTGGGGTGCAACCCTCGCAGTACTTTGGGCACCACACGTGCCACAATCTGTACTTCTTACCTTGCTGGCCAATGGACATGGCCATTGCACAACAATGTTTCTAGGTGTGGTATGTACGCAGCAAACTGTTGTATTGAACTGATACTGTTACATGGAGAGCTCTTCAATGTCATTGGTGAAAGCATGTGGCACTTTTTAACAGTACTCAATGACGGAGTGCTGCAAAGAAGAAACTTCCTTGGGGAAACACACATGTGCATACTCAATTTTGCTGCTAGCTACCCATGAGATTGGGACAATGATGGGGACTATCGCAGCTGCAGGTGTGGGTCACAGCAGGGCCCTTTCATAATTTTCTCCATTACTGTGCGTACTCAGCCGGACTGACATGGTTGCTATTAGTTGCAGACGGACTGTAGCACAAGAGATTAGGGGCACCATTAATTAAAGGGCAAACCTACGTGAATTAAAGGGCAAACCTACGTGGCCTGCTACTCTGAAAAGCTGCAAACAGATTGAACAGCACCTCTGGGGTGTGCCCTTTTGTAGGGTTACTGTGGACAACTTTCATCTGGAAAGCAGGTATACATTGTTCCAAAACATAGATACATGTGCAACGGCACATTGGCACATTGTGGTGTGTTTGTAATCGTGTACTTTCAGAAAAACACTACGTACATTGCTCACCCCTGCACTTTGCCGCTGTTTGAGGGTCCCGCTGCTGTCCTCGAAATAAGGGCCCACGTGGGTGCGGTCGCATGGTAACATCGCCACTGTTCTACTTTGGGACGGCTGTCCGCTGGACATATTTTGGGCAGAATACATTGTGCGCACGTGCATGGGTGTCCAATGCACACCGTTGCCTCTTCTCTACTGACTAAAAGTGCGCCACATGTGCGGCAACCATTTTGGGAGATGCTGGCTATTTATAGGGTACAGCAGGTGGGATGTTTATCTGTATAGCTACCTGTAGGACGTGTGTAGACGCCCCAACCTAATTAACATTCCTTTGCATATGCTTCACAGTGGCTATGTTACCAGGACACAGAGGAACATATACACATACGTGTACTTGCACTTTGCACAAACGTCCGCTCCCACACGCATTGATAGGTGGTGGACAACTTGCGGACATGCAGAGCCTGCTGGCGGTGTATATGGATGCCTCCATTGTCATTGTGGATAGGCCGGACAGCTGCGGTGTCCATAGGACACCTACCTTTTTCTTAATTGTGGTCATTGCAACAAGGATTATGTGCCGTTGAGTCAAAACCCCATTTCAGGTAAAAAAGAATACCACACAAACACTTAGCAACATTCTCATTATTACTGTTTACTTGTACACATGCATACACCCCATTTGGAAAGGGAAGGGGTAGTAGATGTGGATACTTATTGTGGGGAAATGGGGATTTGCACAACTTGGCTGTAAGGGGAGGAAGTGATTGATGTATGATCGTAAAATCTCCCATTAAACGTTATTTGAGGGAATGGCGGGCTCTGACATGGGGAAGGAGTATACGTGCAGGTATGCCAGTGCTGATTCATTTTGTCCAAAATATATCCTTGTACGTAACCTTTAAAGTGGCACAATTTTTCACCAATTTTTTCCACTTTGACTTCCACGCTGTCCATTTCACTATGCACAGAGTTTCTATCCTTTCCTATGTCTGTATGCTGTTGTGGAAGGGTTGCCACCTGTACTGTCTTGTTTTCCTTTTCCAATATGTTCTCTTACCGAATAAGAGAATGGGCCACATTACGAGGTGGGCGGGAAGGGATTACCGGCACCGATAAGGGCACCGGTGCCGGTAATCCCTTACCGCCCTACTAATAGGTCCCTTAGCTGGTCCCTCCCTTAATGCCTGGTTTTACCAGGTGTTATGCAAGGGACCCGTTAAGGGACTTCAGAGCTAATAAAGGTACCACAATTTGCGGTACCGTTTTTAGCACCTAGCACCTTCCCCCTTCCCATTGAGCCCTATGGGGGCTGAAATGGGAATGGGGAATGGCTTTTTCAATGGGGACTTACCGGTCCTGCAAAGGTCGGAATAGACCAGTAAGTCCCCATTGAACGGAACCGGACATGTTGATGCATTCTGTTATGGTGTACTCCCTATGCCTTTGTCCTGTTTGCTTCATAAGTACACAGTTTGCAAACCTACTCTATTTTCCCTGGTAATTCTTGCACATGGTGCTGTTTGTCTATGTTCTTTGCATTTGGTGATTGGTACCACTATGTAAGAGAGCACCTGCCTTCCTCAGCAGGTTGGATGCCACATGATCTCCGCAAACAGAGGCATACTATGAGACTGCTGTCCGCGTTAACATGGTGCCAGCAGTTGCACTATGTTGCACAGTTCTTCTTTACAAACTAAGCGTATCATCCTAAAAACCAATGAAGTTCACTGACAAAAAACGTTGTCAAAGGGACATTATAGTTAAGTTGCACTAGTAAAAACCTATGTATATCAATGGACAAACGTTGTTATAGTGACGTTATGGTTACAGGTAAAACCGAAAAGCCCCAGAAAATCACCAGTATGGTAAGCTAAGCAACCATAACTCACGCTACCCCTGTGCACTGCAAGGACTAACACCCATGACATCAAAGATGACATCACAAATACCTCTCTGCAACTGTCCGCCGCATGTGTGTCACACTTTTTATTAGTTTGGGGACCCGAACACTGTCCGAAGAACACCTGCGCACATATGTACAACCGTCACTGCGCATTTGGTGTCCTGCAGACAGCCGTCCCATTTGTGTCTGCAATGTCATCATGTGACCACATCCATGCTGAGCGTGTGTTTTTATTTGCGGACACTGTCCGGGACCCCGAACATTTAAAAACTGCTTTTTTGAACAATCCAAGATATTTTACAGTAAAAGTTCACCATTGCACATGTCCCTGCCGATCTACATACTTTTTGGGGATGGCGCAGGGGTCCGCGAAGCACACCTCAGCACCCCTATAAAAGGCCACAACCCAGAGCTGATTTTTATTCTGCTTTTGGATTTCCAAGATTTACAACAGGACACTTGTGCAGGTTGCTGTTCTTGTTTCCTCATTCCTATTTCCTGGTTATTAACCTTCCAGATGGCATCCCAAATTGCTTCTGCTTCTACTGCCTTGACATCAGCACCCCCACCCACTCCACCACATCCCCAAGGGCCTGCAGAGGGGAACAGGCATGAGGTTGCAGAAGAGACAGATGAAGAGGATGAGGTAGTGGAAGTCCCTACTACTAGTACTCATAGTGAGTCTTGGGTGTGGCGGTTATTTACCACCGTTGATGGAATGTCAAAAGCTCAAGTGAACAAGGTGATCTGCACTCAGTGCCACATGGTGCTGGGTCGTGGCAAGGCTGGTTTGTATAGCTTTGGTACTATATCAATGAAGCGACACCTAAAGTCATTCCACGGTGGGGCTATTTGTAAGGTTGTACCTTGTGATAAACGTAGTAGGATGAATTCCTCTGCAGCATCCTCTGTTTCCACTCCTGTCACCACAAAAGACACTCCTGTGGGACAGTGCATCCTCCAGCTGCCTCAAAGGTCATTCATGGTGCTTTTGGCCCTTACCTTTCGAGGGTCACAATATTGTGCATGTACTGCGACGCAGTACTCTGCAGGGGGACAATCTTTGGACTGCTTTCAAGACAGCGGTCAAGGAGCATCAGAAGGTCTGCGACCTACCTGAATAAGGCCCACCCTACATCTTCCTCTCTCCACCTGCCCTTTCTTATCCCAGTGGTTGGTGTCCCTTCCTTACCCTCCTTTCCCCTCCTTGTGTATCGTGTTTAAACCCCCTAAAAAAAAATAAAACTAAAACAAAAAAAAACAAAGGCTCTTTTCAGAGCCGCCTTTCACAGTTTAAAAACAGAAGTGACAAAGAAATAGTGCAGAGCCCTGTGCATTTTTAGAAGTCCGCGGAGAGTCCGCGGACCTCTAAAAACTGTGCACTACTGCCCTGTCACAACTATTGCACTTTTCTCTAGGAGGAAGTGGTGGGTCGGAAAAGAGCCTTTTTGTGGTGTTATTTATGTTTCAAAAACATCAAATTGTCTTGCAAAATCGATTGCTGTAATTCCAAAAGAAAATCGCAATACATGTATATTTCGCAGAAAAATCTGATTGCCTGCATAAGTAAGATGTACTCCATTTGTGGACCAAATGAAAAAGAACACAGCCACATTTGTCTATGCGCAATACGGGAACAAATTACTCTGGAGTTTGGATACATGTCCGTGACTTTCCCAAGTCCTTCTTTCGTTGCAAATTTCAAAGAGATTCCAGACACATGTCCTAAACTGTTCCCTCCACAATGAATAATAATAATGTCTGGATGACGCTGTGTCACCAAAGAAGCACAGAGAGGTACCAAATCCACCCACTTCATTCCACGCACTCCATGCCAGTGCACTTCCACATGAGATAATCCAAGATGTGCAGCCACTCCACAGCGATCTGCATGAACCTCCAAGCAATTTATCTACAAATCTCCCAAAATCCAAACAATCTGCTTTCTGAAACACACAGCCATAGCTATCTGCTCTTCCCTCAGGAAAAACACCTACTGATAAAATCTCTCCTTACACAACACACCCAGTAAACCTTGTTGACCAATCCCTTCTCTGCTCAGTCTCATTTGCATGCCTCACAAACCCCAAAATCCCTGTATGCAATACGTGCTGCCCGTAAACAACTGTGCTGTCAATGGACAGATCGAAAAATCTGAGCGTGGGGAATGAAAATGTAAATAGTGTGCCCCATTTCCCCTTTGAGGCTGGCTCTTAAAAGAGCTTTTTTTGGGTTTCTTTGCAGATGCTTCAGATACACCTTTTATTTTGTATTTTTTTGTTTTTTTCTTCTTATTTTCCTCCCAAAATCTTCACGTTAGCTTCTCCAAAGCAACCCTTATGTTCCAAAACAGCATGGCATTTCCCGTAAAAGTTAAAGAACTGCCATCTTCTTTAAAATAAACAACATTGCCAGAATCAATGTTCTCATTATTACAAAAGAACATACCAGCTCTAAGCACGAAAGCAAACATGCCTTGGTTGATTGCACACCTAGCAATATTTTGCTGATGACAAAAAACACAACTATTTTCCCATACTGCTCTAGGTAACAAAGCAGAAAAAATTACCTTGGCATTTGGAAGGACTTTCATGGTTGCCTGAACCAAGATTTGCAGATCTTGCAATAAAGTAGGGCACTAGCCCAAAAGCAGAGAACCACAGTGTAGGACAACTACATGTGGACTATGAAACCTAACCATATCCTGACAAACTACTGGAATTGCTTGAAAATTCAAATCAGGCACTGTGCTCCACACCACATCCACTCCTTTTGTGTCAAAATGGTAAAACACATTCCTAGATTTCCTATACTGCTCCAAACCATTCACAAACATATCTCCAACCACCAACACCCTGACTTTCTGCACCTCCGCCATCTTCACTACACACAGCCCCTCTCAATACGAAGTAGAACCTCAACACCTGATTGGCTAATCCTCAAAATACACTCCCACTTCATGCTTGGAAACTCCGGATGTGGAATGTCCTGTCTGCGGACAACCGCACTGTCCGCGGAGCGCGTAAGTAACACTGGGGCAGCCCTTCTACCCTTTCCACTACACTCTCTTCACCACTTCCTCATTAGCTACTGTTTAGAAGTGACACAATCATCCACCAATCACATCCAAGAACTCTACATCTAACTCTGTCATCACAGATCAGCACTTTAGATGTACTATTGTTCACTCTCAGTACAATTCGGCTGTGACTGAAAAGGACCCACTGCAACAACTACTATAAAACTCCGCAAGATTTTTACTTGCAGATTCATGCACTTCCACAAGCATGAACACAGACTACAGGTATGAATATTTCCTACAAAGTACATGTACACCTTGTCTAGTAATACAATACATCCCGAGAGCATAGCTCAGCGGCAACGTGTGTGCCTTGAAAGCAAAACGACACAAAGCAACACAGATTTGATCGCCGGGTCCGCGCATAGAAACCTCTGGGTGTTTAAGTGCGTTATAAATATGCAACTAAGACAAAATAATTATGCAACTAAAAAACAAAAAATTCCTGTATCAACGCCTCGATGCCCGTGGGCTGTGTAAGCGCTTTAAAAAAGTTAAATAAAATAAATAAAAATATGAACAGAGTAACTGCCACTTACCCAGTATAAACAGTAAAATGAACTTACTGTCATTTCTCCCATCTGTTATGACGAAGTGTCAATGTCAAACCTTTCAGCTCTCCAAACCTGTGTTTACACACACACCTATCTAAAAAAATATTGTTTCATATTATAAGATGGGAAAAATAACAGTATAATTAAATGAAAAAGACTGTCCAGTGTATTACGAAATTACACACAGCCAGGATGAGTACATACATTTTCATTCAAGCACACCCGCAGACAGTATCATTAGAAAGGCTCCCAGAACAAACAACACCACTGGCTCTATATGAAATCCGTCTGCTTTATTTCCCACACCTTCACAAAGCCATACATTGAATGCTTTTATGTACAATCTCTGCCATTTACCCTGTAAAGATAGCAAAAAAAGCACATGATTATGTCTTCTATCTCTTAACGTCCATTAACATAACATTAAAAAAACAAGTGTGCTTTATATGTTTACTATTAGACTCACTTGAAAAACATATTCAACTAACAGATTCTAAATAAAATATGCAGGATGCACATAGGCAAAGGAAAGTGCAAAACAATGGGGGTCATTACGAGCTAGGAGGTAGCCATGCCGCTATTAGCAGCATGGCTACCCCCTTACCGGGTACCGGATCCGGGTTCCTTAAATGAGGAATTACCGGGCCATTTCACCCTTGGAAGGCCCGGTGATTCCTCATTCAAGGAAACCAGACCCGGTGCATCCCCATTTCCATTCGAGCCCACATAGGGCTCAATGGTAATAGGGAGCATGCTAACAACGGGCCGTTAATAACGGGCCCGTTGTTAGCATGCTGGGCTGCTCGCGGGAACCGCTAAGGCCGCCTGGTAAAACCAGGCGGCCTTAGCGGGTCCCGTGAGCAGACTTGGTAATAGGGTGGTAAGGGATTAATAGCTCTGGCACCTTTACCGAAACTGTTAACCCCTTACTGCCCTCCTCATAATGAGGCCCAATGTGTACATTAACAACAGAAGTGTTATAAACACACATATTTACTAACTTCTTTCTTTTACAATTTCAGTGAAGACCACTCTCCTGAAAAGCAGCAGCGTCTGTAGTACGAACAAGGACTTAGAAGAAACCTACTCTTTCCATACAAACAAGTAAGTACAAAACTAACATAATGTTCTAACTGTTACTCAAACAGACTAGCATTTTAGTATTGTAGAAGAAACAAATAGATTAACCCTTTACCATTAGATGTAGTATTAGTGCTTCCCCTTACCAGTTGCATACTGTATATTGTCAACTGAAGCCCAGTATAGTAACAAACAAATACAAGAATAGCCTTCCCAACTTGATGTAGCTGCCCATTGCGCAATCACACACCTCTGCAATCATACTTAACATCATACTCAGACACTCTTGTACAAAGCATGCATACACTGCACAACAGCCCAACCCATACTTTCTTTTTTTCTTCAACCTACCCCAAAGAATGCCTACCAAAAAGAGACTCTGTAGAAAGCAACGCAGAAGTAGAGCAAATCAAAATAAAAGTGTCCAAAATAAGCATTCATCTCTAGCAGATGTTGCACAAAAAGTTCAAACAAAACAATACAGTCAATTAAGCGAAACAAAACAAGCTTCCAGTACAGAAACTTCAAACAGAAAGTGATTAACAAAACTTCAGCTACCACTACTGCTAACGCTGCACCTATAAATCTTGATGTAGTGGCAAGTAAGCATAGCAAGTAAAATGTTTTACAAAAAATGTTCCTCCACTGAGTCCTTCAGAGCCTTTTAAAAACAGGAGAGGAATCATGCACAACCCTTAAAACCTACCATAGAAAATTAATCCTAGAAGCTCGCGAAGATAGTGCAATCCTTCTCAAAAGGAAGTTATTTATTTTAGTTTTAAACAGGATGAAACCACTAACAAAACTAACTACTAAACTACAAAAAAGACTTATCAAAAAATGGAATATCAACAAAAATAACTTCTTAAACATCTGTGGAGTTGAGTGGAGTCACACCACGACCGCAGAACCGTATTTTAATGAAGAAGCATATAAACAAAAGCAAACAAACCAAATTGCCATACATAGCAGTTGACGAGGGTATGAAAAACTTAATAACATCATTATGGAGCAAGAAACTCTGCTCACAAAAATATCCCCAGAAAACTCAGTATCACCTCCTCATTCTACTCAACCAAAATGTCCATCTCCAAATGGCCGTGCACATCAATGTAACATTTCCAAAAAATCTTTTAAATCTTTACGTCAGTTCCTCAATCAGTATGTAAAAAGCAAAGACAAAATCAAAATTAAACTACTACAAAATATAGATGCCTGTCCAGTGCGCAAATACACAGGACTCCAAGGACGTTCATTAGCCTGCATTTCAGGTCCTATTTGCAAAAGCACCTTCCATCATATCAAAATGATGGCAAAACATGGCTACAGTTTTGGGCTCACTCTGTGTTCTCAAAAATGTCTGCTTTACTGAGGTGAGCAAATTAATATCAAAGGGTTTTGGAGAAATATAGATTTGAAAAAATAATGAAACAGAATCAAAGCTTTGGAATTAACAAAATATGATCTACTTATCAGAGAAGGGGGTGTTTTCATTGGGAGTGTCAGCATCCTAAGGTATTCAATGGAAAAAGCCACACATTCAAAAATTGTGTTGTCAGATGACACTATGTGCGAAAATGTATATGTTCAACCCCATAAACAAGCTGATTTTGCAAAGTCTGCAGTCTGAGAAACTGAAAGGGTACATTTTCTAAATGTTTTAAGACATCATGTAACATATTGAGACGTCAATTATGGGCTTGGTGGGGTTTTACTTCTGTGATGCAGTTGTGCATATAACAATCTGGACTCAAAACAAGCAGATATGATAATGAATAAGTGAACCTCAGCATGAGATTTCTGTGCTGCTCTGCTGCACAGGCTTCCACTTAAATAGAACACCATCCCCTTACCTCAGCTAGCCTAAAGGTTACTAGCGCCACCCTCTAAAAATATTGGGGGACTACACCCCCCCAACTCGTGCTCCGATGGTAGTACTTTCCAGATCAGATTATGCAAAATAAGGGTTTTGGTTTCTGCTGCATTTTTAAGCATGTGATTTAATTTGAACAAACACATACATCAGCCACCACTCATTCATCTTTCCTGTGTGCATTAAATGTTTTTTTTCAAGTCTTACTCTCAGTGGCTGTTGGATCAGAGGGGTCAAAATTACCTCCCCTTCAAGTTTTTAACGTTTAGCTGCAGGAAAGCTCATTGCTATTCTAGTGTTTCCTTTTTTCTTTTTGTTTTGTATAGGGCTAACATTGTGTGCAGAATAATTTTGGACATGATGGGATAAGGTACATTGAAATCAGAGGAATATAACAATCATAGTACAATGGGAGTACATTCTGGACATACCTTTGGTAAAAACAAGTGATACAAGTATGTAAACTGTCTCCCGCCAGATGAACTGTTCTATCAATGGGTTAGGGAAACACATTTTATTGAAGGGCGTAGTCACATTGGAGACAGGGAGAACGACTGGGTAAGCTCAAAGAGTTACAAAAGAAGAAAAAGGGGAGCAAAGGGAAGGACAATTCGAGGGGACCTTTCCAGGAGGCATTAGGAATGGAAGCAAGAACTTTATTTTTATAGCCATTTCATCATATTGCTCTTCATTTTGGGGAATTTCTGTTCTTGTCTGATGTCTTTTCTTTCAGCAAGTATGAGCGCTGATGGAAAGGTCTACAACCAGTTTGTTGTTTCTTGAACCTGGCTGGCAAGAGCTTATTCTGATCTGGGGTTTAATAAGGTTTCAGGAGACGAGCAAGACTTATGTGCCGATTTTGTAGGAGGCTTTTGTGCACCTTGCATATTTGGGGAGACATTTGAGGAAGTTGAGCCCTGCAGATGTGTGGTTTAATACTTTTGGCGAAGTATCATTGATGATGTATGGTTTTGTATAAATTGACATGTTTGGTTGGATACTTGTCTCTACATTAACTGAGATAATTGCCGTGCTAGTGTCAAATATTTTCAGAGAAAATCACCATATCTTTTCTACTAATGCCAAGTATTACCACAGTTGTACTAATTACTGTGACAGTAGAATATTCTATATTGATTACAGTGATCTGGCTTCACATGGCCTTATAACCAGATTCCTCAGTACCATGTCCTTGTTTCCTCCAGAATATTGCCATTCCAGTTTCACATTGTTTTCAGAAAAGTTGGCATGCCACATTTTCAAGTGCCATGTTAGTGGCCAGAGTGGGAAAAAGGATACACTTTCTCTGCCTTATTTGCAATATCATGCTTACTGTGCACAACATTAGCATGTTGATATTATCGTTTGGCAATCGTGTATTCCCTAGATCCCTGAAATGTACTGGGCTTACGCGTGCCACAACCGCAATACATGGCCACTGTTTTCTGAGCACTGTTAACAGTTGCATTTAAAAAATTTGACATGTTTGTTGGTTTTCCCCAAATGCAAACACAGCTAAATGCACCTTAGGTTGCATTAAGGTGTGGGAGCAAGTAATGCTCTCTATTGCAATGAAAGGTGCCGTGTCCAAGAACTTGCGGGGATCCACACATACTTTTCAAGGAGGAGGGCGCAGATGCCTCCCACCAGCATATGGAATAGCCACCAATGCTTATGTTTTTAAAATGCAGATAGAACAAAAACAATTTCCACATAATACATGTAAAATTAAGAAATTCATAAAATTGACATCCCCCTAACAATTTGATCTGTGCACAAATTGTCAAATGTAAAATCGAAACGCTCTGCAATGGGCCCTGCATTGTTGTTCCAGATATGATAAATGTTGTGAAAAAGGGCACTGGGGCTGCCCATTTCCCTGAATTCTGCAGATGCCACTGTCAGCTGCGCTCCGGTACCATCGCTTTCTTTACTCTCGCACTACATGGTAAACACAGAGGCACAGGGAAGCAATGGGACATTCGCTACTGTCAGCCTGAAAAAGGAATACACAGCAAAGGTTAAGGAGTGGGATTGGTATAAAAGCCATGGGCGTGGCTCTCAACTAAAAATGCTGATTGTCTACTCACTTTTACTTTTTGATGTTATGCTACTACACACATATTTGGTTCAATTCCCTTCTGCTCGCCTACGGAGGCTCATGATGTTGCTAAGATTGACCCAGTTTTCCTCATTGGCAGTGTGTGGTCCCCGATATGGTACAGCGAAAGGTGAATACATATTTCAGACTAGGTAAAGTGCCATACATGCTTGAAACTAACAGGCGTGTACTGGCCAGCTGCCCAACATTGCTACACGAATATATGGTGCACTTGGGGAAATGTGTGCACAGCCTTGAATATATAAAAGCAAAATGTCTTTTTTGGTGGCGTTGTTTATCCAATAAACACATATCCCTATTCATTGCATGAGGTAGGTTATGGCTGGCAATCGAGAAGAAACCTAAAGGTATGGAGGCTGATGGGATTTTGAAAGGGAATATGCACTTGCAACATACAAGAAGTGGAACATGTTTAATCATAGTTTGATAAACAGTGCTTGACGTTTAGTGGGATGTCATTATAGCAAAATTGCGCAATATGAGCAAATTATGCATCTGTCTATATTTTAACACTATTTTTTAAATATATTAAGACATGAATTATTAATATTGTAGATGTATGATGGCTTAAATGTGTAAGATGATTTGTGTATGTGAAACGTTCATTTGAACTGCAGCACACTAAAACAATACATTAAAAATAAACTGGTGGTCCCATGAATCTAGTCTCCCTGCACCCTCCCTGATGCAAACATCTAGACCCTAAATTTGTAGTTTTCACCTTTGTCTTTGCTTTTAATTTTGGTACACCAAAGCAATATTATCCAGGGAGCAGTGCTGACTGAACTTTGCCATGCTGTATTTTTGTTGATTTGTTTTAAAGTCACATTGATCTCAGATTATGTTAATCGATGGGCACATCAAAATAACTTAAAAGTCATGACATGGAACTAGGCTCATGACAGGTGGAATGTTACAGGTAGTAATAGTCAGAAGAGTAATTGCAGGACAAACGGGGCCCCTGGTGTTTCTACTTTTTGCTCCGTAGAACCTGTATGCACTTCTTGCAATAAGGGCTGTACCTCGTTTACCCCTTAGATCCAATGCGAGTCATGCCCTGTCCAACACTGCAGATAGGCTATGATTGGCCCCTCCCTTCTGCCTCACCCCCATCCCCGAAGCACTATTGTGCAATTTCAATCTGAAGCGTTCTTATATAAGATGGAGTGTGTTTATGATTAAGTGGTTGCAGAATCCCAAAAGGCATTAGAGCTAGAAGAAAGAAATACGAGGAAGCTTCCCATATTCCAGACGTATTGAACATTTAAAAAGAGATGTAAGCACCCGAGGGATTCTTCAAAATCCAAAGTGCATTTTTGACTTTGAAGAATACATGCATAAAAAGGTTTTTATGTGTCGCTGGTTTGAATGCAATAATTGTGGTGGTTCAAATGTGGTTCCAAGGTTTGACACAGAGATTCTAAGCTGATCTGGTCCTGCTCATGCTTTGAGACTCATACACGTGGCTCTAGGACAGGATCAGTGTGTTCAGGATCTGCTCTAACACCCTATAGAGGTTTTGTGCGAAATTGCAGGTTCTGGTCCTCAGCAAGTGTCACCACCAATGTGCCCTGGGAGTGAGTATGGAAAAGAAAGTTCCTCTGTCTTGGACTGCTCCTTCTATGCCTCATTGGATGAGGGCTTTTGAAAGTTGAACTCTCCCAAAAGAAGTCCAAATGAACTTTTACTTAAGCACTTGTCTGAAAGTAAATCAGGATGAAGTGGGAGGCTCCTTCTTCTAAAGGCAAAAGTTCACAGGAGATTGCACTAAAGAAGCCAGCGTAAGGGGTCCAATCCTTGTCCTTGGGACAAGTGCCCTTCACCTTCTGACATCTTACCCAAAGTGCTTTGTGTTAAAGGAAGTGGAGGGTACAGGGATGAAAAAAGATATAGAGAGAATCAACATGGTGGAATGTCACTATAATCATGATGAACTCTCTCTTTCTGCATTAAATTCACTGCTTCCCTTGTCAATGCCAATGAAGTTTCTTTTGGTATGCATCTCCCTTGTTTAAGTCTAGTCCTTTTGGGGTGGATGTGCCCTTTGATGCCTGTTTCCAAGGATATCTCCTCCTGGGATGCTGTCCTGCTGGCCAGAGGTGCTACCCGAAATCACAACGGATCAAAGGAGAGACCCAGCTGTTCAGTCCCCAGCTTTGCAAGCTGGTCCAGACTGTCTCACCAGAATAAACATAGCTCTTCCACAGCTGAGCTGATCTCATAGTTCTGACACATGTATAATGCCAATTTGAAGTGGCCTCATTAAGTATGAGAGATACTAGCCACCATACCCTAAACTCAGGTATGGCCTATATTTCTATTCTTTACAGCTGCCACCAGGAGAGTGTCTCTTGTAGTTATGTAATTTGGGAACAGAGGTTTATTTCTTGAATGCAGCCCTTCACTAGAGGGTCGTGGCTATCAATGCAGCTGACAAGAGGGTGTCTGTGCCCCCTGCACCTGCTCTGTGACACTGTAGACCAGGTGCAGCAGATCAGGATATCAATCCAGCATGGCACAGGTGTACACTATGCTTTTAGCATGGGGTTTGCTGAAAGGAGGGGTCTGGTTAGCAGACCCTCCTTTCTGAGACAGAATGACCTGTATCATTGTACTTTTCATACAAATCAAGTCTTGACAGATGACAATCCTTCATAGGGACACATTCCAGATGTGCCTCATCCAGGAGTTGATGCACATCAAGCATACCCCATGGTATGTCATTTGGGAAAGGGAAATGGGGGATTCCCACAGGGATATGCCTCACACACCCTCTGCTTTCTATTCCCCCTTTTGATGGGCAATAGCTCAGTCACAATGTCCAGGAGAGAACACATGTGTTCATAATGAGAATGTAACAGGAGATGCCCTACCAGTTTTAATATGCACATGTTACAAGCAAATGGCAACAAACCTCCAGGTTTCCAGGTTTTCCCCAGTGCTCCCTTAAATTGTGCTTGTCAGCAGCATTTGGTTTTCTTAAGGGGAGTCCATGCTGCAACCTACCCCTCTGGCAACACTCAATCCAGACTTGTAATAACCACTTAATTAGACATTTATCAACATTAGATTTAGACCCCTCATGAGACTACGTTTTGCATGAGAGTGTGTGACTTGCATCCGAGGAGGTCTTCCTCGTGTTAGTGGGAGCCCCAAAGCCACCAACTGTCCGAAAAGGGTTGAGGACCCCAACGATCGAGAGCAAGATAAAGATACGAGTCATCTTCCTCTAGGCAGATAAAATTGTCATAGATATGACATAGATGCCCAGTAATTCAGGAAACCTGCACTTCCCCAAAGGAGCATGCCTCATAATTTGAAGACCACTCAAGGCCCATCCACCTTCCCTTCTTCTAAAACTTGTGGCTCGTCTCTATCCATAGTGAGAAGGATAAGGTCATTGATAATAAAATGAGAGGCTGAACACTCACCCCACAAACTGAAAACATGGGGCTCATAGGGAGTATGCGTCTCGATGGCCAGGTAACGAGTTTTGCATGGAAGACTCTAAGCCTGCAAATAATCAAGTTTCCAACACGCCTGGGGCCTGGTTCACAGAAGCATTTTATAATAGCACAATCCCATAGAAAAACGCTCCGTGAATCAGGCCCTTGGATACAATCAATGTGCATGCCTACATAAAGCAAGGCTCCCCAAGTAGCCACAACCTATCAGCTGTAGTAGCGAGGCCAGCCTCAGCATTCTACCTCAGTAGGCGAGTATGCTTTAGTAGCTTAAGAACCAGCATGACAAAACACAAAACAGTTAAAGTGATGATAAACCTTCTCCAGAAAAAGGACATTTTAAAAATAATATTAATGTGTTACTAGTACCAACCGACCATGAGTAATCAAAGATTACATCCTCTCATTAAAATGAATTGTGTACTAGGAACATAGTATAGTGGCTGAAACAATAATCATGATAAATGACTTACACCCTCATTAAGAGTGATGTCATAAGTAGCAAAATGAACTTGCATTGTAAAAACATAAGCACTGGGAGAACTGGTATATTTAAAGACTGGATACAAGTGGAGTCTAGACTGCCATTCGTAATGCTGTCACAGCACGGGTTGAGTCTCTTCATACACAGCCACATGGAAAATCCTCCATTTGGAAACATGGTTATTTAACTGTGCAGCAATATACCAAATGTGATTAAACATGCCCCGGGAACATCACCTGCCGAAACATGCTATACCGTATGCATGATGCAATACTGTATCTTCTGTTTACCTGGAACTCTCCACTCCTTAAACAGCCGAGCATGCATCCTACCTAGCCTTTATATGACACCAGATTCATAGTCTGACCTATGAACCTAATCATATAGTCGTCTGTTTAGATAGTCTCGCTAGAGTGCCTCGGACTTCCCTAGATATACCCTGATTTTGTACATATGTTTGTATATATTCCTGCATATATTTGCTCTTTTTTGTCTATGTGTCTTATATACCTATGCCAAATACTGTAACAAGCTTAAGTTTTCCTGTACACTGTTGCGCCCGGCTACCCAAGGGTTTGGCACGCATTACCAAATAAATAAACAAGCAAACAAGCCTTCATATAAAAGGACATATGAAGTAGATGTTCATTTCTGTAAGCAGGAAATGGTAAGATTGCAGGGGCCACACATAGGCAGAGTTGAACATGCGTTAAACTTATCAAAGGAAAAATATGATATGGGGGCATGGAAGTGAGCCAGAGGTTTCCTTCCTACCCTTTCAAGAGCTTAAGCCCCATGGTCCCATCTCACCCCTTGCAAACACATATCACCATTATGCTCACCTCTTTCCCCCTGTCCGCCTCTGCTCATATGCCCACCAATTCCCCGATACTGACCACATCCCCATGCCAATCGTTCCTCCATCCCACATCCCCAATTCATATTTACCTTTGCCCCAGCTCATCGCTTCTTGCATGAACGTCTCCCCCATACACACCTCTCCATCTAGGACCACCTTTCTACCTTTGGCCAACCAATCCCACACGCGAGTGCCTGTTTCTGGCCCTATGCCGACCGAATCCCCGCCACACTTCTCATCATTTCCTCAGTCCAGAATCTCCTGTGCCCAGCTCACTACCCATGCACCTTCATTCCCAAATGTTGACTTCCTTATGATCCCACTTCCTCCCTCTCTTGGACACCACCTCCCACTTACATATCATCCTCTACACACAGACCTGTGTAAGGTTTCTGATGCCGAGCCACGTGAGAATCATTGACACACTGACACTCATGAATTGCAGAAAGCACCACTCTCAGAGAATAGTCATGAAAACCAATAACGCCCAGGTTTTCTACAACCAGCAAAGTTAGGCAATCACATGTCCTAGATTGGCACATAACAACACACCAACACATTAAAAAGGTTGCAAACTGCACTGCTAGAAGAATCTCTCACACTGACACTGAAATCCAGGTGTCAATGAAAACTCACAAAGCTTGGACACCCTGAGCCAACAAGCCATATTTACTTGGATGCAGGAAAGAAACACACATGCACACAGGCCTTGACGATTCATGGACTGCAGACTATCTAAGGCAGACAAGGGGGCATGAACATGGGGAATATTATACTTTACAAATTCCACCTAACATAACATAACCAAATTACTTTGTACCTTGAAACACCCTGATACTCCCCTCATGTGCCGGAATATGCGATCATACCACCCTGAACACCCACCATAGACCAGATTATCGTACATATGCCTAACACAAATGTCCTTTGCACTACTAAGAATGATGTGCGACGACATTTGCATTGTTGTTAGAAAATGTATGCTAATCCAGCTTCATAGTTCCAAGCTGTCCCTCCATAGACCCAGCTACAGTAGTTCTGTAAATGTGACGTCATGCCATGATGTGTCTTAGTACTTTAGCCACATGCACAGATAAACTAACAAACATACAATATGTCCCCAATAAACACTGTAACACATGCCTGCCAGATGCCTAAACACACAAATGGACACATATGCAGTGACTCACACACACACACACACACACACACACACACACGCACATATACACACACACACACACACACACACACGTAGCCAGATTTGTTTTATGTATTACATGTTGCATAATGTGTTGCATGTAAATAAGAGGCTCACATCACAGATCATCATATAAAAAGGCATCCCCCACTCATACACATCCACACACACACCCAAATATACCCAGGAACTTTCACAAATACCTGCATCTGTACCCACACAAAGAGGAACACATGCACTTAAACAGAAAGTCCCACACCCAGATAGAAGCACAGAGCCAGGCAATGAAACATGCCCCCAACTGATGGACAACAAACTAAGGACCAACAACAACAGAGCGTCACACAAGAAGCAGTGAATGACAGGCAGTTTTTGACTACAACTCCAATGATTCTTGATCATTCACTATAACAGCAAGTGGTGATGGGATATGTAGTACAAAACATTAAAATAGCAAATGATTGACTGGTTAAGGAAGTTCCAGCTTTGCCATTGGTTGAGAGATATTGTGAGGGGAAGCAGGCATGACGGGGTTCCAAGGTAGTGGCTGCCATGTCATCTATGTATTTGAGGACTGCCTTCTAGTGCAACCATACGTACTAATACAACATCATGCGTTGGCATTAGATGTCCTGTTGTTTCAATAATGCAATTGGTATTTCTGCTGAACAAAGTAAGATAGCTCAGGGAGTTAAGCACCCGCCTCAGCCATTGCTGTGCTACTTGCAGGACACATATATGAATTCCAGTTGGGCTGACTTCCAAAGTCAGCAATTGAGTATCATCACATTTGCTTACAATACATGATAGTCTGAAATACCTGAAGGAAATACTGTAAACCATGTGTTTATTAGAGGCTAGTTGTGATATCGCTACTGAACTGCAATAAGGACATTTTGCTTCTGTTGTGATGTCACGATACCTGCATCAAAGAGAAACATTCCAGCTGCTACTGCAGTACTTAATTAAAGCCGTGACAAGGTTTATCCATTCATTTCTTGTAAAATCGCTTTCTCTGACACTTTGCAGCCATTCACTGATAACAAATTGTTTATAGTAGTATGTTTATTTTCTGACTGCTGGAGTTTAACACATGTGAGCAAGTATCTGCATGCTATTGCTTATTTTAAGGCACACAACGAAACCATTTTTAGATGCATTTTCTCACACTGCTTAATTATTTTTTCTGCTACACAGTAGAAGCTGCATGCTGTTAGTTATGTTTTAAAACAAACAGATTCTATATTGATTATATGTATCAGCAACAGTAAGGTCTCTTACAATATATTAAGCAAGAGGTTAGGTATTAAAAGGACCACAGGGTTTAGACATGTATTATAAGGAATACAAATATCTCCTTCCGTACCTAAAACGAATATTGCAAGCCACTGCTGAGTTCTCTGACCTTAAAATGGAACTTGGTCCTCAGTCCCGTTCCTCTGTTTGGGCATGGGATGCATCTGTGACTTGCAATATCCTTATGACATATAGTAGGGGGTACTTTATCTGATATATAATAAGACATAGGGCCTCATTACACTGAAGGCGGTAATGGTTAACGGCCACCTTTAATGGTAACGGTGACCGTTAACCATTACCGCCTTACTACGAGGTCCCTTAGCGGGTTGGTGCTTTAATGCCTGCTTTTTGCAGGCGTTAAAAACCAACCCGCTAAGGGACCTCGGAGCTAATTACGGCACCGCAAAATTGCGGTGCCGTAATTAGCGCCTTCCCCATTCCCATAGATCCCTATGGGGCAGAAATGGGAATGGGGAAGGGCAATGGCGGAAGGGGGATTTACCGCCCCACCAACCTTGGAATTGGGCGGTAAATCCCCTTTCCGCCAAGGCGGTGCCGGTATTTTACCGGCATGAGCCATGGCGCTAATAGCGCCATGGCTCACCGCCTTCCGTGTAATGAGGCCCATAGTATAGTGTTTGAGAAAACTAAGGTATCAAATGCTATATAGAAATTTAGTGTTGCTGCAACTCCTGTCCTGAAATTGCAATTGTAATGCCTGAGTAGCATATGCGGAGCACTGTCACCTTTGCCTATGTAATTAATCATATGCCATATATTTCCATACAATGGATGAGTTCCTTGTGCCATTAACTTTCATTGTTCTCTCTGTAAGGATATTTAGCAACCAGCACAGAGTACAGCACTACTGCACAGGTAGCAACCAGCACAGAGTACAGCACTACTGCACAGGTAGCAATTTTTGATGCAGCACCAAATGCCTATGGTGCATTGCTATATGTGTTACCAGATTAACAAGGAAAGACAGGCTATTCAGTCAAAAACGATTTTAACATATAAGATGCAAATCTATTTTTACAGTTAAAAGCACACGTGCACATTCAAAAATGCACACTATTTTTCACCTGAAATGCCTATGGTGCAAGAGACACATTTGAAAATTAATAACTAACATTACTCATAACTAACCTGACTAATGAAACTGAAAACATAATCCACTAATAAAAATGTGTCTCCACTGCAGAATTAGGCCTATTCTGAAAGTGAACTTTTAAACGCACATCCATTTTTTTTTTCTTTCTTTTCGTTTTCTCTGCTGCCCTGTCCACATAAATACAGGAAGCAAAAGGGATCGAAAGAACAGGAAATCAGTTGGTTACAAAGTATTACTATAAAAATGAGCCATTGTGTAGAGAAGGAGGAGATGGCATGATTGATTCTGATTGGAACAGCGTCATAGCAAGTATCATGCTAGAGGGAGTGATCAGAGTTTTGCTGGGGGGAGTTTGAGGAGAGAGAAGGACAGTCAAGATTTGGCAGAGCTGGGAGAAGGACCTTTTTCCTGGCTGGAGCATTCCTATCTGCAAAAGCTGAGAATTCCAGGCAATGACCCCGGTTTGAGAAGGAAAGGCGCTCATTTTCAATGGGGTTAATCTTCAATGGAGCCACATTCAGAAAGAGAACAGCTGAAGAAAACTCGGCTGAACAGATAAGGTAATTACATAAGTGTGGGAGCTGAGTGTGTACGAGAATATTCAGTCAGAGTAGGAAAGGAGATTCCGGTACCTTAATCACATGTTAATGTTGCAAATTGGGTTCTGTTCTCCGCCACTCTTTTTTCAGATATCACAGACAATGCTGTTACTGTGCTATTTTATTTATTTCTGTAAAGAGTGAGATCGTGTTTAAATGCAACTTTTATAATACAGAAAAATATTTGAAAGCAGACGGGTGGTGTGTCTTATATTTACCAATACAGTGCTGATGATGAGGGGAGATTTTTAAACAATGCAATTGTCATTTTAAGACAGATGTGTGCATGATCATATTCAGTATGGACAGTTGAGAGTGATTGTTTGTAGCATAGCTCGTTGGAGGTACATGAGCCAACGGGAAGAGGGACTCTCTAAACATAGTTCCCTACCGTATATAAGGTAGTGGAAATTACCACAAAATTACCACATATAGCTCTCTGTCGTAAATAAGTCAGTGAGATCGCCCATGGTGGCACACTAACACTAACACTGAAAATGTGGTATTCCTGAAATGTAGGTCTGAGGTCTCTCTAGTGATTACACGAAAAATCTAAGCAAAGATAAGGGATTCTGGACAATGGGGCCACAAATAAAACAAGGGAATTATGCTCACCAAAATACCACCAACCACGCATACCAACCACGCATACCAAATATGCATGTCTGGGTGCTGAAATAATGCATGTCCACTGTATTATTGTTGCACATGGCCCAATCTGAATACAAGGAGTGATTATTACTAAGTTATTTTTCGGTGGTAATAAAATACCGTCAGGCCCCAAATCTCCACAAAATACCCTACATATTTATGGTGCGTTGCAGGCCGGGAAAATGATCATAGAGTACCTACTGGACATGGCAAGCGTGTCTCACACTGCCATTTGCACATTAAAGGGAACCCATTTTATAATAGCAGTGTGCCACTAAAAACGAATTTCAGAATGTCACAAAGGGAAACCACATTCTCAGATCTAGTGCAATATTTAGAGGCAAAGTTGTTTGCACATGGGAATTGGTCGTCGAATAGCACGTTAGAATGGAGTAACCGCATTCAGGGTGAGGTGCAGAAAGAAAAACTAGACAATATGTTTGCAGAAGGCAGCATAATTCAGGTCTGCCTTACAAGATTATTGAATGCAGCCGATAAAAGTGCAGAGAAAGACTGTTTAATACGGCTATGCGGCAAAATATGGTTTATTTTAAACAAGTCCCTGCGAATGCAAGAGAATGATACTCAGATAATTAACAGGTTAAAGACTGAATTAGATGGGGAAAGTAAAAATCAGGAAATGTTGAGAGCAGAATTGGATGTATGCCAAAAAGACATGCAATTAAAATGCAGAGACTTTGATACTCAGTTATCCAAAAGCAAGAAACAATTTGAAGATAGTGAGCAAGAATTGGCACACTTAAAAGCCTTAGTGGATCACATTAGGCAGGATAAAGATGAGGTTGTTTCAGAAATGCAGATTTTACAAAAAGAACATTGTGAAAAAGAATGTGATCTCCAGAGCGCAGAACAAGAAATGATTAAAATGATTCAAGAAAGAGACAAGAGAAATAAAGAGTTCAATGAATGCCAAATGCAAATGTGCGACATGCAGGAGGTGATTAATAAGATGAATGGTGAAAACAACTATTTGCAAGATGAAGCCAACAGACTCCTTAAAAAGTGTAAGGACTTAGAACAGCAAATGTGCATTCCCAGGTCCCAGGAGAGGCGGCAGGGTACCACATTCAATGGAGTGGAGGTGAATTCTAGCTCTGCCCAAAGAGCTAGTGCTCCAGTGACTGGGCCGGTGACTGAACTTGGTTGCAGCGCCCTTGGGGGATTTGATACTCCCATTGGGGGCAGCCACCAATCTCATACACCTGAAAACAGGAGTGAATCACAAAATAGTGCAATTCCATGCATTGCAACAAGTAGCCCCATAACAATAATGAAATCCATTAAAGCCCTGATCAAACCATTTAAAAAGGGAGGTGAATGCTGCATTGAGGATCACTTAGAAGCGGTGCATGACATTTTTAAAGCACTCCAGATACCTAAGGAACAGTACAGACAATATTTTGATTTAACTTTAGATGCCCCGACGGCCAGCATCATAAGGGGATTAAATGAACAGCAGAATATGACATGGCTGGAGTTTGAAAAAGAAATTAGGCGTCATTTTTCTCCTTTTCAGTCATTGCAGGTGGCAAAGAAAGTCGCGTACACAATTACTGCTGGACCTAATACATCTCCTCGCCAATTTTTACAAGACTTAAAAAGAGCATTTTCTCGCTTTGATGTATCTTTTGACTCAAATTCCAATGAGTTTAAAACTGCATACTTCTATGGGCTACAGAAAGACATAATATCCCAATTGGTCTGTGAATTTGACCGTGACAAGTCCCTTGAATGGATTGTACATCAAAGCACAAAACTATATGAGGTACTCTATTGTCAGGGTAGAGAAAGTGATAAAATGAAAGATACTAGAACTAAATCTAAAGAACCCTCAGCCACAGTAATGGAAATCAGGTCAGCCAAAATGTCCCTTGAGTCTGCTCAAAGCCAAGGTAAAAATAATGTGACACCTGAACAAAGGGGTCATCAACAAAGATCGCCATTTCCTGTACCAATGTTCCAATCACATGATCCTAGTAATAGAGAGAGCTACATCAGCCCTAGGTATTTAGGGGACAGACCCCGGGTAGGATACCGGCTTGATATGGCAGGTATGAACAATAACCAGAGACAAAATCAAGATCAAAGAAATGATGGTCCCTACCAGTCATTGGGGACACAGAGTAGATTTGATCCCATCACCATGATATATGGTAATCAGGATAGGCCCCGATATGTGGATCGATTTACTGATAATGGAAATCAACATAGGGGCCAGTACCCACAATCTGAGAGACAGGACATGAGGCAAAACGTGAACTACAATCCACTCCAGTACAATGATTCCCCACCAGGGGACTATAATAAAAGGATGGGTGCAACCCGCTCCCCTCCACAAATGAATCAAGAGTTCAGAAACCATCCCAACCGACATCAATCACCTGAGAGGTATCAGAATAGATCCAATCAAGGGGAAAACAACCAATATCGACCTAGGCCACAGAAAGAGGATCCTAGAGAGATGGAAAGGTTCCAGTGCCTTGAGGCCCAAGTGAAAATGTTAGCTGAGCAAATAGGAAAGCTCTATACAGCGCAAAAACAACCTTCCAAAGAGGGGGCTGATGGCCATAGCAATGACCGGGGGGCTTCCGAAAAGTGACTAAGTACTCATGATAACTGCAGTGCCAAAATGACAGATTGCTCTGATATAATTTTGCATAACGACTCTGAGATGCCTAATGGATTAAAAATGAAAGTACCAGTAAATGAAATTGTGACAGAAAGTGCAAATACTTCTAAAAAAGAGGTACGGTTTAACCTAGAGCTAAATAAAACAGTAAAGATTTGCACAAATGAAAAAGAAACATTAGGAATTCCAAAAGAACAAAGGGACAGATTTAAGAAAAATGACTCATGCATGGGGAATACCAGTGAACAGGGAGTAAGTGGGGATGCTATAGCTCCTTCCCTGGGCAAGCAAAACAATGACCAAACACAGACAGAAAAAGGAAATACTCACAAGGAGGGTACAAGTCAATCACCTGAAGAATTATTTGAGCCACATATTTTTGAAGAGGCTGAAAGGGCTGGTATCTCACTAAATGATCACAAAAGCACAGAATTAAAAAATGACAAATTGCTGAATGATGTTGTTACACATGTTCAGTTGGAGGATTGTAATGTGGTCTCTGATGTTACCCAGATGGATGGGCGAACAGTGGCCACACTCCAAAAAACCTCTGATCATGGAGAAATGAATAAAATCTCTCGCGCAGAAATGGGTAAAAAGGAGGGAAACATGTCTTTCCATTTACCAATGTGTTTAGCCAAAAGTGAAAAAGACTTGAGAAAGGTGAGCCCTGAAATCAGTAAGAATTCACATTTCTTATGTGTATTAGAGGAAGTTGAGGACAGATATTATGCACCCATCACTGTAGAAGAAAAATGCCACACCTTTGCTATGATTGACACTGGCGCACAGGCCACAATTATGTCCAAGGAGCTGGTAAAGAGTATCAATGAAGGGAGACCCCCACAGAGTCAGATCACAGTGAAGGAAAATCAAGGCCCAGTGCATAACTTTAATGGGGAGGAGGTGCCCATCATAGGTGTAACTGAGGTTGACATAAAAATAGGAAAGCACAGAATGAAACAAGAGGTATTGATCACATCTATTTGTGAAATTCCATTTCTGATGGGGACAGATTGTCTGAAAAGATTGTCTCCTCTAATAGATGGGGTGAATGGAGTGCTGTGGTCCTTAACCAAAAAACCATTGAGGCCTAAGAAACTAAAATCACAAAACAGCAATATAAATGAATGTCACACCGTTGCCAAAACAAATGATGCTGTGGAGGTATATCTCCAGAATAGCTGCATACCTAGTGTCACTGTTATATTAATGTGTCAAGACAAAATGCAGAGCGACAATGAAAAACTACCTGTACAAATATACTTGGACCCAAGGAAAAATTGGCAAACTGCCATAGATGAGCACACATTACGTTTTTATTTAAAAGAGAAAACATGCAAACCGAAATTGCTCCTAAAACAGATTCAGAAAAACACATTACCACTCTGGCAGAAATACACATGGAAGATGAGCAACCATGGGTTCATGTTGGTATAAATGACTATTTTAAAACAATAAAAGCCACTTTAGCGCTTGAACATGAAAGGAGTTTCATTAATGAGAAATTGTTGCAAAAAATAATGGAAAGGGAAGAAATCCCGAGATTTAGGATTAAAAACCAATATGTTTCTGGGTTGGACAGTCCAGACTTTGAAAACCGAATTGCAGGCAGATGCATGCTTAAAATTAGCATTGGGCAGAAAACAATTTACCATAATGTATGGATAGTGAGTGGAGCACAAAATGAATTTTACATGGGAAATGACATCATGCACAGAATGTGTATGGTGTTAGATTTCCTTAATCAAAAAATATGGTCACGCCTAGGTGGTCCGGCACCTGAATTTGAAGACAAAAGAAGGGCTTATCATTGTGCACAACTGGTTCCTTATGCAATCGAATTACAAATGAGGAAAGATACTATTATTCCTGCATTTACAAAACAGTTTGCAATAACACTGAAATGCAAAAATGGACAGCAGATGAAAGGCTCTGATGCATTTGTATGCCTGAATGAATCCATAAAACAGCAAGGCCTGTATTATGAATACATTCCATTGGTAGATATTGGTGAAGGATCTGTAAAAACTCCCCATTAGGAATGGCCATACAAAAATCACATTATACGGCAGATTTAGATAACATGGTGATTGGGAATATTCCTGAAAAATATGTAGATGCCAAGGGCGAGTTGCCAGAACACCTGAACTCTCAGCCCAAAGGAATATTTAAAATTCATTCTGTGTATCCTTATGATTCAAATGAGACAGTGTGCTGCCATCAAGAGGATTGCATAATATTTAATTTAAATGAAAATGCCAAAATATTTAAAAGTGGCAGTTTTACAAAAAGACACAGCCACACAGTTAGAGGAAAGCACCGAGATTCCCTTACCAGAAGATTTTCCAGAATTTTCCAAAATGGTAGAAGAGCAGATCTCCTTAGCGGATGCATGTGAAAGCAATGAAGAGAGGGACAATCTGAGGGAGATATTTATGGAGTTTAAGGATGTATTTGCAAAAGATGCTTATGATTGTGGTTTAACTGATTTACATGTGGCCACACTACCAGAAGGGTGTAGCAGAAATCCAGTGTTTGTACGCCAGTATAGACTACCGCTGGCATGTTTAGAATCATTGGCAGAGATTATTAAAAATTTGGAATCGCGGGGAATCATCAGGCCCATTCATAGCACATCCAATACACCTATTTTAGGTGTGTTAAAGCCAAATGGTCAATGGCGGCTGTGTGCAGACTTGAGAGAGTTAAATAAAAGAGTACCAATATCTAGGTGGCCACTGCCATTCATTGATCAGGGCCTAGCTCAGGTACATGGTTCAAATGTATTTACCACATTAGATCTCACCTCTGGATATTGGTGCGTGCCATTGGCAGAGGAGATACAACATTTATTTTCCTTTACATTTGACAGGACTCAATATGCCTGGCTTAGAGCTCCGTTCGGGTACATCAATAGTGGGAGCGAATTTGGCATATTTTTGAGAAAGGCCATGCCGGATGCAGCGGAAAGAGGAACAATAGTTTATGTGGACGATGTCCTGATAAAAAATGAAAGCCTGAAAAGCCATTTTGATGAAATAAGACATGTACTTGGCCAATTGCAGAAAGCAGGCGCCAAAGTATCTTTGCAAAAAGCACAATGGTGCAAGAAAAAAGTGAACTTTCTAGGGCATGAAGTGACTGAACATGGGCTAAATCCACAAAAGAAGAAAATAGAGGCCATACAAAGATTAAAAGATCTAAAAATGTGAAAGGAGTAAAAAGTTTATTAGGGATGACAGGCTATAACAGAAAGTTCATTGAAAATTATGCAGAAATCACTCAACCATTGACTAAACTGCTTAAACTGAATACTCCCTGGAAATGGGAAAAAGGGCAGTCTGATGCAGTGGCTAAATTAAAGGAATGTCTTATAAAGGCACCATGTTTAGCATACCCCATAAAGGACAGGGATTTCTTTATAGAAATAGGTTTTTCTGAACATTGTATGTCAGCAGTGTTATCACAAAAACACGATTTGAATCACAAAACCATTGCATATGCAAGTAAGGCATTTTCCCAAGTTGAAATGAAATTTAATGAATGTGAAAAGGCCCTATTAACCACTGTGTGGGCGCTACAACATTTCCGCCCCATTGTTCAGGGAGAAAAGGTAATTATTGAAACAAATCATCAACCTTTGCAATTTTTAGAGAGTAAAAGAATTAGATCAGGTAATCTAGCGCAATCCAGAATCACTTCATGGACGCTGGCATTACAAGGTTTTCCCGTAGAAGTGAGATATGGACAAAATAAAAAGAACCCAATTGCTCAAGGGTTAGCTGACTTACATGACTGTGCAGCTGAACAAATACCAAATGAAATGGAAGTAGAAACTAGTTTGCAGGAATTTGAACAATCACCACACAAAGCTTTTGATGAAAAAACATGCACGGATTTGCCAACTGTATATGTGGATGGTTGTGCTTTTCACATTGAAAATGACAGTAATAAACAGTTAGTGGCAGGAATAGGAAATGTCTGGTTGAAATGTGAAGGTGTCCCCAGTATAGGAATGAGGATTGGAGATAGGAGCAGTCAGGTGGCGGAATTGGCAGCCATTTATAAAGCAATTGCTACTGCAGTTGATAAAAAGTTCAGTGAAATTGTCCTGGTGACTGATTCTGACTATGCACGGAATAGCTTTGTGGAGTATTTGCCTGGTTGGAAAGCAAGAGGCATGGTTACATATAACAAAAAGCCACTTAAGCATGGAAAAATGATACAAGCCATAGACAAATTGGTGTCAGAGAATAAGTTAACAATATACTGGAGAACAATTCGTGGGCATTTAAAAACACCAGGAGAGGATAAGGAGGGAAATGATAAGGCAGACCACTTGGCTAAGATTGGGGCTGTGATGGGAGAATTGCTACCTATTGATGATTTAATGGGTGAAATACAAATTGATGCAGTCACACGTTCTAAAGCACCAAAGGAGGTAGATCAACCGGTGGTGCAGTGGAGTCATGACACACCAGACCAAGATTTGATTGAGGCACAAAAGAATGATCAAATTTTGGGAATCTATTATAATCATTTGATAGATCCCGAACAAAATCCTTTAACAGAAAATGATTGTATGGGAAAAGAAGAGTTGAGGGTGCTATTAAAGAACAAAACACGAATTAGATTACAGGATGGACTCATGATTAGAGAGTCCATAACAGGACAAATACAGTGGGTAGTACCCCTTTCATTTAGAGGACTAATGCTACACCATGCACATGATGCCATAACTGCAGGCCATAGAGGTTCACAAAAAACATTAGAAATACTAAAAGATTATGCTTACTGGCCACATATGTCCCAAGATGTGGAATTATATACTAGAGGATGTCTAGTATGCGCCCAATTTAAACCTGCTTCACCAATGCATAGAGCACCATTGATGAAAAGAGGCCTAACTCTCCCATGGTCAGATTTGCAAATAGACTATGTAGGTCCTTTAAAAAGGTCGAGCAGGGGACACCGTTATATTTTGAGTGTGGTATGTTTGATGTAGAAGTGGATTGAATGCATTCCTGCACCAGATTGTAGTGCGCAAACAGCAGCCACATTGCTGGTGAACCATGTGTTCTCAAGGTTTGGGTTGCCACGAAGAATTGAGTCAGACAGAGGAAGTCATTTCACAAGTACTCTAATGAGTAAGGTATGGCAAATACTAGGTGTGAAAAGGAAACTACATATCGCATATCGGGCGGCGTCTTCAGGTACAGTTGAAAGAAGCAATAGGTCTGTTGTGGATATTTTAAAGAAATTTGTGGCAGAAGCAGGTTCCAGCTGGGATTTACGTTTACCGTTGGTTTTGATGGCAATCAGGTCGACTCCTGCCAAAGCAACAGGTGTTAGCCCCCATGAGGTCTTGACAGGTAGGAAAATGGTGTTACCACAACACCTACTATACAGAACACATGAGCAAACCCTTGTGAGTGCATCCACAGTTCATGAATATATTGATGAACTGAGGAGGCATTTGCAACATGCATTTGCTTTTGTGCAGAGAAATCTGGAAAGAGCTGCTGACAGTGCAAAATCTTATTATGATAAAAAGACATCTGTAAAGGAATACAGTGTAGGGGACCAGGTGTACAAGTTTCATTTTGGAAAAAGTAAACAGAAAAATTCTAAATTTCTAGCAGCCTGGCAGGGGCCATTTCGAATTATAGATAAAGTCTCTCCTGTGGTTTATAAAATTTTGAAAAATGAAGGTGAAACAGCAATAGAGCAGTTTGTCCATGTAAATCAAATCAAACCATGCCATCCCAGACATGAGATCAGGCAGCTTGAGCATGTAGAAACAGATAAAGTTCCTTGAACACAAAAAGAGAAAATAAATGGGTACAATCAGGAGGCAGTGACAAAGGAGTTAAAAAGTTGATTGTTATAATGGCACATAAACACTGTAATATATGTAAAAATATATAATATAATATAAAATAAATAAATAAATAAATATATAATGGAAACTCATGGTTGGTGTGCAGAGCGAAAATGTATTAAATATGGAATGCTGTTTTGTATGTGCTTGTTTTCTTTTAACTTGTGTTTAATTTCAGAAAAAAAAACCGAAATATTTTTACCAAGCATGTTTTATTTTTGGCAAAAGGGTGAAGTTAGTATGGTGCTATGTACTTAATTTGTTTATTTTCTGTTTGATTTGGAAAATTAACATTATTTGGTCGGAGGTTCTGGGATCAGAGGCCACGGGAGACGATGGAGTCCTGGAGTCCCCTGGATGAAGACCAAAAGATGCCTGCCTCCAGGTGGAGGTGAAGACAAGATAAACAGAATGCTAAAAAAAGATGACTCCTATGGATCTAAGATTGCCAAGATGAAAGTGTACTCGAATGAACCAAATAACATCACTGGTCGGGACATATCAGAGGCAGACAAGAGTCCTGACATATGGAGTTCCACGTATTTATTATTTTAATTATTTATTTTAATTTGTTATATTAATTATTTGTTTTGGTTAGTTGTTTTATTTCATTGTTTTAATTGACTTGTAAAATCTAAACTTAGAGTAATGCCACTTCCACTGAGAAGGCAAATGTAGAACATTTTGTACACTAATGAACCCAGATGAATACTGTGTTGATTGCAACTTTTTCATTGATGCACATGAATATTCATTTTGTTGGATTACTATATTGTGAAAAGAAGAAAAAGAACAAATTGTTTTTAGGAATTGGCTTGGATCGTAGCCAGATTCTAAAAACAAAAGGAGGGTATGTAAGGATATTTAGCAACCAGCACAGAGTATAGCACTACTGCACAGGTAGCAACCAGCACAGAGTACAGCACTACTGCACAGGTAGC
The DNA here is from genome assembly GCF_040938575.1 of Ambystoma mexicanum. Lineage (NCBI taxonomy): Eukaryota > Metazoa > Chordata > Amphibia > Caudata > Ambystomatidae > Ambystoma > Ambystoma mexicanum. Next base: position 1,251,929,073 of record NC_090924.1, read on the forward strand.
AATTTTTGATGCAGCACCAAATGCCTATGGTGCATTGCTATATGTGTTACCAGATTAACAAGGAAAGGCAGGCTATTCAGTCAAAAACGATTTTAACATATAAGATGCAAATCTATTTTTACAGTAAAAAGCACACGTGCACATTCAAAAATGCACACTATTTTTCACCTGAAATGCCTATGGTGCAAGAGACACATTTGACAATTAATAACTAACATTACTCATAACTAACCTGACTAATGAAACTGAAAACATAATCCACTAATAAAAATGTGTCTCCACTGCAGAATTAGGCCTATTCTGAAAGTGAACTTTTAAACGCACATCCATTTTTTTTTTCTTTCTTTTCGTTTTCTCTGCTGCCCTGTCCACATAAATACAGGAAGCAAAAGGGATCGAAAGAACAGGACATCAGTTGGTTACAAAGTATTACTATAAAAATGAGCCATTGTGTAGAGAAGGAGGAGATGGCATGATTGATTCTGATTGGAACAGCGTCATAGCAAGTATCATGCTAGAGGGAGTGATCAGAGTTTTGCTGGGGGGAGTTTGAGGAGAGAGAAGGACAGTCAAGATTTGGCAGAGCTGGGAGAAGGACCTTTTTCCTGGCTGGAGCATTCCTATCTGCAAAAGCTGAGAATTCCAGGCAATGACCCCGGTTTGAGAAGGAAAGGCGCTCCTTTTCACTGGGGTTAATCTTCAAGGGAGCCACATTCAGAAAGAGAACAGCTGAAGAAAACTCGGCTGAACAGATAAGGTAATTACATAAGTGTGGGAGCTGAGTGTGTACGAGAATATTCAGTCAGAGTAGGAAAGGAGATTCCGGTACCTTAATCACATGTTAATGTTGCAAATTGGGTTCTGTTCTCCGCCACTCTTTTTTCAGTGTATCACAGACAATGCTGTTACTGTGCTATTTTATTTATTTCTGTAAAGAGTGAGATCGTGTTTAAATGCAACTTTTATAATACAGAAAAATATTTGAAAGCAGACGGGTGGTGTGTCTTATATTTACCAATACAGTGCTGATGATGAGGGGAGATTTTTAAACAATGCAATTGTCATTTTAAGACATATGTGTGCATGATCATATTCAGTATGGACAGTTGAGAGTGATTGTTTGTAGCATAGCTCGTTGGAGGTACATGAGCCAACGGGAAGAGGGACTCTCTGAACATAGTTCCCTACCGTATATAAGGTAGTGGAAATTACCACACAATTACCACATATAGCTCTCTGTCGTAAATAAGTCAGTGAGATCGCCCATGGTGGCACACTAACACTAACACTGAAAATGTGGTATTCCTGAAATGTAGGTCTGAGGTCTCTCTAGTGATTACACGAAAAATCTAAGCAAAGATAAGGGATTCTGGACATTGGGGCCACAAATAAAACAAGGGAATTATGCTCACCAAAATACCACCAACCACGCATACCAACCACGCATACCAAATATGAATGTCTGGGTGCTGAAATAATGCATGTCCACTGTATTATTGTTGCACATGGCCCAATCTGAATACAAGGAGTGATTATTACTAATTTATTTTTCGGCGGTAATAAAATACCGTCAGGTTCCAAATCTCCACAAAATACCCTACATCTCTGTATGTACCTGGTATTTCCATCACATTGAAGTGGCCCCGGAGGGACCCTCGGATGTGGAAACAAGGCACAGTCACCACACACGAATAGATACGCCAGACGCGAGGTTATGTTCCCAAAATCTAGGGTTTATTACAATACAAAATAGTCCCAGTTGGCCAAGTGGTCCCACGCCCCGCGACGTGTGTCTAACAGACCTCGGGGGACGCAAGAGAGAGTGAAACGTACATCAGTTACATATATACAAACGAAGCATCTTACAATCAGTAATGACACATTTGATGCCGCCCCCAATTCATTTCCCTTTGAATTAGAGGCGGTGATTGACCATCGTGACAAATATGACACCATATTTAGTAACAGTTTGCAATCTCCAATTTTCCAGACACCATTCTTTGTTTGCGAGAACACAGCGTTTCTGATTTTCATGGGCAAGCTGCGCATAGGAGACTGGCACATATCAGGCCTCACTATCTCTAAGTTTCGATTCTCGCTCTAGAAGTCAGCCCGCTCTCCGGGGCCTCACTGGGCTCAGAAAGGGGGGCCATAAAGAAGATCATAATTCAACTCTTTAAATGCTAGTTTTGTACATTGCTATTCTTTCAGGAGACTCACTGGCATTCGTATACTGATTAAATGCCTTGCTCCCTGTCTTCCATGATACGTGAGGGAGGGAATCGGGCATTCCTGTCTGACTCTCCAGTGTAATGTTTCAACATGTTTCTTAGCCTTGGACCATTGAAGTGAAATAATATCTACAGCAAAGCAGTTTTACATGCGGCAAAGTGGCAACGTTAGAGAAAGCAGAGAGAGAAAACAAAATGGCGATTCTGGTCATCTTAAAATGGCTCCACTCTAGTTAAACTAATAGCTACGTAATAACTAATGAATAATGAATATGTATTCTTACACTGTAAATGAGGCGGTTGGTCTTCGGCCAACCAATTATCATTCATTTCCGGCCCCTCAAGGGGTGCTTAGTTTTTCTGGACTGACAATATGCCCAGATATTCGCATGATATGCCCAGGCAATCACATGATGTGCCCTGGTTCTCACACAATATTCTTGGTGCCATAGGAGATCAAGATCCAAGCTCTATATTTCAAGTGCTCCCATGATATGCCTAAAGAGTCACAATGCATGACATAGACATCCGTCACATGTGCCATCATCCAGGGGACAAGTTAAGTGATTGCCGCTGACATGGGGCCAGCCTGAATTCTGGCAGGGAAGGCTAATTTATTTATTTATTTAGCACACCAAACCCAGAGGTATCTAGGTGCTTATGCTTAAGGAATTGGTTATAGTGCTTATGGTTACATGCCAGAGTAAACATGCAGTAGTTACATCATAAAGTGCAATGAAGTATAGGTAGTTGCTGGTATTAGGTTACAGGCAGGTGCAGCAGATGCAGTTACATAACGAAACGTGCAATAGAGTTCAGGTAGGCACATTGAGGAGCCTAACCCATGCTCCAGGGCGGCTACAACACAAGGATGCAGAAAAGTCAATCAAGTGGGCACATTTGATGAGTCTAACCCCATGTTGCAGGGTGGCTACGACACAAGGATGCAGAAAAGTCAATCAAGTGGGCATATTTGAGGAGCGCAATCCCATGTTGCAGGACACTACGACACAAGAATGCAGAAAAGTCAATCAAGTGGGCACAGGGAGGACATTTAGAAGCCGAATAGAGTCACACAGCCACATAAATGGAGCTTAGGCGGGGGCAGCTAAAAGCAGGGTACAGTAATACTCTCAAAATTATGCAAAGATGCATCCAGGCAGCGGACAGGGAGCAGACAGGACCTTAGATGCAGCCCCCAAACACAAGGCCGGCTCCCGCCTTCCGCAGTTGGTGGCTGGCCGATGGTGAGATGGCCAGCCAAAGGGAGCGGGAGCACGCTCAGCCCAGGAACATCAGAAAGTGAAACAAGACAGCCAAGATGTAAGGCCCTGCAAGTGTGGCAAATGCATCGGTGGAGCAATGCTGTTTAAAAAAAAAATGGTTTCAAAGAAACAACACAAGCTGCAATTGCGAGCAGCACAACACAAATGCCACACAATGATTTAGGAGACAAATTACCTTGAGGTGCTGGGTGAGCGAAAGTGCCCCAGAAGAGTGACATGTGCCTAAGTGCTTAATTCCTCCGAGGTTGATACATTGAGTACCATAACATTGGGTAATATTGGCAACTATTTTTACAACATGTAGAAGTGGCAAACCATACAAAAGCCTGATATTAAAAATATAATTATTATCCTGTCGAATGATGGTTCACGCATGTAGCAAATATTGCTGTCACGTGACCATGCATTCACACCATACATTGATGTACTCAAATTGTATGCTGCCACTAAAATGTAGGTATGCAATCATATATACAGATCAATATACCAATTCCAGGTATGGCCAACATATGGCCAGTGGTAGTATTTTAAGACACTTGGTACACCCATCAAATTCCCATGTTTGTCACAGTACTCCCACCATAAAGACAAACACACACATGTATGCACACATATGCACATAACCCCATTCACAGATACACTCTTAAACCCATGTCCATACATTCACCCATCCCACAGGGACTCACAGCCACATGAACTTGCACATTCACACCCAACACCATCACATACTCACACATCCACCGAAACATGCACACACTTACTCACACACACACATAAACACACACAACACAAGGAGAAATGCTTCGACATCCACATATGTATTCACAATAAATACATACAGTTATTGACACATGTACAGTTATTCCTAAAAGCACTTTCAGTCAGGAATTCATATACACACATACTGATCCAAACACACTCTCACAAATAGAAATGTTAAAAACCATTAACATACACTAACACACACACATAATGCAGAGACAAATGCCCATTCACTGACATACAAACACATCATTGCAAGCCCCCTCACAAAAAAGCACTGCATGCTGTGCTTGTGAATAGTTAACTATGGGCTAGCACTGGAAATACATCTATTCAGTGTACCAACATCTCCTTTGGCTAGGATACCACATGAGGGGCCAAGGAATCACCTACTTTTCCATAGGTCATTGAAGGTAGGTTGAGATAGTACAATAATAATAGGTGGATTGGTAGGGCATATAGGGGACAAAAGGGTGATGGGTGGCATTCCACATTGCTGTATGAACATGTGCATGAATATATAAGGAGAACATGAATCTGAAGCCATAGCGAATGAAGGAAAAAATACCCTTTCCACAGGTATTATGGTATTGCTTTACATCATTGCGGCACATTTCCCTGCATCAACTCAGGTGGATGGGCATCATGTGTAAGCTGGTTTGCAAGGTGTGAGCCACGACCCAACTTTGGTGGTAGGTAATAAGCCATGTGGTATCAGAGAGCTGGCCTCCTGGCCATTGCAACTATTTTTGTCAATCCAGACTCCTGTGGTCCCACATCACCCTCCTCACTGCAAGTTTTCTAGTTCCATATGTGATACCTCGAGCCAGTCCTTTTTTTGCTTCCAGTTGCACGCTGGAACTTGTAGTTTTGTTTTCCCATTCCAAGGGTGGGCCTACAAGTCCCAGCATGCAGTGCAGAAAAGAAAAAATTGTACTGGCTCAAAGATCGTACATGGAACAGGGAAACTTGACAGCTATGTGCTCCTGCCCAGTGAAGGTCCAGGCGTGCCCCGGCAGGGTCCCCATCCCTCCGCAGAGGGATAAGCTCTATCATGCCATGACCAGAGCTCCAGGATGACCGGGAGTGCTGCCCCCTCCCTTGGGTGACTGCCCCGCACATGAGTTGACCATCCCCCTGCCCAGCATTGTTTCTGGGGTGCCCAGGTGGGGCCTCCGTACCTCCCTAGATGGAAAAGCTCTAACAGGGCCGGTTAGAGATCCAGTGCAGCCAGGGATGCCTCACCCTCCCTTGGGCACCTGCCTCACATGCAGGTCGGCCACCCCCTTCCCTAGTGGCGGCCCCAGCACCATGGCATTGTCCCTGTCCCTTCCTGGAGGGAAAATCTATATCGCAACACGGCCAGTGCTCTAGGATGGCCCGGGGTTGTGGCCCCTCCCTTGGGCGCCTGCCTCGAATGTTGGTCAACTGTGCCCCTTCACAGTGGCGGTCCCGGATAGCCCAGCAGAGTACCTGTCCCTCCCTAGAGGGAAAAGCTCTAATGGACACTGGCCAGAGCTCCAGGTCATCCAGGGGAGCTGTGCCTTCCCTTGGGTGCCTGACTCACATGCAAGATGACCGTCCCCCTGCCCAGCAGCGGTCTGGGGGTGTGTGGTGGGGTCACCATCTCTCCCTGGAGGGAAATGCTTTAATATGCCCCTGCCAGAGCTCCAGGATGGCTGGGGGTGCTGCTCCCTCCCTTTGGCACCTGTCCCACCTGTGAGTCAACCATCCCCCTCCCCAGCGATCATCATGGGATGCCCTGGTGGCATACCCATCCCTCTCTGGAGGAAAAAGCTCCAACGTGCCAATGCCAGTGCTCCAGGATGGTCTGGGGTGCTGCCCCCTGCCTTGGGTGCCTGCCTCACAAGTGGGTGGACCATCTCCCTGCCCAGCTGCAGTCCTGGGATGCAACGGCAGGGCTCCCGTGCCTCCCTGGAGAGAAATGCTCTAACATGCCCCGGTCAGAGCTCCAAGGCAGCCTGGGGGGCTGCTTCCTCCCCTGAGCACCTGCCTCACATGTGGAACGCCCAACCCCCTGCCAAGCTGCAGTCCTGAGGTGCTACAGCGGGGTCCCCATTCCTCCTTGGAAGGAAACGCACACAAGCGCCCCAGCAAGAACTCCAGGACAGCCAGGGATGCTTCCCCCTCCCTTGGGTACCTGCCTAACACATGGGATGATTGTCCCCCTGCCCAGTGGTGGTTCATGGACACCCCTGTGGGGTCTCTGTCCCTCCCTGGAGGGAAAATCTGCAATGGGCCCAGCCAGCGCTCCAGGATGGCTGAGGCTGCGGCGCCCTTCTTGGGTGCCTGCCTCGCACACAGGTTGACCATCCTCCTGCCCAGTAGTGGTCTTTGGGTGACTTTGTGGAGTTTCCATCCCTCCCAGGAGCAAAAAGCTGTATTTCTCCCCCGACAGGGCTCCAGGATGGCCGGGAGTGCTGTCCCCCCACACTTGGGCACCTGCCTTGCACATGGGTTGACTGTCTCCCTGCCCAGCCAAAAGCCCAGCACATCCAGTGGACCTGTCATTCATTTGCCAGGGCACCAGGGGCCCTTCCAGCCTGGACACATTGGAATGCATTGCACTACCAGATGGTTGACCCCGGCCCTATGGTAGTTGGCCATAGGAATGAATGGCAGGACCAGATGGCCGACCTGCTCTGAAGGTCAGGATGGGCAACAATTGAAATGTTTCTCCAGTTTAGTTAATACGGAGGCTGGAAAATGTTGCCCATACCACCCCATCTGTCAACCAGGGTACACACATTACAAAGAAGCTTAGTAACCTTCCACAGATTTTTGTAGACAGCATGTATGGGTCCTGTCTGTACTCCACTTGGTCTCGCTGCCCCACCCGGGCTCGGTGGTGAAACCACTACACCCCCCAAGATGGCCAAGGGCAGTGCCCCATGCAATGTCCCCAGGTGTCACAAGGTCACAAGGTGTACCAACAGAGCCGGTCTGCTGTGGGTCGGAGCCCTGCTTGAAGCCTTTGGAGCTCTTCCAAGAGGCCTAGCTTTCTGGGTTCAACTTCTGCTGTTGCCTTCCTAAGTAGAGGGTACAAGGTTCCCAGCATTCCTTTGCCAGGCTGTCAGGGGCCCTGGCAGCCCAGGCTCATTTTAAACATTGCACTACCAGATGGGTGCGCTCCGAAATCGGCCATCTGGTAGTTGGCAATTAGAATGAACGTCCTTCTCTGGAGGTCTGGATGGGCGTCAATTTTTCATTTCTCTCCAATTGGGTCTATAAGGAGGCTGGACACGTTCCCCAGACCTTCCACTCTTGCACCCAGGGTACACAGATTACAAGAAAGCTTAGGCACCTTCCCCCGGATTACTGTAGACAGTGTTTATTGATGGGGCCACTAGGGGACCCTTGCGTATGGAAACAAGGCGCAATCACCACACATGAATTGATACGCCAGACACGAGGTTCAATTCCCGAAATCTAGGGTTTATTGCGAAGCAGTCTCAGTCTCAGTCGGCCGACTGGGTCTCACGTCCCACAACGTGTGTCTCCAGACCCTGTGGGACACAAGAGAGCGAGCATTCTACAACAGGTACATATATACAAAACGATCATCTTATGATCAGTAGTGACATATTCAATACCGCCCATAATAGATTTCCTTTGAAATGGTTTTGATGATTGACGAGTATGACAAATATGATACCCTCAGACATTTATTCAGCAACAGTTTGCAATTTGCGAAGGTTGCAGACACGATTCTTTGTTTTAGGGAACATAATGATCTTGTTCTTACAAGCAAGCTGCGTGCAGGGGAGAGACACATTCCGGGCCTCACTATCTTCTAGTTTCTAGTCGTGTGCGGGAGGTCAACTCGATCTACAGGGGCTCAGTGAAGGGGGGCCGCAAAAGAGAGCATAATTCAAGCCATTTAATGTTCCTTCCTACCGATTCTGCTGCACCAGCGAGACTAGCTGTCACCTGCCTAGTGATTAAATGCCTTGTTGCTTACTTCCAAGGACTTGTGAGGGAGGAGACCAGGCATTGCTGTCTGGGTTGACTGAGCTGCGTTTCAACATGTAACTTGTGGCCTTGCTCTATGCATGAGCAATAACAGGATAGAATTCACTTACAGCAAAGCAGTTTGAACAGAAAACAAAAAGCAAAAATTAATCAAAATAGCGAATTCTATTCCTACAAAATGGATGCTCTCTGGTCATGGTTATGAATCTGTACTAACAATGCTGAACCCATGATGTGGTTGGTTTTCGGCCAACAAAAATATATTGCCTATGTTATGGAAGGGTAATTTCTAGACTCACAGTATGGGTCCTGGCTGTGCTCCACTCGGTTCCCTCTGCCCCATCCAGGCTCTGCAATGAAACAACAGCAGACCCCCAAGCCGACCAAGGGCTGTGACCCACGTGATGTCCCCGCAGATCCTGGCCTGCTTGGTGTGCCCTTCTGAACAACTGCAGGGAAAAAAAGCACCTTTAGTGCCCTTGCGAGACAACTTTCTTTTCCAGGCAGCAGGATGCCTGGCTGACAAGAGAACCTTGGCTGACTGGCATGCAGACAGCAGGGCGGCCTGTCCATGTGCCTCCTTGCAATCGATGGGATCGATTTGGCACACTTGGTCCATTTAGGGTTGGACTGCTTTGCGGGCCTTGGCTATTGTTTCAGGCAATTACCTTCCACCCAACTTGGGACAGTGTTCACTCAAGGGCATGCCCCCTTACATGGGTGGCTCTCTGTCCCCTACAGAGTGAAGGCAGATCAGCTAGGCAGCTCTGTAGTGGTCAGATCAGAGTGGACAGGGTCAACTGTTGCTAGTCCCAGCAGGTCCTGTAAGCCATGCTGTTGCCCATTCTCCACCAAGCATGTTTCTCCAGCAGTTAGAAATGACTGCTCTGTGGGGTACTGACCACCCTGTCAACACCCCAGTGGTGGTGCATGGCCAAACCCTTTCCACTTTAGGTTGTGTCTTCACCTAGCCTCTCCCTTTCCACCCCCACCCCCGGCCATGGCAGAGCATACATGGCTGCTAGTGCCCATGAGATTGCCCTTTCCACCCAACCCTCAAGTGTTGGGGCACACTCTGATGCTTGGACCGGGCAGACCACCAAGGGTGTGAAGGCTGGCCTGAGATGGGAGCAAGGATCCCCCTGTTGCCACTGTTTTGCCAGTGCAGCTACCTGGTTGATCCTGCCAGTATCATATGCTCAAAGAGTAAGTCATGCATGTGTAAGTCCACAGAGTTTACTACAGTGAAAGTTTCAATTAGCTCAGTAAATTGGGTATGGTTCCTTTGATCGCTCTATAGTTTACTTGGATAATCTTGGTAATTCTAGAGCTATAACATGACCGTGAGCGCTGACCACCCGGGATGCATGCATTTATCAGACAAACAAAAATCCAGGCTCTCCAGCCGCTTTGGTGACTCTAGATTACCTTGGGCCAGATGCACATCCCAGTGACCGATGTTTGTCCTATCAACTTTCGATGGTACTTTCTGTGCTTACCATGGTGTCCACGGATAGCAGGGAATTAGGGTTTGATACCGAAGAAGGAGCCTGAGTAATGGCTACCACATACAACAAAAGCAGGAGACGTGCAAACTACCCACTCCCGACTCGAGGAGGTAGTGACACAAAATAACAATACAGTACTCCTTCGAAGGCCCTGTCATTGTAATGAGCACACTTTAAATACTTTAATAAGGATCCATTGAAAGGCAGGTTGGTGCCAGTAGCCCTGGTAATTGTAGCTTCAATAGTGAATATTAAAGATACTACATTTAAAAATGTTATAGCTGGCGGTTTGTTTGTTTGTTTACAACCAAAACCCTCAGGTAGCTGGGCGCAAGCAATACAAGAATATTTAAAAGCTTAGTTACAGGTAGATTAGATACATACATGAAATTGCTAAACTAGGTACATACAATGATAGGCATATTACTACAGCATCATTTACAATAGTTCCAGTAGGTCCCATCAGAAGAACGATAGAGTCAGGTGGATCTAAGGAGTAAGTACATTAGGGGAAGGACAGGCCTAGCAGTCGTAGGAAGAGAAATAGTCTAGGACTAGGATCGGTTCCATGTTGAGAAGGGTCAACTACAGTTCGATTCAGACATCATTGGTACATAACCAGAATAGGATTTTTCGCCTAAATCTAGAGTAGGGTTGGTCAGTTCTAAGCTCTAAGGGTAGTCCTTTCTAGGAATGTGCAGCTACAACCAGGAAGCTAGAGCCACCAGCTGTCTTCCGTTTATATCTGGGAACCTCTAGTGTGTAAGTGTTGGCCGATCTCATGGGTTCGCTGGAAGTTCTTTTGTTTATTCTCTCTACAAGGTATGGAGGCGCAATGCTATTTAGGCATTTGGAGGTGAGGGACAGCGTTTTGAGGAGGATCCTGTCCTTGACCTTAAGCCAGTGGACATCTCTTCTGAAAGTAGAGATGTGATCTCTGTTCGGAATATTTAAGGCTGGTTTTAGGGCATTATTTTGGAGTCTTTGCAATTTGTCCATAATGTGCTTATTGGATCCCGTGGTTAGAATTGAGCTGGCAGTGTACCCTGAGATGAGCTGCCACTTGTCCCAGCTCATGCCTCTCGCTGCCCCCTTGATGCTCTTGATTGAGTTCCTGTGGTCCGAATATGTTCATTTAAAAAAATTAAGGGTTCAAAGCAGGGCCTAAATATTTCAGCTAGGAATAATGGAATAGGACTCTGGTTCTATTTTGTTGGTTTTCAGAACTGGCGCCATGATTAAGAGGGACGGCGGGGGCATTCATATTGTGCAGATAGAAGTGAAATTCTCTTACTGGCGCAAGATGAACCAAAGCAAAACCATTTGCCAAGAATGTTTTCATTAATCAACAACAAATTCGGATGTTCCAAGGCGATCAGATGTCATCATTGTTCTGACCGTAAACAATGGTGACTAGTGACCCAGCAGTGTTATTCCCAACCAAAGTCTTGTTCTGGTGGGAGTATGGTTCCAAAGCTGAAATTTAAAGGAATTGATGGAAGGGCACCACCAGGAGTGGAGCCTGCCGCTTAATTTGACTTAACACAGGAAACCACACCTAGCCCGGACAAGGAAATGATTGACAGATAGATAACTTTTTCTCTATTCTGTGGGTGGCTGTTCTTAGATGGTGAAGCGATTTGTCTGGTTAATTGAGGGTCATGTGCGTGCATTAAGTCCATGCCCTTTTGTACATATTGCCCATCGCTACTACAAATTTGATAGTTTAGTGAGAATCTAGGATGGGCCCCGCCAGTGTTGCCAATGGCCCTGGTGGTGCGCCGAGTAGATGATCAAAGATGAAGTAAAAGTCCTAATAAGGTTTCTGTAGGTGAACCTGTGGAAGAATCATTAACGGTTGAGCAGACCGTGGCACCTCTTGTGCTACAGTCCAGCCAGCTGAACGGTCCGCAGTCAGGGCATGTGTGGGACCAGGTGCTGGGTCCAGGATCCCCTGCCCGAATGGGCTGCAGCCAAGCAGATGGATGAGGACATCAGCCAGGGTTGGCTTAATCTGTAGGAGAGCTGCCCCCATACTTGCACAAGAGAAAGAGAGAAAGGACCCAGAGTGGCCCACTCTCCAAGCCGGTCTCAAGCCGCTGTGCCGGCAGGACTCTCTGTCTCTGACAACTGCCCCACTAGTAGGTGTGTGGGCCTTGATTGGGCCCCAGTCATCAGAAAAGTCCAGAGGGGGACCAACGGTAAACTGAGGGAAACCTGGCTGTTCTCAAAGGACATGTCTCGGGGCAGATGGGGACTGGAACGCCGGGGCAAGCTCTGAGCCATGACACAGCCAGGCCTACTTGATGGACAGGCATCAAGGTACGGCCACCCACCACCATGGGTGAGCGATGGCGAGGTTTGCCAGTGCAGTGTGTAGCTGGGCTGCAATGTGTAGATTCTAGCAGTCACATCCGATCTCCTGCTGCCTCCGTCCTTCCTCTCTGTCCCTCGAATGGTGGGAGGAGGATGAGGAGATGTTGTGTGTCTGGATGGGCCAGTAGCAGAGCGGCCTGCCTCCATTGCCATGGAACCCTTTTTTTAAAGAAATCCTGATGGTCTCGCTGACTCCCAAGATGGGTGGCTAGGCGGGGCGCTGGGCCTTCTCACCACCAAGGTGGGGTTGGGTGCACTGCCTCCCTCCCAGCCTCACCTGCACCGGCAGGTTGGACATGTCTGAAAGTTGCCTCTGACTGTTGGTGGTCGATTGCTCAGCTTGCATGTCGATGTACAATGCAGCTAAATGAGAGAATTAGTGTTAATTTCAGGACATATTGCTCTTCAACACTTCAAATGCACCTTGCTTCTATGAGTTCTAAGGGTCACTTAAATGTTAATTGCCCCAGGGACCCTCACTGGGGCAAGCTAGGGCTATCGTAGGGACCCCCTTTGGCTTTGTCCCCCTAAGGTCAGTCCCCGATCAGCAACATCACAGGATACCTGGACCTGGCACCGAGGCTTGTTGCCGGCCTGTTCTGGCCTCCCTGTTTCCCACCTCATGGTGTGCCCCAGTGGTAGTGTTGGTGGTGGCCTAAAATCCAATGCACATCCCCACCACAGGGCAGTTCGCCATGCTGAGTGTGGCTGTCTGTGATGTCCCATGGTTGCCTGCACAAGATGGCCCTGGTGTGCAGGCCTAGTAACCAAATCCAGCGGTCAACCTCTAACCAGGCAGGCTTCAGCACAGATCTGGACATGCACACTCAACCGTGCCAAAGCCCCAACAGCCCCGTTCCTGAGACCTGCTGCCTGAGCTTAAGTTCCCCGACTACAACCCCATATCACGCATGCGACTAACTGAATTTAAGCATATTATTAAGCAGAGGAAAAGATACTAACCTGGATTCCCTCAGTAACGGCGAGTGAAGTGGGAAGAGCCCAGCAACAAATCCAGGTCCATTAGCTGGCTCAGGAAATTTTGTGTACAGAAGACTGACTCCCTGGCCCAAGTCCTTCCGATCGAGGCTCACCCCATGGACAGTGTTAGGCCGGAATTGGTTCTTCTCAGACTCAAGTTGATTGGGAATGCAGCCCACAGTGGATGGTAAACTCTGTCTAAGACTAAATACTGGCACGAGATAATAGTCAATAAGTACCATAAGAGAAAGCTGAAAAGAACTTTGAACATGGTGTGAAACCACCAAGGGTCTGTGCAGCCCACTCGCAGGATTCAACACGGCGGGCATGTCATTTACCCAGAACGGCAGATCCCCTCACGGCACTGCTGCCTGGATGCACCCGATCCCTGCAGAGTGCATCTCCTCCATGGTGGTGCACCACAACTGGCTCTGGGTTAGCTGGGGGGCCCTGGCAGAGAGTGTTACAGCCCCTGGCAGAAGTTTTGCATTGTCCTTTGGTCCAAGGGAGATTGACTGCCACTGCACCCGACTCCAGCAACCACACTGTGACGGTGATGGGGTCTGCTGCTTGCGGTTAAACTGTTGACTGGGGTGGATTGTCCTCCGTGCACCTCAATTGTGTCACGTCAACAGGCAGGGAGGCCCACGAAGGGCACCCAGGGTCTGCAGTGATGTCAATTGCCCACCCGACCCGTCTTGAAACAAGGACCAAACAGTCTAACCGGTGCATGAGTCAGAGGGCTGAATGAAACCCTGTGGCGCAATGAAGGTGAGGGCAAGAGCATGCTAGCTGATGTGGGATTCCATTGCAGGGTCACAGTGTCGAATAAACTAGCCCTGAAAATGGATGGTTCTGGAACATCAGACCATACACGCCCATCGCCAGTGCTCAGAGTCCTGTGGGGCTAAGCCACGATGGGTAGTAGTGGCGCTGCGGTATGCACTGAAGCCTCGGGCACGGGCCTGGTTGGAGCCGCCACAGGTGCAGATCTTGGTGGTAGTAGCACATATTTAAATTAGAACTTTGATTGCCAAAGTAAAGAAGGTTTGATTTGAAGAGCAATTGAATATGGGTCATTCGGTCCTAAGAGATGGGCTAGCGTCATTTGGAATGGACTGGTGATGGCCTCTGTTGCCCGCTGCCAATCGAAAGGTAGTCGAGTTCAGATTCCCAAACCCACAATAGCAGAGATGGGTGCCCTTGCACATCCATCCTGGTAACACAAACAATCCCAGTGAAGCCGGTGGGAGCACCAGGGAGAGTTCTCTTTTCTTTGTGAAGGACATGGTACCCTGGAATGCTTTTGCACAGAGAGAGGGGATCAAACCCATGAAAGCGTTGTGGCTCCGGCAGTGTCTGATGAGCTCTTGATAGTCCTTGAAAATCTGGAGGAGATGGTGTAAATCTTGTGCCCGGCCGTACACATAACCGCAGCAAGTCTCCAAGGTGAACAGCCTCTGCATGTTGGAACAATGTCGGGAAGGGAAGTCGGCAAGTCAGATCCATTACTTTGGGATAAGGATTGGCTCTAAGGACGGGGTCCGTCGGGCTGGGGTGCGAAGTGGGCCTGGGTGAGCGCCACAGCTAGATGAAGCTTCGCCTGCCCTGAGGGGTGGTGCCACACTGGACACGAGCTAGGACCTTCCTGTGGATCAGGCTAGCTGCAGTGGGTGACTCTCTCCATTCACCTTCTGGGGTTGCAAACAAGGGGAATCTGACTGTTTAATTAAAACAAAGCATCAAAGAAATGCAATGAAGCGTGGGTAAATGACGGGAGTAACTATTACTCTCTTAACCTTTCACAGTCATAATGACCCTTGCTTCTGCATGGTCTTGCTGGTAACTATCCCTGTTGGACGAGTCCTGTATAGGAGTAGTCTGTAAAGTGATAGGTTAAAGGGGTTTAAAATTTACATCTGTGCTGACCAAGGTCTGGTAGCTAGATATGGCAATAGAAATGGTTGATATAAACAATCAATTCCAAATGAGGAATTACCTAGTTCAGCAAAAATCTTTTAGGAATTTGGAATTGCTCCTTTTCAGAAAACCAAACCCAGCACTAGTTTTGACAGACCAACAACGAGCTGAGAGAGAGTGCAGATGCAGAGGAGCATCGTGAATCGCTTGGAAGAAATGCTCAAATATTCAGTTATATTGGGGTTCTGCAAGGCATCATGTATTCTGCATTGAGGCAAGAAGGGGATCTATGGAGTTCCTTTTGAAGGATGACTACCCAGAGATGGATTCTTGCAATCGAAAGAACACTGCCATGATTCATGAATCAGATTGAGCACTCCAGGGATGCCGGCTGGACATAGGACATATGACGAGCTACGCTGTCTGGATGTAGTGTTGGTTATGTTATGTATTGCTATGTTATTTGCCATTTGTATAGCGCATTTTACCATTGTTATGATTCCTAAGCGCTGTGGGTCGAATGCTTTTGGGAATGCATCTAGGTCACTAGAGAGAGTAGTGTAATACAACATGCTTGCGTGCACATGACATGTTTGCAGTCAGTGTGCAATGGGTGGCGTGTAGCTGCATACTAGTGTTTGGTATGATGCAGTGGTTGTGTAAGATCAGTAGAATCTGTGCCTGACATGTTTGCAGTCAGTGTGCAATGGGTGGCGTGTAGCTGCATACTAGTGTTTGGTATGATGCAGTGGTTGTGTAAGATCAGTAGAATCTGTGCCTGTAAGACCAATGCAGTATGGTGTCTGTATTCTGGTGGTGATAATGGAGAATAACAATATTTGAGGACCCAGGCCAATATCGAGGGATGTAGCTGCATTCTAAAGACTGTTGAGGTACAAGTTGTGGTGTGTACATATGTGTCCAGCTAGGCCGAATTAATTGAGGGGTGTAGCTGCATTCTATTGCTTGTTGGTGCAGAGGGAAGAGTTAGCATAGTGGTGTGTTTGAGGATCTGTGTGTTTTCCAGGGGGGGCCTTGTTCCTGTTCAGCTTCCAGTGCCTGTCGAGGCTTGGACTATCCTTGATTCTTGATGGGTAGGATTGATTTGGCAAAGACTGATGGTTGGTGACAGTCAGAACGTTCCCAAACTCATTGTGTTACTGTATAGCTGCTAGTGGTGTCCTTGGTCAGCAGTTTTGCAAAATAGGATCCCTGATAGGTGGTTATACTTGGATACATTCCCAGATGGTTGTGATGTGCCTTGCTTTATAATTCTCCAAAGGGATTTCCAGATGTGTTGGATTAGCAAGAAAGGGCATTTTCGGGATTGATAACATAGTGTATAACTGCAGGGCAATGATCAAGTTCATGAGCACTGTTAGTGCTTGATTGCTAGTTCTGCTAGATAGGTTGCCAGTGGTTAGTTGTGCTATATACATTCGGCGGTGGGTGTGATTAGCAGATTAACTGCTAGACGGCCCCCGGTATCTAGTTCTTCTGAATAGAATAGTTTTCTAAATAGAATCCCCGATAGGTGGTTCTATTAGGACATTCCCAGATAGTTTGGATTAGCAAATAATGAGTGCTAGAAGGTTCCCTGCTATATAATTCTCCACAGATTGGTATGATTAGGCATTTCTTGGATTGATAGCATGGTGCATAGTTGCAGTGCCAAGATCAAGTTCATACGTGCTCTTAATGCTTGGGTCGTTCCACTAGTTAGGTTACTGGTGGGGGGTTTTGCTATATATATTCAGCTGACGGAGTGATTAGCAGATTGACAGCTAGACACCCACCCCCCTGTACCTAGCTCTGCTCTTGGATTTCCAGGTGCATAGAATTAGCAGACAGGGGCCTTCTTGGGCTGATTGCTTAGTACATAATTGCATAGCCTTGATCAAGCTCATGAATGTTGTTGATGTTTGGATTACGAGTCAGGCACAGTCATCCGTGTTTAATGGTGATAGATAGCTTTAGGCTTCAGAGTCTGCAGAGTTCCTGCTGGTTGAGGTGATGAATACATTCTGTCAGGTACAAAATTCTGTTGGGTTGCCGCTACGATTCGGGTTTCAAATCTGGGCAAAGGATATAGGTGTTAGAGATAAGATATTGCCAGGGCTGATGGTCTATGACAGAGTCTGTAATCAGTGGGGTACCATGCCAGAGGTCGGGTGTGGTGGTAGGTTAGGTGGCTCACTGAATTCCCTTGTGTATTTTTAGACAAAGAGCCAGGGTTTCCGTGGCTTCCAGAATGCTACGCAGTCTTCGCTGTGTCTAATGTGAGGAAGCAATGAGTTCCACAAAGATGGCGCCAGGGTTGAGTAGGCTGACGCTCCCATCCTGGCCAAATTGGAGGTGGGGACCAGTAGGAGTAAGGCAATGCTTGACCTAAGAGTGGTGGTAGGGCGTAATCTTGTCTTGTAGGAATTTGGTCAATGCCTTGTGTACTGCTCGGTGGGAAATACAAAGGAATTTGATGGTGGCCAATTGGGAGCCATTGTAGTGTGCAGAGAGCTGGAGAGATGTTGTCCCTTCATCCAAATGCAAGAAGCAGTCTGAGTTTTGCACTCTTTGGAGTTTGTTTTACTGGTAGACAAGTTTTTAATTGGCAATAGTCATTGTGGGATAACCGTACCCATGAACCATGCTCTCTTGAAACTGACTCCTAAATGGATTCTGTTGAGGGATACAGAATCAGAATCTGAACTGTCAGCTGGATGGTCGTGTTTGACCCGGCGTGTGCCCTCCAATATTATAGACATCAGAGCATAAATGTATATTCAAATGTTAGTGATATTAGATATATATGGGCCTCATCACGAGTTTGGTGGTAGCCCTTAAATGCAGCGGTAGCGCAGTTACCGCTACATTTAAAGGTCTGCCAAATCACGGCTTTGGCTGATTTCCCCTCAGCTTTTAGCTGGGGGGAAATCCACTGAGAATTTGCTGATTTTCGGCTTGTTTACCGCCGGCGGGAAATCTGCCGGCGGTAAAAGCGGAAAATGTCCCCATTGAGCACAATGGGGAATGGGGAATGGGGAATTCCCGAATGGACTCAATGGGGAATGGGCAGTACCCGTTCCGCCAAACCCGTGATCCAGCGCTAATAGCGCCTGTGGGTTTGGCAGTAGGGTCAACAACACCAGCGCTATTAGCGCCCGCGTTACCGCCCAACTTGTAATGAGGCCCATAGTGTTAAATAATTATATTGTTAGGAGGTGTCTCAAGTGATTACTTGTTACATCTATGTTCATGTGTGGTATGTACTACACCAGGTATGCCTATAACATGCTTTGTATTATGTGTACGATTCTGCTCTCAGATTGTAAAAAAACAAGACAATGGGGGTCATTCCGAGTAGGGCGGTAAGGGTTAACCGTCACTGTGCTTTTTGCAGACGTTAAAAAACCAACCCGCAAAGGGACCTAGGAGCTAATTACGGCACCGTAATTTACGGTGCCGTAATTAGCGCCTTCCCCATTCCCATTAAGCCCTATGGGCCAAAAATGGGAATGGGGAAGGGCCCATGGTGAATGGGGAATTACCGCCCCCGCCAACCTTGGAATGGGGCGGTAATTACACCATTCACCATGGCGGAGTTGGAAAAATACCGGCGTCAACCAAGGCGCTAATAGCGCCTTGGTTAACGCCAGGGTCGGAATGAGGCCCAATGACAGCTGACGGGCAGCTCATTAACCTGGAATGGCCCACTTTGGTTGCACAAAAAAAGCCACATTTCTTGTCATCTAAATAGCGGCATGAAGGAATGGATGAATACGATTCCAACTGTCCCTATCTACTATCTAGCAAAACCAGAGCAGAGGTACTGGCTTGACAGAATCAGCAAGGACAGAAGACATTGTTCAGCTGATTCTAGTCTTGCATTCTCAAGAGACATGCAAGGTGTATACGTGGGTGGTCCTCTTGCGACCAGTGAAATACGACTAGTCTTATTGTTTTTCAATTACCGGTGATGCAGTAGGGGTGAGTCCCATGGGGCTCTCAATTCTGACTACAAGCACATGGTACCAACCTCCCACTGAGGAGAAGGGCAAAAGCTTGCCTGATCGTTATTTTCTGCGTGCAAAGGCAGTCAGGGCAAGTTCTGTGTCCTGGCCAGGGCACTCAGGTCTGTGTGGGGCTTTTCGGGTCTGCACTCCACAAACACTGACCCCTAGTGCTCACCACTCATCCGGTCATGGACAAAGTCCTCATGCACCCCGACGGTGGACCTGGTCCCCTCCAGAGGGAAAGGCTATAATGTGCCATGGCTGACTAGGTGTGCTGCCCTGTCCCTGGATTCCCCAGAGGGGCCCCACACTTCTGCCAAGGACTAAGCCCTAATGCCTCAAGGCCAAATACCAGGGGGCCCTCGATCTACTCAAACCCTTTCCCCTGGCCATGGCCGACCAGCAGCTAACATGAGCACGAGGGCCATCCAACACTCCCTGCCAAGTTTCCCAGTTCCATGCTTGACACCTGGAGCCAGTCCTGTTTTTTGCTTCAAATTGTATGCTGGAACAGGAGAGGTGTATACGTGAGTGGTCCTCTGGCCAATGGTGAAATATCACTAGTATTATTGTTGTTTCACTTACCAGTGAGGCAGTAGGGTCGAGCCCCATGGGGCTCCCTCTTCTGACTCAAAGTGCATGGTGCCCACCTCCCACTGAGGAGAAGGGCATAAGCTCGCCTGCTCTTGATTTTCAGTAGAAATACAGACAGTGAATGTGGGGCCTAATAATCCTTCTGATCTTTTGGGTTTCAAGCACAAGGAGTCCGAAAAGGTACCACAGCAATAACTGGCTTGTGGTGGGCAAGCGTTCATAGTGACATCACTTTTTGATACTTCTATGCCATCTCTTCCTGCCATTGTGAAGCAGAATTCACCAAGCATTGGATTGTTCACCCACTAATGGGGAACGTGAGCTGTGTTTAGACCGTAGTGAGACAGGTTATTTTTTACCATACTAATGATGTGTTGTTGCAATAGTAATCCTGCTCAGTACGAGAGGAACTGCAGGTTCAGACATTTGATTAATGTGCTTGGTTGAGGAGCCAATGGAGTGAAGCTAACATCTGTGGGATTATGACTGAATGCATCTAAGTCAGGATCCCCTCTGAACTGTAACAACACTGAGGTTCTGTGGAGCCTCGGTTGGACTAGGATAGCTGGACTCTGGGCCAGTGCCTAGAGCCGCCTTCCTCAGGACTCGAGTGTGGACAGAAAGGGGCCACCTCTCCCGCACATAGTGCACTGTGCGGTTCACAGGAACCTCCCACCACCTTAGATGCACCTGGGGGTGTGCAGGTGGGCCAAGGAATGCCCTTCTCTCCCTTTCCAGTTAGCCTAGCAGACCAGTTGGCTTTGGCCCAGCCGGTGATAGAATGGCAAGACCCAGTCCATAGGAGGCAAGGAAGAGAGGTTTGGCCTTGGTTGTGGAGAGCGGCTTAATCACTGGCCCCAGGAACGGAGCTGGCAGCTTGAGCCCAGGACCCTAGACAGTGTGGCCTTAAGGCTGGCACAACCTTGTTGCCACCAGGGCATCTGGTCGGGTCAAACTGGCCTGGGCCAACTGGTCTTCAGCTGGGCCTGACTGGTCATATGGCCGGTAAAGGTCACGCCAGAAGGCTCGAATCGCAGCAGACCCATCTACATTTGTCACTGGCCGGGCTTCGTAAGCCCCCACTCAATAGTTGATGGAAAGTGTCGTCCTGCGGGGCAGGTGTGTACTGCTTACAGCAAACGCCTCCTCTGCACTCAGACCGGTGTCTTAGGAAGGCAGTGAGCCATCCCCCTGTAGGTGGCCAGAGGGCCCCCGTGCAGGTGGTGCCCAACAGACCTGAGCATAGAGCGAATCTGGCAGCTAAGGCCCATGTGGGACCTTGGGTCCGGCAGGAGTCCCAGGGGTGAGCTAGCAGGGCTCCACAAAGCAGTCCTGGGTCCCCTGGATTTTCACCTCAGAGTATGGAGCCTTAACCAACCAGCCCAGAGGGCCAGAACAGAATGAGAGTACCACCAAGCACAGCACCTGGACATATGGCATATGGGAAGGCAAGTCAGGGCGAGTTCCCAGGTCCTGGACAGGGCTTCCTGAGGCCAGGTGTGGCTTGTTGGGTCTGCACCGGGCAAGAACTCACCCATAGTGCTGAACACTCACCCGGTCATGGCCCAAGTCCTCATGCACCCTGACGGTGGCCCTGGCCCCCTCCTGAGGGAAAAGTTATAATGCGCCATGGCTGGCCAGGGGTGCTGCCCCTGTCCTCGGATTCCCCAGAGGGGCCCCATAAATCTACCAAGGGCTAAGCCATAATTCATGGAGGCCATTGCCCCAGTGAACCCTCCATTTGCTGCAACCATTTCTCCCAGCCATGGGTGCCCAGCGGCCAACATGGGCATGAAGGCCATCCAACCATCTGTGCTAAGTTTCCCAGATCCATGCTTTACACCTGGAGCCAGTCCTGGTTTTTGCTTCAAATTGTATGCTGGAACTTGTAGTTGTGTTTTTCCCATTTCAAGGGTGGGCCTACAAGACCCAGCATGCAGTGTGGAAAATAACAGGACTGGCTCAAAGATTCTGTGTGGAGCAGGGACATTTGGCAGCTCTGCATCATTAGCAAAAAAACTTAGAGAAACAGTGGGGCTCTGTAAAACTTGCTTCTTGTCCTTTGCGGTAGCAACCATTTTGGAAGAGCCACATGAAATGTTCGTCCAATGTTCTCTGTTAAGGTGTCTGACGAGAACAGAGCATCAAAACTAGTGAGTGGCGTGAATGAGCTAGCAAAGCAAATGAGTCTAAACACTCCCATGGGTATTTGGATGTTATTACTCTGAAATAGTTTCTTTTCTAAGAAAATTGCAGGACTATTTTGAAGTTTCTTTTTTAGGTAACATTAATGTGAAAAGCCACCAATATTTGCAGGCAGTTATGTACAGGTCACATTAGACTATATTAAATGCCAGGTAACCAACATTATGGAGGAGTGTTTTGATGAAGCAATTGTCTACATGCCAGTCAGAAATATGTGCACCCAATAGCAACACTTGATGAACAGTAGAACAATTGTATCTGTGCCACAATACTGAAACAGTGCCTGATTAGTGTGACATCAATAGCCTGGGAAAAGAAGACATATGCATTTCATTTGAACATATATCATTTTTAAATATCGTGCCAAGAGATTTTTCATTTAATACATATATATTGTTTTTAAAGTTATTACAATGTATTCAGAAGTGCAGAACGCAATTTACAATCAGAAGTAGATGCAAATATGCTGCCACTCACATCGGGTTACAAAATAAGCCAAAGTTCATCTCAACATGGCAGCTGGTTAGTTTAGACATTGCCAGGTACATTTTCTCTTTGCAATATCGTTGCTAATTATACATTAGTAATGTAATGCAGAGCCCAATAACATTATGCAATGTTTTATGAGTAGAACACATTACAGTGATAGCCTCTCTATAAGAACATTGTGATGGTGGTCTAAGCAAAACAATCCTTCTGTTTACATTGTGAAAAAATACAAAATAAATAAACCTGTTAATGTATTTTACTGTTGCAACATTTGCTTGTTATATTTTAAACTGGCATTGCAGTATCCCAGGTGCAATGTAAACACAGGTGTACTACATCCAGAACATGGCGATGTCTGTTTTAACTATTCCATGCCAGTGTTGCCCCAGTTAAGCATATTGTCAGGCTACCATGTTCATTGCACATTCCATTTTGCATTGACCCTTGGAATGCTTCCTGTCCCTCAAATAGCTCCCACACCGTTTTATGTCATGTCCCACTGACCCCTGAATTGCCTCATGTCACACAACTACCCCATGTTATGTTATGTTGACCACTTATATTGCACATGTCACTTTTATACTACTGTAGGAATATGTGTATTTTGATACATTTAAATTCTAGGCTCCCGTTGGTGTCAGATCTAACATCCCCATTTATACAATACCACCCCACAATTCTGGGCAATGAAATAGCCAGTGTTATTTTCAAAACTCCATTTTTTTTTTTAACAACAAAGTAACCACAACTATGGTGGTCTCCAGCTTTTTGCTCTGGAGATCACAAAAAATGGTATAGCAAAAATCAATAATCAACAAAAATCATATGTCCCTGCCTATATGAATCTCCCTATTATCAGTCCATCCAAGTATTATTTCAAGTATTCATCATATGCATATTCTCCTTTAAATGATCCTAGACATTCTAAATATTCATTCTACATTTGTATCTATTTAAACAGCACTGAATAGTTTAATGATAGTGTGCCAACATGAGGTAAGCGTGAATAACAGTCAATTTTCTCCAGTATCAAATCAAGTATGGTATTGGAGAAAGTTACTGAAACAATTAACATTTAGAGTACACTTACAATCAACCTGACTCCCACGTTTAGGTGTGAGGTAGTGTATGTACAGAGTATGTGCAAATAATTTAAATGTAGACGTGTAAGCTGGCATTTGAACATGTGTGTGTGTGTGTGTGTGTTTGACTTTGAATACAACTGTATGTACTGCTTTTAATCTATTTGCTAGCACAACTGTCAACCTAAGTATTCCTGCACAGGTTTTAGTGTACCTTTGTGTCATTTTCATGCAGTGTGGGGTTTTGGGCTGAAGATATATTATTCCTCAGTAATATGTACAATGTTAAAAAATAAAAAAAACTGGTCTTAAACATTACACATGAGTCTGTTTGTGCATTTAAATATACATGACCGCGGGGGTTGAACACTTCATGGAACTTTTATTGAATAGAACTAAATCCTGATACTCTTGTTTAGCTGTGCAAATATCTGATCTATAACTAGGCCTCCCCCGGCTGCTTCTGTGGTCCAAAAAGATTCAACACCAGTTTATGGTACTAATTACATTTTAAATAGTACTTCATTTTACAAAGCCAATCCTGAATTAAATGCATTCATTTAAAAATTTCGTTTATCAATGGAAAGTACATTGGGCTTTAATGTTGTTTTTCAGGGAAATGGGAGAAAACAGGGCATTTAAATACCAGCACCTTTGTTCTTATTCTCAAATTTCATTCCCTGTAGTTCCCTGACCCTTAACTTCAGAGATTTACCTTGTTCAATAGTCTCGGGTTTACTGGGTTAATTGACCATTTGAAATGTGGCTTCTTATTTTGGAGAATCAGCGGTGGAATCAGTCTGGGATCCTTTTGTCTGCAAACAATAATTGCAGGGGGCTACCTGGAACCTATTTTTCAAATATAGGCTAGCCATCCTTTTCTCAATGGACTGGTCTCCATCCAATCTGCATTGAGGTAGTCATTCAAATAATATCAGCTCTGTTCACACATCTCCAGTTTGTTTCAAAAATCCTCAATGTTCATCTCCCCATATTTTGTAATAATTGTAAACCTCTGAGCAAGCAAATAAATAGTCTAACACCTTTGTAATCTTTACAGAGGTGTAGTTTTGCTAGTCCCATAATTCAGAAACAGTGTGGGAATATATTAACTTTAGCTAAAAAACATTATTTGTTTTGTGTCGATCCAAGCTTGCATCATGACACAATGATTATTTTAATGATAACATATTTCATTTAAGATGTTCCTCATGTTACTGTCTAGTCATTTTGTCAGTGAGGGGTTGCTGACTTTCGCCTTCAGGTGGCACTGGAATTGCATCCCCTACATACTTCTTTTGCATGCTATTAATGCGTTTCAAGTCAGAATATATGTTTTGTGTGCATAGAATTCCATAGTCGTTCTGTGACTTTTGGCTAATGGAGATTTCATGGGCCTTGAATTTGGTGACAGGCTCTTTGAAGTTCATAGGAGGCCAGCAATCTACTAAGGCCTTTATTTGTATAATCTTCAGAACCAGCTTGGACAGTTCACCAAGGTCCTTTGTAGCCTCCTCATGTTTTGGTATTGGGAATTCCTAAGCAGCAGTTCCAGAAAGGCAAATTATCTGGCAGTTTCAAACTCCTCTTAAGCTGTAGAAATATGTCTGGGGCAACATTCTCAATGTATGTGTTAATTTACACTTGCATTTCACCATTAACAAAACAATGATCTTTCTTAAATTAACAAATACATTTTCTTGACACATGGTATCCAAATTATAAAGACATGTTGACTTAAAATATTGACTACAGTGTGCTTTAAAGTGACTTATAGGCATGTCAGAATAAATTGGAACTTGTAATGCTGGTTTCTTTATGGCTTCACATCTCAACTAATGTTGGGTAAAATGAAACATGCAAATGTTGTGACTGACATTATATACAGAGATGCTTCTCATATGGCTTCCATAGGCAGTACATGTTACATCACTGTGTACTCTAAAATAAAGAGTAAAGATGGTCATTGCATATAAATCAAATTTAAACTGCAAACACATTTTGTCTACGCAGGACGTGTTCATAATCTTTGTATACTAGGAATTCAAGAATATTGCATTGGTGATGATATCCCAGGCTTTCCTGTAACTGGGTCATGTTCTTCAACAAACATTCTGAGACTGCAGAATTCTTTTGGGAAGTAACTACAATCAAACATTTTGGACTTTACCTTCAAACTGGGCATAGATCATGTTTGGATGTCAGCCTTGTCCTTCGAAACTGTCAAGCAGTGGCTGAGAGAAAATATGTGACATACTGTATTGATCTTAAAGATGAAATCAGGACTCATAAATAATTGTAATCCCAAAGTTACTTGGGCGGATGCATATCTGTGTGTTCTGTGACTGTATCATCAAGGCTGCAAGCAAATGAACAATCCAACACAGTGCAAACTCCTTTGGGCAATGCCTCTTTCACTCTGTATGGGAACTTTCTGTTATCAGTCTATGTTAGATCATAATAAATTGCTCCAAAGTTCTTTATAGTCTCTAGAGCTGACACATATCACACCACTTGTAGTCCCTACTTGTCCCATGGTACTCTTAATACAAATGGAACTATCCCATTTATAATTCAATTCCTCCACATTTTTCAAATAGAATTTTATTTTTGCCCCAAACTGATATATGACAAATCCCTTTGTAAATGGAATTACCCATTGACATTCTCATTGGGCTTGAATTGCCCCAGGGCACATCCCACTGTCCTATGAGTTTGTCTATGCCTATTTCATTTACCATGAAACTGCCCCATGCCTCACTCAATTGTTTCCTGAATTGCCCTGTGTCCCTTTCATTGTCCCAGAATTGCTCCATTTCATGTCACATTGCCCTCGGGAGTCGCTCCATGCCACTCATTTTGCAAATAGAGACGCCTCATTCCCTATCCCTTTTTTTCCCAATTTGGCCCATGACACTTTCATTACCCACAAAACATGCCCCATTGCAAATCCCAACACACCCAGAACTGTCATGGTATGTTCCATTGTTTCCCAATGTCCTCATGCTCAAAAACATTGCCACACATACACACACATACACTTACCCTTAGAGGCACACTCATGCACATGCAGCTGTCAGGTTGGTTGTTGGAACTGCTTTGCCGTTTCCACTTGGCACATTTAAAACAGGTGGTGGGGCGCTGCTCCAGTACCCATCATCCATGGCCACAATAACTGTATGTTTGTTGGAACTTTTGAGTGACAGAAGATTTGCATATAAAATGTATATGTTCGAGACAGAGATGAAGCTTTCTATAGCCAGATATAAAAGGCATGTATGCTGCACCAGCAATGACGTATTTAAAAGTCTTATCATGTTTTGTTTATTTAATATTATTGCCATTAACCGGTACAATTGCACCTTTTTATAATATAATAATAATAATAATTTGGCATTTATATAGCGCTACGAACCCTCAGGTATCTGAGCGTTGCTTATTATTACTCACGGTGTGTGGTGCTCATTTATCGACCTCAGAAGGATGAAAGGCTGAGTTTGGCCCTGCCGGGATTCGAACCTGGGTTAGCCTGGATGTCAAAGCGAGCGCTCTACTCGCTGTGCCACTTGACCAGCTGGTAACATCAGTCACTTACTGATGTTTCTATGTTTGTGTATAATCGTGCTCATTTATATTGTCCAGTTTCCTCACTTAATGTTATGAAATCATAAAGTTATGTTAAAACACACATGCCTATATTTAAATCAGTAGCACACCAGCGAAGGTGACACAATGAGCTACAAACATCTGATTAAAATGTAGGAGATGCTTGTCTAGTACATGCGTATAAGTATACACTATTGCAATTGTAAAAATGAATGCAGATAGTTAGGCTAAGCAAAATCAAAGATCAATCTCTCACACAAAGCAGAAGCGAATCCGCAAATAAACGAAAGACGAGTTTGAAGGCCAGCACGATGAAGTGTAAATGATTCATGCAAGCATGACTTCTTCTAGATCTTCGCCTTGACCTTGAGGGTTTCTAATTGACGAAGTGGTTGTTCCCCACCTCATCATTACACAGAGACTGCAGAAGAACACAATGACAACTGTTGCATGCAATGTAGCAGCTGGAAAGAGCCATGATTAATGATCTACCCCACATTAAGCCACTCAACTAAATATAAATCCTAGTTTGCTGGCAAGAGTGTTTATATTGGAATTTATGTCCCTTCTACATAAAGTAGTTCAAGTTTTTAGAGAAACGGGGTTTGGAGTTTTTCGTTTCATTGCTATGTGCAAATTGTCAAGTTGAAGATGTGTGCCTATTTTACTAGCAAGCTATTTCATTTGTGCCAAGCAACTTGTACCTTCAGTGTCAAAGCACAGACGTGTCAGCTTCACACTAAGGGGACCCATGCTCAAACAGGCCAGACTAATTAAAAAAGAAGAAATATCTCCTAACCTTGCCAAAGTTCACGTCCAGGGAGTGATAGTGAAAGGATAAAGGACAGGTTGTAGGCAGTGATCAGGGTTCAATAAGATCGTTCACTGGCAGACCATATGGGATAACAGGAAAATCAAAGTAGGTTCCATCAGATAGAATTTCAACGATTCTAATCACATGCAGTATCTATGCACCCTACTGAAAATATATTGAAATAGTACACAAAGAGGCCTGTAGGTGTCACACATAAGCCTGGTAATCCATAAGGTTTTAGCAAACAGGCAGGATCTGGAATCAAATGCACAGGAGGAAAGGAGGCAATGCTGTGGCCTGGGACTTTTCTGTCAGGGAACCAGTGCACTTGGATATCACTTCTACATCGCACTGTGTGAGGGCTGCATGCATGCCACCTGCAGCGCTTCTATGCCTTCTGATTCAGGGATTTAGGGAAGAAGGAATGGCAGCCATTACTGCGCTGTTCACTTACAGCTATCATTAAACTATTCAGCCAAAACTATAGATGAGGATGATATGCATCCGAGCAGACAGTCTTTTTAAAAATAAAAAATAAAATATTTAATTCTTATATCGCGCAACACGCCCATAGGCCTCGGCGCACACAAATACAAACATAAAACAAAACAGGAAGCATATCAAAACACATAGAGAGGAAATTATAAATGATCCACAATCAGTTTGCCAAAAAAAGGAAATTACTGTGGGCACAGCCAATAACTACAAAGTCTCTTGTTAGTTTGCATACACCACTTGTCTAACTTAATCCTACGCACAGATGTCAGGTCCAAACTTGTGTGAGAATCCCTGGTCCCATTCTATCACAAAGCCAGGCCATCACCTTATTTCTAAGGGCCTCTCTGGGATCCGACCTGGAAGATGGCATAACGTTAGTAATAATAAGGTTTCTTGAGTACATAACTAATTCTCTCAGTGACTTGTCTGCAATATATAGCACATCAGATTTACAAAGGTGAGAAGACCTAAAGGGGCTCTTTTTAGTTTTGATACAAACTTTGAGGGCCGCAGAGGATAAGGATGGACCAAAGTCCGTCCCCTCACCAGGCTGCCTTCTCTGACCATGTTCACCAGTGGGTGTAGCAGATGATGATGGTAAAGAGATGGAATTGTACTGCGAAGGGCCAAAGGCTTCAGGATATGCAAGGCATCAGGCTCAGTTTGAATACTTTTGTCCTAAATTACTGCATAGTCAGCTTCCTGCACAGAAGTTTGCTCGGTGTATCTGCCTGACAGAAATGATCTGGGCATATCAGAGTTGCAGCTTTGTCCAATAAGTCAAGTCATAAGGCAGAGTCATGATAGTTTTTGCATAAAGACAGATCGCCAGCAATTCTTTCCTTCGCTAGCTGCCATTGGGCAGAAAGTACCTCAGGTTCGAGAGAGTGATCCTTATTTGGTCTCAGACTTTCCATTGGGGGAGTACTGCTTTCCTCACCATTGGTGGAACAGGTCTGAGATGGAATACCTATCCCCGAAAATGGCATCTCAATACAGACACACGGGACAGTAGATGACTCAACCACCATTTGGCGTATTCCCCATTCCTCATCCTGCTTACTAGACTCCTCTGATGATATTCCGCCGATTACATTCTCTGAGACACCTAGCTTAGTTTTATGGAGACGCTTGCTCCTGCGGGCACTAGCAGCTCGCACCTTGGTTAACCGAGTTTTTGGGGGAGCTATCATTTACCCACAGTGCCCTGTCTGGTCAGGACCATGTCATTTGCGTAAGTGAAGGAAAAAATGAAATGCCAACCCAACCGTAACAGAGGAAGGTCTCCACTTATAATAAAGCCCCCCCCGCCCATGGTAAAAAATGCACATTTTAGTGTAGGGCAATCCCCTTATCGGCAGCCCGATGCAGCAAGGAAAACCTGCACCACATTCACCATCGACAATACAACGCCTCCTACCACAGATTAAAAGTGGGTTTCCGTAAGCACCATGCCAGGCGAAATCAGCAAATCACACCTCATCCGGACCTAAACAAGGATTAACATTGCCAAAGAAACTCGTACTGCATTCTGCATATGGCAGTCAAATTCAAAAAGGGTACTGAGAATGTCCTTCTTCACTGGCCTTCGGCAATACGGTATTTATTAATTATGTCAAACACGGTCATCCAGAGGAGTGTCTTCCAAGATCAAAAAGACCAATTGATTGCTGTCATGCTACTGAAACAGAACTGACAAATCTATCTCAGATCCATCTGTACTGACTATGTACCTCAGCTGTACCCATCCAATTGATCCAGAAATAACTCCCTGAAACTGCTCCATCCCTTGATGCATCTCCCTCATAGTTAATACATTGGGCCTCATTCCGAGTCGGGCGGTAAGGGTTAACGGTCACCGGTAACGAGACCGGTGCCGTTAAACCCTTACCGCCCTATTCCGAGTTCCCTTTGCGGGTTGGAACTTAACACCTGCTTTTTGCAGGCGTTTAAAAACCAACCCGCAAAGGGACCTTGGAGCTAATTACGGCACCGTAATTTACGGTGCAGTAATTAGCACCTTCCCCATTCCCATTGAGCCCTATGGGGCAAAAATGGGAATGGGGAAGAGCCCATGGTGAATGGGGAATTACCGACTCCGCCAACCTTGGAATGGGGCGGTAATTCCGCCATTCACCATGGCGGAGTCGGAAAGTTAACGGCGTCAACCAAGGCGCTAATAGCGCCTTGGTTAACGCCATGGTCGGAATGAGGCCCATTGTGTTTTATGTTATTAATGACAAAAGTGGGTATTACTTTATGGTAAACTGCATTCATGAATGTATATTTATTAAACAACGTTTAATGATGAGGACATATTTATGTATAGGTGTAACAACATTTTCGTGATTCATAACTAATTGCTACTTATTGTGTGATGTACACAACACAACTAGCTCTAGGGACAATTTACTCAGAATAAAAGTATAGTGTGTGGTTGTTCCTCCATGATCAATTCAGACATTTTAAGATGGCGCTCCTGCACCTACGAGTGGAAATAGAGGAAGGACTTCCTCTGTAACTAGGGCAACGTCAGTGTATAGATTACAGAAGAACTGCAGCAGCTTTTGTAGCATTACAGCCGACGAGTGGAGACAGAAATATGGACATTTGAGGTAAGCCCCTAACAGAGGAACCAGTATGAAGGGCATAGTCTGATTGCGAACGCGGGAGTATTACCAGGATTACCTGGTAAAAATGTAACCATTTACATGCTAGGGAACGTGAACCATTTGCAGCATATCCGCATGTCAGTAGGATGTGCAAGTTATATTAATGTGTTTTTGTTAGTGAGAATTCTCCAGAATGGCTAATTTCCCTTACCTACTTGGCTGGATTTCTAGGATTTTTTTTTTTCACATGGTAAGCTTGGGAGCCTTTTTTCCCACTCTTACGTGTGTTTTGCTGTGTGTATTTAATATATTTGTGTTCATAGACTGTGGAGCCTCACCTACTCCATAGGCATCATCTTTCTACTGTGTGTTGCACAGCACCTTCAGTGCAGTGACACAGGGTTGTCTTTTTTAGACTTCCCAACTCTGACTCCATTTTCTGGGGCTGACTACTGTCTTCCAGAACATGTAAAGTTGCCATTGACTGTATTAGGGCCTCATTACGACCCAGGCGGTAAGTTACCACCTGGGCCGTGACTTTACCACCATGGCGTAAACTACGTTTACGCCATGGTGGTTGGCGGACTTACCGCCCCATTCCGAGGTTGGCGGGGCGGTAAGTCCCCAATCCCCATTTACCCTTCCCCATTCCCATTTTTGCCCCATAGGGCATAATGGGAGTGGGGAAGGCGTTAATTACGCCACCGTAAATTACGGTGGCGTAATTAACTCCATGGTCCCTTAGCGCCATGGATTTTAACACCTGCTAAAAGCAGGTGTTAAATCCGCCATGGCGCTAAGGGACCTCGTACTCAGGCGGTAAGGGTCGGCGCTGTTTACGCCGCCGTAAAACCCTTACCGCCTGAGTCGTAATGAGGCCCTTAGTCTTTTCAAACTCACAGACCCAGTACAAACTATCTTCCATAGAGTTCTGGAAAGGGTTAATACTTATCCCTTTTTGTCTGTTTCTCATGGAACATTGTTTTGTTCCCTTTTCATTAAGACTTGGCTGGTGGCAGTGATATCTACCCTATTTTTCATACTGCAGTTATTTTAAATAGCTTTGGTATTGTTTTAGGCTATCTTGGTAGCCTCGAACTTAAACCCGCTGGACCATATACGTTTTTATACAGTTCCAGCTGGGTTTATTCATCATTTCTTTTTGTAAAAGTCTTTAACGTGTTTTACTCTGCACGCCGAACCAGGTTTGGTTCCTTTGTTTGCCGTCCTTTCGCGGGCTTCAGCACAGAAGCCCATCTTAGGCGCCTGAATGTCTGAGGGGGACATGATGTGAGGGAGGGGTTTGTGACCCATGTCGCACTCTGGTATGATTGACTGTGGTGACTGTCGTGGCGGGACAGCCTCCCTGCTGTGTAATTGACAGCCAGGCTGGGCGAATGGGGGAAAACTGCATAAAAAGCAGGTCTCTGGGGCTAGAAAGGCAGAGTCGCCACTGGATCAAGAGAGCCAAAGAGAAACTGACAGAAGAGGACCTCTAACATGACTGAACCTCCCGGTGAAGCTCTGCTGCGGGTCCGAATCTTCAAACTTCGACGACAGGGAAGGTCTGCAAGGAATATTCTCCACTTGAGCTGGTGGGAACAACCAGTTCGCCAAACTGCTAGCCAGGCCTCCCTCCTCTGGTCGTATTTGCTGTACAGAGCTACAGTGAACCGGAATGCCAGTAGGATCGGACCCTGCTTGCATTTTAAGGAGCGCACCTTTTATTCGTTGCTTTGCTCCGCTGCTGGTTTCTTCCCTGGGCTGTGCAGGACCCTCCAGTCTTCCTCTATCTTGTCAGTCCGACAGTAACTTCAGGAACCGTGAGCCTGCAGGACCTGCCAGGAACGTCTGCCTCAGCTACAGCATTCATCTGCTTTAAAGGTACTGTGCTAACCCGGTTATTCATTTCGTCCAGCCGTGATGAAAGTGTGTGAAATCTTTCGCCAATCCAAGGGCTTTTCCTTCTTCATTCTTTAAAGTAACTTTTCATCCAACCAACTTCGTTCTGAACTCTTGGCAAAGACTTAACCGCAAACTAACCTATACTGTATGATCCTCTGCAAAGACTTTGGTCCTTTGACTTTGGGCCAGGCCCCTTTAATTTGATTTCTTCACTGTAGTTCCTTTTTCTAGATTGCCCTGCTTACTTACTTGTTGGTGCTGCTCAATTTCTGTCTATGTCTTTCCCTCCCTTTTTATTACTGGAGTGCCATTTTGCTCACACTTCATTTTGAGCATAACTTTTCCAGAATCTATTGGGTGCGGTGTAGTGTATTAGAAACGTGATTTTCTAAACTTCTTGATAATAGTGACATGTTTAATAACTGATGTGTAAATAAATTTATATTCTTTTACTCAGAAACCTTGAGTCAGTGTTTGTTTCAATCATAGTAATTGCTGTCCTTTGTGTAACTATTGATACTGCTCACTTTACTCTTGAGATAAGTCTACCACTTTACTGTGTCGTACAGGCTTTTACCAAAGGTGAAATTGCACTGTCACTTGTAGTCCCAATTGTGTGTGGTGTTCCCAAAGGGTACTGCATATAATTCTGCCTAACAGTTTTTGAAATAAGGTTGCACCCATTAGCATTAGTTGAGTATACAATGGAAAGGATAGAACCATCCGGTCATGGCCTCCTCTAGACTGTGTGCCATATGATGCGTTCTTGATAGTTTGGAACACATTCTACCTTAAATCACGCATTGGTGGTGATATATAATTGTGTCTATATTTTCTGCATTTGTTATTAAAGGACAAGGGTAACTTTTAAGAAGACTTTACTAAGCATGTCCGTATTTGAGTAAGTGTCCTGCTAACATAATACAGAGTATCACAGCATAGAATGCACGCGGTTTAATGAGGAGGCACTATAAGACTGTGACACATGATATTAAAAACTGTATTACAGGTGGGATTCTAACCCAATGACTATTGCGAATTGAGACTAAACAGCACAATGAATGACAATTTAATTGAGAGATATGGTAAGAAACATTACTATGTCATTTTTTCAACAGACTATTGTTGCTTAACCGCAGGAATGGGATAAGATGCTGTAACTTAAGCGTGTGAGACTAACATTATACATACCAACATACATTATATATATCAACAGATATGATCTTTAACAAGGCAGATGGGGTGTGGTTAAGACTTTGCGTACCGTATATATTTATGCAAGTTGAACAAATATGAACCAGTATGTACTAGCAGACAACGAGTCTTAAGTTATTGATAATCCATGAAATCAAAGAGCATTATTTATGACTTTTTTCTACTTTTTTGTTTTACACAAACCCTAACCATCCATCCCATCATCCCATCATCCCTTCACCCCTCCTCACTCTCTGTCCACATAAATAATGTAATCACTTACACAATTTACTGTTATTATATTTTTTCTATGAAGTGAATTCAACTTATGCCCTAGTTTTGAAAAAGGCGCTTGTGAAGCCGAAACTCATGTTAATATAAAAGGGCACTCCCACTGGAGTTTGAATATATCTTTTTTTGAAATACAAATTCTGTGTGGCGCAGTTGATTTGTGTGAAAAACAAGCACTATATATTTGACCACGGAGGTGGGGTAGTGCTTCCTCTGAATCATTCCACACTCATGCAACACTCAAAACACTGGAGATATGTTGCAGGGCCTAAGAGGATTTAAGCCCCACAAAAAAACAAAAAAAACCAGTTCAAATCATATCATGGTAAAAGAAAAGAGTTTTGGTTCAAGGTAAGAAGATAATTCAGAAAACCCAGCTTCTATTTCTAGCATGGTGGGACCTAGTGCCAACAACACAATACAAAAGTGTTGTGCACACAGCACAGTTGCTGTCACTTCCCTCACAATGTACTTTAGGTCAGAGAATGAGTGCACAATATGGTTATACTAAACTATGCAAGACCCTGAACAGTCCTTTCTTTACCGCTTCCTGACCAATGCACCGTAAATATGTTAGGGTATTTTGTGGTATTTTGGTGAGCCTGTTGGGGTTCTTATGGTAGTTTGGTGAGCCCCAAATACATAGGTCTACCGGCTATTATTCCAATACCGGGATCATAAGTGGTAAGACAACAACCGGACCTGGTGATCACTAGAGCACAATTTCATTATCATGTGGTATTTTGTCATGTATGCCTTTCTGGCAGTATCTCAGTATATACTTACTAGTACACCTTGACACTGTCACCTACGTAATCAGCCCCTTATGATGTGAGCCACGTCACAGTGACTTTTTTATTTACCTTCCTGTCTGTGCTATCACCAGTAACAAGGACAAAAATAAACAAACTGAGGCTGGCTTATTTCTTCTTTTGTGCTTTATCAGTAGAATGTAGGAGCAGTAAACATCCCTTATACAATGTACTAAGTTTTTACATGACATCCCAGTGATTCAAAATGAAAATAAACCGAGCCACAAACACACTTCATTTATAAAACTCTACCACAGTAAATAGCAGTGACTCCCAATAGACTTCAAACACCCTTTTTGCCATAGATGCCAAGAGTCCTGCTAGAACTGACCTTGGCAATTAAAAAATGACTTATTTGAAACCTACTTTTGGCACAGTGAATAATACACATACGATGAATTACCCACGTCGGTTAATGTGAATTTAACACAGAATTCTTAGCCTGCAATTGGCTGCAAATGCACTCCCAGACAGTAGATTGCATACCTCACTTGTACTTGCATCTTACCTAGAGAATGCTTGTTTCTGTGTGCTCTAGGACTGCAAGGCCAATACTCCCACTCAGCTTAGCTGTTCAGTACTCACAAGGAAAGTCTCTGCTTTTCTCCCTTTTTGGCAGGACAGCTCATCAGACACACTCATCCGAGAGAGAGAGTCAGCCTGCCCGTCTTCAGCAAGTGCAGCACACCCGGACTCAGAGCCAGAGAGCTAGAGAGTGACCCCCACCCTCTCACTGATAGCCCTTTTTAAATCCTCTCTGTAACCTTTCCATGAAATGTATGTTTTACTAAAGAAAGTGTAAGAAAATGCCTGCCTTTCACAGTGATGTCATGTGACAATCAAAACCACCTCCCTTTGTCAAACCAACCAACCCACTAGAAGGTTCCAGCGAGCATGTGTTCAGCCTGCACATTTGACTGTGATTCAGGCAGCAAATGGATAGAAAAGATTTACATTTGTCTGCGCTGGTTTCCTGTTCTGAAAATGAACAATGAGCTTGCTTTGAGCTTAACAGGCTTCACATTGCTCAGTTCTTCTTTGCAAGAAATCAGCTTTCATTCTGCATGTTTGTTCTCTTTTAAAATAAGCTGGCTTTTACAATTTTCCTGCACCAATAGTTTGCACCACATGGATATGGACTGAGCTGCCATGAACATTAGTCAGGGGATAGGTTAGTAGTTTAGGGGTATTACTAAAGTAAGTAAGTTGTTAGTCTTATTCTTCATTTCAATACAGTCCATACTCCCATGGTGTGGTGCTAACTGAAAATATCAGCTTTTATGTAATGGCAAATTCAAAACCTCCCTTTTACATTGTATGTTTCTATGCACTCACAATACTGATTAACACCAGATTCAGTCCAGAACCGCACACCTGAATCTGACACTCTTTTTGGCAAATGGGATCAGTTTTCAGTTTTTTCAGTTTTTTTCCCGTGAAGTCCTATTGGGAATGGGGAGTAACGGAAGCCGGCTCCGGAATTAATAGACCGCTGGGGCTGTAATGCCCTGGTGATTCCGGCAAGTCCGGAGCCGGTAAATCCCCACGAGTCTGGCGGCAACCTACTGGTTTTACTGGCACAGCTACCACAGACTCATAATGGGACCCTGTGAGGGCAAGCTCATTTCAATTATGAAATATAATTAAAATATGTGAATTATGTAAATGCTCTTGCCATTTTTGTTCTGACTTTGAATTTGTATTTGTGTTGCAAACAAACATTTAGTATAAATGATTATGGTTAGATACAATATCATGATTATGAAAGACAGAGGGCTCTTGCGTATATATGCTCACTGGTGTTTAGGCATAGGGCCTCATCATGAGTTGGGTGGTATCACAGCGGATTTACCACTGGTATACCGCCCAATGCAGATATTGTTACTGCAACTTGGTGCTGTGCTATAAGCACTGGATCACAAGCTGCAGCAATGCTGTTAATCCCCATGTTTCCCTAGTCCATTGGACTCTATGGGCCTCATTACACGGTAGGCGGTGAGCCATGGCGCTATTAGCGCCATGGCTCATGCCGGTAAAATACCGGCACCGCCTTGGCGGAAAGGGGATTTACCGCCCCATCCCAAGGTTGGAGGGGCGGTAAATCCCCCTTCCGCCATTGCCCTTCCCCATTCCCATTTCTGCCCCATAGGGCTCTATGCGGAAGGCGCTAATTACGGCACCGCAATTTTGCGGTGCCGTAATTAGCTCCGAGGTCCCTTAGCGGGTTGGTATTTAACGCCTGCAAAAAGCAGGCGTTAAAACTCCAACCCGCTAAGGGAATTCGTAGTAAGGCGGCAGGGATTTACCGGTACCAGTATTTTACCGGTGCCGGTAAATCCCTACCGCCTACCGTCTAATGAGGCCCTATGTGTCATTTTCGGCGTATTTACTGCAGTGAAAACTGCTCTTCGGTAAATGCATTGAAAACGGGTCAAAAGTCAACAGGTCAAAGCTGGCGCTGAGTGCTATGACCTCCCTCAAACTCAGGATTGGACAGAGCGGTACTGAGGTACCACCGCATTTGTACCGCTCTGCCCAACCCTTGATAGGTCCTATAGTCTCACATCAAGCCAAAGACAGAGAAAAGTCAGTTGGAAATTCTATTAAATGAAAATGTCAACTGTACACAGGTTAGGTGGATTCCGGTGGAGATTCAATTAGGAGGAAACACGCTGGAGACCAGGAGGGTTTATGGGCCTACTGCAGTATTGGCCAAAGTAGTGGGCTCTGTAATTTCAAGTTTATCATCAGAAAGTATGTCATTCTTATTATCGGCCCACTCTTGAAGTTGAAAGTCCAAATTAAAATTTAGAGAACCCAAAAGTCACTTTGCTATCAATATTTCTTTTACGTTTTGTTTAACCTGGCCCTTGGAAATTAGCATATGACACCCACAAATAACTCACCTTATTATCAATCCACCCAAGTCTTTTAGGAAATGTGATCATCTCTTGGTGTCAGACAATCTTCATTGTCACATTTTGAAATATAAAATGTAGTCAATAGGAATTTCAGATCATGCTTAAACATATGTCCAGATCACTGTGCATATTAAAATACCATCACCAAGATGTTATGATACGTTCCTAGAAATTTGCAAAGCACCTACTGACAATGGTATGGCTCCAAATCACTTTGTGGCCCCTTGGCAGAACATAGTCATGACATACAAGAACGGCTACAGAGTAAATACATTGACATTTATAATTATGACAAGTGCGCAATAGCTGTGATAAATGATGCAATGACATAATATAAGCCGTGGTATGCAGAGAGTTCAGATACAGAAATGGATGCTATGTCAGTCACCATGTGAACCACTGGACCAACATGTTTGTGGGTCTCAGTCGTAATCTATGGAGTGCAGTGAACGTGTAAGAGTGTCAATCAATTGCAGGGCAACTGTCTATTGTTGCGGTGCTGCAGTTTAAAATTAAGTAAAATGCACACGAAAAAACATGCAATTGCATGAAAATTGGTATGTCAAGGATACATTGTAAAGCATGTTTATTTAATTGACTTTTGTCCAGAACCACATTTCTATGAAATGATCAGTTTAACTCAAGACTTTAATGATAAAGGCCCCTCAAATAACACATCAGTAAAATATTATGGGAAACATGTCGATATGTGGTCTGCGTCACTCGCATTGTATCGATCCTTGGGTGCGTTGATTTGATGCAGAAGCACAAGGAAATGTCTCCACACGAAATAACATATGCACACACGCTCAATGTCTCCAAGCTTTTCCAGGAAACTGTAAGCATTATGCTTTGGATAGGGTCACAAAAGATGCATTTACATTCTGGAACTAGCAGTCCATTTGTGAACTCATGTGACAGAGCTGTAGACCTTGTTAAATAAATCAGCCATGCTTAAAAGGGATGTGATCAATTGTAATATTGCACAGTGTGAAAGCCCTGGCTCGTTTGATTTGAATTAAGTAATAAAATGATTCTGGTAATTGGATCTCTGAAAGGGAAATCTGCTAATCAAATTCACCTTTCATAAGCATAGTGTGTATTTGTACCTTTATGCATCAGTATCCTGATTCACAGCAATCTTCTCTACAAGTGGAACAAAGCAGGTTCAGACGTTACAGGTGCATTTAAAATATGCTCCTCTGTTCCAAAAACTACATAACTCTGAAGATGTTGTCCTGGAGGCACACAAAACTGTAAGTATAAGCCATACCTTGGTTAGGGTGTCATGGCCAGCATCTCTCAGAGTTATCACAGCCACACAAAATTGATATTATGCATGTGTCATCCCTGTGGGTGCAGTTCAGCTGTGGAAGGGTTATGGACAGGAAGGTAGCCTGGTGGAGTGCCTCTGTTTATTCCTTTGTAAGGGAAGGTAACATCCTTCTCCCTGGGACAGCCACTCCACAGGACACTGGTCTGGGAGCAGAAACCAAGAGGCACACTCATTTATAGAGAACCAGGCCTCAAACCAGGGTGCTGCATTTCTAAAGACCTTTGATCCTATTCAGTAGGGGAGGGGGCAGAGTTAGGATAGCCAGAGATGGATCAGTTTTGTGAGTATTCTGTCATCTTGATCCTATCTGCCTCTTTTTCCCTTTCCTGTCTCCTCTGCTTTCTCTGAAGCAAAGCACTTTGTGTGTGACACCATAAGGGCAAAGTCCACACATTTCATGAGTAGTCATTGGACCCCATAGCAGGCTAGCTTTAATCCAATCACCTGAGGACAATGTCTCATAAATAAGCGGTCTTCCACCACTTCTTTAATACTTTTGGGCATCATCTTGAAGCCTCTTTGGATTATCGCTTGAGAGGATTTCACTGGACCCTGCTGAGAGAGAAGTCCTTTCTAAATTCCTCCAGTTGTGAGGTGAAGGAAGGTGTTTCAAGGCAGAGACCAGGTCTGTCCCATAACCATCCCTAGGGACCATTGGGAAGTGATCTGCTGCTTGAACCGGACCTGCCTCTCTGGTATCCAGGGCCTCACTGTGTTGGAGGACACCTGCAATTGTTTGGCAGCCTCCCCCATGTGGGAGCGAGAGTAAAGGACTCATCTTGTCCCTGAAACCCTATATTGGAACTCACAGCACTCTGAGAACCAATACAACAGGGATCCAAGTGTTGTTTGGCATTTTATTGCTTGGAGCATGTTTCAAGAGCTGTTCAACACATTTGAACCAGCAGGACCCTCTATTGCACCATTTTGCTCTTTACCAATCATCACACAGCTTCAAGGAGCCTGGTTCAGTGATGCTGACCACCCGCGAGCTGCAAAGATGCTACTATTGGCAGCTAACTGGCCCCTCTGTCCATTTTCAGGCCCTAGTGACTTGTTAGGTCACTTTGAACCCTTTTTTGCTCTCAGGTACATATCCTTTTTCAAGAACATTGTTACTTTTGCTTGCCTTTCACCCCTGATTAATTACTTGAGTGCTGTCTCTACTATCTTGGCTTATTCTGTGTTCTTTCCTCACGGATGGTTTTTGTGCAGTTCTTCTTAAGTTAGTTAGTTTTTGTACATGGTGCGTATAATTAAAGTGTATATAATTGTATGGAACCTTGATTGAACATTCCTTTATTTTGGACTGCAATACTTTGCTGTTTAGGTTGGTACTGAATCACATTCACACCTTTATTAAGGGTATATCCTTCCCTCGACCCACGTTACCATAAAAAGCAAAGGATGTATAATTCTTGAATGTGCCTGTTTTACAGTTATGATTATGCTGGCTCTTGGTTTACAGAAGTTGAGAGCTGAGTGTGCATTTTAGACTTTACTCTCTCTCACTATCACCAATCTGGAATATTTCAACTGAAGTTGAGCAGCGAGTTTCAAAAAGGCATTGCAGAAGGATACATCTTAAGAAGGTTGCCTGTACACAGTCAGAATATAAATGGAAATAGAGGCATTGACAGCAAGGTGCACCAACAAAGCCTCCATTCTAAGAGAGTGTTCCATTAATAGTGTATTGGCAGACAAGACGGATTTGTGTACTAAGGCCACTCTGGCCCCTGGGTGGGCAGAGACCCTATCCTTGCGAATAATATTATAACTGGTTGGAAGGGCCTGGACTACCATAGGGCCAGAATTTTCACTTAGATAGGTCTCTGTGATTCAGACCACATCAGGAGAGTCGTCAGTTAGAATGTTGTTGCTGGCAAGGGAATGTGCTGCCAGGGACCTGGCATTAAATAGAAAACAGGACAAATTGCTCACACGAGCGTTGATTTTTGTACTCACAAAGGTTGGTAGCAAACCCACAGGTCATGTGGTGCCCCCTGGAGCCAGCTGAAGTAAAGAAGCATGTGGTTCCAGGTGAACTGCAACAGGGGGACCCTATAACCAATCCCCAGCACGGACGAGCACATACGGTCACGACAGCTGGCCTGGAGGTGGCAAAAAGAATTGCTTACCTTTGCTAAGGAACCCTGTCTAGCTATCTCTATAGCTGTTTGCTTTTCTCAAGACAGTTATGCCCAAAAACCATGTTTTCAACTTCTGAATATGAACCACCTTTCAAAGAATTAATTATAATGGCAAATTAATGCTGAATGCATTGCATGCTAAAGTCATCACTAATTAGGACAATTATTACAAACTAGTTCACGTCATCTTAGCCATTTTTGTGAAACCAGACATGAGGACAGTTTTTATGGAGTAACCTGGGCTTAGAAAGACTGCACAATGCATTTTGTAATCACCAGGGACTTAAAGATCCACAGAGTAAAAGGTATGAGAAACTCAGATCATTAAACACTAGAGCATTCCATTCTGTTCACAACAAAAATGCAAAGTGCTTAGTGAACACATATCATATTCGAAGGATTGTAAAGTATCTGAAAGATACGATTCATTGGGCCTCATTATAATGTTGCCGGTCCGGAAACAAGGGTGCCGGTAAGATAACCGGCACCCTTGTTTCCGGACAGGCAAACTACATGTCTGCCTGCTGGAGCATATGCGTCTGACAGGTCAGCAGCCACTGTAGACAGCCTTGTCACGGTAGCACCGGTGCCATTGCTAATGGTACTGGTGCTCCTGTGTCCCCACTCCCATAAAGTCGCATAGGAATCCTTGGGGATTAACAAATGTACCAGCGCCTGACTTCCGGGCAGCCAGACTTGTAATAGCCCGGTGGCACCGGGAAGTCAGGCACCGGTAAATCTTTATGGGTCCAGCGGCAACCCATCTGTAGCACTGGCAGTGTTACCGCCAGACCCGTAATGAGGCCCATTGAGTTAATTTACCAGCCATAGGTGTCCAAGAATAGAGCACTGAATTAATCAGGCTGAGGAGCAGCAAAAACATGTTTAAACAAATGTGCATTTCCTGTTTGGAACCTAATTATTCTTACCAGGAGGATATGTATATATATATTTAATTTTTATTTGAACCTTCTTTGAATCTCATCAAAAGAGGTATGTGCACTTGGTGATCAAAACCAAGTTCCCACAATTATTAGAGCATTGCAATCTATGCAAACTGGGAAAGTCTTTGACCATGTGGAACTCTGGCTTCTTTTTGCAAAACATGTGACTCACATCTCCCCTCCTCATCTTCAAAATATGACAAATAACTTTGCCTCTGATGGGTTTGTTTGTCGATCTTTCTGTGAGATGGTTATTGTGATCCACAAACCTGAGTAGGCTCACAGTCACATGCCTAAATAACATTACATCTGACTTATTAACTGAGTTAGCATATATGACAGCATTTGACTTAAAGGCTACCCTTAAATAAGCATGAATTGTCCACTGTAATGAAGCTGGCTTTTAGAAATGAAGGTGTCCTTATTTAAGCAATAATCACCCATTCCACTGGCTGGAATGGTTGGTAACGGGCCGGGGCCAGAGTTAAAACGAGCTGTTACCACCCGTTCCAGCCCG
Source organism: Ambystoma mexicanum (assembly GCF_040938575.1). Classification (NCBI taxonomy): domain Eukaryota; kingdom Metazoa; phylum Chordata; class Amphibia; order Caudata; family Ambystomatidae; genus Ambystoma; species Ambystoma mexicanum. The sequence goes on from NC_090924.1 coordinate 1,251,972,110, forward strand.
TGGAATGGGTGATTATTGCTATTAGCACCCGGGTTGCCAATCCGGTAACCCAGGGTGCTAAGACCGATGTAAAATACATTCTTAAGATGGGCCGACATGGATCAGGAAGGTGGGGCTCCACACAGAGCCCCTCTTCCATTTCCATGCCAGCCAGGCTGGAGATGGAGCAGCAGCAGCAGCACCAGCAGGCACTGCTGCCGCTCAAGAAATAAGTGGGTGTGGGATCGATGGGAAATCTAACATGAAGGGAGAGTGGGGGGGAGATGGCAGGGTGGGAGAAGCTGTCATCAGGATCCTTGGAATGTGGGCTTAGATTGTGTGATTCAGCTGAGATCCAATCAACCTGATTGGTTGCTCTCCCTACCCCAGGTACTAATCTATAATACTGGTCTGCTTTGGCACAATGGTGAACTCTGAATCTCCACTGAGAGCCTTCTACCATTGGATCTTGAGAAGCCCTTGATAGCCTCATCTGGATATTTCTTTTTACGTCCATCACTCAAATAGGGCTTAGTAAAATGCATATTGAGATGTGAAGAGGTCTTTCAATTCCACTTGTAGTTATGATTCGTGTTAATGGTCTCCTTTCTTCAACCTCTCTACCAGAGGTACATTTCAGGGGTGTTTCCTCTCTCCCCTACCTTTACTTATAGATCCTGAACTGCTCTTTAGTGCTCCGTATGAGGACAATAATGTTTTTGCATTCATTGAGTGGGCATGAAATGAACATTAATGCAAATAAAATTAAGCTCTATGTAAGACCTTCACCTAATTCCATCCTTCTAACTATTGTAGATATTATTCAGAAGTTTTTCAATGTTTCTACTAATACCTTACATGTGGGGAAATGTGAAATATCCCAACTCAAAATATACTCAACAGGTATCGTGAGGTTGTGGAATCCAGTAGGTTAATACAAGTGACAAATATCTGAGCAACCATTTCACAGGCAGCATATTAGAAACAATTAACATAGACATAAATACATTTAGATCAATGATTAAAGCTACACTTAAAAACTTCTTCATCAAAGATTCCCAGTGGGGGTGATTGAGACACAATGGGCCTCATTCCGAGTTTTGCGGTAAGTATGGGTTTTTACCGGCATGGCGGAAAGACCGAGTCCGGTCTGGTACGATGCCGCAATTTACAGGCCATTCCGACTTCGCGGGCACAAGCTTTCTGCCATGCCGGTAAATCCCCTAGCGGCATACCGCTAAAGGGCCCGTCAAACCCCTTAGCAGAATGAAGCGAGACGGTCATTACAACACCGCCACCGAAGCTTCGCTGTCCGTTATTAGCGGTGACCGTAATTTACGGTATCCGTAAATTAAGGTCACCGCTAATTAACGGATACGAAAATTACGTCATCGCACAGGAACGGGAAGGAGCGCGGCGGCCATCTTTAAAAACACAATCCACTGCCATCCTCTTAATACAGTACCCAGAGATATATTTTGACCCTCAAAAAAGCCATCAGTGACCAGTATCATGCCGAAAGCACTGAAGAAAGGTGCCGCCCGCATCAGGAAGGAGCGTTTCACGCAGGACGAGCTCCAGGTTCTGGTGGACACCCTGCACGCAAATGCTGAGACAGTATTCAGCAGTGACATGCGTAGTCCGACCATTGCCAGGAAGAAAGAGATCTGGGACTTGGTTGCACAGAGGGTGAGCGCCGTAGGGAACACCCCCGTACGACGAGGGACTGCAGGAAATGGTGGGATGACCTCCGTCTCAGGGTGCGGGCCATCCTATCGGCCAACCGAACACAGGCCCTGGAGACAGGAGGAGGCCCAGCTTCTCCCATCAAGATGATGCCCTGGGAGCAAACGTGTGCGGACATGATGGGCACTGAAGCCATAGAGGTGGTCGGCGAGATGGAGTGCGGTGCCCCGTCATCCGCAGATGGAGGTGAGTGTCATGAGTGAAGATAGTAAATGCATTCCCCATGTAAGGCACCACCAAGGGCTGGGCAAGCAGTCACATCACGTATGGGAACCCCCCCCCCCCATCAAATCATGCCATCACAAGTACGACCCAGGCTGATGCCAGGTGCAAGGCTCCAACCCATATTGGCCAGAGCACACAAAGAGGCAGTCAATGTGAATCAGCACAGTACTCCACCAACATGAGTGACCCAGACACCTGCAGGCATTTACCGTCCAAGCCCAGATCACTGTCCCACTCCCAACCCAAATGTCAACAAAATGCTGCAATCCAATTGTCATACCATAGGCTTGAAGAAATGCTGACCCCCAAATCATAGCTCATGTCATCTCTCTCTTCCCCCCCACAGGCAGCGGCCATGAAAGTGAGGGCCAGGAAGCCACACAGCCCTGTACCTCCAGGGGCACAGCCAGGGGACAGCGTAAACCTGCAGGAAGGAAGAAGGCACAGGCAACACCAGCTGCACCAGCAACCCCCATGGAGGCTGCACAACCCACACCAACACCCCTACCCATGCCTGCACTGCCGACGGAGACATGCCCCACGGTGCACTCAGAGGAGTCCAGTGTGGCAGGGGAGAATGCTGCCATGTGCCTCCCCGAGGAGCCAGATAGCCCAACATCAGTTCCCGTATCCGACGTGGAGGAGCACCATGACATTGTGCACAGCCCAGACACCCCATCCTACATTCAAGTTTCACACAGCGACTCCGGGGAGAGTGACATCCCAGGCCTCACAGGCCAAGAGCGCCACCTGCCAGTCCTGGATCCACCTCCCCTGCAGAAAGCCCCAAAAGGGCTGCAGGCTCAACACCACAGCTGCCTAGCACATCTGCCACACCGGCCATGGATGGATTGCACTCCCAGCGCCTCACGGGCCTGATTGAGGACTTTATCCGGGACAACCGTGAATCCAGGTCGGAGTAGCACAATGACCTGCAGGCCCTGGGCGAAGTCATCACTGCCAACACAAACCGGTGCGTGCCGGATCGCTGGTGCCCTGGAGGCAGCACCCCCCAGACCATAGCCCCAGTGGGAGTGCCCACCCTCACAGTGCTCCTCCACGCAGACCAGCCCTGTCCGTCGGTCAATGTGCACACTCCGCCGCCAGAACATGGATACCCTTGGCTCTGGAAGCACACAATGACCATACTGCCACACACAAGTGGCCTATGTTGCACTGATGGGACTATTGTGGGGGGAGGGGAAGGGGGGTGAGGGTGTGTGTGGGAGTTGGGGGGGGAGGGGGAGGGGGTGAGGGTGTGTGTGGGAGTTGGGGGGGGAGGGGGAGGGGGTGAGGGTGTGTGTGGGAGTTGGGGGGAGGGGGAGGGGGGTGAGGGTGGTGGTTTTGTTGTACACGTTCCTACATAAATGTTGAATACACTGGTTGTTCATTCCCAAAAAACAGAGTGGACATTGCTCATTTTGCTTGTGTCTTTTGATGTCGCACATTGCATGGTGTACATGTATCCCCACACCCAGTGCCCAATGTCCTCTCACCCTCACACCCTAAGAAGACTTGTGAGTCAGAAATATTGTCCAATCAATGATTGACGCACTGAACGTCCCTCCTGTGCATCAGCACCGTGCTGCTGTCCTGCCATTCCTTCCTCCTCCCCCTCATCATCATCTGGTGGTAGCAGTTCCACGTCAGGGGGCAGTGGCACGTTCCGACGGATGCACATGTTGTGTAGCATTACACATGCCATGGTGATCTTGGACACCTTCTCGTGGCTGTAGATGAGTGCCCCACCAGACCGGCTGAGGCAACGAAATCGTGCCTTCAACAGGCTGAAGGTCTGCTCTATCACCACCCGTGTACGGGTATGGGATATATTGTATTCCTCCTCGTGCCTGTTCTGTGGGTTGCGGACCGGGGTCATGAGCCACGGCTTTAGAGGGTAGCCAGCATCACCTGCATGGAAGTGGAAAGGAGGTAATTGTGTGTGCATTCATGGTGGAGAATTGTACTAGTCTTACATGTCCGCAGATGATTACTGGGATGAGTATGCATCCCTCCCCCCTTTCCCACCCAGGTGGAGTATGCAGGCGACCTACTAACAGCCCCAATGCACTGCCATGGCCCATTCAGGTTACTCACCAAGCAGCCAGGCACGTCGTCCAGCATGTCGCTCCATGTAGCGTGGTAGTGTTGAGTTCCGCAGGACCAAGGAGTCATGAGTTGATCCGGGGTATCGGGCATTGCAATGTGTGATGGCTTTACTGGCATTACACACCATCTGGACGTTGATGGAGTGGTATTGCTTGCGGTTGCGATACGGCACCTCCATGGCATGCGGGACCACTAATTCCACGTGGGTGCAGTCGATGGCACCTATGCAATTTGGCCTGCCTGCCAGTGCATGGAAGGCAGCTTTGGTGTCATATATCTCCTGGGGAGTACGGGGTAGGGATATGTATTCCCTTGTGTGGGTGAGGAGGGCATCCAGCACTTGTTTGAGTATCCGTGAAAATATGGGCAGTGAAATGCCATGCATGTGCCCCACTGTATGCTGGTAGCTGCCTGTGGCAAGGAAGTGGAGCACAGACACTACCTTCAGTAGAGGGGGGATGGCAGTGCGGATTTCTATGCGGCTCACTGTATCATCATGTATAATGTCCACTATGCTGGTAATGGTGTCTCAGTCAAGCCGGTACAGGGTGTGGATCTGCTTTGGTGTGAGGTTGAAGGGGGTGGCTCTGATGCAGGGGATTGGGGGCTGCCGGCGTGGTAATGGTGGCTGCACCGGTAGGGCATGCTGGGCCTGTCTCACCCTCCTTCTCCTCCTGTGTATCCTCTGTGGTGGGGGTTGTGGTTGCTGCCTTGCGAGCAGGGCCTCCAGCTCCAGGAATGCTGCTACAATTGGTATCATCTTGGTGTGGGAGGGGGTGTGGTGTGTGGGTGTGCTCCTTTTGTGCTGTGCCAGACTCCATTGCCTCCACCTGTGCTGATTGAGTGCACCTGTTCCTCTTGGAAACACTCAGGGTCCTTAACACCTTCTCGGCGATGCCAGTATTTACTCCATGGCGGTAAGGTATTTTGCAGTCTTGTGGAGGCCGTTTTTTCCATGTCCGCTTTACTTGGGATCAGCTCCGGTTTACGCCATGCCGCTAATTACGGCATGGCGTGTCGGGCGCGTGTCACTAAACCGCTTACGACGCTGTAAATAACGGTCTGGTGGGTCAGAATGGGCCGTAACGGGAAACAATGCCGGTAGTCCTTTACCGGCATAATTTTTCCCTTACCACCCAACTCGGAATGACCACCAATGTGTATATGCTGGAACCAGTGCTATCCTCCAGCAATTTTCTTGCAAGAATTAATATGATACAAACAGTTCTGTCCTCTAGCAATTGCTTTCCTAGGACTAATATGCCATGATCATCATTCATACAGAAAGATGAAAAGGAGAGCCCATTTTGGAGAACCTACGGGCAGACAAGCATTGGGTGGGAGCTTTAAACCTGCAAGGTTATATTCACATAGCCTTATTATGGCAGTGAGGGGAATTCTATCAGATTCTCCTACCAGAACTACCACCTTCACTGATTAGAAGTAGAAAGGAGGATCCGATACCTACTCACACTTGCTACAATATGTAAATGTCATATAAAGTGGTCTTATATAGTGTCCTTATGCCAATAATGTTGGCCTTGCTGTGATGGCTCTAAAAGAAAGGAGAAAATTAAAGTACAGTGCACTCCTTAGTTAGGCATTTGTCTCCAAGAAGAGTCAATATGGCTTGTGTGCAAGGGGGTAATTATGTATGTACTTATTTATTTATGAGTGGTACCCATAAATTGATGTTGTTCCTTTCAAATTAGTTGTTTTCAATACAAATAATCTCTGAACATAAAGAGCCTTGTCCCATCATTTGATTTCCAAACGGTTACATACCATTCAACCCCTGGATAAGAAAGCTGTTTATTCCTCAACCAAAGTATCATGTTGTCATGGCTGGTATAGTCATATTCGGTTAATGCTTAACTTGTTGGCAGGTGCTTATTTAACACACTTATTTCACCAACCGTAGGCATGGGTTTTACATACGATCAATTCCCTATGATGGTTCTATAATAGGAGGTGTTGACGCTTTTTACTTTTGGGATCCCCTATTGGAAAATCCAAAACTTTTTTCACCACTTATGGGCCCTGGTGCTGCTTTGACTCACTTGTTACGTAATGGGTCTTTACTGGAAAGGTGTGTTTTCTCAATGTAGCGTTATTTCCCAGTGTTTGTAATATCGCTTTGTTAATATTAGGATAACAATAGATTCATATTGTTTAAAATATCTTTGTTGTAATTCAGCTGTAACCCTTAAACATGGTGGTAAAGGAATTAGCGCTGCCAATACCGCTCTGCTGGAACACGAACCGGCGCAAATACTGCAGACTTTAAAATCAAATAGCGCTATTACAGCCATCACCATTACAACTGGCCACATGAGGCGCAAACACAGCTGCATAACATGTCGTTGTCTGACACTATTAACGCTGAAAACCGGCACTAATAGCACCGAAAACACACGCAGTTACCTCCAGTTTGCAGCTGGAGGTAAATGGACACGGGAGGCAGAAATCAAGGCACAGGTGCAACCAATGCACTCCAAATGGCTACATAATGCACCCCCTATCCCAAACACTGTTTCCCACACCATACTGCCATTAGCCTCTGTGACCTGGGACAGGTAGTTGCTCATGCTGGGTCTGGAAGCAGAGAGGCATGAGGAGCAGACCAGGGCACAGGGAGCACAGGGGGAGATGAGGAGGAGGACGAGGAGGAGAATGAGAAGAGCACAAGCAAGGTGGGCACCCATTCCTAAGGTTAGGCCCTCACCCTGGACCCTCACTGACACCCGGTTGGTGACACTGTACCACCTGAAGAGGGGGACCATCACAGAGCCACTCACCACAATCCAGGATGATATAGGGAGCAGGATTAACATGTGTACAGCTGTGCCCCCAGTGCTGAAGGTAGTGTCAGTACTACAATTTTAGGTACAGACACCTTCCAGTGTTAAGTGGCCATGATGCGCGGCATGGCACATACCACATTCTGTGCAGCGTGAGGGCCAGGTGATGGATACCCTCCTGCGTCATGTGCAACACCACATCACCCTGCCCACCACCCTGGCCCAGCAGAATTCCATGAAGGCATGGTTCTATGCCATAGCACACATGCCACATGCTATTCAGCCTTGGACTGCACCCATGTGGCATTGGTGGCACCCCTGGCCCAAGAAGCAGTGAATAGAAACCGCAAACACTACCACTCCCTCAATGTGCAGGTGACCTGTGACCCCAAACTCATCATCATCCACTGATAGGCCCACTAACCAGGTTCCAGCTACAATTCCATGGTGCTATGGAACAGCACACTCACAGGATACATGGAGCACTGTGGATGCAGAGCACCGGACCAAATGGGGACTGTTGTGGACGTGAACACTGACACAAAGCATTGCATGACAAATGTCTGCAAGAGTTTCACCTGTCCACCTCCCATACCAGACTCACAGAACAGCCCAGGGAGCATGCTGATGTTGCACCCAACATGAGTGTTGAGCCCATGTCCACATATAGTAAGAATTGTAAACACCAACATACCTACAGGTACCAGAATGCAACATGCAAAAACAGCAACACCTACTGAAAAAGTGCAACATCGCCACAGTCATGCACCCATGTACACCTACCCTCCAATGCTGGAACTGCACCCAGAAGTGTACAAATTGCCAATAATCAATTCAGCATGCCCCATGCCCTGGAGCAATACACCCCCACAGGACTACCACCATGTCGACATCATATGTCACGGCCAGATACAGCACTTAACACCAGCTTGTAAGGGACATGGCACATGTGAATTGGAAACCATGCATCACATGAGTAACACAGTATGCACGACATAGGACAGACACATTCCACGGATTGATGCTGAATATACCTCAGGACGATGTCCATTTCCATGATAGTGTAAAAGTCCACCCCCCCCCCATTTTACACAGTGTCTGTTGGCCATGTCTCTCCCCATGCAGGTGACTCCAGATATCCGTAGCTGCCTTGAATTATGGCCCCTGTGAGTGAACCCCAAACACTGCAAGAGACAGCATACAACCGCTCACACAGCAGGACCTGCATATGCATTGAGTGCCCCTTTGGCCTGCTGATGGCACGTTCCCGCTGCCCTGACCGCACTGGGGGGGTGGGGATGGCACTGATATAAACCACAGAAAAAAGTTGGCCATATTGAGCTACTGTGTTGCATGGTTCACAATATATGCATGCAGTAAAGGTTACCGCTACCCACTGATGTAGACATGCCACCCCAGAGGATGAGGATGCTGATCATGATGCAGGGGCTGCAGAATGCATCAACAGAGATCATGTCAGGGATGGCAGAATTGCATGCCAGGACCTAGTGGACATTTTTTCTAACACATGTACATGGCACAAGACATTTACCATTGAGCGAATTCCACTATTGTGAATAAACACAGCTTTGACAGAATAAACAATGTCTTTGCATTGATACAGTTCAACTGATCTATTGCTACTAAGTTCCCAGCAAAACATTGCCCCACCCTGTCCCACCACCAACTCCCCAGCACACTATCCCCCTCCTCCTCCCACAACCAACTCCCCAGAACACTATCCCCCTAGCCTCTCCCACACCCAACTCCCAAGCATGGCCACTCATGGTGGCCAGTGTCCCCGGTTCATTCAAAATCCGGACCTCCCCACCCCCCCGCTTGACTTTGCTCGAAGAAGGCACTGGGACTGCCATTGCAGCATGCCCTGCTGTGAACCCTCCATAGGTGTTGTGGAGGTGGACAGAACAGAGCCTGTCACCAGGTTCTGCTGCCACTGCAACGTATTGCCCTGCCTGATGGCTTCCGCTAGGCCAGAGACACCCTTCGTCATTTCCCAGACACGTTGTGCATAGAGTGTCAGGGCAGAAGAGTTGGCACTCATCCTGGCCCTTTTCTGCACCATTTGACACACAACCCTCCGGTGACCCCCTGGATACTCTCCCTGATGGCCTGAAGGTGGTCTGAGAGAGTATACCCAATGGCCTCCATCTCACATTGGCTATGCTCCATGTCATCCAGCCTTTGCAGCATCACATTGTGTCACGGACTACGCGGTTGGGGAGGCGGGCAATGCACTGGGATAGGGCTGTATTTGGGTGAGCCATAGGATGGAGTGTCCTCATCTGGCTCTGGTGTTTCTTGGTGCTGATGGCATGGAATACTTACTGGGGAAGTATAAACCTTTGTCAGGCATAGACTCCAGGCCGGTGTTCCCCTGTGGCTCCTCTGCGGCACTGGCAGCAGGTATCAGTTCTGTGTCTGTGCATATAGCTTCAGGTGTGGGTACAGCTTTTCCTGCACTGCTCTGGGTGGCTGCTGGTGTTGTGGGAGGGCGAGTGGTGCCACTGACAGGCTTGGCCTTGCTGGCTGCATATGTTGCACGGTGGTCCATGCGCTGATGTGAGGATTGTGTGCGCCTTCGAGGTGGTGGTTGCAGACCTTGAGGGCCTTGTAGAGCCACTCACTCATGGGCTTGCAACATCCCCCTCCTCCTTCTTGAAGGCCTCTGGTGATACATGCGTGCCTGTAGGGGACTTAGGAAGTATCATCAGGTATGGTTCACCTACGTGTGTTGGCATGCAAGCCACAATTGCAATGGTAAAGCGTGTGACCACACACATATGGGCATGATTGGCCTTGGGAGGATGCATGTGGGACCACCATTACGGGGTTGCCTGTGGCGATGGGTGTGAGACCCATGGACTGTTGGTCATTGGCCTGTGTTTGTGTAGGGCAGGGTGTCCATTCTGGGCTGGCCTATGTCAAATATGCAAGCTTGTGGACCTTCATGTCCCCACATCATCTCCATGGGTGGCACTGACATGGTGTGGTAGAAGGGAGTGGCTTATTCCAGGGCACTGTCAATGCTCCATGGGCAATGCTGCACTGTGGTTGTCAGGCTGTGCACATGTCAGTGTGTGGGACATATACTTCCATGTGGCTTGTCTGACATGCACTCATGGGGCAAGCTTACTGAGACAGCTTCATGCTGCAGTGACTGCTGCACAGTGTCATGGTCATTCACGCACAACATTCATGCTGGAACAGGTTGCTCCAGGAGGGGTATGGTGCGCATGGCATTTGTTTTGTTCACTTGCCTACCCTTCCCATTGCTGTGACGCTCAGTGGTGCCCTTGGTGCCAATGCACCATGGCTAATGTGGAGGGTGGCTGACATGCCACTCATCAATCTGCTTTGTCGGCATGCTTAGCTTCGGGGTGTGCTGACTTGTGTCACTCCTTGCTGCTGGCTCCTGCCTCCACACTACTGACTCCGTCTATCCCTTTGCGGCCCAGCACCATGCTGAATTTCTCCTCCCAGGGACTCACAGCGTGTTGCGACATCAGTCCCTGCACCCTTACTCTCAGGTCGTTGTTAGGGAGAATTCTCCAAATGTGCTAATTTACCTTACCTTGTGGGACCCCCAGCAACTATGCTGGATTTCTAGGATTTAATTTTTTACCTGGAAAGAGTGTGAGCCTTTTTTTCCAACTCTTTCATGTATTTTTATGTGTTTTACTTTTGTGTGCTTTGGTTATGGAGTTTTAAAACAACTCCAATGGCATCATCTTTTTCTGTCACACAGCACCGTCAGTGCAGTGGCACAGGGGTGTCTTTTCAGACTCTCCAAAGGTTTAGCTACCTTCCCTGAAAATGACTACTGTCTCTCAGGATAAGTAAAGTTAAATTGACTTTACTAGTCTCTTTAAATTTACTGACCCAGCACACCCTATCTTACTATAGAGTGCTGGAGGGCTTGCTTAGCTTCCCCGGAGTCAAAACACTAATGTAACAGTAAAATGTTACCTTTTCCTATTTTAAATGGCTTGTGGCAGTGGTTTAGATCAACTACTGTGATTTTTTGCGACCGATAACAACGGTAGCTCAAAATCAGAGGTAGCCATGTTTTTCAATATGGCGCCCCAGACCTATCTGTAAAAACAGTCTCCGGTCATCTTTTTTCGCCATTTCTTTTAGGAAAAGTCCTTCTTGTGTTTGTCTCTGCATGCCAACCAGGTTTGGTCCCTTTGTTCGTGCCCTTTGGCGGGCTTCTGTGCTGAAGCCCTCCTCTGGCGCCAGAGTGTCTGGGGTGGACAGGATGAGGGTGGTGCCCGAAACACCCTGTGCTTAGTCTCCTAGGAGACCTGAATGCACTCTGGTGTGATTGGCTGGCTGACGGTCCGGCAAGGACAATCACCCTGCTGTGTGAGTGACAGCCAGGCTGAATGAATGGGGGGAAAACTGTTTAAAACAGACTTCTGGGACTTGGAAAGCAGAGTCGACCACTGGAACAAAAGAACCGAAGAGGAGAGGAAGGAAGAGGACTGCTGCAACTCCTTTATGACCGGTGAAGCCCTGCAGCAGGTCCGAATTGCCTGAAACTCCGACGACAGAGAAGCCATTCAACGTTAACTTCTTCCCTTGAGTTTGGTGGGAACAACCAACTCGCAAGCCACCTGGACACCGTCCTATTCGGGTCGAATTGTCTTCAGAGTGCTGTTGAAAACCGGATAGCCAGAGCGAAGGAAAGCAGGCCTCTTCCCTGGGCAGTGCAGGAACCTCCCGATGTCCACCTTCTTGACCCTTGACTGAGGCAAAGGAACAGTGAGATCTGCTCGAACTGCCAGGAACAACTGCCTCAGCTCTACCTTTCTTCATTTAAAAAGGTAATGTGCAAACGTGGTCCGGAAATCTTTTCAGCCATCGGGAAAATGTGTGAAACTTTCCTCAACTACGAAGGCTTGTGCTTCCCTAAACATTCATCAAACTTTTCGCCTAGCCAAATCCTTTAAAAATCCATGGCAAAGACTTAACTGTTACATACCAGAAATGTGCAATCCTATACAAACGACTCTGAACCATTGTCTTTGGCCCAACCCTATTGAGAAGAATTGCTGGTTGTGTTTAACTTGAACCCTTTGCCCTGCCTATGATTGTATTTGGGCTGTCTATTCTTATAACCTTGTCTTTTCCCTCCCTTTCTAAGTATCTAAAGTGCCATTTTGCTCACACATCGTTTTTGAGCTAAACTTGTTTAGTCGCTTACCGGTTGGATTTTTGTGATGTATTAGTGTGTGATATTGAGCTGTTTGTGCTGGTGTAATGTTTTATAAATGATTGAGTAAATAAATGTATATTCTTTTACTGAGAAACCTTGAGTAAGTGTTTACTTGAATCACTGTATTGGTTGGTCCTTTATGTAACTTGTTCTACTGCTCACTTAAACTATTGAGATAAGTCTGGCTGCTCAGCCATCAGTCCCTCATTACTATGTAGTACAGGCTTGTACCAAAGGTGAAATTGTGCTTACATGTGTAGTCCTAATTGCCTGTAGTGTTCCCAAATGGTACTGCAGGTGATTTTGCCTAACAGTCATTTCATCCTTTGCTGCAGTCCTCACCATTATGCGGTACACTGGCAACTGCTGACACTTTCTGGGCAATGGTGTTCCATGTTGCTGTACGCCGCAGGCCACTGGTGTTCCTCTGCCTTCTTATGTACAACTCTTCACAGTGGACCACTAACTCATCTGTGACAACCACCAGTTCCCCCTCACTAAATTTCAGCTCTCTCAGCTGATGTCCAGCCCCCTTTCCTCGTAGCTCTCCTGTGACATATTTGCTGGTTTACAGGACCGGACCGATGAAGGTTGTGGAGATATTCAATGGACTTTGTTTTTCAAGATGGCCACCGTGGTGCTTTCCATTCCGGTGATGACACAATTTCCGCCGGCGCTAATAACACCAGGTTTGCTGTCAGTTGCACTATTTGTGCCAGCTTTCGGGTGTAGCCCTTATAATGGCACAATCACTGCTGAGCGCTGATAGCGTTACCGCTGTAGTCGGGGGCTCGTGCATGCCGGGTTGTGATACAGTGCTGGTTGCACTGCATGACCCGGTGAGATACTCTAGTAGTGCTCGGCGGTAATTGCGCCAATTTACCACCGTACTCGTGATGAGTCCCTAAGTGCCTAAACATAAGAACTGTGTATAATGTTCAAATTATTTTTGGTTTACAATTGATGTGTTCAGACAAGTTTGTGGGTTTTCAAATATTTTCATAAATTTCCCTTTGGAGAATTGAACAATCCAAAATAAAAGGAAGATGATCTTCATAAAAAATGTGGGGACTTCGATTGATCAAATAATGTGTTTACATGTGAATTGAATGACAGTTATTTGTTGTGAGGTATAGAGTCACACTTTACAAATATAGACAGGACAATGGTGTGCAGGGGACTTGAGTCTCCATAGAGTTGGAGACCAATTGTACTGAAAGAAAGGAGGGCCGATTGTGTTAATCAGGTAGCTATAAGGCAGATTCAAAGCCCTTTGGTATTGATGAATGCAGCTCGGAAGTAGCCGTTGCCTTTGTGCCAATATGAAAATCTCTATGTTGTTTGTGGTTTGAACAGACTATGCAGGTTAGCCAAATGGGCAGACCCTGGATTGTGAGTGCAACAATTGACAGCATGGTTGTTGATAGAAGGTAGATAAGGTCAACGTCATTTATGTACTCTAGGCTTGGACAGTCCTTTGAAGAAGTTCAGGAAGTGTAAGAATGCAAGATTTTAGTAGTGAGAAGTTAGTTGAGGAATGGGGCGAAGGGGCATTATGGTGGTGTTAATTTCTGGATCTTGAGTATAGTTTTTACTGGGATTCAGGTGCTGACCAATGTCATACAGCGGAAGATGGAAAAATCAAAATGATTTCCCACAGATCATAATGCAAGGATTTCCACAAATGCTCGCAGATAAGTAGGCCAGGTTTTGATACAGAGTTTTAGTCAATTGAAATCTTCTTTCATTTCTCTGAAAGCAGTTGAAAAGCCAAGTATTGAGCTGTTTTCTGAAAGTCAGGTGGTTCCCTTCCATGCAGAGAAGTTTGGGTAGGCTGTGCCAAAGTTTCATGGCCAGAATTGAAATAGAGGATCTTTGCTGCTGTTCTTTGTTTTAATTTGGAAACTAGTATTGGTGTAGCATTGTTGGAGGAGGTAGAGTGTTGAATCTTCTTAAGGAAGAAGGCCCCCTCCATGGTTCAAATGATGGGTGTTAGGCAGAATCATATGCAGTACCCCTTGGGAACACCACACACACATAAGACTACAAGTGACAGTACAAATTCACCTTTGGTACAAGCCTGTACTACACAGTAAAGTGGTAGCAATGGCTGAGCAGCCAGATTTATCTCAAGAGTAAAGTGAGCAATATCAATAGTTACACAAAGGACAGCAATTATTATGGTTCAAACAAACACTGACTCAAGGTTTCTGAGTAAAAGAATATACATTTATTTACACATTCATTTGTGAAAAAGTTCACTAAATAAAGCAGCAGAAAAATCACACTCTTAATATACTACACACCATCCAATCAATTCTGGACAAGTTAGGCTCAAAATGAAGTGTGAGCAAAATGGCACTCCAGCAATTTCAAAGGGAGGGAAAGGCAAGGTTATACAAAATTAAACAGCACCAACAAGTAAGTAGGCAGCGCAATCTAGAAAGTAAAAAGATGATGCCTATGAAGTATGTGAAACTCCACAGTCTATGAACATAAAAATGTTAAACACACACAGCAAAACACATGTTAGAGTGGGAAAAAAGGCTCACACTCTTCCCAGGTGAAAAAAAATAAATCCTAGAAATCCAGCAAAGCGGCTGAGGGGCTCAGAAGGTAAGGGAAATTAGCTATTCTGGAGAATTCTCCCTAACAATGGGCGATGCACATGGTTTTAAAATGAACCCTTTTTCATGGGTAGCCAGTGGAGAATAATGCTGTTGTGATATAGTATAATCACTTCAACCTGAGAAGCAGCTTTTCTACTGCATTTTTAACTCTTTGAAGTTTCCTCATTAGATAATCTGTGACTCTGAGATAGAGACTGTTCATATAGTCTAGTTTGGGCAGTTTCAGAGAATTATGGCCATGGCTCTGTGGGTGACTATTAAGTAAAGTAAGATGTGGCGTAGCATACACAGCTGGGAGAAACAGCTTCTGACATTGGCTCTGATCTGAGAATCAAGAGTGAGGGTGTTGTCCTTTATGGTTGGAAGAGTCCTTACCTTAGTAGATGGGATTGGCAAGGACCCATCTCATCAAGTCAGGAAAGTGTGGTGGAGCTAGAACCTGTAGGGGTGCATAGGGTCAGTTCTGTTTTGCTAGTGTTGACTTTTCATCTGTTTGCATCCACCTGTACAAGGCAGTGTTAACGTCTGGTGCATTTGGTGACAAATAGTTCACAAATGTGTAGATTATTTTTTGGTCATCTGCATAGTTGTGGCAGGAGATACAACATCCATTGATGAGAACCAGTCTCAAGGACACGATATGAGATGTGTCACAGATGGCTCAGTGAAATTCCAGAATTCCAAAGATAGTTTGTGACATTTTATTGGCAAATAGTAACATTTTCTTTAGATGGTCTGTCACTTTGAAGCTTGATAAAAGTAGTGGATTTCCATGTCTGAACCCTTGACCTCCAATGGTATCCTTCCACCGTAACCCATGCTCCTCTAACAACAAATGCGATTGTGTAACCACTACTTTTGAATGAGTTCTAAGGATCAAGTAATGACCTTCTCTGTCTTACTTCCTCTCGGACTTCTTAATCGTCTACTGTGCTATTGTTCTCAAGGGATTGTATCAACTTGATTTGTGATTTTCACTAAGACATCTCAAGGCAGAGTTTCAACCCAGCATGTGCACTATTGATCAGACATTCAGGATCTTTGTGCTGGTTCAAAAGTATACTACACTCAGGAAGTTAAACTTGTATGTGGCATTCATACACTTAAAGATGGCCTTCGATGGTGTAACCACAGTAAAACTCTGGAAAGCAATAAGCGAAGCAGGGGTGCCATCTGGCATCCTCAGAACTATCCACATTCTTTACACAAAAAAATCTGCCACTGTTCATTGGAGCCTCTCAAGGGATATTACTGCACTCTTGAATATTGAAACCGGCATAAGACAGGGATGCGTGTTAGTGCCCAGTATGTTCTGCATGTACATAAACAGGCTCATTGGATGCATTACTCTCCTTCAAACAGATGCACCCAAATTAGGGTGCGATAGGATTCCCCTGTTACTTTTTTGCAGACAACACCATCTTGATATACCTGAATCCAATTGGCCTCATGAACCGATGAATTGCATTTAGTAAGGGGTGCAGGCAAAATGTCTTACCATTAACTTGGGTAAGATCAAACTACCCTCTACAAAGAGTGCCCAAGATTGGACTTGACATTAGATGGATATAACCTAAAACAGGTGTGTAGATATGATTATTTTGGTGTCTGCTTTTCAGGAAACAGGAAATGGACTGATCAGATGAAGTAAGAGTGCCTTATTTTAGAAATAAATAATAATGTGATTCTGAAAAATGCAAAATCGCATGATAAGGGGACTCTTTCATCATGATGGCTGATTTATATATGCGGTAGTGTATGGTTCTGAGCATTTTGGGGTTTATATCCAGCACACAAATTGCGATGATTGAGAATAAGTTATTGAAAAAACCTTTGTACCTGCCCACTAACACACCCAATGTCACCTTATGCATGAAAATCAATACAGAATTAATAGATGATGTTGTTTCACTTAACCTATTATTGTACTGGGTGAGACCGTGGTCCACACACCAGTATTGGGGAATTATACGGTTTCCATGTGCAATCATTTGTCACAGGATAGTGGTTGCGACGTATCATGGTGTAATATGTTAACTCGAACCTAAGAGCATTGGGGTGTACACACCTGCAGCATGATACCCATGGCATGGCAGCTAACTTGAAGCCCATAGTCAAAATAGTACCTTTGCACAAGAAAGGGCCGTTATATACTGTAACAACTCTGCTCTCGCTAATTCATACTGGTCCTGTAAAATGGATGTTGTTATCGAGTGCTACTTAGATGAGATTGCTCATGCATGCATGTGATCACTTTATGATGATATGATGTGATATGGCATTTGTAACGCGCCTATACAGAAGTGTTTCAAGGCACGACGAGGCGGGGGGGAACAAAGGGAGGCAGACAACGATCCTACTAGGCCATGTGTCATTCATATTGCGAAGTGCAAGGGTAGGGGGACTGGGAAAAGTGCAGGGGAAGGGGAGAGGGGAAGTGCAGTACATGGATAGTAGAATACAAGATAAATAATAGGGCCAGCTGGTGGCAAGTGCAAGGAAAGTGCGGTACATGGTTAATAGAATACGAGATAAATAATAGGGCCAGCTGGTGGCAAGTGCAAGGGTAAGTGCCGGGAGAAGGGGCTGTAGGATACAGAGACAGTCCCGTAGTGCATGTAGGCAGTGCAAGGAAGAGTGGCTGGGCCAGGACATGAGATCGGTGAGTGGCCCAGTTGCAGATTCAGTGCAGGTTCAGTGATTGTAGCAGGGGAGAGAGGGAGAGAAAGCAGAGGCAAAGAGGAAGGTTTTGAGGTGCTTCCGGAACCGGAGATGGTTCTCCTCAAGTTTCAGGGAGGCAGGAAGGCTGTTCCAGAGGGAGGCCCCTGCTGCGGCGAGAGATCTACCCCCAACTCGTTGCTTGGAGAAGCAGCTGACCCTGAGGTAGTTGGAGGTGGATGAGCGAAGGGCTCGAGAAGGAAGATATTTAGGAAGATAGAGTTGCAGGTATTTTGGCCCAAGGCCCCAGAAGGCCTTGTGGACAATTCAGAGGGTTTTGAACTTAATCCTTGCAGCCAGTGTAGTGATTTCAGTCCTGGAGAGATACGGTCCCTGGGCTTGAGGCCAAGGACAAGTCTCGCAGTCCTGTTCTGGATGAGTTGCAAAGGGCGCAGAGTAGAGGCAGGAAGATTTAGATAGAGGCTGTTACAGTAGTCCAGCCTAGAGAGAACCAGAGCTCTGGAGACAGTGAGCTTCTGGGGGAAGGAGAGAAAAGTAAGGATACCTCTGAGGAGGGCTAGCTGGTAGTGTGACTTCTTAGAGACGTCAGAGATGTGAGGAGAGAAGGAGAGTGTGGAGTAGAAGATGACCCCGAGGTTTTTTACCGTGCAGGTAGGAGCAGGAAGAGGGCCAAGGGAGGCCGGCCAGAGAGCTGCTTTACATACGACTGTGCTTAGGTTATCTTCCGCTAGTGTGCACTCTTTATTCTTGGGGTCTATGAGACACAGATATTTGCCTGGACCGAGAAAAGGTTGCTCTGTATATAGCCAATTCCAATCTGTTAATGTGAAACCTGTATTAAGAGAACATTCTGTGAGACGTGCTGATGATGCACTCAATTTATGCAGACTTTATGCAGGTAATAACAGCATGCAAGTCTCTTCGTAGGGCTTGGTTAGTTAGGGCGAAAGATGTTGCAACCCCTATGTAAGGTGATTGTCTAATATAATTTGTATTTATTTTAAAGTTCTATGACTGTTGTTAAAACAAACTACCTACGTTGATGATTTGAGATTGTACCTGCATCAGATGCTCTCAATCTTTCTCTGTCCCTCTTGATCTTTGTCACTCCGCTCCATAATCTCATGGCTCCTTGCTCTACCTTCTTATCTCCTCCTCCTCTCTCTCTCGCCCAAACTCTGGCGTTCATAGGTCCCAACTGCCTGACTCTCGACTCTCTTTGTTTGCCTCCCTCTGATTTCCTCCCTCTCTCGCTATCTCTCTGTCTCTCTCTCTCTACTTCCCCTCCTTCTCTCCTCATCTGTCCTGCTGATCTTCTCACACTCTCCTCCTCTCTCTCTTTCTCTTGCCCGTCCACTGTATACTCCAATCTGTTTCCAACCTCTAGATGCTTTCTCTCTCTCATTCTCTTTCTCGCTCACCTTCTTCCCACTTGTCCACTTACTTCTTCCATAAATCATAAAGTAAAGAGTGTTGCTGTGCCATGGGTTGTATTTTGAGAAACCGGGTGGGTAAATATTATTCCGTAACCTACCCTTTGTTAACCAAAAATCGTTGCAATTAATGCTGCAGTGAATATCACATCTAGTCCTATTGGCTAAACAGGTGGGATACCTGAAGTAAGAAAAAGGACACACAGGCTATGTAAAAAGGTACAACATAGTTTTGTATTAACAGCATAAAACATAGAACAGAACATTGTTTGTTATCCTTGAAGGCATAAACAGAAAAAACAAATAAAAAGCAATTGAAGAAAAACACACACCTTGTACATTCACATTCCTTAATCATATGACCTGTAGGTTTCAAATCTGGGCGGTGGTGTGGGGTAGAAGGGGAAGCATGCATAGAAGGAAAATTGAATGATAAACCAAAGTTGCAAAGAAAAGATGTAAAGTCATGATAGCAGCAAAAGTGAGACAGAGTCATTCCTGTCCTAACATAGTGCTATGAGCAAATCCTTAGGCTAAACAACAATTTGTTCAGATTAGGTTAGGGAGTGTCACTTTGTTGCTCCCAATAGATGTCTAAGTTTAAAATGCCGACAAAGTCCTGATGGCATTTTATTCTTCCTCGGATGTGGCTTCGTTTTCCAAGGCTTAAGTTTGCCTACACAGTGGGGAATAAGTTCAGAGGATAAAGAAGGGAAAAACAATTTGTGTGTGGGTTACTTTCAACCACCCACACTCCCCTCACTTTTTTTGCGTTTCGGCGGTTTGGAATTAAAAGAGTTTTGGAAAAATGAAGTATTCCGCCTTCATCAGGGCAATGATTATCAAGTTCTGAAAAGAAGAAAGAAGAGAAAACCCCTGGTGAGATGGAAACTTGAGAAATGCCTTGAGGTTGGCAATCAATGCCTATTTTGGGGATATCCCAGAAGATAGTCAAAGGTTAGTAGTGAGATTTTTCTATTAGAAAGAAAGGGAAAAAGAAAGTAAATAAAGAGAGTCTCCACTATAACAGCATATTTAGTTGGTAAAGCATTTGGATTAAACTTTCTACTGTGACTGCCCAAATCACAGGTGAAAAAGGATAGGAAGGAATATAGTTATATACTGTAACAACTCTGCTCTCGCTAATTCATACTGGTCCTGTAAAATGGATGTTATTATCGAGTGCTACTTAGATGAGATTGCTCATGCATGCATGTGATCACTTACATAAGACTGTGCTTAGGTTCTCTTCTGCTAGTGTGCACTCTTTATTCTTGGGGTCTATGAGACACAGATATTTGCCTGGACCGAGAAAAGGTTGCCTGTATAAAGCCAATTCCAATCTGTTAATGTGAAACCTGTATTAAGAGAACATTCTGTGAGACGTGCTGATGATGCACTCACTTTATGCAGACTTTATGCAGGTAATAACAGCATGCAAGTCTCTTCGTAGGGCTTGGATAGTTAGGGCGAAATATGTTGCAACCCCTATGTAAGGTGATTGTCTAATATAATTTGTATTTATTGTAAAGTTCTATGACTGTTGTTAAAACAAACTAACTATGTTGATGATTTGAGATTGTACCTGTATCAGATGCTCTCAATCTTTCCCTGTCCCTCTTGATCTCTTTCACTCCGCTCCCTAATCTCATGGCTCCTTGCTCTACCTTCTTATCTCCTCCTCCTCTCTCTCTCGCCCAAACTCTCGCGTTCATACGTCCCAACTGCCTGACTCTCGGCTCTCTTCATTTGCCTCCTTCTGATTTCCTCCCTCTCTCGCTATCTCTCTGTCTCTCTCTCTCTCTCTACTTTCCCTCCCTCTCTCCTCATCTGTCCCGCTGATCTTCTCACACTCTCCTCCTCTCTCTCTTTCTCTTGCCCGTCCACTGTATACTCCAATCTGTTTCCAACCTCTAGATGCTTTCTCTCTCTCATTCTCTATCTCGCTCACCTTCTTCCCACTTGTCCACTTACTTCTTCCCACCCCACTTCCCTCTACTCCCTCCTCCTCTTCCTCAACATAACACTCTCACTCGCTCAACTATCCCCTACACCCATCCGTCCTAACTCATACTCCCACACACACTCTGTCAGTGATAATGTCCCTCTTACAATTTGGTAGTGATATGTCTCACATTCAGAGGCAAACCAGAGTGAAAGGTGTTTGGGTGCAGTTACCTGCACTCACATCCATAACCACTACAGACTCCTCAGCACTCCTCTCCATCTTCCATTCCCCTCCTGGTCTATTGGGCCACCTCCATACCACCAGAGCTCACCCGAAAACCTTTCACTCTGGTTTGTCTCTGCTGGACCTTTGTACTCTTGACTTCATGATTATGTTGTTCCCCCTCCTTCCACAGGCTCTGTGACTCACCTGACTCAAATGACCAAATCAATCCTGCACTTTTCCTCAGGGTGGGTCAACATAGAGTAAAGATTCATAAAACTCTTTTAGCCCCTGCCCGCTTTGCACACGGTTCATTGTTTGGCCAATACAGCCCTTGTTGTTCAATCAGCATGTGCTTCTGTTTTTGTTGCAGTAAGTGGTATTTGGTTCCCTTACCCGGGAGGCAATTTGTTAGTAGCTGTGCATTGGTGGCTGCTTCGCAAGTGATTATGACTAACTGTTTGTTCCATCCTCTCACTGCCATACACCCTTCTGGTACTTGAGGTCCTGAAACAGATAAAAGAAAACTCTGGCCAGCATTCAGCTTGTAAAGCATTGGGTGATAGAAAGTGGTATCAATGTTATTATTTATGGTGCATTCACAGCGTTCAGAGACAGGGGTTCTCCCAACTACTTCACCCCAACTCTGGGGTAGGATAAGGTCTGGCATTCACCTTGTTAGTCTGCCTACCCATGTTGGGAGGGATCCCCGTTCCCCCTGACAGGGTCAAGCCACTGATCCTGTCACATATTTCCATTTTTTTTTCTCAAAATCCCTTTAATTCATGGTCACTATTCCTAACTTTGGTTGCTATAAATGGAGATATTTTAGATATAGGCAAAACTTTTGGAAATCTGTACCTATTAGCACCTTCTCTGGTAATACAGGCATGAAGATTTTCAGGTCTGTTTGTGGTTACTAGTGCATATCGTCATGAACACTAACAAACTGGGTGAAGGGTACCTTATATATATATCTTCCTGGAAGACAGTGCTGGCTCATATGGCTGTGTGCTGACTCCGAGAATTTAACTTGGTGGTTGTGGCCCTCCCCTGTATCCTTACAGGAATATAGAAACATTGGTCAGCCTCCCTATGTAATAAAGTGCCACAGCAAGGTTCCTGGGCTTTTTCTTGATATGCAAATGGATCTAGGGAGCATTCAGAAAGGCTGACAGTGCTTTCGGGCGCTGGGGGAGAGGGGTCCTGAGGACATTTCCGTTGTAGTTCAGTCATGAGCAGTAGAATGTACATGGGCTCTTCTCTTCTGGCTTCAGGAACATATCTGTAAATATGCCCTCCTTTCTTAAAGGCAAAGCATTGGATGTCCATTTCAGGTTGAGTTGTGGACCTCCCTCTAGTCCCATAATCAGGAAACATGGGTTTACTTTTCTTTCCATCAGGCTGTGTTATATTACTGAACCGTCCTCCAGTGAAACATCCCTCCCTAGTTAGGTTCATGGGCTTAACATCTCTCGACTTCTTCACTCCAATGAGTGGCTCTCTGAAGTTCATTGTACTTTGGTGGGTATTTGCAGCTTGTATCGCCTCCTCGAGTGACGTTTAATGGAGTTGATAGATGACCTTTTGGAAGGATAAGGGCACGGCGTCTTAGAATTGCTCTCGGAATTAACTTTTACTTTACATGTCTCAATGATTATGCCTTTGGTCATTCCCCATTCTTTATAAGAGTATCCACCTGAGGTCTTCATACAGTGTGGTTCAATCCAGATGTGAAGCTTGAACGGCCTGTTGGGCATCTCCAGCAAGAAGGGGGCACTATATATCTGCCACAATGATCCCTTGGCTATCCCCTAGTCTCAGCCACTCATTCAAAGTTCACAAAAAAGACAGTGGGATCTTTCCATCTTTCAACATTTGAGGGCCGTGCGTAGGATCCTTGGAAAGCCTTTAAGATTCTCTGGTGTTGCTGATAAATAGCTTACTGACTTTGGACCAGAGCTCTCAACAAAACCATCATAGTAATATCAGTGACTTGAGATTCAAGGTTTCAAGGTCCGCCTTTGGTTCCCATGGGGTTCCGTCACTCATCACTGGGGTAGTTTCCCCTCCAGATCCGGACAGCCAGGGTATTCGGGTCAGCTGGTAGCCCTCTCATACTGCATGTTCCTCACTACAGTTGTCTTGTATTCTCCCAAGATTTGCAGGTTTTTTTTTTCTTAGAGTATTTTGTGTTTCCCATGCCAGGTTTTCAGGCTTTCCTGGATCTTAAACTTGGGAGTGACATCTTCAGACTCTGTGGATTCCAAGAAGTCGTCAGATCCCTTTGATGATATGTGCAAGCCAAGGAATTCTAACCCTATCCTCAGTTCCCTGACCTCTCTATCGATAGGTTTACAAGTTGCGGTCACTCATAACTCATTGGTTTTGGATTTTCTCTTAATCTCCTTTTGTGGGCAATGATACTGTCACAGATGGCTCCAACAAATTCCAGTGGTCAAAAAATATCTCAATGGTTCAAAAATGATATATTCTTATGTTGATTGGTCAAATGTGTGAGGTTCCTGTCTTATCCATTTACCTGCCGTAGGCTCCCTGCACACTAAGGCAGGCATTCCTCATATTTATTTATTTATTTATTCATTCATGGGTAGTATGCAAGAACCTGGGCACAGATTGTACTTTTTATTTTTCTATTCATTAGACATATATTGTTGGGCCTGTCAAAGCAAGCAAACACGCATTAAAAAAAACACACATATAACTTTACATTAGATCCAGTGTTTAACCTGTGACCAATCCAGAAATGCAGGCAGCAGAGAAATAGAGGATGATTTTGGAGGATGGAAAATGATGGCAACTGCTGCATTTTGTGCTGCCAAGAGGTGATAAAACTGTTGATGTGGAATACCAGCCAGGATGGCATTTACATAATCACAAATGAGTGATTGGTGGATGGAATGACGGGCAGTATAGATTGTAATAGACAAATCCTAAACAACATCGACTTAACTATCTCCCTGACTGGATTTTCAATGGCCAATCTAGATTGTAAGTAGTAGAGAAGATTCTCGAATTTTTGTCCAAAACAAGTTGGGAGATTGAGCAGAGAGTGTGGAGATGGAATCTTTGCTGAGTCATTGAGCACATGCTTAGGACAAAAAATAATCTCATGTTTTGATGGATTAGGTTTTAATCTATTGAGAGTCATCCACCGCTTAATTTAAGTCAATCAATCCAATAGATTCTAAAAAGAGTCTGTAGAATTAATCATACATAGATAAACCTGGGTGTTGTCAACAAATGAATGATACAGAAGACAGAATTTGGAGAAGAGAGACATCAAAGACTGAACATAAATAGTAAAGAGCACCCAGTGAGATCCCAGACGAGAAATTGGAAACCACTATCGTCTAATGTAAAGTAAGGTTCAGATAAGAACGTAAATGCAGAAGCCTGGCTGACTTCGTCCAGTACTTCCTAATACTTCCCTCTGCTATCGTTCTCCATAGATCGTATCAGTATGATTTGAGTGATGCCTGTATTAGATCTCTGCTTCTTTCTCTCTCCATCTCGTACCTTTTCCTCTCCCTAGTCTCTTGGGTCCTTGCCCTATTTTCAGATCTCATTGTACTCCCTCCTTTTCTTTGTTTCTCCCTTTCTCTGTCTGGTATTCCTAGATCCCATGCCATGTCTGTCTCTGTCACTCTCTCTGTATCCCTCTCTCTCTCTCTCTCTCTCTCTCTCCCCCTCTCTATCTCTCTTCGATCTCCTCCATCACTCTATCTCTCTCTACTACCCGATCCCTCTTCTGTCCCATCCTCTTCCAACTCTATCACCTTCTCTCTCTCTCAATTGGTCATTCTCTCTCTCGTCCTCCCTCCACTGAAAAACTCCCACCCTTCTCCAACCTCTAGCTACCCCTTCTCTTGCTCTCTCTCTTACCTCCTTCCCCCTCCTCCACCAACTACTTCTTCTTATCCCCACTTGCCTCTACCCCAGCTACTATCACTCACTCACCTATGTCCACAGCCCTCTCTCCTAATTCTTACCCCCACACACACACTCTCCTTCAGCACTTACTCCTGCACACACTCTCACAGTCACAGTTTAACTCTTAACATTTGCTACCACTCTCTCACATTCAATTCTTTAGCTGCACACACACTCTCCTCCAGAACTTACACCCACAGTTGCACATACTCTCACAGTCACAGCTTCACTCTCACAAGTTGGCACCACTCTCTTTCAATTCCTTAACTGCACTCGCATCTACTACTGCCACACACCTCCCTCATCACTCTGCTCCACTTTCTGTCCTCTTCTTTGTCTACCTCCACACCACCCGATGATTCAAAAAACCTTTCACTCTGGTGTGTCTCTTCTGGTTCTTTATACCCATGTTTCAAGATTTGAGGTCCGCGTTGACTATGTATACCTCCGTCCCCAAGCACCGGTCAGCAAGATACAGATAGCAGGTAGCTGCATCGGAAACATGCAAGGTATGGGTTATACAGTACAGTACAGGAGAATCAATTACGTGACACAAGAACAAATTGTAGGGCACCTACCAGTGTTCTGCGTGGGAGATGAACACCTGGGGAGTAAATGAGTCTGTCCTTTTTCTAGTTGATGCAAGTCTTGTTAGCAAAGTGCTGGAATGTAGAGTCACCAGACAGGACCAGTTGTTGTAAGTCCCAAGGGCATTGGCAGGGGGGGTCACCCAATTGTAGAGTTCCAGAAGGGCAGCCCCAAAGGTGGAAAAAGGGCCCTCGTGGCACCAATGCAAGTAGAGCCTAAGTTTGTAAACAAAAGGTGTTCCAGAAGCAGATTGTGGCAAAATCATAACGTTAAGCAGTCAGTTAAACAATGCAGAAGTCAAGCTGTTCAGCAAAATCCAAAAGAGTAGGAGGGCCATAGCCGAGGGTCAAGCAGAAGAAAGAACCATAACAGAATTCCAAGGGTCGAAGTCCAGGAAACACAAAAGTTCAGAAGCGCCACTTGCGGTTACGAGTCACAGCTGAGAAGCATGGCACTCGGCAACCAGCGTTCCTTTATGCTGTTGTCATGGAAGCACATTGAGATGGGCGGGTCTGCAGGGCTGATTGGTCATGTGAGCAGACCCGCTTCACGTGTGAACAGCTCCGCAAGCGGTGATTGCTGTATTGCCTCCTGGGCAACCTTCACCACAACCAGAGCTGCCAGGGCAACCGTCCCCACACCAAGTAGGAGCCGCAACCCTGGACAACAACAGGATGTGCCACTGCCCCATGATCGAAATCGGGTGCCGTGCAACTGGCACCAGTGAACTGCCGTGGTGAGTGTAAAGCTGTATGCTGTTGCCCTCTTCTTTGTGCATTTGTGAGTGCATGACATAACCCACCCCCCAAAGGCCCTCGATCTCGTGGGAAAAAGGGATTGGACCTGTGGAAACGGCAACCAGGACTGGGGCATGGACATTCACTGCAGGCTCCGAAGATCTCTCCTGAGGACCAAAACCCACCCAGTCTACCAGGTAATGAAACCGCCCCCTGATAATACGGGAACCAGGAATCTCATTAACTTCATACTCATCAGATGAGCCTCGAAGGACGGGTGCAGGAGGTAGGACAATACTTGTGGAAGGCGTACAGGGCTTCAGGAGGGAGGTGTGGAAGACAGGATGGATGTGCCACGCAGCAGGCAAAGAAACGCCATAGGCAACAGGGTTGATTATCCACGTGAGCCTGTAGGGTCCGATATAGTGAAGAAGGAGCTTCCTGCAACCAGGGATAAAAAGGTGTCTAGTGGACAACCAGACCCTGGCACCAATCACATAAGGAGGGGCAGGAGCGCGCCTCTTGTCAGCTGTGTGCCGCTTAACTGATTGAGCCTCTTGGAGATGTGAGATGGCCTGGCCCTGGATAGCAGTGAGGTCCCTAAGACATGCATCCGTTACGAGAGTAGGGGAAGCAGGGAGATCGGAAAAAGGGAGAACTTGTGGGTTATGAACATACAACACATAAAAGGGTGAAAAGCCTGTGGCAGTATGTGGGGCATTGTTGTAGGCAAACTTGGCTATGTATAGTAGGTGGTACCATGACGGTTGGTGCTGTAGGGATAGGCAACGGTGATACTACTTGATTGTCTGATTGACTCGTTCTGTCCGGCTGTCGGTCTCCGGGTGGTAAGATTAGGAGAACCGAGCATCAATACCTAGATGTTTTGTGAGGGACCGCCAGAACCTGGAGGTAAACTGTGTTCCACGGTCTGTGTTTATGACAGTGGGAAGAACAAAGAGGCAAAAGATGAACAGAAAAACGGCTTAGCTAATGTAGAGGCAGAAGGAATGCCAGAGCAAGGAATAAAGAAAGCCATTTTAGTGAAAGAGTCCACTACCACCCATATGGTATTGTACCCCTGTACCTGCGGCATGTCAGTAATAAAGTCCATGGTTATTGTATGCCACGGCCTGGGTGGTAAGAGCAATGGTTGCAACAAGCCCAAAGGGCGCACTTTGTGGTGCTTGCACTGGGCACAGATAGAGCAGTTGATAACATAATCCCACACATCTTTACGCATAGTGGGCACCATCAGCACCATCGTTGTAATAGGGCTAGTGTGTGTCCCTGACCCGGGTGCCAAATGATAGGGGAATCATGCGACCACTCTAGGGCGTGTCTGCGGAAGTCATGGCTTGGTAAGTATAGCTTGTTTTGTACAAAGGGGAGGCCATCCACGAATATCGGATCCCACTCCCATGCTTGTTCGGGATGAAGTGAAACCCACTGACGGATTGTAGTTAGCATGCAAGCAGAAGGGGTACACAGGCATATAATGTGTTTTTTGTCGATAATTGTATCAGGAAAGACGGGAAGTGATTCACCACCTGGCAGACGAGAGAGGGCATCTGCTTTACCATGGGTAGAGCCAGGACAATGCCTAATGACTAAATCATAAGAGGAGAAGAAGAGGTGCCACCAGACCTGACGGCTATTGGTGCATTTCAGATCCGCGAGGACCTGCAGATTGTGATGATCAGAATACACTGCGATCTGTTGCTTAGCTCCCAGTAAATGGTGCTTCCCGTTCTGTAATGCATCTTTAACCGCCAAGAGCTCCTTCTCAGTGACTGTATAATGGGCTTTGGTGCTCGTGAACTTGCGGGAGTGGTAGGCCATGGGATGAAGGAGACCAGTGGCATGGCAAGTCTGTGACAGGACGGCACCCAAGGCGTAGGAGTAAGCATCTGCCTCTACCACAAACAGCAACTCCTCATTTGGGTGTTGTAGTAAAGGGGCTATAGTGAAGGCAGTTTTCAAAACCACAAACGCCTCTTGTTGTGCTTGGGACCAAACAAAAGGTATATGAGGGCTGGTGAGCCTGGTTAATGGGGCGGCGATGGCTGAGAAACCCAAAATGAATCGGTGATAAAAATTAGCAAAGCCAAGGAAAGATTGTAGCGACTTTACCATCGTTGGAGTGGACCAATCAAGCACTGTGCTGACTTTGGTAGCATTCATAGAAAGGCCTCCAGAAGTTATATGGAAGCCCAGGAAGTCCACAGCCGTGGCATGGAACAAACATTTCGCAGGTTTGGCAAAAGAGGCATTATCCTTCAGCCGTGTCAACATCTCCCGGACGTGTACGATATGTTCAGCCATGGAATGGGAAAATATCAAGATGTCATCTAGGTATATGATTACGTAGACATTTACGATGTCGTGGAACAGGTCGTTCATGTACCTCTGGATTGTTGCTGGGGCATTGCATAGGACAAACGGCATGACATTTTACTCATACTGGCCATGACATGTACAAAAGGCTGTTTTCCATTTGCCACCCCTTCTGATACGAACCAGGTTATATGCCCCTCATAGATCGAGTTTGGTGAAAATAGTGGCATGAGTTAGTCTATCAAGCAAGGGGGTGATGAAGGGTATGGTATACCTGTTCTTCACCATCACTTGATTCAACCATCTCGAGTCCATGCAGGGACGTAGGTCGCCCTCCTTCTTCGGGATGAAAAAGATGGGACTGGCCGCTGGGCATTGTGAAGGTCGGAGGCGCCCTAATCGGAGGTTTGCAAATACTCCTTCAATGCAAGGTCTTCCGTCGGGTACAATGAGTAATTACGACCACACGGGACGACTGCGCCGGGGACCAAGTCAATGGGGCAGTCGTAGGGTCGGTGAGTCGGGAGATATTCCACGCACCCCTTGTCAAACACCTTGAGAAAATCATGGTATTGCTTGGGTACACAGGAGGCGACAGCAGCAACGACATGGCCTGAGGAATCAAGGTCCATTTTCTGGGGATCCTCTAACTCCTCTGTGCAAGTGCTCCTAGTGCCTGAGAGGGAGCAAACATGTTTTCAGAGGACACGAGACATTGTGCCTGGCAATGGGAGGACTTGAAAAATACCTGACCCTGAGCCCAGTCTATGACTGGGTTGTGTACCCGAAGCCAGGGTATCCCAAGGATCAGACCGAACTGTGGCGTGGTGATCAAATCGAAAGCTATGGTTTCTTTGTGGGTATCATAAATGGTCAGAGTCAAAGGGGCCGTTTGCTGTCTAATAGGTACCAAAACGAAAGAGGACCCGTCTACTGCTTGTACCGGTTCCGGTTGTTTCTTGTTCTGCAGGGGCAGGTTGAGAGAGACCGCTAAGGAGATGTCTACATAATTGCCTGTGGCACCGGAATCAATAACCAACTGCACGTGGTGCCTAATGCCATCCGTGGACTGCAAAAGGACTTGTAACAACATGGGCCTTGTGAGACCTAGAGGAGGCACGGAAGGAACTGGGTATAGGCTCGTCCGTGCCCCCTGTTCTAGGGACGAGCCTTCAGAAAACCTGTTGGCCGGGGTTTTGGGCATCTGGGACACTCCTTCAAGTGGCCATTTAGGTCACCGTAAAGGCAGGCATTGGAGTCCCTTCGCCTCTCCCTTTCAGTGGCCATGATAGGGCTACGGATTCCCCCAATCTGCATGGGTTCTCCCGACGCATCTGAGGATGGAGGCGCAGAAAAAAACGACAAACCGGGTGTCTTGCTGGATTCCGATTTGCGTTCGGCTCTTCGTGCGTTCACTTGGAGAGCCAGATCAACTAGGTCTGGGTATTGGGCATGCAATGAAGGTACCACGGAGAGTGTGTCCTTTATGGGCTCACTCAATCCCCTGTAGAATACGACAGCCTTCTTGTTCTCCGGCCAGGCGGTTTCAAAGGCCAATTGGTTGAACCGCGTGATATACTCGATCAATGGGGACTTCCCCTGCATTAGGTCTAGGAGCTCCAGGTCCCGAGCCTGGGCCATCTCAGCTACCAATAGATCGAAGTCATATAGTACTGGAGTGTCTCCTTCCAATAAAGGATTGACCCATGCAGCCGCTATGCCGCTAAGGTGTGACAGCGTAAACGCCACCTTGGTGGTTGAATCAGGAAAAGCTTGAGGGCGACACAGGAAATGGAGCTTGCACTGGTTCAGAAAAGTGAAGAATTTACGTGGATCACCCTGGAACCTATCAACGGAAAAGGGGTGGGAACGCAGACTGGGGCCTGCGTGGGTGTACTGCCTGAAGAGCTGGGTTGTGGTTGGGGATCAAATTCAGGGTCTGCAGGTAGGGCATGGCGCTCGCTCTGAATGGTATCTAACCACTGTTGTATGGCGGCTTTGGCAGCCGACATATCAGCCCTTAGAACCGTGATGGCCTGGACCAGAGCAGCAACTGGGTCCCCAGCAGCAGTATCCATAGTATAGGCATAATGGCTTCTCAGTCTGTCAAGATTTGAGGTCCACGTAGACTATATATACCTCCGTCCCCAAGCACCGGTCAGCAAGATTGCTAACCAGATATGGAAGCGACAGGTGACTGGAACAAGGGCACCGGGTTCCCATGTAGCTGTAACAGAAACAGGCAAGGTATGGGTTATACAGTACAGTACAGGAGAATCAATTACGCAACACAAGAACAAACTGTAGGGCACTTAACAGTGTTCTACGTGGGAGATGAATACCTGGGGAGTAAATGAGTCTGTCCTCCCTCTAGTTGATGCGAGTCTTGTTACCAAGCTGTCATATGTAGAGTCCCCAGAAGGGACCAGCGTTGTAAGTCTGAAGGGCATTGGCGGGGGGGGTCACCCAATTGTAGAGTTCCAGAAGGGCAGCCCAAATGGTGGAAAAAGGGCCCTCTAGGCACCAATGCAAGTAGAGCCAAAGTTTGTAAACAAAAGGTGTTCCAGAAGCAGATCGTGGCGAAATCAGAACATTAGGCAGACCATGAAACTTTGCAGAAGTCAAGCAGTTCAGCAAAATCAAAAAGAGTAGGAGCGCCATGGCCGAGGGTCAAGCAGAAGAAAGAACCATAACAGAATTCCAAGGGTCGAAGTCCAGGAAACTCAAAAGTCCAGAAGCACCACTTGCCAGTATGAATCACAGCTGAGAAGCACGGTGCATGGCAACCGGCGTTCCATTATGCTGTTGTCATGGAAGCACGTTGACGTGAGAGGGTCTGCAGGGCTGATGGGTCACGTGAGTGGCCCCGCGTCACGTGTGAACAGCTCCTCAAGCTGTGATTGCTGTATTGCCTCCATGGCAACCTCCACCGTGACTAGAGCCGCCAGGGCAACCGTCCCCATGCCGAGAAGGAGCCACAACCCAGGACAACACCAGGACGTGCCACTGCCCTGTGATAGAAATCGGGTGCCGCGCAACTGGCACCAGTGACCTGCCGTGGTGAGTATAAAGCTGTATGCTGTTGCGCTCTTTGTGTGTGCATTCGTGTGAGCATGACACCATGACTTCCTGTTTCCTTTGTTCCTCCCATCCATTGGCTCCATTACTCACCGGACTTTAGGGGCAAATCTAATCCCGTTCTTCTCTCTGAGGGAGGGTCAATATAGAGTAACGTTTCATAAATCCTTTTATCCAAGACCCCTCTACATGCATGGGTTGTTGTGTGGCACCTGCAGCTCTCTCCTTTTGGTCTTTGCTCTGTATGTGCTTCTGTTTTTGTTGTGATGCGTGGTGTTTGGTTCCCATCCCCTGTAGGCTGATTGTTAATGGAGTCCCATGGGTGACTTTGCCGGGGACTCAGTTTAACCGTTTGCTCCATCCTTTCACTGCTGCACAGCTTTCTGATGCTTGTGGTACAGCAGCAAATAACAGAGAACTCTGGCCAGCATTCAGCTTTTAAGGAATTGAGTGATAGACAGTGGCACCGCTATGATAATTCAAGTGGTTCAGAGTCAGAGGGCCTCCCAACTCCCTTAACCCATCTCTAGGTTGAGAGCGGATCTAGCATGTGCACTCCTCAGTCACCTACTTTAAGTCAGGAGTGGTCCCTAATCCCCCCTTGCAGTATCAAGCCCTAAACGTGTGACATGTGCTAATACGGTTCCATGAGAAGGATGAGGGGTGTTATTGTAACTAGGCAACTGTGATGAAGATGAGAAATGCAGTGGTAATGAGAAATCGTTATGACTATTTGACAAAATATATGACTATACATTACTTTTTTGGGGATAGGAAGACCTCTGCTCAGAATAAGGATTGCAGGGGTAATAAGAGACTGTGGTGGGGATGAACGTTGTAGATGTAATAGGCCACTGTAACAAGGATGAGGGTTGCAGAGGAAAGGAGGGACTCTGATAAGGATCAAGTTTGCCGAGTAATAAGGGACTGTTACAAGGATGAGCGATGCAGTTGTTTTGAGTGTCTGTGATGAGGATCAGGAATGTGCAGTTAATTAGGGACTGCAACAACGCCAGGAATGCTGGGCTAAGAGAAACGTGATGAAGATGTAAAATGCTTGAGTAAGCGTAATGAGGTATTGTGATGAGGAGTGTAAAGTAGGGCAATACGAGACTGCAATGTGGTGGGGATACTAGTGTAATACTAATGAATGTATGTTGGTAACATTAATATTTCTTATAAGAAAGTATGCGTAACAATGTTTTCGCTTATTGGTATGCTTCTGCATATTCATAAGCTTCTCAATTTTACACATTACAATTTGTGGGTCCATTGTTGTTCATATTATTAAACATTACAAAATGCCAGCTTATTTGTATGCTTAGGCTTGCTCATAATGTTGCACAGTATGTGCTCTGCTTACTTGTAGGCTTGCGCTTGTTTGTAATCTTACACATTACAAGTGTTATGCTTATTGATATGCATTAGATAATTCATAACACAACACATAACACATGTTCACTACAACAGTTCTTATGTTCTGCGATAGGAAGCTTTTTGGTTTTCTTTTTTTTTTGCCTGGACGAAGATGGAGGATTTCTTGGTAAAGTTAAGGAAGGACTGTGATGATGATGGGGGATATTGAGGTATGGATAATGAGGGACTGTGACAGGATGGAGTGTTAAGGAGCGACTGAGAAACGGGCGAGGGATGGGGTTCTAATTAGGGACTATGACAAAGATGAGGAATGTCGAGGTAATGAGTGACTAAGACAAGGATAGGGTATGAGGTAGCAAGAATAGACCATGATAATCATGAGAGATGTCATTGTAATGAGGGACGGTGATGGGATATCATGGTAGAGTGTAATGAGAGACTGTGATGAGAAGAGGGGTTTCAGAGGAAATGTTGGGGTGTGTAGAGGATGAGGGTTTTGGGGGTAGTGAGAAACTGTGATGAGGATGAGGATTTTAAGAATAGTAAGGGACTATGGTGAGAATGAACATTATGGAGGCAATGAGGGACTATGACGAGCATGAGCATTGAAGATGTAATGAGGGGCTCTAATAAGGATGATGTATGCAAGGGAAATAAGGGACTGTGGCAGGGATGCGGGATGCAGGGGCAATGCTGAACTCTAGCAAGAATGGCGTATGCTGGAATAAGGAAGAACTGTGACAATGATGGTGGATGCCACAGTATGGGTAATGACCGACTATGGAGCGATGCCGTTTCAGTAAGGGACTGTGATGAGGATTAAGCATGTGGGGTTAATCAGGGACTGTGAAGAGGGTGGGAGTTCCAGTGTAATGAGAAACTGTGATGAGGATGCAAGATTCCAGATGAAGGGACATAACGTACTGTGAGGAGGAGGTATGCTAGGTAAGAGACTGCAATGAGGAGACTGGTGCTGGGTAATTTTAATTACTGTATTTTGGTAAACTTTGTATGTTTGTATACGACGAGTGTTGTGCTTATTGGTATGCTACTGCTTGTTCTCGATAATATCCAGTTTAAGTATTGTTCTTATTCATATGCTTATGTTTTGCTTGTTCATATCTTTACACATGAGTGTTATTCTTATATGTTAGTAAATTGTTTAGGTATGTTGATGCTTGCTCATAAAGTTACATATTACGTGTTCTGCTGACTTGCATTTGGTAGTTTACAATATCACCCATTGCACATTGCACATGCTCACTATGAGAGTTTCTATGTTCTGTAATAGGAAGCTATTTGCATTCCTTTTCACATACAGAACTTCCCGTTTTTTAGATATCCTTTGTATTCTTCACATATAACATAAACAATACACAGGTTCACCTGGGGGCTATGCGGGACTGTGCTGAGGATGGAGTGCTCAGTTAATAAGGACTTGTGACAAGAACATGGTGTTATGGGGTAAAGCCGGGGTAATGAGGTACTGTGGCGAGGAGGAGAGATGCCCGTGTAAGGGCAATGAGGAACTGTGACGAGGAGGAGGAATGTCAGGGTTCGGTTACTTTACCATATTTGGTAAGCTTTGCATTGTACTATATGACATTTCATAGAACAAGTGGTTTGCTTCTGTTTGTTCATAATAGTACACATTACAAGTGTTCTGCCAGTTTGTGTGCTTGTTTTTGTACATAATATTACACATTTCAAGTGTTCTGATTTTCATATGTATCTGGTAGTTCATAACATTGCACTTTACACAAATTTGTAATGAAGGTTCATATGTTCTGAAATGGGAAGCTATTTGCATTTTGTTTTGCACAGAAAGAATTTCCTGTTTTTAGATATTCTTTGTTCGTATGCACCTACTATAATATTGAATATGATCATGTTATGTTGCATGTTCCAACATCACTGTTCACCAGTGATATAGATTAATGTGAAGGAGATGAGCTGATGTTTATGATGATTATTGTCTGCAATATTATCTTCTTTAATCTAATAGCTATCCAATACATTAGTCTTCCCCCTCTCACTCCATCCTGCCAGCACTTGCCCTTTGGCACCCCTCCCTGACTAGTCTTCCTAGGTTGGTCCCTCCCTCGCCTTACCCCCCCCCCCCCCCTTCCCTGTGGCACTTGCTCTGGGCCTCCCTTATCACATGCCCAGCCTCTTGGGCACCCTCCTTCCAGTAATTATCCCCGCTTCGCACTCTCTCTACCCCATCCCTGCCAACATCAACCCCGTCCCCCCTGCTCTTCCTGAAAATTGCACTTGCTCAATCCGAATGTCAAATGGCCTAGTATGAGCGTTATTGTTTTTCTCCACTTGCCCCCCTCCGTTTTTGTCTTGTGGTGCCTGCAAACACCTTCTGCTGTATAGGCGTCATACAAATGCTTAATAAATAACAAAAAAGAACATTGTATCAACCACATTTTGGTAATAAATGTATTCATGATTTAATGAAATAAGTAAACATTAAGGGGGTAATTCATAGAATTCAGCGCACAAGTGGCGCACGCGGCTGGCGCACAGTGTGCGCGTGCGAATCCCTGCGCCAGCCGCGTGCGCCAAAATCCGTTTCTGCGCACAGCGTATTCATGGATTCCAGCCACCAAAACCAGCCGTGGCACACAGTGGCGCAGCGACCCTGCAGCAGCGCCAGTTACGCCCCCAAGAACGCCTCTCGCCCAGGGAAAAGCCATCAACATACCCAATCCAGCGCAAAGGGCTGCGCTAACCCTGTACCAGCACAGCAAGCGGGCTACGTGTATCACTGGGGTGCGCGGGAAGTACCTCACGCGATTGGCCCCGTGCGAGCAGGCTATGTGTATTTCAGGGGTGCGCGGGAAGTTCCACACGCGATTCCATCAGGGTACGTGTATTTCAGGGGTGCGCGGGAATTTCCACATGCGATTGGGCCTGTGCGAGCAGGGTACGCGTATCTCAGGTGTGCGCGGGAAGTTCCACACGCGATTCCATCAGGGTACGTGTATTACAGGGTGCGCGTGAAGTTCCACACGCGATATCAGCAGGGTACGTGTATTTCAGGGTGCAGGGGAAGTTACACACGCGATTTCCGCAGGGTACGTGTATTTCAGGGGTGCACGTGAAGTTCCACACGCGATATCAGCAGGTTACGTGTATTTCAGGGTGCAGGGGAAGTTACACACGCGATTCCAGCAGGGTACGTGTATTTCAGGGGTGCGCGGGAATTTCCACACGCGATTGGGCCCGTGCGAGCAGGCTATGTGTATCTCAGGGGTGCGCGGGAAGTTCCACACGCGATTCCATCAGGGTACATGCATTTCGGGGTGCGCGTGAAGTTCCACACGTGATATCAGCAGGGTACGTGTATTTCAGGGCGCAGGGGAAGTTACACACGCGATTTCCGCAGGGTACGTGTATTTCAGGGGTGCACGTGAAGTTCCACACGCGATATCAGCAGGGTACGTGTATTTCAGGGTGCAGGGGAAGTTACACACGTGATTCCAGCAGGGTACGTGTATTTCAGGGGTGCGCGGGGATCACCACACGTGAATTGCACGTGTGGGCCCTCCCAGGTGTTCCCTCTACACCCTCCACGGCCCCTGCAGGTGGCTCACACCACAGGGGCCTACCCTGCACATGTCTTGCAGGCACCCCATCCACCATGTCCATGCCCCCCAGCCAACCCACATGTCAACTTGCACTACTGCCCACCAACGCATGTCCCCCTGCACCCCCAGCCACCAGGGGCACCCTCCACAGGCCCCCACCCATGTCTCCCACCACCCCCCAGCAGTGCAGGGGCACCCTCCACCAGGCCCCCACCCATGTCTCCCACCACCCCCACGCCCCAGCCACCAGGGGCAGCCTCCACCAGGCCCCCACTCATGTCCCCCTGCACCCCCACCCCCCAGCCACCAGGGGCAGCCTCCACCAGGTCCCCACTCATGTCTCCCATCACCCCCACCCCCCAGCAGTGCAGGGGCAGCCTCCACCAGGCCCCCACTCATGTCCAACTCATGTCTCCCATCACCCCCACCCCCAGCCAACAGGGGCAGCCTCCACCAGGCCCCCACTCATGTCTCCCTGCACCCCCACCCCCCAGCCACCAGGGGCAGCCTCCACCAGGTCCCCACTCATGTCTCCCATCACCCCCACCCCCCAGCAGTGCAGGGGCAGCCTCCACCAGGCCCCCACTCATGTCCAACTCATGTCTCCCATCACCCCCACCCCCAGCAGTGCAGGGGCAGCCTCCACCAGGTCCCTACCCATGTCTCCCACCACCCCACCCCCCAGCAGTGCAGGGGCAGCCTCCACCAGGTCCCCACCCATGTCTCCCACCACCCCCACCCCCCAGGCACCAGGGGCAGCCTCCACCAGGCCCCCACTCATGTCCAACTCATGTCTCCCATCACCCCCACCCCCAGCAGTGCAGGGGCAGCCTCATCCAGGCCCCCACCCATGTCTACCACCACCCCCACACCCCAGCAGTGCAGGGACAGCCTCGACCAGGCCCCCACCCATGTCTCCCACCACCCCCACCCCCCAGCCACCAGGGGCAGCCTCCACCAGGCCCCCACTCATGTCTCCCTGCACCCCCACCCGCCAGCCACCAGGGGCAGCCTCCACCAGGCCCCCACTCATGTCTCCCTGCACCCCCACCCCCCAGCCACCAGGGGCAGCCTCCACCAGGCCCCCACTCATGTCCAACTCATGTCTCCCATCACCCCCACCCCCAGCAGTGCAGGGGTAGCCTCCACCAGGTCCCCACCCATGTCTACCACCACCCCCACATCCCAGCAGTGCAGGGGCAGCCTCCACCAGGTCCCCACCCATGTCGACCACCAC
The DNA here is from genome assembly GCF_040938575.1 of Ambystoma mexicanum. NCBI lineage: Eukaryota > Metazoa > Chordata > Amphibia > Caudata > Ambystomatidae > Ambystoma > Ambystoma mexicanum. The sequence continues at coordinate 1,252,010,028 of NC_090924.1, forward strand.
CCCCACCCCCCAGCAGTGCAGGGGCAGCCTCCACCAGGTCCCCACTCATGTCTCCCTGCACCCCCACCCCCGAGGAGTGCAGGGGCAGCCTCCACCAGGCCCCCACCCATGTCTCCCACCACCCCCAACCCCAAGCCACCAGGGGCAGCCTCCACCAGGCCCCCACTCATGTCTCCCTGCACCCCCACCCCGCAGCCACCAGGGGCAGCCTCCACCAGGCCCCCACTCATGTCTCCCTGCACCCCCACCCCCCAGCCACCAGGAGCAGCCTCCACCAGGCCCCCACTCATGTCCAACTCATGTCTCCCATCACCCCCACCCCCAGCAGTGCAGGGGCAGCCTCCACCAGGTCCCCACCCATGTCTACCACCACCCCCACCCCCCAGCAGTGCAGGGGCAGCCTCCACCAGGCCCCCACCCATGTCTCCCACCACTCCCGCCCCCCAGCCACGAGGGGCAGCCTCCACCAGGCCCCCACTCATGTCTCCCTGCACCCCCACCCCCCAGCCACCAGGGGCAGCCTCCACCAGGCCCCCACTCATGTCTCCCTGCACCCCCACCCCCCAGCCACCAGGGGCAGCCTCCACCAGGCCCCCACTCATGTCCAACTCATGTCTCCCATCACCCCCACCCCCAGCAGTGCAGGGGCAGCCTCCACCAGGTCCCCACCCATGTCTACCACCACCCCCACACCCCAGCAGTGCAGGGGCAGCCTCCACCAGGCCCCCGCCCATGTGCAACTCATGTTCCCCAGCCAACATGCCATCACAATCTAGATCCCTGGTCCCTATGGTCAGCCTCCAAATGCAAAACACCCACCCGAGTATTGCATCCACCCACTCATAATTTGCAATTACATCACAGAACACCAATTGCAAGTTCCGAAACAAACACATTTCCCTCACATACACCCAATGGGTGTCAGTGAATCTCAAAACACATATCATGAAATGCATGAAACCAATGAGATACCACACATTGAAGTTCACCAAAAATAATATGTATTAAAGGAAACATCAATAGTATAAAAAATGAAGAAACAGAAACGTGAATGTACAAAAATGAAAAGAAGCATGTCCGTCAAAAAAAGCAAAACCAAAAATAAAAATCCAAAGTAATGTCCAAAGTCAATGTCCACAAAACAAAATCCAATGTGAAATAAAAAAGAAAGCCATTGCTCCATGGTCAAAAATAGAAAAATAAATACAATCTAACTGTCAACTATGTACATGGGAACAATCCAGGGTCCATTATCCCAACAAAATAAAGGAAACCTATCTAACTACACTAACTAATAAAATAAACTATATACAAAAATGTGGCCAATGTCCGAAAGGTCCAAATAAAATAAAAACAAAAATGAAACCTAACACTACCTAGAAACTATGTACAAGGGCAGCGGGCTAGTTTCACGGCTCACTTGTGGATGTTCCGGGCCAGGGCATCATCGAACTCCTCCTCAATGTCCCGGAGGCGGTCCTCCTCCATGGCCCCGAGGGTCCGCAGGGCCGCCGACGTCTCCACCTCCAAACCCCTGCGGATTGCCTCGAGGCACTCGGCCCGCCTCAGGGCCCTCCGCATGGAGTTCTCCGCCCTGACCATTGTGAGCCGTGCCTCTTCTGCCCGCTGCCGCTCCGCATCTATGGCGTGGCCCAACCGCTGCCACACGGAAGACACTCTCTGTCCTGGGTCCTCCTGCCCTCCGGCCGATGCCTGCCCCTCCGATGTCGAAGGCCCCGAGCCTTCATGGCTCCCACCACGTTGCTGCTGCTGCTGTGCCTCTGCCCGTGCACTGCCTCCTGCTGCCTGCACATCCTCCGCCGGCTGGGGTGCAGTTGTTGATATGACCACCCCTGCTGGACGTCCGACTCCCGATTGTGGCAGGGATGCCTCCTCCACCAGCCTGGCCGCACCGTCAGAGGCAGCTCCACAGGGCACCCAGGTGACTGATGGGTGGGAAGATGGCACAGAGGATGACTGGCGCGTAGGGGGTCCAGTTGAGGAGGGGGTCGGAGCAAGCCCCATCAGACGGAGGAATCCGGCCTGGGTGACCTGTCCCAACAGGCTGACGTGGTCAACGAGCCATTCGAGAAGACTCGCAGTCTCTTCATGAAAAGACTGCAGGTCACCTCGCATGGCCCGTTGACGCAACGCCACACCAGCCACGACAGGCTCAACCCGGACCTGGATAGCCACGTCCGCAGGCAGAGGAAGGCCAGTTGACGTGAGCTCATCCCCTGTCTGAAAACCGGTCTGGACGTAGGCATCCCTGCTGGTGCAAGATGATGCAGGGACAGGATCGGGGACAGGATTGCACACGGGCACCTCCGCGGCGGCCTGTGCTGCCTCCTGTCCCTGGTCCTGCACTGCACCACTAACACCAGTGGGATCCCCACCTCCAGACCCCATCTCTGGTGCTTGCATGGCCTCCTCCTCCACCAAACCCCCACCAACCGGGATGACTCCGTGCCATCTTCCCCTGTTGGGCCCTGTGGGGTCCCAGCTGCCCCTTCTGCTGCCGAGGAGTCCAACTCCAACCTCCTCCACTTGGACCTCCCCCCGGCAGCTGCGGCCTGGGATGCGGCACCGGACTCCTCACTCCCCGACGAGATGACAACCTGGGAGGGGAGCCGGGCCTTGCGTCTCCGGCTGGCGGTCGGATCCCCGCCACTGTGCTCCACAGCACCTTCTCCGCCCTCTTCATCAGTTGACACTGCAGACAGGTAGAAACAAAACACAGGCATCAGGGCACTGTGCAATGGACACATACACACATGACAGTTGTACATGAGTGGCAATGGCAAACCTCAGACATGTCATCACAATCCCCAACACACATGTCATTACAACTCGCACACATGAGCCATACCACAGCCATATCGCAACTGCCACCACCATCCATACACATACAACAGCATGAGCAGCCAAAGGTGATCCAGACATCACATGCAACACAGGAAGTGCACCACACATGTACACACACCACCACACTTGCATGCATGTGTACACCTCTGCCAAGTGTCGCACTGTTCAGACGGGCATCCATGTCACATCTGACAATCAGGCTTCCACATACCGCTGTCACATGCATCCATGTTGCATCACTGTTGCACCCTTGTCAAATACACACACATGCACATGTACACAGTGCTGATACATGCAGCCGAAAACAACATACATGCGTGATATCACGGACATGTCTACTTACATACACATTCATCCAAACATGTGTGCCCACACAACTGCATTTGGCATGCAAGCCTACACACACAAGCACCATCCATGTCTCACACATTACAGCCCTCGCATGTGTCAGCCCCACGGCCCTGTACACCCCCACCCATACTCGACCCCATACAAACAGATGTGCAACCTGCACACTACTGAATAATCACCACACGCACTGCTCACAATCAGGATGCATGTACACTCACCGCTCGACTCCAGACGGGTCTGCTTCTCAAGGACCTGGACGTGGAGCGCTGGGGATATGCGTTCCAGGACCCTCATCTGTTCTTCCGACAAGTGGCCCCGGCGCCCCTTGGCATCCGCTGCCTTCAAGAGGCGCCGGGCCTTGTTCAGGGTCCTGGACCTGAAGTCCTCCCAGCGCTTCTTGACATGTTGTAAGTCGCGGACTGCCACCCCCTCCGCGTTGATGGCAGTCACGATGTCAGTCTAGATCCGAGTCCGTCTTTCCTTGTCGGCGCGGGAACTTCCGAAGAGGGCATCATACTGCCCCAGGACTTGCTCCACCAGGACACCAACTTCGGTGGCACTGAAGCTGGTGCCCCTCTGCCTCTCTGGCCGGGGGTTGTCAGTGGTCACAGATGGTGTTTGCCCCGACATGACAACCCCAGAGGCAGGAGTGGGTGGGCAACTGGGTCCTGGGGCTGGGCTGTGGAGCGATGGAATCCCAGTCGTGAGTCTTCGGTTCCAGCAGGGGTGGTCACAGCAACAGCACCCCTGGCTGATGTGCAGGCAGCAAATGGCAGGTGAGCAAAAGAGGCCCTTGGATTGCCACATTTTTTAATTTTCTTTTTAAGAAAAAAAGGGATTACTTAGTGCTAGTAGCTGCACAACATCTTCTATGCAATTAATTTTACAAGAAGATGTATAGGTGTTTTTTAAGGTACATCGTTCGTCAAAATACATTCATTTTCTCATTTTTAGAAGTGCATTTGAGAAAGGAACAGAAAACAAACATGTTTATGGCAAACAACTTGAAAAATACAAAAAAATTAATAAACAAATGAAAGAACCTAGAACCATCATTCACAAAGTTTTTTGTCTTAAGTAAATAATAAGTGCAAGACAACTGGTGTCTGTAAGTTCTTAGGAAAACAGGGACCTAGTCTTTGGTCTACGTCTGGAGACAAATCAACTTATGGACGGGATTGGAGGAAATAAAGCCTTCAAACTTATTTAGTCCCGTGACGTTTCGGCTTAGAGCCTTCTTCTTGGGCCTTGACTTGGTCACCCCTGTGTGTGGTAAACGAGAAAAAGTATTAAATAGAAAATACATAAAAATGCGGGGCAGACTTGCTATTAGGTGCATCTCTATAAAGGGATGAGTCTAGTGCTAGTGTGGCCTGCATGCATTAAAATAATTAAAGACCAAGTGGGGGTACAACATTTACAGTTGTCCTGTGGCTTGCTGTAGCTCACTCACTGACCTGGACAAGTGTGCTTGGTTTAGACTGGCTCCACGTGGTTGGAGGCACAGTGTACAATTGGGCTGTGAGACCGCCGTTCTCAGCGGGATTGATAGTAGAATATGGGCGGATCCACTGTCACAGCTTCTTTGGTTAAGAATGTGCTTGAGGAGGCAAAAGAGAGAAAAGAAAAAGAAGACAACAATGTGTGTCTCATTGATATTCTAATGTGGGCTGATAGAACATATGCCATATAAGGGAGCCCCAATTACCTTGGCGCACGTCCAAGTGCATTCAAATGGGTGGTTCTGCGCTGGTAGTAGCAGGGGGGGGAAAACCCTTGTGCCTGCAACTTAGATAATGAAGTAGGGAGGCGCGGTTGTGTTCACAGTCCTAGGGCCCTTGGATCTGCGTCGGAACCGTCTATGGGGGACTGCTTAGTGCCCCTAAAACAAGTAGAAAAGAAATCGTAATCAATTAGTGTGAAAGCAATTAAGGACTCGTGGGAATGGATATGCGCGGGCTAACCAGTCCATATGAAGGAGACTGGTATTACGGTGGAGGACTAGTGGACAGGAGGGCAGAATGTAAAGTACTGCTGTTCCTGTTCACAGTCCGTCTATCATTGTATTGTGTCTTTACCTGGGGCGCTTGATTTTGGCTCGAGGTCGTTATGTGTCGCTCCGCAGCTACTGTTGTTCGCGTAGCTTCAGTGGAGGGACTGAGCTGTGCGTATAATTTAGGAAGTGCGCGTGCGCGTGAGACCAGTGTCTAAGAGCCGCGCATGCGCATTTAGAATTCTGTCTCTAAGTTGTCATGGCACCCGCTTGTGTACGTGCGGGAGCCTAGCACTCGCAATCATGAAGATTTTTGCTGTGGTGGCGAGGTGCATGCTCGAAGTAAAGTTTGGAGGGGAGTCTGTGTATGGGGTCCTCTCGGGTTATTAGTAAGTTCACATGTCAACACAAACTAGCTATGCAGACATTTATCTAGAAATCACCCTCTTCAGCAAAATAGCGCACATATTGTCATACTTATAAAATGAAATAAAGGTACATTGCTTCTTTAAGGCTATCACAGGCATTGTAAACAGTCGGTTTTACAGCAGACATAGTTGTGAATATACATGCAAAGTTCAAAACTATCACAGGTAATTATGATCTTAAACCTGGTCGGGCCATATTTTCAGATAGAAGGCCAAGTGAACAAAAACAATTATATAATCACAAACAACTTGTTCGTTTTGGATTCATGGATTACAGCCCCTATTTGGCAACTTAGTGATGTATGTTAGGAACCAGGTAGCCTAGAGAAGCCATCGCCATTTTTGAAGACTTGACATTCCAGCCTACAAAGGACCACCTAGTCACCATGGATATCTCGAGTCTCTACACGAGTATCCCCCAAGATGCAGCATTAGAATGCATCCATCAACACTTGATACACCATATGAGACAAAGCAGAGTCCCAGCGGCTTTCATAGTAGAACTCTTAGAACTGGCTCTCACAAACAATTTCTTTTCATTTGATGAAGACTTTTACTTACAGGTCAGCGGGACCGCTATGGGAGCAGCATTTGCCCCCAGCTTGGCCGTGATCTTTATGTCAGAATATGAACAACAACACATCCTGAATATACACAATCCGTTCCGGGATAAGATTGCACATTGGCACCGCTTCATTGATGACATCATTTTCATATGGCAAGATATTAACACCCCGGTGGAGGAATTCTTGGAATGGGCCAACCAACGAACGGAGGAAATTAAATTCACACTCAGCAAAAGCAACCATATGATCAGCTTCCTAGATTTAGAGATCAGGGTTAAAGAAGAAAAACTGATATGTTCCCTCTACAGGAAAGAAACAGACAGGAACACTCTGTTACATTACAGAAGCAACCATCCCAGGAACCTTCGCAATAACCTACCATTTGGACAATTTCTAAGACTCAGGCGAAATTGCACGGAACTGGAACAGTATAAAAAACATGCCAGTATACTGCAACTCAAACTTCACAATAGAGGCTATCCGAAGAAACTTATTCGGAACACCACCAAGCGCGCCCAGTACACTCCTCGGGAGATTTTACTCACCCCGAAAACGCGCAATACAGAAAGTGAACAACTACTGACTTGTGTCACTACCTTTGGGCCCAACACGACCAAACTTAAAACCATCATTAAGAAATTCTGGCCACTGGTACAACTAAGTCTTCCAAATGAACCGATTCCAAGAATGGCCCTCAAAAGAGGCAAAAATTTGAAAGATTTGTTAACCCATGCGAGGCTAAATAAGAAATCCCAAAGGACCAAACTTTGGAATATGAGAGAAATACTGGGACACTACCCATGTGGCACATGCAATGTATGTAGATTCACGAGAAAAACAACATCATTCCAGGTAGAAGAAAAAGAGTGGAAAATCAAACACTTCTCTAATTGCAAGACCAGCAATGTGGTATATATCATCGAATGCCCCTGTGGTCTCAGATATGTTGGCCAAACTCAGAGACAGGTCAACAAGAGAATTGGCGAACATCGCTCAAGGATCCGATGTCGGGTCCATACAGCACCACTAGTCTCACATTATATGGAATTTCAACACAGCGCAGATGACATCCGCTGGTGGGTGGCTGACACAGTAGTTAATACCACCAATACCTTTAATGCTCTTATTCATAAAGAACTCTGGTGGATTTTCAAACTTAAAACTATTACAAAGGGCCTTAATGAGGCCACACCAACCATCCATGGGCAGTAGGGATACTTCCCCCTTTCCCCCCTCCCCCCCCCCTTCCTTTCTTTCCCCCCCCCCCCCCCCCTTCTCTAGGCTACCTGGTTCCTAACATACATCACTAAGTTGCCAAATAGGGGCTGTAATCCATGAATCCAAAACGAACAAGTTGTTTGTGATTATATAATTGTTTTTGTTCACTTGGCCTTCTATCTGAAAATATGGCCCGACCAGGTTTAAGATCATAATTACCTGTGATAGTTTTGAACTTTGCATGTATATTCACAACTATGTCTGCTGTAAAACCGACTGTTTACAATGCCTGTGATAGCCTTAAAGAAGCAATGTACCTTTATTTCATTTTATAAGTATGACAATATGTGCGCTATTTTGCTGAAGAGGGTGATTTCTAGATAAATGTCTGCATAGCTAGTTTGTGTTGACATGTGAACTTACTAATAACCCGAGAGGACCCCATACACAGACTCCCCTCCAAACTTTACTTCGAGCATGCACCTCGCCACCACAGCAAAAATCTTCATGATTGCGAGTGCTAGGCTCCCGCACGTACACAAGCGGGTGCCATGACAACTTAGAGACAGAATTCTAAATGCGCATGCGCGGCTCTTAGACACTGGTCTCACGCGCACGCGCACTTCCTAAATTATACGCACAGCTCAGTCCCTCCACTGAAGCTACGCGAACAACAGTAGCTGCGGAGCGACACATAACGACCTCGAGCCAAAATCAAGCGCCCCAGGTAAAGACACAATACAATGATAGACGGACTGTGAACAGGAACAGCAGTACTTTACATTCTGCCCTCCTGTCCACTAGTCCTCCACCGTAATACCAGTCTCCTTCATATGGACTGGTTAGCCCGCGCATATCCATTCCCACGAGTCCTTAATTGCTTTCACACTAATTGATTACGATTTCTTTTCTACTTGTTTTAGGGGCACTAAGCAGTCCCCCATAGACGGTTCCGACGCAGATCCAAGGGCCCTAGGACTGTGAACACAACCGCGCCTCCCTACTTCATTATCTAAGTTGCAGGCACAAGGGTTTTCCCCCCCCTGCTACTACCAGCGCAGAACCACCCATTTGAATGCACTTGGACGTGCGCCAAGGTAATTGGGGCTCCCTTATATGGCATATGTTCTATCAGCCCACATTAGAATATCAATGAGACACACATTGTTGTCTTCTTTTTCTTTTCTCTCTTTTGCCTCCTCAAGCACATTCTTAACCAAAGAAGCTGTGACAGTGGATCCGCCCATATTCTACTATCAATCCCGCTGAGAACGGCGGTCTCACAGCCCAATTGTACACTGTGCCTCCAACCACGTGGAGCCAGTCTAAACCAAGCACACTTGTCCAGGTCAGTGAGTGAGCTACAGCAAGCCACAGGACAACTGTAAATGTTGTACCCCCACTTGGTCTTTAATTATTTTAATGCATGCAGGCCACACTAGCACTAGACTCATCCCTTTATAGAGATGCACCTAATAGCAAGTCTGCCCCGCATTTTTATGTATTTTCTATTTAATACTTTTTCTCGTTTACCACACACAGGGGTGACCAAGTCAAGGCCCAAGAAGAAGGCTCTAAGCCGAAACGTCACGGGACTAAATAAGTTTGAAGGCTTTATTTCCTCCAATCCCGTCCATAAGTTGATTTGTCTCCAGACGTAGACCAAAGACTAGGTCCCTGTTTTCCTAAGAACTTACAGACACCAGTTGTCTTGCACTTATTATTTACTTAAGACAAAAAACTTTGTGAATGATGGTTCTAGGTTCTTTCATTTGTTTATTAATTTTTTTGTATTTTTCAAGTTGTTTGCCATAAACATGTTTGTTTTCTGTTCCTTTCTCAAATGCACTTCTAAAAATGAGAAAATGAATGTATTTTGACGAACGATGTACCTTAAAAAACACCTATACATCTTCTTGTAAAATTAATTGCATAGAAGATGTTGTGCAGCTACTAGCACTAAGTAATCCCTTTTTTTCTTAAAAAGAAAATTAAAAAATGTGGCAATCCAAGGGCCTCTTTTGCTCATCTTTTTAGAATATCCTTTGACAGCTAGCTAAGTAATAAAGCTGGTGCCAAATCCTATTTTTGCATGCTAAATAATCACCCTTTACCAAAATGTATAGGTAAAGAGATCTAAAAACAAGTGGCAGGACGCCTCCCTACTCGTTTCATGTATTATTAGCTCTCAAGTCCTTCCACTTATTCATGAGCTTACCCTTCAGTTACACAAGTTTAAGATATAGCAACTGCTATACTAGGGTCTTACAAACTAATATTTCGAAATTAGTTTTCCAACCCAACCAATTCTATGACCATAGCTTGCCTAATACTCACTCGCTGACCTATACACTCCATCTCCAGAATGGAACAAGTTTTAAGTTTCTCTGAAGAAGAAACTTCAGATATTATTCAGGGACCAACTCTGTTTAATCTCAACGGTGCCCAGCAACATATCGCCTCGGCTGCATCAGGGGACGACTTGCTGAAGTTAAAAAAGAAATGTTTCCGGACAGAAGTTCATGGACATTTTCTTAGGGAATACCTAAGGGTCCACATGGTCCCATTAGGACTAATTGTTCGTAACGAACCAGCACTATTCCTGGAGGATCAAGAATACATGCTTGGCTTCAGTCAGATATCCACGAAATGCTCACGAGATCTGATGGTGCTAACTATAACTACGGCCAAAAGGATACATGCTAAAATTAAATTGGACCTAGAGGCGGAAGAAGAAAAATTTCTTACCAACACAGACCTACAAAACGCACGAGACAAGCTTAAAGAAATCAACACCACCTTCGATCAATTTATGGCCCTTACATTAGAAAAGAAGCACAAGAAACTGGCCAAGGACATCCAAAATTTTAAAATAGAAAACATATACCCTTACTTATCTCCGGACTACAAAGATAGAAAAGAAAAAGAAAGAACAGCTAATCAAACTGGTCCAAGGAGAAGCGGAAGAAAAGGGGTCTCATTTTCAGACACCTCAAGCTCGGGTTCATCAGATGACCAATCACAAGCAACAGGCAGAGAGCAGCAAGGAGGATATTTCCAACCACTACCCCCTCAGCTCCCTTTTTTAGGGAGAGGGGGCCCCAGAGGCCGTTACTGGGGCCCACCGCCACCGATGCCTATGCCCATGCCATACTATCCCTTCAATTACCCACAATGGAATCAACCACCCAGAGGGCGCCGCAACAAACGGAGACCATAGAGGACATACCCATATTTAATCTCTCAGGGTTCACACTATCCAAAGCAGAAATACAGGTCCTAACCAAAGGGCTGTCATTTGTTCCATCCACTAGAACGAACTGGTTCCAACTTGATCAAGAAATGTCCACGTTTTTCAGAACTATAAGACGGAAAGCATTCTTTCAAGATAAGGAACCCCTTGAACAAGATGAAGACTCAGGCCTAAGGGTACCTTCCAACTTTTACCCAAGAGATAATGAGGTTGCGTCCCATATTATCTCGTTTGAAAAATGTGTCAAGAAAGAAATCTCGAAACTACAGGACTTGACCACCAAAGCCAAACCAAATCTATCTAAGGAAGAACATAAAGCACTCAAACAACTGGCCTCCAACGATCAAATCGTCATAAAAATGGCCGACAAAGGTGGAGGGATAGTAGTGCAGAGTCTCACTCAGTATAAAGACATGGTCAACAATCTTTTAGAAGTCACCACGAATTACATAAAACTCAGAAAAGATCCCTCCAAGGAAATAAAGACCAAGATACAAGAAGCTACTAAACTTGCTTTTGAACGAGGGTGGATTTCGGAAAAGGAAGAAATATTTCTCAACTCATCAGAGGGCAGAACACCGGCGTTCTACGCCCTACCAAAAATACATAAAAATCAACAAAACCCCCCCGGCAGACCCATTGTGTCAGGATGTGGTTCAATCTTAGAACCACTATGCAAATTTGTGGATCATTTTTTGAAACCCCTGAGCCAAGAAACCCCTACGTACTTAAGAGACACCATGGCTACCATCGCCATTTTTGAAGACTTGACATTCCAGCCTACAAAGGACCACCTAGTCACCATGGATATCTCGAGTCTCTACACGAGTATCCCCCAAGATGCAGCATTAGAATGCATCCATCAACACTTGATACACCATATGAGACAAAGCAGAGTCCCAGCGGCTTTCATAGTAGAACTCTTAGAACTGGCTCTCACAAACAATTTCTTTTCATTTGATGAAGACTTTTACTTACAGGTCAGCGGGACCGCTATGGGAGCAGCATTTGCCCCCAGCTTGGCCGTGATCTTTATGTCAGAATATGAACAACAACACATCCTGAATATACACAATCCGTTCCGGGATAAGATTGCACATTGGCACCGCTTCATTGATGACATCATTTTCATATGGCAAGATATTAACACCCCGGTGGAGGAATTCTTGGAATGGGCCAACCAACGAACGGAGGAAATTAAATTCACACTCAGCAAAAGCAACCATATGATCAGCTTCCTAGATTTAGAGATCAGGGTTAAAGAAGAAAAACTGATATGTTCCCTCTACAGGAAAGAAACAGACAGGAACACTCTGTTACATTACAGAAGCAACCATCCCAGGAACCTTCGCAATAACCTACCATTTGGACAATTTCTAAGACTCAGGCGAAATTGCACGGAACTGGAACAGTATAAAAAACATGCCAGTATACTGCAACTCAAACTTCACAATAGAGGCTATCCGAAGAAACTTATTCGGAACACCACCAAGCGCGCCCAGTACACTCCTCGGGAGATTTTACTCACCCCGAAAACGCGCAATACAGAAAGTGAACAACTACTGACTTGTGTCACTACCTTTGGGCCCAACACGACCAAACTTAAAACCATCATTAAGAAATTCTGGCCACTGGTACAACTAAGTCTTCCAAATGAACCGATTCCAAGAATGGCCCTCAAAAGAGGCAAAAATTTGAAAGATTTGTTAACCCATGCGAGGCTAAATAAGAAATCCCAAAGGACCAAACTTTGGAATATGAGAGAAATACTGGGACACTACCCATGTGGCACATGCAATGTATGTAGATTCACGAGAAAAACAACATCATTCCAGGTAGAAGAAAAAGAGTGGAAAATCAAACACTTCTCTAATTGCAAGACCAGCAATGTGGTATATATCATCGAATGCCCCTGTGGTCTCAGATATGTTGGCCAAACTCAGAGACAGGTCAACAAGAGAATTGGCGAACATCGCTCAAGGATCCGATGTCGGGTCCATACAGCACCACTAGTCTCACATTATATGGAATTTCAACACAGCGCAGATGACATCCGCTGGTGGGTGGCTGACACAGTAGTTAATACCACCAATACCTTTAATGCTCTTATTCATAAAGAACTCTGGTGGATTTTCAAACTTAAAACTATTACAAAGGGCCTTAATGAGGCCACACCAACCATCCATGGGCAGTAGGGATACTTCCCCCTTTCCCCCCTCCCCCCCCCTTCCTTTCTTTCCCCCCCCCCCCCCCCCTTCTCTAGGCTACCTGGTTCCTAACATACATCACTAAGTTGCCAAATAGGGGCTGTAATCCATGAATCCAAAACGAACAAGTTGTTTGTGATTATATAATTGTTTTTGTTCACTTGGCCTTCTATCTGAAAATATGGCCCGACCAGGTTTAAGATCATAATTACCTGTGATAGTTTTGAACTTTGCATGTATATTCACAACTATGTCTGCTGTAAAACCGACTGTTTACAATGCCTGTGATAGCCTTAAAGAAGCAATGTACCTTTATTTCATTTTATAAGTATGACAATATGTGCGCTATTTTGCTGAAGAGGGTGATTTCTAGATAAATGTCTGCATAGCTAGTTTGTGTTGACATGTGAACTTACTAATAACCCGAGAGGACCCCATACACAGACTCCCCTCCAAACTTTACTTCGAGCATGCACCTCGCCACCACAGCAAAAATCTTCATGATTGCGAGTGCTAGGCTCCCGCACGTACACAAGCGGGTGCCATGACAACTTAGAGACAGAATTCTAAATGCGCATGCGCGGCTCTTAGACACTGGTCTCACGCGCACGCGCACTTCCTAAATTATACGCACAGCTCAGTCCCTCCACTGAAGCTACGCGAACAACAGTAGCTGCGGAGCGACACATAACGACCTCGAGCCAAAATCAAGCGCCCCAGGTAAAGACACAATACAATGATAGACGGACTGTGAACAGGAACAGCAGTACTTTACATTCTGCCCTCCTGTCCACTAGTCCTCCACCGTAATACCAGTCTCCTTCATATGGACTGGTTAGCCCGCGCATATCCATTCCCACGAGTCCTTAATTGCTTTCACACTAATTGATTACGATTTCTTTTCTACTTGTTTTAGGGGCACTAAGCAGTCCCCCATAGACGGTTCCGACGCAGATCCAAGGGCCCTAGGACTGTGAACACAACCGCGCCTCCCTACTTCATTATCTAAGTTGCAGGCACAAGGGTTTTCCCCCCCCTGCTACTACCAGCGCAGAACCACCCATTTGAATGCACTTGGACGTGCGCCAAGGTAATTGGGGCTCCCTTATATGGCATATGTTCTATCAGCCCACATTAGAATATCAATGAGACACACATTGTTGTCTTCTTTTTCTTTTCTCTCTTTTGCCTCCTCAAGCACATTCTTAACCAAAGAAGCTGTGACAGTGGATCCGCCCATATTCTACTATCAATCCCGCTGAGAACGGCGGTCTCACAGCCCAATTGTACACTGTGCCTCCAACCACGTGGAGCCAGTCTAAACCAAGCACACTTGTCCAGGTCAGTGAGTGAGCTACAGCAAGCCACAGGACAACTGTAAATGTTGTACCCCCACTTGGTCTTTAATTATTTTAATGCATGCAGGCCACACTAGCACTAGACTCATCCCTTTATAGAGATGCACCTAATAGCAAGTCTGCCCCGCATTTTTATGTATTTTCTATTTAATACTTTTTCTCGTTTACCACACACAGGGGTGACCAAGTCAAGGCCCAAGAAGAAGGCTCTAAGCCGAAACGTCACGGGACTAAATAAGTTTGAAGGCTTTATTTCCTCCAATCCCGTCCATAAGTTGATTTGTCTCCAGACGTAGACCAAAGACTAGGTCCCTGTTTTCCTAAGAACTTACAGACACCAGTTGTCTTGCACTTATTATTTACTTAAGACAAAAAACTTTGTGAATGATGGTTCTAGGTTCTTTCATTTGTTTATTAATTTTTTTGTATTTTTCAAGTTGTTTGCCATAAACATGTTTGTTTTCTGTTCCTTTCTCAAATGCACTTCTAAAAATGAGAAAATGAATGTATTTTGACGAACGATGTACCTTAAAAAACACCTATACATCTTCTTGTAAAATTAATTGCATAGAAGATGTTGTGCAGCTACTAGCACTAAGTAATCCCTTTTTTTCTTAAAAAGAAAATTAAAAAATGTGGCAATCCAAGGGCCTCTTTTGCTCATCTTTTTAGAATATCCTTTGACAGCTAGCTAAGTAATAAAGCTGGTGCCAAATCCTATTTTTGCATGCTAAATAATCACCCTTTACCAAAATGTATAGGTAAAGAGATCTAAAAACAAGTGGCAGGACGCCTCCCTACTCGTTTCATGTATTATTAGCTCTCAAGTCCTTCCACTTATTCATGAGCTTACCCTTCAGTTACACACAGGCAGCAAATGGCAGGGCACGTGGGCAGCAGGCAGTCAGGCAGCAGCAGATGGCAGGTGGGAGCGTGCTCGGGGCTCTGGGGGGCAGTAGTTCGGCCTTCTGGGCAGGAGCGTGGTCTTCCGTGTGCTTATGCGTGGCCAGCTTGATACGGAGTGATTTGGCACGTGAAAAATCTGCACGTCAGCGTGTAATTCGAGGAAAGGCCCTTAGCGCGTAAGCGCGTCTGCACGCATACGCATTTTCATTGGACAGAAGGCCCCACAAGCGCAAGCGCCCCTGTGACGTGACGCGTACAGACGTGCATGCGCATTTCAGCGCACGTGAAAAACTGCACGTCCGCGTGTAATACGAGGAAAGGGCCCATGCGCGTATGCACGGCAGCACGCATATGCGATTTCATTGGACCAAAGGCCCTTAGCGCGTGAGCGCGTCTGTGACGTGATGCGCGCAGGTGTTTCCCTCATTGCACGTGATGACAGAACACACGTGGATTTCCACCAATCGCGTGTGAAAGTTCCCGGCACCCCGGAACACACGTACCCAGGCTAATCGCGTGTGGAACTTCCTGCGCACCCCGAAACACACGTACCCAGGCCAGTTGCGTGTACGCTCACTCCCCTCCGATCACACGCGATGACACTCGGACCGTATCCGAATACGGGAAACCCGCGCATGGCAAAAGACGTGCACAGGCGTCAACGCGTCTGCCACACGAAGGCAGGCGGAAGCGTCCCCGCGCACAGCATAAAAGTGTGCGCAAACAACAAACGCGTATATACAGCTACGATGAATGCCCCATTTGTCGCTGCACTGATCGTGGGACACCGCAGGAGGAGGAGAATAGCCAGGTCACGCATTTTCGCACCACGGACAAGCCTTTTTGGGATGCCTGACGACCAGGTCTTTGGCAGGTATAGGTTTCCACCCCATATCATCCTAGACCTGGTCAGGGAGTGGGAAGATGACCTCACATCCCCCACCCTTTGCTCCCAAGCATTGAGCCCCTTGGAGAAGCTGCTCAATGTCCTGCATTTTCTGGCCACTGGGTCATTTCAGCGGACTACTGCCATAGTGGGGGGGGGTCTCACAGGCCACGCAGTCACGCTGCCTACACCAGGTACTGGCAATCATGACAGCGCGCCCCTCAGTCCGCAGGCACATATGCATGCCCAGAACCCCCGCAGAAAGGCAGGCCGTTGTCCTGGATTTTTTCAGGGTGGCACACTTCCCCAAAGTGCTCGGTGCCATAGATTGCACCCATGTGGCCCTACGTCCACCTAGAGCCATTGAGCACATCTACCGAAACCGCAAGCACTGGCATTCCATCAATGTACAGGTGGTATGTGATGCAAAGGGAATCATCACCTCTGTCTATGCAAACTACCCTGGCTCCACCCATGACAGTTTCATATACAGAATGTCCGCCCTGAGTCGGGCCCTGGAAGCTGGGCAGCATGGCTACACATGGCTCCTAGGTCAGTACACATGCCCTTGCACATGCATGCAAGTCACACACAGACAAATATCCAAACCCTAATAATCTCAACTATTATCACCTCCCCAGGGGACAGTGCCTACCCCAACCACATGATGACGCCAATCCGGAACCCCACCACACCACCCCAGGTAAGATACAACGCCGCCCATATTGCAACCAGGGGCATAGTGGAGCGCACATTCGGAGTGCTCAAGTCAAGTTTCCGCTCCCTTGACCGCTCTGGTGGGCAACTACTCTATGCACCACCAGTAGTGTGCAGGATCATTGTGGCAGCATGTGTCCTGCACAATGTTGCAACACGGCAGGGCGTCCCGGTGGACATGGTGGTGCCCCCACATCCCCAACCACAGGCACAGGCGCTGCCCATGGGAGGGGACAGGGCATGTGGCGAGGAAGCCCGGACCCAGCTTGTGGCCACATTTTTCACCTAAACTCCCACCCCTGCGGAGTGCACACAGGCCTGGCACATACCAGGTGACAATCGATGATGACAAATATACAGTTAACTGTCACAACCCTACCACCCTGAGAAAGTTGCCATGGAAGTGCCACATCGTCTGCATCCCTAGCTACTTAAACACAAGCTATCCTGTGTGACCAAAAGGCACACATATGACATATGACATGATATGGGCCATACACAAGTATTCCAAGGCGCAATGAGGCAGGGAGGGGGGAACAAGGGAACACAGGGAACGGTACTACTAGGCCAGGTGTCATTGGGATCGTGCAAGTGCAGGGGTAGGGGGAATGGGAAAAGTGCAAGGGGAAGGGTGGGGGGGAGTCCAGTACAGGGGAAGTAGCCCAAAAAAATAATACATAGGTCGCCTGGTGGCAACTACAAAGGTAAGTGCAGACAAGTGCTGGGAAGGGAGGGCTGTAGGGATAGAGAGACAGTACTGCAGTGCAGGGGTTGCCAGAGAGGCAGTGCAAGTGGAGAGTGGATGGGCCAGGGACCGAGGTCGGTGAGAGTGGGCCAGTTGCAGCTCCTGTGCAGTTCCAGTGGAGAATTCTGCAAGGGAGAGGCAGACAGTAAGCAAAAGCAAAGAGGAAGGTCTTGAGGTGCTTCCAGAACTGCAGATGATTCCCCTCAAGTTCAAGTCAGGCCGGAAGTCTGTTCCAGGGGGAGGGCCCTGCTGTGGAGAGAAATCTACCCCCAGCTAGTTGCTCTGAGAAGCGGATGACACAGACATGCAAGGTGTGCATCACACATACCTGCAAAACAGGCCATGGCCATCACTGTCATGTCACTCAAACCCTCCCAAACATCAACATGACATGGCACGCAATACCCATACACCAATGCAGTAACGATAAGGTACACATTGCCATGTCCTAAATGCACAGTGGCATCGGACACTGCTGCATGACCCGGAATCAGATGAAATGACAGACCAACAACCTCCCACCCAAAATAAGTCATTTCCAAATGCATTACAACAGTCGTAGACGTAACATCACAATGAATGCCTGTCTACATGCACATTATGCATTGCAAAATCAACACTGCAGCTCATGTGTGCAGTGTCCTACTCCTGCATCACACTGCTCAGCGCACAGCACAGTGAACAGCTATTGTGTGTGATGCACACCCTGAGCATCACATCTAAGTGACAGATCACGTCAAACAGCAAATTAGGCATGTACTGGATCCATGATCGGTCACAGAACATGTGCTGCCGGGACACAGTGGGCACCAGAAAGCAAACAGTGTACACGTGGATATGCAAGGGTGGGAGTACATGTAGTGCATCAGAGTGCAAGTGTGTGGTTCTGCAAGGACATGCACTCCACATGTGCATGTGCACTCAAGTGACCATCAGTGTTCCCTGCACATCACATGTGAACATCCACCATGTGTACACCCCAGCATGTCAAACCACAACTATCCCCTCGCACCTGAAAGGAAAACACAACACATGAACAGGCATTGATCAGCAGAACACAACATGTACATAGGATACCACAATTACTAAGTCAGCGTTCCCATCACACTGCAGGGCAAGGCAACTATCAACAACAACCCCCCCCTCCCTCACAAATGACCATTACCCACTGAACAACTGCACCTGGTTCATGGAGCCACCAAACCTCAATTCCACCTGGCCACAGGATCAGCTTTACCCTTCATCACCATCTCCCACCTTGTGTGTAAAAAGATGCCTGAACCCTCAGAATCCACACTCATTTCAAAAATCACAAAATCCAAGGCATAAAAACGAACCCAAACACCCTCCAGTAGATGACTTGACGTAGCAGTACCTCACAAAGGCCAAGTACTACCACAATGATGCAACAACCAAGGTAGCACAGCAAAACAATGTCACGACAGGATGTGAGACATGTGTGGTACATGACATAGGACGATGCACCATGAATGGATGTCTACTGTCACAGGTCCCCTGTACAGGCGCGGGAGTGTCACGAAACAACCACCCCCACCATGTCCCGGGTGCCTGCAAGGTCAGACTCACACAGGCCCCTGAGACCCTGGTGGGGAAGGAGGTTCAGGGATATGCAGTCGGGACAGGTGTTGACACACTGGATGACTGGAATGAGCGGCAGGAGAGGGGAGGAGGAATGACACATGAAACTAGGGAATGCACGAAAATGTACAACCTGCATGAACACATACACAATCCAAACAGACTTGGACATCATTGTCATGGCCTTCTGTAGTCCAGGCTCAGGAGTGGTACGAACCAACCACCCCCTCTAGGGTTTTGGCGCCTGCAAGTTCGGGGCTTACACAGGCATCCGCAACCCCAGTGGGAAAAGAGGGTCAGGGAACATTGCTTGGATAGGCACGGGAAGCAGGAACACCGGGTAGAGGGTACAGGTTTCAAAATTGCATAGGATCACGGGTGATTAGGGAGAAAAAAACATACCAAATTGAACCACACATACATCCATGCATCAGTACACTCCCCAGCAAGCCTATGCAGAGCAGTTCGTAAGAAAAACAACAAGACACTTAGCTCTGGTTTTGAGTGCTGGCCTCCTGCCTGCGCACTCTCAGGTCCGGTTACAGGAGCACTGCAATGCTGCAAAAAGAGACACAGTCAACAACCTGTACGTGCCAATTGCACAAAAACACAACACAAAACATGCCCCATAGCAACAGACTACTCTACAAACAGACAAGCTGTGATTGATGCTTCGTACCCATATATAACATCACCCCTGTGACGGGTCATACACAGTCAATGCAGTAAGGCAGCCGCTGCTGGGTGCGTGGCAAATGGAACACCAATGTGTCACAATTCACACAACATGCAATGTTCCCTGGGTAAGCAGACAGACCCATATAGCAAGCCATGACTACAGAGCAAGTTGCGTACCACCATGACCGAAACAAAGTTGGCAGTGCATTTATCATGAAGTACGTGGAAAAGACATGCACTGCACCCGAGTATGTCCCTTGCTGTATGTCCCTGTGAGCTGCCCCTTTTCATGTCTCGGAAGGCTACATGGTTGATACAAGTGCCTCAATGGACCTTGGTGTACCGGAGGGTATGTGCCACTGCCCCTGCATGTGTCCCAGACAACCCTACTATCAGCAGCCATCAGTCCACAAACACATCTGAGCTGCATTGTGTGCTTCAACACCAATATTCGTCTAAGCTCACCCTCAGTGCTGTGACTAAGCCTGCATGTGCAACTCGCCTGGTGCAAGCTTTGCTGTGTCGTGGCCCCCCTGTGATGCTCACCTTGCCTGGAGTTCCTTGGAACATGTCAGCAGTTCTAGGATGTGGGTCTGCAATCACTGTGCCTCTGCTTCTGCACACATGTGCATGTGGGCACCAACAAACGGGTCCAGAATTCCGTCGTCCAATGGGCCATGTCTGCTGGCAAAGGTGCTCTGGAGGCTCATCCCCCTGCAGAAAGGGCATGAAACACATGATTAATGCTTCAAAGTCATCTGTGTGTGTCTCATCAGGCATCTCATTACTTGACCATGTCAGAGAGTCACATCACAAATCACACCATCAGTCCGTCTTTCACCTCCAAAGTGTGGAACACTATCTACAGCATGAATTGCAACAGGCACATGTACAGGAAAGATATGAAACATACTACACAATGCATAGCAATCAATGTCCACATTAATCATGACACACCCCATCTAGCAAAAGCTGAACAGTGGACAATGACACCTAAATCATCCCCACTAGGGGTGTCAACACAAGTCACACAGCACCAGACATGCCACAGATATGACAGTCCAAGGCCCTTGTGTAAAATGCTGTAACACCGAACCATCCTTGCGAGCCCATGGATAAGGGAGGCAGGAGTGGCATATGTGAGTCAAGGAACCCAAGCAGCAAACACATACACAAGACAACCATGAAGGGCCCAGCTGGAACAGACAGTAGATGCCTTCAAAAGCCACAAAGCACCGTACCGTCACATGAAAGCACAATAGACTAGCAATTTTAAACTAAATCAACTATTAACTAATTACACTAACTATGGAAAACCTACATTACCTATTTAAACTAACTATCAAACAGAAAAATAACTAACTAAACTAAAAGAAAAATCAAAAATGGCCACATACGACCCGGGGGGGAGGGGAGGCACCCAGGAGGGGGGAGGTACAGGGTGCTGCTCAACATCCACATGCGATTATGCTGAGCCAAAAAAAATCCTCCATGGGCTCAACGCCTGCACAGCACGACCTATGTGGGAGATAGATGGTCGTCCGAGTCTGGCTCATCCTGGAAAGGAGGACGTGGCACAGTAGCCTGGCCACGCCTAGCCGCAGCTTTCCCCTCGTCGGCAGCAAGTCTGCCGGACGGGTGAGCCTGGTTCTGTGTGGCGATGTGATGTAGGTCTGCAGGCAGAACCTCCTGTGATACACGTGCTTCCTCTTGCAAGGTAGCACGTGTAACACGGAGATCCTCCTGCAAGGCCTGGCTGGACAACCGCTGCACCTCCCGGCAAGCCTGTAGCTCAGCCGAGATGGTACGCTCAAGCTGTGCAAACCTCTCCTCTGCCTGCTGCCTCTGGGACATCATAAGGACACCCAGAGTGGATCTGAGGGAAGCATACTCCTCCCTCAGGGCATCCATGTCTGCCTCTGCGTGAGCAGCAATTGCTTGACGCAGAGACAACATTTCAGCCTGGCGTGCCCTGTCTGAGGCCGCCAGGCCCAGCCTGAGCGAGCGGGCCGTGGACCGTGCCGCCTGCTGCTGGAGAAGCACCTGCCTAGCAGGGGGGAGCACAGATCGGGCCACACGCTCCATGCTCTCAGCGATGTTCTCCATTGTTGCCCCCTGCCGTTCAGAATTGGCAGTCATGTCTTGCTCCCACTCAGTATACAGCGGTTGCGCGCGGCGACCGCGTTGCCGGGCTTGACCCCTGCGGGACCCACGACTACATGCCCCCGTCGACGTGATGTCCCAGGCACATCAGTGACTGGTGTGGAGGGTGACCCTGCGTCCCGATCCACCACGGGCGGAGGCACCAAGACTGTCTGATCCCTCAGTGCAGGTGTCGCAGACAGAGGAGTGTCCACATCAGAATCACTCACCCCTGACACATGGACTTGATGCTCATCCAACTCAACATGGAAGTCAGAGTCGTCATCAAGGCTGGACTCATAGGCAGCCAGAGACAAGATGGACTGCAGCACTTGGGGGTTTTCTTGGCCTACCACCCCATGACCCCCACTAGTGCCGGGTTGATGTGGCGTTACCAACCCTGTGTCTGGCATGACAACACCATCCTCTGCCTCCATTGCGTCATCACCTGAAAAATAGAGAGAAAAAGGTCAATACACATGTCAGAAGCACACGACACACACACACACCGACAGCAAAGGCATCCGGCAGACATGTGACACACAACACATGACCTGGCATGCATGCTGGGTATACTTTGAATAGCTTCTGTGATCAGACCTGTTGAAAGGTGGCAGTTTCCATGGAAGTGGGTCTATGCAGTGCAGAAAATGTGTACGCCACTCACTACCTACATGTACAAGCACTACATGGTGTGTGCCAGGAAATGTGAAGGCAGTGCAATGTCAAATTCAGACATCACGTGCATTGTGCATTCAATGTGTACCATGTCTAGAAGCCAAGCACCCCTCCACCCTATTACCAAAGCAGGGATGCCTAGCATGGAATCAAAAGGCTGACCATAAACCTGTGTATTGACAGGCAGTGTTGACTGGCATCAACAGCTTGATGTGATTCAAATTACAACACTGCAAATGATGCTGGGACAGTGGGCAGGACACATGATGGAAACTCCGGAGGCCGCCCACGTGTGAAGAAGACACAACAAGAGTTGGACAGAGTCATTGGCCATTGAACAGGCTGAGGCCTCTGAGCCACACAGATTGTCAGAGCCTAAACATGTGTGCAACGCAGGACTGAGCCACAGTTGACATGGGAAGGCTGATGAGATGGAAGGCAATGTATGTAACCAAGGACTTATATTACAGTGATCATCCAGTCAAGGACACATAGGGGCATGCGTGCAATGCACATGGAGCATGAATGGGCACTCATGTCCCTGCGGGACATCTGACCCATGCACAGTACAAGTGAGATATCCTGCATCGCATACTAAGGCTGTACCACACGGCATATGTCTGGCAGATTCTACGCTGGAAGTTTGCATCTACACAGGACACATGAACAAGAAAGTACACATTGGCAAGATTGAAGCAGACCAGTGCAAAGGTGGAACTGGGGTGCAGAGTGGCGGAGGAGGGGCAAGGGTGCATGCCTACATGGAGTCCAGCATGCAAGCAGAGGAGACATGCATGTCGGTAGCATTGCATTACTTACACATCAGAACCATGTACACGTCACATGTAGCAGCAATCATGCACAACACATCCCACAAGTGAAACACACACGTCCTCAACAAACACGCATCAACACTCACTGGACTGGGCATCAAAGTCCAGCTTCTCTCCCACTCCTTCGACCAATTCTGGTGGTATGAACTCCGCAACGAGAGCCTCATGCGGAGTGAGTTCTTCCTCCTCTGGTGCAGGCCCACCGCCAGTCACCAGAGTCAAGTTGTAATTTGAGGCACGCTTGGCCTTAGTGCTGCGCTTGATGTCATTCCAACGCTTTTTGCACTCCTGCGCCGTGCGCACCTCATGGCCGAATGAACTGACATGTTCCGCAACATGCTTCCAGTGGGTCTCACGTTGGGCAGCCGTGGTCTGACTATTGGCACCCACTAGCATGTCACGGCTGTGGCCCCGCACGTAGTCCATGAGGAAGTCCAGTTCCTGCTTACAGAAAGGCTTCTTCCTCGACGTGCAGGAGGTCGTGGCTGTGTGTGGGGTCCCAGCCTGTGCTGCAGGTGCAACCTTCCTCCTCTTGGACTGTGGCGCAGACCCTGGCTGGCTAATGCCGCCCTGACCAGTATGGCCAGTGGGTTCGGTGGATTGAGCCAAGGGAGTGGCAGGTGGAGGGATGACCAAAGGCCTGACTTGTGTCAGTGGCAGCTGGGTGCCCACTAATGGACCCTGCGCAGCAACATCAGCTGTGGCAGGGTCGTTGGCCGCAACGGTCCTGGTTGGCAGACTCACAACCGGGGTGCTGTTGGGTGCATCTGCCCCTGCACTTGCCAACACCCGGCTGTTTGGGGCAGCAGATGACATGACTGCCCCAGGGACACGTGTCTTGGTCTGAGCAGCCCGGCCTGCCCCTATGGTTTCCCCCCTGGCCTGTTGGAGATCTACCAAGGGCTCTTCAAGTGCCAACGCAGCCTGCGCTGGCAGACCCTGAGCCTGGGTGGCGGTGTCCACAGCTGCACCTGCAGCTACCACTACCCTTGGGCCCGTGGCAGTCGATGGAACGGACTGCCGGGTCATATGGGTGCCAGTGCCAGATGCAGGAGCTGCATCCCCCGGAACCACAGGGGGTGGTGGCATGGCTGCACCGACACATGGCACAACATTGTGCTCATGTGGCGCACCCCTGCCTCTTCCCCCACTGTGGCTGCCCTGGACACCCTGGAGTCCCCATACTCCCTGGTCACCACGGCCATGTCCCGGACCACGCCCGCCACGAGGACTACGCCCAGCTGAGGTGCCCCTCACCTTTGGTGGCCTCCCAACCATGGCACAGATGCAGTAGTGCTGGCACAGATGGAGTGGTGCCAATGGGAGGTGTACACCACAATTGACCTGGGCAATTGGGGTGAAGGGGGTGGGAAGCAAGATGTTAACAGCCCCACTGCACCTGCAAGGCTGTATGTGACCCCGGTTATGTGGTGACGGGTCACGCAACGCTCAGGCACCCCAAAACTGCAGTAAAACCGTGCAGGCAACCCTGCAGCCTACGTGCGTGGGTTCAACCTCCCGCAGTACGCGGTGGCACCCAGTAACACGAATAACGCGTACGCGTGGGACACGCAGGCTACTATGACATCGAAAATGGGTGCGATACACAGGGGCACCCGCAGTGGGAAAAAGAGCGTGTGCGACTCACCGTCTGACTAGCGCGATGCAGAAAAACACGCGTAGCCAATACCCCCGCCAAAAGAAGAGATACGTCCTTAATAGCTGTGAAGTTTTGATGGCGCGCGAAACAACAGGAAGCAGCAACACACGTCGGTCTCCACGAAAGGCACGTACAGCGAACTGCTGGGCCCGCTCACCTTTAACCCGTGCTGAGGGAAACGCACGCGTGCGTCACGTCACTTATGCGCATGGGCCCTTTCCTCGTATTACACGCGGACGTGCAGTTTCCACGTGCGCTTACGCCCGTGGCCCTTTCCTCGTATTACACGCGGACGTGCAGTTTCCACGCGCGCTTACGCGCATGGGCCCTTTCCTCGTATTACACGCGGACTTGCAGTTTTTCACGCGCGCTGAAATGCGCATGCACGTCTGTACGCGTCACGTCACAGGGGCACTTGTGGGGCCTTCTGTCCAATGAAAATGCGTATGCGTGCATACGCGCTTACGCGCTAAGGGCCTTTCCTCGAATTACACCATGACGTGCAGATTTTTCACGTGCCAAATCACTCCGTATCAAGCTGGCCACGCATAAGCACACGGAAGACCACGCTCCTGCCCAGAAGGCCGAACTACTGCCCCCCAGCACCCCAAGCACGCTCCCACCTGCCATCTGCTGCTGCCTGACTGCCTGATGCCCACGTGCTATGCCATTTGCTGCCTGCACATCAGCCAGGGGTGCTGTTGCTGTGACCACCCCTGCTGGAACCGAAGACTCCCGACTGGGATTCCATCGCTCCACAGCCCAGCCCCAGGACCCAGTTGCCCACCCACTCCTGTCTCTGGGGTTGTCATGTCGGGGCAAACACCATCTGTGACCACTGACAACCCCCGGACAGAGAGGCAGAGGGGCACCAGCTTCAGTGCCACCGAAGTTGGTGTCCTGGTGGAGCAAGTCCTGGAGCAGTATGATGCCCTCTTCGGAAGTTCCCGCGCCGACAAGAAAGGACGGACTCGGATCTGGACTGACATCGTGACTGCCATCAACGCGGAGGGGGTGGCAGTCCGCGACTTACAACATGTGTGGTGGTGTGTGTACATGTGTGGTGCACTTCCTGTGTTGCATGTGATGTCTGGCTCACCTTTGGCTGCTCATGCTGTTGTATGTGTATGGATGGTGGTGGCAGTTGCTATATGGCTGTGGCATGGCTCATGTGTGCGAGTTGTAATGACATGTGTGTTGGGGATTGTGATGACATGTCTGAGGTTTACCAATGCCACTCATGTACAACTGTCATGTGTGTATGTGTCCATTGTACAGTGCCCTGATGCCTGTGTTTTGTTTCTCCCTGTCTGCAGCGTCAACTGATGAAGAGGGCGGAGAAGGTGCTGTGGAGCACAGCGGCGGGGATCCGAACGCCAGCCGGAGGCGCAAGGCCCGGCTCCCCTCCCAGGTTGTCATGTCGTCGGGGAGTGAGGAGTCCGGTTCCGCGTTCCAGGCCGCAGCTGCCGGGGGGAGGTCCAAGAGGCGGAGGTTGGAGTTGGACTCCTCGGCAGCAGAAGGGGCAGCTGGGACCCCACAGGGCCCAACAGGGGAAGATGGCATGGAGTCATCCATGTTGGTGGGGGTTTGGTGGAGGAGGAGGCCGTGCAAGCACCAGAGACGGGGTCTGGAGGTGGGGATCCCACTGGTGCTAGTGGTGCAGTGCAGGACCAGGGACAGGAGGCAGCACAGACCGCCGCGGAGGTGCCTGTGTGCAATCCTGTCCCCGATCCTGTCCCTGCATCATCTTGCACCAGCAGGGATGCCTAAGTCCAGACCCGTTTTCAGGCAGGGGATGAGCTCATGTCAACTGGCCTTCCTCTGCCAGCGGACGTGGCTATCCAGGTCCGGGTTGAGCCTGTCCTGGCTGGTGTGGCGTTGCCTCAACGGGCCATGCGAGGTGACCTGCAGTCTTTTCATGAAGAGACTGCGAGTCATCGCGAATGGCTCGTTGACCACGTCAGCCTGCTGGGACAGGTCACCCAGGCCGGATTCCTCCGTCTGATGGGGCTTGCTCCGACCCCCTCCTCAACTGGACCCCCTACGCGCCAGTCGTCCTCTGTGCCATCTTCCCACCCATCAGTCACCTGGGTGCCCTGTGGAGCTGCCTCTGACGGTGCGGCCAGGCTGGTGGAGGAGGCATCCCTGCCACAGTCGGGAGTCGGCCGTCCAGCAGGGGTGGCCACATCAACAACTGCACCCCAGCCGGCGGAGGATGTGCAGGCAGCAGGAGGCAGTGCACGGGCAGAGGCACAGCAGCAGCAGCAACGTGGTGGGAGCTATGAAGGCTCGGGGCCTTCGACATCGGAGGGGCAGGCATCGGCCGGAGGGCAGGAGGACCCAGGACAGAGAGTGTCTTCCGTGTGGCAGCGGTTGGGCCACGCCAGAGATGCGGAGCGGCAGCGGGCGGAAGAGGCACGGCTCACAATGGTCAGGGCGGAGAACTCCATGCGGAGGGCCCTGAGGCGGGCCGAGTGCCTCGAGGCAATCCGCAGGAGTTTGGAGGTGGAGACGTCGGCGGCCCTGTGGACCCTCGGGGCCATGGAGGAGGACCGCCTCCGGGACATTGAGGAGGAGTTCGATGATGCCTTGGCCAGGAACATCCACAAGTGAGCCGTGAAACTAGCCCGCTGCCCTTGTACATAGTTTCTAGGTAGTGTTAGGTTTCATTTTTGTTTTTATTTTATTTGGACCTTTCGGACATTGGCCACATTTTTGTATATAGTTTATTTTATTAGTTAGTGTAGTTAGATAGGTTTCCTTTAATTTGTTGGGATAATGGACCCTGGATTGTTCCCATGTACATAGTTGACAGTTGGATTGTATTTATTTTTCTATTTTTGACCATGGAGCAATGGCTTTCTTTTTTATTTCACATTGGATTTTGTTTTGTGGACATTGACTTTGGACATTACTTTGGATTTTTATTTTTGGTTTTGCTTTTTTTGACGGACATGCTTCTTTTCATTTTTGTACATTCACGTTTCTGTTTCTTCATTTTTTATTCTATTGATGTTTCCTTTAATACATATTATTTTTGGTGAACTTCAATGTGTGGTATCTCATTGGTTTCATGCATTTCATGATATGTGTTTTGAGATTCACTGACACCCATTGGGTGTATGTGAGGTAAATGTGTTTGTTTCGGAACTTGCAATTGGTGTTCTGTGATGTAATTGCAAATTATGAGTGGGTGGATGCAATACTCGGGTGGGTGTTTTACATTTGGAGGCTGACCATAGGGACCAGGGATCTAGATTGTGATGACATGTTGGCTGGGGAACATGAGTTGCACATGGGTGGGGGCCTGGTGGAGGCTGCCCCTGCACTGCTGGGGGTGGGGGTGCAGGGAGACATGAGTGGGGGCCTGGTGGAGGCTGCCCCTGGTGGCTGGGGGTGGGGGTGATGGGAGACATGAGTTGGACATGAGTGGGGGCCTGGTGGAGGCTGCCCCTGCACTGCTGGGGGGTGGGGGTGCGGGGAGACAAGAGTGGGGGCCTGGTGGAGGCTGCCCCTGGTGGCTGGGGGGTGGGGGTGCAGGGAGACATGAGTGGGGACCTGGTGGAGGCTCCCCTTGGTGGCTGGGGGGTGGGGGTGGTGGGAGACATGGGTGGGGACCTGGTGGAGGCTGCCCCTGCACTGCTGGGGGTGGGGGTGGTGGGAGACATGGATGGGATCCTGGTGGAGGCTGCTCCTGGTGGCTGGGGGGTGGGGGTGGTGGGAGACATGGGTGGGGGCCTGGTGGAGGCTGCCCCTGCACTCCTCGGGGGTGGGGGTGCAGGGAGACATGAGTGGGGGCCTGATGGAGGCTGCCCCTGGTGGCTGGGGGGTGGGGGTGGTGGGAGACATGGGTGGGGGCCTGGTGGAGGCTGCCCCTGCACTGCTGGGGGTGGGGGTGATAGGAGACATGAGTTGGACATGAGTGGGGGCCTGGTGGAGGCTTCCCCTGGTGGCTGGGGGGTGGGGGTGCAGGGAGACATGAGTGGGGGCCTGGTGGAGGCTGCTCCTGGTGGCTGGGGGGTGGGGGTGCAGGGAGACATGAGTGGGGGCCTGGTGGAGGCTGCCCCTGGTGGCTGGGGGGTGGGGGTGGTGGGAGACATGGGTGGGGGCCTGGTGGAGGCTGCCCCTGCACTGCTGGGTGGTGGGGGTGGTGGGAGACATGGGTGGGGGCCTGGTGGTGGGTGCCCCTGCACTGCTGGGGGGGTGGGGGTGATGGGAGTCATGGGTGGGGACCTGGTGGAGGCTGCCCCTGCACTGCTGGTTGGTGGGGGTAGTGGGAGACATGGGTGGGGGCCTGGTGGAGGCTGCCCCTGCACTGCTGGGTGGTGGGGGTGGTGGGAGACATGGGTGGGGGCCTGGTGGTGGGTGTCCCTGCACTGCTGAGGGGTGAGGGTGGTGGGAGACATGGGTGGGGACCTGGTGGAGGCTGCCCCTGCACTGCTGGGGTGTGGGGGTGGTGGTAGACATGGGTGGGGGCCTGGTGGAGGCTGCCCCTGCACTGCTGGGGTGTGGGGGTGGTGGTAGACATTGGTGGGGGCCTGGTGGAGGCTGCCCCTGCACTGCTGGGGGTGGGGGTGATGGGAGACATGAGTTGGACATGAGTGGGGGCCTGGTGGAGGCTGCCCCTGGTGGCTGGGGGGTGGGGGTGCAGGGAGACATGAGTGGGGGCCTGGTGGAGGCTGCCCCTGGTGGCTGTGGGGTGGGGGTGCAGGGAGACATGAGTGGGGGCCTGGTGGAAGCTGCCCCTGGTGGCTGGGGGGTGGGGGTGGTGGGAGACATGGGTGGGGGCCTGGTGGAGGCTGTCCCTGCACTGCTGGGGGTGGGGGTGGTTGTAGACATGGGTGGGGACCTGGTGGAGGCTGCCCCTGCACTGCTGGGGGTGGGGGTGATGGGAGACATGAGTTGGACATGAGTGGGGGCCTGGTGGAGGCTGCCCCTGGTGGCTGGGGGGTGGGGGTGCATGGAGACATGAGTGGGGGCCTGGTGGAGGCTGCCCCTGGTGGCTGGGGGGTGGGGGTGCAGGGAGACATGAGTGGGGGCCTGGTGGAGGCTGCCCCTGGTGGCTGGGGGGTGGGGGTGGTGGGAGACATGGGTGGGGGCCAGGTGGAGGCTGCCCCTGCACTGCTGGGGGTGGGGGTGATGGGAGACATGAGTTGGACATGAGTGGGGGCCTGGTGGAGGCTGCCCCTGGTGGCTGGGGCGTGGGGGTGCAGGGAGACATGAGTGGGGGCCTGGTGGAGGCTGCCCCTGGTGGCTGGGGGGTGGGGGTGCAGGGAGACATGAGTGGGGGCCTGGTGGAGGCTCCCCCTGGTGGCTGGGGGGTGGGGGTGGTGGGAGACATGGGTGGGGGCCTGGTGGAGGCTGCCCCTGCACTCCTCTGGGGTGGGGGTGCAGGGAGACATGAGTGGGGGCCTGGTGGAGGCTGCCCCTGGTGGCTGGGGGGTGGGGGTGGTGGTAGACATGGGTGGGGGCCTGGTGGAGTCTGCCCCTGCAATGCTGGGGGGTGGGGGTGGTGGTAGACATGGGTGGGGACCTGGTGGAGGCTGCCCCTGCACTGCTGGGGGTGGGGGTGATGGGAGACATGAGTTGGACATGAGTGGGGGCCTGGTGGAGGCTGCTCCTGGTGGCTGGGGGGTGGGGGTGCAGGGAGACATGAGTGGGGGCCTGGTGGAGGCTGCCCCTGGTGGCTGGGGGGTGGGGGTGCAGGGCGACATGAGTGGGGGCCTGGTGGAGGCTGCCCCTGGTGGCTGGGGGGTGGGGGTGGTGGGAGACATGGGTGGGGGCCTGGTGGAGGCTGCCCCTGCACTGCTGGGGCTTGGGGGTGGTGGTAGACATGGGTGGGGACCTGGTGGAGGCTGCCCCTGCACTGCTGGGGGTGGGGGTGATGGGAGACATGAGTTGGACATGAGTGGGGGCCTGGTGGAAGCTGCCCCTGGTGGCTGGGGGGTGGGGGTGCAGGGAGACATGAGTGGGGGCCTGGTGGAGGCTGCCCCTGGTGGCTGGGGGGTGGGGGTGCAGGGAGACATGAGTGGGGGCCTGGTGGAGGCTGCCCCTGGTGGCTGGGGGGTGGGGGTGGTGGGAGACATGGGTGGGGGCCTGGTGGAGGCTGCCCCTGCACTCCTCGGGGGTGGGGGTGCAGGGAGACATGAGTGGAGGCCTGGTGGAGGCTGCCCCTGTTGGCTGGGGGGTGGGGGTGGTGGGAGACATGGGTGGGGACCTGGTGGAGGCTTCCCCTGCACTGCTGGGGGGTGAGGGTGGTGGGAGACATGAGTGGGGACCTGGTGGAGGCTGCCCCTGGTGGCTGGGGGGTGGGGGTGCAGGGAGACATGAGTGGGGGCCTGGTGGAGGCTGCCCCTGCACTGCTGGGGGGTGGGGGTGCAGGGAGACATGAGTGGGGGCCTGGTGGAGGCTGCCCCTGGTGGCTGGGGGGTGGGGTGGTGGGAGACATGAGTGGGGACCTGGTGGAATCTGCCCCCGGTGGCTGGGGGGTGGGGGTGCAGGGAGACATGAGTGGGGGCCTGGTGGAGGCTGCCCCTGGTGGCTGGGGGGCGGGGGTGCAGGGAGACATGAGTGGGGGCCTGGTGGAGGCTGCCCCTGCACTGCTGGGGGTGGGGGTGATGGGAGACATGAGTGGGGGCCTGGAGGAGGCTGCCCCAGCACTGCTGGGGGGTGGTGGGAGACATGGGTGGGGGCATGTGGAGGGTGCCGCTGGTGGCTGGGGGTGAAAGGGGGCCAAGCGTTGGTGGGCAGTAGTGCAAGTTGACATGTGGGTTGGCTGGTGGGCATGGCCATGGTGGATGGGGTGCCTGCATGACATGTGCTGGGTAGGCCCCTGTGGTGTGAGCCACCTGCAGGGGCCGTAGAGGGTGTAAAGGGAACACCTGGGAGGACCCACACGTGCAATTCACGTGAGCTGCTCCCTGCGCACCCCTGTAATACCCGTACCCTGATGGAATTGCGTGTGGAACTTCCCACGCACCCCTGGAATACACGTACCCTGCTGATGTTGCGGTGGATACTTCCCCCGCACCCTGAAATACACGTACCCTGATGAAATCGCGTGTGTGACTTCCTGCCCACCCCAGAAATACACGTACCCCACTCAATCGCGTGTGTAACTTCCCGCGCACCCCCGAAATACACGTACCCCGCTCAATCGCGTGTGTAACTTCCCGCGCACCCACGAAATACACGTACCCCGCTCAATCGCGTGTGTAACTACCCGCACACCCCCGATATGCAAGTACCCCGCTCAATCGCGTGTGTAACTTCCCGCGCACCCCAAAATACACGTACCCCGCTCAATTGCGTGTGCCACTTCCCGCACGCCCCCGAAATACACGTACCCCGCTCGATCGCGTGTGTTGCATCCCGCGCACCCCCGCAATACACGTGCCCCGCTCGCACAGACCCAATTGCTGTATGTTGCCACGTTTTTGATGCGCTGGGACTCTACCGCCTGCCTTCGTGTGGCGGACGTGTTTCAGCTTGTGCGTGTCTTTGGCTGTGTGTGGCTTTGCCCTATTCGATTCCATGAATACGTGTGGTTCGAGTGCGTGTGGGCGTTCCGTCTGCTTCCCTGCAGTACATCCCCGGTTATGCCCTTATTTTTGCACGTTGTTCCCTATTCCGCACGTTACACCCCGTGTCCCGCCCACTTTCTGGTGTATGCGCCGAGGTTGTGCGCTTTCACTGTGCGCGTCGCGCACGTCTTTCGGGATGTTGCAGTGACTTGTGCGCCATGCACGGGTTTGGCGCACATCCCGAGGTGAACACGCGCAGGGACTTCCATGAATCGCACGCGTGCGCGTGCGCCTGTTTTTTTCCGCTTGCGCCTGCTTGCGCCTGCTTGCGCGAAGATTTTCGGCGCACGTTTGTTCCATGAATCGGCCCCTTAGTATTTTCTGATGGCCAGAGATGATCTCTTTATAGTGGAAACCAATCTGTAAAAAATATGGAAGAATGCAAATACATAGAAGTGAACACATAAGACCAGATTCATCGAAATACTTGTGCAGAAAATAGGGTACTTGCGTACCAATCTGCATGCGTAATCCCATTCATCAATTTCCAGAATTGAATGTGCAGGATATTCCTTGGACTTGCGTGGAGTTTGCACATGCTTGGTTCGGCTCGTTGAGCGGCCAAGTGCCTTTGCGCAAGACTCCACCCAGAGTGTGGGCGAGGCCTATGCAGAGGGCGGAGTAGGGGTCGGAAATTGAAAAATGAGGAATAATAAGGGACAAAAGGGACAAAGTAGGCATTATGAGGGACCGGCTGTAGACAGATCATAGGAAGCTCACAAAATTGCACAGCAAAGCGTATTCATGGATGTGACCGCACAACCTCTCACTTGTAAAATGCCTATCCAAATCCCTCGATTTCTCCACCCGTCAAAGTCAGGCGTAAGTTCACTTGTGCATAGGTTTTGCAGCGCTGAGGTGAGTTTGCATGTCAGATTTAGGGGTGCAGTCATGCAGATGGGGCTTCGATCAGACGTAGGGGTGGCATTCACTGCATAGTGAGGTACTGGGTCGGTTTACAGGGGCTCGCACGCAGAATTTCCAAGTTCTACCCAATGTGTGTCATACGCTTGTTATCGAGGTGCCAGCAATAGTTACGGGGGACCCCATGCACTGTTTGAAGGGTGCATGTATTCACATCAGTGTGAGCGTGCAAATGTAGCTGGTCTGACTGTTTATGATTTGCGTGGGGGCGTGTCTGGGGGGTTCTGGGCGCGACTTGTGAAAATGGTTAATTTGCGCTGTAGATTCCATGAATACTTGGTGCACACTTTTATTTCTGTGTGAAGGCTCACGCAGTGTTGTTCTCGGCACGTGGCAATTGCGGGACAAAAGCACACTTTTCCATGAATCAGGCCTAAAGTATTTAAAATCATCAATAAAAGGAGGACACATGGGCATCCTTGATCAGTTACCGCCAAGGGCTGGCCTGTATCCTTTAACCTGCCCAAAAAAATTGCACAATCTGTGTCTTAATTGAAAGAAATGTTCAAACAGCGTGGACAACGTTAGGGTCAGATCAGATACGCTCAAAAGGAGCACCACGCCATTTGCTAGCACACAACTAAATTGTCTTGACGACAATATACACTTAAAATATCTCTCAGATAAAGCAATCAGTTATTTCAGACCTGAGTCTTGTAATCATTATACAACTTCTAGGTGGGGCCCATTGGTGATTTCCTGCATCCCAGTGTCAGGCTGCAGGGAATGATCAGGCTCTGGTATGCAATAGGAAAGTTCATTACCTATTGTTTTGGTTCTGAGGTAATTCTCGCTTGCATTACCAAAACTTATGTCCAATTTCTGTCGCTGTCCATCAGCAGCGTTTTTAGACAATGAATTATGAGACTTACACAGTGGTCTTATTTTCTTACCTCTTGCTTCTCTGTGTTGTTGTTTCTATGGGAGGGTGTTCCTTCCTGTTCCTTCAGGGGGTAATGCTATGCTTCAAATAATATGGTGTCTGTACTTGCATCTTCATGATCCTTCGATCTCAGTGCAGGATTTCTATAGAGACTCTGGGCACACCTTTAGTAATTTGAGGAACTGAGTCCTGCAAAATCTCCCAGTCACAAAGGTTATTGATTTTAATTCTCCATTATAATTCCATGGGCGCTGTGATGAATTTATTTGTGGGAGTCAGCAGAAAGGCTTGCCTTTCCTTTGGTTTTCTAATTCAGCCAGGAACTGATGTACGCCAACAAATCAGGATGGGGAGGAAGGATAGCTCAGGGGAAACATGTTTGTCTTGGAAGGAAGAAAACGCAGTGCAACACAGGTTCGAATCCCGATCCCGCCCTTAGAAACCACGTGTTGGTATTAAGCACGTTATAAAAGAACAATTATAATTATATGGCCCACTCCTGACACAAATTCTAGGAGGACATATTCTGATTCCCACTCTTCCCTGAGCTCTCCGATATATGCATGATACTGTAGAGATTATTGTTGATTCACTTAATCATCCTTTATCTTTTAATTCCAATGGATAGTGGTTTAGTGAATGATATAGGCTTCTTTGTTTTAAAAAAGAAAAGATTATATTTGATTGCGCATTTTAAAGAATTTTAAATGTATTTGTAAGAATGGACTTGGCTTAAAAAGATTGTTCATGACTTGTATCACATCTAAGCCCATTCATTATTAAACAATCCTGCCTGCAGTATGTGGACTCCACAAGTGTATCTGTATAGTAAACTGTGCCTATTAATTTCCGATTTGCCAGCAGCTCTGTGAAGGTATGTTGTTGCAAATGGTCTGTGCTACCATAAGGTGAGATTTAGAGTTCCCTAAGTGCTTATGCCTGTGAAGCTCCAGATAAAATGTCATAGGTACTCAGCTAAAGTGCTTGAAAATTCTAGTCACCTGCCCATGTTTACCTTCCTGAACTAATTCTTCAATGTGCATGTTAGAAGTAAAGGGTATTCAGTCACATACACAGAGGCCTGCCTGTTGCTCCTATTTATCATTTCTCCTAGCACTGGACTGAGGTGCGCTAAGGAGCACAGCCTGCAGTCCTTAAGGCCCAGCGGGTCCCATAATGATCGCCCTAAATTAAAAACAATCCTGAACCCATCCAGCCTAAATCTCTCTGGCTCGGGATTAGGACATGGCCTGGAGAACACAGGCAAACCGGAATAGAAAGTACTACATAGGAAGATGTCATCATATGTACTGTGAAGGGCTGGCAGAGTGTATTGAGAAATGAAACATATATGCCTGGATGATGTGGTGTCCCTGCCAAAGCACAGGAGTTGTTGCTTGAGGGCTGACTTGAATTAATGTATGCTGATGGTGTTTTAATATCAGGGAGTAAGTTGTTGGTGTGAGGAATTGCCATCTGGCTAGGGTGCAACAGCCAGTTCTTTTTAAAATGTGTATTAACAAATAGAATGATGAGGGCAATTCCATCTGCAAAAAGAGTAATCTGACAAATAGATTCCCTATTCCATTGGCTCCATGCCAAAAGCATAATGCTCTTGTGCCCTGCTGCATCAGTAGCCTGATTTGCAGCACCTGCTCTACTGGTGGAGCAGGACATGCTCACAGGTCATGAGATGCCCACTTGACAGCCACACAGACAGCCAAGACCCTGTGGCATAGAGTCAGCATTTAAGATATACCCCCCTGTATCCAACCGTATGATGATTATAAGTAACCAATGCTGGTGAGAGGGTAAACTGTAAATAAAAGCTATGCCTCTGTTTAGGCATTGTGCATGGTGAAACATATGATCATGACCGCCACATTCCAATCGTTATCGCACATGTGTCAGCTCCTGTGAGCCAGCTCTGCCTTGGAAGTTGATGTGTATTCTGGTCAGCTGGGTGTAGCCTGCCAAATGGCAGGTCAAAAACCTGGAGGTATGTGCCTCCTCTTTGATTTCTTTGTGAGGATCAGGTAACACTCTCGCCCAAAACAGCCACACAGCTGGCAGCTGTCCTGGGCATCAAAGGAGCACACCCACTTAAAAGGAGTAGCATCACACCAGGGTGCTGAGGGTGCTGGATCTCTGAAGGTATTTGTTCTCAGTGAGAAGGAAGGGGGTGGGATTATTATAGGCAGAAGGGCTCTGATCAATGGAAGGAGGCTTCCACCATCTTCCACCATCTGCACCTCTCCCTCATTTTTTTCCCCTCCACTTCCTCTGGAGAAAGGCACACTGGGTGTGACATCAGAAGGACAAAGTCCACTTCATTCAAGAGCAGATATTGGATCACTAAGGGAGGGTTTGTTTAGTTTAATCACCTGAGGACTTGTGCCTTTAAAAGAAGGTGTCTATACCCTTTCAATAGATTCAATCAGCCCCTCTTCGATCCTTTAAGGCTGCAGATTCAGATTCTGAATATCTCACTGGACTTCCTTTGGGAGATTTGCACTCTCCAAACCCCTCTGCCTGAGGCGAAGAAGGAATCATCCAAGTCAGAAGGAAGATCTGTCCCCTACCCACTCCCAGGGCACATTAGGAGTAACCTCTGCTCTGGTTCAGGACCTGCCCAAGGCACTGGAATTTCCTGCGTTCGGAGAGTAGACCCTGAATGGAACCATCCTATCCTTAAGCCACCCTGAGAGGGCCTCACGGAAACTGGAAGGCAAGACCATCTGAAGCTCCCTGTTCTACCACCCTGAATGGGTGGCTCTGTGTTCACCCAGCCTGGAGCAAGAGGGATGTCGCTGGCACTGGTTGTTGTGCTCCTCCACCACATCAACCATTGCTTGCACCTTCAACATGCTCGACACTACATTATGTCCTAGCTGAAGCTCATCACCTGCTATGTCTGAAGTGATTGCTTGACCTGAAACAAATCACTTGAGAGTCACATACTGACCCTAACCCGGGGGTTACAACCACAGCTCGACCCAGCTAGCCCTTGAACTGCTGCCTCATTGATCGCACATCAACGCACCCAAGATCATCACTTTGATGACTGTCGCCCACTGACTGAAACAACTGGAGAGTCACTCATTGACCCCTCCTGGTGGCTAAAGCCTGACTCGGCCTGGAAAACAGCAAAGCATTCCTGGGAATGCCACATACTGTAACCTTGAAAAGCCGCTGTTCTGCCGCACAGGTCAAGCACATTCGCCCCCACTCAACGCCTGCTTGCTGCTTGGGCCCATATGATCCTACATGCCCGAACTGAGCCTGATCACCTTGCATCTACGTTCAACATATGGGGGGTCATTACGAGTATGGCGGTAGGGGCTTAATGGCACCGTAAAGGATGGTGGTGCCGTTAAGCATCTACCGCCATATTCTGAGGTCCCTTAGCAGGTCGCAGCAGGAACGGCTGGTCTGACCAGCCGTTCTTTGCGGGACCCGTTATGGGACCTTGGAGCTAATAAAGGGCCTGCAATTTGCGTCCCCATTATTAGCGCCTTCCCCATTCCCATTGAGCCCTACAGGGGCTCAATGGGAATGGGGAATGGTTTACTGAATGGGGATTTACCGGGTCCGCATAGGTCGGAATGTCCCGGTAAGTCCCCATTCCGTGACACCGGACCGGGACCCGGGTTAGGAGGCAGCGATGGCGCTAATAGCGACTTGGCTACCTCCAAACTCGAAATGACCCCCATGGTCTCTTGGCGTCAGCCCATCAAGAACTGAATCCAGGTGGTGTTGACTCTTAACTACCCCATCGGTTCACTTGAACCCTGGAGACTTATTAGCTCATGATTGCTCTTGTTTTCAACCAAAATATCCTTTTTTCTGGTTAGGCCGAAAATTACTCAGAGTGCTAATTTCTCTAGTCTGTCACATCTTCTCTGTTCTTCCTTTAGGGGTGGGTTTTTGTACAGTGTTTTCAATTGTTCTATGTGCAGATGGTGTGCTTGATTAAAGAACATATATTTGTATAGAACCTTGATTGGACTTGCCACTGGACTTGATACTTTGTTGTTTGGGTCATTATTACTTCACCTTTACCCCCCTCTTAAGAGCTTCGCCTTCCCTCAGCCCATGTTACCACAAAAGTGGAAGGAAAAATGTCTCTCAACAGTACTTTTTTACTTTTATGATAGCGCTGTGTTTTGATTTGTAGGAGTGTGTGGGCTGAGTGGGCCATTTCATCCCTTCTCATCCTTGCACTCCTGTGGAGCGGAAAAGAAATCCGTCACAGTGGAATGAAAGGAGAAAGAGCAGAAGCAGGAGGAAGCACATTGTGGTGAGCAAAAGATGTCAGCTGGTGCTGGAAAAGGGGATGAGGAGAGTGACAGAAGCTAGAAGCATCCAGGCAGGGTGCTCTAGTGCATGAATATATTCAAAGTCTGGCAGAATGTTTGTGTAAAGGGACCAGTTGTTCATGGAAAGCCAACCAATGAGAGTGATTAAGCTAGAGATTGTGTCTAGGCAAAAGAGGGTAAAAGTGAACCTCCCTTTCAGCCATTCAGATAAAGGATCCTTGCTTGATGCATCTTATAGCGTATCTTTAAAGTTCCTTATAAGATGTTGTGGATCTGGACTTAATATATTGGAAGCTTTTTATCATCCTGGAAGACCACTGAAATGAGTTAGACTATGGGCTAAAGTAGTAAAGTGTTGAATATGTGCCTTGTCAAGGAGAGCATGTAATTATATACTTAAAGGATCACTACACTACACATTTTAAGACTCACACTGAATACTGGAGCAAGGACAGAGAGCGGTATTCAGCAAGTTCGCACATATAGCAGCCTCTCAAGTGAATTTGTGCTTTTCTATTCTTCTGTGATACCATCCAGCACTACTCATCGGTTTTGGTGACCAGTTTTTCCTGTGTACAACACATAATGTAGTGGTTGTCATTACCGGATCATGGAGCCTTTTATAAGCACACATTATTCCGTCCGCAGTCCTATTTAAAATTCCTTGTCTTATGTGTGGTAGCGGAGACACACTGGTTTTGAATGACAGGTACCATCGATGCTACAAACCTCAGCATGTGCATAGACGTATCCCTGTTGGGTGTTTATGGTATAGTGGTTGCAGCATACGATACAGTATAATATGTTGAGTTTTAGATATCGAACAAATACAGTTGTGGCTTTAGTGCAAGAAAATAAGCATTTGTCTGCTCACATGTGATTTCTTGTTTTTCCTGCTGCATCCATCTAATTTCGTGCACTCACCACTAGTTCAAGCATGCTTTCATCCCGCCCATCTTGCAAGCCATCTAATTCCAAGCACTGGGTGCTTGGACTAGCACGCTTTCACCCCGACCATCTTGCACCGAGTCATTTAATTCCAAGCACTGGGCGCTAGGGCGAGCATGCTTTCTTCCCACCCATCGTGTACCCAGCCATCTAATTCCAAGCACTGGGCACTAGGGCGAGCATGCTTTCATCCCGGTCATCTTGCACCTAGCCATCTAATTCCAAGCACTGGGCGCTAGGGCGAGCTTGCTTTCATCCCGCCCATCTTGCTCCCAGCCATCTAATTCCAAGAACTGGGCGCTAGGGTGAGCATGCTTTCATCCCGCCCATATTGCAGCCAGCCATCTAATTCCAAGCACAGGGCGCTAGGGCGAGCATGCTTTCATCCCGCCCATCTTGCACCCAGCCCTCTAATTCAAAGCACTGGGCACTAGGTCAAGCATGCTTTCATCCCGCCCATCTTGCACCCAGCCCTCTAATTCCAAGCACTGGGCACTTGGGCGAGCATGCTTTCATCCGCCCATCTTGCACCCAGCCCTCTAATTCCAAGCACTGGGTGCTATGGCGAGCATTCTTTCATCCCGCCCATCTTGCACCCAGCCATCTAATTCCAAGCACTGGGCGCTTGGGCTAGCATGCTTTCACCCCGACCATCTTGCACCCAGTCATGTAATCCAAGCACTGGGCGCTAGGGCGAGCATGCTTTCAACCCGCCCATCTTGCAGCCAGCCCTCTAATTCCAAGCACTGGGCGCTTGGGCGAGCATGCTTTAATCCCGCCCATCTTGCACCCAGCCATCTAATTCCGAGGACTGGGCGCTAGGACGAGCATGCTTTCATCCCACCCATCTTGCACCCAGCCATATAATTTCAAGCACTGGGCGCTAGGGCCAGCTTGCTTTCATCCCGCCCATCTTGCTCCCAGCCATCTAATTCCAAGCACTGGGCGCTAGGGCGAGCATGCTTTGATCCGGCCCATATTGCAGCCAGCCATCTAATTCCAAGCACTGGGCGCTAGGGCGAGCATGCTTTCATCCCGCCCATCTTGCACCCAGCCCCCTAATTAAAAGCACTGGGTGCTAGGTCATGCATGCTTTCATCCCGCCCATCTTGCACCCAGCCCTCTAATTCCAAGCACTGGGCACTTGGGTGAGCATGCTTTCATCCGCCCATCATGCACCCAGCCCTCTAATTCCAAGCACTGGGCGCTATGGCGAGCATTCTTTCATCTCGCCCATCTTGCACCCAGCCATCTAATTCCAAGCACTGGGCGCTTGGGCTAGCACGCTTTCACCCCGACCTTCTTGCACCCAGTCATGTAATTCCAAGCACTGGGTGCTAGGGTGAGTATGCTTTCATCCCGCCCATCTTGCAGCCATCCCTCTAATTCCAAGCACTGGGCGCTTGGGTGAGCATGCTTTCATCCCGCCCATCTTGCACCCAGCCATCTAATTCCAAGCAGTGAGCGCTAGGGCTAGCATGCTTTCATCCCACCCATCTTGCACCCAGCCATCTAATTCCAAGCACTGAGCGCTAGGGCTAGCATGCTTTCATCCCACCCATCTTGCACCCAGCCATCTAATTCAAAGCACTGGGCACTTGGGCGAGCATGCTTTCATCCTACCCATCTTGCACCCAGCCCTCTTATTCTAAGCACTGGTTCGTAGTGCGAGCATGCTTTCATCCCGCACATCTTGCACCCAGACATCTAATTCCAAGCACTGGGTGCTTGGGCTAGCGCGTTTTCACCCTGACCATCTTGCACCCAGTCATGTAAATCCAAGCACTGGGCACTAGGGCAAGCATGCTTTCATCCTACCCATCTTGCAGCCAGCCCTCTAATTCCAAGCACTGGGCGCTTGGGCGAGCATGCTTTCATCCCGCCCATTTTGCACCCAGCCATCTAATTCCAAGCACTGGGCGCTAGGGCGAGCATGCTTTCATCCCTCACCCATCTTGCACCCAGCCATCTAATTCCAAGCACTGGGCGCTAGGGCGACCATGCTTTCATCCCGCCCATCTTGCTCCCAGCCATCTAATTCCAAGCACTGGGCGCTAGGGTGAGCATGCTTTCATCCCGCCCATATTGCAGCCAGCCATCTAATTCCAAGCACTGGGCACTAGGTCAAGCATGCTTTCATCCCGCCCATCTTGCACCCAGCCCTCTAATTCCAAGCACTGGGCACTTGGGCGAGCATGCTTTCATCCGCTCATCTTGCACTCAGCCCTCTAATTCCAAGCACTGGGTGCTATGGTGAGCATTCTTTTATCCCGCCCATCTTGCACCCAGCCATCTAATTCCAAGCACTGGGTGCTTGGGCTAGCACGCTTTCACCCCGACCATCTTGCACCCAGTCATGTAATTCCAAGCACTGGGCGCTAGGGTGACCATGCTTTCAACCCGCCCATCTTGCAGCCAGCCCTCTAATTCCAAGCACTCGGCGCTTGGGCGAGCATGCTTTCATCCCGCCCATCTTGCACCCAGCCATCTAATTCCAAGCAGTGAGCGCTAGGGCTAGCATGCTTTCATCCCACCCACCTTGCACCCAGCCATCTGATTCCAAGCACTGGGCGCTAGGACGAGCATGCTTTCATCCCGCCCATCTTGCACCCAGCCATATAATTCCAAGCACTGGGCGCTAGGGCGAGCTTGCTTTCATCCCACCCATCTTGCTCCCAGCCATCTAATTCCAAGCACTGGGCGCTAGGGCAAGCATGCTTTGATCCTGCTCATATTGCAGCCAGCCATCTAATTCCAAGCACTGGGCGCTAGGGCGAGCATGCTTTCATCCCGCCCATCTTGCACCCAGCCCTCTAATTCAAAGCACTGGGTGCTAGATCATGCAAGCTTTCATCCCGCCCATCTTGCACCCAGCCCTCTAATTCCAAGCACTAGGCATTTGGGTGAGCATGCTTTCATCCGCCCATCATGCACCCAGCCCTCTAATTCCAAGCACTGGGCGCTATGGCGAGCATTCTTTCATCCCGCCCATCTTGCACCCAGCCATCTAATTCCAAGCACTGGGCGCTTGGGCTAGCACGCTTTCACCGCGACCATCTTGCACCCAGTCATGTAATTCCAAGCACTGGGTGCCAGGGTGAGTATGCTTTCATCCCGCCCATCTTGCAGCCATCCCTCTAATTCCAAGCACTGGGCGCTTGGGCGAGCATGCTTTCATCCCGCCCATCTTGCACCCAGCCATCTATTTCCAAGCAGTGAGCGCTAGGGCTAGCATGCTTTCATCCCACCCATCTTGCACCCAGCCATCTAATTCCAAGCACTGAGCGCTAGGGCTAGCATGCTTTCATCCCGCCCATCTTGCACCCAGCCATCTAATTCCAAGCACTGGGCACTTGGGCGAGCATGCTTTCATCCTACCCATCTTGCACCCTGCCCTCTTATTCTAAGCACTGGTTCGTAGGGCGAGCATGCTTTCAACCCGCACATCTTGCACCCAGACATCTAATTCCAAGCACTGGGTGCTTGGGCTAGCGCGTTTTAACCCTGACCATCTTGCACCCAGTCATGTAATTCCAAGCACTGGGCGCTAGGGCGAGCATGCTTTCATCCTGCCCATCTTGCAGCCAGCCCTCTAATTCCAAGCACTGGGCGCTTGGGCGAGCATGCTTTCATCCCGCCAATCTTGCACCCAGCCATCTAATTCCAAGCACTGGGTGCTAGGTCGAGCATGCTTTCATCCCCCACCCATCTTGCACCCAGCCATCTAATTCCAAGCACTGGGCGCTAGGGCGAGCATGCTTTCATCCCGCCCATCTTGTACCCAGCCATCTCATTCCAAGCACAGGGCACTTGGGCGAGCATGCATTCATCCCACCCATATTGCAGCCAGCCATCTAATTCCAAGCACTGGGTGCTAGGGCTAGCATGCTTTCTTCCCGCCCATCGTGCACCCAGTCCATCTAATTCCAAGCACTGGGCGCTAGGGCTAGCATGCTTTCTTCCCGCCCATGGTGCACCCAGTCTATCTAATTCCAAGCACTGGGCGCTAAGACGTGTACTCTTTCATCCTCGCCATCCAGCACCCAGACTGTCTGACTCAATGCACGTGGCACCGGTGCTAACACGCTTTCATGCTGCCCATCCCGTACCCAGCTCATCTAATTACAAGCTCTCACCACTAGGGCTAGCACACTTTCATCCTGTGCACTGTGAGTTGGGCTTTTTTATTAAAGATCATCTCTGTCACACATTCATGTTCTTCTGGGAAGTTGACCCTTGGTTTGAATAAATGTTTCTCAGGAAGGAAGTCAATTTCACGATCGTTCAGTAATGTTTTGGGATTATCTTTGAGTCAAGATATGGTGTACTGAGGATGTATACATCTAAGTTATAAAACTAAGAACAATCAAGAGATCTCAAATTCGGTTTGCAACCAAGATAGAAAGCCACTTGCACAACTAGTGTTTTCACTATGGTCAGAATGAAGTGTTCTTTATACTAATGATATTCACAATTAGTATGGCCCCTAAATTAAGGAAGGTTGCCATGGTATCACACGTCCATGCCACCTATGCCTTGCAGGTGCCTTGATTCCACACAGATCTGTGTAGCAGAGGTGCCATTGGAAATAAACTACAATTCCATCTTTATTCAGCAGAATACAAGCATGCTGCTAGCCGCCTGTGCCATCACGTGCTAATGACAAGCAGTTATTTATATTCTCCCACAATCATTAAGATCCTTGCTGCCCTGCCACAGTTTAGTGAATTTCTCTCAAAATGCATATGGGTTG
Organism: Ambystoma mexicanum; assembly: GCF_040938575.1. NCBI lineage: Eukaryota > Metazoa > Chordata > Amphibia > Caudata > Ambystomatidae > Ambystoma > Ambystoma mexicanum. The sequence continues at coordinate 1,252,054,521 of NC_090924.1, forward strand.
TAGGTGTACAATGTAGATTCGTGAGTCCCACTGGCCCACATGTTCACCACATCCTGGTCTTCAACATGAGTGGCCATTGACTCTTGCCATGTGGAGTGTCTGCCCTGGGGATTTCATTTCTATAGGATTCCATGGCTTCCGGTGAAGTCAGTGCACATGATGGTACACAGTACAGTAACAGTGCAACCACCTTATAAGGCAAACAGTACCTGCCTGCACACCATGACAAACACAGGCACATAACAATGCTGTCCACAGCAGAGCAGAACACCATTCCATCCAGCAGTAGATATATTACAGCACATGCCTTTGCCAGAATCGGAGCACACATGTAATTGAGGGTGTTGGACAATTCTCTGTGCAGGGAAAAGACATTGCATGTCCAGTCTCTGGAGACATTTCGTGGACATTACAAACTAATACACCAACTACACATATCTCTTAAGATCCGAGTTGTCAAAAGAAGTCAGAATTTCTTGGAAGACTCTGGCTTGCTTTCTTGTATTAGAATAGGTGTTGTGTACGTGTATTCCAATCTCTAACACTAACACTGCTACTTCCACTGTCATGCTAATTGCTTAATAATTGAAGCATCTGTTCAAATGAGTGTGATGTGCCCCCACTATGTTCAACGTCTTGCTTAGAAAATAGACCGTCTCCCAGGGACGTCATTTGGGGATTATCAGGGGTCGCACCTGCGACCCCTGAGGTCTCCCTTGCTACCCCTGTGGTCTCCCTTGCTACCCCTAGAAAAAAGACCCCTGTTATGTTTTTATTGAAGCTCATGGGCTGTGACCAGCACCATGTGGCTCTTTGTTTGTTGAGTGACTGGCCTTCTTGTTCAGGCCACTTAAAAAAAAAGGGTATTCCCCAAGTTTAACTCTTTGAGTGGTGACCCTAATGAAAGAATGGATTCACAAATAATGTGTCTTTCTGGAATTCTGTACAATAAAAGCTAGACTCATTAAAGTAAAGGATTATTTCAGGCACACTTCAGGGGGTGAGTCGCTGATTTAGTCTGTTCTTAAAACCCTTAAATTCACACTGCAGACAAAAACCTCCAAAAAGCATTTAGAGTAGAATGAGCATCCATTTTGGACTATATATTTTGCTTTTCTCAAGTTGCAGTTATAGCATGTTTTTTTCTTCTGTCTCTGTTACGATCATCACAAGACATCCCATCTCAATTTTCTCAGTTACTTGACAAAATCCTTGTGCCTAAAAACTTGTGTACAGTGTAGACATGTTTGACCATAGCACATAAAGTAGCCCTTGTTCTCATTGTGCCACAATTAATGCTTTGTTGTAATGTGCCTATCTTTCCTATCTCCCTGGCATGCTGTTCAAGATATTTGTTTGCATGTATGAGGTAACGAGTGTCCAGAGTACGGGGAAGACGTGTGAGTGCACTGCTTTCCGTGCGCTACTCTAAATTCTTTAATTCACAGTTATGAACCCTCCCAATGGTATGTGTTTTGCCAACCTCTGAAGCCTGAAAAGTAGATCCATGGAGGCTTCACATGTGGCCAACTTTGCACCAGACCTGCAGATTAACTGGCCTGCTGTTAAATCCCAGTCAGCAGTTTCATGATATCCATTACAGAGTGTAATTTACTTTCTGGCTTTAAGAACATTCAGACATGTCATTGCTCATTTTACTATTGCCGGTAAGATATCTATAGCCGGTAAGATAGCTCACTGGGTTGAACGCTCGCTGCTGCAATGGATGTGTTTGATTTGCAAGTTGCAGGTTCAAATCGAAGCAAGACCATCTAAGCCTTTCATCCTTCTGAGGTTGATAAATGAGTACCAACATAGATTGGGTGCTATTGCATGTATATTTTTTCTTTATAAAGAGCTTAAGGGTAAGTGGTATATAATAACACATCATTATCATTTGACCTTGGACTCTATTTGCATTCATAGTAATTTGGTAATATGGCCTATACACACTGATATTAATGATATGTATTGTGATCCATTCTTGTATGAAATGTATATAACATTACAGTGATATCATAACCATATTTTTCATAGTATGCTATGTGATGCCACTTCCTATTTTGTCAAGGGGTGAAAGGCTGTGTTCCATTGCTTCCTGTGATGTCACTTTGGGGTGTAGTTAAATCACATCACTTAATGTGATGTCATCAGAGGTCAAGGGTCATGTGATATCACTTCTGCTACCCCTGGCATTTAAGTGAAATGATCTCCCTGCTGTGTCCACCGCCTTACATCTGGCTATTCCCTCCTCTAATCAACTGTAAGGGCCTTGGTTGCAGGGGAACAATCAAGCAATTGATATGCCAGGGTTGCCTGTGTCTTCCTGAGGCAAGGCTGCAGAGGAATTATGCAATCTGCTCACTTCCACCCCACACAGGAATAGATAAACTGGAGGAGGAAATTGGCGACAGGGCAGCAGGCACCGCTTTTGCCTGGCAGTGTTCCTTCGAAGTGTTGACAGAGGTTGGGGCAGTGTACATTTCCAAAGTTAACGATAGCTGCTTGGGAGGTAGGGAGTGAAGCTAGCTCTCTGAGGTCACTGGAGTACATTTCACAGGACAGACGCAGCATATAGGTCAGGTGTGAATTCTGTTTAATATTGTACTGAAATATTGGAAGGTAGAAATTGGCCAAATGCAGACATCTAGAGTTGGACTCCTCTAACAATCTCATGTGCTGTGGCTTACAAAGGTCCCAGATTACTGGGAGATATATGCAGTGCTTAATTTGAAAATAAACAAGTGCCAGGGTCCACATGTTTCCTGTGGCACTGTGGGAGGGCAGTTCCCCACCATTGCTGCCACCACCCAAAGCTGCTCCCCACACTGTCAACTATTTGTGTGATTAAACTACAGCTTGCACCTGCTCATTGAGGTTGATGGATCCACTGACTATCACCACTTCATAATGAAGAGACAATAGGTTTGGGGGCTCAAATATTAGTACCAGGGCTGAACCCTGGAAAACACCCTCACAAATTAAGCACTGGATATGTTTTCTGTTTCTCTGGTGCAACTAATTATAAAAACATGTTCCCCAAATGATAAAGTGTGTTCAAGTGTGTTCAAAGGGAGGCACTTAGTCTTTTATCCCCTCCTTTTCCTCTAGAGGAACGTGAGAGCAGAGAAATAGGAGATATGGTTGTGGGGTAGGAGGTTTTGAATTCCCCAGGGAGATAATTTCCATCCTGATTTCTATTCTTCCTCTCATTTTCAGAACAAGAACAAAAGGCATAAACCCTCTAGGAATCCAGTGGACGGTAACCTTAAGCAATTTGTAATAAGTAGTGACTACATTTGGTGACATGTTTGGTCATAAAGCACACACTATCCCCCAGCCTTTCGAAAATAACACTTTTCATCAACTACCCTATTCACAAAGCAGACTGATGAGATCATGAAGCATACATGTGATGGTTGCCAGTGCAACCGAATCCATGAGAACAATCAGACATCATCATTTAGAGTTCCACTTGTTCCAGCATCACCTTATACAACCAAGAAAGCCAACAAAGAGCAACAACAGACAGTTTAGCACACTTTTCCCTTTAAACCAGATCATCCTTCTAGTTCAAAACCAGTCAAGATTCTGACTATTCTGGAGAACATATCTAGGAGCATCCAATTGGAGGAGGCCTTTCTTTATTTGCTAGATTGCAAATCCATAAACATATGGGTGATTAATAAGAGCAACAATGAGTACCAGAACGGATTTGAAGACTCTTGTCATACTATTTCTTCACCATCCAGCCAAGATTCAATTCACAGGATTAGGTTATGTAACAGAATAATGCAGAGTGGAGGTTTGGGACATACTCTGCTTTCTTTATGGTGCAAAAGGCTTTAGGACAGTGGGGTCCAAGGCTAGACCTAATGGGGCCCAATCAGTTCTTCAAATCTATCATGTTCAGAATGGATTTCCTGCAGCATTTTTACCACTGATCACAAAAAGGGCACTTTCTTCTGTTTCCTGGATATGTAAATTGTTTATATGTCTAACCACATTTGACCAGAGCAAGCACATGTATGACAGTTTTCTGCTGTGTCCAGCATTTTCAAATCAAAGTCTAACCTTTAAGTCACTTCCAGTTTGTTCAGAAGCTTACTGTGATCCATAGTAGAACTGATGCATATGAGAGATATTTGCTGTTACCATGTCTAGATGATTGGATGATCTGTGCAGACTCCATCATGAAAGCAAGAACCAATATTCAAACAGTTAGGTACACCATTAGTTCCCAGTAATACCTGGCAAATGCCCCTGCAATCCCATCTCTGCTCCTGCAGTTCTCATTGTCTATATCAATTATTTCCCTCACCTATCTATACCTTTCTTCTCTTTTTTTAAAACAATGCTAGTATTTTCACTGACTTCTCTCCCAGTTCATATATTCTCTCTCTGTGTTTCCAATAGGTCTGCCTAGCCTCATCAGTAGTCACTTTCCTGAACCACATTGTAACTTTAACTAATTCTCTTCTAGTCTCTTCCTATTGTCCCTAATGCGGTCTTCTAGCCTTCTGACTTCTCTTAACAGGTGGATCAACTGTGAATGCCTCTCCCCTTGATGTAGTCCTATTGTTACTATTGCTTCCCCTCTTATCACAGTTTTATTTGCTTCCAAAATGGTGATGTGACTAGCAACCGTACCCGGGTTCAGCCCAAAATACTCCGCCATCCCTGCCTTTAGCCTGTCCATGATGTTGAGGTCATTCACATAGTAGGGGTTCAGCAACCATTCAATGATCGTCCTGCCAGTCTCATGTATGAGGGAGAATGATCTGAAAATGTTCTTGGTAAATGCTCTGCGTCCCCCATAAGCTCCACAAGCCTCCCCATACTTCCCCTAAACTAGAAGCATCTGTCATCCATAAACCCTGAAAATCTTCAACATCACCCATAGCTGAGAGTCTTGGGGGCCACTGCTAGAATCACCCTGCCCCGCTCCGACAGTCACTTGAGTTCTTGACAATTGGTTACATTGTACATAGTGGTTATCAGACCGTTTATTCCCTGATGTTCCTACTGCTTATGCTTGTTCAATCATTGTCCGTGTTCATCTCTGTGTGGTCTTGTCCCCCGGTCTCTCCTTCCATATCGTCTCTTTGTGATTTCTGGGTGTTGTCCCAAGCATTTCATGGTTCTGAGGGGTCCATTTTGATCTTTACTGTTTTCTTATGGCTCAGTGAATCAGTCCAGTCCCATGATTCCACCGGATCCATAACAAATCTCACTCCCTTTGGGCCAATCACCCGCAGCGTAGCTGTTTAGAGCATTGAATATTTCAGTTCTCTCTCTTAGCTTCCGTTGTACCATTTCGAACATTTGACATGCTTTCTGTGCTACTTTTGTAAAGTCGCGTATATGGCCGCCCTTACTCCATTCACCTTCAGCACTCCTTTCTTCCTTGCCATTTATATTGTCATGTCCCGATCTCTGCAGTTCAGTAGTTTATCTATTCCCACCTGGCAAAGACAGATTAACCAATCACAATGGAACTAAGTTAAAAAAGTGTATTCCAAAAAGCTTGAGTTTCACAATTGGAAGCCGACTTGGTTGCATTTCGAAACTCAAGCTTTTTGGAATATCTTCATTTGTCCCCAGATTTCCATTTAATGTATGCAACCCCCGAAACTCATAATGCTGAGCTATTATAGAGGGACACCCCCTCAGCCCCTGCTCTTCTAGTTTGGCATTAGGGGCCCAGTTCTTTATCTATTTTAATGTCAGAAGTGATTTTTTGGGACATTTCTTTTCCTCTGTCGGGAGATGGGCTAGCAATGAGCTCATCTCACATCAGACAAAAAAAAGAAAACATTCCTCACCCTGATAAGTTCCTGGGTGTGAATAGCTTTCAACCCCCAGCTGGGGTCAGACATGGGGTTTAATGGCCCACAGCCTGAGCTGAAGCACCTGCTTTGCTCAGGCTTACCAAAACTCAGGTTGGCTGGCCGTTAAACCCCATGTCCACTGCCCAGCTGGGGCCTGAAAGCTATATTATCGGTCTTGGAATGCTATCCGCTGGTGGCACCTTTCCTGGTACCCTGTGTGCTCTCTCCACTGAGAAGAAGTTGGAAAGACAGTTTGTGATCCACCCAGTCCTTTATCCATCCGTCGCGCTACAATTCCAATGATGGCCCTTCTGTTTTTTCAGGGAGTCCTGTGATCCATATTTTGCTGCTCCTGGCCTTCTGGGGGTTATTTTTATCCACGCCATCATGCCACACTGCACCCCTTTGCCAATGGGGAAAGAAAACTGCCAAAAATGGAGGCAGTAACCCCTGTGCACACTAAATCTGCAAAATTGCTCAGAGTTCATAAACCACCAAAAGAGCTGCACGCCCTGCCACATACACAGGCAAAGTGGTGTAAAAGCAGGAATCACTGCTGTCATCTCTCATCTGTTATCTGTCATCTGTCACCTGAAACAAGGCCAAAAAAGGGCCTAATCCGAAAATGCTGTTACAAATTCTGTCTTTTTCCCAGAGATTTATGGAAAGGAGAGTGTGCTGAAATCATGGTTTCTCCAGGCAGCCTCCCTGCCTGACAGCTACTTAAGGAAACTAGCTGTCAAACCCATTTAAAAGTGTTTCTTTTTCTGGAAGAAATTGCAAAATCCACTATTTCAAGCATGTTTGTGAAGGGCTAAATCTTTTAAAATGTTTAAATCCTTTATAAACTGTGCTTACATTTTACATTTGAAATGAAAAGACTTTAATGTCAAAGAGCCCAGTCTGGGGCCAATCCACTACTTAATTCTGGTCTGACAGTCTGGCCTGGGAAATCTGACATCTCCGCTTGACACTCCCTTGAGAACAGGAAGTCTAATGGCTGTTAATGGTTCCTGCATAATGCCAGCCACCACACAATGGAGCAGCATTAGACATTTGTCTGCTGGCTGACCAAAGAACAAAGCGCAGTCTGAGCATCGACTTCTTGAAGGAGGGGCAGAATGTGGAGGAGGTTTCTCAGTCAACTTCAAAGAACTGGACAAATGCTGCCTGAAAAGGGGAGGGTACCCAGGCGGACTTTGATGTGAATTCTGTATTTGTGATTAAAGTTTAAAACTCTTTAACTGAGCAAACTACAGAGGGATAAATCTGAAACTTGGTGAACATTAAACTAATTCCAGCCTTGTGATTTCAAGACATTGGGGAAACTCATACTATTTAAGGAAACAAAGTTATGAAAATTGTCTGATTGTGGCATAACTATTAATGTTGCAAACTTACAATTGTATGTACACAATCCACTGATAAGCGCCCAGAGATGTATCAAATTAGAAATGATTAATCCAAAGTGTTATGGGTAAAATTGATAAAAATCCATAGAATGACCAATACAGCTCTCACAAAGATGGGAAGTGAATGTAAATGTAGACAATCAAATATAAAGTATATGTGTCCAAATGAAATGTACATTTGTGCAAAAGTATGTTTTGGGTAAAAATCCAGATGGGAGTTCTTAAATTCTGTCATAAAATGACAGCTCCGTTCAGGCTGCCAACCAAAACAAAGCACACGCCTGTAGCCACTCACAACCATGGGGGTGTGTTTTGAAGTTCTGCCCATGCCATAAACTTTATAATGGATAAATATAGGAGTTTCACTTCGCATAGACACACACTGCTGCCAGGCACACTGCTTCCAGAACCCATCCAGATGTCCGCTCAGCACCTCATTGCAGAAATACTCATCTTGTAGCTGAATCCAGAATTCTTTGAAAGATCCAGATTTATTTGCAGAATCCAGACTCTAGCATTGCAAAATTATTGCTAGCCTGACCCAATTGCAAACATCCCAAACTTGAACGGATTTAATTCTGATTCAGCTTGACTTGCTACCATTAAGGCTTGTCCACTGAAAACTTGCTTCCTGCTATCTAACGTGTCCAGTAACCAAAAGGGGCCTTCCAAATCCAGTCTGAGGTGCAGTTCAAATTGACCAGAACCGCCTTGCTGATCAAATCCCGCTAGAGGTGCCCTGCTGCCGGTAGAACAGATCCAATTAATTGACCAGAGCTGACGGTTCAATTTAATATCTTCTTCTGTAAGTATTAACAGGAAGAACAGTGACCCATAGTATATCTGCATTATATTATCCCTATCTCAACCCAGCCCATCTTTAATTCAGAACTCCAGTATTGTTAGAATCTTTCTTGCGCTGATTGTCTCATCTGTGTTCCAAAACCATAACTCCCTAGTGATTCTGAATAATTAAAGTAAATCCCAGGAAGAAGTAGAGTATCCACAACGGGACGGGTTACACTGATCACATGACTGTAAGATCCATATGTGGCATTCCTTTTTTCATAGTCATAATATAGTGTAATCAAACCCATCTGTCATTTTCAAAAGCGCATTTCTGTTTTCATTTCGCGCCTATTTTGTAAAAACGCCTCTCACTAAAACCTCTATAACTCCTTCAGTTTTAAGGATAGAAATGAAATTTCAACTCTCACTGCTACAGTGTATTTACACGTGTCCATTTCCCCATTTTAAAGTGTTTTTTCCATCCCATTTTGATCTGAAGTGTGTATTGTTGTTTATATTATATAGCTCATGTATGTTAGGACCTGATTAGTGTTGCTTTCTTTAGAACCTGTCTCCATTTAAGTATTTCTGTACCCTTTTGCAGTATTTCACAAAGCCATTTTCACCTGTCATTTTCAAAGTGTCATTTGCCAAAATAAGGTTTTCACTCTTGTTTGGGAGGGAGGATTGCCTATAAACTTTAGACTTTGGGCCTCATTACGAGTCCGGCGGTAACTGAGCTGGAAAAACCGGCAGGTTACTGCTGGACTCGTATTACCATTCCGCCTCCGTGATTAGCGGAATCACCGGGGCATTACAACCCTGGTGACCTGGTAATTCCGGAGGCAGAATTCGGTAAATCCCCATTCCCATGGAGTCCCAGAGGACTTCATGGGAATGGGGAAGTGGAAACACCAGCACCATGCAGTAATGGTGCCGATGTTTCCACGACCGCCTGCAGGCGGGTGCTGTTAAACCCGCCAGGTCAGACCTGGCGGGAGTGACACCTCCCACCTGCAGAACTCGAGATCAGCCGGTCCGGAAAGAACGGTGGTGGCGGATTTACCACCACCATTCTTTCTGCACCGGCTGACTTGTAATGAGGCCCTTTGTCTTTTACTCCTGACTGCCTTCTGATTACTTACATTGGTGTAGGATTGCTCCTTTGTATTTAAACAAAATTTTGCAGGGGGAAATAGTAACCTAACCGCTATCTGTGCACAAAACAAAACTGTTCTTTTTCCTGTGTTCCTATTCTGCATTAGTATAAGTGAATTCAATTGCTTTGCTAATTTTTTAATTGTAGTGTCACCCTTTGGGTGATTGCTGCTCTCTCTCTCTATATATATATATGTATGTGTGTATATATATATATATATATATATATATATATATATATATATTAAACCTATGTGTGATTTGAATATACCTTTACAAACTAGCCTGATTCCTGGTTCAGTGTGACATGGGGGTATTTTGAGAAGGGTGTGATATGAGTAGTATATCATTCAGAATATTGAATTTATAGATGAAAATAAATTAGGGTTTCATTGCGCACTACATTGCTAGGCAAGACCTGGGTGTGTGCCTGATTGAAAGCCCTTACACATCCCATCCACATCCTCCATTCTATCTTCTAGTCACTGTGTTTTTGAGCGTAAGCTCTGTACTTCCTAGTTCAGAAGTTAGTGGGTATCCTCTGCTTCGGAGATCCTCATCTCAGCTTCCCCCACTTTGACGAATACTTTCTGCAGATCCTGCCTCAGTAGGCCCATGCCCAGTTCTATAGCAGCCATGCTATGCTCCAGTGCATTCTTGAATTCGTGGATGGCTTTTAGGATTTCCTGTAATGAGTGGTTTTGTTGTGCAGGGCCATGCCAACTGTGTCTTTATCATTAGCATGGACCCCATTTGTGGTTGGTGTGGTGAATGAGTCCATTTTGACTTGAAGACATTCAACATTCAACATTCAACTGCGGTAGGTACCTAATAACAGAAGCCACGCCACTCGTGCTCCAAGTTCACTGTACATCTAGTCACATCCATTTCAAACAACAACTCAAGTACAACCAAAAGCACCAGAAAGTACAACAACATTACAGGCTTCACATGACAGGCATTTTAAGCTTGCTACATAACTAAAAGCGTATTGCTCATGGGAATACATGTTCAACTCTTTGAAAAATGCCACAAAGTCAGGATCAAGTTCTTTTAGTATCATTCATTTCTTGCTCTCCAGATAACCCAATTCAGAGCCACAACACCAACAGTAGCCCCAGTGATCCTCCCAGTGAGCATCAAATTCCCTCCATGCCAATGTACAGCCATCACACAATAAAACAGCTTAGCCACAGTACCTTGTGGTTAGAGAAAGCTGCTGTGACAGTTGCTGACACACACTTGAATCTTGGCAACGCGGGTGTGATGGGACTTCACATTCCCTGGGGCCCACCACCAACAACTTAATCTGCATGTCCGAAGTGTCTCTAACCCCAGGCCCCAACTCACAGCAGTGCCGGATTAATCTCGGTCTCTTGCCCTCATTACGATCTTCACTCTCCAAAAGTGCTCTTTTACGAGACGCTCAACACCCTCCAAAAAATTACAGTAAGGCACCTCTGAAAACTTATCGAAGTCACTGCAATTGGAGCTCCCTGTCGATGTCATTATTTCACCAGATCACACGAAAGAGTGCAATGCTCCCGCCTCCCACCTATTTTGGGCACAGGGCACTGTCTCCACGGCCATCATAGATGCCCCTGAGTCAACATGGTCGCCAACAGACCGGTGTGGTCGCAGCACAACCAGCTGTAAGTCCTATGGCTGCACCCCACAGCCACCTCACAGTTGGTGCACTGCAGCTTTCTTCGGCCCCTCGCCAAGCCGATCAGATCTCCCACAGCCCCTTGCTGAGCTGAGTAAGCAAATTGTTGGCTGCCTCTGGTAGCATCTCACCCTGCAGCCCCTCACCAACTTGTTCCTCAATCAGCTGTGCCTCACAGCCTTCATGTAGCTTCTTTCAACCCCACGGCAAGCTGGTTTGCCTTGCCACGATCCCTTCCGGTGTAGATACATAATCAGTTGCCACTCTTGATATATTTACAACTGTCTACTCACAGCTCCACACCACGCCATTTCAAGTACCTCTTGCAGCTTGTTCCTGCTGCACCAGACGTCTCACAGAGGTTTCCCTATAGTGGGCACTTCCAGCCTCCGCTTAACATCACTGGAACTCCGCAAGACTCACAGTCTGTCCCAAAACTCTTGCTGCCACTCATCAGCCCCCCTGCCCCTTGTAGGTGCACTACCACCCCAGCTGCCATTTATCTGCAGCCACGCTCTGCTGATGCGCAACTATGTCTGTTGTCAGCTCTCTCTAAGGTGTGGGGTGGCCGGTGGATGTTCCTCTACTTCCCAAGGTCACAGTACCTTAAGTTTATTTGCTTATATTCCTCTTTAGGCTTGTCCGATGAGCTCTTCAAGAATCCTCCTCACCATTTGAAGAGATGAGTCTTCCAGGAAAGATGACCAACAGCCAGAGGTCACGGTAAGTAGTTTACTTGTTACAGGACCCACACTATGAATAAGCAGGATTCGTAAGTAAGTACTTTATATTAGGAAACATCCAACAGCCCCCATCTCTGTTCAGTCACTGTCACTCTCCCAAGTGACACTCACAGAATCTCTAGCACACAGCAATTTAAGACTCTCTGGCACACTCCACATTCCAAACACCCAGCCATCCAGGGGAAGCAGGAACAAGGGACCACACAAGCAAACCAAGTCACAACAGTGCTCTTCTCCCTTATATTACTTATGATACCTACACCCTCCTGCTGAGTATGCATCCACACTCCACCATGACAATGCTAAGATATGAACAGAGCGATCTGTGGAGTTCTTATCATTATTTTTGTTATTATGACGGAGTTAGAGGGAGGAGGAAGAATTTAAAAAGAGAAATAATTAACCTTCCACGGGTACAAAGCGCACCTGTCAAATGATGAGAGCATTCTTCAGTAAGGAAACATTTTGATACAGAAAGTTACAACCTGCGGTAATGAATATTCCCTCAAGTGCTCCATTACTACACTGTGGGTGTAAGATCCCAACAGGGTAGACCTCTGCTACCACCAGCATCCATGTGGGCAAATCCAAGCAGGCTGTTATCCGGAGGGGAGCAGTCATGCTTTCTCGTCAGTTGCACCCGTTTGATGTATACAGAAAACAGGAGGAATACCAGCAATCCCCGGGACTGCTGACGGGTGTGCATGGCACCCATCAGCCTACTCGGAATCAATGCATCCTTTAGCTCGAGCCATGGATCCTAGGCCTTGCCACTCAACCCTGCTCCGAATCGTGTATTCTAACACGATTATATTGTTTCAGTTCTGTGGAAGTTCATACGCCATAACTCACTGAATTGTGTATAGTTTATTTGGTTTCCGCAGACTTTAAAGCCGCAGATTAATTTAAAATCCACTTCAGCTGCCATGCAACAATTAGGCTTTGATTTGCACCCACTCGTAAAGCACAGATTACATCCACAGAGGTTGCGTGTGTTTAAAATTATCCCACTTCGGCACGGCTTTAAAGAACATTTATTGTTTTCGGGGTCAGGGATTTTTTTTTTAATATTCTTTCCGTGGAGCAATATATTGCCTTAATTAAAGTTACATATTAATTTGCCTAGCTCTGATGGGAATGTGTCGGCCGGTGATTTAGGTGTAATAGAACGATGCAATCAGGGCTTGCAGCCATTCGGTGGCTGTCTCACTGTGAAAGATCTCTTGACCCCACAACTCATTTACTCTTCAGCATGGCCCAGTAATCTGCAGGAGGAAATGATGCGGAACCCAGGAGGATTTAGGTCAGACCTTTTCGAACAGTTTGTCTGAAAGAGCAAATGGTTTGTTGGGACTCGATAAATTAGGAGTCAAAATGATTTCAGCAAAAGAAATCCGTGCCATGATGCTGAGAGAAACTAAACGCAAAACAAGTCAGGGGCCGCTGCATCTACATTTTATTTAAATGCAATCAGTCCGACGAGTATGTTCTCTTGTAAAATGGCTTCTTGCTAGAATGTGAGCTGCATTTGAATCAAAGGCAAAATGCACAGCCCTCCCTCAGACGTAATAACATCTGCTTGTGTAGCACTGCACCTTTTCGGGCTTCGAAGCGCTGTGGATCCGATTCACAGAAACACAGGCCATCTTTATTCACATTATTCACATTCATCAGAAGAGATGTGTAGGTCTGCGTATAGGGATGGCTAATGCAAGCACAAATGTAGGATATGCTCCCATCTATCAGGTGGGCGAAAGAAGGCAATCTTTCTGTGTTGGGTGCGTAAAGGGTCCATCGCAGGGAGATATGTACAAACACACAAATATAATCCCTCTTTTAGGGGCAAAACAGCAAGTTGCTCAGCAAAGAGTCATACTGCTGCTCACCTGCTTAAAAAAAACTTATATATATATATATATATATCAGTGAAAAAAACTTTGCTAAAGGGACGTTATGGTTAAGTTGCGCTACTAAAAACCTATGAAATTCAGTGAAAAAACTTTGTTAAAGGGAAGTTATGGTTCCAAGTAAAACCAAAAAACCCTTGAAATTCGGCAGTTATGGTATGCTAAGCAACCATAACTCGCGCCGCCACCGTGCACTGCTAAGACTAACACCCAGGACATCAAAGACGACATCACAAATGTCATTGATGACATCACTGATGACCTGAGGACACTACATCTGTCCGTAATGTTCTCATGCAAGTTCAAAATGTTCTAAGAACATTCGTATTGTCCTGAAATGTTCGTAAAGAAACAAAAATTAAAGTGTTATAAAGAACACTATATCTGTCCGTAATGTTCGCTATCAACTTAAAACTGTCCTAAGAACACAATTGGTGTCCTGAAATGTTCGTAAATAAACGAAAATGATGTGTCCTGAACAACAGTACAACTGTTCGTAGTGTTCGCTACCCAATTGAAAGTGTTCTAAGAACACAATTGGTGTCCTGAAATGTTCGTACATAAACTAAATTACACGTGTCCTGAAGAACACTATATCTGTCCTTACTGTTCGCTACCAAGTTTAAACTGTTCTAAGAACACACGCGGTGTCCTGAAATATTCGTTTCACGTGTGACGCACTTTTAATTACTTCAGAACCCGAACAGTGTCCGTAGGACATCAATGCACATGCGCTAACCAATCTCCGTGCACTTGGTGTCCTGCGGAAAGGCGCTTCCTTCGCAGACTAGTTCGCAAACAGATCATATGACCGCGCCCACGCTCATCGTGTGTCCTGAAATGCGGACACTGTTCGTGTCCCCGAACAATTTAAAAGTACATTTTCAGTTAATCCATAATATTATTCAATAAAATCTCACCATGCCACAAGTCCCACATAGCAATCTTGAGTTTCTATATACCTTTTGAAACTTTCCGATCCTTTTTTTGTGTTCGATCTGTCCGCGCACAGTGCGCATGTCTGCGGACCGCGCACAAGCACCCCTATAAAAGACCACCCCCAAGAGCTTATTCCCATTGTGTTTCTGGCTATTCTTCAGAACACAGTGATTTTTGCTGCCACCTGCAGACTACACCATCATCGACATGTCACCACAAGGACCACCTCTGAGGGACAGCGTCTTTCTCAAGCTGCCTCACAGGCCATACAGAATGCTGATGACCCTTACCTTTCGAGGGTCACAGTTGTATGTATGTACTGTGACACAGTACTCTGCAGGGGGGAGCGACTTCGGAGTGCTTTTGAGACTATCGTCTCAGAGCACGAGAAGACCTGCTCACTACCCAAATAAAACCCACTCTACATCTTCCTCTCTCAGCTCGCCCTTTCTTATCCCTGTGGTTGGTGTCCCCCCTTTACCCTCCTTTACCATCCTCTCCTAGTGTGTCGTGTCTGAAAAAGCAAAAAAAATACAAAATTACAAAAATCAAAAAAAAATAAGGCTCTTTTCAGAGCCGCCTTTCCCAGTTAAAAAATAGAAGTGAAAATAAATGAAGCAGGGCTCTTTGTATTTTTTAGAAGTCCGTGGACAGTTCGTGAACATTAAAAAAATTGGGTTACTACTCCATCACAAACATTGTAGTTTTCTCTGGAAAGAAGTGGTGGCTCTGAAAAGAGCCTTTGGGTGATGTTTATAAGTCAAAAATTGTAAATACTTAACATCTACTTCAAAATCGTTGTTGTAATTCCAAAAAAGGTCGCAATGCATTTTGTACATTTCCCAGAAAAATCTGATTGCCAGCATAAGTAAGATGGACTCCATCTCTGCGAAAAATGTATGTACTACAAAACATAATATTTTCATTGTGAAAAGAAGACATGCCAAAATCTCTTAGAAAGCCACAAACAGCCTTATTAACATTGCGCCTTGCTTTTTCCATTTGTGGACCAAATGAAGAAGAACAAAGCCACATTTGTCTCTGCGCAATCCGTGAAAATATCACTTGAGAATTAGGAAACATGTTCATAACCTTCCTCAGTCCTTCTTTCATAGCAAATTGCAAATAAATTCCAGTCACATGCCCTAAACTGTTCCCTCCACAATGAATTACAATTATGTCTTGATGTTGCTCTGTCTCCAAAGTAGCACAGAGAGGTAGCAAATCCAACCACTTCATTCCACGTACTCCATGCCAGTGTACTTCCACATGTGGGAATCCAAGATCTACAGCTACTCCACAGCTTTCTGCATGCACCTTCAACCAATGTATCCACGAATCTCCTAAAATCCAAACAATCTGTTTTCTGAAACACACAGCCATAGCTATCTTTTGTTCTCTCAGCAAAAAGAGTATCTCAGAAAATCTCTCCTGGCACAACACACCCACCAAACTTTCCTGACCAATCCCTTTCAGTGCTTATTCTCATTTGCGTGACTTCTGAACCCAAAAATCCCTGGATGTAACTCCTGATGTCCGTGAACTACCGCCATGTCCGCGGACATATCGTAACATGAACAGCCCTTCTACCATTTCCACTACACTCTCTCTGCCATTCCCTCATTGGATGTACCTCAAAAATCACATGACCATGCACCAATCACATTCAAGACCTCTACATCTAACTGCATCATCATAGATAGCACCGCAAATGTACTCTGAATCTCTCTGAGTACAAGTGTCATATCATTGGCAAGCAGCATCTACCACAAATACTGTACAAGTCTTCAAGATTTCTACTTGCAGCTCCATGCACATCCATATGCATGAACACAAACTTCAGGTATGCATATTTTCTGTATAGTAGATGACATAGCTCTCAACCATTTTTGTTTTACCGGCGGGTGAAATCACCCGATTTTGTTTTTAGCGAGTGAGACGCCCATTGGAATGAATGGGCGTGCAGGAGGCTTGGCGGGTGAGTCTGCCCTTTACAAGGCGTGTGATACCCGCCAAAAGCGTGTGAGTTGAGAGCTATGGTAGATGAACACATTTTCAAACAGACTTTTACCTTGTAAAATCTGTAAAATGAATTTACTGTACTTTTTTCAATTTCCTAAAATCAACTACCACTTATACACCTTTATACTTTTTACTTTCTTTATACACACACACTCAAATCATGTTAAACTAACATTTTTTAAATGAAATATATAGACTACATATATTCAAACAAAATAGCATGCAAACACAATCTATGTTTAAACCTTTATAAAAATACTTATACAATTTCATATTTTTTGTTTTTATTTATTTATTTACTTAATTACTTTAAATTAGACATGACATTGAGGCGCTATTACCTAGAACAGTTTACTTACAGAAATAGTGGTATTCACTAATATATTATAAATTTCACAAGACATAGTAAAGATATTTTATTTTTGCTACAGTTAGTCATTCAATACAATTTGTTCATTAAGATCATATCATATGTACTGAACTGATGCAAAGTATCTTATGTAAATAAATTCGTTTAATGGTTTTACAGAAGGCACTGAGGATTTCAATTAAAAAAATCAATATCTAAATTAAAAACAGTGCTATATACAAACAAAGTTACTAATTTGAAGCTTTTACAGTTGCAGTGAAGACCAGTTTCCTGAAAAGAAGCAGCCGAATTCGAAGAAGAAAAAAAAACTAAGAAGTTACCTGCTAATTTAAAAAAAAAAGTAAGTAAAATATCACCATATTATTTATATTATTAATCAAATATACTATAACATTAATACCAGCTATTTTGGTTTCTTAAAATAGAGATTTTGTACCATTTTGTCCAAAAATTTCCATGTCGTAAACAGCGATTTACAACCAGAATGGCCCACAAATTTCTATTTTTGGACACACAAATTAGCCAACTGAACCACTACAATTTTCATATTATAGAACAAACAACTGTTTTAATTGTATAAATTACATTTACTATTTGTACTTTTCCACACCGCTAGCTTACTTTTTTTTTGTCATCTGAACCCCAGTTTAGTGACACATACATTCAAGAATACCTATCCCTACTAGTTTTAGTTCCCAATGCACACTCACACACCATTACATACATCTTTATCATCTTACTCAAACACTCATGCACACAGCACACATACATTCCAGAACACCCCAACCCATATCTTCTTTATTTTTTTCAACAGACCCTAAAGAATGCCTACCAAAAGACAACTCCGTAGAAAGCAACGCAAAATTAGAGCAAATGAAAATAAAGGTGTCCAACATAAGCATCCATCTCTAGCAGAATTTGTAAAAAAAGTTGAAACAAAACAGCTAATACAATCATTTAGTGAAACACAAGAAGTTTCAAGTACAACAACTTCGCTTCCTCTATCAAAATGTAAAACAAACCAAAAAACAATTAACAGAAAATCAGCTATCAGTGCAGATAAAACTACTTCTTCAAATTTTAATATAGTGCAAAGTAAGCATACCAAGAAAAGTATTTTAGCCAAAATATACCGTCACAAAGTCCTTCAAAATCTTATAAAAACAGGAGAGAAATCAGGTTCAAAGCTTAAAACCTATAGTAGGAAATTAATCTTAGAAGCATTGATGGACAGTGCAATTCTTCTCAAAAGAAATGTATTTATTTTACTGTTAAACAAAATGAAACCACTAACAAAACTAATAACTAAATTACAAAAAAGACTTCTCAATAAGCGAAATGTCAACAGAAAGAACTTCTTAAGTATCTGCGGAGGTGAATGGAATCACACTACGAGCACAGAACCATATTTTAATGAAGAAGCGTACAAACAAAAGCAAACGAATACAATTGCCATAAATAGCAGTGGTCGAGGTTATGAAAAAGTGAATAATACCATAATGGAACAAGAAGTACTCCTTACAAAAATATGCCCTGAAAACTTAGAATTACCCCTCCATTCAACTGAATCAGAACGTCTAGTGTACAAATGGCCATGCACGTCAATGTGTAACATTCCCAAACAATGTTTCAAATCTTTACACCAATTCCTCAATAAATATGTAAAAAGCCAAGACAAAATCAAAATTAAATTACTGCAAAATATAGATACCTGTCCAGTGCGCAAGTACACAGGACTACAAGGACATTCATTGGCCTGCATTACAGGACCTACTTGTAAAACCACTTTCCATGATATCAAAAGGATATCAACACCTCATTCAACTGTAAGAAATCTAGTCTATAAACTGTACTATGCTAAAAGTCCTGCTTTAGCACTAGCAAAGTTAAATAACATCCTTCTACATGGTACAGCAAAAGACCTACTTGAAGAAATTCACTATATCCAGAAAAAATATTTTGGAAGTGAAAGCCATTTACAGAATGAAATAGCTTTAAACCAATTAAGCAACAATTCTACACATGGCAACCTTTTGCTAAACACATACAAAAAAGAAATACTAAAATTTAAAAGTACATCAGCTGAAGTACCAAACCATGTATGTGTATGTTGCCGTAGAATTTTTTTATAAAAGTAACACAAAAACTGTGGACCTATCATACAAAATAGAAGACAATGAGGATTCTAAATGGTTTGAATTAGCTCTCTACATTCTAGCAGAAAACAAATATGAAATAACTGAGTCCTTAATACTTTGCAGTTATTGCACTACAAAACTTGACAACAACCAAACTCCTTCACATTCTATCACAAATAATTTGGAATTATACCCAGTACCAAAACCTCTACAACAACTTAATTTATATGAGAGCATCATAATTCAAACAGTACACCCATTTCAAGCAATAATACGCCTTCAACCAAAAACAGCAAAATTACCTCCCTCTGAATTGGTAAAAGGCATTCGTAGAAAAGTAGTTTATTTACCATTAAATCTAAAAGAAAATGTGCATACTCTAGGAGTGCAACGTCCAATGCAGCAATCTTTAATTATATTAGTAAATGGAGTACCTACAAAAGACAAAAAAATATGGCAACAGCTGGGAGATTTATATAAAGTTAGACAAGCCTTCCAATATCTTAAAGAGAATAATGAATATTACAAAGAAATTAATATTGAAGAAAACTAGAAAGATACAACTGAAATAATTCAAGAAACACAAGAAGCTGGTCAATTTGAGCTACTAGATCCTGCTACAATATCAAATACTTTAGACCAGTATACAATTCATCCTTTGCACTGTAATGACACCGTACAAGATGCACTGAAAACTTACCAAATGTGTCAAACAAAAGGATCGCCAATCAGTATATGGGAAAAAAGTATAGAAGCACGTGCTTTTCCTCTACTCTTTCCAACTGGCAAAGGAGGAAGGTATGATGATAGACCTATTCAAATATCAGCTTCAGAATACCGCTCATTACGGATGTATTCTGAAGATCCCAGATTTAGACAAAATGTGGAATACATATTCCACCTACTCTTTGAAAGTGAACTAGCAACTTTATGTTACGGAGTTGCACACATATTAAAATCAAGATCACACTTTCAAAATATGACAGCTACACAATTATTAGAGAAAGTGCAACAAAAGGATGAGGTTTTACAATCAAATATTACAAATCTATTAGCAAATATGCGTGGTACTAAAGAGTACTGGTTTTTACGTCATGGAGATGTACGTTGTATGATCAGAAACCTTGGCCCACCCACTTGGTTTGTTACATTAAGTTGTGCAGAATATGCATGGGAAGATTTACATGATTTCCTACGCATATCAAATAAAAACAAAACAAACATAGATATTCTAACACCTGGAGAACTTTGTTCTTTGAATCCTGTTAATGTTTCAAGATATTTTCACCATCGCTTCATTGCTATGCTACATTTTATTTGTAATAAAACTGTTCCTCCCCTTGGAGAAGTGCAACACTTCTTTTGGAGAAAAGAATACCAAGCCAGAGGAGCACCACATATCCACATGCTTTTATGGATTAAAGATGCTCCTAAATTTGGTCAAGACAGTGATGCCACTGTTTTACAGTTTATTGAAAAATATGTCACTTGTGAAATTCCATCAGAAACCACAAATAGTGATCTTTGTGCACAAATTTTACAATTTCAAAGACACAAATGTGGAAAATATTGTCGTCGCAAATACAAAAACAAAGGCAAATACTACACCAAATGCTGATTTGGTTTCCCTAGACCAGTTACAAATACAGGTCAAGTAAACAACCTCATGTCTTCAGTTAGACATACTGTTAAAGGAAAGTCACCTAAAAATACATATTACATAAAAAGAAAAGAAGAAAAATATATCAATGATTATAATGCAATCATTGCCCACTTATGGAATGCAAACATAGATGTGCAGTACATCGCAGACAATTCTACTGCAGTTGCACGATATGTCACAGCATACTTAACTAAAGCAGAAAAGACATAGCTCCAAGACCTCTGGAATGACCTGTCATCAGATAAAACAGTATCTCAGAAATTATACAGCTTGGGCATAAAAATGCTCACCCATAGAGAATGTGGATCTTATGAAGCAGCTGATCGTTTAACTGGTACTTCATTGTATGGTAAATCTGAAAATATAGTATGGCTAAGTCTTGGTCCAGCTAAATCTAGAAAAAGAGTTCTAAAATCATATGAAGATATAGAAACAATATCCAAACATGATCCTAACAGCCAAGACATTTTAAAAAACAATTTATTGAACACATACTACCCAAACAGAAGTAATACTTTGGAAAACATGTGTCTATACCAAATAGCCCAAAACTACACATACAAAAATAATATGAAACCCGATGAAAAAAAAGGTAAATATAGAGGGGCAGACTGTGAAGGCAGCTTAGTTAAACAAACTAAACCAAATTTAATTAATCATATCAAATTGTCATTGAAGACTCCTCAACATAAAGAAGTATATTACATGTCCCTGCTACAACTCTTCAAACCATGGAGAAAAGAAGAACAATTACTAGATAACTATGACTCATATGAGGATGCTTTCAAAGCAAATGAAAGCACTATAACTGATGTAAACTTTACACAGTACAAAACAATGTTGCACAATGAACAGCAACATGAAGAAGAACTCCAAGCTCAACTAGATAAGGATACTCCTAACAGTAGTCAACCGTCTGTAACAGGAAGCCAAGAACCACTGGGAGAACCACTAATAACAAATGAGGCAGAATTAGCTATGATAGAAGTAGAAAACACCATGTGTCAGTATGAAGATAAGGAAGACGTAACTATACTACAATCAAAACTAAACAATGAGCAATGTAGCCTTTTTCAAGAAGTAACAAAACAAATTGCACATGGTGTAAAACATGAAAATAAAGAATGTTCCTGCCATAATTATAAACCTATACTACTGTACGTCAGTGGTGAAGCTGGTTCTGGCAAAACATTCCTAATCAAAATCATTAGTAAGTTCCTTCAACAATTGACAAACAACAAATTGTCAGCTGTTGTCACTGCCCCCACAGGTTTAGCTGCCAACAACATAGGTGGTGTTACATTACACCGATTACTACTATTACCAGTAGAACACCAGAACAAATTAGACTATTACAAACTTTCTGCAGAAGCTGCAATGGAATTACGCAGAGTATTGAAACAAATGAAAATGCTACTAATAGATGAAGTGAGCATGGTCTCCAACCTGATGTTAGCTTTGATTCACCTCAGATTACAAGAAGTACTTAAAACAGACTATGAAGAGCTCTTTGCAGGAAAACACATTATTGTTTTTGGAGATCTGCTTCAATTAACACCAGTAAAAGGTGAACCTATTTTTAAAACATTAGGGCACAAACTCTGCCGTAAAACTGTTGGCAGCATTGGAAATGTCAACCTTTGGCAACATTTCCAATACAGAGAATTAACAGAAAACATGCGCCAATCTGCAGATCTAACTTATGCCAACATTTTAAAAAGTTTGAGAGTTGGTATACTTTCTAAAGAAGCAGAAGCAACATTGAAAACCCGGCACATTAATGCACTTTATGGCGATAATGCATGTGCTACAGATGTTATGGAACAATTAGCCCACAAAAATGTCAATTGTATGGCCTTAATGCCAACTCTTGCAAGCTGTTTCAAATTCAATGAAATCATGCTAAGTAAAGAAATGCAACCAATCATGGAAATTAGGGCCACAGACAAACTAGATGTACATGGTATGACACTACCCATGTGT
This sequence comes from Ambystoma mexicanum, assembly GCF_040938575.1. Classification (NCBI taxonomy): domain Eukaryota; kingdom Metazoa; phylum Chordata; class Amphibia; order Caudata; family Ambystomatidae; genus Ambystoma; species Ambystoma mexicanum. The sequence continues at coordinate 1,252,077,142 of NC_090924.1, forward strand.
GACCAAGCCACAACAAGACTAAATAATTTAGAAAAATCAATCTCAAACACAGCAGGCTTAGAAAAGATGTTAAAATTATCCTTAAATTGCAGAGTAATGCTTAAAAGTAACCTTGACGTGGACCAAGGACTAGTTAATGGAGCACTGGGTACAGTTGTTGGCTTTCAAACATACCCACGTGACAACAAAATTCAGTTTGTCAATATACTCTTTGACAAACTTTCAGAAGTAAAACGGATAGGACGCTCAACAGCTAGATTCCTTCTCTTCAAAGATATGTATGTACGCAGAGAACAATTTTCTCTAACTCTTGCATACGCAGTCACAATTCATAAATCACAAGGTCTTACCCTAGATAAAGCAATGATAGATATTGGTAACACAGTCTTTAAAGAAGGCATGAGCTACGTAGCACTATCACGCTTACGTACACTTGACAGTCTATTTCTAATCAACTTTGATGCAAGTAAAGTAAACGCTGATATTCCTTGCATTTTAGAATATAATAGACTTCGCTCACTATACACTCCCCATCTAAACACATATTCTGTTCCACAAAAACTAAAACGTTGTAAAAGAAAACTAAATCAAACAGAAATGCAACAGGACGTCACTGCAAATCCTCCAAAGAGAGTAAAAGAAACTAATACTTCATCAAGTACCACAAACAAAAAAGAATCAATTAGAGAAAGTAAACCAGGTACTTCTTTAAAGAAGGAAGACAAACTCCAAAAAAAGCAGTTAGATACAGAACTACCTGGACCATTTAAATTCTCAAATATAGTTGGTGTAAGTTGCTATGCAAATGTAGCAATGAATATTCTATTTCAATTACCACCAATTGTTGACAACATTTACTCACACAGTACAGACCCATTGGGCCTCATTAGGACCCAGGCGGATTTCGCGGTGCTAAATGCACCGCGAAGCACGGCGGAAAGCCGTCGATAGCGCCATGGGGGTTGGCGGATTTACCGCCCCATTCCGACCTCGGCGGAGCGGTAAATCCCCAATCCCCATTCTGCCCTTCCCCATTCCCATTCTTGCCCCATAGGGTATAATGGGAGTGGGGAAGGAGTTAATTACGCCACCGTAAAATACGGTGGCGTAATTAACAACGAGGTCCCGTAGCGCCATGGTTTTCTCCGCCTGGTAAAACCAGGCGGAGAAAACCTCCATGGCGCTAAGGGAACTCGTAGTACGGCGGACGGGTCCGCCGCGATTAGCGCTGGCGGAAACCCACTCCGCCTGGGTCCTAATGAGGCCCACTGTGTTTGCAAATGTTAGTACTTCACAGAAATGCAGCAAACAATCCTGACAACACATTTACAGGCCGATTCATGGAATAATTAGCGCGGTGCAAGTGGGCAAAAACGTGCGAATCGCAGTGGAATAGCGAAAATCGCAGTGCAAGTGCGAAAATCGCACGAAAAGCAGCGCACGTCGATTCATGGAAGGCCGTGCGCGAGAAAACCAGCGGATGTGCGATAAAAAAGTGCGCGGCGCACGTTGGCGCACAGGCCATCTAACAGCGTGCGCCAGGTCACAGCGAAAATCGCACAGGCCACAGCGAAATTCGCACATAGCGCGGCGCACGCAACAAAAGTAGGCGGAACACGGGCGGAACACTCGGAATGGGGAACAACTTGCCAAAACGTGGGCGTCACGGGGGAAGTACAGGGCACAAGTGCGCGGAACGCCCACACGCTCGCCTACAACACGTATTCATGGAATAGAATAGGGGAAAAAAGTGCACGCTCAAACCAGTGCACAGGCACAAACACGACCGCCACAAGAAAGCAGGCGGTAGCGTCTCTGCGGCTGTAAGAAATGTGCGCCAAAAGGTGCGCCAACAAATAGCACCTATATACTGCCATGATGAATGTCCCATACTGTGGCCCTCCAGGAAAAATGACGTGCAAAGGGGTACCCACAAACACGGACACCCGCTGACAAAAAATACGTGTGCGTGTATACCGGGGTGCGCGGGAAGTCTCACACGCGATTTCAGCAGGGTACGTGCATCACAGGGGTTCACGTGAAGTTATTCACGCGATCGGTCCTGGGGGAGCGGGCTACGTGTATTTCAGGGGTTCGCGTGAAGTTTCTCACGCGATCGGGCCTGGGGGAGCGTGCTATGTGTATTTCAGGGGTTCGCGTGAAGTTTCACACGCGATCGGGCCTGGGGGAGCGGGCTACGTGTATTACAGGGGTTCGCGTGAAGTTCCTCACGCGATCGGGCCTGGGGGAGCGTGCTACGTGTATTACAGGGGTTCGCGTGAAGTTCCTCACGCGATCGGGCCTGGGGGAGTGGGCTACGTGTATTCCAGGGGTGCGTGAGAAGTTCCACACGCGAATAGCCTGGGCGCGTGTATTTCAGGGGTGCGCGGGAAGTTCCACACGCGAATAGCCTGGGCGCCTGTATTTGAGGGGTGCGCGGGAAGTTCCACACGCGAATAGCCTGGGCGCGTGTATTTCAGGGGTGCGCGGGAAGTTCCACACGCGAATAGCCTGGGCGCGTGTATTTCAGGGGTGCGCGGGAAGTTCCACACGCGAATAGCCTGGGCGCGTGTATTTCAGGGGTGCGCGGGAAGTTCCACACGCGAATAGCCTGGGCGCGTGTATTTCAGGGGTGCGCGGGAAGTTCCACACGCGAATAGCCTGGGCGCGTGTATTTCAGGTGTGCGCGGGAAGTTCCACACGCGAATAGTCTGGGCGCGTGTATTTCAGGGGTGCGCGGGAAGTTCCACACGCGAATAGCCTGGGCGCGTGTATTTCAGGGGTGCGCGGGAAGTTCCACACGCGAATAGCCTGGGCGCGTGTATTTCAGGGGTGCGCGGGAAGTTTTACACGCAAATAGCCTGGGCGCGTGTATTTCAGGGGTGCGCGGGAAGTTCCACACGCGAATAGCCTGTGCGCGTGTATTTCAGGGTTGCGCGGGAAGTTTTACACGCGATTTCTGCACGGTACGTGTATTTCAGGGGTGCCGGGGAGTCCCACATGTGATTTGACAGTGTGGGTCCTCCCAGGTGTACCCTGTAGACCCTCCACGGCCCCTGCAGGCAGCCCACACCACAGGGGACTACCCTGCATCCCTGGTCATGTCCCGCAGGCAGCCCACCCAACATGGGCATGCCCCCCAGCAAAGGCACATGTCTCCTTGAACTAATGAACACCAACTCATGTCCCCCACCACCCCCACCTCCCAGCACTGTGGGGCACCTGCCAGCAGGCCCCCACCCATGTCCAACTCATGTCCCCCACCACCCCCACCCCCCAGCACTATGGGGCACCTGCCAACAGGCCCCCACCCATGTCCAACTCATGTCTTTCACCACCCCCACCCCCCAGCCACCAGGGTCACCCTCCACCAGCCCCCACTCATGTCACCAACCACCCCCATCCCCCAGCCACCAGGGTCACCCTCCACCAGGCCCCCACTCATGTCACCCACCACCCCCACCCCCACCCCCCAGCCACCAGGGTCACCCTCCACCAGGCCCCCACTCATGTCTCCCACCACCCCCACACCCCAGCAGTGCAGGGGCACCCTCCACCAGGCCCCCACTCATGTCTACCACCACCCCCACCCCCCCAGCCACCAGGGGCACCCTCCACCAGGCCCCCACTCATGTCTCCCACCACCCCCACACCCCAGCAGTGCAGGGGCAGCCTCCACCAGGCCCCCACTCATGTCACCCACCACCCCCACCCCCCAGCCACCAGGGTCACCCTCCACCAGGACCCACCCATGTCTCCCACCACCCCCACCCCCCAGCCACCAGGGTCACCCTCCACCAGGCCCCCACTCATGTCACCCACCACCCCCACCCCCCAGCCACCAGGGTCACCCTCCACCAGGCCCCCACTCATGTCTCCCACCACCCCCCAGCAGTGCAGGGGCACCCTCTACCAGGCCCCCACTCATGTCTACCACCACCCCACCCCCCCAGCCACCAGGGGCACCCTCCACCAGGCCCCCACCCATGTCTCCCACCACCCCCACCCCCCAGCCACCAGGGTCACCCTCCACCAGGCCCCCACTCATGTCACCCACCCTCCCCACCCCCCAGCCACCAGGGGCACCCTCCACCAGGCCCCCACTCATGTCTCCCACCACCCCCACACCCCAGCAGTGCAGGGGCAGCCTCCACCAGGCCCCCACTCATGTCACCCACCACCCCCACCCCCCAGCCACCAGGGTCACCCTCCACCAGGCCCCCACCCATGTCTCCCACCACCCCCACCCCCCAGCCACCAGGGTCACCCTCCACCAGGCCCCCACTCATGTCACCCACCACCCCCACCCCCCAGCCACCAGGGTCACCCTCCACCAGGCCCCCACTCATGTCTCCCACCACCCCCACACCCCAGCAGTGCAGGGGCACCCTCTACCAGGCCCCCACTCATGTCTACCACCACCCCCACCCCCCCAGCCACCAGGGGCACCCTCCACCAGGCCCCCACCCATGTCTCCCACCACCCCCCCAGCCACCAGGGTCACCCTCCACCAGGCCCCCACTCATGTCACCCACCACCCCCACCCCCCAGCCACCAGGGGCACCCTCCACCAGGTCCCCACTCATGTCTCCCACCACCCCCACACCCCAGCAGTGCAGGGGCAGCCTCCACCAGGCCCCCACTCATGTCTCCCACCACCCCCACACCCCAGCAGTGCAGGGGCAGCCTCCACCAGGCCCCCACTCATGTCACCCACCACCCCCACCCCCCAGCCACCAGGGTCACCCTTCACCAGGCCCCCACTCATGTCACCCACCACCCCCACCCCCCAGCCACCAGGGTCACCCTCCAGCAGGCCCCCACTCATGTCACCCACCACCCCCACCCCCCAGCCACCAGGGTCACCCTCCACCAGGCCCCCGCTCATGTCTCCCACCACCCCCACACCCCAGCAGTGCAGGGGCACCCTCCACCAGGCCCCCACTCATGTCTACCACCACCCCCACCCCCCAAGCCACCAGGGGCACCCTCCACCAGGCCCCCACCCATGTCTCGCACCACCCCCACCCCCCAGCCACCAGGGTCACCCTCCACCAGGCCCCCATTCATGTCCCCCACCACCCCCACCCCCCAGCACTGTGGGGCACCTGCCAGCAGGCCCCCACCCATGTCCAACTCATGTCTCCCACCACCCCCACTCCCCAGCCACCAGGGTCACCCTCCACCAGGCCCCCACTCATGTCACCCACCACCCCCACCCCCCGGCCACCAGGGTCACCCTCCAGCAGGCCCCCACTCATGTCACCCACCACCCCCACCCCCCAGCCACCAGGGTCACCCTCCACCAGGCCCCCACTCATGTCTCCCACCACCCCCACCCCCCAGCAGTGCAGGGGCACCCTCCACCAGGCCCCCACTCATGTCCCCCACCACACCCACCCCCTAGCACTGTGGGGCACCTGCCAGCAGGCACCCACCAATGTCCAACTCATGTCTCCCACCACCCCCACCCCCCAGCCACCAGGGTCACCCTCCACCAGGCCCCCACTCATGTCACCCACCACCCCCACCCCCCTGCCACAAGGGTCACCCTCCAGCAGGCCCCCACTCATGTCACCCACCACCCCCACCCCCCTGCCACCAGGGTCACCCTCCAGCAGGCCCCCACTCATGTCACCCACCCCCCCACCCCCCAGCCACCAGGGTCACCCTCCACCAGGCCCCCACTCATGTCACCCACCACCCCCACCCCCCAGCCACCAGGGTCACCCTCCACCAGGCCCCCACTCATGTCACCCACCACGCCCCCACCCATGTCTCCCACCACCCCCACCCCCCGGCCACCAGGGTCACCCTCCACAAGGCCCCCACTCATGTCACCCACCACCCCCACCCCCCAGCCACCAGGGTCACCCTCCACCAGGCCCCCACTCATGACACCCACCACCCCCACCCCCCAGCCACCAGGGTCACCCTCCACCAGGCCCCCACTCATGTCACCCACCACCCCCATCCCCCAGCCACCAGGGGCACCCTCCACCAGGCCCCCACTCATGTCTCCCACCACCCCCACCCCCCAGCAGTGCAGGGGCACCCTCCACCAGGCCCCCACTCATGTCCCCCACCACCCCCACCCCCCAGCCACCAGGGTCACCCTCCACCAGGCCCCCACTCATGTCACCCACCACCCCCACCCCCCGGCCACCAGGGTCACCCTCCAGCAGGCCCCCACTCATGTCACCCCCACCCCCCAGCCACCAGGGTCACCCTCCACCAGGCCCCCACTCATGTCACCCACCACCCCCACCCCCCGGCCACCAGGGTCACCCTCCAGCAGGCCCCCACTCATGTCACCCACCACCCCCACCCCCCAGCCACCAGGGTCACCCTCCCCTCCACCAGGCCCCCACTCATGTCTCCAACCACCCCCACACCCCAGCAGTGCAGGGGCACCCTCCACCAGGCCCCCACTCATGTCTACCACCACCCCCACCCCCCCAGCCACCAGGGGCACCCTCCACCAGGCCCCCACCCATGTCTCCCACCACCCCCACCCCCCAGCCACCAGGGTCACCCTCCACCAGGCCCCCACTCATGTCACCCACCACCCCCACCCCCCGGCCACCAGGGTCACCCTCCAGCAGGCCCCCACTCATGTCACCCACCACCCCCACCCCCCAGCCACCAGGGTCACCCTCCACCAGCCCCCACTCATGTCTCCCACCACCCCCACCCCCCAGCAGTGCAGGGGCACCCTCCACCAGGCCCCCACTCATGTCCCCCACCACCCCCACCCCCCAGCACTGTGGGGCACCTGCCAGCAGGCCCCCACCCATGTCCAACTCATGTCTCCCACCACCCCCACCCCCCAGCCACCAGGGTCACCCTCCACCAGGCCCCCACTCATGTCACCCACCACCCCCACCCCCCTGCCACCAGGGTCACCCTCCAGCAGGCCCCCACTCATGTCACCCACCACCCCCACCCCCCTGCCACCAGGGTCACCCTCCAGCAGGCCCCCACTCATGTCACCCCCCCACCCCCCAGCCACCAGGGTCACCCTCCACCAGGCCCCCACTCATGTCACCCACCACCCCCACCCCCCAGCCACCAGGGTCACCCTCCACCAGGCCCCCACTCATGTCACCCACCACCCCCACCCCCCAGCCACCAGGGTCACCCTCCACCAGGCCCCCACCCATGTCTCCCACGACCCCCACCCCCCGGCCACCAGGGTCACCCTCCACCAGGCCCCCACTCATGTCACCCACCACCCCCACCCCCCAGCCACCAGGGTCACCCTCCACCAGGCCCCCACTCATGTCACCCACCACCCCCACCCCCCAGCCACCAGGGTCACCCTCCACCAGGCCCCCACTCATGTCACCCACCACCCCCACCACCCAGCCACCAGGGGCACCCTCCACCAGGCCCCCACTCATGTCTCCCACCACCCCCACACCCCAGCAGTGCAGGGGCAGCCTCCACCAGGCCCCCACTCATGTCACCCACCACCCCCTCCCCCCAGCCACCAGGGTCACCCTCCACCAGGCCCCCACTCATGTCACCCACCACCCCCACCCCCCGGCCACCAGGGTAACCCTCCAGCAGGCCCCCACTCATGTCACCCACCACCCCCACCCCCCAGCCACCAGGGTCACCCTCCACCAGGCCCCCACTCATGTCACCCACCACCCCCACCCCCCGGCCACCAGGGTCACCCTCCAGCAGGCCCCCACTCATGTCACCCACCACCCCCACCCCCCAGCCACCAGGGTCACCCTCCACCAGGCCCCCACTCATGTCTACCACCACCCCCACCCCCCAGCCACCAGGGGCACCCTCCACCAGGCCCCCACCCATGTCGGCCACCACCCCCACCCCCCAGCCACCAGGGTCACCCTCCACCAGGCCCCCACTCATGTCACCCACCACCCCCACCCCCCCCCCACCAGGGTCACCCTCTACCAGGCCCCCACTCATGTCTCCCACCACCCCCACACCCCAGCAGTGCAGGGGCACCCTCCACCAGGCCCCCACTCATGTGTACCACCACCCCCACCCCACCAGCCACCAGGGGCACCCTCCACCAGGCCCCCACCCATGTCTCCCACCACCCCCACCCCCCAGCCACCAGGGTCACCCTCCACCAGGCCCCCACTCATGTCACCCACCACCCCCACCCCCCAGCCACCAGGGTCACCCTCCACCAGGCCCCCACTCATGTCTCCCACCACCCCCACACCCCAGCAGTGCAGGCGCACCCTCCACCAGGCCCCCACTCATGTCTACCACCACCCCCACCCCCCCAGCCACCAGGGGCACCCACCACCAGGCCCCCACCCATGTCTCCCAAAACCCCCACCCCCCAGCCACCAGGGGCAGCCTCCACCAGGACCCCACCCATGTCTCCCACCACCCCCACCCCCCAGCAGTGCAGGGGCACCCTCCACCAGGCCCCCACTCATGTCTACCACCACCCCCACCCCTCCAGCCACCAGGGGCACCCTCCACCAGGCCCCCACCCATGTCTCCCACCACCCCCACCCCCCGCCACCAGGGGCAGCCTCCACCAGGCCCCCACCCATGTCCAACCCATGTCTCCCACCACCCCCACCCCCCAGCCACCAGGGGCAGCCTCCACCAGGCCCCCACCCATGTCTCCCACCACCCCCACCCCCCAGCCACCAGGGTCACCCTCCACCAGGCCCTCACTCATGTCACCCACCACCCCCACCACCCGGCCACCAGGGTCACCCTCCAGCAGGGCCCCACTCATGTCACCCACCACCCCCACCCCCCAGCCACCAGGGTCACCCTCCACCAGGCCCCCACTCATGTCACCCACCACCCCCACCCCCCGGCCACCAGGGTCACCCTCCAGCAGGCCCCCACTCATGTCACCCACCACCCCCACCCCCCAGCCACCAGGGTCACCCTCCAGCAGGCCCCCACCCATGTCTCCCACCACCCCCACCCCCCAGCAGTGCAGGGGCACCCTCCACCAGGCCCCCACTCATGTCTACCACCACCCCCACCCCCCAGCAGTGCAGGGGCATCCTCCACCAGGCACCCACACATGTCCCCCTGCCCCCAGGTCCTGACGATACTCAATCATGGCAGTAATGGGCAGCATACCCAGCACAAACACCCAGGCAAGGATTGCATCCACCCACATAGTGAATGCAATTACATGATACAACCCCAATGGCAAGTCTGTAAATGAACACATGTCCGTCACACACACATACACAATCGGTGCAAGTGAATGTCAAAACCCATATCATGACATGTATGAAACCAATGAGAAAATACCACAAGTGAAAGTTAAAAAAACATGTATTAAAGATGAAAAATAAGTAAACAAATCAAACATACAACAATGGGGATAACAAAATAAATGGTCCATGTCCGAGAACAAATGTAAAAATAAAAAAAACAAAGTAATCCAAAAACAAATGTTGTCCAAAGCAAAATCATGTGGAAGTAAAATAATGAAAAACCATTTCCTCATGGTGAACACAATAATTAATAAAAAAAATGTTTCTTCAAAAAGCAAACTATATACACGAAAATTCCAGGGTCCATGAGCCCAACACCATAAATGAAACCTACTACTACCTAATGAAAATAATATATACAAAAAAGTGGCCATTGTCCGAGCGGTCCAAAAAAACAAAAATTAATAAAGGGAACCTAACACTAACTAACTAAATAACTATATACAAAGGCAGCGGGCAAGTCCTGCGGCTCACTCGGTGATGTTGTTGGCCAGGCCATCATCGAACTCCATGTCGATGTCCTGGAGGCGGGACTCTGGGCCTCATTACGACCCTGGCGGAAAGTGACTGACCGGACCGCAACAGCGTAAATAGCGTTTCCGCCATTGCACGAAGGAGCAAAGTGCGGCTAATCACGACCCATCGGGCACGAGCATTACGCCATGGCGGAATCCGAAAGGCTGCGATGGCGGAAATGACCCCAAAACGGCCCTTACCGCCGCCGTACGCTGCACCAGGTGCAATACCGCCACCCATCTTAGCGGTCACCGTAATGAGCGGTCACCGTAACGAGCGGGCACCGCAAATTACGGCCACCGTAAATATACGGAAACGGAAGTAAAAGCATGTGGCCGGAACGGGAAACAGCACGCCGCACAACTATAAAAACCGAATCCCAACACAACCATTAAAAATCCGACCCTGACACACATCCCAACCCGTTAGCAACCCCAGTTAAAAAAATAAATATGGGAAAGGTAGCCAAGAAAGCGTGTGACCGCAAGCGGCAGGTACACTTCTCCCGAGAGGAACTGACCGTGCTCACCGAGACCCTCCAGGAAAATGCCGCCGTCGTCTTCTCCAGTCAAATGACCAGGACGGCCCTTGCCAACAAGAAGGCCATATGGGCCCTGGTGGCACAGCGCGTAAGTGCGGTGGGGACAACACCCCGCACGCCACAGCAATGTCGCAAGCGGTGGGACGACCTGCGGATCCGCGTACGCAGCATACTTTCTGCGAACAGGAACATCGCCACAGCTACCGGGGGGGGTTCAGAGTCGCCCATCAAGTTGACCCCCTGGGAGGATATCTGCGCCTCCACCATAGGAATGGAGAGCATAGAGGGAGTCGGAGGGATGGAGAAAGGAGTGCCGACATCCGGAGAATCAGGTAGGTTGGCCAAGAGAAACAATGCGAAATCCACAAACCACGAACATGTGCAGTACCATGTGACCCCATAGTGCAATACATACTTTGCCCTGACAGCGCCCTCTAAAAGTCAGAATGAATAAACAAATCAATCAAGATGCCATAAACAACCCCTACATGTGCAGCATGCACCCCCTAACTGCAGGCAGCCAAATGAATGCATCCTCAATCCACACGAAAATGAGACCACCTCCAAGGCCCAGTCCCAAATCAGCCTCATGTACCACCCCAATGCATTTGATACGTTGCCATTCAAAATCCGACAGACCCATAACTAACGCTCGCCCCTCTTTACTCCACCACAGGGTCCGATACCAACGACGAGCTGCAGGACACCCCTACCAGCACGCCTGCAAAGAGGGCCAGGACCAACGTCCCAAGAGCCTCCACCTCAGGTGCAAGGATCAAGACACGGCAGCAGCAGGAATCAAGTGGCAGCACACTGGAGGGGACTGCAACAGGCACCCCAGCAGCCAGCAAGTCCACAACCCCAGCACCACAGGTCCCCCCAAAGAACGTATCTGATGGCACTGCCTCTGGTGGTAGCAGCACCATAGGTGACACAGCTGTCATGCCAGCATGCTCCGACACGGAAAACAGTGCTGGCGACGTAGATACCATCCATGACCTTTCCCAATCCCCCTGCATGTCCCATCCCCTACACCATGACGAAACCACGCAGGGGCACCCTGAAGACGACGACTGGCCAACCCCCACAAGTCCTGTGCCAAGGCAACATGTGTTGAGCAGCCCCCCTGTCACACCACCGCAAATGTCCATGGCCCAGCAGAGGCAACAGTCCCTCGACCTGCTGATCGAGCAACAGCAGGAAGTGTCCACGCTACTCAAGGACCATGCAAATGAATGCGGGGGTTCCAGGGCAGCCATGGAAACATCCACCGAGACACTCAGGGCACAAATAGAGAAAAGTAGTGAGAGCCTCAGGGGAGAAATGGAGAGAAGCACCGAGAGCCTGAGAGCACAAATGGAGAAAAGCACCGAGAGCCTGAGAGCACAAATGGAGAAAAGCACCGAGAGCCTGAGGGGGGAACTGCATGCGACGTCCAAAGACGTTTGTGCTGAACTTGCTGCTGTGCGCCGTGTGCTCTCGGAGCTCTCACAAACCCTCAGAGACATGCATGGACGCGAGCAGGCAGAGACATCATCCGTGGCAAGTTCCGTCCAGGGCAGCCCCCAACGCAGATCTGGCAGGAACCTGCGCTCCACGGGCAGGGGTGCCCCTGATACCCGTAGAGGGGGCTTGCAATAGCGTCCAACCACGGACAGCATGCATATTTGGACACTGGTGTTGGGGGGGGAGGTAGTAGGGTGGAGGGGGTGTGTTGGGCTTCACTGGGTGGCGGGTCCATAGGGTGTATAAATCAAATCACATTAACAATACAGCATCTCATAATCATCCAATGACATGTGTGGACATTGATATTTGCGTACGAGGCCTTCATAGGCGTACAGTCCACAATGTGCCTGTACTACACACACACAGTGCCACAGGTCCCCTTTCCGTGTAATGGGCACCATGCGTGGTTGCTAGAAGCATGCATCTATGATGCTCTGTCGGATTGCACGTGCATCCTGTGCCTCATGGACTCCTTGAGGTGCCTCCACATCCCCACCCTCATCATCATCATCATCTTCAGGTGCATGCAGTACAGCGTCAGGGGGCATGGGCACATTCCTACGTATGCACATGTTGTGCAGCATGACACATGCCATGACCATCTTAGAAACCTTCTCATGGCTGTACATGAGTGCCCCGCCAGACCTGCTGAGGCTGCGGAAACGAGCCTTCAGTAGGCCGAATGCCTGTTCAATGACCACACGGGTACGTGAGTGGGCATGGTTGTAGTCCTCCTCATGCTCGTTCTGTGGGTTCCGGATTGGTGTAAGGAGCCATCTCTTCAGTGGATACCCGGCATCACCTGTATGAGACGAATAAAGGGTGTCAGTGGAATGATAGTGCTAAGTAGCCCCCCCCCTCCTGCAAGGTCATTGACGCATCAAATGGGCCACGATGTCATGCATGGAATGAGACTCACCGAGTAGCCAGGATCTGTGCCCTGCGTGTCGCTCCATGTAGCGTGGTATTCTTGTGTTCCTCAGGACCATAGAATCATGGGTAGATCCTGGAAATCTGGCACAACAATGCGTAAATATCTTGTTGGAGTCACACACCATTTGCACATTGATTGAATGAAATTGTTTCCGGTTGCGGTACTGGACCTCCATGGCATGTGGGACAACCAATTCAACATGGGTGCAGTCGATGGCACCAATGCAACCCGGGATGCCGCCAAGTGCATGGAATCCCACTTTTGCGTTGGTAATCTCCTGGTACGTGCGTGGTAGTGTGATGTGGTCGTCGGCGTGCTTCAGGAGGGCATCGTGCACTTGGAAGAGTGTCCGTGAGAACAGTGGCTGTGAAATGCCATGCAACTGTCCCACTGTGTGCTGGTAGGTGCCTGTGGCCAGGAAGTGGAGTGCAGACACCACCTTCAGTAGGGGTGGGATGGCGGTTGGGCTATCTATCATGCTCACGAGGTCAGCATGTGTCATGTCCACAATGGCGATTATGGTGTCCCGGTCCAAACGGTAGAGGGTGTGGATCTGCTCAGCAGTGAGGTTGAACGGATCGGCTCGGAGGCGTGGGATTGCGGGCCGCCTGCGTGGTGGTAGTGGCAGTGCTTGTGGGGCTTGCTGACCCTGCCTTGCCCTCCTCCTCCTCCTTCTCCTCCGTCTCCCCTGTGCGCCCGGTTGTTGTACCTGTTGTTGTTCGTCGTCTTCTTGTAGTTGTAGCACTTGCAGTGCTATCTGGTCCCCCAGGCCCAACATCGCTAGTCCTGCCGGTAGCATTTTGGAGTGGGAGTGGTTGTGGGAGGGGTTTGGGTCTGCTATATATGTGTTGTCGGCCTGTATGGCCTCCACCTGTGCTGATTGAATGATTCTGTGGCAGATGCTATCCCTTCTGGCCGAGCACGTCCCGCACGTAAGGCTGCATTTGGCCGCATGGCATCTTGGGATTGGAATCATGTATCAAATCCCGATGGCAGTGTGATGTACTTTGACTGATTTTCATGCTATGCTCCCATTGTTACACATGCTATGATTGCAGCCGCTTACATACCTGTGAAGAGTCAGTGGTATGTAGGGCTCGATCGATGGCCGACCCTCATGCAGCACAGTAACGTACTTCACCGACGGGCGTGGCGTCCCATTTGTGATTGCAGCCAGTTAGCATCATGACACACAGCCGCACTACATTGATGTAATTGTGAATGCAAGCGTTCACAGAAGCCTTTTCGACGTAATGTTGCAAGTGAGGAATTCGAAGGCCAGCATTTTTGGTTTTGAAGTAGCGGCGAGGATACGCCCACAGGTCTGGCTGGAAATGTAACGTTCTATTGTAGAATGTCCTTGGGACATGGCCCATAACGAGCAGGCAATGAATGATATGAATTGAATGGGATGCGCAATAGCGTAGTGGACGATAAGGCAGGACGTTCCCAAATCCATCTTGCTTCACAACACTACAGATCCGGCCAGGGGCACAGTGGTTTTTGCGGACTGCATTACACACAGACGCGATGGAAGTTTCACATATAATGTGAGTGAATATTCATGCGTTTTCATTGCGGGATGAGGGAATGATGAATGGATGCATGGACTGATGATTCCGTTTAGGGTCTGCCATGTACATGGGTTTTTTGAATCACTCCCCTTCCCCTGCGCTATGTGATGCAAGGCTGCCATAGTGGGACATACGTCTATCTGCCCTTGTCGGATCCTCCCTGTCTCGACGCGCCTTCATACACTTGTGTCTAGGCACGTTACTAATCCCATGTCATGGGTTCTATCTTGACGGACGCATGCACAGTAACCGACGTTGCCAATGGTGTATTTAGCTCGATTGATTTCGTTATGATTCGATACTGATTTAGGGGTGTGTATATTCCTTTGGAGTGGGCTAGCATGCATATGGGTGTGGATTTGGTGTGTTGAATGAAGATTGTAATGCATCATGAGTCCCGTAATGCAATCGGTTAATTTGTGTTTCTTTTGGGTGACAGGTATCTCCTGCCCTATTGCAGATGCCATCTCTACGCCACTCCTCCAGATGGTTTTTACTCTCGACTCCTGCAGCTTCGGGTGAATCAGTGGAGCACCATTTCGATCTTATGGGACGATCGCCAATGGGCCACATGCCCTTACGCTGTACTGGTGGCTAGGTGCAACATTTCGGCCTTTCAGCTCGACTAGTGCCTGCCTCATGGGACGGACCTGCGGTTCTTGCCGCTTCCATGTTGCCTTTTGGAACGTTGATGTAGGCCCTGTGTGCCATGATGGTACAGGGCGTCACACAAGTGGAAGCTGGTCAATTATTGCAGATGCAGCCCTCGGTGATGATGGTTGTTTTGGTGTTATTTTGCAAATTGCTGTGGGGCCTTTGTCATTTGGATGTGCATTTAAATTGTATTCCGATATTTGTCGTGTTGCGTTGTTCTTTGCAGGTGATGTGGCGATTTTCGCTTTGTGGCGGTATGTATTGCGAGATGATCTGCATTGTGTTCCGCCTTCTGAGTTGAGTTGTGTGGTACAGTACTGGCCGCGTTTGCCTACGTAGCACAGTATGGTCACGGATAGGGGCTGCCATTGTGACTGTTTACATGATGTGCTGTTCAGGGGCGGGGGATTGGCTTTTGGCCGACTGGTGCCTGTCAGCCAGGTCGATTGGTGGAATGATGGGATGTTCAGAATGTGGCTGGTCACAGGTGACTGTGTTTGCGTGCGTTTGTTGGAGGGGGACTGGGGTCATGTCCATTGGAATAGCTTCTGTATTGATGCCATCTGTGCCCTGCAGCTCCCATCGGCCCCTCTTGGGATGAGCCTGGCTGCTCAGTCACTCTGCCAACTTGTGTGGTACATGCTTCTGCTGATGGTTGGTTTGTTTACTGGCAAGAGTACAGGGCTGGTGCAATCCCCCTCAGGATGCTGTTTTGGATGTTGCCTTGCGCTGGTGGCAAGCGATGGGGGACTACTGTTGTTTTGTGTCATGTGTTCTTGATTTTCATTTTGATGTATTGTACCTTCACATGCCTGTGCTGCGTCAGTACGGCTATGGTGACATGCCGTACATGGATGCCCACTCACGGGGCGCTTTGAGCCCCTGCATGCTTTTCTACGTTGGCATGCATGGGTGAATTGTAGATTTCACTGGTTGCATAGTGTGGGTACATTGCGCCTGCCAGGAGTTGTGCAATGTGGCCAGGGAGTGGAGTACAGGCACTCAGTGGGCCATTTACGGTTGGTTCACGATGCCGTATTTCTCGCCATGGCGGAATGGTACTTTACGACGTGCTTGATGGCGTTCAGTACATGTCCGCAAGGGTCAGAATTCGCGTACCGTTGCGCCATGGCGGTGATTCCGGTTTTGCAAGGCGCGCGTGCGCGTACTTGGTGCAGTTAGCGTTGCCGTTCACTGCGGTGTCGCTAATGGCATCGTACTTTACGGTGACGGGTCATGATCGCAACGAGCGGTGTTCGATGGCGGTATTGCATTTCCGCCATCATTTTTCCATTTCCGCAAGGGTCGTAATGAGGCCCTCTGTCCTGGCCCCGAGGTCTCGCAGGGATAACCCCATATCCAGCTCAAACTCCCTGAGAGCTTCCTCGAGGCACTCAGCCCGCCTCACCGCCCGACGCATGGAGAACTCCGCCCTGACCATGGTGAGCCGCTCCTCTTCCGCCCGCTGCCGCTCCGCACCTATCCGCTGGACCAACTGCTCCAACACGGAAGACACCACCATCCCAGGGTTGCCCTGCCCTCTGGCCGATGCTTGCCCCTCTGATCTTGAAGGCCCCGAGCCATGATGCCTCCCACGTCGAGCATGCTGCTGCCTCCGACGCCACTGCCTCTGCCAGCACGACGGCATCCAGGCTGATGGAAACCACCGACGCCGTCGTGCATGTGCCCTGCCTGATGATGCTGTCACATCTTCCATCTGCTGGGGTCCAGTTGCTGTGTTGTTCACCCCTGCTGGACCTCCGACTCCCAACTGTGGCAGGGATGGGATCCCCACCGAGCTGGCTGCATTGGTCGGGGCAGGTCCACAGGGGGCCCTGGTGGCATCTGGGCCGGAAGACGGCAAGGAGAACGACTGGTGTATAGCCTGCACAGAGGAGGAGAGGGCCGCCAGATTGGACAACACATGCAGGAAACCCCCGAACATGGCCGATCCCTATTGGGCCACGTCGGCACGGTGCACTTCGTGATGACGTGCGTCCTCCTCCCGGGAAGCACGCACGGCATCACGAATCACAGCCGTGCGCATCGCGACCCCAATCAGGACCTTCTCCACACGGCCAGGGGTTTCCACATCCGCAGGTGGAGGGGAGTCAGGTGACAAGGACATCCCCTCTACCTGTGGACGGGCCTGGGACGGGGCATCCCTGCTGGTGCATGGTGGTACACTCACAGGGTCAGGGACAGCGACATGCACAGGCCCCTCCACGGTGACCTGTGCTGCCTCCTGCCCCTGGCCCTGGACTGCACCACTTGCACCAGCAGGGATGCCCCCACCAGGCCCCATGTGTGCCCTCAGTGGCAGCCTCCTCCTCCTCTGTGCAAACCACCAACCTGGATGGCTCCTCACCGTCTCCCACCGTAGCAGGCCCCTGTGGGGGCTCACCCACCCCTTCCGCTGCAGCCGTGGGGGCATCCCCGCCGCCTTGCTCCACAGCGCCGTCTCCGCCCTCTTCTTCACTAGCCGCTGCGTAGAGGGAGACAAAGAACACAAGCATCAGGGCACTGTACAATGGTCCCCTATACAGGAAGCAATAGCAGATGAGCACCACTGTCAAAGTACACTTCCATCATGTCCCTCCACAACACATGGGTCAGTCCAGGCAAAACACACACAGTAACAGGCATGGTGCATGCCATGGACATTTCCATGCATGTCCAATGGACTCTTGAAACATTCAATGATATGTAACTCACATGCATCATGGCTCATGCCTATCACATGCACACACTTCACCTCAGTCACATCCATCTGGGCCCAAACACACCAAACACAGCGGATACAAGGGTAATTTGCCTGCTTCACTGAATCTGTGCATTGTCACACACATGTGTCATGCATCCATGGCATGCACAAGTCACAGACACGCAGGTCAGGCACACAGACATGGCTACCATATATGTACCTGGCATCAGCACCCATCCCTCACCCCCACCCATGTCCAGGTACAGAGACTGGCATGCTCTCATGTTCAAAATCTGCATAGGGCTCCCCATGCAGCATTTGAACACATGCAACAACCATGTGGGTCACACATCACTGGTCACACATGCATTACCATGATGTCCCTGCACACATACATGCATACATGGCCTATGGCACACATACAGGCAAGTATCATAGAACCAGCACACCGCAACATGCCCTGTCTCACACAGTAATGCTTGGACACTTACCGGTCAACTCCAGACGGGCCTCCCTCTCAAGGATCTGGGCGTGGAGCGCTGGGCGTACGCATTCCAGGACCCTCATCTGGATGGAACTCATGCGGCCCCGGCCCCCCTCCACGAGGCGCCGGGCCTTCACAAAGGTCCTCGACCTCAAGTCCTCCCAGCGCTTCTTGATCTTCAGGACGTTGCGGGTTGCCACCCCCTCCGCGTTGATGGCAACCACACAGTCGGCCCAGATCCTCTCCCGTCCTTCCTTGCTGGCGCGGGACGATCCAAAGAGGGCATCATACTGCCCCAGGACATGCTCCACCAGGACACCAACTTCGGTGTCAGTGAAGCTGGTGCCCCTCTGCCCCTCTGGCCTGGGGTTGCCACTGGTGCCAGATGTGGAAGTGCCCGACATGGCAACCCCAGAGGCAGGTGTGGGTGGGCAACTGGGTCCTGGGGCTGGGCTGTGGAGCGATGTAATCCCAGTCGGGAGTCTTCAGTTCCAGCAGGGGTGGACACAGCAACTGGACCCCTGTAGATGGCTGATGTGCAGGCACCAAATGGCAGGGCACGGTGGCAGCAGGCAGGCAGGCAGGCAGCAGCAGATGGCACGTGGGAGGCTGCTCGGGGCACTGGGGGGCAGTAACTCGGCCTTCTGGGCAGGAGCGTGGTCTTCCGTGTGTTTTCGCGTGTCCAGCTTGATACGGAGTGATTTGGCACGTGAAAATCCTGCACGTCAGCGTGAAATCCAAGGAAAGGCCCTTAGCGCGTAAGCGCGTCAGCACGCATACGCAATTCTATTGGACCAGAGTCCCTCAGCGCGTAAGCGCGTCTGTGACGTGACCCGCACGGGTGTTCCCCACTCAGCACGTGATGACGGAGCACACGTGGAAATACTGCACGTCAGAGTGTCATCGCGTGTAATTGGACAAAAGTGCGCGTACACGCGATTGGCCTATGTACGTGTATTTCATGGGTGCGCGGGCACTTACACACGCAAGTACGTCAGCGAACCTGTATCCCGTGGTGCGTGTGAATTTCCACATGCTATTGGACTGGGAACTGGATTCCAGGGGTGCGCGGGTCACACGCTCGCCTAGAACACGCGCAAAGCATAAATTTGCGCACTTTAACAATAACAAGCTCAGACGCCAGGATGAACATACCGTTCCTAGCAGCAGTGGCAGTGGGCTACCAAAGGAGGAGGAGGAGGATAGTCAGGGCCAGAATATTCACACCCAGAACCAGCCTTTTCGGGATGCCTGATGACCAGGTGCATGGGAGGTACAGGTTTCCACCACACATTATACTGGACCTGGTGAGTGAGTGGGAGGATGACCTCACATCACCCACCCTGTGCTCCCAAGCACTCAGCCCCCTGGAGAAGGTCCTCAATGTACTGCACTTCTTAGCCACTGGATCATTTCAGCGGACAAGTGCCATTTTGGGTGGGGTGTCACAGGCCACCCAGTCACGCTGCCTACACCAGGTCTTGAACATCATCACTACACGCCCATCAGTCCGCAGGCACATATACCTGCCCAGAACACCTGCAGAAAGGCATGCTGCCGCCCTGGATTTTTACGGTGTGGCACGATTCCCCAAAGTGCTAGGTGCCATCGACTGCACCCATGTGGCTCTACGTCCCCCCAGGGCATCTGAGCACATCTATAGGAACCGCAAGCACTGGCATTCCATCAACGTGCAGGTAGCATGTAATGCCAAGGGAATCATCACCTCAGTATATGCCAACTATCCCGGCTCCACCCACGACAGCTTCATTTACCGAATGTCCACCCTAAGCCGGGACCTAGAAGCTGGGCGGCATGGCGATACATGGCTGCTTGGTGAGTATGTATGCCACTGCACATGCATGCATGTTGGATACTGAGCAAGGTCACAACCCCACCAATGATACCAATCACCACCTCCACAGGGGACAGTGCCTACCCTCTCAGCCCCCACATGATGACGCCAATTCGGAACCCCACCACGCCACCCGAGGTAAGATATAACACAGCCCACATTACGACCCGGGGCATAGTGGAGCGCACATTCGGAGTGCTAAAGTCACGCTTTCGCTCCCTTGACCGTTCTGGCGGGCAGCTGTTATACCCTCCCCCAGTAGTGTGCAGGATCATAGTGGCAGCATATGTCCTGCACAACGTTGCAACACGCCGGGGCCTGGCCGTGGACATGGTGGTGGCCCCACATCCCCAACCACATGCACAGCCGCTGCGCATGGGAGGGGAAAGGGCAGGGGGGGAGGCAGCCCGTACACAGCTAGTGGCTAATTACTTCATATAGAAATCACACCCCTGTGGATGCACACTGCCCTGGCACATTCCATCTGACAATCAATGATGACTCAACCTGACACTGATCCTGAATGTCTGGAGAATGAACCGTGAATACCATATCAGCCTGAGATTGTTCACCTGGAAGTGTCACAATGTGTGCATCCCTACCCACACAGACACCACCAATGCAGTTTTGTGAAGTTACACATTCAAGCAGCTAAAATGAATACCCACTTGCAAAATGCAACAAGAGGACAGTGCCATGTCAGCCAACCCAACCCCAGCACTGCCACACGACACACCGTGCCATGTCATGCTAATTGCAGGTAAACAAAGTAATCCCCACAACATGACACTAGTGTCACTATGTACAGTGTCCCTATTAGAAACCTGCAACTCCTGAAATGCTCACAGCAATGCCGGACCAACAACATACTTGAGCACGTACTACCATTAACATGACATCACAAATGTTACATATTAGTAGTCTCACCACCTGGAAATGCCTGCACTCCCACCACTACCAACTGTGCAGTGTTGGCGCCATGTAGAGTTGTAGGTGCACTGCTGCCAACTCCAGACTAGAGGTCCAGACTAGACCCCATCTCCAGACTAGAGGTCCTTCTGTAGACATGAGGAAGGGACCTGCAAATTGGGAGGTAGACACAGAAGAAGAGTTACACATCAATGCAACATGCAGTGTACAACACAACAGCAATATGCACTAGGAATGTATACACAGTATTGACTACAGACTGCCCACACAGCTCATGGGAGTCCAACGTCACTTTGTAATTCACTGTCACTTGGGCACACCCTTTGCAAGCCCATGGTAACGGGAAGCAGGAGGGGTGTGTGTGACTCAAACCCAAGCATCTGAACCAAATACATTACAAGCCTGCATGTGCCCAGCCACAATGCAGCGTATGCCCACAGGAACCACGGAAGCCAACAAATCGTCCCAAAAAAATTGGGAATAAAAGAAATCAAAATAAAAATAAAAATAAGAAACAATCAAAAATGGCCATTGATGGGCCCGGGGGGGTTGGGGAGGCCACCCAGGAGGTCCGAGGACAGGATGCACAACAGAACCCACCTGCGTGGATCCTGGGAAGATAAAACACCTCCATGGGCTCATGGCCCACACGGCTACCCTATTGTGGGAGTATCACTGCTGTCGCTATTATCACCCTGTGCAGCTGCATCCGGAGGTGGTTGCACTATGGGAGGCAGCCCACTCAAGGCCCTAGTCTGCTCCTCCATGGCTGCAAGCATGCGGGTTTGGTAGGTCTGGTTCTGGAGGATGAGTGTGCGGAGGTCCCCATGCAACAACTCACGGGATGCCCGGACCTCCGCCCTCGTTCCCTGCATCTCAGCTGAGAGCGTACGGGTGAGACGCTCCAGCTGCTGTTCTGTCCTTTGGTGTGTTGAAGCCTCAAGCTCAACAAGAGTCGTCCTGAGGTGAAGGAGCTCCTGCCTCAGGGCTTCCCTGTGGCCCTGGGACTCAATGGAGATGGCCTCCTGCAGAGTCGCCAGTGCCGCCCGCCTGTCCCTGTTGGACCCCAACATGTCCTCCCTGTGTGACTGGCAGATGGAGTCGGTTGCCTGCTCTAGTCGCTCCATCAGCCTTTCTGGGGGGACAATGGAAGTGGCCACCCTATCCATGGCCTGAGCCATCATCTCGGATGATGCAGCCTGTTGGGTTGCCATACCGTAAATGGATTGCTCCCATGCGGTATTGCCGGGTGGCGTACGGCCACCACGTCGGCGGGCACCACACCTGTCTGGGGCAAGCCGAACTGCGCCTTGCTGTGCCGGCACTGCCTGAGGCTGCAGGACTGCATTCCCCCTCTGATCTGCTGGCCCAGGAACAGGATCAGATGTCGCGGAGTGTGACCCTGCATCCGTAACCACCGAAGGCGTAGCTGCCAACACTGACATCCCCATGGAGGGTTCTGACCCTGGTGCAGGTGGGTGAGACAGAACAGAATCCCTCCCTGGAACACTCACCTGCGACGGCACGTAGGTCTCATCCGAATCAACACCTGAGTACAGCTCGGGGGAGGTGCAGCCAGAGACACCCCTTGAGAGCACGACCTGCAGCACTTGTGGGTTCTCCCCCACCACCACACCACGTCCCTCACTGGTGGTTGGTCGGCCCTCGGACCCCTCCTGGGTCTGCACCATCTCCACAACCCCAGCAGTATCAGGTGCGTCTTCCCCTGCAAAGACATGAAAACAAAGAAATGGAAACAGGCATTAGCACCATGGCACACAATGAGGGCTGAGAAGCAAGAGAACCAGTACTTGATTGACACATGTCCCACATGACTAAAACCCTCCCATGCCTGCACCCTCACTGCGTATGAAGTGCAGGCAAATGGCACACACTGATGACACCAAGATGGAAGATGAACACATTTTCTGCATGCTGCCTGGCAGTGGCATCACACATTGGCCTGTGATTGCCAGGTGAAACACACATGCCATCACACAGATGGCATGTACCATTGCTATTGAGTGAAGATGGAGAGGAAGGCAGCACCTATTCATTCAGTCCAGTTCCCGCATGTAATTGCTTTTCTAATTCTAACAGGTCAGATTTTTCACCTGGAGCTGCCAGTCTGAAATGGTCCAATTGCACAGGGACATGTGTGTACAAATGATATCCAGGTAACAAAGTCACTCCACTTTACCATAGCCATGTCAGACATGTGACTAGTGGACAGCGACATGCCTAGTAAAAGTGGTGGAATGCAAACAAACTGACTGAATGAACAGTGAAAAATAAGCAACTATGTTGTGGCAAGGTGACACTTCAAGGGCAACTGGCGTGCATTTGGGCTAGATGTCTACTGTTGGCAGAAGGGATACTGCTATGGCCAAATGCAGCTGCGCAGGAAGTATTGCATGAAGCACATGGCTGACCCATACGACTCAGGCGCTCACACTCTCACCTGGCACACAAACAGAAGCCCTCACACACACACCATGCACATGGATGACACACACATGCATGTGCACTCACCGGACAATGCCTCGTAATCAGCCAGATCTCCCACGCCTTGGATCTGTTCCTCCGTGACGTAGGTCCCAGCGACTGACTCATGTGGAGTGAGTTCCATGTCTACTACTGGAGACCCACCTCCAGTCACTAGAGTTGCGGCATGACTTGAGGCCAGCTTACTCTTTGCCCTGCGCTTTAGGTCATTCCAGCGCTTATAGCAATCATTGGCTGTGCGCCTCACGATTCCAAGGGCATGTACGATGTCCGCAACGGTCTGCCAGTGTGCCTGGCGTTGTGCAGGTGTGGTCTTGGATCCTGCAACAATGACCATCTCGTTGTCATGTCCGGACACATACTCGACAAGTGCATTCAGTTCGTCATCCGTGAAGCTGGGCTTCCTGGATGGGCCGGACTGTGTAGCCATGTCTGGGGCATCAGCCTCTGCCGGACGAGCACTCTTCCTCTTCCGCTTGGAAGGTGGTGGTGATCCTGAGTGTCCTGCACCGCTCTGGACACTAGGGGCAGGAGCCCTGGTGGACTCTGTATCAGGAGTGTGGGATTGCACACTCAGCATGGGAGTTGGTGCAGGCATTGGCTCTAGTGTGATGGTGTCAGGGGGAATGTCAGCAGCATGGACTAGGACCGACACTGTCCTGGCTGGGTGTGTGAGGGCTGGGGTGGATGGAGCCGCAGCTGCCCCTGCAGCCTCTCCGCCCTGCCTCCTTGGTGCAGCAGATGACCTTGCTGGCCCAGATGCACGTGGCATGGTGACATCAACGTGCACCAGCGCACGTGTCATATGCCTGCTGACCTGGAAGTCAGCCATGGAGTCAGCCAGATCTGGTGCCACAATGGGCTGGTCCAACAAGGGCTGAGCATGGATGGTGTCAGCCACATCAGCCTCAACGGGAGGGGGGGGATTATGGGTGCCCTTGACTGGTCCTCCACACATGGGGGGACAGGCTCACCCTGCAAGTATCGACCACGTCCCCTACCGGATCCACCACGGCCACCACTTGTGGCTCTTCCACCTTTGCCACCCTTACGGAATCCTCGCCTCCCAGCCATGGCACTGATGTAAATGTGCGTATGGGAGCGGCTGGAAACTATTGTCCTGGGCAATTGGGGGTCAAAGGGGTTGGGTACCAGATGGTAATTGTACCCTAGTGCTCTTGCAAGGCTGATTGTAACCCCTGGGGAAAGATGACGGGTCACGCTACGCACAGGAGCCCCAAAAAAGGGAGATGACGTGCACACAACCCCTCCTAGACCACGTGTGCAGAAAGAAAAACCTGCACTACGCTGTGGCACCCAGTAACACAAGAATGAACGTATGCGTGTCACACGCAGCCTAGAATGACCTCTGAAGGGGTAGGCAACACGGGGCAAGCACAGATGTTAGATACGTGCGTGACTCACCGTCTGCCTGTAAACAAGCGTGTAAAAGGAGCACGTTTGGTTGGCAACACCCCCGCCAAAAGAAGATTTGTACGCTGTCTGAGGAGACAGGACAACAGTAGAAGGGAACACTGTTTGAGGGAACAGGCCCAGGTAAACCAGTAAAAGCGAAAAAAGAGAAAAAGCTGTCAGAGGTAACAGGGAATACGAACTTGAAACGCTGTGAAGTAAATCGCGTGTGAAACGACAAGAAGTACAGAATTCACCCACTCGCTCTCCACGAAAAGCATGTACAAGGAAAACGTGTTCTACACATACCTTTTATACAGGGCCACACGTCCAGCGTCACTTACGCGGCGTGTACGCGCTAGGGCCATTTCCACCAATTACACGCTTTGTCACTTCTGCGTGTAGGGACATTTCCACCAATTACACGCTTTGTCACTTCTGCGTGTAGGGCCATTTCCACCAATTACACGCTTTGTCACTTCTGCGTGTAGGGCCATTTCCACCAATCACACGCTTTGTCACTTCTGCGTGTAGGGCCATTTCCACCAATCACACGCGATTACACTCTGACGTGCAGTATTTCCACGTGTGCTCTGTCATCACGTGCTGTGTGGGAAACACCCGTGCGGGTCACGTCACAGACGCGCTTACGCGCTGAGGGCCTTTCCTCCGTTTTCACGCTGACGTGCAGGATTTTCACGTGCCAAATCACTCCATACCAAGCTGGCCACGCCTACGCACACGGAATACCACGCTCCTGCCCGGAAGGCCGAACTACTGCCCCCCAGAGCCCCGAGCACGCTCCCACCTGCTGCTGCCTGACTGCCTGCTGCCCCTGCACTGCTGGGGGGTGGGGGTGGTGGGAGACATGGGTGGGGGCCTGGTGGAGGGTGCCCCTGGTGGCGGGGGGGTGGTGGTGATAGGGGACATGAGTGGGGGCCTGGTGGAGGGTGCCCCTGGTGGCTGGGGGGTGGGGGTGGTGGGAGACATGAGTGGGGGCCTGGTGGAGGGTTCCCCTGGTGGCTGGGGGGTGGGGGTATTGGGAGACATGGGTGGGGGCCTGGTGGAGGGTGCCCCTGGTGGCGGGGGGGTGTGGGTGATAGGGGACATGGGTGGGGGCCTGGTGGAGGGTGCCCCTGGTGGCGGGGGGGTGGGGGTGGTGTGAGACATGGGTGGGGGCCTGGTGGAGGGTGCCCCTGGTGGCTGGGGGGTGGGGGTGGTGGGAGACATGAGTGGGGGCCTGGTGGTGGGTGCCCCTGGTGGCTGGGGGGTGGGGGTGGTGGGAGACATGGGTGGGGGCCTGGTGGAGGGTGCCCCTGGATGCTGGGGGGTGGGGGTGGTGGGAGACATGAGTGGAGGCCTGGTGGAGGGTGCCCCTGGTGGCTGGGGGGTGGGGGTGATAGGGGACATGGGTGGGGGCCTGGTGGAGGGTGCCCCTGGTGGCGGGGGGGTGGGGGTGATAGGGGACATGAGTGGGGGCCTGGTGGAGGGTGCCCCTGCACTGCTGGGGGGTGGGGGTGATAGGGGACATGGGTGGGGGCCTGGTGGAGGCTGCCCCTGCACTGCTGGGGGGGTGGGGGTGATAGGGGACATGGGTGGGGGCCTGGTGGAGGGTGCCCCTGGTGGCTGGGGGGTGGTGGTGGTGGGAGACATGGGTGGGGGCCTGGTGGAGGGTGCCCCTGGTGGCGGGGGGGTGGGGGTGATAGGGGGCATGAGTGGGGGCCTGGTGGAGGGTGCCCCTGGTGGCTGGGGGGTGGGGGTGATAGGGGACATGGGTGGGGGCCTGGTGGAGGGTGCCCCTGCACTGCTGGGGGGTGGGGGTGATAGGAGACATGGGTGGGGGCCTGGTGGAGGGTGCCCCTGGATGCTGGGGGGTGGGGGTGTTGGGAGACATGGGTGGGGGCCTGGTGGAGGGTGCCCCTGGTGGCGGGGGGGTGGGGGTGATAGGGGACATGGGTGGGGGCCTGGTGGAGGGTGCCCCTGGTGGCGGGGGGGGTGGGGGTGATAGGGGACATGAGTGGGGGCCTGGTGGAGGGTGCCCCTGCACTGCTGGGGGGTGGAGGTGATAGGGGACATGGGTGGGGGCCTGGTGGAGGGTGCCCCTGGTGGCGGGGGGGGTGGGGGTGATAGGGGACATGAGTGGGGGCCTGGTGGAGGGTGCCCCTGGTGGCTGGGGGGTGGGGGTGGTGGGAGACATGAGTGGGGGCCTGGTGGAGGGTGCCCCTGCACTGCTGGGGGGTGGGGGTGATAGGGGACATGGGTGGGGGCCTGGTGGAGGGTGCCCCTGGTGGCGGTGGGGTGGTGGTGGTGGGAGACATGGGTGGGGGCCTGGTGGAGGGTGCCCCTGGTGGCGGGGGGGTGGGGGTGATAGGGGACATGAGTGGGGGCCTGGTGGAGGGTGCCCCTGGTGGCTGGGGGGTGGGGGTGATAGGGGACATGGGTGGGGGCCTGGTGGAGGGTGCCCCTGGTGGCGGGGGGGTGGGGGTGATAGGGGACATGAGTGGGGACCTGGTGGAGGGTGCCCCTGCACTGCTGGGGGTGGGGGTGATAGGGGACATGGGTGGGGGCCTGGTGGAGGCTGCCCCTGCACTGCTGGGGGGTGGGGGTGTTGGGAGACATGGATGAGGGCCTGGTGGAGGGTGCCCCTGGTGGCGGGGGGGTGGGGGTGATAGGGGACATGAGTGGGGGCCTGGTGGAGGGTGCCCCTGGTGGCGGGGGGTGGGGGTGATAGAGGACATGAGTGGGGGCCTGGTGGAGGGTGCCCCTGGTGGCTGTGGGGTGGGGGTGATAGGGGACATGGGTGGGGGCCTGGTGGAGGGTGCCCCTGGTGGCAGGGGGGTGGGGGTGATAGGGGACATGAGTGGGGGCCTGGTGGAGGGTGCCCCTGCACTGCTGGGGGGTGGGGGTGATAGGGGACATGGGTGGGGGCCTGGTGGAGGCTGCCCCTGCACTGCTGGGGGGTGGGGGTGTTGGGAGACATGGGTGGGGGCCTGGTGGAGGGTGCCCCTGGTGGCTGGGGGGTGGTGGTGGTGGGAGACATGGGTGGGGGCCTGGTGGAGGGTGCCCCTGGTGGCTGGGGGGTGGGGGTGGTGGGAGACATGGGTGGGGGCCTGGTGGAGGGTGCCCCTGGTGGCTGGGGGGTGGGGGTGGTGGGAAACATGAGTGGGGGCCTGGTGGAGGGGGCCCCTGCACTGCTGGGGGGTGGGGGTGATAGGGGACATGGGTGGGGGCCTGGTGGAGGGTGCCCCTGGTGGCTGGGGGGTGGGGGTGATAGGGGACATGGGTGGGGGCCTGGTGGAGGGTGCCCCTGGTGGCAGGGGGGTGGGGGTGATAGGGGACATGAGTGGGGGCCTGGTGGAGGGTGCCCCTGCACTGCTGGGGGGTGGGGGTGGTGGGAGACATGGATGGGGGCCTGGTGGAGGGTGCCCCTGGTGGCTGGGGGGTGGGGGTGGTGGGAGACATGAGTGGGGGCCTGGTGGAGGGTGTCCCTGGTGGCGGGGGGGTGGGGGTGATAGGGGACATGAGTGGGGGCCTGGTGGAGGGTGCCCCTGGTGGCGGGGGGGTGGGGGTGATAGGGGACATGAGTGGGGGCCTGGTGGAGGCTGCCCCTGCACTGCTGGGGGGTGGGGGGGGTGGGAAACATGAGTGGGGGCCTGGTGGAGGGTGCCCCTGGATGCTGGGGGGTGGGGGTAGTGGGAAACATGAGTGGGGGCCTGGTGGAGGGTGCCCCTGCACTGCTGGGGGGTGGGGGTGATAGCGGACATGAGTGGGGGCCTGGTGGAGGGTGCCCCTGCACTGCTGGGGGGTGGGGGTGGTGGGAGACATGGATGGGGGCCTGGTGGAGGGTGCACCTGGTGGCTGGGGGGTGGGGGTGGTGGTAGACATGAGTGGGGACCTGGTGGCGGGTGCCCCTGCACTGCTGGAAGGTGGGGGTGATAGGGGACATGGGTGGGGGCCTGGTGGAGGCTGCCCCTGCACTGCTGGGGGGTGGGGGTGTTGGGAGACATGGGTGGGGGCCTGGTGGAGGCTGCCCCTGCACTGCTGGGGGGTGGGGGTGCAGGGGGACATGAGCAGGTGTGCAGGGTAGTCCCCTGTTTTGTGGGCTGCCTGCAGGGGCCATGGAGGGTGTACAGGGAACACCTGTGAGGACCCATCCAGCCTAATTGCGTGTGATAATTCCCACACACCCCTGTAATACACGTACCTGGCCAAATCGCATGTGAGAATTCCCACGCACCCCAGTAATACACGTACCCTGGCCAATCGCGTGTAGAACTTCCCACGCACTCCTGCAATACACGTACCAGGCCAAATCGCGTGTGATAATTCCCGCGCACCCCTGTAATACACGTACCTGGCCAAATCGCATGTGAGAATTCCTGCGCACCCCTGTAATACACGTACCCAGCCGAATCGCGTGTAGAACTTCCCGCACACCCCTGTAATACACGTACCCTGGCCAATCGCGTGTAGAACTTCCCACGCACCCCTGTAATACACGTACCAAGCCAAATCGCGTGTGATAATTCCCGCGCACCCCTGTAATTCACGTACCCTGGCCAATCACGTGTAGAACTTCCCACGCACCCCTGTAATACACGTACCAGGCCAAATCGTGTGTGATAATTCCCGCGCACCCCTGTAATACACGTACCAGGCCAAATCGCATGTGAGAATTCCCGCTCACCCCTGTAATACACGTACCCAGCCGAATCGCATGTAGAACTTCCCGCACACCCCTGTAATACACGTACCTGGCCAAATCGCATGTGAGAATTCCCGCGCACCCCTGGAATTCCCCGGACACCGGGAGTGTTCTTAGAAGCGTCTTCAGAACACCACCATCTTGTTTATTTGCGAACATTTCAGGACACCGCGAGTGTTCTTAGGACACATTCAACTTTACAAAGAACAATACGGACAGCGTCCTCAGGACACCCCCTATGAACACTCCCCGGACACCGCGAGTGTTCTTAGAAGCGTCTTCAGAACACCCCCATTTTGTTTATTTGCAAACATTTCAGGACACCGCGAGTGTTCTTAGGACACATTCAACTTGACAGAGAACAATACGAACAGCGTCCTCAGGACACCCCCTACGAACAATCCCCGGACACCGCGAGTGTTCTTAGAAGCCTCTTCAGAACACCACCATCTTGTTTATTTGCGAACATTTCAGTACACCGCGAGTGTTCTTAGGACACATTCAACTTGACAGAGAACAATACGGACAGCGTCCTCAGGACACCCCCTACGAACACTCCCCAGACACCGCGAGTGTTCTTAGAAGCGTCTTCAGAACACCCCCATTTTGTTTATTTGCGAACATTTCAGGACACCGGGAGTGTTCTTAGGACAAACTCAACTTGACAGAGAACAATACGGACAGCGTCCTCAGGACACCCCCTACGAACACTCCCCGGACACCGCGAGTGTTCTTAGAAGCGTCTTCAGAACACCCCCATTTTGTTTATTTGCGAACATTTCAGGACACAGCGCGTGTTCTTAGAACACATTCAACTTGACAAAGAACAATACGGACAGCGTCCTCAGGACACCACCTACGAACACTCCCTGGACACTGCGAGTGTTCTTAGAACAGTTTTACTTTGCTTGCGAACAAAACGGACACATATTGACTCCTTAGAACACCCCCTAGTCAGTTTATTTAGAACATTTCAGAACACCCGTGATGTCCGCAAACAAATCGAACAAAAAAAGAACGTCTAACACATAAAAAACACAACTTTCATCCTATCTCACACACTCCCACCCTCCCCAAACACTCCTACACACCAACACACTCTACAAAATACACATTTTGAACAAAGTTTCACCGCGCTGTCTGGGGACGTCCGCGAATCCAATATGGCGGGCGCTACCGAAAAATCTGACGCGCTTCACGCTCCACGCCGTCCAATCAGCGAACACTTTGCATGTCCGCGAACATCACGCAAGACGATTGGCCAATCAGGAAACTTTCCGAGGAGCGAACAGGGAAGTGTATCCGCAAACCGAACACAGATATCACTAATTTTTTTTGACCTACTTTTTGGTCATTTTAAAAAAAACTACTGGACAAATTTTCACCAAATTTCCAAAAGCACGCTTTCGGGACCAAGCCGCTGCACCTGGTCCAAATTTGGTGGAAATCCGTCCAGCGGTTTGGGCTGTATGCGCGAGCAAAATTTTTTTCCCATTCACTCTATGGAGAGTGAGTATAATGTATACAAATATGAGCATGTAGAGGGAAGGTAGAGTAATAATAATAAAACTATGACAAAGTGCTGATAACCATAATGATTATCTTCATGCATAGAAAGGATTGCTCTCTTTCAAGACTGTATCTTCCGATATGTACATGTTTCATATGATGTGACAGGACCCCAAGTCTACAAATATAGTACCTTTTCAATTTTTACTTCCTGACTGTTACTGAAGAAAACTATGTGGCTTCGATATGTCAGTAAAGGATAAAAAGGGAGAGCCAGCCATGTGATGTCATCAGTTATGTCATCAATGACATTTGTGATGTCATCTTTGATGTCCTGGGTTTTAGTGTTAGCAGTGCACGGTGGCGCGAGTTATGGTTACTTATGTTATCATAACTGGCGAATTTCAAGGGTTTTTCGGTTTTGCTTGGAACCATAACGTCCCTTTAACAAAGTTTTTTCACGGAATTTCATAGGTTTTTAGTAGCACAACTTAACCATAATATCCCTGACATGTAACATAGAACATACTAACCCCCTCGTAGTGATTTTCATGTCCGCGGACTACCGCCATGTCTGCGGACACATCGAAAATCTGAGCGTGGTGAATGTAAATTTAAATAGTGTGCCCCATTTCCCCTTTGAAGTTGGCTCTGAAAAGAGCTGTTTTTTTTTTTTTTACAGATGCTTGACAGACACCTGTTATTTTATATTTTTTTTCTTGTTTTTTTTCTTACTTTACTCCTAAAATCTTCACATAACCTTCTCCAAAGCAACCCTTACATTCCAAAATAGAAAGGCATTTCCGGTAAAAGATAAAGAAATGCCATCTTCTTTAAAATTAACAGCATTACTGGCAACAATATTCTCATTGTTACAGAAGAACATACCAGCTCTAAGCATGAAGGCACACATTCCTCGGTTGATGACACACCTAGCAATGTTTTGCTGAGGACAAAAAACTGAACTATTGTCCCATATTGCCCTAGGTAGTAATCCAGAAAAAATTACTTTCGCATTTGGAAGGATCTTCATTACGGCTTGAACCAAGCGTTCCAAATCAGCCAACAAAGTAGGGGCACTGACGTTGCCCAAATGGAAAGCACCATAGTGCAAAACTACCACATGCGGACTGTTCATCGTGGCCATATCCGCACAAACTTGTACAATTCCCTGTACATTGCAATCAGGCCCAGTGCTCCACACCACCTCCACTCCTTTCACATCAAAGTTCTTTGCAACATGCCTGCATTCAGCGTACTGCTGTAAACCATGCACAAACATATCTCCGAGCACCAACACCCTGACTTTCTCCACTTCTGCCATCTTCACCACACACAGTCTCTTTCAACACAAATCCACAACCTCGACATCTGATTGGCTGATCCGTACAGTCTTCTTTCCATGTTGGATTTCCTGGAAAAACCCGGATTTACCACGCCCTGTCCACGAACAGCCGCGGTGTCCGGGGACGGCGTCCACTTTACTCTCTGTACCATTCCCTCATTGCATACAGCTAAGCAATCACACAATACGAATAACGTCCTCAGAACACCCCCATTTTGTGAATTTTCGAACATTTCAGGACAATTATAATTTCATTATTCAACATATTAAAATTACAAATATTATACTTTTATCTTGTACTCTGCACACAATGCTATGTTTCTCCATTAGTAGCTCAGTATACTACATAGAATCCCATAATACAATGCTACTTATTGATATAAATGCATCGATCAAAGCACTAATAGCGGTATGATATTTATTGCAATATCCTTGACACTTTTTTCGGAACATTATAATAAAAATCCCTAGTACACAAATTCCATGAAAAGTACATACACATGTGATGTCATCAGTGATTTCATCAATGACATTTGCGATGTCATCTTTGATGTCCTGGGTGTTAGTCTTAGCAGTGCATGGTGTTGGCGCGAGTTATTTTTCATAGCTTACCATAACTTGCTATTTTCAGGGGTCTTTCGGCTGTACTTAGAACCATAACGTCCTTTAAACAAACTTTTTTTTAATATCACGCAAACAATATACAAACATGGCATGCAAAAACCAACTTCTACAGATGGCTTTACACAGAATGTTGCAAAGTAAGAATGTATGCTCGTTCACAGTGAAGGTCAGCTGCTTCCATTTTTTTCTCGGGCCCCGGAGAGGCTCACGAAGCAGACTATAAGGTTGTATTGTGTTTTGACCTTGACAGACAGAGATTGTGATGAAAGACTTCTCTTGAAGGAGTGTTGCTGAAACGTAAGAGAAGATAAAGATGAAATTTCTGAAACGAAACCACTTTTACATATTATATCACTATGCGAAAGATCGTTGGCACACGCGGAGTCGTATTTTGGGACTGCACCACTCGTAGACAATGGAAATTGCAATTGTACTGTAAGTAACCCTTAAGATTACTTTATACCAAATATAATTACAATAGCGTAGCATTAAAGACCGCTGAAGTTGAACTTGTTCGTTGAAAGTGGCATAATGTTTTCTACCGCGCACTATCACCGCCGAATTGATCCCCTGTCGTTTAGAGGGCTCTGAAAAAGGCAGACGACACACGGTGGGTTAATATAAATAATTTAACCGGTCTATAGACGGTCAAGCGCTCTACTCGCTGTGCCACTTCACTGTAGCCTGTCAACTGGCACAGCGAGTACAGCGCTTGCTTTGACATCCGTGCACAGCTTGCTAACGCAAGTTCGAATCCGGGCAAGGCGAAACTCAGCCTTTCATCCTTCCGTGGTCGATAAATGAGCACCACACACCGTGGTTAATAATAAGCACCGCTTACATACCTCACAGTTCTTAGCGCTATATGAATGGGAAAATATTAATATTTTATTATTAACCTACTCTGTTGCACTATCTTCGATAGCAAATAGTTTCACGCCCTAATAAATAAAATGATGATTTTTAATGAAGATCGGCTGGTGAGACTAATTTATGTTTTTTAAAACAGGTACGTGGCCCCATTTTGTCTATGTCACGATTTACAGACTCCAGCGGATGGGGTCTTCAACTGCCAGGTGCAAGTCCAAATATGCAACTTCATGACCCTCACCATTTTATGGGACAATCGCCAAGGACCAATATGCCCTTACGCAGTACTAGCGGCTACAAACAACATACCAACCAATAGTGTGGTCTAATGGCTCGTTGTTGGAGAAACCTTCCGATTATCAGAGCGACCATTTACTGCTTTTATCATAAACCAACAGCCTATCTACCGCAAAGGAACAACGCGAGGCTCCAAATAAACTTTTGCTGATCGACAGCAGAGACAATAGCAAATCGCTGAATATTCACTAAACATTTCATGTGAAATAAATGTACTTTACCAAATGTACAATCCTGCTGTTTACTTTTAAACCACAGTTTCATATTCCGAATTGTGGCGCAGTGAGTTGTAAGCTGATCTAACACTCTCTGTACCGCAAAGGAACATCGCGTGTCTCAACATGAATTTTTGCGGATCGACAAAAAGACAAATGCAAATTGCTGAATATTCTCTAAACATTTGATGTCAAATAAATGTACTTTACAACATTTACAATCTTGCTCTTTGCTTTTAAATCACAGTTTCATATTCCGAATTGTGGCGCGCTGTGTTGTGACATAATGTGTGTTGTCTTCCGGGTTCTGTGTAAAGTTGCGTAGTACTGGAGACGACTGGGCACGTTTCATTATGCACCCTGTAACGTCACGGAGAAAGGCGGGGAATATGAATGCTTTGATAATATCAGGCTTAGGGGCGGGAGATATGATTTATTGTCGCAAAAGCAAGTCAGCCAGGTCATAGGATTATGAGATAATGTCGACGCACACCAGCCGGATTTATCGTTTCTTTAGTGGACAAAAAGTCGGTTGACGCCCCTAGGAAATTGTACTATTAGCGAACAAAAGGAGTGCTCTTAAAACACTTTCACCCTGACAACGAACAATACAAACAACGTTCTCAGAACACCCCCATTTTGTGTAATTGCAACCATTTCTGCGAGTGTTCTTAGAACACATTCAAGTAGACAGATTACAATATGGACAGCGTCCTGAGGACACCCCCAGTTTGTGTATTTACGAACAATCAAGTACACCGCGAGTGTTCATAGCTCATTTTTACCTTCCTTGCGAACAAAAATGACACATACTCCGTCCTCTAAACCATAGCTCTCAACTCACACGCTTTTGGCGGTTGTCACACGCCTTATAAAGGGCAGACTCACCCGCCAAGCCTCCTGCACGCCCATTCATTCCAATGGGCATCTCACCCGCTAAAAACAAAATCGGGTGATTTCACCCACCTGTAAAACAAAAATGGTTGAGAGCTATGTCTAAACACCCCACCATTTAGTTGATTTACAAAATGTCAGAACAGCCGTGTTCTCCGCGGACAAATCGAACGCAACAAAAAGGTCTAGCACATAAAAAAAACAAAACATTGAACCTATCTCATACTCCCCAACCCTCCCCAAACACTCTTACACTCCAACACATGGCACTAAATACATTTTTTTATCCACGTTTCACTGCGCTGTACGCGGTCGACTGCGAATACAAGATGGCGGGCACCACAGAAAATCTGACGCGCTCCACACCCCTCGCCGTCCAATCAGCGAACACTTTGCATGTCCGCGGACTTGATGCAAGCCCATGGGCCAATCGGGGTGCTGTCCGCGGAGCGAACAGGGAAGTCCGTCCGCGAAGCGAACGCAGATATCACTAATTTTTTTGCCTTACATTTTGGTCATTTTTAAAAAAACTACTGGACAGATTTACACCAAATTTACAAAAGCACGCTTTTGGGACCAGGCCGCCGCTCCTGCCGCAAATTTGGTGTAAATCCGTCCAGCGGTTCGGCTGTAGCCGTGCGCAAAGTTTTTTCCCATTCAGTCTATGGGAAAAAAAAAAGTTTTGGGACCCCCCTATAACTTTTCCCCCCCTGGACGAATCCTCACCAAACTTTGCAAAAAATTCAGAGTGACCCAACTACTTTTTTTGCAAAGTTTGGTGAGGATCCGTCCAGGGAGAGCGAAGTTATAAGCCGCCCAAAAAGTGCTCTTCCTATGGAAACAGCAACTTAACCATAACTACATGGCCACTACCGTGGCCATGTAATATATATATATATACATATAAAACAGGCCCTGCGATAGCAGCCCTGTAGTTATGGTTAAGTTGATCAACCCTTAGGAAGAGCATTTTCTGGGCGGCTTATAACTTGCCACTAGACAAATACTCATGAAACCTTGCAAAAAAAGGAATATGGCCTGTCAGATTGATCCTGCAAAGTCTGGTGAGCTTTCGTTAAGGGGGGGCAGAGTTATAGGCGGGTCTCAAACTTTGTTTTTTACCTTGGACGCAATGGGAAAAAAATTCTAACGCCTACAGCTCCAAACCACTGGATAGATTTTCATCAAATTTGCGGCAGGAGCAGTGGCTTGGTCCCGAAAGCGTTCTTTTGTAAATTTGGTGCAAATCCATCCAGTAGTTTTTAAAAAAACAATCAAAACATAGTTAAGCAAAAGATTGTGACTGGGTTCGGTCCACAGGTTCATTTCCCTGTTCGGTCTGCAGAGGGGCCAATGTGAAGTCCGCGGACATCAGACGTGTCCGCTGATTGGGTGGTGAGAAGCCTGCTGTTTGACGAATGTGGACAAAAGTTTTCAGAAAGATTATAGACCCAACCTTGCATGTTTGTGCAACGTCTGAATGGCTTTTGTCAAGTAAGGGCTGAGTTATATGACTATTGTATGTAAGTACATTTTGACACTTTTGGAAAAATAAAACATGGGCGGATTTCCAGCCAATTCATGTAAGAAGCATTGGCAAGGATGTGAAATCATGGTTTTGCAAATGTTTAAGTGTTTTATTTTTTGACAAGTGTCATAATGTAGGTACAACAAATAGTGATATACCTTTGGTGATCAAGGTATATAGCCTGTGGCCATGGGCAGTGGCCAGATTGTCTGTGTCATGGCATACAAGTCATGATCCGGACAAACTGGCTACTGGCCATGACCACAAGGGATGACCAATGGGGTTAATGTGGCCATGTCCACCAGGGATTGGCTATGAGGTAAAGTTTTTCGACATTTCAATAGGTTTGAAAGGGGAAATAAAATGTACTCATGGTACAGGTTGAAGTGCTCAATGGGATTCCATATAATATGCATGAGGGGGGTCAGTAAGAACTGGAAAGCATGGTTTTGCAAATATGTCTTGTCTTTTCTTTTTTTAAAGTATAAATAGTAAGTACACAACACAGTGATATAACTTTGGTGTCTGGGCAATAGGCCTGGCCATCAGCAAGGCAAAATGTGTACTGTAATTTGATTATTGGGGCATGCGGTATGACCAAAATATTCTGCCTGCGGTTAAAGCCTGAAGTGGTGAACTAGATTACAACAAACGTGCACGATGAGCATTAGCAAGTACCTGAAGACATGTTTTTGAAATATGTCTTGTGTTTGTGTAAGAATGTAAGTAGAAAAACTAGTGATATACATTTGGTGTCT
Organism: Ambystoma mexicanum; assembly: GCF_040938575.1. Lineage (NCBI taxonomy): Eukaryota > Metazoa > Chordata > Amphibia > Caudata > Ambystomatidae > Ambystoma > Ambystoma mexicanum. Next base: position 1,252,114,748 of record NC_090924.1, read on the forward strand.
AGGTAGGTTGTCTGGCCCTCGGCAAATGCAAAGGTGTACTCTGATTTGCTTTTTGGGGAATGTGGCTTGGTTGAAGCATATGCCCCATGGATTTGGATACTGAGCATGGCTGCCAGCCATGAGCACTGGCGATTGGTTACATTATTATGATATAGTGGACACTGAACTAGGATATCCATGGTAGGTGCATTGAATAATAGGGGTGGTTTGGTTTGGCTGGAGTCATGGTGGAGCCTTATGCCGTAGGCAATTGAATGATGATTTCCATCCCCAGCATGACCTGCTGATAACAACAGACATAAGTATGTGTTGCAAAAAATATGTTTTAAAGGCGCTTTATAGTTCTTTCATATATGTGAAAACAGGTATTATTAATACATTGTATACCATGATGTAACACAATGAAATATTTTCACTTATACAAATGTATTAAATTGACAGAAAAAACTTTGTTAAAGGGATGTTATGGTTCAGATGCATCCCACCCTTGGGACACCTGTGCTCCAGTAGTTACCCAGTGGCATCCCACCTTGACATACCTTGTCATTTCCCTCCTGGCTTCTCATGAGCACTTGACCATCCGTAATGCCCCTTCTATTTATGCACTTCTCTCAATGCACAGTGCAAATGTGCATTTATAGGAGCATTGTGTCAAATCTTTTGGGATAAGTAAGGGAAATGTAGATGCAAAAGATTTGTAAAAGATTGTCAAGTGGCAGTTGGTGTGTGGAAGCTTAATATGGTCATAGGGTTCTCTCTTCGCCTTCTGCAGACTCTCATGGAAAGGGAAGAGCGACTATGTATGGAACTCCGCCTTCCCTTTCCATGGTGGTCATCTTGGAAAAGGATTTTCCTTCCTACAGCGGGATGCAGTGAGCATCCCGGTATAGGAAGAAAAATCCTTTTAGCACCCCTGGTTACCGCTTTAGCAACCCGAGGTTCTAATGGCCTTCAGCCCCAATTGCAGGGGCTAGAGTGGGAGATAACGGTCCATAACCATTGTTATTTGCCCTTGCTTCACTTGGTACAATAACTTGGGCTACTGGGCCGTTATCCCCCGTTCCAGTCACTGCAACGGGGGATGAATGCCATATTATTCCCATTAGCATATGTAAGGGAGGAAGGGTCGCCCGGCCCCCCTTCATTCCTACTAGATGCACACAATTTGCTCATTCTGTGGTTGAAAATGCGCCTCTGGCCAAGTGTGTGGTACCCATAGAATGACACATAACCATGTCTGGCCATGAGATTCCATTTTGTTTAGTTACTGACACAATTTTTCTACTAGGCTACATGTAACCGCTGGATACAGGCCTGCACCTCTCCCCTGCATTGTCCATGCATGGCCAGCAAGCCATCCCCCCACCTCCTCCCCTCTGCCGGCTCTGCAGCTGTCCTGTTCTCTCAGAAGCTTGAGTGCGAGAAGTAACAAACTAAACATTGTATCTCTCATCTTCCTTTTACATCATGGCCCAGTGTGTGACCAGGCCAGAGCCTGGCCCTGGAAAAAAAACCATTTGTCTCCACAAACCTGCCTCTGCACCAACAGACCCCTTTTAGAGAAATATAGACCACAATCCCCCTCACCCCACAGTCTTTTGATGTAACAGTCGCATGCCCCTTGCCGGTGTGCCACTACAGTTCACCCCCCTAGCACTAATTCAATGTGACCATATATTCTCCTTGTACTAACAAATGGTAAAACACCCTCAATAGATCCAAGGGGATACGTGATGAATGTGTTATTGGAATACTGCGTTAGATAAGGCATCGGAACGCATGTACCCCTACTTTTTATTGCCCAGGTTAAAAGTTTACTGCACCAATTATAATAGACGGGTATAAGTTGTACCATACTTTTGCTAAAAAAGGCCAAATGGGAAGACCTTTTGGGGGACTGATGATCGGTGTAAGTAAAACTATAACATCTAATGAAATTAATACCGATCTTGAGGATAACATTAATGCGGTGGAGGTGGTTATATCGATCAAAAATAATCAGATGAAACTCTTGTTGGTCAATGTTTATAATCCACACGATACGTCAAAGAGTGATCTAATACAAGATAGACTACATGATTTACTTACTGAGTGGACGAATGAATACCAAAATAACCTCTTGGTCATTGCCAGGGATTTTAATTGTTCTATTAAAGGGGATGGTGGTACAACTAACAATAAGCATTTACATCCGTATCCCCTCATGTCTCAGAATTGTAGTGATGAAGAAGGGGAGAAGTGGTTATGTTTTATGAAGAGCTGGGACTTGGAATGTCTAAACGGTCGAACTATGAGTGACCGACCGGGACATTATACTTGGAAAGCAGGTGCTGCTCGTCGCACTCTTGATTATTGTTTTATTAGCCCAGAGGTGGCATCCCTGATTAACGACATGGAAATAATAGATAACGATTGGAGTGATCATAGCGGCCTGAGTTTAAGTCTGAAATGTGATTCTCTATTTCCTTCAACAACAGCGACAGGAAGCTTGTTGGTTAATCATGCTGGCTCACGATTAATATGGTCTGAGAAAAACATATCTAAAGCATGTCATGATTGCGGTGAATGGGATGCTGATTATCACACCATGTTTGACAATCTCTCAATAGAACATCTTGAAGGTTGGATTTATAATTTTACGGATAAATATGCTACAAAAAAATCTTTACTTGTTATCAGAGAACAGGGCTCGAGCGAGGGCTATGATAAGACAATTCGAGATGCTAAACGTACTCTGAGAAGGGAGATACGCAGAATCAGAGCCCACTCCCATTTAATTATGGATACACATACTAAGATCAGAGAGATAAAAAATAGGTATAGGGCATGGTTAAAACACTGGAATAGATCGAAGAAATTGGCAAACTGGCAAAAAACCGTGAAGACTATTTGCTCGAGAAATTCCCGGAATATCTGGGCACTTCTAGGAGAAGCTAGAGGGAGCAGGGTAACCCCCCAAATAAACCCGATTGATGCTGAGGAATGGGTTAATTTACTGGAAACGCGTAATGGTATGCCAGCAGTTAACCCCGAAATTTTTCCAACCATCTCTCAAGTTCCTAAGCCGTTCCCTATTCACCTAGAAGACCTGATAGGTAAGATTGCTAAACTTAAATCTTCCAGAGCCCCGTGGCCTAACGGTCTCTCCAACCTACTTATGAAGAGTAACCCAGTTTTCTGGGCTAACTTTCTGAAAATCCTCTTTGAAAAAGTTTTAAAAGAGGGGATAATACCTGAGACCTGGCAGAGAGCAATATTAGTGCCAATTTTCAAAAAAGGCAATAGATCTGACCCGGGCAATTACCGCTTGCTATCTATGCTAGACTGTTCTGGCAAATTATTTGCCTCCTTATTGTTACAGAAATTACAATCTTGGTCCGAAACGGAAGGGATTCTGGACCGCTTTCAAAGCGGATTCAGACCTGGATATTCAACTACTCACAATCTTTTCATCATGAATAGTCTTAGAGATAAAGCCCTACTTCCTAATAATCCGCCTCTGTATGCCTTATATATAGATTTTAAGGCAGCGTTCGACATGGTTAATAGAGAGAAGCTATGGAGGAAGTTTAGGAGCCTGGCATGCCCTGAAGACTTGCTCTATTATTTGCAACTTCTACATCATAACACCACAGTTCAACTAGCTTGATGGTAGTGGATCCACAACTAGGGTGATAAAGCAAACAAGAGGGGTGAAACAAGGCTGCGTTACTGCACCCATGTTATATAATCTGTTTGTTTCCGATATTCCAGAGTGTATTAGAGAGGTGAGTAACTGCCCTCCCAAGGTTGGCTCCCAACACTGCTTAATCCTGGCGTATGCGGATGATGTGGTTATTTTTGACCACACATTTAGTGGCATTCTACGCTCGGCTGAGCGACTTTGGGAGTATGCGGAGGAGAACGAACTCACAATTAATCACATGAAAACAGAGTTGATCCTCTATAGCCATGGTAAAGTGAGCCGCCCTAGAATGATTGTAAGAGGACATGAAATTCAATATACCCATAGCTATAAATTTGGAATTGGAATTTGACTCTAAGGGAAATTCCGAATCATGTGTACAATCCCGCAAAATAAAAGCAGTGCAACTTACCTCTATGATACATCAGTTCTCTCGTAAGAAGAGTGGATATTCCATGTGGGCAGCTCGCCAACTTTACGTCCAATGCCTGATACCCATGGTAATCTATGGACTGGAAGTCCTGGTTGGCCTTAATTTGGATTGGCTACAGACATTGGAAGGACGTTTTTGGCGAAAGCTGCTGGGATTGCCACCGGGAATACCAATGGCGATACTAAGATTGGAGCTGGGTTTACCCTCTTTAAAAGCTCTGGTCTTGAAGAAAAGAGCCGAGATCTACATTAAGCTGCATACTAATCCGGCTAATCCCCTACTGATAACCGTGAAAGAAGACATTGTTAGGAATAAGCAGGCTTGTTTTGTGAGAGAAATGAATGCTCTATTTGAGATGATTGAATGGACCCCTAACTGGGAAGACAATTATATAAATCTAAAGTCCCAAATGGTAGAACGACTCAAAATTTGGGACTGGCAAGATAATTTTAGACATCTTGCGAGCCTCCACAGCTACGGGTTCATAACTCATGTCTTATGTACCTTCAGAAGGGCACAAGGATATCTCAACCTTTGCCCCTCGGATAATCTAAGACGCTTCTTATTACTCCTACATATCAACCATCTACCTGTCCTAGCGGTGTTGGGCCCTGAAAGGGCCATCTCTAAAACAGAGCGTTTTTGCAGGATATGCCAAAATAAAGATTTATTGGAAACTGCAAGACATGTTCTTACACTATGTCCCAGTTTGGGTTCAATCTACATAAAACATTATAGCAGATATGTACATAATCTTGACCATATTAAGTCCAAAGATTTTTGGCTAACATGCATTAACACCTTGAATCCTAGCCTACATTTGGCCCTATATAGAGTATGGTATACAGTTAAGGGAATACTTGAAATTTGAAGACTAGCCAATTTCTCTCAGTATCAATAAACAATAAACGAGTGATTATATGAAATTACATGAAATTGCATAAAAGTTATCTTCAGGATATGGCCTATGAAATTTGTAACAAAATTGAATATGATTTTAAGTGTTTTTCCACTTTTAAATATTGAACTGTTGTTTAAATTACAAGAAGAAAATATTACTCTGTTGATTTATGTGTAAAGTTTTTGTTTAAAAAAACTGTATCACATTAAAAATAAAATAAATAAAAAGTTTACTGATATGTATTAAATGTCGAAATGAATAAATAATGCTCAAGATATGTGTGGCCAAAAGGGCAAATGTTAGATACTCTAAATCACCGCAACATGGACATTGCCGACCCCGTGCCCTCCCAGATGAGCCCTGCTGACCCGCGTGATCCACAAAGTTGCAACTTGGAACCAACCAATCAAGGAACACCATCCATATGTGCTGCATATTGCCCAGTCCCCTTTATCCAATGCATACTACTGAATGTATCCCCTATAGCATACGTCATAGATGACGTGTTTTTGTAATATAACATGTATTTTCTGTTTTGTGAGCAGAGGGCAGAGCGCTCTCGGAGTAAGCAGAGTCCTCTGCGTGCCCCATTTTACTTTATATAAAGACTTGTCTTTTACCTCAACTGCACTTGGTCCTGGTCTCATTCCCTACTGTCCATTAGTGTCTCTTATTTGGTTATTGTACTGTAATTGTGGGGAATGCCAGCTTTCACATAACACAAAATGCTAATGGAAATGTTGTAACATTTTATTGATTCTATGTACTTTACTGAAATGTAAAGTAGATGGACTCTATACTATTATATGTTAAGTTCTATTTTTTAACTGTGAAAGGTGGTTCCTAAAGAAACCTTTTTTTTTTTTGCAGCAGAGGTTAGAACGCAAGGTGGGGAGCGAAATGAGGTAAGAGGCACCAAACAGTAAGATGGAGGGGCAAGTGGACAGGGGAAGATGTTGCACGTGTGTTACATCTAAGGTGCGGGGCAGTGTTTCTCATGCCCCTTGATTACAGCTTAAAAAGCACTTCGAAATTGCTCCCCCCTGCAGAGTGATGTGTTGCAGTATAGACAGAGGACTGTTGTCTTCAAAAGATATGGATCAACAGCCTCTTTCATTGCTTGCATGGTAGCTGATTGGGATTTTGTGTCTCACAGAAGTAGGCTGTGTGGTTACAGTATTGGTTGAGGAAGATGAGGTGGAGGAAGGAGGAAGAAACAAACTTTCAAAGAGCATTGCAGTGGTTGGATTTGGTGTGGTGGCACAAGGAGGTGGTCCCATAGGAGTACTGCCCAGGTAGTCCGCAACTGAGTACAACACTGCACTCAGTGTATTTCAATTTGGACACTTTAGCTTTTGGTAAATTTCCAACAGTGGTAAAGAACTGCCACACCCATGATTCCCTCTGGGTGCTAGAGTTAGGCAATTCCTCTATCTCATCTTCTTGGTCCTCTTCATTGTTTTTGGAAGTATTGTGCTTTTTATGTTGTCTAGGTCCTACAGCTGCTGGTGGTGGTGGTGGCTCTTGGAGAGGAGGGATGCCAATAGGTGACGTCATTTTTAAGATAAATAGTAGTTTTGCTAATATTCTTCCAAGTGCTCTGTACTAGATTGTTAATGGATAATGGGTAAGAATAGGTGTAGCAGCTGTGCAAGGGTATATTGTTTTGCTTGAAAGTTCCTAGATCAGTAGAAAATGCAGTTCTGAACTGTCCACAAAGCAAGGACCCCAACTCAAAGTGCAGACGCGTTTGCAAACACATCATCATGATGCGCGTATGTGCAAGGTCACATGAGATTGTCCGTAAAGTCTGCGATGAGGTCAGGAGTTTGTGATTGTCGACGAATGCAAAAACAGTGGAAAAAGTTGCGAAAAGTGTATAGAAGTGTTACAAAGTATGCTAAAAGCAGGGAAAATGTACGGTTTTAAGGTGAAACTTTGTAAATTGGACAAAAATATTGCTATATTTGCGTAAGTATGATATTATTAAGTTGTAGGAAATTAGCATGCACTGGTAAAAACTCAAGAAATTCACTGAAAAAAACTTTGTCAAAGGGATGTTATTGTTAAGTTGCATTAATAAAAACCTATGATATTCAATGAAAAAACTTTTTTAAAGGGATGTTAGGGGTAAAAATAAACCCGAAAAACCTCAGAAATTCACCAGTTATGGTAAGGTAAGCAACCAGAACTCGCACCACCACCGTGCACTGCTAAGACTAACACCCAGGACATCAAAGATGACATTACAAATGTCATTGATGACATCACATGTGAAATTAATTGTGATGAAAAGCCCCTACAAGGGGTGGTGTTTATAATGTTGGTAACAAGATGTCAGGGATGATCGGGAGACCTATCATGAACTACTTAATCTGTTAAGAATGTACTCATCTAAGCAAAACATTGTATCAGAGTGTTGTTGTGAATACAGGAACCTAATCATACATAAACATAGGCAATGGCTGCAGCATGCACCATAGAAGTACAATATTATTCATCTTGCAATTTTGGATAGTAAAATAATGAATGATACCTTATCAGAGTTTTGAGTAATGTTAAACATCTATTAAATAGTTAACAATTCAAGACTTACTACGCAGCTGTGCTTGTACAAACAATACATATGAAGACCCACAATACATACAAATAAGAGGCACCTACAGGGAAACTAAAGTAAGAAAGAAAGAAACAGCATCACCAGAAAATGTTAATAACATTAAAGTTGATGTATACAAATGTGTGTTTGAGGCCTGCTTATTGCCCGATGTATGTGCACCATGAGCTGAGACCAAACCCCAAGGAAAGTACTTTAAAAAGATATGACAAGGTAAATGTCTAGATATATAGCACCTTTTGAATTTTAATATTATGACTGTCACTGAACACAACCACCTGGCCTAGATATATCAGTGAACAAAAACAAGTGGCCAAGATAAGTATGTCATCAGTGATGACATCAATAACATTTATGATGTCATCTTTGATGTCTTGGGTATTACTCTTAGCAGTGCACGGTGGTGGCACGAGTTATGGTTGATTTGCTTGCCATAACTGGAGAATTCCTGAGGTTTTCCAGATTTACTTGTAACCATAACGTCCCTTTAACAAAGATTTTTCATTGAATTTCACCGATTTTTATTAGTGAAACTTAACCATAAGGTGCCTTTAACAAAGATTTTTCAGTGAGGGCTGTGGTCGCCACCCTATAGTTAAGGTGAGTCGGAGACACATAGGATCCCCTCAAAATTCTATTGTAAACAACTTTGGACTCCAGTAACGAATTAGGCCGAAATTCCGAAAGTCATTAAAGGTCTGCAGGCCCTGTCAGACCGTAAAGATGCGTTAAAACATACGTAAGTTAATAAGCATCAAATCCATTCTTTTCTTAAAAAATGCATCCTACTATCTATTCATTTTCCCATACACAAAAAAGGCAAATATTTGCTAAAGCGCACAGCCCAAAACAACTTGGGCACGAAGCGTCCACTCACAATCCATGCATAGTTTGGGGTTATTCCATGGCATAGTTATTTTAAAATATGACAGAGAAGATGGGGCCCCTTTCTTCAAAATGTATAGTTATTTCTCCCATGGTGCATTGCATGATCATGATTTTCAGAAATAAAGCGACCACCATCTTGTTTTTCCGATATTCACGACTATATCCAAGGCAAAAAAGGACTATAGCTTGCCGAGGGTATGTGTAGTTCGGTATCTACGGTTATATTGTTTGGGGTGTCAGTGTTTTATATTTTTTGAAAATACTTTGTTTAGGCATAGTGAGGTTGGCAGTGAAAAATCACTGGCTGTCCATGTTTTTTGAGCATGTGAGACTTTGGAGAAAGATAGAAGAAAATAGTTTAAGAAAATTAATATGAAAGAAGCAATTGTATTCACGTTTTAGATGTGCCATACAATGTATTTTAGGTTGTGTATTTTCACTTATGGTATTATGTTGTGTGGGTGTACAATGTTTGCCTATCTAGTTTACTGTTATGTTTTTTTCTATGGTTTCTTATTTTTCAGTTACTGTACATAAGTGCATGAGTAGTGTTCTGTATTGATCTTTTAAGTTGGATTGTAGTATAAAACTTAAAGTCAGCCCCTTGTCAACTGACTTTTTGTATCTGCGGTTATGATAAAAGTCAATTATAGACAAGGTTAATAAAACATGTTTTTTGTTATTATTTATTGTATTTGTGTATTTTTATATGATATGTAGTCCTTAAAATGACTGTTTTGGGGTACAGTGAGTGTAGAACGTTAGCACATTAGGAGTACTGTTCTGATGTTATGAAGGAACACTGCATTTCCTTTCTCAGTTAGGTGTACTGCGCCATGTCTATAGAAATTGGCCATGTAGAACTGTGCGTTGTTCACAATCCATAATTGGTTGTGGGCTGTCATGAATGCTGAAACTGCTTTATTAACATTTCTCTGTTTTTTCTCAATTTTACCATTAAATCTGGTAGTCCATCTCCATGTTTACCTCTGAGTGTAATTGGAAAAGATAAAGATTGTGTGAGGAAATAGTTCCATTCGTTTTCCCATGTCTTGTTTCATCATTAAATTAAGGAACACACCCCGCACATTCCCTAAATCATTGCCTCCAAAATTATAAAACATTTGGTGTGAGTCTCCTAGGATGATGTGGACGTTGTGTATTAGAAATTGCTTAAGATGGTTTGGACTATACTGGGCTGTAGTCTTTTTGGGTTTATATGTGGTCTTATATCCTCATTGTAGCTATGAGCGGTGGTTGTGCAGAATCAACCTCCACCCATTAAAGGTGCTGCTAGCAACAGCCAGAGTCTTCAAACACAGGTAGCACTGGAATACTCTTTATGAAGAGTTATTAGAAATAGTTGAGATGTTTAGAGAGGAGAATGTTCATGAAGTGTCTACAGATGTGCTGCTCTATCTCTACCAGTACCACTTGGATGAGAGAGAGGTATTCACAGGATTTTTTCTTTATGATGCAATGCATCTGCCGGAAGTTTTTATCCACTTAATTCTGGGGTACTAATAATGTCTTTATCCGGCTGAAGACACTCCAACATTTTGAAACTGAAAAAAGATGTGTGATATACAGCTTGGGAATATCAATTATGATACATCATTTTGTGTGAGTCTCTTGGGATGATATGGATGATGTGTATTGGAAATTGTGAGAGATGGTTTGTACCATACTGGGCTGCTGTCTTTTTTGGCTTACATGTGTCATGGTCATGAAGTATGGGGCACATACATGCAGGGGTCGTTGCACAGGAGACCTAGGTGGGCACTGTCCTGGCGCCTTTGGCGCCAGGCTCATGAACAAAAGTAAACAAGAACATCCATTTAACACCAAAAAGCTTTTATTATGGGCATAGCTGCATTAACCTTGAACATTCCATCCATTAAGCAGGATGCATTAACCTTGAACATTCCATCCAGTAAGCAGCCCCAAGTGTATTCGTGGGTGTGGCTGCTAATGGATTGCCTTCGCACGTGCACACTCTCTAGAAGTGGCAGGGTGTGGTTGGTAAACTGCCCCGATCCTCAAGACAAACGCTTCGCTTTATTCTGCATTTGCAAGCAGCGTAACGCTCACCGTCGCCTGAGGTCAGACTTACCTTTGAAGATCATGCTTCCTGGACATCATGCTTCCTGCCAGCATACTTACCAACTGGGGGAAGTTGCTCTTACATGTACATCTCTTCGGCGAACCAAGTATTCATCTTTACACTTTCCGGAATGCCGAAATCTTCATCTTGGCACCACAGCACGGTACGCTCCATCGTCAACAGCAGCGCCTGCAAGGAAAAACAGAAGACAAGGTTAGACATCGAAAAAACAGTCAGTTTAAGTTTGCGCTTCACAATACTTCACACTTTTCCTTAAACCATCACTTACCTGCTGTGGAACATTGCTGTAGCTTCCATCTTCCATCCGGCCGCGTCTTGCGTCTCACAGCTGCATTGAGGCCGCATTTCCATCTAAGGGAAGAAAACAGAAGAGAGACATTATTGTGGGCATAAATAGGAGAAACATATAAAGACATTAAACAGAACAAACAGCATCACTAGAGCTCAAGAAAGACTTACCAATCATAAGGAGAAGCATAGTCACAGCTAGACTGGACTAATCCTTATCAGGAATCAGTGAAGGAACTAGATCCCATTCGATGCGCCACTGCCAGAATTAGCAGGATGGAGAGCATATCTTCCATAATACACAGGTGAGCTTTATGGGCCGGCGTATGCTCACAGAAACCGTACATTGGGCTGAAGGGTTTGAGAGGTACAACAATCGCAGATTGGTGCACCCACAAACTTGTGGGACGCATTGACCCACTAGACTCGGACCTGCAACATCACTGAGTGCTGATGGCACCAGAACCAACAAAATGGCAGCAAAAAGCCCTATGCGTGCTAAACCTCTGAAAATTGTGCAGTGAAACCAGAAAGTTGGCTGCCAATCGACTTTATGCACAATAGTGATGGGTGGAGGTTTCGAATTAATCTGTACCACTGGCGTTGCTCTGGGCAACCTTCCACGCCACCATTTTTTAGCCCGTCTGCACCATTGCAAAAGGTATCCAGCCATATGCAAATCAGTCAGGTACTGCCACCAATGGTAGCAGCCCAGCCCGAACTGCTAGGCCAGGTCCCCTCTGCACGGAAACACAAGCAACCCCAGACATATTTCAGCCTTGTTGGGCCTCCTCAGTGAGGTGCAGCTTGGTTCCCTTTGGTGCAGCGAACAAGGGACCCACGTCTGGGCATACCCTCTCTCACATAGTGAGACAAACAGTAAGAACAAAAGAGATGGGTGGAAGGTTTCGAATGAATCTGTACCACTGGCGTTGCTCTGGGCAACCTTCCACACCACCGTTTTTTAGCCCATCTGCGCCATTGCAAAAGGGGTCCAGCCATATGCAAATCAGTCAGGTTTTGCCACCAATGGTAGCAGCCCAACCCGAACTGCTATGCCAGGTCCCCTCTGCACGGAAACACAAGCAACCCCAGACATGTTTTGGCCTTGTTGGGCCTCCTCAGTGAGGTGCAGCTTGGTTCCCTATGGCGCAGCGAGCAAGGGACCCACGTCTGGGCATAACCTCTCTCACATAGTGAGACAAACAGTCAGAACAAAAGTGATGGGTGGAAGGTTTCGAATGAATTTGTACCACAAGCGTTGCTCTGGGCAACCTTCCACAACACCGTTTTTGAGCCCATCTGCGCCATTGCAAAAGGGGTCCAGCCATATGCAAATCAGTCAGGTTTTGCCACAAATGGTAGCAGCCCTGCCTGAACTGCTAGGCCAGGTCCCCTCTGCACGGACACACAAGCAACCAAAGGCATGTTTCGGCCTTGTTGGGCCTCCTCGGTGAGGTGCAGCTTGGTTCCTTATGGCGCAGCAAGCAAGGGACCCACGTCTGGGCATACCCTCTTTCACATAGTGAGACAAACAGTAAGCACAAAAGTGATGGGTGGAAGGTTTCGAATGAATCTGTACCACTGGCGTTGCTCTGGGCAACCTTCCACACCACCGTATTTTAGCCCGTCTGGGCCATTGCAAAAGGGGTCCAGCTTTATGCAGATCAGTCAGGTACTGCCACCAATGGTAGCAGCCCAGCCCGAACTGCTAGGCCAGGTCCCCTCTACACGGAAACACAAGCAACCCCAGACATGTTTCGGCCTTGTTGGGCCTCCTCAGTGAGGTGCAGCTTGGTTCCCTATGGCACAGCGAGCAAGGGACCCATGTCTGGGCATACCCTCTCTCACATAGTGAGACGAACAGTAAGCACAAAAGTGATGGGTGGAAGGTTTCAAATGAATCTGTACCACTGGCGTTGCTCTGGGCAACCTTCCACACCACCGTTTTTTAGCCCGTCTGCGCCATTTCAAAAGGGGTCCAGCCAAATGCAAATAAGTCAGGAACTGCCACCAATGGTAGCAGCCCAGCCCGAACTGCTAGGCCAGGTCCCCTCTGCACAGAAACACAAGCAACCCCAGACATGTTTCGGCCTTGTTGGGCCTCCTCAGAGAGGTGCAGCGTGGTTCCCTATGGCACAGCGAGCAAGGGACCCACGTCTGGGCATACCCTCTCTCACATAGTGAGAAAAACAGTAAGCACAAAAGTGATGGGTGGAAGGTTTCGAATGAATCTGTACGACTGGCGTTGCTCTGGGCAACCTTCCACACCACTGTTTTTTAGCCCGTCTGCGCCATTGCAAAAGGGGTCCAGCCATATGCAAATCAGTCAAGTACTGCCACCAATGGGAGCAGCCCAGCCCGAACTGCTAGGCCAGGTCTCCTCTGCACGGAAACACAAGCAACCCCAGACATGTTTCGATCTTGTTGGGCCTCCTCAGTGAGGTACAGCTTGGTTCCTTATGGCGCAGCGAGCAAGGGACCCACGTCTGGGCATACCCTCTCTCACATAGTGAGACAAACAGTAAGCACAAAAGTGATGGGTGGAAGGCTTCGAATGAATCTGTACCACTGGTGTTGCTCTGGGCAACCTTCCACACCACCGTTTTTTAGCCCGTCTGCGCCATTGCAAAAGGGGTCAAGCCATATGCAAATCAGTCAGGTACTGCCACCAATGGTAGCAGCCCAGCCCGAACTGCTAGGCCAGGTCCCCTCTGCACGGAAACACAAGCAACCACAGACATGTTTCGGCCTTTTGGGCCTCCTCAGTGAAGTGCAGCTTGGTTCCCTATGGTGCAGTGGGCAAGGGACCCACGTCTGGGCATACCCTCTCTCACATAGTGAGACAAACAGTAAGCACAAAAGTGATGGGTGGAAGGTTTTGAATGAATCTGTACGACTGGCGTTGCTCTGGGCAACCTTCCACACCACTGTTTTTTAGCCCGTCTGCGCCATTGCAAAAGGGGTCCAGCCATATGCAAATCAGTCAAGTACTGCCACCAATGGGAGCAGCCCAGCCCGAACTGCTAGGCCAGGTCCCCTCTGCACGGAAACACAAGCAACCCCAGACATGTTTCGATCTTGTTGGGCCTCCTCAGTGAGGTACAGCTTGGTTCCCTATGGCACAGCGAGCAAGGGACCCACGTCTGGGCATACCCTTTCTCACATAGTGAGACAAACAGTAAGCACAAAAGTGATGGGTGGAAGGTTTCAAATGAATCTGTACCACTGGTGTTGCTCTGGGCAACCTTCCACACCACTGTTTTTTAGCCCGTCTGCGCCATTGCAAAAGGGGTCCAGCCATATGCAAATCAGTCAGGTACTGCCACCAATGGTAGCAGCCCAGCCCGAACTGCTAGGCCAGGTCCCCTCTGCACGGAAACACATGCAATCCCAGACATGTTTCGGCCTTTTGGGCCTCCTCAGTGAAGTGCAGCATGGTTCCCTATGGCGCAGTGGGCAAGGGACCCACGTCTGGGCATACCCTCTCTCACATAGTGAGACAAACAGTAAGCACAAAAGTGATGGGTGGAAGGTTTTGAATGAATCTGTACCACTTGCGTTGCTCTGGGCAACCTTCCAAACCGCCGTTTTTTAGCCCGTCTGCACCAGGCAGGCGAAGAACAATGGTCTGGAGGGTTGCCCAGAGCAATACCAGAGGTTAAGCTTAATTCTAAACCTTACAGCAATCACCTCTTTTATTTTGCTAATGTCACCCCAAGTGGGACGGGTATGCCCAGACGTGGGTCCCGTGCCTGCTGGGCCTAGAGACCGAAGCTACTCCTCACTGATGATGCCAAACAAGGCTGAAACTTGTCTGGGGATGCTTGTGGTCTCGTGCAGAAGGGATGTGACCTAGCAGTTCGGGCTGGACTACCACTTTGGGGGTGGGGCCAAGCATGATTTGCATATGGTCTTTCCCCTTCTGTAATGGCTTGGCAGGCAAAGACCGATGGTCTGGAGGGTTGCCCAGAGCAATGCCAGAGGTTAAGATTAATTCTAAACCTTCCAGCCATCACCTCTTTTGTTTTGCTAATGCCAATCTACTTTGTCTGTGTAAGTGGTGGAACAGGAGACCGCACTGTTAAACCTGTCATTGGGCTGCCCACAGAGTGAAAAGGGAAACTACATGAAAGGCAGTGCTTCATTGCAATGAAAGCCAGAGGTGCTCTGAAATCCTTTTTTCCTTGGTTGCTGAAATTACAAAATAATGATTCCAAGCATCAGGAAATATCCAACATCCTTGCTTGCTGTTACCCTTCACCTTATTTAAAGAATCCACATAAGCACACAATGGGCCTCATTACACGGACGGCGGTAAGGGTTAACGGTCACCGTTAATGGCAACGGTGACCGTTAACCCTTACCGCCGTACTACGAGGTCCCTTTGCGGGTTGGAGGAACTAACGCCTGCTTCTTGCAGGCGTTAAGTACCAACCCGCTAAGGGACCTCGGAGCTAATTACTGCACCGCAAAATTGCGGTGCCGTAATTAGCGCCTTCCCCATTCCCATAGAGCCCTATGGGGCTGAAATGGGAATGGGGAAGGGCAATGGCGGAAAGGGGATTTACCGCCCCTCCAACCTTGGAATGGGGCGGTAAATCCCCTTTCCGCCAAGGCGGTGCCGGTAATTTACCGGCATGGTCCAGGGTGCTAATAGCACCCTGGATTACCGCCTTCCGTGTAATGAGGCCCAATGTCAGGAAAAGCAGATTCCACACAAGAATATCCACATTAAAAAGTGTGCTTGTCTGTAAAAATCTGTCAGAATATGGGTGCAGTACTGCCGGCTGCCTGTGGGACAGCTATCAATTAAGTACATTGGAAGCTTACACTTGCGCAGAAAATCAAATGGTTGGAATTAAGTGACTTGCCATCAAAACAATATAGGTTGCAACCATTTAATCTCTATGTTTAAAAGACTGGAATTAGAGATGTGTTGGCCTGTTTTGAAAATGGAAATTTATTTTCATCAAAGAAAAATTTAAACAAAGTGGATTTTTAAAGTCAACCTCTGATGCCAGTCAAAGAACTTCAATGAAAATTTCAAAGGCGAGCCCCAAAAGAAAGGCACCTTCCTCCTGCTCTCTGCCCCAGGAACTCCCATTCAGGTGTTAATGGAGAGGGGTGGAGATTTTGGCCTGTTGCTCCTGGTAGAGACAAAAGACTCCCTTGATTGAAAAAATATGCAGATGCAACTGTCAACAGAAACTCCTGCCAAAGGACAGAGGCGGGGATTGCTCTTGACCAACCAAAACTTTGGGGGCGGGGACAGACAGTTATGTGTATTCTTAAAGCACAAGAAAGTATATTTTTCAAAAAGACTGACAGAGGACTGTGCAAAATTGTAAAAATTTGTAAAATCCAGTATTGTTAATATGAAAATTCTGGTCACGTTTTAATACTACTCAGAACACTGTGCTATTATGTTCAGGGACATGACTGCAGAATTTGTGGTTTTGTAGCAATTGTGGTGATGGCAGAAACATGAAACTTCACATAATTATGTCCAGATATCATGCGCACATATGTGTAAAAATGTGGACAAATCAGATATTGGGTACCGGACCAAAAGTGCAAAAAATTGCCAAATCTAGACCCAAGCTCTCACCGTGATGGGGCTCGGATGAATACTTGCTCCACCAAATCTGTGATATCAATATGCTGTTGCTAGCAAGTTTGTAAAATTGTAAACATGTCTTGTATGAAAAATAGGTTTTCTGTGCAGAAACAAAGGGGAGGTTCTCCCTGGATCATAAAATACAGTGTCATCATGATACTCTGTTTTCTTCTCAAATCAGGGGAGAGGAAATACCCTAACCAATAGAATATCTAGGGGGTGTGCCTAGTAGAAGTCAGCATACCCACCCTTTTAGAAAATACATAAATAGAGATAGTTTAGGACCTAGGGACACACAGATTCACCCACAATCTGATTGCTGGCGGAGCACTTTGAAAGAGAAATCCATATTCTAGACTCCAGAACTTTGAAAGCAGAAAGGCCCATTTCCAAAGCTGAACCTTTCTCCGATTGGCCTTTAATAAATCCTGAAACCAGATTTGACCCCAGAACTCTAAGGGGAACCCAAAAGAATGGCCTGGCTGTGCTGTTGCTACTTTCTTGCTAAGAATTCTTGCCAGAATCCAGAGATCCGACCCAGTAGAGCAGAGCTGTGATAAGATAGCTGCAAACCATAACCAACCTGTCAGATCCAGTCCAATCCCGCCGTGCAGTGTCCAGAGTGCCATGCTGAGTGCAGAACCAGAGCACCTTGAATCCAGTCTGGTGTGCTAGCAGAATTCCCATCCAGAAAGTATCCCTGACCAGATATCTGATGGGTCCATTCCAAACAGTTTTAGTGAGTATACATAGCATAGTATTGTCCCTAGCAAATATATAATCCATAAGTAATCCTATCCAAACCCATTCTATTATATCCAGAACTGCTTTGTAGAAAATCTTTTGTATTACCTGAATCTTTCTCTCATCCCTATAGTCCTTTGGTAATAGTAGTGTTAAAATCATCTTTGAGCTAATATATTTGCTAAAGAAAGGCAAGTGACTCGGCGGGCAAAAACCATCCAGAGACGTTGCTGGGCTGGTGGCTGTTCTGTCGTGTAGTTTGTGGCTTCATAGTCTCCCTAGTGCAACAAACCTTGTTTGTAATTTTCAAAAGCGTGACCTCTTTTTACAAATTTTGACCCTTTCTGAAAAAAACGACCTCCACAAAAACCTTCATAACTTCTTCACCGTTTATGCTAGAAACGAATTTAAGTGTCTACTTCAAGCTAACATCCTTTCCAACGAATCCAAAATGGCATCCCAACTCCTTATAGTTTTTCCGCAATCACACTTACCGCGCGCAGAAAAGTTTGCCGCACATTTTTCGTTTGGCTCAAATCTATCACGTGTGAAACAGCTGTACATTGCATCTGACCTCAGAATTCAGTTTTTAACCTGCTAGTTATTCAATAATCATTGCTAGTGTCTGTCTGATACCATACCAAGCGGCTCCCACTAGTATTGAATCCATTTCAGTGAATTAAATCCATTTTCTGTGTTTTTACCATTCCATTCAAAGCCACATTCAAAACCAGTTTGCAATCAATTCCGTTTTTCTCTGTGTTTGCTGGGGGGAAACTGGGATTGATACTGTATTTGTTGAGTGTGTATTCCTGAAACCTGTTTCTCTTCTTCCATCTCTTTATACTGCATATTGGGGGGATTGAGTAGTGTGCAGGGGGAAAGAGTTATCACATTGCATTTTGATTGAACCCACCCAAAAGTATTATTCTGTGCTGCATTATTTTTCCTATCAATACTCTGTGTGATTAAAGAGATTTATTTCAACATCACTCCATTGGTGATCATTGCATAAACCATTAAATAGTGTGATATATATATATATTGTGAAAATACCTAAACTAAATCTTTTTAACTTTGCATAACAGCCTGCTTCCTGGTTGAGTGTGACCGGGGAGGATTCAAAGAGAGGGGTGTGATATAAGGGTATATCATACAGAAATAAAAGAACTTATAGTCATAAATAAATAATTAAGGGTTCCAGCTGTGCATCACTCGCTAGGCATTGACTTAGGTGGAGTGCCGGGTTGAAATCACTTACACACTCTTATCTCCACGCAGGAGCAGTATCACCACATACCACTGCTCACAGCTTTTCTACTGAGGGAGAGGCCTCAGAGGGGTGATTCAAGTTCAGGGAGGGTTGCAACCATGCCCCAAAGCCTCCGCAGAGACCAGGGGAGCGTATCAATATGTGGTCTTATATCTTCATTGCAGCTGTGAGCGGTGGTTATGCAGAATCAACATCCACCCATTAAATGTGCTGCTGTCTACTTCATCATAGAGTACTAATAGTGACTTTATTTGGTTGAACTCCAGCATTTTGCAAATGAAAAAAGAAAAGTAAAATATGTCCGCCATGGAATGGGATATGAAGCTTGTGAGCATCAATTGTGATAAATCATTTGGTGTCATTTTCTGGTGATGATGTAGATGATGCATATTGGAAATTGCACAAGATGGCCTGGACCATACTGGGCTGCAGTCTTTTTTGGCTTATAAATAGTGTTATATCTTTAATACATCTGTGAGTGGTGGTTGTGCAGAATGAACCTACACCCATTAAAGGGGCTGCCAGGAACTGCTAGAGTTTTCATACACCTGCAGCACCATAATATCCTTTTTGAAGAGTCATTAGAAATGCTAGAGATGTTCAGAGAGGAGTCTTCATTGTTTGTGACATTCAGGGTCAGCACGAGTTTGGCGGTAGCCCTTAAATGCAGTTGTAATCACAGGTTTGGCTGCATTTACCCCAGCTCTGAGCTGGGGGTAAATGCGCCTAGAAAATTCCCATATTCAGGTGCAATTAGCGCTGCACTATTAGCGTGTGCTAATAGCACCCAAAATTCCCCATTGGGTCCAGTAGACCCAATGGGGAATGGGGAATTACAATTACCACCAAACCGGTGATACAGTGCTAATAGCACCGGGTGGTTTGGCGGAAATGCTAATAGCCTGGGCGGTATCTCTGCGGTAATACTGCTGGGGTACCGCCCAACTCGCGATGAGGCCCATTTTTTTAGAGTTGTCTTTTTTGTTGTTTTATATTTTTCGTCACCAGTTGGACATTTGAAAATGTTTAATATTGTTCAAGAAAACACTAATACATGGCACTTCTAATGTTTTATCAAAAAGCTTGGGAACATCAATCATGATAAATTATCTGGTGCAAGTCTCCTGGGATGATGTGAATGATGCATTATGGAAATTGCAGGAGATGGTCTGGCCCATACTGGGCTGCAGCCTTTTTTGGTTTATATGAAGTGTTATACCTTTACTGCATCTGTGAGTGGTGGTTGTGCAGAAAGAACCTCCACCCATAGCAAGGTGCTGTGAGCAACAGCTAGAGTTTTCAAACACCTCCAGTACTGGAACACTCCTTTTGAAGAGTCCTTAGAAATGCTAGCGAGGTTCAGAGAGGAGGGTTTTCATGAAGCGTTTACAGATGTGGTGTTCCTATTTCCGGTAGTACCACTTTGACGAGCAAGAGGCCTTTGTAGGATCTTTTCATTTTGAGCAATGCATCTGTCAGAAGATTTCATCCACTTCATCTCGGGGTACTGATAGTGTATTTATCCGGTTGAAGACATTCCAGTTATTCGGAAGTGAAAAAAGAAAAAAAAAAGATGTTGGATGAAGTATGGTGAGAGTCTCCTGGGATGATGTGTATTGGAAATTGTATGACATGTTCTGGACCATACTGGGCTGCATTGTTTTTTGGCTTATATGTGGTCTTATATTTTCATTGTACCTGTTAGCGGTGGTTGTGTAGAATCAAACTCCAGCCATTAAAGCTGCTGCTAGCAACAGCCAGTGTCTTAACAAACTGTAAGCACTGGAACACTCTATTTGAAGAGTTATTAAAAATGGTAGTGATGTTCAGAGAGGAGGCTTTTCATGAAGTGTCTATAGATGTGCTGCTCTATCTCCACCAATACCACTTGGATGAGCGAGAGTTATTTGCAGGATCTTTTCATTATTATGCAATGCATCTGCCGGAAATATTCATCCACTTCATTCCAGGGTACTAATAGTGTCTTTATTCTGTTGAAGACCCTCCAGCATTTCGCAACTGAAAAAAGAAATATAAGATGTGGGCTATGAAGCTTGGGAATATCAATTATGATAAATCATATGGTAATTACTCTTCTGGAATGATGTGAAGGGTGACCGTTGGAGATTGCATGAGGTGTTCTACGCCCATACTAGGCTGCAGCTGGTATGACTTATATGTGGTCTTATATCTGCACTGTAGCTGTGATCAGTGGTTCTGCATAATCAACCTCCACCCATTAAATGTGCTGCTAGAAACAACTAGAGTCTTCAAATACTGGCAGCACTGGAACACTCTATTTGAAGAGTCATTAAAAATGCTAGAGAGGTTCAAAGAGCAGCTTCATTTTTGTGACATTATCTTTTTAGAGTTGGAATTTTTGTTATTTTATATTTTTATCACCAGTTGGACATTTCAATATGTCTAACCTTGTGCAAGAACACACTAAGACATGGCTCTTGTAATGTTCTGTCAGAAAGATTGGGAACATCAATTATGATAAATCATTTGTTGTGAATCTCCTGGAATGATGTGGTTGATGTGTATTGGAAATTGCATGAGATGGTCTGGACCATACTGGGCTGTAGTCTTTTTTGGCTTATATGTTTTCTGATATCTTTATTGTAGCTCTGAGCAGTGGCTGTGCAGAATAAAACTCCACCCATTAGAGGTGCATTTAGCAAAAAGCCAGAGTATTTAAACTTTGGTAGCACTTGAGCACTCGATTCAAAGAGTTATTAGAAATGTTAGAGACATTTAGAGAGGAGTCTTTTCATGCCAAGTGTCTACAGATGTGCTGCTCTATGTCCATCAGTAGCACTTGGGTGAGCACTTGGATGAGCGAGAGGCCTTCGCAGGATCTTTTCATTCTCATGCAATGTATCTGCAGAAAGTCTTCCTCCACTTCATCCCGGCGTACTAATAATGTCTTTTTGGGTTGAAAACTCTGCAGCATTTCACAACTCATAAAAGAAAAGAAAATGTGGGATATGAAGTTTGGGAACATCAATTGTGATACATCATTTAGTGAGAATCTTCTGGAATGACTGGATCATGTGTATTGGAAATGCATGAGATGGTCTGGACCATACTGGGCTGCAGTCTTTTTTGGCTTATATGTGGTTTTATAGCTTTACTGTAGCTGTGCGTGGTGGTTGTGCATTATTAACCTCCACCCATTAAAGGTGCTTCTAGCAACAGCCAGAGTTTTCAAACACTAGAAGCACTGGAGCACTCTAACTGACGAGTTATAATAAATGATAGAGAGGTTCAGAGAGGTGCCTTGATTTTCTGTGGCATTGACTACCTGTGTCTACTGACAGTGCAATCACACATTTGGATCTATTGATGCAGCCATATTATGACATTTGTGCGGGCAACACCATCCAAACAGCAGGCGCTGAAGTCTGTAGGTGCGAATAATCACCACACCCTCAAAAAAAGAAGTTTACATTTATCATTACTTTCTGTACTTTCTAATGAAAGGGTTTTTCAGTAACAGCAAGCATTTTTGGCACTGTACCCCATTTTATTTTTTATTTTTTAAAACCACTTTTCCCTTTATTTATTTATTTACTTATTCATATTTGAAGTGCATTCAGCAGCCCGTGGGCATCGTGGTGCTTGTTACAGAAGGTGAACAGAACTTAGTTGCAGGTGATAGCAGGTATACATTTTTACAAAAGCAATTTACAATTTATATTGAGGTGCATAGAGGCGAGAGGGATGGAGGAATAATGTTAGTTGGGATGTGTGAGAAGGGAGGAGTTAGTTGAAGAGGGAAGTTTTCAGATTTTTAATGGAAGCCTATCCCTGCTGCTTTTGTCCTATTGATGTGCGGGATAGTGAGTTGATTAGTATAGCATGTTCTCGTGGGCCGGGCTGAGCTGATTCTGGATAGTGTTTCTGATAGGTAGGAGGGTGCAGTAAAGTTGAGGCACTTGTGTGTGGTAGAGAGGATTTTAAAGGTGATTCAATCTTTGACCGTAAGCCAGTGAATTGCCTCCTAGCTCGGGAGATGTGGTCTCTCCTTGCGATACTTAACGCTGCTCTTAGCTAGTTATTTTGGGTGATTTGGAGTTTGTTATGTTCTTTATGGAGGTGCTAAGAGAGCGTTGCAATAGTCAAGTTTGGCACCTATGATGGCTCGGCTATTGTGAGACAGTTGGACTTTCTTAGAAAAGATTTTATGGTATTTATGAGTTTAGTGCTTAGGCGGCAGCCGAGACAATGGCACTGACTTGTTTGTTCATAGATAATGTGGCATCAATATGAACCCCTAATGCCTTACAGATGATAAGATGGGAATGGTGTAGTTATTTATGTTGAAATTGGAGTAAACAGTCTAGCTTGGCTAGTGCAGTCCTTTGGCCAAGAATAAGAATCTCTGTCTTGTCTCCATTGAGGCATAATCCATTTGCTGCCATCCAAGCTTGGATGGTGGCATAGATTTGGCATAGTGTTGTTGCGTCTTGGGCATATGATCCTGTTAGTGGTAGAAGTACTTGGGTATTGTCAGCATAGTTGGTATATGCAATCCCAAGTGCATCAAGCTTATCAAATAGGAACTTTGTAAAGAGATTGTCTAGAGTTGGTTCAGTACATGATCCTTGTGGGACTTCCGCAGTGAATGATAGTGGGAGCAGCATTTGTTATGTTTGAGAATACTTTCAATGCTCTACCTTCTAAGAAGGAGGTGATCCAAGAAGCTGCTTGAGTGGAGAAATGTGCTGCTTGCATAAGGTGGCCGGTGTGGGTTTTATGATCAACAAGATTAAAGGCTGCCAAGAGGTCTAAAAGGAGGAGGAGGGCAGGCTCGCCTTTATCCAAGATTTGAGTGATTTATTTTTTTAGGTCTAATTAGGCAGTTTCGGTACTGTGCACTTTGCGGAACCCGGACTGTATTTTTCCTAAAATGGAGTTTGTTTCCAAGTATAGTTGGATCTGACTATGAGCCGTCTTGTCCAAAATTTTTAGAAGAATCAGGACAGTGGTTATGGGCGGGTAGTTGGGAGGCTGGGCAGGATCTAGCGTAGGTTTTGTTCAGGAGGGGGCGTACCCATGCCTCTTTGAGGCTGTCTGGGACAATGCCTGATTTAAATGGGGAGTCGATAAAAGCCATTAGGAGAGGGGCAAGGGCCTCGGCACAATCCTTAATGATCTTGGGGGGGCATATATTGCCCTTGCATATTGATGGTTTGAGGTGTTTGAGCAGGTCTATAACTTCAGATTCTGAGATGGAGGATTTAGGGAAATTGGGTACTTTATGATTGTGAGGGTATGAGGGGGCTGGTTCTGGCTAAGTAAGGTTTTGTAGTAATCTTGAATTTTGTTTTGAAGGAGGCCTATTTTATTGAGCATTGCAGTTTGTATGCTTGTGCACCAAGCTTCATCTTTAATGATCTTGTCAGTGCTGGTAGTAGGTGCAGTGAGTTCATTGAAGATGGTGAATAGTTCTTTAGATTGGGAGTTGGCATTAGATATTTGGAGGTTGAATGCATTGGATTTATCAGTGAAGATGGCCGTTTTGTACTGCAGGGCAGCTGATTTGAAATTTTCTTTAGAAGTGTCACTGGAGTTAGTCTTCCAGATTTTAAGGGCCAGATGTTTGTTGGAACGTAGGGTATGGAGCTCTTCTGTAAACAAAGAGTTTGAGTGAAAAGACTTTTTCTCGTTCTTACATTCTAATGGGGCTATGGAATTGACTGCTTTGGTGAGGGTATCCTTGAATATATCAGCTAAGATGTTAGGGTCTTGTGAGAACGGAGCGGATAGGCATGGTATGTCAAGTTAGGGTCGGAGGTTTTCCGCAGTAAGCTTTTTCGCGCTCCTTGCTAGTGTAGCAGAGGCATGTGTGGTGGTTTTGGTACCGGAGGCTTTGGGGATGGTAAATTGAATGCAATGCAATACTAATACTAGTAATAATACTAGTTTACTTTGTTTTGTAATTTGTTTAGTTTGCCTATGTATTGTTGTTTTCATTTTTTGAAGCATTGGGCCTCATTATGACCCTGCCAGTCCGGAAAGAACGGTGGTGGTAAAACTGCCACCACCGTTCTTTCCAGACCGGCTGATTAACAGTTCTGCAAGCGGGAGCTGTCACTCCCGCCAGCTCTGACCTGGCGGGTTTAACACCACCCACCTGCAGGCGGAAATGGAAACCCCGGCTCTGTCATAGACGGAACCGGTGTTTCCATTGTCTCCATCCCCATGGAGTCCTATGGGAGTCCTATGGGACTCCATGGGAATGGGGACTTACACAAATCCGCCTCTGGAATTCCCAGGTCACCGGGGTCGTAATGTCCCAGTAATTCCGGGAATCACAGAGGCAGAATGGTAATACGAGTCCGGCAGTAACCTGCCGGTTTTTCCGGCTCGGTTACCGCCGGACTCGTAATGAGGCCCATTGTCTTTTTTGTGTTGCTAATTTTATTGTTTTACATATTCCTTCCAGGTTGGACATTCCAACATGTTTGACCGTGAGAGTGCCAGCAGTGATCACATTATCATGTGGGTTCTGAATCCATCGCCACTGAGGAAGAAGGCAACTGGGATGAAAACCACATCTGACAATTGGTGCTTCTTTAAAGTCAAAAAACACTGTTCTAGAAATGATGTAAAGTAAGTACTTTGCACATTCCGCATCAATTCTCTATGCTTTGGGCCTTCCAATGTTCCATCTCAAAGCCAGGCAACATCTATTATGATTAATCATGTAGAGTGAGTCCACTGGGATAACGTTGATAATGACTATTGGAAAGTGCACACACATTATGAAAAGAAAAATGAATGGTTTCCATTCTTTGCATAGATGGACATCAGCACCACTTGCAGCACTTCCATTCACCAGTGCAACAATATTACAAACTGCAAATGAAGCCTCAACTTCGGCAGTGGTGTCAACTGCACATACTCCTGTTTTACCGACTCCCAATCTTTCCATGATGCAAGTCATCTGTACATGATGTCTTGAATGGGTAGTGTAGGGAGGTGCTACAATCGAGGAATGGCAGAAGTTAATTGCTGAATACCTGATTACCTGTCATTCTTATTTCTTGTTTTAAGAGGCAGTGTTACCCCTTTTTTCAAAAATGTATAAAAAAATATGCTTTTTGATTTTAATTCTCTTTGCAAGGTGTTTCATGTGTTTTCCTCCCGTATACCATTACCCACTTTCTGTCCCCCAAAGTGGCCCTTTACGGGTCATCTTTTAAGTTACAAAAATAGATAAATTGAACACAGTCTGCAAAAATATATTACAATATCTATTGTAATGTATTGTATGCAGTTTCAGTAATTAAAATCTCCCAATTGTTTGTTGTTTCCGCAGTTACATTGTTAACAGGGGTAGTAGTTTAGCTGCGAATAAAAGCACTCCAGTCATTGCTCGTGTTAGCTTTGAACGTAAAATTCTGCAATTCATTGGCTGATGCTGAAGTCTTTCCCTTGATATATATATATATATATATATATATATATATATCACATGGACGCGGTAGTGTCCATGTAGTTATGGTTAAGTTGGTGTTTCCATAGGAAGAGCATTTTTTGGGTGGCTTATGACTTTCCTCCCTCTGGACGAATCCTCACCAAACTTTGCAAAAAAAGTATATGGCCCACTCTGAATTTTCTTGCAAAGTTTGGAGAGGTTTGGTCCGGGGGGGGCAAAGTTATAGGGGGGTAACAAAACTTTTTTCCCATAGACACCTATGCGCACACCTACAGCCCAAACCGCTGGATGGATTTACACCAAATTTGCGGCAGGAGCGGGGGCTTGGTCCCGAAAGCGTGCTTTTGCAAATTTGATGTAAATCCATCCAGTAGTTTTTTTTTAAATGAGCAAAATGTAAGGCAAAAAAATTAGTGATACCTCCATTCGCTCTGCGGACGGACTTCATGGTTCGCTCCGCGGACAGTGCCCTGATTGGCCGAGCGGCTTGTGTGATGTCTGTGGACATGCAACGTGTTCGCTGATTGGACGGCGTGGTGCGTGAAGCGCGTCAGATTTTCTGTGGCGCCCGCCATCTTCCATTCGCCGACGACCGCGGACAGCGCAGTGAAACTTGGATTAAAAATTGTATTTAGTGGAGTGTGTTGGTGTGTAAGAGTGTTTGGGGATGGTGGGGGAGTATGAGATAGGTTCAATGTTCTGTTTTTTTTATGTGCTAGATACTTTTGTTGTGTTCGATTTGTCTGCGGACAACACGGCTGTTCTGAAATTTTCTATATAAACTAAATGGTGGGGTGTTCTGAGGACGGAGTATGTGTCCGTTTTGTCGCAAGCAAGCTAAAATTGAGCTAAGAACACTTGTGGTGTCCTTAAATGTTCGTACATTTACAAAATGGGGGTGTCCTGAGGACGCTGTCCGTATTGTACTCTGGCAAGTTGAATGTGTTCTAAGAACACTTGCGGTGTCCTGAAATGCTCTCATTACTTACCAGTAATCTTCATTACTCTTAGTCCTACTCTTCCTCGTCACAGTACTGACGACCCTCCTCACCCTCCCTGCGGGGAAGGTCCCATGCTCCGGCTTGGTAATATGAAACTGAGTGATGTGGATGTGGGGGAGGAGTTATAGGAATTTAAAGAAATAGAAGAAGGTCCTGTGTCGGGGGCAGGGGCCTCATGAAGTAAGTGTTCTGAGAACGCTGTTCGTATTGTTCGTTGTCAGGTTGAAAGTGTTCTTAGAACCCTCCTTATGTCCGTTGACATTACAATTTCCTATGGGCCTTACCCGACTTTTTGTCCACTAAACAAACGATAAATCAGGCTGCTGTGCGCCGACATTATGTGATAATCCTATCACTTGCCCCATCAACCTGGCTGACCTGCTTTTGCGACACTAAATCATATCTCCCGCCCCTAAGCCTGACATTATCAAAGCATTCATATTCCCCGTCTCTCTCTGTGACGTTACAGGGTGCGTAGCCAATCACGCCCAGTCGTCTCCAATCCTACGCGACTTTACACAGAACCCGGAAAACAACACAGATCATCTCACAACACAGCGCGCCACAATTCGGAATATGAAACTGTGATTTAAAAGCAAACAGCAAGATTATACATTTCGTAAAGTACTTTTATTTGACATCAAATGTTTAGAGAATATTCAGCGATTTGCATTTGTCTTTGCTGTCGATCCACAAAAGTTCATCTTGAGTCACGCGCTGTTCCTTTGAGGTACACAGTGTGTTGGTTTATGATAAAAGAAGCACTATGGTCTCACAGATAATCGGAAGGCTGTTCCAACAACGAGGCATTAGACCACCATAATGGTTGTATGTTGCTTCTAGCCGCTAGTACTGCGTAAGACCCAGTCGTATCCAGTCCTACGCGACTTTACACAGAACCCAGAAAACAACACAGATCATCTCACATCACAGCGTGCCACAATTCGGAATATGAAACTGTGATTTAAAAGCAAACAGCAAGATTGTACATTTCGTAAAGTACTTTTATTTGACTTCAAATGTTTAGAGAATATTCAGCGATTTGCATTTGTCTTTGCTGTCGATCCGCAAAAGTTCATCTTGAGTCACGCGCTGTTCCTTTGCGGTACACAGGGTGTTGGTTTATGATAAAAGAAGCACTATGGTCGCACTGATAATCGGAAGGCTGTTCCAACAACGAGGCATTAGACCACCATAATGGTTGGTATGTTGCTTCTAGCCTCTAGTACCGCGTAAGGGCATATTGGTCCTTGGTGATTGTCCCATAAAATGGTGAGGGTCATGAAGTTGTTTAGAAGTAGCTGCACCTGGCAGTTAAAAAATCCGTCGGCCGGGGTCTGAAAATTGTGGCATTGACAGTATGTAAGGATGTACCTGCTTTAAAAACATAAATTAGTCTCACGAGCCGGTCTTCAATAAAAATATTTGTTTTATTTATTAGGGCGTGAAACTATTTGCTAGCGAGGATGGTGCAACGGAGTATGTTAACTTATTCCCACTAACCCACCCGCTCTCCTCTGCCTTTTTCAGAGTCGTCTGAGCGCCAGGGGACCACTTTGGCGGTGATAGTGCGTGGTACAAAACAATATGCCACATCAAACGAACAAGTACAACTTAACCGGGCTTTAACGCCACGCTATTGTTATTATATTCCGGTATAAAATAATCTAAAGGGTTACTTACATTATATTGGCATTTTCCATTGTCTACGCGTAATGCAGTCACTAAATATGACTCTGTCTGTGCCAACGATCTTTCTCATAGTGATATAATATATAAAAGCGGTTTAGTTTCAGAAATGTCATCCTTATCGTCTCTTACGTTTTTGCACCCCTCCTTCAAAAGAGGTCTTTTGGCACGATCCCTGTCTGTCAAGGTCAAAAAACAATAGAACCTTATAGTGCGAGTCGTGGGCCACTCCGGCCCGCGAGCAAAAAATGGAAGCAGCTGACCTTCACTGTGAACGAGCATAAATTCTTACTTTGCAACATTCTGTGTAAAGCCATCCCTGAGAAATTGCTTTTTACACTCCATCTTTGTATATTGTCTGCATGCTAATGAAAACAGTTTGTTAAAGGGAGTTTATGGTTAACTTGCGCTACTAAAAACCTATGAAATTCAGTAAAACAACTTTGTTAACGGGACGTTATGGTTAAGTTGCGCAACTAACAACCTATGAAATTCAGTGAAAAAACGTTGTTAAAGGGACGTTATGGTTCCAAGTAAAACCGAAAAACCCCTGAAATTCGCCAGTTATGGTAAGCTAAGCAACCATAACTAGCACCACCACCGTGCACTGCTAAGCCTAACACCCAGGACATCAAAGATGCCATCACATCTAAACAGTTTACAAGAGTTGGCATTAAGGCCATACAATTGACATTTTTGTGGGCTAATTGTTCCATAACATCTGTAGCACATGCATTATCACCATAAAGTGCATGAATGTGCCGGGTTTTCAATATTGCTTCTGCTTCTTTAGAAAGTATACCAACTCTGATACTTTTTGAGATGTTGGCATAAGTGAGATCTGCAGATTGGCGCATGTTTTCTGTTAATTCTCTGTATTGGAAATGTTGCCAAAGGTTGACATTTCCAATGCTGCCAACAGTTTTACGGCAGAGTTTGTGTCCTAATGTTTTAAAAATAGACTCACCTTTTACTGGTGTCAATTGAAGAAGATCTCCGAAAACAATAATGTGTTTTCCTGCAAGAGCTCTTCATAGTTTGTTTTCAGTACTTCTTGTAATCTGAAGTGAATCAAAGCCAACATTAGGTTGGACACCATGCTCACGTCATCTTTTAGTAGTATTTTCATTTGTTTCAATACGCTGCATAGTTCCATTGCAGCTTCTGCAGAAAGTTTGTAATAATCTAATTTGTTTTGGTGTTCTACTGGCAGGAGTAGTAATCGGTGTAAAGTGACACCACCTATGTTGTAGGCAGCTAAACCTGTGGGGGCAGTGACAACAGCTGACAGTTTGTTGTTTGTCAATTGTTGAACGAACTTAATGATGATTTTGATTAGGAATGTTTTGCCAGAACCAGCTTCACCACTGACATACAATAGTATAGGTTTGTAATTTTGACAGGTGCATTCTTTGTTTTCATGTTGTACACCATGTGCAATTTCTTTTGTTACTTCTTGAAAAATGCTATGTTGCTCATTGTTTAGCTTTGATTGTAGCATAGCTAAGTCTTCTTTATCTTCATACTGACACATGGTGTTTTCTACTTCTGTCATAGCTAATTCTGCCTCATTTGTTATTAGTGGGTCTCCCAGTGGTTCTTGGCTTCCTGTGACAGAAGGTTGACTACTGTCAGGAGTGTCCTTATCTAGTTGGGCCTGGAGTACTTCTTCATGCTGCTGTTCATTGTGCAACGTTTTGTACTGTGCAAAGTTTACATCAGTTATACTGCTTTCATTTGCTTTGAAAGCGTCTTCATATGAGTCATAGTTATCTAGTATTTCTTCTTCTTTTATCCATGGTTTAAAGAGTTGTAGCAGGGACATGTAATATACTTCTTTATGTTGAGGAGTCTTTAATGACAATTTGATATTATTAATTAAATTTGGTTTGGTGAGTTCTACTAAGCTGCCTTCACAGTTTGTCACTTTGTATTTATGGTTTTGTTCATCAGGTTTTACATTATTTTTGTATGTGTAGTTGTGGGCTATATGGTATAGACACATGGTTTCCAAAGTGGTACTCCTGTTTGGGTAGTATGTGTCAAATAAATTGTTTTTTTTAAATATCTTGGCTGTTGGGATCATGTTTGGCTATTGTTACTATATCTTCGTATGATTTTAGAACTCTTTTTCAAGATTTAGCTGGACCAAGACTTAGCCATACTATATTTTCAGATTTACCATACAATGCAGTACCAGTTAATCGATCAGCTGCTTCATAGGATCCACATTCTCTATGGGACAGCATTTTTATGTCCAAGCTGTATAATTTCTGAGACACTGTTTTATCTGATGACAGGTCATTCCAGAGGTCTTGGAGCTCTGTCCTTTCTGATTTGGTTAAGTATGCTGTGACATATTGTGCAACAGTAGAATTTTCTGCAATGTACTGCACATCTATGTTTGCATTCCATAAGTGGGCAATGATCGCATTGTAATCATTGATATATTTTTCTTCTTCTTTTCTTTTTATGCAATATGTATTTTTAGGTGACTTACCTTTAACACTATGTCTAACTGAAGACATGAGGTTGTTCACTTGACCTGTATTTGTAACTGGTCTAGGGAAACCAAATCGGCATTTGGTGTAGTATTTCCCTTTGTTTTTGTATTTGCGACGACAGTATTTGCCACATTTGTGTTTTTGGAATTGTAAAATATTTGCATGAAGATCACTATTTGTGGATTCTGATGGAATTTCACAAGTGACATATTTTTCAATAAACTGTAAAACAGTGGCATCACTGTCCTGACCAAATTTAGGAGCATCTTTAATCCATAAAAGCATGTGGACATGTGGTGCTCCTCTGGCTTGGTATTCTTTTCTCCAAAAGAAGTGTTGCACTTCTCCAAGGGGAGTAGCAGTTTTATTACAAATAAAATGTAGCAAAGCAATGAAGCAATGGTGAAAATATCTTGAAATATTAACAGGATCCTGAGAACAAAGTTCTCCAGGTGTTAGTATATCTATGTTTGTTTTGTTTTCATTTGGTATGCGTAGGAAAGCATGTAAATCTTCCCATGCATATTCTGCACAACTTAATGTAACAAACCAAGTGGGTGGGCCAAGGTTTCTGATCATACAACGTACATCTCCATGACGTCGAAACCAGTACTCTTTAGTACCACGCATATTTGCTAATAGATTTGTAAGATTTGCTTGTAAAACCTCATCTTTTTGTTGAACTTTTTGTAATAAATGTGTAGCTGTCTTATTTTGAAAGTGTGATCCTGATTGTGTGCAACTCCATAACATAAAGTTGCTAGTTCACTTTCAAAGAGTATGTGGAATATGTATTCCACATTTTGTCCAAATCTGGGATCTTCAGAATACATTTGTAATGAGCGATATTCTGATGCTGATATTTGAATAGGTCTATCATCGTATCTTCCTCCTTTCCCAGTAGGAAAGAGTAGAGGAAAAGCATGTGCTTCTATACTTTTTTCCCATATGCTGATTGGTGATCCTTTTGTTTGACGCATTTGGTACGTTTCCAGTGCATCTTCTATGGTGTCATTAAAGTGCAATGGATGAATTGTATAATGGTCTAAAGTGTTTGATATTGTAGCAGGATCTAGGAGCTCAGGTTCTTGTGTCTCTTGAATTATTTCAGTTGTATCTTTCAAGTTTTCTTCAATATTAATTTCTTTGTAATATTCATTATTCTCTTTAAGATATTGCAGGGCTTCTCTAACTTTATGTAAATCTACCAGTTGTTGCCAAATGTTTTTGTCTTTTGTATGTACTCCATTTACCAAGATAATTAAAGATTGTTGCATTGGACGTTGCACTCCTAGAGTGTGCACATTTTCTTTTAGATCTAATGGTAAGTACACTACTTTTCCACGATTTTTCATATCATATGAAACATATACATAGGGGAAGACACAAGCATGAAAGACAGCAATCCTTTCTGTACATTAAAATTATCAGTAGAGTTATCAGCACTTTCTGATAGTTCTGTTGTTTTTTTTATTACTGTACTTTCCCTGTAAATGCACCTATTGTTATATCTTGTATTCACACTACTTTCCTTAGGGTCCAGTCACATCACGCGATATATATACAAAGGATAAGTAGCAGCTTTGAAACAGAGCAATCATTTCTCTGCATAAAGGTAATCAGTTAGGTTATGAACACTTTTTGCTACTACTGCTGTTTTTTTTTCTCACTTCAATTTCCTTGTATATACTCATATTTGTATTTGGTGTTGTCTCTTTATGTTTTGTCTATAATAATGCAATTATGTAGTAGGTGGGTTTTATTATCTACTTATCACATGTTTCACAGTATGCAAAAGTCTAATAAGAAAACAGTTATCATTTCACTATTCATCATGGCAAGCTTATGAATATTGAACCTCCATCATGTATGCTGCACACAATGCCTATGTTTCTACATGAGCACCTTAGTATACTGGATGGACTAATTAGCCCTTGATATTTATTCCAATGATCCTTGACACTTTTGTTTATTAACATTACAATAAGAAACCCTTGTACAGACTTTCCATGAAAGGTAAATGCACATGTGATGCCATCAGTGATGTAATCAATGACATTTGTGATGTCATCTTTGATGTCCTGGGAGTTAGTCTTAGCAGTGCACGGTGGTGGTGCGAGTTATGGTTGCTTAGCTTACCATAACTGGCGAATTTCAGGGGTTTTTCGGTTTTACTTGGAACCATAACGTCCCTTTAACAAAGTTTTTTTACTGAATCTGATAGGTTTTTAGTAGCGCAACTTAACCATAACGTCCCTTTAACAAAGTTTATTTACTGAATATATATATATATATATATATATATATACAAAACAAGAGGGGGTCTGGGAATCTCTCTACCAGCACGAACACAGCCCAAAGACCTGTTCTTGGGTGAATAACCCCTGGGAGAGACTCTACCAAGTCTTGCTCACTGTCCCTTTCACAGAGAAGAAATTTCCCTGCATGTCAGTCTTTGTCCTACCCAGGGGCAGTCCAGCACTGAAATACTAGACAATACTCATCTGAACAAGAGTACCAACAGCAACCCCATACACGTGTTTCAGCCTTGTTGGGCATCATCAGTGAGGTGAAGCTGTGTCTCTCTAAGAACAGTGAGCAAGGGGTCCACGTCTGGTTCGCCCTGTTAACTTAGGGTGAGCCCCAAAGTTAATGTATGCAAAACAGGGGGGGGGTCTGAGAATCTCTCTATCAGCACGAACACAGCCCAATGACCTGTTCTTGGGTGAATAACCCCTGGGAGAGACTCTACCAAGTCTTTAGCTCAATGTCCCTTTCACAGAGAAGAAATTTCCCTGCATGTCAGTCTTTGTCCTACCCAGGGGCAGTCCAGCACCGAAATACTAGACAATACTCATCTGAACAAGAGTACCAACAGCAACCCCATACACGTGTTTCAGCCTTGTTGGGCATCATCAGTGAGGTGAAGCTGTGTCTCTCTAAGAACAGTGAGCAAGGGGTCCACGTCTGGTTCGCCCTGTTAACTTAGGGTGAGCCCCAAAGTTAATGTATGCAAAACAAGGGGGGGTCTGAGAATCTCTCTATCAGCACGAACACAGCCCAATGACCTGTTCTTGGGTGAATAACCCCTGGGAGAGACTCTACCAAGTCGTTAGCTCACTGTCCCTTTCACAGAGAAGACATTTCACTGCATATCAGTCTTTGTCCTGCCCAGGGGCAGTCCAGCACCGAAATACTAGACAATACTCATCTGAACAAGAGTACCAACAGCAACCCCATACACGTGTTTCAGCCTTGTTGGGCATCATCAGTGAGGTGAAGCTGTGTCTCTCTAAGAACAGTGAGCAAGGGGTCCACGTCTGGTTCGCCCTGTTAACTTAGGGTGAGCCCCAAAGTTAATGTATGCAAAACAAGGGGGGGTCTGAGAATCTCTCTATCAGCACGAACACAGCCCAATGACCTGTTCTTGGGTGAATAACCCCTGGGAGAGACTCTACCAAGTCGTTAGCTCACTGTCCCTTTCATAGAGAAGACATTTCCCTGCATATCAGTCTTTGTCCTGCCCAGGGGCAGTCCAGCACCGAAATACTAGACAATACTCATCTGAACAAGAGTACCAACAGCAACCCCATACACGCGTTTCAGCCTTGTTGGGTATCATCAGTGAGGTGAAGCTGTGTCTCTCTAAGAACAATGAGCAAGGAGTCCATGTCTGGATCGCCCTGTTAATTTAGAGTGAGACACAAAGTTAATGTATGCAAAACAAGGGGGGGGGTCCGGGAATCTCTCTACAAGCACAAACACAGCCCAATGACATGTTCTTGGGTGAAAAACCCATGGGAGAGACTCTACCAAGTCTTGCTCACTGTCCCTTTCACAGAGAAGAAATTTCCCAGCATATCAGTCTTTGTCCTGCCCAGCGGCAGTCCAGCACCGAAATACTAGGCAATTCTCCTCTGAACAAGAGTACCAACAGCAACCCCATACACGTGTTTCAGCCTCGTTGGGCATCATCAGTTAGGTGAAGCTGTGTCTCTCTAAGAACAGTGAGCAAGGGGTCCACGTCTGGATCGCCCTGTTAACTTAGGGTGAGCTCCAAAGTTAATGCATGCAAAACAATGGGGGGGTGGTCTGAGAATCTCTCTATCAGCACGAACACAGCCCAATGACCAGTTCTTGGGTGAATAACCCCTGGGAGAGACTCTACCAAGTCTTTAGCTCACTGTCCCTTTCACAGAGAAGAAATTTCCCTGCATATCAGTCTTTGTCCTACACAGAGGCAGTCCAGCACCGAAATACTAGGCAATTCTCCTCTGAACAAGAGTACCAACAGCAACCCCATACACGTGTTTCAGCCTTGTTGGGCATGATCAGTGAGGTGAAGCTGTGACTCTTTAAGAACAGTGAGCAAGGGGTCAATGTCTGGATCGCCCTGTTAATTTAGAGTGAGACACAAAGTTAATGTATGCAAAACAAGGGGGGGTCTGGGAATCTCTATACCAGCACGAACACAGCCCAATGACATGTTCTTGGGTGAAAAACCCCTGGGAGAGACTCTACCAAGTCTTTAGCTCACTGTCCCTTTCACAGAGTAGAAATGTCCCTGCATATCAGTCTTTGTCCTGCCCAGAGGCAGTTCAGCCCCGAAATACTAGGCAATTCTCCTCTGAACAAGGGTACCAACAGCAACCCCATACACGCGTTTCAGCCTTGTTGGGCATCATCAGTGAGGTGAAGCTGTGTCTCTCTAAGAACAGTGAGCAAGGGGTCCACGTCTGGATCGCCCTGTTAACTTAGGGTGAGCCCCAAAGTTAATGCATGCAAAACAAGGGGGGGATCTGAGAATCTCTCCATCAGCACGAACACAGCCCAATGACATGTTCTTGGGTAAATCACCCTGGGAGAGACTTTATGAAGCCTTTAGCTCACTATCCCTTTCACAGAGAAGACATTTCCCTGCATATCAGTCTTTGTCCTGCCCAGGGGCAGTCCGGCACCGAAATACTAGGCAATTCTCCTCTGAACAGGGGTACCAACAGAAACCCCATATACGCGTTTCAGCCTTGTTGGGCATCATCAGTGAGGTGAAGCTGTGTCTCTCTAAGAACAGTGAGCAAGAGGTCCATGTCTGGATCGCCTTGTTAATTTAGAGTGAGACACAAAGTTAATGTATGCAAAACAAGAGGGGGTCTGGGAATCTCTCTCCAGCACGAACACAGCCCAATGACATGTTCTTGGGTGAAAAGCCCCTGGGAGAGACTCTACCAAGTCTTTAGCTCCCTGTCCCTTTCACAGAGAAGAAATGTCCCTGCATATCAGTCGTTGTCCTGCCCAGGGGCAGTCCAGCACCGAAATACTAGGCAATTCTCCTCTGAACAAGAGTACCAACAGCAACCCCATACACGTGTTTCAGCCTTGTTGGGCATCATCAGTGAGGTGAAGCTTTGTCTCTCTAAGAACAGTGAGCAAGGGGTCCACGTCTCGTTTGCCTGTTAACTTAGGGTGAGCCCCAAAGTTAATGTATGCAAAACAAGGGGGGGTCTGAGAATCTCTCTATCAGCACGAACATAGCCCAATGACCTGTTCTTGGGTGAATAACCCCTGGGAGAGACTCTACCAAGTCTTGCTCACTGCCCCTTTCACTGAGAAGAAATGTCTCTGCATATCAGTCTTTGTGCTGCCCGGGGGCAGTCCAGCACCAAAATACTAGGCAATTCTCCTCTGAACAAGGGTACCAACAGCAACCCCATACACGTGTTTCACCCTTGTTGGGCATCATCAGTGAGGTGAAGCTGTGTCTCTCTAAGAACAGTGAGCAAGGGGTCCACTTTTGGATAGCCCTGTTAACTTAGGGTGAGACCCAAAGTTAATGTATGCAAAACAAGGGGGGGTCTGGGAATCTATCAGTAAGAACACAGCCCAATGACCTGTTCTTGGGTGCATAACCCCTGGGAGAGACTCTACAAAGTCTTTAGCTCACTGTCCCTTTCACAGAAAAGAAATTTCACTGCATATCAGTCTTTGTCTTGCCCAGGGGCAGTCCAGCACCGAAATACTAGGCAATTCTCCTCTGAACAAGAGTACCAACAGCAACCCCATACATGTGTTTCAGCCTTGTTGGGCATCATCAGTGAGGTGAAGCTGTGTGTCTCTAAGAACAGTGAGCAAGGGGTCCACGTCTGGATCGCCATGTTAACTTAGGGTGAGCCCCAAAGTTAATGGATGCAAAACAAGGGGGGGGTCTGAGAATCTCTCTAACAGCACGAACACAGCCCAATGACCTGTTCTTGGGTGAATAACCCCTGGGAGAGACTCTACCAAGTCTTGCTCACTGTCCCTTTCACAGAGAAGAAATTTCCCAGCATATCAGTCTTTGTCCTGCCCAGCGGCAGTCCAGCACCGAAATACTAGGCAATTCTCCTCTGAACAAGAGTACCAACAGCAACCCCATACACGTGTTTCAGCCTTGTTGGGCATCATCAGTGAGGTGAAGCTGTGTCTCTGTAAGAACAGTGAGCAAGGGGTCCAAGTCTGGATCGCCCTGTTAACTTAGGGTGAGCCCCATAGGTAATGCATGCAAAACAAGGGGGGGTGTCTGAGAATCTCTCTATCAGCACGAACACAGCCCAATTACCTGTTCTTCGGTGAATAACCCCTGGGAGAGATTCTTCCAAGTCTTTAGCTCACTGTCCCTTTCCAGAGAAGAAATTTCCCTGCATGTCAGTCTTTGTCCTACCCAGGGGCAGTCCAGCACCGAAATACTAGGCAATTCTCCTCTGAACAAGAGTACCAACAGCAACCCCATACACGTGTTTCAGCCTTGTTGGGCATCATCAGTGAGGTGAAGCTGTGACTCTCTAAGAACAGTGAGCAAGGGGTCCATGTCTGGATCGCCCTGTTAATTTAGGGTGAAACACAAAGTTAATGTATGCAAAACAAGGGGGGGCCTGGGAATCTCTCTACCAGCACGAACACAGCCCAGTGACATGTTCTTGGGTGAAAAACCCCTGGGAGAGACTCTACCAAGTCTTTAGCTCACTGTCCCTTTCACAGAGTAGAAATGTCCCTGCATATCAGTCTTTGTCCTGCCCAGAGGCAGTTCAGCCCCGAAATACTAGGCAATTCTCCTCTGAACAAGGGTACCAACAGCAACCCCATACACGCGTTTCAGCCTTGTTGGGCATCATCAGTGAGGTGAAGCTGTGTCTCTCTAAGAACAGTGAGCAAGGGGTCCACGTCTGGATCGCCCTGTTAACTTAGGGTGAGCCCCAAAGTTAATGCATGCAAAACAAGGGGGGGATCTGAGAATCTCTCCATCAGCACGAACACAGCCCAATGACATGTTCTTGGGTAAATCACCCTGGGAGAGACTTTATGAAGCCTTTAGCTCACTATCCCTTTCACAGAGAAGACATGTCCCTGCATATCAGTCTTTGTCCTGCCCAGGGGCAGTCTGGCACCGAAATACTAGGCAATTCTCCTCTGAACAGGGGTACCAACAGAAACCCCATATACGCGTTTCAGCCTTGTTGGGCATCATCAGTGAGGTGAAGCTGTGTCTCTCTAAGAACAGTGAGCAAGGGGTCCACGTCTCGTTTGCCTGTTAACTTAGGGTGAGCCCCAAAGTTAATGTATGCAAAACAAGGGGGGGTCTGAGAATCTCTCTATCAGCACGAACAGAGCCCAATGACCTGTTCTTGCGTGAATAACCCCTGGGAGAGACTCTACCAAGTCTTGCTCACTGCCCCTTTCACTGAGAAGAAATGTCTCTGCATATCAGTCTTTGTGCTGCCCGGGGGCAGTCCAGCACCAAAATACTAGGCAATTCTCCTCTGAACAAGGGTACCAACAGCAACCCCATACACGTGTTTCAGCCTTGTTGGGCATCATCAGTGAGGTGAAGCTGTGTCTCTCTAAGAACAGTGAGCAAGGGGTCCACGTCTGGATAGCCCTGTTAACTTAGGGTGAGACCCAAAGTTAATGTATGCAAAACAAGGGGGGGTCTGGGAATCTATCAGTAAGAACACAGCCCAATGACCTGTTCTTGGGTGCATAACCCCTGGGAGAGACTCTACAAAGTCTTTAGCTCACTGTCCCTTTCACAGAAAAGAAATTTCACTGCATATCAGTCTTTGTCTTGCCCAGGGGCAGTCCAGCACCAAAATACTAGGCAATTCTCCTCTGAACAAGAGTACCAACAGCAACCCCATACATGTGTTTCAGCCTTGTTGGGCATCATCAGTGAGGTGAAGCTGTGTGTCTCTAAGAACAGTGAGCAAGGGGTCCACGTCTGGAACGCCATGTTAACTTAGGGTGAGCCCCAAAGTTAATGGATGCAAAACAAGGGGGGGTCTGAGAATCTCTCTAACAGCACGAACACAGCCCAATGACCTGTTCTTGGGTGAATAACCCCTGGGAGAGACTCTACCAAGTCTTGCTCACTGTCCCTTTCACAGAGAAGAAATTTCCCAGCATATCAGTCTTTGTCCTGCCCAGCGGCAGTCCAGCACCGAAATACTAGGCAATTCTCCTCTGAACAAGAGTACCAACAGCAACCCCATACATGTGTTTCAGCCTTGTTGGGCATCATCAGTGAGGTGAAGCTGTGTGTCTCTAAGAACAGTGAGCAAGGGGTCCACGTCTGGATCGCCATGTTAACTTAGGGTGAGCCCCAAAGTTAATGGATGCAAAACAAGGGGGGGTCTGAGAATCTCTCTAACAGCACGAACACAGCCCAATGACCTGTTCTTGGGTGAATAACCCCTGGGAGAGACTCTACCAAGTCTTGCTCACTGTCCCTTTCACAGAGAAGAAATTTCCCAGCATATCAGTCTTTGTCCTGCCCAGCGGCAGTCCAGCACCGAAATACTAGGCAATTCTCCTCTGAACAAGAGTACCAACAGCAACCCCATACACGTGTTTCAGCCTTGTTGGGCATCATCAGTGAGGTGAAGCTGTGTCTCTGTAAGAACAGTGAGCAAGGGGTCCACGTCTGGATCGCCCTGTTAACTTAGGGTGAGCCCCAAAGGTAATGCATGCAAAACAAGGGGGGGTGTCTGAGAATCTCTCTATCAGCACGAACACAGCCCAATAACCTGTTCTTGGGTGAATAACCCCTGGGAGAGATTCTTCCAAGTCTTTAGCTCACTGTCCCTTTCCAGAGAAGAAATTTCCCTGCATGTCAGTCTTTGTCCTACCCAGGGGCAGTCCAGC
Source organism: Ambystoma mexicanum (assembly GCF_040938575.1). Classification (NCBI taxonomy): domain Eukaryota; kingdom Metazoa; phylum Chordata; class Amphibia; order Caudata; family Ambystomatidae; genus Ambystoma; species Ambystoma mexicanum. The sequence goes on from NC_090924.1 coordinate 1,252,155,140, forward strand.
ACCGAAATACTAGGCAATTCTCCTCTGAACAAGAGTACCAACAGCAACCCCATACACGTGTTTCAGCCTTGTTGGGCATCATCAGTGAGGTGAAGCTGTGACTCTCTAAGAACAGTGAGCAAGGGGTCCATGTCTGGATCGCCCTTTTAATTTAGGGTGAAACACAAAGTTAATGTATGCAAAACAAGTGGGGGCCTGGGAATCTCTCTACCAGCACGAACACAGCCCAGTGACCTGTTCTTGGGTGAATAACCCCTGGGAGAGACTTTACCAAACCTTTAGCTAACTGTCCCTTTCACAGTGAAGACATTTCCCTGCATATCAGTCTTTGTCCTGCCCAGGGGCAGTCCGGCACCAAAATACTAGGCAATTCTCCTCTGAACAAGGGTACCAACAGCAACCCCATACAAGTGTTTCAGCCTTGTTGGGCTTCATTAGTGAGGTGAAGCTGTGTCTCTCTAAGAACAGTGAGCAAGGGTTCCACGTCTGGATAGCCCTGTTAACTTAGGGTGAGACCCAAAGTTAATGTATGCAAAACAAGGGGGGGGTGGGGTCTGGGAATCTCTCTACCAGCACAAACACAGCTTAATGACCTGTTCTTGGATGAATAACCCCTGGGAGAGACTCTACCAAGTCTTTAGCTTACTGTCCCTTTCACAGAGAGGACATTTCCCTGCATATCAGTCTTTGTCCTGCCCAGGGGCATTCCAAACCAAAATACTAGGCAATTCTCGTTTGAACAAGAGTACCAACAGCAACCCCATCCATGTTTTTCAGCCTTGTTGGGCATCATCAGTGAGGTGATGTTGTGTCTCTCTAAGAACAGTGAGCAAGGGGTCCACCTCTTGATCGCCATGTTAACTTAGTGTGAGACACAAAGTTAATGTATGCAAAACAAGGGGGGGTCTGGGAATCTCTCTACAAGCACGAACACAGCCCAATGACCTGTTCTTGGGTGAACCACCCCTGGGAGAGACTCTAGCAAGTCTTTAGCTCACTGTCCCTTTCACAGAGAAGAAATGTCCCTGCATATCAGTCTTTGTCCTGCCCAGGGGCAGTCCAGCACCGAAATACTAGGCAATTCTCCTCTGAACAAGGGTACCAACAGCAACCCCATACAAGTGTTTCAGCCTTGTTGGGCATAATTAGTAAGGTGAAGTAAGGTGTCTCTCTAAGAACAGTGAGCAAGGGGTCCATGTCTGGATAGCCCTGTTAACTTAGGGTGAGACCCAAAGTTAATGTATGCAAAACAAGGGGGGGGTCTGGGAATCTCTCTACCAGCACGAACACAGCCTTATGACCTGTTCTTGGGTGAATAACCCCTGGGAGAGACTCTACCAAGTCTTTAGCTCACTGTCCCTTTCACAGAGAAGACATTTCACTGCATATCAGTCTTTGTCTTGCCCAGGGGCAGTCCAGCACCAAAATACTAGGCAATTCTCCTCTGAACAAGAGTACCAACAGCAACCCCATACATGTGTTTCAGCATTGTTGGGCATCATCAGTGAGGTGAAGCTGTGTGTCTTTAAGAACAGTGAGCAAGGGGTCCACGTCTGGATCGCCTGTTAACTTAGGGTGAGCCCCAAAGTTAATGTATGCAAAACAAGGGGGGGTCTGAGAATCTCTCTATCAGCACGAACACAGCCCAATGACCTGTTCTTGGGTGAATAACCCCTGGGAGAGACTCTACCAAGCCTTGCTCACTGTCCCTTTCACAGACAAGAAATTTCCCAGCATATCAGTCTTTGTCCTGCCCAGCGGCAGTCCAGCACCGAAATACTAGGCAATTCTCCTCTGAACAAGAATATCAACAGCAACCCCATACACGTGTTTCAGCCTTGTTGGGCATCATCAGTGAGGTGAAGCTGTGACTCGTTAAGAACAGTGAGCAAGGGGTCCATGTCTGGATCGCTCTGTTAATTTAGGGTGAGACACAAAGTTAATGTATGCAAAACAAGGGGGGGCTGGGAATCTCTCTACCAGCACGAACACAGCCCAGTGACCAGTTCTTGGGTGAATAACCCCTGGGAGAGACTTTACCAAGCCTTTAGCTCACTGTCCCTTTCACAGAGAAGACATTTCCCTGCATATCAGTCTTTGTCCTGCCCAGGGGCAGTCCGGCACCGAAATACCAGGCAATTCTCCTCTGAACAAGAGTACCAACAGCAACCCCATACACGTGTTTCAGCCTTGTTGGGCATCATCAGTGAGGTGAAGCTGTGACTCTCTAAGAACAGTGAGCAAGGGGTCCATGTCTGGATCGCACTGTTAATTTAGGGTGAGACACAAAGTTAATGTATGCAAAACAAGGGGGGGGCTGGGAATCTCTCTACCAGCACAAACACAGCCCAGTGACCTGTTCTTGGGTAAATCACCCTGGGAGAGACTTTATGAAGCCTTTAGCTCACTGTCCCTTTCACAGAGAAGACATTTCCCTGCATATCAGTCTTTGTCCTGCCCAGGGGCAGTCCGGCACATAAATACTAGGCAATTCTCCTCTGAACAGGGGTACCAACAGAAACCCCATATACGCGTTTCAGCCTTGTTGGGCATCATCAGTGAGGTGATGCTGTGTCTCTCTAAGAACAGTGAGCAAGGGGTCCATGTCTGGATCGCCTTGTTAATTTAGAGTGAGACACAAAGTTAATGTATGCAAAACAAGAGGGGGTCTGGGAATCTCTCTCCAGCACGAACAGAGCCCAATGACCTGTTCTTGGGTGAATAACCCCTGGGAGAGACTCTACCAAGTCTTGCTCACTGCCCCTTTCACTGAGAAGAAATGTCTCTGCATATCAGTCTTTGTGCTGCCCGGGGGCAGTCCAGCACCGAAATACTAGGCAATTCTCCTCTGAACAAGGGTACCAACAGCAACCCCATACACGTGCTTCAGCCTTGTTGGGCATCATCAGTGAGGTGAAGCTGTGTCTCTCTAAGACCAGTGAGCAAGGGGTCCACGTCTGGATAGCCCTGTTAACTTAGGGTGAGCCCCAAAGTTAATGTATGCAAAACAAGGAGAGTTCTGAGAATCTCTCTATCAGCACGAACACAGCCCAATGACCTGTTCTTGGGTGAATAACCCCTGGGAGAGACTTTACCAAGCCTTTAGCTAACTGTCCCTTTCACAGTGAAGACATTTCCCTGCATATCAGTCTTTGTCCTGCCCAGGGGCAGTCCGGCACCGAAATACTAGGCAATTCTCCTCTGAACAAGGGTACCAACAGCAACCCCATACAAGTGTTTCAGCCTTGTTGGGCTTCATTAGTGAGGTGAAGCTGTGTCTCTCTAAGAACAGTGAGCAAGGGTTCCACGTCTGCATAGCCCTGTTAACTTGGGTGAGACCCAAAGTTAATGTATGCAAAACAAGGGGGGGGTCTGGGAATCTCTCTACCAGCATAAACACAGCTTAATGACCTGTTCTTGGATGAATAACCCCTGGGAGAGACTCTTCCAAGTCTTTAGCTAACTGTCCCTTTCACAGTGAAGACATTTCCCTGCATATCAGTCTTTGTCCTGCCCAGGGGCAGTCCGGCACCGAAATACTAGGCAATTCTCCTCTGAACAAGGGTACCAACAGCAACCCCATACAAGTGTTTCAGCCTTGTTGGGCTTCATTAGTGAGGTGAAGCTGTGTCTCTCTAAGAACAGTGAGCAAGGGTTCCATGTCCGGATAGCCCTGTTAACTTAGAGTGAGACCCAAAGTTAATATATGCAAAACAAGGGGGGGGGTCTGGGAATCTCTCTACCAGCACGAACACAGCTTAATGACCTGTTCTTGGATGAATAACCCCTGGGAGAGACTCTACCAAGTCTTTAGCTCACTGTCCCTTTCACAGAGGAGACATTTCTCTGCATATCAGTCTTTGTCCTGCCAAGGGGCATTCCAAACCAAAATACTAGGCAATTCTCGTTTGAACAAGAATACCAACAGCAACCCCATCCATGTTTTTCAGCCTTGTTGGGCATCATCAGTGAGGTGATGTTGTGTCTCTCTAAGAACAGTGAGCAAGGAGTCCATGTCTGGATCGCCTTGTTAATTTAGAGTGAGACACAAAGTTAATGTATGCAAAACAAGAGGGGGTCTGGGAATCTCTCTCCAGCACGAACACAGCCCAATGACATGTTCTTGGGTGAAAAACCCCTGGGAGAGACTCTACCAAGTCTTTAGCTCACTGTCCCTTTCACAGAGAAGAAATGTCTCTGCATATCAGTCTTTGTCCTGCCCAGAGGCAGTTCAGCACCCAAATACTAGGCAATTCTCCTCTGAACAAGGGTACCAACAGCAACCCCATACAAGTGTTTCAGCCTTGTTGGGCATCATCAGTGAGGTAAAGCTGTATCTCTCTAAGAACAGTGAGCAAGGGGTCCACATCTGGATAGCACTGTTAACTTAGGGTGAGTCCCAAAGTTAATGCATGCAAAACAATGGGGGGGTGGTCTGAGAATCTCTCTACCAGCACGAACACAGCCCAGTGACTAGTTCTTGGGTGAATAACCCCTGGGAGAGACTTTACCAAGCCTTTAGCTCACTGTCCCTTTCACAGAGAAGACATGTCCCTGCATATCAGTCTTTGTCCTGCCCAGGGGCAGTCCGGCACCGAAATACTAGGCAATTCTCCTCTGAACAAGGGTACCAACAGAAATCCCATATACGCGTTTCAGCCTTGTTGGGCATCATCAGTGAGGTGAAGCTGTGTCTCTCTAAGAACAGTGAGCAAGGGGTCAATGTCTGGATAGCCCTGTTAATTTAGAGTGAGACACAAAGTTAATGTATGCAAAACAAGGGGGGGTCTGGGAATCTCTATACCAGCACGAACACAGCCCAATGACATGTTCTTGGGTGAAAAACCCCTGGGAGAGACTCTACCAAGTCTTTAGCTCACTGTCCCTTTCACAGAGTAGAAATGTCCCTGCATATCAGTCTTTGTCCTGCCCAGAGGCAGTTCAGCCCCGAAATACTAGGCAATTCTCCTCTGAACAAGGGTACCAACAGCAACCCCATACACGCGTTTCAGCCTTGTTGGGCATCATCAGTGAGGTGAAGCTGTGTCTCTCTAAGAACAGTGAGCAAGGGGTCCACGTCTGGATCGCCCTGTTAACTTAGGGTGAGCCCCAAAGTTAATGCATGCAAAACAAGGGGGGGATCTGAGAATCTCTCCATCAGCACGAACACAGCCCAATGACATGTTCTTGGGTAAATCACCCTGGGAGAGACTTTATGAAGCCTTTAGCTCACTATCCCTTTCACAGAGAAGACATTTCCCTGCATATCAGTCTTTGTCCTGCCCAGGGGCAGTCCGGCACCGAAATACTAGGCAATTCTCCTCTGAAGAGGGGTACCTACAGAAACCCCATATACGCGTTTCAGCCTTGTTGGGCATCATCAGTGAGGTGAAGCTGTGTCTCTCTAAGAACAGTGAGCAAGAGGTCCATGTCTGGATCGCCTTGTTAATTTAGAGTGAGACACAAAGTTAATGTATGCAAAACAAGAGGGGGTATGGGAATCTCTCTCCAGCACGAACACAGCCCAATGACATGTTCTTGGGTGAAAAGCCCCTGGGAGAGACTCTACCAAGTCTTTAGCTCCCTGTCCCTTTCACAGAGAAGAAATGTCCCTGCATATCAGTCTTTGTCCTGCCCAGAGGCAGTTCAGCACCGAAATACTAGGCAATTCTCCTCTGAACAAGGGTACCAACAGCAACCCCATACACGCGTTTCAGCCTTGTTGGGCATCATCAGTGAGGTAAAGCTGTATCTCTCTAAGAACAGTGAGCAAGGGGTCCACGTCTGGATAGCACTGTTAACTTAGGGTGAGACCCAAAGTTAATGTATGCAAAACAATGGGGGGTCTGGGAATCTATCAGCACAAACACAGCCCAATGACCTGTTCTTGGGTGAATAACCCCTGGGAGAGACACTACCAAGTCTTTAGCTCACTGTCCCTTTCACAGAGAAGAAATATCACTGCATATCAGTCGTGGTCCTGCCCAGGGGCAGTCCAGCACCGAAATACTAGGCAATTCTCCTCTGAACAAGAGTACCAACAGCAACCCCATACACGTGTTTCAGCCTTGTTGGGCATCATCAGTGAGGTGAAGCTGTGTCTCTCTAAGAACAGTGAGCAAGGGGTCCACGTCTCGTTTGCCTGTTAACTTAGGGTGAGCCCCAAAGTTAATGTATCTAAAACAAGGGGGGGTCTGAGAATCTCTCTATCAGCACGAACAGAGCCCAATGACCTGTTCTTGGGTGAATAACCCCTGGGAGAGACTCTACCAAGTCTTGCTCACTGCCCCTTTCACTGAGAAGAAATGTCTCTGCATATCAGTCTTTGTGCTGCCCGGGGGCAGTCCAGCACCAAAATACTAGGCAATTCTCCTCTGAACAAGGGTACCAACAGCAACCCCATATACATGTTTCAGCCTTGTTGGGCATCATCAGTGAGGTGAAGCTGTGTCTCTCTAAGAACAGTGAGCAAGGGGTCCACGTCTGGATAGCCCTGTTAACTTAGGGTGAGACCCAAAGTTAATGTATGCAAAACAAGGGGGGGTCTGGGAATCTATCAGTAAGAACACAGCCCAATGACCTGTTCTTGGGTGCATAACCCCTGGGAGAGACTCTACAAAGTCTTTAGCTCACTGTCCCTTTCACAGAAAAGAAATTTCACTGCATATCAGTCTTTGTCTTGCCCAGGGGCAGTCCAGCACCGAAATACTAGGCAATTCTCCTCTGAACAAGAGTACCAACAGCAACCCCATACATGTGTTTCAGCCTTGTTGGGCATCATCAGTGAGGTGAAGCTGTGTGTCTCTAAGAACAGTGAGCAAGGGGTCCACGTCTGGATCGCCATGTTAACTTAGGGTGAGCCCCAAAGTTAATGGATGCAAAACAAGGGGGGGTCTGAGAATCTCTCTAACAGCACGAACACAGCCCAATGACCTGTTCTTGGGTGAATAACCCCTGGGAGAGATTCTTCCAAGTCTTTAGCTCACTGTCCCTTTCCAGAGAAGAAATTTCCCTGCATGTCAGTCTTTGTCCTACCCAGGGGCAGTCCAGCACCGAAATACTAGGCAATTCTCCTCTGAACAAGAGTACCAACAGCAACCCCATACATGTGTTTCAGCCTTGTTGGGCATCATCAGTGAGGTGAAGCTGTGTCTCTGTAAGAACAGTGAGCAAGGGGTCCACGTCTGGATCGCCCTGTTAACTTAGGGTGAGCCCCAAAGGTAATGCATGCAAAACAAGGAGGGGTGTCTGAGAATCTCTCTATCAGCACGAACACAGCCCAATTACCTGTTCTTGGGTGAATAACCCCTGGGAGAGATTCTTCCAAGTCTTTAGCTCACTGTCCCTTTCCAGAGAAGAAATTTCCCTGCATGTCAGTCTTTGTCCTACCCAGGGGCAGTCCAGCACCGAAATACTAGGCAATTCTCCTCTGAACAAGAGTACCAACAGCAACCCCATACATGTGTTTCAGCCTTGTTGGGCATCATCAGTGAGGTGAAGCTGTGTCTCTGTAAGAACAGTGAGCAAGGGGTCCATGTCTGGATCGCCCTGTTAATTTAGGGTGAAACACAAAGTTAATGTATGCAAAACAAGGGGGGGCCTGGGAATCTCAATACCAGCACGAACACAGCCCAGTGACCTGTTCTTGGGTGAATAACCCCTGGGAGAGACTTTACCAAACCTTTAGCTAACTGTCCCTTTCACAGTGAAGACATTTTCCTGCATATCAGTCTTTGTCCTGCCCAGGGGCAGTCCGGCACCGAAATACTAGGCAATTCTCCTCTGAAGAAGGGTACCAACAGCAACCCCATACAAGTGTTTCAGCCTTGTTGGGCTTCATTAGTGAGGTGAAGCTGTGTCTCTCTAAGAACAGTGAGCAAGGGTTCCACGTCTGGATAGCCCTGTTAACTTAGGGTGAGACCCAAAGTTAATGTATGCAAAACAAGGGGGGGGGTGGGGTCTGGGAATCTCTCTACCAGCACAAACACAGCTTAATGACCTGTTCTTGGATGAATAACCCCTGGGAGAGACTCTACCAAGTCTTTAGCTTACTGTCCCTTTCACAGAGAGGACATTTCCGTGCATATCAGTCTTTGTCCTGCCCAGGGGCATTCCAAACCAAAATAATAGGCAATTCTCGTTTGAACAAGAGTACCAACAGCAACCCCATCCATGTTTTTCAGCCTTGTTGGGCATCATCAGTGAGGTGAAGCTGTGTCTCTCTAAGAACAGTGAGCAAGGGGTCCACGTCTGGATAGCCCTGTTAACTTAGGGTGAGACCCAAAGTTAATGTATGCAAAACAAGGGGGGGTCTGGGAATCTATCAGTAAGAACACAGCCCAATGACCTGTTCTTGGGTGCATAACCCCTGGGAGAGACTCTACAAAGTCTTTAGCTCACTGTCCCTTTCACAGAAAAGAAATTTCACTGCATATCAGTCTTTGTCTTGCCCAGGGGCAGTCCAGCACCGAAATACTAGGCAATTCTCCTCTGAACAAGAGTACCAACAGCAACCCCATACATGTGTTTCAGCCTTGTTGGGCATCATCAGTGAGGTGAAGCTGTGTGTCTCTAAGAACAGTGAGCAAGGGGTCCACGTCTGGATCGCCATGTTAACTTAGGGTGAGCCCCAAAGTTAATGGATGCAAAACAAGGGGGGGTCTGAGAATCTCTCTAACAGCACGAACACAGCCCAATGACCTGTTCTTGGGTGAATAACCCCTGGGAGAGATTCTTCCAAGTCTTTAGCTCACTGTCCCTTTCCAGAGAAGAAATTTCCCTGCATGTCAGTCTTTGTCCTACCCAGGGGCAGTCCAGCACCGAAATACTAGGCAATTCTCCTCTGAACAAGAGTACCAACAGCAACCCCATACATGTGTTTCAGCCTTGTTGGGCATCATCAGTGAGGTGAAGCTGTGTCTCTGTAAGAACAGTGAGCAAGCGGTCCACGTCTGGATCGCCCTGTTAACTTAGGGTGAGCCCCAAAGGTAATGCATGCAAAACAAGGAGGGGTGTCTGAGAATCTCTCTATCAGCACGAACACAGCCCAATTACCTGTTCTTGGGTGAATAACCCCTGGGAGAGATTCTTCCAAGTCTTTAGCTCACTGTCCCTTTCCAGAGAAGAAATTTCCCTGCATGTCAGTCTTTGTCCTACCCAGGGGCAGTCCAACACCGAAATACTAGGCAATTCTCCTCTGAACAAGAGTACCAACAGCAACCCCATACATGTGTTTCAGCCTTGTTGGGCATCATCCGTGAGGTGAAGCTGTGTCTCTGTAAGAACAGTGAGCAAGGGGTCCATGTCTGGATCGCCCTGTTAATTTAGGGTGAAACACAAAGTTAATGTATGCAAAACAAGGGGGGGCCTGGGAATCTCTATACCAGCACGAACACAGCCCAGTGACCTGTTCTTGGGTGAATAACCCCTGGGAGAGACTTTACCAAACCTTTAGCTAACTGTCCCTTTCACAGTGAAGACATTTCCCTGCATATCAGTCTTTGTCCTGCCCAGGGGCAGTCCGGCACCGAAATACTAGGCAATTCTCCTCTGAACAAGGGTACCAACAGCAACCCCATACAAGTGTTTCAGCCTTGTTGGGCTTCATTAGTGAGGTGAAGCTGTGTCTCTCTAAGAACAGTGAGCAAGGGTTCCACGTCTGGATAGCCCTGTTAACTTAGGGTGAGACCCAAAGTTAATGTATGCAAAACAAGGGGTGGGGTGGGGTCTGGGAATCTCTCTACCAGCACAAACACAGCTTAATGACCTGTTCTTGGATGAATAACCCCTGGGAGAGACTCTACCAAGTCTTTAGCTTACTGTCCCTTTCACAGAGAGGACATTTCCGTGCATATCAGTCTTTGTCCTGCCCAGGGGCATTCCAAACCAAAATAATAGGCAATTCTCGTTTGAACAAGAGTACCAACAGCAACCCCATCCATGTTTTTCAGCCTTGTTGGGCATCATCAGTGAGGTGATGTTGTGTCTCTCTAAGAACAGTGAGCAAGGGGTCCACCTCTTGATCGCCATGTTAACTTAGTGTGAGACACAAAGTTAATGTATGCAAAACAAGGGGGGTCTGGGAATCTCTCTACAAGCACGAACACAGCCCAATGACCTGTTCTTGGGTGAACCACCCCTGGGAGAGACTCTAGCAAGTCTTTAGCTCACTGTCCCTTTCACAGAGAAGAAATGTCCCTGCATATCAGTCTTTGTCCTGCCCAGGGGCAGTCCAGCACCGAAATACTAGGCAATTCTCCTCTGAACAAGGGTACCAACAGCAACCCCATACAAGTGTTTCAGCCTTGTTGGGCATAATTAGTAAGGTGAAGTAAGGTGTCTCTCTAAGAACAGTGAGCAAGGGGTCCATGTCTGGATAGCCCTGTTAACTTAGGGTGAGACCCAAAGTTAATGTATGCAAAACAAGGGGGGGGGTCTGGGAATCTCTCTACCAGCACGAACACAGCCTTATGACCTGTTCTTGGGTGAATAACCCCTGGGAGAGACTCTACCAAGTCTTTAGCTCACTGTCCCTTTCACAGAGAAGACATTTCACTGCATATCAGTCTTTGTCTTGCCCAGGGGCAGTCCAGCACCAAAATACTAGGCAATTCTCCTCTGAACAAGAGTACCAACAGCAACCCCATACATGTGTTTCAGCATTGTTGGGCATCATCAGTGAGGTGAAGCTGTGTGTCTTTAAGAACAGTGAGCAAGGGGTCCACGTCTGGATCGCCCTGTTAACTTAGGGTGAGCCCCAAAGTTAATGTATGCAAAACAAGGGGGGGTCTGAGAATCTCTCTATCAGCACGAACACAGCCCAATGACCTGTTCTTGGGTGAATAACCCCTGGGAGAGACTCTACCAAGCCTTGCTCACTGTCCCTTTCACAGACAAGAAATTTCCCAGCATATCAGTCTTTGTCCTGCCCAGCGGCAGTCCAGCACCGAAATACTAGGCAATTCTCCTCTGAACAAGAATATCAACAGCAACCCCATACACGTGTTTCAGCCTTGTTGGGCATCATCAGTGAGGTGAAGCTGTGACTCGTTAAGAACAGTGAGCAAGGGGTCCATGTCTGGATCGCTCTGTTAATTTAGGGTGAGACACAAAGTTAATGTATGCAAAACAAGGGGGGGGCTGGGAATCTCTCTACCAGCACGAACACAGCCCAGTGACCAGTTCTTGGGTGAATAACCCCTGGGAGAGACTTTACCAAGCCTTTAGCTCACTGTCCCTTTCACAGAGAAGACATTTCCCTGCATATCAGTCTTTGTCCTGCCCAGGGGCAGTCCGGCACCGAAATACTAGGCAATTCTCCTCTGAACAAGGGTACCAACAGAAATCCCATATACGCGTTTCAGCCTTGTTGGGCATCATCAGTGAGGTGAAGCTGTGTCTCTCTAAGAACAGTGAGCAAGGGGTCAATGTCTGGATCGCCCTGTTAATTTAGAGTGAGACACAAAGTTAATGTGTGCAAAACAAGGGGGGGTCTGGTAATCTCTCTACCAGCACGAACACAGCCCAATGACATGTTCTTGGGTGAAAAACCCCTGGGAGAGACTCTACCAAGTCTTTAGCTCACTGTCCCTTTCACAGAGTAGAAATGTCCCTGTATATCAGTCTTTGTCCTGCCCAGAGGCAGTTCAGCACCGAAATACAAGGCAATTCTCCTCTGAACAAGGGTACCAACAGCAACCCCATACACGCGTTTCAGCCTTGTTGGGCATCATCAGTGAGGTGAAGCTGTGTCTCTCTAAGAACAGTGAGCAAGGGGTCCACGTCTGGATCGCCCTGTTAACTTAGGGTGAGCCCCAAAGTTAATGCATGCAAAACAAGGGGGGGATCTGAGAATCTCTCCATCAGCACAAACACAGCCCAATGACATGTTCTTGGGTGAATAACCCCTGGGAGAGACTCTACCAAGTCTTTAGCTCACTGTCCCTTTCACAGAGAAGAATTTTCCCTGCATATCAGTCTATGTCCTACCCAGGGGCAGTCCAGCACCGAAATACCAGGCAATTCTCCTCTGAACAAGAGTACCAACAGCAACCCCATACACGTGTTTCAGCCTTGTTGGGCATCATCAGTGAGGTGAAGCTGTGACTCTCTAAGAACAGTGAGCAAGGGGTCCATGTCTGGATCGCACTGTTAATTTAGGGTGAGACACAAAGTTAATGTATGCAAAACAAGGGGGGGCTGGGAATCTCTCTACCAGCACAAACACAGCCCAGTGACCTGTTCTTGGGTAATTCACCCTGGGAGAGACTTTATGAAGCCTTTAGCTCACTGTCCCTTTCACAGAGAAGACATTTCCCTGCATATCAGTCTTTGTCCTGCCCAGGGGCAGTCCGGCACATAAATACTAGGCAATTCTCCTCTGAACAGGGGTACCAACAGAAACAACATATACGCGTTTCAGCCTTGTTGGGCATCATCAGTGAGGTGATGCTGTGTCTCTCTAAGAACAGTGAGCAAGGGGTCCATGTCTGGATCGCCTTGTTAATTTAGAGTGAGACACAAAGTTAATGTATGCAAAACAAGAGGGGGTCTGGGAATCTCTCTCCAGCACGAACAGAGCCCAATGACCTGTTCTTGGGTGAATAACCCCTGGGAGAGACTTTACTAAGCCTTTAGCTAACTGTCCCTTTCACAGTGAAGACATTTCCCTGCAGTCTTTGTCCTGCCCAGGGGCAGTCCGGCACCGAAATACTAGGCAATTCTCCTCTGAACAAGGGTACCAACAGCAACCCCATACAAGTGTTTCAGCCTTGTTGGGCTTCATTAGTGAGGTGAAGCTGTGTCTCTCTAAGAACAGTGAGCAAGGGTTCCACGTCTGCATAGCCCTGTTAACTTGGGTGAGACCCAAAGTTAATGTATGCAAAACAAGGGGGGGGGGTCTGGGAATCTCTCTACCAGCACAAACACAGCTTAATGACCTGTTCTTGGATGAATAACCCCTGGGAGAGACTCTACCAAGTCTTTAGCTAACTGTCCCTTTCACAGTGAAGACATTTCCCTGCATATCAGTCTTTGTCCTGCCCAGGGGCAGTCCGGCACCGAAATACTAGGCAATTCTCCTCTGAACAAGGGCACCAACAGCAACCCCATACAAGTGTTTCAGCCTTGTTGGGCTTCATTAGTGAGGTGAAGCTGTGTCTCTCTAAGAACAGTGAGCAAGGGTTCCACGTCCGGATAGCCCTGTTAACTTAGGGTGAGACCCAAAGTTAATATATGCAAAACAAGGGGGGGGGGTCTGGGAATCTCTCTACCAGCACGAACACAGCTTAATGACCTGTTCTTGGATGAATAACCCCTGGGAGAGACTCTACCAAGTCTTTAGCTCACTGTCCCTTTCACAGAGAAGACATTTCCCTGCATATCAGTCTTTGTCCTGCCCAGGGGCATTCCAAACCAAAATACTAGGCAATTCTCGTTTGAACAAGAATACCAACAGCAACCCCATCCATGTTTTTCAGCCTTGTTGGGCATCATCAGTGAGGTGATGTTGTGTCTCTCTAAGAACAGTGAGCAAGGAGTCCATGTCTGGATCGCCTTGTTAATTTAGAGTGAGACACAAAGTTAATGTATGCAAAACAAGAGGGGGTCTGGGAATCTCTCTCCAGCACGAACACAGCCCAATGACATGTTCTTGGGTGAAAAACCCCTGGGAGAGACTCTACCAAGTCTTTAGCTCACTGTCCCTTTCACAGAGAAGAAATGTCTCTGCATATCAGTCTTTGTCCTGCCCAGAGGCAGTTCAGCACCCAAATACTAGGCAATTCTCCTCTGAACAAGGGTACCAACATCAACCCCATACACGTGTTTCAGCCTTGTTGGGCATCATCAGTGAGGTAAAGCTGTATCTCTCTAAGAACAGTGAGCAAGGGGTCCACATCTGGATAGCACTGTTAACTTAGGGTGAGACCCAAAGTTAATGTATGCAAAACAATGGGGGGTCTGGAAATCTATCAGCACAAACACAGCCCAATGACCTTTTCTTGGGTGAATAACCCCTGGGAGAGACACTACCAAGTCTTTAGCTCACTGTCCCTTTCACAGAGAAGAAATGTCACTGCATATCAGTCGTTGTCCTGCCCAGCGGTAGTCCAGCACCGAAATACTAGGCAATTCTCCTCTGAACAAGAGTACCAACAGCAACCCCATACACGTGTTTCAGCCTTGTTGGGCATCATCAGTGAGGTGAAGCTTTGTCTCTCTAAGAACAGTGAGCAAGGGGTCCACGTCTCGTTTGCCCTGTTAACTTAGGGTGAGCCCCAAAGTTAATATATGCAAAACAAGGTGGGGGTCTGAGAATCTCTCTATCAGCACGAACAGAGCCCAATGACCTGTTCTTGGGTGAATAACCCCTGGGAGAGACTCTACCAAGTCTTGCTCACTGCCCCTTTCACTGAGAAGAAATGTCTCTGCATATCGGTCTTTGTGCTGTCCGGGGGCAGTCCAGCACCGAAATACTAGGCAATTCTCCTCTGAACAAGGGTACCAACAGCAACCCCATACACGTGTTTCAGCCTTGTTGGGCATCATTAGTGAGGTGAAGCTTTGTCTCTCTAAGAACAGTGAGCAAGGGGTCCACGTCTGGATAGCCCTGTTAACTTAGGGTGAGAGCCAAAGTTAATGTATGCAAAACAAGGGGGGGTCTGGGAATCTATCAGCAAGAACACAGCCCAATGACCTGTTCTTGGGTGAATAACCCCTGGGAGAGACGCTACAAAGTCTTTAGCTCACTGTCCCTTTCACAGAGAAGAAATTTCACTGCATATCAGTCTTTGTCTTGCCCAGGGGCAGTCCAGCACCGAAATACTAGGCAATTCTCCTCTGAACAAGAGTACCAACAGCAACCCCATACATGTGTTTCAGCCTTGTTGGGCATCATCAGTGAGGTGAAGCTGTGTGTCTCTAAGAACAGTGAGCAAGGGGTCCACGTCTGGATCGCCCTGTTAACTTAGGGTGAGCCCCAAAGTTAATGCATGCAAAACAAGGGGGGGGGGTCTGAGAATCTCTCTATCAGCACGAACAGAGCCCAATGACCTGTTCTTGGGTGAATAACCGCTGGGAGAGACTCTACCAAGTCTTGCTCACTGCCCCTTTCACTGAGAAGAAATGTCTCTGCATATCGGTCTTTGTGCTGTCCGGGGGCAGTCCAGCACCGAAATACTAGGCAATTCTCCTCTGAACAAGGGTACCAACAGCAACCCCATACACGTGTTTCAGCCTTGTTGGGCATCATCAGTGAGGTGAAGCTTTGTCTCTCTAAGAACAGTGAGCAAGGGGTCCACGTCTGGATAGCCCTGTTAACTTAGGGTGAGAGCCAAAGTTAATGTATGCAAAACAAGGGGGGGTCTGGGAATCTATCAGCAAGAACACAGCCCAATGACCTGTTCTTGGGTGAATAACCCCTGGGAGAGACGCTACAAAGTCTTTATCTCACTGTCCCTTTCACAGAGAAGAAATTTCACTGCATATCAGTCTATGTCTTGCCCAGGGGCAGTCCAGCACCGAAATACTAGGCAATTCTAATCTGAACAAGAATACCAACAGCAACCCCATACATGTGTTTCAGCCTTGTTGGGCATCATCAGTGAGGTGAAGCTGTGTGTCTCTAAGAACAGTGAGCAAGGGGTCCACGTCTGGATCGCCCTGTTAACTTAGGGTGAGCCCCAAAGTTAATGCATGCAAAACAAGGGGGGGGGTCTGAGAATCTCTCTAACAGCACGAACACAGCCCAATGACCTGTTCTTGGGTGAATAACCCCTGGGAGAGACTCTACCAAGTCTTTAGCTCACTGTCCCTTTCACAGAGAAGAAATTTCCCTGCATGTCAGTCTTTGTCCTACCCAGGGGCTGTCCAGCACCGAAATACTAGGCAATTCTCCTCTGAACAAGAGTACCAACAGCAACCCCATACACGTGTTTCAGCCTTGTTGGGCATCATCAGTGAGGTGAAGCTGTGACTCTCTAAGAACAGTGAGCAAGGGGTCCATGTCTGGATCGCCCTGTTAATTTAGGGTGAGACACAAAGTTAATGTATGTAAAACAAGGGGGGGGCCTGGGAATCTCTCTACCAGCACGGACACAGCCCAGTGACCTGTTATTGGGTGAATAACCCCTGGGAGAGACTTTACCAAGCCTTTAGCTAACTGTCCCTTTCACAGTGAAGACATTTCCCTGCATATCAGTCTTTGTCCTGCCCAGGGGCAGTCCAGCACCGAAATACTAGGCAATTCTCCTCTGAACAAGGGTACCAACAGCAACCCCATACAAGTGTTTCAGCCTTGTTGGGCTTCATTAGTGAGGTGAAGCTGTGTCTCTCTAAGAATAGTGAGCAAGGGTTCCACGTCCGGATAGCCCTGTTAACTTAGGGTGAGACCCAAAGTTAATGTATGCAAAACAAGGGGGGTCTGGGAATCTCTCTACCAGCACGAACACAGCTTAATGACCTGTTCTTGGATGAATAACCCCTGGGAGAGACTCTACCAAGTCTTTAGCTCACTGTCCCTTTCACAGAGAAGACATTTCCCTGCATATCAGTCTTTGTCCTGCCCAGTGGCATTCCAAACCAAAATACTAGGCAATTCTCGTTTGAACAAGAGTACCAACAGCAACCCCATCCATGTTTTTCAGCCTTGTTGGGCATCATCAGTGAGGTGATGTTGTGTCTCTCTAAGAACAGTGAGCAAGGGGTCCACCTCTGGAGGGCCCTGTTAACTTAGGGTGAGACCCAAAGTTAATGTATGCAAAACAAGGGGTGGGGGGGAGATCTGGGAATCTCTCTACCAGCACGAAAACAACGCCTGGGAGACACTCTACCAAGTCTTTAGCTCACTGTCCCTTTAACAGAGAAGAAATTTCCCTGTATATCAGTCTTTGTCCTGCCCAGGGGCATTCCAAATCAAAATACTAGGCAATTCTCCTCTTAACAAGAGTACCAACAGCAATTCTCCTCTTAACAAGAGTACCAACAGCAACCCCATACACGTGTTTCAGCCTTGTTGGGCATCATCAGTGAGGTGAAGTTGTGTCTCTCTAAGAACAGTGAGCAAGGGGTCCACATCTGGATCGCCCTGTTAACTTAGTGTGAGACCCAAAGTTAATGTATGCAAAACAAGGGGGGGTCTGGGAATCCCTTTAACAGCACGAACACAGCCCAATGACCTGTTCTTGGGAGAATAACCCCTGAGAGAGACTCTACCAAGTCTTTAGCTCACAGTCCCTTTCACAGAGAAGACATTTCCCTGCATATCAGTCTTTATCCTGCCCAGGGGCAGGCCAGCACCAAAATACTAGGCAATACTCCTCTGAACAAGAGTACCAACAGCAACCCCATACACGTGTTTCAGCATTGTTGGGCATCATCAGTGATGTGAAGCTGTGTCTCTCTAAGAACAGTGAGCAAAGGGTCCACATCTGGATCGCCCTGTTAACTTAGGGTGAGACCCAAAGTTAATGTATGCAAAACATGTGGGGTCTGGGAATCTCTCTACCAGCATGAACACAGCCCAATGACCTGTTCTTGGGTGAATAACCCCTGGGAGAGACTCTACCAAGTCTTTAGCTCACTGTCCCTTTCACAGAGAAGATATTTCCCTGCATATCTTTCTTTGTCCTGCCCAGGGGCAGTCCAGCACCGAAATACTAGGCAATTCTCCTCTGAACAAGAGTACCAACAGCAACCCCATACACGTGTTTCAGCCTTGTTGGGCATCATCAGTGAGGTGAAGATGTGTCTCTCTAAGAACAGTGAGCAAGTGGTCCACGTCTTGATTGTCATGAGCACTACTCCCGAGGAGCCAGGACTGGCCCAGCGCCCCAGGAAGCAGACCCTTCTTCCACATCTCCGGACCCAGCAGACCCCTAAAGGGCCTTTTGGACCGTGTCCTGGTGCCTTTGGCGCCATGCTCATAAAGGACTTCAGTCCAGGCGCCATAGGAGCCGGGCTCATATTGATAAACTGTGTAATAATGCTTGGGTGGACTTACCTGAGGCAGACCATGCTGCATACTTACCCAGAACAATCCAGTCTGGCTGAAGTCCCCAGCCATCAGGGCTGGGAGGAACTATTTCCTCTATTCAGGAACTCTTTTCTTACCTGGGTGGGGCCGGTGGAAGAACACACACCTGAAGCACTTCTCTGCTATTTAAACCACGCCCGATGGAATACACGTGCTTCGCGTTATTCTGCATCAGCAGCAGGATGCTCACCGAGTTGGCTCCTGCATCCTGGCTCCTGACACGCCCGCCAGCACCCGAAACACCTGCAAACAGACAAGCAAAGAGAAGGCGAGCATTAGAAATTATACTTACCGGAATCCGGCCTCAGCAATCCTACCTCCGACGATCCTGCAAAGGAAAGGTACAAGATTAGCACCGCTCTCAAACGCTCGCAGCCGCGCCGCCTTGCCTTACCCATCCTCGGCCTCGTCGAAATCCACCGCGGCCACGACGCCGGCAGCATCTCGGCACCTGAAAGACAGAAAAAAACAGTCATTAGAGGTGCCCGCTCTAAAGTGGCCACATTTCTTCCACTTACGTGCTTCATCACGCGCGACAGCGGCTGTGTCGCCGGCAGCATCTCGGCACCTGTAAGCAGAAAAAGA
This sequence comes from Ambystoma mexicanum, assembly GCF_040938575.1. Lineage (NCBI taxonomy): Eukaryota > Metazoa > Chordata > Amphibia > Caudata > Ambystomatidae > Ambystoma > Ambystoma mexicanum. The sequence continues at coordinate 1,252,173,756 of NC_090924.1, forward strand.
CAATCATTAGAAGTAAGCAGTCGCTTTTCTTTCACTTACCTTCCTCCACCGCGGCCATGACGCCAGCTATATCCCAGCACCTGCATAAGAGGAATACATGGTGAGCACTAACTAAGCACGGAGAACAAATACTCACCAAGAGACTTACCTGCTTTAGGTTTCTGGGCCCCGGCTCCTGTGGAGAAAAGACACTCATACTTACGGCTACCGCAGGAGAGACGAAAGGACACAGTGTCCGCAACTATTTCCCATCCAGTGACGTAACTGGATCCTACGCACCCCTGCACCTGAAGCAGGATGGAGAGCTCATCTTTACAATACCTAAGGTGAGAGCTCGCAGAAACCAAGTTGGGGGTCAAGAAGAGTGAGAAACAGGAGATTGGTAGGAACACATATCCACCCCAGCTGGTAATCAATCCCTTTTCTTCCACCTGCAGAAAACTTACTCTACAAGCCAGGCAATCCAAATTCGGAGGCCCCGTCCAGAGCATCTTCCGGGCCCGGCACCTCACGATAGAAGAAATGGTAGCAGTCCAGTTCGGGTCAGCGTCTCTGTGGGAATCAGGTGAGCATTACATTGATCGCCTTGTTAACTTATTGTGAGACCCAAAGTTAATGTATGCAAAACAAGGGGGGGTCTGGGAATCTCTCTACCAGTACGAACACAGCCAATGACCTGTTCTTGGGTGAATAACCCCTGGGTGAGACTCTACCAATTCGTTAGCTCACTGTCCATTTCACAGAGAAGAAATTTCCCTGCATATCAGTCTTTGTCCTGCCCAGGGGCAGTCCAGCACTGAAATACTAGGCAATTCTCCTCTGAACAAGAGTACCAACAGGAATCCCGTACATGTGTTTCAGCCTTGTTGGGCATCATCAGTGAGGTGAAGCTGTGTCTCTCTAAGAACAGTGAGCAGGGGGTCCACATCTGGATCGCCCTGTTAACTTAGGGTGAGACCCAAAGTTAATGTATGCAAAACAAGGGGGGTCTGGGAATCTCTCTGCCAGCATGAACACAGCCCAATGACCTGTTCTTAGGTGACCACTGGCAGAGACTCTACCAAGTCTTTAGCTCACTGTCCCTTTCACAGAAAAGAAATTTCCCTGCATATCAGTCTTTGTCCTGCCCAGGGGCAGTCCAGCACCAAAATACTAGGCAATTCACCTCTGAACAAAGGTACCAACAGCAAACCCATACAAATGTTTCAGCCTTGTTGGGCATCATTAGTGAGGTGAAGCTGTGTCTCTCTAAGAACAGTGAGTAAGGGTTCCACGGCTGGATAGCCCTGTTAACTTAGGGTGAGACCCAAAGTTAATGTATGCAAAACAAGGGGGGGTCTGGGAATCTCTCTACCAGCACGAACACAGCTTAATGACCTGTTCCTGGATGAATAACCCCTGGGAGAGACTCTACCAAGTCTTTAGCTCACTGTCCCTTTCACAGAGAAGAAATTTCCCTGCATATCAGTCTTTGTCCTGCCCAGTGGCATTCCAAACCAAAATACTAGGCAATTCTCCTCTGACCAAGAGTACCAACAGCAACCCCATACATGTTTTTCAGCCTTGTTGGGCATCATCAGTGAGGTGAAGTTGTGTCTCTCTAAGAACAGTGAGCAAGGGGTCCACCTCTGGATGGCTCTGTTAACTTAGTGTGAGACACAAAGTTAATGTATGCAAAACGAGGGGGGTCTGGGAATCTCTCTACAAGCACGAACACAGCCCAATGACCTGTTCTTGGGTGAACAACCCCTGGGAGAGACTCTAGCAAGTCTTTAGCTCACTGTCCCTTTCACAGAGAAGAAATGTCCTTGCATATCAGTCTTTGTCCTGCGAAGGGGCAGTCCAGCACCGAAATACTAGGCAATTCTCCTCTGAACAAGGGTACCAACAGCTACCCCATACAAGTGTTTCAGCCTTGTTGGGCATCATTAGCGTGGTGAAGCTGTGTCTCTCTAAGAACAGTGAGCAGGGGGTCCACATCTGGATCGCCCTGTTAACTTAGGGTGAGACCCAAAGTTAATGTATGCAAAACAAGGGGGGTCTGGGAATCTCTCTGCTAGCATGAACACAGCCCAATGACCTGTTCTTAGGTGACCACTGGCAGAGACTCTACCAAGTCTTTAGCTCACTGTCCCTTTCACAGAAAAGAAATTTCCCTGCATATCAGTCTTTGTCCTGCCCAGGGGCAGTCCAGCACCAAAATACTAGGCAATTCTCCTCTGAACAAGGGTACCCACAGCAAACCCATACAAATGTTTCAGCCTTGTTGGGCATCATTAGTGAGGTGAAGCTGTGTCTCTCTAAGAACAGTGAGTAAGGGTTCCACGTCTGGATAGCCCTGTTAACTTAGGGTGAGACCCAAAGTTAATGTATGCAAAACAAGGGGGGTCTGGGAATCTCTCTACCAGCACGAACACAGCTTAATGACCTGTTCTTGGATGAATAACCCCTGGGAGCGACTCTACCAAGTCTTTAGCTCACTGTCCCTTTCACAGAGAAGAAATTTCCCTGCATATCAGTCTTTGTCCTGCCCAGTGGCATTCCAAACCAAAATACTAGGCAATTCTCCTCTGACCAATAGTACCAACAGCAACCCCATACATGTTTTTCAGCCTTGTTGGGCATCATCAGTGAGGTGAAGTTGTGTCTCTCTAAGAACAGTGAGCAAGGGGTCCACCTCTGGATGGCCCTGTTAACTTAGTGTGAGACACAAAGTTAATGTATGCAAAACAAGGGGGGTCTGAGAATCTCTCTACAAGCACGAACACAGCCGAATGACCTGTTCTTGGGTGAACAACCCCTGGGAGAGACTCTAGCAAGTCTTTAGCTCACTGTCCCTTTCACAGAGAAGAAATGTCCTTGCATATCAGTCTTTGCCCTGCGAAGGGGCAGTACAGCACCGAAATACTAGGCAATTCTCCTCTGAACAAGGGTACCAACAGCAACCCCATACATGTTTTTCAGCCTTGTTGGGCATCATTAGTGAGGTGAAGCTGTGTCTCTCTAAGAACAGTGAGCAAGGGGTCCATGTCTGGATAGCCCTGTTAACTTAGGGTGAGACCCAAAGTTAATGTATGCAAAACAAAGGGGGGGTCTGGGAATCTCTCTACCAGCACGAACACAGCCTTATGACCTGTTCTTGGGTGAATAACCCCTGGGAGAGACTCTACCAAGTCTTTAGCTCACTGTCCCTTTCACAGAGTAGAAATTTCCCTGCATATCAGTATTTGTCCTGCCCAGGGGCATTCCAATTCAAAATACTAGGCAATTCTCCTCTGAACAAGAGTACCAACAGCAACCCCATACACGTGTTTCAGCCTTGTTCGGCATCATCAGTGAGGTGAAGCTGTGTCTCTCTAAGAACAGTGAGCAAGTGGTCCACGTCTTGATCGCCTTGTTAACTTAGGGTGAGACCCAAGGTTAATGTATGCAAAACAAGGGGGGGTCTGGGAATCTCTCTACCAGTACGAACACAGCCCAATGACCTGTTCTTGGGTGAATAACCCCTGGGAGAGACTCTACCATATCTTTAGCTCACTGTCCCTTTCACAGAGAAGAAATTTCCCTGCATATCAGTCTTTGTCCTGCCCAGGGGCAGTCCAGCACTGAAATACTAGGCAATTCTCCTCTGAACAAGAGTACCAACAGGAATCCCGTACACGTGTTTCAGCCTTGTTGGGCATCATCAGTGAGGTGAAGCTGTATCTCTCTAAGAACAGTGAGCAGGGGGTCCACGTCTGGATTGTCCTGTTAACTTAGGGTGAGACCCAAAGTTAATGTATGCAAAACAAGGGGGGTCTGGGAATCTCTCTACCAGCATGAACACAGCCCAATGACCTGTTCTTTGGTGAATAACCATTGGCAGATACTCTACCAAGTCTTTAGCTCACTGTCCCTTTCACAGAGAAGAAATGTCCCTGCATATCAGTCTTTGTCCTGCCCAGGGGCAGTCCAATAGGACAAGAAGGAATACGTTCCATATGTACCCATCATTTCATGAGGGTCTTGGTAGAGAGAATTAATGGGAGGTTTTAAAATTTTGGAGAAATTGTTCAACATGCGCCATTCGTATCTGGTGGCCAAAGAGATGAATCCCAGTTTGTGGCGTATTATAGCATTGGGAGCAGTGGATGCTAAGTGAAGCGTCAACTTCCATGCTCTACCATCTATGATATTTAAAAATAAACCAAGAGCTACCAAACAAAGGTCTAGTTCATACAACAGAACAAACTCTACTTTTAAAGAATACAAGTCAATCAAGGGGAGCAATGAGAATTTCAATATTTGGGAGATGAAAGGTTGAAACTTCTGATTAAGTATCTCTTTCCATTTTAACATTGATGTAGAGTTAGAAAGAGTATCTCCCAAATATTTCATGCTTAAGTAAGCAAGTAAAAGAGCAACATGGAATGAGTGGAAGGGCTCGATTCATTTAAAGTTTTGTGCACCACAAAGGCACTTTGCACAAAAAAAGTGCGCTTTGCGGTGCGCAAAACTCATGTTGTAGAAATTTAAATGCAACTATGCCATCTGATTATATGTTGGCCTAAGCCACTTGTATCACTTTTCGCATCATGAATCAATGTCGCAACATGTCAACCTGAATATCATTGCTTGAGAAGCCATTTTGTGCAAGGAGGCCATTTTGAGTTTTTGTTCTGCTCTCTGCTCATTGAATATATATATATATATTCTGGTTTTCAGCTTCAGCACAGTAACTGACCGCTGCTTGAACCTTGAGTTGCTTACGTAGTTAGGAATGCCAGGCTGCCACATGATTTGTTTTGTCTTATAATGAGAAAAACTTGACGCTGTACATAAGCATGAATAATCTGCAAAACCAGGTGCCGTTCTGTCTAGTTAGGCCATTATAGCAGGCAGCTACATAGAATTATGCATGGCTTTATGTGCTCCCCTCACAGAGAGATAACATTGGATGGCTAGACAATGAATGCCACCTCATTATAGGGGACATGATATGTTTTCCTCCATCCAGATGCACCTGGCTCTCAGATAGTAACTTGTCTTGGCACTGGCAGACAGAGTGTAGAATGTTTTAGTATAATGAATTACTCAGTAACCCCTTGAACCCTAGCCTGATGATGTCTGGACAAAGAGGGCTGGGCAATGCCTTCTAATGCTCCGAAATTTGCTATATATGCGCCTGTTGTACTTGTGCTCTCTCTCTCTCCTCACTGTGTCCTTTACATTGTGGGGCGCTGAGATCCATTTGATCAAATGCTCATATTGAATAAATATATTTGACTTTGCATCCTCTTGACTGGAGTGTCATTAGTATATGGTTGGATGCCTTAATTCTGGTGTTTTGATCCATCAAGATGGTGCCCGAATAGGGACCCTCCCAATGATGCCCCATCGCGGAGACGAGCGAGGACGAGGTGACCGGACCGAGTTCGGTGTGTGCCTTAGGGGCGCGCCTATGCAAAGTGAAAAGTGATTCCTCCGCAGATCTGCGCTCAGCCCTTCTCTTTCCAGCAGACAGCGTCTTGTGAGCACAGCGGCAAGGGTCCCGGAATCAAGGCAGTTTGGGTGAGGAGACGCCAGACACAATGACTGCGTCTTTCAAGATGATTGTTTAAATCAGGTGAGTCATGCCCAGATACCCGATATCCCTGATATTTGTTGCTGAGAGTTGCCTTGCAAGAAGCAAACGCCCAGGTAAAGAGAGTACGGGTTGTAACTATGCCTGGGAAATTGGCACCCTGCTTTGCTAGATTTTTGCATTGCGGAAGTCGATCTTTGGAATATGGCCAACCGGCGCCACCCGAAGGGTCGCCGGCATATGAAATGTACATAAAATATGGATTAGGAGCAATAGTTTTCAATACGATTTGGCACAGACAAACTAGGCAACTTCAATGGCCGAATTACGGCAGTTTTGAGCTAGTCCGCATAGCACATTTAGAATTGATTAATAAGATTTTGAATGATCGAAGGTCTGACCCAACTGATGATTCCACTGCACCTGTGCCAGTTGTTGCGGTCGCTACTCCCTCTCTCCCATCTGCGCCGCCGGCATCATTTCCTCAGCCGCCTAGCGAGGCAGATTTGCATGTTGACTCTCGCCCGAGTGGTTCTACCCCATTGTCGGAGGTTTATAATGATTATAGGGAAACCCGTAGTACAGTTAGCAAAGAAAGGAAGATGGAATTGCACCAGTTGGCTGAAACATATAGTGAAGGGGTTGATGAATGTGCCACTTTGGCCTCTTTATCCGATCATGAGGATTTCACCGACCAAAAGGTACTGCTTGAAAGAATGGCTTCATATTTGGTTGAGATATGGGGTGATTTAACGGATGAAGTTGCGCCGCGAGAATTGCATGACCAGGTGGTCCTTGCCCGGACTTGTAGTAACAGTGCGAAGATGAAAAATTATTTGAGTAGAATATTTGTGTTCAAGAGAGAACTTGATCATTTACACAAATCACTTGTAGACAAGCATAAGATGCAGACATTCTATGTTCAGAAGCTGTATCTCCTTCCTTCAAAACCGGTTAGTGAAGAGATTCGTATTTGTGTGAGAGATGCCCTTAGGTGGATTTCAGATGCCACTATTCCCCCGATTGAAATTCATGATACATTTTGTCAATACACTGCTGCGATAAAAAGGAAAGTGTTATGGGTGATGGTCGAGTATTTACAGGACGATTGTATGAAGTGTAATGCATATTGTCCGGCTGATTTAATGCTGATTTATAAAAGAGCTTTTTCACCAGAAACCCCATTGACTGCATTGCCTCTTGATCTGGCCCTATTGTTGAATAGACATTTAGACCTTGCCATGATTGACCCGCCTACTATGCAATTACCTATTGGAGAGGTTCCGCCAAAATTTGTTCCCAAGGTAGAAATTGCAGCCGTAAATCGAGGTGATGCACGCACGATTGAAGCGCATTACATTTCCCAGTTTGTCCATGTCCCATTTTCCCAGCAAGAAGTAAATATGCTTAAGCAATTGATTCCAGATATTAGAAAGAATCCCTCTGGATTTTATAAGGAAATTAAATCTGTTTTGCATTCATCAGTGTTTACATTGCGCGATATTGATTTGGTATTTCCTGTGATTTTGCCTGCTGACATATGGAAACAAATCAGGTCTGTGGATGATACGCCGGGATTCGGCCACACATGGGTTAACATGACACAAGCAGACAGGGATAAGAAGGCTGGTGAGCAACCGCTGCAGATGATCTTAAAATTGCCTATGAACATTGTGACTAAATTGAACACAATTGTCCCGAGAAAAGGATTGTTTGGGACAAACTCAGTGCTTGCATGCAAAACAAGTCGGAAGTTGCTACAGAATATTTTAATAGGTTTGACGAAGTGTTTTTGGATTTCAGTGGACATGATCTGAGTACGAGGCCAGGTAAAAGATTGTTTTCGACAAGTTTGTGTGGTTTGTTGCCCGAAATACAGACACTGATTATGACATCTGAAAGCGCATGGCAAGCAAAGTCACAATCTGAGGTTCTGCACATGGCTCAGTATTACGAAAATAGAGTGAATGCAGAGACGGATAAGATGGAGAAAAAGAAAGGTGAATTGAAAACAAGGGTTTTGCTTCAGCAAGTTGCAAGGGGAGGTAGAGGGGGTAACACACAGTTTAGAGGACAGTAGGCACCATAGGGCCAGGCCTAATTAGGTACCCCATCCATTAACCAATGTGCATACTGTAGACAAGAAGGCCATTGGCGCGCACAGTGCCCAATTCTCCAGCAGAGAGCGAATGATACCCTATCTAGGCGATCAAGGGAACGACCAAGCCTAGGGGGCCCTGGAAGGAATAAATATGCAAATAATTCACAATCACAGCCACAGACACAACCCCAAGAAGGCCAAGGGAACAAACAACAGAATACAGGTGGCAGGAACATATTCGATAATCCCTCCAATGCATATTACACTGAAGACTTTACATCTGATGATATACTTTTCCCATAGGACAGCCCAAAACAGGGTCTGGAACCAGTACCTATTCCCATTGATCAAAAAGGGCCCTACGTAGAGATGAGAATTGAGTATAGGGAGCATGTATTCTTTGTAGACACCGGTGCGCAGAAATGCTCAATTGACCATCAGCGGGTTCCAGATATACCACTGTCAGGGCAAAGCAATGTTTCCGTAGAGTTCTCAGGTGCACCAGTAATATGCCCGGTTTCAAAGCCAATGCCCATTACATTGGGTCCTTTCACTGAGCCGTGTCCATTCCTATTGACCAAGAATTGTGGTGACAATTTGTTGGGGTTAAATTTGTTGAAGAAGTTGAATGCTGTGATTTACTGTTCTCTGGATGGAGTGTATTTGACAATCTCACCGCAACAAAATCCTGTTTCGCAGTTTGTATCCATGCCATTGCCAACTGAATTAAGTACAGTCCCAGCATGTCTATGGGCTGTGAATGATAATGATGTCAGTGTCTTGCAAGTAGAGCCAGTCCACAATACCTTGAAACCAGGTGTTTCCTTGCCACGTATCCCGCAGTATAAAATCTCGGTTGGAGGCCTTGAAAAGCATTGTCTCTGATTTGGTGCATATAGGAGTTATTGAAGAAATTGCAGGGAGTGTGTATAATAGTCTAATTCTTCCGGTGTACACGAAATGGGATAATGCAATCCCTTTCCGTTTTATTATTGATTTGCGTGCGATTAACAAGATTGTTGCACCACAGTTTCCGATTGTCCAAGATATTATTACAATTCTAACTATGATCCCGGCTACCGCCACTCATTTTAGCATGGTTGATTTGAAGAATGCCTTCTTTAGCATTCCAGTGCATGCTGATAGCAGATATTTGTTTGCTTTCACATTAGGTGCCGCTCATACACCTTTACACAAGTACCTCAAGGCTATACAAAAAGTCCCAGCATCTACAGCAGGGCCCTGAAAGAACAGTTGGACACATTAGAATTACCCCCCACATGCACATTATGACAGTACATTGATGAATCACTGATAACCACAGATTCAGAGGACGCTTGGAAGGAGAGCACTGTATTGTTATTGACACACTTAGCAGAACGCAGCCATAATGCATCACTTAAGAAATTCCAATATTGTCGCCAGGAGGTGGCCACTTTAAGATACCTCCTGTCGAAAGAGGGCAGACACTAGACGCCAGAATGAATTTGGAGCATATCTGATATGTCTGTCCCAAATACGCAGAAAGAGGTCAGAGCTTTAATTGGCATGGCCTCATATTGTAGACAGCGGATCCCGAAGTTCAGTTTGAAGATTAAGCCTATGTTGGCATTGACGAAGAAGGATATTCCTTCGCCCTTGCCATGGAACATGGACTGTCAGACAGCATTCAATTCATTCAAAGCTGCATTGTGTTCAGGTCCAGTTTTGGGCACACCGAATTATGAAAAATGTTTTGTCCTGTATGTGTATGAAAGAGATGGATGCGCTTTGGCTGTATTGACACAGGACCATAGGGGAAGAATAGACCATGCAGTTATTTTTCTTCGACACTGGATCCTGTTGCATGCACTTTGATGCGTTGTCAGAGAGCTGCTGCTGCAACCGCTGCGTCAGTGAAGCAAAGTGACGGGATGGTTCTGGGTCACTCTTTAACAGTCATGGTACCTCACTCAGTAGACGTTCTTTTGAATAGAACGCAGATACAACATCTCACGTCGGCTCGGCTAACAAGATACAAGCTGATTCTCTTTGCTCCGCATATCCAAATTAAGAGATGTTTTGCTTTGAATCCGGCTGAATTGCTATCTCCTCCACAGGGACATAAAACTGTGACATTGTATCACATGATTGTCTTTTTGTAACTGAACAAAGTACTAAGGGAAATGTTGACCTCACTGACACACCTTTGAGGGAACCAGATGGAGAGGTATTTTGTGATGGCTCATGTTTCAAATTACCAAACGCACATCCACTGCTGCCTATGCTATCACCACTTTGACTACTGTTGTAGAAAGTAAACGAAACTCAAATAACTCGGCCGAAGCAGCAGAAATAATCGCCTTGTGAAATATCTAGAGGTCTTAGTGTAAACATATTTACTGATTGCCAATATGCATTTGGAGTAGTTCATAACTTTGGACATCTGTGGGCTGAGAGGGGTTTCTAAACATCGCATGGCATGAAGATCCAGCATGGCACTTTGATAGTGCAGTTGTTGTCAGCACTCGCACTCCCAACCAAACTAGCAATAATGAAATGCACCACACATCAAATAGTGACGGATGACGTGGGAAAAGGAAATGCTTTTGCCGGCAGAATTGCCAAGCAAATGACGTGTACTCCAAAATGTACATTCTAGATTCAGCTAAATGGGTCACTGACACTTGCGTAATGGAGGAAGAGATTGGTAGCGTAAAGGAAATTCAGACAGAAGCTGCTCCCGAAGAAATCAAACAATGGTCAGAGGGTCCCGAGGGACTAGATATTGAGGGTTGTTGGGTTGAGCATACCAAACAAAGATGGTAGTTACCCAACGCATGTGTTACCGCCATAGACACCAGGGCACCTGGTCCGACACATCATTGTGCGAAAAAGAACAACGACACCAGTTTTGGTCCTCCCTCCATGCCATTTGAAGTGATACACTTTGACTTCATTGAGATGGAGCATTGCCAGAACTACAAATATGTCCAGGTGGTAATTGTCATGATCTCTGCTTCCAAAAGGTCAGGGTTTTCCCAACTCCCTTGGAAGCAGATCCATAACCCAGGTTCCGAGTGCCAACCAGTCCCAATTGGGACCTTTTGGACCCAGTCCTGGCGCCAGTGGCACCAGGCTCATAAATATGCCCAGTCCCAGCGCTGGAAGCGCCGGGCTCATAATGCTTGGGTGGACTTACCTTCAGCAGACCATGCTGCTTACTTGCCTGCCAGTTGAGCCTCTGATCCTCTTCTGTTTGGAACTACTTTTCCTGTTGGGTGGGGCTGGAGCCACTCCCTAGATTCAGAACACTGGAACTCTTCTGGAAGGCAGGAACTCTTTTCTTACCAGGAACTCTTTTCTTACTTAGGCGTGGCTGTGGAAGGAGACACCTAAGCACTACAGGAGGCTATTTAAACCACACCCGGTGGATGAATCTTGCTTTGCGTTATTCTGCAACCTCTGCAGCAGAACGCTCATCGTGTCTTCTGCATCCGGTCCTGGGCCTAAGGAAAAAGGCTTACCATCCTGAATCCAGTCTTCAGCAACACCTATAAAGACAAGAAAGAACAGGTTAGCATTCCGGCATCTGAAAGACAAAAGTTTACCAACTCTTCGCACGCTCCGGAGGCCTTCGGCGCTGCATCCCGCATCTGAAAGACAAAACAAGGTGCGTTTAAAGACATTGGGGAACTTTAATACTCACGTGCCATTACTCCTTTCCACATCTAATCCAGTGGGTATTCCGGCACCCTGCAGCCGCTCCGAACTCGTACCTGCAAAATAAAAAAGACAGTTAGAACGCATAGTGAAGCAGGCAACAAGCGCTTACTTACGTGCTTCCAGGCGCTTCTATTCATCACACGGGCTCCATCTTCAACTCACTTCAGCCCGTCATCCGCCATCGCCGGAACCCTGCAAAACAAGAGACATCATTACTAAAGACTTTAAAGACATTTGAATGACTCGAAACTTACCGTTCGTGCAGTAAACGACGGACAGCAGTCCTCTGAAGTCAAGAGGCCTGCGCTACCTATCCAGTGAAGAAACTGGTTACAGCACCCTGCCCCGAGGCAGATGGAGAGCTCGGCATTCACTTACCTAAGGTGAGAGCGTTAACCTTTGGGGGTCTACAGGAGAGGAGAAGAGGAAAGAGATAGGGACACCCCAATAACCCCAGTTCATTAACCCCATATTTTCTATCTGCAGACATCTTACTCTACACGTCAGGCATACAGTGCACAGAGGTCCAGCCCAAAGAGCCAACCGGGTGCTACACATCACCTTTGAAGATACGGTAGTCGCCCTGTCAAGACCGGCGCCTCTGCGAGAATCAGGTGAGCGTTACAGTAATTTGCACTTTTAGTAAATGGGTTAAGGCCTACCCACTGAAAGATTGTACAGCTATGTCTACAGCCAAATCCATGCTGAAGGAGTACTTCCTAAGGTTTGGGTTGCCAAGAGTAATTTGGTCTGACAATGGCCCCCATTTTGTTGCAGCAGTAATACTGCAAATATACGCAGGCCTGCAAATTGACAAATGTTTTCACTCAGCGAGGCATGTTCAGAGTGCTAGACTTGTGGAACGTCACAATGGTATTCTGAAGAGTAAACTTGCAAAAATCTGCGCCCAAAGCAAATTGAAATGGACAGATGCCTTGCCCTTAGCCTTACTCTCAATGCGGACAACCGCTCAATCAAGAACAGGTCTCTCCTCCATGAAATCAAAATGGGGAGGCCAGTGAATGTATGGAATGTACCTAGGCCCAAGAAGTTGAGTGACATAGAATACCCTTTGTTGGCCGATTACTGTTATCAGTTGACTCAAAAATTGCATTTGATTCATCAGCGGGTGTAAGAGGCTCTTCCTGCCAAATACGAAGGTCCAGATCATCGTCTTCAGCCAGGGGACTGCATCCTCATGAAAAACTTTGATCAAAGAAACTGCCTTGAACCTTGGTGGAAGGGCACCTACCAGTTCCTCCTGGCCATGCAGACTGCAGTACGTGTTGAAGGCCGAAAGCACTGGATCCATGCCACACACATTAAGCGGATCCCACTTCCTCTGCCCTACGACAAGTGGGACGACAAAGACATCGATGACTCCATCTCTCAGAATGCATCAGCAGTGATCGACTCGCAGAATTTCCAAGCCAGAGTTGAATCTACTTCCTGAACCTGAAGGGCCTGGGGAGCTTGCAGCACCATCTTTGCTGCCTTCCTTATTGTCTGCATCATCCTCCACCAAAGCTGTCTCTGCCTCTGCACCTGTTTCTGGAAACAACAGCGTTTTGTTTTCTGATCACTCTCTGCCTGGTGCAACCAGGTACAATCTGCAAACATTTGTGAAGAAGAATGCCACAACTTTGCAGAAGCCTTTACCTTCAGCCCTGCCAGTTGAAGGGCTGGGGAGAGAGGCTAGGGAAAGGGAGTTTATGAGCCAGAAGGAGGCACTGACAGGCGCTTTCCTGGTGCTTTTTGAAGATGTACAGTCTTTGGTGCTTGCGGGGACAACCAAGGGCATTGCTCCGACACCTCTGTGATCTACTTGCGTTCTGTTTGAACCAACGAATTGAAGGATACCTGAATCACTCCAGCCCCCTCATCAACCCTCTGCTGGAAGTTCGAAAGAGGGCAAGGAGTTGGCAAGTACAGACAAGCTGCCTACAGACAAGACTAACAGTGTGATCAGGTGCTGCCAATAAAGAAACTGTAAGATTTTGACAGTGAAGCTCTAAAACGGACGCTGAGAAACTTTTAGAGAACTATGCCTCTGTTTGGGGCCACCTGTACAGACAAGGCTGATGACCAGTTTGATGAAGTTAGACATGTGCAAATGAAATGATGGTCCTTGAAGGCCAAATGTATATTGATCACGGTATTCGCATGTGTTGCAATAGCTCTGATAATCCTGTTATGGTATTTGGAGCACTTACATCCGCTTTATACTATGTTACCAACTATGAGCACGACCACAATGGTTACCCCACACGTCCTTTCTCATACTCTCCATCCTCGAGACGTTAAACATAGAAGGGGTTATGACAACAACACCCTCTTGCTGATAATGAATGCCACACATGCCATCCTGAACAAAACAAACTGCTGGGTTTGCTCACATCTACCACAGCATGGGAAAGAGGGCTGGGTTGTTACATACATCCCCTCCCACTGACTACGGCCTGTTATGCCTCTCTATGGGAGCTATTTTTCAGAATATGGAATAATAGTGCTACATGGAACTTTGATGGTCCTAACATTAATGTTTTTGAGAGACTTGTATTGACACCATTGGGTTGTTCGATATTTTCAGACAAAAGCAAACCAAACATTGCATCCCCCAGACCTGTTGATAGGCTTTCCAGACCTTATCAATCTATGATCACTTTCAAGATGGCTCCCGTGGGCAACAGGGATGCCATACGACCCTCATACACAATAAACCATAGCCCACACTCTGTTCCATTTTGTATGCGAAAAAATGGCTTGCCAAATGGCCAACTTTGATCTGTGCATAAATACTGCTGTCTTAGGGCATGAAGACAGACCATTGTACATAGGGGGTCCCGTTTATTTCGTATGCTGGGATGAGGCATACCCATGGTTACCCAGGTATTGGGGAGGTACCTGCTACTTGGGGATACTCTTGCCATGAGTATATCTTGCAACTACTTCTGAAATTTCCAAAGCACGCCCCAGGCGGCAGACAGATGGTGATACAGCCTGGGAAATTTTTGGGGATGTGGCAAAATCTTTTGTACCCTTCCGGGGACAGTTAATCAACTCGTACAACATTAGGAGATTGGCAAGAGTCCTGGAGAAGACAATCAATGAAACAACAGACATAATGTATACTATGACATTAGAGCAAAAGGCAATCAGGCTGGTGGCCCTTCAAAATAGGATGGTGCTTGACGTCATCCTGGCGGAACATGGTGATGTATGCAAATTAGTGGGGTCCGCGTGCTGTGTTTTCATACCTGACTCCTCTACCACAATATTTAAAGCAATAAAAAGGTTGCATTTACTAAGTACAGAAATTCATGTCTCCAAAGGTGATTGGAACATTGGTGGCTGGTTCTTGGATATGCTAAAATACTGGGGTCGGAAGATATTTGTTATATAAAGGGACTAATGCTTTTATGTATTGTTATTGTTGTTGCTAAGTGCTAATGCCTTTTCTGTGTTCTGAAAGGCAGGGCATCTGTGATTCTAGATTGGATCCCTTGTGTTTATACCATTCTGGAATGATATGTCATCAATGTTTATGCTTGGCTTTATTCAGTTGTACCCTGGATGCTGACTGTGTTGGGGGTCTTATGCTTTACTGCTGGAAACTAAGTAAATAAACTGTTTCCTGCTTACCTTGGCTTGCGGTTTCCTTACAATGAAGATATTCTCATTCTTGGCCATAATACTCAGTATCATACTATTCTGTTGTTGCTGCATGAAGTGTCTACCTGCCATTTGCACCATGATAGGGGGTAGCTGTGCACCGGCTGTCACAAAGATCAAGCTGAAACCCAAACTGTCCCAAATCACCAAGAATGAAATGGTAGCACAAGAGGCCACAATTAAAGAATTCATGTCCATTGACATTTTTGATGAACATGATTCAGGTTGTTCCGATGACGACAGCTCGGACCCTTGGTCTGAGGAAGATACAGTTTTTGGGTGATTCTCTTGGCCTAGGCCAAAAGGAGGCTTTGTAGTAATATAAATGCAACTATGCCGTCTGATTATATGTTGGCCTAAGCCACTCGTATCACTTTTCGCATCATGAAACAATGTCGCAACATGTGAACCTGAAAATCTTTGCTTGAGAAGCCATTTTGTGTAAGGAGGCCATTTTTAGTTTTTGTTCTGCTCTCTGCTCATATATATATATATATATATTCTGGTTTTCAGCTTGAGCACAGTAACCGACCGCTGCTTGAACCTTCAGTTGCTTACATAGTTAGGAATTTTAGGCTACCACATGATTGGTTTTGTCTTACAATGAGAGAACCTTGAAGCTGTACATAAGCATGAATAATCTGCAAAACCGGGTGCTGTTCTGTCTAGTTAGGCCATTATAGCAGGCAGCTAGAAAGAATTATAAATGGCTTTATGTGCTCCCCCGCCAGAGTTGATATTCATTTCTGCTTGAGAACTGTCTGACCTTAGCACAGAGAGATAACATTGGATTGCAAAACAAGGAATGCCACCTCATTATAGGGAACATGATATGTTTTCCTCCATCCAGATGCACCCGGCTCTCGGATAGTAAATTGTCTTGGTACTGGCAGTAAGAGTATAGAATGTTTTGGTATAATGAATTATGCAGTAACCCCTTGAACCGTAGCCTGATGATGTCTGGACAAAGGGGGCTGGGCAACGCCTTCTAATGCTGTATAAGTTTGCTGTAAGTGCGCCTGTTGTACATCTCTCTCTCTCTCTCTCTCTCTCTCTCTCTCTCTCTCCTCACTGTATCCTTTACATTCTGGGGTGCTTAGATCCATTTGATCAAATGCTAATATTGAATAAATATATTTGACTTTGGATCCTCGTGACTGGCGTGTCATTAGTATATGGTTGGATGCTGTAATTCTGGTCTTTTGATCCATCAATGCTGCAGATTCATGGATCAGACATTGCGTGGGTCCTTCCCAACCTTGCGTGGTGCTGAGCACTTTGCACAACACACTGCACAAAGCGTTGGAAGGACCAGCCGAAAGAAAATAAAAGGCCATGGAACATGCATATTCCTAGCACATAATAAGGAAGAAAGAGTAATAATGTGGGCATGATGAAGGACGCACCATGTAAATAAATAACATGCTCAGTCAAGCGGAAACATAACCCAATTCATGGATTACTAATCACAACTTTCCTTAGCGAAAAGGCACATGCAAACCTTGTGATCTCAACGCCACATGATACAAAGCACAAAGGAGACGATTATAAGCACACAATTCACACCATTTCAAAGTAGTACTTCCAGGATGAATCTAGCTTTAATGGCAGCGATTGAACATGTTCATGGAAGAAGGAGGAGGAGAAAGATGGTGAGAGACAGGATTTTACATCCTCGCACAATGCTTTTTGGAATGCCAGATGACAAGTTGTATGCAAGATATAGATTCCCTCCCCATGTCATCCTAGACCTGGTCAGGGAGTGGGAGGAAGACCTTGCATCACCCACCATCTGCTCCCATGCACTCACACCCCTGGAGAAGGTGCTAAGAGCCCTACATATTTTGGCTATGGGCTCATTCCAGCACACCTCTGCCATTGTTGGGGGCATATCACAGGCCACACAATCCCAGTGCCTACACCAGCTATTGTGCTGCATTACGGCTCGTGTTTAGGCACATATACATGCTATATTCACCGCAGGAAAGGAAGAGAGTGTGCCATGAGTTTTATGTCATATCACAATCCAACGGGTACTGGGTGCCGTTGATTGCATGCATGTTGTGCTACAGCCCCACCGAGCGACTGAGCACATGTACCACAATCGCAAGCATTGGCCTTTAATCAATGTGCAGGTCATCTACGATGAAAAGGTAGTCATCATGCACGTGAATGCCAAATTCCCTGGAACCACACATGATAGCTTAATTTACTGCCCCCACTATACCCGACCCTGACATTGGGAACCTTTGGCAACACCTGGCTCATCAGTGAGTATAAACTATTACAGACATGTAAGCAGTCACATGACACACAGATACACAGACCACGACTATCAATGGTAACAACAACTAGTTCCACATTTGCATGGGATAGTGCCTGCCCAGTCTCACCATTCCTGCTCACGCCATTCAGGAATTCTGCCACCCCAGCTGAGGTAAGGTATAACTTAGCAAAAATAAACAAGGTGGGTACACAGGACTGTCGGTGCGCTAGACCCGGACTAAAGTCCCTCCTTTTGCCAGCCAAAAGGACTAGTATTGTAGTACTATCCCTTTACTACAACAATCAACAAGTCAAAATGTCTCTCTAATTTTAATTGTGACACCTGGTTTATAATTAAATTGCTCCGTGTCCTGATGGACATACTCAAACATACTACATGTGGTTTATGCCATCATTTGTGTATGCAACAAAATCTTTGTGGGAAGTACAATCATACCCCTTCAAATCCGAATTGGAGAGCACTTACACAGCTTGGGTAGCTAAGATCAACGATTACCCTTAGCATTACCCTGGCAGATTTGCCATCAACTGGAAAACAAGGGTGACATCCAATTCATTGGTCTTTACAGGACCAGTTTGAGGAAACGAGGTGGAGATATTACTCACAGTTTGAGATGTTTGTAATCTAATTGTATCTGTCCATTACGCTGTACAACGGAAGGCCTAAATTATGAGCATGAAATGCATGTATTTCTTACTTGATGTCGGAATATGGCCTTTGAAAGAGTTTTTATTGATGCATTATGCCACAGAATATGTTTGTATAACTAATTATTCTAACAAGCTGTATCATTTGCATTTGCTATTGCGCAATATGCTGTCATGACGAGTTTAACAACTGAACAACTGTTTGAGGCCAGTGTTTCTTGTTTTCTGTACTTTGATTTCATGTGCCTGGGCGCTGCCAGTATATCTAAATGGTATTGCATTGTTCCGGCACTGAACACATTTTTTTTTTAATGCCACAAGATCCTAACCAATGGCGATATGCATGAAAAGCTGAGGGTAGCAATAATAAATATATGGATATTAGGGTTTGCAACATTATACTGCAATGTGGTATTTCAATGATCTAAATTAGGACAGCAGTTTGGTTCTCCAGCACACAACCAATTTCAGAAAGTTAAACCTTTGTGAAATCGATAAAACATAACTTGATTTCAGCTAACGAGCGGGCTGTTCCAGCATTTATCGGTCTAGTAGTTATCACTTCGGGACACGCACGCACGTTCTGCGTGCACCAGGAAATAAACAGTCTTTCATAAGGAAAGGGTGCGCGCGCCCACTTCGATCGCGGATGCTGGAGCAGATAAATCCAAATGGGACATCTGCTACTACTGATTAAGTATGTCTTTTTGGAATGTTGATTATGGGTGCAGCACTATTGCTAAAAGTTAAGCATCATCACATAGCACACTCTGCTACTTTCCGGGATCACATAGCCGCTGAACAAGCGGGACCCGGAACTAACATGAACATATTAAATGAGAAGCTACTGTTACTATTATGAATCAATTTGCATCCGATAAATTAGGTAAGCACGTGTTTGATAATATTAGCCTCGTAGGCATGGGAAGCATATTTAAACTAGCCATTTTTTTGGTCACTACCCACCAATCACCTCTATACCATTGTTCATATTGTACAGCTAAACTGCAGAATATAAAACATATGGCAATCAGCTACCACATTATTATCTTCAAGATGATAGACTGATCCCATCAAGAATAAGGGGTAAAGCGGTTTAGGTCGAAATGACCGAAAAAAAAGGTGGAAACGACCAAACGTTCTAAAAATGCTACCACCAAAAGATCAAACACCAAAAGTTCGATCCTTTGGTGGTAGCATTAAAAAAAACAGGGGCTGCGGGGGTCTCCCACGCATTGCCCCGCTCACTATACTTTCTAGTATAGTGAGCGCGGGCTGCAGGGGACACCCCTGAAGCCGTCCGTGTAAAAAAAAAAAAAAAAGAAAAGAAAAGGAGCCTGCAGCGCCAGTTCCCGATCACGGAAGTGAAAGGGAACTGGCGCTGCAGGAACCAGCGTGAAGATGAAGGTAAGTGGGGTTTGTTTATGTTGGTGGTGTGTGTGTGTGTGTGTGTGTGTGTGTTCAGCCTCGATAATTTTTCAATCGGTCAAATCACTTGGATTCGGGTAAAACAGTGATTAATGCTAAACTGATATTGCAGGATTTTTCTTTTCTTAAACCAAGCCCGTTTCTAGGTTTTTGAGCATTCATTTTGATGTTATTCATCCAAAGATTATCAAACGTTTCTTTGGGTGAGTGTATCATCTTAGAATTAGGGAATTACCCACAAATATTTTATGCACACACTTTATCTCAAGGCCAGAGGGGACTAATCTGCATGTAACCACCAGTAGGGCGCAGCTAATATAACAATTATGTAATTCAGACACCATTCTAAGTGATTTCAAACTGAAGAGGGAAAATCGAGATCAAACCCATGCCCCCTCACCCCAGGCGCATATACAGAAGAACAGCAGGAAGAACAAGGAGCGCACTTATCATTTGAACCAGGCCCCAGCGCACCCATGGGTGACAAATATGCTGAAACACACCCACTTCACCAACAGTGCAACTTCCATGCTACATTAGAATCAATGCTGCAATATCAGAATCTACAAACACAAAAATCCCTGTTTAAAGGCTTGCAAATGCCCATATGAATTAACATGGTCTAAATGCACAGTTTAAAGCCATGTTTCAGGAAAATTACAGCCAAGTTCATTTCTCTCACTGAACACTGGCTGCGGGAGCCTTCAGTAAAGTTCCTCGCAAAATCTCTGACCTGCCAAGGCCGCACATTCAAGATAAGATTGCTTTCTGCAGACAGACATTTTTTAATTATCCACAAATGCGAATAAATCACGGCAACCCAGTGTGCTTTTTTTTTTCTTTCTGGGAAAGAAAGACTCTTTCTCAAGGACTCGCACAACATTTGAAACATAAATTGTAACAAGAATGGCGCAGCCCAGCGCCCAGAGCCCAGGTGCGAACTGCTTGTTCAGCTAAAAAAGTTATGGGAACAAGGTCATATTGCAACAAGTTAGAATTAGGTAAGGGGGGCTGGCACAGCTAAATCAACCCACTGACGCAAAAAGGTTAATATCCAATTGTCAGTCTCACTATAAGGGCTACATAGGTAACCTACCACTTAGCAGCCAATAGCAGGAGGAGATAGGTTTCTGGGAGCTGATACAATTCTGTGAGGTCAGCCTGCAGTGTGATTACAAAGCTGGCTTGCAAGCCAGCCCCGGGGGAGACGGCGCCTGAACTCTCGATGTGCACGATGCTCTGCGTGTTTTTTTTTCTTTTGCTGCCCAGAAATAAACGCAGTTTGGAACATGCTGCTGCCTGCTTGGGACTCTGTTGCATTTCTGGGGGCCATATGGGAGGTGTTGGGGTCTCCCATAGATGGTGAGGGTATGGCTGCTGGCCCCAACTGCCCTGGTGGGGGTCCAGCTTCTCCCCAACAAGTTGGTGCCCTCTGTGAGGCTCATTGCTCATTGTAACATGGGTGAATGAGCACTGCCTGCGCAAGCCCTGCGTTGATCTGAACTCCCTGCCGCCGACTCAAGGAAGCTGTGGGACCCTCGCCTGCACCTGAAGACCACCGGAAAATGCGTAACCGGCTAAAGGCTTCGGGGGCCACTTGGAAATACCCCGCTTGAGGGCAGGTGAGAGCCCTGCAGGAGAAGGGGTCCGGTGAAGCGCCTTGAGGGGGTGTCCAGCAGCGGAGCAACTGCCAGTGCAGCATAGGAAAATGTAAGTCAACTAGCAACATGGGCTTTGAGGGGGGGAAATGTTTAAAGTATTATGATGCATTGTTGATCAGTATGTTGCAGAAATGTTAAGTTCTTTTGTTTGGGTAGAAACTGAGGGAGGGATTGTAAATTGGGTGGTGGGTGATTGTACATTGTCGCAAAATTCAGCGCATTGGTGGTGATCGGCACGTGAATTGTAGTTGGGACTGGGGCGGTGGCAGTGGTCCCTTCTTGTGTTTTTGAGCCTATTGGGTGGGGTAGTGACTCCCTACATATAGAACAGGAGTGCCGCGCTGATTGGTCTGGATGGTGATTTCATGTACGGGGTCTGGATTTCCTATGAATTGACGTTATAGATCAATGAGTAGATGAGGTTCCCTGCTAATTGAGCGTTTTAGTTCAGTGAGTGGATGATAGTTGGCTGGTTAAGGTCCCCTGGTGAGGAGCGTATCACACGTTAGGCGACGCAGCGTGTGCAGTCCAATTATAAGAGTTTTTATTGTGGTTTACCTTGTTCCAGTTGAGACAGGAAGACAGCTGTGGGGATTGTGGGGTTTTATTTTGGGATTTTTGTGGGGTTGGGAGAAATTAGTTATTGTTCTGTGTATGCACATTTGTCTGTTCATTTGCACTGTGTTTTTAGTTTGGTGACGTCACCTTCAGATTGATGCATAGGACACAGAGTTTTGATGGTGAGGAGATAGTGGTGTGGTTTTGGATTTGGAGAATAGGTGACCCAGAGGCGGTGTGTGGAAGACACATGCGCAAGATTGTGGGGGTGTGCCGGAGAAGGCAATGGTTTGGTGAAGATGGGCTGCACGTGGAGTGCACTGGCTAAGGTGCGGAGCCAAGAAGGCTCACAGAAGTTGAAAAATGTTCAACTATCTTCTAACTTTTGCTCCCTGAACAGCGGACTATCGAAAATTTCGAATTGAATAGAGGTAAAATGTATCACACAATACAAAAATGACTCCCCTTCACCTGTTGTGTAGCACACAGCTTCCATGCCGAAATAAGTAAGTAAAACATAGTGTGCAAAGATTGAAAAGTACTGAAGGTAAATTAAAAAAGACCATGGCTGCTCATAGGCGGCTTCTCCAGAAGCGTGCAGCAATCGCTAAGGACACACATACACAGCACTTACACGGGAATAGCTTTAAAAGCACATGGCTACAGTTGAACTGTGTGCACGAAGGAAAGGGAAGATGCGAGGGGTCAGCTGATGCTGAACCAGCGCGAGCAGAGGGAAGAGGGGACTCACCCTTCTGAACCTCCGGGAGTGTAATATTTGATGACACAGATGGTAAGCAAGGAATGCATTGCATGAGAGAACTGAAAACAGCAGAAGGACATTTAAACACCACACACACACAATCACAATACACAAACAGGAAGGTGCAGAACAACCCACTAGCAGCACAGGAGTGAGCAAGGGAGGGCTGCAGTGCATGGAAGCAGATTTGAAGGCACAGGTACAGAGGAATTAAATGTATAGGGAAGATAATGGAGGAGGTGCAAGGAATATCAATAGCAACAGAGAGGGGGAACTGGAAAGGGAAGAAAGGGATTGGAGAAGGAGAGAAGGACTGAACGAGACAGCACAGCCAAACATGATAGAGGATCAGTAAGGGGTGGTGCAGCATGCATGGGGTTATGGAAGGGAGGAAGGAATGATAGCGCGCTAGACATTGACTGTGTGCATTGTAGATTGTGGCAAGAAAACGCAGGGGCAGAGAAAGGCAGATGAGGACAAGTAGGCACAAAATAAATTATTAAAGTATTCAATGGGAGGGGCAGTTAAAAACAGCCTCAACACACACGCACAAGAATCACAATAGCAGTGTCAACAACCACCACAATATGCACCGCCCATGTGGGGAGGATACATGGGGCAGGATGGGATCATTTCAGCAGACACCACAAGCACCAACGCAGGTACTGTCACCACTACATGTACAGACACAACAAATGACAGCACCACTACCCCAGGACTGACTAGAATCACAACACAGGGGCACTGCACAGCAGCCAGCACCCATACAGAACACTGACACAATAGCAGTGGTACCGGTTACATGACTGGGTGGGGTCTTCCTGATGGGGAACAAATCTTTCAAAGGACATAGATTGACATTATACCGCTAATAGGACAGCCCAAGACAAACTTGATTTGACTCACTCTGCCACACACACTCATGCTCCACCTCCCCGACAGAGCGGGCGAGACGCGCGCCGACACACACACTCACGCACACTCAATAATGCAGAGGACAATTGCATAGGGGTGGTGATAGGTATCAAAACATTTTCTTTTCTGGGTGACAGTGGGGCGACTAGGCCATGCATTAGGGAAGAGAGATTTGTGACATCATGAGCGATGTGGATATGACCACCTTATTAACAGAGAAATCCATAACTTGTTAAACACTAGACATACACATGTTGAAAGTAAGGAAGATTGTTTAAGCATAATGGGGGTGCACGGTACAGAGGGGGTTGCATAATGATAGCGCATCACAAGAGAGTACATTTAGCTACATTTTGAGCACACATCTTTCAGTGAGGAGACTGGGCTCATGAATACACGATTAACACAGAACAATTAAATGAGACACACAAGGTGGAAGAAGGTGCACTTGAGGGGGGAGGCCTACATTTCATTGACAGTTCACCACAGGAGGAGAGAAATAGGGGTAAGGGGTGGATGATCCATGTTCCCAACAGAATTAATTTGGCGACAAAATGACAGTGCAAGTGGTAATGCCACTAGCGCTTTTGAAAATAGCACTGGCACAAATGCATTAGCCAACACACATAGGGAAAGAGGTCATTGCTGCACGAACTGGAGAATGATGGTTGTATTAAAATTTGAGAGCAGATATTGGGGGGAGAAATATATTGTTTAAATGTAACAGTAATTACAGTAGTGGAGTAATAAAATACTAGACTAAATGAGTAATTAACAGAGTAGGTAGGGTTTAAAAAGTGGACATGGGGTGGGATAGAGAGAATGGGAGTAAATTGTGAGGGTTGGGTTTGAAAGAAAAGAGGAAATAAATAAATAATTAAATAAATAAATAAATAAATACAAAGAGGGGGGAGAGACAGGTAGCGAATAATTGGTAGCGGATTTCATTAGTACCAGCTTAAAGTGCCTGCAGTTCACTGCGAGGCACGCCCTGAGAAGTGAGAGAGGAGCCATAAAAAAAAAAAAGATTTAAAAACCCTGCAATTATCTTAACTAAGTAACATGGTGCACTTAATTTAGAAACACAGCCACCCTATATGACAAATTTACCACCCTGATGTTTCCCTATTTAGCTTGTCAGTGCCTGATGCCCCACGGGACAAAGGCACGCACTATAAATAGCTTACAACAAAAGCACAGTAAATATAAAGATCCAAAGGCCCATTTGTACACTAGCACCCAAATTGCATATATATGATCCAAGTGTGTAATGAGTATCTTCACATAAATTAAGTGCCTACCCATTTTCTGGGTACATTCCGAATTGTGTAATAATTTCCAGTCAGACCGCCATTGAACACCACCAGGTGGTGACAGGATGGTGCATAGGTGTACCATTGGCACCTCCCACTATGACACTGAATAGTGTGAGAGTAGTGAAGAGAGGTTAGGTCAAGAAATTGAAGAATATGTAAATTCTCACGTCTCAAGCGCTACCATTTCATTTCTTGCCAGATATAAAGGACCCAGGGCAGGCCTGAAGACAACGGACAACCAACACCCAATGGCTATGGACTACAGTGGGACATTTTCCCCTCCTGACAGACTTTGTTAGATGTGTGAGGCGTCAAGCCCTACAAAGCGGTTGCCACCCTGGCAACGAGGGAGCAACGATCAACAGGGCCAACGCAAGAGATTTTCATGAACTGCAAAATAGCATGAACACTCCCGAGTTTGGGAAACATGGCCATCCTATGGTCCAACGCACACTAGCAACTAGAATAGGGACTGACACATGCATTCGCAAAGTTTAATTGAGGTTCATATTACATTTTGTGCACCTACAGCTGTAACACTGTTTTGTTCCTTCTCTTTTCCCCGCACATGCAGGTTGTTGCGTATGTATGCTGTTAGAAATGTGTAGGAAATGTCCTTAATGTTATCTTCCATTAGAAACTGTGAGGCCTACTGATTAAAACATTGTGTAGCATTCCCCACTCAATTGCCCACCCTATCAAGAACCTCAGACCCCTTAGAGCATGTTTCCCTGAAGTATATTTCCTTGCTTCCATTGAATAAACAACCCAAGATTTTCCCTACCCATATTGAGAAATTTTGAAAACACGAAATGTCCAGGGGGAGGTTTGATTTTTGCCCTTAGTGATTGTTTAGTTCGCGGAGCTTGAGGTTACTAACAAGTACTAACTATTAACGCCTTTCTTGCGATTTTCAGGCGGGCAACTTTATCATCTCATCAGCTGCAAGGACCCAGCAGCGTAAGTGGTTATGGGCAAGCAAATAAGGACTTTTCCCTTCACGATGGGAATATTAATGATCAACGAAATAATGGGGGTGGTAATTTGTAAATTATTTGTAATAGTGAGCATTACCGCTGTATCCCCTGCTAACATTCCCTAACCTAAGCAGGAAGAATGAAACTATAAAGTTCTACACGCATCCATTACTGCGCCACCAAAAAAATATTGTTCAAAAGCAGTTATGTTTGTTCATTTTCAGCCTTGTTTATTTATAGTTGCAGCCCATATTAATGACACGTGTTTCGGCACTCTAACTTTGCCTTTCTCAAATCTGGGCAATTATTCTTATACAAATTACTATCCAAACTGATCAGTAAAGAATCAGTAAAGAACCAACAAAAATTCAATTTTCACAGTTATTTTAGAAAAAAGAAAAAAAAAAAAAAAAAAGAATAAATTCAAAAAGCATTATTTTAAACCATATCATAATGCAGAGATAAACAAATTTGTCATCATAAATGTCCATCATGAGAAAATAATAAAATAATAAAAAGAGCGCACATACCAATATATTGTCCAGTTGCAAGGTAGGTGCATGCGTGGTGATTCAGTGTTCCGATGGAGATGGAGAAAGAGGGGGGTGGGGTAAATTAAATTAAAAGAAAAGGAGAGAGTAGAAATAAAAGGGGGTTAAACGAAATTTTAAAATTGAATAAGAGGGGTGGGGGCAAAAATAGTTTAGCAATATGGTTAATGTCGTTTGTCCTTCCAAGTATCATTTGTTTATTAAGTGCAAGTATTGTCTAAAATAGAGCTTACCGATCTTTTGTTGTTCATGGTTTCTCTAAATGACGTTGGTGATACAAATGGAGAGAGTCCCGTAACTAAAACCCTTAAAAAAAAGCAAATGCACCTGTCGCCTAGATTCGAATCCCTAAACCAGTAAATGGTGAATTGCGAGCGGGAAAATGAGGGAACCAACCCATTCCCATTATTTCATTCTTTTTACCTTACCAGGACGTACCTCGTCCACGAGTCTGACGGGACTCTCTCCATTTGTATCACCAACGTCATTTAGAGAAACCATGAACAACAAAAGATCGGTAAGCTCTATTTTGGACAATACTTGCAATTAATAAACAAATGATACTTGGAAGGACAAACGACATTAACCATATTGCTAAACTATTTTTGCCCCCCACCCCTCTTATTCAATTTTAAAATTTCGTTTAACCCCCTTTTATTTCTACTCTCTCTTTTTCTTATAATTTAATTTACCCCACCCCTCTCTTTCTCCATCTCCATCGGAACACTGAATCACCACGCATGCACCTACCTTGCAACTGGACAATATATTGGTATGTGCGCTCTTTTTATTATTTTATTATTTTCTCATGATGGACATTTATGATGACAAATTTGTTTATCTCTGCATTATGATATGGTTTAAAATAATGCTTTTTGAATTTATTTTTTTTTTTCTTTTTTTTCTTTTTTTTTCTTTTTTCTAAAATAACTGTGAACATTGAATTTTTGTTGGTTCTTTACTGATTCTTTACTGATCAGTTTGGATAGTAATTTGTATAAGAATAATTGCCCAGATTTGAGAAAGGCAAAGTTAGAGTGCTGAAACACGTGTCATTAATATGGGCTGCAACTATAAATAAACAAGGCTGAAAATGAACAAACATAACTGCTTTTGAACAATATTTTTTTGGTGGCGCAGTAATGGATGCGTGTAGAACTTTATAGTTTCATTTTTGACAAGCGAAGTGGGGGAACTCTGTGTCTTCGCTCTCTACACACATCATTGCGACACGATTGAGTTATTACTTTTGTATTAAGTCGCGGAGGTTTAAGAGTGCAGCTAGAAAAGTTCCCCAAATTTGCAAACCCTAAGCAGGAAGAGTTACGGCGTCAGTGGGTGAGGAAAAGCAGCTGCTAAAGTAAGGAGAGTTAAGGGCAGACACAAAGGGAGTAAAACATACACATAACACACATATCAGAAGTGACCAACAACATGCACACATGTACAAAATTGGTAGGGACACCGCTGGAGAGAGCTGTCCTAACTGTTCTTTAACATATGCCGGAAGAGAATTGATTACAACAGAAATTACTACAGCAGAGCACAACGCCCATGTATGCCAAGGTGTGAAGAAGATTGCAAGTGAAGACAGCAACATTGAGATTGAAAAAAAAAAAAAAAAAAAAGGGGGGTAATGCCCTATGGAAGATGACTACATAAAGCAGCTAATTGGAGAACAACTGTATGTGGAAAGTGACCAGAGAGAGAAGAAACAACGAGCAAATGCACTAGTGAGCAAGCTGCAAGAAAAAAAAAAAAAAAGAAAAAGAAAAAAAAAAAAATAATAATAAAAGAAGAAAGAAAAACAAAAAGAGAGAAGAAAAAATAAAATAAAAGAGAGAAAAATATGATAAGTGCCAAACGGAGTGAGACAAAAGAGCAAAAATGGTCACTTGGGTGGAGAATGAAGAAGGACGTATACTGTTAAGGTACCAGTGTTATGTTACCAGCACAACAGTGACAAGAAGTGGACAATCATTCTGGATGCAAGAAGGTTGAGAGAAGTTGCGAGATGAGAGCAGGAACATCACTGCTTATGGACTACTATTGAGCACATACCTCCAAAGATCAAAAGAAACTACCACTGAATTGGGGAGGAGAGTGTTCATTGGTGCGCATCATTATGCCCTTGTTGGTGATGACCAAGGAAGATGTGAAGAGTGACACATTCACCAAGATGGAAAACAACGGAAGAAGAGAAACAGACAGAGGAGTAAAAAGAGGGGGGAATTACTTCTCGAGCGAGACAGAAGAATAATTGGGTGAAGTACCAGCATACTAAAGAATGATCAGCAAAACTGCATCTGAAAAGAGAAAGCAAAGAACTAGCTATTGCTTGCATGGTAATGGAGGACATCATGATTGCCTGGTTAATTGAAGGTGATAACGGAAGGACTAGTAAAAAGCACAGCATCATTGTGCAAGATAGAGATACATTGCAAGAGAACAACAGAAGAAGTTATCGGAATGCAAATAAGAGACATGGTGAAAGGAAGAGCCGGACTAAGGGAGAAGATAGCGGTGTGGAACATGGTTCCAGCAGTAATAAAGGTGGCCACTCCCTGTGATCAGAGGAAGTACGAAGGGAAATGAGTGTGGTGGAACACAGAAGGAGAACACTCCTATATGTACTGTTCATCAACAACAATGCAAAAAATTATGGACACTTCAAGGAATTGACAAAGATATGCAGACCGGATGGAGGTGAATGTTGCTTGGTGGTGTGATCGACAAAGTCGACCAGAGGGGGGACTGAAGAGGGAAAATCGAGATCAAACCCATGCCCCCTCACCTCAGGCGCATATACAGAAGAACAGCAGGAAGAACAAGGAGCGCACTTATCATTTGAACCAGGCCCCAGCGCACCCATGGGTGACAAATATGCTGAAACACACCCACTTCACCAACAGTGCAACTTCCATGCTACATTAGAATGAATGCTGCAATATCAGAATCTACAAACACAAAAATCCCTGTTTAAAGGCTTGCAAATGCCTATATGAATTAACATGGTCTAAATGCACAGTGTAAAGCCATGTTTCAGGAAAATTACAGCCAAGTTCATTTCTCTTACTGAACACTGGCTGCGGGAGCCTTCAGTAATGTTCCTCGCAAAATCTCCGACCTGCCAAGGCCGCACATTCACGATAAGATTGCTTTCTGCAGACAGACATTTTTTAATTATCCACAAATGCGAATAAATCACGGCAACCCAGTGTGCTTTTTTTTTTCTTTCTGGGAAAGAAAGACACTTTCTCAAGGACTCGCACAACATTTGAAACATAAATTGTAACAAGAATGGCGTAGCCCAGTGCCCAGAGCCCAGGTGCGAACTGCTTGTTCAGCTAAAAAGTTATGGGAACAAGGTCATATTGCAACAAGTTAGAATTAGGTAAGGGGGGCTGGCACAGCTAAATCAACCCACTGACGCAAAAAGGTTAATATCCAATTGTCAGTCTCACTATAAGGGCTACATAGGTAACCTACCACTTAGCAGCCAATAGCAGGAGGAGATAGGTTTCTGGGAGCTGATCCAATTCTGTGAGGTCAGCCTGCAGTGTGATTACAAAGCTGGCTTGCAAGCCAGCCCCGGGGGAGACGGCGCCTGAACTCTCGATGTGCACGATGCTCTGCGTGTTTTTTTTTCTTTTGCTGCCCAGAAATAAACGCAGTTTGGAACATGCTGCTGCCTGCTTGGGACTCTGTTGCATTTCTGGGGGCCATATGGGAGGTGTTGGGGTCTCCGTTAGATGGTGAGGGTATGGCTGCTGGCCCCCACTGCCCTGGTGGGGGTCCAGCTTCTCCCCAACAAAACGCTTGCATGCTTTTCTCACACAAGGATTGTATCCTTAAAATTGTGTCATGTACTATGAGAGCAACCCTGGGCACAAACAAACTTGGTGATAAGTATTTCAACAGGATACTTTGTTTTAAAAGTGGTTAATTTGTCAGGTATTCAAACCTTATTATTATATAACTTAGCACACATAGCCAATAGGGGCATAGTGAAGAGCATGTTTGGGGAGCTCAAGTCATGCGCCCACTCCCTTCACCACTCTGGCAGCGTATTGTATATGCCCCACCAGTAGTATAAAAGATCATTGTTGCATCTTGTGTCCTGCACAAGGTTGCCAGACAGCGTGGCGTACCAGTAGAGCTGCAGGAGGGACATCACCCTCAGCCACAAGCACTACCCATCACCTTGGCAAGCCAAAGAACTCAAAGAAATGATGCATGCAATCAACTTGTTGAAACCTACTTCACATGAATAGCAGCCCCTGTGGAGCACACACAGTGAAGCCATATCCATGGTGCTCTTCAATGATGAATCAGGGCTAATCCACCTTGCCCATAAAAACACCCTGGGAATTTGTGTCTGGGCAAAGCAAACTGTATATGTCTTTAGCCATCAAAAGAACTGCTCAAGCCACTGACAACACAAAGGAGAACACAAGTAGAAATGCACAGCATATAATGTAAATAGAAACAAACACTTGTGAGTACTGCTCCGGCCACCCTAGGCTTGTCTCAACCGAATATACAAATTGATTGCTATTCCAGGTCCTACCAACAATACAGCTCATGAAACACATCTACATAGAAAAAGTCATACAGACTGAAAAAAGTGCAGGTTCCGTTCAAGAAAGATGCTGTACTCTCCTCAGCTGTTTTCCCTTGAGAGTCTGCTCCAGCTGTCCCGGTCATTCAGCAATACACTTCTCTGTAGGTGTTCAAAGCAGCCTGCACTGCTGAGGTGTGGAGTGCAATCCTTCCACAGCCCTGTGTCCTTGCATAGCAGCAACCATCTCCCCCAGCAGAATACCTCAAAAGAAAGTAAAACACAAGGTCAGAGCAGGTAACACATCCATGCACCCAATAACAATGACTGACGAGCCTGAGTGCCATGCAACAACTGCAAGCAATGTATCGGAAGCCTCTCATCTCCATGTCTCCCTCTGCACCCATGCAGCTGGATCTGCTCACCTCAGCCCAACATACTGACAAACACCCCACACTGTGACACCATCCCCACCCACAACACCACCTGTGTGCCCCCTGAGTGCCATGCAACAGCTGCAAGCAATGACTCTCTAGGCTCCCATCTCGATGTCTACCTGTGCACCCATGCAGCTGGACCTGCTCACCTCAGGAGACAACATACATTAATACAACCCACACAGCGAACAAATCTCTGACACCAATTTTACCATACCCTGTGTTCCTGAGTGCTATGAACCAGGTGAACACCTGGCTCCCATCCAAAGCATTTCACCCTAATTCACCTTATCAGCTTGCATAGACATGCAGTGCGTGAAGCTAAACCAACTGGACAGCCTTGAGGTGTACTGCATGAAACAAGGAAACTTGACAGCTATGGTCTACCCAGTGGCACCAAAGGGTGGGTTATCACCACTGGTCATCAAGGGCCCTGCTCTTGATGTCTTTGAGCTTTGCCCTCCAGAGTAGCCTGGAGCCCCTGGGAGGAACTCTGAAGAGTAAAGTTGCATCAGAGACAGGTGCGCTGGTTTCTCTGACTGGGACACCTCTGAATCATGCCATCTGAATAGGCCTGGGCATGGCCTGTCAAACCTCCTTGCCTGCTTGCCTGGTCATGCATTGTGGAATGAATGAATCCTACCTGGAACTGTGAAACTTGACAACCATGGTTTACTGAGCACTACCCTCTGTGTGCCTGGGTTGTGCCCCTGGCCCTGCAAAGCTCCAATGTGTTTTGCAGCTGCCTGCCCTGCCAAGGTACCCTCAGCCACACCCTGCACCACAAAACAGCCTGGGAATTCACTCATAGGGGCCTCAAAGATGGGATTGTTCTGTGCCAGAGGCCAGGAGCTTTACCTCCTTATCCAGCCCATTGGAATAGCTATCTTGTGCCCTGGTCTAAGCTCCATGATGGCTGGGTGTGTCACCCCCTCCCCTGAAAACTTGTCTTGTACGTGTGTCAACTGTTTGCCTGGCCCGCAGTGAACATGGGGAATCCTATTGGGATGCCTGTCCCTGACTGGAGGGAAATGGACAAAAGTTCCCTGGCCAGAGCACTACTGCAGAATCTCCTCACCCCTGATCCTTGTGCACCTAGATCACATATGGGTCAGCTGTGGCCCATGCCCAGCGGGTACGGCTGTGCCCTGGCCAGCGGGCCACATGGACCTTCCTGTCCAGGACCATTGGAATGCATTGCACTACCAGATGGCTGGCCTCCTCTGAAAGTCCAGATGTCTGACAATTGAAACATTATTTTCCATGTGTGTCCAGAAGGAGGCAGGATGCTCATGGACAGAACTCCCCCTCAGTCACCCAGGGTACACATGATACAAGAACACTCACTCACCCTTCTCTGGATTACTATACACAGTGTGCATGAGACCTGTCTGTGCCCCACTTGGTTCTTACTGCCCCACCTGTTCTTTGTGGTGAAAACACTGTGCCGGCTGACTCTACCAGTCTAACAGCATCTATGTGGTGTGTCCTGAACAGAAGGACATGGGCCCCCTGAGTGATGTTGTTGAGTGCATCTTCTGTACACCACATTCCCTGCACACACCGCTGGATGTGTATGCAGTGTTGGGCTCTTCCCTCCCTATGTGCTGTTACTGAGGGAATCCTGGTAATTTACTCCATCCCTGCTTAGCAAGATGGTCACATTCTGCATATATACACTTATGTTCTGAGGCCATACTGGTTGAGCAGAAACTGAACAGAATGCCCTGGGACAGTTGATGTCAAAGTGACACTCAGACCGGCGTAGCCTCAGGAGGAACACAGAGCTGCACGTTGAGATTGAATAGACGATGATGATTGTGTTATACAGATGTACACTGACAAAGAAAAGGTACAATTTGCAAAACCTTCATTACATTTTTGGGCTTTGGAAAAACTCCTACTTTGCCTTATAACTAGGATGGGAGTAGTCTCTACCATCAAATAATAAATAAAACAGCCCTGTCAAACCAAAAATGGCCTACAATAACTAAACATAATGCCTGCCCTTTCTCTTGTACAAAAAGAGTGTAAAGGAGAATATGAATGCAAAGGAAAATCAGTGTTAGAATATAAAGAATAAATGTGGCCGAGTCAGTTCTCCTCCCCACATTAAACAGCACAGAGTAAGGCAGTCCATGTAGACAGGATGACACACTTTGGTTCAGGTTCTCAAAACAAAGGCAGTTCAAAAACGTGGATCGAGGTCCGCCTGGCCTTCCACATTAAAGTTTCTCTTTACAGCTTTTAAAACACAGTTCAAGAAAAAGTTGCCAGCCTCCCCTTCAAACACAACACTTGCAGGGATTCCCTTCCCCAAGCTTAATTCACATCCTTTAGGGGTTCCCTTCCCCTAACTTATCACAGTTGGGCTCAGACATTTTCCTGATGCCGAAGACTTTCAAATGTGTGTGGCTTTTACTATAGACCTCCACAGGAACACTTCAACATTCCCTTTGACTCACACTCTTGTGTTATTTTCCCCAGTGTCTCTTGGTCTGGGTAGTTCGATGTCATAAGCACAAAAGTTCAACGTTCACCTTTTTACTCTACCCCTTTTCCCCAGGGTTAATTTGAATCACTTCTCTTTTCATAGTTCATTCACTTTATTGCTTCATAAGAAAAACATTTCAACTTTCATGGAGACTTTCGATTGGGATACTTCCTTTTGCTGGACCCCTCGGCTACTCAGTATCACTGGTTTCACAGCTATCAGTTATCAGTAATTCAGAGTTCATCCCAGGTCTGCCTTCCTTTGCATCTCATCCACACGGGTGCACCCTTCAATTGTGTGATATACTGTTGCAACTTCAATCTTTCCTTAACAGACACCAGCCTTTTATGTCGCTTGCCAACTCACGGGATGTCTGCATTTTTTTTTTGTCTTGGCAGTTTTTAATTCACGAGTCAAGGTTAATACCACAAGCTTGGCCTTGCCTCCCCAACTCTGCCGTTCACCCTGGAGGGTCGCTGTCATCCTTGGAACACAATGCAGTCTTCTTGTCTGGGATTTGGCCTTCTCCCCATGTCTTTCGTAGCCTTTTTGAGGGAACTGCTGGGGTTCTCAACCCTTTGCTCTCGTCCCTCAGTCCATTGCTCTGCTCCAGTAAGTTTGCTTTTGCCCCGGATGTTAGGCTCTTGCTCAGAGTGTATCTCTGTGTTCCGCCTTTTCTCCATGTGAGGAGAGCTAATTGGTATCAGACGTATGCACTTAAAGTCAAGTGCCTGACTTTGCCTGACCCAATTAGCAGGACATGGCCAATGAGATACGTAAGGGTTAGCCTCTTTACTCTCAGTCACCCTCTTCCTCGGCCAAGTGTTTGTGTAGAAAGGGTGGGGGTGGGTCATGGGAGAATCCTTTAAAATAGGATGGGGCATGTGTACGGGAAAGGGGGGAAATACCACATCTCACCATCGGTCACCTCACCCCACTCCCCACAGACCCTGCACCAAGGTGACCCTCACACACTGGCCCACCCCCAAAGGTGATGGCCGTGCCCTGGCCACCTGACAGAGAAATCCACGGTGACTAGTAGGTGAGACATCCTTTGGTTTCTCACACAGATCACACATACAATTTGCAGCCAGCTGCATCTTTTTTAATTAATGTCTGAGCTACCTGATCCACCAACAAGAGTCACAGACAGCTAACATCCATCAAGATGTTGGACAGAACCTCATGGTGCAGAAGAGGATGGGGAAGGCAGCACCAGCTGTCCCACCCACATGGTGATATGGACCCATGTCCTTTTTAGCATCCACACTTGGGAGCCCAACAAGACCATTGTGGATCATTTTCCTGGTTCACTGACCTCTAAGTCTGCTTGCTGGTCTCTGTGTCACCATGATGGCCATTCATATGGTGACAGTGGCTGGATCTTGGACAGGTATACCTTGTACAAGACCAGCAGCCCCATCACAAGATACAACTAGAATCAATTACAAGTGCAGAAGCTGTAACATATGCATGCGGACCTGGGCTCGCCATAGCTGCTGCCACCAGACTTGCCCCCAATGATTCCCTGTTAAAGGATGTGAATTGAAGAGTTTCCATTAACAGGAAAGTGAAGGTATCCTGTAACATCCATTCAAGTCCCTATCTCCCCAAATTGGGATTGGCCAATTAGCATGCCTGCTGTCTTCCTTGGATGTTTTGGCTGTTTGGCAGACTCACTAACTTGAAGTGAAACATGATTCACCCTTAGCTGTGAGCACCATGTTAGGCACAGGAAGTTGACTTGCCAGACATCACTATGTATGTTTGTCTTCACGTGATGGTGCAAACTGACTAAGTGTAGCTGCATTCACTTAAGCGACATTGATATGCCATATTGCCATATATAGCCGGTCAAGTGGCACAGCGAGTAGAGCGCTCGCTTTGACATCAGTGCAGAGCCTGCGAACGCAGGTTCGAATCCCGGCAGCGCCAAACTCAGCGTTTCATCCTTCCGAGGTCGATAAATGAGCACCACACACCGTGGGTAATAATAAGCAGCGCTCAGATACCTGAGGGTTCGTAGCGCTATATAAATGCCAAATTTATTGTTCTAACTCTGATTAATGGGCGCATACCAGGAGGTCAGAGTCTGCCTGCATGTATTAGATGTATAACTTCCACGGAAATCAACGGAACTGAGCCAGCCATCAAAGGAGATATCACTAACTCAATGAGCCATTTGCAATTTCACTGTACAAGCCATGTCTACAAACACGCTTATGGCTCACTCATTGAGACAAGCAAATGCCACTAGCTGGATACTAACAGCCTGAGAATATCAATAGGGTGCTTTGCACCTGCCTCAGGCTAATCTGCATGCCCTCTGGGACTTTTGTGGGACAGAATTAAGAGAGCATGCAAATCCCCAACACTGGGGGGTGGACAGGTCAGCAACACATGCACCAGCAGTCCAGTGTGCACCGGGGTGATGGTGGGAGAACTGGCCTCAGTCACAAATGAAAGAGGGAGGGGTCATCCCATATGCCACCACCAGTGGTGTGACAAGGGGGTGTGGCACACAATGCAATTGATGTTCTGAACTGCTACGCATACATGCTTATCGGCGAAGAATGAACAGCATGGCCCGAGAGTGCCTGCACTGGGGCAAACAGCGCCCAACCCAATCACTATGAACTGCCACCAGTGATCTTCCAGCATGCTCAGCCTCTACTCTGCCTGTAGGGGGAAGACACCCATGTAAGGGGCCCCATCTGAGATGACAGAGATTGAGAGGCCATGCTAAGCCCCTATTGTGAGCGGGAAGCTGGCTAATGTGGAGTTCTACTGAAATATAAAAGCCAGTACAAAACAGTAATTTCCGACATAAGGCCTAGTGAAATGGAAAGAAATGTGCCTGGCCAACTCCACTAAAATGGATGGATGCGCAAGTGAAGGGGAATCTACCTGAGAGCTTAAAACTGATGGATATGCCCAATGAATATGAAATAACGTATGAAGCTCCGGATGCTGACTTTGTGTAAACTGGGAAAAGGCAAGTTTTGACAGATTCAAAACTGCAGCAGTACACATGGGAAAATATACATTGAAATGATAGGCAGATGAAAATACCAAGGAGGTATTGTGCCTTACATTTAAAAAGTAAAGTCAAGTGACATATTTCAGAGAAAGACACTTACTTTTCAGAAATAAACTGACATTCAAATGGAAAGGCCCACTTGTTGGATTGTCTATGTAACTGTGGGCTATGTGTGAATAATGCCCAAAGTGGACTTGTAGCTGTCCAAACCTTATCTAAAGAAAGATTGTACGATAAACAGCATGCCCAGATATGATGTTAAAAATTACACATAAGCACATCTTGTCGATTTAAAGCTGTATTGTCTGAAGTCTGGATGCAGCTGATGTTTTCCCCACTGAACTGAAAGGTCTGTGCCTTTGAAAATTTGAGCTCAAGATCTGGGCTGCCCCCCCCAGGAAAAGCAGGCCTGGCTTAGTTAGAAATACAAAGAAATAACAGAGAATCAGATCCCAATGGTGGGATTTGTAGATAGCACAGCCAACAGAAATGACCTTTAAGGTCAGGTCTCCCCATTAACTGTGCATTAGTGGCCAACAGAAATGAGCTTTTCAGGGCTAACGCGACCTTATGAAATGGCTTCAGAGCCACTAATGGATGATCAAACATTGTTTATTAAACATATTGCTGATAAGCAGATGTTTTTGTCATGTTATGATGAAGAAATGAAACTTAGGAATAAGTGGGGGCTATGTGAAACTGAATGGGATATGTCAAGCATTGCCATTGATTAACATTGGGCCACCTTTTTTTTAATTTAAAGTGAATCGCATGTCCCTGTAAGCTCAAGCCAGACTCATATTTAAGGGGATACAAAGCCAGTCTGTATTATGTAAATATGAATCCGTTGTGATGTAAACAAGTGGAGTTACAAAGACAATTATGATTTTGGCCTTCTTATAATTCCGAGGGAATGGACATTTGGTGTAGTGATATGTATGGAAGTAAGGTTTGAATCAGGAAGGGCCAGAGTTGTGACTATCTCGGCTCAGGAGTAAATCGATCAAAACAGTAGCTCCTCCCAATAACGGCATGCAGAGATATGATTTGTATTTGTGACTAGCTATAAAATATAGAATTCAAATATATGTATGTGCCTGCAGTTATCTGAAAAATTAGGGTAGCTGCCATGTTGTTAGATTTTTTAGGAACACTAAAAGTTAAACCCACTTGTCATTGTGGGATGATGATTCTGTCTCCTCCCTCAGCCTCTATCATTCATACCTCCCAACTCCTTGTTCAATCAATCAATAAGCAGTGGGCATATTGGGGGAGGGAGAGAGCTGGCCAATCCGTAGTGTGTGAATTATGATAATAATGGTGTTTCACCAGCCCTATAAGAGATCAGATTTCAATCTGAGTGGGACTCGGTGAGATACGTTTTGACTCTTAGGACCTTTCTTGGGCCTTTTGTTTTTTCCCTTGACTTTCTCACTCTATTGCTAGAGGTAGTCTACTTCTGGACTCTAGAAAAGGAACAACAGCAGAGAGACTACCAAGGCTGAAACATTGCATGGGAGATGGAGACTGTGAAATCTAGAAGCTAGCTGGGCTTGCCATTTGAGGTGCCAGAGGAAGTGTGGGTGCTGGGGACAGAAGCCGTTGACCAGATGTGTGCTGTCGCAAGAGAATCCCTGCTGTTTCCCTGGATGCCCCATAACCAAGGCCTCCCATGTAAATACATTCATCCAAAGGCCAGCAAATGTGTGTGGGAATCTGCCAGCCTTAATCTCCATCTTGTAAAGCACGTTGAGGGTGAAACTGGGGAGACCCTGTGCAAATTGCATTAAATCTAGCTCAAATTAATTCCACTATAGAAAATCATCCTATCCATTTAAATGGAATTGCTTTGGGAACTGCCTGCCTTCATCCTTTCCATTAAATGTTGGGGAGAGAGGAAGCTGTGCAGATCCTTAGCCCATTGAATTGAAGTAAATCAATACATTTCCATATAGAAAATCACAGGTTGAGTGTTGTTAGAATTCGAACCTAACCACATTCATGCCCAGTGTTTTAGTGCCAGTATAGACAAAACAGTACTTGGGTGACTCTACCTTTCTGAAATCCCCGTCTTCCATAGAGAAGGGGAGTGTGCCTAATCCCACAATAAGTAACCCTAAAACGCTGACATTCAAGTAAATGTAGCCTGTGCAAAATGACATTTCCCATTCATTTACATGCATTCCAAAATGATTTTCCCAAGGCCCTGCAATTTATGCAAATAAAAAGCCCAACATGATTTTCCCACTGTGTTCCTTTCCTAAACTTTTACTTTCATATAAAAATCCTAACACAATTGATGTTCATTGTGTATACTTTTCAAACCCTGCCTTTTTAATAAAAAGGCAAAATGATGTTGCTATTGTATTCCTACTCTCTGCGCTTTGCCTTCAAATTAAGGGGTCATATATAACTGATACCTGAGGGTGGGGGTTGCTGGCAGAGAAGATCATTGTGATAACTCCAAGCAATCACTCGGGGTTGTTTCAAATTTCATAATTGTGAATGTGTAAGAAATCCTCTGTGTGTGTTTTGATGTGAAGTCTTTAAATTGTACCTGTGTGTTGTAGTATCTGTAAGTTCATTAGAAATCCAAGTCAGTCAAAAGGTGCAATTAATTTGAAATTGTGATATTGTGTTGTGCCATGGCGTTGGTGGCTAATGTTTTAGTTGTTTTATGTTCTTTGTCAAACCTTAAATAAATATGTATTTGTACTATACACCGGCCTGTTTCCTAGCTCATTGGTGGTACAGAGGGTATTTTGGGTGGTGCGAGACAAGTTGGAGGCCTCAATTAAGTTGAATTTGTATAAGCACTTTGGGTGCAAACCACCTTGTTGGTGGGGGGGAAGGAACTCCCTGAGTTGAGAGTTACCACCTAATAAATCATGACAGAGGGGGCATACCCTTGAAACAGTCCCAAGGTGGGTCAAATCCATTTCCTAAATCTGCATCCATGAATGTGGAAGGCATGCCAGAATGGACCAGGGATTAACCAACACAATGCGGTTGTGCTAAATGCACAAATGGACTGGGTAACAACTGGAAGGTCACATCAAAAAGTGGGAGCACCAAATAATACACCAAAATTGGAACTCAGGAACAGAGTAATCACTGGGAGTGAAGTAGAAACATTGTCCCACAGTATGTTATGCACTCTGGATGCATGGGTTAGTGTGCCCTGTGGTTCAGGCACAAGGTGGTGCATCAATGGCAGGCATACAAGTAGGGCACACCCACTGTCAGTTTGCCTGGGGGCCTGTGGGGTACCTTTGGATGCAGTGGAGGGAAAGGGACACCAAGGGAGGAGTGGAGTGGAAGGGCCGGGGAGTGAAAGAACAAGTGGGGGAGGTGATGGGAAGGATGAAATGGGGCAAGAGAGATGGGGGAGAGAGGAAACAGAGTAAAGAATGCACAGCTGGGGAACAGAGAGAAAGAGTTGGAGGGGGGAGCAAGAAGGCGTTCTGCTGTTGGAGAGATCAGGGGAGAGAAGGGGGCTGTTAGAGTGGCGGAGGGCTGACAGAAGGGGGAAGAAAGGAAGGCAGAGACAGGAGAGAAAAAGAAGGAAGCAGTGGCATAGAGGCTGGAGGTAAACTGATGGAAAAAAAAACACTGTTTGGGGATGAAAGAGGGCAATGTGGGAGAGGGTAAAGGGCAAACTGGGAAAGAAAGGCCACCTGCTAACTGGCACTCCTCAGCTATACATCCCGCAACCCACATGGTCAACACACCACAGAATGCACCCCAGAAATAGATCCTGGTCCCCAATCCCCATGCATATAAGGTTGTGGCACCTCCACTCGAGATTCCGCCCCACCCACCAGCCACCTCTGTTAAACAGAATAGTTCATGGACAGATCATCATTCCTCAGCTTTTGCTTCCCCCACCAACAGAGTCAGGACGAGCCGTTCCCTGAAAGGGGGCAGGGATCATAGGGTGTAGTAAAGACACTTACAGGGACAACAGAGGAACAAAAGCAGTGGGGAAGGGATGATGGTTCACATGCATGTGCCCACAATATACAGTCACATACAGTGCAGTGACTCACAGTACACGATCTGACCAACAATTTTGAATGGAAAAGTCATGCAATGCATTTATGATGAGAGAACATATGGAAAATCAACATTAAACAACAAGTGACTTGTATGTGGAAAACAGGTGAAGGCTGTCAGTGGTCCACATGTGCCAAG
This sequence comes from Ambystoma mexicanum, assembly GCF_040938575.1. Taxonomy (NCBI): domain Eukaryota; kingdom Metazoa; phylum Chordata; class Amphibia; order Caudata; family Ambystomatidae; genus Ambystoma; species Ambystoma mexicanum. The sequence continues at coordinate 1,252,214,626 of NC_090924.1, forward strand.
CAGCACACATGTTGATGGTCCTAGTGTGCTAAATCAGTCCTGTGGAGTGCAGGGAGAAATATGGGAAGGCTGTTCAGCCATCTGCATGCCAGTGAGCCATGCTGCTGGCCAAAACAAACTGGACCTCTGAAAAAATCACAGCCTTGACATGCAGTACAACAGTGCTATGGTCCAGCAGGGTGTGCAACTCGAGAAGGAAAGAGCCAGGTTTTGAGTGCCTTTATGGAAGGAAAGGTGGTCTACCACGTGGTGGATGCTGAGTGGGAGGGTGTTTCAGAGTGTGGGAGCCTTGGCAGAGAAAGAGGTACCTCAAATTCAAGTTGAATTGTGGGATGGGATCACAAGGAGGAGTGCAGATCTTGATGTGAGGTTTCTGTAGCATCATCAGCCTGCGGGCCAGTCTTGGAGTAAGTCAGGTCACATCTCATGGAGGGCACAGTTGGTGAAACAAAGGGCCCTGAAGCTGGTGTGTCGGCAAATACACAGAGTACCGGAGTCATGTGTTCCCTCAGGGTGAGTACAAGAAGGAGGCAGCCTGAGCTGTTCTGTATCTATTGTAGCTTCCTGAGCTGATACGCAGGGGTGACCACATGAATGGAATAAGAGCAGTGTAGGTGGGGGAGGATGGTTGGCAACATTGCTGAGACTCTGTGAGGGTAGGAAAAGCAAGGGAATGATCATCTAAGGATGTGAAGTTGGTGATTACAGAATCTACGATCAGAGTTCATGTGATGATTAAGTGTTCTAAGGCAAAGCAGGCGATGTGGGGTGGGCACCACGTATACCTGATTAATTAATATGGATTTGATCAATAGTATATGAAAACTTAAAACCGTCTTCCAAATACCTGATGTACACTACATCAGTACAAGAGACCAAAAACAGAGAAAGTTGCTGGTGAATAATCACCAGACCAGGGGATGCCAGGGATGTAGTAAATACTATAGCATGCTATAACAGCTACACAACTATACTTCAATTAGCATCATATCAAATAGTCCTGAAATCTTGTAGATTGAAATCTTCTCCTTTATTTCAAATTTCTATTATTTGTCATATAAAGGCTCTTGCTGATGCATTTCAGACAACTGCCCTTACTCAGGGCAGGCTCTATGGATACACAATATTACACAAACGTTTTGGATAGAAATCCTTTTAGAACTTACAGAAAATTCATACTCTTAACATAAATGTTCTTAATCAGAAATATATCCATGAGCATACTGCTCTACCTATTAATATGAAAAAAATGAGGATGCCCAAATATCTGTGCACCTGGATCAAAGCCGAACATTGTTGTACATTCAAGAGAGTGCTTCTCTATTATTCTGGTAATGTAATAGTATGTGTATGAAACAAAGGCATGTAAATAACTTCAAAAGATAACAGAGGATTAACATGAAGATTATGAGGATTTGGGGAAGAGATTGTCTGGTTTTTCTTACCACAAGGCCGTGATTGGTGTCAATCCTAGAAGAGGATATTACACCATGTTGTCTTGTGTCTCGAATCAGTTGCTACGAACTCCTGAAAACAGGAATATCTGTCCTTAGAATACATATAAATCTCGATATCAGTACACTAAGAGCTAAAGATTGCATACAGTTGTTAAGTTGTTCATACCATAAGGGGTGTTAGAGAAAATGCTTGCTACTCATGAATGGGTCACAGCACCATCTAAACAGACCAACCTGTGTATTACACTAATGTGCTCTTTGTGGAAGTAAATGTATGGCTTTGTAGTGAGATCATGAATGCTGTGTCGTCTTACCTGTATAAGCATTATCAGTCTAGAATGCACTCCTAATTTAGCTTTTCCTGGTGAATCAGAGCAAGAATAGTGCACTGCTCAGCCTCATCCACGCTACCTTGAGACAAAAGTGTAACCATGGTAGCCGAAACGTAAGTGTTTAAAACGGGTTCCAAAAGGCAATCATGCGACGTAGCGTGATGACACGTAGGTACTGTATGGTCTGATAGGCATCCCGTTTCCCGGGAAACAACTGTGTTTGCGTAAATGTGACGTGGTGAGAGTGTTGGTATGAAGCTCTTGCAAAGTGGTGATTTATTCAAAGAGCCAACACGGAGTGTAATACATGCACGTGTGGGTAATGTAGTTTAACTGTAAGGCATACAGAATTCTTAAGAAATCTCCCTAATGCGACTGAATCAACAACTCATTGACAAAATATATATAATCAATACCTCAAAAAAAATATATATGTTACTTGTTGTACAATATCAGATACACAAATACTATTTTGCCCATTAATCAATCATGTTGTGGTGCTCAATGTTAAACATACAATCATTATTTTCCTCAATTTAACATTGTCATGTTTACTACCTTACACAATCCTCTGCATCATACCATCCTACACATGTTCACGCAGACAGCTAATGAAATAGATTTCTGATCAGGTCACAATCAGGTACAGCTAGCACAAAAAGATAACGAAGAATTAAAAAGGTAGGTGTTGATATAACTCAAACGAAACAGTATATACAATTGTCATACAAAAATTTAACATTCAAATCTCTCACTTTTTTATCCTCCTATGTGATGTTACCTTCAGTCATTGCATGCTTAATATCAAGGTACAACAATTATAAAAAGCAGACTAAATTGAATTCCTTGTTCAAACCATTCTTAGACTGTATCAAGTTTGTCGATCCAATAGGCCTCCCTTTAAAATCTTATTTCTGACAGCTAATGCCTTTGTTATTGTAAATGTCTAGAAACAGAAAACTGTAGGTTATTTGTTCTAATGTTTGATTTGTGTTTGTTCTTCCTTATCTTTGCTTTGCGATTGGTTTGAACTTGTAGAGAAGTCCTGTCCGTGGATGTGTGACTGAGTCTCCTTTAATGATGCTGTTGCAATTGTTGCAAGACATGCAGGGAAATGGGCCCTTCTTCTTAGTTTGTTTTGGTTTCTCCTTCCTAGGTTGTGTTTTGACCAAGAGTCTCTAAGACAATTACTTCTTTGTAATGGACCAATCTTTCAGTATAGCTTTCTTAATTCTTGGTTACTATACACTGTATTTGCTTAGAAATACTAGGGGAATTTCTGGTGTAGTTGTTTCACTGTTGAATGTCGGAAGGGATGACCATTCTTTGGTTACGACTTTATCCTTTGCTATCATACATGTATTATCTGTGCATCCTCTTTCTTGAACTTGTTTACCATTCTATCCTGTTCATATTTGTATTCTGATTCAATGTTGATAATACGTTTATCTTGTCTATAATTGTTGTAATTGGCTATAAGGTAAACTCTTGGTGGTAGCCGGGGGGGAGGGGTGAAAGCTCATCTTGTGGAGATTATTTTGATCCAATGGTTTATGATATAAAGAGGTATCAAAACCAGAAACATTTGGGATGATCTGTATATTGAGAAAATGGATGCCTGATTTTCCAATCTCATATTTAAACTGAATCCTCATGTCGATAATATTCAAGTAAGCCAGAAATGCTACTAGTGTTTCTGTCGTGTCATTCCATAGCATAAATATATCGTCAATATAACGTCCCCAGTAACGTATGTACTTATTCCAGACTGGATGCCAGAAATGTGATCTTCTTCAAATTTCAACATGAATAAGTTTGCATAGGCTATGGCCATGGTTGCACCCAGGGCGTTGCCACTTGTTTGTAGATTATATATTCAGTTATATTCAAAGTATGCGCTCTGAGAAATGAATTCTAACAATTTCATAATCCATTCCTTTAATGCTCCTACCTGAAAGTGTTCTCCACTGAGCAAGATGCTGTGGGTCTGATAGGTGCAGGGAAGGGGTCTGTAGGGTTACAGATACAGACCAGAAGTGCAGGGGGTGCCAGGAGGCAGTGTGGGTGTGCAGCTGGACGGGCATGGACCTGGGACCGAATTCAGAGGGTAGCCAGGTGACCAGTGCAATTATCAGACAGAAGATCAGCAGGGGAAAGGAAGAGAGAAGGCAGAAGCGAACATGAAGGTCTTGAGGTGGTTCCGGAACCGGAGATGGTTCTGCCAAGTTTCAGAGAGGCAGGGTGGCTGTTCCAGAGGGAGGTACCAGCCGAAGAAAGAGATCTGCCCCCAACTCGTTGCTTGGAGAAGTGACTTACCCTCATGGATTTGGAGGTGGAGGAATGAAGAGCTTGAGTAGAAGGATATTTCTGAAGAGAGAGTTGGGTTTATTGTGGTCCAAGGCCTCAGAAAGCCTTGTGGACAAAGCAGAGGGTCTTAAACTTGATCCTTGCTGCCACCGGGAGCCAATGCAGAGATTTCAGAGCTGGAGAGATACGATCCATGTTCTTGAGGCCAAGGACAAGTCTTGCAGTCCTGTTGTGGATGAGTTGTAGAGGACAGAGAGTAGAGGCAGGTAGATTTAGAAAGAGGCTGTTGCATTAGTCCAGCATAGGGAGAACCAGAGCTCTGGAGACAGTAGGCTTCTGGGAGAAAGTGAGGAAAGGAAGAATACTTCTGAGGAGGTGCAGCTGATAATTTGACTTCTTATAGACGTCAGAGATGTGAGGAGAGAAGGCGAGTGTGGAGTCGAAGATGACCATGAGGTTCTTAGCCTCAAAGGTGGAAGCAGGAAGAGGGCCTAGAGTGGGGGGCAAGAGAGAGACAGGAAAGTAAGGAGCTGGTGAGCTAATGAGCAGGATCTCCATCTTACTGGCATTTAGGCAGAGGTCATTGGCGGTACACCACTCCTGGAGTTTGGAAAGACAATTAGGGATGAGAGAGGGAGAAGAGGCAGCTGAGGGAAGCCTGAATTTGAGCTGATTGTCATCTGCATAGCACTGAAAGTTGGAGCAGAGGGTGGCTATGCAGTGGGCGAGAGGTGCCATGTATTGGTTTAACAGCCAGGGAGAAAGTTTAGACTCCTGGGGAACACCACAGTTAGAGAAATAGAGGAGAGGAAGGACCCTAGTTTGACCTGGGAGGGTAGGTCAGAAAGAAAGAAGGTCAGCCATGACAGGGCCTGATCAGTGATACCCAGGTTATCAAAGAGTCGGTTGAGCAGGATGGCATGGTTGACAGTATCAAAAGCACAAGAGAGATGGAGTATGATGAGGACAGAGAGGTGGTTAGTATCCAGGTTTGAGAGCATGTCTTCACCGTTGTTCAGGAGAGCAGTTCTGTGCTTCTGGCTGCTCTGGAGCCAGACTGATGGTCATGGAGACAACCGACAGATTCAGTGTGAAGGTTAAGCTGGGAGATGACCAGCCTTTCCAAGAGTTTGCCCAGAAAATGGAGATCGGGTGATAGTTAGCTGGAAAGGAGGGGTTGACTGGGGATTTCTTAAGAAGAGGGTGCACAAGAGAGTGCTTCAGAGGGGAAGTGAAGGTTCCAGTGGTGAAGGCGTGGTTATATACTCAAATCCTATACTCAAATCAAAAATCACCTAGAAGTAAATAACCTCCTGGGCCTCAGACAATCAGGCTTCAGACCAAGACATGGGACAGCCCTTCTGGACCTGAAAATCCAAATGGATGAGGCTAGAAACAACAGCAAACCGGCACTTAGTACTCTTGGACTTATCGGCAGCATTCGACCTAGTCGACCATAACATCCTTACTAACCATCTAACCTCAGCTGTCTCATTCTCCAGCAATTGCGGCAATCTGGGTCAACTCCTTCCTGATGGACAGATCTATGAGAGTCTTCTCCCCTATTGCATCAGCCATACAGTCACCCATCACCTGTGGTGTCCCCCAAGGCTCTTTTGTATCACCCACCCTCTATAACATATACACTAAGCTAATGTTTGATCACTTAGATGAGCTAGGCATTTCTTACACAAACTACGCCAATGACACGCAGATTCTCATCACTCTGTCTGGCAACTACCAATCTGACTCTACCCTTCTCAACGAAATTTACAGTAAAATACAGGGATGGATGGTCAACCATGGCCTCTGTCTCAACGATGACAAAACTGAGATCCTCCTCATTGGATCCAACCTGAGACTTAGAAAACTAGGCCACAAATACTCCTCATTTTCCATCAATGGCAACCTTATCAAAGTAGACAAGATAGCTAAAACCCTAGGTTTCCACCTAGACCCAGGCTAACCAGTACTATAGTTAACACTCTCACTGAACTAGGCTTCGCGCAAAGATGCACGGCACCCACTCATTCAAAAGGTAGAATACTTGACTGGGTAACCGATCACAACTGCCAAGTGAATATCACAAAAATCTCACCCCTAGCCTGGACTGACCACCATCTAGTATTGTTCATGCTTTCTACTGACAGATCTCCACCTCCGCCTACCATTATGGCCCCACCTACTCTCACTAGAAACAAGAAGAATATGACAGTATAAAGACTCATCCCGAACCTACTCCCCACACTCAACATACTCCCTGACAACCTTGACCCTGACACCTTGGTCGAAGAATACAACAAGATTATGTCCACCTCGCTGGACCTTATCGCCCCCCTCAAACTCAGACCAAGCAAACCAAAAAGACACCTCAACAAATGGTACACACCATTCCTTAAAAACCTTAAACAGCAGGAAAGAAACTGCGAGGCCACTTGGAAAAAATCCCCCTCAGTCACGAACAAACTCAAACTTTCCAAACTAGCCGCACTCTACAAAAAAGAAATGTATATGGCTAAACAAACCTCCTTTGACTCTCGCATATCCCAAGCAAAATCCAACATTAAAGAACTCTTCTCTATCCTCAAAGAAGTAGAAACCCCCAAAGTACCCCCTGACACCTGTACTAAAGATAAAAACTGGTGCTCAGAAATTTAAAGTGCCCTAGCGAATAAGATCACAACCCTCCAAAGTAAAAACTCCAGCAAAAAAGCCTCCCTCCGAAAATTCCGGACAAGCTCACGCCCACAGATATCACCCGCTTCAAGTTCTCCAAAGTCAACTCACTTGAAGTTGAAAAAATCATCCTGTCCTTGAAACCATCCAATTGCCAGGGAGACCTGTGCCCAGCACAGCTTATCAAACACGCTGCCCGTGACCTCTCCCCTTTCATTACGAAACTGATCAACGCCTCCTTCGCCACTGGCTCCATCCCCACCAATTTAAAACAATCTTGGGTACGTCCACTACTGAAAAAATCTACACTTGACCCAGCCATACCCACAAATTACCGACCCATAACGACCATTCCCTTCCTACTAAAAATCCTGGAAAGGTCGCCTATGTACAAATACAGAAGCACTTGGAAGATCACCACCACTTAGGATCCAGACAATCAGGGTTCCGTCCTCAACACGGGACTGAAACCGTACTCATTGACTTAAAAGCCCAGATCGACATGCTCAGAGACAATGGACAAGCTGCCCTACTCCTCCTCCTCAACTTATCTGCAGCTTTTGATTTGATTGATCACTCTGTCCTATGTACACACCTCCACTCTTCAGCGCACTTCTCTACTGAGGCCATCACCTGGATCACATCATTCCTTAATGGCAGAACCATGAGGGTCTTCTCTCCCACTGCTGCAGCAGACCCTGTACCGATCACCTGTGGGGTACCACAGGGCTCCTGTGTCTCCCCCACATTGTCTAACAGATTTACCAAGCCCCTTTTCAATGATTTGGATCATCTTGGTATCACCTACACTAACTATGCAGATGATATCCAGATCCTCCTTCCGCTTTCTGGAGATTATGGAAAGGATTTGGCCTTGCTAAATAGGGTATACATCATCATCCAGGCATGGATGGCCACTCATGGACTATGCCTGAATGATGATAAAACAGAGCTCATCATCCTAGGTACCACATCCAGCCTAAGGAAACTGGGCCCAGCCTACAATTCTTTTATGATTGACGGGAACAACATCACACTCGGACAGGAGTTCAAAACATTGGGATTCTACTTGGATTCCAATTTTTCCTTCAAATGACAAGTGAGCTCCCTAGCATCCTCCACGGCATACACATGCAAATTAATCCACGCAGCCAAACCATTTCTGTCAGACACCAGCTACCTTGCACTCGCTAGAGCCCTCATATTGTCCCGCCTCGACTACTGTGACGCCCTCTACCTGGGATCGTCCAAGGCCACCACCAGCAAGATACAAACCCTCCAGAACAACGCTCTCAGAGCAGCCTTGCGCATCTCTAGAAGAGAACATATCACAGGAATCAGCCTACAGAACAACTGGCTCTCCACTAAAGACAACATTCTTTTAAAAACGGCATTACTTACCCACAAATCTCTTAACAATGCTGCTCCAACATACCTGATCAATAGATTCCACAGACAGTCCTCTTTAAGACCCGTTAGAACAGCATATAAAGACTGCCTATCCGTCCCCAACTACAAACATGCCACCATAGGAGGAAACAGCTTCCCGGTGAAAGCAGCCAAACTGTGGAACTCCTTGCCTCCAAATCTCAGAATGGACTTGCCCTACCAGAACTTCCGTTCCAAGGTAGTTTCATGGCTGCAATCGGAGGCCCACTAGGATTACTAAATGCTGCACTACCCGCACACACTGTAACCACGTGTGCCTACCTGTTTACATGTATATAATGCCTGTCTGACTCACTGCTGCTTTGATTATATCATTGGTTTACCGCATTGTCCTTATGTATATTTTATGATGACTGCAACTAAGCTTTGAAAGTTCTTGTAAATGCTGCGCCCTGATACCTTTGGGTACGCTCGCACATTATAAATAATAAAACAAACAATGCCACTGCCTCATCCATGGCTTACACCTACAAATTGATCAATGCCTGCCAACCCTTTCTCAATGCCAACAGTTGCCTCACTTTGGCCAGATCCCTCATAATGTCCAAACTGGACTATTGCAACACCCTATACTTGGGCACCAGTCAAAAGAACCTCCACAAACTCCAAGTATTGCATAATAACGCTCTCAGGGTAGCACTTAATATTCCACACTCCAGTCACATCACACAATCTAGACAAAACGCCAACTGGCTTCCAAGACAGGATCACCTTCTGAACTCTTGTGATTACTCACAAATGCCTCAATGACTCTGCACCCAAATTTCTGATGAACAAATTCTTCAGGAGAGATTCCACGAGGCCCACCAGATCTTCCTACTCACATTGCCTAAACATTCCTTCTTTTAAACTAAAGAAAGCAGGGGGCTCCAATTTCCCTGTGTTAGCAGCCAAAACCTGGAACAAACTCCCCCTTGATCTAAAAACTGACACTGTTCCCCTCTTTTCAGAACAAAATAAAATGCTCGCTACTCCTGCATCCATCCTAATTAACCACTAACATCTTAACTGACCTATCGTGATCTCTAGACCTCTGCCTCCCACCTGACTATGCCCAGAGCCACAGTAGGCCTTACCCCTAGGCTACCGGCTATTCTTGCCAGCAGCTATCCTACTAGCTCTCACCATGTCCCAAAGAGATTGTACATTCTGTAAACCTCAAAACTGTGTATATATTGTATATATGCTCGTCTTTAACTCTACTGCATTTCTCTGTATACTTGCACTTCTTTTTACTCTGTGTTCCTCTGCATATTCCATTGTATTTATATTATGTATCATGTACCCAAGAAAAGCGCCCCGAAACCCTTGGGCTTGGTGCGCTATACAAGCAAACAAAACAAGCAAACAAACAGAAGTCAGCCAAGGCTGGAGCGAGGTTGTCAATGTGGTCCTTGATGGTTTCGCTTGAACAGGGAAGAACCTGTTTTGGCAAGACTTTCATAGATTTGAAGTGGGAGAATGGAAAACCAGGCTCCCGTCCTTCACCTCTCGCGCTTGGCCTAGAGGGTCACGACCCAAACACCCGCCACGAGAAGAGTTTGCCCATTTACCAGACGACCAGGTACCCTGGTACAGGAACATACGGATGTGTCCATCTGCTTGCCCAGCAGCCCGCACTGGCCATGCCGACACCTGCGGCACGGATCAACTAGACTAAAATCTACACGTCGTTAGAGATGCCATGACGACCTAGACAACGGGAAGCACATCTGTACAAATATACACACTGGACATTCCCACACCAACCTACACGAAGAACATACTCAGTGCTATGACGTAGGCGACAGGCATATTCACGGACGTGCATCTTTATTATTTTTATATAGGCTTTCAGAATGCAGAAACGCAAGACGCGTCATGAACTTTTATTAGCTTGCTCACGCTTCTCTTTGAAACCAGGTACAACGATGAGAAATATAATAAAGACAATACCGATTATGGAATTATGTGCTCCTATAACCTAAAGCACCTGTGCACCAAACGAACAACTTATGCACCGGGCCAAAGTAGGCCTCAAACAAGAGCTCCCGTGGACATCAACAAGACAAAAGTCAGTTGCTGATCCTACAGAATGAGCTTGGCAAAGCAACCAGCCAAGGTCGCAATGTTGCAAACCCACGTTCCAAGAGCAAATCATCAAAGGCACGATGTTGCAATCTCGCACTCCGCGCACCAACGTTAAAGTCACACCGACAAATTAAAGCAGACGCACAGTAGAAAAACAATATTAATTGTGCAGAATTATGCCTCTTTCACGGTCCCTCCCCACGTGATCAAGCCGAACCTGACGAGATGCCAAACCCTGGAGAACAGAGGCGTCTGGATCCCTCGCTACGAGACACTGGCAGATACACTTGAAAGGCTCAATGGACATCTGCAACAGTGGGAACGGTACCCCGTCTAGCTATGAATAAGTCCTCACATTGTCTGCATGTACCCATAGTGAAACATTGTTGCAACTTACAGGTACACCGAGAGCTGGGAACGACGGTGGTCCCAGGCTGGGAAGCTCACGGGTGCACCAATCAGAACTTGGGGCTCTTATCACTGACGCCAGCACATTTAGCCAATCCTCAGGAGCCTTCATGTAACAATTTTCATGTATCTTATTGTAGGGACAACCCAGATATACCACCTGACTACACCTTATCCACTAATATCTTTCTCTATATGTGTGCTATACTAACCCTACCACTCGAACATCCAATTAAGAGTGGCGATAGGTTTTTTGTTAACTTTCTGAAGTGACGCAAGTAGCGCGTCATAATACAGTAAAAAGGGCCTGCGAGCCCCACAATTGTGTGTGTGTCAGGACGAACGCGTGCGCTCCTTGACCCATCCCTGCCGTTTTGTCTAATAAACAGCAGAGTCACCTTGCTCCTTGTGTGCGTCTCATACTCTATCTCATCTTATCTGGGATACACACGGGAGGAGTTGGGGCCTCCCTGCCTGGAGGTCTGCGGACGGCCCGGCCGACCCCGGCAGAATTTCCCCCCGACAAGTTGGAGGCACTGCTGAGATCTGTTTAAGATCGACTTTTATTTTTACTTTTTCCAGGCACTCCCGTTGCGAGGAGGCCCGGCGGCGCGGCCCCCTCTGCCGTTGCCCCCTTCTGAGGACTACAGGACCATCGCGGAGCTGCGAGAAGACCGGACAGCGCAATCCGGATATTGGCCCTCGGGAGCCGGTTGAGAAGTATCCCGCCCGCGGTTGGCGAGTGTCCAGACGTGGTCCAGACGAGGGGAGGTGGCGAGCCGCTTGGAGGGGTGCACGCAGTCGAGCGGCCCTGCATCGAGAGAACTTGGTGAGCATGGCACACACAACGAGCAATGAGAAATTGTGAGGGAGGGGGGAGGAATTAAATAAGGGAGGAGGGAGGTGTTGCACAGGTGCGCGGCGAAGGGTTGACAATATAGTGTTGGCAATGGAATGAAAGGGAGTGAAAAGAGTGCGAGAGCAGTGACGTGAAAGAGGGGGGCGGAGCACGAAAACATCACGTGTGGTCGCTCGTAGACACTGATTGGCCTAAATCGCGACTAACGTGTAGGGGTGGGCGTGTGTGGTTTCCTACGATTTGGCATTTATTGATCAATGAGTAGATGAGGTTCCCTATTGTTCGAGCAAGAAACTCGATAGGTAGATGAGGTTTCCTATTGATCGAGCAAGAACTCGATAGGTAGATGAGGTTTCCTATTGTTCGAGCAAGAAACTCGATAGGTAGATGACGTTTCCCTGTAGGGGGTAGCTAGTTGCATAGTTGCCAAATACGGAAGATAATTGGCTGGTTAAGCCCTCCTGTTGAGGGGCGTATCACACGCGAGGCGACGCAGTGTGTGCAGTCCAATTATATTATTGATGAGATTACCTTGTTCCAGGAGAGACAGGAAGACAGCTGTAGGGTTAGCGGGGATAAATTGCAAGTGTATTTTGAAACTAATAATGAGACTGTACTAGTAGCGTAGAGACATCGGTGACGTCACCAGTAGGGATTTTATAGGATATCACGAGCACAAGGAACATTGAGTTTTGAAGGTGGTGGGGAAGAGAAAAATGATGAGGGAGCGGATAAGAAGATAAACAATAAACGAGTGGATTGGAAGAGGAGAAGGGGAGAGGGGCGTGGCTGAGCACGGAGAACGCCAGCCACGGCAAATGTAAAAGGGGGAGGAGAACGAGGAATAAGGACGACTGTATAAGATCGTCGTAAGGGGTACGCAGCCACAGGGGGCTGCGTGCGCTTCGGCCGCAGGGGGCCGTAGGGGAAGGAATATACAATACAAAATTATACATATATATATATATTTGTGTTTTATTATTTCTTGTTTTTATTTTTTATTTTATTATTATTGCATACTTTGTAAAGGATTGTCGTAAGTCCCCACACTTACGGGGCCAGGTAAACAATATAAGGTTGTAAATTGTAAACTGATAACGAAGGGAGGAGTAACAAGTAGGGCACAAATATGTCATCTGGGAAAGGGTCAGGAGGGTGGGGGAACACCCTCACTACCCCACTACAACACATATGCACAACACTGCCACCCCATAGGGAGAAATTAATTAAGTACAGCATAGAGTGGACCCAGGGGACGGATAACAAAATGTTAACACCATGGCCGCCTAATGGTAGTTTCGATCCATATGCCCAACATTCATTGCTAAACCATCTACATAATACATACAAGGGGAAGAAGTTGGCGAGCCATATGGAGGTGTTTAACTTATGGAGGATGTTCCAGGGATCCCGACCAGGACCAAATGGAATGTTCTCTGTGGGAGAAACACCGGAAGTAAAGGAGATTATAAAGGAGGGAACGGATGGGGGAAAGGGGTGTGAAAGGAAAAAGAATGAGGAAAATGAAGGAGAGGGAAGAGAAAAGATTGACACTTTAAAAGACATAAAAAAGGAACCGAGCAACGAGATACCCATAACACCGGGAGTGAAAACTGAGAGAGAAGGGTTGTACCCTTTAAGAGAACTAGGAGAAATGGAAGGACAGTTAAGGGCGGCTGAAGGATATTCGAACCCGGCTTACAGCCCTCCACCATATGTGGCTCACAGGAAGATAGTGGGGGAGGGGAGGATTGGAGAAGAACAGATTGTAGAGATAGGACATGATGAGTGGGTAGCCGCACAGATATTATTAAAATTACGGGGTTCACTAACGGGAGAAGAAAGGGAGGCTGTAAAGAGAACAGGCGAGGACAGTAGAAGGGAGAGTGAGATGAAGGGGGAGGAGCTACTAACACAAAGAGAAGAGATTTTGGAGGAAAAATTGGCAAAACTAAGGGATGAGCAGAATGAATTACTAACACAGCTTGAGAAGGGGGAAAAAGAGAGAGTGAGGAAAAGGAAAGAGGGTAAAAACGAATTGGACAAATTAAGGGAACAAAATGAGGAGCAAAGGATAGAAGATGGAAGGGTAAGAGCAGCAGCAGAAAGGGTGTCAAGAGTAGTATTGAGAGAAAAAAAGAAGGAAGAAGAGGAAAAGGAAAGGGAATTGGAAATATGGAGGAGGAGGGTAGTATCAGAGGCAGCTAAGAAATATGAAGAAGAGAAAGCAATAGAAAGAGAAAGGGTGAAATGGGAAAGAAAGAAAGAAGATGAAAGAATATTGGAACAGATGAGCAACGAAGTGATGGAGGAATTAAAAAGGAAAAGGGAGGAAAATAGTAGGGAAATGGAGGAGAGGAGTGATGGGGAAAGAGGAGGGAGAAATAAGGAGAGTGAAAAATGGGGGGATGTATATAGAAGTAGAGAAGTAGCGACAACATCAACACCCGGGGGAACAGTTGATAACAAAGGAAGAGGAGAAATGGAGCGAATAGACTTAGAAACAGTAACAGTAAAAGGGAAAAGAACAGAGTGGGGGATAACATCTATGAATGATTTTTGCAGTGAGGAGGAAGAAGGAGTAGAAAGGGTAGGAAGAAAGAGTGAAAGGGAAAGCTTAGATAAGCTGTACCTCACTAGAACCAATATAGACTCGCCATGGATCCGTAAGAGAAGGGAGGAGCTGGAACAAAGTGAGGAGAGGGTGCAACAACTAGTGGAAAAACAAACCCATGAAACCACACCATCGCCATCTCCATCACGCCCTCCCCCATCGCACCCTACATGTTCAACAACCACACGCACGCTGCGCAAAATAAAGCTTGCGCCATTCATGGACGAAGTGACTCCCTATGCGTGCCGGCTTAGAGACCTCCCTAGCCGCAGGCAAGACAGACAGATAAGCAAACCCATATTAAGCACAGAGGATGACGAAAAAAGGGGAAGGGAAGGAGAGGTAGGTAGGAGGAGGGGTAGCAAGGAAGAATTTGATGTGGTAAGGGAAATAGGGGAGGAGGAGGGGTGTGAGGACTCAATATTATGGAACATAAAGGGTGATATAGGACACAACTTAATGCCACTGTTGGAGAGAGGAGGGGTTAGACCGCAGTATGTACCATGGAAGCATACGGATAAAGAAAATATAAAATGTAGGCTCCCATCACTAAGTGGAGGTGCGGGTAAGTGGATATATGAAATGGAAAAACACACCGCAGGGCAGAAACTAGCAGTAGGAGATGTGAAAGGCCTGTTAATATCAATATTAGGAGATAGAGCGGACGACATTTGGAAGAGAGCGGGATTCCATGGGATAACAATAACAAACACATCGCATGATGGGGCGCCATTTGCAAACTGCAGACATGCGCTATGGCAGGCACTGAGAGTACAGTACCCAGACACATCAGATATAGGAGCAATCACTTCCCGTAAGATGCGTGAGAATGAAGATCCCGTTGATTATATACAGGATATTCAAGAAAAGTGGCGCATGGAAACGAGAGAACAATGGGATAAAACACCAGCCATATTTTATCATATACTAGTACAAGGGCTCCCAGAAGGAGTACAGAAACAACTAAAGAAAGTAGTGGGAATGGAAGTAAAACCATGGCCTGAAATACAGCTGACAATAGTACATCACTGCAGGATATGGCAAGGAAAAATGAAACAAAAGGAAGAGGACAGGAAAACGGAAGAGGCCAAACTAGTACAGAAAAAATTAACTAAATATACAATGGAGGGGGCACTAATAACTGCGCCCACAACAGTGGCCCAAAGCCCCACGCAAATAGTGGCTGCACAAGACCCAGCTCTAATAGCACCTCGACAAAGTATAATACAGCAAATGCCGCCACTACAATTACACGCACAAAACGTGGGAGGAGGGTACCAGATGCAAGGAGCTGGGTATTATGGGTATAACAGAGGGAGAGGTGGATTTATGAGAGGGAGAGGATACGGATATAATACCCAACAGCAGGTGGGGGGAGTTGGAAGTTCATACCCCACAGGGCAACAGGTATACCAGGACAACACAGGGAGCTTTCCATGGCAAAACAGAGAACCACCCGTGTGTTGGAGTTGTGGACTACTAGGACACATGTCACGCACGTGTAGGGTCAGGCCAGGGACACCAGCATGGAATGAGCAGGCACAACCTAGGCCATCGCAAGAACAGCAGGGCATGCAGCAACAGCAATTAACACAACAACAGCCACTGCAGCAACAGCAATTAACACAACAACAGCCACTGCAGCAACAGCAATTAACACAACAACAGCCACTGCCACAACAACAAATAGTGACAACACAACAACCCCAAAATGAACAAACACAATTGGGTAGGGTGACGGTATTGGGACACAACCCTTACACAGGAAATGGCCAATCATTGTACCCCCAATAGGACAGCCCACAGACGGCCTTGGTGTGTCCCATCCTGTCAGTAACACCTAATAGTGCGGAGGAGCCACGCATAGAGGTAACGATAGGTGACAAAAAATTATCTTTCCTTGTTGACACCGGGGCAACCCGGTCTTGCATAAGGGAAGGTAAATTTAAGATGTCAGGCGAAGCCATGAACACCCAAGGATTTTCTGGGGCTAAAGGATTGGTTCCTTTTACTGATAACGTTCCCTTATCTATCGGAGATTACGATCTGTCAGTTCCACTATTGTATTATAGTGCCTCACCAGTAAATATACTGGGGAGGGACATAATGAATAGGTTAAATATGACAATCTCCTTTACAGAGGATGGTATAATTTGCTCTACTCCAGGGATTAACATGCTAGCAGCACGACAGATTATGCAAGCATACTGTGGGCAGACAGCGATTAGGGCGGAACCAATGGATGGCGCGATATTCCAGTATGGGACAGACATGGCAATTGCATGGATGCCAGGGATAGAAGGTAAAATATGGAGGAGGCCAGCAGCTTACCTGTTCCGACCAGAAACACCTGTTAATGAACAGGAAGGAAAAGTGTTTGCAATAGACATTGAAAGCATTATTACAACAGCTGAGTATATTGCTGTGCACGCCCAAGACAAAGAAGGAAGAGCATGGAGGGCAGTGATTGCACTAGCAGAAGGATGTAGGTTGACCCAGGTGTCAGATGAGGAACTGTTTTCAGAAGAAAAAGAGGAGGGGGAAATGGTGTTCATGATGAGTGTAGAAATATGGTTACGAGTGGCTCACAAACATATAGCTCAGAAAATTGCTATGGCACTTGAGGCACCTGCATGCACCCCAGTCCCGTTCTTTAAGGAGGATATGGCAAAGGTGCCCAAATCATTATGGACCATTAGCCCTTATGACGTAGGATGCATTAAAAGCATAGGGGGTGTACGGATAAAATTGAAAAAAGGTGCAATACTACCAAGAGTAAAACAGTACCCATTGTCAAAAGAGGCAGATGAGGGCATATATGAAACTATAACGGCCCTTATAAACAATGGCATATTGGTCCCCTCAGAATCACCATGTAACACGGCTGTGTACCCAGTGCGCAAGGCTAAAGGGGGGTCTTGGCGCTTCATACAGGACCTAAGGCCCTTGAACAACATAGTGGAAGCAGAATATCCAGTAACAGCAAACCCGGCCACAATATTGTGTGGCATTCCAGCAGAGGCATCACGATTTACAGTAATAGATCTTAAAAATGCTTTTTTCTCAATACCACTACACCCCGACTCACAAGATCTAACAAGTTTCACTTACCGAAATACTAAATGGAAACATACCAGGTTACCACAAGGGTATTGTGAATCACCCTCAATTTTCAATAGAGTTATACAGATGGATTTGGGTAACGTTGAGGTGGAAAGCACAGTGTTACAATATGTGGATGACATAATAATTTGCAGTACAAATGAAAGTAAATGCAGAGAGGATTCTTTAAAAATGTTGACTATATTGGCTGAAAAAGGGTATAAAGTAGACATGGAAAAAATACAATACTGTCAGGAACAGGTACTGTACATTGGCCAACTGATATCCCAATATGGAAGAAATATTGCACCACAAAGAGCACAGGCCATATCAAGCACTCCCATGCCACAGACTGTGA
Source organism: Ambystoma mexicanum (assembly GCF_040938575.1). Taxonomy (NCBI): domain Eukaryota; kingdom Metazoa; phylum Chordata; class Amphibia; order Caudata; family Ambystomatidae; genus Ambystoma; species Ambystoma mexicanum. The sequence continues at coordinate 1,252,232,258 of NC_090924.1, forward strand.
GAGAACTGCAGCAATTTTTGGGGCTATGCAATTACTGTAGAGCATGGGTGTTTGATTACAGCTCATACATAGGACCCCTGCTTGAGGGGTTGAAGGAAGCAAATAAAGGGGAGAAAAGGTTGGGGTGGACTATGGAAATGAGGGAGGCATTTGACGAATTAAAGGACGCGATATCAACAGCTCCAGTACTGGCATCCCCAGACTATGAGCGACGATTTTTTATATTTTCACATTGCGACTCAGCAGTAATGAAAGCAGTATTGGCCCAAAAAACAAGCATGGGCTATAAACCAGTAGCATTTTATAGCGGTCACTTAGATCCCGTGATGTTAGGCCACTTCCCTTGCGAACAAGGCCTCGCTGCAGCTGCTTTTGCAGTAGAAAAGGCATCAGCAATAACCATGGGGTGTCCAACTACACTGTTTGTGGAACATGCATTATTTGCAATATTGAATAAACCCAAGTCCACACTAACGACACAAAGGGCATCAGGTTATGAGATCATTTTGTCTAGGGCTGAACTAGCGATTGTTAGATGTAGCACTGTTAACCCTGCAAGATTCCTAGCAGAAATAATTGAGGAGGGAGATTACGCCCACGACTGCACCCAACTAAATGAAATGTATTCATGTACTAGAAAAGTTGAAGAGAATGCACTAGAGGGAGGTGAGCTTTTGTTTATTGATGGGTCATCAACTATTGATCAAGGAGATGGGATAAGGAGAACTGGGGCAGCAGTGGTAAAAATGATGGAGGCTCCGGTGTGTGTGGCTATGAAATGTGTACAGTTACCACAGCATTACTCTGCTCAAGCCGCTGAACTAGTTGCACTAATATTGGCATTGAAAGAAAGTTTTAACAAACGTGTAACAATATATTCCGACAGTGCATATGTTACATCCACTGTCCACTCAGGGTTAACAAAATGGAGGAGAAGAGGGTTTAGGAGAGCTGACGGCACTCCAGTGCAACATGCCCTCTTGTTGGCTGAATTAATTGAAGTAATAAACGACCCCCAAGAGCTAGCCCTAGTAAAATGCACCGCACACACCAATGGTGAAGACCATGTCTCAAAAGGGAATGCAGCAGCAGACGCACATGCGAAATATGCTGCATACTTTGGTGAGATATGGGACCCCACAGACTCACAGAGAGGGAGAGGGAGGGGAATGGCTAGGGAGATGTTAATAAGAGAAGGGTATACCCATCTCCCAGCCACACAGATTATGGAATTACAAGCAGCAGCACCAATGGCCGAAAAGGAAATATGGGTAAAAAGAGGATGTACAATGTCACCAACCGACGCACTATGGCGCCAGAGTGGTACTGGGAAAGTTGTAATACCATTGGCACTTTTAAATACCGCCCTGAGCCAATTACATCACCCAGCCCATACAGGCAAGGAAATAATTGCAGCACGAATTAGAGATGATTGGTTCTGTCCCGAGTTAAATTCTCATGTTTCAAATTTTATCAGCAATTGTCTCACATGCCAACAGTTTACGGCCGGTCACACCCTAAAAGTGATAAGAGGTACCATACCCCGGCCAGAAGGACCCTTTCGGCACCTCCACATTGACTATGTTGATATGATCAACATATGTCAAGGTAATAGATACATGATTGTAGTAGTATGCCCATTTTCTAGGTGGATTGAAGCAGGGCCCTGTTCACACCCAGATGCATTTAGAGCAGCCAAATTCATAGTAAGAGAGGTCTTCCCCAGGTGGGGAGTGTGCGAAGTATTAAGATCAGATAATGGCCCACATTTCGCAAACGAAATGTTCCAACATATCACAGCCCTGCTGAGCATAAAGCACAAATTTGCATGTGCATATCACCCACAGGCTAATGGCGTATGTGAACGCCTAAATGGCTTATTGAAGGAGGCAATTGCAAAGATACAACAAACAACAAAGAAAAGTTGGTTGTATTGCCTTCCGTTAGCATTGTTTGAGCTGAGGAACAGGCCAGGGTCCGACCACCACCTCACCCCACATGAGGTGGTTACTGGACGTCAAATGCGCCTTCCTCTAACGCCAACGTCAAGGGCATTCACTGACCATGAAAGTTCAGCGAATATACTAGGTGATGAAATGTATCAATATGTGTCATCTTTGATTACTAGTGTTGTGTTTGTGTCTCAACAGCTCGAGCGCACACGGGGCGGGTCCACCAGAGATAAAGAAGAAGGCGCCAGTACAGAATTAGAAAAAGAGAACTTGTGCAAAATTGCCAAAGGTGACCACGTGCTACTTCGCAATTTCAATAGAAGATGGAACGATAAAAGGTTCACCGGTCCACATCTGGTAGAAGACGTATCAACAAGAGCAGTAAAACTAAAGGATAAGCGTGCTTGGAACCACCTACATGATGTAAAGATATACAAACTGCAGACCCGCCCCAGCGCCAACGACAGGTCCATTGGAACAACAGCAACAACATCCCTGACAGCGGAAGGAAGTTCTACCACAGATAACGACCCAATTGTTCCCTTACCTTCCCACTACCCAGACACCCCAGAGACGATAACTGACGAAGAAAGGGGTGATCACTGCACTGCCCACCCCATGGTCACACGTTCAAAGAATAAAAATAATTACGCCATCCCCCCCCCAGGACAGTTGTAACATAAACTAAAAGAACTTGGTCGCACAAATACACATGTAAACACGTGAATGTTCTCTTTCTCTCTCGCACATACAGGAACTGAGTATTATTGTATTGTTAAGTAGAAAGATAACTAACAAAGTCCACTGTCTAGGCGTAGATGGTACTCCCAGACGATAACTACCCAGAAGAATTGTCACACCAATTTGTATACGAAATAAAAAGGCCAACATACCTAAAAAGAAGAAGGGTACGTGTTTACTACACAGCCTTCCTCCTGGCCATAGAATATTACATGCCCCACCTCCGCCCATACTTGCCGGTCTTAAGAGACCAATCACTTAGAGTAGCGTGGGAGCAGCTCTTCGCCTGGGCACTGAATGACTATTTGATAGGGAGAGCTTAAACAAAACAAAACTAACATTTAAAACGAGCATTTCTGAGAATTTTTAGGCGGGCAACTTTAACGTCGCAAGAATAAGCTGCCAGGACTGCAGCAAGGTAAGAGCAAAATGCCGGTGAGATTAGCAATTGTAATAAAAATAATAGGGATTTTGACAATCACCGGATTTTTGGCTGCTTCTGTATGGCAGTATAGCTGTGCTATCAATTTTGTTGCTGCACCCAAACCTAATGTACCCCCGTTCCTTGCTGCAACAGGTGTTACGTCAGGTGGTAGTAGTAACATTACACCAAAGAAAAATAGAGTTAAACGCAGCACATACTCAGACAATAAAGGTATTGATAATTATGTACAAGATTCAGCACACGTCACAAACAATATATGGTACCAACACATGACCCGCATTGGTAAGCAGACAACTGAGGATAGCTGCTACGTCTGCTCATTAATACCATACGCCATGAGTGCGTCACGAACATTTGTTGCTACAGAAATAAATGAGAAGGTAGCACAGTGCATAATATACTTGGCACTGTTCCAGACGAAAGGAAGATTTCAAGGAACTGTAGTGCACATGACATGGAAAACACGAGACTCATACCCATATGAAAACAACTTCCTCAAGACCTACTTGAGTTATCACAAGACCAGTTTACATGCTGAAGCATTCAAATATATAACAAGTGGCCCTGCAAAAGGAGAAACACAGAAAGTAACACTGAAGTATCTACCATGTGATTGGTACGCCACTGAAATTCCGGGTAAACAAGGATGCTGGGAGAGGCCGCTACTGACGATAACGGGAAAGGTGTATCTGGATAACAGCTGGGAGATAGGAGTGATTGGCAGCAACATGGTAACAAAAGAAACTATCTCAACCATCGAGACACACAATCACCGATGTTGGACGACGTGGATCAAGTATGTACCAATGCTCACATGGGTAGAAGAAGATGAAGACCCAATAACGATACTACCGTTGACTGCGCCCAAGGTATGTTACCAACATAAAGGAGAGGTGGACGTAGGATATAACACCAATTGCGCAAGTGTGACGGAGTTACCTGAGGGGGGAGCAGGAACAGCAGTAATAATGGATCATTATTGGGCCTGTGGAGAAAAGGCATACCATACACTGCCTCCCCTGTGGAATAGTGTGTGCACAATGGTACACGTCAATGTACCATCACTAGTGGTACCTAAGAAGCACGTCGATGTGGCGAAATTTCCCAGAATGAATGAGGGGGATAAGAGAAGAAAGAGATCTGCACCACTCCAGGAGGAGCAAAGGAACAGGACCAACAGCAATGACACTGTCCTAAATAGAAGAAAAAGACAAGGAGAGCCGCTGACAGGAAATTACCTATGGGGAAGGTCGGAAACGGCACTAACATCAATACCGCCAGAACACAGACTATTCAGCAGAGCAGCAATGTTCTTCTCCTCAATAATACACCCGGGATTACAGGCTTACGCAAACGCAAAATGGCTCCAAATAACTAGATGGGAACTAATGATGACCATCAATTCTACAGTAAATGGGTTCAACGCAATAAAAGAAGAGCTGCGAGCTGTAAGGATGGTAGCACTACAGAACAGATATGTATTGGACCTTCTCACAGCAATGGAAGGAGGAGTTTGTGCAAAGATAGGACAATCATGCTGCACGTTCATACCTGCCAATGATGCTGACAATGGTACACTGACAGAAGCAGTTTCACAATTAGCCCAAATGCACTCTAAAATGACGGATGAAAGCAATGGTGTGAACAAGGATGAGAGCTGGTTTTCACTATTATGGTCATGGATGCCATCTTGGCTGTCAGATGGACTGAAAATAATAGTGGGCTGCACCATATTGGCTGGAGCTACCCTGATCATAATTAGATTTTGGAAGGCACGAAAGGCACGCAATACTGACGAATTGCTGGAAATGGTGGGAATGCACCCCTTGATGCCAGCAGATGACGGCCAGCATACAGGTGTAATTATACAGGAAAGGGAGAAGCTGCGCACCCAAATAATTACCAACCATCTAGACCCACCGTCAGTAAAGACCGAGAACCCAAGAAACCCCAGGAGCTACATAGGAAGATGGGTATATTGTACTCCTGGGGGTACCTGTGAATATATGTATTGGTCATTTGAAGATCATGTAAACCACTATGGACATCTCGGAGGAATAACCAAGATATGGCGAGTAAGAGGAGATAACGAGAAGGATATGTTTGTGGTCGACAAGTCGACCAGAGGGGGGACTGAAGTGGGAGAATGGAAAACCAGGCTCCCGTCCTTCACCTCTCGCGCTTGGCCTAGAGGGTCACGACCCAAACACCCGCCACGAGAAGAGTTTGCCCATTTACCAGACGACCAGGTACCCTGGTACAGGAACATACGGATGTGTCCATCTGCTTGCCCAGCAGCCCGCACTGGCCATGCCGACACCTGCGGCACGGATCAACTAGACTAAAATCTACACGTCGTTAGAGATGCCATGACGACCTAGACAACGGGAAGCACATCTGTACAAATATACACACTGGACATTCCCACACCAACCTACACGAAGAACATACTCAGTGCTATGACGTAGGCGACAGGCATATTCACGGACGTGCATCTTTATTATTTTTATATAGGCTTTCAGAATGCAGAAACGCAAGACGCGTCATGAACTTTTATTAGCTTGCTCACGCTTCTCTTTGAAACCAGGTACAACGATGAGAAATATAATAAAGACAATACCGATTATGGAATTATGTGCTCCTACAACCTAAAGCACCTGTGCACCAAACGAACAACTTATGCACCGGGCCAAAGTAGGCCTCAAACAAGAGCTCCCGTGGACATCAACAAGACAAAAGTCAGTTGCTGATCCTACAGAATGAGCTTGGCAAAGCAACCAGCCAAGGTCGCAATGTTGCAAACCCACGTTCCAAGAGCAAATCATCAAAGGCACGATGTTGCAATCTCGCACTCCGCGCACCAACGTTAAAGTCACACCGACAAATTAAACCAGACGCACAGTAGAAAAACAATATTAATTGTGCAGAATTATGCCTCTTTCACGGTCCCTCCCCACGTGATCAAGCCGAACCTGACGAGATGCCAAACCCTGGAGAACAGAGGCGTCTGGATCCCTCGCTACGAGACACTGGCAGATACACTTGAAAGGCTCAATGGACATCTGCAACAGTGGGAACGGTACCCCGTCTAGCTATGAATAAGTCCTCACATTGTCTGCATGTACCCATAGTGAAACATTGTTGCAACTTACAGGTACACCGAGAGCTGGGAACGACGGTGGTCCCAGGCTGGGAAGCTCACGGGTGCACCAATCAGAACTTGGGGCTCTTATCACTGACGCCAGCACATTTAGCCAATCCTCAGGAGCCTTCATGTAACAATTTTCATGTATCTTATTGTAGGGACAACCCAGATATACCACCTGACTACACCTTATCCACTAATATCTTTCTCTATATGTGTGCTATACTAACCCTACCACTCGAACATTCAATTAAGAGTGGCGATAGGTTTTTTGTTAACTTTCTGAAGTGACGCAAGTAGCGCGTCATAATACAGTAAAAAGGGCCTGCGAGCCCCACAATTGTGTGTGTGTCAGGACGAACGCGTGCGCTCCTTGACCCATCCCTGCCGTTTTGTCTAATAAACAGCAGAGTCACCTTGCTCCTTGTGTGCGTCTCATACTCTATCTCATCTTATCTGGGATACACACGGGAGGAGTTGGGGCCTCCCTGCCTGGAGGTCTGCGGACGGCCCGGCCGACCCCGGCAGAATTTCCCCCCGACAGATTGGACATGGCTGGAAACCTCATCAGGGGTGAACAAAGGAAAGGTAAGGAAAGGAGGAGGAGAGGTGGCCACAGGAAGGTCAGAGGTAGAGGGAAAAGTAGAGGAAGAAGGAGAGGGTGGACAGGGAGTCCTGTGTTTTCCAGATAAAATGTGAAGCCAGCGCCATGCAGAAGCTATGGGAGGGGACAGGAGAGGTAGAGTCTGCAGCAGGATTGGCCAGTTCCTTGCAGATTTTAAAGAGTTTTGCCGAGTTGTTAGATGCTGCAGAGATCAAGGCTTGGATGTGAGCTCTCTTCTTATTGTGGACAGAGAGCCAGTACTGCCTTTGGAGCAGGCACCATGCCAGTTTGTCAGAGATATAAGAATGGCGGTTGGCAAGGGCTATGTCAGGATGTGAGTCAGGCGGAGTTGCGGGGGGGAGAAAGTGGCGGCGAAAGCCTCAGCTGGCACATGCTTCATGGGTCAAATGACCGAGAAGGAAGGTGGCAGTGCAGGAGGTGGCTTGGCCTGAGGGGTAGAGAGAGAGAGAGAGAGATGAGAGGAGAGGAGAAGAGAAAGTGGTCACTCCAGGAGAGAGGAGTGGTGAGAGGGATAGAGAGTGGGAGGTATGAGGAGACCAGAACATCCAGGGTGGGCAGAGTGAGTCGGGCCAGAGGGAAGAATAGAGAGAGAAAGAGAATCACAGAGGTTGCAAAAGAGTTAGAGGAGGGACAGTAAGCATCCAGGTGGATGTTAAGGTCTCAGAGGAGGATGAGTTGAGTGGTTGAGGTCAGGTGGGAAGAGGAGATGTCTGCCCACTCAGAGCGGAATGAGGTAACCTGACCAGAGGTAGGGATCCACTCTGGGAAGATAAAGGCTACACCCCCACTAGGATGGTTGAATCTGGGCACAGAGAGGATCTTGTAGCCATCAGGGTGGCGATTGTCAAAACCCGTAGCAGATCTGGCTGTTAACCATGTCTCGGTATGACAGAGAACATCAAGGTAGAGTTCTTCCAGGAGACGGCAGATGTCAGAAGCACGTTTGACAGCTGAGCGAGAGTTGTGAGTGACAATGTTGAGAAGGTTGCTTCCCTTGAAAGACTTCTGTGGAGGGTTAAAGGTCAGAGGTATGCTCTGCGGAAGTGTAGAAGGAGCATGAGGGTGGGCAGTGGAGGGAGGAGGAGAGGGCAAGATAGCCAAGTAGGAGGATGAAGGTGCCAGAGAGGTGGCAGAGGAGGGAGCCAGAGAGGGGAACGAAGGGACAGAAGGAGAAGAAAGGAAGTTGATGAGGCACGGGAAGCATCTATCAAAGAGGAGGAGGTTGGCCTGAGGGCCTTGAGCCAAGAGGGTGCCATTTAGGTAAACATTAATGATGGTCTTAGAGGAGTGGAAGGGGGGCCTCCCACTGGGTGCCACTATTAATGGGAGAGGAGGTCAAAGGAGAGAGCACAGAAACAATATGTGGAGTCGATAGGTCTGGCGAAGGAACAACAGAGGATGTCAGTGAGGGTCTGTCTGGAGAAAGCGCTGGTGTAGCTTTCAGTGATAGGGAGGCCTGGGTTGGAGACCAGGATATCCCATTTGAACTTCTTCCTACCAGACTTTGTAAGAAGGACAGGATAGTCAATAGAGAAACAGTTATAGAAGATAGGAGAAACAGAGATCACTGTAGAGGATGCAGAAGGAGGAGCCAGAACGAGGGGTAGGAGGAGTTGAGGAGAGAACACATGTAAGGGGCACTAGGGGAGGGCACAAGAGGCGAGGTGCAAGCAGACGAGACAAGAACAACCTAATAATGAGCAGTCAAGTATTAAGCAGTCAAGTAGAGGTAAAAACAAAACCAGTTAACCACTGAAGACACAACCAGTTAACTAAATAACCAGCAGTCAAGTAAAATTAAGCAGTCAATAGATGAGAAAGCAAAACCAGTTAACAGAGAGAGAATGAAGGAACCTTAAAGAGAAACGAACACAACAGGGAACAACAGGCAGAGCAAAGGCTAGGAGACAGAACAATGATCAAGGGAGCCTAAGGAGAACAGTGAGAGTCATACAGAAGTAGGCAGTACAAGTATACAGCCATCAAAGATAGTGGACACCGAACAGTGCAGTCAAGCAAAAAGGAGCATTGAAGAAGAAGACCAGCAGATCACAGTGTAGCAACAGGGGTGGGGAAGAAGGCAGGGGGGAGGGGATGGGCCTGCAGGGGTGGCATGGTAAGCGCAGAGAACACAAAGATGCGAGTGAACCAGGGATGGAGGGGGCACAAGGCACACATGAACAGGGACTGCGAGGGAACCGCATGGGCAAAGGACACGCAGGTGTGAGCGTAGCTAACGATGGAAGGTGCGCAGAGCACACATGATCAGTGATTGTGAGGAAACCATGAGGCAGAGGACGCACAGGTGTGAGTGTAGCCAAGGAAGGAAGGGACATGGGGCACACTGGATATAGGAATGTGAGGGACGCACAGGGGCAGCGTAGAGAAGGATGAAAGTGGTGCGGAGCACACGCGATCAGTGATTGCGAGGGAACCATGTGGGCAGAGGGCACACAGGCGCGGGAAAGCCAAGGATGGATGGGGGCATGGGGCACACGTGATCAAGGATAGTGAGGGACAAGCAGGCTCGAACGTAGCCAAGGAAGGAAATGGCACAGTGCGCATGCGATCAGTGATTGCAAGGGAACGATGCAGGGGGAAGAGGCGCAGGGACGGGCGAAGCCAAGGATTGAAGGGGCGCGGGGGACACACGATCAAGGATTGTGAGAGATCTACGCGGGCAGAAGATGCGCAGGCACGAAACGTGGGCAAAAATGGAAGGGGATCGGAGCACACACGATTAAGGATTGTGAGAGATCAATGCAGGCAGAGGATGCAGAGGCAGGAGAAGGAAGGAAGGAAGGGGTGAGCAAGTGCAACGCAAGGATGAATTTGATGGAACCACGCCTGGGGGGGAATCAACAGGGGAGGGGGCACACATACCTAGGGGCAGGGGCAGAGGGGTAGTTTTAGGGGAGGGGGATGCAAGTCAGGGGGAGAAGGGCAGGGTCAGGAGGGCTGAGAAGCAGAGAGCAGGCAGTCTACCCACAACTGGCGGCCACAGACAGGAGGGTGAGTCATCCGCACTCACTGTCTGTTCTGTAGACCCCTTCGCCACCAAACGCCTGCTTCGCTCAACACTGTGGTCTGGTCCTGCGAGGGCTTTGCCGCAAAGGGTCTGAACCTCGGATTTTATAGACTCAGTAGCACGATTGTAGCAAACGTGCTAGGTTTCGTTGGGCAGTGTCTTCTGCTCACAGAGGGAACAAACCTTGGATTTTATAGGCCCAGTAGCGTGGACGTAGGAAACCTGCTATGTTTCATCAGGCAGCGTCACCTGCACACATGCGTCGCTCAACACCACGGTCTTGTCCTGCGAAAGCTTTTCTGCAGAGGGTCTGAACCTCAGATTTTATAGGCTCAGTTGTGTGGACATAGCAAACATGGTACGTTTCATTGGGCAGTGTCTCTTACACACCTGTGTCGCTCAACATTGCTGTATTGTCCTGCAAGGGCATTGCTGGAGACGGTCCGAACCTTGCATTTGATAGGCTCAGTAGCGTGGACGTAGCAAACCTACATTTCGTCGGGCAGCGTCTCCTGCGCACCTGTGTCGATCAATACTGCAGTCTTGTCCTGCCAAGTCCCCATATCTCTGCCAGACATTGTTGCTCTTCCGTGTCCACCAGCCATCATGGCGAGGGAATAGATGACTGTGACATCATGCACACTTTGCAGTAAGTCCACATGAGCCAAGATTATCTCTGAAATAGACGATAGGCATACATGACACTGTGACTTTGAGCAATGACGTGTGTTTTATACCATTGCCACACATACATGTACTGGCACAGCTTTGAAAGCCAGCAGGCAGCGATGTGTACTGTGACACCAACATGTACCATGCAAGGAAACCAAACAACATCCTCCCTGAATGCAGGTCATGGGACGGATGTGTACACGGTACCAATCATGCAGTGTTGCTCACCAGATTTGTCGACATAGGCATCCAGGCCTCCCATGCATAGCTCCTGCTCACTGCTGATCAGTACACTTGTGACTCTTTAAATGGAATCAGCACGTCCTTCTCTGGTGGCCCCCCTACAGTGGCCTGGGCAGAGGCCAGGTTGACACTCAGCTTATCCTTATTCCTTTGAAGGAGGTCATTCAACCGCTTCTGGACCTCTTTAGCAGTACACCTCTCCACACTACAGTTGTTAATAAGGTCTGTGACCTCCTGCCACATCCTCATTCGCTGTGCGGGAGTATGGGTGCTGCCAGCGAATTAGTAAAAGTCCCCATGGTATTCCAGAGCATATGTCATGAGGTTTACAAGCTCCTTATCGAGAAGCACTCCTTCCTTGCTGGCCCCTTCTCCTTTACGTGCTGCCTGATCATGTTGTTGTGCCTATTCCTGCTCTTCAGGGTTTCCCTTCATGACCCTAGTGGCTCTTGGTGATGCTGCGCCACCTGTAGGCCTCCGTCCATGTCCTCGTTCAGATGCCTGGTCACCTGTGGGCTCAGGCTCGCCACATCCTCTTCCTAGGGCTGGGGCACATGTTTCCTCACCACACCCCACCCCATCCTCTCCCATCCATCTCCCACAAAACTAGATCACACCAAACCAAAACAAATACAGGCTATGTGATGGACTAGGTAGATCAGTGGTCCTGCAAGACTCCAAGGCACCCCAAAACCAAAACAAGTGGCACGTGATACATAGAGGGCCTCCCAACAGAAATAAAATGCACATGCTATACTGTATGAGCAACCCAAGACCCCCAAAAGTGCTACATGATATGTAGAGGGCCTCTCAACAGAAAGAAATTCGTACCTGACACCATATGGGCAACACAAAACCAAAAAAAGCAGTACGCAATTTGTAGAAGCACCCTCAAAACAAATAATGTGGTACTCGATGTGTAGAGGCATGACAAAACAAATAATGCTGTATGCAATGCATAAAGGCACCACAAAACAAAAAATGTGTTACCCGTAACGTGAAGGCAATGGCTTGTCAAGCATTCCCAAATGCATGTCAGCGATAGTTAGTCCTTTGTCTCTGTACCTTTTTGCCCACAACTGGTAATGTGCATTGCCTGTCACTGCCATGGGCTATGTAGGCAAGCTGTGTGCATTGTGTAGAGCTGTGTGCATTGTGTAGAATGTAACTTATGTGCTAAGGTCCCTTACTAATCTGCTGCCTCCAAATATACATGTGACACGGATCTTCTTCCTACCTCCATTTCATTATATTTGCCTCCTCCTGCCATGCATTGCCTCCCACCTCACCATTTGCTGCTGCCTGGTTGAGTGAAGTGCCTGCTGCCTACTAGCACTGCCTTGGAGTGCCTGCTGTCCTCATTGCCTGCCCTCCTGTGGCTGGCCTGTAAGGCCCTGTGACCACCTCATCTGCTGTCTTGTGACTCCTACCTCTCAATTCCACCACCATAGCACCACAGCCCATTTTAAGGACCCATTTATCCCATGCCTGCATCAGGGGTTGTTATGTCTGCTCCATCCTCCTCACCACCGAGCGGCTCCCCCATGGCAGCGAGGCACAGAGCTGCCAACTTCAGATACACTGAAGTTGGCATCCTGGTGGATCTGGTCCTGGAGAATTATGATGCCCTTTTCAACCCAGCAATGCAGCTGGCATCTGAAGGACGTCACCTGATCTGGGCTCTCATCTTGGTTGCCATCAATGCGGAGGAGATGGCAGTCCGTTCTGTAAATACCGCCCAGGAGCGCTGGGAAGACTTCAAGATCCAGAGCCATACTAAGGCATGGCAGCCCTTGAAGTAGGTGCCACCATGGAGGTGTACCGTGTAGGCTGCCAGAGGATGTCATCCATCCAGCTGCAGGTCCTTGAGAAGTTCTACCCGGCACTCCACACCTATATCTGTGAGTGGCAAGGATGTCTGGAATCTGCTGGTGAGTACCCATGTGGTGAGCTGCTCTACAGTGCATGTGTGTTGTGCATGGGCATGCATGATTGCAGGTACTTCCTTCTGTAAGCAGCATGCGTGTTTCAGTGATCCACAGCAGCATGCAGCTTCCTGCTAATGCTGGACATATGTGATGGCAGACATCTCTTGATTGGACATGCGTTGGTGTGTGCACTGTTGATTCTTGGTGACTTGGAACAAGTTATCGGACAGTACGGATGCCAGATTACAATGGGCCTCATTACGACCCAGGCGGACTTCGCGGTGCTAAATGCACCGCGAAGCATGGCGGAAAGCCGCCGATAGCGCCATGGGGGTTGGCGGATTTACCGCCCCATTCCGACCTCGGCGGAGCGGTAAATCCCCAATCCCCATTCTGCCCTTCCCCATTCCCATTTTTGCCCCATAGGGTATAATGGGAGTGGGGAAGGAGTTAATTACGCCACCGTAAAATACGGTGGCGTAATTAACAACGAGGTCCCGTAGCGCCATGGTTTTCTCCGGCTGGTAAAACCAGGCGGAGAAAACCTCCATGGCGCTACGGGAACTCGTAGTATGGCGGAGAGGTACGCCATGCACTACGCTGGCGTAATACCCTCTCCGCCAGGGTCCTAATGAGGCCCAATGTTGTGGCCATGGGACATGCATGCAGGACACCTTTATGGATTTCACATTTGCAAGTGAAATCATCCCTTTGTAAGTAAAACCATCCACACTCCATCTGAGAGTGACAAATGTGTATGGATGACGGTAAATGTTGTTGGACGGTAATGTGATCTGTCATCCCACTGCATGTGAAGCATAGGTGACGTGTGATCATGTCATATATTTGTGCTGCTGGCAACAGCATATAAGCGTGTACATCTGCAATGTGTGCTTGTAGGTGTTGCATGCTAATAGTTGATGTTGTCAGGGATGCATGTTGCTTGATGGAATTGTGAGGACAGATGCTCACGTAGGTGTTGTGAGACCTCTCCAACCGCTCAAATGGCCATGCTGTGCATAGTCAAATCATGACTGGCTTGTAGGATGCAACATACAACTGGGTGTCTTGACCCCAATGTGTTCCCAGCAGTTCCCCCAGACTAGCTATGCTTCATTGCATTGAGTGGTTGGCCACCCTATCTAGGGACTCACTGCCCCCCCTGTACCCCTGTGTTCTGACTCACAAGGCCACACTGCAGGGGGGGGGGGGCTTTTCCGCAGGGCCTGTTCCTTTGTCTCCATGTTCCCATCGTGATCCTCTCAAATGCCCAGTCCTGTGATGGTGGACATTGGGTATGCATGGTAGTCCCAGTGTGCTGGCCAGATCCAGAGGTCTGGATGCACTACATTCTGGTATATACTCCAGTTGTATATATGAGAAGGCATGACACTTTTGGACAGTCCAACCTCTGTCACCCAGGTTACACAGTTTACTAGTCGGCATAGGCACCTTACTCTGGCCCACTTTTTACAGTGTGTAACAGTCCTGTCTGCCCTCCACTTGTTTCTTACTGACACACACAGTCTCACACTCCCCCAAGACGGACAAGGGCCATTCACCAAACAATGTTCCAACAGGCCTTTGCCTGCCTGGGGTGCTATTTTGAGTGGACAAGTACTTGTGTGGCACATGTGGGTGCATTGCCGTCAAATGAGCCTCAAGCATGCAAAACCAACAGGGACACCCACCCTTTAGTATTGGCCCATCCACTGACACTGATGTCTCAGAAAGCCTTGAGGATGTGAGGCTCATCCCAAGACAGCCACCTGGTCATCCGTCACCTGGCTATGTACTCATATCAGAGGTGGCTGTGTGGTAAGTGTCCCCCTGTATGACTGGCATGTGGCATAGAGGCTTGAGGGGCTCCTTGTTGCTGGTAACAGGCCACCAGAGCAGGTGTGTGACTACAGGCCTGAATGCTGCAGGAGTGGCAGAGCAAGGTCAGCAGTTAAAGAGCCAGGCTGTACACATGCCCCAGTAGGTGTCCCAGTGAAGTGCTATTGCGGCTCTATAAGGCAGTTGGAGTCCCTGGTCCGCTCCACGGGGGTGATACGATGCTGCGTCAATGGCATAGCACCACTTGGGCACACTGTGCCACAGACTTTTGTGACACTGCGTAGGACATGGCAGGCACGTTTCCCTATCCCATGCATACCTCCTTGCGGCCATCCTGTTTGTAGCCTTTCCAACACTTCTTGTGTATGCATGCAGACATGGTGATTATGTGAGACATGCAATGTTGTTAGTGAGACATGATGCACTTCCCATGGGCCTGCAAGGTTCATAATTGCCAGGTGGTGGGATCTATTTAGCTCCTGGTAACAGCTAAAGGGAGCCTGGTTAGTTTACAACCAACTACCATGAGCTTCGATTGACTCCCCAGGCAAATGGTGACATGCAAACATAGTTATGTGATATTAAGTCTGTATTTCTGGGAATGTGCATGATAGAGATTGTAGGACAGAAGAAATAACATTTAGAGATCCGTGAATAAGATATGATGTGCATAAAGTTAGGGTTTGCATCTTCACAAAAGTTGGATTTGCTCTGCACGATGTGCTTGCTCCTGCCTAACGTGTGATGCATGATACCCAGGAGCTGCTTTTTACTCCTGTCTACGACTCCTAATTTCAAACCCTGGCCAGGATGCAGGTTACAATTGGGTCACTTTGCTATTCATATTGTGCCATGTCATGTTTCTTACAATGGGCCTCATTACGACCCAGGCGGTAAGTTACCGCCTGGGCCGTGACTTTACCACCATGGCGTAAACTACGTTTACGCCATGGTGGTTGGCGGACTTACCGCCCCATTCCGACCTTGGCGGGGCGGTAAGTCCCCAATCCCCATTTACCCTTCCCCATTCCCATTTTTGCCCCATAGGGCATAATGGGAGTGGGGAAGGCGTTAATTACGCCACCGTAAATTACGGTGGCGTAATTAACTCCATGGTCCCTTAGCGCCATGGATTTTAACACCTGCTAAAAGCAGGTGTTAAAAGCGCCATGGCGCTAAGGGACCTCGTACTCAGGCGGTAAGGGTCGGCGCTGTTAACGCTGCCGTAAACCCCTTACCGCCTGGGTCGTAATGAGGCCCAATGTGTTTTTGGCTGAACGTCAATCTTCTGTGCAGACATGCGCATCGGTCATAATAATAATAATAATTTAGCATTTATATAGCACTACGAACCCTCAGGTATCTGAGCGCTGCTTATTATTACCCACGGTGTGTGGTGCTCATTTATTGACCTCGGAAGGATGAAAGGCTGAGAATGGCCCTGCCGGTTTCGAACCTGCTTCAGCAGGCTCTGCACAGATGTCAAAGCTGGCGCCCTACTCGCTGTGCTATCGGACCGGCTTATGACTGTGACTCATCATTGTGTCTACGTTTATGTGTCTGTATTCATGGCAATCACATGTGTGTGTGTGTGTGTTTGTGTGTGTGTGGCTGTTGCTGGCTGCCCTGTGCAGACTTAATGTTACTGTTTATACTGTGTATGCCGCACATGCTTTGTCACTGTTTACTGATGTCAAAGTTCTTTGTCAACTTTCCCAGAGTTGCTGCAGCTGACTAAGAGGGCAGAAAGTGCTGTGGAGCGGAGATGCAGGGACTAAACCTCCAGACCAAGGCGCAGACCCCAGCCACTCACCAGTAATACCTCCTCTTCCGAGAGCGATGTGGCTGATGGAGTGCCTGTACCGAGGTTGCTGCGGGTAAGTCCCAAGAGGTGATTGTGGCGGAGAGCACCTCAGCAGTGGTTGGACAGGGTGCTGTCGCAGAGGGGCAATGGAGGGTGGAAGACTCTCTGGCATCATGAGGGTTGATGGGGGTGGAGGAGGAGGCCATTGCAGCCCTGCCCACGAGGTCAGGTGGGGCATCGAGGACAGTGTTCAAGCTGCACCCCTGCCCCAGGGACATGAGGATGTGCATTCCACCATGGAGAGTTCTGCATAACCTCCTGTCAGGTGGTCACTGTGCCTGCCAAGGCACCAATAGAGGGACAGGCAGTGGAGGGTCAACTGGCACTTCTTGGCAGTCCAGGTGCTGTACATCCCTGATGACAGCCATCAGGTCGGAGGGCATACCTCAGGAGCCTGCACTCTGCATGGCAGCAGCAGATGGCGACCATGAGGAGGCAGAGTTTTACAGGAGGAACCACCTGAGGAAGCATTTTGCACAAGTGAGGCAGGAGGTACACAGGGCGGCTGCAGGCATTGTCCTCTGTATCTTATCGCTACCAGAGGCAGCTGGTGGCAGGGAGGCAGTGTCAAGGGAGGCTGCAGTGGAGGTGGCTAGGATTGATGTGGCACATAGGCAGGAGAAGAGGTGGGCTTCCATCCTGGAGGATGCTTGCAGGTCGGCAGAGGCGTCAGAGAGGCAAATGGTGGCAACCCTGCAAGCCCTCAAGGGCACATCCGAGGCCCTATGGGCAGAGGATGTGGATTGTGACTCAGCCATAGTGGAGGTGTTGTCAGAGATCGGAGAAGAGTAACCCACTGCATTTGTACATAGTTACATAGATTTAGGTTTCATTTTGGATTGTTTTGATTTTTTTTATCCCTTGGCAGTTTTAACCTTCCCATCATTTTATTGTAAATAGTTCATTTTGAATACAATTATAATTTTTTTTAAATTGATTTAGCTGAATTAAATCAGCTTTTCAATGTATAAATCAAGCAATCTTAACAACAACAATGACAAACATAAAATAACTAAATATCATACATCTTAAAAGGTTAAATTCAATGAAAATAAAAAGTTTGCAGTCGCTATTTGCAAAGACACATTAGAGGTACACAAAAAAGTAGACCATCTTTGTGGTGAACCTCCCATTGTCCCATCATTGGCAAAACTATCACCAATTACAGAACAAAAAAGACATTAGATTTGTGGGCATCAAAAGGATTAAAATGGGCAAACGGGGAGGTGATCAAGAATTACCTCTGCGTCAAGATGAAGCCAGACTTATTTGCCGTTTCAAAACTGTGGAACAAGGTCTGAATTCAGACAGTGAAATGGTGCATTTTCTATGAAGACAGCAAGTCTAATATGCCCAGAGTTGCATGTTCACTATGGTCAAAAATGTAAAAATATCATCTTTGTATTATGTTTTTGAGGTACGTTTGATTTATTAGTTCTAAGGATTCTCAATAACAATACAGACAGATTAATGTGGATGCAACAACTAAACGATGCTCAAACTGTCATAAACAAAACCAAAAGAAATTAGATTTTGAAAATAAAATATGGTTTCTACAAAAATTAAAAGTAAAAATTAAGAGGAAATTAGGTTAGGACATGGTCTATGTAGAGATCAGCAATTGAACTACATGTAAAATGTATCCGTATTCTACCATAACCACAATGCCGTACATCCTATTTGCAATAAGACACAACAAAGAGGAAAAAGTTCACAATGAAATCAGTAGGATAGCCAAAATTTAGAGGCACAATAAATAAAAAGGTCAACAAATACTTATTGACCGGGTGAAGTGCTTACCACTACCATAATCCTTTGCACTACTTTTGGGATTGAGTTGTGAGGTTCATTTTTAATAATATTAGGAAACTTACACAGTATTTAAAGATAAACTATATTTGAGAGATTGAAAAGGGCAGAGCATAATTATAAAATAATTAAAATGAATAAGATAACGAAAGGATCGTTAAGGATATATGGTTTGTAAGAAAAAATTGTTTGTTGATCAATGATGTACGGGTTATGATCAGCTAGAGGAAAGAAGGGGCAAAGATGATCTGACAAACAACAAAACATGGAAAGGCATCCCAAAATATGGCCGCCACAATGGCTTGCAGTATGGAAAGTGATGTAGGACTTAGGTACAAAGAGAACTTAATAATAGTTAGAGAGCCTCGAGAAAGAAGGAACCCGATGCTTGAAGCAAGAGCATCAGAATTTGCAGGTAAGCCCTGGAAGTAGGTGGGAAGACCACCTTTACTTACCAGGCACGTTTCAAATCGTGCTACCTGAGTATTTCGATAAGGAAATGGAAACGGAGGGGAACTGTAAACATATGCGAAAACGATAACACGCGGGACACTAACGGGAACGCAGCGGTTTTGAATAAGTAATATCCAGCTTTTGATCACTTTCTAGGCACCTTACAAATGAACCGTAAACATTATTATGGCAGCATTTAAGACAGTAACGCGATCACGGGGGCGCTTTAATAAGCAAGACCTTGCCGTGATGTATTAATTTTAAAAGGGGTACACGGCATTGAGCACACGATTTAGGAATTCAATCTAGACAGGAATAAATTCAACCAAGAAAGACATATGTTAATATATATGCATCTGTGCTTTCATGTGAAGGTGGGATTGAAACCAGGAACTTTAAGCTACTCGATAGGACGAAAAATATACTTACCAGTGGGGAACAGCAACATCACAAAAAATGGTAAGAGGTGACACATTTAGCAATGTGGTAAACAAAAAGGTGGTATTCATGACAATTAATGATGATGATATTGTCTAAGCAGTATGGAGATCACAATTAAATATAAGTATTATGTGAATTCCAATCCCCATCCCTCCACCTTAGCTCTGCAATACCGGTATACATTTACAGTCTGGTTCACAAAGATATGCACGAGGTGTAATGTGCTGTTGTAACAATGTTTTGGGTAATACTCTGTATTTGGGTACAACATTAGGAAAGTCACATGTATTACTGTGTTTTAAATAACCGAGAAGGTTTTTGGAGACATGAATTTTATTTGAGTTTTGAAATTTCTCTTTTTTTCTTGTATATGAATGAAAAAGGCGCTGGTTATACGCCGAAACATGTGTCCTCCAAGAGGGGCTGAAAACAAAAACTAGAGAATTAAAAGTTTCTACTTCAAATACAACAGCTGTTTTGAATTTGTCATTCCATCCATCTTGGCGCAAACAAGTGTAGGCACATACATACTTTTTCTCATCTTTGTGGAGTATCTAACATACCCAAATGGGCACAATAAAATGGCTAAAAACTTCAAGCGTTTACAAGTCAATGATGGACATAAAGACAATATATGCTCTAGAGTTTCGCAGATCTCCTTATTTGAACAAAACCGACAGAAATTCAAATCCCCCCACAATTAATTTGCACCTCAGCAGAATACCACAGGTAGGCCACAGATTGAAACGCATCCGTAATATTCCAGAACAAATTTTTGGGGATAGGAATTTAAGAAGGTAAGGTTCTATTGATCATGCATTTTTGTGTTTAAATCTTTGGGGAGCAGCGTCTTTATATTGTAAACATTCAATTCTAGTATTAATCCAGTCATTTTTTCATTCTATGCATTCCATACTTCTTGCAGTCTCCTTGTCTGTCTCCCAGGGCATATGTTCTGTGTCAGTCATGTGGATTGGGGCCTCACTGTGGTTCCATGTGTTAGCAAAAATGGCTGTGGACATAAAATATTGTGGCAAAAAGGCCCACAAGCCCTGCTTCCCTTAAAAGGTGTAATGGGGTACACCTTTAACGGGTCAAACCACTGCATTTTTGCCGCAATTTTTTGTACAGGTGACTTTTTTGGGGTGATTTTATCACTGCATACCCTCACTGTGTGTGTCATGTTGTTACTGTGATGTTTGCTCGGGGAGGTGTGCGTATGAGCTTGACATGCAGGGGTGGGGCCATCAGGCAGCTTTAGGGGGCACTTGATAGAGATTTATTGTGATTTCTCGCTACGGTCAATGTTACAAAGGCCTTGTGTTAGGGAGAATTCTCTGTTTAGGCCGCATTTCCTAACCTAGTGAGTCCCCCAGCAGCTTTGCTGGATTTTTGGGGTTTATTTTTTTCTCCTTTTACCCTCACTCTTGGACATGATTTGAGTGTGTTTCTTTGACTCTAGATGTGTTTAATGGGCTATGGGGTCTTTTACTCCATAGGGCTTCATTTGTTTTTGTGATGTGTTTTGCACAGCACCCTCAGTGCAGTAACACAGGGATGTCATAGTGACTTGGCAGTATAGACTCCATACCCGGGGACTGACTGCTGTCTCCCAGGGTCTGTAAAGTCACCATTGACTTTACTAGTCTTAAATTCTGAACAGAACCAGTATAAACCATCATATTGTGGACGTAGTGGCTGGGGCAATTCGATTGCCCTGGGGTCTGTTAGTCGAGGAGGCACGTCTCCGTCCCCCCGATCGAGTTTTGGCTGGTGGCAGTGGATACTACTTTTTATATTCAACCGCGAATATTTCTCTATGGGATTTTCCCATTGTTCGAGGCTACTATCTTTATTTATTTAATTACGATAGCCTCGAACATACCGCCGGTTTATTTAATTAATATTAATTCTCCGGTTGGTATTTTTTGCCAAAACTCGGTTCTAAAATGGCGTTTGTGTTCTCTTCTGTGACTCCAACCCAAGTCGAGCCCTTTGTTCCACTTTTTGGCGGGCTTCTCCACAGAAGCCCTCCAAAGTGGTGCCACTCTGTCTGGTGTACTTAGGAGGGGTGGAGGGGGATTTAGGCACCCTGGACTGAGTTGGCTAGGCAACTCAAGTCGCACTCCATCCTGATTGGCCCAAGTGGTGAGCCGGCCGGCTCACCACTTAGCATGTTTGAGTGACAGCTAGGCTGAGTGAATGGGGGTTTTCTGCATAAAAGCAGGGCTTTGGGGACTGGAACTTTAGAAGTTGCCACAGGAACTAAGAATCCGACGAGGGACAAGCTGAGCCGACCTGCCACGACAACACCACCGGTGGAGCCCTGCTGGACCGTCTCACCACTTTTCCCAACGACAGAGGAGATCTCCCGCCGGAGAGTCTTCTTCCTTTGACTGGTGGGGATAACCAGTTTCACCGTCTTTTCGCCTTCCCGACGTATCTCGTGGCCGCCTTGCCTGTGCCAAGCACCCCGGCAACCGGGATACCACGTTTTACCACAACCGTGAATTAAAAGGTAATACCTTTAACCGGAAAACTCCGCGGCTGGTTTCTTCCCTGGCAGTGCAACAACCTCCATCTTTCCTCCAAGTCGAGATCTTCTCTTCCCCTGGACGACGACAATACTTGCACCCGCTGCCAGGAACAACTGCCCCCGCTGGAGGATCCTTCCCACTTAAGGTACCGTGTCCCGCCCGGCATCCCTTGCCACCGACTGTACGGGGTAGATTTAGCCCCCGGCTTTCGAACCTGGGTTAGCCTGGGACACCCTGGCTAAACTTTTCTGAGCCTCTCTAAACTATTTTCGAACTCTCTGCAAGACTTTATAAGCCTAGTGTAACTGTGTGATCTTGGGCGCATTTGTGCTCTGCTCTCTCTAAGAGTGGGCCCAGCCTATGGACTTTGGCTCACAAGTGGCTTTTGCTCTACTGCCTTGCTAATAGTGTTCTTAAGCCTTAGAGTGGTGTACCTTCCCATATTTTGTCTTTTTCCCTCCCTTCTTCATAAACTTATTGGAGTGCCATCTATAGTTAAGTGCTCACCTCTGTATGGAAATAAGTGGTGTTAACTAAGACTTCTCTGATAAGGAACAAGGGTTGTATATATTATAATATTAACTGTGTTTAGAGTGTTTTACAGTAAGAGTGCTGGAGTGTTTCAAACAGTGTGTTTTTAAATAAATAATGATATACTTTGATACCAAAGCTCTGGTCAGTGTTTGCTTGTATTGTTGTATCTGAGTGCCTATTGTGTATACTTTGCATACTGCCTAACTCTTCTTGAGAGATGTCTGACTGCTCAGCCACATCTACCAGGTAAATCTGGGTGGTACAGACTGCTACCAAGTGGGTTTACTGCTAACACCTTTAGTCCTAAATCTTTTGCAGTGTTCCCAAAGGGAACTGCACAGGTTTCTGCCTAACACCTTGTAATAAATGTGTATATATTTTTAATATAACAGCTGCTTGGAGTAATTTGTAAGTTTCCTTGCTTTGTGTGCTCATTGCGGGTTCCAGTCACCCTCACCCCTCTTGAGACCTAGTCTTGACCGCCGCAATCGCTACCCTGATTGGTCTGGCTTGTCCAGAGGTTACCCTGTTTCAAGAAACTAGGCTGGCCTTCTGAACCTCTGCCCCTCCAGGACAGAGTTCAGAAATCCGTTTTAACAGAATTGTACTTTGATTCTCGGACAGACATACTGAGCCAACATAGTTAAATTCAAGTCTGAAATATTTTCAAACATCTAGGGGCCGATTCATGGAACAAACGTGCACTGAAAATCCCAGCGCAAGCAGGCGCAAGGTGGCGCAAGCGTGAGAAAGCAAGCGCACGTGCACACGTGTGATTCAAGAAAGGCGCTGCGCTTGTTTCCCACTGGTTGTGCGCCAAATCGGTGCATGTCGCACGCGGGCACACACATCATCAAACAGCGTGCGCTACACGCACAGCAAAAGTGCACATAGCGCAGCGCACACAACAAAAGTAGGCGGAACAGTGGGCGTAACACGCAGAATGGCGAATAACGCGTGAGAAAGAAGGCGTAACTGGGGAAGTGCTGCAGGGAACTACACGGAACGCCCACACGCACGCGAACAACCCGTATTCATGGATATGAATACGGGAAACCCGCGCACGGCAAAAGACCCACACAGGCATGAATGCGTCCGCCACACGAAGGCAGGCGGAAGCGTCCCCGCGCACAGTATAAAAGTGCGCGCAAACAACAAACACGTATATACAGCTACGATGAATGCCCCATTTGTCGCAGCACTGATCGTGGAACACCGCAGGAAGAGGAGAATAGCCAGGGCACGCATTTTTTCACCACGGACAAGCCTTTTTGGGATGCCTGACGACCAGGTCTACGGCAGGTATAGGTTTCCACCCCGTATCATCCTAGACCTGGTCAGGGAGTGGGAAGATGACCTTACATCCCCCACCCTTTGCTCCCGAGCATTGAGCCCCTTGGAGAAAGTGTTCAATGTCCTGCATTTTCTGGCCACAGGGTCATTCCAGCGTACTACTGCCATAGTGGGGGTGGTCTCACAGGCCATGCAGTCACGCTGCCTACACCAGGTGTTGGCAATCATGACTGCACGCCCCTCAGTCCGCAGGCACATATACATGCCCAGAACACCTGCAGAAAGGCAGGCCGTTGTACAGGACTTTTACAGGGTGGCACACTTCCCCAAAGTGCTCGGTGCCATAGATTGCAACCATGTGGCCCCACGTCCACCTAGGGCCACTGAGCACATCTACCGAAACCGCAAGCACTGGCATTCCATCAATGTACAGGTGGTATGCGATGCAAAGGGAATCATCACCTCTGTCTATGCAAACTACCCTGGCTCCACCTATGACAGTTTCATATACAGAATGTCTGCCCTGAGCCGGGCCCTGGAAGCTGGGCAGCATGGCGACACATGGCTCCTAGGTGAGTACAAATGCCCTTGCACATGCATGCATGTCACACACACACACACAAATACACAAACCCCAATAATAACAACCATTATCACCTCTCCAAGGGACAGTGCCTACCCTCTGAGCAACCACATGATGACGCCAATTCGGAACCCCACAACACCACCCCAGGTAGAATACAACGCGGCCCATATTGCAACCAAGGCCATAGTGGAGCGCACATTCGGAGTGCTCAAGTCACGCTTCCGCTCCCTTGACCGCTCTGGTGGGCAGCTACTCTATGCACCCCCAGTAGTGTGCAGGATCATTGTGGCAGCATGTGTCCAGCACAATGTTGCAACACGGCAGGGCGTACCGGTGGACATGGTGGTGCCCCCACATCCCCAACCACAGGCACAGGCGCTGCCCATGAGTGGGGATAGGGCATGTGGCGAGGATGACCGGACCCAGCTTGTGGACACATTTTTCACCGAAAGTCCCACCCCTGCGGAGTGCACACAGGCCTGGCACATACCAGGTGACAATCGATGATGACAAAGAGACAGTCAACTGTCACAACCTTACCACCCTGAGATTGTTGCCATGGAAGTGCCACATTGTGTGCATCCCTAGCTACTTAACCACAGGCAATCCTGTGTGACCAAAAGGCACACATGCGAGGTGTGAATCACACACACCTGCAAAAAAGGCCATGACTATCAGTGGTATGCCACTCAAACCCTCCCAAAGCACAACATGACATGGCAAGCAATAGCCATACACCAACACAGTACCAATAAGGTACACATTGCCATGTGAAAAATGTAAATTGGCATCAGACAATGATGCATGACATGGAATCAAATGAAATGACTGACCAACAACCTCTCACCCAAAAGAAGTCATACCCAAATGCATTCCAAAAGTCGAAATTGTAACATAACAATGAATGCCTGTCTACATGCACATTGTGCATTGAAAAATCAACACTGCAGCTTCTGTGTGCCGTGTCCACCTCCTTCAACAAACTGCTCAGTGCACAGCACAGTTAACAGCCATTGCGTGTGATGCACACCCTGAGCATCACATCTAAGCGACAAACCACATCAAAAAGCAAATTAGGCATCTACAGGATCCCCAATTGGTCATAGGACATGTGCTGCAGGGACACAGTGGGCACCAGAAGGAAAACAGAGTGTACACATGGACATGGAAGGATGGTTATACATGTAGTGCATTATAGTGCGAGTGTGTGGGTCAGTAGGGAAATGCACTCCACATATGCATGTGCAATCAAGTGACCATCAGTGTTCTCTACACATCACATGTTAACATTCACCATGTGTACACCCCAGCATGTCAAACCACAACTATCCCCTTAGACCTGAAAGGTAAACACAACACATGAAAAAGGCATTGATCAGCAGAACACATCATGTACATAGGATACCACAATTACAATGTCAGGGTGCCCATCACACCGCAGGGCAAGGCAACTATCACCAACAAAGCACCACCCCTCCCTCACAAATCACCATGGCCCACTGAACAACTGCACCGGGGTTATGGAGCCTACATCCTTGAAAATCACCTGGCCACACCCCTTTGTCACCATCTCCCACCTTGTGTAAAAAGTTGCCTGCACCCTCAGAGTCCACCTTGATTTGCAAAAACACTACATCCAAGAGAACTCAAAGCAGGCCAACACAGAAGCCAAGCAAAAAGCTTGCAGGCAGAAAAACTAACCAAAACAGCCTCCAGTAGATGACTTGAAGTAGCAGTACCTCACAAAGGCCAAGTACTACCACAATGACGTAACAACCAGGGTAGCACAGTAAAACAATGTCACAAATGGATGTGTACTTTCACTGCTCCCGTGTACAGGTGCAGGAGTGGCACGAACCAACCACCCCCACCGTGGTCTGGGTGGCTGCAAGGTCAAACTCACACAGGCCTCTGAGACCCTGGTGGGGAAGGAGTGTCAGGTATATGGAGTTGGGACAGGCGTTGGCATACTGGATAACCGGAATGAGGGGCAGGAGAGGGGAGTAGGATTGACACAGGAAAGTAGGGAATGGCCAAGAATGTAGTACTCACATTAACACATACACAATCATACCAAACTTGTTCATCATAAACATAGCGGCAATTGAGATGGAAGTCAAAGAGAAACTTATCTCTGGGGTGAGTGCTGGCCTCCTGCCTGCGCACTCTCAGGTCCGGTAACAGGAGCTCCTCAATGCTGCAAAGAGAGCCACAGTTAAAAATCTGTGCGTGCCCATAACACACAAACACACCACCAAATATGCCCCAAAGTAACAAACTACTCTACAAACAGACAATCTGGTATGGATTATTTGTACCCATACGTAACATTACTCCTGTGATGGAACATACACAGTCAATGCAGTAAGTCAGGCGCCGGTGGGTGCCAGGCAAATGGAACACCAATGTGTCACGAATCACACAACATGCAATGTTCCCTGGGTAAGCAGACAGACGCATACAGCAAGGTATGACTTCCAAACAAGTCGTGTTCCACCATGACCCAAATAAAGGAGGCAGTGCATGTTTCAAATCCTACTTGGAAATGAAATGCACTGCACCCGAGTCTGTCCCTTGCCGTCTGTCCCTGTCAGCTGCTTCTTTCCATGTCTCGGAACGCTACTTGGGTGATACAAGTGCCTCAATGGACCATGGTGGACCGGAGGGAATGTGCCACTGCCCCTACAGGTGCCCCAGACAACCTTACAATCAACTAGCCATGAGTCCACCAACACATCTGAGCTGTATTGTGCTTTTCAACACCAATATTCGTCCAAGTTCACCCTCAGTGCTGCTACTAAGCATGCATGTGCAACTGGCCTGGTGGAAGGTTTGCTGTGTTGTGGCCCCCCTGTGCTGCTCACCTTGCCTGGAGTCCCTTGAAACACGTCAGCAGTTTTTGGATGTATGATTGCAATCCCTGTGCCTCTGCTTGTGCACACATGTGCATGTGGGCACCACCAAACGTGTCCAGATTCCAGACGTCCAATGGCCCATGTCTGCTGGCAAAGGTGGTCTGGAGGCTCACCCCCCTGCAGAAAGGGCATGAAACACATGATTAATGCATTAGATTCATCTGTGTGTGTCTCTTCAGGCATCACATGAATGGACCATGTCAGAGATGTACATCAGAAATCACACCACAGTCCGTCTTTCACAGCCAAAGTGTGGAACACACTATCTACGGCATGAATTGCAACAAGCACATGTACAGTAAAGATAAGAAACATACTACACAATGCATGGCAATGAATGTACACATGAATCATGAAACACCCCATCTAGCAAAAGCATAACAGTGGTCAATTACTCCCCAATCATCCCCACTAGGGGTGTTAACACAGGTTCCACAGCATCAGACATGCCACAGATATGACAGTCCAAAGAACTTGTGTAATAGGCTGTTACACCAAACCATCCTTGCGAGCCCATGGATAAGGGAAGCAGGAGTGGCATATGTGAGTCAAGGACCCCAAGCAGCAAACACATACACAAGACAAGCCTGAAGGGCCCAGCTGGAACAGACAGTGGATGCTTTCAAAAGCCACAAAGCACCACACTGTCACATGAAAGCACAATAGACAAGCAATTTTAAACTATATTAATTAATTACACTAACTACGAAAAACCTACTTTACCTAATTAAACTAACTATCAAACAGAAACTTAACTAACTAAATTAAAAGAAAAATCAAAAATGGCCACATACGACCCGGAGGGGGGGACACCCAGGAGGGGGGAGGTACAGGGTGCTGCTCAACACCCACATGCGATGATGCTGAGCCAAAAAGAAAAAAAACAACGGGCTCAACGCCTGCAGAGCTCGACCTATGTGGGAGATAGATGGTCGTCCGAGTCTGGCTCATCCTGGAAAGGAGGATGTGGCACAGTAGCCTGGCCACGCCTAGCCGCAGCTTGCCCCTCGTCGGCAGCAAGTCTGCCAGACAGGTGAGCCTGGTTCTGTGTGGCGATGACACGTAGGTCTGCAAGCAGAACCTCCCGTGATATACGTGCTTCCTCTTGCAAGGTAGCACGTGTAACACGGAGTTCCTCCTGCAAGGCCTGGCTTGACAACCGCTGCACCTCCCGGCAAGCCTGTAGCTCAGCCGAGATGGTACGCTCAAGCTGTGCAAACCTCTCCTCTGACCATTCCCTCTGGGACATCAGAAGGACACCCAGAGTGGATCTGAGGGAAGCATACTCCTCCCTCAGGGCCTCCATGTGTGCCTCTGCGTGAGCAGCAATTGCTTGACGCAGAGACGACATTTCAGCCTGGCGTGCCCTGTCTGAGGCCGGCATGCCCAGCCTGAGCGAACGGGCCGTGGACCATGCCGCCTGCTGCTGTGGAAGCACCTGCCTAGCAGGGGGGAGCACGGATCGGGCCACACGTTCCATGCTTTCAGCGATGTTCTCCATTGCTGCCCCCTGCCGTTCTGAATTGGCAGTCATGTCTTGCTCCCACTCAGTATAGAGCGGTTGCACGCGGCGACCACGTTGCCGGGCTTGACCCGTGCGGGATCCAAGGACCGGTTGTCCTCGTCGTGTTGGCATCACCCGCGGCTGCATGACTACATGCTCCCGTCGACGTGATGTCCCAGGCAAATCAATGACTGATGTGGAGGGTGACCCTGCGTCCCAATCCACCACGGGCGGAGGTTCCAAGACTGTCTGATCACTCAGTGCAGGTGTCGCGGACAGAGGAGTGTCCACATCAGAATCACTCACCCCTGACACATGGACCTGATGCTCATCCAACTCGACATGGACGTCAGAGTCATCAGGGCTGGAGTCATAGGCAGCCAGAGACAAGATGGCCTGTAGCACTTGGGGGTTTTCGTGGCCTGCCACCCCACGACCCCCAATTGTGCTTTGTTGATGTAGTGATACCAACCCTGTGCCTGGCATGACAACACCATCCTCCGGCTCCATTGCGTCATCATCTGAAAAATATAGAGAAAAAAGGTCACTACACATGTCAGAAGCACACAACACACACACACACACCGACAACATCAGGCAGACATGTGACACACAAAATAGAACCTGGCATGCATGCTGGGTCAACTTGGAATTGCTTCTTTGATCAGACCTGTTGAAAGGTGGTAGTCTGCATTGAAGTGGGTCTATGCAGTGCAGCAAATATGTATGTTACTCACTACCACATGTACAAGGACTCTATGGTGTGTGTCAGAAAATGTGAAGGCAGTGCAAGGTCAACTTCAGGCATCACGTGCAATGTGCATTCAATGGGTAGCATATCTACAAGCAAAGCACCCCTCCACCCAAGTGCAAAAGCAGGGATGCCTAGCATGGTATCAAAAGGCTGACCATAGACCTGTGTATTGACAGCCATTGCTGACTAGCATCAACAGTCAAGTGACAACACTGCAAATGATGATGGGACAGTAAGCAGGACACATGATGAAACTTCTGGAGGCCACCCACGTGAAGAGGACACTACACCAGTTGGACAGAGTCCTTGGCCATTAAACAGGCTGAGGCCTGTGACCCACCCAGATTGTCAGACCCTAAACATGTGTGCAACGCAGTACTGAGCCACAGTAGACATGGGAAGGCTGATGAAATGCCATGCAATTTATGTCACCCAGGACTTGTATTACATTGATCATCCAGTCAAGGACACATAGGGGCATGCGTGCAATGCACATGGAGCATGAATGGGCACTCATGTCCCTGCGGGGCATCTGACCCCTGCACAGTACAAGTGAGATACCCTGCATCAAGAACTAAGGCTGTACCACACAGCATATGTCTGGCAGACTGGTTGCGGGAAGTTAGCATGTACACAGGAAGCATTAACAGGGAAGTACCCAACGGCAATATTGAAGCAGACCAGTGCAAAGGTGGAATTGGGGTGCAGAGCGGGGGGTGGACGGGCAAGGGAGCATGCCTACATGGAGTACCCGCATGCAGGCAGAGGACACATGCACATCAGTCATGCTATGACATCGGGCTGAGAGGAAGGTCACCCCACACTACATGCAGAAGGGCCAGTGAGATGGGACATGGATCGGAGGGGCATCCTGGTAACCAGCATGTGAGTAGGATGCAATAGTGTTGATGCCGACAGTCCCCGTCTGCTCCACATGTCCATCATCCAGCAGAGCAGACATGCATCACGGAAGCATTGCATTACTTGCACATCCGAACCATGTACACCTCACATGTAGTGGCAATCATGCACAACACATCCCACAAGTAAAACACACACGTCCTCAACAAACACGCATCAACACTCACTAGACTCTGCATCAAAGTCCGGCATCTTTCCTACTCCTTTGACCGATTCAGATGGTATGAACTCCGCAATAAGTGACTCATGCGGAGTGAGGACTTCCTCCTCTGGTGCAGGCCCACCGCCTGTCACCAGAGTCAAGTTGTAATTAGAGGCACACTTAGCCTTAGCGCTGTGTTTGATGTCATTCTAACGCTTTTTGCACTCTTGCGCTGTGCGCACCTCATGGCCGAATGCACTGACCTTTTCTGCAACATGCTTCCAGTGGGTATCACGTTGGGCAGCCGTAGTCTGACTATTGGCACCCATTAGCATGTCACGGCTGTGGCCCCACACGTAGCTCACGAGGAAGTCCAGTTCCTGGTTGCAGAAAGGATTCTTCCTCGACGTGCAGGAGGTCGCGGCTGTGTGTGAGGTCCCAGCCTGTGCTGCAGGTGCAACTTTCCTCCTCTTGGAATGTGTCTCAGACCCTGGCAGGCTAATGCCGCCCTGACCAGTATGGCCAGTGGGTTTGGTGGATTGAGCCAAGGGAGTGGCAGGTGGAGGGACGACCAAAGGCCTAACTTCTGTCAGTGGCAGCTGTGTGCCCTCTAATGGACCCTGCGCAGCAACATCCGCTGTGGCAGGGTCATTACCGCAACTGTCCTGGTTGGCAGACTCACAACCGGGGTGTTGTTGGGTGCATCTGCCCCTGCACTTGCCAACACCGGCTGTTTGGGGCAGCAGATGACATAACTGCCCCAGGGACACGTGTCCTGGTCAGGGCAGCCCTGCGTGCCCCTACGGTTTCCCTCCTGGCCTGTTGGAAATCTTCCAAGGGCTCCTCCTGTGCCAATGCAGGCTGTGCTGGCAACCCTGAGCCTGGGAGGTGGTGTCCACAGCTGCACCTGCAGCTACCACTACCCTTGGGCCCGTGGCAGTCGATGGAACGGACTGCCAGGTCACACGGGCGCCAGTGCCAGATGCAGAAGCTGCATCTCCCGGAACAACAGGGGGTGGTGGCATGACTGCACCGTCACATGGCATGGCATCGTGCTCAAGTGGCGCACCCCTGCCTCTTCCCCCTCTGTGGCTGCCCTGGACACCCTGGAGTCCCCCTACTCCCTGGTCACCCCAGCCACGTCCCTGACCACGCCCGCCACGAGGAGTACACCCAGCTGAGGCGCCCCTCACCTTTGGTGGCCTCCCAACCATGGGCCAGATGTAGTAGTGATGGCACAGATGGAGTTGTGCCAATGGGAGGTGTACACCACAATTGACCTGGGCAATTGGGGTGAAGGGGGTGGGAAGCAAGATGTTAACAGCCCCCCTGCACCTGCAAGGCTGTATGTGACCCCGGTGATGCAGTGACGGGTCATGCAACGCTCAGGCACCCCAAAACTGCTGGAAAACCGTGCACGCAACCCTGCAGCCTACGTGTGTGGAATCAACCTCCCACAGTACGCGGTGGCACACAGTAACACGAAAATCGCGTATGCGTGGGACACGCAGGCTACTATGACATCAAAAATGGTGCGATACACAAGGGCACCCGCAGTGGGAAAAATAGCGTGCGCGACTCACCGTCTGACTAGCACGATGCAGAAAAACACACGTAGCCAATCCCCCCGCCAAAAGAAGAGATACGTCCTTGATAGCTGTGAAGTGGTGATGGCGCACGAAATAACAGGAAGCAGCAACACACGTCGGTCTCCACGAAAGGCATGTACAGCGAACTGCTGGCCCCGCTCACCTTTAACCCATGCTGAGGGAAACTCCTGCGCGTATCACGTCACTTACGCGCGTAGGCCCTTTCCTCGGATTACACGCATTCACACGGGGACGTGCATTTTTTTCGCACGTGCGCTAATCCACTATGACCACGTCATGGGGGAAACGCCCCCGCACACCCCCGCGCCTCACAACACAGAAGCGCTTACACACGAAGGGCCTTTGGTCCAATGAAATCGCTGACGTGCTCACGTGCTAAAGGTCTTTCCTCGAATTACACGCTGACGTGCAAGATTTTCACGTGCCAAATCACTCCGTATCAAACTGGCCACGCGAAAACACACGGAAGACCACCCTCCTGCCCAGAAGACCGAATAACTGCCCCCCCAGAGCCCCGAGCACGCTCCCACATGCCATCTGCTGCTGCCTGCCTGCCTGCTGCCCACGTGCCCTGCCATTTGCTGCCTGCACATCAGCCAGGGGTGCAGTTGCTGTGACCACCCCTGCTGGAACCAAAGACTCCAGACTGGGATTCCATCGCTCCACAGCCCAGCCCAGGACCCAGTTGCCCACCCACTCCTGCCTCTGGAGTTGCCATGTCCAGCAGTACACCATCTGGCGGCACTGGCAACCCCAATCCAGAGAGGCAGAGGGCCACCAGCTTCACTGCCACCGAAGTTGGTGTCCTGGTGGAGCAAGTCCTGGGGCAGTATGATGCCCTCTTCGGAAGGTCGGCCGCCCACAAGGAAGGACGGACCAGGATCTGGATGGACATCGTGACTGCCATCAACGCGGAGGGGGTGGCAGTCCGCGAATTCCATCATGTCAAGAAGCGCTGAGAGGACTTCAGGTCCAGGACCGTCAACAAGGCCCGGTGCCTCGCGGAGGGGGGCTGGGCCAGCCTGAGCAACATCCAGATGAGGGTCCTGGAACGCGTAGGCCCAGCGCTCCACGCCCAGATCCTTCGGAGGCAGACCCGTCTGGAGTTGAGCGGTAAGTGGCCAAGCATTGCTGTGTGAGACAGGGCATGTTGCAGTGTGCTGGTAGTCTGATACTTGCCTGTATGTGTGACATAGGCCATGTATGGATGTGTGTGTGCAGGGACATTATGGTCATGCATGTGGGACCAGTTATGTGTGAACAACATGGTAGGTGCATGTGTTTTAATGCAACATGGGGACCTCTATGCAGAATGCACACCTGAAAGCATGCCAGTCTCTGTTCCTGGACATGGAGGGGGGGTGAGGAATAGGTGCTGATGTCATATACATGTATGGTACACATGTGTGTGTGTGTGTGTGTGCACCAGAGAAGTGTGTGTTTAACTTTGAAACGCCATAGATGCATGTGACTTTGAAGACAACATCTTGGTTTACAGGGGCCCTTGTACATGGGTGTTGATGTTGATTGCAGGTGCCGGGAGTGTTTCTGCATGTGTGTTGCATGCATTGACCCATGTGTTGTGGAAGGACAGGATGGAAGTGACATTTGACAGTGCCACTCATGTGTTATTGCTTCTTGTCTAGGGTATTTTGTGCTGTACCCTGATGCTTGTGTTCTATGTCTCCCTCTACGCAGCGTCAAGTGAAGAAGAGGGAGGAGATGGCGCTGTGGAGCCAAGCGGCGGGGATGCCTCCACCGGGCGGCGACGCATGGCCCAGCCACCCTCCCAGGAATTACCATCATCCGGGAGCGAGGGGGCTGGTGCCGCGTCTGCCACAACGGCTGTAGCGGAAGGGCCGGGTGAGCCCCCACAGGGGCTTCCAATGGCGGAAGACGTTGTGGAGACATCCAGGTTGGTGGTCTCCACAGAGGAGGAAGAGCCTGCTACTGAGCCGCACATGGGGCCTGGTGGGGGTAGTACCACTGGTGCAAGTGGTGCAGTCCAGGGCCAGGGTCAGGAGGCAGCACAGGTCACCACGGAGGGGCCTGTACATGTCGCTGTCCTTGACCCTGTGACTGCACCATCATGCACCAGCAGAGAGGCCCTGTCCCAAGCCTGTCCGCAGGTAGGGGAGAGTGCCATATCACCTGCCTCTCCACTACCTGCGGGCGAGGGGTCCCGTGACCGTATGGGATCCGTCCTGGTGGGTGTCGCGTTGCGCATGCGTGACATTCATGATGACGTGCGTTGTTCCTGGGTGGAGAACGCACGCCATCACAAAGAGCAGCGTCGTGACGTGGCACTGCTGGTAGGGGCCCTGGTCAGTGGGTTCCTACATGTGACGCACACTCTGGCGGACCTCTCCTCCTCTGTGGAGGCTATGCGCCGGTCGTTCTCCACATCGTCTTCTGGCTCAGATTCCACCAGGGCCCCCTGTGGACCTGGCCTGACAAACACAGCCAGCTTGGTGGAGATCCCATCCCTGCCACAGTCGGGAGTTGGCGGTCCAGCAGGGATGGACACCACAACTGGAGACCAGCAGATGGAGGATGTGCAGGCACCATCGGGCAGGGCACATGGACAGCAGCAGCAGCAGGAGCAGTCTGTAGGTGGGAGCAATGATGGCTCGGGGCCATCAACATTGGAGGGGGAGGCATCGGCCATAGGGCAGGAGGACCCAGGAATGGGAGTGTCTTCTGTGTGGCTGCGGTTGGGCCAGCAGATAGGTGCAGAGCAGCAGCGGGTGGAAGAGGCACGTCTCATGATGGTCAGGGTGGAGAACTCCATGCATAGGGCCCTGAGGCGGGCCGAGTGCCTCAAGGCCATTCGCAGGGACCTGGAGATCCAGATGTCATCATCCCTGCGAACCCTTAGGGCCATGGAAGAGGACCACCTCTGGGACATCGAGCAGTAGTTCGATGATGCCCTGGCTCGGGACATCAACAAGTGAGCTGTTGAACTTGCCCGCTGCCCTTGTAAATAGTTAGTTAGTTAGTATTAGGTTTCCTTTCGTTTTTTCTTTATTTTGGACCGCTTGGACAATGCACCACATTTTTGTATATAGTTTTTTTATTAGGTAGTAGTTTTTGGTAGGTTTCATTTCTTAAATTGGGCTCATGGACCCTGGATTCTTCAATTGTACATAGTTCTACATTGGATTCATCTTTTTTAATATTTTTTTTGTGTTCACCATGGAACAATGGTTTTTACTTTTTATTTTCCCTTGGATTTGATTTTTTGGACTGTGACTTTGGACAACATTTCTTTTTGGATTTCTTTTGCTTATGTTTTCTTGATTTTCATTATTTATCGGACATGGACCATTTCTTTTGTTATTCCCATTGTTGTGTGTTTAATTTGATTTACGTTCATGTTATCTTTAATATATATTTTTTATACTTCCATTTGTGGTATTATCTCATTGGTTTCATGCATGTCATGATATGGGTTTTGACATTTACTTGCACCCATTGTGTGTGTGTGATGGACATGTGTTCATTTACATACTTGCCATTGGGATTGTATCATGTAATTGGCATTTCTATGTGGGTGGATGCAATACTTAGGTGGGTCTTTGGCCTGTGGAGCTGGCCATAAGGGCCAGGGATCTAGATTGTGATGACGTGTTGGCTGGGGGACATGTGTCGGGGCCTGCTGGCAGGTGCCCTGCACTGCTTGGGGGTGGGGGTGTAGGGGACATGTGTGGGGGCCTGCTGGCAGGTGCCCTGCACTGCTGGGGTGTGGGGGTGCAAGGGGACATGAGTGGGACATGAGTGGGGGCCTGCTGGCAGGTGCCCTGCACTGCTGGGGGGTGGGGGTGCTGGGAGACATGAGTGGGGGCCTGCTGGCAGGTGCCCTGCACTGCTTGGGGGGTGGGGGTGCAAGGGGACATGAGTGGGGGCCTGCTGGCAGGTGCCCTGCACTGCTGGGGGGTGGGGGTGCAAGGGGACATGAGTGGGACATGAGTGGGGGCCTGCTGGCAGGTGCCCTGCACTGCTTGGTGGTGGGGGTGCAAGGGGACATGAGTGGGGCCTGCTGGCAGGTTCCCTGCACTGCCTGCTGGGGGGTGGGGGTGCAAGGGGACATGAGTGGGGGCCTGCTGGCAGGTGCCCCTGACTGCTGGGGGGTGGGTGTGCTGGGGGACATGAGTGGGGGCCTGCTGGCAGGTGCCCTGCACTGCTTGGGGGTGGGGGTGCAAGGGGACTTGAGTGGGACATGAGTGGGGGCCTGCTGGCAGGTGCCCTGCACTGCTGGGGGGTGGTGGTGCAAGGGGACATGAGTGGGACATGAGTGGGGGCCTGCTGGCAGGTGCCCTGCACTGCTGGGGGGTGGGGGTGCAAGGGGACATGAGTGGGGGCCTGCTGGCATGTGCCCTGCACTGCTGGGGGGTGGGGGTGCAAGGGGACATGAGTGGGGGCCTGCTGGCAGGTACTCTGCACTGCTTGGGTGTGGGGGTGCAAGGGGACAAGAGTGAGATATGAGTGGGGGCCTGCTGGCAGGTGCCCTGCACTGCTGGGGGATGGGGGTGCAAGGGGACATGAGTGGGGGCCTGATGACAGGTGCCCCTCAGTGCTGGGGTGTGGGGGTGCAAGGGGACATGAGTGGGACATGAGTGGGGGCCTGCTGGCAGGTGCCCCTGACTACCGGGGGTGGGTGTGCTGGGGGACATGAGTGGGGGCCTGCTGGCAGGTGCCCTTGCTTGCTTGGGGGTGGTGGTGCAAGGGGACATGAGTGGGACATGAGTGGGGGCCTGCTGGAAGGTGCCCTGCACTGCTGGGGGGTGGAGGTGCAAGGTAATGCATTGGTGATCACTAGTGCAAGGTGACATGTGGCTTGGCTGGGGGGGCATGCCCATGGTGTATGGGCTGCCTGCGGGACATGACCAGGGGTGCAAGGTAGTCCCCTGTGGTGTGGGCTGCTTGCAGGGGCCGTGGAGGGTGTAGAGGGAACACCTGGGAGGACCCACACTGGCAATTCACGTGCAGGACTCCTCTGCACCCCAGAAATACACGTACCCTGCTGAAATCGCGTGTGGAACTTCCCGCACACACCAGAAATACACGTACCCTGCTGAAATCGCGTGTTAAACTTCCTCGCACCCCAGTAATACACGTACCCTGCTGAAATCGCGTGTTAAACTTCCCCGCTCCCCATAAATACAAGTACCCTGCTGAAATCGCGTGTGGAACTTCCCGCGCACCCCAGTAATACACGTACGATGCTGAAATCGCGTGTTAAACTTCCCCGCACCCCAGAAATACACATACCCTGCTGAAATCGCGTGTGGAACTTCCAGCGCACCCCAGTAATACACGTTCCCCGCTTGGCGTTTGCTGTTTGGCAGCCCTGTATACTGGTCCAGGGTTAGCGCAGCCCTTTGGGCTGAATTGGGAATTTTGATGGCTTTTCTTTACGCGAGGGCGTTCTTGGGGGCGTAACTGGCGCTGCTGCAGGGTCGCTGCGCCACTCTACGCCACGGCTGGTTTTGGAGGCTAAAATCCATGAATACGCTGTGCGCAGAAATCGATTTTAGCGCACACGGCTTGCGCAGACATTCGCACACGCACACTGTGCGCCAGCCGCGTGCGCAACTTTTGTGCGAAATTTTATGAATTACCCTGCTAGTGTTCTTCCACCATAATTTCCTTTGAAATATTGACCTGATTGCAGTGTTTATTTGTAACTCAGTATAGACGGAACCAAATCTAGGCTAAGATGGAAAAAATACTAATCATGGTGACTCAATTAGGTTGAAGGGTCGGAATGCTCCAACAGAAAAGATACAGGTGATCCTATAATAGAGTTCTGTGTCATCTGCATAAGAATGGTAACAAAGCTGATATTTATTAACTAAAACATTAGAGGTTGAATGTATATATTACAGAACATGGGGGACAAAGGAGACCTCTGTATAACACTGCAAGGAATAGGTCTGGAATTTGAACAATAATTGTATTTTTTGAGATCTGTTAGCCAGAAATTAGTCAAACCATGAAGAGGGATGGTTTGACAGATTGACCAAAGATGTAAGGTGCCCTAGAAAAATGTTATGGTCAACTGTGTTACATGCCTTGACTAAGTCCGGCATAGTCAAGACTGATATTACACCATTATGTGAAGTTGCACAAATATTGTCCCAGACTGTTAAGAGGGCTGTCTCCATCCCATGTTTGGGAAGGAAGCCAGACTGATGAATATCTAACAATCCAGGGGATTCCACAAACTCTGAAAGTTGTGCTGCTACCATCTTTCCAGTAGTATGAATTGCCAGGAAAGTACGGTAACTGGTGAATAGTTGTTCATGTTAGTAGAGCCCAATAAGTTTTATTTAAAATGTGGGCCGCAAATGACTGCTTAAATGGATGAGGTACTCTTCCTGGAATAAGAGACAGAGTAAGCACTGAGGCAATAGGGGCAGCCAATGTGTTCGTATTTTGGCAATCAATGAAAGCAGAAAGTGCATCATCCTTACAGGTTGGTATTAGTATTGGGCGAAGAGTTTAAATTAACTCTTTTGAGGTGGATACGAGCTGAATGGTGTGGATGAAGAGCTAGGAGGCATATCTGGAAGCATTAAATTATTCTTTTGACTGACAGGTATATTAGAACACATTTTCTCAATCCCTTTGATGAAGTTATTAAAATTATTAGCAGCTTCATGCGAAGTATGTATTAAACACTCAGCAATAGATAAGCAGGCTACAATGTCCAAACATAGTAATCTTGATAGAGGAAAAACTGAATTTGGCAGAAATAAGGGCCTAATTATATTAACTAAAAGCAAATCATCATTGGATCTTGATTTTCTCCATGATTTTTCTTTTTTGAGGTAAAACATTTTTAGTTGTTGAAGGAGGTCTGAAAACTAAGGATTATTTAGGTTTGCCAATTTTGTGGACTAAGATTGTAGCTTTTATTTTATCATAGAGCTGTTGGGAGTCTGAAATGATAGTTATTCCAGTAATCGTTGCAGAGGACTTCCAGGGTAACAGGAGGAAATCAGATCATTTTTAGATATTTGGCCTCATTACAAGTTTGACGGTCCGGTAACAAAGCTGCCGGCACTGTTGTTACCGGACCGGCAAACTAGGAGGTCTGCGAGTGGTTGGCTTTCACCCTGCCAGGTCTGACCTACCGGTGGACCGGCACCCGATCGCAGACCATGTCGGATGCACCAGCAGCATTCACCAATAGTGCCGGTGCATCCAGCCTCCCCATTCCCATTGAGTCAAATGGCACTCAAATGCGAATTGGGACTAATATTTACCGGCGCCCAGAAATGGGCAATTATCGGGTCCGCTGGGGCTGTAATGTCCCAGTAATGGCCCATTCCCAAGCACCGGTAAATTCATGACTCCGGCGGCAGCCGTGCCAGTATTTACCGGCCACAGCTACTCCCAGGGTTGTAATGAGGCCCATTGTGTCGCGCTTCTTTCTATTCCATATTAAAGGAAACAGATCTCATTTGCTTCTTATGGCAACAGTGGCTTACCAGGAAAACATCTGGCAAAATAATCACTCCAACTAAGTGGGATGGTGTTCATCAGTTTGCTTTCTAACTCTCAAACCAGCACCAGATCCAAATAATGACCTTTCAAATGGGAAGGGGGAGAGGTAATGCAATCAATATCAAGTAAAAGTAGCAATTCATAAAACCTGGTGGTCAATTTAGAGTAACACGCAAACCCGATGTTAGAATTGCCATTAAGACAAATAACTTGCTAAAGTCTAACGTTATGGTCGCAAGAACATTTTCCAAATTTGCCCAAAAGGTATTTGCTGACCCAGGAGGTGGGTAACATAACAAGCATTTAATAAAAGAAAGATTAATAATTCGACTCTAAAAATAGGGGAGAAACATCTGATCAACATAGTTTGAAGGAAATAATTACAATAATTGCACTGCCTCATTTGCCCAGTCTATTTAACCATATAATGCTACATAGTTATGTGGCACAGAGGTATTAAGATTAGTTACACAGTCATCCGTAAACCATGTCTCGGTAATAAAAAGGCTATCCAGAGAATACTCTCCGATAAAGTCTCCTCTTACTATTTCATTTTTCTCTGGCAATCTAGTTTAAACATATAAAACAAGATTTTAATTTATTAGTGGTAGTAGTATTTTAATTTGTGGGGCTAGCAGATACATTAATGTTTGATAAGCAAGGCAGAGCCTTAATATGTAGAGTGTAAATAGTATAATTGGTCGCTGAGGATATAGTTTCTGTATTATTGTTAAGAGATCGTAAAAAGTCCCTTACTTTCTGATATTCCATCCATGACAGCCCATCGCCATACCTTCTCCACACCTCAATGTCTCCAGATGCCTTCTCTACACCCCCTGCTTACCCACTCACCTCCTAAATTGTACTTGTTTCAAGGATATCCCCTCAATCTATATGCCACGTCTCTTCCAAACATTGAATCTTTGCCTGCAGTGGCCAAATTCCAACTCGCCAAGTAAGGTGAATATTTGTAATAGTTTCTAATAGCAATAAACACCCATTCAGAGGGCAAATCTGGGATTAAGGATCCAGGGACTCTCATTCTAAGCACTTAACTGATTCAGACTTCAGAGTGGGTGTTTATCACTATATTACATATGATTCTATATTACTCATGTTGGCATATTTGTATTGCTATTACCTCGATATTAATCAATTCAATTCTTGCTACAAGCACCAACAGAAAAGCCCAATTTTTATCTACCATACTCCCTCTCCTGCCACTAACCGACCCACCCCTTTCTCTTACAGAACCACGAGAGCGCCTGGAGACCATACTAATGGTAATGGTGCATGGTATAAGAAAACTGAACATAACATAGTATAACATTTCAAAACCAACGTTAATAGGGTTAAACTATGCTATTAATTAAATATTGACTTGAACTTGAAAATATGAAACCCGTTAAAACTCTAAACATATTTATTGAGATAACCATGTTTGACAATCATATTTCATCTTATTTAGGATCGTACCCATTCTTAAAGCATACGAATTGAATAACTCATGTCTGTATTATTCTGAATAGTTTAATGTATAGATGGAACAGTAATTCTGAGTCATATCTCTTTTGTCTGATCTGTCCAGACCTAAATTGAGGCATTGATGCCTTCATCCTTTTACCTTTTTATGAGATGCTACTATTTGACAATACCACCCAATATCTATATATTTACTGTTGGTGAACAGCATGCGATCCAATTGAGTATTGTCAAAATATGCAAAAGCACCATTGTATTTAAGAACTAAAGAGAATTGTTCAAAATCTCTAAAGAGAATTGTTTGATATTTTTGATGCCTATTCTCACCATATCCCTCTTTCAACATTCATTTCAACTTGTACATGCACATTTAATTACGCTGAAACCGTTTTCATAACAATATATAAAATATTGTATTCAACAAACGCATTTAAGAAATACAAAAATACATATATCCAGACATAAAAAATTACTAGTACACCAGCATTCAAACAATATACATTTTCACAACATTGCATATTTTGTGAACGTGCTGGGTTTAATAAGTGAGTCAGTTCAAGAGTCATGCTCAATGTAAACGATCTATAGAGCATTTTACTTTTGTTATTGCACCAGTCCAGACTGTCTCTGCTTTTATCTTGTGCCAGAGACTACCACCACCCAATGCTAATCTCACAAATGTAGTAATTTGGTAGCCCAAAGATGCAGACATCAACATCACTCAAAATTGTTGGCGGGATGCTCCATCATAGACCTGAAATAATGTAATGTACAATATATTACACCAAAACATTTGACACAGATGTGTTTTTGCCTTCTTTGCTGGGGTGTGCTCTCAACCTGGAGTGCCTGCTCAATTTGTCTGTAGGCCTTCATCAGGACCACGAAAACTTCAACACCCACATTTTTCTGTCACTGTTCACCCATTTTAGAAAAAAATATTCTTTTATCAGGGAACTGCTCCTATACAAAAATGTGTACATAATGTACATAATGCAACAATATTTCTTAGGCAACCAAAATGATTCTCAGAACAGGTAAGGCTTTTTTTTTTTTAAATAACTCATTCTTGTGTTGACCTACTCTTTGGTGGGTAGCGGCCTCATACACTCACTTAGAAATATTTTCTATTAAGAAAAGTTATCTTAAGAAGTCGGATGTGACTTTTGCAGTTACTGAATCAGTGATAGCCCATTTGAAATAAGGTAATCGATGAACGTGAGAAAATAAAGCACTCCTTTACCGACCAAGATAGAGAGTTAAGGATATTTCTTCTGCAATGAAGGATACTCTTGCTCAGTCAAAGTATATAACATTCACACACAGTTGTGTAGACTTTTGAATGCTTTTCTCTCTACTTTTATCAAAAATGATAATGTGAGAAGACAGACTAAAATTCTACAGAAAATTGATCACTGTCAAGCTTATGAATGTACAGGACTACACAGTCTTGCCAGTGAAAGAGCAAAGTAATAGTACCATCACATACATATACTGGCTCCCCATTACACCACAATGAGCTATCTTCTTCTGAAAATATATCACTGAAAAATGCAATCTTGGTGTCTTGCAATGTGAATAAAGTGCCGACTAGTGGAACCATAATTGAAGTGAAAGCTACAATGGAATCTCGTCAGGATCCGTATTTCAAGTTTGACTCTTCCAGTGGAATTCCGATGGACCAGCTGGACTTTGCTCTCAATTGAAGTAATCTTGGAAAAGATTGACTAGGGAATTATTATCAGGCTATAAGTCTGTGGGCCTTACTTCCAGAAGCAACAGAGAACTCTACAAGTCACAGTAGAAAGTACAAGGTGAGGAAAGCTCATTGAGAAAAATCAATGCAAGATGCCAGAGTTAACAACTGGGGACGTGAGAAAATCTGTTAGAAAGGGATATAAAAACAGCCACAAGAGGATACTGGGGAGCAGATTGCCCAGTCTGAGATAGGTGGGTGGGCTGAGGGCATTTTGGACCTAGGTGTTAAAAAAGAGTCATTCCTTGATGAGAAGGGTTTTGATCTTCTTCCTGAAATGTAAGAGTGAGCGGGAGAGTCTGGTATTGACACAGAGGAGGTTGAATAGTATGATGATGTAGACAGAAAAGACTGTTTACTGGTTCTTTCCTTCCTGCACTTGCAGAGTTGAAGTGTGAACATGCCCTGGCATTTGGTGTATCATAGGCCTCCAGAGATGCTGGGCTTCTGAGCAAGGTAGTATAGGGACTTGAAAGTGACAGTTTTGAAGAGGATGCAGCATGATTTGAAGATGGTACTTGCTTGTAGGGTGTTCCAGTTTAGTTATGTGCAGTAGAACACTGTTTCTAGGGAAAGGAGTATCATGCTGATACAGCAAACCCGATTAATATCCTATTGTGAGTTTAAGGTGCTCAACGGTTTGGAAACTATACTGAAATATCTGTTATGGAATTTATAGAAAACCTATAATGCAAAGTGATAGGCCAAGCACAGTGATCCCAGACTCGAAAGTGTGGCAAATATTGCAGACAGACATTTAAGCACAAAGGCAAATATTATACAAAGTGTAGGTTTGGTTTTCCTTGGCCAATATGTGCAGCTGGTCAGGCTTACAGTGTCTTTATTCTATCTGCCACAATCTTATTGACAAATCGCCTGAAAATGCACATAACCTTGAAAGTGATGAACAGTCTAAGTTTACTAATGACTATAATACGACCATTGCTGTGCTTTGAAATGCAAATATTAATGTCCAGTATGCAGAGCGGTAACATAATAGGAGTTGCACATTATATTATAGCCCATTTGATCAAAGCAGAAAGGAGCAATGAAAATGAAGTTTCAGCAGATGTATCAGCTGACAAAAAAATGTTTGAGACAGAAGCTTCTGCAGCAAAATTCTCAACCATATACAGTGTGGTCCATTCAAAGCCTTGAATTGATTCAGTAGCATGCCTCTGCATGGAAAAAGCATCAACATTGCTTAGCCTTGGGTGTGCAATTAGTAGGAAATTAGTGATGAAGCCTATTACTGCCATTGAAGAATTGGCAGAAAGAATGCCCAACAGATCAGGCATCCTCTAAATGTATCTCATTGACATGTATTACTCAAGGAGAGCTAGTGTCTTCTTACCGAATGACCCAATGGCATGAGCTGTATTTAAAGCGTTCCTTACCTTCAACCCTCTTTTAGAAATATGATGTGTAAGTAATAGATTTTTATTATGTTAACAAATATACCAGTGTTATTGCACAGAGATTTATATGCAAACTTTCAATTTCGTCCAAG
The DNA here is from genome assembly GCF_040938575.1 of Ambystoma mexicanum. Taxonomy (NCBI): domain Eukaryota; kingdom Metazoa; phylum Chordata; class Amphibia; order Caudata; family Ambystomatidae; genus Ambystoma; species Ambystoma mexicanum. Next base: position 1,252,276,499 of record NC_090924.1, read on the forward strand.
GTCAGATATCTAGTTTTCCGACAAAACCATTAAAACCATTGGAATCTTCTGGATCCAGGTCAGATGGCCGGTAACAAAAGTCCAACCTTGTGGATTCCAGACCAAAAATACTGCATCCTCAAGATCAAACTAACGTTTCCAGCCCACTCGAGCGCCTCCACTCCTTGACCCCCACCACGCTTGCACAATTCCATTTCCCTGCATCCTTCATTCCCCAATTGTTGAACCTGAATGCCTGATGCACAGCCAAATGTGCTTCTGCGGCATTATCATGGTGAGCATAAAATAAGCCTTTTTTGAGGGGCATAGTTCAGGGTGTACATTATTTAAATTTTTAGAAGACCATCTTATCTAACTGTATCTTCATGTTTAAACTTTCCTTTAGTAGAAATAAAATGTACTTAAATCGTGCTACTAGTTTAATTAGAAGTTCTAAGCTCCACGTTATTTTTACTGTGATATGGGTTACATCAAACCTGACACAATGTATAACAAAATGTCTTAGTCACTCGAAACGTTTGAAAAAGAACATAGTTACAATTCATGTCAATTGATTTGTTCTAATACAAAATTAAAATAATTCTAGAGTGCAATAATTCATTAAACATTCCCCCCCCACATTAGACTATATCCAAAACAAATGTGTAGCAAATTCAGACTCTATACATCCAATCTCTTTAAAAAACCTTATTCTAGACAAAAGAAAATAGGGACAAACAGGAACCAATGTCGCAGGGTTTCCAGAGAGTCTGTAGAAGAACAAAATGGGCAATTTGTCAACGTGTCTGTGACCTTAAAAGATCCCAAGTGTTTTGTCCATTCTCTGTTGGGCAGCTGATTCAATCTGAAATGCATATAGAGACAGCACACCTTTCTACATGGAAAACGTATTAAATAGAGAGGAAGTTGTTTTCTTTTATGTGGAAAGTGTGCATACTCCACATAAGAAGAGTACAATATGATTGAATCAATTGTCAACATCCAGTCATATCTAAATAATTTAGATATTGTAACACCAGGACGATTAATCAATTCTTCCTCAGTTGAACCTATTTCATTTAAAAGATCCTACATCTTTTTCTTAAACAAATTAATTGATAGAACGGTAACGCTTACCTGGTCTCTCAGGGAGCACCTGGCGTCTTCGACGTTAGGCCCTCACCACTTACCACCAAAAGCCCATGAGATTTGGGATATACACCCCCACAGAACTTAGAGAGGAAGAGATGGGGCTAATGGTACCCTCTGGTTGAGTGCATGTTGCTGACTGTGGAGAAGTGTGATATATCAGGGTCTGCAGGTGTGCTGGGTTCTCACCTACAAAAGTGTTAGATGCCAGGGTTTTCTCTGGCCATGTTTACCTACCCCAATATTTTGCTTATACCCTCCCTGGGAAGACCAAACTCACCAGAGAGTGTGGAGTGATGTGGGTGCTGATTGCACCTGTATCCAGTTTCCTCACTGGTGGTTGCTAGTCCAGGCTTGCTGTGACTGCTTTGTGTGGCTGGTGCGTTCAAGCACTGATTGTTCCCCCATGGAAAACTTGCAAAGTTTGATCATGTCCCTTGGAAATCTTGAAAAGTTCTTGTATGTTTCTGTCCTTTGCAACCCAAATCCTGTTTTGACTGTCCTCTTTCCTGGCTTGGGCTGCTTTCTGCTTAGTAGTTTGTCTGCCCTGTGCACTGCATTCTTCTTATGCCATTAGCAGCTTGGAAACTCACATTTCACTTGCATGCTCCTTGGTTTGTGCTGCATGCATTGCTGTGCTAAGCAAAGCAGTGCTGCTTTTTGATGCACTTCTACTTGCGGCCACACTGTCTCCCTTTTTCTGATATTTGACTTTGCTCCGGTGTCGGCGTAATTCTCACTGAGTGATTTCTGTCCCTGAGATGCAGCGTGCTCAGAAAGGGAAGAGTCTGAAACGTGCCATGAGCTGGAGAAAAACTGGAGCCTGGATCAGATAAATGCAGTGATCAGGTAAGTTCAGTTTTCAATGGGAGCACGCTGGGGGGTGTTGGTTGGAAAGCAGAGCCCACACTGAGCATTCTGCTGAGGATTCAGTGTAACGTGAAGCAAGGAGGAACTCCGAGGCATGTCTTATATAGGTCATGCTTCCAATAAAAAAACAACTACCGTGGGCAGCTAGTTAAAGGATAATGGGTCACCTTGTGACCATTTTGGGATCACTCCAGTTGTTGAAAAAGGGGCCGGCCATCTTGGAAAGGCTGCACTAGCCTCAGCTTGCCTGCACTTCGAAAAGACAGCTGGGAGAGAACTCTGATGAGAGTGCCAGAAGCGCACTAATGTTGCCCATCCTTTTTTTCCCCATGGAGGCTGCACTGAGCATGAAGAACAGAAGAATCCTCCACCAATTTCCCCAAGTCACAATCAAGTGAGTTTACAGGGGGGTGAATGATCTTAGCATAGTTTGTTAACTGTCTCCAAGAGTAACAAGCCTTCAAAGATATTGAGATTTTCTGGTGATGAATGACTGAATTTTGTATCCTAGGGGATACACCCTACACTTCTTTCAATACTTGGCTCTGGAGAACCTTAGAGTAATATCCAAGGTCAATCAGAGACAAGTCCAAAGCATACAACAAAACTGGTTTGATCCTCTTCAAATGATATCTTAAAATTGAAAGGATCAAAAACCTACAAAATGTATATACAAACATTTAATCTGTGAGGTTAAGGGACACAGTTTACCCTTTAAAGTAGCCTTCAACATGATATTGAAGGACGTGTTGGATAGATTGTACCCCAAACATCTTAAAGTTGGTTTCCGCTGTAGTCTCTCCGATCCCAAGATGCAACTCATCGTTTTTGATTTAGTGGAACTAGAAAATATAATGACTTTTGACTTGGATCCATTATCGTATAGATTGTTGCGAAAAGCATATTGTAGATTTGGCTTAGATTACAGACCCAAAGCAGTCCTATCAAAATATATCAAATTGTTGGCAAGCAAGTGTAATCGTAAATGGTCTAGCCTAGCGGGCGAAATGTTACTAGCCTGCCGCAAATTATTGGTCGCACTAAGATATATATTGAATAGTGTGGGTGCCAGAATATTTTCCTACTTTAAAACCAATGAGGGATAGATGGGTCTACAAAGAGAACCCTCCTAAATAAGATGAACTTCTAAAGAAGTGTTATTATGCAATAAGGCCAACAACTGAACCAATTTGATAGGACTGTTGTGCTTAAGTAATTTGGTCCACACATTGGATCGTATGACGCAGTCGAATGGCAATGACATATCCAAAGAAGGCATGCATATTGACCCAGTTGCGCTATGTTTAACATTATAAAGTAGATGTGCCAATATTCCGTCTGAACCCCTCTTGGAATGAAGGCAGGATCAGAGAATGTTGCTTATTAAGGTTTAAGTCTCTCAAAAGAAGCAATGCAAATACCTTGTTGGAGACATCAATTAGAGCAATTGGCCTATAATTTTTAGGATTAGTAGTGGTATCTTTTTTAAAGATGGGAATGATGGTTGATTGTGACTGAGTGGTTGAAATTTGGTGGGTCTCAAAAATTAGATTAGAAAGTGGCTTCAAAATATATGCCCAAATTGAGGGAGCGTTCCTTAGAATGAAAGGGGGAATACCGTCCAGGCTAGGGCCCTGGACAATTTCAGTTTCATAATTGCCCATAAAATATCTTCCTCCTCCCATGGACAAGAACCGAACTTCAAAGGACCCTCTGTTGGATCTTTAAGATAACAAAAAACCTTTGCCAGACAATATTTACTCTCAAAATGCTCTTCCCATGACATTTATGTAACTGGAGATTCAATCGAAAGACTTGAAGGTCTTATATTTTGGTTTAAAAAGGACCAGCGTTCAACATTAATTGATTATCCTTCATCTAAAGTTCTATTTTGAGTGATTGTTCCATATTCTTATGAACTTAACATACTCTTTTCATAGCCATTGCTTTTTTAACAGTTTAATACTATTGCATTTTAGTCTTTTAGATGCCACTATTCTCAGAGCGGTTTTATGAGCAACAATTTTTTATTAGGGATAGCGTGATGAGAAGTGATGGATTTCAGGCATGCCATAATGATGTCATTTGCGCGTCCCACCTCCTCTTCGGAGGATCACTGGGTATTAACAGTAGACCAGATTTGTACACCGCATTGTATTTTATTGTTACAATATTTATAAAGTGCTGCAAGGACCGGAAGGCATCTAGGCACTAGTATGGGTGGAGAGGAAGATGGGAAGCATCCCACTGTAAAACAGCAGTGTTTTGAGTTGTTTACAAAAGCTGGATAAGACATGGTTGCTCCAAATATGCTGCAAAAGAGCATTCCATAATGACGGAAAATGATCTGCCACCAGCCAGAGCGCGCCTGAACCGGGGGACGCACAGCAAAAATTGGTTAGTGGAGCCGAGTGCTCTTGTTGGTTGGTAGAGGGAAACCTTAGATTATGGCCCGGTGGACTGTGCATTGCATCTTTAAGCTCACCCTAGCTTAGACTGGCAACCAGTGAAGGCGCTGGAGAAGATCCTTTGAATGGGATAGCCTAGGAGTGTTAAGAGCCAGTCTGGTGTCCATGTTTTGAAGAATCTGATGCTTCTGAATTAGCATCTCTGGTTGGCCGAGATAGAAGCTGTTACAATAATCTAAAGCCCCCATAATGGAGGCAGTAATGATCTTAGTCCAAGCCTCATCAGGAAGAAAACCTACTTTAAGGTCTTCAATTTAACAAACCTAGCCTGGCAGACTGCAGAGATTTCAGACTTTCTGGAGCTAGAGGCCATGACCGTATCCATCAAAATGTGGGTAAATATATAGGCAAATTCCATTTGAGAGTTATGCCCGCCCTATCCAAGGACAAGCAACTGCTGGATTCAACTCATAAGAAACGAAGGGAAGCTGGAATGTGCAATGAAAAAATAAATGGCCCCCTAGGCATAAATCATAGTAGGACAGGGGGCTACTCTTTGTCTTCAAGTACAAAAATGTAATGAATCATTGAAAATGAAGTTTCCCTATGCCACGTGTAAATCAGAGAATCGTTTGATGCGATTCCTTCAAGTAGCATCAGTTTCCACTCTACAGGCGGTAGTCTGGAAAGAAATGGTAATATAGTTAGGTGCATTCAGTCTTAAACCCTCCGTGAATCAGAGTTGAAATCACCCCTCACTATTATAGATTGCTTATGTCCCTTGGCAAAGTGGTACTCAAGAATCTCAGAAAAACACATAAGAATAGATTCCATAGTTGCCCTGGCTGGGTTCCAATACAAATATACAAGTTTTGAAACATTTGTAAATATACTAACAGCCATCAACCCCTGTGAAGTGTGCATTAATTCCGATATAACATTTAGATTGGCCTCAGTCGCTATAGACAGACCCCCGCTCGGTTGACCCACATTGGCTTGAGTGGCAAGGTTAGGAAAGGTCTGATAACCATTCAAGTAAACATGTCAGGTTGACATAGTCTCCTCAAGCATTAGAATACTAAATCCACTCATGAAATCAGTGCTCTATAAGAATCTATCTAATTGGTAAAGCCACAGACATTCCATGATAAGACATTGATCATAACGTGGCTAGAGTTGATTTAGAACCTGTCTGATGACGGCAAATTATTTTAAAGCCGACTCAACTCATGAACAATCATGTCCTTCTTGGAATATGGTATTAAGTTGTGCTACAACGCAGCCTACAATGGGAGCGACTATAGTAATAAGATTGGAAACATCCTCACTCCCAATAGCCCCTTGTAAGGGTGTTGCCGGAAAGGACTTAGCCTCCTTTGGGGATTTGATAGAGTGTAACTCAGAGTCCAAAAATGTACCCACTGCTCCCATATCAGGTTAGAGATTATCTCAGAATGAAGATAACATGCCATCCAATGTTTGTTCAATAATGGGAGTGAAATACAATGTATACATTCTGAGTGCAAAGATCTTAGAGATGGAATCTGTTGGAAAATGTTCAGCAGTTCCGTCCTATTAACATGTATCAGTCCATTTATTTGGCTATTGGTTTCCCACAACACAATCATCAAAGTACAGCATTCAAATGAGGCCCAAGTTAAATCGTTGGAACAAATGTTAACCCGGCCCCTCGAAAAGAAAACACCATTAATTGACTAAACCAGTACCACAATAGCACTGGTATTAGTAAAACGTGGTAGAAGGGAATGGTTAACCAAGCCATGAACTCTCTTACCCACATTCTGAGAACCTTCATTAATCCATACCATTGGCAAATTCAGATTGGGAGTTATCATGATGTCCCTCAGATTTTGCCAACGTGGAGCCTAGATCTTGTGTTCGCCTAACAGACACAGTTTCCTGATTTAACCCCCTAATAGTGCTATCCTGCATGTTAAGGTCTGTGATATCATCTACCCTTGGTAATTGACGCAAACATTTTAATGACGAATAGCAGCCATTGGTTTTAGCTGCCAGCATATTTTTAGATTTTCTTTTTCCTATGGTCTCATTGAGTGCTTGTTTTCTGGGGTTAAGAACCACATGTGCAGGACAAGAAGCCTTCTCCATCACAATAGGTCTAGCCACTACTGGCGAATGGAAAGCTCAGGCAAAGCACTTAGTCTGGATGCAGAGTCTACCAAAGGAGTAGGACTATTGGGCATTTGGCTCATACCTATCAGAGCCGTAGATTGTGGAAACCTCTTGCCCAGAATGTGCATTGATGTTCTCCAATAATAAGTTGACATTGTTCTCTATAAAGGCTGGTTGAACAGTAGGCCCGTTTTGAACAAGTCGTCCAACCTTTCAACATTCGCCTTCATTGCTGTAAATACATAAACTTTCCCAGTTGCTATGTCTTTAATATTATCATACAATCTCAATAGTTATTCTAAAACTAAATGCAAAGAAATAAAATCAGGTCCCAAAGAATCAATTTTGGCCAAGATCTCAGAGTGTCTCCTCAGGTGAATGTTTTCAAGAGTAAAACAATCTAAATTAGGATGGTTCAATCGATTAGTAATTTTTCTGCCAACCCCTTGCGCGGAGGCATGTACTGTGTTTGTTATGTCATCCAATTTAAATTTAAAAGGCACATTGTCCTTTATGGGAACCTCCATTTCCCTGTAAAGTCAAACAAAGGATTCATCAAGAATAATAGAGTTTTCCAAATTTATCAGCAACGTCGCTGAACACGGAGATCCATGCCCCAAAGTGCTGGCTGTGGGATTGTTGGTTGCTGCATTAGTGGAAATAAGTTTCACATGTGAGATTGCCTGAATATCTTTGCCGCAATCATCCGGACGCAAAACCTGTGAATACATGACCCCCAATAATGTGGGTCTGGTAACCTTGGAAAGAGGCAACAGCTGGCCAGTGCTCAATGGTGCGGTACACCGCCCTGACGAGACATTTTTGTTTTTCTCAACAATTAAGACAGCATCCATACTTTTAATGAGTGGCAGGGCCGGAGTGGAAGGATTAGTAAAGTCAATAACCTTGAGAGGTAAAGTATGTGCTGAAGGCGGGTCAGAAGCATTTGATTTACTGCGTAGGGTTGGTGGCATACTATCCGTACCATTCCTTCATGGGCCACTGGAATCAATCACCCACTGTGCTCCTTGGCTAACGAGACCTGAGAACACAGAACATTGTGTTCACTCCGCTCGGCAAACAGTAGATATATTCTTAGCCGTCTGCTCCAGCAAATAGAACAGACTATCTCTTCAGAAGAGCAGAACAGCATGGGCACAATGCTCCAAATTATTGCATTATGCAATCTTCTAGTTCTCTTTTTTCACATAAAACATTTGCATCACATTCATATATTCAAGTTTCCTTATACTGGTCGGATTTTGGTAGGTTCCATGTATAATATATCTGACTATAGGAAGTAGTTGGCCCATAAATGTTGAGACATGGAAGAACACGTGATCAATTTGCTTTCAATGAATACAGAATGATTTATACCAATATGTCTAAATTAGATGATTATTTTTTAAACTGAAACCTTCAGAAGTTAACTGGCGAATCGATGCTACTCCAAAAAAGTACAGGACATATCTCTTAAAAGAACATGGCATAATGAAAGAAATTACATTTTGAAACCAGGCACAAATAACAAATAAGATGTTTGTGGTTGTCGCTTCATTTCATTTAACATGCATTGTTCAGCTATTAGAAAACCTATCTTGAAACATTAGGCAATGCCAGCAACTTTTAATGATTTCAAGAAAAACCCTGTATTGGTCTTTAAGAAATCTAAATGCGTAAGGCATATGCAAGTACATTCTGCCTAACAAGAGAATCCACTTGCCCCACTCTAACGACAAAATGGGGCTTCCCATAAATTGGTGAGCCATTGTCCATGCAGACGCTTTTAATTTCAGCTTTTAATTTCACCAGAAATTCAGAAATCTTTCAATATGGTTTTTTTGTATGGAATTTCAAAATGAATTCAAATTGTAAACCATGTAATGTAATTTATTGAATCAAGTGCCCTCGCACTAAGCTCTATATAGACAAGGCCTTACTCTTCATGAATAAACACATTACTGAACACAGGTAAAGGATACACCTCAAAACACTTATAACACCCATCGTATTTCATTTTGTAACCTGAAATCACACTGAAGATGGCATTGATTGGATAATTCTGGCATTCATAAAGAAAAACAACAGACACAAGAACTCAGACAGTATTTTAAATAGAAAAGAAGAAATGTGGACATTAACATTAAAAAGCCATCAAACAGACTAGATCAAGATGGTGAATTGATCTAAAAGATGGTGGTTGAGATGCACACCACTGTTAATTTGAAGACTCTGTCAATATGTTAAGTGACTAAAGGTGTCGGTTCAATGTTGTTTTAGGTGCACCCAGTTAGTAAAGTGCTACCTCTACTGGACAATGAAAGAAAACTGGGAGATTCACTGCAACCACGATGAATAAACTATATAATAAGCAAATAAATTGCACTCTTTCTTAGGAATCAAGTAGGTAAATTAAAAACAACACTAAGATCAAGGCTTTAAGTGTTATTAATTTCACACCTTTCCTTTTAGAACATACCAGTGTATTTTCACATCATCATATACATATCTTTATCAATCATAAAATTACACGTTTAAACGAAAAATATTACTTTAGGCGAATCACTCTTGTTCAATACGTGCTTGTTACATAAATACAGTACTTTACATTTCTATTTGTACACAATCCCAATACTTTGATAAGAATGAGTCACTCAGTGTATTTGACTGCTATTGTCACTTATGCCCTATCTCTAACTACGCTGTTCGGGCGCTTCCCGCCCTTCTTCAGGTTTGAATATTTTTTCCTGTTTTTCGATTTCCTGTATTTATGTAACAAGCACGTATGCAACAAGAGTCATTCGCCTAAAGTAATATTCTTCGTTTAAAAGTGTAATTTTATGATTGATGAAGATATGTGTATGATGATGACACTGGTATGTTCTAAAAGGAAAGGTGTGAAATTAATCCAAAGGGTGCAACAAAGATGCAGCTTCCGGTAAGTTAGACCTCAACAACCTCGAACCAATGTGTAAAAGGACTCAATCTAAGTCTAGGTCGTTACAGAACTCAACCTGATTGATATCCCTAGATTGGATTAAGCACAATGGAGGAATTAATATCGGACAAATTAAGAACAGTGGCACGATTCAAGTTAATGCACATATTAGACACAGGGAGACGTTCCAGTCCATACAGTCTGGGCAAATATGAAGTTCTGGACACCGTATGATCTGAACATTAAGGATCTCAATTGCCTTACCTGAGGCTTTGTTCCAAGATTTACAAAGTACAATGGGAGACATAGTTTTCAAAGAACTAGATTGATGAATCAAATGCTGATTAGCTGGTACAGAGGGAAACCCAACAATGCCACTCATCCCAGAGGGGTTCAATACAGTATATCTATTATTAGTTTGCATATTTATCTGATCAATAATGGGTCCGGGGGGCTCTCAGGCCACTTCCATCCTCCAGTGAGTAATCCAATAGCTCCATCAACACATCTCCTTCTTCAGCTATTGATTCCCATTCAATCAGTTGAGGACATATTCCCCACACTTGCAGCAACCCACTGGAATGCTCTGCCCTCTCACCTAAGAATGATAGACTCGCACCTTGCCTTCCGGAAAGCCATCAAAACTAAACTCTTTAGTTGACCACGCTCTGTATGCAATATTCATACCTAACCACTCTGTACTTGGTTTTGTACTGCTATCTTTGTTTTTCCTGTGTTCTCACACACTATCTCTGCCTTCTGTAACCAAGAGAGTGCTGTTCACCTTAATCAAAAATGCTTACATATTCCTGTAACAGCGCCTCGATGTCCACGGGCTGCAAGTGTGCTTAACAAATGCAAATAAACAAATAAAATAAGTAAATATTCCCGCATAGGGAAGTGGGGGATTTGGCTTTGATATATCCTGCTGGCTTCTTTTATTTTCTTGCCCCAGTCTCTTTCCGTGAGACCTAGCAGAGGGTGATACAGGAATTATCAGAGCTCGGAGGAATTACCTTGAGCGCCTTTTGTTGGATTTCACCACCTGTTTTGTATTTCTATGCTTTTTACCTTTGTTTATTTTCTTCCCTCTATGTACAGACTTTTCTCGAACCTGAGTTTGAGGTGCGAGAATGGTATCTTCAACTAGATGGGAAGTTAAAGGCAGAGAGGAATCTTGCTCTAACATCGGAGAGCAAGGAATGTTTAAAGGCATTTCATCTTGGACATTCCCATCATCCAATACATTAGTGAAGTTCTCCAGAACAATGAACTGGGAAGGAAGTTGTCTTTGGTCCTTGCTTTGGTGCCTCAAGTCCAATGATTTCCCCTTTGGAATTGGAACCCTCCTCCCGAAATGGCAACAACTAGATGGGCTTGCACTGAAGAGCAGGCTGTAATGTAACCCTCAATAAACGAAACCTTTGTGGATGACAAAGTCAGTAGAGCTCATGAAGCTCCCCAATCTTCGCATTTAAAGACTCATGGGGCCTCATTACGACTTTGGAGGCAGCCATGCCCTTAGTAAGGGCATGGCTGCCTACAAAACCGTGTCCGGGTCCGGGTTCCCTGAATGGGGAATTACAGGGCCATTCCGAGTTTGGAGGGCCCGGTAATTACTCCCTCAGGGAACCCGGGCCCGGACCTTCCCCATTCCCATTGGAGCCCCCATAGGGCTCAATAGGAATGGACGCGGGAGCTAACAATGGGCCGATTATGACTGGCCCGTTGTTAGCTCCCTGGTCCCCTCCCGGGACCCGGTATGGATGTCTGGTAAAACCAGACATCCACATTGGGTCCCGCGAGGGAACCTCGTAATATTGCGGAATGGTTTAACGGGTTCGCCACCATTAGCGGCACCCGTTAACCCATTCTGCAATACTTATAATGAGGCCCATAGAGTTTTACTAAAGTCATCAAGGCACGATTTAGGGTTGCCACAGAAGTGCCCAATTGCTAGGGCATCCCTCTTGTTTCTTCAAAATGAGATGATGATTTAGTTGAGCTAAACTCTATTGTGTCATAGAGCTTTTGGAGGTGTCCGGATAGAGAACATGGGAAGCAGACAGAGGAATCTCAGGCACTTCTCCCTGAGTCCCATCAACTGTAGCAGGAGCCCGGATTACAGGAGCCAATTCTCTGTGGCTCAATAATTTCTATTTCATTGATATTCTCTGGATTTGAGACATTTGGGACCAGAGGAATTTTAGTACTACGTTTCGAATCTACACACATTCATAGCATTCTCAAATTCTTTCTATTTATTACCTGTCCCTGCCTACTTCCATAACCATTAACGTATAGGTAATTGATATTTTAGACATGGAAGTTAAATTTGTGAATTACGTATCATGCCAGTATAGGGCTCAATGGGAATTGGGGAAGGTGGTAATTACGGTACCGCAAATTGCGGTACCGTAATTACCTCCAACATCCCTTTGCGGGTCCCGCCCTTAACAGCTGGTAAAACCAGCTGTTAAATTAGGGACCCTCAAAGAGACCTTGTAGTAAGGCAGTAAGGGATTACATTTCTAGCCCTTCAGTGCTTTTGTTTTCTTTACGGTGGCCACCTTGGTGCCGCTGCATTCTTGAATGGATTCAGATCACTCTATAGGGGATAGAGAAGCATTCACACTGTTTAACACTTCACAATCACCTTCCCTTAAAGGTCTATTGAGGTGGAACTACATGGAAAGAAGGACACCGAAAAGAACAAGGCTCGTTTTAGTGAAGCAGAAAGATTTGCATACCGAAAATATCGACTGCCTGCTTCCCTCTACCTGCCACCCCTTTACCCCTAAACACTCCACATTTACTTCCCTCTTCCTGCCACCTTTTTACCCCTAAACATTGTGCACTTTCTTCCCTCTAACAGCCACCCTTCTACCCCTAAACACTGCACACTTACTTCCCTCTACCTGCCAAGGTAGATGGTAATATCATTACGGTGTCTAAAGAGGTGAAGACTATTGGCTTCTATCTGGATGCCACCCTCTCTTTCGACAAACAGGTGAAGTCTCTGGCATCTGCCACCAATTACACATGTAAGCTCATTAGAGCAGGCAAACACTTTCTCTCAGACAAAAACTCCCTTATTTTAGCGAGAGCCTTAATCCTCTCTAGGCTGGATTATTGTAAGGCCCTCTATATTAGAGCCAATAAATCCATTACCCATCGAATTCAAATCTTACAAAATAATGCCCTAAAATAATGTCTAAAAGATCGCACATTTCAAATATCAGGTGCCAAAACAACTGGCTGTCCACCCAAAATAAAATCAACTTAAAAGTGGCCTCCCTTGTTCACAAAGCCCTGAACAATGCTGCACCGAGCTATCTCACAAACAAACTCAAAAAAAGAAACCATACACGCCCAGCTAGAACGTCTAATGCCAATAGCCTTATCATACCTAGATTTAGGCTAACTAAGGCGGGGGGAGGCAGCTTCCAGGTTCGAGCGGCCCAATTATGGAATTCACTGCCTCACCCTCTACGTGAGGAGCAGCCCTTTCCGAAATTTGGAACCAACTATATCAATCTGCTAAGGTCTGCCAATGATTAGCCCACTAGCGCTTACTCTTCATCACGCGACCCCCTACTATAGTCACATCACCGTCCTGCCTACTTTTGCTCTTGCGGACACTTTCACACTGCCCATCTAGCCAATGAGTTATTGTCCATTTAGTGTCTGTAGATATACTGTCTTTATCATACTGTGTACTTACTATGCTTGTATGTAAACTGAGGTAGCAAAACCAAAATTGGCTACATCTGAATTATATTGTACCCAAACAACTACACAGAAAGTCTCGAATATCGCACCTGGAAACTCTGAATCTCAAATGCCGATTCAAGTGTCCCCAACAAAAACATCAAATAAATCCCCTCATGAGCTTGGCATTGCGGGAAATATGGATATGTTGATTCAGTCCTCGTTGGTTAAGTTCTTTGAGAACCATGGTCTTTCTCAGCCTAAAGCCAGTCTGGAAATACCATCGAACCCTAAAACTTTACCATCGATAGGTAACAAAAAGATAACAACTGTAGGATTTAAACGTCCAGCTATTCATGCTCTGACCCTCACTTGTTTACCCGCACCAGCAAAGCAATACAATCTTAATCGAGCTTCTGTCCTTGCAATTTTTGGGGAAATTCCAGAGTTAGATGATATTGGAACAATTGATATTGAACTAGTTGAATTTGTGAATCAATCAAACTGTACATCTGTTAATTTATGGTTCAACTCGAGAGTAGTGGTAAACACCATATGGGCTGTAAAAACTCAATTGCTCGAGTTGGGTTTCAAGCTCCAGACAATGATAGAACCCACAAACTCCGTATCAAGTTATATCCCGACATCTAATTCAATATATACTTTAAAACAAGACCAACCCCCAACTGCAAAAACATGTAAGTGCAACACCAAAGCAAGTGATTGTTAGGATAAGGATTTGCGAAGTGTGACAGTGTCATTTATTAGCTGGAACTCCAGAGGCCATAATCATTTGTTAAACAATAAGAATGTATGCTTGGTTGATCATGATGTCATCATACTACAAGAAACATGGCTCACAGAGATGCCTTCATGGAACAACTTTGATATCCTCTTAACCCCAGCAGTAAAAAGTCGGTGGGGTCGGCCTACATCGGGCTTGCTGACGGCAGTGAAGCAGTCGGCAGGCCTAAAAATCAAACCATGGTACTCTCCTAACCCGTTTCTACAAATGACAAGAGTCGGGATGGGGATGTTTACATGTGCTATTGTAAATGTTTATTGGAACCCGGCGGGTATCCAGGATGACTGTTTTCTGGACTGTATGGCTAAGGCACTTGACATTGTTTTACTTGAAGGTTTAACAGAACATATACTTGTGGTTGGCGATCTAAATCTTCATTGTTTGGGTCCTCCACGTACCTCTGAAAGAGAACGACTTGATAAGTGGTCGTCTTTTGTGAGGTCCAGGAGTCTGCTTGTGCTGAATGGAACTTTGCCACAGGATGTCCCTCCGAGACCCACTTGGCATCGGAATGGGTCCACGGGAATTATAGATTTCATGTATACCACGACCCGTATGCTAAATAAGATCACAGCTTTCCAAATCCTTCAAACAGATGCTAGTGATCATAACATGTTAAATATGATTTGGTCTTCTACTCTAAATACAAACCAATCATTGTCTGCATATATTCCGGGCATCTGTAACATAAATTCCACAAGGAATAAATTGACGTGGTCTGAGTCGTCCCTGACAGCATTTAGAAATTGTTATCAAGCCGAGTTAAAAGCTAGAAATGGAGTCTCTGGATATAGTGACTTAATATATTATGATCTGATGCAACTCTTTCAGCGAGGTTCAACTATACATAAGCACAAGCAGACTCCTCACCTTCACATTCATGATCATGAAATAAGAATGAGAAAAGCCAAATTCAGAGCTGATAAAAGAAGCATTGCTAAGCTTCCCCCGTCATTGCGCAACCATGCCCTAACTACAATTAAAACTAAATATACAAATTGGATAAGAGGTAAAAGAGCCAAACTTTACCAAAGTGATGGGTTTAACATGCTAAAAGCTTTGGCCACTAAAAACTCCGCGCAAACTTGGAACATCATAAACCAAGCTACATCTGGGCACCAAGTGGCCATTCAAATGAATGATGTCATGGAGGATGAGTGGATCCAATATTACTCCACTGCTTTTGCTGCTCCATCGGATCAATCGGGCATAGCTAGCCCGGGTCCGCTTTCACCTTTTCATATCATGTTCGATAGAGATGATATCCTTCTATGCATATCGCAAGCGAGTAACTCGGGAGCTCCTGGCCCAGATGGCCTTTCGAATAAACAACTCAAATGTTTCCCGGAAATCTGGGCCGACATTCTGTACATGGTATTTGAAACCATTAATGCAACACAGAATATTCCCTTGTCCTGGAAACAGTCAATTGTTGTTCCGATTTATAAAAAGGGCGAGCGGACTAAACCAGCAAGCTACCGCCCTATCTCGCTCCTTGATGTGCCTGGGAAGATATTTTCTCGAATTATTTTGAAGCAGTTGAAGGAGTGGGCATTTCGAGATTCCAAAATTGATCCCCTGCAATCGGGTTTTGTTAGCGGTTTGGGTACACTTCCAAACATTATAATGCTAAACATGCTCAAATCTAAATATGCAATTAGGAAACAAACCTTATATTTTGCTTTTATTGATTTTAAATCAGCGTTTGATTCTATAAGTCGTAAATTGCTGTTTCATAAATTAAAGACTCTGGGATGTCCTACCTCCTTGTTAGCAATAATCATTCAGCTACATACTGACACCTCCATGCGTGTAAGACTCTCCATTGGGGGTCTTCTTTCTGCAGCTTTTGCCACTTCGCTTGGACTAAAACAAGGTTGCATCTTGGCATCGTTTCTATTTAATTTGTTTATTCTTGATATGGGTAACTTCTTTCGTCAAATACTTTCAGATGCACCCGAGATAGGTGGACAGCGCATCCCGTGGTTACTTTACGCTGATGATTTAGTGCTAATTTCTCAAACTCCTGTGGGTTTACAGAATTTGCTATCTGCGCTATCCAAATATGCTCTGGAGAATCATCTATCAATAAATACTGAGAAATCGCAAATTATGATCTGCAGGTCCCTGGGAAAACGCAAACTACAAAACTTTGCATGGTACTTGCAGCAAAAACTGATGGACACAGTTGTAGAATATAAGTACCTGGGTATCTTCGTTCAAAATAGCGTGAATGATCAATTCCACTCAAAAAAATTACAAACCAAACTCATATCTCTTGTATCTCAGGCAAAAATTTTAGTTTATAAGTATGGTAAATTTTCTTTAAATCATTTATTGTTATTTTATGAACAAAAAGTATGTCCTATACTTACATACGGTGCTGAATCCAAGTTATATACCAATGATCAGATGTGGAATAAAATGGAGGCGACCTTTTGGAGAAAGGTGCTCCATTTGCCAAATTGCGTCCCTATGCCGCTCCTTCGACTCGAACTAGGTATCAAATCAATAAACAGTAGGGTCAAATGGAGCATGTGTGCTTTTTTTCGCAAATGCCTACTTGGAGTGTCTAATAATAACATATTAAGCACAGTTGCTAACTATCTAATCTCATCAAATCAGTACTTCCCCGATAAATGGCGTAATCTAGTTTTGAACACTCTATTGGAAGCTAACATCTCTCTACAGAATCTAATAGAGAACCCAACTAGAGCCAAAACAAAATACTACCAATGGGCGTGGATTCATAACTACGAAAATTGTGCAAGGTATAAAGATTTCAATATAAACATCTTTCGCTCTAACTGTCTGGGACAAATGACTAGCTATCTTCGGAGGTGTCCTTCGGCTAAAATTAGAAATCAGTTCTTACGTGTAAGACTGAACTTATGGCCAACAAGAGAAGTTCTGGCGAGACGAAAAATGATAGATGTTGAACAGATTTATTGTCGTTATTGTAAATCTGGTACCACCATAGAAACACTGCAACATCTGATAGTGACATGTCCTCACTTAAAATCTTTACGATCAAAACAATTTACCGAACTTATAAATCTGTATGTGGACCGAGATGAAAAGGAGATATGGAGTATCCTAGTAAACAGTCCTAGATTTTCAATCATGAAATCAATGGTACATTTCCTGGAAACCATTTTACAAACAGAAATACATCTCTAAACTGGTATGACTAAATTTTACACAATGTATCTAATTCTATTTTGCCATAACATGGGAGAATGAAATCATTATGGGTTCGCATCGAGAAGATTTTATATAAACATGTGATTATTTGAAATTCAATGTATATATGTGATTTTAAATCGCTCGCATGTTCTTTTTTATATTTTGTACCAATGCGAATTTTGTATCAAATAATGAACCATGTATTTATTTATTTGCAACATTTCATTTTATTAATTGTATAAATATGTAAATTTGAAAAGTTGATTGAATTCAGCTAAATCAAATCAAATAAAAAAAAAAAAAAATAAACTGCAATTGCCGCTCTAACTGTAACATATTGTATTTGTATGTAACCCATGACCCTAACCTGTAACTTAAGCCTTGCATTTTCTGTAGTAGTGCAGGTCTGGTGCGCATTATAAGTGAATAAAACAAACAAACAAACAAACCTTTTACCCATAAACACTGCACACTTACTTCCCTCTACCTGCCACCTTTTTACCCCTAAACATTGTGCACTTACTTCCCTCTACCTGCCATCCCCTTACCCCTAAACAGTGAGCATTTACTTCCCTCTACCTGACACCCTTTTACCCCTAAACATTGTGCACTTACGTCCCTCTACCTGCCACCCTTCTACCCCTAAACACTGCACACTTACTTCCCTCTACCTGCCAACCTTTTACCCATAGACACTGTGCACTTACTTCCCTCTACCTGCCACCCTTTTACCCCTAAACATTGTGCACTTACTTCCCTCTACCTGCCACCCTTTTACCCCTAAACACTGTGCAATTACTTCCCTCTACCTGCCACCATTTTACCCCTAAACAGTGCGCACTTACCTTGTTTGCTTGTTCCACGGCCCTCTCCCTAAAGGCTCTCTCCCTGCGACGTCACTTCCTTCCCCCAATTATGGTTCACAACTCTTGTTGCAGGATCCCTTTGTTTGTCCCCCACTTTCCATGTAATGGAGGCAGGGGACACCCCCGAACCTATAATACCCAACAAGGGAAGTGCATTATGGGATTAGAGTTTTTGCCCTTCAGCATTTTCTTTTCGTTTTTTTGATAGTTTATTTATATAGCGCCTCTACACAATGTGTTTCCAAGCGCTTCAAGTCAAGGGAAGGGAACAAGGGAAAATATGACATTCTTACAGGCCATGAACAGTAAGGATGTGAAATTAACTATCGTACTCGGCCTGACGACATTTCAGATAGTGCAAGAGCTAAGACATAGATAAGGAAAGGAGGGGGAGAGTGGGAAGGAAATGGAAATAGACAGGCGACTACCATACTAGGCCTGATGCCATTTCTGGTACAGCCAGAGAAAAACAAAAGGTGAGGGAGAGGGGTGCAGAAAGGGGGGGGGGAACAAAACAAGTGATTATCGTACTAGGCCTGACAACATTTCAGATAGTGCTGGATAGGGTCTGGGGGGACAGTAAGGGGAAGTGGGAGGACACAGACATGGTTGCTATCATGCTAGGTCCATGGACAATTCTGAAAGAGTAAGTGCATAGAAAAAAGTAAGGGGAGGAGGGGGGCAGATTGGAGTTGCGCTGCATTAGTGCCAGGCAAATGCACCCAATGCTAGCCTATCCGTGGGAGCTGGCAGCACATCCCTTGCGCGGTTGTCAGGATCCAAGAAACTGCATAAGTCACATCTGTGCATTTGTTAATTTGTGAATGTCTACACCTGAGCAATTTCTTCCTCTATTCTTCATGCAGATGAAAGGATATTTGTGAATAAGGTTTTACATCTTTGTATCTTTTTTTCTGCAATCCTCCAGCAGAATTTAGATAGTGATCTGTTGTTAAAACCTCAACACCACATATTACCGAATGGATGTGAAAAAGGAGCAGGTGTTCCTCTCAGCCACTGCTCATCCTCAGCTCTGCTCTCATGGGAAGGTGCACTGTCTTTTGACATTAGAGAGATCCATTCATTGACTCTTGACTCCTAGAATGCATCTTGACTACAGGTATTCATGCTCATCCAACCTCCAGGGCCTGTCTCTTTCAGCTTGAAGTGTTGCCTCTTGAGCTTGGAGAGTGTTTGAAGAGATGCTACACTTAAACGCATCAGAAGTCGAAGACAAGCATGCTATGGGGAAAACAAACACATGCTGTACAGCGTCTGATTTCAACATAATATTCTCTGCAAAAAAGAAAAGCAAGTGGGTAGAAGAGAAAGACATTTTCAGCTCTCCTGTACAGCACGAGCTCCCAGTTAATAATGGCGAGGCTTTGCTGACATGAAGAAGTGTGAGCTCGCTTAAGAAACAAATCTGCCTTCAGTCTTGAAACTGTATTTCGACATTCGTATTTTTTTCCGACCTGGCCAGTTTGGTTCAGTAACTGCAATTCTAGCGGGAGACCAAGATAGAGTACATCTTTATAAACGAACAAAAAACAAAACATTAATGAACTTAATGATTTTTAATCTATGTGATTCACCTGCAGGGACATCATTTGGGGGTCGCTAGGGGTCACAACTACGATGCTGAGGGCTCCCTTGCTACCCCTGAGGTCTCACTTGCTACCTCTAAAAACAAATACAATATATATATATATATATATTCAATGAAAGAACTTTGTTAAAGGGACGTATGGTTACGTTGCACTAATAAAAACTTTGAAATTCAATGAAAAAACTTTGTTAAGGGGATGTTATGGTTAAGTTGCGCTAAAAAAAAACTTTGAAATTCAATGAAAAACCTTTGTTAAAGGGATATTATGGTTAAGTTGGACTAATAAAAACCTATGAAATTCAATGAAAAAACTTTGTTAAAGGGACATTATGGTTAAGTTGCACTGATAAAAACCTATGAAATTCAATGAAAAACCTTTGTTAAAGGGACGTTATGGTTACAAGTAAAACCGAAACCCCCCAGAAAATCGCCAGTTACGGTAAGCTAAGCAACACTCGCGCCACCACTGTGCACTGCTAAGACTAACACACAGGACATCAAAGATGACATCACAAATGTCATTGATGACATCACTGATGACATCACATATCTGGGCCACTTGTTTTTGTTCACTGACATATATAGGCCAAGTGGTTTTGTTCACTGACAGTCAGAATATTAAAATTGAAAAAGGTGCTATATATCTAGAAGTTAACCTTGTGATATATTCTCTAAGTACTTTCCTTAGGGTTTGGTCTCAGATCATGGTGCACATACATGGAAAAATTAGCAGGACTCAAACACACAATTCATTTGTATACATAAACATAAACTTTAATGTCATTAACATTTTATGATTAAACTGTTTCTTTCTTCCTTATTTTAGTTTCCCTCTCATTTATATGCATTGTGGTTCTTCATATGTATTGTTTGTACCAGCACAAGTGTTGTAAATCTTGAATTGTTAGCTAGTTATTACATGTTGAAAATTACTAAAAACTCTGATAAGGTAGCATTCATTATTGTACTATCCAAAATGTTTTCATTGAATTGTATAGAATTTTATTAGTTCAACTTAACCATAACATCCCTTTAACACATTTTTTCAGTGAATTTCATGGGTTTTTAACAGTGCATGCTATTTTCCTACAACAAAACTGCTATTTATTTTAACATGACATCAGCTAATGCCATCCCTCCTCCCCAAGAGACACCACCACTGCTGTAATCAAGGAGCATGAGAAACACTGCCCCCTACCATAGAAATAACACATGTGCAACATTTTCCCCTGTTCATCTACCCCTCCATATTAGTGTTTGGTGCCTCTTCCCTCATTTCCCTCCCCACCTTTCATTCTTAGCTCTCCTGCCAAAATAAATACATCCAAAAACAACAAAGAAATGTTCTTTTAGGAGCCACCTTTCACTGTTAAAAAATAGAACTAAAAAAAACATATAGACTCCATCTACTTTATATTTCTCAGTAAAATACATAAACTCAATAAGATATTCCAACATTTCCATTTGCATTTTGTGTTATGCTAATGGGAATATTGTGGCGTTCATTAGCCTAAGAGAAGCAAGGGTGGACGACGAGGTCTCTGGACCATTATCCACCCAGTCCAGCCCCTGTAATGGGGGATGAAGGCCATTAGCACCCTAGGTTCCCAAAGTGGGAACCCAGGGTGCTAAAAAATGGATTTTTCTTCCTACACCGGGACACAGCTGGCGTCCCGGTGTAGGAAGGAAAATCATTTTCCAAGATGGCCACTATGGAAAGGGAAGGCAAGGGTTTCATACCCTCTTTGCTTTCCATGGCAGCCTGCAGAAGGTAAAAAGTGAACTCTATGACCATATTACCACGAGCACATGTTTCTTCCTTTTCAAATCTATCCCAATTTCGAATAACTTTACCACAAAGCCAGTCCCAGGTGGACATGGCCACTTTAACCCCATCTTTTGTCCCTCGTGGTAATGGCCAGTAGCCAGACTGTCGGGATCATTACCTTATTCCATGACCCAGAGAATCTGGCCACTGCACATGGCCACATGCTACACCTCAGTCACAAAGGTATATCACTATTTTTTGTACCTACATTATGACACTTGTCAAAAATAAAACACGGGCACATTTGCAAAACCATGCTTTCAGTTACTTCTCAATGCTCCTCACACAAGTTTGCTGGAAATCCACCCATGTTTTATTTTTTCAAAAGTGTCAAATGATGCACATACAATCATCATATAACCTAGGCCCAACTTGACAAAATCCATTCAGACTTTACGAAAACATTTATATCTAGATCTATAATCTTTTTGCAAACCTTTGTGTAGATTTGTCAAATGGCACCACATTTATAAGCCTTACATTATTTAGGGACACCCCCTCTAATTTGCCCCCTCTTGACAGAATCACACCAAACTTTGGCATCTCATTCGGAATCGGTCAGGAATATAAATCCAAAGTTACATGCAGTTCCATTAAGTGGCGCCAAATTTATAAGCCATCCAAGAACTGCTTTTCACCAAACCAGTAATGCGGAGGTGTCCACAAACTTTCACAGGACTGTTCGCAAACATCCAAACTGTTTGCAGACTTTCATGGTGAAAATCACCTGTTTTTTTGCTTCTTGCAGCCATATTCCATCCCATCCTCTTCACCCCTTGATCCCCAGAGATTATTTGTTAAGTTTAACAAGTGCAAATTTGTGTTTTTAATATGTTTTTACCGCGATATCCGCGGACACCAACCGATGTCCGTGAATCCAAGATGGCGAGGGTTCCCAAAAATCTGACTCACCTCACACTTCACTCCAACCAATCAGCGAACACAATCAGTGTCCTGTCCGCGGAGCGAACAGGGAAGTGTGTCCGCGGAGTGGACATAGATATCACTAATTTTGTTGCCTTACATTTCGGTCATTTAAAAAAGAACTACTGGATGTATTTACACCAAATTAACATAAGCACGCTTTCAGGACCCAGCTGCCATTCCTGCCGCAAATTTGGTGAAAATCTGTCGAGCAGTTTGGGCTGTAGGTGTGAGCAACGTTTTTTCCCATTGTGTCTATGGGAAAAAATACATTTTGGGACCCCCTATAAATTTGCCCCCCCATTGACCAAACCTCACCAAACTTTGCATAACGATTCAGAGTGGGCCATATACTTTCTTTGCAAAGTCTGGTGAGGATAGTTCAGGGGATGCAAAGTTACAAGCCACCCAAAAAGTGCTCTTCCTACCGCAGGCCATGTAATATATATATATATATATATATATATATATATATATATATATATATATATATATATATTACCCGGCCACATTAGTGGCCGTGTAGTTATGGTTAAATTGCTAATCCCATAGGAAGAGCCGTAAGGCTGTAGGCTGTAGGCCATGCACCCAAGACTCTAGGCCCTGGCCACAACCACCGCAGCATATCACACTCATAGAATCAAACATCTATCAAATATTTGCAAATATACAGTTTGTGTTGTGTTTGATTTGTATAGTTTGTATGTGATGCTTTGGCTATGTCATGTCATTAAAATTGTAGAGTTTGGAAACAAGCACTGCAGTATAACATATCCATGGAAGTAAACATTTTGTATTGTGCTGTATGGTTAGATGTTTGCTTCAATGGTTGTGTTATGGAACAGTATTTATGAGTTGTATTTATTATAATATTCTTACTGTTTGATTTTTTGTGATTGGATGTATTTTTGTCATGACTTGGGTAATTGGAGCAGATATTCTTTTTCAATTTCTGTGATAAAAGAAAAGATCATGTTAGTGTAGATAGGTTATAAAACGTATTACATTACATGATAGACATTTCTGCTTTATTTTGACCGTCATATTTAGTAGTTTACAAACCATGCTACTGTGTAATTTTCTCAGTTTCTGTGTTTGGTGCTTTAATCATTGGGTCTGTGGAGAAAAAAAAATCCATGTTGGACTAATAAAACCCTTTTAATGTTATGGTATGGTACATTTTTTGTTTGTTTTTAGTGTTTAGTTGTTGTTTCTGGCTAATCTGTTGATTGTTGCAGATTGTTAGATACGTGACGTCGAATTGTAACTGATTATAGTTTTGTATTTATATTATTAACTTTGCTAATATACCTGTGGGTTGTTGCAGATTCTTGGGGAAGTTAGATACCTGTTGGCGTACTGTAACTGTTTATTTATTGTTATAATTTAGTGCTATTGATTTACCTGTTTGTTTGTTTGAAAATCATGGGGCAGTTAGATACATGTTGGTGTATTCAAACTGTGTATTTCTTTTTATAATTTAGTGGTGTTGATTTATCTGTTTGCTTGTTGCAGAATTTGGAGGCAGTTAGATTCCTGTTGGCCTATTGTAACTGTTTATAGTTTTCTAATTGAAATGTTATTAATGTTTATGCAGAGATTCATTAATACATTTTGGTTTTAAGAATATTAAATAAGCGTTTAGAAGATTTGCTGGTAATCTTTGCTTTAGAGTAATGGTATTATCATTACATTCAAGCCATCCAGATTTCTTTTTTATCTATGCAGTGTAGTGACCTGCATTGGTTGTGGCTCCTGCATGGTAGATTATGCCTACTGTTGTGAAGGTTTTCTGACCAAGTGATACTTGACCATGTGTGAATCCAGTCAGCTTGCAGTTGTTTTTGGTACCATCTGCATTATAACGTAGAAGCATTAGTATTAAGTATTTAGTATGTTTTTGTATTTGTAAGGTGGAGCGATTATCTGAATTACAGGTAGTACATAATCTGCCATGGTTTGCATTTTGTACAAGTTGCTGAAATGGAAGGGATTCACAGTTAGGTATGGATACATACACAAAGCGTTCATTAGGGATTTGTTCCTATGCCACATTGTTGCAGAGAGTGCATGTATGTTTCCACATGTACGAAATCTGGAAGATTTCATGTATAGGTATATTTTTGTTTTCCAGTACTTGTAGTAAGTACATTAGAAATTATTGTGGACATTCTTGTGAGTTTATAGTGAATTTCACCATTCCAGCAGAGTAGTCTAATTCTTGTCTTATTCCATGAACACTGTAAGTGTTATCAGGACTGTTGGTTGCATTTCTATGAAGGACTAACATTTGCAAACACAATTGGTCAGTATTGTGTAAGTAAATGTGGTTAATAATTGGTGGCAATTGAAATAGAATATTTATTGCTACATTTGCGTAGCAATATACACCAGTTACATTTGAAAATTTGAATGGACCAGATAGTTCTGTGTCCAAGTCATTTTTTCAGAGTGTGTGTTGCTTCTTTGAAGAAGTATCTGAGTTACTTTGAGCAGTAGATTTTTCTTTGGTTGTAGTAATTGATGAAGTATTAGGCTCTTTTACTCTCTTTGGAGGATTTGCAGTGAGATCCTGTTGCATTTCTGTTTGAAGTAGTTTTCTTTTACAACAATTTGCTTTTTGTGGAACAGGATAGGTTTTTAGATCGGGGTGTATAGTGAACGCAATCTATTGTATTCTAAAATGCAAGGAATATCAACATTTACTTTACTTGCATCAAAGTTGATTAGAAATAGACCGTCAAGTGTACGTAAGCATGATAGTTCTACGTGCCTTCTTTAAAAACTGTGTTCCCAATATCTATCAATGCTTCATCTAGGATAAGACCTTGTGATTTATGAATGGTGACTGCGTATGCTAGAGTTAGAGAAAATTGCTCTCTGCATACATACATGTTTTTGAAAAGAAGGAATCGAGCTGTTAAGTGTCCTATTCTTTTTACTTATGATAGTTTGTCAAAGAGAATATTGACAAACTGAATGTTGTTGTCACATGGTTATGTTTGAAAGCCAACAACTGTATCAAGTGCACCATTAACTAGCCCTTGCTCCACTTCAGGGTTATATTTAAGCATTACTCTACAGTTTAAAGATAATTTTAATATTTTCTCCAAACCAGCTGTGTTGGAGAAAGAGTTTTCTAAGGCATTTAATCTTGTTGTGGCTTGTTGACACATGGGTAGTGTCATACCATGTACGTCCAGTTTGTCTGTAGAGCAAATTTCAATTATTGGTTGCATTTCTTTTTTCAACATTGTTTCATTGAACTTGGAACAGCTTACAAGAGTTGGCATCAAGGACATACAAGTGTCATTTGAGTGCCCTTATTGTTCCATCACATCAGTAGCATGTGGGTTATGGCCATAAAGTGCATGGATGTGCTGGGTTTTTACTATTGCTTGTGCTTCTTGAAATAGTACACCAACTCTAATGTTTTTTTAAATGTTTTTAAATGTTGGCGTAGGTGAGGTCTGCAGACTGGTGCATGTTTTCTCTTAATTCTCTGTATTGTAAATGTTGCCAAAGGTTAACAGTTTTATGGCAGAGTTTGTGTCCTAAGGTTTTAAAAATAGGTTCACCTTTCACTGGTGTCAATTGAAGACGATCTCCGAAAACAATGTGTTTTCATCCGGAGAGCTCTTCGTAATTTGTTTTGAGTACTTCTTGTATCTGAGGTGAATCAAAGCCAACATTAGAATGTCTACCATGCTCTCCTATTAGCAGCATTTTCACTTGTTTTAACACTCTGCGTAATTCCATTGTAGCTTCTGTAGAAAGTTTGTAAAAGGTGACACCGCCTATGTTCTACGTAGCTAAACCTGTGGGGGCAGTTACAACAGCTGACAGTTTGTTGTTTGTCAGGTACATTCTTGATTTTCATGTTGTACACTATGTGCAATTTCTTTTGTTACTTCTTGAAAAATGGTATGCTGCTCTTTGTTTAGTTTTGATTGTAGTACAGTTAAGTATTCTGTATCTTCTTCACAGTGACACATGGTGTTTTCTACTTCTGTCATAGCTAATTCTGCCTCATTTGCTATTAGTGGCTGTCCCAGTGGTTCTTGGCTTCCTG
Organism: Ambystoma mexicanum; assembly: GCF_040938575.1. Lineage (NCBI taxonomy): Eukaryota > Metazoa > Chordata > Amphibia > Caudata > Ambystomatidae > Ambystoma > Ambystoma mexicanum. Next base: position 1,252,302,998 of record NC_090924.1, read on the forward strand.
TTTCAGAAGGTTGACTACTGTCAGGAGTGTCTTTATCTAGTTGAGCCTGCAGATCTTCTTCGTGTTGCTGTTCAATTTGTGCAACATTGTTTTGTACTGTGTAAAGTTTACATCGGTTATAGTGCTTTCATTTTCTTTGAAAGCGTCTTCATAAGAGTCATAGATACCTAGTATCTCTTCTTCTTTTCATCATGGTTTAAGAAGTTGTAGCAGGGACATGTAATATAGTTCTTTATGTTGAGGAGTTTTTAATGACAATTGTATATGATTAATTAAAAGTTAAATTAAAAGTTTCTTTTGGTAAGTTTCACTAAGCTGCCTTCACAATTTGTCACTCTGTATCTACCTTTGTTTTCATTGGGTTTTATATTATTTTTGTATGTAAAGTTTTGGGCTATGTGGTATAGACACATGATTTACAAAGTAGTACTTATGTTTGGGTAGTACATGTCTAATAAATAATTTTTCAAAATGTCTTGACTGGATCATTTTTGGCTATTGTTTTTATGTCTTCGTATGATTTGAAAACTCTTTTTCTAGATTTAGCAGGAAAGACTTAGCCGTACTCTATGTTCAGATTTTCCATACAAAGCAGTACTGGTTAAACAATCTGCAACTTCATACCAGCCACGTTCCCTATGTGAGAACATTTTTATGCCTAAGCTGTACAATTTCTGAGACAGTGTTTCGTCTGATGATAGGTCATTCCAGATGTCTTGCAGCTCTATTTTTTCTGCATTGGTTAAGTAGGCTGTAACATATCGTGCAACTGCAGTGGAATGGTCTGCAATATACTGCACATCTATGTTTGCATTCCATAAGTGGGCAATGATTGCATTGTAATCATTGATATATGTTGCTTCTTCTGTTCTTTTTATGTAATATGTGTTCTTAGGTGATTTACCTTTAACACTATGTCTAACTGAAGACATGAAGTTGTTCACTTCACCTGTTTCTGTAACTGGTCTAGGGAAACCAAAGTGGAATTTGGTGTAGTATTTCCCTTGGCTTTTGTATTTGCCATGACAATATTTCCCACATTTGTGTCTTTGAAATTGTTCAATTTGTGCATGAAGATCACTATTTGTTGCTTCTGATGGAATTTCACAAGTGACATATTTTTCGATAATCTGTAAAACATGGCATCACTGTATTGACCAAATTTAGGAGCATCTTTAATCCATAAAGGCATGTGGATATGTGGTTCTCCTCTGGCTTGGTATTCTTTTCTCCAAAAGAAGTGTTGCACTTCTCCGAGGGGAGGAACAGTTTTATTACAAATAAAGTGTAGCATAGCAATGAAGTGATTATGGAAATATCTTGAAACATTAACAGGATCTAGAGAGCAAAGTTCTCCAGGTGTTAGTATATCTATGTTTGTTTTGTTTTTGTTTGCTATGCGTAGGAAATCATGTAAATCTTCCCATGCATATTCTGCACCACTTAATGTAACAAACCAAGTGGGCTGGCTAATGTTTCTTATCATACAACGTACATCTCTGTGACGTCTGAACCAGTACTCTTTAGTAGCACGCATGTTTGCTAACAGATTTGTTATGCTTGATTGTAGAACCTCCTCTTTTTCTTGTACTTTTTGTAGCAATTGCATAGCTGACATATTTTGAAATTGGGTACCTGATTTTAATGTGTTTGCAACTCCGTAGCACAGAGTTGCTAGTTCACATTCAAAGATCAGGTGGAATATGTATTCCACATTTTGTCTAAATCTGGGATCTTCAGAATACATTTGTAATGAGCGGTATTCTAATGCTGTTATCTGAATGGGTCTATCATCGTACCTTCCTCCTTTTCTAGTAGGAAAGAGTAGAGGAAAAGCACATGCTTCTATACTTTATTCCCATATGCTGATTGGTGATCCTTTGGTTTGTCACATTTGGTATGTTTCTAGTACATCATCTATGGTGTCACTAGGGTGTAATGGATGAATTGTATAATGATCTAAAATATTGGATACTGTAGCAGAATCTAGAAGTTCAAATTGATCACTTTCTGGTGACTCTTGAATTATTTTAGTGATTTCCTTCAAGTTTTCTTCACTATTCATTTCTTTATAATATTCATTATTGTCTTTTAGATATTGCAAGACTTGTCTAACTTTATTATTTATTTATTTATTTGTTGCCAATTTGTTTTGTCTTTTGTAGGTACACCATTTACAATTAAAGATTTCTCTATTGGATGTTGTAGTCCCAGAATGTTTACATTTTCTTTCAGATCTAATGGTAAATAAACAACTTTGCCACAAATGCCTTTCACTAATTCAGAGGGAGGAATTTTGCTATTTTTGGCTGAAGGCGTATTATTGATTGAAATGGGTGCACTGTTTGAATTATAATGCTCTCATATAAATTGAGTTGTTACAGGGGTTTTGGTAGTGGGAATAATTCCAAGTTATTTGTGATAGCAACTGAAGGAGTTTGGTTGTTGTCAAGTTTTATAGGGCAGTAAGTGCAAAGGATTAAGGGGTCATTTGTCTCATATGTGTTTTCTGCTATAAGGTACAGAGCTAATTCAAACCATTTGCACTCTTCATTGTCTTCTATTTTGTATGTCACATCTACAGTTTTTGTGTTACTTTTATAAAAAAGTTCTGCGGCAACACACACACACATGGTCTTGTATTTCAGCGGATGTACTTTTAAATTTTAGTATTTCTTTTTTGTAGGTGTGTAGTAGAAGGTTGCCATCTGTACAATTGTTGATAGTTTGTTGTAAAGGTATTGCATTTTGTAAGTGCCTTTCACTTCCAAAATACTTTCTCTGGATATGCTCTAATTCTTCAAGTAGATCTTTGTCTGTACCATGTAGAAGATTGTTATTTAAATTGGCTAGTGCTTAAGCAGGACTTTTAGCATATTACAGTTTATAGACTAGATTTCTTATAGTTGAATGATGTGTTGATATCATTTTGATATGATGGAAAGTGCTTTTGCAAATAGTTCCTGAAATGCAGGCTAATGAATGTCTTTGTAGTCCTGTGTATTTGCACAATGGACAGGTATCCATATTTTGTAGTAGTTTCATTTTGATTTTGTCTTTGCCTTTCACATACTGATTGAGGAACTGGCGTAAACATTTGAAAGATTCTTTGGCATGTTACACATTGACGTGCATGGCCATTTGTATACTGGACGTTCTGGGACAGTTGAATGGAGAGGTGATACTGAATTTTCTGGGGACATTTTTGTAAGCAGTATTTCTTGTTCCATAATGGTATTATTAGGTTTTTCATAGCCTCTTCCGCTGCTATGTATGGCAATTATGTTTGTTTGCTTTTGTTTTGTATGCTTCATTGAAATATGGATCTGTGCTGGTGGTGTGACTCCATTCACCTCCACAGATATTTAAGAAGTTATTTTTGTTGACATTCCATTTATTTAGAAGTCTTTTTAGTTAGTTTTGTTAGTGGTTTCATTCTGTTTAACACTCAAATAAATAACCTCCTTTTGAGAAGGATTGCACTGTCTATCAAAGCTTCTAAAATTAATTTTCTATGATAGGTTTTAAGGGGTGTGCATGATTTCCCTCTTGTTTTTATAAGATTTTGAAGGACTATGTGGCGAAATTTTTTTTCTAATATACTTTTTTTGGTATGGTTACTTGTCACTACATCAAGATTTATAGGAGCAGTGTTAGCAGTAGTGGTAGTTGAATTGTTGTTTTGTTTTACATTTTGAAAGAGGAGGGAAAGTTTTTGTATAGAACCTTGTTTTGTTTCACTTAATGACTATATTAGATCTTTTGTTTTAAGTATTTGTACAAATTCTGCTAGAGATGGATGCTTATTTTGGACACTTTTATTTCCATTTGCTCTACTTCTGCGTTGCTTTCTACGGACTTGGTTCTTGGTAGGCATTCTTTGGGGTCTGTTGAAAAAAAAGAATGTATGAGTTGAGCTGTTGTGCAATGTATGTGTGCTGTGTGCATGAGTGTGTAGGTATGATGGTAAAGATGTATGTGGTGGTGTGTGATTGTGCGATGGGCAGCTACAACTAGTTGGGAAGTCTATTCTTGTACTTGTGTGTTAATATACTTGGGTTCACATGACAGTACAAAGTAAGCTAGTGGTGAGCAGAAGTACTAATACTAAATCTATTGGTATAGAATTAAAATAGTTCTTTGTTCTGTAATTCTAACATTCTAGGGGCTGAGGTATGTCATTTGTGCATCTAAAAACGGGAATTTGTGTGCTATTCTGCCTGTTCATCGCTGTTTAACAAATGGGGATTTGTAGGTAGAATGGTGTATAAATCTGTTTTTTGGCGCACAAACTCCATGAATAAACTGCACAGTGAGTTTAAGTAACAGTAACAATATTATGGTAGTATTGTACTTACTTTTTTTGTTTGGAATGAGCAGGTTTCTTCTGAGTTGTTGTTTGTACTTCAGATGTTGCTGATTTTCAGGAGAGTGGTCTGTACTGCAATTGTAAAAGAAAGAAGTTAGTAAGTTTGTGTGTTTATAGCACTAATGTTAATTTAGACGTTTATTTTTATGTTTTTGTAGTAATATTCTTGTTTGATAAGTGAACACAGTGTGTGACTGCAGTTTCCTTTGACTATGTGCAGGCTTTACATTTTACTTTCAATATGTTAGTTCAATATGCTTTGCAAATGAGTAGAATACTAAGAGGGTCATTCATAGAATTCGGCGCACAAGTGGCGCATGCGGCTGGTGCACTGTTTGCGCGTGCGGCAGTCTGCACCAGCCGCGTGCGCCAAAAACCATTTCAGCGCACAGCGTATACATGGATTTTAACATCCAAAACCAGTTGTGTAGCAGAGAGGCGCAGCGACCCTGCAGCAGCGCCAGTTACGCACACAACCCCGCCCCATGTGCCATGAACAGCGCACAAATCCAGTACATGGCGCAAAGGCCAGTGGACCAGCATACAGCCCCCAACCACGAAAACGTGTGGCAAACTCCCCGTGCACCCCTCAGAATACACATACCCCACTCGCTCTAGTGAAATCACGTGTAAAACTCCCTGCGCACTCCTCAGAATACACGTACCCCTCTCACGCTAGCGAAAATGCATTTAAAACTCCACCCTTTGGTGTGGGCAGCCAGTTGGGCATGCACTGGGGTGATGGGCTGCAGGTGGGGAATGTTGAGGGTGGATGGGATGCATGCGTGTATCTCTGGGGGTGCGCGGGGAGTTACACACATGATTTCGCTGGTCGAGCGGGGTACGTGTATTTCTGGGGGGTGCGTGTGGAGTTTCACACGCGAATTTGCAGTGTGGGTCCTCCCAGGTGTGCCCTCTCCCTGCTCCCCAGGCCCTGCAGGCAGCCCACACCACAGGGGACTACCCTGCACCCCTGGCCATGCCCCACAGGCAGCCCATCCACCCTGTCCATGCCCAGCAGGTAACCCATCCACCCTGGGCATGCCCCCCAGCCAGCCCACATGTCACCATGCACTAGTGAGCACCGACTCATGTCCCCCTGCACCCTACCCACCCAGCAGTGATGGGCAGCTGCCAGCAGGCCCCGACTCATGTCGCCCTTCACCCCCACCCACCCAGCAGTGACGGGCACCTGCCAGCAGGCCCCAACTCATGTCCCCCTGCACCTCCACCCACCCAGCAGTGACAGGCACCTGCCAGCAGGCCCCCAAATCATGCCCCCTGCACCCCCACCCACCCAGCAGTGAAGGGCACCTGCCAGCAGGCCCCGACTCATGTCCCCCTGCACCCCAACCCACCCAGCAGCGACAGGCACCTGCCAGCAGGCCCCGACTCAGGTCCCCCCCAACATGTCATCATGATCCACAAGCATGGGCCTTATGGCCACCCAAATCCCAACGCACACCACCCCTGTCCAAAGACACAACCAAGTATTCCATCCACCCCCACATTGAAATGCCTATTACATGATACAACCCAAATGGCAAGTATGTCCATCAACACATGTCCGTCACACACACACACAATGGGTGCCATGAGTGTGAAAACCCACATCGTGACATGCATGAAACCAATGAGAGAATACCACACCTTGAAGTATGAAACAAAAATGTCTTGAACACAAAATGAATGGAATTAAATGAAAACACACAATAATGGAAATAAGAAATAAAATGCATGTCCCAAAATGAAAAAAATATATGAAATCAGAATCCAAATAAATCCAAATGAAAATGTGTCCAAAGTCTCTGTCCAACAAAGCAAATCCAAAGGGAAAGAAATAAGTAAAATCCATTCCTCCATGGTGAAATAAAAAAAAAATGATGATAAATCCTAAATCCACTGTTCAACTATATACAAATAACAAATCCAGGGACCATGAGCACAACTATTGAAATGAAACCTACAAAAAAGACTACCTAATAAAGAACTATGTACAAAAAGGTGGGGCATAATCCAAGCACCCCAAATGAAAGAAAAACATAACTGAAACCTAACACTAACTAACTATATGCAATGGCGGCGGGCAAGTCCTATGGCTCACTTGTCGATTTCCTGGGCCAGGGCATCTTCAAACTCCTGTTCTATGTCCTGGAAGCAGGCCTGTTCCATGGTGCCGAGGTTTCGCAGGGATAACCCTATGTCCAACTCCCTGCGAATTGCCTCGAGGCACTCGGCCCGCCTCAGCACCCTGCGCATGGATTTTCTGTCCTGACCATATTGAGCCGTGCCTCTTCCGCCCGCCACCGCTCCGCATCTATGTGTTGGCCGAACCGCTGCCACACGGAAGACTCTCCCAATCCAGGGTCCTCCTGCCCTCCGGCCGATGCTTGCCCCTCGATGTTGATGGCCCCGAGCCATCATAGCTCCCACCTTGAGCCTGCTGCTGCTGTGCCTGTGCCCTGCCTCTTGATGCCTGCATGTCCTCCTCCTGCTGGGGTGCAGTTTTTGGTGTGGCCACCCCTGCTGGACATTCGACTCCCGACTGTGGCAGGGATGTGTCCTCCACCAGCCTGGCTGCTGGGTCAGAGGCAGCTCCACAGGGTACCCAGGTGATACATGGGACGGAAGATGGCACGGAGGATGACTGGCGCATAGGGGGTTCAGGTGAGGAGGGGGTCGGTACAAGGTCCAGCACCCAGAGGAATCCAGCACTGGTGTCCCGTCTAGTGTAGGTCGACACGGTCAAAGAGGCATCCATGATGACGTGCAGTGTCTTCACAAAAACACTGCAGGTCATCTCGCATGCCCCGTTGACACGTCCGCAGGGAGAGGAAGGCCAGTTGTTGTGCGCTCATCCCCTCCCTGAGAACGGGTCTGGATGTAGGCATCCCTGCTGGTGCGGGATGAGGCAGTCACAGGATCGGGGACAGGATTACACACAGGCACCTCCGTGGCAGCCTGTGCTTCCTCAAGTCCCTGCACCTGGACTGCACCAATAGCACCGATGGAATACCCCTTCCAGACCCCGTGTGTGTCCCTTCCACGGCCTCCTCCTCAACCAAACCCCCCAGCAACCTGGATGACTCTGCCATCTTCCTCCATCAGACCCTGTGGGGTCTCAGCTGCCTCTTCTGCTGCCGAGGAGTCCACCTCTGACCTTTGCCTCTTGGACCTACCCTCGGCATCTGCGGCCATAGACATGGCACCATACTCCTCACTCCCCGACGAGATGACAACATGGGAGGAGGGCTGTGCCTTGCGTCTCTGGCTGGCGGTGCAATCCCTGCCTCTTTGCTCCACAGCACCGTCTCCGCCCTCTTCATCAGTTGACGCTGCAGACAGGGAGAGATAGAACACAGGCATCAGGGTACTGTACAATGGTCTAATACACACATGACTGTTGTACATGAGTGGCAGTGTCAAACTTTACACATGGCATCACACTCCTCAACACACATGTCATTTCAACTCACACACATGAGCAAATAAATATGAATGTTGCACCAGGACGCACCATCCATACACAAACAACAGCATGAGCAGCCAAAGGTGAGCCTGACGTCACATGCAGCACGGGGAGTGCAGAACACATGCACACACGCCACCAGACAGACATGCATCTGTACATCTCCACCACCTGTTGCACTGATAACATCGCCATCCATGTCACATTTGGCAATCATGTCACTGTCACATGCATCCATTGTGTATCACAGTTGCACACTTGTCAAATATACACACATGCAAATGTACATAGTGCAGATACATGCAGATGGAAGCAGCATCCATGTGTGACACCACAGCCATGCCACAGTACATAGACAGAAATTTTAAAATGTGTGCACCCACACCTGCATTTGGGCGGCATGCTTACCAACACATGCACCATCGATGTGTCTCACACATGAGAGGATCACATGGGTCAGGCTCATGTTTCTGTACATACACATCCATACATGGCCCTACAAAGACATATGTGCAACCTGCACACTCCTGCCACACCTCAATATGCACTGCGTCCAATCAGTACGCATGTACACTTACCGTTCGACTCCAGACGGGTCTGCCTCTCAAGGACCTGGAGGTGGAGCGCTGGGCGTATATGTTCCAGGACCCTCATCTGGTTGTTGGTTAGGCGGACCCGGCACCCCTCAGCATCCGCTGCCTTCAAGAGGCGCCAGGCCTTGTTGAGGGTCCTGGACCTGAAGTCCTCCCAGCACTTCCGGACATTTTGAATGTCATGGACTGCCACCCCCTCCACGTTGATGGGAGTCACGATGTCCATCCAGATCCTCTTCCATCCTTCATTGTCGGCGTGCAAACTTCCAAAGAGAGCATCATACTGCCCCAGGACTTGCTCTACCAGGATACCAACTTCATTGGCACTGAAGCTGGTAGCCCTCTGCCTCTCTGCTGGGGGTTGCCACTGGTGCCAGATGGTGTTGTGTCCGACATGGCAACCCCCGAGGCAGGTGTGGGTGGGCAACTGGGTCTTGGGGCTGTGCTGTGGAGCGATGGTATCCCAGTCAGGAGTCTTCTGTTCCAGCAGGGGTGGTCACAGCAACTGCACCCCTGCAGATGGCTGACGTGCAGGCACCAAACAGCAGTGCACGTGGGCAGCAGGCAGGCAGGCAGCAGCAGATGGCAGGTGGGAGCGTGGTCAGGGCTCTGGGGGCAGGAAAATGGCCTTCTGGGCAGGAGCGTGGTCTTCCTTCTGTTGTTGCGTGGCCAGCTTGATACAGAGTGATTTGGCACGTGGAAAAACTGCACGTCAGCGTGTAATTCAAGGAAATGCCCTTAGCGCGTAGGTGCGTCTGTGACATTACGCACGCGGGCGTTTCCCTGTGACGGGTGCATAGTGATTCAGCACGTGAAAAAACAGCACATCCGCTTGTTAATGCGTGTAATTCGAGTAAAGGCCCTTGGCGCATAAGCGCGTCTGTGACGTTACGTGTGCAGGTGTTGCTCTATGCACGGGTTAAAGGTGAGCGCAGGCCAGCAAAACACTGTACGTGCTGTCCGTGGAGAGCGATGCTTGTGTTTACTCTGCTGGAATCACGCGCGATTACTTCACAGCGTCTGAAGCCCGTACCTCTTCTTTTGGCGGGGTGTTGCCTACGCGCACAAGCGAGTGTGTTTTTTTCTTTTTTTTCCATGCAGGGCAGACGGAGAGTCGCATATGCTTTTTTCCCACTGTGGTACCCCCTGTGCAAGCGTACCATTTAGAGGTCATTGTAGCCCGCCAGTTCCACGCGTACATGTTTTTTGTGTTCCTGGGTGCCAGGGATCACAGACAGACTTGCAGGGGAACTTGGGTACCCATACCATCAAGTACCCTGCCCCCTTCTAGCCAATTGCTCAGGACAATTTTTGAGTGAACCTCCCATAGCCCATTTTACATCAGTGCAATGGTTGGGAGGCCACCAAAGGCTAAGGGTGGCCAGGTTGGCTACAGGGGTAGAAGAGGCAGGGGTGCCCCTCTGGGACAGGGTGCACAGCCATGCGCTGGTGCAGACATGCCACCCCCCCTGTGTTTCTTGGTGATGCAGCTGTTGCATCTCAACCTGGCGCCCATATCACCCAACAGCAATCTACTTCTGCTGTCACAGGCCCACCGGTGGTGGTAGCTACAGGTGAAGCTGTGGACACCTCCACCCGGGCTCTGGGTCAGGCAGCACATGTTTCGTTGTGTGAGGAGGACTCCCAGGATGATTTCCATCTTCTCCAGAAGGTGGGCTCATGTGCTTCCACTGTGGCTGTGACTGTGGCACACATATCTGGGGCAGTACTGACATCTGCTGCCTCAAGAAGCCGGGTGGTGGTAACTGCATGTGCAGATGCAGCCAACACTACCCCGGCAGTGACTCAGACCCGATCAAGACCTTATGTCCTCATACCACACACTGCATTGATCCAGTCCACCAGCGCCACTGCCCTCACTGAACAGGGCCATACCCCTCATGGTCAGTACCACCATCCAAAAGGAGGAAGTGTGCTCCTGCACAAGAGGCTGGGACCGCAAATACGGCCCTGCCTCTGGCAGATCAAGGAAGAAGCCTTTCTGCAATCAGGAACTGGACTTCCTTGTGGGCTACGTGTCGGAACACCAACGCGATATGCTTGTGGGCCCACAGTGCAATACAACACATCACCAGCGTTGGATCCACTGGCAGCGTGTTGCACATGGCGTCACATCCATGGGACACAGCTCAGGACTGCTACAAGCACTGGAATGACCTCAAATGCAGTGCTAGGCAAAAGCGTGCCTCCAATTACTCCATGTCTCTGGTGACTGGTGGTGGGCCACCATCAGAGGAGGATGAACTTACTCAGCATAAGGAGATCACTTCAGTGTTCATCCCAGAGGAACACATCTGTGGAGTGGGAGAGAGGATGGACTACGATGCATCATCTGGTGAGTATTGATGCGTGCAACTCAATGACAAGTGTGTTTGGCATGTGTGAGCCTACCAGCTACAAGTTGCCTCTTAGCCTATCCTCAATCTCCCTCTCCACCTGTGTTGTTCACCAGGGGTCTGAACTTTCGGCCTCAAATCACAAAGAGAACCCAACAGCTCTTGACTACTGCATTATCATTTTTTTATACTGATATGCTATGCTGATGACAATCAACTCATTTCCTGGCTGCCCTTGGTCACCTCTTGTCCCTCCCTTATTTCAGATAGCCTCATTGCCATTTGCATTTGGTGTTCTACCAACGGTCTCTCTCTGATTGCCAGCAAGACTGAAATCCTCCTCATTGATGCACCTTTTCCATCCTTTGCAATCAATCTCTGGCCAGCCCCACTTGGCCCCCCTCCTGCCTCCACCTGCAAGGCCATGAACCTCTGGGTCACCTTTGACTCAACACATCCCTTTTACCCACACATTTGTAATGTATCTTGGAATGGATTAACTTATTGCTCCACCACCTCAAGGGTACTGTGCCCTCCCTAACATTCTCCTACATGCTCACAGTCTGTCAAGCTCTGGTTCATTCATGGTTGGGGTACTGTGACAGTCTCATTCAATAATCGACCGGCTTCCACCCTCCACCACTAATCCGGTACAGGACTGCAAGACTTGTCCTTGGCCACAAGCCCTTGGATCCCATCATTCCAGCTATGTGACCCCTTCACTGGCTACTAGTGGATGCAAGGATGTTATTTCAGACGCTCTGCATTGTGCACAAGCTTTCTTTGTGTCAGGGTAGGAGATACCTTACACAATCCATCTACCAATTCATCCCCCCTTGAGTCCTTTCATCCTCTACCCCACACTCCCTGAAGCTCAGTCGTGAAATATAATGAATGAGGTAGGAGCAGATGTGTGTGTAAAGCTTGAAGCTCACTTTTGAAGTGCCAACTGGCCTCATTGAATCTTGAGGGGAGATATATCTGCCTCTGGTATCACCTCAACACCTTCCTTCTTGCTCCTGCATTAGCCCCTCTTCTACCCAGCTGAACAGTTTCCTCTGTTGGCATTGTTCCCCTGCACACACTCTGTCCATCAGACCTGCTCACCCTGCCTCCCTGCTGCACTGCCTACAGGCCTCCCATATCAATGGGTCCAGTGCTTTCCCCATGCAGTCCAGCACTGTTTGTCTGCACTCATCTGATTTGCCCTGTCCAAATCATCTTACACTTGCCACTTGCTGGCTGCACTACAACTATTTGAATGTACATTCTATCATTGCACTTCATTTGCCTTCTTTGGTCTGTTCTGTTTTGCACATTCCCCTTCTCCCCCTTCCTGGGTCTTCAACCCTTTATCTCTTCTCCATGCAATAGCGTGTTCTGTATGTCACTGTGCCCAGTTTGATAGTTGTTTTGATTTCGTGTTCTCCCTTGTTCCCCTCCCTTTGCTTGTTTGCGCTCTGATCCACTTGTGAACGTGTGCAATCATGAAGTTGCTGTGTGATGTTGACCTGACATGTATGTCACCATGTCCCTCCCATCACAGTTTTGAAATGCACTAGCGTAGATGCCTCCTATGACACATGTACTGTGCATAGTTGATTGTAGTAGAGTGCTACACATGAACATGCATGTTACATGTATCATGGTGTGTTCGGTTACATTTCTAGCTCTGTCTCTCTGTGTGGTAACACATGCTTATGCTAGGTGCCGAATCTTTGTTACCATCTCTCATATTTGGATTGCATGTATGCACTCTAGAAGTTGTGTGTGATGCTGGTGATGTGCAACATGCAATACATGTGTTGCATTCACATTTTGCACACATCCTTTAATGCTTTTGGAATGGCCCTGCTTTGCAATGCTACTGGATGCATGTTGTGGTTTGTTTTGCCTGTGACATGGCTGTTTCATTGTTTGTCTATCAATGTTGTGAACTTTATGTGTGTGGTATGAGGTACTGATGTGCGTATTCTTGTTTTTCTATTTATGTTGCAGGTGATGACGCACTGGTGGCGGAGGATGAAGATGTCATACCAGACACGGTGGTCAGTTCACATGACCAAACATGCACCAGTGGTGGTCGTGGTGTGGCAGCCCACGAGAACCCACAGGTGCTCCAAGCCATTGTGTCCAGACTGACTCTGAGTCAGGCTCTGATGTATCCTCTGACCACTATGTTGAGCCGGATCTGCATCATGAGGTGTCATTGCCGGTAGGTGATCCTGTGTCGGATGGTCTTCTGTCTGCGACATCTGCAGTTGGGGGCCAGGAAGGGTTGGAATGTCCACCTGTGGTGGTTACGGGTACACGGTCAAACTCAACACCAGTTGGCCATGTTCCTGGGGCATCAGGTCGAAGGAGGGATGCAATCCTGCAGCCGCAGGCGGCTCCAACCCGGCAAGGACCATGTCTCCTTGGGCCCAGCAGCAGGTGTGGTGTCTGGCAATGCGGTCAACTGAGTGGGAGCGTTCCATGATTGCCATAGCACAGCAACAGGGGGAGCAGTTGAGATGATTGCTCAAGGTATGGAAAGTGTGGCCCATTCCATTCTCCCTTCTGTTAGGCAATGGTGCTCCATCAGCGGGCTACGCAGTCCATGTGCCGCTCCCTCAGGCTGGGAATGACGGCATATGACAGGGCACGCCGAGCTGAAATGGCAGCGCTGTGTGATGCACTTGATGCTCAAGCAGAGGCACACCGTGAGGCCCTGAGGGTGGAACAACAGGCCAATCTACTCTAGCTGACCTCATGATGGATCAGAGTAGGCGGATAGAAGACAGGTTTGCACAGCTTGAAAGAACCAACTCAGCTGAACTCCGTGCAAGCCGGGAGACACTCCGTTTGTCATGTGAGGCCATGCAAGCTGAACTCTGTCTCACCCGTAAGTCCCTGCAGGAGGAAGCACGAGTGACACGTGAGGTGATGCAAGCTGGCCTCAGTCTCATTGCCCGCCAGGACCTGGCTTACCAGACCCGCCTACTTGCTGCCATTGAGGGACAATGCGTGGGTAGGTGTGGTGAATCAACTGCACCACCTCCACCTTCTGAATCAGATCCAGAGGGCGACGATGACAACCTATCTCCCACATAGGTCGGGCCGTGCAGGCGCTGAGCCCAGTGAGTTTCTTTTTTTTACCTCAACATCTACGCATGTGGGTGTAGAGGTGCACCCTGGACCTCCCCCCTCCTAGGTGCTCCCCTACCCCATGGGTCATATATGGCCATTTTTTTATTTTTTTTCCTGCAATTTTATTTTTGAATTATTTGACTTACTTTAATTTATGTTATTTTTTTCATGTTTTATTTTTTTTGTTCATTTTGCTTTTCTTTAATTCGTTACTCTTTTCATTTTATTTCTTTCAATACATTATTTGAATTTATTTGTGTTTTCTTTCAAATTCTATTTTTTTCTTTTTCATTTTGTCTATTGTGCGTACATGTTACAGTGTGGTGCTTTGTGGCATCGAAAGGCATCCACTGTATGTTCCTGCTCGGCCCATTCAGGCTTGTCTTGTGTATGTGTTTTGCTTGGGGTCCTGACACATATGCTATTCCTGCTTCCCTTTTCCATGGGCTTGCAAGGATGGCTCGGTGTAAGAGCATATCACACATGGGCATTGGGCTTCCGTGATATATGTGGCCAGCCTGCAGTTCTACTTGTGTGTACACCGCTAGTGAGTATTCCTGATGGGTTCTCCTATGCATGTTTGCAGTTAACTGTACATTTCATCATGTTGCTTGAGATGTTTGTTATTTATTGAATGTGTATGTTGATGCACTTCCTGCTGTAGCTGGTACCATGCACCCTTTGTCTGCATACTACACCACGATGGTGGGAGGGGTCCATATGCATAGAATTTTGAATTGGGACAGTATTCCCACAGTGATTTTGATATGCCACATGAAGGCTGCACGCTGAGTTACCCCTGTCACCACGCATTTCCACAATCGCCCATTCCTTGCTACCACCACTTTGGCCATTTCCCAGCCCTAGCTGGTGTTTGGATGTGACATCTGAGTTATGATTACGTTGTTTGTCATTTTAATTATCAGTTTGTGTCCTGGACCTGATCCCCTCCCCTTCCATTGTTTGCACTTCGCCCTTGTCACAATCCGGCCAATCAGGATGGTTGAGCCTGCCACCACTATCAAAAGGCCACTAAGGTGTCCCTGTCTAGACCTGTCCACATGCCTTCTCAGTCACTTGAAGACCAGACCACCCTGTCTCCCCTGCCCCTGTCAGTGTCCCTCTGTCTCCCTCCCTTCATCATCACATCCCCTACTCTCCTTACCGGCAGGTTTCCCTCTACCCCCTATGAGTGCTTTCTTTCACCATCTCCCCCATTGGTCATTTTGAGCTTGGCCCCCTCCTCCCTTCTCTCCACCCTCTCCCTCTCCACCCCCCTTTGGCCTCCTCCTTGTACTCTGGCTATCATTTTCAACCACTATCCCAATTGACATTGACCATGGTTATACATAGGCGCTTGTTCTTTGCAGGCATTTGCCCTTCTGCCTCAGTCCTTCCACGCTCCACCTTCACCATTTTCAGTATTGCTTTGACAGCTTATTTGATCATTAGTCCCTCCACCACTGATTAAAGGTCATCTCTTCCCCCTTTCCTTCTTTCTTTCTTCTCCACCTCACCAGCACCCTTTTGAATCTTTGTAGACCTACCATAGTTTGTCACTTGTTTTGTTACTCTCCTCACCTCTTCTATCCTCTTCTGTCACTCCCCTCCTTATGTGACTCCTGCACTGCGACTGTTCCCATCAGGCATGGGAATGTTGATGCTAGTTATGTCATCCTACAATCCGTCCCTAGGCTCTCCCATATTAGTCCTGGCAAGTACTTTGCTTTTCCAGTTCATTCTCACACTGTGGACTGTTTGAAGGACATGTAGGAATGTACTGTTCTTCTCCCTTATTCACACCCTCATTGATGCAATTTGATGAAGTGTGTGTGTTGTTCATTTCATCAATTTCAATGATTCAGTGATGGGTCACTGTCTGCCATTGCCGATGTGGTGTACTCTGTACATGATATGTTCTGCTGGTCAATGGCTGATGCAATGTGTTGATTTGTTTTGACGATTTAGGGGAATTTTGAGGTTTGAGACACAGGGGGGTCCTTGGTGCTATGTTCATATGTGCTGTGTACGGGACACTGGCATTCACTTAATTTCACAATCATGTATTCTAGACATGTCCATATGGACAAATACACTTAGGCAACACTGCACCCAGAGACATTGCACCCAGATTGCCTTCTCATGCATGCTGTGTCACGACATTCCATGTTCACTTCCGAGTCATTATTCGTGGACATGCATGGAAGGGTGATATTTGTTTGTATGCCTTTTTTGAACTGATGCAGAGGTGTTTTCACAAATGCAATGCACACTCACTGTGCTGTGCAGTGTGAAGTGTTTGATATGGCCATTTGCTATTGTCCAGTGTGCATTGCAAAAGGTATTCAGACTTTTGTTGCTTAAACGACTGGTGGCATGCATTTGTGGCACCATTTTCTGGGTGTGAGATTTTGGTCACTCCTTTCTTCCGATTCCAGGTGAGGTATCATTGTCTGGTGACTACATACATTTCTCATAGCACTTCATGACTATTGTGTCATGTGTGGTGCATATGGTTGGATGTTTTCACGTTGCATGCCATGGTATGGTGTGGCAGTCAGGGTCGAGGAGTGTTGGGAGGGTTTGGGTGGCATGCCAGTCTTTTCATGCCCTGTTTAGCCAGGGTGGTGGGGGGGGGATGCCTTGAATGTGTTCCCTTTGGTCACATGGGATTGGTTGTGTTTAAGTATCTAGGGATGCACACAATGTGGCACTTCCATGGACACATTCTCAGAGTTGTAAGGTAGTGACAGTTAACTGTCCCTTTCTCATAATCGATTGTGACCTGGTATGTGCCAGGCCTGTGTGCACTCCGCTGGGGTTGGAGTTTAGGTGAAAAATGTGGCCCCAACCTGGGTACGGGCTGCCTCGCCACATGCCCTTTCCCCTCCCATGCGCAGTGGCCGTGCGTGTGGTTGGGGAAGTGGGGGCACCACCATGTCCACCGGTACGCCATGCCATGTTGCAATGTTGTGCAGGACACATGCCGCCACAATGATCCTGCACACTACTGGTGGTCAAGGGAGCAAAAACGTGACTTGAGCACTCCAAATGTGTGCTCCACTATGGCCCTAGTTGCAATATGGGCTGCATTGTATCTTACTGGGGTGGTGTGGTGGGGTTCCGTATGGGCGTCATCATGTAGGTGCTCAGAGCGTAGGCACTGTCTCCTGGTAAGGTGATAATAGTTGTCATTAGTGGGGCTTTTGTATTTGTCTGTGTGTGACAAGTATGCATGTGGACAGGCATTTGTACTCACCTAGGAGCCATGTGTCGCTATGCTTCCCAGCTTCCAGGGCCTGGCTCAGGGCAGAAATTCTGAATATGAAACTGTCATGGGTGGACTCAGGGACGTTTGCATCTACAGAGTTGATGATCCCCTTGGCATCGCATACCACCTGCATATTGATGGAATGCCAGTGCTTGCGGTTTCGATAGATGTGCTCAGTGGTCCTAGGTGGACGTAGGGCCACATGGGTGCAATCTATGGCACTGAGCACTTTGGGGAAGTGTGCCACCCTGTAAAAGTCCAGGACCACGGCCTGCCTTTCTGTGGGTGTTCTGGGCATGTATATGTGCCTGCGGACTGAAGGGCGCGCAGTGATGATTGCCAACACCTAAGCAGCGTGACTGTGTGGCCTGTGAGACCCCCCCCACTATGGCAGTTGTCTGGTGAAATGACTCAGTGGCCAAAAAAGGCAGGACATTGAGCACCTTCTCCAAGGGGCTCAATGCTTGGGAGCACAGGGTGGGTGATGTGAGTTCATCCTCCCACTCGCTGACCCGCTCTAGGATGATGTGAGATGGAAACCTATACCTACCATAGACCTGGTTGTCTGGCATCCCAAAAAGGCTGGTCCTGGGCAAAAAAATGCGGGGCCTGGCTATTCTTCTCCTCCTGCGGTGTCCCACGATCACTGCTGCGAGGAACGGGACATTCATCGTAGCTGTATATGCTTGTTTGTTGTTTGTACACACTTTTATACTGAGGGAGGGCGCTTCGCCTGCTTTCGTGTGGCGGACGTAATTGTGCATGTGCGTGCGTTTTGACGTGCGCAGATTTTCCCTATTTGATTCCATGAATACGTGTAGGTCGTGTGCGTGTGGGCGTTCTGTGTAGTTCCCAGCTGTACTTCCCCTGTTACGCCCTTATTTTCCTGCGTTGTTCCCCATTCCGCGTGTTCCGCCCCTTTTCCCGCCCCCTTTTTGATGTGTGCGCTGACGTTGTGCGCTTTCGCTGTCCGTGTCGCGCATGGCGTTCGGGATGTGGAAATGACACGTGCGCGGGTGTACGCCACGCGTGGTTTTGGCGCACATCCCAGAAATTATACGCGCAGATCCTTCCATGAATTGCACGCGTGCGATTCAGACGCGTGCGCTGGCTTTTTCACGCTTGCGTCTGCTTGCGCCACTGATTTCGGTGCACATTTATTCCATGAATTACCCCCAAGTGTATGAAACGCACTTGGTTTTTTAAGGCTGTGTTATTGAATGTTAGGAGATAGAAGAATTAATGATATACTTATTTTGCAATTTTTATAAGGTAAATGGCAAAAATTGTATAGAGAAGAATGGAATATGTGCATTTGTGAAGGTATGGGTAATAAAGCAGAAAAATGTGATTTATAGGCAGTGGTGTTATTTCAGATGGGAGCTTTTCAATGCTACTGTCTATCTGTGTGAGTGTATGAAGATGCATAATCTTATCCTGACTGTGTGTAATTTTATAATACCGGTACCACCATGGAGGAAAGGGGAATTACCACCCCATTCCAAGGTTGGCGAGCGGTATTTCCCCCTTTCTCCATGGCCCTTCCCCATTCCCATTTTTGCCCCATAAGGCTCAATGGGAATGGGAAAGGGGCTAATTACGGAGTTCGGGCAGAGTTCAGTCTGCGGCAGTCCCTGGTGGAGTGTGGTGTGAGGAGCTGCAGCGACTGGGTCTTTGCTGGATTCAATCTATCCCTTTAAGGAAAAGACAAGCCCAACTGACTATAAAAGCCTATCTGGAGCGCGGAGCGCGCGCGGAGTTCGGGCAGAGTTCAGTCTGCGGCAGTGCCTGGTGGAGTGTTGTGTGAGGAGCTGCAGCGACTGGGTCTTTGCTGGATTCAATCTATCCCTTTAAGGAAAAGACAAGCCCAACTGACTATAAAAGCCTATCTGGAGCGCGGAGCGCGCGCGGAGTTCGGGCAGAGTTCAGTCTGCAGCAGTCCCTGGTGGAGTGTGGTGTGAGGAGCTGCAGCGACTGGGTCTTTGCTGGATTCAATCTATCCCTTTAAGGAAAAGACAAGCCCAACTGACTATAAAAGCCTATCTGGAGCGCGGAGCGCGCGCGGAGTTCGGGCAGAGTTCAGTCTGTGGCAGTCCGCGGCTGGACAGAGGCTGGCTGAGGCGGGTGGCTCGGCTGACGGCCGCGAGAAGGTAAGTGAAGCTAATTCACTAAACCCTTCTTTGTTTCCTTTGATGGCGGAAACCGGCCCCCTGACGCGTGCAATGGTTAGGCAAACGCTCCTTCCCAGAGCGAGGTCCGAACACATAGCCGCCGCTGCATCTATTCCCGAGGCAGCTGCCGAGAGCAATATCCATAGCGATAAAGACCCGCCTAGCCTTGCACCTTTGGATCCGGTGGAAATTGCCGGAAACATCAGCCAGTGCATTTCACCACCACCCGTGACTCCACTAGCCGGATACGACTGGGGTAATCAGTGTGGGCTGCGCAGTAAGAGTCAAACGTTATCCCTAGAGGCCTCGTGCATTGAAAACGTGTTAACGGTGCCCATTCCTTCCGTGCAAGTTCCATCACACGTTCCTTGCAGTAGCGCGCCTGCTCCATCTGAACCACCTGTGTTCGCTCGCCCTAAAGTGATTAACTCCCCTTCGAGAGGCTCTATGGTGGACCATGGTGAATGCAGACCACTGAGTGTATCAGATGCAGGAACTTCGAGTCTGCAGCCCAGCCGGGTACATGACGAGTGCCTCAGGAACCGCGTCTCTGAGGTACCAAGCAGCCACAAGACAGGCTGCTCGTTAGTCAACCTCGCCCGCGCAGAACCTACCGCGGCAATCAACGCCCCTCAGTTGGCGACGGAAACAAACATTGTGATGTTGCAATCACCCTTTGATGTTACTGACTCTGAATTGATGGAACTTGAAGTACCATTGGAACAAATTGAGTCTAAAGGGCTCAGATTTCTGTATCCAGCCGGCAAACCCGACGACTTACACACAATGGCAGAGTTATCCAGTGAGGCAAATGATGATGACAATCTGATGGTGTGCCATCAACCAAATGCCGCGGTATTACATCAGCCGCTCCTTATGCGAGAATCTGAAGCAAATAATCTGATATGGAGTAGCACGTCCCAAACACGGCTTGCGAATCAGAGTGCACCAAAAACGTGTCCATCAAATAGCGGACACAGAGCTCCTGACCCCAGCAGCCCAAACTGCCAACAATCGAGGCCCAGCAAATTGGGTCAATTGCTGGACCTCGCTGGACGTGAAGCAAGACTAGCGGAACGCTTGAGGGCTGACTTTGAGCAAATGAAGCAATGTATGTCGGCCAGCCTTGTAAGATCTAATTCCGACCTGCCCGACAAGTCGGCCTTAAACTCAGATTCGATAGACCTGAGTAGGACAAGTATGGAACAGGATCAGGACCATCAAAGATCAGGTCTCGAGTCGATCAAAGCGATGCCAAAGTCCTTTGTTGAAGCAAATTTCCCACGTAGCGGCCCCCTATCGACAGTGGCAGATGGCAGGTCACACTGGCCAGCGAAACCGTCCAAAGACAACTTGAGGCCATGGTCGACTCACTCAACTCCATTGCATCAGACATCATTATCTGATACGACAAGTAAGAAGTCTGCTTCTATGCGACTGGGCGCAATATCAAATAAGACTATGGAAATCCAAAACCAACAGAATGATATGGATACAACAAAAGATATGGCGGCAGCCTACAAGTCCAATCTATCAGCAGCAGCGGCCTTACAAATACACAACAATGTGTTAGCCGCAACATCGGTCGCCCTCATTCCTTTCACTAAACTATACGAAAATATACACGAAGCCATCCAATCGAATGGAGGTATGCTTCTGCACATCATGGAATCACTAGCCAAACAGGATCAAACTATTGCCCAGCTTCAAAACAAACTTGACATCGACAAACTTGCATTGCAGTCAATGCAAACGCAACTACATGAAATCACGTGCAAGGATACGTCAGATGCTAAAGAGTTAGCGGTAGCAGCTACGGCATGTTTAAAGCAAACCATCTCCTTGCAACAGCAGTGCAGGCAGGGCGGTAGCCCTAGTGGCCGTCCACTGGTGGGAAAGGAACCAGTGGTGGTGACTGTGAGCGAGATGGCTATGATAGGGCCCGCTGCCCCCGCACCTGTTACTCAGGCAAATGAGGCCGGTGTAGGCCGTTCCCTGCCAGTTGTTCCAGTCCTGCCGATAGCCGAGACTGTTGATGACCCGGTTGGAGGGTTATCGACGAATGTAGTTGAGAAGCCGTCGACATCTTCGAGTGTGACAGAGCGTCCTCCTTCTGATAATGAACTAAAAAGTCTTGATCCATCCGCATGCTCCAGCAAAAGAGTAACTTTCGGCATTTTTGACGGGCCTGCACTATATTTAAACAAGGACAAAGGTATCCCGTCAAACGGACAAAAAACCCGCTTGACAACGAACCACCCGAAAAAACAGACTGAAAAGCGAAAGCACTGTGTGGCTCGTCCTCAAACCAGCAATTCAAAGAAATTTATACGCAACCTGTCGACTCCACCAAAGCTGAATTTTTTTTCGAGAACTACAAATGGAATCTCATCACAGACTGCCAAAGGCGCAAAAAGGACAGACAAGGCTGTGCCTGTAGCTATAGAAGCAAAGGTAAACCCTAACAAACGGCAAAGACTTGATTCCGACGATTTGGCAATCACAGCAGGATCCATATCAATCGACCTATGTGATCTATCCACGTATTCATATGATGACGACTCAGAGCGAGCCCAGAAAAGTGCCTTGAATAGCACCATGAGTAGCTCTGTTTCAAACGTGTATAGTTCCGATGTGGACTTGTCGTCAACAAATCCATGGGTCGTAAAGAAGAATACAGCTACAAATGAGTCGGCCCGGTCAACTAAGAAAAGCCAACTGTCCACCCTTAGTCACAAGATACAGGACACCAAGCTCCCTCAGAAATCCATGAAGGGTGAAAGGCCCAGTGCGGTACATCAGGGCCTCTTAAATAAAACAAGGAGTTTAAATCCAAAATTAACAGCTGGTCAGCGAGCAAAAGAAAAATCAAAAGCCAGCACAGAACCCAAAGAGAATCGAATGGATAAAAATGTAAAAATTGCTATCACCAATATCCTTAATGACGATTCTGAGGTAAATTTGAACAGAAGAAATGTTATGCGCCTCTTACATTCGGTCCCTGCCCTAAGAACATTGTCCACTGACGACATAGCGATCATTGAATACATGTCGGAAGACCATGAGGACCGAGTTTATTTACATATAAAGGCCAGCGCTGTCCGAAAAGTCATCTTGGCAGCTAAAGACGATCTACTGCAGCTTGGCTTCGACGTTAGCGAACCAAAGCCCAAATCTGATTGGGGTGTCAGTACAAACGAGGGAGAGTCCAGCCGTAGGCATGAACAAAGATCGCTCATATTTGAAGGAAAAAAATCCGAGCTAAGAAACAACTCGAAAACAGCTTCTAATTCAAATTACTATGGTAGTCAAATTAGGCATAACGTGTCAAATCACTAGCTACCGGATATTAAAGAACAAACAGTGTCCTCCCTGATTTCATGGAACACGAGAGGATTTCGACATCTGTTTGACGAATTTCCAATTGAATTAGAAAATAATCTGATAATTTGCCTTCAAGAAACATGGCTGAGGACCCCCCCGGTGAAAGATGGCTATGTGACCCTGCTAAATCCAGCGGGCAAGAATGTACTTGGACGACCATTTTCAGGGCTAATAACCATGATTAAAATTGGTCGCAATTGGGAAGTGAAAAAAAGCGATAATCCTAATTTGTTTATCCAATGTACACTAATCGAACATAATGATCGCAGCCCACGGCAACAGCAGAACATTCTAATAGTTAATGTATACTGGAACCCGGTGATGATTAAAACTAAAAACTTCCTAACGGCAATAACTGCAATCCTGGACAAAAATCTGCAGGAAATAAGCAACCTCATGGTCATCATATGCGGTGACATGAATTTGTCATGGTTTGATTCGAATGGTGGCCGGCTGAATTGCAAGAGTACGCAATGCCATCAAAATCAAACTAGGCGATCTCAATGGGATAACATCATGGAGATTTATGATTGCGACATGCTAAATGGACAAGTGTCGGGCGACATACCACAAAAGAATACGTGGCATAATTTGGGTCTTGCAAAAACATTAGACTATATCTGGGTGTCCAAACACTCATGGGACTTAATCAGAGATATGCACGTATCATCAACAAAAAACTGCGATCACGAGATAATAGTGATGAATATGAATATAACCTTTGTAGATACGAGACAGCAATTAACATCTACCCTTGAAGTAAACAATGGGAAAAATAGGTTACGAATATCGTCCCGTCAGATTGCTATTATTACGAATGAATTGGATGAAGCAAAGAACTTGATGAGTAGTAACATAGACTATGTGTCTCTTCTACCCTGCCGTCAAGATAGTGCGTTATGGAAGACAAACTCTGTTAAAACGCATACTCATGAATGGAGTACAAAGCTAAATAATGAAAAAAAGAAGGTAAAGAGCGAAATCTGCCAGTTGAAATCACATGGCGGTCCGAACATGAGTAACTTGATACAAAAACGACGACAAGCATACCGCAACTGGGTTAAAGCTTTCAAGTACCAGCGGGACCAAGAACGCGGTGAAGTAATGTTGAGCCTGTTGAAATCGCATAAATGTAGAGACACTTGGCAGATACTTAACAACTGTACAACTAATCAAGCCATCAGGATGGCAAATGTGGTGACCGAAGCCGCTTGGAACAAACACTTCAACCAAGTCTTCTTAGGAGACGCTAAAATTGAACCAAATCACCTTGTCTTAACAGCTGCAAAGTGGGACTGCTGTGAATCCGCCGATGACATAGCCACTGCAATTGTGAAGTTGAAAAATTTGCGTGCTGCAGGTCCGGATGGCATCACAAATGTAATGCTCAAAGAAAACAAGCTGGCATGGTCCAAACTTATTGAGATACTATTTGCTAACATTGCAATGATGAGAACAATTCCTGCTAATTGGACAACAGCAATAATTGTCCCAATCTTTAAGAAGGGCGATCGAGCAAATCCAGCCAACTACCGCCCCATCGCCCTACTGGACACAATTGGCAAGGTGTTTGCAAATTTTCTACAAAAGAAATTAACAAAGTGGTCAAATGAAAACGGAATCACAGACCACAGACAAACAGGCTTCACGAAAGGTGTTGGAACCGAATTGAACCTAACATTGCTTAACATCCTAAAACTAAATGCTCTGGCAAGACACACAAACTTATTTTTTGCATTCATAGACCTTCATCAGGCATTTAAATCTATTGATCGCGAATTACTGTGGGTGAAACTATACAACTGGAACTGTCCCCACGACATCTTGCTTCCAATCATAGCACTACATACGGCAACAACAATTCAAATAAGGCTGAACGAAGCAGGTCAGTTATCGGACAGAATGAAAACCAAAAGAGGTGTCAAGCAGGGTTGCCCGATTGCTGCTTGCTTATTCAAGCTTTTCATTGCCGACATGCCTGCCACCCTAGGCGATGTTCGATGCTTTCCACCTAAAATAAATGGGACCCAAATAAATTGCTTGACATATGCAGACGATCTTGTTTTGGTCGATACTACGCAGATCGGATTGCAACGACTCCTTCAAAAGTTACAACAGTATATGTCGACCAATAACCTGAAAATAAACACTTCAAAAACAAAGATCATGAGAGTTGGGTCTTATAAAGGAGAGAAGAAACATCCATTTAGCTGGAGAGTGGGAACATATCCAATTGAAGAAGTCACAGAAATCAGATATCTGGGCATCATGGTTAATACCTCGCTATGTGAGAAGAGCTGGGTCTGTGATGTGGGGCTCCGGATAAAGATTCTGGCAGCACAAGGCTTGCGAATTCATAACCTTTATGGAAAATTTTCTTTGACGCCGATTCGTTTGTTTTACTTGCAAAAAGTTATTCCTTCAATAACTTACAGAGCCGAAGCAGGATGGTACCTCGACTATAAAATCTGGGCTAAAATGGAGGGTTACTTTTGGAAACGAGTATTAAGGTTACCAAACTGCCTTTCAATTACTGTCATAAAACAAGAACTAGCCCTGGATGATCTTTATACAACGATGTTATGGAAATCACTGGCACTATTGCGTAAGACGCTAATACCAAATAAAGAACCCGCATATGAAATCCTAGCAATCAAAGAGATGAAACTTGCCGGAGATGCATATACAAAATGGTCCAAGAAGGGACATGACATTATGATAGCTGCCAACATATCTGAAGAAATGCTGCTAAAGTGGCCACAAGTCGCTAAAAGAAAACTAAAAGAATGGTAATGTGCAGGTAATATGGCAAGACTGGAAAGTCAGTCATCTGCACCCAAACTCGGGCCGACTGCTAATAAAATGAACAAGATGCCAAGGTACCTGTTACAGTTCCCCTCGAGGTATCACCGTGATTGGTTTCTGAGAATGAGAATGAATGCGATAAGAACTAAGGAAATCTTACTAATAAGAAAAGATGCAGAGACCAAAGACAATCGGTGCAGATTCTGCCAGGAGGACATCGAGACAGTAAAACATTTGGTAGTCGCCTGCCCTAAACTCCGATCCTTAAGATCTGTACATCTGATCAAATACGCCCCGAGAAACGAGAACATGGAGGACTGGTGGTATCGAATACTGAGTGGGAGTTCCATTCATCTAATATGCTCAGTGATAAATTTTATCGATGCCATGCAATTATAAAGATTATGTGAAGGGAGGGGCGGCTATCCTGAGGTTGTAATGGAGTTGCTAAGTACAAGACGACGTGTTAAAACAAAAAGTTTAATAATAAACTAAGTTAAAAAAAAAAAAATTACGGTACCGCAAATTGCGGTACCGTAATTAGCACCAAGGTCCCTTTGCGGGTCCCAACTTAAACGGCTTACCACCTACCGTGTAATGAGGCCCTAAGTGTTTTCTATAATTATGCTGTTATTTCTCCCATCTTTTAATATTATTATTATTTTTTTTATTGTGTATAATCAACTTGTGATTTTTACAAAGACGAGTTGATTCCTGTGAATTTGTGAAGATTTCTAAAAATTTCTGAGCACTACCAGTGTAAACGATGACTTGGTGTAAGTAGTTTCTGTTCTTTCCAGCTTTCACATCTCTATGTTTCATGTGCTTTCATTTTGTCAAAAATGATTGTCAGAAGCTTTGTTGCTGTGATAGTCCTATTTGTCTTTTCTCCCGACATTAATCTGTTCAAACACACCTCTTCGTCCAGAACTGAAACTGACATCCCAAGAGGTGAGAGATAGCGTTTCTTTCGTGACTGAGCGCCTTACAGTGCAGCAACAAATGCTTCAGATTTTCAGGTTCCTCTGCTGATCCACACAATCTGCATACTGTGGACGCCGACTGGAATCTGATGCAGAGGATTTCGCGTGTGGGCATTAAGTTCAAGCGGGCTCTCAAAAAGGTCTTCATTAGTTTTTTGTCCGGAAATTTTAAGCAATATGGCAGATGAACTTTTAGCTGGTTGAACGTTGGTGGCAGGTGTGTGGTCAATTTGTTTGATTGAGCCTTGTCAACTGTGCCGATCCAGTCCATGAGGTCAATTTTTCTTTTTATTCTTTGAGGATTTCCGACCAGTTCCTCTTCGGTGCAAGCTATTTTTTCCAATGTTGTTTTCTGCTTTAGCGACCATTTTTTTAGGATGTTAATACGGCCGGTTGAAAGTTCTGCGACTATCAGTTTATATATTGGAAGAGTGTCCAGAAGGATGATTTTCCTATAGATTTGCATCGAATTCTGTTCGACCGATGCCAGTAAAGACTGAAGGCCCAAGTCACGCCTGATCTTTGCAATAGCCGCTGAGTTTGGTAAACCCAAAACTGAGCGTCATATCAGGCCTTCGAGTTTAGGCCAGATTGAAGTCGGCATTGACAGGGTCGCACCCATTCCATAAGTTAGCGCCGGGACAACTTTGCCTCTGTAGAATTGAATTACAGGCTCCAGTGAGAATTTGCCGTATCTCTTATCGATGGATCTCATCTGGGCTGCTAAGTTCCTAGTTTTGCCCCAAAGAGTAGATACGTGTTTATTGTGCTGAACTGTCTATCATTATGCCCAGGTATTTGTAGCATTCGACAGTTTCAATCTTGGTATTTTCCAGGAACCATCCTTTGTTGCGGCTCTTTGGTCAGTTGGCGCTGTAATCCAATTTCAGTTTGGTCTTACAAAATTAGATCATCCGCATAGAGAAGGCGAGATATGTTGGTATTGCCTATTTTCGGTGGAAAGGCTCGAACTGCGGTTTCAGTGTCCTTGAAGTCGCAGAGGAAGCTAATAAAGAGTGCCAGTGCTAAGGGACACCCTTGTTTCACCCCCCTCTCTGCTGGAATCTCTTCAGATAGCATTCCTTGTTTATTGAGTCTGACTCAGAGTATGTTGGCTGTGTGTAGCGCTATGATTGGATGTCGTATTTCGTTTGGGCATTTCCATTTGTGGAGTTTGGACCAAAGCAGACTCCTATGCACTCTATCAAAAGCCTGCGAGAGGTCTATGAAGGCCAGGAACACCGGTGGAGAGCCCTGCTTTACCTTGGCTTTAATTAGGTTTAGCATCAAGATGTTTACCGAGGTCCCGCCGTTTTTGAGAAAACCCATCTGAAAAGGGTTGTGTGCTGAAGATGTCTTCGCCCAGGTTTGGAACTTTCTTAACAGAAGACTTGCGAATATTTTGCCAATAATGTCTAACAGAGATATTGGCCTGTAATTCTGTGGTTCTTCCCTGTTGCCGCGTTTGAATAGCGGGACAATTATCGAATGAGTCCAAGATTTTGGAATGGTTCTAAGTAGTTCACAGTGCTGGAATATGATGCTTATGAATCTGGCCCAGGCTTCCGGGTGTTGCTTAAGGTCGATGTTGCTCAGGCCATCAGGACCCAGGGCTCTTGAAGATTTCAGGTGTTGATGACGTTGATAATGTCTTCTTCGTCTGAAAGAATGGTCCATCTGTCACTGGACTTTTCTAGTTTGCTTTCGAGCTGGTCCTTTGGAGGAGCGAAATTGGTTTTGAAGAAATGTATCCAATTTTCCTCCGTAACAGAGTTTACCAGTTCGCCTTCCTGTCTGGTTGTTGCCGACTTAATCAGGGCCCAAAAGTCACTAGATTTCTTGGTGCTTAATATCTTGAGCATCTTTTCTGCATCGTTTTAATACATTAACCTCCTATGGCTCTGTAGCCAAGATTTGTAGCTGTTGACTTCCGCTAAGCATTCTGTCCTGGCCGAGTCGGATTGTTCAGTAACTGCTCGTCTTTTAGCTTTCCTCAGGAGTTTTTTTCTGTCAACTAGATCCTGATCGAACACATGCAGGTGCTTTCGACTGGGGCCTTTGCTGTTCTTGGAATCAGACCTAAACTGTAGTAGAAAGGGGAGGTAGTCTGGTCTTTCACATTCCTTTGGATTTACTGCTATTGTTTTGCCATAGTTATCAGTAATAGGCCCTCATTACAACCCCAGCGCTAAACCATGGCGCTATTAGCACCATGGTTGGTGCCGGTGTTGTAACAAGTCCGCCATGGTGGAATGGG
This sequence comes from Ambystoma mexicanum, assembly GCF_040938575.1. Taxonomy (NCBI): domain Eukaryota; kingdom Metazoa; phylum Chordata; class Amphibia; order Caudata; family Ambystomatidae; genus Ambystoma; species Ambystoma mexicanum. The sequence goes on from NC_090924.1 coordinate 1,252,331,786, forward strand.
GAAATACCGCCCCATTCCAAGGTTGGCCCTTCCCCATTCCCATTTTTGCCCCATAGGGCTCAATGGGACTGGCGAAGGTGCTAAGTACGGTACTGCAAATTGCAGTACCGTAATTAGCACTGTGGTCCCTTTGCGGCACCCTACTTTAACGGCGGGTAAAACCAGCCGTTAAGGTCAGGTCCCGCAAAGGGACCTCGTAATCAGGGGTAAAGGGTTTAACGGCGCCGTAAAACCCTTAACGTTAGGGTCGTAATGACCCCCATAGTCTTGATGTTTGTTGCTGTTAAGCGAAGTCTGGTTCGCTGAGTGTTGGCTTGCTCTTATGATGTAGTGATGACCAAGATATTGCGAGCAAGTTGTGATCGCTTTGTTTTTTCCGTATGACTTTGAATGAGTTAATCAGAGGTAGTAGATTTTAAGATGCAAAAATATAGTCGAGTGTGGCCCTTGAATTTTCCCGTTCCCACGTAAGTAGGATGTTTTCCCAAGATTTTAACCAGACCATATTGTTAAAGTTTCTTGAATTCATGGAGATCATCCAAGCTTTTCCTCTCTCTTCTGACGACAATATGGGTCTGTTTGTGGACCAATTGGCGTTTTCTTGCGCACAAATTGCATTTAGATCTCTGCAGATGATTACTTGGTCTGTGTTTGAGTTAATTTTGATGTTGTCTATCGCTTCTGTCACTTCATTACAAAAAGTTGCGATTGAAGTTTGTTGTGGATTCCAATACAAGTTTAGTATCGCCAGATCAATGGTATTGTTTTTTTTGGACTTTGAATCCTCAAACGACCATGACGTAAGGACTGCCAATGTTCCATAGCTCTCTGATAGCTTTTCCCGGATCTTAATGCCTGATCTGATTTTCACTGCGAGCAGTATGCCGAATTATGGATGCCCAAATAAACCTCGTTTGGCGGGTGAGAATTCAATCTCATAGCCATCCAGGAAAGGTTTCTCAGTCAACCAAGTTTCCTGGTGGCATATAATGTCAAAACCCACTAGGGTCTGGTTGTTGCTGCTTGTTAGGTGGACATGGCCTCTGGTGTTCGATGAGGCCATGGAAATCGTGTGGAGCTCCGATGTGTCTTGGGCTAGTGTGGTATTAGCCCAACATGGTTGCTATCTGCTAGACTTCCCGTTCACTGCGGACTTTAGCCATTCCCATGGGCCTTTCGGATAGCGTGTTGAGTCACGAGTTGGAGATGAGTCTTTACGGCAAAATTCTTCCTTGGAGGTCAGTCTTGTCGGTGTATCTAGTCTAGCTTGCCGTTTGTTTTCAATTTGACGCAACCTGTAGGGTGTAGAAACGACATGAGTTTTCCTCGCAACCTTTGGATTTATAAATGATACATGCTCCGCCTGAGGGTCTCTGTGCGATCTAGGTTTGATTCTTTCGCTGGTTGATTTTTGTGGTCACACGTCCTCCATCTTGCTTTTCACAGGTTCATGTAGAGGGCATTTCAATTCGGTTAGTAGAAGGCCAGTTTTACTGAGTTCTTCATATGCCTCTTCCATTCCTGTTTGCAGCGCCCTTGCTTTTATATGCAAAAATGCCTTTGCCCTCTGTTCTCTGTGGTAGGGTTCTATTAGCCGGAAGTCACCCGTGGTTAGTGCTCTTAGCGATTTGGTTTTGCTCAAGATTTGTAGCACCATTTTCCTTTTCAAGATCATGTATCCAGATTTATGTGAGGTTTGTTCCAACTTGAAAATTCTGGTGCCTTGTTGAGCACTGCATTAATTGCTTCTTGAAGAGTCGCCTTGTTCTTTGGGTTTTTTTACCTCTCCTTCAGGAATATGATGTGTACTTGTCGATAGTCTATTCTGCGTTTCTTTTTGTGAGACTTCTGGATTCCGGCGCTTTTGCACTTCAGCTTTGTCTGACACAATGCTTGATTTTCTCTCGGCGCTAGATCCACTGTAGCCTCGGGACTTAAACCTGCTCGATGCAGGATTCAATTCTTGCTGGTTTTCCTGATTTGAACTTCAGGCTGATTTTGTGCTGCTTTGTTTTGTCACAATCAGGGGGGAATCATCTTCGTCTAAATGTTGTGTTAGGTCCATAAGGCTACTCGACGGCCGGAAATTCAGTTGTTGTCTGAGGAGAGTTGCTTAGATCGATGAATACTTGGGTCTCAATTTGTTCACCTAGTTGCTGGGGTTTGTTTAGATGGGTTTTGAGCACAGCTTGATTCTCTTTACCGGACTCTTTGTTTGGCCCTGATGCCTTAAGTTTCCTAGGAGATGTTGCTTTCAGACTTGGTAGCTGAAAAGCCGGATTTAGTATTTGTGAAAGACCGGTGACTGTTTTTGCTTCAGTTGTACCGAACAAAGCAGTGGGAGTAGCATGTGTGTCTCTGCTTTGGGGTTTGTGAAATAATTATGCTACTTTTCATGCTTATTAGAGGCTGTTGATTGGGATGCCTTATCAGACGTCTGTTGTTTTTTTCTGAGCGACAGGTGGATCATCAGTTAGTTGCATTTCTATCCGGGATAGCTTTTCCTCAAGGATTGCTTGCTTCGCCGCCTCTTCGGTTTCAACAGCAGTTATGTACCCTTCTAGAAAAGACAGTTTAGACAGGATTGTTGCCAGTATGGAGGTGTTGTCTTTCGCAGAATCGTTTAAGGCTTTGCAAAGTTTACAAAAAGGAGATAGAGCGATGGTAAGAGCTGACATTACAGTAGTTAGGTCAGGCCTTAACTTGGGCGACCCTTTATTGAGTCTCCCGAAGTCTCTGATGATGTTCTTTTTCTTGATGTTACATCTCTTAAGTCCCTCGAATGGGACTGAGTATTAGGTACATTTTCAGACGGAAAGGGGTAGCAAGAAGGGCATTTTCGGGCTCTCTGTGACGTCGGCAGATCGTCCCGACTGGAGTTGAAGGAGCCAAAGTAAGAGTTTGCTGGTAAGGACAGCCTACCCAAACGGTGGCTGTCTAGGCGGACATTTGCCCATGGTTGTGAGCTTATTTGGGAGCTTGGTCTTTCCTTGTCATGACTTTTAGTACATGAGATCTGGGCTGAAGTAGCAGGTAACTCTTTCTCTATGGCCCCAGAAGAGCTAGTCATGTTCATGTTGTTTTGATCATTTTCGATGACACTACGCACTGTCGGGACTGTTTTCCCTAAGCGTTGGACGAGATGTGTCAGGTCTAGGTGCTCAGGAGTCTTGACCTTCGCTGCCGAGATAGATTCAGACGGAGTGTCTGGATACAAAGTTTCTTGTTGCTGTACCCCTGAGCCCAGATTGCATAATGTACCGGGCTGGGCGAGATAGAACAAATTTCTTACTGATAGGAGATCTGCAGAAATTGCAGATGGTTGGGTCAAAGAGTTCAGTTGTGGTTCTGTGTCGGGTAGGTTGCTTGTGGAGCTGTTCTCCGGCGGTGGAGCAGGTGAATTAGTTGGAAGTTTCATTTGTGCCCGTGCATCATTAACAGTCATGTTGTTCAGATTTTGTCCGGAAGGAGATTTTTCCAAGACTTCCAAGATTTCTGCGTCAGATAATTCCATTTCCGCATTGAGTTTACGTTTGCATTGTTGTTTTTTGAATAAATTAAAGAGAGCTTTCGGGATAGGGCGCTTTAAACAATTTTGGTTGACCATGGCATTTTTTCTTGCTGAATTTTGATTTGAAGGACTGGTAACAGGTGATAGAGCTTTTTTGCTTCTTTTAGTTCTCGTACCAGGCTCTGCTCTCAGTCGTGTTGGTTCATTTTTCTTTGCCCCTCTTTTTTTACTGGTTTGGGTTTTGTTGTAAATGATTTTTCTTAAAGGCAAAGTAGTGGCAGAATGTACATTTTGACCTTGAACAACTGGTCCTCTATTGGTGGAGTAACCCAACTCTGTGCCAACTGAGACGGGAGACCCGCCCTGCGTGGCTAGAGTGGGCACTGGATAACCATTTTTTTGTGGTTGATGGTGTGTTGTAGAAGAATCTGTCCTGAAGGGTAAGACCACGCTCGAGGAGGATTCGGCGTGTATCAGGGCTACAGCCTTTAGTTTGTGTGTATGCAGGTCTGTCAGGCCTTCATGCGGGTCTGCACTCCCGACTATAGCTTCTTCTGCGATGTCAGGGCTCTTCGGCAGATCTGGAGAAGGGGCCGGGAAAAGGGCCCTCCCAGGTCATCCTCCGACAGCCTCGGAGGGAATCGCTCTCGCCGAGACGGAACTCCGGCCCGAGCTCCAGTCTGCATCCTGCGTTGGTTTGGAGTGGCGGGAAGAAGAGAGATTGCGATCTGCTTCAGCGGGATCTTCAGCGGGGTCCGCGTCGGGTGCTGCCTCCACGCGTTCCACGACTCCAGCTAAAGGCACGCCCCATGAAGCCACGCCCCATGGAGCGGGCACCCGAGATGCTGGAGGCAGTGGCACGTTTGTGTGGGGCAGGTTCGAAGGGGACATCAACTGTGCCGCAGAGGTAGAGCCTCCCGTTTCACTAGTAAGTACAATGGTCTTTGTGGTTTTGCTTTTAGACCTTTTTGGTGACGAAGCTGAAAAAAAACTTTGATTTTCTGGCCATGCGGCCGGCGGCACATTACTGCGGAGAATCCGCTTTGATTCCAAGTCTGAGGACGAAGGCGGGAGACAGGGGGGAGAGGAGGAAAAGACAGCAGAGTCCATGATACTCACCCCCCCCAGCCTCTGCGGCCTTGCGGACTGCAGACTGCTTGTACTCTGCACCCTACTCTGTGTTTCCGCTCCGCGGAAAGACGTGGGGATAATGTAGATCCGCCTCCAGTAACAGCAATGGAGGAGAGACTGCGAGGAGAGCAGGGACTGCAGACTGCTTGTACTCTGCGCCCTACTCCGCGTTCCTCTCCGCAGAAAGACGTGGGGATAATGGAGATCCGCCTCCAGTAACAGCAATGGAGCAGAGACTGCAAGGAGAGCAGGGACTGCAGACTGCTTGTACTCTGCACCCTACTCCGCGTTCCGCTCTGCGGAAAGATGTGGGGATAATGTAGATCCACCTCCAGTCACAGCAATGGAGGAGAGACTTAATATTGTAATTTTTTAGATAGCTGTGTGTGTAAAAAATAAATTAGATGGAATATAGGTTTTGAAGTGAGAGTTGATTATAGCAGATGGGAAAATGACAGTAAGTTTTTTTTATAGGTTATACAGGTTAAGTGGAAGTTACTCTGTTTATATGCATTCATAAGAGTTGTTCATGTACTGTGCAGAAAATATGCATACCTGTAGTTTGTATTCTTGCATGTGGATATGCCTGTAGCTGTAAGTAGAAATCTTGGAGACTTGTACAGGCTTTTTTTTAGTAGGTGCTTTCCAATGATATGAGACTTGTACTCAGAGTGATCAACAGTACATTTGAAGTGCTGAACTCTGATGATGGAGTTAGATGTAGAGGTCTTGGATGTGATTGGTGGATGGTTGTTTGACTTCTTAGCTGTATCCAATGAGGAAATGGCACAGAGAGTGAAGTGGAAAAGGTAGAAGGGCTGTGTAAGAGTTACGCTGTCCGCTGACACCGCAGCTTTCCGTGGACTGGGTGTGCTACATCCAGGGTTTTCCTGCAAATCCAGCATGGAAAGGGGGCTGTAGGGATCAGCCTATCAGATGTTGAGGTTGTGGATTTGTGTTGAAAGAGACTGTGTGTAGTGCAGATGGCAGAGGTGGAGAAAGTTAGGGTGTTGGTGCTTGGGGATATATTTGTGCATGGTTAATAGCAGTATGCTCAATGTAGGCATGTGGCAAACAATTTTGATGTTGAAGGACTGGAGGTCTTGTGGAGCACTGTGCCTGATTGCAATGTACAGGGAATTGTACAAGTTTGTGAAGATATGGATAGGATGAACAGTCCCCATGTGGTAGTTTTGCACCATGGTGCTTTCCATTTGGGCTATGTCAGTGCCCCTACTTTGTTGGCAGATTTGGAACACATGGTTCAAGCATTAATGAACATCCTTCCAAATGCCAATCTTATTTCTTCTGAAATAGTACCTAGGGCAATATGGGACAATAGTTTTGTTTTTTATCCTCAGCAAAACATTGCTAGGTGTTCAATCAACCGAGGCATGTGTGCTTTCATGCTTAGAGCTGGTATGTCCTTCTGTAATAAGGATAATATTGATTCTAGTAATGCTGTTTATTTTAAAGAAGATGGCATTTCTTTATATTTTATGGGAAATGTCATGCTGTTCTGGAACGTAAGGGTTGCTTTGGAGAAGGTAATGTGAAGATTTGAGGCGTAAAGTAAGAAAAAAAAAGAAGAAAAAAATACAAAATAACAGGTGTCTGTCAAGCAAAAATACCCCCAAAAAACGGCTTTTTTCAGAACCAACCTTAAAGGGGAAATGGGGCACACTCTTTAAATTTAAATACACCACGCTCAGATTTTCGATAGGTCGGTGGACATTATGGTATTCCACGGACATCGCATATTACATACAGGGATTTTGGGGTGGAGAGGCATGCAAATGAGAATGAGAAAAGCAAGGGATTGGTCAGTAAAGTTTACTGGGTGTGTTGTATAAGGAGAGAGTTTGACAAAAAATCTTTTTTTCTGAAAGAAGAACAGATAGCTATGGCTGTGTGTTTCAGAAAACCGATTATATGGATTTTGTGAAACTCATGAATACATTGGTTGGAGGTGCATGCAGAACACTGCAGAACACTGTGGAGTAGCTTCAGATCTTAGATTCCCTTGTGTGGCATGGAGTGTGTGGAATGAAGTGGCTGGACTTGGTACCTCTCTGTGATAGTTTGGAGACAGAGCATCATCCAGACATAATTATAATTCATTGTGGAGGGAACAGTTTAGGACAGTTTAGGACATGTGTCTGGAAATTCTTTGCAATTTGCAATGAAAGAAGGACTTGGGAAGGTCATGGACATGTTTCCGAATTCCCAAGTATTTTTTTCTCGTATTGCACAGAGAAAAATGTGGCTGCGTTCTTCTTCATTTGTTCCACATGTAAATAAGAGATGTTGGCATGTCCTCTTTTCACAATGAAAATATTAGCACATACATTTTTCGCGGAGATGGAGTTCATCTTTGACAATCAGATTTTTCTGAGAAATTTACAAAATGCATTACGACCTTTTTTGAAATTACAGCCATCCATTTTGCAGTAGCTGTTGACCATTTGCAGTTTTTCAAACACACAGACACACCACCAAATCGCTCTTTTCAGAGCCACCACTTCCTCCCAGAGAAAAGTGCAATGGTTATGATGGGGAAGCACCCAAAATTTTAGTTGTCCGCTAACTGTCCGCAGACTTTTAAAAAAATGCACAGGGCACTGAACTATTTATTTGTCACTTCTATTTTTAGACTGTGAAAGACGGCTCTGAAAAGAGCCTTATTTTTTTTGGGAGAGGAGGGGAAAGGAGGGTAAGGAAGGGTTCCAACCACGGGGATAAGAAAGGGCAGGTGGAGAGAGGAAGATGCAGGATGGGCCTTATTTAGGTAGTGGGCAGACCTTCTCATGCTCCTTGACCGTAGTCTCGAAAGCACTCCAAAGACTCTCCCCCCTGCAGAGTACTGCATCGCAGTACATACACAATATTGTGACCCTCAAAATGTGAGAGTCAACAGCATCATGGATGGCCTGTGAGGCAGCTGGAGGGATGCGCTGTCCCGCAGGAGTGTCTCTTGTGGTGACAGGAGCAGAAAGGGAGGATGTGGTAGAGGAACTCAACCTACTACATTGATCACGAGGTACAACCTTGCAAATGGCCCCACCGTGAAACAACCTTAGGTGTCGCTTCATAGATGTCATACCAAAGCTGTACGAACCAGGCCTCCCATGACTCAGCACCATGTGGCACTGATTGCAGGTGACATTGTTCGCATGCGCTTTTGGCAGTCCACCCTGAATGGTAAACAACCTCTACACCCAAGACTCACGGTGGGTGCTGGCAGTAGGGACTTCCACTACCTCATCCTCTTCATCCTCCTCTACATCCTCAAGCCTGTTCCCCTCTTCAGGCCCTTGGGGAGGTGGTAGTGGCAGAAGGGGTGGGGGTGTTGCTGAGGCAGATGTAGCACCAGCTGGAGCATCAAGCATAGATATCATTAGGTCTGATGGAAAGCAGAAAGAGCAGCAAAATCTGGAAGATTACCAATCAAAGTAGAAAATGCTCTGTCAGATAGCCAGAAGCACAAATAGGATGAGCATTGGGGTGTGGCCTTTTATAGGAGTGCAGGTGTGCACTCCGCGGACAGCCGCACTGTCCGTGGACAGAATAAACACCCCAAAAAAGCTTAAACAGTTCCAAAAAGTATGTAGAAGTCAGTGTCATTGTCTGGGACATGTGCAATGGTGAATATTTACTGTAAAATACTTTGAATTGCCCAAAAAAGTATTTTTAAAATGTTTGCGGTTTCGAAGAGTGTCCGCAATTCAGGACACACGCTCAGCGTGGGTGCGGTCACATGATGACGTTGTGAACACGTCTGCGAAGGGAACCGGTGTCCGTAGGACACCAAATGCACATGAACGGTCGTGCGCATGCGCGCAAATATTCTATGGACGGTTTTCAGGTCATCAAACTAATTAAAAGGGCGACACAAGTAATACGGACAGTTACGGACAGGCGCGTTATTCGTAGAACTTATGGGTGTGGTGCACATGTGCGTAGATGCTCTAAAGACAGTACGAACAGGTATAGTGTCCTTAGAACACCTCCATTTCGGTTAATTACGGACATCCCGGACACCCCGCGTGTTCTAAGAACAGTTCAATCTTGCTTGCGAACAGTATGGACGAGTATAGTGTTCTTAGGACACCTCCATTTTGATTAATTACGGACATCCCGGACACCGTGCGTGTTCTAAGAACAGGTCCATTTTGATTGCGGACATTGTGATGTCATCTTTGATGTCCTGGGTGTTAGTCTTAGCAGTGCACGTTGGTGACGCGAGTTATGGTTGCTTAGCTTACCATAACTGGCAAATTTCAGGGGTTTTCGGTTTTACTTGGAACCATAACATCCCTTTAACAAATTTTTTTTTACTGAATTTAATAGGTTTTTAGTAGCGCAACTTAACCATAACGTCCCTTTAACAACATTTTTTTACTGAATATATATATATATATATATATATATGATTTTTATTTTTTAAATTGACTTCCTGGGCTGTGACCAGCGTCATGTGGCTCTTTGTTTCTGTAGTGGCTGGGTTTCTTGTTCAGGCCTCTTAAAAAAAAGAAGCGTTCCACAATTGAAACACTTTGAGCAGTGATCCTAAATAAGAAAGATTAGGAATAACAAAAAGACTTTCTGGAATTCTATACAATATTTGTTGGACTTGTTTATTTTAGGCACACTTCAGGGGTGAGTCCCTGATTTAGTCTGATTTAGTCTGTCCTTAAACACCTAAAATTCACAATGCAGACAAAAACAATATGTATTTTGCTTTTCGCAAGTTGCAGTTATTGCATGTTTTGTTCTGCCGTTGTCTCTGTTACGATCATAACATGACATTTCATGTCAGTGTCCTTTGTCACTTGACAAAATCCTTGTGCCTAAAAGCTTGTGTACAGTGCAGAAATGTTTGACCATAGCACATCAAGTGAAAACATAAAAGATCGATTTAGAATGACCGCTCTGTGACCGCATAGAGCAGTCATTCTAAATTGAGCTGTCAGCCGCTGCAGCAGACCAGTGCGTGCATGAGCAAAGGACAGCCCCATTTGTCTGCGAAGACTATTTTATTAATAAACTTTTAAGACTTTTATCTCTGCAACAGGACTTTGCAGGAATGTAAAAAGTTAACAGCGTAAATGTAATTGTTGTGGCTTTTAAACAAGACGTGTTAGCCTTCAGTGGCATATAACGAACAGAGAATTGGATATTCTGAGTAAAGTGTATATGGTACCACTTCGGAATTCAAGATTAACATGCATTATGATAATATGTACACATGTATAATGTTATAGAATTCTAGGTATGACATTTCTCATTTCTCACACACTCCAAAGGACCTCTGAATATGGGGAAATGAGTAAGGTTTCTCTAACGGAAATGGACAGAAAGGAGGGAATAATGTCCCTTCATTTACCAATGTGCTTAGCCAAAAGTGAGAAGGGTCTGAGAAAAGCGAATCCTGAAATCAGTAAGAATTTGCACTTTTTTGTGTGTTAGAGGAAGTTGAAGAGATATATTATGCTCCCATTACTGTGGAAGAGAAATGCTATACATTTGCAATGATTGACACAGGCGCACAGGCCACAATTATGTCCAAAGAATTGGTAAAAAGTATCAATGAAGGGAGATCTCCACAGAGTCAGATCACAGTGAGACAGTTTGAAGTCCCTGTGCATAACTTTAACAGTGAAGAGGTGCCTATTGTGGGTATTACCAAGGTTGACATAAAGACAGGAAAACACAGAATGAAACAGGAAGTGTTGATCGCATCTATTTGTGAAATTCAATTTTTGATGGGGACAGATAGCCTGAAAAGATTGTCTCCTCTCATAAATGGGGTTAATGGAGTACTGTGGTCTTTAACCAAAACACCATTAAGACCTAAGAAAATAAAGTCCCAAAACAGAAATGTAAGTGAATGCCATATTGTTGCCAAAGCGAATGATGCAGTGGAGGTGTACCTACAGAATAGCTGTGTGCCTAGTGTCACTGTCATTTTGATGTGTCAGGATAAAATGCATAGTGAAAAAGAAAAACAATCTGTGCAGATTTATTTGGATCCTAGGAAGAAATGGCAAACTGCAATAGATGAACACACATTGCGTTTTTATTTAAAAGAAAAGAAATGTAAACAGAACACTATTCCCAAAGCAGACACAGAAAAGCACATCACCACCCTTGCTGAAATACACATGGAAGATGAGCAGCCATGGATTCACATTAGTATAAATGACCATTCTAAAATGATAAAAGCCACTTTGGCACTTGAACAGGAAAGAAGTTTTATTAATGAGAAACTACTGCAGAGGATAATAGAAAGGGAGGAGTTCCGAAAATTTAGAATTAAAAACCAATACGTATCTGGTTTGGACAATCCAGATTTTGAAAATCGAATTGCAGGAAGGTGCATGCTAAAGATTAACATTGGACAAAAAACCATCTACCACAATGTGTGGAACACAACATTATTTTTATCTGGGCAATGATATCATACATAGAATGTGCATGGTATTAGATTTTCTTAACCAAAAAATATGGTCCCGAATTTGAAGACAAGAGAAAGGCTTATCATTGTGCACAATTGGTACCATATGCAATTGAATTACAGGTGAAGAAGGCTATTACTATCCCTGCATTCACCAAGCAGGTTGCTATAACACTAAAGTGCAAGAGTGGTCAGCAAATGAAAGATTCTGATGCATTTGTGTGCTTGAATGAATCTGTGAAACAGCAAGGCCTGGATTATGAATATACCCTATTGATAGATGTTGGGGAAGGGTCTGTCAAAATTATGGTGAATAATAAAGGATGTCAGGATATTCATTTAGAAGAGAATTCTTTATAAGGAATGGCCATACAAAAATCACATTATACTGCAGATTTCAATAACATGGTGATGGAAATATCCCTGAGAGATATGTAGATGCACAGGGTGGGTTGCCAGAATATCTGGATTCTTAACCCAAAGGGATCTTTAAAATTCAATCTGTGTACCCTTATGATTCCAATGAGACAGTGTGCTGTCACTAGGAGAATTGTATAGTATTTAATTTGAATGAAAATGAAACAGAAAATCAGCACATTGAAATGGAAGCTGATATGTCAAAATATTTAAAAGTTGCAGCTTTACAGAGAGATACAGCCACACAGTTAGAAGAAAGCACAGAGGTTCCTCCACTGGAGGATTTCCCAGAATTTTCAAAAATGGTAGAGGAAAAGATTCTGTTAGCAGATGCATGCGATAGCGAAGAGGATAAGAATGAATTGAGAAAAATATTTATGGAGTTTAAAGACGTTTTTGCCAAAGATGCATATTATTGCGGCCTAACTAATTTACATGTTGCCACATTACCAGAGGGATGTGGTAGAAATCCAGTATTTGTATGCCAATATCAATTGCCACTGGCATGCTTAGAGTCATTGGCAGAGATAATCAAGAACTTGGAATCTAGGGAAATTATCAGACCCATTCATGGTACCTCTAACACTCCTATTTTGGGTTTGTTAAAGCCAAATGGTCAATGGCATCTGTGTGCAGACTTGAGGGAGTTAAATAAAAGAGTGCCAGTGTCTAGATGGCTGCTGCCATTCATTGATCAAGTCCTTGCTCAAGTGCATGGGTCAAAGGCATTTACCACATTAGATCTTACATCTGGATATTGGTGTGTGCCACTGGCAGAGGATATACAGAATTTGTTTTCATTTTCATTTGATAAAAACGCAATACTTATGGGCTAGAATACCATTCAGGTATGTCAATAGTGGGAGCGAATTTGGCATATTTTTGAGAAAGGCTATGCCAGATGCAGCGGAAAGAGGAACAATAGTTTATGTGGATAAAAAATGAAAACTTGAAAAGCCATTTTGATGAAATTAGACATGTACTTGACCATTTGCAAAAGGCCGGTGCCAAAGTAGCTTTACAGAAAGACCAATGGTGCAAGAAAAAGGTGAATTTCCTAGGCCATGAGATAACTGAACATGGGCTAAATCCACAGAAGAAAAAGGTGGAGGCCATACAAAAATGGAAAGATCCTAGAAATGTGAAAGGTTTAAAAGTGTATTAGGAATGACGGGATATAACAGGAAATGTATTGAAAATGATGCTGAAATTACTCAACCTTTGACTAAACTATTGAAGCTGAATACACCCTGGAAGTGGGAAAAGAAGCAATCCGAGGCAGTTGCTAAATTGAAGGCATGTCTCACAAAGGCACCATGCTTAGCATATCCCATAAAAAACTGAGATTTCTTTATAGAAATAGGTTTCACTGAACATTGTATGTCAGCAGTGTTATCTCAAAAACATGATCTGAACCACATAACTAGTGCTTATGCAAGTAAGGCATTTTCCCAGGTTGAGATTAAATTCAGTGAATGTGAAAAAGCTCTGCTGACCACTGTGTGGGTGCTGCAACATTTTCGCCCCATTGTTCAAGGGGAAAAGGTAATCATTGAGACAAATCATCAACCATGGCATTTTTAATAGAGTAAAAGGATTAGGTCAGGCAACCTAGCACAGTCCAGAATTACTTCATGGACATTAGCATTGCAAGGCTTTCCTGTAGAAATGAGGTATGGCCAGAATGAAAAGAGGCCAGTTGCTCAAGTATTAGCAGATTTACATGACTGTGCAGCAGAATGTGTATCAAACGAAATGGAGGTAGAATCTAGTTTTCAGGAGTTTGAACAATCACCACACAAAGCTTTTGATGAAAATACATGTAAGAATTTACCAACTGTATATGTTGATGGATGTGCCTTTCACATTGCAAATGACAGCAATAAGCAGTTGGTAACAGGGATAGGAAATGTCTGGTTGAAATGTGAGGACATTCCTAGTATAGGGATGAGAATTGGGGCTACTAGTAATCAGGTACGGAATTAGCAGCCATTTATAAAGCAATTACTACTGCAGTTGATAATAAATTCAATTAAATTGTCCTGGTGACTGATTCTGATTATGCATGAAATAGCTTTGTGGAATATTTGCCTGGCTGAAAAGCAGGAGGCATGATCACATTTAATAAAAAGCCCCTCAAGCATGTAAAAATGATACAGGCTGTAGACAAATTAGTGTCACAGAATGATTTAACAATATATTGGAGAAGAATTTGTGGATATTTAAAAACTCCAGGAGAATTTAAGGAGGGAAATGATAAAGCAGACCACTTAGCCAAGATTGGGGCTGTTATGGGAGAGTTGTTACGCATTGAACACTTAATTGGTGAAATAAAAATAGATGCAGTTACATGCTCTAAGGCTCCAAAAGAGGTAGAACAACCAGTAGTGCAATGGAGTTATGAGACACCAGATCAAGATCTGATTAAGGTACAAAAAGATGATCCAATATTGGGGATCTATTATAATCATGTGATGGACCCCAAACACAATCCTTTAATTGAAAATGATTGTACAGGAAAAGAAGAGTTGAGGGTATTATTAAAGCATAAAAAACCAATTAGACAACAGGATGGTCTTATGATCAGGGAATCCATAACAGGACAAATACAGTGGGTGGTACCCCTTTCATTCAGAGGACTAATGCTACACCATGAACATGATGCAATAACTGCAGGACACAGAGGTTCACAAAAGACTTTAGAGATACTGAAAGATTATGCTTACTGGCCACATATGTCCCAAGATGTGGAATTATATACTAGGGGTGCCTTTTATGTGCCCAATTTAAACCTGCTTAACCAATGCATATAGCTCCACTGATGAAAAGAGGCTTGACTCTTCCATGATCAGATTTGCAAATTGACTATGTAGGGCCTGTAAAAAGGTTGAGTAGGGGGAACCGTTATCTTTTGACCGTGGTTTGTTTGATGTCAAAATGGGTAGAGTGTATCCCTGCACTAGATTGTAATGCGCAAACAGCAGCTACATTACTGGTAAATCAAGTTTTTTCAAGATTTGGATTCCCGCAAAGAATAGAGTCAGATAGAGGGAGTCATTTCACAAGCACCTTAATGAGTAAGGTGTGGCAGATATTGGGGGTGAAAAGGAAACTCCATATTGCGTACCGGCCCACCTCTTCTGGGAATATTGAACGCTGCAACAGTTCTGTTGTGGGGATATTAAGGAAATTTGAAAAGGAGGCAGGTTCCAGTTGGGATTTATAATTATAAATAATCAGATCAACTCCTGCTAAAGCAACAGGTATCAGTCCTTATGAGGTGTTAACAGGAAGGAAAATGGTACTGCCACAACATTTATTGTACAGGACACATGAGCAGACACTTGTGCGTGCATCTACAGTTCACGAATATGTGGAAGAGCTGAGGAAGCCTTTACAACATGCATTTGCATTTGTGCAGCAAAATTTGGAGAGAGCTGCTGACAGTTCAAAGTCATATTATGATAAAAAAGACGTATGTGAAAGAGTATAATATAGGAGATCAGGTATATAAATTTCATTTTGGAAAAGGTAACCATAAAAATTGTAAATTTCTTGCGGCCATTTCGAATAGTGGATAAGGTGTCCCCAGTAGTTTACAAAATATTAAAGACAGAGGGTGAAATGGTGACAGAACAATTTGTTCATGTTAACCAAATTAAGCCTTGTCACCCAAACATGGAATCAGGAGACTTGAGCAAGTAGAGACAGATTAAGTGTCCTGTTTACATGGAGAGAAAGACGCAGTAACTGTCTTCATAGTGCCCCACGCCATAAAAATTAAAATAAAAATAGATACAATGATTATGGTGGAGATAAATGCAGATGTAAATACCACATTTAAGAAAGGTCCAGCGATAAAATTGGTATAAGGTGCTGAATCAGGTGGATTTACTATGATATAATGTACTAGAATGTTCTGCATGAAAATTATTTTGAAGTATGATAATGTCATATGTGTGGTGTTGTTTTCTCTTTAACATTTGCTTAGTTGCAGGTATCAGAAGACTCAGTCGGAATGTTTTGGATTACATTTTGTTTTGGTGTGGTAGAAAGGGTAAAATTGGTATTGTGCTATGTACTTAATCTGTCTCTTTTCTATTTACTTTAGACAAATTAATTGATCTTTGATTGGGGTCAGAGGTCACAGGACCAGAGGACACGAGAGATGATGGAGTCTTGGAGTCCGCGGGAGGAAATTCCAAAAAAGCCCCTGGTAGGGGCGAAGACCAAGTCTGCAGGCCGGATGACACTGATGATGGCACTAGCAACATGGATGATGATTCTTATGTTTGCAGGGAATCTTAAAGCCATGCAAGCACAGGTTATCATTGAGCCTGGACCAGCATCTGGCATTCCAGTGGAGGAAGCATCCAGATTAATTATGGGTAATAGAAGGCTGATCTTCCAGAATATTTACATACCCTGAACCCTGATAATTTAATTGAAATATTTATTGACAAAACTGGGATCGTAACCAACCCTACTAGAGATTGGCTAGAATTGAGAAAAGAGGACGCTAAGCAGACAATAAGAGATATGGTAATGCAATTAGAAAAAGACATTTGTGAATTCAGCAGATATAAAGAAAAGGAGGGGAAAGAGAGGGGCAGTAATGCTTGTGGTCTCTTTGGTAATGTCTATTATTGGAACTGAAATAGGTACTACGATGTCAACAGCTAATGCCATTTCAGTAGGGACATTGAGTGCTAAAGCACAACAATTGACTTCCGATCTAGAAATGATCCAAAAGACCTTGGGTGGAATTAGGGGTGGATTGGATGGACAAATGAAATTTGTTAATGAAACTGTGGTATTACTAAATGAACAGGCTGAAATTCTACAACATAGCACAAAAGTAATAATTAAGCATGACCGAATATTGAGTGAGATCATGAATGTAATAAATCCTCTTGATAGATTGTTCCCAAAGTATATGAGGGTGGTCCAAACTGCAATTTCTCAATTGATTAAAGGACATATACCATTATATTTTGTTTCGCAAGTTATTGTTCTTCAGATGATGGAGAGGATTACTAAAAGGGAAATCGAAATGATGCAGGTGGAAGTTGCCTTTGAAATGGGCAGTGCAATGCCATTATATGTGAATTTGGAAAGAATGGACATTGGGTTTTTGCTGTGCATCCCATATATAGCCACTGAACTTATTTACCAAACTAAGTGGGTGCACACGTGGGGTTTTGGCAAGAAGGGAAATACATAAAAATTAAAACTCCAGAGGTGGTGGCATTTCAGTCATGGGAGCCTGAGGTTTACTTGATTCCAAACCTGGAAACATGTATACGGTTTAAAGAACAAAATTACATGTGTCCAGGTAAACCATTTCTTCCTGATGCTACATATGCTATCTGTGGTTTAAAATCTGACCCAGGTGTATCAGGAGGATGTGAAGTGGTAATTAGCAATTCAGATGGTGAGGAGTTAGCACAAGCCAAAATGGTTAAAAATAGATGGTTGGTGAGCACCATTATGAAGAATGTTACTGTGACACATTTAAATCGTGGAACGTTTGTTGTCAAGCAATTGAAATATAATGTATTTTACTTGCGGGTTTCAAAGGATACAATCGTCTCAGTTGGGGGTTCAATGTTATTCCATATTGCAAATGATATTTGGGAAAGCCAAGTGGAAAATATTGAGTTTTTTCAGAGGGATACATTTTCGATAGACCCGGATGTAGAATTTTTATTGAGTCATAAGGAAAAGCACACTATTAAGATGAATCTGAGAAAGAACAACATTACAGTTAAGTCTGGGTGTAATGGAGGTGGATGTGTTTAATTGGGGAACCTGGGTGGAACGCTCTATGGTGGGTTTAGCATTAGTAGTGTTAGTGATGGGAGGATGGTTTATTATTTTGTCTATAACGATGAAGATGTTTCCTATGATATTGGCAACAAAGGGAAATTAAAGATATCCCAATGCACATACATTCTAAGGTAATGGAAAAAGTAAGAATAACAATTTTGGGTTACTCCAGTTGTGGATTTGGTCAGCCAGAGCTGTCAAAAAAGGAGGGTATATGTAAGCAAATATATAGTGTTTTTATAGCATTTTTTATGGCATAGCATTTTTATAGCATTTTTTATAGTATTTTCTTTGCCATTTTATATAGCATTTTTTTGCCATTATAACATAGCATTATTGGTAGCATACAAAGCACAGGATTTACAACACAGCCAAGCCATATTTAAAACTGCAGACATTCAGAGCATGCATAGAAACCTAGAGTGCTGCCAGGTCAAATAATGAAGTGCACCATTTTGTTTTTGGATGCTTCATGCATGGAAACTACATTAGAATATACATAACTGGCTAACATTATTTAACATTACTAAAATACTAATTCTAACTTTTCTAACATTAAAATGCAGTCTTCAATGCAAAATGAGGTAAAACCCATGTTTTGGTGGCACTACTGTAATTCATTTTTAAATGCACACTAGCGTTTTCTTCAGCTTGTGGAGAACAGAAAAATGCAGGCAGCAGGAAACAGAATGAAACATTAATACAGGGAGGCCTAAATCTCTCATTGTTCTGAACATGAGGGTTGATACAGAACACATTCTTGTTAACCTGATTGGGGGAAATTATAGGCAGACAAGCCACATCAAAAGGGGAAGGATAGGAACTTTATTGGTAACAAGAAATGCGGAGAGCAGTTAGTTCATGCTGGGCCGAGAAGATTGACGGAGTTCCAAGGTGTCAGAGCTCTGGCTGTGAGAGATATCTCACTAGCACCCCACACACGATTACAGAAGCATTTCGCACTGACACTGGGTCTGCATTTGCAAACATAGCAAGGTTGCGCTGGGAACTTCAAAGAAATACCAATCTTGGTAAGATATGTGCGAAGTGAGGACAATGTGAAATGCCTTATGGGTGGCTGAGGTTTATTACAGTGCAGGGAAGTCAGGAAGTCATTGCATGTTTATTTTTCGTCATTTTCAGAATGTGGGAACATTAATCTATATTTCAAAAAACCTACTTGTTATGTTTTTTTTTATTTTGTATTTCAAATTATGTTGTAAATAACCATGGTACGACTTGATGACATGTAAATGAGATTCAATATAATAAGTATCTATTGAAACCAATGGGATTTTGTGTCATTCATGCATCTGTGAATTGGTTTACATAGGTGATGTATAAAAGGGAGGCTCATATCAGTGCAGTAGTGCATTTGCCAATTTACCAATGCAAGTGAAATAACAAACAAGAGAAGGTTTGTGTGCGGTATGATGCATGTTTCTTTTCTTGCATGATGATGGGAAAGGATCTGATACATAGATTGCTGGATGTAAATAAGCCAGTAATGTCTTATGGCACATAGATTACTGAATGTATATAAGCCAGTAGTACCAGCCACGAACCGTAGGTGGAGCTATAAATACAATCATTGTGTTCTGCTGGGTTCTGCTGAAGTGCGTAAGCCTAGAGCTCTCTGCAGAAAACTAGCGGGTATTCTAATAGAAAAGAAAGGTTTGTTTTATGATGGGGTTATAGTATAAAAAGAAAACCATGCTCACCGCTAGACCACAGGTATAAATACCACAAAACAAGATACCACTAAAATGACCCCAATATAAGCTAAGAAGGTATGGTCACTGAAATAGTGTGATACCAAACCCAATATAAATGCAAGACTAATTTACTGCCAAATTACCACCAATATTTTTACGGTAAGAAAATACTGCCAAATCCTGAATTTACCCCAATAATACAAAATCTTTTACAGTAACCAGGGTAGCCCGGGAGAAGGAATAGTTACCCTTCCCCTGAACCCCCTAGATACAAACAAAGACCCCTGTACCAGCCGGAATGGGTGTCCCAACTGGAGCGCCAGGTCCAGAACCTCACACAGGATCTGGGTCGCATGTTGAAGGCTCAGCAGAACCCTCAGATGAACATTGCAGCTCAGAACCCCGCCAACCCATGGTCTGGCAACCCAGAACAATGACAGGGAGGGAACCTCGACAATTCACCGGTTCCCGAGGAGGAGGCAAAGGGTAAAGGGGGGTGTAAAGCCCTAGAGGAAGGCTCCTTCCTTTGCTGTGAAAATCCCCTGGACACCCCAGAACCGGAAATAAAACCTCCTGCCCCTGAAAATCTGCAACCCAGGGAACAGAGGGTGGGTAGGAGAAATAAAGACCTCAACAGGCCCATTTTGGGGAAGAAGTTAGCATCCTCCAATTTGAAGGAGAAGCATCGTTAGAGGATCTTCTCCTTCAGGGACGGGGGAATTCTTCCCAAAGAGAAGTGGGTCCCGAGAGATCTGAATGAAGACTGGGTGGGTGTGGGGACTGATTCAGAGTCACCCATCCCTGAACCCCAGAAGTGCCATTCTGAGAGCAAAATAGTAAAGAAAGGATCCATCCCACAAACTGGTCCTTGTGACTGCCTCCAGGTAAAAGGGGGCAGCACAGAATTAGGGAAACAGGGAATTCTAAACTCCCCAGCTATTTCAGGATGCCAAAATGTCATTACATTTTCCCAAACTTCCTAAACTAAATCTGGGGACTGCCTCCCAGAAAGGGGGGGGGGACAACCCACGGTCTGAGGAAGAGGGGGATTCCCAAACGTCACAAACCAATTCTGGTGACTGCCTCCAAGAAGGGTGGGGGGCAGAATCAGAAAAACAGGATTCCCAAACATCACAAATTAATTCCGGTGACTGGCTCCGAGAAAAGGGGGACCACACAGAACCCAGAGAGAAAAGGGAGCCCGAAACTCCTCAAATATCAGAATGCCAAATTTTACTTTCAGATTCCCAAAATCCAACACAGAATTATGTCCAAAAGACCCCCGTGTTGGAGTCCAAAATAAAGAAGTTAACCGCCCAGCTGACTCAGGATGCCCATTACCTTTGCCCATTAGAGGAGAAAGCAGGTTGATTCTATGCCTCCATCCAAGTGCAGGGGCAATGTGCAATTTTAGCAATGGTGGACACCGGATCCAAAGCCACTCTTCACTCTAAAAAGACCTTTGAGCAGCTAAATTCAGGAAGGGGGGAGAGACACCAGATCCCTCTCAACCCCAGCCTGGACAACTCCAGAACTTCTAGGTGAATGAAATTCCTGTCAAGGGGACTGCAGATTTGGAAATAAAAATTGGGTGACATAAGATGAAACACCCGGTCATAGTTGTTACCCCAGAGGGAACCCCCTGTCTATTAAGGAATGACATCCTCCACAGGTTGTCTCCCCTAATAGACTGTGTGAACAAGGTACTCTGTACTCAGACTAACAGGCCAATAAAATTAAAACAGAGTGGCAGCCATGTTAGTTTAAATGGCACATGCCACATGGTTGAACAAAAATTGGATCAAATCGAGGTTCATCTTCAAAATAATCACACCCCTGATGTTACAGTAAATGCTGTAGGAGAACGAACTGGTGATGGGAACCCCTCTCCATTCCTGAAAATCAACCTTCCTTCCAGTTTCAAGTGGCATTCCACACAGGAAGGAAATACTTTGAATTGTTATATTTATTTACCATCTGAGAAATCCCAAGTCTGTAGTCAAAAGTGATGAGAAACTTCTCAACGCGTAGCTAACATTCAGAAGAAGGGTGAACTGCTTTTCTTCCCCATTCAGTTAAATGAGGGGAGGGTGTCTGTTCTAACCAGAGTTGCTTGAATAGCGAAGAAAGCTTCATCAGCGAAGTATTATTCAGGAAACTCCCAAAAGACCAGACCCTGCCCGCTGTTGAGTCTGTTTATCAGTTGGTATGGGGTCTGGAAATTCCCAGTTCCAAACATCTTCTGCTTAGCAGTTGCATGCTCCAAATTTTGATAGGTGACAAAAGCATAGAACATAATTGTTGGCTTGTGCAAGGTGTTCCTTTCCGCCTTTTGCATGGGCAGTCAGATCCTCAACCAACTCGAAATTAATTTGGATCAAAGTAATTGCCAAGCCCGGCCCCAACTCGAGGGTAACCCCGAGGGGCATGGCAATCCTAAAGCAAGCCTTCTGGTCAGCCCCATTGCTACCATAGGCAGTTGATGTTCAAAAATGGAGAAGAGGTCAACATCCCAGGCCTAGCCCTATAGAATCCACATCCCCAAAGGAAAGTTGGCAGAAGAGAAATGGTCCATATTAATCAGTTAAAGAGTTGTCAACCCAGACATACTTTGCTGCGGATTGAGGAGCCAAGAGAAAGTCAAATAGAGGAAACATCTGGAGATTAAGAACAAGAACAACAAGAACCAGAAAAGAACAGGTAGGTTTATAGGCATCATTATTTAACAGGGATTATTTTTCTTCATTGTCAATACGAGAGGGATCCCCAGAAATTCTAGTAACACAAGTAGTTATCTGTGTTTTGTGAGTGATTATTTGTTTTTATCAGCTAACGTACTGTAATGTTTGCAATGCATGTCTGCCCCACTGCTGTCAAACTTCCGGGAAGGCAGTCATTAGGAAAATGTAGTAACCGGTACTTGTTTATTCACTAGATTTGCACTGGTTCTGCCCATTCATAGACCAAGGAGGACCCCGGGGACCTGGAAAGGAAAGGCTGGAGGAAAAGCTGGGGTTGTCGCTCCACACCACAGAGAAAGATTGAAAGAATATCTGGGGGTGTCACTCCACACCACAAAGAAAGACCTAAGGGAAAGCTGTGGCTATTGCTCCACACTCCAACGAGAGACAACGGGAGGATCATGGAGTACTTCTCCGAGATGGAAGAAGGTCTCCACCTGATGAACCCCACATTGCCCTACTGATGAATCCCACTTTGCCCTACTCTTCCTCGACAAGAAGTCTCAGAAGAGTCGGGGGAGGGATTTGTGGGATACATTGACCCACTCAGCAGAATTCCCGTCCATAACCAAGCCGCACTTCAGCAGTTAACAGCAAAATTGCTGTGCTGGCTCCTTTGACCACCACTATCTTGCATCAAAACTGTGTTTTGCAGCCACAAAAGGATGGCTGCACTGTTTTGACCAGCACCTTTTGGGCAGGATGGAACAAGGGGGCATACTGAGAAAGCTTGCCAGTGTGTTTCGTACATGCACCCAAGAAGAATATGGAAAAGCAGCACTGCTCTGCTGCTAGCTCAACATTTCCCCTTGACAAAGGGAAATATTTACATTGAAATGATGCCGCTTTGATGCTCTTTTCATCTGTTCTACGTTACTCTGCTTTTATAAGTGAGGCCCTGCCATGCCCATCCTTAAACAGATTGTGGTCCAGCAGAAGACAGCCTTATTGCTAAATGGCAGGCTGTGTAATAATAGTCTGGGAAATCAACAGAAACTTTACTTTCAACTGCACAGGAAAACGCTTGACTTTTGGGCTACAAAATGTCAAAAATCACTGCTTCAAAAGAAACCCTAGCTCTAAGAGCATATGTCAATTTCAATAGACCTGTGTCTTAAACAGATTGCTGCATAAGTGAAACTGACCAGGGCTGCAAAACAATGTTGGGAAGTCAGAAGGAAGGGAAAAACTTTTGAAATGGTCAGCCCAGCAGATTTCACCATGTGTTAAAATGCGCTGTTGCAAATAAAGCAAATGGCTGTTTTGAAAGTGTGATGTTAAAAGAAGGCCCTGTCTTGGCCTCGCAATGTAAAGGGGTTTTACTGAGAAACATATATGGGAGGTTTTATTTCAACAGGCTTGCTGCTGATTCAAAACAAAATAAAATAAAATAAAGAAATAAATGTTTTTGGCTGTGCTGGGAAATCAGCCCAAACAGGTTTCTGCCATGGCCCAAGGGACATTTGGGTGCTGATAACAGCAGTGCCCTACCGCCAAGAGAAGCCACAGGGGAGATCTGGGACACCTACCTGTTAGCTGCCGCCCTTAAAAACTTTGAATGGACCAAGAGAAAGAAATATCACACACTCGTCAGACTTTTGTCTGGGCTTCAGCTTTAGACAATAGATTCTGGGACAAGTATATGTTAATTGGGGAAGTGACAATAAATCTTCAATCAAACTGGGAAACCCCCATGGCCACCCTGAGCTGAACTGAGATTTGGTGGTAGCCTGGAAAACATGGGCCTAGTTGAAGAAACTAGCCCCATTTGGCTGAAAATACTATTTGATTAATAAACTTTTAAGACTTTTATTTCTGCAACATGACTTTGCAGGAATGTTAAAAGTTAACAGTTTAAATGTAATTTTTGTCGTTTTTAAACAAGACCTGGTAGCCTTCAGTGGCATATAAGGGACAGAAATTGCAGAGAATTGGATATTGTGAGGAAATTGTATATGGTGCCACTTTGAAATTCAAGATTAACATGCCTTGTGATAAAATGTACACATGTATAAAGTTATAAAATTTTAGGTAAACATTTCTCACTGAAAAGGACAAAACATTAATAGATGGATGAAGCAAAGTCCTACAAACGTGAGTGAGAATTGGACAGCCACGCTATGCGTGAAATATGTAATCTGGCTCAAAGTGCGCCAACTGTACAAATGTGTAATTTATGTTAAGATAGATTTTGGCAAAAAGGACTGTGGGAAGGCTTTGCACCTCATAAAAACACAACTCCACAAACTGAGTCCCCCCCTAGAGGAGACAACCAACATTGGCTTCCCTATCCAGTTCTTGGCGGTAGCTCTATCTCATTTCTGCCCATCAATAAACCCGGTGATGTCACCCGCTTTTATATAAGAGGCAGGGCTCACAGGGACATGACACTCTCTCCTGAATTTCCAGTGCCTGCATATCCAGACATTCAAGATCCACCTTTGTAAGATTCCAGACTCTACTGCTAAGCCAAAGCATAACTGACCCTATCCAAGCAGGGCCTATTATCCAGAAAACCCTATAAAAATCCCAATAGCAAAGGGGAAAAGCTGTGGTAGCTTGAGGAGCATCCTGTGACCAGACCGGCCTTTTGTTCACTACATGCATGCCCGCTGTACCCTTGCCATCTTGTGACCAGACCGCTTCTTGCCCACTACCTGCATGCCCGCTGTACCTTTGCCATTGAGTCACCACACTTGACCAGCTGCTTGTTGTTAGGAGTGTCCGCCGCTATCCTGTGACCAGAGCTTTTGCATCCAGAACCGGTTGACTGTCCAAATCCCCAAACTCAAGTGCGATTGCATTTCCCCATCCAATAGCCCCACATATCCTACCACATCCTGATATGTTGTCTTTGTTCCACTCTTTAAATAATACTATCCATACTCTGATTCCTTGTTAAAACTGTTAGAATTCGCTGTGCATCTTTTCATTTATCTCCAAGCATCTCTGTCTTGCATAGACCGTAAATCCTTAGTCAAATTAGGAACAATCAAATTAATTCCCACAGAAAGTTGAATACGGGGTGAAAAGGTTGCCCTTGCTAATCAATCTTGGAACATACTGTGTCTTTCTTTAACCATATAGTCTAGATGATTTAGTTTAAGTAAACCTTGCCTTTCCTTTTTAAAACCTATTTTCTTTTCTTAACTGCTTTATTTTAACTAAACTGAACCTCATTCCACCTTGAAAATCTCATCCAATTCATCAGCTATAGTCAGTATTTCACTTCCATAGTGTCCTTGTGATGTGCATCTGTCACCCAGCCTAAAAACCGCATATCTATTCTGTGCATTTGACATTTAAAAAAAAAAGATAAAATTGGAACTTTTCAACGTGTGAATTTTGCTGCATTGTGTTTTCATTTTAAGGTGCTTTTTTAACTGTATACATTTTGTGATACCTTACCTTACAGTTGCTAGTGATATTACATCCATAATACTGTGATAAAACATATGTATATCATTATTTAAACACACATATAATTAATTATTTGTCAAAATCAGAGTGTCATTTTAGGCCATTGCCTCTTATTTGGTGAGGGAAGGATTCTGTTTGCTGCCTCTTATTCCTGATTCCCTGCTGCTTCTTCCTATCCAATCAAAATTCGATTAATTGTGGGTCTAGGGAACATTGCAGGGGATACCTTAACTTGTGTACTATCTATCCTAATTGAAAACGTGCTCCTATTCACTTGTGCCTTGGATATGTTCTTGTAGAAGGTTATCCAAGTGTGTTTCAGTGGTTTCCATTGTAATTATCACCCCATTGGTGATTGCTGCCCAATATAAAAATTGTGTGATTTTCTTTGAATTTAAAATAAATAAATATTGTGATACCATCCACCGGCCTGGTTCCTGGTCCATTGTGACCCGGGTATTTGTAAAATCGGGTTTGAGACGGGTCGAGTATTGGCTCAATTCGAATTTGCAGAAAATAAAGAAAAAGCATTCTTATCGCAAGCTACATCTAAGGCTAAGGGCGAAGTTCCTGGTCCGGTGAGTGACGCCCGCTTGGAATCCTTCACAAAATGAGTGCCAACACAGGTTGGGTGATAATGTACGTATATTTGTTCCATATAAATGGCATAAGCGTATGTGCTTTATAATAACATATTGTTAAGACGGATTTCTGAACTCTGTCCTGGTGGCGCAGAAGTTCAGAAGGCCAACCTAATTACTTGGAACAGGGTAACCTCTGGACAAGCCAGACCAATCAAGGTAGCGATCGCGGCGGTCAAGACTAGGTCTCAAGAGGGGTGAGGGTGACTGAAAGCCCGCAATGAGCACACAAAGCAAGAGCGCTTACAAACTACTCCAAACAGTTGTTATATCAAAAATATAAACACATTTATTTTAAGGCCTTTAAAACAATGACCGTAGCGAGAAAATCACAATATCACAATATTAAACCAACACATACCATATCAACACAATATATATACAAATGCACAGTCGCAAGCGTTTAAAGCACGAAATATGTAGTCCACCTGAAAGGAAAGGAAAACAGGCAGTGCGATAACGCTTTAGACTCAGTTCGCCTTCAGAGGCACCTAACTAGATGGAAGTCCGAGCCCTGCGAAGAGTGGAGCCTTGTGCTCAAAGTACCTGCCACGCCGGTGCCAACGGGCAAAAGGGGAAGCTCTTCGGAGGAAGTCAGGCAGTTCGGGTTAGTGCACAGCAGAAGGAGAACAGGTTCCGCAACTCAAGCGCAGCCTCCACAGCGGGCAGAAGCAGAGCGCGAGTACGGCCAAAAGGGTGCTGTTTTTACACAGCAGGGAAAAGCAATGGGATACTGCAGGAGGCGACCAGATCCTAGCTAAACTACTCACCGGTCCCCGAAGCAAGCAGACCCAGGCTTCTCCACGTTAGTTTCAGCAGCTGGCAGGTTCAGAAGAGCAGGGAACGCCTCGTAGTCGTGTAGAGCAAAAAGACGTCCCAATCGACGAAACCAGCACAGTTTTGTTGCCGCAGCAGGACAACGGAGCGGCCGTGTGTATTCAAGTCAAATGTACACTCCTCCCTTCAGACCTGGGGACGCCAAGCGTACGAAGCGTGGGAGAGTGACAAGGACTCGAAATACAGCACAACCTGGCGGCAGTTACAGAGCAGGACTCCCTTGTAAGCTGGTCAGTCAACTGGATGGCCCAGAGACACTTCCGAAGGCTTACTTGGCAGGAGATGATGAAGTCGCCGGGAATAGCTGTTCCTGCTATTCCAAAGGTCGAAGCACCAGTACAGGCCTTCTGGTTCGATCCAAGGAGGAAAGGGTTTCACAGGACGACAGCAGTGCAAAGGAGGATTCCTTCAGCGGGTCACCACCGATTCCTCGGTCCAGCCTCGTGGTTGCAGGATACTTGGCTCCTGTATTCCTTCGTTCGTGAGAACTCAGGAGATCGACATGGTAGTGGTGTTTCCAGCTCCCTCTTATCCACGGTTCCCTTCGCGCCAAAACGGAGGGGAGCCAATGGGAGATCCGCTCATCAACACACACACCATACGTGGACCAATCACGGACCACGGTGGTCCCAGGCATTCACACCACCCCAGACTCTCTGGCACCCAGGATGTGTATTGGGACCAGACATCCCAGCCCACACCCTGGAGGCACACAAACGACATGTAGAAGCCCGCGAAAGCAACCACGTTTCGCGGGAAAGTACATGCCCAAATAAGGAAGGCCCCGGGTCGCCCGACCTGGGGAAGGTGAAGGGAGCAAGACGGTCAGTGGACAAGACAAAGGAGCCTCGTGGTCTGGCCATTTTGGGAGCCAGGCCACCATTTTGGGTTCAGTGCGAAAAACGTGCTCAGAACGCCAAAAGGAGCTCAAAATAAACAAAACGATCGCTGCCACCATTCGAGTCCCTGAATGACTTGCACCGATCAAATACCATCCTAAAAGAGTATCTAGGGTCTGTAGAAGGCTAGAGACCCAAGAGAGCTGTAACTTAGCTTACAGTGCCCTCTTGTGTCATGTTGCACTAAAGCCGCAACATGATAAAAGAAACTACGGGAAACAGCGTTCCCCGGTACTGACTGTCTTAAGGGCATGTCAGTTTCCCCGTAAGAAAGGAGCGAAAGCCCAGAGAAGTGCGGCAGAAGGCTGTACTTCTCTGGCAAAGTCAAGAACAAGGTTAAAAACAATAGCAAAAAGTTTAGGGGTTGCCACATGGAAGGAAAATTCCCTACAATTACGAAATCTTTCCTAACACTCGCCCCTTCCAGACTATGGACAGGGGGAACTAATCCACCCCTGGATGAGTCTCTTGTTCAGGTCGGTTAAACATTCTGGACAACCCATCAGCATTGCTATGTTGGACACCTGGCCTATGCTCAATAGTGAAGTCGAAGCCTTGTAGACTTATGGACCACCTAAGCAACTTTGGATTCTCCCCCTTCATGTTCATTAGCCACTTTAACGGCTTATGGTCAGTCTGCACAGTGAAGTGGGTCCCATAGAGGTAGGGCCTCAGCTTCCTTAGGGCCCACACAACAGAGAAACATTCTTTCTCTACCGTGGACCATCTGAGCTCTCTGTCCTTAAGCTGGCGACTAAAAAAACCGATAGGGTGTTCCTTACCCTTCTCATCTACTTGTGATAGTACAGCTCCTATCCCAGTGTCAGAGGCGTCCGTCTGCACGATAAAAGGTCTTTGATAATCCAGGGCCCTAAGGACAGGGGCCTGGCACAAGGAGTCTTTTAAGCCATTGAAGGCCTTCTCACACTCGTCGGTCCAAGTTACCTTCTTGGGTTTCTTCGGAGTTGTGAGGGCAGTCAGAGGAGCAGCTATGGTGCCATAGTCTGCCACAAAATTGCGGTAATACCCCGTGAGTCCTAAGAAGGCTCTCACTTGGGTTTGCGTAGTGGGGGTAGGCCAGTCTTGTACTGCTTGTACCTGACTGAGTAGAGGCTGTCTCCTCCCTCCACCTACTTCATGTCCAAGGTAAACCACTGAGCCTTGTCCATTTTGGTGAGGGGCCACTCGGACACCCTCAAAAGAGCTTTCTGAAGGACTGCTTTTGAACAGGTCGGGGAGAGGTTCAGACTCCTCTTCCTCAACGTCTGAAGCAAATAGCAGTGCTGCGATTTCGCCGCTTGGGACGAAAGCCTTCAGCCTATTCACGTGAAACACTTTTGGAGCCTGTCCAGGCCTTCCAAGGTCCACTGAATAGTTAACCTCACCCAGGGGCTCCACCACTGGGCAAGGGCCTGACCATTTGTCCTGTAAAGCTCGAGGCCTTATGAGATTCATGATCAGGACTTGCTGACCAAGTGTAAAGTTGATGAGGGAAGCTTTCTGGTCGTACCAATGTTTCACCAGCGCTTGCCCTGCCTTCAATTTATTACTAGCCAAGCCCATCAGAAGTACCATCCGTTTTCTGAGCCCTAGCACATAATCAACTCCATTGGTAGTAACAGGGGGAGTGGGCATCTTCTTGGGCCAGTAGAAGTGCATGGATAACCTTTGCTTGGTCCTCCTCATACCAAGGTGACCAGCAAGGGGAACGACATGCGCCAACTGCAGGAGGAAGGGCCTAACAGCAAGGGGAACCACCAACCTCCTATGGTCTCCTTCTGTAGACTCTGTGGGCTCACTATACAGGAGTCCACCTTCCTGGTAAATCCTATGCATCCCAGGAGGTTCACCCTCAAGCTGGGAGCAGGCCTGTCTCCTTAGGCCTTCCAGAGATGGGCACTCACGTTGGCCTTTACTGAATTCGTCCCTATCAGGACCTCCTTCAACTAACAAGTCTTTTAGTTCAGGATGATCGTTGGGGTCGAATACTTCAGGCATCGCCACCTCCTCGTCAGGCCCGGGCGATTGACCAACTTCCTCCACCGCAGTGGTAGGCGAGCTCGGGGGAATATTCTCTTTCCCTCGTTTTGACTTGTAGACTCCTTTCGCCTTGGGTTTCCCCTTCGGCTGGGGCGGCGTATTGGACTTGGCCAATGCTGCCCGTGCTTGAGACCGTGTGTAGGGTCTTTCGGCAGTGTCTCCTACGAGCCCTAAAGCTCTGAGATCATTACCCAACAAGACCTTTCCCGGGACGTTTCTCTGAATGCTCACTGGAATCCTGACTGCTGTACCATTTAAAGTAAGATTTACAGGGATCACGGGAAACATACTGAGGGGGCCGTCAGCCAACTTAGTGGGCATCAGAGTAGCTCTGGCAACTTCCTCTGAGTCTACCAAGGTAGAATCCACTACAGTTCGACTGCACCCACTATCCCTAAGAGCTGGAGTATCCACTCCATTGATCAGCACACTGTCTTTAAAGTAGTGCTTGGTATTATCTGGAATCCTAGCATAAGCGTCTGCGACTTTAGGCTCCCAGGAACCCAGGGACACTAAAACTACCTCAGCCTCTATTCCGCTGGGAAATGAGTCTGAGGAGAAGGATGCTCCTGTAATCTCTTCTTCCTCGTAGGAGGAGAAGGCCAGATTAGCGGAGTGGACCCCCAAAGGTCTAACCTTACACCGGGGATCCCCCTTCACATGGTCAGTTGCTCCACAAGAAAAACAAGCCCCAGTGGGTCTGTTTACGTAGGGAGGCTTATTGTAACCAGAGTTCTGTTTCGGAGGCGAACCTCCACTACCCTGTGAGTTCTCTTGTGTCGTACCCTTGTTTTTCTTTTTGTGGCCCTTATGGGAAGGAGATATAGCAGATTCCCCACCCTCCATATCTTTGGACTTTTTCCCTTCCTCCTGCTTACCAGGATGAGTTTTGTCCTTATGGGACACTCGATGTGACACCCATAAGTCTGCTGCAATGGCCAGCTTCTTAGGATCTATCTCCTTCGAATCGGCCAAATGCTGCTTAAGCTCCGGGGAAGAAGAAGCAAAAATGTGTTCCAGCATGACAAGATTTATCATGCCTTCGAAGGTAGAAACCTTATAACCTTCGACCCAGCCAGTTAAGTTTTTCAAAGATTCAGCGACATAAGATACCCAAGTACCACCTTCCTTTTTCTTATACTCTCGAAAACGCTTTAAATATTGGGCCGGAGTCTTCCCAAAATTTAAAATGAGAGTTTGCTTTAACATTGCGAAATCAGCCCGCTCAGCCTTCGACATTTCCATAATGGCACTACAGCCAGAATGGGGCAGTCTACTGAGCAACCACGCAATCTTATCAGCATTGTCAACTTCTTGAACCTCGCATGCATACTCAAACGCATTCAGCCAGTCCATAATGTCATTCCTTTCTTCATACACACTGAGCAGATCTTTTGGAAACCGTGGATGAGAGGAAGCCCCAGACCCATGTCCAGGACCCTTGGACCCATTTGCAACCTGAAGCTTGGCCAGTTCCAACTGGTGATCCCTGTCTTTCTGTTTTTCTGCCTGTTCGATTTTTAGTTTGGCTATGCTGAATTCAAGCTCCTGCTGCCTAAACCGCAGCTCTTGCTTCTTGAATTCAAGCATAGCCTCCCCATCAACACTGGCAGAGGAAACATTAGACAGCTCGTCCTCCCTGTCCTCGTGGTCGCGATGGATCAGTGCAGCGGCAGAACCGTCGGTTCTACCAGTGAGAGCAGCCCCACCACCTTCTGCACTGTCCTCAGAAGTAATAGCGTCAAGCTGCGCTTCTTGCCACGCCACGATTCTTTGGATCATTTCCAATTTAGTGCCTTGAGAGGAAACACCTCTCTCGCACACATCTTCTTCAATGTTTCTGACTTGGAAGCATTTAAAGTTAACAAGGTATTTGTTTCCATACTGTTTGATAGGACTATGGCCTTTTTAAAGTTATACTACAACAATTCACTACGTGTACTGGTTGGAATAACCCGAAATGCCTTAGTTCGAGCGCAACACTTGATACCTTCAGTCGTATCCCACCGCTGTACACCAATTTGTTAAGACGGATTTCTGAACTCTGTCCTGGTGGCGCAGAAGTTCAGAAGGCCAACCTAATTACTTGGAACAGGGTAACCTCTGGACAAGCCAGACCAATCAAGGTAGCGATCGCGGCGGTCAAGACTAGGTCTCAAGAGGGGTGAGGGTGACTGAAAGCCCGCAATGAGCACACAAAGCAAGAGCGCTTACAAACTACTCCAAACAGTTGTTATATCAAAAATATAAACACATTTATTTTAAGGCCTTTAAAACAATGACCGTAGCGAGAAAATCACAATATCACAATATTAAACCAACACATACCATATCAACACAATATATATACAAATGCACAGTCGCAAGCGTTTAAAGCACGAAATATGTAGTCCACCTGAAAGGAAAGGAAAACAGGCAGTGCGATAACGCTTTAGACTCAGTTCGCCTTCAGAGGCACCTAACTAGATGGAAGTCCGAGCCCTGCGAAGAGTGGAGTGTTGTGCTCAAAGTACCTGCCACGCCGGTGCCAACGGGCAAAAGGGGAAGCTCTTCGGAGGAAGTCAGGCAGTTCGGGTTAGTGCACAGCAGAAGGAGAACAGGTTCCGCAACTCAAGCGCAGCCTCCACAGCGGGCAGAAGCAGAGCGCGAGTACGGCCAAAAGGGTGCTGTTTTTACACAGCAGGGAAAAGCAATGGGATACTGCAGGAGGGCGACCAGATCCTAGCTAAACTACTCACCGGTCCCCGAAGCAAGCAGACCCAGGCTTCTCCACGTTAGTTTCAGCAGCTGGCAGGTTCAGAAGAGCAGGGAACGCCTCGTAGTCGTGTAGAGCAAAAAGACGTCCCAATCGACGAAACCAGCACAGTTTTGTTGCCGCAGCAGGACAACGGAGCGGCCGTGTGTATTCAAGTCAAATGTACACTCCTCCCTTCAGACCTGGGGACGCCAAGCGTACGAAGCGTGGGAGAGTGACAAGGACTCGAAATACAGCACAACCTGGCGGCAGTTACAGAGCGGGACTCCCTTGTAAGCTGGTCAGTCAACTGGATGGCCCAGAGACACTTCCGAAGGCTTACTTGGCAGGAGATGATGAAGTCGCCGGGAATAGCTGTTCCTGCTATTCCAAAGGTCGAAGCACCAGTACAGGCCTTCTGGTTCGATCCAAGGAGGAAAGGGTTTCACAGGACGACAGCAGTGCAAAGGAGGATTCCTTCAGCGGGTCACCAGCGATTCCTCGGTCCAGCCTCGTGGTTGCAGGATACTTGGCTCCTGTATTCCTTCGTTCGTGAGAACTCAGGAGATCGACATGGTAGTGGTGTTTCCAGCTCCCTCTTATCCACGGTTCCCTTCGCGCCAAAACGGAGGGGAGCCAATGGGAGATCCGCTCATCAACACACACACCATACGTGGACCAATCACGGACCACGGTGGTCCCAGGCATTCACACCACCCCAGACTCTCTGGCACCCAGGATGTGTATTGGGACCAGACATCCCAGCCCACACCCTGGAGGCACACAAACGACATGTAGAAGCCCGCGAAAGCAACCACGTTTCGCGGGAAAGTACATGCCCAAATAAGGAAGGCCCCGGGTCGCCCGACCTGGGGAAGGTGAAGGGAGCAAGACGGTCAGTGGACAAGACAAAGGAGCCTCGTGGTCTGGCCATTTTGGGAGCCAGACCACCATTTTGGGTTCAGTGCGAAAAACGTGCTCAGAACGCCAAAAGGAGCTCAAAATAAACAAAACGATCGCTGCCACCATTCGAGTCCCTGAATGACTTGCACCAATCAAATACCATCCTAAAAGAGTATCTAGGGTCTGTAGAAGGCTAGAGACCCAAGAGAGCTGTAACTTAGCTTACAGTGCCCTCTTGTGTCATGTTGCACTAAAGCCGCAACATGATAAAAGAAACTACGGGAAACAGCGTTCCCCGGTACTGACTGTCTTAAGGGCATGTCAGTTTCCCCGTAAGAAAGGAGCGAAAGCCCAGAGAAGTGCGGCAGAAGGCTGTACTTCTCTGGCAAAGTCAAGAACAAGGTTAAAAACAATAGCAAAAAGTTTAGGGGTTGCCACATGGAAGGAAAATTCCCTACAATTACGAAATCTTTCCTAACACATATCATTATCATTTGGACTTGGACGTCTGCTTGCATTCACAGTTATTTGGTAATATGGGCCTATATACTCTGATATTAATGATGCATATGGTGATTAATTCTTGTATGAAATGTTTATCACATTGCAGTGATATCATAACCATATGTATTGTAGTGTACTTAGGAACAATGCTATGTGATGCCACTTCCTGTTTTTTCAAGAGGTGAAAGGTTTGGTTGCATCACTTCCTGTGGTTTAACTTTGGGGTGGGGTCAAATGACACCACTTCCTGTGATGTCAACAGAGGTCAAGGGTCGAGTGATGTCACTTCCTCTACCCCTGGCATTTTTGTGAAATAACATCCCTGTTCACCTGACTATTACAAATCAGATATTAATATATAGCTACATTTTCCATTGTAATATGGTCTGAAACATTATATTAAGGATACATATGTCTGTTGTGCTACAATACAATATAATTGCAACAGAAAACATGAATGAATAAATGGCAGTGAGGGCTCCTGCTTATGGCTAGTGATACAAAAATGCACTTCTGATTAGCTGGTTCAGGTGCCAAGAGCAGAGTAATTACACAGGGGCACATTTTAACCATAAAAAATAAGCTTGGTAACCTTTCCTGCAACAAACTCAAATCACCCAAATTTTATGTGATTCATCGATGACTGTAATGTCCCACTAGGGCGTCGCACGCAGGGCTGGGCGCTAGCAGCTAAATAAGAGACACTCACACACTTGTATGGTTATAGCAGGACTGCTTCATTAGCGCACCAATCGCACTCTCGTTAGCGCAGGTCAGCTGACCCTTTTCACGCATCGGTTTGTCCCTGGTGACTGCCGACGATGCCACATCTCCCCCAAAATAACATTGTCCTACCCCATTTTCTTGATCCAGAATCTTGGCTTTCGAATGGTGCGGCAAGGTCTATTGTTGGTGTGGGTAGCGGCATTCTCTTCCTCTGGAGCCTCTTCAACTGAGGACTGCTCCACGCTTTCCGATTCATTTTCATCTTCTGAGTAGCCCGACATCTCCCTTGCATAGTTCTCTTCCACACTCCACATCTGCAGCCCTTGTGGTCTGCCCTCACCTGCTTTTCTGAATAGTGAGCTGTTCCTCCTTATGTCAATCCCTCCCTTTCAGCCGTCCATCGGTGACACTTAATGGTCGAGGATCAAAAGGTGGGATGTCCTTGTGGGATTGGCTCTGACGGACCGAGACCTGATCACCTATTCCAAGGTCTGCAACTCGTGCTCTATTCCTTTTGTCAGCGTACGCTTTCATTATCACTTTTGCCTGGTCATCCCTTTTCCTTACTTCATTCTCCTCTTCGTCCTCCTCTTTCGTCTGTCCTACCTGGGACAATCTTGAGCGCACATGGCGACCAAGCATCAATTCGGCCATTCATGTTCCTGTAGAGTCATGCAGTGTGTTGCAGTAGTCCCGCAGTAGTTGATATAGTGACTGTTCAATTGGCATGTGGGTGATGTTTGCAATGTGTATTGCCCTCTTGACATTTGCCATAAAACGCTCCACAGCCCGTTTGCCTGGGGATAGAGTGGGGTAAACTTGCGGTACTGGAAGCCCATGTATGCAGCAAAGACCCAAAAGTCGTTTCTGGTGAACAGAGGGCCGTTGCCTGACTTGACTACTGTGGGCACTCCGTATGCTGAGAAAATCCTGTTTACCGCAGGTATTGTGGTCATGGCAGCTGTAAATGACACAATCTCTGCCTCTGGATACCTTCAGTGTTCATCTAGTACTACCAGTACATAATCTCGCAACCTCAGGGGGCTGAAAACATCTATTGCCATATCCACCCACACCACTTCCGGGAGTGGGGTAATGTTCAGAGGTTCTGGGAATGCAGGAGGCTGTAGACTAAGACAAATGTGGCATGATCATTTTGACCATTCTCTCGAACCAGACTTTCCTCCAGAGCATTTGTTTTGTAGACACTATCCCTCTGTGGCTCTCGTGTGCAATATCGACCATGCACTGGTGAAATGCTGCTGGCAGCACAATGCAGTCTCCTTTTAGTATAAGAGACGAGGGAGACACAGATAGTTTGTATTTGGACTTGGCAAGTGTTTTGAGAAGGTGCCCAGCCAGGGCCTGTTGTGGCTGTCGGAGGCTACTGCAGAGTTCTACTGTCCATCCTTGAAGCAAGATGTGGCTTTTGAGAACATAGCATCTTCCACTATGCATTTTGTCCGTTCTGCCATTGAGATAGCCAGAGGCACTGATGTAGTTTACGTAACCATCAGCTCTGCTGCCCGACAACTGGGGGCCCTCCAGCGGGTGACGAGATAGAAAATCTGCTGGATTTTCTTCTTTAGATTGCTTGTGAATGACGTATTTGAACTCCTGTAAATGCAAGCCAAATCTTGCTATCCTGGGGGGAATTTGTACCACCGGTTTTCCATAGATGGTAAGAAGAGCCTGATGGTCAGTGATTATCGTGAAGGGCTTTCCATATAGGAACAGGTGGAAGTGCTTTCCTGGCCAGACTATGGCCATGGCCTCCTTCTCTACCTTTGTTCAGCTTCAGTTAGACTCTTGCTGGCATAGGCCACCACCTTTCTTTGCGCCTGTTCTTTCCCTAAGTGTTGGGCAAGTACTGCCTGAGACCCTCCGGACTTGTGTCCACCATCACCTCCGTTTGCATTTGTGAGTCAAAGTATTACATGCACACAGCCATGTCAATGTCCCTCTGGATCCTGTTGAATGCCTCTTGCTGTGCTGGACCCCATTTAAAATTCCTGTCCAGTTTTGTGAGCAAGTGAAGGGGTGCACTTTTGGTGGCAAAATCTGGCAAGTACTGAGTGCAGCAGCTCACCAACCCCAAGAACAACCTTACTTGTGCAACATTCATGGGAAGGGGCCCTCTGTCAAAGCTCAAATCTTCTCTGGGACAGGCTGATTCCACTTTCAGTAAATATATGTCTAAAGATCTTCAGAGTACTTTTATTGAAGTCACATTTTCCTTTGTTGAGGGATAGATTGGTATTGTCGAGTGCTGCACAGACCTTCAGCAGGGTTGCGTCTTGAGCTTCCTGGGAGCGAACAAATATCAGAATAGATCACTGTAATTTATGCTGTGTGGAATGTGACAGATGATCCTGCTTATTTCTTCCTGAAAGATTTCCACTGCTGATGAAATCCCGAAACTCAGACACTTGTAGCGGAATAAGCCTTAATCCGTGGTGAAGGTTGTGATGTATAGCGACTCTTCACTGACCTCGATTTTTTGGTATCCCTTGTTGAGGTCGAGGTGAGAGCAGACTGTGGCCCCATTGAGTAAATGCATCATGTCAGTGATGCTCGGTTACTGATGATGTTCCGTGAGGTTGGCTTCGTTGGGCACCTGCATGTCCACACACAATCTTATCAGACCTTCCAGGCCCCTTTTTGGTACTGTAACCACTGGTGAAACCCATGGCATTGGACCTGAAGCTGGTTTGATTATGTTTGCCTCCAAGAGCGCGATCTGTTCCTTCTCTACCTGGTGTTGAATATTGAAGGGCATGCCACTGAAGTACTGTGCAATGGGTTTCACTGTTGGGTCAATATGTAGTCAGATGTTTTGACCCTTGAGTTTTCCAATTTCTTAAAATATAGTCGAGGAAAATTTGAGGCTGCTCTGGCAGCAGGCTAGATGTATTTACTTGCCATTATTTGAGTAATGATTTACCCTTTTGTACAGCCGACTTGAAATTTAGCACATATCTGCTTGCAGGTTCTGTCACCAGGATGTGTACTAGCATGCAATCTTGTTTGTTCTTGTGTCGACAGAGAGTTTTAAATGCGCCCAAGCACCGGAGCGGCTCGTTGGCCCGTAGACATAGATGGCCACATGTGCTTCCTTATGCCTTGGTTTGCACTTGAGTTTCTGGTATTCTGCTTCTGGCATAGGTTATATGGTAGTTCTATACTGAACAAGGAACTAAAACTTGTGACCTTGAATGGTGAGTTGTAGAGTGGGACTGTGTTCTGATGCAGTGCTATTTCCTAAAGCATACAAGTGTCCTCTTTTCTTCCTGTCTGTGCTAGAGTGCGACTCAGACTTGCTTGTAGATTGCGTGTTCTTGTGGAGCCAGTGAATTCGCCTCCTGCCTTTCCGATGGTCGTCCGGTGACGGTGAATGCTTCTCTCTTCTGTGGCATCTCGCCTTGTAATGTTTTCTTTCAGGTATCCTTGTTCGCTCTTTCCGATGATGTCAGGGCGGGGTTTATGTCGGCGCAGGCCTTGTTCCAACGAGCTGACTCTTGTAGCCTTCCGGTTTCGACACATGGCGCAAAAAATGGTCTTCACCGCTGAAGGCGGAGCATATTTGGCCGATGGCCGGGTACAAACTGTCATGAGGGAGTTCGTACCCACATATAAAGCACTGAAATGTTTCCTGTTGGTGTCCTGCGGGGCTTGTTGCAGACTCATGAGTTTGTTAATACCTTCTTCCTTGATGGTTGGCATTGAAATGTGAGTTTTGCTCAGCATTGATATTTGGATATCAAGCGCCGATACCGTTCATGCCAGAACAAGGATCTCAGCTAGTGTGTGTGGTGCTTGCAGCAATTTCTTCTTTAGTATCATGGACTCACATTCAGCGATGACTTGGGATTTGATGGCCTCATCATTGTTATATAGGTTGAATTCACAGTGTTTGACTCTGGACCTGAGGCATCTCACAAACGTATCCATGCTATCGCCCGGCAGTTGTGTCATGGTGTGGAACACATGCATTTCATAGTCAACATCC
This sequence comes from Ambystoma mexicanum, assembly GCF_040938575.1. Classification (NCBI taxonomy): domain Eukaryota; kingdom Metazoa; phylum Chordata; class Amphibia; order Caudata; family Ambystomatidae; genus Ambystoma; species Ambystoma mexicanum. The sequence goes on from NC_090924.1 coordinate 1,252,370,300, forward strand.
CTGTGTGTCACAAAATGTTCTCTTAATATCTGCTTAAGGTCCTTGTACTTGTATTCTACATCCTCTGGCAATTCGAAGATGATATCTCATACCTCGGGCCAGCCATGACAGTGAGCAGACCAGTGACGCGTTTATCCTCTTGCAAACCCACTGCGTCCAAATAGTCATCAAATTCTTTAATCCACCTGGTCCACCTCAAAACTACTAATAAAAATTGGATGGTTTAGTGAGAATCTAGGATCAGGCGCACCATTGTTGGCAGCAGCCCTGGTGGAGCACTGAGAAGATGATCAAAGATGAAGTAAAAGTTCTAATGAGGTTTCTGTAGGTGAACCTATGGAAGAATCATTAACGATGGAGCCGCCCATGGCACCCCTTCAGCTACAGTCCAGCCAGCAGAGTGGTCCACAGTCAGGGCATGTGCAGGACTGGGCACTGGGTCTGGGTTCCCCTCCACGGTTCGCAGCCCAGAAGAAGGATAGGTACGTCAGGCAGGGTTGGCTTAACTTGTGGGAGAGCTGGCCCCATACATGCACAAGAGAGATAGAGGAAGGACCCCGAGCTGTCCACTCTCCAAGCAGGTCTCATGCTGCAGTGCCGGGTAGGTTCTCTGTATCCGACACCTACCCCACTAGTGGGCGTGTGGGCCTTGATTGAGCTCCATTTGGCAGAAAAGTCCAGAGTGGGGCCAGCGGGAAGCTGAGGGAAACCTGGCTTTTCTCGAATGACATGTCCCCAGGCATATGGGGACTGGAATGCCAGGTGAGCTCTGAGCCACGATGCAGCCAGGCCTAATTGATGGACGGGCGTCAAGGTCCAGCCATCTACCACCATTGGTGAGTGATGGCTAGGTTTACCAGTGGAGTGTTTGGCTGGGCTGCACTTTGAAGACTCTAGCGGTCCCATCCAACCTCCTGCTGCTTCCAACCTTTCTCTCTGTCCCTCCAATGGTGGGAGGAGAATAAGGAGATGTGTCCGGGTGGGCCAGTAGCAGAGCGGCATGCCTCCATTGACATGGGAAGAATCTTGTGCTGCTGTTCTCTGGGACCCTTTTTTTTAAGAAAGCCTGATGGTCTTGGCCAACTCCCAAGTGGGGTAGCTAGGTGGGGAGCTGGGCCTTCTTGCCGCACAGGTGGGACGTGTGTGCTGCCTCCCTCCCAGCCTCACCTGCATTGTCAGCTTGGGCAGACATCAGAATGTTGACTCTGACTCTTGGTGGTGGATCGCTCAGCTCGCATTTTGATGTAGAACACAGCTAACTGAGAGAATTAGTGTTAATTACAGGGTCTTCAACCCAGGGCTACACATGATATGATATGATATGATATGATCAGTTATTTATAATGCACTTAATATCTAGAGGTTTCTAAGCGCGGACCCGGGGATCGAACCTGTGGTGTTCCGTGATGTCTTGCTTCCAAGGCGAGCACACTGCCCCTGAGCTATCCCGCTGAGACATTTCTGAGGTCGCTTAAATGTCAATCGCCCGAGGGACCCTCACAGGGGTCAGCTGGGGGCATCGTAAGGACCCCCTTTCCCTTCATCACTCTAAGGTCAGACCCCGATCAGCATCATCGCAGGATACCTGGACCTGGCGCCAACGCTTGTTGCTAGACTGTCCTGGCCTCCACTTGAGTCATGAGGCAGTCGGCTCTAGGCAACGGCCCAGAGTCCGGCTATCTTAGGCCAACCGAGGCTCCAGTATCATTACAATTTAAAGGGGATTCTGACTTAGAGGCATTCAGTCATAATCCCACAGATGTTAGCTTCACTCCATTGGCTCCTCAGCCAAGCACATTCACCAAATGTCTGAACCTGCAGTTCCTCTCGTACTGAGGAGGATTACTAGAGCAACAAAACATCATTAGTATGGTAAAACTAACCTCTCTCACAACGGTCTAAACCCAGCTCAAGTTACTTATTAGTGAGTGAACAATCCAACGCTTATTGAATTCTGCTTCACAACAGCAGGAAGAGCTGGCATAGAAGTATCAAAAAGTGATACACTATGACCGTTTGGCCGCCACAAACCTGTGGTAACTTTTCAGACATCTCCTTCTTGAAACCCAAAAGATCAGAAGGATTGTTAAGCCTGTGTTTCTACTGAAAATCACGATCAGGTGAGCTTTTGCCCTTCTCCTCAGTGGGAGATGGGCACCATGCAGTTGGAGTAAGAAGCGAGATCCCCATGAGGCTCGCCCCTACTGCCTAACCGGTAAGTGAAAAAACTAGTGGTATTTCACCGGTGGCCAGAGCACCACCCACGTATACACCTCTTATGTCTCTTGAGAGTGCAAAACTAGAATCAAGCTCACCAATGTCTTCTGTCCCTGCTGATTCTGTCAAGCCAGTACCTTTGCTGTGGTTTTGCTAGATAATAGGTATGGACAGTGGGAACTGCATTCATTCAACCTTTCATTCACTTCACTACATAAATTACAAGAAATGTGGCTTTTTTTGTGTAACCAAAGTGGCCCATTCCAGGTTAATGAGCTGCCCATCAGCTGTCATTTTATTGTTTTTTGAGAGAAGAATCATATACATACTACAAAGGATGTTATATACATAACTAGTGTAGTGTAGTACATACAAAACATGAACATAGATGTAAAAAAGAATCACGTGAGACACCTCCAAACAATACTATTATTTAACACAATACATCTAATATCACTAACATTTACATATACAATTATGCTCTGATATCTATAATATTGTATAATATTGGAGGGCACATGCCCAGTCAAACACGACCATGCAGATGACAGTTCAGTTTCTAATTCCGGATCCCATAACAGAAACCATTTAGAAGTCAGTTTCAAGAGAGCATGGTTCATGAGTATGGTTATCCCACCATGACTACTACCAATTAAACCGGCCTACCAGTTAAACAAACTCCAAAGAGTGCAGAACTCGGCTGCCAGATTGTTTCTCGCATTGGTAAGAAGGGACCACATCTCTCCAGCTCTATGCACACTACCCAGATGGCCACCATCAAATTCCTTTGTGTTACCCACCGACCAGTACACAAGGCAGGCCCCAAATTCCTGCAAGACAAGATTGCACCCTATGACCGACACATGCTCTTAGGTCAAGCACTGCCCTACTTCTAGTGGTCCCCACCTCCAATTCGGCCAGGAGCAGAGGGTCATCCTACTCAACCCTGTAGCCAACTTTGTTGAACTCACTACCTCCCTGCATTAAACATAGCGAAGACTGTGTGGCCTTCCAGAAGGCAATCAAACCATGGCTCTTTGTCTAAAAACACACATGGGAATGCCGTGAACCGCCTACCATCATACCCGACACCTGGCATGGTACCCCGCTGATTACAGACTCTGGGCCTCATTACACGGAAGGCGGTGATCCAGGGTGCTATTAGCACCCTGGACCATGCCGGTAAATTACCGGCACCGCCTTGGCGGTAAGGGGATTTACCGCCCCATTCCAAGGTCGGTGGGGCGGTAAATCCCCCTTCCGCCATTGCCCTTCCCCATTCCCATTTCTGCCCCATAGGGCTCTATGGGAATGGGGAAGGCGCTAATTACGGCACCGCAATTTTGCGGTGCCGTAATTAGCTCCGAGGTCCCTTAGCGGGTTGGTTTTTAACGCCTGCAAAAAGCAGGCGTTAAAGCACCAACCCGCTAAGGGACCTCGTAGTACGGCAGTTAGGGTTAACGGTCACCGTTGCCATTAACGGTGACCGTTAACCCTTACCGCCGTCCGTGTAATGAGGCCCTCTGTCATAGTCCATCAGCCCTGAATATTTCTAATCTTCACCACCTATATCGCTTGCCCCAGATTTGAAACCCGAATCGTAGCAGCAACCTGACAGAATTGATTCATCACCTCATCCTCAGGACCTCTGCACGCTCTGATTCCTAAGGCTATCTATTGTAATTAAACATGGGAGACTGTGATAGAATCGAAACGTAGGCATGCACTAAGCAATCGGCCCAAGAAGGCACCTGCCTGGTAATTCTACGCACCTGGAAATCCAATAGCAGAATTAGGTACGAGGGGGTGTCTAGCTGTCAATCTGCTAATCACACCTACAGCTGAATATATATAGCAGAAACACCTACCAGTAAGCTATCTAGTGGAACTAGCTACCCAAGCACTAATAGCATTTATGAACCTGATCTTGGCCCTGTAACTATGCACCACATTGGCAATCCAAGAAATGCCTTTACCTGCTAATCATATACATCTGGAAATCCCTGTGGAGAATTATATAGTAGGGGGCCTTCTAGCACTCATTCTTTGCTAATTCAAACTATCTGGGAATGTCCTAATAGAACCACCTATCAGGGATTCTATTTAGAAAACGATTCTATTCAGAAGAACCAGATACTGGAGCTGTCTAGCAGTTAATCTGCTAATCACACCCACCACCGAATGTGTGTAGCAGAACCAACCACCGGTAACCTATCTAGTAGAAATAGCAATCAAGAACTAATAGCACTCTTGAACATGATCATTGCCCTACAAATATGCACTATGCTATCAATCCTGAAAATGCCCTTACTTGCTAATCCAACACATCTGGAAATCCCTGTGGAGAACTATATAGCAAGGACCATTCTAGCATGTATCCTTTGCTAATCACAACCGTCTGGGATTGTCCAAGTAGAACCACCTATCAGGGATTCTATTTTGCAAAACTGCTGACTAAGGACGCCGGTAGCAGCTATACAGTAACAGAATGGGTTTTGGGACAGTTCTGACTATCACCACCCATCACTCTTTACCAAATCAATATGACCCCTCAAGAATCAAGGAGATTCCACGCCCAGCAGGCACTGGAAGCTGAACAGGAACAACACCCCTGGAAAACACACAGGCACTCAAACACACCACTATATTAATTCTTCCCTCTGCACCAAAAACAATTGAATGCAGCTACACCCCTCAGTTCAGCATAGCTGCACGCATACCTGCACACCTCCACGTGCACCTCAACAGTCTTTACCTGTCAATATCAGTCTGGCTGCTCAAATAACGTTACTCTCCACGATCACCGCCAGAATGCAGACACCATAGTGCATTGGTCTTGCTGCACAAATTGTACTGATCTTACACAACCACTGCATCATAAGTAGCACTAGTACATAGCTACACACCACCCACCCTGGCTGCACACATACCGACTGCGCTGTCATGATCCCAGTGAGAACATAAAGCACATACATTAGGACACAAGGCACACCCTCCTATGTCAGTGTAGGAAGAGGCTGGACATGCACTTCCTGGTTCCTGCACATGTGTGCAGGTGGTGGAGCACCAATTTCTCTGCACAACATTGAGTATGGATGTGCAGGAAGGCACATGTTCACCCCCTCACACATTCAGGCATACAGATTGACAGCTTAAATCCCCAATAGGCAAGGCAAGGTTGGGGAGGAAAAATGCCCTCAGCCTTCCATTGTTCATTGGACATGAGCACTGGAAAACTTAAACTGTCAAAGAAGGTAAATGTTTTCCTTTGACAGTTTAGACTGTGGCTCCTCAACAATGGGCAAGGGTATCGGTTGGTCGATACTACCTTGCCCATTATGGACAAGCTGCCCCTGGCATTGACAGCGTGTCTCCATTTACTATGAGAGTTTTGAGACAGATATTAAAATAAAGGTCTTCAGCTGGTGGTGCTCACGGTGTGTCTAGTGATTTTTGTAACTCGTTTTTAATGCCTTCATCCACAAATATGCTCAAAGAAAATAATCACCCCTTACATAGTCATCTTCCCCTCAAATAAGTATCTGCTAGCCAGACTACAATACAATTTACATCACACTTCATGTCCTAAAAACAAACTTTCCATCGGGTGATTTTACATAGTGTTGGGAGTGAGTGAATGAGTGAGTGAGTGAGTGAGTGGAGAGGGAGGCATACAGCATTGGAGCATTCAGGAAGATCTAGTTTAGCCACAACTGTTTGACAATATAGAAAAGGAGACTGTAACAAATGGACTTCTGCCCTGCAACAGTACATAGATGAATGAAGGCTAAAACACACACTTAGCCCTCACACTTCTACAAACCAAGAACCAACACAATCATAAAAGTAAAACCATAAAGGTGAACAGGCACAGTTAAGAGAAATACTTCCTTCTCCTTTGTGGTAAAGTGGGCAGAGGGACGGCTAGACTCTCAAGTGGACTGTGAATGAGTACAGTAGAAACCCAGAAAGTGAAATATAACAGAACAAAAGAAAGGAAAGTCCAATCAAGGTTCTATAAAAATATATCATTTAATCAAACACCCCAGGTTCAATAATAATAACACTGTAAAAACCCACCCCAGCAGAAAGAACAACGAATATGAAGAGATAGAATAAGTGTAGTACTCTGGATAAGAAGACAGGGGAAGAAAACCAATAAACTGCTGCAATGTTCAATAGATACATTCATGAGTTTGAAAAAGGGGATTCAAATGACATATTCAGTCCCTCAGGCCCAAAGATTGACATGGGGGCCAGATAGGAGTCAATACAACCTTTGTAAAGGTCTCGGCAGTTTGACAGCAGTGAACAGGCTTATACAGCATTTTAGTTTGTCTTTGGTTAGAAGATGCAGCATTGACAGTGGTCAACAGCCAGCTGGCGTCAAGTTGGGATTGAAGAAAAGGTGGCTGTGGTCTCCAAGCTTCCACTCAAGCTGTGCATATCTGGTGGTGAGTGGTGACCAGGTTCTGTCAGCAGTTGAGTTTTTATGGTGGTGAGCTGGTACCAGGGTTCGTAGGCTATTCAATATTATGCAGACACTCAGAGGTCACTGTTCGGGAGACACCAGGGTCGGGTCAATCGACTTACAGGAGTAGCGATGAAGACACAGGTGCTTTGAACAGTGACTAAAGAAATGAAAGGCAGCAGTACTTTGTTGGTTCAGCCGAGACAACAATATGATTCCAAAGGCATTTTGTAGAGCTGGACCTAGTCGCACAGGCAAACAGTGGTTCGAAGAACAATGCATACCGAATGCAGCACCTAGAAACACTTGTGTACAGGTCCATTGTAAATGACATATCATATCATATAATTATCCTAAAGAGTCCTGACAGTTCTCTCAGTGCTGATCACTCTTGAATCACAGCTTGCAGACTGTCAACTTTGAAAACAGGGATCTTGGCTGTTCTGGCTTCGAGGTGCTTTGAGTCCCACTCCGAGGTCTCAAGGGCCAAAGTTAGACCTTTATCAAGTTCCCAAACAATAAGGAGGCTGGTACGCAGCTTCAGGGGTCTGTAACATGGTGAGGTCCCAGGAAACAGGGTGGCGGGCAGAGATGCGGTTTTGGTCCAGCAGCAGAGGCCACCGCTAATTGTCCCTGGAGATGCTTACCATCACCTCACAACTGTAGGACTCTGGAAGTGCATTGTGGTACAGGAAGTGGAAAGGGCAGGAAAGCAAAAGAGAGGCAGAGAGAACCAATATTCCCACCCCTTTACTTCTCAATATAATCAAACTCCTTTAGAAATGCATCATTCTGGTGTGAGGCCGAGCCCCTTGCGTGTCCTTTTATTCCTGTTACCAGGCCAGCTTCCTGTTCCTGTGGAGTGGGTGTCTCTGGGGAAATGGTTATACCTGCCCTTACAAAGAGAAGCATCCCCACAAGGCTACAGTCCTGCTAGTGGTAGTGGGGGTCTTGTCTGGAATCCATACTCAAATCCTTCCAAAGCTGAACTGGGCCCACAGGGCTGACACATGTGTGATATCAATTTGATTTGGCTGGGATAACTATACGAGATGCTGGCGACCATACCCTAACTCGGGTATTGCTTATAGTTAGTTTACTGTGTCACCACGATAGGATCCTCAGAGTTATGCAGTTTTAGAAACAGGGGTGCACATCTTAAATGCAGCCCCTCCACTTCTGAGACTTTGCTGTCACTGCGGTTGTCAAGAGGACACCTTTGACCTCCATGCCACTGGTATAGCAGATGCTGCAAATCAGGATACTGATGCAGTAGGACACTAGTACACACTATGCTTTTGGCATGGAACTTATAGAAGGGGAATTTGATCAGCAGGTTTTCCTTTCAGAGTTGAAATTACCAGCATCATTTTATTAATTTAATTTAATTTCATTTTGTTAGATATACATCTAGCCAATAAGGCTTTGTATAACACATAGACATGCAACATTTACATTAAAGATCATCTTTACAAAAATATAAATATACTTATTACACTGCTAAAATACATCATTCAATACATCTTAAAATATCCACAATCTTTGAATAAAATACGACTAAAAAATAGATAAGATTAATATCATTACCTCTCATAAAAGTCATCTAATAGTCAGTTATTTCTGTCATATCAATTGCATTATTATAGGATTTAAAATACTTAGTTCTCAAATGAATTAAACTTTCACAAATCATAATCAGGTGATATAGTGACTCAGAGATATTATTAGCACATAGTCGACATTTCCTCTGTGCCCATGGAATTCCTAGTCTATCGCCTTTCGTCACCAGTGCCTGCGTCATATTAAATTTCATCAATAAATATGTACGCAATGTACTTATACTCGGATATGCTTTTATATTCTTTGGGGGCAAAATACGAGTTAATATCTCATCAAGGTACACTCTACTATTTGCTTTTGATGCAATGTTAGTCATATTTTGTTCATGCCAAAAGTCATACAAATTCTTTTTTAAGCACCTTTTAAATACCATTTTTGTTATTGTACCAGGGTCACACCCCATTGGCCATTTCCTGTGTAATATTTGCAGGAAACCCATAGTGCCAATTAACATGTTACCTTCTAAACTTAGGAATGCTTTCACATATTGAACAATGATCGTATTTGTTTGTAATATACACACTTTTTCATAGGACAAGCCACATTGACAGCTAAATACATACCATATTCCTTTTATAGCAAGACTTTGTGGTAATCGTAGTAATTTTCTCAGGAGTTTGGCTTCAAATACTACTAAACGTTTTATAAAAGTATGTCCCCATATCTCCACAGCATAGAGTAACATTGACCTAACTTTCGCAAAATAGATAGAAAGAACTGCTGAGACTGAGTAACCATTATTTCTTCCAATAAAAGCACTCAATGCATCTGCTGATAAGAGACGCTGATTTTTCAATGCAGACCAATGTAAAGCCCAATTTAACTTCTCATCAATGATAATCCCAAGATAGTTATAAGAAGTCACTTGTTCAACTTTTTTTCAACATTCTGTATGTATATCCTTGGTCTGTATTTTTTTGAAAAAAATATAATTTTGCTTTTATCGATATTGATAGTCAATCCATTTTCGACAGAATAAGCGAGTAAAAAGTTGAGCATATGCTGCAGACCTACAGGTGTATAATCTAATATCAGCAGGTCGTTGACATATGCAAGCCATCCAACAATCACACTATTGATCTTCACAGGATTTGCTTCGGGTATGTTGAAGGCTTTAATCATATCTGACAAATATAGATTGAATAAAATCGCAGCAATCATGCATCCTTGTTTTACCCCACAACGAGTAGCCATATAATGGGAAAGTCTTCCTGCAGCATTTGAGCTTATTCTCACGGAAGTATCTGTGTGGAGTAGCATCAGCATTCTTAGAAGGCCTTGAGGAATCCCCCAGGAATTAAGTTTTTGCCAAAGTCTGTTTCGTAAGACAGTATCAAATGCAGAAGAGAAATGTATATACGCACAATATACATCTAAATTACAGTTGCCCCTTGTATGCTCAACTGCAGATGTTAGCATCAATAAATTATGAGTGGTGCTAGATGTTTCCCTAAAGCCTATTTGATTCGATGGTAGAATTTTTGTCTTGGCAATCCATGCGTTTAATTCCCAAAGCAATACCTTAGTAAAAATCTTAGACGATACATCAAGCATCGCCAACATTCTGAAGTTTGCCGGTTTGTCCCACGACCCCTTCTGATGTACCATTAATATATGACTAGTTTGCCACGAAGGAGGAATCACTCCCAATTTACCGATTTGTTTAAATAGTAATAATAATGCGGCTCCCCATAAATCTGGTTGTTTTTTAATCACTAAATTACAAACACCATCGGGGCCTTCGGCACGTGAATTCTTCAATTTTTCAATTATCATAATAATATCTAATTCAGAAACTTTACAATCCCAAGTTACATTCAGAATTGGAAGGATATTTTCAAACGAGTCAATCTTTCCCAAAGTATCTTTTATGTATAGTACCCACATTTCCTCTGTGATACAATAAATTGTCAGATCCCGTTTTTTTGTATTTACTAAGCAAATGCCATATACCTTGGTTATTGTTCTATAATGCCATTGTCGCTATTTTTTTCCTTAGATTGGTCTCACAATCCCTTTTATGTAGATTTAACCACTGTTTGTAGTTCTTTTCGAATTTCAATGCGAAGATTCTTTTTTACTGCTTTAATCCTCTTGTCTTTGCCATACTTATGAGGTAACACAATATTAGAACGCTCACCTACAGATTTATAGGTACTCCGCTTGGCTACATGTTTTTGGATGTACTGCATGAGCTGGGAATAGTTTGACATTATTAGAGTCTCAGTACGCTTTCCCAACACACCCTCCTTTATACTCTCAGGTAGTAGGACAGCGACTGCTTGGTTGACATTCTCTATATTGCGCTGATGCCATACTATGCAATTTTTGCCCTCATTGATGTAGAACCTCCCATTTTCATTATAGTCGGAGCCTTCAACACATATACAAGGGTGAGCAAACAAAAGGCATACGGGGAGATGATCACTCTCCTCTCTCTCGACAATACCCATGGCTTTAGTAGAATGAAGTCCCATTTTATTTGCAAAAATATAGTCAAGAGTTGCTGCAGATCGACCCTCAATATGGGTGAATGCCATAGTAGCAGCCCCTGGAGTCAGACCATATAGTTTCACTAAACTATGAGTAATAATTAAGTTTCCCCATTTCAGCCCTTGCCTGTTATGAGTCGTTGAGCTGATTCCTGATCTTTGCTGGCCACCCAACCACTTTACATTATGTATAAGATCTCCAATTTTTGCATTCTGATCACCACAGAGCCATATTGGATGGCGATGGTTATGCAACTTTAACACAGTGTCAACGATATTCATATTTTCTAGCGTCATGATCATATTAGGGGGATCATATACATTAATAACTATTAACACTACCATTAGCCAAGTTAGTTTAGTAACCAAAACATGCTGTGTAGACAGAGGTAATTTCACTATCATCCGTGGTGATTGAACAGATACCAACAAGCCACCCTTGGGCCGGCCAAGAGGGCCCTTGGTAGAAACCTGATGTACAGTACTTCTATTATCCTGCTGAATCTCAGAAGTTAACCACGTTTCTTGGACTGCTACAATTTTAAATATTGCCAAATGGTCGATAAGACCCTCCTCTTCAAACAGGTGCGAGTGCCCTCTATTGTTCCATGAATACAACAGCTGCAGAGAATCATGTCATTGACGAGACTCAGCAAAATGTGTCTTAAAAGTCAATGGCAGCCGTTGCCAATATCCGTCTGGAATATCATTAGTGACTTCTTTCACAGTGTTTGGAACCCGGGTGCTTAAGCTCTTAGCAAAACCCTGACTCTCCAAATTATTTGGAATAATTACAGAGGGCATGGAAGAAATAGGCCCCAGTAATTCAGGGCCCTTGCAAGGTTTCACAACTGGTATCAGCACTTTTTGAACAGCAAATCCATTCGCAATAGGCCAATTTCAAAACACATGATATAATTCAAGGTTACCTCAGCTTCAAAACATACAATCGTGATATATTGGTTAGTAAGTTCAAGCTGATCAACCAAACAAATATCTTTTGATGTAATTACCCTCAGGGGCACAATAGATTTACAATTGCATAGGACTGCTGATCGATTCAGTGGAAGTGGAGGCTTATTCCTATGTACCTGGGATTTGCAAAGCACACAGCATACCAGTGTTGGCATCCCCCTTTTCACTGCAACGAGAACACCCAGTATTGGAGTTTTTCACCACCCATGCTTCCGGGAGGGTCATTTGCATTAGAGCAACCAGGGCGGCAATATTTATGGCAGGCCCTATAGGACTTGGTTGCGTTGTTACAAGCGAAATTACCTTTACAAGAGGCAGTGAAGTATCTTCAAATACATGAGCAATTTCGGTCACTGCCTCGGTATTGCTTTTAGAAGACACCCTAACTAAGGAAATATCTTCCACAAGTCCCAGATTATTATTTACTGTGGAAACTGAGCCCGAATCATTGCCTGTGTGACATATTTCCATCAATGATATTATATTTGACCCAGCATAGGTTTGCTTTTTCCTTTTCACAATTGTATTACTGTACATAAATGCTTGGTGGACGCGTGGAAGTTCTCTTCTGACCATTATTACCTTTTTCCCTGACCTCCCTCCCAAACCCTTGTCACTTTTTGCCACACTGTCTTCTTCAAGGGTTTTTACTTGTGCTGTACTTTGCTTACTAACACACATCACAACGTTGCTCTTTAAGTGTTGAATGGATTAACAAAGATTGCACGTCATTTTTGGTTTCCAAATGGGAACATTTCTCAAGCAGCATAGTTAACAGATTTTCTAAGGCATTCAACATTTCATCTGAATTCATACTAATATCAACATCTTTTTCACAAAGGCCTTCCCCATAATCAGTAACAGTATTTCGAGAGGAAGGCACAGGATCAATCTTACCAAGCTGCCCATTTGAGTTAAAGCTGAAAACAGGTGTTACAGTAATATGATAATACTCTGCACTCTTTGAAGCTAGCTCAGCTTTATGAGCGAGTTTCACATCAGGTGCAGCTGACAAGGCCAACTTACTAGGAGGGGTGCAGTACGTCAGAGTCACAATTGCCTCAGCTATGGACATTTCGGGGTCGATACCCATATACTCAATGTCAAGCTCTTCCAGCTCAGAGTTGGATATAGCAATAGCACTCTTTCCTATACTATTGTACTCCCTGTGAATCGTAACATCAGTAGAACCAGTTGTCTTAAATCCACCATTGCATACCATTCTGCACACTTCACCAACTACAGAAGGTACTTTCACCACACCAGGCATAAAGTCGACAGCCTTGGGATCAAGGTGACTATTAATAACACCTACTACAGCATTTTTATCCTGAGTAATGCTCTCCATACATTCACTATTTGAATTCGGATGACCACAAAATACATCACACAACAGTTTGGCGCTTACACATCCCAAATCACTTGTCAACTCCGACACCAAATCAACAGATGCCATGTTAAGAGAATCCCTATCAGCAATTTCAGGCGGTGCTGCCACAATGGGCCTTTTCCCAAAGTAATAAATGATCGAATTTCCCTGTGCTACCCCCTTTCCTGGTTGACAATAATTTTCGGGACACAGATCCGTCTATTGTGTAAATTCTTATGCATAATTATTTCTTTTTCATAGCCATCCATATCCACCCGTAGATGACAGACGATGAATCTGCCCGATATCAATAAAAATCCCAGAGGAACACTTAAGAAAGGAGCAAAGAACCCCAGACCCTAGATCCAAAGTAGATGAGGTAGTGTATTGGGTCACAAAACAATAGTCTATAGACAATGGACTATTATGAATCTACAGTTCAATTGAGACAAGCGTTACTTAGACGCATCGCCAAAACTGATGCCCATACAAAATCCCAACTGGGTAGTAAGGTGATGATAGATTAAAGCACCGGACTAGGCACAATTTCACAAAAGTGCAGAAACTGAGCTGCTTAATAGAGCATGATTGGCGACATAACTCCTTACTTGGTAGAGAAGGTGGGCTTTAGAGCACAGAACACAGGTTTGACCTTGTAACGCTTCCTATCGCGTCTTCTAGTGTAGCATATCTTTAACGTTGGTATCCGCTCCCGATTACCGTCGCGCAGCGCACACAGAGGCACTGTTAAGACGAGCACGGACAATATGGACAGCATGCTTGCTCGCTTGCAAAGTAGCAGAACAGCCACTTCTGAGCCACTTCTTGGAACGCGCGCGCAGGAGTGCGCAGTGTCACCTTTTGATGACTGTGGAAAAAAGGGGCGTGGCTTCACTACCTGTAATTGAATGAATAGAATATTAGAGTACTATAATTGATAGTGGGCTCAGTTAAATATATTAGAGCGTCCAAAGAAGTCCATAGGGAGCGCTGAATAGATGTTTACACGCGTACGAGCAGAAAGTCACAGATCGTAATTTCCAGGGAACAAGAACTCCAGCAAAACAGCCACTTCCGAGCCACTTCTCGGAGTGCGCGCGCAGTAGCGCACGGGTGGCACCTTTTAATCACTGTTGGAAAAGGGGAGTGGCTTCACTACCAGCAGAAAGTCAGAGATCGTAATTTCCAGGGAACAAGAACTCCAGCAAAACAGCCACTTCCGAGCCACTTCTCATTATTAATTACTACAATATAAAAAAGTCAGGGCCCCTACACCCTTGGCAGAAGGCAATTCCCCAAAAAGACTGCAGTAGCCAAGCCATTGCACCAGTTCTTAGAGGATAACCGTCTCCTAGGCCTGCGGCAATCTGGATTCAGCCCACGGCACGGCACCAAGACAGCCCTCCTAGACCTTAAGAATCAAATGGACGATCCTAGAGATGCAGGCAAACCTGCTCTCTTACTGCTCCTTGATCTATCCGCCGCCTTTGATCCCGTGGACCACAACACCTTGTGCCACCATCTAGCCACCCAAGCCAACTTCTGCCCGAAAGCCTGTCGATGGGTCACCTCCTTCCTCCAAGAAAGGGCCATGAAAGTCTTCTCAGAGTCTGCATCCGCCACCCCGAGCCTGCTCACCTGCGGTGTTCCCCAGGGGTCCTGTATAGCACCTACGCTCTACAACCTTTTCACAAGGCCCCTGTTCAGCATCTTGGATTCCCTTGTCATATCCTACACCAATTACGCGATGACACACAGGTACTCATCCCAATATCAGGCGACTACCAAGCAGACACTAACACCCTCACCACTATCTACTCCACCATCCAATCCTGGATGGCAGAAAACTGGCTCTGCCTCAATAGTGAAAAAACGGAACTCCTCCTCATAGGATCACCGTTCACAGGAGACCAGTACTCTTCATTAACCATCAATAACATTCCTATCAAGGTCTCAAACCATGTTAAGACCCTCGGAGTCTACCTTGACTCCGACCTCTCCATGGACAGACAGGTCAATGCTATCACCACCTCTTCAGCCTATTACTCTAAAATCCTCAACGCTGCTAGGCCCTTCCTGGCCCGCCCCAATTGCCTCACCATTGCCAGGGCAATTATCGGGTCAAGGCTAGACTACTGCAATGCTCTCCTCGCTGGGACCTCCGGCAAAAACGTGGCCAAATTGCAGCTAGCTCAAAACAATGCGCTCAGGGCAGCCAAAGGTACAGCCAGAAGAGACCACATATCTGAAATCAGAAGGCAAGCCCACTGGCACCTTGTCAAAGAGAGAATTGTCTTTAAAACGCTTGCCCTCACCCACAAATGCCTCCACGAGCTCGCCCCGCCTTACCTGACCGACAGAATCATCAGGCGCACAGCGACCAGTCCCCTAAAATCACGCTATGCCAACACGATTGTCACACCCACTTCACGAAAGGTGCGCGCTGGAGGCTCCAGCTTCCCCACCCAAGCAGCCACGCACTGGAACGCACTGCCACCTCACCTAAGACTGATTGAATCACACCTAGCCTTCCGCAAGGCTATTAAAACTAGACTCTTTGTCTAAACAGAATATTTATCACGAGTTGGTTTGAACAATTCCCTGCATATGTGTTCGCTACCGTGTAACCATGAGCCCATTGGGCACCCGCCTGTAACTCAAGTCTGCTTATTTTTGGAACTACCATCATTCGGAAATGTAAGAGAAAAATGTCTGCCCATACACATTTTCAATTTTACTAACCATTATATATTTGCTTGTTCCCTAAAATGAGTAATGAATGTATGAGAATCTGCATGTTAGTATGTATGCCCATACACCACAATACTAATCATGTTGTTATGCATCATTTGCCGAGACTTATCTATAATCTATTTACTAAGGTATTAGTGAAAGAGGTTTTAAAAATGTAAGTTGTGTTTATAATGCATTAATCAGTGGATCACTATTGCTAGGTGAAAAACTGCTCCAATATATGTTGGTCATTTTATTTGAGCCCTGCCAATATTGGTGGAGGTAGAGTGCAGTATGGGGAAGGGTAGTGGGAGTTGGTGCAAAGGCCTTACCCCACTTTCTGTGGTAACATAATGTGAGTAAAGAAAATGAGCAAAACTTATTCACGTTTTATTTTTTTTTAGCAATAGACATACATCAGAAAAACCAACAGATAAAATTGATGTCACCATGATGATGCTCATAGAACCTCATTAGGCGCATGTACAGCATTGGCCATAGGACAATAATTGCCATATTTTAAATACTGTATGTATTTGTTCAATGCATTTTTCCACTAGGACCATCTTTGATTTTCTGCATATTTGTCCACACATGATAAGAGGTTCCAGAAGAATGTTTAACTTACTTTATCCTCCTTGTGATCTATTATTAATTCTCATCATCAAAGTTTATTCAGATAAAATAGCCATAAACCAGAAAATAAAACGGTAATACACCAATTGATTCAAGCCCGGGTTCAAGCTAACCAGAGCAGTGGAGACACCCGTTGGTCATTTTCATTCCTGCTGCCTGCTCTTCCGTTCAGTCTTCCGGCCCCACAACCTCTTCCCAGGCCGCTGACCTGACACACTTCACCCTTACGCCGGGCCACTATAGAAATGGAAGAAGAACTCCCTGTCCTCTATTTCCATGGCAGCCATGTTGGTCAATAATATTAATTTGCATGTATATAGCACTACGAACCCCAAGGAATCTGAGCGCTGCTTATTATTACCCACAGTGTGTGGTGTTTATGTATCACCCTCGGAAGGATGAAAGGCTGATTTTGGCCATGCTGGGATTTGTTGTTATAAATGACATATTTGCTACACTTAGTGGATTCCTGCCACTGTCACTCCTACGCAGACCTACTCCTCTTTTGAATGCCTTGTCTGCCGACTCTCTCTCTCTCCTAGCCATTCCCTTACCGCGGCTACTATCTATCGGCCACCTGGTCAAATTTCCTCCTTCCTCTCCGAGTGGGCGGGTGTCTCCTCCTCACTCCTGTCCTCTACCACTCAACTCCTCTTTCTTGGAGACTTCAACATCCACCTGGATGCCTCCTGCCCCCCCTCTGGACTCTTTTGCGACCTCTGTGACTCTCTCTCACTCTCTATTCTCCCGTCTGGGTCGACTCATTCAGCAGGGCACACCCTTGATGCTCTGATCTCTTCTGACCTTCCCCTCTCCGTCCCTCTCTCCACTCCTCTCTCCTGGAGTGATCACTTTCTCCTATCCTCCCACCTCACCTTCCCTACCCCACAGGCAAAGCCACCCTCATCACTGCCACCCTCCTTCTCGGCATCTAACAATTCTGCCAAACTCTTTAAAATCTGTAAGGAGCCGGCCAACCCTGCTGCGATCTCTACCTCCCCTGTCCCCTCCCAGGCCCTCTGCACGGCACTGGCCTCTCACTTCATCTCTAAAACTCAGGACATCCTGTCCTCACTCTCCTCCCATCACCTCCCTCTCTCTATTCCCTGCTCTTCCTCTGGCCCTTCTGCAGCCACCCCTCCTCCCTCCTTCTCTGCCTTTCCCCTTTTTTCCACTGACGAGGTTTCCAGACAAGTCCGATCTATGAAAGTCTCGTCAAAACATGTTCACCCCTGTTCCTCCAAAACTATCAAGGACCACATTGACTCCCTGGCTCCTGCCGTGGCTGACTTTTGCAACCACTCCTTTGCCTCTGGAGTCTTTCCATCCCCCCTTAAGCATTCCCTTGTGCACCCTCTTCTTAAGAAACCCTCCTCCGACCCCTCCTTCCCAGCTAACTATCGCCCAATCTCCATCACTCCCTTCCTCGGCAAGCTTCTGGAGAAACTGGCCATCTCCCAGCTTAATCTCCATGCTGAATCTGTTGGTAGTCTTCATGACCATCAGTCTGGCTTCAGAGCTGCCAGAATCACGGAAACTGCTCTCCTGAACATCCGTGAGGACCTGCTCTCGAACCTTGACTCCAACACTCTGTGTGTTCACATTTTGCTCGATCTCTCTTCTGCCTTTGATACTGTCAACCATGCCATCCTGCTCAACTGTCTCCGTGATAACCTGGGTATAACTGGTCAGGCTCTGGCGTGGCTGACCTCTTTCCTCCCCAATCGACCCTCCCAGGTCCAACTGGGGTCCTTCCTCTCTGACATCTTTTTCTCTACCTGTTGTGTCCCCAGGGATCTAACCTCTCTCCCTGGCTGTTCAATCAGTATCTGGCACGCCTTGCCGTCCGCATCGCCGCTCTCTCGCTACCCTTGGCCTCCTCCTCTCCTTCCCTCATCTCTGACTGTCTTTCTGCTATCCATGAATGGTGTGCCGCCAATGACCTCTGTCTTAATGCCAGTAAGACTGAGATTCTACTCATCGGCACTCCCACTCCCTCCTTCCCTGCAGCTCTCTGGCCAGCCTCTCTTGGCCCTCTTCCTGCTCCTACCTGCAAGGCAAAAAACCTCTGGGTCATCTTCGACTCCACACTCTCCTTCTCTCCTCACATATCTGACGTCTCCAAGAAGTCACACTACCAGTTGCACCTCCTCAGAGGTATTCTTCCTTTCCTCTCCTTCCCCCAGAAGCTCACTGTCTCCCGAGCCCTGGTTCTTTCAAAGCTGGACTACTGTAACAGCCTCTATCTTAATCTGCCTGCCTCTACTCTCCACCCTGTGCAACTTATCCAGAACAGGACTGTGAGACTTGTCCTTGGCCTCAAGCCCAGGCACCATATCTCGCCAGGACTGAAATCTCTACACTGGCTCCCAGTGGCTGCGAGGATTAAGTTCAAACCCCTCTGCATTGTCCACAAGGCCTTCTGGGGCCTGGGGCCTAAATACCTTCAACTCTCTCTTCCTAAATATCTTCCTTCTCGAGCTCTTCGCTCATCCGCCTCCAACTCCCTCAGGGTCAGCCACTTCTCCAAGCAAAGAGTTGGGGGTAGATCTCTCTCCGCGGCAGGGGCTTCCCTCTGGAACAGCCTTCCTGCCTCCCTGAACTTGAGGAGAACCATCACTAAAAACCTTCCTCTTTGCTTCTGCTTTCTCTCCCCCTCTCCCCTGCTAAATTCTTGACTGAAACTGCACTGAATCTGCAACTGGGCCACTCTCACTGATCTTGGTCCTTGGCCCAGCCACTCTCCACTTGCACTGCCTCCCTGGCAACCCCTGCACTGCGGGACTGTCTATGTATCCCTTCAGCCCCCCTTCCCAGCACTTGTCTGCACTTACCTTCCGCTTGCCACCAGCTGGCCCTAGTATTTATTTGTTGCTCTACTTACCCTGTACTCCACTTCACCCCCTTTCCCCTTGCACTTTTCCCTTCCCTCCCCCCATGCACTTGCGCGATCTGAATGACACCTGGCCTGGTAGGATCATTGTCTGTCTTCCCTTTGTTCCCCCCTCCCTGCCTCTTCGTGCCTTGAAACACTTATGTACAGTCGCGTTCCAAATGCCATATCATATCATATCACTGTGATGAATCAATTGCAAAGTATAAATTGTTAGGCAGAATTATATGCAGTACCCTTTGGGAACACCACACACAATTAGAACTACAAGTGACTACACAAATTCACCTATGGTACAAGCCTGTACTACACAGTAAAGTGGTAGTGATGGCTGAGCAGCCAGACATATCTCAAGAGTAAGTGAGCAGTATCAATAGTTACACAAAGGACAAAAATTACTATGATTCAAACAAACAGTGACTCAACGTTTCTAAGTAAAAGAATATACATTTATTTACACATCAGTTGTAAAACATTGCACTAAAGTAAACCGTTGAAAAATCACATTCTTAATACACTATACCACACCCAATAGATTCTGGACAAGTTAGGCTCAAAATGAAGTGTGAGCAAAATGGCACTCCAGCAATTTAAAAGAGAGGGAGGGGCGAAGTTAGACAAGAATTGAGCAGCACCAACAAGTAAGCAGGGCAATCTAGAAAAAGGAACTACAGTGAAGAAATCAAATTAAAGGGGCCTGACCCAAAGTCAATGGACCAAAAGTCTTTGCTCAAGATCACACAGTTCAGGGTAGTTCATGGTCTTTGCCAAGAGTTTAGGACGAAGTTGGTCGGCAGAAAGGTTAGCTTAAAGAATGGAGATGGACAAGCCCTCGGATTGGTGAAAGGTTTCACACACTTTCACCGCGGCTGGACGAAACAAACAACCGGGTTTGGACAGTACCTTAAATGGAGTAGAAGGCTGTAGCTGAGGTGGACGTTCCTGCGAGGTCCTGCAGGCTCACGGTTCTTGAAGCGACTGTCGGACTGACACGAAGTAGGAAGACTGAAGGGTCCTGCACTGCCCAAGGAAGAAACCAGCAGCAGAGCAAAGCAAAGAATAGAAGGTGAGCTCCTTAAAACGCAAGCAGGGTCGGTTCCTCCTGGCTATATGGTTCACTTGTACATCACATTCAACCAGAGAATGGAGGCCTGGTGAGTAGTTTGGTAAACTGGTTGTTCCCACAAGCTCAAGGGGTTAAGATTCCTTGCAGATCTTCCCTGTTGTTGGAGTATGAAGATTTGGACCTGCAGCAGGGCTTCACCGGGAGGTAATGTCGTGGTAGGGGTCCTCTTCTGTCAGCTCCTCTTCGGTTCTTTTGTTCCAGTGGCGACTCTGCCTTTCCAGCCCGAGAGACCTGCTTTTTATGTAGTTTTCCCCCATTCACACAGCCTGGCTGTCAATCACACAGCAGGGTGGCTGCCCCGCCGGGACAGTCACCACAACCAATCAGATCAGAGTGTGACATGGGTCTCCAAGGATACCCTGTGCAAGGAGTCCTAAACCCTCCCTCACATCCTGTCCCCCCCATACATACAGGCACCTAAGGAGGGCTTCTGTGCAGAAGCTCGCAAAAGGAGGCCGAACAAAGGAACCAAACCTGGTGTGGCGCGCTGAGTAAAACACGAGAAAGACTTTTACAAAAAGAAATGACGACTAAACCCAGCCAAAACCATATAAAACGTATATGGTCTATGGGGTTTAAGTTCGAGGCTACCAAGATAGCCTAAAACAATACCAGGGCTATTTAAGATAACCACGGTAGGAAAAATAGGGTAGTTACTACTGCCACCAGCCAAGTCTAAATGAAAAGGGAGCAAAACAATGTTCCAAGAGAAACAGACGAAAAGGGATAAGTATTAACCCTTTTCAGAACTCTATTTAAGATAGTTTGTACTGGGTCTGTGAGTTTTAAAAAGAGACTAACAAAGTCAATGGCAACTTTACATGTTCTGGGAGACAGTAGTCAGTCCCAGAAAATGGAGTCAGAGTTGGGAAGTCAAAAAGACAACCCTGTGTCACTGCACAGAAGGTGCTGTGTAACACACAGTAAAAAGATGATGCCTATGGAGTATGTGAGGCTCCACAGTCTATGAACACAAGAAAATGTTTAACAAACAGCAAAACACATGTAAGAGTGGGAAAAAAGGCTCACACTCTTACCTGGTGAAAAAAAAAAATACCAGGAATCCAGCAAAGCTGCTGAGGGACTCAGTAGGTAAGGGAAATTAGCAATTCTGGAGAATTCTCCCTACACAAATGTATGCTGTTACGTGCAAAATAGTATGTTATTGTTTGTTCTCCCCCTTTTTTACAGTGTGGCTATATGTTATGTGTTCAGGTAGGCCTCAATGAATTTCACAAAAATGGATCTGCAGCAGACACATCTTTTAGTGATGTGTCTCTCCCCTGACAATGGTACAGGTTGTCGATGCATAGGAATCCCCAGCAAACTTGCAGTGGTCTTCCAGGTCTTGTGTGTTAATTTGCTGTCCAATCCGGTGTGGTGGACCCTTTGATGAATAAAAGGGTTATTAGCCAGATGTGTCTGTCCAATTAGCGGCCCATCAAGTGATTTTGTAAGTATGTTCAGCCAATCAGAGTTCCTGTCACGCTTAAAGGAAGTTAGTACCCCTATGAAAGGCACAGCTCACTTCCTGTTGTAGGTGTGGGGAGATGTTGCACAGGGAAGGTTAATACTTGGAGGACATTTGGTGCATTTTGAAGCTTTTGAGAAGTGTTGTGGAGTTTGGAGGAGAAGTATTTATTGGTTGTAATAATTTGTGTTGTTTCTTGCTGTTTAGTGTGTTCTGCAGCTTTATCTGTTTCCCATTGTCACAATATTTGTTCATTGATTGATAGTGCCCTGTGTTAGTTGTCCCATAAAAAAAAAAAACACAAAGCAATGTTGCTGTTTGCTCTTGTGCTTGCCTCTTTTTGTGGCCTGGCATCAAATTAAAAAAAACGAAAAAAACTACACTTATTTTTATCTGCATAAAACAAAAAATACAAACAGAAAATGGTTTACTCCCCCCCCCACCCCCTCGTTTTAGCTTTTACGAGTAGGATTATGTATTCCCTTGTGTGCTCACTTGCGTATCCCTCGTTACTCTCTGGTTCTTTGGCTATTCACTTTTGGGTTCTCATGTTGAGCACTGAGCAGACACACATGCTTTTCAGCCTCTCCTTTACAGCTGTTGTAAGAGAGTGGAGGGTGAAGAAAGCTGGGAAGGGAAGACCCTATTTGGATGCCCCCAAAGAAGCTGGGTTTCATGTGGGTGCCCCAACTGAGAAATTGAGGCACATGAGGGCATTTTCCTCCTATGTGAGGAGGTGGAAGCTGCAGCAAGCACCCGGGAGGAAGTGTTTCAGATGTGGTCTGACTGGTTAGGGGGACTTATAGTAGGAAGTGCATGCACTTCATCCAGCAGGGCAAAAGTGCTGCAGCGTACATGGGGTGGGAGGTTAGGAGGAGGCTCTGGGAGACCACAACCTGCATAGGTGGTGCAACAGGTAGTGGACCTAGCTTAAGGGGAGGAGGAGGGGCTTGTAGAGCAAGAGGTAGTGCTGGAGGAGCCTCATTTGCCTACTTTCGTAATGGAGAGCTTAAGAATTACCCAGGCGGAACTACAGGGCACGGCAACCTCAATACCCCCTCAGATTCAACATGGCCATTGGAGTTGGACTATTTTGCCCTGAAAACAGAGAAGATCATCAGGGGTGGAGCTTGAGGTCTTCTGCACGGTGGTGAACTGTAGGAAGAAGGTCAAACGGGGGCACACTAGATAAGGTAAAGGCTGTAGCCTAACTGTCAATGAGGATCCACATGCTCTGGTGAAACAGGAAGGTTTATCAGGCACACATGTCCTCAAAGGCTGTTAGCGAGCATGCATCCACCACTGCTCCACCCAGCAATGGTGAGGGGGAGGGTCCTAGCATGTCCCAAGGATGGGATACAGTATGGCAGTGACATAGGGCAATCTGTGTCCAAACCACCACATTCATCCACCCAGTGGAATAAGTGAAACAGAAACTGGCCAGTGACAGGACCCTTTGTCTGGTGCTGCCCACACAAGTGTTTGGAGGTGTTGTGGCATTGGCAGCACGCATCCTGGGGCATAAACCCCTGTACGATGTCATGCAGCCTGGGTGGGCCTAATACCTTTTCTATGCAGGCCATGTGCTGTGGGGGATCTGGTCCAATGAGAGGTTATGGGACACCTAGGGAGATATGTGGAACTCCATCACCTCGCCTTCCTTTAGGGTGTTGTGTAGGAGGCAAGGGATGAGGCAGTGAAGAGAGGAGCTGACCTTACAGGAGGGCTCCTCTTCCTGTTAGAGTGGCAGTGATCTTTAGGGGAGCTGGAGATATTCACGAAAGACTCTGTGGGAGTGCTTGAAAACCTTAGTGGACAGATGCGTCCTGTGAAAGAGCACCATAACTTTAGTGGGTGACTGTGCCCTATGAAAAAGCCCCCCCATATATAGTGGGTGATTGTGCCAAGTGAAAACACCCGGAAAAGGTATGGGGTAACTGTGTTCTGAGGACCTTAGTGCATTGCTTCACCCTGTGAAAAGCCCCAAATCCTTAATGTATGGCTGCACTCTGAGGGAGATTGTGACAGTGTGCTGTGAGAAAACATGAGAAACTGAGGTAGGGGCAGCACCCTGTGGGAGAACCTGAGAACTTTAGTGGGTGGCTGGGTTCTGTGCACACAAATGAGAATACCAAAGTGGTGGCTATACCTGTGGAAAAAGCTGAGAACATTAATGGGTGGCTGCATCCTGCGGAAAAAACTAAGAAACCTATACAAACACTTCATAATGTGGGAGAACCTGAGAATCCAAGTGAGTTGCTGCAACCTGTAGAAGAACATGAAAACCTCTGATAAATGTGTGATCAGTGCAAGAACATTTCTGGCAGCATAGTCATTGCAAATGCATGTGTAACAAAACACTTGGTCAGGGGCTCTGAGTTACATTTACTACAACAGCTATTGTTGCTCAACTAAATACACCATGAAACAACCCTGCTATACCTTACAGTGACAAACATGCACCTGGTGACACATCATCATCATTATCAAGCTTGTGTCTTGGCTATGGAAATATGTTGTTGCATAGTCTTGCGCAATTAAGTGATTGTTCATTTTTTAAATGCCAATTGTTCAACTTCAAGTACTACAAGTCTTCTTCTGATGTTAGAGACATAAGGCTGGTCTAGCTCAAACATCTCTCGGACATCACACTAATGGGGCAGCTTAGCAATTCAACAACAGCTTGCACAAGCCACACGCCACATGGACCACTTGCTGAAAATATACTGTAACACGTCAATATCCCTTCCCTTGGCCGAAGTGTCCAAATGATATGATTCAAGCAGTGGGGCTGCTGAAGACACAGGGCTGCTGAAAATATGCTTTCTTTTCCTGTTGATGACCCATCCGTATTGAAGATGCCTGAGTAACTGAGGAGGGTGTCCCACTGATATTCCTCACTGGATGATGCACTTGCACTACTCATACATATTTTAGCATTTTTCAGTGATGTACTGCCTGCTGATGCTACCATCTTCTGTGAGATTGACATGCCTGTAAGGAATTTGTGGCTTTTCTAGTGGCAGTTGCTTTCCTGGTGGCAGTTGTAAACTTGAAATATAAACCAACCATACCTTAGTTTTAAGGTATAGTGGCTAGTATCTCTAATAATTATCCCAGCTAAATTAACATCACAATTATGTCAGCCCTGTGAACTCAGCTCAGGTTATGAAATGGTTATGTGTGTTACCCCCCAGCCAGGATCCCCATCAAGACTCTAACCCTGGGGCTGGTCTCTTTTTGATCCATTGTGGGTGGGGTAACACCTCTCCCTAGTGACAGCCCATCAGCAAGAAGCTGCCTTGGGAACGTGAATCAAAAGGCACAACGTTCAGAAAAGGAGTTACCTCATACCAGGGCGCTGAATACCAAAAGAGACTTTGATGCTTTGGGCAAGCGGAGGCGGCGTGGTTAGTGTAGACAGAACGAGCTCCACATAGCTCGAGAAATATTCCACCATCTTGTTTCTCTCTCCCTCTTTATTTTCTTCCTGTCGCCTCACCTTCCTGAAGCACAAAGCACTTTGGCCCTAGTTACGACCCGGCGGTAAGTATCGAACATTACCGCCATGGCGTAATTTACGTTTACGCCCTGGCCCCATGTCGTAAAGTGCGGCACATTCCGACCCATCGCACACGAGCATTACACCATGACCGTAATGTAACGTATGCGATGCTGTAAATGACCCCAAAACGGCCCCTACCGGCATCGTACGCCGCGCAAGGTGCACTTCCGCCACCCATCATAGCGGTCACCGCAATTAGCGGTGACCGTAATTAGCGTTGACCGTAAATAAGCGGAACCGGAAGTAGCGTCATCGCGGCGGAACGGGAAAGAGCACGGCGTCCATCTTTAAAAACACAATCCATTGACATCCTCCCCAACCACTCCACATCCGACCCTGAGACCTGTCATAACCCATTACCCACCCATTTACCAACTTCAAAATGCCAAAAGCAGTCAAAAAAGCCTGCAATCGGCAACGCCAGGACCGCTTCTCACGTGAGGAACTCACCATGCTTGCGGAGACCCTCCAGGACAATGCTGCGGTGGTCTTCTCCACGCAAATGACCAGACCGGCAATTGCCAAGAAGAAGGCCATATGGGCCCTGGTGGCAGAGCGTGTCAGTGCGGTGGGAACCTTACCCCGCAACGCACAGCAGTGTAGAAAGCGGTGGGACGACTTGAGGCTCCGCGTCAGGAGCATCATCTCGGCGAATAGGAACCTGGCCATGGCAACCGGGGGAGGATCTGATTCACCCATCAAATTGCAAGCATGGGAGCAAATCTGTGCCTCCACTATTGGAATGGAGAGCATAGAAGGAGTAGGAGGGATGGAGAGAGGAGCCCCGACATCAGGAGATGCAGGTAGGTGGCTCAAATCAAGCCATGCAAAATTCACCAAAGTCCAATCATGTGAAGTACAATGTTGCCCCATAGTGCAAATGCAACACAGCAGCAGGAGACTGCCCACAGACACATCCAATCTCCACCCTGTACACATGCAGCATGCCCACCCTAACTGCCGGCACCCACATACCTCCATGCTACTTACACACAAAAGGCAGGCAACCTGTATGCCCCTGCCTCAAATGTGCTACATGTACTAACTGACAAGATGCCATTCGTCACAATGCAGGCCCAATGTCCGCTGACCCATCAATAACACTATCCCTCCTTTGCTCCACCACAGGCTCAGATTCAGACCCTCAGGATGAGGACACCACTGCCTCCACAGCCACCAAGAAGGCCAGGACAACTGTGCCAAGACCGTAAGCCTCCACCTCTGCCGTCCCGAGGAAAACACCACAGCAGCCACAATCCCTGCCAAGGAAAGATCACAGGTCACTGACAGCTACCACAACTGTCACCACAGAATCAGCAGCAGCAGCGCACATTACACAAATCGTGCCCACCGAAGGGACAGGCTCTGCTGCAAGCAGCACTCTTGGCAAAATCGCAGCCATTGCAGCCTCCTCCGATAGTGAAGCTGGGATCATTGAGGAGATTGAGGATGCAAGCTCCACTGCCCACCTACATTCCCCCTACATATCCCCAAGCAGGCTGCATGCGGATGCCACACAGGGGCAGTTAGAGGACGAGGATTGGCCAGCCACCCCACCCCCGCTGCCGGAGGTGAGCAGCCCAATGGGTATGCCAATGCCATTAGTCATGAGCCAGAGGAATGAACAGACCCTGGATGAGATAGTCATCCGGCAGCAGCAACTATCCTCGCTCCTCAATGAGCACGTTGCAGAGTGTGGGGGTCAAAGGATGCAATGGAGAGATGTGCAGACAGAGTCATGGCTGCCATTGAGTCCTCCACGAAGGACATCTGCACAGAACTCGCCGCTGTGCGGCACGTAATCTCAGAACTGGTGCAGACCATTCGGGACATGCGTCCAAATGTGCATGCAGGAACCTCCTCGACAACCAGCTCGGCACAGAGCAGCCCCATCCGACGATCAGGGAGGAACCTGCGCAGCACGGGCAGGGGTGCCCCAGGGGCCAGGTGAGGGGACTGTAATTAGTGGCTGGACAGTGGAGAATTACTGCATCACACACTGCTGCACAGACTCACTCACACCTTCGTAGGGATTCCAGGGGGGAGGGGGGAGTGGGTGTGTTTGGGTGTTCAGGGGGAGGGGGGAGGGGGAGTGGGTGTGTTTGGGTGTTCAGGGGGGAGGAGGGAGGGGGGAGGGGGTAGTGGGCATGTTTGGGTGTTCAGGGGGGAGGGGGGAGGGGGGAGTTGGTGTGTTTGGGTGTTCAGGGGGGAGGGGGGAGTGGGTGTGTTTGGGTGTTCAGGGGGGAGGGGGGAGTGGGTGTGTTGGGGTGTTCAGGGGGGAGGGGGGAGTGGGTGTGTCATACCTTTTCACAATCATAATACACTTTTTCGATTTGCACAAATCAAATGTGTGGACATTGCTCATTGCGTATGTGTGCTTTATTGTTGTACAGTCCACAGTGTGCATGTCCCAGACACACACAGGGCCCCAAGTGCTGTTTCCATGTTAAACGCACACGCCGTGTGTGCTAGAAGCATTGGTCAATGAGATTCTGATGCATTTCACGCCCCTCCAGTGCATCGCTGCCTCCTTGAGGTGCTGCCCCATCCCCACCCTCAACATCCTCATCGTCAGGTGGTTGCAGTTCGGCGTCAGGGGGCAGGGGCACATTTCGTCTGATGCACATATTGTGTAGCATGACACATGCCATGACGATCTTCGCAACCTTCTCATGGCGGTACAGGAGTGCCCCGCCAGACCTGCTGAGGCAGCGGAAACGTGCCTTCAGTAGGCCGAATGCCTGCTCAATCACCACACGGGTACGTGCATGGGCACAGTTGAAGTCCTCCTCATGCTGGTTCTGTGGGTTCCGGACTGGTGTAAGGAGCCACCTCTTCAGGGGTTAGCCTGCATCACCTGTAAGTGGGCAACAATGTATGTGTCAGGGATGAGATTGATTTCTGTACATGACGTGCCACCATGCCTTGCATTCAACTGTTACTTTGCACCACTTTTAGTTGCGCTAATGGATTCACACTATGCAACCGGTGTATGTTCATGGCTCTCATGTACAGTTTTGCATGCCAAGACACAATGCAGGGGGGACAAGTGCCTTGTGAGTGCCCATCCACTGTGTCCGTCCAGGCCATTTCTTTAGGTGACCTGGCACGTGTCCTGTGAGGTCAACGCTCACATGATTGCAACATTGCTGTCTGCCTCATTATGACCCCAATGAACAATACTGATGTCAATAGGGACAGTTTGTGGACCTTGCTGTCTGTGTTGTGGTGTATTGATGTTCCTGTCCGTCATGTGCCTCCTTTGTGCGCAGTTATGGGGGACAGGCCTTTCAGTTGATGGTGTTTGGTGACTTGCATGTAGGTGCTTTTCGTTGGAGTCACTGTGGTCACATTTTGTACAATGCACTTGCAGATGGTTGTGTCATGGTTGGGAGACACCTTCATTCCCATGTTAGGGCTGCTTAGGTCAGGCATCATGTATATAGTTGTCAGATGACGTAAGTGCTGCCTCAGGGTATGATCTGGCTACTGCTAGTCGCAGCCAGGTGAAGTATGCATCATTCCCCCCCCCTTTCTGCCAGGTGAAGTATGCATCACCCCCCCCCCCTTTCTGCCAGGTGAAGTATGCATCATCCCCCACCCTTTCTGCCAGGTGAAGTATGCATTGGTACGTCGATCACCTACCCACTTCACATTTCCATGCTCATGACATTAGACTCACCGAGTAGCCAGGACCTTGGGCCTGCATGTCGCACCATGTAGCGTGGTATTGTGGAGTTCCTCAGGACCATTGAATCATGGGTTGATCCGGGGAAACGGGCACAACAATGTGTGAAGATCCTGGTGGAGTCACAGACCATTTGGGCGTTGATTGAGTGAAATAGTTTACGGTTGCGGTACGCTACCTCCATGGCATGTGGGACCACCAATTCCACATGGGTGCAGTCAAAGGCACCAATGCAACCAGGTATGCCAGCTAGTGCATGGAAACCCACTTTGGTGTTAGCAATCTCCTGGGCAGACCGTGGCAATGAGATGTGGTTGTCTGTGTGCTTGAGGAGGGCATCGAGCACTTGGATCCGTGTACGTGAGAATAATGGTTGTGATATGCCATGCAAGTGCCCCACTGTGTGCTGGTAGGTGCCTGTGGCCAGGA
This sequence comes from Ambystoma mexicanum, assembly GCF_040938575.1. Taxonomy (NCBI): domain Eukaryota; kingdom Metazoa; phylum Chordata; class Amphibia; order Caudata; family Ambystomatidae; genus Ambystoma; species Ambystoma mexicanum. Next base: position 1,252,399,985 of record NC_090924.1, read on the forward strand.
AGTGGAGCACGGACACTACCTTCAGTAGGGGGGGGTGGCGGTGGGTGTTTCAATCATGCTGACGATGTCGTTGTGTATCTTGTCCACAATGGTTGTGATGGTGTCCCGGTCCAGTCGGTACAGGGTGTGGATCTGCTCAGCGGTGAGGTTGAATGGACTGGCTCTGATGCGTGGGATTGGGGGCTGCCTGCGTGGTGCCACTGGCTGTGCTGGTGGGGCTTGCTGGCCCTGCCTTGCCCTCCTTCTCCTCCTGCGTCTCCTCTGTGCAGCCTGTTGTTGTTGTTGTTGTTGTTGTTGTTGTAGTTGAAGTTGTAGCACTTGCATTGCTATCAGGTCCTCAAGCCCCAACATTGCTAGTCCTATTGGTATCATTGTGGAGTGTGACTGGGTCTGGGAAGGGGTTGGGTGGGCTCTTTTTCTACTTCCTGAGTCTGTATTGCCTCCACCTGTGCTGATTCTGTGCACCTGTGGCAGCTCGATTCACTGCACAAGGCCCTTTACGGTTGGTTCGCGATGGCGTAATTAGCACCATGGCGGTAAGATACTTAACGGGCTGGGTGATGGCTTTAGGTGAATGTCCGCTTGGGTCGGCATTCGCGTACCTTTGCGCCATGCCGGCAATTACGGTGTGGGAGGGCGCGTGCGCGCGTCCTTGGTGCAGTTAGCGATAGCGTTAACTACGATGCCGCTAATGGCATCGTAGTTAACGGTCACGGTTCATGATTGGACCTAGCGGAAAACGATGGCGGTAAAAATTTACCGCCATCGTTTTCCGCTTAGCGCCAGGGTCGTAATGAGGGCCCTTGTGCTTGATGTCAAAAGGCAAAGACCACTTGTATCAAGAATGGGGATTAAAGTCCTAAACAGGGAATTACGCCCTGTTTAGGCAACATAAGCCCAGTTGAAATTTTTGCTAACGGTCTGAGCAAGAGTGACAATTTCTTTGACAGACTAGCAATTCCTGTGAATACATGTGAGCATGAGGCGATGGGCATGAGCAAAGGAATTGGTGTGCATTGTATTGCGATTCTTAAAGCAGCAAGGATAGTTGATCCATTGTCTGCTGCAACAAATCTCAAAAGCAAACTCCAAGGCCTTAGCCGGGATGAAGGACAGAACGTCCGTCTTTGAAGCAAGAATGCACATAGTGTCACAGTTTCGAATCCCAGTCCTGCGCTTAAAGACTGGTCTCCAGCATGAAGCGTGATATAAAAGCTCAATGTATTTATTTATTTTAGCCACTCTGCTGTTACCTTCTCCCCAATGTCAAATCCCCTTTGACATATGCCTTGCAACCCTTACATGCACAATGTTGCTTGGTGGTGAGCTACATTTTGTACCCTTGATTTACTATGGGGTCCCCCTTGGCTATTGGAGGAAGGGAAGACTACCCAGTGTGCTGTGACAGTCATGTAGTCAATATGCATGGTGGTGGGGAATGTGTCCCCCATGGACTCCTGCAGTACTCACCCAACTGTAGCCATGATCTTATTGTTCAATTCTGGTACCACTTAGTGAAACAATAAACTTCAGCTAGGACCATCCCAAGCAGTGGGCACATTATCCAATAGGGTACCGGAATGCAGTGTTTTCAAGATGCAATAAATGTAGTATAGCCAGTTTAGTTTCTAACAGATGTTTTGCCCTGGGGCTTGTGATATTTCTGCCCATGTTCAAACTTTTCCAAAACACTACCCTGACAGAATGAGGTATCACTGCAATGTGCCACTGGGTTACAAGAAATAACAATTGACATCCAACTCCCATTGCCAAGCACTGATGCAGCTTAATTAGGGTCAGGGGTAATTGTGTGGACTGATGGATGGAGGTATGCTGCTTGTCTGATGGTACATGGAAGTTCGTACCTCAAATCGCATAAAGGATTGCATAGATATGCACACTGTTTTCAGTCAGAGTGTAAATATGGTCACATTTGGTTGTTTATTCTCTCTGAAGTACTGCCACATGTTTGACTTTTGCAGTGGGCTAGCAGTTCACATGCTAAATTCATGTGGGGATTTTTCAGTCACTTGGGTTGTTCAAATACTAAATCCAATATTTGTGTATTGTATAGTATTGTATTGTACTTATCATTTGTATAGCACCTTTTACCATTATTATAGTCTCAATGTGCTGTTAGTGGGAACGCCCTTAGAGGAACAACGTCCAGAGTGTTAGAGGTCACGCAGTACGATTAGGATGCTTGTGTGCATTTGGCCAAAAAGACTTTGCAGCGCTGGCCAGGCTCCGGTAGGGAAGCAAACCATGCGGTCAGGTAGGTGGATGGGTGCTGAGAGGAATAGGGGTGGTGTCAGTGCTAGGGACTCGCTAGGTGTTCAGTGTGACTACACTGCATTCTGCCGTCAGGGGTGTTGAGGCGTAGTTTGGTGTAAGTAGGCAGAGAATTATGTGAACAGCACAACCATATGATATCATAGTCCTTGCTTGATGTGAGTGAATAGCCATGCCTGCGGCCAGTGGAGTGATGTATTATACGTTGTAAGTGATTTCAACCCAGCACTCCACCTAAGTTAATGCCTAGCGTGTGATGCCCAGCTGAAACCCTTAATTATATATTTTTATATCTAAATTTCTGAATGATGTCCCCTTATAACGCCCCTCTCTTTGAAACCCCCCTCCCCCTGGTCTCACTGAACCAAGAAGAAGGTTGTTTTGCAAAGTTAAAAGATTTATTTTATGGATTGAACAAGATAACAATATCTAAATATCACACTTATTAATATTTATACAATGATCACCAATGGGTGATATTACAATCAACAATCTCTTTAATCAGTAGGAGTATGGATGAGAAGAATAATGTAGCATATAATACACTTTGTGTGGGTTCAATGAAATGCAATGATAGGAAATGAATGCAGCACAGAAATAATACTTTTGTGTGTTCAATCAAGTACAATGTAATCACTCTTTCCCCTTGATACTACTCAATCCCCCCTAATATGCATGTAATAGCCTGGAAGAAAACACAGAGACCCATGAGACCCATTTACCTGTGTTCTTACCCGAGGTAACCAGTAAGAGAAACCCAATAGCTAATACCACCCCAGGGCCAGAACCCCGGGAACCCCGGGAGCATTGGAACATGGTGGGGTCACAACACAGTCCCGGAATCATGTTTACATAATACACGGAGGTGCGAGGGCACAGCAGCCGTGACTAAGGAAGGAATCAGGACCGGCAAAGGAGCATGTGCGGTGACCCAAGGAACAGATTCCTACGACAAACAGACTACACCGGAGCAGGGTGACGGGATGGCAGAAATGCCACGCTCGAATGAGTCAGCAGCCCGAACCGGAGGAATCCGAACCGCCACACTCCCATGAGATTGCAGCCTTGCTGGAGTCAAACAGCGAAACGCCACGCTCACATGAGTCGGCAGCCCCACTACAAGGTGAAACTCTGCGCTCACACGAGTCGGCAGCCCCACTACAAAAGGACAGCAAACCCGTACCTGCGAACGGGACCCAGTCGGAACAACCCCTAGTAAAAACATGTGAGGCCGACAGCCTCCAAGACTCCCACACACACAAATACCGTTACCTGGGTCGCTGGGTCTCAACAAGGACAGGACCGGGCCCAGAGAATGGGAGTCAGATCCAGGCAGCGTTCCCCTCCACAATGTCTCCAGAGGAAGGGGGCGGGGCTTGGAGGGATATTTGTAACCTGGGAAGTAAGACAAGTCCTGATTGTCTATTGTCCACCTGTGTATATAAACCACAGTCAGTAGAAGGGTTGTGTGTTCATTCTTGGTTTCATTGCAGAGCCAACCAGACATGGAGACTGGAGCTGCGGGAGGCTTATGGGCATAAGAGGACTAAAGGAGAAGACTATCCAGAGGTCCTTACTGCATTCCCTGCAAAAGGAGACAGAAGAATTAGAGAGAATCCTTCTGCACAATTTTCTTTTCTCTTCAAGATATTTTTCCACATTTTTTTTTGTTTGACTTTAACTTGTGAGGCAAATAAAGACAACCTTATCTTTCAATTGAACCGCCTGTCTGCCTTCTTGTCAAAATGCAATATAGAGATGGAATGAGAGAAAACATGTTTCCGGAATAAACACTCTACAAATGCAGTTTCAATCCCAATTCCCCCAGCAAGCTTAGAGAGAAACAGGAATGATTTCAAAACAGGTCAAATGCTTTTGAATGTGATTTTGAATGAATGGGAGAAATGCTAAAAATGGATTTAATTCTCTGAATTGGATTCAAAACTAGTGGGAGCCGCTTTGGATAGCTTCAGGTAAACACTAGCAATTAGGATTGAATGACTAGCGGATTGGAAACTGAATTCTGAGGTCGGATGCAAAGAATAGCTATTTTACATGTGATGAAATTGAGCCAAATGCAGATTTGCAGCAAACTTTTCAGCATGCGAGAAACATGATTACAGAAAAACTATAAGGAGTTGGAATGCGGTTTGGGGTTTGTTTGAAAGCTGAGGATGTTAGCTTCAATCTGACACTTGAGTTACGCATGTACGGTTCAAAAGTTACAAAGGTTTTAGTGGAGATCAATTTTTCTCAAAAAGAGTCAAGATTTTCAAAAGAAAGATGTGCTTTTGGATATTATAAACAAAGAATTTTACACTAGGGAGTCTATGAAGCCACAAGCTACACGACAGCACAGCCACCGATCCAGTGAAGCCCCCGGATGGTTTCTATCTGCCGAAATGCTTGCCTTTCTTCAGTAAATATATTAGCGAAAAGATGATATTATCACTACAATTATCAAAGGACTATATGGGTGAGGGAAAGATTCAATAAAAGACAAAAGAGATTCTATAATGCAGTTATGGAGATGCTAGAATGGTTTTGGATTGGATTGCTTAAGGCTAAGAAGCTATGGACAATTCTATGCTAGATACTCACAACTATGGTTTTGGAATAGGCCCGTCAGGATCTGGTCAAAGGGTTCTGGTAGCCTACCGGACAGGATTCAGGCGCTTGGTTCTGCACTCAGCACGACACTCTGGACACTGCATGGCCTCTGGTTCTGGATCTGATGGGTTGGTTCTGGGTTACAGCTCTGCTCTACTGGTTTGGATCTCTGGGTTCTAGCAAGAGTTCTTGGCAAGAAAGTAGAAACAGCACGCCCGGCTGTTCTTTTTGCAGGGTTCCTCTTGGAAGGTTGGGGTTAAAATCAGTTTGCAAGATTTTAGAGGCCATGTGAAAACAGAAACAAAATATTGAGGCTGAGTACCCCAAAAGGAAATACACCGAACACGGGTTACAAAGGAACATACAAAGTACTTTATTCTCTACTGAATTCAATTACAAAAACAGTGCAAAGTCAGATAGCTATCGGCCCCCAGTACAACACAACGAACTCCAGCGTGGTTCAGTGTGTTCAGTGAGAGACACTGTACATTGGAATTAATTCGCCTTTTATACATTTTGTGAGCACTATGTCCAGCCCTACTTTGGGTTAATATTCCACTTTATACATCACCAATTCTAGGGTTTGTTGCCGAATCCCAAATAACCGCATCTAACTGGTTTGTTTTTATTACATGTAACAATAAGCGTATGCATTAACTGTGTATTCTAAACTTTCGCATTGCAGGTCTTCTTAAACATAAATACAATGTAGTAAAACAGATGTTCTTTGTTCAATATGTAAATACATTGGGCCTCATTAAACGGTAGGCGGTGAACCATGGCGCTATTAGCGTCATGGTTCATGCCGGTAAAATACCAGCACCGCCTTGGTGGAAAGGGGAATTACCGCCCCATTCCAAGGTTGGCGGGGCGGTAATTCCCCCTTCTACCATTGCCCTTCCCCATTCCCATTTTTGCCCCATAGGGCTCTATGGGAATGGGGAAGGCGCTAATTACGGTACCGCAAATTGCGGTACCGTAATTAGCTCCACTGGTCCCTTTGCGGGTTGGTTTTTAACGCCTGCAAAAAGCAGGCGTTAAATTCCCCAACCCGCAAAGGGACCTCGTAGTAAGGCGGTAAGGATTTACGGGTACCGGTAAAATACCGGTACCAGTAAACCCTTACCGCCTACCGTGTAATGATTATCATAATATATACTCGTGGATTGGTTTCATTGCGTGAGTAGTCCTTTTACACATAGGTCAACGTAGGACAAGGTCTCAGTTCATGACCTCAACAAGTAGCCTGCAGGCAGATTACACATTAGCGATGTACAGAGGTCAAGACGGCCATGTTGTATTTTGCAATGACATCGTTCACCATTTTAGCTCACAGGGTGACTTTTCCACACAAATCCTAAAATGGAGGTTTGACCTAAAATGGCGGCCTACATGGATTAAATTTCAGGACTTTGCAACACCGATTTCTCTCACAAGCGACTTTCAAGCAGCTTGGCGTAGGCCAATATTAAGTATATTTTCCACAATAGGAGGCACAATATACTTTCTATTCCGACAAACCCTCCTTTTGTGCTATGCCAAGTGCTAAAAACTCATTTGGGTCTCCTTGCGAATAATTCCATGCATCAGTATCCATGTACCCTAAATCACCATCTGAAATATCTATTGCCATTAAGTCTTTTACTAATATATCTTTTAACACATATTCTTTGGAAGTCTTATCTGAGGCATACACCTTATGTCCTATCGAATCTATTGCTTGTGCGCAAAATCCTCCTAGCATCGAACACATACCAGGCAGTCACTGAATACAGCAACAAAGGAACAACAGAATTCCTAAAATAGTTAATAAGAGGGAAAGTACCTTCCAACCTGAAGATCGCAAGAAGTCCCAGAACCAAGCGCGAAGATCCCAATTTCCCTCGGGAACGTGCACTTCGGAACTAAGAACGTGCATATTCTGTATTGCCTTGAAGATAGTTGGGGAGGAACACGGTACGAAAACACAGCAAGCGGACCCCACTAATTTGCATACTCCACCACGCTCAGCTAAAATGACATCTAATGTCATTCCATTTTCGAGTGCTACTAATCTTATTGCTTTCTGCTCTAATGTCATATTGTAGAGTATATCCGTTGTCCGGTTGATGGTTCTCTCCAGTACTCTCGCTAGTCTCCTGATATCCTCTGAATTCGCTATCTGCCCCCAAAATGGCACAATTGATTTCGCTATATCTCCCAAAACTTGTGCTGGGGTGTCACCATTCTGGTCCCGTCGTGGACGAGCTTTTGAAATTTCTATAGTACTTGCTATGAACACCCCAGGTAACAGGATCCCTAAATAACAGGTTCCCTGCCAATCCCTGGGCAACCATGGAAATGTTACATTACCGCAAACAAAATAGACAGGTTCGCCTACATACAAAGGTCTGTCTTCCCCGGTCAAATTTGCAACGTTGGCACAACCTTTAAAAACTCCCATTGACCGAGTGCCATTCCTCTGTATGCAGAAAGAAACTGAATCGGGGCTATGGTTAACAGTGTAAGAAGGAGGCATCCTTATTGCCTATCAGAGCCATTTTAACAGAAATCAAAGATTGAAAGGGACGGGACAGTCTATCAGAAGGCCTAATAGAAGCAACATTCGGGTTACTCCTATTTGCAAAAAGAGAGCATCCCAGGGGAGTCAAAACACGTTTCTCAAAACTATTCAAATTGCTGCCATCAAAGTTCCCTGAGACGCTATCATTCCATCGGCCAAAGAACAGTGCTCTAAGAGAAGTATAGCAAGCAGTTGTCAACGGTAAAGGATGAATATACCAACGTAGCCCCTTATCCCCGTTTTGCGGTAAATGTGAACAGACCCAGCAATTGGACCTATTAAAAATGGCATGTGTAGCGTTCATGATAAGTAACAGAGTATTATTATGATACCTTTGTCTGTGCTGGGAATCTCTAGGGGACAAAGTATGAAAATGCACAAAAGGTGTAAGGACAGTGGGTACATGTTTAGTCAGTAGCGAAATACCAGAGGCCTACAACAGTGACTATTATAAAACCAAATATTATTACAATAATACAGCAATATGTTTTCGGGCCCAGTCATTTTGTCCATTGTCCCGGTTGGTCACCCCCTTATTTACAAGTCCAATACGAGCGGCGGCGGTAGCAGGCATTGCAGTCTTCAAACGGAAACCCCAATGTTCGTTGCTGGCGACCCCCCGGTCGCGAGATTTCTGTGTCCTTCCAAAACCCTAGCCAACAGAATCCCCTTTCTCAAATTTAGGCAAAAGAAAGCCCTCGATGACTCTTTTCCTTCCTTGAATGCACAGCAGAACCGTGCCATATGTCTATTTTCTCTGACTCAAGTGATATCTGGCTGTTCCTGGTACTGATTGATCCGGAAACAATGTGTTGTCACTTCCCGTTGGAAGCAAACGTATCAGGGACGAATGAAGAGTCTGAGTTTGAAACAGCTGTTTCCGGGTGCAAAATTTGTGGAGAGTGTGGAAACAAAATGGCAGCTTCCCAAGCCTCTCGGGCTTAGAAATATTCTCCGACACACTCTCAGTGCTGCTTACTGCTTTGGGATCATCAGTTTCAGTATCAGCGAGGGGTTCTGCTTCTTCTGTAACGTGTGGCACAGGGTGAGTAAGTTTCTTGATGTGTGACGCGTGTTAAGATGGATTTCTGAACTCTGTCCTGGAGGGGCAGAGGTTCAGAAGGCCAGCCTAGTTTCTTGGAGCAGGTTAACCTCTGGACAAGCCAGACCAATCAGGGTAGCGATCGCGGCAGTCAAGACTAGGTCTCAAGAGGGGTGATGGTGACTGAAAGCCCGCAATGAGCACACAAAGCAAGGACACTTACAAATTACTCCAAGCAGGTGTTATATTAAAAATATAGACATATTTATTACAAGGCCTTTGTAACATTGACCGTAGCGAGAAATCACAATAAAACTCAAGTAAACCAACACATACCAAACCAATACAATATATATACAAATACAAACGAGTCTAACGAGTTAGACGCACGAAATAAGTAGACCACCGAGATGGGGAGGAAAACAGGCAGTGTGAATAATAATTAGACCCAGTCCGCCTTCAGAGGCACCTAACTAAAAGGAAGTCCAAGCCCTACGAAGAGTGGAGCCTTGTGCTCAAAATACCTGCACACGCTGGTGCCAACGGGCAAAAAGGGGAGTCTCTTTGAGGGAATCAGGCAGTTTAGTTCGGTGAACAAATGAAGATGAACAGATCTCAGCGACTCAAGCGCAGCCTCCACTGTGGGCAGAAGCAGAGCGCGAGTACGGAAAAGGCGTGCTGTTAGACACAGCGGGGAAAAGCTATAGGCTCCGGCCGGAGGGCGACCAGTTCCTAGCGATGCTACTCACCGGTCCCCGATGCAAGCAGACCCAGGCTTCTCTGTATCAGTTTCTGTGCTGGCAGGTTCAGATACGAGCAGGGGATGTCTCGGCGTCGTGTAGATTCCACAGCAGCAGAAGTTGAGTTGAGGATGTCCCAAACGCAGTGGACCCGCACAGTTTGTTACCACAGCAGGGCAACGGAGCGGCCATGTGTATTTCAGCCCAATGCATACTACTCACTTCAGACCTGGGACTGCCAAGTGTACGAATCGTGTGAGAGTGACAAGGACTCATAATACAACACAACCTGATGGCGGTTACAGAGCCAGACTCCTGGGTAGGCTGGTCAGTCTGCTGGATGGCCCAGAACACTTCTGAAGGCTTACGTGCAGGAGATGGTGAAGATGCCAAGAATAGTTGTTCCCACTATTCCAATGGTCGAAGTACCAGTACAGGCCTTCTCGTTCGATCAGAGGTAGAAAGGGTTTCACAAAGCGACAGCAGTGCAGAGGAGCAGTCCTTCAGCGGGTCACCAGCGATTCCTCGGTTCAGCCTCGTGGTTGCTGGATACTTGGCTCCTGTATTCCTTTGTTTGTGAGAACTCAGGAGATCGACCTGGTAGTGATTTTTCCAGCCCCCTCTTATCCACAGTTCCCTTTGCGCCAAAACGGAGGGGACCCAATGGGAGATCTGCTCACAAAACGCTCACACCATACGTTGACCTATCACGGACCACTGAGGTCCCAGGCATTCACACCACCCTAGACTCTCTGGCACCCAGGATGTGTATTGGGACCAGACATCCCAGCCCACATCCTGGAGGCACACACAAGGCCTGTAGAAGCCCGTGAAAGCATCTGTGTTTCGCGGGAAAGTACATGCCCAAATAAGGAAGGTCCTGGGTCGGCTCGACCTGGGGGAGGTGAAGGGGGCAAGACGGTCAGTGGACAGGACAAAAAGCCTCGTGGTCTGGCCATTTTGGGAGCCAGGCCACCATTTTGGGCTAAACCCGAGAAACGCGGTTAACATGCCAAAAGGAGCTCAAAAACACAAGAAACGATCGCTGCCACCAATCCCGTCCGTGATTCACTTGCACCTTTCATTTTCAATTCAAAGAGAGTATCTAGGGCCTGTAGAAGACTAGAGACCCAAGAGAGCAGTAACTTAGCTTACAGTACCCTCTTGTGCCATGTTGCGCGAAAGCTGCAACATGATAAAGAAACTACGGAAAACAACGTTTCCCGGTACTGACTGTCTTAAGGGCATGTCAGTTTCCCCGTAAGAATGGAGCGAAAGCCCAGAGGAGTGCGGCAGAAGGCTGCACTTCTTTGGCAAAGTGTAGATCCTGGTGAAAACAACAGCAAAAAGTTTAGGGGTTGCCACATGGAAGGAAAATTACCCACAATTAAGAAATCTTTCCTAACAACGCGTGAATCCAATTCTTTTGGCCAGCTACCCGCACCGCTGTTTGGGTGACCAACAGGACCTGGAATGGCCCAAAGCAGCGAGGCGCGAGGCAGGAGGTGCGCTTAAAGGATTTAATGAGCACCCAGCTCCCCGGTCGTATGCCGTGGCACAGGCCTTCCTACCGCACAGGTAAGGCCTCTCGTACCTGGTGGTAAATCAAATACAGGTTTTTAGTCAATTGGCTACAATAATCTGAAAGTAGTACATTTTCAATATTTCTCAAATTCCAACATTTTGCCAAATTCCAGATATTGGCAGGTCTCCCCAGTACCACCTCAAATGGAGAGAGCTGAGTCTTAGTTTGAGGGGTTGTACGCATAGCTAGTAACACGATCGATAAGGCGTCCGCCCATTTTAGTTTGGTGCCGGCACACGTCTCAGCGAGCTTGTTCTTGATGATACCGTTGTGTCTTTCTACTAGTCCGGCGCTCTGAGGATGTGTGGCCGAATGCAACCGTTTGTCAATTCGTAACGCTGTACATATCTGTAGGATTACAGCGGCGACAAAGTGTGGACCATTGTCCGACCAGATAACTCTCGGCAACCCAAACTGGGGAAAGTACTCCTTTAACATGGTTTTCGCAGTGGTCATGGCTGTAGCATCTTTAACAGGGAAAGCCTCAACCCACTTACTAAAGGCACAAATGACTACCAATATATATTTTAAATAGTTGCATCGCTCCATTTCAATGAAATCAAAGTGAATTACTTCAAATGGGACAGAGGGTGGCCCAAAACTTCCCCTCGGGGTTGCTGTCCACTTTCCCACATTATGTTTTAAGCAAATCATACAATTCTGGACGTAGTGCTGAGCAATGTTTGAAATTTTGTCGTTTACCCAAACTTGTTCTAACATTTTCGTCATCTGTTGAGTACACACATGCGTAGGACCATGTGCCATTGCAACCATCATCATCACATAAGCATCGGGAAGTAACCATTTTCCATCCACCGTGTCCACCCAACACCCATCCTCATCAAGTTTTCCCAAGCCCTCAGCCCACCTCTTAGCTTCTTCTACTGTGGCATCGGCTTGGATATCCCATACAGACCCCACGCCCTCATCCATCACATAAGCATTTTCAGTCTCCCTAGAAACATATATCTCCGTAAAGAGATTAGCGGCAGTTTGTCTAGCTATTTGATCAGCGAAAGCATTCAATTTTCCAATGTTATCTACAATCTTGCGATGTGCTGCACATTTTACAACTGCTAACTGAGTAGGGATAGCAAGTGCTGAGAGTAGTGCACTATTAGGGAGCCATGTTGGATCTTGGTGCCATGCGAGGTTAGGAATCCTTTTTCCACCCAAGTCTCCCAAAGTTGTGAACCACCCCAAAGGCATACTGACTATCAGTATATATATTTACTACAAGCCCTTCGGAAAGTTCACAAGCTCGGGTTAATGCTATAATCTCTGCGGCATGCGCAGAATTATGCGTAATTCTCTTAGTTTCCACAACCGTGCTCAAGGTAGTGATTGCATAAGCGGCTATGGATGTACCATCCGGAAGTTTAAAGCAGGAGGCGTCACAAAACGCTCTCCTTGCGGATTATCTAAAGGGGTATCTTTCAAATCAATCCTGCCCTTTGTTTCTTGTTCGGTCGTATACAAACAATCATGTGAGTCTTCATCGCCGCAAGTAATATCTTGCGGGAAAGGTAGGAGTTCAGCCGGATTAAGGACACAACACCTCTTAATTTGAATGTGAGGGGCAAACAAGATCAATTTATATCTCATCAACCGTGCGGAAATGAGGTGTTGCGTTTGAGTTCGGTTAAATAGAACATCTACAGAGTGAGGCCTAGGACCATTCCCTCACTCTGCTTTACAGACACAGCAGCAGCAGCGACAGCACGCAAACATCTTGGCAAATCGCATGCTACAGGATCAAGGGGGGAGGAATAGTAGCCGCACGGCCTATTCTTCTCTCCATGCTCCTGCGTTAATACAGCCAAAGCACATCCATCACATTCATGCACAAACAATACAAAGGCCTTTTCATAGTTTAGTGTGCCCAATACTGGTGCTGAGCATAATGCAGTCTTAAGCAAGTCAAACGATTGCTGGTGTTCTGAGGTCCATGGCAACGTCAAAGAAATGCCCTTCTTCATCAAGGCCAACATCGGTTTTATCACTAGTGAAAAATGTGGGATCCACAACCTACAGTAAGAAGCCATACCTATCAAGGCCCTAATTTCCTTCTGCGTATTTGGGACAGACATGCCAGAAATGTGTTTTATTCTTTCAGGTGTCTATCTTCTTCCCTCCTTTGACAGGAGATAGCCTAAATAGGCGACCTCCTGACAACAATATTGAAATTTCTTAAGCGAAGCTTTGTGACCATGCTTAGCTAGATGAATAAGTAGTAACACAGTGCCCTCTTACAGGCACTTTCAGAGTCAGAAGCCAGAAGTAAATCGTCAACGTACTGAAGCAAAGTACAGGTAGAGGGCAATTCAAGGGTATCAAGTTGTTCTTTCAAAGACCTACTATAAATACTAGGACTCTCTGTGTACCCTTGAGGTGCACGAGTAAATGTAAACGAGCGTCCCCCTAAGGTGAACGCGAACAAATATCTACTATCCTTGTGTATAGTAATACTAAAGAATGCATTCTTTAGGTCCACAACACTAAAGTAAGTAGCTGTAGCTGGAATCATGGTTAGGATTGTCGTCACATCAGGCACAATTGGAAATTGCGGTGCCACAACTTTATTAATGTCACGTAAATCAATTATAAAACTGAATGGAATTACATTATCACCTTTCTTGTACACGGGTAAAATTGGACTATTACACAAACTTCCTGAAATTTCTTCAATCACACCGCGGTGCACAAAATCGGAAACAATACATTTCAAAGCTTGCTCGCCCTCAACCGCAATCTTATACTGGGGAATGCGTGGCAGCTCAATTCCATGATTCAAAACTATTTTAACAGGCTCAATCTGCAAAACACCGACATCATTGTCGTCAACATCCCACAAGTTCTCTGGTACATCAATGAATTCTGGAGGCAAAGGTCTAGTCAGAAATTGCGAGGCAGAGGATTGCTGTGGTGAAATCGTCAAGCGCACTCCATCGGAAGAACAATAAATCACTGCATTTAATTCTTTTAACAAGTTCAACCCCAGCAAGTTTTCCCCCGCAATCCGAGGTCAATAGAAAAGGACACTGGTCCGTAAAGGGACCCAAAGAAATAGGTACTGGCATAGAGACCGGACAAACGGCTGGTGTACCGGAGAACCCTACAGAAACATTGGTTTGCCCTGACAGTGGAATGTTAGGAACCCGCGAACGATCGATGGAACACTTCTGTGCTCCAGTATCTATCAAAAATGGATGTTTCCTATTTCCCACCATCATTTCAACGTAGGGACCTTTCTGATTGACGGGAATAGGTGTAGGTTCTGTTTCATTAGGATTGCCCTGCTTCGGGCAATCCTAACGAAACAGAATATTATCAAAAGGCAGCGGAAGGACGAATATGTTCCTAGTGTCCACACTCAGAGTCTGATTGTCCTGTGAAAAAGGCTGTTGAGGGTCCTGTGTAAACTGACCTCTACCAGGGCCCCCTACGCCCGGGTGACCTCTGGATCTCCTACCCATATTACCAAATGTATTATTCGACCTCTGTTGAAGGACGGGGCATTGTTCTCGCCAAGGACCCTCTCGACAACAATAAGCACAATGATTAATGTTTACAGGACCCAAGGGCACATTCCCCTGTGGGACATACTGACCTCTAACCTGAGAGTTACCCCCTCTGGGGCCTCTAACAATGTGCTGCAATAGCACCTTTGTTTTTAAATCACCTTTCCGTTTTTCAATCCTATCTTTTTCATTATTGACACGATTCTCATAGTACTGAGCCATATGCAGTACTTCTGATTGTGATTTCGCCTGAAAAGCACTCTCAGAGGACATAATCTGTGACTGGATGTCAGGCAGCAATCCATGTACAAATGTGTCCACAAATAATCTTTTCCCAGACTCTGTGCCTAAGTCTTGTCCACTGAAATCTGAAAATACCTGTTCGTAACCGATTAAAGAACTCGGTAGCACCCTCAGACTTTCCTTGGACACAGGCCGTAAGTTTGTCCCAAATAATACTTTTTCCGGGAATTATGGTTTTTAATTTAGCAATAATTCTATCAGGCAGAGTTAATATCACCTGTTGTGGTCTTTCGCCAGCTGGCCTTTCCCCATCGAGCCTAGTTAAATTCGCCCATGTATCTCCCAACCCGGGTACATCGTCAATAGTTCTAACTTGTTTCCATAAATCTACGGGCAGGAGTACTGGAAACAACAAATCAATGTCACCTAAGGTGAACACTGAGGATTGCAAAACAGATTCCATCTCTTTATAGAACCCTGCATTTCCAACGTATATTGACTATATGTGTCATATACCTCAACTGGAGTTATCGATATGTCTGAAATCCATCTAATCGCATCTTTCTTACAAATTCGCATTTCCTCCGATATCGGTTCACGACACGGAAGGTATCGTTTCTGTACATACATACTTTCCTCTTCATCATCCTCATTCCGTATCCTTTCTAACTCCTTTCTATACTCAAATAACCTCTCAACATGCTTATTTACCTTCTCCTCAGTGTCTCTGGAAAGTGCTAAAGTATTTAGATCCCTTAACCCTTGCGGAACATCCGCATTATTTAATCTTCCCACATTATACATAACTGAATCCCCAAACCTTCAATAAAAACATTTTTCTCAGGAAAATTATCCGTAATAAAAAGTGTGGAAAAAACACTAGCCTGATCATCCTTCTCCAAACAATGCTTAGCCCATGCAATTAACTCACGTTTCTTCTCCGGTGGTACAGTACTGCGAGTGACAACCTTCGAACCTGCACCATGATCGATTACAAGCGGCCCAAGACCACTTGGAAGAGGGGGAGCAGGCAAATTCGATGGAGGAGCTATAACTGGTGCGACAAAAAGAGGCGGAGGAGCAGGTGGAGGGACAAAAGCACGAGGGGGAGGAACAACAGGTTGAGCAGGAAGAGCAGGAATAACAACAGGAAAAAGTACAGCAGCGGGAAGAGGAACATACGGAGGTGGCGCAGAGGCACCAGGCCTTCGTTCATTTAATATTTTCTCAAAAAAATCATCAGAATCATGAAGATCTTTGGAAGGATAGATTTTCTGAATACCAAGCGAGAAAACCCTTTCCATATTCTTAGCCAATTCAGCCTGTTTATCCTGGTCATATAACAACGCTTTTTCGGCATTCGTTTTATGACGACGTGCATGTTTCTCTCTACTCTTAAGTTGTTGTAACGCTTCTTTTTTCCAATTCTGCAAAACATCAAATGCTGCAGGTCTAGCCTTTTTCTTTAACAAAACTGACTCCAAATATTCAATGTGAGGGATCTCAAAACTACCATTGTTTGGCCACTGAAGTTCGGAGGCATGTCTGGTTTGTCTGTGCCAAATATCATTAAATACTATACTTCCAATGCCATGCTTACAGTACATAGTACATGCCGGCGACCCCTCCTGTGGTGCGGGATGGCCAAATTCCAAAGACTGTCTATCACTGCGGAATAATGCCCTAAAGCAGGTAGACAATTTCCTAGGCATATCTCATATTCTTGGTGTTACCTGGTCAATAATTGTGTGTGCAGATACAATGCGCCAAAATTCAAATTGCCAGGGTTAAATTAAGAGTCGGGTCACGACTCACCTGGCCAACCTAAGGAGGACCGATCGGTACTTCTAAGAATCTTACCTAACTAATCTTAACTCGTGTATGGTGATTTTGGCAAATCTGCCCGCCTCGATAAGTGGACCCTCGTCAAGATGCCATCTCAGACCACAGGCTAGTCATCCAGGGATCGGATCGTGCAGCACTGCTGAGGTATTGCGTCTCATCCAGGGGCCCCTTACTTTTTGTCACACCGTCCGATCCCGGTCCGATAGCGTGTGTCAACCTTCAACAATCCGGCATCAATCTTGAGGGTCCCTATTCGGGTGCCAACTGTGAAAACAGAAACAAAATATCGAGGCTGAGTACCCCAAAAGGAAATACACCAAACACGGGTTACAAAAAACATACAATGTACTTTATTCTCTACTGAATTCAATTACAAAAACAGTGCAAAGTCAGATAGCTATCGGCCCTCAGTACAACACAACGAACTCCAGCGTGGTTCAGTGTGTTCAGTGAGAGATGCTGTACATTGGAATGACTTTGCCTTTTATACATTTTGTGGGCACTATGTCCAGCCCTACTTTGGGTTAATATTCCACTTTATACATCACCAATTCTAGGGTTCATTGCCGAATCCCAAATAACCGCATCTAACTGGTTTGTTTTTATTACATGTAGAAATAAGCGTATGCATTAACCGTGTATTCAAAACTTTCGCATTGCAGGTCTTCTTAAACATAAATACAATGTAGTAAAACAGATGTTCTTTGTTCAATATGTAAATACATTATCATAATATATACTTGTGGATTGGTTTCATTGCGCGAGTAGTACTTTTACAGATAGGTCAACGTAGGACGAGGTCTCAGTTCACAACCTCAAAAAGTAGCCTGCAGGCAGATTACACATTAGTGATGTACAGAGGTCAAGACGGCCATGTTGTATTTTGCAATGACATCGTCCACCATTTTAGCTCACAGGGTGACTTTTCCACACAAATCCTAAAATGGCGCTTTGACCTAAAATGGCGGCCTACATGGATTAAAGGTCAGGACTTTGCAACACAGATTTCTCTCACAAGCGACTTTCGAGCAGCTTGGCGTAGGCCAATATTAAATATATTTTCCACAATAGGAGGCACAATATACTTTCTATTCCGACAGCCAACCTGAGAAGGGTTCAGCTTTGGAATTGGGCCTTCTGCTTTCAGAGTTCTGGAGTCTTGGATCTGGGTTCTCCTGCAGAGCGCTTCGCAGTTGATGGGTGAATATGTGTCTTTTTCTAGGTCCTACACAGTCCCTATTTATGTATTTCCCAAAGGTTTGGGTAGGCTGATTATACTAAGCCCACACTCTAGGAATCTGATTGGTCAGAGTATTTTCCCTCTCCTGATTTGAGAAGGAAATCTAGTGGCATAGTGATTTACAATCCAGGGAAAAACCTCCCCTTTGTTTCTACACAGAAAACCTATTTTTCATACAAAGCATATTTACAATATCACCAACTTGCTAATAATCCATATTCACATCACCTATTTAATAGAGCACGTATCTGTCCGAATCCCATCTTCTTGAGAGTTTCGGTTAAAAATTGACAGTTTTTCGTGCTTTTGGTTGGTTACCCAGTGTCAGATCTGTACACATTTTTTCACATACATGCGCACGACATCTGGGCATAATCCTGTAAATTTTTATATTCCTGGCCTTATCACAATTGCTACAACATCAACATTTTAGTGGTCCGGTCTCTGAATATCGCACAGGGTTCAGAGTAGTTTCAAATTGTGAGCAGCAATTTCATATTAATAACCTATAAAATACAGATTTTTCCAGGTTTTACACAGTTTTCTATGAGTCTTTTCCCAAAAAGATATTTCCTTGGAGTTTAAGATACACATATTTGTCTAGTCCCGCCTCCAAGGTTGGCTGGGCCAGAGCACTTCCTTTGGCAGTTGGTTTCTGTTGACACCCTGTTGACACCCAATTTGCATTTCCTTTCAGTCAAGGGAGTCTTTTGTCTCCACTCAGAGCAACAGGCCAAAATCTCCTCCTACCTCCATTAACAGCTCAATGCCAGTTCCTGAGCAGAGAGCAGAAGGAATATTCCTTTGTTTGGGGAGAAGCTGTGGAATGCCTTTGAAGTCCAGTGTGGCTAACATTAGTTCACTTTTAAAACATGGTCTTTTCTAAAATACAAATCACATTTTCTACAAATATACACATAGATCTCTTCATTCCAGTCTTTTTACAACATAGAAATTGAATTGTAGCAACCCATATTGCTTTTAATGGCAAGTCTGTTCTTTTCTACAATTTGATTTTAAGACACAAGTTTTAAACTAGTTAGATGACAGCTTGGATACAGGCGAATGGCAGTACTGCGCCCATATCTGCCATATTTTTCCCAGGCAAGCACCTTTTGAATGTGGATTTTTTTTATGATGAAAGGTACTTCTCCTGACATTGTTCTTATGGGGATTCCTTAAATAAGGTGATGGTGAATACCCCACAAGGATGTTGGATCTTCTCTGCTGTTTGGGAACCATGATTTTGCACTTTCAACAGCCAAGGAAAAACAGATTTTTAAAGCACTTCTGGATTTTCGTGGTAATGCAGCACTGCCTTTTCAAGTAGTTTCATTTCACTCTGCGGGCAGCCCAATAATAGGTTTTGCCAGTCTGGTCTCCTGTTTTTACCACTGACATAAGCAAAATGGATATGCGGCCTATTTTTCAGGTTTCCCTGCGCACTTCTCAGAGATTTTTAGCGCATAGGGCTTTTTGGTAGCCATTCTGTTGTTTTTGATGAAAGCAGCACACTGTGATGTTGCAGGGCAGCATGGTGGGTAAGAACATCCCACAACGTACTCTGCCGCTATTGATGGCGCTTTGTTGTTAGGGCACCCGCTCAGGTACTTCGCTTCTTCTGTCAGTTCTTGCGGTCGTGCCAATGCTAATACTCGTCTCTAAATGTCCATACCTATTTGTCCATATCCCCATTCACCTCACAGCCTCTTTCTTTGGAGCACTTAGATCAATATTAATCAACCCTGTCTTCTATCCATGATCTTTGTTATGCACAACTATCCCTTCTGTTCCTGAGATGCTGAGATGCTGAAGGAGGAAATGAGAAGTGTAACATCCTGTGTTGGTCTTGGTGGATTTACATTATTCTAGTGCAATACCAGTGCATTTTATCTTCAGTGACTTGTGATGATTGTTGTTGAGCCTGAAATGGATGATATCTTCAATTGACCACATACATTTTTGTCTCTTCAGTGCACCGGACAAGTTCTGTTCCTCGACTGAAAAGATCAGAAACAGCATGTCTCCCACTTGCCTCTCAATAGTTTGGGTACTAATACGTTGTTACAAAAGTCTCTAACCCTTCCACACTATCAGCTGCCCAAATCTCTGCTGCTCCCTACCAGCAAAATCAGGTGTGTGTGACTCTCCCTGAAGCTGCCCTCGGACTCCTGGCTCCTCCCGCTCTTCCTCCCAGGTGCCATCAACATCACTTGTCTCATCCACTCGTGGGTGAGAGCAGCTCGCCGGGGCAGCCCAGTTGCAGATTGGAAACCCTGCCGGTCCATCGGGGCCTGGAGTGAGTAATCTTTTTGTTTTTCATTTGTTTTGCGCTCCGAGCGCGTTATGTTTCTCCTCCCCCCCTCCCCTTGCAGCCTCTTCCTTGTGCCCTCCTCCTTCCCGCCTCCCCGCCCGCCCAACTCCCCTCTGATTGGTTCCCTCAGGTATCCCTCTGGACTACCCGAGGGCTGGTCTCCCCGCTCGCCTCTTGTGCTGAGCGTCGTGGGTGAGAGCAGCTCGCCGGGGCAGCCCAGTTGCAGGTTGGAAACCCTGCCGGTCCATCGGGCCCTGGAGTGAGTAATCTTTTTTCATTTGTTTTGTGCTCCGAGCGCGTTGTGTTTCTCCCCCCCCCTTGCAGCCTCTTCCTGGTGCCCTCCACCTTCCCGTCTCCCTGCCCGCCCACCACCCCCCCTCCCTACCGCCCCCTCTTGGATGCACCTTGTGTCTTATACTGACCCTCCTGGGCAGCCCCCTGCCCGGCAAAGGGCCCCTTAGGCAAAGGGCAGCTCCCTTGACTGCGGCTCCTGTTTGTGTCTGCAGGTGTCCGCAGGGGACGCCTGTTGCCTGCCATTATCCTTCATTTGTCTCACTCGCCTACCTGCCTACCCCCTCCTCAGACTCATCGACTCAGCTGTGCCTTTCCCCCTTTGCTGATTGCGCACTGTACCAGGATTTAAAATTGCTTTGTGAATCTAGGCATTTTCTCCCCTTTTTAGGATTCTCACACTTAGGTGTCCCTACAAAGTTGTTAATACGCACTGTGTCAGTATTTAAAATTGCTCTGTGAATCTAGGCCTTTTCTCCCCTTTTTAGGATTCTCACACTTCGGTGTCCCTACAAAGTTGTTAATACGCACTGTGTCAGTATTTAAAATTGCTCTGTGAATCTAGGCCTTTTCTCCCCTTTTTAGGATTCTCACACTTAGGTGTCCCTACAAAGTTGTTACTACGCACTGTGTCAGTATTTAAAATTGCTCTGTGAATCTAGTCCTTTTCTCCACTTTTTAGGATTCTCACACTTAGGTGTCCCTACAAAGTTGTTAATACGCACTGTGTCAGTATTTAAAATTGCTCTGTGAATCTAGGCCTTTTCTCCCCTTTTTAGGATTCTCACACTTAGGTGTCCCTACAAAGTTGTTAATACGCACTGTGTCAGTATTTAAAATTGCTCTGTGAATCTAGCCCTTTCTCCCCTTTTTAGGATTCTCACACTTAGGTCGCTTCCCCCTGGTTCTTGATCATTGGAGCTCTTAAACCTGAGAGTCTGTTTCTCCTGCACTAGTCGATTGCCACCTACTATCTTTTCCGCTTGCTCTCTCCTCTGTCTTCCCCTCTCTCCCCCCTGCCTCTCCCATCCCTACTCTATGGTGCTTTCTATCTCTCCTATCTTCTCTAATTGCTTCTCTATTGACTATCCTGCTCTCCTCACTAAATCGGGTAGGAAAACGTTTAAAAAGGACATCCTGGTCTCCAATCCAGGCCTCCCAATCGCTGACACCTACACCAGTGCCTCCTCCAAGGAAACTCTCACGACATCCTCTTTTTCGTTCCCTCACCTGACCTATGGACCCTTCATTCCTGAGTGGATTCCTGCCACTGTCACTCCTACGCAGACCTACTCCTCTTTTGAATGCCTTGTCTGCCGATTCTCTCAATCTCCTAGCCATTCCCTTACCGTGGCTACTATCTATCGGCCACCCGGTCAAATTTCCTCCTTCCTCTCTGAGTGGGCGGACCTCTCCTCCTCACTACTGTCCTCAACCACTCAACTCCTCTTTCTTGGAGACTTCAATATCCACCTGGATGTCTCCTGCCCCCTCTGGACTCTTTCACAACCTCTGCGACTCTCTCTCACTCTCTATTCTCCCGTCTGGACCGACTCATTCTGCAGGTCACACTCTTGATGCTCTGATCTCTTCTGACCTTCCCCTCTCTGTCCCTCTCTCCACTCCTCTCTCCTGGAGTGATCACTTTCTCTTATCCTCCCACCTCACCTTCCCTACCCCTCAGGCAAAGCCACCTTCATCACTGTCACCCTCCTTCTCGGTCATCTGACCCATGAAGCGTGTGTCAGTTGAGGCCTTCACCGCCACCTTCTCGCCCCTCCTTCCCCCTTCAGCTGACTCCCACCCTGACACAGCCCTCTCCACTCTCCACTCTGTTATATCTGATACTCTTGCTATCCTGGCCCCTGTCATGAGAATCCGCCTGAAGCCCAAAGCCAAATGTAACTCCTGGTATGACTCGGATCTCATCACCCTAAAACGCAAGTGCAGGGTGGCAGAGAGGAAATGGCGTGCTTCATGTTCATCCTCTGACAAACTGGCCTGCCGCCTGCTCCAAAAGCAATACCGGCTCTCCGTTCTCACCAAGAAGAGAGCCCTTATCCATCTAACAACTCGGCCGAACTCTTTAAAATCTGCAAGGAGTTGGCCAACCCTGCTGCAGTCTCTACCTCTCCTGTCCCTCCCAGGCCCTGTGCACAGCACTGGCCTCTCACTTCATTTAAAAAACCCAGGACATCCTGTCCTCACTCTCGTCCAATCACCTCCCCCCTTCTATTCCCTGCTCTTCCTCTGCCCCTTCTGCAGCCACCCCTCCTCCCTCTTTCTTTGCCTTTCCCCTTTTTTCTGCTGACGAGGTTTCCAGACAAGTCTGATCTATGAAAGTCTCGTCAAAACAGGTCCACCCCTGTTCCTCCAAAACCATCAAGGACCACATCGACTCCCTGGCTCCTGCCTTGGCTGACTTCGGCAATCACTCCTTTGCCTCTGGAGTCTTCCCTTCCCCCCTTAATCACTCCCTTGTGCACCCTCTTCTTAAGAAACCCTCTTCCGACCCCTCCTGCCCGGCTAACTATCGCCCAATCTCCATCATTCCCTTCCTGGGCAAGCTCCTGGAGAAACTGGCCATCTCCCAGCTTAATATCCATGCTGAATCTGTTGGTAGTCTTCATGACCATCAGTCTGGCTTCAGAGCTGCCAGAAGCACGGAAACTGCTCTCCTGAACATCAGTGAGGACCTGCTCTCAAACCTTGACTCTAACACTCTGTGTGCTCTCATTTTGCTCGATCTCTCTTCTGCCTTTGATACTGTCAACCATGCCATCCTGCTCAACCGTCTCCGTGATAATCTGGGTATCACTGGTCAGGCTCTGGCGTGGCTCACGTCTTTCCTCTCCAATCGACACTCCCCGGTCCAATTGGGGTCCTTCCTCTCTGACATCTTTTTCTCTACCTGTGGTGTCCCCGAGGGATCTAACCTCTCTCCCTGGCTGTTCAACCAGTATCTGGCACTCCTTGCCCACTGCATCTCCACTCTCTGCCCTAAAATTCAGTACTATGCGGATGATACCCAGCTCATTTTCATGCTACTCTCGGCCTCCTCTTCTCCTTCCCTCATCTCAGACTGTCTTTCTGCTATCCAGGAATGGTGCGCCGCCAATGACCTTTGCCTTAATGCCAGTAAGACTGAGATTCTATTCATTGGCACACCTACTCCCTCCTTCCCTGCAGCTCTCTGGCCGGCCTCGCTTGGACCTCTTCCTGCTCCTACCTGCGAGGCAAAAAACCTCGGGGTCATCTTCGACTCCACTCTCTCCTTCTCTCCTCACATATCCGACGTCTCTAAGAAGTCACACTACCAGCTGCACCTCCTCAGAGGTATCCTTCCTTTCCTCTCCTTCCCCCAGAAGCTCACTGTCTCCAGAGCCCTGGTTCTCTCGAAGCTGGACTACTGCAACAGCCTCTATCTAAATCTGCCTGCCTCAACTCTCTGCCCTCTGCAACTCATCCAGAACTGGACTGCAAGACTTGTCCTTGGCCTCAAGCCCAGAGACCGTATCTCTCCAGGACTGAAATCGCTACACTGGCTCCCAGTGGCTGCGAGGATTAAGTTCAAAACCCTCTGCATTGTCCACAAGGCCTTCTGGGTCCTGGGGCCAAAATACCTTCAACTCTCTCTTCCTAAATTCTCGAGCTCTTCGCTCATCCGCCTCCAACTCCCTCAGGGTCATCCGCTTCTCCAAGCAACGAGTTGGGGGTAGATCTCTGTCCGCAGCAGGGGCCTCCCTCTGGAACAGCCTTCCTGCCTCCCTGAAACTTGAGGAGAACCATCTCCGGTTCCGGAAGCACCTCAAAACCTTCCTCTTTGCTTCGGCTTTCTCTCCCCCTCTCCCCTGCTGATTTACTGAAACGGCACTGAATCCGCAACTGGACCACTCACCGATCTTGGTCCTTGGCCCAGCCACTCTCCCATGCACTGCCTCCCTGGCAACCCCTGCACTGTGGGACTGTCTCTGTATCCCTACAGCCCCCCTTCCCTGCACTTGTCTGCACTTACCTTGCACTTGCCACCAGCTGGCCCTTATTATTTTATCTTGTATTCTACTAACTATGTATTGCACTTCCCCTCTCCCTTTCCCCCTTGCACTTCTCCCTTCCCATCCACCCATGCACTTGCGCGATCTGAATGACACCTGGCCTAGTAGGATCGTTGTCTGTCTCCCCTTGTCCCCCTTCCCTGTCTCGTCGCGCCTTGAAACACTTGTGTATAGGCGCGTTACAAATGCCATATCATATCATATCACTCGGTTGAAGAGGTGGACATTTGCTGTTGTGTCACCTGCTTCTCCCAAACTCAGCTGCAACCTCTCAGCAAAATCAAATGAATTTGACTCTCCCAAATGCTACTCTGAGAGATGTCCAGCTGTTTCGGTTGCTCCTCTCCGATGTCACCCGATAGCATGTGTCTTATCCATTCACTTCAAGAGATGGACTCAGGCTGGTGTGTACCAACTCTAAATCTTGCTTACTGAGTCCCATTCACTCCCTATCTCTCCCTACCCTTCCTCGTACAGTTACCTTAAATATGCCTAAACTACCCTAGATATCCTAGGCCTAACTCCAGCCTCTATGAAATCTGCCTGATACTAAATGAGGGATCCACCCATTTGTCTCCCTATGAACAATGAGGAAAAAGTTCAGACAAACATTAACAAACGTTTGCCTGAGGTTCGCCCTGGAAGAATAACTGAAAATTCAGGTGATGTGGGTATGTTGCGGGAAACCTCTGCCAGCCTCGGATTTGCTGATCACTTCACTAATGTCCGATCCATGAAGTATTATGCATAATATCATCACTATATGCAGGCATGTTTGAACAAACTTATACTTAACACATTACCTTCATTGACTCTGTGATAAACCTGTCACAAAATGAACAAAGGGGCTTCCTTTAATATGTAGACTAATCGGTCTTTTTTCAAATTATGTTTGCTTTTCTGGCTATGATCGAGTACGAACACCTATGTATATATTTAGTTATTAACATTCATTTTCTGCAGGTCCTGACCGCCTGTAATTGTATTCTGTTTTGTCCT
This sequence comes from Ambystoma mexicanum, assembly GCF_040938575.1. Lineage (NCBI taxonomy): Eukaryota > Metazoa > Chordata > Amphibia > Caudata > Ambystomatidae > Ambystoma > Ambystoma mexicanum. The sequence goes on from NC_090924.1 coordinate 1,252,425,325, forward strand.
TGCCTGTTTGTTTCTTTGTGTAGCACCTGGATGCCTGAGGGCTTTGGCGCTCTATAGATAGATAGAGTGTTAGCCAGAAAGGGTAGGCGTCAGAGCACTACACAAAGCAGTCATGATGGAGACTCCTATTTTAATTGCAATATCATTTTCCAAAATGTAAATGCGTTACAAATATACTCCTTGGTTAATTGTTCTTAAACATCGTATCTTTCGTAGAACATGAGATATCCTATGCATTTACAAGTTAATGCGCTGAAAATTAAGAGGCATTTGGATTTGGGATTGATCGATTACAAATATGAATAAGAACAGTACATTCGACCGTTTCTATAGTCCAACAAGAGCAGTATATCTCTAAAGCAGCATATGTCTTAATTTACATAGGGCTACTCTTTTCTGAAAGCTCATCAAAATGTCAATAATAAAACATATTGAGAATAGAAGGGTTCTCATGAACAAAAGGAACACGGTTGCATACCTTTCTGGCAGCAAAGTTAGCCTTACTAGAGTAAAGGAGTTTCCCTCTTGTCGTTTGTGATCTACTTAGCCGTTTTGTAATTTTAAGCAGCATGCACAGGTGCGATTTTGTTTAATGATGGTTGGACTATTAGCAGGCACGGGATGTTGCCGCAGGAGGGGAAAAGAAAGGATTGTAATCCTGAATCAAGGAGTCTTACATTTGTATGTGGCAAGCACCATCTTACATGTTGTTCCATTAGAAGGTCAAACAAACGATAAAATCCGTTACTGTGAGTGGGGCCAGGTAATCAGTCTTTTTAATAGTATCCTGTGTCCTCTTAATGGAAAGCAGACCTGTAAATACAGCGTTGCCCGAGAAAAGAGGAGACAGCACATTTTCCATTCATGCCCAGATGTGTACCTTCAAGTGTTATTTCGCTTCAAGTGAATTAGAGCATACTACTCTTCAGGCCTACTTGCACACTAGAAAGAAGTGGATTTTGAGAGTCAAAATAATGCTTGCATTTCCAGTTTATGTATTTCTGAAAAGAAATATAATTGAGGGAGGAGTATTGCATGATTAAAATACTCTCCAAGTGGCATTTGCTAAAAATTGTCAAAGTGGCTAGTAGTTGGTCACCAATGTTTACTGATTCACAATCTATGGAAGTAGGCCTCATATTGTGAAACATTACAATGGCTGTGTGTATTTTATTGCATTTGTAAAGCACCTTTGCCAAACCACTGCACAGAAAAAGCGGTACAGAATTCATAGATGCAACATTAAAAAATTGATAAAAACATTAGAAGGAACTACAGATTGGAACTAAGCAAGACATGTTTAAGACGAGGGTGGAAGAGATTTTTGAGGAGGATCTAACCTCAAGAGGACGAGAATTCTAGAGCTTAGGAGCCAGCAAACAAAAAGTGCGGAAATGAGATTGTGCACAGAGAGCCTTTGGGACGGACAGTAGAAACTGGTTAACAGAACCAATAGGCCAAGAGATCAAATGAAATGACAGTAGAGAATAAAGATACAGTGGGTGGGGCAACACTATGTGCACCTTTGTAGAAAATTGTAAGAAAGTGAAAGAGTACGCGATTGTCCAGAGTAAGCCAAGGAAGTGAGCGAAGTGCAGAAGAAATAGAGGAGCAAGAAGAGAGCAGGCATAGAGTATGAATAACAAACTTAAAAATAGAATGCAGAAGAGCTGGATGATAGGAACGAAGACCAATAAGAAGGGTCAGTACTCTAACTGAGAAAATACAATAGTAGAAATAGGGACGAGACTTGCGAATATTGTAGAGCTGAAATCAACAAGTCTTAGTGATAATGGAGACATGAGGAGAAAAGCAAAGAGTGATGTTAAGTATGACACCTAGGTTGCGCACATATGACACCTAGGTTGCGAGCATAGTCATTGAAGGGGAGAGAGGAGAGCGGAGGAGATGAAGGGACGGTGTAGAGGATAAGGGACAGAGGAAAAGAGCAAGACAAGAATTTCCATTTCTGAAGCTTTAAATAAAGGAAGTGATCATTCATCTGGGACTGGACCCCAAAAAGAAGGAATGAAATAGTAGATTGGAGAGAATCAGAGATTGAAGAAAAAAAAAGACATTTGGGAGTCATCAGCATAGACGTGCGCTAACAACCCAAATGAGGAGATGAGAGCGGATAAGGGAGTGACATAGTAGAAAAGAGAAGAGGGCCAAGCACTTGGCCTTTAGTGACACCACGAAGAAGAGGATAGGTAGGGGAGGTTTTACCAGCCCAGGAGACTGAGAAAGAGCGTCCACTAAGATAGAAAGAAAACCAGTGTAGAAGAGAGCTAGAAAAACCAAAGGAAAAAAAAACGGTGGATAGAAGAGTAGAGTGATCTACACTGTAGAAAACAGCTGATCAAGGAAAATAAGATTTGAGGCCAGCTTAAAATGCTGAGCTGGAAGAAGAGAGTTGGAAACACAGAATAATGCCATTTCCATAGAATGATAATGGCGAAATCTTGATTAAGAAAGGGAAAGAAAGGAGTTAGAATTAAGATAGGGGGACAGTTGTGAATACACCACCCATTCAAGTATTATAAATAGAAAGGGAAGGTGAGAAATAGGCTCATAATTATAAGGGGAGGAAGGATCAAGGGAAGGTTTCTTTAGAATAAGAATAATACCTGATTTCTTTAAGGTAGAAGAAAACATAGCAGTGGAAAGGGACGAGATGATAAGTGAAGTCAAGAAAGGAGGCAGCATTGGGTAGAGTTTCAGAATAAGAACAGAAGGAATAGTCTCTTGAGGGGAAGCTGTAGGATGAGTAAGATCAAGAAAGTGAACAGTATCAGATTCTGAGAGAGTTGAGAAACAGGAAAATGAGGACATGGTTTGGAGAGCAGGCAGGGGGGAGGATGTTACAGGTAAAGAGAGGAGCTTAGTTGAGAGACCTTGTCAGAGAAAATAAGAGCAAAGTCAGATGGGGATAAAAGAGAATGCACAGAAGGGTCAGGGGAAGTCGGGGAGAATTTAGTTAAAAAGGCAATGAGGATGAGGAAAATATGGGAGGATAATTTCAGAATAGTAGGTATTTTTATACAAGAGTAATGAAGAGTCATAAAAAGAGTGTAAGCAAGAGATGTGGGAAAGATTGGCTGAGGAATGGTCTTTTTCCCATTTTTGCTCGACTCTACGCCAAGAGAAGCAAAGAGAGAGGCGGGGAGGAGTGAACTAAAGCTGAAGGGGCTTGCATGAAGGATGAAAAGTTCCAGAAGGATAAAGTGAGCCGATTTATAATGTGAAGACCAAGGTTAAGAGAGGACAGAACATCATTTGGAGAAAGACGAGAAACATCAACGAGACAGGGCAGAGAGGATAGTAATGAGGAGATGAAAATTAAGGTATTAAGGGCTGAAAGATTACAAGCAGAGAAAGCCAGGGGACGAGAGATCAGGGCAAAATGAAGGAGGAGAAATGGTAAAGGAAAGGAGCAAATCATCTGAAGCTGAAAAAGGAAGAGAGGTCATTGCAAATGGAAGTGGTATCGAAGAAAAATTAGGTCCAGAAGAGAACCCGGGTTGTGAGAAGGTGAAGAGGAAAGCACGGTAGGAGAATAGGAGCCAAGTAGAGGAAGGAAGGGTCAGGAGGAATTAGTCAAAGAAACATGAAGATTGACAACCACAAGTAGAAAGAAGGGAGAAGGATAGGGAAGAAGGACATAAAGAAAGATATCAAGATCATTGCACAAGGAGGAAAGGACCCCTTAAGGACATTATATAATTAAAAATGGTAGAGAATGTCCTTTGGAGAAGGAAATAAAACAGTATTCAAGTGAGGGAAAAAGAGGTAGTGTTAGAGAACACGGATAAGGTATGTACGAAGAATGGTATAACATGCCAGCTCAACCGCCTCAACCAAAGGTCAAAGGGGAGTGAGAGAAGTTAATAAAGAAAGAAAAGAGAACAGAAGTAGAGTCTGTTGGAGGAATCGAGGTTTAGGTAATGCAGAGAAAGTGCAAGTCAAGAGAGAGGAAAGTGTGCAATACTGAATGAGACTTAGTGCATACTGAACCTGTGTTTAGCAGGTGAACAGAGATTGGGATGGAGGAAAAAGAAGTTTGGGTTAAGGAAATAAGTGGGGTAGAGAGTACATTGTGAAGTTGTGCAAAGGAGGGAAGACATGCTTAGCTCGCTGGGCAGATCAGAGAGAAGAAACAGTAAATTACATGGGAGGAGTGAAGCCAAAACTGCTCTGTATTGCAAGGAAGAACAGAATATAGGTAAAGGACCATAACCCAAATTGCCACAGAGTGGACCAAGAAACCGTGTTGAAAGGGTGCTGTCAATTAAAGAGAAGGCGAAGATGTGACAATATGGCAAGCAATTCCGTTAAAATGTCATTACAGTGCACAATCAGTCATAAACAGGACCAAACAGGAAAGAAACTGCCCTTAGAATAACGCCCTTTCATTGGGACACCTGGGGAAAAGGATGCCCTAGGAGAACTTCCTGCTATACGGTCATGTCATGAATCACATGAGAGACCGCTACTGCACATTGCGAGGAGGGGCGGCCACATAGAATCACCTGTGGCACCAGTGGTGATGCAGGTGGCAGCCGAATAGTGCAGCTCTTTTCCCAATAGGACCGCAGGCAGGCAGCAGGTGACACAATCAAGCAGGTAGGTCAAAGTTGCAGCCTAGATGGACCTTGCAGGATCCAGATAAGTGAAACATGTGTCATTCTGTATGTAATCCAGAGGATATGGGTGGACTTAAATTCTCAAAATGTGTATATAGAGTGTAGAGGGGCAACCGAATGCCTCTGCAGGAAGTCCTGCCCCTATTCTGCCTATATGTTGGAAATCTGAAATTGCGACATGCGCAACACCAGTAATGTACCTATAGCCCGAAGAGCCTTTGAGATAAGGTATCCATTGAGAAAGGCCTACAGGATGTATCCCCAAAGAGATGACGGTCTCCTGAGAGAGAGTCCAGAAGAAGTGTGAAGATGGGAACAAGAGAGTCTGGTGACGCCACAAGAGATGAGCGTGGTGCACTGAGAATGATGACCAGCGAAGCAAAGGCATAGACCTTATATAATCTAATGGCGAAGTAAGAAATCGATAAGACCTTCATATGAGAAATGAATGTGTGAAGAAGCACTGCAGAAAATGCAAGTCGTTTTATAACTGTACAGGCGCTGTAACGCAAGTAGACTAAGTAATCAAGAGGCTGACTATACATAGTGAATAGACTGCAGGCGGTGACACCAATAAATATATATATATATATATCAGTGAAAAAACTTTGTTAAAGGGACGTTAGTGTTTCAAGTAAAACCGAAAAAACCCTGAAATTCACCATTTATGGTAAGCTAAGCTACCATAACTCGCGCCACCACCGTGCACTGCTAAGACTAACACCCAGGACATCAAAGATGACATCACAAATGTCATTGATGACATCACTGATGACATCACTTGTGCATTTACTTTTCATGGAAAGTCTGTACATGGGGTTCTCATTGTAATGTTGATAAAGTGTCAAGGGTCATTGGAATAAATATCATGAGGTACGCAGTGCATTGAGCAATGCAGTGATACAAATAGCATTCTATAAATTCTTTAGTATACTAAGATACTCATATAGAAACATAGGAATTGTGTGGAGCATACATGATGGAGGTGCAATATTAATAATCTTGCCATGTTGAATAGTGAAATGATAAATGCTTTCTTATTAGAGTTTTGTGTTCTCTGAAATATCTAATAAGTAGCTAATAAAACCCAGTTTCTATATAACTGCATTATTGCAAACACAACAGAAACAGACAACAACACATTGAAATATGAGCATATACAGGGGAAATGAAGTAAAAAAAGAGCAGTATTAGCACACAATCTTCATAACCTAACTGATTATCTTCATGCACAGTAATGATTGCTCTGCTTCAAAGCTACTACTTCCCTATGTACAAGTATCACATACTGTGACTGGACCCTAAGGAAAGTAGTGTGAATACAATGTACACAAATATGAGCATATGCAGGTAAAGTACAGTAATAAACAAGCAGCAGAACTATATCAAAAAGTGTTGATAACCTTACTGATCATCTTCATACATACAAAGCATTCCTGTCTTCCAAGCCTGTGTTTTCTCCTATGCATATGTGAGGGAGCCAGATATTTTATGTCATCAGTGATGTCATCAATTACATTTGTGATGTCATTTTTGATGCCCTGGGTGTTAGTCTTAGCAGTGCACGATGGTGGTGCGAGTTATGGTAGCTTAGCTTACCATAACTGGCGAATTTCAGGGGTTTTTCGGTTTTACTTGAAAACATAGCATCCCTTTAACAAAGTTTTGTCACTGAATTTCATAGGTTTTTAGTAGCGCAACTTAACCATAACGTCCCTTTAACAATGTTGTTTTGCTGGATTTCATAGGTTTTTAATAGCGCAACTTAACCATAACCTCCCTTTACCAAAGTTTTTTTTTCTGAATATAGATACACATAGTGTGAATTTGATAGGTGTTTACTAGTATTCCCTTTATATACATGTAACATAGAACATACTGAACCACCAGCGGACGGACACGGTCAACATCAACACTACACAAAAACTCACAGGGTATCTTACATTGTTGCATCATGAAGTATAAGCAGCACATGAACACGTTATGTGTAATAATAAATAAGAAGTGGAACCTATATATGTAAGACATCAATCATCCATTTAAATAGCATATGTACTAGAATGGAATATACCAAAACAAAAAATATATGCCTCCAACATAATTACCTCACAGAAACTGCACAGCAAAAAGCAACAGTAGACCTACACAACAGTAACAACAAAACTTACCAGAAACTAGTTAGTAAACTTCATTTTTCTTATATATTACTAAACTTTCTGTATTCAGTACACTAAAAGTATTTTTTTTTTACACAGAAATGTCTAGTACTTTGGAATGGCTTGAAGAACATTTCCCACAAGATAAAATGAGTGAAGGGAGTGATACTTATGGTAGATACTTCTCTATTTAAGCTAATTAATAACCAATACTTTATGTGTACTTAACACATTTTTTTAACAGACTATACAAACAGTGAAAATAATATACCAAAAGAGACATTAGAAAATGCTCTGCAGCAAATGAACAAAAAATGGATATGCTAATGAGAAATTTCAATCTTTTAAAACATTTTGTGGAGGACCACATAAAAGAAAACATTAAATATCATCGTCCCACATGTACCTGTTCCCCCTCTCCATGTCCCAGGCAACTATCCCCAAACCCTCACCACCTAGAAAAACGTTATGATGAGACTTCCATCCCTTCATCCTCTCCCATCCATCATCTCCAAACCCCTAATTCCCCTGTATTTGTGTCAGTTTCTGCTTCCCCCTCTCTTTCATAAATGTTATATTTGTATATGATAATAAAATATTATGTGTGTTGTTACTTTATTCCTCTGTGTCTTATTTGTTTTAAAAAGGCAGTTAAGGTGTCTGCGGACAGCGCGGGTGTCCGGAATGTCCGTAATCAACCAAAATGGAGGTGTCCCAAGAACACTGTACCTGTCCATTCTGTCCGCAATCAAAATGGAACTGTTCTTAGAACACACTCGATGTCCAGGATGTCCGCAATTAACTAAAATGGAGGTGTCCTAAGAACACTATAACTGTTCGTACTGTCCGCAATCAAAATGGAAATGTTCTTAGAACACACTCGATGTCCGTACTGTCTGCAATCAAAATGGAACACTGTTCTTAGAACACACTCGATGTCTGGGATGTCCGCAATTAACCAAACTGGAGGTGTCCTAAGAACACTATACCTGTCGTACTGTTCGCAATCAAGATGGAAATGTTCTTAGAACACACCCGGTGTCCAAGATGTCCGTATTTAACCAAAATGCAGGTGTCTTAAGGACACAATACCTGTTTGTACTGTTCATAATTAAAATGGGAGTGTCCACACTGTCCGTAGAAAATCTACGCACATGCGCACCACAACCATAGGTCCTACGAACATTGCGCCTGTCGGTAACTGTCCGTCTCACATGTGTTGCGCTTTAAATTAGTTCGGGAACTAAAACACTGTCCGTCGAACACCCGTACACATGTGCACAAATGAACTTGCACATTTGGTGTCCTGCAGACAGCCTTCCCATTTGCGAACGTGCCCGTGATGTCATCATATGACTGCACCCACGCTGAGCGTGTGTCCTTATTTGCGGACACTGTCCGGGTCCCTGAATATGCATGCTAAAGTACTTTTTTGGACAATCTGAGGTATTTTACAGTAAAAGTTCACCACTGCACATGTCCCAGACAATGTCCATGATGATCTACACACTTTTTGTGCCTTTTGTTGGTGTTCGGTCTGTCCACGGACAGCGAAAATGTCTGCGAAGCACGCACCAGCAAAATTATAAAAGGCCACACCCTGGAATAGCTCCTCATTGTGCATCTGGCTACCTGACAGAGCATTGCTTCTGACTTGCATTCACTTCATTTCTGCTGACTTCTGCCTGCTGTCCTCCAGATTTCTAACATGGATGTTTCAGCTTCATCACCATCCCCACCCCTTCCACCACCACCACCTCCCCAAGGGCCTGCTGAGGGGAACAGGCGTGAGGATGTAGAGGAGACGGATGAAGAGGATGAGGTAGTGAAAGTCCCTACTACCAGCACCTGCTGTGAGTCTTGGGTGTGGCGGTTATGTACCACTCTTGATGGAGCACCAAAAGCTTGTGCGAATAAGGTCATCTACAATCATTGCCACATGGTGCTGAGTCGTGGAAGGCCTGGTTGTATAGCTTTGATATTACATCAATGAAGTGACACCTAAGGTCATTCCACGGTGGGGCTATTCGCAAGGTTGTACCGATAAACGTGGTAGGTTGAGTTCCTCTACAGCATCCTCCGTTTCCGCTCCTGTCACCACAAGAGACACACCTGTGGGACAGCGTATCACCCAAACTGCCTCACAGGCCATTCATTATGCTGTTGACCCTTACCTTTCGAGGGTCACAATATTGTGTTTATACTGCGATGCAGTACTCTGCAGGGGGAAGAACCTTCGGAGTGCTTTCGAGACTGCGGTCAAGGAGCTTGAGAAGGTCTGCTACCTACCTAAATAAGGCCCATCCAACATCTTCCTCTCTCCACCTGCTCTTTCTTATCCCTGTGGTTGGTGTTTCTTCCTTACCCTCCTTTCCCCTCTTTTCCTTGTGTGTCATGTTTAAAAAACAAAGGCTCCTTTCAGAGCCGCCTTTCAAAGTTTAAAAATAGAAGTGACAAATAAATAGTGCAGAGCCCTGTACATTTTTTTAGAAGTCCGCAGACAGTCCGGGAACATTTATTTTGTGGGGGTGCTGCCCTATCAGAACCATTGCACTTTTGTATGGGAAGAAGTGGTGGCTCTGAAAAGAGCCTTTTGGTGGTGTTTATTTGTGTTTCAAAAAACTTCAAATGATTAACACCTACTGCAAAATGTATTATGGTAATTACAAAAAGGTTGCAATGCATTTTGTATATTTCGCAGAAAAATCTGATTTCCAGCATAAGTAAGATGTACTCCATCTTTGCGAAAAATGTATGTGCTATGAAACATAATATTTTCATTGTGAAAAGAAGACATGCCAACATCTCTTAAAAAGGCACAGACAGCCTTATTGACATTGTGCCTCACTTTCTCCATTTGTGGACCAAATGAAGAAGAACACAGCCACATTTGTCTCTGTGCAATCCGTGAAAATATCACTTGAGAATTAGGAAACATGTCCATAACCTTCCCAGGTCCTTCTTTCATAGCAAATTGCAAAATAATTCCAGTCACATGTCCTAAACTGTTCCCTCCACAATGAATTACAATTATGTCTATATGTTGCTCTGTCTCCAAAGTAGCACAGAAAGGTAACAAGTCCAACCACTTCATTCCACGTACTCCATTCCAGTGTACATCCACATGTGGGAATCCAAGATCTACAGCTACTCCACAGCTTTCTGCATGCACCTTCAACCAATGTATCCACGAATCTCCCAAAATCCAAACAATATTTTTTCTGAAACACACAGTCATAGCTATCTTTTGTTCTCTCAGCAAAAAGAGTATCTGAGAAACTCTCTCCTGGCACAACACACCCACTAAACGTTCCTGACCAATCCCTTTCAGTGCTTATTCTCATTTGCATGACTTCTGAACCCAAAAATCCCCGGATATAACTCCCGATGTCCGCGAATTACCGCCACGTCCGCGGACATATCGTAACATGAACAGCCCTTCTACCATTTCCACTTCACTCTCTCTGCCATTGCCTCATTGGATGTAGCTAAGAAATCACATGACCATGCACCAATCACATTCAATACCTCTACATCTAACTGCATCATCATAGATCAGCACTGCAAATGTACTGTGAATCTCTCTTAGTACAAGTGTCATATCATTGGCAAGCACCATCTACCAGAAATACTGTACAAGTCTCCAAGATTTCTACTTGCAGCTCCATGCATATCCATATGCATGAACACAAACTTCAGGTATGCATATTTTCTGTACAGTAGATGAACACATTTTCAAAAAGACTTTTAGCTTGTGTAATCTGTAAAATGAATTTACTGTATTTTTTCAATTTCCTAAAATCAACTATCACTTATAAAACTTTATACTATTTACTTTCTTTATACACACACACTCAAATCATTTTAAACTAACATTTTTTAAATGAAATATATAGACTACATATATTCAAACAAAATTGCATGCAAGCACAATCTATGTTTAAATCTTTAATAAAATACTTATACAATTTCATATTTTTGTGTTTTTATTTATTTATTTACTTAATTACTTTAATTTAGACATGACATTGAGGCGCTATTACCTAGAACAGCTTAGTTACAGAAATAGTGGTATTCACTGGTATATTATAAATTTCACAAGACATAGTAAAGATATTTTTTTTTGCTACAGTTAGTCATTCAATACAATTTGTTCATTAAGAACATTTCATATGTACTGAACTGATGCAATGTATCTAATGTAAATTAATTAGTTTAATGGTTTTAAAGAAGGCACTGAGGATTTCAATTAGAAAATCAATATCTCAATTAAAAACAGCGCTATATACAAACAAAATTACTAATTTGAAGCTTTTACAATTGCAGTGAAGACCAGTCTCCTGAAAAGAAGCAGCTGAATTCGAAGAACAAAGAAGAACTAACAAGTTACCTGTTAATTTAAGAAAAAAATAAGTAGAATATCACCATAATATTTGTATTATTACTCAAACATACTGTACAGTTAATACAAGCTATTTCTGTGCCTACAAATAGAGATTGTGTACCATTTTGTCCACAAATCTCCATGTCTTAAACAGCGATTTACAGCCAGAATGGCCCACAAATTCCTATTTTTGGACACACAAATTACTCAACTGAACCGCTACAATTTTCATATTATAGAACAAACACCTGTTTTAATTGTATACATTAGATTTACTATTTGTACTTTTCCACACCACTAGCTTACTTTTTTCTTATCATCTGAACCCCAGTTTAGTAACACATAAATTCAAGAATACCTATCCCTACTAGTTGTAGTTCCCAATGCACAATCACACACCATTATATACATCTTTATCATCTTACTCAAACACTAATGCACACCGCACACATACATTCCAGAACAGCCCAAAGCATATCTTCTTTATTTTTTTCAACAGACCCTAAAGAATGCCTACCAAAAGTCAAGTCCGTAGAAAGCAACGCAAAAGTAGAGCAAATGAAAATAAATGTGTCCAACATAAGCATCCATCTCTAGCAGAATTTGTAAAAAAAAGTTGAAACAAAACAGCTAATACAGTCATTTAGTGAAACACAAGAAGTTTCAAGCACAAAAACTTTGCCTCCTCTATCAAAATGTAAAACAAACCAAAAAACAATTAACAGAAAATCAGCTATCACTACAGATAAAACTACTTCTTCAAATTTTAATATAGTGCCAAGTAAGCATACCAAGAAAAGTATTTTAGCCAAAATGTACCGTCACAAAGTCCTTCAAAATCTTATAAAAACAGGAGAGAAATCAGGTTCAATGTTTAAAACCTATCGTAGGAAATTGATCTTAGAAGCGTTGATGGACAGTGCAATTCTTCTAAAAAAAAAAGTTATTTATTTTACTGTTAAACAAAATGAAACCACTAACAAAACTAATAACTAAATTACAAAAAAGACTTCTCAATAAGCGAAATGTCAACAGAAAGAATTTCTTAAGTATCTGCGGAGGTGAATGTAATCACACTACGAGCACAGAACCATATTTTAATGAAGAAGCGTACAAGCAAAAGCAAACAAATACAATTGCCATACATAGCAGTGGTCGAGGTTATGAAAAAGTGAATAATACCATAATGTAACAAGAAGTAATCCTTACAAAAATATGCCCTGGAAAACTTAGAATTACCCCTCCATTCAACTGAATCAGAACGTCTAGTGTACAAATGGCCATGCACGTCAATGTGTAACATTCCCAAACAATGTTTCAAATCCTTACGCCAATTCCTCAATAAATATGTAAAAAGCAAAGACAAAATCAAAATTAAATTATTGCAAACTGTGCAAGTACACAGGACTACAAGGACATTCATTGGCCTGCATTACAGGACCTACTTGTAAAACCACTTTCCATGATATCAAAAGTATATCAACATATCATTCAACTATAAGAAATCTAGTCTATAAACTTTACTATGCTAAAAGTCCTGCTTTAGCACTAGCAAAGTTAAATAACATCCTTCTACATGGTGCAGCAAAAGACCTACTTGAAGAAATTCACTATACCCAGAAAAAATATTTTGGAAGTGAAAGCAATTTACAGAATGAAATAGCTTTAAACCAATTAAGCAACAATTCTACACATGGCAACCTTGTGCTAAACACATACAAAAAAGAAATATTAAAATTTAAAAGTACATCAGCTGAAGAACAAAACCATGTATGTGTATGTTGCCGTAGAACTTTTTATAAAAGTAACACAAAAACTGTAGACCTATCATACAAAATAGAAGACAATGAAGATTCTAAATGGTTTGAATTAGCTCTCTACCTTGTAGCAGAAAACAAATACGAAATAACTGAGCCCTTAATACTTTGCAGTTACTGCACTACAAAACTTGACAACAACCAAACTCCTTCACGTGCTATCACAAATAATATGGAATTATACCCAGTACCAAAACCCCTACAACAACTTAATTTATATGAGAGCATCATAATTCAAACAGTACAACCATTTCAAGCAATAATACGCCTTCAACCAAAAACAGAAAAATTACCTCCCTCTGAATTGGTAAAAGGCATTCGTGGAAAAGTAGTTTATTTACCATTAGATCTAAAAGAAAATGTGCATACTCTAGGAGTGCAACGTCCAATGCAGCAATCTTTAATTATCTTAGTAAATGGAGTACCTACAAAAGACAAAAGAATATGGCAACAGCTAGTAGATTTATATAAAGTTAGATAAGCCTTCCAATATCTTAAAGAGAATAATGAATATTACAAAGAAATTAATATTGAAAAAAAACTTGAAAGATACAACTGAAATAATTCAAGAAACACAAGAAGCTGGTCAATTTGAGCTACTAGATCCTGCTACAATATCAAATACTTTAGACCATTATACAATTCATCCTTTGCTCTGTAATGACACCATAGAAGATGTACTGGAAACTTACCAAATGCGTCAAACAAAAGGATCGCCAATCAGCATATGGGAAAAAAGTATAGAAGCACGTGCTTTTCCTCTACTCTTTCCTACAGGCAAAGGAGGAAGGTATGATGATAGACCTATTCAAATATCAGCTTCAGAATACCGCTCATTACGGATGTATTCTGAAGATCCCAGATTTAGACAAAATGTGGAATACATATTCCACCTACTCTTTGAAAGTGAACTAGCAACTTTATGTTACCGAGTTGCACACATATTAAAATCAGGATCACACTTTCAAAATATGACAGCTACACAATTATTAGAAAAAGTGCAACAAAAGGATGAGGTTTTACTATCATATATTACAAATCTATTAGCAAATATGCGTGGTACTAAAGAGTACTGGATTCGACGTCATGGAGATGTACGTTGTATGATCAGAAACCTTGGCCCACCCACTTGGTTTGTTACATTAAGTTGTGCAGAATCTGCATGGGAAGATTTACATGATTTCCTACGCATATCAAATAAAAACAAAACAAACATAGATATACTAACACCTGGGGAACTTTGTTCTTTGGATCCTGTTAATGATTCAAGATATTTTCACCATTGCTTCATTGCTATGCTACATTTTATTTGTAATAAAACTATTTCCTCCGCTTGGAGAAGTGCAACACTTCTTTTGGAGAAAAGAACACCAAGCCAGAGGAGCACCACAAATAGTGATCTTCATGCACAAATTTTACAATTTCAAAGACACAAATGTGGAAAATATTGTTGTTGCAAATACAAAAACAAAGGGAAATACTACACCAAATGCCGATTTGGTTTCCCTAGACCAGTTACAAATACAGGTCAAGTAAACAACCTCATGTCTTCAGTTAGACATAGTGTTAAATGTAAGTCACCTAAAAATACATATTAAATAAAAAGAAAAGAAGAAGAAAAATATATCAATGATTATGATGAAATAATTGCCCACTTATGGAATGCAAACATAGATGTGCAGTACATTGCAGACAATTCTACTGCAGTTGCACGATATGTCACAGCATACTTAACTAAAGCAGAAAAGACAGAGCTCCAAGACCTCTGGAATGACCTGTCATCAGATAAAACAGTATCTCAGAAATTATACAGCTTGGGCATAAAAATGCTCACCCATAGAGAATGTGGATCTTATGAAGCAGCTGATCGTTTAACTGGTACTTCATTGTATGGTAAATCTGAAAATATAGTATGGTTAAGTCTTGGTCCAGCTAAATCTAGAAAAAGAGTTCTAAAATCATATGAAGATATAGAAACAATAGCCAAACATGATCCCAACAGCCAAGACATTTTAAAAAACAATTTATTGGACACATACTACCCAAACAGAAGTAATACTTTGGAAAACATGTGTCTATACCAAATAGCCCAAAACTACACATACAAAAGTAATATGAAACCTGATGAAAAAAAAGGTAAATATAGAGTGACAGACTGTGAAGGCAGCTTAGTTAAACTCACTAAACCAAATTTAATTAATCATATCAAATTGTCATTGAAGACTCCTCAACATAAAGAAGTATATTACATGTCCCTGCTACAACTCTTCAAACCATGGAGAAAAAAAGAACAATTACTAGATAACTATGACTCATATGAGGATGCTTTCAAAGCAAATGAAAGCACTTTAACTTATGTAAACTTTACACAGTACAAAACAATGTTGCACAATGAACAGCAACACAAAGAAGAACTCCAAGCCCAACTAGATAAGGACACTCCTGACAGTAGTCAACCTTCTGTAACAGGAAGCCAAGAACTACTGGGAGAACCACTAATAATAAATGAGGCAGAATTAGCTATGATAGAAGTAGAAAACACCATGTGTCAGTATGAAGATAAGGAAGACTTAACTATACTACAATCAAAACTAAACAATGAGCAAAGTAGCATTTTTCAAGAAGTAACAAAACAAATTGCACATGGTGTAAAACATGAAAATAAAGAATGTTCCTGCCATAATGATAAACCTATACTACTGTACATCAGTGGTAAAGCTGGTTCTGGCAAAACATTCCTAATCAAAATCATTAGTAAGTTCCTTCAACAATTGACAAACAACAAACTGTCAGCTGTTGTCACTGCCCCCACAGGTTTAGCTGCCTACAACATAGGTGGTGTTACATTACACCGATTACTACTATTACCAGTAGAACACCAGAACAAATTAGACTATTACAAACTTTCTGCAGAAGCTGCAATGGAATTACTCAGAGTATTGAAACAAATGAAAATGCTACTAATAGATGAAGTGAGCATGGTCTCCAACCTGATGTTAGCTTTGATTCACCTCAGATTACAAGAAGTACTCAAAACAGACTATGAAGAGCTCTTTGCAGGCAAACACATTATTGTTTTTGGAGATCTGCTTCAATTAACACCAGTAAAAGGTGAGCCTATTTTTAAAACATTAGGACACAAACTCTGCCGTAAAACTGTTGGCAGCATTGGAAATGTCAACCTTTGGCAACATTTCCAATACAGAGAATTAACAGAAAACATGTGGCAATCTACAGATCTCACTTATGCCAACATTTTAAAAAGTATCAGAGTTGGTATACTTTCTAAAGAAGCAGAAGCAATATTGAAAATACGGCACATTAATGCACTTTATGGTGATAATGCATGTGCTACAGATGTTATGGAACAATTAGCCCACAAAAATGTCAATTGTATGGCCTTAATGCCAACTCTTGCAAGCTGTTTCAAATTCAATGAAATCATGCTAAGTAAAGAAATGCAACCAATCATGGAAATTAGGGCCACAGACAAACTAGATGTACAGGGTATGACACTACCCATGTGTGACCAAGCCACAACAAGACTAAATAGTTTAGAAAAATCAATCTCAAACACAGCAGGCTTAGA
This sequence comes from Ambystoma mexicanum, assembly GCF_040938575.1. NCBI lineage: Eukaryota > Metazoa > Chordata > Amphibia > Caudata > Ambystomatidae > Ambystoma > Ambystoma mexicanum. The sequence goes on from NC_090924.1 coordinate 1,252,441,914, forward strand.
AAAGATATTAAAATTATCCTTAAATTGCAGAGTAATGCTTAATTGTAACCTTGACGTGGACCAAGGACTAGTTAATGGAGCACTGGGTACAGTTGTTGGCTTTCAAACATACCCACGCGACAACAAAATTCAGTTTGTCACTATACTCTTTGACAAATTTTCAGAAGTAAAAAGGATAGGACGCTCAACAGCTAGATTCCTTCTCTTCAAAGATATGTATGTACGCAGAGAACAATTTTCTCTAACTCTTGCATACACAGTCACGATTCATAAATCACAAGGTCTTACCCTAGACAAAGCAATGATAGATATTGGTAACGCAGTCTTTAAAGAAGGCATGAGCTATGTAGCACTATCAGGCTTACGTACAATTGACGGTCTATTTCTAATCAACTTTGATGCAAGTAAAATAAACGCTGATATTCCTTGCATTTTAGAATACAATAGACTTTGCTCACTATACCTAAACACATATTCTGTTCCACAAAAAGTAAAACATTATAAAAGAAAAATAAATCAAACAGAAATGCAACAGGATGTCACTGCAAATCCTCCAAAGAGAGTAAAAGAAATGTATACTTCATCAAGTATCACAAGCAAAAAAGAATCAATTAGGGAAAGTAAACCAGGTACTTCTTTAAAGAAGGAAGACAAACTCCAAAAAAAACAGTTAGATACAGAACTACCTGGACCATTTAAATTCTCAAATATAGTTAGTGTAAGTTGCTACGCAAATGTAGCAATGAATATTCTATTTCAATTACCACCAATTGTTGACAACATTTAGGGGTCGATTCATGGAGCAAACGTGTGCCGAAAATCCCATTGCAAGCAGGCGCAAGGTAGCGCAAGCGTGAGAAACGCAGAAGACGCGCACGCGTGCGATTCAAGGAAGACGCTGCACGTGTTTCCCGCTGTCCGTGCGCCCAATCATGCCATGGCGCACGTGGGCACACACGGCGTGCACTATGCGCACGGCAACAGCGCACATAGCGCGGCGCACACAACCAAGTGTGCGGAACAGTGGGCGTAACACGCGGAATGGGGAATAACGCGTGAAAAAGAAGGCGTAACTGGGAAAGTACTGCAGGGAACTACATGGAACACCGAGACGCACGCAAACAACCCGTATTCATGGATTCGAATACGGGAAACCCACGCACGGCAAAAGACGCACACAGGCATCAACGCGTCTGCCACACGAAGGCAGGCGGAAGCGTCCCCGCGCACAGTATAAAAGTGCATGCAAACAACAAACACGTATATACAGCTACGATGAATGCCCCATTTGTCGCAGCACTGATTGTGGGACACCGCAGGAGGAGGAGAATAGCCAGGGCACGCATTTTCGCACCACGGACAAGCCTTTTTGGGATGCCTGATGACCAGGTCTACGGCAGGTATAGGTTTCCACCCCATATCATCCTAGACCTGGTCAGGGAGTGGGAAGATGACCTTACATCCCCCACCCTTTGCTCCCAAGCATTGTGCCCCTTGGAGAAGGTGCTCAATGTCCTGCATTTTTTGGCCACTGGGTCATTTCAGCGGACTACTGCCATAGTGAGGGGGGTCTCACAGGCCACGCAGTCACACTGCCTACACCAGGTACTGGCAATCATGACAGCGCGCCCCTCAGTCCGCAGGCACATATACATGCCCAGAACACCCGCAGAAAGGCAGGCCGTTGTCCTGGATTTTTTCAGGGTGGCACACTTCCCCAAAGTGCTCGGTGCCATAGATTGCACCCATGTGGCCCTACGTCCACCTAGGGCCACTGAACACATCTACCGAAACCGCAAGCACTGGCATCCCATCAATGTACAGGTGGTATGCGATGCTAAGGGAATCATCACCTCTGTCTATGCAAACTACCCGGGCTCCACCCATGACAGTTTCATATACAGAATGTCCGCCCTGAGCCGGGCCCTGGAAGCTGGGCAGCATGGCGACACCTGGCTCCTAGGTGAGTACAAATGCCTTTGCACATGCATGCATGTCACACACACACACACACACACAAATACACAAACCCCAATAATCACAACCATTTACACCTCCCCAGGGGACAGTGCCTACCCTCTGAGCAACCACATGATGACGCCAATCCGGAACCCCACCACACCACCCCAGGTAAGATACAACGCCACCCATATTGCAACCAGGGCCATAGTGGAGCGCACATTCGGAGTACTCAAGTCACGTTTCCGCTCCCTTGACCACTCTGGCGGGCAGCTACTCTATACACCCCCAGTAGTGTGCAGGATCATTGTGACAGCATGTGTCCTGACAATGTTGCAACACGGCAGGGCGTACCGATGGACATGGTGGTGCCCCCACATCCCCAACCACAGGCACAGGCGCTGCCCATGGGAGGGGACAGGGCACATGGCGAGGAAGCCCGGACACAGCTTGTGGCCACATTTTTCACCTAAACTCCCACCCCTGCGGAGTGCACACAGGCCTGGCACATACCAGGTGACAATCGACGATGACAAAGAGACAGTCAACTGTCACAACCCTACCACCCTGAGATAGTTGCCATGGAAGTGCCACATTGTCTGCATCCCTTGCTACTTAAACACAAGCTATCCTGTGTGACCAAAAGGCACACATATGACATGACATGTTATGGCCTATACACAAGTATTCCAAGGTGCGATGAGGCAGGGAGGGGGGAACAAGGGAAGACAGACAACGATACTACTAGGCCAGGTGTCATTTAGATTGTGCAAGTGCAGGGGTAGGGGGAAGGGAAAAGTGCAAGGGGAAGAGGAGGGGGGGAGTGCAGTACAGGGTAAGTAGACTAAAACGCAAATACATAGGCCAGCTGGTGGCAACTGCAAAGGTAAGTGCAGACAAGTGCTGGGAAGGGGGGGCTGTAGGGATAGAGAGACAGTCCTGCAGTGCAGGGGTTGCCAGGGAGGCAGTGCAAGTGGAGAGTGGCTGGGCAAGGGACGAAGGTCGTTGAGAGTGGCCCAGTTGCAGATCCAGTGCAGTTCCAGTGAAGAATTTTGCAAGGGAGAGGCAGAGAGAAAGCAGAAGCAAAGAGTAAGGTCTTGAGGTGCTTCCCGAACCGGAGATGGTTCTCCTCAAGTTCCAGTGAGGCAGGAAGGCTGTTCCAGAGGGAGGCCCCTGCCGCGGAGAGAGAACTACCCCCAGCTAGTTGCTTTGAGAAGCGGATGACCCTGACATGCAAGGTGTGAATCACACACACCTGCAAAACAGGCCATGGCCATCTCTGTTATGTCATTCAAACCCTCCCAAACCACAACATGGCATGGCAAGCAATACCCATACACCAACACAGTAACAATAAGGTACACATTGCCGTGTCAAAAATGTACAGTGGCATCAGACAATGATGCCTGACATGGAATCAGATGAAAAGACTGACCAACAACCTCCCACCCAAAATAAGTAATTTCCAAATGCATTACAAGAGTTGTAGACGTAACATAACAATGAATGCCTGTCTACATGCACATTGTGCATTGCAAAATCAACACTGCAGCTTCTGTGTGCTATGTCCAGCTCCTGCAACACACTGCTCAGCGCACAGCACAGTGAACAGCCACTGTGTGTGATGCACACCCTGAGCATCACATCTAAGCGACAGACCACATCAAAAAGCAAATTAGGCATGTACAGGATCCATAATTGGTCACAGAACATGTGCTGCAGGGACACAGTGCGCACCAGAAGGCAAAAAGTGTACACATGGATATGCAAGGGTGGTTGTACATGTAGTGCATCAGAGTTCAAGTGTGTGGGACATGCACTCAACATATGCATGTGCAATCAAGTGACCATCAGTGTCCTCTACACATCACATGTGAACATTCACCATGTGTACACCCCAGCATGTCAAACCACAACTATCCCCTCGCACCTGAAAGGTAAACACAACACATGAACAGGCATTGATCAGCAGAACACAACATGTACATAGGATACCACCATTACAATGTCAGGGTTCATATCCCACTGCAGGGCAAGGCAACTATCAACAGCAACCCCCCCCTCCCTCACAAATGACCATGACCCACTGAACAACTGCACCTGGGTCATGGAGCCTTCAACCCTCAATTCCACCTGGCCACAGGATCACCTTTACCCTTCGTCACCATCTCCCACCGTGTGTGTAAAAAGGTGCCTGCACCCTCAGAGTCCACACTCATTTGCAAAATCACAAAATCCAAGCCAGAAAAATGAACCAGAACACCCTCCAGTAGATGACTTGACGTAGCAGTACCTCACAAAGGCCAAGTACTACCACAATGATGTAACAACCAAGGTAGCACAGTAAAACAATGTCACAACAGGATGTGAACCATGTGTGGTACATAACATAGAATGATGCACCATGAATGGATGTGTACTGTCACAGGTCCCGTGTACAGGTGCGGGAGTGTCACGAAACAACAACCCCCACCGTGTCCCGGGTGCCTGCAAGGTCAAACTCACACAGGCCTCTGAGACCCTGGTGGGGAAGGAGGGTCAGGGATATGCAGTCGGGACAGGTGTTGGCACACTGGATAACTGGAATGAGTGGCAGGAGAGGGGAGGAGGAATGACACATGAAAGTAGTGAATGCACGAAAATGTACTACCTGCATGAACACATACACAATCCAAACAAACTTGGACAACATTGTCATGGCCTTCTGTAGTCTAGGCTTAGGAGTGGCACGAACCAACCACCCCCTCTAGGGTTTTGGCGCCTGCAAGTTTGGGGCTTACACAGGCATCCACAACCCCAGCGGGGAAAGAGGGTTAGGGAACACTGCTTGGATAGGTACGGGAAGCAGGAACACCGGGTAGAGGGTACAGGGTTTAAAATTGGATAGGATTCCGGGTGATTAGGGGAAAAAAACATACCAAATTGAATTACACATTCATCCATGCATTAGTGCACCCCCCAGCAAGCCTATGCAGAGAAGTTTGAAAGAAAAACAACAAGACACTTAGCTCTGGTTTTGAGTGCTGGCCTCCTGCCTGCGCACTCTCAGATCCGGTTACAGAAGCACTGCAATGCTGCAAAGAGAGCCACAGTCAATAACCTGTACGTGCCCATCACACAAAAACACACCACTAAACATGCCCCATAGCAACAAACTACTCTACAAACAGACAATCTGGTGTAGATGCTTCGTACCCATATATAACATTACCCCTGTGATGGGTCATACACAGTCAATGCAGTAAGTCAGCCGCCGGTGGGTGCGTGGCAAATGGAACACCAATGTGTCACAATTCACACAACATGCAATGTTCCCTGGGTAAGCAGACAGACCCATATAGCAAGGCATGACTTCAGAGCAAGTTGTGTTCCACCATGACCGAAACAAAGTTGGCAGTGCATTTATCAAAATGTATATGGAAATGAAATGCACTGCTCCCAAGTATGTCCCTTGCTGTATGTCCCTGTGAGCTGCCCTTTCCATGTCTCGGAAGGCTACATGGTTGATACAAGTGCCTCAATGGACCCTTGGTGTACCGGAGGGTATGTGCCACTGCCCCTGCAGGTGTCCCAGACAACCTTACAATCAACAGCCATCAGTCCACCAACACATCTGAGCTGCATTGTGTGCTTCAACACGAATATTCGTCCAAGCTCACCCTCAGTGCTGTGACTAAGCCTGCATGTGCAACTCGCCTGGTGCAAGCTTTGCTGTGTTGTGGCCCCCCTGTGCTGCTCACCTTGCCTGGAGTTCCTTGGAACACGTCAGCAGTTCTAGAATGTAGGTCTGCAATCCCTGTGCCTCTGCTTTTGCACACATGTGCATGTGGGCACCAACAAACATGTCCAGAATTCCGACGTCCAATGGGCCATGTCTGCTGGCAAAGGTGCTCTGGAGGCTCACCCCCTGCAGAAAGGGCATGAAACACATGATTAATGCTTTAAAGTCATCTGTGTGTGTCTCTTCAGGCATCTCATTACTTGACCATGTCAGAGAGTTACATCAGAAATCACACCATCAGTCCGTCTTTCACATCCAAAGTGTGGAACACAATATCTACGGCATGAATTGCAACAAGCATGTGTACAGTAAAGATAAGAAACATACTACACAATGCATAGCAATGAATGTACACATTAATCATGAAACACCCCATCTAGCAAAAGCTGAACAGTGGACAATAACACCGAAATCATCCCCACTAGGGGTGTCAACACAAGTCACACAGCACCAGACATGCCACAGATATGACAGTCCAAAGCCCTTGTGTAATAGGTTGTCACACCGAACCATCCTTGCGAGCCCCTGGATAAGGGAGGCAGGAGTGGCATATGTGAGTCAAGGACCCCAAGCAGCAAACACACACACAAGACAAGCCTGAAGGGCCCAGCTGGAACAGAGAGTGGATGCCTTCAAAAGCCACAAAGCACCGTACCGTCACATGAAAGCACAATAGACAAGCAATTTTAAACTATATTAACTAATTACACTAACTATGGAAAACCTACATTACCTAATTAAACTACCTATCAAACAGAAACTTAACTAACTAAACTAAAAGAAAAATCAAAAATGGCCACATACGACCCGGGGGGGAGGGGAGACACCCAGAATGGGGAAGGTACAGGGTGCTGCTCAACACCCACATGCGATGATGCTGAGCCAAAAACAAAAAACTCCATGGGCTCAACGCATGCACAGCCAGACCTATGTGGGAGATAGATGGTCGTCCGAGTCTGGCTCATCCTGGAAAGGAGGAAGTGGCACAGTAGGCTGGCCACGCCTAGCCGCAGCTTGCCCCTCGTCAGCAGCAAGTCTGCCGGACGGGTGAGCCTGGTTCTGTGTGGCGATGTGACGTAGGTCTGCATGCAGAACCTCACGTGATACACGTGCTTCCTCTTGCAAGGTAGCACGTGTAACACGGAGTTCCTCCTGCAAGTCCTGGCTGGACAACCGCTGCACCTCCCGGCAAGCCTGTAGCTCAGCCAAGATGGTACGCTCAAGTTGTGCAAACCTCTCCTCTGCCCGCTGCCTCTGGGACATCATAAGGACACCCAGAATGGATTTGAGGGAAGCATACTCCTCCCTCAGGGCATCCATGTGCACCTCTGCGTGAGCAGCAATTGCTTGACGCAGAGACGACATTTCAGCCTGGTGTGCCCTGTCTGAGGCCGCCATGCCCAGCCTGAGCGAGCGGGCCGTGGACCGTGCCGCCTGCTGCTGGAGAAGCACCTGCCTAGCAGGGGGGAGCACAGATCGGGCCACACGCTCCATGCTCTCAGCGATGTTCTCCATTGCTGCCCCCTGCCGTTCTGAATTGGCAGTCATGTCTTGCTCCCACTCAGTATACTGCGGTTGCGCGCGGCGACCGCGTTGCCGGGCTTGACCCCTGCAGGACCCAAGGACCGGGGGTCCTCGCTGTGTTGGCACCGCCCGCGGCTGCACGACTACATGCCCCCGTCGACGTGATGTCCCAGGCACATAAGTGACTGGTGTAGAGGGTGACCCTGCGTCCCGATCCACCACGGGCGGAGGAACCAAGACTGTCTGATCCCTCAGTGCAGGTGTCGCAGACAGAGGAGTGTCCACATCAGAATCACTCACCCCTGACACATGGACTTGATGCTCATCCAACTCAACATGGACGTCAGAGTCGTCATCAAGGCTGGACTCATAGGCAGCCAGAGACAAGATGGACTGTAGTACTTGGGGGTTTTCGTGGCCTACCACCCCACGACCCCCACTTGTGCCGGGTTGATGTAGTGGTAACAACCCTGTGTCTGGCATGACAACACCATCCCCTGCCTCCATTGCGTCATCACCTGAAAAATAGAGAGAAAAAAGGTCACTACACATGTCAGAAGCACACAACATACACACACACTGACAGCAAACGCATCAGGCAGACATGTGACACACAACATATAACCTGGCATGCATGCTGGGTCAACTTTGAATTGCTTCTGTGATCAGACCTGTTGAAAGGTGGCAGTTTCCATGGAAGTGGGTCTATTCAGTGCAGAAAATGTGTATGCCACTCACTACCTACATTTACAAGGACTCCATGGTGTGTGCCAGGAAATGTGAAGTCAGTGCAAGGTCAAATTCAGGCATCACGTGCATTGTGCATTCAATGTGTTCCATATCTAGAAGCCAAGCACCCCTCTACACCAGTACCAAAGCAGGGATGCCTAGCATGGTATCAAAAGGCTGACCATACACCTGTGTATTGACAGGCAGTGTTGACTGGTATCAACAGCTTAATGTGATTCAAGTGACAACACTGCAAATGATGATGGGACAGTAAGCAGGACACATGATGAAAACTCTGGAGGCCGCCTACATGTGAAGAAGACACAACAACAGTTGGACAGAGTCATTGGCCATTGAACAGGCTGAGGCCTGCGAGCCCCACAGATTGTCAGACCCTAAACATGTGTGCAACGCAGTACTGAGCCACAGTTGACACAGTTGACATGGGAAGGCTGATGAGATGCCATGCAATGTATGTAACCAAGGACTTGTATTACAGTGATCATCCAGTCAAGGACACATAGGGGCATGCGTGCAATGCACATGGAGCATGAATGGGCATTCATGTCCCTGCGGGACATCTGACCTATGCACAGTACAAGTGAGATACCCTGCATCAAGTACTAAGGCTGTACCACACGGCATATTTCTGGCAGATTCTACGCTGGAAGTTAGCATCTACACAGGACGCATGAAGAAAGTACACATTGGCAAGATTGAAGCAGACCAGTGCAAAGGTGGAACTGGGGTGCAGAGTGGCAGAGGAGGGGCAAGGGAGCATGCCTACATGGAGTCCCCGCATGCAGGCAGAGGAGACATGCATCACGGAAGCATTGCATTACTTACACATCAGAGCCATGTACACGTCACATGTAGTGGCAATCATGCACAACACATCCCACAAGTGAAACACACACGTCCTCAACAAACACGCATCAACACTCACTGGACTGGGCATCAAAGTCCAGCATCTCTCCCACTCCTTCGACCAATTCAGGTGGTATGAACTCCGCAACGAGTGCCTCATGCGGAGTGAGCTCTTCCTCCTCTGGTGCAGGCCCACCGCCAGTCACCAGAGTCAAGTTGTAATTAGAAGCACGCTTAGCCTTAGTGCTGCATTTGATGTCATTCCAATGCTTTTTGCACTCTTGCGCCGTGCGCACCTCATGGACGAATGAACTGACATGTTCCGCAACATGCTTCCAGTGGGTGTCACGTTGGGCAGCCGTAGTCTGACTATTGGCACCCACTAGCATGTCACGGCTGTGGCCCCGCACGTAGCCCACAAGGAAGTCCAGTTCCTGCTTGCAGAAAGGCTTCTTCCTCGACGTGCAGGAGGTCGTGGCTGTGTGTGGGGTCCCAGCCTGTGCTGCAGGTGCAACCTTCCTCCTCTTGGACTGTGGCGCAGACCCTGGCTGGTTAATGCCGCCCTGACCAGTATAGCCAGTGGGTTCGGTGGATTGAGCCAAGGGAGTGGCAGGTGGAGGGACGACCAAAGGCCTGACTTGTGACAGTGGCAGCTGGGTGCCCTCTAATGGACTCTGCGCAGCAACATCAGCTGTGGCAGGGACATTGACCGCAACGGTCCTGGTTGGCAGACTCACAACCGGGGTGTTGTTGGGTGCATCTGCCCCTGCACTTGCCAACACCCGTCTGTTCGGGCATCAGATGACATAACTGCCCCAGGGACATGTGTCTTGGTCTGAGCAGCCTGGCCTGCCCTATGGTTTCCCTCCTGGCCTGTTGGAGATCTACCAAGGGCTCCTCAAGTGCCAACACAGCCTGCGCTGGCAGACCCTGAGCCTGGGTGGCGGTGTCCACGGCTGCACCTGCAGCTACCACTACCCTTGGGCCCGTGGCAGTCGATGGAACGGACTGCCAGGTCACACGGGTGCCAGTGCCAGATGCAGAAGCTGCATCCCCCGGAACCACAGGGGGTGGTGGCATGACTGCACCGACACATGGCACAACATTGTGCTCAAGTGGCGCAGCCCTGCCTCTTCCCCTTCTGTGGCCGCCCTGGACACCCTGGAGTCCCCCTACTCCCTGGTCACCACGGCCATGTCCCCGACCACGCCCGCCACGAGGAGTATGCCCAGCTGTGGCGCCCCTCACCTTTGGGGTGAAGGGGGTGGGAAGCAAGATGTTAACAGCCCCCCTGCACCTGCAAGGCTGTATGTGACCCCGGTGATGTAGTGACGGGTCACGCAACGCTCAGGCACCCCAAAACTGCAGTAAAACCGTGCACGCAACCCTGCAGCCTACGTGCGTGGATTCAACCTCCCGCAGTACGCGGTGGCACCCAGTAACACGAATAACGCGTACGCGTGGGACACGCAGGCTACTATGATATAGAAAATGGGTGCGATACACAGGGGCACCCGCAGTGGGAAAAAGAGCGTGTGTGACTCACCGTTTGATTAGCGCGATGCAGAAAAACACGTGTAGCCAATACCCCCGCCAAAAGAAGAGATACGTCCTTGATAGCTGTGAAGTTTGTGATGGCACGCGAAACAACAGGAAGCAGCAACACATGTCGGTCTCCCGAAAGGCATTACAGCGAACTGCTGGCCCCGCTCACCTTTAACCCGTGCTGAGGAAACGCCCGCGCGCATCACTTCACTTACGCGCATGGGCCATTTCCTTGGATTACACGCAGACGTGCAGTTTTTCACGCGCGCTGAAACGCCCATGCACGCCTGTGCGCGTCACATCACAGGGGCACTTGCGCTTGAAGGGCCTTCTGTCCAATTAAGTTGCGTATGCGTGCAGACGCGCTTACGCGCTAAGGGCCTTTCCTCGAATTACACGCTGACGTGCAGAATTTTCACGTGCCAAATCACTCCGTGGCCACGCGTAAGCACACGGAAGACCACGCTCCTGCCCAGAAGGCCGAATTACTGCCCCCAAGAGCCCCGAGCATGCTCCCACCTGCCATCTGCTGCTGCCTGACTGCCTGCTGCCCACGTGCCCTGCCATTTGCTGCCTGCACATCTGCCAGGGGTGCTGTTGCTGTGACCACCCCTGCTGGAACCGAAGACTCCCGACTGGGATTCCATCGCTCCACAGCCCAGCCCCAGGACCCAGTTGCCCACCCACTCCTGCCTCTGGGGTTGTCATGTCGGGCACTGCAACATCTGGCACCACTGACAACCCCCGGCCAGAGAGGCAGAGGGGCACCAGCTTCAGTGGCAGTATGATGCCCTCTTCGGAAGTTCCCGCGCCGACAAGGAAGGACGGTCTCGGATCTGGACGGACATCGTGACTGCCATCAACGTGGAGAGGGTGGCAGTCCTCGACTTCTAACACGTCAAGAAGCGCTGGGAGGACTTCAGGTCCAGGACCCTGAACAAGGCCCGGCGCCTCTTGAAGGCAGCGGATGCTAAGGGGCGCCGGGGCCACTTGTCGGAAGATCAGATCAGTGTCCTGGAACGCATATCCCCAGTGCTCCATGTCCAGGTCCTTGAGAGGCAGACCCGTCTGGAGTCGAGCGGTAAGTGTACATGCATCCTGATTGTAAGCTGTGCGTGTGGTGATGTTTCAGTAGTGTGCCGGTTGCACATCGGTTTGTATGGGGTCGAGTATGGGTGGGGGTGTACAGGGCCGTGAGGCTAACACATGCGAGGGCTGTAATGTGTGAGACATGGATGGTGCTTGTGTGTGTAGGCTTGCATGCCAAATGCAGTTGTGTGGGCACACATGTTTGGATGAATGTGTATGTAAGTAGACATGTTCGTGATGTCACGCATGTATGTTGTTTTCAGCTGCATGTATCAGCACTGTGTACATGTGCATGTGTGTGTATTTGACAAGGGTGCAACAGTGATGCAACATGGATGCATGTGACAGTGGGATGTGGAAGCCTGATTGGCAGATGTGACTTGGATGCCCATCTGAACACTGCGACACTTGGCAGAGGTGTACACATGCATGCAAGTGTGGTGGTGTGTGCACATGTGTAGTGCACTCCCTGTGTTGCATGTGATGTCTGGCTCACCATTGCCTGCTCATGCTGTTGTATGTGTATGGATGGTGCTGGCAGTTGCGATATGGCTGTGGTATGGCTCATGTGTGTTGGGGATTGTGATGGCATGTCTGAGGTTTGCCAATGCCACTGTACAACTGTCATGTGTGTATGTGTCCATTGTACAGTGCCCTGATGCCTGTGTTTCATTTCTCCCTGTCTGCAGCATCAACTGATGAAGAGGGCGGAGAAGTTGCTGTGGAGCACAGTGGCGGGGATCGCACCGCCAGCCGGAGACGCAAGGCCGGGCTCCCCCTACAGGTTGTGATCTCGTCAGGGAGTGAGGAGTCCGGTGCCGCGTCCCAAGCTGCAGCTGCCGGGGGTACGTCCAAGAGGCGGAGGTTGGAGTTGGACTCCTCGGCAGCAGAAGGTGCAGCTGGGACCCCACAGGGCCCAACGGGGAAAGATGGCACGGAGTCATCCAGGTTGGTGGGGGGTTTGGTGGAGGAGGAGGCCGTGCAAGCAACAGAGACGGGGTTTGGAGGTGGGGATTCCACTGGTGCTAGTGGTGCAGTGCAGGACCAGGGACAGGAGGCAGCACAGGCCGCCCCGGATGTGCCTGTGTGCAATCCTGTCCCTGATCCTTTCCCTGCATCATCTTGCACCAGCAGGGATGCCTACGTCCAGACCCGTTTTCAGGCAAGGGATGAGCTCACGACAACTGGCCTTCCTCTGCCTGCGGACGTGGCTATCCGGGTCTGGGTTGAGCCTGTCCTGACTGGTGTGGCGTGGTGTCAACGGGCCATACGAGGTGACCTGGAGTCTTTTCATGAGGAGACTGCACGTCATCTCGAATGGCTCGTTGACCGCGTCGGCCTACTGGGACAGGTCACCCAGGCCGTATTCCTCCATTTGATGGGGCTTGCTATGAACCCCTCCTCAACTGATCCCCCTATACGCCAGTCGTCCTCCGTGCCATCTTCCCACCCATCAATCACCTGGGTGCTCTGTGGAGCTGCCTCTGACGGTGCGGCCAGGCTGGTGGAGGAGGCATCCCTGCCACAGTCGGGAGTCGGACGTCCAGCAGGGGTGGCGACATCAACGACTGCACCCCAGCCAGTGGAGGATATGCAGGCAGCAGGAGGCAGTGCACGGTCAGAGGCACAGCAGCAGCAGCAACATAGTGGGAGCCATGATGGCTCGGGGCCTTCGACATCGGAGGGGCAGGCATCGGCCGGAGGGCAGGAGGACCCAGAACAGGAAGTGTCTTCCGTGTGGCAGCAGTTGGGCCACACCATAGATGCGGAGCGGCAGCAGGCGGCAGAGGCACGGCTCACGATGGTCAGGGCGGAGAACTCCATGCGGAGGGCCCAGAGGCGGGCCGAGTGCCTCGAGGCAATCCGCAGGGGGTTGGAGGTGGACACGTCGATGGCCCTGCAGACCCTCGGGGCCATGGAGGAGGACCGCCTCCGGGACATTGAGCAGGAGTTTGATGATGCCCTGGCCCGGGACATCCAAAAGTGAGCCGTCGGACTAGCCCGCTGCACTTGTAAATAGTTCTGTAGTTAGTGTTAGGTTTCCTTTGGTTTTGCATTTTTTTTGGACCTTTTCGACAATGGGCCACATTTTTGTATATAGTTTTTTTTTATTAGGTAGTGTTATTAGATAGGTTTCATTTCTTCTGTTGGGATCATGAACCCTGGCTTGTTTATCTGTATATAGTTGACTGTTGGATTTTCTTTTTTTTTTCAATTTACCCATGGAGCAATGGCTTTCAATTATAATTTTCCATTGGATTTACTTTTGTGGACTGTGACTTTGGACACCTTTCCTTTGGATTATGATTTTTGGTTTTGCATTATTTCACAGACATGCTGCTTTTTATTTTTTTAAATTCCCATTTCTGTTTGTTTATTTTTGATTCAATTCATGTTTCTTTTAATACATATTTTTTGTTCAAACTTCAATGTATAGTATCATCTCATTGGTTTCATGCATATCATGATATGGGTTTTGAGATTCACTGACACCCATTGGGTGTATGTGTTAGGGAGAATTCTCTGTTTAGGCTGAATTTCCTAACCTAGTGAGTCCCCCAGCAGCTTTGCTGGATTTCGGGAGTTTGTTTTTTTTCCATCCTGCCCAGAGTGAGACTCTTTTCCTCCCACTCTTGGACATGTATGTGTGTAATTCCTTTGAATGTCAATGTGTTCTATGGGCTATGGGGTCTTTTACTCCATAGGGTCTCATATGTTTTTCTATGTGTGTTACACCGCACCCTATGTGCCGTAGCACTGGGGCGTCCTAGCGGACCCCCCACCATAGACTCCATACCCGGGGACTGACTACTGTCTCCCCGGGCATGTAAAGTCACCATTGGCTTTACTAGACCTAAATTTACTAACAGAACTAGTACAAACCATCTTATTGTGGACGTACTAGTAGGGGTAATTTGATTACTCCTGGATCTGTTACTCGAGGGGGCACTGTCCCGTCCCCCCTCGTCGAGTTTTGGCTGGTGGCAGTGGAAACTACTTGTTATGTTCGACCCCGAACCTAACCCTATGGGATTCGTGCCATTGTTGGGGATTGATACTTTTCTCGTTAATCTCTAACGTACCACCGGTCTACTTATCGTAAATAAGTTTATCGGATGGTATTTTCTGCTAGAACTCGGTTTTTAAAATGGCGTCTGTGTTCGTCTCTGTGACTCCTAAACCAAAGGTTGAGCCCTTTGTTCCACTTTTGGCGGGCTCTGTACAGAGACCCTCCAAAGTGGTGCCATTCTGTCTGGGTTACCACAGGGGTGTGGGAGGGGGTTTAGGTACCCTGGACCGAGTTGCCTTGCCAACTCCGGTCGCACTCTGGAGTGATTGGCCCAAGTGGTGAACCTTCCCGCTCACCACTTAGCATGTGTTGATTGACAGCTAGGCTGAATGAATGGGGGTTTTCTGCATAAAAGCAGGGCTTTTGGGACTGGATCTTCAGAAGTCGCCACAGGACCTAAGAATCCGACGAGGGTAACGCTGAGCCGACCTGTAACGACGACACCTCCAGTGGAGCCCTGTTGAGCCGACTCACCACTTCCCGACGACAGAGGAGATCTCCCTGCCGGAGAGTCTCTTCCCCTGACTGGTGGGAACAACCAGTCCCCTTTGCTTTTCATTCGCCTCAGGACGCAGTGGTCGAATTGCCCATGCAGCGCACCTCGGCAAACGGATAGCCACTACCCCTGTACCGCGACCAAAAGGTGGTGCCTTGTGACGGAGCACTCCGCGGCTGGTCTCTTCCCTGATGGTGCACCGGACTTCACTTTTCTTCGACGACGAGAACATCTCTACTCTTGGCAAAGACCTGATGTGCATCCACCACCAGGAACAACTGCCCCCGCCGGAGCTGCCTCCCACAACAAGGTACCTTGTCCGCCTGGCTTCCCTTTCGATCGGTTCGAGTGAGGTGTCTTAATCCTCTCCTTTCCGTTGGGATGCCCCAAGCTTTTCTCATTTATTGTTCTCCACTAGAGACTTTTTGAGACATATCGCCTTGCCTCTCTCCGAGTGGGTCTGGCCTCTAAACTTTATGATCTATTGTGGTTCTTGCCTTCTTACCATACATTTTACCCGTGAAGTATTGAACTGTGTTGATTTCGTAACCTGCCTATCTTTTTCTCTCCCGTCCTAACTAATATTAGAGTGCCATAGGTTGAGTTATACACCTCTGTCTGTAAATAAGTGGTGCCGGCAGAACCTAGACTTGTCGAAATATTGCTAGGGGGATTGATTGTTTCTTCTTCGTAGAGTAATTGTGTTTGATTTGTTTGCCGTGAGAGTGCCATAGTGTTTTTAATAGACGTTTCGTTATAAATAAATACCTTAATATCTTTACACTAAGCCTCGTTGCGTGTTTGCTTGTCTTGCTGGGAAGAATTGCCCTATTTTGTATACTCCACATACTGCTCAACTCTTCTTGAGGGAAGTCTGACTGCTCAGCCACAGCTACCAAGTGAATCTGTGTGGTACAGACTGCTACCAAGTGGGTTCACCACCAAACACCTGTAATCCTAAATCTTTTGCAGTGGTCCCAGAGGGAACTGCACAGGTTTCTGCCTAACACTGGTGGCAGTGGTGGGATTTGTATCGAGTATACAGTTTAGAGTGCTTTTCGACACTGTAGGATAACTAACCACAAAACGTAGCACAAAAAGCAACTTTCAAAGAACATGTCTACGATGGAAACTTACAGTCAAGAGTCCTTGTCAGGTGAAAATGCTGAGAGTTTGCGAGCTCTCTGTAGGCAAGAGAATCTTTCTGTAAGAGGCAAGAAGTTAGAACTAATCGAGAGATTGCTGGCAAACCAAAGTCTGGGTACTGGTTCAGAGGAACCAAGCTCTCCAGCAAATGTAGATAACAGTGATGGTGTTGATCTAAATCGTAATTCTGATGATAGCGATGAAGAGGTTGACGAGGACGGCGAGGCTAACGAAACTGTCTCCCCTGCTCCTCTACCCGCCTTACCAGCTGTGCCTACGGGGCCCATACCAGGTCCCACAAGTAACCCTGCTTATTTTGAACTTGAAAAAATGAAGCTCGAATTAGAATACAAACGGTTCTTGGCTCAATCTGAACGAAACCAAGAGCTCGAGTTCAGACGGATGAATGCCCAGGCTGAGCAGAAGCAAGCTGAGTTAAGACTCAGGGAAATAGAACTTAATCACGAGTTAGAGATGAAAAAGTTGTCTATGGAAAATGCTTCTCTCTCCTCTGGTTCCTCTAGGAGCTCCAGTCCCAAAAGAACCCGGATGCCGAAGGAATTAGTGGGTATGTATGAACCGAGATTGGATGTGTTGGATTGGTTGAAACTGTTTGAATACAATCATGGGCTCCAGGACATCACCGGGAATGCTTTACTTCCCTGGTTGTTCTCTAGGCTCCCTCGGGTTGCGACTGATGTGGTAATGGAGTTGGGGGAGGCGGATAAGACGGATTACGAAAGTGTGAAACTAGCTTTAATAGCTAGATTCGGGGAGACCCCTTCCCAGTATCTAAAGAGGTTTAGAACCCTCAAAAAGCATGATGGTACCCCTTGGGCTACCTGGGTGAGTGAAGGGTTGAAGAACTTAGAGGGATGGATTAAGGGTTACAAAGTGAACACTTATGAGGGTATGAGGAATCTTTTTATGTTGGAGTCTATTTATGATGCCTGTTCTCCTGAGCTCAGACAGCACTTGGCTGATTCGAAGGAGTTGGATTCCCGGGAGCTAGCTAAGGCTGCTGACATATGGGTTGCCAACCGGGCTACTCATAAGGATTCTGGGGCAACTCAGAAATAGGATGAGGGAAAACAGCCTAAAAAAGACTCAAAAGAGAATTCTAATAACTCACATTCCAAAGAGGGCCCCAAACAAAACCAGAAGGGTAAGCCACAAGGAAAACCACAGCAGAATAGTGTGTCTTCTGGTGCCAAACCAGAAGGAGGTCAGAACAAGTCACCATTCCAGAAAGCATTCGGTAAATGCTTTGTTTGTGGCTCGACTGACCACGTGAAAGGAGATCTCAGATGTAAGGGTAAACCTTCAGGGGTCCAGCTTGCCTCCTTAGGCTTCGCTCCAGAGGAGGAAGTCCAAATGGCAAGTGGAAACTTTCTACTGCTAGCTGACGAACCCATTGGAGTCTCAGCCAGCATTTCTTTAGTATCTCTGAGGTTGTGGGAACAACAGAATTTAAATGTCTATAATTCTATCCCCGATAATACTAAAGAGTATTATAAGGACAGTGTCCAGGTGAATGGTCAGGAGACTCCTGCCATTAGGGACACTGGGGCCAGCATAACTGTGGTGGATAAATCGTTTTTTCAGGCTGAGGATGTTGCTAAGGCACCCAAACGACTCACCAAGTTAGCTGGAGGGCCTGTGCAGATGCATCCCCAATTACCAGTTCTCATCCAGTGTAACGACATGACTGTGAAGATACCTGTCAGCATACAGAGTGAGGTACCAGGACGCGTACTGTTGGGTAACGATTTGAAAACTCTCGGAGTTGTATCGCATACTCCCAGACCTCCTAGTAAACGGTTACAGGAGCTAACCAGACCTGCAAGAGAGAGGACCATGCGCAGTACTCTCCAGGAGATGATGAAGAAAGAAATCACTCCTGCTCCACTGGAATTGTCGGCCGCTGTCTCCAAGAAATTAGAAGCGAAAGGGAAACCTAAGACTTCTATCCCGAAACCAGCAGCCAGCATTCCAGTGCAGCCAACACGGACTTCCCTGCGGTTGTCCAAAGTTACACCCGTAACTCCACCTCCAGCCGAGGCTGGGAGGGAGGTACAACACTGTGTGGTAGAATTAGACTCTGAGGAAGAGCTAATGGAAGGCCAGGAACTCATTGGAGATCTGGATCCTGTTGACCATCCTGAGCTGCAGTCTTTACTGGCAGAAGGTGGACCCAGCAGGGCAGACTTCAGTAAGGGACAGAGAGAATGTCCAACTCTGGAAGGTCTTCGCCACCAGGCAGAAGCTCAGGCTGAAGGGTAAGAGCCTGGGAAATACAGGTTGCACTGGGAAGATGGCCTCTTCTACAGTGAACCGACCGAGTCTGCACCTGGAGACTACAAACGACTTGTAGTACCCCAAGAGAAAGGACCACAGTTCTTGCAGTTAGCCCACGAGATTCCTTTGGCTGGTCACTTGAGTTTCAAGAAGACTAAGGAAAGGCTCTCTCTCTACTTCCATTGGCCGAAGATGAGGGACGAAGTAGAAAAACACTGCAAGAGCTGCCACACCTGCCAGATCTCTGGTAAGGTTGGCTCCAAGAATGTGGAACCTTTAGTGCCTCTCCCAGTTGTGGGAGTCCCATTTGAGAGAGTAGGGATTGACATTGTTGGTCCCCTTGATCCTCCAACATCCTCAGGCAACAGGTTTATACTTGTTGTAGTAGACTATGCTACTAGGTATCCTGAGGCAATTCCTATGAGGACTGTTACAGCTCCGGCTGTGGCTAAGGCCCTCCTTGGTATTTTTACTAGGGTCGGGTTTCCTAAGGAAGTAATCTCTGACAGGGGGTCAAACTTTATGTCCAACTACATGAAAGCCATGTGGAAAACCTGTGGAGTTACTTACAACTTCTCAACAGCTTACCACCCACAGACCAATGGGTTGGTAGAACGGTTCAACCGAACCATGAAGAGCATGATAGGTTCTTTAGAGGAACCCCTTAAGCGTAAGTGGGACCTTCTACTGCCATGCCTTCTCTTTGCTTATAGAGAAGTCCCTCAGGAGGGCGTAGGTTACTCGCCCTTCGAACTACCTTATGGTCATCCCGTCTGAGCTCCATTGGCCCTGATTAAGGAGGGATTGGAGAGTGCTCCTTCCCCCAAGCCAGTCAGAGTGTCTGACTAAGTGATA
Source organism: Ambystoma mexicanum (assembly GCF_040938575.1). Taxonomy (NCBI): domain Eukaryota; kingdom Metazoa; phylum Chordata; class Amphibia; order Caudata; family Ambystomatidae; genus Ambystoma; species Ambystoma mexicanum. The sequence continues at coordinate 1,252,461,273 of NC_090924.1, forward strand.
GGTCTCCGGAGGAGAATGTCACACATGATGACTGAAGCAAGCGATAACTTGAAAGCTGGACAAGCATTGGTCAAGCACTGGCACGATCAAAAGGCTAACATGGTTGAGTTTGCTCAAGACCAGCTCGTTCTCGTTATGATCCCAACAAGGCAGAGGGCCTTGCAAGATAAGTGGATGGGACCCTTCCGAGTTGTGGGTAAACTCGGAGAGGTTAACTATCTGGTGGACTTGGGCAATCCCAAGGAGGCTCCGACAGTCTTTCACACCAACCGACTTAAAGCGTATGTCTCGCGACCCGATGTAGGAGCGTTGCTTCTAGCGTCGTCCGAGGAAGAAGAAGAGAGTAAAGCTCTTCCGGATATCCTCAGAGGCTTACCTTTAGATGAAAAAATTGAAGGAGTAAATCTCTCCTCCAATCTGACACCCGAGCAACAAGAAGAGTGCACATCTATGTTGAATCAGTTTGCCTCTCTGTTCTCGCTTTCACCAGGCTTGACCCCTTGGGGCCAGCATGACATACTCACTGGTGACTGTCTGCCAGTCAAAAGTAGAGGATACCGCATGTCAGAAAACGTACAAACCCACATCAAAGGTGAGGTCAGCAAGATGCTTGATCTCGGGGTAATAGAGCCCTCTACTAGTCCATGGTCTAGCCCAGTTGTGTTAGTACCAAAGGACGGATCTAAAGAAATTAGATTCTGCATGGATTATAGAGCTCTTAATGCAGTCACCAAGACTGATGCCCACCCTTTGCCAAGAACAGATGAGTTGGTGGATAAACTTGGCGCCGCCAAGTTCCTCAGCACATTTGACTTGACGTCAGGCTATTGGCAAATAGCCCTGACAGACCATGCAAACGAGAAAACTGATTTTCTACCCCCGTTGGCTTATACCAGTTTAAGGTAATGCCTTTCTGATTGAAGAATGCACCTGCTACGTTTCAACAGATGGTAAACCAGGTTCTGAATGGGATGGAGGACTTCTGCATGGCATACTTGGATGACATCGCAGTGTTCAGCAATTCCTGGGAAGAACATGTAACCCACCTGAGAGATGTTTTGCAGGCTCTTGGATGAGCCAATCTGACCATAAAGGCGAGCAAATGCCAAATTGGACAGAGTAAGGTAGTCTATCTTGGGCATGAGGTAGGCGGTGGAGAAATAAGGCCTTTGCTCAGTAAAATTGAAGCTGTGCAAAATTGGACAACACCGACTACTCAAACCCAGGTGAGAGCCTTCCTAGGCCTCACTGGGTATTACAGGAATTTCATAGAGAACTATGGGACCATAGCTTCTCCACTGAATGTCATCTCCTCGCCCAAATTTCCTAAGAAGGTTAGATGGAACGAGGAGTGCAATCAGGCTTTTGAAAACCTGAAAAAGGCTCTTTGCCAAGCCCCAGTACTCAGAGCTCCTGATTACCGCCAACACTTCATTGTGCAGACAGATGCTTCAAATGTAGGAATAGGTGCCATACTCAGTCAACTGGATGGGAAAGGTAGGGAGCACCCCGTTTGCTTCATCAGCCGCAAGCTGAAGGATCCTGAAACAAGGTGGGCAACAATCGAAAGAGAGTGCTTTGCTATCGTGTGAGCTCTGAAGAAGTTTAGGCCGTACTTGTATGGTTCTACTTTTGTCATTCAGACTGACCACCAACCCTTGAGATGGTTAATGCAAATGAAAGGGGAAAACCCAAAACTATTGAGATGGTCGATCTGCCTGCAAGGGTTTGATTTCACCATTGAGCACAGGTCAGGATGTCACCACCAAAATGCTGATGGTCTCTCTAGGATGTATGTCATCGACTAGAGGTATGAGATTCATCCAGGAGTGGATTAAATCCTCCTGTCCCTTAGTCTGGGGGGGGCGAGTGTTAGGGAGAATTCTCTGTTTAGGCTGAATTTCCTAACCTAGTGAGTCCCCCAGCAGCTTTGCTGGATTTCGGGAGTTTGTTTTTTTCCATCCTGCCAAGAGTGAGACTCTTTTCCTCCCTCTCTTGGACATGTATGTGTGTAATTCCTTTGAATGTCAATGTGTTCTATGGGCTATGGGGTCTTTTACTCCATAGGGTCTCATATGTTTTTCTATGTGTGTTACACCGCACCCTATGTGCCGTAGCACTGGGGCGTCCTAGCGGACCCCCCACCATAGACTCCATACCCGGGGACTGACTACTGTCTCCCCGGGCATGTAAAGTCACCATTGCCTTTACTAGACCTAAATTTACTAACAGAACTAGTACAAACCATCTTATTGTGGACGTACTAGTAGGGGTAATTCAATTACTCCTGGATCTGTTACTCGAGGGGGCACTGTCCCGTCCCCCCTCGTCGATTTTTGGCTGGTGGCAGTGGAAACTACTTGTTATGTTCGACCCCGAACCTAACCCCATGGGGTTCATCCTATTGTTGGGGATTGATACTTTTCTCGTTAATCTCTAACGTACCACCGGTCTACTTATCGTAAATAAGTTTATCGGATGGTATTTTCTGCCAGAACTCGGTTTTTAAAATGGTGTCTGTGTTCGTCTCTGTGACTCCTAAACCAAAGGTTGAGCCCTTTGTTCCACTTTTGGCAGGCTCTGTACAGAGACCCTCCAAAGTGGTGCCATTCTATCTGGGTTACCACAGGGGCGTGGGAGGGGGTTTAGGTACCCTGGACCGAGTTGCCTTGCCAACTCCGGTCGCACTCTGGAGTGATTGGCCCAAGTGGTGAGCCTTCCCGCTCACCACTTAGCATGTGTTGATTGACAGCTAGGCTGAATGAATGGGGGTTTTCTGCATAAAAGCAGGGCTTTTGGGACTGGATCTTCAGAAGTCGCCACAGGACCTAAGAATCCGACGAGGGTAACGCTGAGCCGACCTGCAACGACGACACCTCCGGTGGAGCCCTGTTGAGCCGACTCACCACTTCCCGACGACAGAGGAGATCTCCCTGCCGGAGAGTCTCTTCCCCTGACTGGTGGGAACAACCAGTCCCCTTTGCTTTTCATTCGCCTCAGGACGCAGTGGTCGAATTGCCCATGCAGCGCACCTCGGCAACCGGATAGCCACTACCCCTGTACCGCGACCAAAAGGTGGTGCCTTGTGACGGAGCACTCCGCGGCTGGTCTCTTCCCTGATGGTGCACCGGACTTCACTTTTCTTCGACGACGAGAACATCTCTACTCTTGGCAAAGACCCGATGTGCATCCACCACCAGGAACAACTGCCCCCGCCGGAGCTGCCTCCCACAACAAGGTACCTTGTCCGCCTGGCTTCCCTTTCGATCGGTTCGAGTGAGGTGTCTTAATCCTCTCCTTTCCGTTGGGATGCCCCAAGCTTTTCTCATTTATTGTTCTGAACTGGTTCAATCTGCCGATAAAAATTTGCTACAAAGACTTGAATGCATCTCCACTAGAGACTTTTTGAGACATATCGCCGTGCCTCTCTCCGAGTGGGTCTGGCCTCTAAACTTTATGATCAATTGTGGTTCTTGCCTTCTTACCGTACATTTTACCCGTGAAGTATTGAACTGTGTTGATTTCGTAACCTGCCTATCTTTTTCCCTCCCGTCCTAACTAATATTAGAGTGCCATAGGTTGAGTTATACACCTCTGTCTGTAAATAAGTGGTGCCGGCAGAACCTAGACTTGTCGAAATATTGCTAGGGGGATTGATTGTTTCTTCTTCGTAGAGTAATTGTGTTTGATTTGTTTGCCGTGAGAGACCATAGTGTTTTTAATAGACGTTTCGTTATAAATAAATACCTTAATATCTTTACACTAAGCCTCATTGCGTGTTTGCTTGTCTTGCTGGGAAGAATTGCCCTATTTTGTATACTCCACATACTGCTCAACTCTTCTTGATGGAAGTCTGACTGCTCAGCCACAGCTACCAAGTGAATCTGTGTGGTACAGACTGCTACCAAGTGGGTTCACCACCAAACACCTGTAATCCTAAATCTTTTGCAGTGGTCCCAGAGGGAACTGCACAGGTTTCCGCCTAACACTGGTGGCAGTGGTGGGATTTGTATCGAGTATACAGTTTAGAGTGCTTTTCGACACTGTAGGATAACTAACCACAAAACGTAGCACAAAAAGCAACTTTCAAAGAACATGTCTACGATGGAAACTTACAGTCAAGAGTCCTTGTCAGGTGAAAATGCTGAGAGTTTGCGAGCTCTCTGTAGGCAAGAGAATCTTTCTGTAAGAGGCAAGAAGTTAGAACTAATCGAGTATGCTGGCGAACCAAAGTCTGGGTACTGGTTCAGAGGAACCAAGCTCTCCAGCAAATGTAGATAACAGTGATGGTGTTGATCTAAATCGTAATTCTGATGATAGCGATGGAGAGGTTGACGAGGATGGCGAGGCTAACGAAACTGTCTCCCCTGCTCCTCTACCCGCCTTACCAGCTGTGCCTACGGGGCCCATACCAGGTCCCACAAGTAACCCTGCTTATTTTGAACTTGAAAAAAATGAAGCTCGAATTAGAATACAAACGGTTCTTGGCTCAATCTGAACGAAACCAAGAGCTCGAGTTCAGACGGATGAATGCCCAGGCTGAGCAGAAGCAAGCTGAGTTAAGACTCAGGGAAATAGAACTTAATCACGAGTTAGAGATGAAAAAGTTGTCTATGGAAAATGCTTCTCTCTCCTCTGGTTCCTCTAGGAGCTCCAGTCCCAAAAGAACCCGGATGCCGAAGGAATTAGTGGGTATGTATGAACCGAGATTGGATGTGTTGGATTGGTTGAAACTGTTTGAATACAATCATGGGCTCCAGGACATCACCGGGAATGCTTTACTTCCCTGGTTGTTCTCTAGGCTCCCTCCGGTTGCGACTGATGTGGTAATGGAGTTGGGGGAGGCGGATAAGACGGAATACGGAAGTGTGAAACTAGCTTTAATAGCTAGATTCGGGGAGACCCCTTCCCAGTATCTAAAGAGGTTTAGAACCCTCAAAAAGCATGATGGTACCCCTTGGGCTACCTGGGTGAGTGAAGGGTTGAAGAACTTAGAGGGATGGATTAAGGGTTACAAAGTGAACACTTATGAGGGTATGAGGAATCTTTTTATGTTGGAGTCTATTTATGATGCCTGTTCTCCTGAGCTCAGACAGCACTTGGCTGATTCGAAGGAGTTGGATTCCCGGGAGCTAGCTAAGGCTGCTGACATATGGGTTGCCAACCGGGCTACTCATAAGGATTCTGGGGCAACTCAGAAAAAGGATGAGGGAAAACAGCCTGAAAAAGACTCAAAAGAGAATTCTAATAACTCACATTCCAAAGAGGGCCCCAAACAAAACCAGAAGGGTAAGCCATAAGGAAAACCACAGTAGAATAGTGTGTCTTCTGGTGCCAAACCAGAAGGAGGTCAGAACAAGCCACCATTCCAGAAAGCATTCGGTAAATGCTTTGTTTGTGGCTCGACTGACCACGTGAAAGGAGATCCCAGATGTAAGGGTAAACCTTCAGGGGTCCAGCTTGCCTCCTTAGCCTTCGCTCCAGAGGAGGAAGTCCAAATGGCAAGTGGAAACTTTCTACTGCTAGCTGACGAACCCATTGGAGTCTCAGCCAGCGTTTCTTTAGTATCTCTGAGGTTGTGGGAACAACAGAATTTAGATGTCTATAATTCTATCCCCGATAATACTAAAGAGTATTATAAGGACAGTGTCCAGGTGAATGGTCAGGAGACTCCTGCCATTAGGGACACTGGGGCCAGCATAACTGTGGTGGATAAATCGTTTTTTCAGGCTGAGGATGTTGCTAAGGCACCCAAACGACTCACCAAGTTAGCTGGAGGGCCTGTGCAGATGCATCCCCAATTACCAGTTCTCATCCAGTGTAACGACATGACTGTGAAGATACCTGTCAGCATACAGAGTGAGGTACCAGGACGCGTACTGTTGGGTAACGATTTGAAAACTCTCGGAGTTGTATCGCATACTCCCAGACCTCCTAGTAAACGATTACAGGAGCTAACCAGACCTGCAAGAGAGAGGACCATGCGCAGTACACTCCAGGAGATGATGAAGAAAGAAATCACTCCTGCTCCACTGGAATTGTTGGCCGCTGTCTCCAAGAAATCAGAAGCGAAAGGGAAACCTAAGACTTCTATCCCGAAACCAGCAGCCAGCATTCCAGTGCAGCCAACACGGACTTCCCTGCGGTTGTCCAAAGTTACACCCGTAACTCCACCTCCAGCGGAGGCTGAGAGGGAGGTACAACACTGTGTGGTAGAATTAGACTCTGAGGACGAGCTAATGGAAGGCCAGGAACTCATTGGAGTTCTGGATCCTGTTGACTATCCTGAGCTGCAGTCTTTACTGGCAGAAGGTGGACCCAGCAGGGCAGACTTCAGTAAGGGACAGAGAGAATGTCCAACTCTGGAAGGTCTTCGCCACCAGGCAGAAGCTCAGGCCGAAGGGCAAGAGCCTGGGAAATACAGGTTGCACTGGGAAGATGGCCTCTTCTACAGTGAACCGACCGAGTCTGCACCTGGAGACTACAAACGACTTGTAGTACCCCAAGAGAACAGACCACAGTTCTTGCAGTTAGCCCACGAGATTCCTTTGGCTGGTCACTTGAGTTTCAAGAAGACTAAGGAAAGGCTCTCTCTCTACTTCCATTGGCCGAAGATGAGGGCCGAAGTAGAAAAACACTGCAAGAGCTGCCACACCTGCCAGATCTCTGGTAAGGTTGGCTCCAAGAATGTGGAACCTTTAGTGCCTCTCCCAGTTGTGGGAGTCCCATTTGAGAGAGTAGGGATTGACATTGTTGGTCCCCTTGATCCTCCAACCTCCTCAGGCAACAGGTTTATACTTGTTGTAGTAGACCATGCTACTAGGTATCCTGAGGCAATTCCTATGAGGACTGTTACAGCTCCGGCTGTGGCTAAGGCCCTCCTTGGTATTTTTACTAGAGTCGGGTTTCCTAAGGAAGTAATCTCTGACAGGGGGTCAAACTTTATGTCCAACTACATGAAAGCCATGTGGAAAACCTGTGGAGTTACTTACAAGTTCTCAACAGCTTACCACCCACAGATCAATGGGTTGGTAGAACGGTTCAACCGAACCATGAAGAGCATGATAGGTGCTTTAGAGGAACCCCTTAAGCGTAAGTGGGACCTTCTACTGCCATGCCTTCTCTTTGCTTATAGAGAAGTCCCTCAGGAGGGCGTAGGTTACTCGCCCTTCGAACTACCTTATGGTCATCCCGTCTGAGGTCCATTGGCCCTGATTAAGGAGGGATTGGAGAGTGCTCCTTCCCCCAAGCCAGTCAGAGTGTCTGACTACGTGATAGGTCTCCGGAGGAGAATGTCACACATGATGACGGAAGCAAGCGATAACTTGAAAGCTGGACAAGCATTGGTCAAGCACTGGCACGATCAAAAGGCTAACATGGTTGAGTTTGCTCAAGACCAGCTCGTTCTCGTTATGATCCCAACAAGGCAGAGGGCCTTGCAAGATAAGTGGATGGGACCCTTCCGAGTTGTGGGTAAACTCGGAGAGGTTAACTATCTGGTGGACTTGGGCAATCCCAAGGAGGCTCCGACAGTCTTTCACACCAACCGACTTAAAGCGTATGTCTCGCAACCCGATGTAGGAGCGTTGCTTCTAGCGTCGTCCGAGGAAGAAGAAGAGAGTGAAGCTCTTCCGGATCTCCTCAGAGGCTTAACTTTAGATGAAAAAATTGAAGGAGTAAATCTCTCCTCCAATCTGACACCCGAGCAACAAGAAGAGTGCACATCTATGTTGAATCAGTTTGCCTCTCTGTTCTCGCTTTCACCAGGCTTGACCCCTTGGGGCCAGCATGACATACTCACTGGTGACTGTCTGCCAGTCAAAAGCAGAGGATACCGCATGTCAGAAAACGTACGAACCCACATCAAAGGTGAGGTCAGCAAGATGCTTGATCTCGGGGTAATAGAGCCCTCTACTAGTCCATGGTCTAGCCCAGTTGTGTTAGTACCAAAGGCCGGATCTAAAGAAATTAGATTCTGCATGGATTATAGAGCTCTTAATGCAGTCACCAAGACTGATGCCCACCCTTTGCCAAGAACAGATGAGTTGGTGGATAAACTTGGCGCCGCCAAGTTCCTCAGCACATTTGACTTGACGTCAGGCTATTGGCAAATAGCCCTGACAGACCATGCAAACGAGAAAACTGATTTTCTACCCCCGTTGGCTTATACCAGTTTAAGGTAATGCCTTTCGGATTGAAGAATGCACCTGCTACGTTTCAACAGATGGTAAACCAGGTTCTGAATGGGATGGAGGACTTCTGCATGGCATACTTGGATGACATCGCAGTGTTCAGCAATTCCTGGGAAGAACATGTAACCCACCTGAGAGATGTTTTGCAGGCTCTTGGATGAGCCAATCTGACCATAAAGGCAAGCAAATGCCAAATTGGACAGAGTAAGGTAGTCTATCTTGGGCATGAGGTAGGCGGTGGAGAAATAAGGCCTTTGCTCAGTAAAATTGAAGCTGTGCAAAATTGGACAACACCGACTACTCAAACCCAGGTGAGAGCCTTCCTAGGCCTCACTGGGTATTACAGGAATTTCATAGAGAACTATGGGACCATAGCTTCTCCACTAAATGTCATCTCCTCGCCCAAATTTCCTAAGAAGGTTAGATGGAACGAGGAGTGCAATCAGGCTTTTGAAAACCTGAAAAAGGCTCTTTGCCAAGCCCCAGTACTCAGAGCTCCTGATTACCGCCAACACTTCATTGTGCAGACAGATGCTTCAAATGTAGGAATAGGTGCCATACTCAGTCAACTGGATGGGAAAGGTAGGGAGCACCCCGTTTGCTTCATCAGCCGCAAGCTGAAGGATCCTGAAACAAGGTGGGCAACAATCGAAAGAGAGTGCTTTGCTATCGTGTGGGCTCTGAAGAAGTTTAGGCCGTACTTGTATGGTTCTACTTTTGTCATTCAGACTGACCACCAACCCTTGAGATGGTTAATGCAAATGAAAGGGGAAAACCCAAAACTATTGAGATGGTCGATCTGCCTGCAAGGGTTTGATTTCACCATTGAGCACAGGTCAGGATGTCACCACCAAAATGCTGATGGTCTCTCTAGGATGTATGTCATCGACTAGAGGTATGAGATTCATCCAGGAGTGGATTAAATCCTCCTGTCCCTTAGTCTGGGGGGGGCGAGTGTTAGGGAGAATTCTCTGTTTAGGCTGAATTTCCTAACCTAGTGAGTCCCCCAGCAGCTTTGCTGGATTTCGGGAGTTTGTTTTTTTCCATCCTGCCAAGAGTGAGACTCTTTTCCTCCCACTCTTGGACATGTATGTGTGTAATTCCTTTGAATGTCAATGTGTTCTATGGGCTATGGGGTCTTTTACTCCATAGGGTCTCATATGTTTTTCTATGTGTGTTACACTGCACCCTATGTGCCGTAGCACTGGGGCGTCCTAGCGGACCCCCCACCATAGACTCCATACCCGGGGACTGACTACTGTCTCCCCGGGCATGTAAAGTCACCATTGCCTTTACTAGACCTAAATTTACTAACAGAACTAGTACAAACCATCTTATTGTGGACGTACTAGTAGGGGTAATTCAATTACTCCTGGATCTGTTACTCGAGGGGGCACTGTCCCGTCCCCCCTCGTCGATTTTTGGCTGGTGGCAGTGGAAACTACTTGTTATGTTCGACCCCGAACCTAACCCATGGGGTTCGTCCCATTGTTGGGGATTGATACTTTTCTCGTTAATCTCTAACGTACCACCGGTCTACTTATCGTAAATAAGTTTATCGGATGGTATTTTCTGCCAGAACTCGGTTTTTAAAATGGTGTCTGTGTTCGTCTCTGTGACTCCTAAACCAAAGGTTGAGCCCTTTGTTCCACTTTTGGCGGGCTCTGTACAGAGACCCTCCAAAGTGGTGTCATTCTGTCTGGGTTACCACAGGGGTGTGGGAGGGGGTTTAGGCACCCTGGACCGAGTTGCCTTGCCAACTCCGGTCGCACTCTGAAGTGATTGGCCCAAGTGGTGAGCCTTCCCGCTCACCACTTAGCATGTGTTGATTGACAGCTAGGCTGAATGAATGGGGGTTTTCTGCATAAAAGCAGGGCTTTTGGGACTGGATCTTCAGAAGTCGCCACAGGACCTAAGAATCCGACGAGGGTAACGCTGAGCCGACCTGCAACGACGACACCTCCGGTGGAGCCCTGCTGAGCCGACTCACCACTTCCCGACGACAGAGGAGATCTCCCTGCCGGAGAGTCTCTTCCCCTGACTGGTGGGAACAACCAGTCCCCTTTGCTTTTTATTCTCCTCAGGACGCAGTGGTCGAATTGCCCGTGCAGCGCACCTCGGCAACCGGATAGCCACTACCCCTGTACCGCGACCAAAAGGTGGTGCCTTGTGACGGAGCACTCCGCAGCTGGTCTCTTCCCTGGTGGTGCACCGGACTTCACTTTTCTTCAACGACGAGAACATCTCTACTCTTGGCAAAGACCCGACGTGCATCCACCACCAGGAACAACTGCCCCTGCCAGAGCTGCCCTCCACAACAAGGTACCGTGTCCGCCTGGCTTCCCTTTCGATCGGTTCGAGTGAGGTGTCTTAACCCTCTCCTTTCCGTTGGGTCGCCCCAAGCTTTTCTCATTTATTGTTCTGAACTGGTTCAATCTGCCGATAACAATTTGCTACAAAGACTTGAATGCATCTCCACTAGAGACTTTTTGGGACATATCGCCTTGCCTCTCTCCGAGTGGGCCTGGTCTCTGAACTTTATGATCTATTGTGGTTCTTGCCTTCTTACCGTACATTTTACCCATGAAGTATTGAACTGTGTTGATTTCGTAACATGCCTATCTTTTTCTCTCCCGTCCTAACTAATATTAGAGTGCCATCTAGGTTGAGGTATACACCTCTGTATGTAAATAAGTGGTGCCGGTAGAACCTAGACTTGCTAGGTGGATTGATCGTTTCTTCTTCGTAGAGTAATTGTGTTTGATTTGTTTGCCGTGAGAGTGCCATAGTGTTTTTAATAGACTTTTCGTTATAAATAAATACCTTAATATCTTTACACTAAGCCTTGTTGCGTGTTTGCTTGTCTTGCTGGGAAGAATTGCCCTATTTGGTATACTCCACATACTGCTCAACTCTTCTTGAGGGAAGTCTGACTGCTCAGCCACAGCTACCAAGTGAATCTGTGTGGTACAGACTGCTACCAAGTGAGTTCACCGCCAAACACCTGTAGTCCTAAATCTTTTGCAATGGTCCCAGAGGGAACTGCACAGGTTTCTGCCTAACAGTATGTGAGGGACATGTGTTAATTTCCAAACTTGCAATTGGGGTTCTATCATGTTATTGCCATTTCTAAGTGGGTGGATGCAATACTCGGGTGGGTGTTTGGCATTTGGAGGCTGATCATAGGGGCCAGGGATCTAGATTGTGATGACATGTTGGCTGGGGGACATGTGTGGGGGCCTGGTGGAGGGTGCCCCACAGTGCTGGGGGGTGGCAGTGCAGGGGGACATGAGTTGGACATGAGTGGGGGCCTGCTGGCAGGTGCCCCACAGTGCTGGGGAGTGGGGGTGCAGGGGGACATGAGTAGGACATGAGTGGGGGCCTGCTGGCAGGTGCCCCACAGTGCTGGGGGGTAGGGGTGCAGGGGAACATGAGTTGGGGCCTGGTGGAGGGTAGGGGTGCAGGGCCTAGTGGTGGGGTAGGGGTGCAGGGGGAAATGAGTTGGACATGAGTGGGGGCCTGCTGGCAGGTGCCCCACAGTGCGGGGGTGTGGGGGTGCAGGGGGACTTGAGTAGGACATGAGTGGGGGCCTGCTGGCAGGTGCCCCACAGTGCTGGGGGGTAGGGGTGCAGGGGAACATGAGTTGGGGCCTGGTGGAGGGTGCCCCACAGTGCTGGGGGGTGGGGGTGCAGGGGGACATGAGTTGGACATGAGTGGGAGCCTGGTGGAGGGTGCCCCACAGTGCTGGGGGTGGGGGTGCAGGGGGACATGAGTTGGACATGAGTGGGGGCCTGCTGGCAGGTGCCCCACAGTGCTGGGGGGTGGGGGTCCAGGGGGACATGAGTAGGACATGAGTGGGGGCCTGCTGGCAGGTGCCCCACAGTGCTGGGGAGTGGGGGTGCAGGGGGACATGAGTAGGACATGAGTGGGGGCCTGCTGGCAGGTGCCCCACAGTGCTGGGGGGTAGGGGTGCAGGGGAACATGAGTTGGGGCCTGGTGGAGGGTAGGGGTGCAGGGCATAGTGGTGGGGTAGGGTAGGGGTGCAGGGCCTAGTGGTGGGGTAGGGGTGCAGGGGGAAATGAGTTGGACATGAGTGGGGGCCTGCTGGCAGGTGCCCCACAGTGCTGGGGTGTGGGGGTGCAGGGGGACTTGAGTAGGACATGAGTGGGGGCCTGCTGGCAGGTGCCCCACAGTGCTGGGGGGTAGGGGTGCAGGGGAACATGAGTTGGGGCCTGGTGGAGGGTGCCCCACAGTGCTGGGGGGTGGGGGTGCAGGGGGACATGAGTTGGACATGAGTGGGAGCCTGGTGGAGGGTGCCCCACAGTGCTGGGGGTGGGGGTGCAGGGGGACATGAGTTGGACATGAGTGGGGGCCTGCTGGCAGGTGCCCCACAGTGCCGGGGGGGTGGGGGTGCAGGGGGACATGAGCTGGGGCCTGGTGGAGGGTGCCCCACAGTGCTGGGGGGTGCGGGTGCAGGGGGACATGTGTGGGGGCCTGGTGGAGGGTGCCCCACAGTGCTGGGGGGTGGGGGTGCAGGGGGACATGAGTTGGGGCCTGGTGGAGGGTGCCCCACAGTGCTGGGGGGTGCGGGTGCAGGGGGACATGTGGGGGCCTGGTGGAGGGTACCCCACAGTGCTGGGTGTGGGGTTTCAGGGGGACATGAGTTGGGGGCCTGGTGGAGGGTGCCCCACAGTGCTGGGGGGTGGGGGTGCAGGGGGACATGAGTTGGGGGTGCAGGCTAGTCCCCCGTGGTGTGGGCTGCCTGCAGGGGCCGTGGAGGTTGTGGAGCGAACACCTGGGAGAATCCACACGGCCAATTCACGTGTAGTACTCCACGGAACCCGTGAAATACATGTACCCTGCTGATATCGCCTGTGAAACTTCCCACGCACCCCAAAATACACATACCACGCTCGCACAGGGCCAATCGCATGTGAAACTTCTCGCGCACCCCAGTAATACAGGTACCCTGCTGAATTCACGTGTGTAAGTTTCCGCGCACCCCGAAATACACGTACCCAGGACATTCGCATGTGGAACTTCCAGCGCACCCCTGATATACATGTACCCTGATGGAATCGCGTGTGAAACTTCCCGCGCACCCCTGAAATACACATACCACGCTCGCACAGGGCCAATCTCGCGTGAAACTTCCAGCGCACCAGAGTGATACAGGTACCCTGCTGAATTCACATGTGTAAGTTTCCGAGCACCCCGAAATACACATACCCAGGACATTCACGTGTGGAACTTCCAGCGCACCCCTGATATACATGTACCCTGATGGAATCGCGTGTGAAACTTCCCGCGCACCCCTGAAATACACGTACCACGCTCCCACAGGGCCAATTGCGTGTGAAACTTTCCGCGCGCCCCAGTAATACAGGTACCCTGCTGAACTCACATGTTAAACTTCCCGCGCACCCCTGATGTACACGTACCCTGATGGAATCGCGTTTGGAACTTCCCACACACCCCTGAAATACACGTACCCAGCTGAAATAACGTGAGGAACTTCCGCGCACCCCAGTGATACACGTATCCCGCTTGCCGTGCTGGTACAGGGTTAGCGCAGCCCTTTACGCTGGATTGGGGATTTTGATGGCTTTTCCCTGCGCAAGGGGCGTTCTTGGGGGCATAACTGGCGCTGCTGCATGGTCGCTGCGCCACTGTGCGCCACGGCTGGTTTTGGTGGCTGGAATCCATGAATACGCTGTGCGCGGAAATGTATTTTGGCGCACGTGGCTGGCGCAGGGATTCGCACGCGCACACTGTGCGCCAGCCGCGTGCGCCACTTGTGCGCTGAATTGTATGAATTACCCCCTTACTTACACAGTACAGTCCCATTGTGTTTGCAAATGTTAGTACTTCACAGAAATGCAGCAAATAATCCTGACAACACGTATAGTGTTTATGGAATAAGACAACAATTGGACTACTGTGCTGGAATGGTGAAATTCACTATAAATTCACAGGAAGATCCACAAGAATTTCTAATGTACTTACTACAAGTACTGGAAAACAAAAACATACCTATAAATGAAATCTTTCAGATTTCTTACATGTGGAAACATGCATGCACTCTCTGCAACAATGTGACACAAGACGAAATTCCCAATGAACGCTTCATATATATATCAATACCAAATTGTGAATCCATTCCATTTCAGCGACTTGTACAAAATGCAAACCATGGTAGATTATGCTCTACCTGCAATTCAGATAATCGCTCCACGTTAGTAATACAAACACATAGTAAATCCATAATACTAATGCAGATGGTACCAAAAACAGCTGCAAGCTGACTGGATTCACACATGGTCAAATATCACTTGGTAAGAAAACCTTCACAACAATAGGTATAATCTACCACGCAGGAGCCACAACCAATTCAGGGCACTACACTGCATCTATAAAAAAGAAATGTGGATGGTTTGAATGTAATGATAGTAACATTACTCTAAAGCAGAGATTACCAGGAAATCTTACGAACGCTTATTTGATGTTCTTAAAACCAAAATTTGATAACTAAATTGTATTTAAACCCTAAGTAAACTTGTGTTAAAAAAATATAAACTGTTAGAATACTCCAAAAGCTATCTAACTGCTCAAAGATTCTACAACAACTAATCAGATAAATGAATACCACTAAATTTGACCAAAAAATACAGTTAGAATACGCCAATTGGTATCTAACTGTCGCAAAATTTAACAATATCCAAATAGATAAATCAATACCACTAAAATATATCAAAAAGATAGACAGTTAGAATACGCCAATTGGTATCTAACTGCTCCAACATTTTATAATATCAAAAGAAATAAATAATGTGTTACTGCTCCAAAAAAATACAACAAACCAAAGTATAAAGCATTAGCCAGAAACAACAAGTGAACACTGAAAACAAACAAACAAATAAACTGTAGCATAACAGAAAAAGGTTTTTTTTTTAATCCAACATGGATTTTTTTTTTCTCCCACAGACCCAATGATTTTAGCAACAAATACAGAAACTGAGCAAATTGCACAGTACTCTTGATTTGTAATCTACTAAATATGAGGGTAAAAAAAATATATATATATTGATTATACAATGTAATAAGTCATAGCAAAATACTAATACTAACATGCTATTTTCTTTTATCACAGAAATTAACAAGAACTACATTTACTCTGGTTACTAGACCAAACAGTAAGTATACAATAATAAGGAGAACCATAGCAGCATATCACATCCATAGTATCTAATACCTTTGTTCCTTATATATTTGTTTTTCACTCAACGTTATAAGCAAATATGAATGTGATATGCTGCGGTGGTTGTTGCCATGGCATACAGTCTTGGGTGCATGGCCAAATGGCCATGCACCCACGACTCTGTGCCCAGGCAACAACCACTGCAGCATATCACATCCATAGAGTCAAACATGTCAACTATGGTCTATGGAAACTTTTAATGTCCGCGGACATTATGAGTGTTCTTAGAACACTTTCAACTTGCCAACGAACAATACGGACAGTGTCCTCAGGACACCCCCATTTTGTTTATTTGCGAACAGTTCAGGACACTGCGAATGTTCTTAGAACACATTAAACTTGCCAGCGAACAATACGGACTACGCCTTCAGGACACCCCCTACGAACATTCCAGGACACCGCAAGTGTTCTTAGAAACGTCTTCAGAACACCCCCATTTTGTTTGTTTGTGAACATTTCAGGACACCATGAGTGTTCTAAGAACACATTCAACTTGACAGAGAACAATACGGACAGCGTCCTCAGGACACCCCCATTTTGTTTATTTGCGAACATTTCAGGACACCTCAAGTGTTTTTAGAATACATTCAACTTGCCAGCGAACAATACAGACTACGCCTTCAGGACACCCCCTACGAACATTCCAGGACACCGCGAGTGTTCTTAGAAACGTCTTCAGAACACCCCCATTTTGTTTATTTGCGAACATTTCAGGACACCGCGAGTGTTCGTAGAACACATTCAACTTGACAGAGAACAATACGGACAGCGTCTTCAGGACACCCCCTACAAACATTCCCCGGACACCACGAGTGTTCTTAGAAGCGTCTTCAGAACACCACCATCTTGTTTATTTGCGAACATTTCAGGACACCGCAAGTGTTCTTAGAACACATTCAACTTGACAGAGAACAATACGGACAGCGGCCTCAGGACACCCCCATTTTGTTTATTTGCGAACATTTCAGGACACCGCAAGTGTTCTTAGAACACATTCAACTTGTCAGCCACAACCTCCATTCATATTTGCGAACATTTTAGGACGCAGCGAGTGTTCGACAATGTCTTCAGAACACCCCCATTTTGTGTATTTGCGAACATTTAAGGACACCGCGAGTGTTCTTAGAACATATTCAACTTGACAACGAACAATACGAACAGCGTCCTCAGAACACCCCCATTTTGTTTATTTGCGAGCATTTCAGAACACTGCGATTGTTCTTAGAACAGTTTCAGTTTGCTTGCGAACAAAACGGACACATATTGAGTCCTCAGAACACCCCCCATTCAGTTTATGTAGAACATTTCAGAACACCTGTGATGTCCGCAGACAAATCGAACAGCAAAAGAACGTCTATACATAAAAAAAACAACTTTTATCCTATCTCATACACTCCCACCCTCCTCAAACACTCCTACACACCAACACACTCTAATAAATACAAATTTTGAACAAAGTTTCACCGCGCTGTCCGCGGACGACCGCGAATCCAAGATGGTGGGCGCTACTGAAAATCTGACACGCTTCACGCTCCACGCTGTCCAATCAGCGAACACGTTGCATGTCCGCGAACATCACGCCAGCCGATTGGCCAATCAGGACACTGTCCGCGGAGCGAACATGGAAGTGTGTCCACGGACCGAACACAGATATCACTAATTTTTATTTACCTACTTTTTGGTCATTTTCTTGAGCTTGGGGTGGAGGGAGGGGGAGAGACACACAGGGCATGAGCGGGGTGTGGGGGGAAGGTGAGAGACTCACGGGGCATGAGCGGGGGGTGGGCGGGAAGGGGAGAGACACACGGGTCATGAGCGGGGGGGCAAGGGGAGAGACACACGGGGCATGAGCGGGGGGTGGTGGGAAGGGGAGAGACACACGGGGGTTGAGCAGGGGGTGGGTGGGGACAGGGGAGACACGGGGCATGAACGGGGGGTGGGGGGATCGTGAGGGAGACACGGGGGATGAGCGGAGGGTGGGAGGAACAGAGGAGACACGGGGATGAGCAGAGACATGAGCAGGGGTGGGGGGAACAGGGGAGACACGGGGGATGAGCGGGGGTGGGGGGAACGATAGGAAGACACAGGGCCTGAGCTAACTGTGCAGGCGACAGATCCCGCTCCTCGGCCCTCCGCAGGCCACCGTGTGCCGATCACGCGAGCGAGGGCTGGAGGAACAGGGGAGACACGGGGGTGGGGGTGGGGCAGGACAGGACGGAGACACAGACATGAGCAGAGGGTGGGGGGAACGGGAGAAAGACACAGGCATGAGCGGGGGTGGGGGGAACGGAAGGAAGACACTTACTAGCCGGGCTCTCACCGCAAACCACAAACAAAGATGGCGGGCGTCTTGAAAATACGACGCACTGCATGCTGCAGTGCAGCCAATGGGAAAGCACGTAACATGTCCATGGACACGATGCAACCCGCTTACCCAATCCCTGTCCTGTCCGCGGAGTAAACAGGGAAGTGTGTCCGCGAAGTGAACACAGGTATCACAAATTTTTTTTTAACTACTTTTTGGTCATTTTTTAAAAAACTACTGGATGGATTTTCACCAAATTTGCAAAAGCACGCTTTCGGGACCAAGCCACTGCTCCTGGTCCAAATTTGGTGAAAATCCATCCAGCGGTTTGGGCTGTAGGCGCGAGCAAGGACATGTTTGGACAACAGCACCACTACCCAAAAAGTCTGGGGGGTATGTTTAATTGTTATATCATAAGATATGAAAATTTTACAAATTCAAAAACCAGCACACATACACATTATATGTAGTAATAAATAAGAAGTGCAACTCATATATATAACACACTAACCATTCATTTAAATACAATATTTTCTAAAATGGAATATACCAAAAGAAGAAAGATAGGCTTCCGCCATGATTACCTCACAGAAACTCCACAACTAAGAACAACAGCAGATCTATAGACCACTCAGAACACACCTTACCTGAAATAGTAAGTGTACTGCATTTTACTCATATATTTGTACACTTTCTGTATTAGATACAAAAAAGAATGATATTATTTTTTTTTCTCACAGAAATGATTAGAACTCTGGATTGGCTAGAGGAGCATTTCCAACGTGAGGAAATGTCAGAAGATAGTGAATCTAATGGCAGACACTTTACTATATAAACCAATGAATTAATATTATTTTATATACATTTAACATATATATTTTTTTGTACAGACCATACAAAATTGAAAATACTAATGAAAAAGCTGTATTGGATAAGACTCTTCAGCACATAGAAAAAAAGTGGACCTACTCTTGGCAAATTTTAATAATTTTAAAAACTTTGTGGAGGATCACTTCAAACAAACAACTACATACCATTGTCCCACATGTACCTGTCCCCCCTCACCATATCCCAGTCAATTATCCCCAAACCCTCTCCATGAACCAAAACGTTTCGATGAGACTTCCATCCCTACTTCACCTCATATAAATCCTATTGAAACCCCTAATTTTCCTGTTTTTGTTTCAGTTTCTGCCTCACTTTCTCTGTCATAAATTTAACATACATGTAAAATAAAGTAAAATTATTATATTGTGTCCTAATTCATTTCTTGTTTTTTTTTTTTAAACCAATTCAGGTGTCCGCGGACAGCACGGGTGTATGGAATGTCCGTGAAGAAACGAAAATGGAGGTGTCCTAAGAACACTATATCTGTCCGTACTGTTCGCTAGCAAGTTGAAACTGTTCTAAGAACACAGGCTGTGTCCTAAAATGTTCATAAAGAAACAAAATGGGAGTATCCTTAGGACGCTATGCCTGTCCATAATGTTCGCAGGTAAGTTGAAACTGTTGGTCGAACACACGCGGTGTCCTGAAATGTTCGTCAATGGACGAAATGTGGGTGTCCTGACGACGCTGTCCATATTGTTCGCTGGCAAGATGAAAGTGTTCTTAGAACATATTATGTGTCCTGGGATGTTCGTAAATAAACAAAATGGGGGTGTCCTGAAGACGCTATGCCTGTCCGTATTGTTTGCAGGCAAGTTGAAATTGTTCTAAGAACACAGGCTGTGTCCTAAAATGTTCATAAAGAAACAAAATGGGAGTGTCCTGAGGACACTCTGCCTGTCCGTATTGTTCGCAGGCAAGTTGAAACTGTTCTAAGAACAAAAGCCTGTCCGTAACTGTTTGTTTCAATTGTGACACACTTTTAATCACTCCAGGACCCGAACAGTGTCCGTAGAACACCAACACGCATGCGCAAAATAGTTTCAATGCATTCGGTGTCCTGCAGACACCCGCTCCCTTCGCACAGACATGTTCACAAACCTATCATGTGACCGCGCCCACGATCAGCGTATGTTCTGATTGCAAACACTGTTCGTGCCCCCGAACAATTGAAAACTACATTATCAAATAATATACAATATTTTCCAACAAAAACTCACCATAGAACAAGTCCCACATAGTAATCCTGAGTTTCTACATAATTTCTGTGACTTTTTTAACCCTTTTATTCTGTTCGATCTGTCCACGGACAGCACGCATGTCCGCGAACCGCACACAAGCACCCCTATAAAAGACCATGGCCTAGAGCTCATTCTCATTGTGTTTCTGGCTATCCTACAGAGCACAGCGAACTTTGCTGCCAATTTGCAGATTTCCATCGCGAACTTCATGGCATCCATGGCTCCACTACTGCCACCTGGTGCTGCATCTGCCTCAGCACCACACCCACCCCCTCCACCACCACCACCTCCCCAAGGGCCTGAAGAGGGGAACAGGAGTGAGGATGCACAGGAGAAAGAAGAGGATGATGAGAATGAGGTAGTGGAAGTCCCTACTACCAGCACTCGGCGTGAGTCTTGGGTGTGGCGGTTATTTAACATTTGTGATAATGGTCCTAAGGCGCGTGCGAACCAAGTCACCTGCAATGAGTGCAAAATGGTACTCGGTCGCGGAAGGCATGGTTCATACAGCTTTGGGACAACTACCATGAAACGACACCTAAAGTCATTCTACTCGGGGTCCGTTCGCAAAGTTGTACCTTGCGAGGAGCGTAGCAGGTTGACTTCCTCTACTTCATCCTCTGTTTCCGATCCTATCACCACAAGAACACTCCTGTGGGACAGCGTATTCCTCAAGCTGCCTCACAGGCCATACGCAATGCTGATGACCCTTACCTTTCGAGGGTCACAGTCGTGTGTATGTACTGCGACGCAGTACTGTGCAGGGAGGAGAGACTTCGTAGTGCTTTTGAGGCTATCGTTTCGGAGCACGAAAAAGTCTGCTCACTACCCAAGTGAAACCCAATCAACATCTTCCTCTCTCAGCTCGCCCTTTCTTATCCCCGTGGTTGGTGTCCCCCCAAACCCTCCTTTCCCCTCCTCTCCTAGTGTGTCTAGAATCTTTTCAGAATCTTTTCAGAGCCGCCTTTTACAGTTAAAAAATAGAAGTGAAAAAAAATGAAGCAGGACTCTTTGTATTTTTTAGAAGTCCGCGGACAGTCCGAGGACATCTAAAATTGTCGGGTGCTCCCCTATCTTAACCATTGCAGTTTTATCTGTGAGGAAGTGGTGGCTCTGAAAAGAGCCTTTTGGTGGTCTTTATTTGTGTTTGAAAAATTTGAAATGCTCAACACCTACTATAAAATGTATGCTGTAATTCCAAAAAAGGTCGTAATGCATTTTGTGCATTTCTCCATAAAATCTGATTGACAGCATAAGTAAGATGGTCTCCATCTCTGCGAAAAATGTATGTACTACGAAACATAATATTTTCATTGTGAAAAGAGGACATGCCAAAATCTCTTAGAAAGGCACAAACAGCGTTATTGACATTGCACCTTGCTTTCTCCATTTGTGGACCAAATGAAGAAGAACAAAGCCACATTTGTCTTTGCGCAATCCGTAAAAAATTATTTGAGAATTTGGAAACATGTCCATGACCTTCCCAAGTGCTTCTTTCATTGCAAATTGCAAAGAAATTCCAGACACATGCCCTAAACTGTTCCCATATTGACAAGGGGGGTCCTGGGAGTCTCTCTGCCAGACATTAGTCCTGGTTACGAGAGACTTACCCAGAGTCTTTAGCAAACTATCTTTCACAGAGAAGAAATATCCCAAACATATCAGTCTTTGTCCTGCCCTGGGGCAGTCCAGCACCGAAATGCTAAGCAATTCTCCTCTGAACAAGAGTACCAACAGCATCCCCAGACACGTGTTTCAGTCTGGTTGGACCTCATCAGTAGGGAGGAGCTGTGCCTCTCTAAGAATAGTGAGCAAGGGGTCCACGTCTGGATTCCCCTGGTAACTTAGGGTGAGACCCAAAGTTACTTAAATATGCAAATTGACAAGGGGGGGTCCTGGGAGTCTCTCTGCCAGACATTAGTCCTGGTTACGAGAGACTTACCCAGAGTCTTTAGCTCACTATCTTTCACAGAGAAGAAATATCCCAAACATATCAGTCTTTGTCCTGCCTGGGGCAGTCCAGCACCGAAATGCTAGGCAATTCTCCTCTGAACAAGAGTGCCAACAGCATCCCCAGACATGTGTTTCGGTCTGGTTGGACCTCATCAGTAGGGAGGAGCTGTGCCTCTCTAAGAATAGTGAGCAAGGGGTCCACGTCTGGATTCCCCTGGTAACTTAGGGTGAGACCCAAAGTTACTTAATTATGCAAATTGACAAGGGGGGTCCTGGGAGTCTCTCTGCCAGACATTAGTCCTGGTTACGAGAGACTTACCCAGAGTCTTTAGCTCACTATCTTTCACAGAGAAGAAATATCCCAAACATATCAGTCTTTGTCCTGCCCTGGGGAAGTCCAGCACCGAAATGCTACGCAATTCTCCTCTGAACAAGAGTACCAACAGCATCCCCAGACACGTGTTTCGGTCTGGTTGGACCTCATCAGTAGGGAGGAGCTGTGCCTCTCTAAGAATAGTGAGCAAGGGGTCCACGTCTGGATTCCCCTGGTAACTTAGGATGAGACCCAAAGTTACTTAATTATGCAAATTGACAAGGGGGTCCTAAACTGTTCCCTCCACAATGAATTACAATTATGTCTGGATGTTGCTCTGTCTCCAAAGTAGCACAGAGAGGTACCAAGTCCAACCACTTTGTTCCACGTACTCCATGCCAGTGCACTTCCACATGTGGGAATCCAAGATCTACAGCTAGTCCACAGCTTTCTGCATGCACCTTCAACCAATGTATCCACGAGTCTCACAAAATCCAAACAATCTGTTTTTTGAAACACACAGCCATATCTATCTGTTCTTCTCTCAGCAAAAAGAGTATCTGAGAAACTCTCTCCTGGCACAACACACCCACTAAACTTTCCTAACCAATCCCTTTCTCTGCTCATTCTCATTTGCATGGCTCCCCAACCCAAAAATCCCCGGATGTAACACCCGATGTCCGTGGACTACCGCATGTCCACGGACATATCGTAACATGAACAGTCTTTCTAACATTTCCTTTTCACTTTCTGTGCCATCCAAGACCTCGACATCTAACTGCATCATCATAGATCAGCACTTTAAGGGGCCGATTCATGGAACAAACGTGCGCCAAAAATCTACGCGCAAGCAGGCGCAAGCGGAAAAAAAGAGGCGCACGCACACGCGAGCGATTCATGGAAGTCCCTGCGCGTGTCTTCCTCGGGATGTGCGCCAAACCCGTGCATGGCGCACACGTCACTGCAACATCCCGAAAGACGTGCGCGACGCGCACACTGAAAGCGCACAACCTCTGCGCATACACTAGAAAGTGGGCGGAACACGGGGCGTAACGCGCGGAATGGGGAACAACTTGCGAAAACAAGGGCGTAACTGGGCATGTACTGCAGGGAAGCAGAGGGAACGCCCACATGCACCCGAACCACACGTATTCATGGAACCGAATAGGGCAAAGCCACGCACAGCGAAAGACACGCACAAGCCGATACACGTCCGCCACACGAAGGCAGGCGGTAGCGTCCCTGCGCATTACAAAAGTGGCAACATACAGCAATAGTGCCTGTGCGAGCGGGGCACGTGTATTTCGGGGTTGCGCGGGAAGTTTTACACGCGATTTCAGCAGGGTACGTGTATTTCAGGGGTTCGCGTGAAGTTTCTCACGCGTACCCCTGAAATACACGCGCCCAGGCTATTCGCGTGTGGAACTTCCCGCGCACCCCTGAAATACACGCGCCCAGGCTATTCGCGTGTGGAACTTCCCGCGCTCCCCTGAAATACACGCGCCCAGGCTATTCGCGTGAGAAACTTCACGCGAACCCCTGAAATACACGTAGCCCGCTCCCCCAGGCCCGATCACGTGAGAAAGTTCACGCGAACCCCTGAAATACACGTAGCCCGCTCCCCCAGGCCCGATCGCGCTTGCCGTGCTGGTACAGGGTTAGCGCAGCCCTTTGCGCTGGATTGGGGATTTTGATGGCTTTTCCCTGCGCGGAAGGCGTTCTTGGGGGCGTAACTGGCGCTGCTGCAAGGTCGCTGCGCCACTGTGCGCCACGGCTGGTTTTGGTGGCTGGAATCCATGAATACGCTGTGCGCGGAAATGGGTTTTGGCGCACGCGGCTGGCCCAGGGATTCGCACGCGCACACTGTGCGCCAGCCGCGTGCGCCACTTGTGCGCTGAATTCTATGAATTACCCCCTAAATGTACTGTTCATCGCTCTGAGTACAAGTTTCATATCATTGGAAAGCACCTTCTACCAGCAATATTGTAAACGACTCCAAGATGTCTACTTGCAGCTGCATGCATATCCATATGCATGAACACAAACTACAGGTATGCATATTTTCTATATAGTACATGCACGATTTTTATAGATTCATATAAACAGATTAATTGACTTTTAGCTTGTATAATCTATAAAATGAATTTACTGTCATTTTTTCCATCTCCTAAAATCAACTGTCACTTCCAAACCTATCTGCTATGTAATTTCTTTTTACACACACATTTTCAAAGCATGTTGGACTAACATATTTAAAGTACAATATGAAGAGTTAACATAGTCAAACAAAATTGCATGCACACTATATGTTCAAAAATCAAACAACAATACGTGTACAACAATGCAAACATTTATTTACTTATATTTATATACTGCGTAAGCAGCCCATGGCATTTAGGCGCTGTTACTTACAAGAGTTAGTTACAGAAATAGTGGTATTGAGTGGTTCATTATGAATTCCACAAGGCATACAAATTATATTTTGGTTGGTACAGTTAGTCATTACAATACAGTTTATGCATTAAGAACATATGATATGCAATCAACTGGTGTGAACCATCTTATGTGAATAAGATAGTTTTCATGATTTTGAGGAAGGTGCTGAGGGTCAATGTCAATTAAAAAAATCAATGTCTAAATTAAAAACAATGCTATATACAAACAAAATTCCTTATTTGTTTCCTTTACAATTGCAGTGAAGACTATTCTCCTGAAAAGAAGCAGCCGAATTTGAAGTACAAAGAACAACTAAGAAGTAACCTGCTCATTTTAGAAAAAAAGTAAGTTGAATACCACCATATTATTTGTACTATTATTCAAACACATTGTAAGGTTAATTCATGCTATTTATGTGTCTAAAAATAGAGATTGTGCACCATTCTGTCTACAAATCCCCATTTCTTAAACAGAGATTTACAGGCAGAATGACGCACAATTTCTTAGTTTTCGACACACAAATAACCCAACTCAACCCCTAGAATTTTCATATTATAGAACAAACAACTGTTTTAATTGTATACCATTAGATTTTCTATTTCCACTTCTCCACACCACTAGCTTACTTTCTACTATCATCTGAACCCCACTTTAGTAGCACATAAATTCAAGAATAGCCATCCCAACTAGTTGTAGTTGCCCAATGCACAATCACACACCATTACATACATCTTTATTATCTTGCTCACACTCTCATGCAAACAACACACATACATTAAGAACACCCCAACCCATACCTTCTTTATTTTTTTCAACAGACCCTAAAGAATGCCTACCAAAAATCAAGGCCACAGAAAGCAACACAGAAACAGAGCAAATGAAAATAGAAGTGTCCAAAACAAGCAACCATCTCTAGCAGAATTTGTAAAAAAGTTAAAACAAAACAGCTAATACAGTCATTTAGTGAAACAAACAAGCTTCAAATACAGAAACTTTGCCTCCTCTATCAAAATGTAAAACAAACCACAAAACAATTAACAAAAAATCAGCTACCACTACAGATGTAACTGCTCCTATAAATCTTGATATAGTGCAAACTAAGCATACCAAAAAAAGTATTTTAGGAAAAATGTTCCGTCACAGAGTCCTGCAAAATCTTATAAAAACAGGAGAGAAATCAAACTCAACCCTCAAAACCTATCGTAGGAAATTAATCTTAGAAGCGTTGATAGACAGTGCAATCCTTCTCAAAAGAAACTTATTTATTTTAGTGTTAAACAAAATGAAACCACTAACAAAACTAATGACTAAATTACAAAAAAAGACTTATCAATAAACGAAATGTCAACAGAAATAACTTCTTAAGTATCTGTGGAGGTAAATGGCGTCGCACTACGAGCACAGAACCATACTTTAATGAAGAAGCATACAAACAAAAGCAAACAAATACAATTGCCATACATAGCAGTGGACGAGGTTATGAAAAAGTTAATAATACCATAATGGAACAAGAAATACTATTTACAAAAATATCCCCAGAAAACTTAGAATTACGTCTCCATTCAACTGAATCAGAACGTCTAGTATACAAATGGCCATGCACGTCAATGTGTAACATTCCCAAAGAATCTTTCAAGTCTTTACACCAATTCCTCAATCAATATGTGAAAGGCAAAGACAAAATGAAAATTAAACTTCTGCAAAATATGGATACCTGTCCAGTGCGCAAGTACACAGGACTACAAGGACATTCATTGGCCTGCATTTCAGGACCTACTTTCAAAACCACCTTCCATTATATCAAAATTATATCAACACATCATTCTACTATAAGAAATCTAGTCTATAAACTGTACTATGCTAACAGTCCTGCTTTAGCACTAGCCAATTTAAATAACATTCTTCTACATGGTACAGCAAAAGACCTACTTGAAGAAATCGACTATATCCAGAAAAAATATTTTGCATGTGAAAGCCACTAACAGAATGAAATAGCTTTAAAGCAAATTAGCAACAATTCTATGCATGGCAACCTTCTACTACACACATAAAAAAAAGGAAATACTGAAATTTAAAAGTACATCTGCTGAAATACCAAACCATGTGTGTTTATGTTGCGGTAGAACTTTCTATAAAAGTAACACAAAAACTGTAGACCCAACATATAAAATAGAAAACAATGAAGATTCTAAATGGTTTGAATTAGCTTTCTACATTATAGCAGAAAACAAATACAAACTAACTGACCCCTTAATACTTTGCAGTTACTGCACTACAAAACTTGACAACAACCAAACTCCTTCACGTGCTATCACAAATAATTTGGAATTATGTCCACTATCAAAACCCCTACAACAACTCAATTTATATGAGAGCATCATAATTCAAACAGTGCACCCCTTTCAAGCAGGGCCGTTGCTAGGGGGGCTAATGGGGCTATAGCCCCTGATCTTTTGGTTGTAGCCCTGGATAGAATCTCAGGAGATACAGCCAAAAGACTAGCTAGCCCCCAGTCCCAACAGTTCCGACATCAGCTTAGCCCCGCGTCTTTTCCAGACCTTGCAACTCCCCTGCTTTCAAGCAATAAACCGCCTTCAACCAAAAACAGCAAAATTACCTCCCTCTGAATTAGTGAAAGGTATTTGTGGAAAAGTAGTGTATTTACCATTAGACCTAAAAGAAAATGTGCACACTCTAGGAGTGCAACGTTCAATGGAGCAATCTTTAATTATCTTAGTAAAGGGTGTACCTACAAAAGACAAAAATATTTGGCAACAACTGGTTGATTTACATAAAGTTAGACAAGCTTTGCAATATCTAAAAGACAATAATGAATACTACAAAGAAACTAATATTGAAGAAAACTTGAAGGATACCACTGAAATAATTCAAGAGCCACAAGAAGCTGGTCAATTTGAGCTCCTAGATCCTGCTACAATATCCAATACTTTAGACCATTATACAATTCACCCATTGCATTCTAACGAAACTGTAGAAGATGCACTAGAAACGTACCAAATGCGTCAAACAAAAGGATCACCAATCAGCATATGGGAAAAAAGTAAAGAAGCACGTGCTTTTCCTCTACTTTTTCCTACTGGAAAAGGAGGAAGGTACGATGGTAGACCTATTCAAATAACAGCATCAGAATATCGCTCATTACATATGTCTTCTGAAGATCCCAGATTTAGACAAAATGTGGAATACATATTCCACCTACTCTTTGAAAGTGAACTAGCAACTCTATGTTACGGAGTTGCACACACATTAAAATCAGGATCCCACATTCAAAATATGTCAGCTACACAATTATTATAAAAAGTGCAACAAAAAGATGAGGTTTTACAATCAAATATTACAAATCTATTAGCAAATATGCGTGGTACTAAAGAATACTGGTTTCGACGTCACGGAGATGTACGTTGTATGATAAGAAACCTTAGCCAATCCCACTTGGTTTGTTACATTAAGTTGTGCAGAATATGCATGGGAAGATTTACACGATTTCCTACGCATATCAAACAAAAACAAAACAAACATAGATATACTAACACCTGGAGACCTTTGTTCTCTAGATCCTGTTAATGTTTCAAGATATTTTCACCATCTCTTCATTGCTATATACTACACTTTATTTGTAATAAAACTGGTCCTCCCCTTGGAGAAGTACAACACTTCTTTTAGAGAAAAGGATTCCATGCCAGAGGAGCACCACATATCCACGTGCTTTTATGGATTAGAGATGCTCCTAAATTTGGTCAAGACAGTGATGCCACTGTTTTACAGTTTATTGAAAAATATGTCACTTGTCAAATTCCATCACAAGCAACAAATAGTGATCTCCAAGCACAAATTTTACAATTTCAAAGACACAAATGTGGAAAATATTGTCGTTGCAAATAAAAAAACAAAGGGAAATACTACCCCAAATATCACTTTGGTTTCCCTAGACCGGTTACAAAAACAGGTCAAGTGAACAGCTTCATGTCTTCAGTTAGACATAGTGTTAAAGGCAAATCACCTAAAAATACATATTACATAAAAAGAACAGAAAAATATATCAATGATTACAATGCAATCATTGCCCACTTATGGAATGCAAACATAGATGTGCAGTACATTGCAGGCAATTCCACTGCAGTTGCACAATATGTTACAGCATACTTAACCAAAGCAGAAAAAACAGAGCTGCAAGACCTCTGGAATGACCTGTCATCAGACAAAACACTGTCTATCCCATAAAGAATGTGGCTCCTATGAAGCAACAGATCATTTAACTGGTACTGCTTTGTATGGAAAATCTGAAAATATAGTATGGCTAGGTCTTGGTCCTGCTAAATCTAGGAAAAGAGTTCTAAAATCATACGAAGATATAGAAAAATTAGCCAAACATGATCCCAACAGCCACGACATTTTAAAAAACAATTTGCTTAACACATACTACCCAAACAGAAGTACCATTTTGGAAACCATGTGTCTATATCACATAGCCCAAAACTTCACATACAAAAATAACATAAAACCTGATGAATAAAAAAGGTAGATACAGAGTGACAAATTGTGAAGGCAGCTTAGTAAAACGCACCAAACCAAATGTAATTAATCATATCAAATTGTCATTAAAGACTCCTCAACATAAAGAACTATATATTGTCCCTGCTACAACTCTTTAAACCATGGAGAAAAGAAGAAGAAATACTAGATAACTGTGACTCCTATGAAGATGCTTTCAAAGCAAATGAAAGCACTATAACTGATGTAAACTTTACACAGTACAAAACAATGTTGCACAATGAACAGCAACACGAAGAGGAACTGCAGGCCCAACTAGATAAGGACACTCCTGACAGTAGTCAACCTTCTGTAACAGGAAGCCAAGAACCACGTCACATGCTTTCACGTTCTGTTCACCGCAGAACTTTGAGCCTTCATGTCGTTTAACATCTGCCTGTCTAAATTGCCTACATCACTACTACAGTATTTGTTCGCACTGCTTAACCTGCATATACGCACCTATTTTGAACTTTACATAATCTGCAGCAGAGCACCAGTCTTTGTGCCTGCCAGTACCACCTTGCCTCCCACTGTTAATCGTGCTGTTGTTGCCTCTACTCACCTCGAACATACCACCTATAGTGCTTGTTTTTTTTTAATGCATACTTGCCTACCCTGCATACGCACGATTGTAGGGCCATACAGAAAGGGTCAGACCTCTCTGTGCTTATCTGTGGCGTCCCACTGGCACCTTGCCCTCCTGAGGCACACTACAATGGAAGTACCGTGTAAAATATGTTGATTCCAGTATTCAGCTCTTGTATACAACCTGGTGAAGTCTACTTGCACCCCTCTGTTTTCAAATTGCTATCTATCACACATATGTGATTTTCAAATCGCGATATTCTAGTGCCCCACCGCATCTGTTGAAATATGTTTTTCCTGTACCTATTGTGATTTTCGAATCTAGTTGTCCTAGTGACCCACCGCATGTTACATTGCCTCTGCCTGCTAATGTGCGCCGTGCAATACTCAGACTGCCATTTTCAGTTGTGTGTCGCATGGTTGCCAACATACCACATTTGATAGTGTTGTGCCTCATGGTCGCTAACAGACCACTTTGATTGTGTTGTGCCTTATGGTCGCTAACAGACCACTTTAATTGTGTTGTGCCTTATGGTCGCTAACAGACCACTTTGATTGTATTGTGCCTTATGGTCGCTAACAGACCACTTTGATTGTGTTGTGCCTTATGGTCGCTAACAGACCACTTGATTGTGTTGCGCCTTATGGTCGCTAACAGACCACTTGATTGTGGTGTGCCTATGGTTTTATTTATTTTATTTTATTTATTCGCATTTGTTAAGCGCACATCAGACCGAAGGCATCGTGGCGCTGGTTACAGAGTTGCTTACTTAGTTACATACAGTTCAAGTGGATACATTTTTTGCATGTGTGCAAAAGCATTAGGAGTACATGCAATCGTGTTTAGTTGAATAGGGCAGTTTTAAGCTTTTTTCGGAAGGAGAATAGAGATGTATCAGCTCTGAGGTCAGTAGGAAGGGAGTTCCAGAGTTTAGGTGCGAGGAAAGGGAAGCCTATACCTCCTGCTTTGATTCTGTTGATGCGAGGTATTGCTAGTTGGTTCGTATATTGTGCTCTTCTAGGTCTTGTGGATTGGTATCTATTTATCGTGTCTGATAAATAGGAGGGAGCTGTGAGGTTGATACATTTGTGGGTGGTTGTGAGGATTTTGAAGGAGATACGGTCTTTAACTGGGAGCCAATGTGCTGCTATTCTGGCTTGTGTGATGTGTTCTCTTTTGGGTATGCTGAGGGCTGCTCTGAGAGCATTGTTTTGAGTGGTTTGAAGCCTAGATCGGTTTTTTTCGGAGGTTCCTGCTAGGAGCGCATTACAATAATCTAGTTTGGCTCCTATAGTTGCTCGGGCGATGGAGAGGCAGCTATCCTTGGTTAGGAATGGTTTTATTGCATTAATGAGTTTAGTAGTAAGTGCTGAGGCCGAGACTATGGCGCTGACTTGTTTGTCCATGGAAAGTGTTGCGTCTATGTGAACCCCAAGTGTTTTGACTGAGGATAGGACAGGGATGATGCAATTGTCTATGTTGAAATTGATGTACAGTGGGTTGAGTTTGGAGAGGGTCGATTTCTGTCCTAAAATGAGGATTTCGGTCTTGTCCCCGTTCAAGCAGAGGCCGTTGGTAGCCATCCAGGCCTGTATGGTAGAGTAGATTTGCTGTAAGGTAGATGCGTCTTGGAGATAGTTTCCTGTCAGGGGGAGGAGTACCTGTGTGTCGTCGGCGTAGTTTGTGTATGTGATTCCCAGCGCGTCAAGTTTGTCAAATAATGGTTTGGTAAAGAGGTTATAGAGCGTGGGGGCAGTACAGGAACCTTGTGGTACCCCACAGTGGATGATGGAGGGTGCAGCATGAGCTGTGTTAGAGAACACTTTCATTGCTCTTCCCTCTAAGAATGATGTTACCCAGGATGCTGCGTCCTTAGAGAAGTGTGCTGCGTGTGTCAAATGGCTGGTAAGAGTGGTGTGGTCTACCAAGTCAAACGCCGCTGAAAGGTCAAGGAGGAGGAGGAGGGCAGGCTTGCCTTTGTCTAAGATGTTGGTAATTTCGTTTTTTAAGTCTAGAAGGGCGGTTTCAGTACCATGTCCCTTGCGGAACCCGGATTGTCTTTTACCTAGGATTGCGTTCTGTTCCAGGTATAGTTGAATCTGTTTATGGGCGGCCTTGTCAAGTAATTTCAGGAGGAAGGGGACTGTGGTTATGGGACGGTAGTTGTTAGGGTTGGTAGGGTCTAGTGTCGGTTTTTTTAAGAGAGGGCGGACCCAAGCCTCTTTAAGGCTGTTTGGAACTATGCCCGTTTTGAAGGATGCATTGAGGAATGCTGTGAGAAGGGGGGCGAGTGGTTCTGCGCAGTCTTTGATGATTTTTGGGGGGCATACATCACCCTTACATTGTGATGGTTTGAGGTGTCTGAGAATGTCAGTGACCTCAGTTTCTGAGATTTCGGTAAATGTAAATTTGGGCCCGTTTCTAACTTTAGCATGAGGTATTATCTGAGCATGTTCACTTTGTTTGGGTAAGGTTTTAAAGTGGTGGGATATTTTGTTTTGGAGGAGGTTTATTTTTGTAAGCATGGCTGATTGAATGCCTGTACACCATGCCTCGTCTTTGACGATCTCATCAGGGCATGTGGGTGGTACGGTTAGTTCTTTGAATATATTGAAAAGTTCTTTGGAGTGGGAGTTGGCATTGGAAATGCGGTTGTTGTAAGTTTCTGATTTAGCATGGAAGATTGCATCTTTGTATTTTTTAGCTATGGATTTGAAGTTAGTTTTTGTGGTATCACATGGGTTAAGCTTCCAGTTGTTTAGGGCTAAGCGTTTGTCTTTGCGCAGGGTCTGGAGTTCCTGAGTGAACCAGGAATTGGAGTGGAAGGATTTTTTTTCTTTTTTGATTTCTAGTGGGGCCGCAGTGTTGACAGCCATGGTGATGGTGTCTTTGAATATTTCTGCGAGGATGTTGGGGTCATCGGAGAATGGGGGCGCTAGGCAAGGTAGATTGAGGAGTGCAATGATATTATCTGAAGTGAGTTTTTTGGCGCTTCTTGCTGAGGTTGCTGGGGCTTTATTAGGCACTTTAGCGCTTATTAAAATAGGGATGTCAAATAGGAGAAGGTTGTGGTCTGTCCATGGGAGGCTGGTATTGGCGGTGATGGCTGTATCACAGTTGTGATCTATGATCCAGTCAAGGATGCGTCCTTTAGAGTGAGTAGGTGAGATGATCTTTTGAGAAAAGCCTAGGTCTTGGAGGTCCTTGGCTAGAGAGATGGCAGTTTTGTCCTTGGAGTCGTTGAATCCTAAGTTAAGGTCACCTATGAGAAGTGATTTAGTAGATTTTTTAAGGTTGTTTCTTAGGAGGTGATTCATTTGACCTATGAAGTTAGCGGTTGGGCCAGGAGGACGGTATATGGTGTGAATATTTATTGTGCTATTTGGAGAGAGTGCTAGTTTGACTGATAGGATGTCTAGATTACCTTCCTCTTGGTAGGGTATGGCTCTAATAGGGAGGGTTTCTTTGTGAATAATGGCTACCCCCCCTCCTGTTCTGGCTGTCCTGTCTTGTCTGAGGATGGCATACCCTTGTGGAAGGGCAAGTGAAATGGCTGGGCCGGAGGCTTCGTTGAGCCATGTCTCTGTGACAGCGAGTAAGTCTAGGTTTTGAGTAGTTATTAGGTCATTTACTTCTAATGCG
Organism: Ambystoma mexicanum; assembly: GCF_040938575.1. Taxonomy (NCBI): domain Eukaryota; kingdom Metazoa; phylum Chordata; class Amphibia; order Caudata; family Ambystomatidae; genus Ambystoma; species Ambystoma mexicanum. The sequence continues at coordinate 1,252,494,641 of NC_090924.1, forward strand.
TGGGCATTGAGTGATCGTACATTGATTAAAGCGCATTTGTAAGGCGTTGGGCAAGGGAAGGAGATTTTTGAGGGTGTGGTGAGGGAGTCTGCTTTAGGTCCAGTGGTGTAATGAGAGTAGGAGTTACTGCTCGGTGTGGTAGGTGAGTGTTTATGTTCCTGGCATGTGGATGTTTTGTTATGGGAGTGGAGTGTGTGCACTTTATAGGTGCGTGAGCTAAGTCTGTGGTTTCTGAGTGGTAGGTGTGTAGGAGTGGCATAATGGTGGGTAGGGATGGTGCGGGCTCGGAGTCTGTCTAGTCTGAGGTTGAGGCTAGGTATCATTAGTGCTGTGTTATGTGGAGTGTGTGATGGCTTGGGCAAGGGGTCTATTGTGTGTGATCGATGGTGCAGGCTGATTTGATAGTGGTGGTGCTTTAGAGTGGAAGGGTGTGGTGAGGTAATCAAGGTGAGTAGCGTGCTAATTAAGCAGGTGAGGAGGGGAAGAGAGTACATAGCAAAATATTAGTGGCAGTCAGCCTGGAATCAAGTCTAACAAAAAGGGGCAAAAAGCAGTGTTTCAGCAATAGATAACAGTGGCAGTCTACCTAGATTCCAATTTAACAAAGAGGAGCAAAATGCAGTGTTTCAGCAATAGATAACAGTGGCAGTCTACCTAGATTCCAATTTAACAAAGAGGAGCAAAATGCAGTGTTTCAGCAATAGATAACAGTGGCAGTCTACCTAGATTCCAATTTAACAAAGAGGAGCAAAATGCAGTGTTTCAGCAGTAGATAACAGTGGCAGTCTACCTAGATTCCAATTTAACAAAGAGGAGCAAAATGCAGTGTTTCAGCAGTAGATAACAGTGGCAGTCTACCTAGATTCCAATTTAACAAAAAGGAGCAAAATGCAGTGTTTCAGCAGTAGATAACAGTGGCAGTCTACCTAGATTCCAATTTAACAAAAAGGAGCAAAATGCAGTGTTGGGCATATTAAGGGGTATTCAGATACACATATAGCGGTGCAGGCAGTGTATCTGCATTGAGACACAGTATGGCTAGAGAGGGTGCGTAGCCGTGAGCGAGCAAGACAGGTTTTTAGTACATGGTTTTTAGTACATGGTTGCTAACAGATCACATCTGATTGTGCTACGAACAAGCCACAAACTTTGCAAGTGTTTTAATTCTGAATCTAGTGTTACCGCCTGTAAACCCCAGGGCTTACAAGCATTAGCGTAGCCAATAACCTCCACCATCCCCATAGTAGCCCGCCCAATTCCATATCTGAACTATGCCGGCCTGGCTAGTACTCATCATGCTACCCTTCTGCATTATGTCCGATTGCACGCCTTGTAGCAGAAATATCTATATCTCTTTTAGCAATGGACTCGCCAAGCTTGGCTTTCCCAGACACTACCCCTTTCCCTGCCCTACACCCTTCCTGCCCTCCCAGCCTCCTTTCCCCTATAGGGCACCTACAGTCCACAGTACTAAAATCAGCATTACTCTAGGTAACCCTCCACCTAACCTCATCACAGATGACCATTCTGAAAATATCCAGAACCCACAAAATATGCTAGATGAGCGCCCTACAGCCCACCCTAACATCATTACCCGTAACGACAGACTAGGCTACAGACTCTCCACTCTACTTAACAAAGTGACCAACAACCCTACAACTAAAGTCATTAACAAAAATATCTTTGCAAATACTATGCCTCTCAAAGGAGCCCTACTCAATGTTAGATCCCTTGTGGCCCACCCTACAGAAATTGCCGACATTATCCGCTCAGCAAACTTGGATTTCCTTGCCACTACTGAAACCTGGCTCCATGCCACAGCAGGTCCCTCTCTAACCCTTGCGGTTCCAGACAACTACTCCATCCTCAGGGCCGACAGACCTAATGCCCGTGGAAGAGGTGTAGCACTTATATTCAAATCCTCGCTTGACATTAGATCCGTAACTTCCCTTCCTCTAAACTCCTGTGAACACCTATCCGTTAAAATTCAAACCACTCCTAAAAACACCATTTCCCTGGAACTAATATACAGACCTCCTGGTCCCATGGGTTCCTTCGAGGAAGATATAACTTCCCTCATAGCTGAAAAATCTAAACCCTTATCACAGAATATTATTCTAGGTGACTTTAACTTAGGATACAACGATCCTCACGACACTCCAGCATCCTCCCTTGTTAATGCCCTTTGCAAACAGAACTACATTCAACTTAACTCCCTACCCACACATCAGAAAGGCAGAACCTTAGACTGGCTTGCTGCCCACAACTGCAACATTATCTGCAAGGACCCCACCCAATCACTTATTTGGACTGATCACTTCCTACTTTCATTTGACATTAGCACCAATAACCCTCTCCATATACAGCGCCCACCTGCACCAGCATGTCTGACGAGAAATAAGCGGAACAATACTGCTGAAGCCCTCATCCCACTGGTTCTACCCACTCTAAATATGATCCCCAATTCATCGGACCCTAACTTACTAGTAGACATCTACAATAACGCCATGACCAAAGCTATCAACCTTGTTGCCCCTCTAAAACTATGTAAAGGTAAAACCAAAGCTCACCTTAACGCCTGGTACACACCTGAACTTAAAATACTAAGAAATAAAAAGTCCAAATTGGAAGCCCTTTGGAAAATGAACTCAACAGAGGAACACAAAATTAATCTTACTAATGCATCCTCCCATTATAAAAAAGAAATAATTAGCACAAAAAAGGAAGCCTTCAATATAAGAATAAGTAATGCTAGTTCCAGTACCAAAGAATTATTCGCCATCCTGAGAGAGTTAGAAAATCCCAATCCACCTACGGACATGTCCGTGAAGGACCAACGCTGGTGCACTAGCATCCAAGATGCCCTTGCGAACAAAATCACTGGCCTTCAAACAAAAACTGAAAATAAAAGACTACAACTTTCCAACAGCAGCCCCACACGTAGCCCCCCTAACCTTAGCCTACCCATTAGCCCCAAGACTAACCATGGCTTCACCTTAAAAAAAGTAACCGTATTAGAAGTGCAAAAAATCATAACCTCCCTCAAATCTTCAAACTGCAAAGGGGACAGTTGCCCTGCACAGATTATAAAAGATGCAGCTAGAGACCTCACCCCCTTCATTTCTAAGCTCATAAACGTGTCATTCTCCACTAATTCGGTACCCAATAATCTGAAACAGTCATGGGTCGTCCCGCTACTAAAAAAACAAACCTTGGACCCAGCCTTCTATACAAATTACAGGCCCATCACAACCGTTCCCTTCCTGTTAAAAATCCTTGACAGAGTGGCTTACTTGCAAATTCAGCATTACCTAGAGTCCAATCAATTACTCGATTACGTCAGTCTGGCTTCCGGCCTCAACATGGAACAGAAACTGCCCTTGTTGATCTTAAAAGTCTGATTGACGAAATTAAATATAAGGGCAAGGCTGCCATTTTACTCCTTTTAGATCTCTCAGCAGCCTTCGACCTGGTCGACCATAAGATACTCTGCAACCACCTCTCTTCTGCCGCCCACTTCTCTCCCTCTGCTGTCGCGTGGATACAGTCCTTCCTGGCCAATAGAACCATGAGAGTCTTCTCTCCAGTGGCAGAAGCAGACCCTATCCCTATCACCTGCGGTGTCCCACAAGGCTCATGTGTTTCACCAACCCTATACAACATCTTTACAAAGCCCCTCTTTGATAAACTGGACCATCTGGGTGTCACCTACACAAACTACGCGGATGACACCCAGATACTCCTCACCATCTCGGGCAACTACAATACTGAACTAGCCAGGATCAATGAAATCTTCTCTGTCATTCAGGCATGGATGGCCACACACGGCCTCTGCCTGAATGACGAGAAGACTGAACTGCTCATTGTTGGCGCACCGAACAACCTACAAAAACTAAGTCCTAACTATTCCAATATCATAATTGATGGCAATACAATCCCGATCGCCAAAAGCGTGAAAACACTTGGCTTCTATCTCGATGCCAATATAAACCTCACTAAACAAGTCAACTCGATCGCCTCTCCTAACCCCTAACAGCTGCCTCACGCTAGCCAGAGCTCTTATACAATCTAAGTTAGACTACTGCAATAGCCTCTACTTAGGTGCCAACCAAGCGATAATCAGGAAACTCCAAGTCCTTCAAAATAATGCGCTACAAGCAGCTGTAAACATTACCAGGCGTGAGCACATCTCTGCCACTAGAACTACATTCAAATGGCTCACCATCCAACATAAAATCGATCTAAAATCCCTCTGCCTCACTTACAAAGATCTCAACCATCTAGCCCCCCCTACCTTACTAAAAAATTCACCATGAGAACCTCCATCAGAACCACGAGATCGTCCAATACCCTATGTCTTACAGTATCCAGATTTACCTCTAAAAGAGCCGGTGGCTCAAGCTTCACCGTCCTCGCCTCTCAACTCTGGAATACCTTGCCACTGAATATTAAGTCGTCCAAATCCTTCCAGTCGTTCAGGAAACATGCCATTTAAGTTAGACCCAGCTATAAACTGTACATATTGCACATGTCTCATTTTGTCATTTTTGGTTGCTATCACTTCCATTGTCTGTATATTCTGTATATACTTGCTGCCTTACTATTATTGTTATTCTATGTACTGTGCCTGTAACTTGTACTAAGCGCCATTATATTCCTGGGTCCGGAGCGCTATAGAAATAAATAAACATAAACAAACATAAACACTGGGAGAGCCACTAATAACAAATGAGGCAGAATTAGCTATGACAGAAGTAGAAAACACCATGTGGCCGATTCGTGGAACAAATGTGCGCCAAAAAAAGTAGCGCAAGCAGGCGCAAGCATGAAAAAGGAAGCGCACGCGTGTTGTTCTCGGGATGTGCACCTAACCCGTGCATGACGCACACGGGCGCACACATCATTGCAACATCCCGAATGCCGTGCGTGCACAACGTCCGCGAAAATACCAAAAAGGGGGCAGGACACGGGGCGTAACGCACGGAATGGGGAACAACGCATGAAAAAGAAGGCATAACTGGGGAAATACTGCAGGGAAATACTCGGAACGCCCACACACACGCGAACAACTCGTATTCATTGATTTGATTATGGGAAACAAGTGCACGCTAAAAGACGCGCACAGGCGATAACAAGTCCGCCACAGGAAGGCAGGCGTAAGCGTCCCCGCGCACAGTATGCGAGCACAAACAACAAACATGTATATACCGCTACGATGAATGCCCCATTTGTCGCAGCAGTGATCGTGGGACAACGCAGGAGGAGGAGAATAGCCAGGGCCTGCATTTTTCCCCCCCTTTTTTCCCCCCGGACAAGCCTTTTTGGGATGCCTGACGACCAGGTCTACGGCAGGTATAGGTTTCCATCTCGTATCACCCTAGACCTGGTCAGGGAGTGGGAAGATGACCTTACATCACGCACCCTCTGCTCCCAAGCATTGAACCCCTTGGAGAAGGTGCTCAATGTCCTGCATTTTTTGGCCACTGTGTCATTTCAGCGGACTACTGCCATAGTGGGGGGGTCTCACAGGCCACGCAGTCACGCTGCCTACACCAGGTGTTGGCAATCATGACTGCGCGCCCCTCAGTCCGCAGGCACATATACATACCCAGAACACCCGCAGAAAGGCAGGCCGTCGTCCAGGACTTTTACAGGGTGGCACACTTCCCCAAAGTGCTCGGTGCCATAGATCGCAGCCATGTGGCCCTACATCCACCTAGGGCCACTGAGCACATCTACCGAAACCGCAAGCACTGGCATTCCATCAACGTGCAGGTGGTATGCAATGCCAAGGGAATCATCACCTCTGTCTATGCAAGCTACCCTGGCTCCACCCATGACAGTTTCATATACAAAATGTCTGCCCTGAGCCGGGCCCTGGAAGCTGGGCAGTATGGCGACACATAGCTCCTAGGTGAGTACAAATGACCGTGCACATGCATGAATGTCACACACAGACAAATACACAAACCCCAATAATCACAACCATTATCACCTCTCCAGGGGACAGTGCCTACCCTCTGAGCAACCACATGATGATGCCAATCCGGAACCCCACCACACCACCCCAGGTAAGATACAACGCTGCCCATATTGCAACCAGGGCCATAGTGGAGCGCACATTCGGAGTGCTCAAGTCACGCTTCTGCTCCCTTGACCGCTCTGGGGATCAGCTACTCTATGCACCCCCAGTAGTGTGCAGGATCATTGTGGCAGCATGTGTCCTGCACAATGTTGCAACACGGCAGGGCGTACCGGTGGACATGGTGGTGCCCCCTCATCCCCAACCACAGGCACAGGCGCTGCCCATGGGAGGGGATAGGGCAAGTGGCGAGGCAGCCCGGACCCAACTTGTGGCGACATTTTTCACCTAAACTCCCACCCCTGCGGAGTGCACACAGGCCTGGCACATACCAGGTGACAATCGATGATGACAAAGAGACAGTCAACTCTCACAACCTTACCACCCTCAGAATGTTGCCATGGAAGTGCCACATTGTGTGCATGACTAGCTACTCAAACCTAACCAATCCTGGGTGACCAAAAGGTGTGTATCACACAGACTTGCAAAACAGGCCATGACACTCACTGGTATGTCACACAAAGCCACCAAAACCACAACATGACATGGCAAGCAATAGCAAAACACCAACACAATAACAATAATGTACACATTGCATGTGAAAAATGCAACGTGGTGTCAGACAATGATTCCTGACATGGAATCAGATGAAATGACTGACCAACAGCCTCCCACACAAAGCAAGTCATACCCAAATGCATAACAACAGTTGCAGCTTGAACATAACAATGAATGCCTGTTCACATGTACACTGTGCAGGGCAAAATAAACACTGCATAATACATGTGCTGTGTCCATCTCCTGCAACACACTGCTCAACACACAGCATAGTGACCAGTCATTGTGTGTGATGCACACCCTGAGCATCACATGAAAATGACAAACTAAATAAAAAAACAAATCATGCATGTACAGGACCCACAAATGGTCATAGATCATGTGCTGCAGGGACACAGTGGTCCCCAGAAGGCTAACTGTGTGCACATGTGGACATGGAAGGGTGGTTGTACATGTTGTGGATCATAGTGCGAGTGTGTGAGTCAGTAGGGACGTGCACTCAAGACATGCATGTGCAATCAAGTGACCATCAGTGTCCTCATCACATGTGAACATTGCCCATGTGTACACCCCAGCATGTCAAACTACAACTATACCCTCACACCTGAAAGGTAAACACAACACGAACAGCCGTTGATCAGCAGAATACATCATGTACATAGGATACCACAATTACAATGTCAGGGTGCCCATCACACTCTGGGTCAAGGCAACTGTCCAACAACAAAATACCCCCCCTCCCTCACATATCACCATGGCCCACTGAACAACTGCGCATGGGGTATGTAGCCTTCATCCTTGAAGTTCATCTGGCCACAGGATCACCCTTCCCCTTTGTCTCCATCTTCCGCCTTGTGTGTAAAAAGTATCCAGCACCCTCAAAGGCCACCTTGACTTGCAAAAACACCAAATCAAAGAGAACTCAAAGTAGGCCAACACAGAAGCCAAGCAAAAAGCCTGCAGGCAGCAAAAAAAAAACAGAGGAGCCTCCAGTAGATGACTTGAAGTAGCAGTACGTCACAAAGCCCAAGTACTAGCACAATGATGGAACAACCAAGGTAGCACAGTAAAACAATGTCACAACAGGAAATGTACCATGTGTGGTACATAATATCGAATGATGCACCACAAACTGATGTGTACTGTCACAGCTCCCGTGTACAGGCGCAGGAGTGGCATGAACCAACCACCCCCACCGTGGCCTGGGTGCCTGCAAGGTCAAACTCACACAGGCCTCTGAGAACCTGGTGGGGAAGGAGGGTCCGGGATATGCAGTCGGGACAGGCATTAGTATACTGGATAAGCGGAATGAGGGGCAGGAGAAGGGAGTAGGATTGACAAGGAAAAGTAGGGAATGTACAAAAACATAATAATCACATTGACACATACACAATCAGACCAAACGTATACTTCATGCACATAATACCAAATTACTCAAATTGAAGTCAAAGAGAAACTTATCTCTGGGGTGAGTGCTGGCCTCCTGCCTGTGCACTCTCAGGTCCGGTACATGAGCAGTTCAATGCTGCAAAGAGAGCCAGAGTCACTAATCTGTGCGTGCCCATAACACACACACACACCACCATGCATGCCCCAAAATAACAAGATACTCTACAAACTATCTGGTGTGGTGCTTCATACCCATACGTAAGATTTCCCACCCGTGATGGTTCATATACAGTCAGTCGAGTAAGTAATGCGCCAGTGGTGCTACTTAGCATGCATGTGCAACTGTCCTGGTGGATGGTTGGCTGTGTTGTGGCCCATTTGGGCTGCTCACCTTGCCTGGAGTTCCTCAAAACACGTCAGCTACTGTATGATGTATGAGCGCAATCCCTGTGGCTCTGCCTGCTCACACATGTGCATGTCTGCACCACCGAACGTGGCCAGCTTCCAGACATCCAATGGGCCATGTCTGCTGGGAAAGGTGGTCTGGAGGGTCATCCCCCGGCAGAAAGGGCAAAAAACACATGATTAATGCATGAAATTTCCCTATGTGTGTCTCCTCAGGCATGTCATGAGTGGACCATGTCAGAGACGTAAATCTGAAATCACTCCATCAGTGCAACTTTCCCAGCCAAAGTGTGTCAGCCACTGTCTACAGCATGAATTGCATGAAGCACATGTACAGCAAAGATAAGAAACACACTACACAATGTATAGCAATTAATGCACACATGAATCATGAAACCACCCATCTAGCAAAGGAAGAACTGTGGTCAGAATCACCCCTATCATCCCCACTAGGGGTGTCAACACAAGTAGTACAGCAGCATACATGCCACAAATATGACAGTCCAAAGCCCTTGTGTAATAGGCTGTAACACCGAACCATCCTTGCGAGCCCATGGATAAGGGAAGCAGGAGTGGTATATGTGAGTCAGGACCCCAAGCTGCAAACACATCATGAGACAAGCTTGAAGGGACCAGCTGGAACAGACAGTGGATGCTTTCAAAAGCCTCAAAGCACCACACCGTCACATGAAAGCACAACAGACAAGCAATTTTAAACTATATTAACTAATTACACCAACTTTCGAAAACCTACATTACCTAATTAAACTAACTATCAAATAGAAACTTAACTGACTAAACTAAAAGAAAAATCAAAAATGGCCACATACAACCTGGGGGGAGGGGCGGCACCCAAGAGGGGGTAGGTACAGGGTGCTGCACAGCTGCACAACACCCACATGCAATGATGTTGAGGAAAATAAAAAACCTCCATGGGCTCAACGCCTGCACAGCCCGACCTATGTGGGAGATACCTCGTCGTCCGAGTCTGGCTCTTCCTGGAAAGGAGGACGTGTCACAGGAGCCTGACCACACCTAGCCGCAGCTTGCCCCTCATCGGCAGCAAGTCTGCCGGATGGGTGAGCCTGGTTCTGTGTGGCGATGACACCTAGGTCTGCATGCAGAACCTCACGTGATACGCGTGCTTCCTCTTGCAAGGTAACACCTGTAACACAGAGTTCCTCCTGCAAGGCCTGGCTGGACAACTGATGCACCTCCCGGCAAGCATGTAGCTCAGCCGAGATGGTATGTTCAAGCTGCGCAAACCTCTCCTCTGACCGCTCCCTCTGGGACATCAGTTGGACACCCAGAGTGGATCTGAAGGAAGCATACTCATCCCTCAGGGCCTCCATGTGTGCCTCTGCGTGAACAGCAATAGCTTCACGCAGAGACAACATTTCAGCCTGGCGTGCCCTGTCTGAGGCCGCCATGCCCAGCCTGAGCGAGCGGGCCGTGGACCGGGCCGCCAGCTGCTGGAGAAGCACCTGCCTAGCAGGGGGGAGCACGGATTGGGCCACACGCTCCATGCTCACAGCGATGTTCTCCATTGCTGCCCAATGGCGTTCAGAATTGGCAGTCATGTCTTGCTCCCACTCAGTATACAGCAGTTGCGCGCGGCGACCATGTTGCTGGGCTTGACACCTGCGGGACCCAAGGACTGGGTGTCCTCGTTGTGTTGGCACCACCCGCGGCTGCACGACTACATGCCGCTGTCAACATGATGGCCCAGGCACATCAGTGACTGGTTTGGTGGGTGACCCTGCATCCCAATCCACCACAGGCGGAGGTTCCAAAACTGTCTGATCCTTCAGTGCAGGTGTCACGGACAGAGGAGTGACCACATCAGAATCACTCAGCCCTGACATATGGACCTGATGCACATCCAACTCGACATGAACGTCAGAGTGGTCATCAGGGCTGGACTCATTGCCAGCCAAAGACAAGATGGACTGTAGCACATGTGGGTTTTCGTGGGCTACCACCCCACAACCCCCACTTGTGCCGGGTTGTTGTAGTGATAACAGCCCTGTGCCTGGCATGACAACACCATCCTCTGGCTCCATTGCGTCATCATCTGAAAAGTGGAGAGAAAAAAGGTCACTACACATGTTAGAAGCACACAACACACACACACATAGACATCACACAGACAAAAAACAAATGAAGCAGACATGTCACACACAAAAGAGAATCTTCCATGCATGCTGGGTCAACTTGACATTGCTTCTGTGATTAGGCATGTAGAAGGGTGTTATATCGCTCTGAAGTGCAGCACATTTGTACGTTACTCACTATCCACATGTACAAGTACTTCATGATGTGTATCAGAAAATGTGAAGTCAGTGCAAGGTCAATTTCAGCCATCACGTGCAATGTGCATGCAATGGGTAGCATGGCATGGCTACAAGCAAACAACCCCTCCCCCAAGTGCAAATGCGGGGATGCCTTGCATGGTATCAAAAGGATGACCATAGACCTGTGTATTGACAGACAGTGTTGACTAGCTGGGACAGTAAGCAGGACACATGATGAAACCTCCGGAGTACACCCACATGTGAAGAAGACACTACACCAGTTGGACAGAGTCATTAGCCATGAAACAGGCTGAGGCCTGTGGCCCACACAGACGGTCACCCCCTAAACATGTGTGCGACGCAGGACTGAGCCACAGTGGCCATGGGAAGGCTGATGAAATGCCATGCAATGTAGGTCACCCTGGACACGTACTACAATGATCATCCAGTCAAGGACACATAGAGGCATGCATGGAATCCACATGGAACATGAATGGGCACTCATGTCCCTGTGGGGCATCTGACCTCTGCACAGTCCAAGTGAGACACCCTGCATCAAGTACAAAGGATGCACCCCACAGCATATGTCTGGCTGATTGGCTGGTGGAAGTTCACATGTACACAGGAAGCATGAACAGGCAAGTACTCAACGGCAAAATTGTAGCAGACCAGTGCAAAGGTGAAATTGGGGTGCAGAGGGGGGGTGGAGGGTCAAGGGAGCATGCCTACGTGGAGTACCCGCATGTAGGCAGAGGACACATGCACGTCAGTCATGCTATATAGTCCCTGGCCTGAGAGCAAGGTCACCCCAGGCTACATGCAGAAGGGCCAGTGAGCTGGAACCTGGACCGGAGGGGCATCTTGGTGACCAGCATGTGAGTAGGGTGCAATAGTGGTGCTGCGGACAGTCCCTGTCCGCTCCACATGTCCACCATCCTGAAGAGCAGCCATGCATCAGTGAAGCATTGCATTACTTGCACATCAGAACCATGTACACATGACATGTAGTGGCAGTCATGCACAACACATCACACAAGTAAAACACACATGTCCTCAACAAACACGCAGCAAGACTCACTGGACTAGGCATCAAAGTCTGGCATCTCTCCCACTCCTTCGACCGATTCAGGTGGTATCAACTCATGCGGAGTGAGGTCTTCCTCCTAAGGTGCAGGCCCACTGCCAGTCACCAGAGTCAAGTTGTAATTTGAGGCACGCTTAGCCTTAGCACTGCGTTTGAGGTCATTCCAACGCTTTTTGCACTCTTGCTCCGTGCGCACCTCATGGCCGAATGCACTCACATTTTCTGCAACTTGCTTCCAGTGTGTATCAAGGTGGGCAGCCGTAGTCTGACAATTAGGCCCCACTAGCATGTCACGGCTGTGTTCCCACGAGGAAATCCAGTTCCTGGTTGCAGAAAGGCTTCTTCCTCGACATGCAGGAGGTTGTGGCTGTGTGTGGGGTCCCAGCCTGTGCTGCAGGTGCAACCTTCCTCCTCTTGGATTGTGGCGCAGACCCTGGCTGGCAAATGCTTCCCTGATCAGTATGGCCAGTGGGACTGGTGGATTGAGCCAAGGGAGTGGCAGGTGGAGGGACGACCAAAGGCCTGACTTGTGTCAGTGGCTGCTGGGTGTCCTCTAATGGACCCTGCGCAGCAACATCTGCTGTGGCAGGGTCATTGACCACGACTGTCCTGGTTGGCAGACTCACAACTTGTGGGCTGCATCTGCCCCTGCACTTGCCAACACCCGGCTGGTCGGGGCAGCAGCTGACATTACTGCCCCAGGGACATGTGTCTCGGTCAGGGCAGCCCTGCGTGCACCTACGGTTTGCCTCCTGCCCTGTTGGAAATCTTCCAAGGACTCTCCAAGTGCCAACACAGCCTGCGCTGGCAGACCCTGAGCCTGGGTGGTGGTGTCCACAGCTGCACCTACAGCTACCACTACCCTTGGGCCCGTGGCATTCGATAAAACAGACTGCTGGGTCACACGGGCGCCAGTGCCAGATGCAGAAGCTCATCTCCCTGAGCCACACGGGGTGGTGGCATGACTGCACTGAAACATGGCACAACATCGTGCACAAGTGGTGCACCCCTGCCTCTTCCCCCTCTGTGGCCACCCTGGACACCAAGGAGTCCCCCTACTCCCTGGTCACCCCGGCCACATCCCTGACCACGCCCGCCACGAGGAGTATGCCCAGCTGAGGCGCCCCTCACCTTTGGTGGCCTCCCAACCATGGCACAGATGGAGTAGTGCCGGCACAGATGGAGGAGTGCCAATGGGAGGTGTACACCACAATTGTCCTGGGCAATTCGGGTGAAGGGGGTGGGATGCAAGATGTTAACATCACCCCTGCACCTGCAAGGCTGTATGTGACCCCGGTGATGTAGTGACGGGTCATGCAACGCTCTGGCACTGCAAAACTGCAGTAAAACCGCCCACGCAACCCCTGCAGCCTATGTGCGTGGAATTAACCTCCCGCAGTAGCCGGCGGCACCCAGGAACACGACAAACGCGTACACGTGGGATACGCAGGCTACTATGACCTCAGAAACGGGTACGCGATACAAAGGGGCACCCGCAGTTGGAAAAATAGCATACGCGGCTCACCTTTGTGATGTCATCTTTGATGTCCTGGGTGTTAGGCTTAGCAGTACACGGTGGTGGCGCGAGTTATGGTTGCTTAGCTTACCATAACTGGCAAATTTAAAGGGTTTTTCGGTTTTACTTGGAACCATAACGTCCCTTTAACAATGTTTTTTTCACTGAATTTCATAGGTTTTTAGTAGCGCAACTTAAGCATAACGTCCCTTTAACAAAGTTTTTCAATGAATTTCATAGGTTTTTAGTAGTGCAACTTAACAATAATAACTTTGACTTTATGTACATGTAATATGGAACATACTGAACCTCTTCTACTGAACTTGATGTCCGTGAACTCTTTTAATGTCCGCGGACATGTTCGGAGAACAGTACCACTACCTAAAAACTCTGGGAGGGTATGTTTGATTGTTATATCATAACATAGAAACATTTTACAAATTCAAAAAGCAACACACATACACATTATATGTAGTAATACATAAGAAATGTAACCCATATATGTAACACACTAACCATTCATTTAAATACAATATGTTCTAAAATGGAATATACCAGAAGAAGATAAATTGGCTTCCAACATAATTACCTCACAGACACAACAGAACTTAGAACAAGACCAGACCTATACAGTACTTAGAACATATTTTACCTGAAATAGTAAGTGTACTTTATTTTACTCATATATTTATAAACTTTCTGTATTAGATAAAAAAAATATAATATCTTTTTTTTTCACAGAAATGTCTAGTACTCTGGACAAGATAGTGAAACTAATGGTAAACACTTTACAATATAAACCATTTAAATATTATTATTTTATATACATTTAACATATATATATTTTTTTTTGTACAGAACATACCAAAATAGAAAATACCTCTGAAGAAGCTGTTATGTAAAACACGCTTGACAGCATAAAAGAAAAAATGGATTTATTGTTGACCAATTTTAATACTTTGAAAACTTTTGTTGAAGATCATTTTAAAACAAAAACGTCATACCATTGCCTCACCATATCCCAGTCAATTATCCCCAAACCCTCTCCATAACCCAAAACGTTTTGATGAGACTTCCATCCCTTCTTCACCTGATACCAATCATGTTGAAACCCCTAATTCTCCTGCTTTTGTTTCCGTTTCTGCCTCACCTTCTCCGTCATAAATTATTAAAATATGTTAAATAAAGTTACATTTTTATATTGAGTTGTAATTAGTTTCCGTTTAAAAAAAACAAAAAAACAATGTAGGTGTCTGCGGACAACGCGGGTGTTCTGAAATGTTCGTAAATAAACAAAAATGGAGCTGTCCAGAAGAACACTCTACCTGTCCCTACTGTTCGCTAGCAAGTTGAAACTGTTCTGAGCACACAATTGGTGTCCTGAAATGTTTGTAAATAAATGAAAATGAAGGTGCCCTGAAGAACACTATACCTGTCCATACTGTTCGCTAGCAAGTTGAAACTGTTCTTAGAACACAATTGGTGTCCTGAAATGTTTGTAAATAAACAAAAATGGAGGTGTCCTGAAGAACACTATGCCTGTCCATACTGTTCGCTAACAAGTTGAAACTGTTCTAAGAACACACGCGGTGTCCTGAAATGTTCGTAAATAAACAAAAATGGAGGTGTCCTGAAGAACACTATACCTGTCCGTACTGTTCCCTAACAAGTTGAAACTGTTCTAAGAACACACACGGTGTCCTGAAATGTTCGTAAAGAAACGAAAATGGAGGTGTCCTGAGGACGCTATGTCTATCCGTATTGTTCGCAAGCAAGTTGAAACTGTTCTAAGAACAAACGCCTGTCCGTAACTGTTCGTTTGACGTGTGACGCACTTTTAATTACTTCAGGAACTGAACAGTGTCCGTAGAACATCAACGTGCATGAGCAAACCAATGTCCGTGCATTTGGTGTCCTGCGGACAGCCGCTTCCTTCGCAAACATGTTCGCGAAGCTATCATGTGACCGCGCCCATGCTGATCGCGTGTTCTGAATGCGGACACTGTTCGTGTCCACAAACAATTTAAAAGTACATTTTCAAGAAATCCACAATATTTTTCCATAAAAACTCACCATGGCACAAGTCCCACAGAGTAATCCTGAGTTTCTACATACTTTTTGAAACTTTTTGTAACTTTTTTTGTGTTCTATCTGTCCGCAGACAGCACGCATGTCTGTGAACTGCATATAAGCACCCCTATAAAAGACCACGACCTAGAGCTTATTATCATTGTGTTTCAGACTTTTGTACAGAGCACAGTGAATTTTGCTGCCAACTGCGAACTGCAGATTTCCATCTCATCTTTGATGGCATCCATGGCTGCACTATTGCCACCTGGTGCTGCACCTGCGTCAGCACCACCCCCACCCCCTCCACCACCACCACCTCCCCAAGGGCCTGAAGAAGGGAACAGGAGTGAGGATGCAGAGGAGGAAGAAGAGGATGAGGAGAATGAGGTAGAGGAAATCCCTACTACCCGCACTAGGCGTGAGTCTCGGATGTGGCAGTTGTTTACCATTCATGGGAATGGTCCCCAGGCTTGTGCGAACCATGTCACCTGCAATGAGTGCAAAATGATACTCAGTCACGGGAGTCACGGTTCGTAGAGTTTTGGGACCACTACCATGAAGAGACACCTGAGGTCATTTCACTCTGGGGCTATTCGCAAGGTTGTACCTTGCGAAGAACGTAGTAGGTTGATTTCCTCTACTTCATCCTCTGTTTCTGATCCTGTCACCACAACGACCACCTCTGTGGGACAGCCTCTTCCTCAAGCTGCCTCACCGGCCATACAGAATTCTGATGACCCTTACCTTTCGAGGGTCACAGTTTTATGTATGTACTGTGACACAGTACTCTGCAGGGGGGAGCGACTTCGCAGTGCTTTTGAGACTATCGTCTCAGAGTATGAGAAGACCTGCTCACTACCCAAATAAAACCCACTCTACATCTTCCTCTCTCAGCTTGCCCTTTCTTATCCCTGTGGTTGGTGTCCACCCTTTCCCCTCCTCTCCTAGTGTGTTGTGTATAAAAAACCCAAAAAAATACAAAATTACAAAAATAAAAAAAAATAAGGCTCGTTTCAGAGCTGCCTTTCACAGTTAAAAAATAGAAGTGAAAATAAATGAAGCAGGGCCCTTTGTATTTTTTAGAAGTCCGCAGACAGTCCGCGGACATCAAAAAAACTTGGGTTAATACCCTATCATAACCATTGCAATTTTCGCTGGTAGGAAGTGGTGGCTCTGAAAAGAGCCTTTGGGAGGTGTTTGTATGTCAAAAATTATAAATACTTAACACCTACTTCAAAATGGATGCTGTAAATCTAAAAAAGGTTGTAATGCATTTTGTATATTTGTCAAAAAAATCTGATTGCCAGCATAAGTAGGACTGACTCCATCTCTGCGAAAAATGCATGTACTACGAAACATAATATTTTCATTATGAAAAGAGGACATGCCAAAATCTCTTAGAAAGGCACAAACAGCCGTATTAACATTGCGCCTTGTTTTTTCCATTTGTGGACCAAATGAAGAAGAACGAAGCCACATTTGTCTCTGTGCAATCCGTGAAAATATTACTTGAGAATTAGGAAACATGTCCTTGACCTTCCCAAGTCCTTCTTTCATAGAGAATTGCAAAGAAATTCCAGACACATGTCCTAAACTGTTCCCTCCACAATGAATTACAATTATGTCTGGATGTTGCTCTGTCTCCAAAGTAGCACAAAGAGTTAGCAAGTCCAACCACTTCATTCCACGTATTCCATTCCAGTGTACTTCCACATGTGGAAATCCAAGATCTACAGCTACTCCACAGCTTTCTGCAAGCACCTTCAACCAATGTATCCATGAATCTCTCAAAAACCAAACAATCTGTTTTCTGAAACACACAGCCATAGCTATCTGTTGTTCTCTCAGCAAAAAGAGTATCTGAGAAACTCTCTCGTGGCACACCACACCCACTAAACCTTCCTGACCAAACCCTTTCAGTGCTCATTCTCATTTGCATGACTTCTGAACCCAAAAATCCCCAGATGTAACACCCGATGTCCGCAAACTACCGCCATGTCCACGGACATATCGTAACATGAACAGCCCTTCTACCATTTCCACTTCACTTTCTGTGTCATTACCTCATTGGATGTAGCTGAGAAGTCATATGACCATCCACCAATCACATTCAAGAACTCTACATCTAACTGCATCATCATAGATCAGCACTGCAAATGTACTGTGAATCTCTCTGAGTACAACTGTCATATCATTGGCAAGCACCATCTACAAGAAATACTGTACAAGTCTCCAAGATTTCTACTTCCAGCTCCATGCATATCCAAATACATGAACACAAACTACAGGTATGCATATTTTCTGTACAATACTTGAACACATTTCAAACTGACTTAATATTTTTGTTTTATTTCTTAATTTATTCAATTACTTTAATTTAAGCATGACATTGAGGCACTATTACCTGGAAGAGCTTAGATACAAAAATAGTGGTAGTCAGTGGTACATTATGAATTTCACAAACATAGTAAAGATATTTTGTTTGCTAAAGTTAGTCATTACAATACAATTTGTTCATTAAGAACATATCATATGTATTGAACTTGTGCGATGTATCTTATGTAAATAAGATAGTTTTAATGGTTTTGGTACATTATGAATTTCACAAACATAGTAAAGATATTTTGTTTGCTAAAGTTAGTCATTACAATACAATGTGTTCATTAAGAACATATCATATGTATTGAACTTGTGCGATGTATCTTATGTAAATAAGATAGTTTTAATGGTTTTGAGGAAGGCGCTGAGGATTTCAATTAAAAAAATCAATGTCGAAATTAAAAACAGTGCTATATACAAACAAAATTACTAATTTGTTTCTTTTACAATTGCAGTGAAGACCATTCTCCTGAAAAGAAGCAACCGAATTTGAAGAACAAAGAAGAACTAAGAAGTAACCTGTTCATTTTAGAAAAAAGTAAGAAGAATATCACAATAATATTTGTATTATTACTGAAACACACTGTAAAGTTAATTCATGCTATTTCTGTGCCTAAAAATAGAGATTGTGCACCATTCTGTCAAAAAATCCCCATGTATTAAACAGCGATTTACAGACAGAATGGCCCACAAATTCCTATTTTTGGACACACAAATTACCCAACTCAACTGCTACAATTTGGATATTATAGAACAAACAACTGTTTTAATTGTATACATTAGATTTACTATTTGTACTTCTCCACACCACTAGCTTACTTTTTTCTGTCATCTGAACCCCAGTTTAGTAGCATATAAATTCAAGAATACCTATCCCTACTAGTTGTAGTTCCCAATGCACAATCACACACAATTACATACATCTTTATCATCTTACTCAAACACTCATGCACACAGCACACATACATTGCAGAACACCCCAACCCATTCCTTCTTTATTTTTTTCAACAGACCCTAAAGAATGCCTACCAAAAGTCAAGTCCGTAGAAAGCAATGCAGAAGTAGAGCAAATGAAAATAAAAGTATCCAACATAAGCATACATATCTAGCAGAATTTGTAAAAAAAAGTTGAAACAAAACAGCTAATACAGTCATTTAGTGAAACAAAAGAAGTTTCAAGTGGAAAAACTTTGCCTCCTCTATCAAAATGTAAAACAAACCAGAAAACAATTAACAAAAAATCAGCTATCACTACAGATAAAACTGCTTCTGCAAATCTTGATAAAGTTCAAAGTAAGCATACCAAGAAAAGTATTTTAGCCAGAATGTTCCATCACAGAGTCCTTCAAAATCTTATAAAAACAGGAGAGAAACCAGGTTCAACCCTTAAAACCTATCGTAGGAAATTAATTTTAGAAGCATTGATAGATAGTGCAATTCTTCTCAAAAGAAAGTTATTTATTTTAGTGTTAAACAAAATGAAACCACTAAAAAAACGAATAACTAAATTACAAAAAAGACTTCTCAATAAACAAAATGTCAACAGAAAGAACTTCTTAAGTATCTGCGGAGGTGAATGGAATCACACTACGAGCACAGAACCATATTTTAATGAAGAAGCGTACAAGCAAAAGCAAACAAATACAATTGCCATACATAGCAGTGGTCGAGGTTATGAAAAAGTGAATAATACCATAATGGAACAAGAAGTAATCCTTACAAAAATATGCCCTGAAAACTTAGAATTACCCCTCCATTCAACTGAATTAGAACATCTAGTGTACAAATGGCCATGCACGTCAATGTGTAACATTCCCAAACAGTTTTTCAAGCCTTTATGCCAATTCCTCAATCAATATGTAAAAAGCAAAGACAAAATCAAAATTAAACTACTGCAAAATATGGATACCTGTCCAGTGTTCAAGTACACAGGACTACAGGGATATTCATTGGCCTGCATTGCAGGACCTACTTGTAAAACCACCTTCCACGATATCAAAAGGATATCAACACATCATTCAACTATAAGAAAGCTAGTTTACAAACTGTACTATGCTAAAAGTCCGGCTTTAGCACTAGCAAATTTAAATAAAATTCTTCTACATGGTACAGCAAAAGACATACTTGAAGAAATTGACTATATCCAGAAAAAATATTTTGGAAGTGAAAGCCACTTACAAAATGAAATAGCTTTAAACCAAATTAGCAACAATTCTACACATGGCAACCTTTAACTAAGCACATACAAAAAAGAAATACTAAAATTTAAAAGTATATCAGCTGAAGTACCAAACCATGTGTGTGTATGTTGCCGCAGAAATTTTTATAAAAGTAACACAAAAACTGTAGACCTATCATACAAAATAGAAGACAATGAAGATTCTAAATGGTTTGAATTAGCTCTCTACCTTGTAACAGAAAACAAATACGAAATAACAGACCCCTTAATACTTTGCAGTTACTGCACTACAAAACTTGATAACAACCATACTCCTTCACGTGCTATCACAAATAATTTGCAATTATACCCACTACCAAAACCCCTACAACAACTTAATTTATATGAGAGCATCATAATTCAAACAGTGAACCCATTTCAAGCAATAATACGCCTTCAACCAAAAACAGCAAAATTACCTCCCTCTGAATTGGTAAAAGGCATTCGTGGAAAAGTAGTATATTTACCATTAGATTTAAAAGAAAATGTGCATACTCTAGGAGTGCAACGTCCAATGCAGCAATCTTTAATTATCTTAGTAAATGGAGTACCTACAAAAGACAAAAAAATATGGCAACAGTTGGTAGATTTACATAAAGAGAATAATGAATATTACTTAGAAATTAATATTGAAGAAAACTTGAAGGATACAACTGAAATAATTCAAGAAACACAAGAAGCTGGTCAATTTGAGCTCCAAGATCCTGCTACAATATCAAATACTTTAGACCATTATACAATTCATTCTTTGCACTCTAATGACACCATAGAAGATGCACTGGAAATGTACCAAATGCGTCAAACAAAAGGATCACAAATCAGCATATGGGAAAAAAGTATAGAAGCACGTGCTTTTCCTCTACTCTTTCCTACTGGCAAAGGAGGAAGGTACAATGATAGACCTATTCAAATATCAGCTTCAGAATACCGCTCATTACGGATGTATTCTGAAGATCCCAGATTTAGACAAAATGTGGAATACATGTTCCACCTACTCTTTGAAAGTGAACTAGCAACTTTATGTTACGGAGTTGCACACATATTAAAATCAGGATCACACTTTCAAAATATGACAGCTACACAATTATTACAAAAAGTGCAACAAAAGGATGAGGTTTTACAATCAAATATTACAAATCTATTAGCAAATATTCGTGGTACTAAAGAGTACAGGTTTCGACGTCATGGAGATGTACGTTGTATGATCAAAAACCTTGGACCACCAACTTGGTTTGTTGCATTAAGATGTTCAGAATATGCATGGGAAGATTTACATGATTTCCTACGCATATCAAACAAAAACAAAACAAACATAGATATACTAACACCTGGAGAACTTTGTTCTTTGGATCCTGTTAATGTTTCAAGATATTTTCACCATCGCTTCATTGCTATGCTACATTTTATTTGTAATAAAACTTTTCCTCCCCTTGGAGAAGTGCAACACTTCTTTTGGAGAAAAGAATACCAAGCCAGAGGAGCACCACATATCCACATGCTTTTATGGATTAAAGATGCTCCTAAATTTGGTCAAGACAGTGATGCCACTGTTTTACCGTTTATTGAAAAATATGTCACTTGTGAAATTCCATTGGAAGCAAAAAATAGTCGTCTTCATGCACAAATTTTACAATTTCAAAGACACAAATGTGGAAAATATTGTCGTCGCAAATACAAAAATAAAGGGAAATACTACACCAAATGCCGATTTGGTTTCCCTAGACCAGTTACAAATACAGGTCAAGTGAACAACCTCATGTCTTCAGTTAGACATTGTGTTAAAGGTAAGTCACCTAAAAATACATATTACATGAAAAGAAAAGAAGAAGAAAAATATATCAATGATTACAATGCAAGCATTGCCCACTTATGGAATGCAAACATAGATGTGCAGTATTTGCAGACAATTCCACTGCAGTTGCACGATATGTCACAGCATACTTAACCAAAGCAGAAAAGACAGAGCTCCAAGACCTCTGGAATGACCTGTCATCAGATAAAACAGTCTCTCAGAAATTATACAGCTTGGGCATAAAAATGCTCTCCCATAGAGAATGTGGATCATATGAAGCAGCTGATCATTTAACTGGTACTGCATTGTATGGTAAATCTGAAAATATAGTATGGCTAAGTCTTGGTCCAGCTAAATCTAGAAAAAGAGTTCTAAAATCCTACAAAGATATAGAAACAATAGCTAAACGTGATCCCAACAGCCAAGACATTTTAAAAAACAATCTATTGGACACATACTACCCAAACAGAAGTAATACTTTGGAAACCATGTGTCTATACCACATAGCCCAAAACTACACATACAAAAATAATATAAAACCTGATAAAAAAAAGGTAAATACAGAGTGACAAACTGTGAAGGCAGCTGAGTTAAACTCACTAAACCAAATTTAATTAATCATATCAAATTGTCATTAAAGACTCCTCAACATAAAGAAGTATATTATATGTCCCTGCTATAACTCTTTAAACCACAGGGAAAAGAAGAAGACATTCTAGATAACTATGACTCCTATGAAGATGATTTCAAAGCAAATGAAAGCACTATAACTGATGTAAACTTTACACAGTACAAAACAATGTTGCACGATGAACAGCAACACGAAGAAGAACTCCAGGACCAACTAGATAAAGAAATTCCTGACAGTAGTCAACCTTCTGTAACAGGTAGCCAAGAACCACTGGGAGAACCACTAATAATAAATGAGGCAGAATTAGCTATGATAGAAGAAGAAAACACCATGTGTCAGTATGAAGATAAAGAAGACTTAACTATACTACAATCAAAACTAAACAATGAGCAACGTAGCATTTTTCAAGAAGTAACAAAACAAATTGCACATGGTGTACAACATGAAAATGAAGAATGTTCCTGCCATAATTATAAACCTATACTACTGTACGTCAGTGGTGAAGCTGGTTCTGACAAAACATTCCTAATCAAAATCATCAGTAAGTTCCTTCAACAATTGACAAACAACAAACTGTCAGCTGTTGTCAGTGCCCCAAGAGATTTAGCTGCCTACAACATAGGTGGTGTCACGTTACACCGATTACTACTATTGCCAGTAGAACACCAGAACAAATCAGACTATTACAAACTTTCTGTAGAAGCTGCAATGGAACTATGCAGAGTATTGAAACAAATGAAAATGCTACTAATAGATGAAGTGAGCATGGTCTCCAACCAAATGTTGGCTTTGATTCACCTCAGATTACAAGAAGTACTCAAAACAAACTATGAAGAGCTCTCTGCAGGAAAACACATTATTGTTTTCGGAGATCTTCAATTGACACCACTAAAAGGTGAGCCTATTTTTAAAACATTAGGACACAAACTCTGCTGTAAAACTGTTGGCAGCATTGGAAATGTCAACATTTCCAATATTGAGAATTAACAGAAAACATGAAGCAATCTGCAGATCTCACTTATGCCAACATCTTAAAAAGTATCAGAGTTGGTATACTTTCTAAAGAAGCCGAAGCAATATTGAAAACCCGGCACATTAATGCACTTTATGGCGATAATGCATGTGCTACAGATGTTATGGAACAACTAGCCCACAAAAATGTCAATTGTATGGCCTTAATGCCAACTCTTGCAAGCTGTTTCAAATTCAATGAAATAATGTTAAGTAAAGAAATGCAACCAATAATGGAAATTAGTGCCACAGAAAAACTAGATGTACATGGTATGACACTACCTTTGTGTGACCAAGCCACAACAAGACTAAATAGTTTAGAAAAATCAATCTCAAACACAGCAGGCGTAGAAAAGATATTAAAATGATCCTTAAATTGCAGAGCAATGCTTAAACGTAACATTGACGTGGACCAAGGACTAGTTAATGGAGCACACGGTACAGTTGTTGGCTTTCAAACATACCCACGTGACAACAAAATTTTAGTTTGTCAATATTCTTTTTGACAAACTTTCAGAAGTAAAAAGGATAGGACGCTCAACAGCTCAATTCCTTCTCTTCAAAGACATGTATGTACACAGAGAACAATTTTCTCTAACTCTTGCATACGCAGTCACAATTCATAAATCACAAGGTCTTACTCTAGACAAAGCAATGATAGATATTGGTAACACAGTCTTTAAAGAAGGCATGAGCTATGTAGCATTATCACACTTATGTACACTTGACAGTCTATTTCTAATCAACTTTGATGCAAGTAAATGCTGATATTCCTTGCATTTTAGAATACAATAGACTTCGCTCACTATACCCCCCATCTAAACACATATTCTGTTCCACAAAAAGTAAAACGTTATAAAAGAAAAATAAATCAAACAGAAATGCAACAGGATGTCACTGCAAATCCTCCAAAGAGAGACAAAGAAACTAATGCTTCATCAAATACCACAAGCAAAAAAGAATCAATTAGGGAAAGTAAACCAGGTACTTCTTCAAAGAAGGAAGACAAACTCCAAAAAAAGCAGTCAGATACAGAACTACCTGGTCCATTTAAACTCTCAACAATAGTTGGTGTAAGTTGCTACAGCAAATGTAGCAATGAATTTTCTATTTCAATTACCACCAATTGTTGACAACATTTACTTACACAGTACAGACCCATTGCGTTTGCAAATGTTAGTACTTCACAGAAATGCAGCAAACAATCCTGATAACGCATATAGGGCCTCATTCCGACTTTGGAGGTAACCACACCGCTATTTGCGGCATGGCTGCCTCCAAAATCATTCCAACTTCGCCCTGGTGAATGGAGTAATTACCGGTCCATTCCGAGGTCGGAGGGACCAGTAATTCCCCATTCAACAGGCCCATTCTCAATTGCGCCCCCATAGGGCTCAATGGGAATGGGGAAGGCGCTAATAACAGTACTGTAAATTACGGAACCGTTATTAGCTCCAAACTCCCTTTGCGGCTCCCGCTAAGGCCGCCTGGTAAAACCAGGTAGCTTTAGCGGGACCCGCAAAGGGGCCTCGTAGTAAGGCGGTAAGGGATTACCGGCACCGGTCTCCTTAACAGTGCCCAGTATCCCTTACTGCCCTACTCGGAATGAGGCCCATAGTGTTTATGGAATAAGACAACAATTGGACTACTGTGCTGGAATGGTGAAATTCACTATAAACTCACAGGAAGATCCACAAGAATTTCTAATGTACTTACTACAAGCACTGGAAAACAATAACATACCTATAAATGAAATCTTCCAGATTTCATACATGTGGAAACATACATGCACTCTCTGCAACAATGTGCCAGAAGAACAAATCCCCAATTAACTCTTTGTATATATATCAATACCTAATTGTGAATCCATTCCATTTCAGCAATTTGTACAAAATGCAAACCATGAAAGATTATGTTCTACCTGCAATTCAGATAATCGCTCCACGTTACTAATACAAACACATAGTAAATACGTAATACTAATGTTTCTACGTTACAATGCAGATGGTACCGAAAACAACTGCAAGCTGACTGGATTCACACATGGTCAAATATCACTTGGTAAGAATACCTTCACAACAATAGGTATAATCTACCACGCAGGAGCCACAACCAATTCAGGGCACTACACTGCATATATAAAAAAGAAATGTGGATGGTTTCAATGCAATGATAGTACCATTACTCTAAAGCAGAGATTACCAGCAAATCTTACAAACGCTTATTTAATGTTCCTAAAACCAAAACTTGATAACTAAACTGTACTTAAACCTCAAGTAAACTTGTAGTAAAAAATATAAACTGTTCGAATATTCCAAAAGCTATGTAACTGCCCAAAGATTCTACAACCATTAATCACATAAATGAATACCACTAAATTAGAGCAAAAAATAGACAATTAGAATACGCCAATTGGTATCTAACTATCCCAAAATTTAACAATATCCAAACAGATAAATCAATACCACTAAAATATATAAAAAAATAGACAGTTAGAATACGCCAATTGGTATCTAACGCTCCCAAAATGTAACAATATCCAAACAGATAAATCAATACCACTAAAATATATCAAAAAATAGGTAGTTAAAATACACCTAGTGGTATCTAACTGCCCCAAAATTGTATAATATGCAAACAAATAAATAATATGTTACTGCTCCAAAAAAATGCAACAAGCCAATGTATAAAGCATTAGCCTGAAACAACAACTGAACACTGAAAACAAACAAACAAATAAACTGTAGCATAACAGAAAAAGGGTTTTTTTTGTTAATCCAACATGGATTATTTTTTCTCCCACAGACCCAATGATTTTAGCAACGAACACAGAAACTGAGCAAATTGCACAGTACTCTGGTTTCTAATCTACTAAATATGAGGGTAAAAAAAAATGTTGATTATGCAATGTAATAAGTCATTACAAAATACTAATACTAACATGCTATTTTCTTTTATCACAGAAAATAACAAGAAATACATGTACTCCAGTTACTAAACCAAACAGTAAGTATATTATACACTCCATGCCCTGGCCACAACCATTGCAGCATATCACACCCATAGTATCTTATAACTTTGTTCCTTATAAATTTGTTTTTGACCCAAAGTTATAAGCAACTATAAGTGTGATATGCTGCTGTGGTTGTAGCCAGGGCATAGAGTGTTGGGTGCATGGCCATTTGGCTCTCCAAACCCTGACAACCTCCTACCACTACTACTGCCAACCCTCAATGCTGTTCCCGACAACCTAAATCCAGAATGTCTAGTAGAAAACTACAACAATGCCATATAGAAAGGACTAGACATCATTGCCCCTCTCAAACTGCAAAAGAGCAAACAACAAGCCCACCTGAACACCTGGTTCACCCCACATCTGAAAAAACTTAGATTGCACAAAAGGAAACTTGAAACCCAATGGTGCAATTCCCCTACAGAAGAGAACAA
This sequence comes from Ambystoma mexicanum, assembly GCF_040938575.1. Classification (NCBI taxonomy): domain Eukaryota; kingdom Metazoa; phylum Chordata; class Amphibia; order Caudata; family Ambystomatidae; genus Ambystoma; species Ambystoma mexicanum. The sequence goes on from NC_090924.1 coordinate 1,252,521,517, forward strand.
ATCACAAAAAACTGTAAAAAAGAAATTCTTCTCACTAAAAAGAATCTCTTCAATGAAAGAATCGAAAAATCTAGCTCCAACACCAGATAACTATTTGCCATACTAAGGGAACTAGAAGCCCCCATACCCCCTCAACATAATTAAGGACAAAGCATGGTGCACCAGCGTCCAAAACGCCCTAACTAATAAAATCAAAACTCTCCAAACTAAAATCGCACTAAAAAAAGACTCCCTCACCACTAATGAAGCATCTCTCAGCAACCACGCCAAAACAATCAACCCTCCAGGCCAGAATCTCTTCAGGTTCACCAAAATATCTATCCCAGAAACAGAAAGAGTTATAGCCTCACTTAAACCATCGAACTGCAAAGGCGACAAACATCCCTCCCCAGATAATCAAGGATGCTGCCAGGGACCTAGCCCCCTTTATAACCAAGCTGATCAACGCATCCTTCTCCTCCAACACCATACCAAGCAACCTCAAAGAATCTTGGGCCCTGCCTCTCCTCAAGAAGTAAACCCTAGACCCTGCTATTCCCACAAACTACAGGCCTATCACCACAGTGCTGTTCCTGTTAAAGAAAATAGACAGAGTAGCATACCTACAAATTTAGCAATATCTTGAAACTCACAAACTATTAGGCACCTGCCAATCGGGCTTCAGACCGCAGCACGGTACAGAGAAAGCCCTAATTGATCTCAAAACCCAGATCAATGAGATTAACGACAAAGGGAACACGGCCATGTTACTCCTCCTCGACCTGTCGGCAGCGTTCGACCTGGTGGATCACACAGTCCTGTGCGAACTCCTGGCCTCAGCTGCCCACTTCTCGAAAGAGGCCATAGCCTGGATCCAATGATTCTTGGACAATCGAACCATGAGGGTCTTCTCTACCCTAGCCTCAGCAGACCCCATCAAAATAACTTGCGGGGTACTCCAGGGCTCCTGCGTCTCTCCCACCCTCTACAACATCTTTACCAAGCCCCTATTCAACAAGTTGGACAGACTGGGTGTCTCATATACTAACTATGCAGATGACACCCAGATCCTCATACCCCTTTCGGGCAACTTCGACTCAGATAAGGCCTTGGTAAACAAAATGTTCTCATCATTCAGGCATGGATGGCCACACACGGCTTATGCCTGAATGATGAGAAAACCGAAATCCTGCTCCTCGGATCCAACACTAATCTAAAAAAATCAGCTCCAACTATAATGCCTTCAACATTGATGGCAACACCATCACAGTGGCCAAAATAGTGAAAACGCTAGGGTTTCACCTTGATGCAACCATGTCACAAAAAAAACAAGTCAACTCACTAGCATCCTCTACTGCCTTCACATGCAAGCTAATCAGGGCAAGTAGAGCCTTCCTCACCCAAGCGAGCTGCATCTTCATTCCCAATGCCCTAATACTATCCAGACTTGACTATTGTAATGCCATGTACCTAGGAGCCAACAAATACATAACCAACAAATTACAGACACTACAAAATAATGCTCTCAGAACAGCCCTTAACCTACCCTCCAAGGAACACATCTCCGACAAAAGGAGAGAACACAAATGGCTCAAAATCACTAACCGCATCTCTCTCAAAACGGCATCACTCACTTTAAAATGCTTAAACAACGCAGCCCCCCCTTATCTCGCATCCAGAATAAAGAAAAAAACCTCCACCCTCCACACCAGATCAATTAACTCTTACTGCCTGCAGGTACCCAATTTCAGACAAAAGAAAACCGGCGGCAGTAGCTTCCGTGTCCTGGCAGCCCAACTTTGGAACGCCCTCCCACTCAACATTAGGACAGACCAATCCTACTACAGCTTCAGGCGAAATACCCTCACATGGTTGCGGTCCAATGATCCCCATGACTAACCCTGCCATCTCACCCGCCCATGTCTTTGTTCAGCATTAAATATGTAAATATGTAAGTTCAACCAAATTGTCGCTATGCACAACACTAAACATGTAAATATGTAAGCACTTTATTAACTATATGCATATATGTATATATGCAAATTCCTCGAAATGTAATGCTATGCTTCTTTTTCATGTGTGCCTTTTCCTGAAACTATGTTTTTATGTAATCCTACCTTCCTGCTCTCTGTTGCGCCCTGTTACCTCTGGGTTTTGCGTGCCATACTAAATAAATAAACAAACAAACAAACAAACAAACATGACATTTTGAAGTAATAAACTAGTTTTTAAAAGAAACAGTAACATTGTTTGAATATGTAAAGTACTTTTATTTCACAATAAACTGTGCAAGAACATCAGAGTAATCCCATTTTCAATCACATAATAAATGTGTTTCTTCGGTCGTCAGCAGAAATGTTAATGGTGAAGCACACGTTCTTCTTTTCCCAAAACACAAAGTAAGCAACCCCTTTGTTTGTCCAATGATTGTCAAAACGTCGCCATGACCTTTCGGCTACACCACCGTAAAAGATGGTATGTTACTCCTAATGGACACTTCAGCGTACGGACAAAGTGCTCCGGCGCGATCAACCCACAGAATTATTATGGGTAGGCAGCAGCTGCATTTGGCGGCTGAACAACCCATCACTCGGCATCTGGAAACTATGACATGCACAGTATGGAAGGATGTAGCTGGTCGGGAAAGTTCAAAGAAAACACGTATCAATAACCAACCTTTACCAAACAATTTAAAAAAAGACAAAAAAAACGTGGGAACTAAGACACAAATCGAAGTTCCCATATATAAAATTTTAAGTAAATAGTAGGATTCAACATGGGAAAAGCTAGTGACAGCCTACAAATGCCAACAATTTGCACTCTCTATAAGTTTAAAAAAATGACAACTACACACAAAGATACTACTGCAGGTACCAAGGCAAAAGTAATGGGCAAGTATTTGAAAATGCCATCTTGTGATTTCAGAGAAGACCAACAGAACGAGCAAAGTGATACAGCAACCGATATGGCCAAACAGGACATTTTAAAGGGAAAATATTATCGTTGAACAAGGGTGAATGAACGGATAGTCTGAGAACGCAGAGAATCTGCACTCTCGGTAAGGGGAAAAAAATAACAACTGCATAGAAAGGTAATACTTCAGTAATATTGGCAAAAATAACGTTTTGGTAATATAAAAATTCAAACTCTGTGCGGTGTGCAGTCGTCAAAATTAAACTTACATGATATGTACCGCCTCCATTGGTTTAGGTAAAGTCAGACAGCAATGTTTTTTCCCCAAAGAATCTTTGTGAAGTAATATTTCATGTGCCTTACAAAAGTTTTTGAAACATACCCTTACCAAATGGTATGTGTTGCAAACTTTCGCTCCCTGCATTCTTACTGATTTTTCCCTGTAGCTCAAGGTCAAAAAACAATAGACCCTTAAGGGTTCAGTTGGATGCGCGGCCCTACTGAGCTCGAAACCAAAAAAGCAGAGCAAGTGACCTTCACTCAGAATGCAAATACATTTTCACTCTGCAACAACATATCAGAATCCATTCATGAGAACCGCTACTCCCATACACGTGCTGAACCACTTTTGGCAGCAAATAGTACAGGTAGCTGTCTCAGATTTTAAACTGTAGGATGCCAGTCTCACAGCAATAGTATTGTTAAAGCATTGCAAGACAGACGCAGTGATTCTTCACCATATATTGAGCATCTACTGCCACTTTACCGATAGTGTGTCATAAGTGTAACAAGTGCAATGGTGGCTGCGTTTGTATGTGTTAGGGGCGATGTCCGCGTACACCAAAACACGAACGAAAGATGGCGGCTGCAGCGAAAGAATCTCATGCACTTCACGCTGTTCCACAACCGATCAGTAAAGGGGCCACATGTCTGCGGACATGGCACTATGGATTAGCCAATCAATTTCTTGTCCACGGAGCGAACAGGGAAGTGTGTTCGCAGAGCGGACATAGATATGACTAATTTTTGAAGACATACTTTTCGTTTCGTTTCGTTTTAAAGGAAAGTACTGGACGTATTGTCACCACATTTACAAAAGCACGTTTTCGGGACCAAGCTCCTGCCGCAAATGTGGTGAAAATCAGTCCAGCGACTTGGGCTGTAGGCGTGCGCAAAGTTTTTCCTCCATTCAGTCTATGGGGAAAAAAGACATTTTGGGACCCCCCTACAACTTTTCCCCCACAGGACCAAACATCACCAAGCTTTGTAAATTTTGGTAAGGATTCCTCCGAGGGGAGCGGAGTTATAAGCGACCGAAAAAGTTCTCTTCCTATGGAAGCAGCAACTTAACCCTAAATACACAGCCACTAATGTGGCTGTGTAATATGCTGCAGTGGTTGTGGCCAGAGCCTAGAGTCTTGGGTTTAAGGCCATAGATATTTCAATTTATGGGTGTGCAGTATGTAAAACCCAGAGTGGCCTATACCTCCAGTGCTTATAACTTTGTTTTTCGGTGCCTTTGGCCATGCACCCAAGACTCTGGGTTCTGGCCGCAACCACCACAGCATATCACAGCAATTGTGGCTTATAACTGCACAACGTACAAATTTGGTCCTGGGTGCATGGCCGAAGGCCATGCATCCAAGACTGTACGTCCTTCCCACAACCAACTCCTTGATGGTCGATAATACGGGTGTATGTATAGCTGTGATATGCTGCAGTGGTTGTTGCCAGGGCCTAGAGTCTTGGGTGTATGTCAATAGATGTTTCAATGTATGGGTGTGCAGTGGCAAATAATTGCAGTGCTTATAACTTTGTTGTTTGGTGCATGGCCTGGTATATCTGTAGCTGTGATATGCTGCAGTGGTTGTGGCCAGAGGCTAGAGGCTTGGGTGTAAGGGTATAAATAGTTGAAGGTGTGGGTGTGTAGTGTATGAAAACTGTAGTGGCTAATAACTGGCCACAACTACCACAGAATATCGCACCCATAGTGGCTTATAGTTTCTCTACCTATCAATTTCATCTTGGGTGCATGGCCTTTGGCCGAGCACACTCATACTAATGAAAATGTTAAGTACGGCATGTACCCAATTTTAATGTTCGCTGACACCACGCATGTCCTTAGAATACTTTCAAGTTGCCTGCGCACAGCACGGACTGAAGTACTATCCTTATGAAACCCCTCATTTTCAGTACTTACAAACATTCCGGACAAGGCGGGCATATGGAATACATCATGAACACAGTTTCGGAAACAGTATTTCGTCTCTGGTCGCCGCCGCGCTGTCGGCGGATCCAAGATGTCGGGCACATCCAAACAACCTGGCGCACATCACGGCTCACTGCAGCCAATCGGCTGAGACGTTGCGTGTCTGCGGTCATGGCGCCAGCCCCTTAGCCAATCGGTATCATGTATGCGCATCGAACAGGGAAGTGTGACCGCGGAGCGGACATAGATATCACTAATTTTTAGAGACATACTTTTCGATATTTTTAAAGGAAAGTTCTGGACGGATTGTCACCAAATTTACAAAAGCACGCTTTTGGGATCAAGCCCCTGCCCCAAATTTGGTGAAAATCCATCCAGCCGTTTGGCCTGTAGGCGTGCGCAAAGTGTTTCCCCCATGCAGTCTATGGGAAAAAAAAGATGTTTTGAGACCCCCCCTATAACTTTTCCCCCACTGGACCAAACATCACCAAACTTTGCAAAAAGATTCAGAGTGGCCCATATACTTTTTTTGCAAAGTTTGGTGATGATTCGTCCAGGGAGAGCGAAGTTATAAACTGCCCAAAAAGTGTGCTTCCTACGGAAACAGCAACTTAACCATAACTACACAGCCACTACTGTGGCTGTGTGATATAATATTTGGTAATCTAATATGATTTTGCTGTCCAGTGTCAAGTACAGATTTAAATATTTCAAGAATGCCATCATATGTCTAGCATAATCACCATGTAGGAAGGTATAAGCACAAATGTGCAGCTACTGCCATAGTACTTCATGAAATGTCATGCATGCCTCCATAATGCATTGTATAATACTTCCAAATATATAAATGTATACCTGCATAAGCAATGCTTCAGAATATTTTGAGTCACACGAGTGCCCTTTTCTCAATCGGTCTACTGTTGCATAATTGCCAGGAACTTTCTTGACTATAACGAAACTTGCATATTTTGTTTCATTTCATAAATCATTACATATTGCCTCAGGAGAATAAACACATCTCTTTGTCACCCCCACTGAAAATAAGGTCTGTGAATAGCAAGTAAGTTATTGTTTTTATTATTGTTTGATGTTTTACAATCTTTACAAGCAGTTTGGAATTCATCATAAATCTTATAATCATGTTCTTGATACAAGTAAACAACATAAACACAATATACACACAATTACATAGTTCCATTGCAAAGTTTATAATTCCGTGCAAACAGGTAAAGTGTGCAAACAAGCAAACGTGCAAAAGAGCAGAAGAAATATACAGAACGTACAAGTAAATATAAAAGTTAAAAAGGATCTAATTTGAAACACTGAAATACAAATAGACATCCTAATAAACAGAATAGGAGTAAATTAATAAGATTAATAGAACACAAAATCTCACATAAAACATAACATTTGAGCAAATAGATATTCTTATAAAACAGATTAGAGATTCTTATAACACAAATTACAAATGAACCAACAGGGACTACTTTCCAGCCATATTCCATCTCACCGTGGAGTAAAACAGGGGTGCCCATTGGCACCTGCACTCTTTATATCTTTCTTGGTGACTTCAAGATCTCCCAAGACTCGACTAGATCATTTCCAGCGAAAGTCGGAAACACAAGGGTCACTAGACTTCTTTATGCTGATGACCTGATCATACTGGATCACACACAGGTGGGCCTTCAACGCCAAATTCACAACCTGGCCAAATACACCAAGGAAAACAACCTGGAGATCAACAAATCCAAAACAAAAATACTGATCCTCCAAAAACAAGGTAACAAAAGGAAAGACACCCCGCAGTGGTACTTAGATCATTTGAAAATTGAAATTGTTTCCACATTCAAATATTTGGGAGTCGAAATCGACAGCTCCAAGAGCAAGCCTTATGGACCAAGACAAAAAATCTAACCTCACAACTACGTGCAGTGGACAGAAAATTCGGTAAATACAGCCTGCTTCCGGCTATCCAGTTCTTAAAGTCAAAAGTAATCCCAACATTAACTTACGGCATCGACGCAAACCTGCAATTCCAACTAGCCTGTGGACCAAACTGGAAGGCTATATCTGGAGAACAGTACTAGGCCTACCCAAATCCACAGCCGCTGCAGCAATAAGATGTGAACTCTGTGTACTTTCCCTAGAGGCAGTGGTGGCCCAGAGTACCATCCAGCTCTTCAGGAAAATACAGAATCCCGAGAGTCTAGAAATATATCATATGATTGCCACGGAAATTGCCAACGGAAGCAACAAATGCCTAAACAACTGGGTTAACACACAAAAGCTTATACTGCAAGAGATATCCTGTTCTGAAGACAAACTAATTCAAAATCCATTACGGATAAAAGCGAAAATGGAATGGCTAGACTGGATAAAAACAAATGAGAAAGCAGTGTCGAACAAACTACTAGCCCACCTGCCTCCGGTCTTCAACAAACTTAAAGAACCCATGAGGTACTGCATAAGATACCCCAGTAAACTCTCAATGAAAACTTTATTGAAAGCTTGTCTAAACCTCTTACCCACTCAAGAAATCTCAGCAATTCGAACAGCAACAGCTCAAAAAGCATGCAGACTCTGCAAAGATCCACAATCCACTGAATCAATTAGACATCTTTTGATGGTCTGTCCGACAATCGACCAAGAAAGAAAAGCTTTCACCGGCCCTCTGGTTACAAACTCTTACGTCGATGACGAAGATACTTGGTGGAACCGCCTTATCAAAGGAGCCCAAACTAGATGGCTAATAGCAATGACTAAACTCCTCAACATCGCTCTGGAGAAGGCCGTTCAACCTAAACAGGATTAGCCATCCTAGAACAGATCAAGGCAATTTAACTGCAGAGCTTTTCTTTCTTTCTTTCCTCTTGCGAGAACCTTCGTTGGAGCGCTTTACAGTGAATGCACAATCACAACTTTATACACTTTTGTAAAAATCTAAACAGATTAAATACAAAAAAAAAAAATTACAAATTAAAACAACCAAATACTAGCATCAAAATGCCGGAAAGGCCTCACAGGTACATAGTATTTAAAACAAAAACAGGATGAAGAATTACTAAACAAAATAATTCCAAACAGTTTAAAAACACATTATTGTAAAACAATCGGTGGAACTGATTCATTAAGGGATAGGCCACCTTCATTTCTATATAATAGTATAGTAAGTGCAATAACTAAAGTTTGATTTTCACCACACATCATTCTTATCCATAAAGAATTCATAGAAAGTTCTGATTCATTGGTGATAAAATTGTTAAGAACAGATAATCTAGTATTTCTAAAATGCGGACAGACAAGGACCAGATGTTTCAGAGTTTTGTAAGGCTCAACACATGGAAAGAAACAACATTACGGCAAAAGGTTAGTGACAGTGTCAGAGACCCAATGGAGTGTTCTTTCTCCTGTATGGAATTGATTTAGTTTAAAACGAAGATACAGAAGGCGAGCCTTAGGACATGGAAAGGAGATTATGTAAGGACTACAGATGTCTCTCTTTCTGAAAAATGTTGTGTATTCAGTATACAATTGATATTTGTTCAGATCTTCAATGGTAGCAATCCAATCCATTTCAAATAAAAACAAAATGACATACACTGGATGGGTAGTAAGATCTTTGCCCGAAACACCAAGTTCAGATAATAAAGTTTGTTTTTTCTTACAATCGAACAAGAAGGAATACGGTCTATATGTACCCATCATTTCATGAATGTCTTGGTAGAGAGAATTTAGGAGGTTTTAAAATTTTGGAGAAATTGTTCAACATATGCCATTCGTATCTGGTGGCCAAAAACATTAATCCCAGTTTGTGGCGTCTTATAGCATTGGGAGCGGAGGATGCTAAGTGAAACGTCAACTTCCATGGTCTACCTTCTAAGGTATTTAAAAATAAACCAAGAGCTACCAAACAAAGGTCTAGTTCATACAATAGAACAAGCTCTACTTTTAAAGAATAAAAGTGAATCAAGGGAATCAATGAGAATTTACAATATTTTGGAGATGATAGGTCAGATCTTCTGATTAAGTATCTCTTTCCATTTTAACATTGATGTGCAGTTATAAAGAGTATAACCCAAATATGTAATGCTTAAGTAAACAAGTAATAGAGGAACATGCAATGAGTGAAAGAGCCCAATTCATTTAAAGGTTTGTGCACCACAAAGGCACTTTGCACAGAAGAAGAGTGCTTTGCGGTGCGCAAAACTCATGTTGCAGATTCATGGATCCGACTTTGCGTGGGTCCTTCACTACTTTGCATGGTGCTGAGCGCTTTGCACAACACACTGCACAAGGCGTTGGAAGGACCAGCCGAAAGAAAATAAAAGGGGGCACAGCATGCATATTCCCTGCACATAATGAGGAAGAATGAGTAATAATGTGGGCATGATGAAGGACGCGCCACATAAATAAATAACATGCACAGTCAAGTGGAAACATAACCCAATTCATGGATTACTAATCACAACTTTCCGTAGCGAAAAGGAACATGCAAACCTTGTGATCTCAATGCCACATGATACAAAGCACAAAGCACGCAATTCATACGATTTCAAAGTCGCACTTCCAGGATGTAATTGATGCGATCAAACATGTTCATAGAAGAAGGAGGAGGAGAAAGATGGTGAGAGACAGAATTTTACATCCTCGCACAGTGCTTTTTGAAATGCCAGATGACGAGGTGTATGCAAGATACAGATTCCCACCCCATGTCATCCCAGACCTGGTTAGGGAGTAGGAGGAAGACCTTGCATCACCCACCATCTGCTCCCATGCACTCACACCCCTGGAGAAGGTGCTGAGAGCCCTACATATTTTGGCCATGGGCTCATTCCAGCACACCTCTGCCATTGTTGGGGGCATATCACAGGCCACACAATCCCAGTGCCTGCACCAGCTATTGCGCTGCATTATGGCATGTGTGTAGGCACATATATATGCTATGTTCACCGCTGGCAAGGAAGAGAGTGTGCCAGGAGTTTTATGCATTAGCACAATTCCACGGGTACTGGGAGCCATTGATTGCATGCATGTTGTGCTACAGCCCCACCTAGTGACTGAGCACATGCACCACAATCGCAAGCATTGGTATTCAATCAATGTACAGGTCATCTACGATGCAAAGGAAGTCATCATGCACGTGAATGCCTAATTCCCTGGAAGCACACATGATAGCTCAATTTACTGCCAGTCACCACTATACAAGACCCTGGCATTGGGAACCTTTGGCAACACCTGGCTCATCAATTAGTATAAACTATCACAGACATGTAAGCAGTCACATGACACACAGATAAACAGACCATGACTATCAATGGTAACAACAACTAGTTCCACATTTGCATGGGATAGTGCCTGCACGGTCTCACCATTCCTGCTCAAGCCATTCAGGAATCCTGCCCCCCCAGCTGAGGTAAGGTATAACTTAGCAAAAATAAACAGGGTGGGTACACAGGACTGTCGGTCTGCTAGACCCGGACTAATGTCCCTCCTTTTGCCAGCCGCAAGGACTAGCATTGTAGTACTACCCCTTTACTACAACAAGCAACAAGTCAAAATTACTCTCTAATTTTAATTGTGACACCTGGTTTATAATTAAATTGCTCCGTCTCCTGATGGACATACTCACACATACTACATGTGGTTTATGCCATCATTTGTGTATGCAAAAAAATCTTTGTGGGAAGTACAATCAGACCCCTTTCAATCCAATCGGAGACAATTTACACAGCTTGGGTAGCCAAGATCAAAGATTACCCTTCGCATTAAACTGGCAAATTTGCCATCAACTGGAAAACAAGGGTAACATCCATTTCATTGGTCTTTACAGGACCAGTTTGAGTAAATGAGGTGGAGATATTACTCACAGTTTGAGATGTTTGGAATCTAAATGTATCTGTCCATTACGCTGTACAACAGAAGGCCTAAATTCTGAGCATGAAATGCATGTATTTCTTACTTGATGTCTGAATATGGCCTTTGCAAGAGTTTTATTGATGCATTATACTGCAGAATCTGTCTAACTAATTATTCTAACAAGCTGTATCATTTGCATTTGCTATTGCGCAATATGCTGTCATGACTAGTTTAATAACTGTTTGAGGCCAGTGTTTCTTGTTTTATGTATTTTGATTTCATGTGCCTCGGCACTGCCAGTCTACCTAAAGGGGATTGGCATTGTTCCGGCAATGAACTAAAACATTTTTTAATGCCAGGAGATCCTAACCAATGGCGATAAGCATGAAAAGCTGAGGGTAGCAATAATAAATATATTGGTATTAGGATTTGCAACATTATACTGCAATGTGGTAATGTAGCAATCTAAATTAGGACATCAGTTTGGTTCAGCAGCACACAACCAATTTCAGGAAGTTAAACCTTCGTGAAATTGATAAAACGTAACTTGATTACTGCTTACAAGTGGGCCGTTCCAGCATTCATCGGTCTAGAAGTTATCAGTTCGGGACACGCAAGCACATTCTGCGTGAACCCCGAAATAAACAGTCTTTAATAGGGAAAGGACGCGCGCGCCCACAGCGATCGCGGATGCTGTAGCAGATGAATCCAAAAGGGACATCTGCTACTACTGATTAAGTACGTCTTTCTCGAATGTGGATTATGGGTGAAACACTATTGTTAAAAGTTATGCATCATCACAGAGCACACTCTGCTACTTTCAGAGATCACATATCCGCTGAAAAAGCGGGATCGGAACTAACATGAACATATTAAATGGGAAGGCACCTTTACTATTATGAATCCATGTGCATCCGATAAATAAGGTAAGCACGTGTTTGATAATATTAGCCTCGTAGGCATGGGAGGAATAGTTAAACTAGCCATTTTTTGGTCACTTCCCACCAATCACCTCTATACCATTGTCCATATTGAACAGCTAAACTGTGGAATATAATACATATGGCAATCAGCTACCACATTATTATCTCCAGGATGATAGACTGATCCCATCAAGTATAAGGGGTGAGACAATGATTAATACTAAACTGATACTGCAGGATTTTTTCTTTTCTTAAACCAGGTCCGTTTCTAGTTTTTTGATCATTCATGTTGATGTTATTCATCCAAAGGTTATCAAACGTTTCATGGGGTGAGTGTTTCATCTTAGCATTTGGGATGTATCCACATATATTTTATGCACACACTTTATCTCAAGGCCACAGGGGTCTAATCTGCATGTAACCACCAGTAGGGTGCAGCTTATATAACAATTATGTAATTCAGACACCATTCTAGGTGATTTCAAACCCTTGCAGGCTTTTCTGGCATTTGGACTTTCACACAAGGATTGTATCCTTAACTTTGTTGCATGTACTATGAGAGCAAACCTGGGCACACACAAACTTGGTGATAAGTATTGCAACATGATACTCTGTTTTAAAAGTGGTTAATTTGTCTGTTATTCAAAAGTTATTATTATATAACATAGCACACACAGCCACTAGGGGCATAGTGGAGTGCATGTTTGGGGCTCTCAAGTCATGCGCCCACTCCCTTCACCACTCTGGCAGCATATTGCTATATGCCCCACCAGTAGTATGCAAGATCATAGTTGCATCTTGTGTCCTGCAAAATGTTGCCACACAGTTGTGCCATACCAGTAGAGCTGCAGGAGAGACATTGCCCTCAGCCACAAGCACTACCCATCCCCTTGGCAGGCCAAAGAGCTCAAAGACATGATGCATGCAATCAGCTTGTTGAAACTTACTTCACATGAATACCAGCCCCTGTGGAGCACACACAGTGAAGCCATATCCCTGGTGCCCTTCATTGATGAATCAGGGCTAATCCACCTTGCCCATAACAACACCCTGGGAATTTGTGTCTGGGAGAAGCAAACTGTGTATGTATTTAGCCATCAAATGAACTGCTCAAACCACTGACAGAGCCATAGCAAGTGGAAACAAAATTATTCAGACAAGCGACAACACAAAGGAAAATACAAGTAGAAATGCACAGCATATAATGTAAATAGAAACAAACACTTGTGAGGACTGCTCTGGCCACCCTAGGTGTGTCTAAACCCAATATACAGGTTGAGTGCTACTCCAGATCCTACCAACAATACAGCTCATAAAACACATCTACATAGAAATAGTCATACAGTCTGAGAAAAGTTCAAGTCCCGTTAAAGAAAGATGCCGTTCTCTCCTCAGCTCTTTTCCCTTGAGAGTCTGCTCCAGCTGTCCCAGTCATTCAGCAATACACTTCTCTGTAGGTGTTCAAACCAGACTACACTGCTGAGGTGTGTAGTGCAAGCATTCCACTGCCCTGCGTCCTTTCATAGCAGTAACCATCTCCCCCAGCAGAATACCTCAAAAGAAAGTAAAATACAAGGTCAGAGCAGGTAACACATCTATGCATCTAATAACAATTTACTGTGTGCACTGCTGAGTGCATTTTTGAAGTGCTCACACAGCCCGCGGGCATCGAGGTGCTGTTACAGGCATGGATTTTTTTGCGTAAATGTAATTTTTTTGTCTTAGTTGCGTATGTATAACACACTTAAATTCTTTGGATCAAACCTCTGTTGCTTAGTGTTGTCTTGCTTCCAAGGCGAACAGGTTGCCACTGAGCTATCCTCCCATCTGCAAGCAATGACTCACCAGCCTCCCATCTCCTTGCCCCCCCCCCACATCCATGCAGCTGGACCTGCTCATCTCAGGCCAAAGCACTGAAGAACATCCCACACAGAGAAACCATCCTTGCCCACAACACCACCTCTCTGTGCCCCACGGAATGCCATGCAACAACTGTAAGCAATGAATCGCCTGCCTCCCATATCCATGTCTCCCTATGTTGTTGTTCGTACTTTAGATGCTGCTGCTTTTTCAGAAGAGTGGTCTTCACTGCAATTGTAAAAGAAAGAAGTTAGTAAATGTATGTGTTTATAGCACTGTTGTTAATTTAGACGTTGATTTGTATGTTTTTGTAGTAGTAGTGTTTTTTGATAACTGAACATAGTGTGTACATGCAGTTTCCTTTGCCTATGTGCAGCCTGTATATTTTACTTAGAATATGTCAGTTGAACATGTTTTGCAAATGTGTATAATACTAAGCGTATGAAACTCACTTTGTTTCTTAAGGCTGTTTCATAGGATGTTAGTAGATAGAATAAATAATCTAATACTTATTTTGCTATTTTTATAGGGTAAATTGCAGAAACTGTATAGAAAAGCATGGAATGTATGCATTTGTGAAGGTGTGCGTAATAAACCAGAAGGATGTGATGCAGAGGCAGTAGTGTTGTTTCAGCTGTTAGCCTTTTTAATTATAGTATCTATCTGTCTGAATGTATAAAGATGCATGAACTTATCTTGGCTGCGTGTAATTTTAAAATACACTTGAAAGTGTTTTTCAACAATTATACTGTTATTTCTCCCATCTTTTAATATGAAATGACACTTTTTTAGATAGCTGTTTGTGTAAAAAAAAATTGGAGAGTAGACAGGCTTGCAAGTGACAGGTCATTATAGCAGATGGGAAAATGACAGTAAGTTTATTTTGTAGGTTGTACAGGTTAAGTGGCAGTTATCTTGTTTATATGCATTTATAAAAGAGCTGTACATGTACTGTGCGGAAAATATGCATACCTATAGTTTGTATTCATGCATGTGGATATGTGTGAAGCTGCAAGTAGAAATCCTGGAGACCTGTACAGTAGTTTTTGTAGTAGGTGGATTCCAATGACATGAGACTTGTACTCAGAGTGATCAACAGTACATCTGAAGTGATGAACTATGATGATGGGGTTAGATGTAGAGTTCTTGGATGTGATTCGTGGATGGTTGTGTGACTGCTTAGCTGTAGCCAATGAGGGAATGGTACAGAGAGTGAAGTGGAAAAGGTAGAAAGGCTGCCCAAGTTTCCGCGCTCCGCAGATACCGTGTCTTTCCACGGACTGGGTGTGCCTCATACCGCACTTCTCAACATATCTGGCATGGAAATAGGACTGAAGCGATCAGCCAATCAGGTTTTGAGGTTGTGGATTTGTGTCTAAAGAGGCTGTGTTTAGTTAAGATGGCAGAGGTGGAGAAAGTCATGGTGTTGGTGGTTGGAGATATGTTTGTGCATGGTTTGGAGCAGTATGCTAAATGCAGGAATGTGGCCAACAATGTTGATGTTAAAGGAGTAGGGGTGGTGTTGAGCATTGTGTTTGATTTCAATGTGCAGGGAATTGTACAAGTTTGTGAAGATATGGGCAGGATGAACAGTCCCCATGTGGTAGTTTTGCACTGTGGTGCTTTGCATTTGGGCTATGTCAGTGCCCCTACTTTGTGGCAGATTTGGAACACTTGGTTCAAGCAGTAATGAAAGTCCTTCCAAATGCCAAAGTAATATTTTCTGGTTTAGTACTTAGGGCAATATGGGACAATAGATTTGTTTTTTCTCCTCAGCAAAACATTGCTAGGTGTGCAATCATCCGAGGCATGTTTGGTTCCATGCTTAGAGCTCATATGTTCTTTTGTAATAATGAGAACATTGATTCTGGTAATGCTGTTTATTTTAAAGAAGATGGCATTTCTTTATCTTTTATTTTTATTGGAAATTCCATGCTGTTTTGGAACATAAAGGTTGCTTTGGAGAAGCTTATGTGACGAGTTTAGGAGTAAAATAAGAAAAAAAAGAAAAAAATACAAAATAAAAGTTGTCTCTCAAGCATCTGCAACAAAAAAAAACAAAAAAAGGCTCTTTTCAGAGCCAACCTCAAAGGGGAAATGGGGCACACTATTTAAAGCTACATTCATCACGCTCAGATTTTTCGATTTGTCTGCAGACTCTGCTGTTGTCCACAGACAATACGAATTACATACCTGGATTTTGGGGTTGAGAGACATGCAAATGAGACTGATCAGAGCAAGGGATTGGTCAATAAGGTTTACGGGTGTGTTGAGGAGAGAGTTTGTCAGAAAGTGCATTTCCTGAGAGAAGAACAGCTAGCTATGGTTGTGTGTTTCAGAAAACAGATTATCTGGATTTTGGGAGACTCATGGATAAATTGGTTGCAGGTGCATGCAGAACACTGTGGAGTGGCTGCACATCTTGAATTCCCTCAAGTGGAAGTACACTGGCATGGAGTACGTGGAATGAAGTGGCTGGATTTGGTACCTCTCTGTGCTACTTTGGTGACACAGCGTCATCCAGACATAATTATTATTCATTGTAGAGGGAACATTTTAGGACACGTGTCTGGAATTTCTTTGCAATTTGCAATGAAAGAAGGACTTGGGAAGGTCATGGACATGTTTCCAAATTCCCAAGTAATTTTTTCACGTATTGCGCAGAGACAAATGTGGCTGCGTTCTTCTTCATTTGGTCCACAAATGGAGAAACGAGGCGCAATCTCAATAAGGCTGTTTGCGCCTTTTTAAGAGTGTTGGCATGTCTTCTTTTCACAATGAAAATATTATATTTCGTATCACATACATTTTTCGCAGAGATGGAGTACCTCTTATGCTGGCAATCAGATTTTTCTGTGAAATATACAAAATGTATTACAACCTTTTTTGTAATTACATTAATACATTTTGCAGTAGGTGTTTAATCATTTGAAATTTTTGAAACACAAAAAAACCCACCAAAAGGTTCTTTTCAGAGCCACCACTTCTTCCCATAGAAAAGTGCAATGGTTCTGATAGGGCAGCACCCCCAAAACAAAATATGTCCGCGGACTGTCCGCGGACTTCTAAAAAAATGCACAGAGCCCTTCACTATATATTTGTCACTTCTATTTTTAAACTGTGAAAGGCAGCTCTGAAAAGAGCCTTTTTTTGTTTTTTGTTGTTTTATATTTTTTTAGTTTTTTCACACAACACAGGAAAAGAGGGGAAATGAGAGTAAGAAAGGGACAACAACCACGGGGATTAGAAAGGGCAGGTGGAGAGAGGGAGATGTAGGGTGAGCCTTATTTAGGTAGGTAGGAGACCTTCTCATGCTCCTTGACCACAGTCTCGAAAGCACTCCGAAGGTTCTCGCCCCTGTAGAGTATTGCATCGCAGTACATACACAGCATTGCGACCCTCAAAAGGTTAGGGTCAACAGCATCATGAATGGCCTATGAGGCAGCTGGAGGGATGCACTGTCCCACAGGAGTGTCTCTTGTGGTGACAGGAGCGGAAACAGAGGATGCTGTTGAGGTACTCAACCTACTATGTTTATCTGGTTGCCAGTCATTTGGTCGAAATCAATTGGTCGACTGGACAACTGGTCGAATCAATTTGGTCGAAAACCAAATGGTCGATTTTTTTTTTTTTTTTTTTTACCCCTTTTTTTTTTTTTTTGGGGGGGTCCCCCCCAACCCCCTTTTTTTCTTTCTTTTTTTTTTTTAACACGAAAACCCACAAAACACATATATAAATAAAAAAAAAAAATTCGACCATTTGGTTTTCGACCAAATGACGTCGACCAAATTGCAGTCGACCAGTTTGTAGTCGACCAAATGACTGGACACCGTTTATCTTAGGTGTCGCTTCATTGATGTCATACCAAAGCTATACGAACCAGGCCTTCCAGGACTCAGCACCATGTGGCACTGATTGCAGATAATCTTATTCGTACAAGCTTTTGGCACTCCATCAAGAGTGGTAAATAACTGCAACACCCAAGTTTCACAGCGAGTGCTGGTAGTAGGGACTTCCACTACCTCATCCTCTTCATCCGTCTCCTCTGCATCCTCACGCCTGTTCCTCTCTGCAGGCCCTTGGGCAGGTCGTGGAGGGTTCGGGGTGATAATGAAGCTGAAGCAGCCATGGTCGCCATCTGGAGGACAGCAGGCAGATGTCAGCAACAATGCAGTGAATGCAAGTCAGAAGCAATGCTCTGGCAGGTAGCCAGAAGCACAATGAGGAGCAATTCTAGGTTTTGGCCTTTTATAGGGGTGCTGGTGCGCTTTTTTTGGTGTTCGATCTGTCCGCGGACAGCATGGCTGTCCGCGGACAGATCGAACACCAAAAAAAGGCTCAAAAAGTTACAAAAAGTATGTAGATTTCCAGGGACAATGGCTGGGACATGTGCAATGGTGAACTTTTACTGTAAAATACTTTGGATTGTCCAAAAAAGTACTTTTAAAATGTTTGGGAACCGGATCGTGTCTGCAAATAAGGACACACGCTCAGTGTGGGTGCGATTACATGATGACATTGCGGACACGTTCGCAAATGGGAAGGCTGTCCGCAGGACACCAAATGTGCATGTTCATTTGTGCGTATGCATGCGGGTGTTCTACTGACAGTGTTTTAGTCCCCAAACTCATTTAAAGTGCGACACATGTGTGACGGACAGTTACGGACAGGCGCGATGTTCGTAGGACCTATGGGTATGGTGCGAATGTGCGTAGATGTTCTACGGACAGTGTGGACACTCCCATTTTAATTACGAACAGTACAAACAGGTATTGTGTCCTTAGGACACCTCCATTTTGGTTAATTGCGGACATCCCGGACATCGAGTGAGTTCTAAGAACAGTTCCATTTTGATTGCGGACAGAACGGACAGGTATAGTGTTCTAAGGACATCTCCATTTTGGTCGATTATGGACATTCCGGACACCTGCGCTGTCTGTGGACATCTTAACTGTCCTTTTTAAAAAAAAAAATAAGAAACAGGGGAATAAAGTAACAACACACATGATATTTCATTATTATATACAAATATTACATTTATGAAAGAGAGGGGGAAGCAGAAACTGACACAAATACAGGGGAATAAGGGGTTTGGAGAAAAAGGATGGGAGGGGATGAAGGGATGGAAGTTTCATTGTAACGTTTTTCTTGGTGGTGAGGGTTTGGGCATAGTTGACTGGGACATGGAGAGGGGGAACAGGTACATGTGGGACAATGATATTTAATATTTTCTTTTATGTGGTCCTCCACAAAATGTTTTAAAAGATTGACATTTTTCATTAGCATATCCATTTTTTGTTCCATCGCTGCAGAGCATTTTCTAATGTCTCTTTTGGTCTATTATTTTCACTGTTTGTATGGTCTGTTAAAAAATAAAATGTTAAGTACACATAATGTAATGGTTATTAATTGGCTCATATAGAGAAGTGTCTACCATTAGTATCACTGTCTTCACTCATTTCATCAAGTGGGACATTTTCTTCAAGCCATTTCAAAGTACTGGACATTTGTGTGTAAAAAAAAATATATATTACTTTTAGTGTACCTAATACATAAAGTTCAGTAATATGTAAGAAAAATGAAGTTTACTTACTAGTTTCTGGTAAGTTTTGTTGTTACTGTTGTGTAGGTCTGCTGTTGCTTTTTGCTGTGCAGTTTCTGTGAGGTAATTATGTTGGAGGCATATTTTGGTACAATCCATTCTAGTACATATGCTATTTAAATGGACGATTGATGTATTACATATTTAGGTTCCACTTCTTATTTATTATTACATATAATGTGTTCATGTGCTGCTTTTTGAACTTGTTCAGTGTTTATATTGCATGATAAAACAATGTAAGATACCCCTGAGTTTTTGGGTAGTGTTGATGTTGACTGCGTCCGTCTGTGAACATACGCACAGTCCGCGGACATCAACATCACTAGCTGTAGGTTCAGTATGTTCTATGTTACATGTATATAAAGTAAGGGAATCCTAGTAAACACCTGCCAAATTCACACTATGTATATCTATATTCAGTAAAAAAAAGTTGGTAAAGGGAGGTTATGGTTAAGTTGCACTACTAAAAACCTATGACATTCAGTGAAAAAACTTTGTTAAAGGGACATTATGGTTTCATGTAAAACTGAAAAACCCCTGAAATTCGCCAGTTATGGTAAGCTAAGCTATCATAACTCACACCACCAGTGTGCACTACTAATCTAACACCCAGGACATCAAAGGCGATATCACAAATGTCATTGATGACATCACTGATGACATCACATATCTGGCTCCCTCTTTTTTTCCTTTACTGACATATGTAGGCCAGTAACAGTCAGGAACTAAACATTCTAAAAGTACTATATTTGTACTTACACTTCAAATATGTTCTTACAGTAATTCACTTGGGCTTCACTCACAGCATATGAAACATATGCATAGGGGAAAACACAGACTTGGAAGACAGCAATGCTTTGTGTGTATGATCAGTAAGGTTATCAGCACTTTTATTTATAGTTCTGCTGTTTTTTTTTATTACTGTAGTTTCCCTGCATATGCTCATATTTGTATACATTGTATTCACACTACTTTCCTTAGGGTCCAGTCACATTATGTGATACTTGTGCATAGGGAAGTAGTAGCGTTGAATTAGGGCAATCATTTCTGTGCATGAAGATAATCAGTTAGGTTATGAAGATTGTCTGGTAATACTGCTCTTTTTTTAAAACTTTATTTTCCCTGTATTTGCTCATATTTCAATGTGTTCTTGTCTGTTTCTGTTTTGTTTGCAATAATGCAATTATATAGAAACTGGGTTTTATTAGCTACTTATTAAATATTTCAGAGAACACAACACTCTAATAGGAAAGCATTTATCATTTCACTATTCAACATGGCAAGATTATTAATATTGCACCTCCATCATGTATGCTCCGCACAATTCCTATGTTTCTACATGAGTATCTTAGTATACTAAAGAATTTATAGAACACTATTTGTATCACTGCATTGCTTAATGCACTACATACCTCACAATATTTATTCCAATGACCCTTGACACTTTATCAACATTACAATGAGAACCCCTTTTACAGACTTTTCATGAAAAGTAAATGCACACGTGATGTCATCAGTGATGTCATCAATGACATTTGTGATGTCATATTTGATGTCCTGGGTGTTAGTCTTAGCAATGCACAGTGGTGGTGCGAGTTATGGTAGCTTAGCTTACCATAACTGGCGAATTTCAGGTGTTTTTCGGTTTTACTTGAAACCATAACGTCTTTTTAACAAAGTTTTTTCACTGAATTTGATAGGTTTTTAGTAGCACAACTTAACCATAAAGTCCATTTAACCATTTAATAAAGATTTTTTACTGAAAAAAAAAAGAAAAAATATATATATATATATATATCTATATCTATAGATATAGATATAGATATAGATATAGATATAGATATAGATATATAGATATATAGAATCAGGACATTCAATGCTATAATATTAGTAAGCTCAACCCGTGGAGAAAGGAGGATTGATAACTGTGTGTGTGTATCACAGCAAAGAATAAACCGAAGCTCAAAGGTGGACCAAAGGAAGTCTTCTTGGCTTGGTGTCAATGGCTGGGGCAGTCAAGAACTGGTTATCTATTCTTGAAGACAGTAAAACGTGAGAATCAAAATTGTCCCTTGTTAAGTTGCAAAGGGAGAATACCATGCGAGCCAAGTTTTGTCATTTAAGACAATTAATAGCTACAAAAATGCCAATTCACAGGCTCTCATTACGTGAGTCTAAGATGGAAACAGATGTGTGCATGCAAACCTGAACCTTGATAAGAACGTGATCACACTGCCTTATAGTCCAGAGACGAGAAACAACATCAAGACCAAGTTCAAAGACAATTTGAATGGCAGACGGCATGAGTGATGGGAGGTGATGGGCTAATTGGGTGGGAAGGTACGGTCAAGTCCACCCACCAGCACCTGGGGTACCAACTTACGTGCCTCTAGAGAATTGAATGTTCCAGAAGGGTACAAGCTTGCCAACCAATTGTAGAAGGCCATATAACGATGGGCCTTATGGTTTGATAGCCAATGGTGTGCTGTGTAGCTAATAACTGATACAGAAGACTTGCACTATGGGAGGGCATGAGTTGTCCACCTAACTGTAGAGATCCAATTGTAGAGGTACAGTCAGACATCCTCACTCCAAGCTGCACCCCTATGTTGCCTATATGTAGAGAACCGGAGATGACGACATGTGCAATCCCAGTCGGTATACCAATACCGCAGAGAACCTTCGAGCCAAGCTATCCATTGCAAAAACCCTACCTAAATGCACAGAGACATAGTATTCTTTTGGATGAAGTACCGGAAGAAGTGTGCATTTGATCAAAGAAAGGAGCCCGATGATGTCACATGAAAATAGGACTTGACATATCTAGAGTTTGAATGAAGATAAAAAACATATCAGGATTCTGTAAAGATTGAAGAACAGAGGGTACAGATGAGCAAACATGTCGGGCTCGAGATGAAGATGCTTATGCTACAGAAGAACTGAAGAATATGTAAGTCGGTTTACACATGTACAGTTGCTGAAACACTAGTAGGGAAAAGGATTCATGAGGCTTGCTACGTAGTGAATTAGATTGCAGCGATGTGCCAATGTATATACATAGGAAAATATATATAACCTGGATTATTCCACAACTCACTTTAGAAGGCCTGAAACTTCATGAAAAGAAAAAGACTTTCAAATGAGTGGCGCAGTTGGAAATTACTGATGGCAAGGCAAGTTTCAGAGAAGAGGTGGCTGGCCCAGAAACAAGTAGATAAGACCACAGTGAAACTGATGCCTGTCAAGAAGACTACACTGAATGTGAGAAAGGAACAGTCTTCTTTTTGAAGCAACATGAAAAAACACTAAAGGTTTCCAAAGTTCATCATTTAGTAGGATTAAATGCTCCAAAAAGCTCAAAAAGAGTAGTCTTCAAGTCACATGAGTGAGATTAAAATAGCTTGGTTCAGGCTGTGCCAAAACTAAAAGACAAAGTGAAACTGTACTCCTTTTATTTCCCAGAAGAAGTCAACAGTTCCTAGGACAAGTTCAAAAGCTTAATTGTCTGATAGACTGAAGGAGTGTTGATGGATGGTGGATTTATTGGAGGGGAGGCATGATCATGCTGAGCTTCCATACACCTAGGATGGTAGACTGTGTGCTGCTAGCATGTGGAATATACTAGAGGGGTGCAATGGTGCCAACCCAATCCTAGTGGGCCATATAATGAAGAGCCCTATAGTTAGAAGAACCAATTTATCATTGTGTATTTAGTGACGACAATGATGACCAGTTATTGGGGGTGGTTTCTGATGCCCACCTGACTTATGTACCCAATAATAACCAGTGGCTATATAGAACATATATGTAGATGTTCACTGAGAGCCAACCACAGGTAATCATAAGTGTTGTAGTTTGCCACGTAGTATGACGTCAGTAGTGACAAATTGTTTTTATAAAAGAGCTGTTTTTATGAAATGTTTCGAGATCAAGCTGTGCGGCGTCGGATGATGCCCGTTCTACTCCCTGTTTTAGATAATTTATATTAAAACAGAAACAAACTTTGCTAAACTTCCTGAGTCGTTTTGATTATTGATGTTTGAGTAACATTTGCATCCCCACCCGCCTGTGAGTATTGCTACCTCATCTTAAAGGGCTCCTATGAGTAAGAGTTTACTTGGTAGCAGAGAGAGATTATTTAAAGGCCCATTGATCTAGTAAGGTTTGGGGACCCAGTAATATTGGACGTCCTCTGCCATTTAGCTCAAAGAACGTGAAGCTCCATGTTGATTGCGGTTTAGATTAAAAAGCAAAGTCTTGCAAGTATAGGTAGGACGGGTCCCTTGTTTTCTCGCGAAAAGCCCTCCCGATTTCTATGGGAAGCTGAACAGACTGAAGGCTGAAGCGGCTGGTTGAAGAAGAGACGATACCGAGATTCAAAAAATGAATGGTGAGTAGATTTGGGAACGTGACAAACTGTATGCATGGGGAAACGAACAATGGGAAAGGATAATTGAGGATTGGTTGAATACTGTGAATAGTGATGAGAGGTATTGAATAGGGATATATCGACGAAGAGTGTTCCATAGGTAGTCCAGAAGCCTGCGTTCAGGAACGTCAGAAGAAGATATCTTAAAATCTAAGTAGATACATAGGAGAAAGACAGGTCTGTTAAGGAAGATATCTTACACCCCCCATCAGGGGTAAACATTAGGGGCAATAAGAGAAAGCCGCAAGGAGCATCAGCTAGAAGATATGTGGGCCGGCCAAGTATGTTTATATGTTGTGTATGCTATGTGTATAA
The DNA here is from genome assembly GCF_040938575.1 of Ambystoma mexicanum. Lineage (NCBI taxonomy): Eukaryota > Metazoa > Chordata > Amphibia > Caudata > Ambystomatidae > Ambystoma > Ambystoma mexicanum. Next base: position 1,252,545,603 of record NC_090924.1, read on the forward strand.
CAAAAGAAAAGTGAAGTGTCGAATAGCGACAAGAGAATATTTTTTATGTTTAAAAAGGCAAATTGTTTATTTGCCGTTCAGAATATTGATTAAGTAGAGAAGTTCAAGTGAAACTAGATATAGAGGTTTTGAGCTGCGACGATTGGTGCACGCTCATATTGAAGTGATTGTTTGATTAAAGTGTTGTTTGTGTGAAGCACAGTAAATATTGACAGGCGAGTGAGCCTTGTCACAATGGAGGATATTACTCCGCTTGCACACATGTGCAAGCAGTTGCCAAAACATGCACCCAAACTTAACCAGTATAGCGTAGAATGGGTTAAGGGAACAGCAAATAAAATGTTCATGCCATGGCAACAAGGGGGATTGCTGTCAAAAGTGGTTTTTCAACACATGACCACATATTTGCATGCAGCGTACATAGGAAAAAAGCTGTAGAAAGGGATAGCTAGCTTAGAGCTTTGGAAGATGGACCAGGAGGAACGGGAAGACCCACCTGCTGAAGACTGGATATTAAGCCAGTGTAAAGAGGGGGGAGATGAGCCTTCTGCTCCCCCGCTGTGCCAGAAATAAGAAACGATAATTCACAAGATGATGGAGTGTATCCACTTAGAAAGCTTAAAGCAGCAGCAGGGTATAGTAACCAAACGTATGAACCATCTGATTAAAACAGTGACAAAGGTTCAGAGAAAGCTCCAGAGAAAGACGTGGTCTCTACAGTCCCACGGGATAAAGAGAGAAGTGAACGACCAGGCATGACCCTGGATATAGAAAGGGAAATTAAGAGACGGAAAGGAGAGACAGAGAAACTGACAAGATAGCGCTCATACAAAAGGAGTGGATGGGAGGTCAGCTATTGATCAAACTCAACAGAGCGAGCACTGGGGAGGTATGGCAAAAGGAAGATCAGTATGAACAAGATAATAAAGACAGGGACAGAGAGAAACAATTGAAAGAGGTTGAGCTTAAACAAAAGCAGAGAAAAAGACGAGAACAGCTGTATCAAAAAGAACACCTGAGGAAGGAAGAAAGGGTAGAAGAGCAAAGGAAATATGATAATAGGCAGCAAGAAATCAAAGAATGGGATAGAATAGACAAGAAGAGAGAAGAAGGAGAGGACGAGAAGTTAAGAGAAAAGAGAATACAAAGGTGAAAAAATGATGAAATATGCAGGGCAAATGAGAGAAGAGAGATGAAGAGACAGAAGGAAGAAAAAGAATTAGGGAAGAAGCAAAGAATCGAAGGGCATTTGATGAGGAAATGAAACAAAAAAGGAGGCAGAGAGCATGTGACATTGATCGCATTGAGAAAGAGTTAAGAAACCCGAATCCAGTAGTAGCATTGGAGGACATAGAGGAGTTCTTCCCGTCACAAGAGCCAATGCCAGGGCCTTCTAGGATAAATCTAGAGGAGGATTTTAAAGCGGAAACTATCGGAGACAGAATTTGCGAAAGCATATCATGAAATTAAGATAAAAAGTGAACTGAAAAGTAAAGGGAAAGATGTTCAATTTCAGATTTCCCAAATGCAAGGAAAGGAGGGAAGTCTGTTTAGTTCTGAGTACTGAGCTATGTCTTTGGACAGGCTGACTCTGAATAGGGACAAGAAAGAGGGTAGTCACACACATTGGGGAAAGGAGATGTCAGATGAAAAAAGAGAAACCTTCCATGAGGAAGAAGGGACCGGTGCATGTGGTTTCGGAGAATGTTTATTGACAGATAAGGAGGTTAGATGGTTTGACCCAGTCCGACCTAAACCGAGGACGCCAGACCCAGTGGTGCGGCCAGGGCAACCTAAAGGATGATCCCAGTGTGTGCGGGGCGAATCGCTGCCAGATGTAAGTAGATTAGGGTCATTGCCAGGAAGAAAGCGATCAGGAACCATTGTCCATACTATGTTTATGCAAACAATGGAAGTCGATTGCGATTTCAGGGTTTCACATTTTCCTTTATCAGAGAAAGGAGGGGTCAGACCACAGTATATTCCATGGCCTCAGATGGACATGGACAACTTAAGATGCAAGTTGCTCAGTTTAACGGTGGGTGGCATGAAATGGATCTATGAGCTAGAGATAATGACAGGAGGTAAAACGTTAACTATAGGAGACATTAAAGGTCTCCTCGAAGCCATCCTTGGAGAAAGAGCTGATGATATTTTGTCTAGAGCAGGATACCCAAGAGTTACAGCTCAGAACACGGTACCCAATGGCGCACAGTTTAATAATTGTAGAGTAGCGATCTGGAAAGCGCTTAGAGTGCAGTATCCTGATACATCAGATATGGGAGCTATAATGGCACAACAGATGCAGGAATGGGAAGATCTGCTTGCTTATATTCAACATTTTCAAGAGCAATGATCTTTGGAAATGCAAGAGCCGTGGGAGAAATCTATACCAGTGTTTTATCATATTTTCTGTCAGGGATTGCCACAGCAAACACAGAGACAGCTCAAGAAATTGGTGGGTATGGACGCATAGTCATGGCCAGAAATCCAGCTGATGTATTTTTTATTAAGGCCACAGATACCCATGAATGAGGAAGGGGGACAGATTCCCCTTAGAATTACAGGCAGCCATAGTACGAGGAGAATTGGCCATGCTCGAAGATTCAATGACGAGGGCAGGCCATGAAAACAGTGATTGCTATTGAAGAAGGGTTCAGGTTGACTGATGTCACTGACAAGGATATGTTTAAGGATGACCCGTCAGATGACGAAGTGGGGTTTGAAATAAGCATAACATATTGGGCCTCATTACGACCCGGGCGGTAAGGGATTACCGGTAAGGGCACCGGTGCCGGTAATCCCTTACCGCCCTATTCCAAGGTCCCTTTGCGGGTCCTCCCTTAACGCTTGGTTGTACCAGGCGTTAAGGAGAGGACCCGCAAAGGGACTTTGGAGCTAATAACGGTACAACAATTAGCGGTACCGTTATTAGCATCTTCCCCATTCCCATTGAGCCCTAAGGGTCCTGGTGAATGGGTAATAGCTCCATTGACCAGGGCGGAGTCGGTATGGGTTTGGAGGCAGCCATGGCGCTAATAACGCCATGGTTACCGCCAAACTCGTAATGACCCCCATTGTATTAGAACAGAAAGGAGACAGATCCCACTGTGGATGGCGCTCATGTGGCAATGTCCCACATATTTTGATGGGTATATGGACACAATGCTAGTTTCCTGATGGACAACAGGTCCTTATGATTTAGGACAACTAAAAGAGGTAGGAGAGGTTAAGATTAAGGTTAAGATTAAGCTTAAACCAGGAGCAATTCTGCCACATGTAAGGCAGTACCCCATGTCCAGAGAAGCAGACAATGGGATTTTTAAGACTATATCAGCTATGATGGATCAGTGGGCCCTGACCCGCGTGGGCCTGAAACATTTGTCTTGTTAAGGCATCAGTTCATTCTCGAGCTACAATAAGATCCCTCCTTAAAGCACTGGTTTCCTGTCTGAAGGCATGGACTTCAGCCCATTATTCCCCCAGTAGCTGGGCCATATGGACTGTTTCTGAAGATTCCATAACGCCCAGGCAGAGATTCATAGAGGCTTCGCCTTCTGTTATGCTCACCTGGTCTCTGCGTGGACGTAGGGGCATGGTTTCTGCCCTCCCTGAAAGTGGATCCCCCTTGCAGGCTTCGTCCCCTGCTCATATGCTGTGGGCTGCTACAATTGTTGACACTACTCCTGCATGAATATGAGAGATTGTGAAACTGCTGCTATATGACTGATGTCTCTCTCGAGCCCTTCTTCCCAAAATGTAGTGAGCATGTGCCGACACATAGAGTCTCACCTGTTGATTAATGATGACAAGCTCTTTGTCCTGCTTCTCTCAGCAGGGGCACTTCTTGACCGAGTTTCTTCACTGGCGTAGCAGCCCAGACCAGCTATGACTTAACCACTCCTGAGGTAAGTGTCTTATAGCTTCTAAATTTTATGATGTGATCCTTGATTATTGTCCGTATCTTTTTAATGATGTCCTTCCTCCACTTTCTCCCAACAGATGAAATGCGGCCCTACGATAGTTGCGGTGCAAGAAGTGAGGCCAAATGGGAAGTGAATGGAGTCCACGATGCTCCGAAAGAAGGTGAGTGTTGGTTTAAGGTTGAGCGCAAGGATTTGTCAAAGGGCGACCTTAAACGTAATGTCTTTAGCAAATTCTAATCTTGTCTTTATCTTTTTCTCTTGCAGATTCTGTCTTCCAATGGATTGCTCGTAGTGTCACGAAGTCGGCATGGAGCGCTGGTTTATGGAGGTCTGGAGAATGTCTGTTTCTACGGTGATGCTTGCCGAAAACAGATTCCAAGGTAGGTGCTGCGGCTGTTAGCTGAAAACAGGTAAGAAGCGCTCAGGCTGGTAGCTGGAAACAGGTAAGATGCGCTCAGGCTAGTAGCTGGGAACAGGTAAGAGGCGCTCAGGCTGGTAGCTGGAAATAGGTAAGATGCGCTCAGGCGACGGTCAGCATTGCGCTGCCATAAGCAGAATAACGCAAAGCGCTTGCATGCAGGCAGGGCGGGCTTAAATAGCCTGGCTCTGGCCTCGTCCATTAGTCTTGGCTCACCGGCCACACCCTGCCACTCCTAAAGGATGCTGCACGTGCAATCAAACTCCCTCTATAAGCCATGCCCGAATGAAATGCACGTGGAGGCCCCTGCAGGGAAAACAAGTACTTTGCACCAAATAAAAGTGTGCCAGTGCACACTTATTCATGAGCCTGGCGCCATAGGCGCCAGGACTGAGTCCAGCTGAGCTCTCTATGTTGTATTGTCCCCCAGGGACAATAAAATATTGTGTTACCCCTTGCTCTTGCTCCTTGATGGTGTGGGCTCTGTGGTTCTGGGCCAATGACCATGACATAAATATTGGCATTCTGGGTTGGTTTGCTGTGGTTTTACCTCATGCTTACATTGCCTCTCTTTGTCCTTTCCACAGTGTCTTTACTGCTCCTTTTGCCCTGCCCTCCTGTTCTCTCAGCAGCCTACAATTGATGCGGGCACGCACACCCACGCGCACACCCAAGTGAATGCCCAAGTGGGCTTTTTCCTTGAGAAGTATTGTTGAATGGCGACGACTCTCCCTATATAGAAAGTTGATCACCTGCAAAAAAACCACACTTTACGAAATAATGGGAAAAGGCCTTCGTAATGGTCCTCCTGCTTCTGCTTACCTAAATAGCATTGAATCTGAATGCCATGAAATCCTAGATCATTTGGGAATTCCCTGATAACTTCTTATATCAAATCCTCTGAAAGTAACAAAAATACTACAACACAAAGATTGGAACCAGAACGTGGAGGAGGTCCATACATTTAAATTGTATGGTCATCTTGGCTCACACTTTAAAAATATAGAAATTTCCAAATAGGTTGTGGAGACAGTATTTCATGCGCTTCATGTTTAATGTGATGGAGACTGGAGAAATTAAGGACATTAGAGAAGGAAAGAGTGGTAAAGTCTCCCCATGTAGATTCTGTAATCAGGAGGATACTTCTGAAACATTGAGGCATTTATTGATGGAATGCACTGTTCTTAAACCGGAGCGCATCAGCAGTTTTAGTAAACATGTGCCCAATGCTGAATGTGTTGATTTGAATCTTCTGTGGATGGATATGTTGCACGGTAAGACGGTAAATCTGCAGATGGCGCTAGTAAGGTTTATAACCGAGATCTGTAAAGAGACGGATGGTTAATTTAAAAACTTCAATGTAAAGGGACTGTCAACGTTTAAGTGTGAATTATGGCTAAGAAAGTGTTTGTATAATTGCAGTAAAGACTAGTTTTAGAGTATTTTCAAAATTAGGAAAACAATCGTTTTATGGTTGTATCATGATCTTGGAAGACTGTATATGTATTTTATAGTAAAGACGTTTATATGCCGTTTTAATGTTTGTGAAAGGGACTGCTTGGAACGATTATTTTGAAATATGACAAGTTTTACTTTTCTGTATTTTACATTTTGTAAATGTTACTGTGTAACACATAATTAATAATATTAACAACAATAATAATTTCACATTTATATACTGCTACGAACCCTCAGGTATCTGGGCACTGCTTATTATTACCCACGGTGTGTGGTGCTCATTTATTGACCTCAGAAGGTTGAAAGGCTGAGTTTGGCCCTGCCGGGATTCGAACCTGCATTAGCAAGTTCTGCACAGATGTTAAATCGAGCGCTCTACTCGCTGTGCCACTTGACCAGCAACCATAAACAAATTTTTAAAAAATATATATTTTAAAAAAGGATTCCGAAAAGTGATCTGATCATTGGTGAATTCCCAAAAACAGATGCACATCTAAGAAAGAAAAGGTCTGCAGAACTACGTGGGTTCAAAGGGCATTAATGGTGCCATATAGACATAAGACTTTACTGTGCCTGTATTTTGCGAAGGATGCTGGATGGTTTAGCTCTGGCAGCACGTTCCATGGATGATACACGACAAGAACTCTTCTGATTTTCTAAAAAGGGAGTCATGAATCTTCTTTGTCCGGCGAAAATATTTCAGTGGGGACAGATTGCCACTACACTATACTATTAGTGATCCAAATTTGACACATAACAGGCAGCAGACCTTCCCTATGCTGGCCTACAACCAATCTTACAACACTAGAACAACACTAGGACTGAACACTAGGACTGAAGAAAATATTGAGAGATTTCGTTTGTGGCAATGCAAATCATACATTCCACATCCCGTACTTAAAATACAACATAGGCTTACCATTGCTCCTCTGTTCTCCTCTGTTCTCCTTCTCCTGTCACTTAAAAGGCATGCAGCCAGCACATTGCACAGGGGTAGCTTGCAGTTCTAAAAGCAAAAAAGCTCCCCTAGTTCCTGCAAGAATTAGAGCAAGACTTCCTGGCCTAATTAACACTATGATGGCCATTCATGATTAATCCTTAGTGTGGAATTTGTGGCATAACCGATTATTCAAGTTCCTCACCATTCATGTGGGTCTATGCAGATCAGTTACCAGCAAGATTTTGTTTATCAGGCGGACTTAAGTGACATTCATAATGCACTCTCAGAAGAGATAACTTTTAGAATTCAAATATTTCTGAATTACTTACTGATTTGATGTCTTTATAAGAAACCACAGCCAATTCCGGTTAATATAAGCCCTGGTGTCAGGCTGATTTTACAAAAGTAATGTATTGTTAAATGAAAAATGTATAGAACACAAATGGAGCTTCAAACCGTTTGAAGGGTTTCCTAAATTAACAGGAAAACATTGAGACTGAGTCCTATAGATAGGCCTAAGTCTAAAATTATAGTAAAAGTTAGTTATAAAAAATAGAAAATCAATCGGTTTACGTATGGACATATGTCTGCTTCACAAACCAAGTTTCATTTTGAAAGACATATTTAAATAATATGTTTCATTGCATGTCACACCTCATAACATCGAAAATCTCATTAATATCAATTCACAAGAAGCAGCACTATGTTATATTATTGTGCAACACAGATTTTGAGGTCAAATGAACACAGTGGACTACTCGTTTAATTCTAATCATTGATTGCATCGCTTTTCCATGACTACCATGAATACCATGCACCCAAAGTCGAACATATCACACGAGATGGCGTTGACTGTTTTGTTGCAAATTGCTTTCACCTGATATTCTGTTATTGTGCTAGACGTCAATGTGTACGGAGGGTTATATATTTATTTTTCATTACCTTCAATTCAATTAGATTTTACAATTTTCTGGGTTTTTGTTTACCATAATGGTCTTGATATATTATGACATTTCGTTTCAAAAGAATTCTAAATAATGTTATGGATTCTTGCATATTCAATTATTCCAGCAATTGACCGAATCCTGAATCCTTCACTGAATTTTTCTTTGTTCTATCAGAATATGATTCCATCAGTCAATGACTCTTTGTTGATGTTTTGCAAATGGGAAGATAGCTCAGTCGCAACTTGCTCGCCTTGGAAACAAGATGACACAGAACAACGCAGGTTCAAACCCCGGGTCGCGCTCAGAAACCTCTGGGTATTAAGTGCGTTATAAATAACCTATCATATCATAACGTTGGCGTGCAGAACAACAGAGGCATCCTGCCCCTTAAGTATGAGTGTCACCCGTGAATTTGGTTTTCCACAAAGTGCCATGATTTCAATGTTTACATCAAACGTTCTTATAATCAGCTATAACTCTAAACCAGCTCCCTCTATTATGATTTTAAACAGTGGTTAGGCACCGAGTCAATGAAGTCACTCTTTTAATTCATCCTGTTGGGGATATAGAATATTCACTGCCAATGGAGACTTCGCTGTGAAGAGTGTTTTTTTTTCTTTTTTCTTACCAAGCAACATCTTTTTTCTTTGATCAACTTCCTAATCAAACAACCAAATGATCAATCATCAAAATGTATTTGCATCGAAATGTGTGCTTTTTCATTACAAAAAATAAATTATTTCACAATAGAGATCACACATCTTAAAAAACAGGCTCAGTCCAACAAAAATTCAGTTTATAGCAAATGAGCACCAAGCAACATGATTAATAACGAACAGCTAGTTATGGCCTCTGCATTCAATGTAGAGCTCACCAACCACACCTCTCATATAGAATTAGAAACGTCAAGTACAAAATGTAGAGGAAAATACATTTAAGAGCAAGTCAAAGCCTGACCATTTGCTGACGGGATACTCAACTGTGGTAGTAGCCAACGACTTTTAAAGGGTTCTAATAATAGATTGTGATCTTGGACAAAGGGTTTTTGGACAGATGTTCAAGTCCGTTCTACACCTCAGGCCTAATTCATGGCCCTATTTATTGGAGCAATTTAACAACTAAAAAAACCCTTGCAATTGTAGGTGATTACCTGAGGGAGTGCCCAAACAAGAGTTTAAAGTAATATGCGATTGAAGGCAGTTTCTACATCAGTGCGCCATGCTATGACTTTACCCATCTACTGGAAATGTTTTTCAGACACCTGCTTTCAGTTAGTAGGCATTTTTCTGAAGGAGGCCTCCATACTTATGATATGATATGATATGGCATTTGTAACGCGCCTATACACAAGTGTTTCAAGGCGCGACGAGGCGGGGGGGAACAAGGGGAGACAGACAACGATCCTACTAGGCCAGGTGTCATTCAGATCGCGCAAGTGCAAGGGTAGGGGGACTGGGAAAAGTGCAAGGGGAAGGGGAGAGGGGAAAGTGCAGTACATGGTTATTAGACTACAAGATGAATAATAGGGCCAGCTGGTGGCAAGTGCAAGGTAAGTGCCGGGAGAAGGGGCTGTAGGATACAGAGACAGTCCCGTAGTGCAGGTAGGCAGTGTAGGGAAGAGTGGCTGGGCCAAGGACCGAGATCGGTGAGTGGCCCAGTTGCAGATTCAGTGCAAGTTCAGTGATTTTAGCAGGGGAGAGAGGGAGAGAAAGCAGAGGCAAAGAAGAAGGTTTTGAGGTGCTTCCGGAACCAGAGATGGTTCTCCTCAAGTTTCAGGGAGGCAGGAAGGCTGTTCCAGAGGGAGGCCCCTGCTGCGGAGAGAGATCTACCCCCAGCTCGTTGCTTGGAGAAGCAGCTGACCCTGAGGTAGTTGGAGGTGGATGAGCGAAGAGCTCGAGAAGGAAGATATTTAGGAAGAGAGAGTTGAAGGTATTTTGGCCCAAGGCCCCAGAAGGCCTTGTGGACAATGCAGAGGGTTTTGAACTTAATCCTCGCAGCCACTGGGAGCCAGTGTAGCAATTTCAGTCCTGGAGAGATACGGTCCCTGGGCTTGAGGCAAAGGACAAGTCTCGCAGTCCTGTTCTGGATGAGTTGCAAAGGGCGGAGAGTAGAGTCAGGAAGATTTAGATAGAGGATGTTACAGTAATCCAGCTTCGAGAGAACCAGGGCTCTGGAGATGGTGAGCTTCTGGGGGAAGGAGAGGAAAGGAAGGATACCTCTGAGGAGGTGTAGCTGGTAGTGTGACTTCTTAGAGGCGTCAGATATGTGAGGAGAGAAAGAGAAGATGACCCTGAGGTTTTTTGCCTTGCAGGTAGGAGCAGGAAGCGGGCCAAGGGAGGCCGGCCAGAGAGCTGCATGGAAGGAGGGAGTGAGTGTGCCGATAAGTAGAATCTCAGTCTTACTGGCATTACGGCAGAGGTCGTTGGCGGCACACCATTCCTGGATAGCAGAAAGACAGAGATGAGGGAAGGGGAAGAGGAGGCCGAGGGTAGCCTGAAAATGAGCCGGGTATCATCCGCATAGCACTGAAAGTTGGGACAGAGAGCGGCGATGCAGTGAGCAAGAAGTGCCAGGTACTGGTTGAACAGCCAGGGGGAGAGGTTACATCCCTGGGGGACACCAGAGGTAGAGAAAAAGATGTCAGAGAGGAAGGAACCCAGTTGGACCTGGGAGGGTCGATTGGAGAGGAAGGAGGTCAGCCACGCCAGAGCCTGACCAGTGATACCCAGCTTATTACGGAGATGGTTGAGCAGGATGGTGTGGTTGACAGTGTCAAAGGCAAAAGAGAGGTCGAGCAAAATGAGAACACAAGGGGTGTTAGAGTCAAGGTTTGAGAGCAGGTCCTCACGGATGTTCAGGAGAGCAGTTTCCATGCTTCTGGTAGCTCTGAAGCCAGACTGATGGTCATGAAGACTACCAACAGATTCAGCATGGAGATTAAGCTGGGAGATGGCCAGGTTCTCCAGGACCTTGCCCAGGAAGGGAGTGATAGAGATTGGGCGATAGTTAGCTGGGCAGGAGGGGTCAGAAGAGGGTTTCTTAAGAAGGGGGTGCACAAAGGAGTGCTTGAGGGTGGATGGGAAGACTCCAGAGGCGAAGGAGTGATTGCAGAAGTCAGCCAGGGCAGGTGCCAGGGAGTCAATGTGGTCCTTGATAGTTTTGGAGGAACAGGGGTGGACCTGTTTTGACGAGACTTTCATAGATCGGACTTGTCGCAAAACCTCATCAGCAGAAAAAAGGGGAAAGGCAGAGAAGGAGGGAGGAGGGGTGGCTGCAGAAGGGCCAGAGGGAGAGCAGGGAATAGAGGAGGTGAGGTGATAGGAGGAGAGTGAGGACAGGATGTCCTGAGTTTTTGAAATGAAGTGAGAGGCCAGTGCCGTGCAGAGGGCCTGGGAGGGGACAGGAGAGGTGGAGACTGCAGCTTGGTTGGCCAGCTCCTTGCAGATTTTAAAGAGTTCGGCCCAATTGTTAGATGCAGCAGAGATGCGGGCTTATATAAGGGCTCTCTTCTTAGTGAGAACTTCAGCTACTTTAAGCATCCTTTAAGGATCCCTACTAGTGTGTTAAGCCTCTAGGCTTGTAATGGTACAGAAATAGGTGTCACACCAAATGTGCTACTAAACATGAGCTATCCTAGACATATTCCAAGCAAACACCCAAGTAATTTAATAAGCAGATCCCAGACACAAATATCAAACTACTGTTCCATTTTATGTTCACAGTATCTTCTGGAGCCCATGATAATATCTCTGTTTTTTGGTAATTCATGAATATGTCCTCATGGCAGCAGTGCTGCTGGAAACTTCACTGGGTGCCTATATTGGCATTTACTAACTGTTCCCTAATTAACATCTCATCTCCAAATAGCAACAGATGGATATTAAACCATCCGATTGTTGCTATTTTATCTCCCTCCCATAATAACTGGACATCTGCCCTTTTCATATATATGTTGTACATGGTGTGAAACAACATGCACTGCAAACAAACACCTTTTGTGTGAGTTAAAATAATGTATGGATTCACCTTTGTCATTTGTTAAATATTACCTCTGACATTTATGTGCTGTTATCTCTAACACCGCAAGCTTCTAATCTGTACCTTTAGGGCTAATGGATTTCTCCTGATATACAGAGTTGAAAGAAGGCCTGAGATTCACAAAATCCAGAGGACTCACAAGCATGATGAGTTATTGTAATTATTAAATAATAACAAAATGTACCCGTTCTTCGAAAGGGTTCTGTGGATAGACATGGCAACACTCTCATCAATTGTTGAAAAATAATGATCCTGTAAATCACTGTTCTGATCTGCTTATCGCTTGATGTGCTTCGGACTCCGAAGTAAACTGCACTGAGAGTGGGCGTGTGTGGGTGGTGAGAGTTGGTGTGCTGCTGCATAATGGGACATTCTGTGCTCTCTCCCCACCTGTCACTTCACCCTGCTGTGGTGCAGTTCGTTTCAGTGCATTGCTGTGCAAATGTCCCAGAAACGGTGCATTCTAGGGTTGAGGACTGGTCCTTCTATGAAGACATTGCCAATTTCCGGTAACTGTCTCATGTGTGAAGGTGCTGGAATCCAGGCAAAGGGGTGGGGCGTCCAAATTCTATGTAGCCAGCAATGTCCGGAGGGTCCTAACATGTAACTATGAAAAATGTGGTGCAGATCGGTGAACCAGTGTGGAATTGTATAAGGAACAACGCTTTGCCAAGCCACAAACTGACAAACAAATTTAGAGTTTGCTGGAATCCAGGGAAAGGGGTAGGGTGTCCAAATGTAATGAAGCCACTAATATTTGGAGAGTCATAACAGGTAACTATGCACCATTTGGTGCAGATTGGTGAAACGATGTGAAATTGTATAAGGAGCAGCGCTTCGCCAAGCCACAAACTCACATATTTTGACTTGTGCTGAAATCTGGAGAAAGGGCTGGGGTGTCCACATGTCATCTAGCTAGTAATGTTCATAGAGTCCTAACAGGAAACTATGCAAAATGTGGTGAAGATTGGTGAAACAGTGTGGAATTGTATGATTTAGGATAAGTACCTCATTGATACGAAGACCCCGAGGCAGACGCATCCGATCTTTCACGTCAACTGGCTAAAACTCCATTACAGCTGGGATGTCTTGTTGATAGTTCTTGTCATGGATGACAAGCCAGAGGAGGAGATGGATTCCCTTCCTGACTTGTTATACACAGAACCCACCAATGGGTTCCTCGACGGAGTTCAACTATCCTCAGACCTCACCAAACAGCAAAGGCGAGACTGCAGCAATTGCTGGAAAAGTATGCAGGCCTGTTCTCCTCGACTACCGGAAAGATCGATTGGTGCATCAGTGACATGGAGATGGGACCAGTAAACCATGAAGAGTAGGTTTCACCAGATGTTGGACAAGGTCAAGGATATCATCAAGGAGGAGGTCTCCTAGATGTTGACATTGTGGGTTATCGAGCCTTCCTGCAGCCCCTGGGCAAGCCCTGTGGTACTGGTCCCTAAAAAGTCCAGTAGCAGGAAGACCGAGGTCCGCTTTTGTGTGGATCATCGCGGACCCAACTCTGTCATGAAGACAGATGCATACCCTGTCCTTCAGGCAGACTAGCTAATCAACTGATTAGGTGCTGCCCAATTTATGATTACCTTCAACCTCATGGCCGGGTACTGTCAGGCTTGTCTATCCAATCCTGCAAAAGAGAGGTCTACATTCTCCACACCAGACGCACATTATCAGTTCACTGTTATGTTATTCAGACTCAAGAATGCCTCTGCTACCTTCCAGAGGATGATGAACCAGGTCCTAACAGGGCTTGCCAATCACAGCGACATTGCCTTATTCAGCAACAACTGGGAAGATCTATCCCACCTGGTGCTTTAAGCCATGTGTCATTACTATAAAGGCATCCAAATGCCAGATAGTGCAGGGTACTGTAACCTACATAGGACACCAAGTCAATGACATTAGAAAACAGCCTCTCCAGGCCAAAGTTTAGGTGGTGATAGACATGTATGACCCCACCACTCAGACTTAAGTGAGGCCCTTCCTGGCCCTCACAGGTTATTACTAGCCTTTCATTAGTGGTATTGGATGCTTGCCCTTCCCCTGAATGATGTAACCTCCAAGAAGCTGCTGAAAAAGATCACTTGGACCACTGCCTGTCAGTCATCCTTCCAGAGCTTGAAGGATGGCCTGTGCCATGTCCCTGTTCTGAAGATCCCAGACTTCGGTGAATAGTTTATCATACAGACGGATGCTTGCAAATTTGGCATTGGTGCAGTATTAGCACAAATGGACTCTGAAGGGGTAGAAATTGTGTGCATACCAACCACCTTCCAAAACAACCACAGATCTTTCAGGTGGCTTTTGACCGCCATGTATATAGAAAGCCCCAAGTTACTGCATTGGGACATATCCTAACAGTTGGACATGGAAATCCAACATAAAACCTGGAATGCAGATATGATATGATATGATATGATATGATATGATATGATATGATATGATATGATATGATGGGTTATTTATAACACGCTTAATACCCAGAGGTTTCAAATCGCAGACCCAGGGATCGAACCTTAGGTGCTCCATGTCGTCTTGCTTCCAAGGTGAGCATGTTGCCCCTGAGCTATCTTCCCAATTGCCTCAGTAAGTACTTTTGCCAGGAGGATGAGTCAGACCCTTAAAATGGGGCGTCTCAACCTTTTTGGCTGAGGGGCATGTGAAGAATTGTGATCGAGCATGGGTGCAAAGCCCTGGCTTTATTGATTGATTTTTACTAGTACATAAAAGGATGTGGGTGATTCTTTCTCCAAAAGGGTACTCTGCTAACCAGATCCACCTTTGTTGCAACTCCATGCCCAAAACATAGTAGCACACTGCCTCAGTAGCCTGATCCACAGCACCTGCTCCGCTCATACAGCAGAACAGTTGCAAAGGTGACAAGATGATGACAGGCCTGCTGCATCAACAGCACAGTCACTACTGCACAGGGGAGACATTTAAGATATGCCCCATGTACCCAAACTATGTTGACCATGAGTACCCCATGCTGGTGGCAGGTAATCCTCTAAGAATAAGTATTCCAGAGTTTAGGCACAGGGCATGCGTTACTTATGATCATGGCCACCACATCCCAATTGATATCACATATGTATCAGTTCTGATGTGGAAGGGAATGTATTAGGGTCAGACAGGACAATACTGCAACATGGCAGCACTGAAACCCAGAGAACCCAACTTCTCTTTGATTCTCTTGTTGAGGGCCGGTAAGCCCCTCCCACAGAGAAAGCCACACAGCAGACAGCTGTCCTGGACGCAGGTATCAAAGGAGCACAACAGGTATGGGGAGTTGCCTCACACCAGGGTGCTGCATGTCTAAAGATCTTTGTTGTCAGTAGGCGGGAATGAGGCGGGAGTAGGATAGGCAGGCATGCTCTGTACACTGAACACATCCTTCGATCATCTTGTTTCTTGCTGTCTCTCTTTCCCTTTCTTGTATCCTCCACTTCCTCTGGAGTAAAGCACTTTGTGTGTGACATCAAAAGGGCAATGTCCATTCCAGCCAGAAGCATTGTTTTGTCCCCTAAAGCAGGCAAGCTTTAAACCAATCACCTGAGGATTTGTGCCTTTAAATGAAGGAGTATCTCACCCCTTCAGCAGAATTCCATCAGTCCCCCAAGGATCCTTTAAGGCTGAAGAGACATTCTGAAAATTCAAATTGGACTTTCTTTGGGACAGTTGCACTGTCCAAAGCCTTCAACCTGAGGTGAAGAAGGAGCCGCCCAAGACGGAAGGAAGATCTGTCCCCTAACCACTCTCAGGGCACATCGGGAGTGTCCAGTACTATTTACCAGTTCCAACCATTCTGCAACAAATATCTGAAAGCTAGTGGAGCAAACCCTGAATGGAAGCATCCAGCCCTCAAGTCCTTTGTGAAGACCTTAAGCAACTGCAGGGCCATACCAGCCGAGGCTCACTGTTATATGACTCCGAACTGGTTTCCCACATCCTGAACATTAGGGAAGTCAATGGTGTAGTGTCTGAATTCCTCCAACCAGCCGAACCATTGCACTGCATCTAAACCAGTATTGTGTCCTAGCAAAGCACATCACCTGCTAGGCTTGAATTGACTGCTCAATGACGGAACCAAAACCGAAAGACTGGAGGGTCACTCGCTAACTCTAACAGGGGGTTACAACCAAGGGAAGAAAAACAAACTAAGGGGCCTTCAGGCTGGGCACATGAACCTCTCTGGCACCCTAATTGTATAATTAGGGAAGTCCTTCAAGGATAGCAACCTTCTCCATATTGCCAGCCTAAACTCTCGCTCTGCTGTCCAACACTCCTCTGATATCTGCCACCTTCTAGACAAACTCCACCTTGATGTCTTCGGTCTCACCGAGACATGGTTCATGGTCAACTCTGTCACAAGCTTTGACACACTCCTTGCTGACGGCTACAAGATCCTCTCCGCGCCCAGTTCAAAATGCTCTGGTGGGGGTGTAGCCCTGATCTTCGCCGAAAGGATTCCTGCCTCTGTCACTCCTACGCAGGCCCACTCCTATTTTGAAGACCTCGGCTGCAGGCTCTCTCTCTCCCCTAGCCACTCCCTTACTGTGGCTACTATATATCGGACACCTGGTCAGATCTCCTCCTTCCTCCCTGAGTGGGTGGACCACTCCTCCTTACTCCTGGCCTCAACCACTCAACTCCTCCTTCTTGGAGACTTCAACATCCACCTGGATGCCTCCTGTCTTCCCTCTGGACTCTTTCGCGAACTCTGTGACTCTCTCTCACTCACCATTCTCCCCTCTGGCCCGACTCACACTGCAGGGCACACTCTGGATGTTCTGATCTCGTCAGCGCTTCCCCTCTCTGTCCCTCTCTCCACTCCTCTCTCTTGGAGTGATCACTGTCTCCTCCCACCTCACCCTCCCTACCCCTCAGGCCAAGCAACCTCCATCACTGCCACCCACCTTCTTGGTCATCTGACCCATGAAGCGTGTGTCAGTTGAGGCTTTCGCGGCCACCTTCTCACCCCCCCATTCCCCTTTGGCTGACTCTCACCCTGACACAGCACTCCCCATGCTCCACTCTGCTATCTCTGATACTCTTGATATCCTTGCCCCTGTCAAGAGAATCCGCCTGAAACCCAAAGCCAAGTGCAACTCCTACTACGACTCAGGCCTCATCACCCTAAAACGCAAGTGCAGGGTGGCTGAGAGGAAATGGTGTGGTTCCGGTACATCCTCTGACAAACTGGCATACCGCCTGCTGGAAAGGTAATACCGGCTCTCTTTCCTAACCAAGAAGAGAGCTCATATTCAAGCCCACGTCTCTGCGGCCTCTAACAACTAGGCTGAACTCTTTAAAATCTGCAAGGAACTGGCCAATTCTGCCACATTCTCTACCTCTCCTGTACCTTCACAGGCCCTTTGCACGGCACTATCTTCTCACTTCATCTCAAAAACTCAGGACATCCTGTCCTCACTCTCCTCCTATCCCTTCCCTCCCCCTACTCCCTGCTCCTCCCCTGGCCCTTCTGCAGCCACATCTCCTCCCTCCTTCTCTGCCTTTCCCCTGTTCTCCGCAGACAAGGTCTCTAGACAAGTCCGATCTATGAAAGTCTCCTTGAAACAGGTTCACCCCTGTTCCTCCAAAACTATCAAGGACCACATTGACTCCCTGGCTCCTGCCCTGGCTAATTTCTGCAATCACTATTTTTCCACTGGAGTCTTCCCATTCCCCCTGAAGCACTCCCTTGTGCACCCTCTTCTTAAGAAACCCTCTGCCGACCCCTCCTGCCCGGCTAACTATCGCCCTATCTCCATCACTCCCTTCCTGGGTAAGCTCCAGGAGAAACTGGCCATCTCCCAGCTTAATCTGCACACTGAATCTGTTGGCTGTCTTCATGATCATCAGTCTGGCTTCAGAGCTGCCAGAAGCAGGGAAACTGCTCTCCTGAACATCCGTAAAGACCTGCTCTCCAACCTTGACTCTGACACCCCCTGTGTCCTCATCCTGCTTGATCTCTCTTCTGCCTTTGACACTGTCAACCATGCCATCCTGCTCAATTGTCTCCGTGATAACCTGGGTATCACTGGTCAGGCTCTGGTGTGGCTGACTTATTTCCTCTCTGACCGACCCTCCGAGGTCCAACTTGGGTCCTTCCTCTCCGCTATATTTTTCTCTACCTGTGGTGTCCCCCAGGGGTCTAATCTCTCTCCCTGGCTGATCAACCAATACCTGGCACTCTTTGCCCACCGCATCGCTGCTCTCTGCCCCAACTTTCAGTGCTATGCAAATGACACCCAGCTCATTTTCAGGCTACCATCGGCCTCCTCCTCTCCCTCCTCCTCTCCCTCCCTCATCTCTGCCTGTCTGTCTGCTATCCAGAAGTGGTGTGCCGCCAATGACCTCTGCCTTAATGCCAGTAAGACTGAGATTCTCCTCATCGCACACCCGTTCCCTCCTTTCGTGTAGCTCTCTGGCCGGCCTCTCTTGGTCCTATTCCTGCTCCAACTTGCGAGGCAAAAAACCTCAGAGTCATCTTCGACTCCACACTCTCCTTTTCTCCTCACATCTCTGACGTCTCTAAGAAGTCAAACTACCAGCTGCACCTCCTCAGAGGTATTCTCCTTTCCTCTCCTTCCCCCAGACGCTCGCTGTCTCCAGAGCTCTGGTTCTCTCTATGCTGGACTATTGCAACAGCCTCTTTCTAAATCTGCCTGCTTCTACTCTCGGCCCTCTGCAACTCATCCAGAACAACACTGCAAGATTTTCCTTGGCCTCAAGCCCAGGGATCGTACCTCTCCAGGACTTTAATCTCTGCACTGGCTCCCAGTGGCTGGGAGGATCAAGTTCAAAACCCTCTGCATTGTCCACAAGGCCTTCTGGGGCCTGGGGCCTCAATACCTTTAACTCTCTCTTCCTAAATATCTTCCTTCTCGAGCAGTTTGCTCATTTACCTCCAACTCCCTCAGGGTCAGTCGCTTCGCCAAACAGCGAGTTGGTGGTAGATCTCTTTCTTTGGTTGGTGCTACCTTCTGGAACAGCCTCCCTGCCTCCCTTAAACTTGAGGAGAACCATCTCTAGTTCCGGAAGCACCTCAAAACCTTTCTATTTTCTTCTGCTTTTTCTCCTCTGCTGACCTCCTGGCTGTAACCAGAACTGCACTGGCTACCTGGACAGCCTCTGATCTTGGGCACAGGTACCTCCACCGTCAGCGTCACACCTGTACTGCCCTTATGGCAACCCCCGCACTTGGGGACTGTTTCTGTATCCCTACAGTCCCCCTCCCGGCCCTTGACACCTGATGTCTGCACTTACCTACGCATTTACCCTCACACTTGCTGGCCATTTACTTTACTTACTTATAGTTATTACCTATTCCCATGTACTGTACTGTCCCTTTCCCCTTTCCTCGCACGTGCGCGATCTGAATGACACCTGGCCTAGTAGGATCGTTGTCCATCCTCCCTTTGTTACCCTCCCTTGCCTTGTCGCGCCTTGAAACACTTGTGTATAGGCGCATTATAAATGCCATATCATATCATATCATATCATATCATATGATATCAGGAAAACACTATTGAGAAAGGAACTGTAATTTTATTTTGTAAGCCTAACAAGTAGCTATCAGTCCCTGCACAGACTCTAACTTTCCCACTATGTGTGGTTGTGCTGTCCCTAGTCGGCGGTGGTGGGCCGCTTATCTAGTTGAAGGACAGGCAGAAGTTTTCCATATGTATACTGCTTCTAAAAAAAATTTAGATTCACAACTGATCTATTATTACTTTTGTTCATTATCGTTGTATCAATCATTATTAACTCATAAAACAAATAATACTTCTTTAGTTTGTGTGAGAAGGAAAGATAAAAAAATGGAAGAGAACACAATGAATAATTAGATATAGAAGAGAGATGAAAGTGGGGGAGAGCCTCTATCCATGAGTCTATTTTTCAGTTATGCAACATGGTGCGTATTGTCAACTTTCATGCATCCATAAAAATAGTCTACTGGTTTCAGTGGATTTTGAATAGTTATAACACCTTCATCAGGACAGTAGGTTCAGGTAGAACTTATGAAGCTCCTTGATTTTTGTACTCTATCTGCCATGTTGCTGCTACATCGCCTGTGTTGCTTGATGCTCTGGTTGTAGCACAACCACGCTCAGCACAGCTAGCCCAAGAACTGCTGCCTCATTGATCACACATTGGTGCACCCACGATCAACACTTCGATGCTTGTTGCATGCCAACTCCAACTGCTGGAGAGTCACTCGTCAACCTCTCTGAGCATCAAAAGTCAGACTCGGTCTGGCCAACTGCGAAGCGTTCTTGGGACTGCCTGACGCCCACTTGCTGCCAGGGCCTCCACAATGCTATGTGCCTGAACTGAGCCATGATCAGCTCACATCATTTTTCGACACCGGGTCATATGTATTTGCCAACCAAGAACTGAATCTAGGTACTGTTGACACTGAACTGTCCCAACAGTTCACTTGAACCCGAGAAACTGTTTAGATCACGATCATTCCTGTTTTCAACCTAATATCTTTTTTATGGTACCTTTATGGTACCTACCTACCATCCCTGTAACTAAACTCAGAGTGCAACCTTCTCCAGTCTGTTGCATCTACTCTGTTATTTGCTTTGGACTGGGTTTTTGCATAGTTATCTCTTTTCATTTACGTGCAGATTGTGTGTTTTGTTATTTTGTTTTATTTTATGTATTATGCATTCGTAAGGGACTTATACACCAAGTAAATTGTGTTTCAAAGTGACCAAAGGGGAAACAGGGAGGAACCATGGAATGAAAAGCAAATATAACAAACGTGTTTGGGAACTAGGCATACCTGCTTAACATGATTAAGGCTCGAGGCAACGAATGCCGTTTATTTTGATGTAGTTCACAGGAGGACAGATCGCTGCAGGCAGTGCTCTGCTCAGCCGCGTGAAGCCCGCACACAAAGAGGTGCTATTATCTGGAGGGCAAAGCATTCAAATTAGAGGGGGAGTTGAATTGAATTTGTTTGTAAAAGAAGGGGAGGTGTCTATTGCACCGTATCTCACCTGCCTGTTATCGGTACAAGTCCGGATGCATGGTGCACCCGCCGGGATAACGCTGTTAGAAGTGCTCCCGAGCTTGCCGTACGAAAGGAAGAAGAAGCCCTGTGATACAGGGGTGTGGTTCTAAAGGTAGTAATACGTTCGGAGTAGACAAAAAATAGAACTATCAGTGAGCTTAGTCAATACACTCTGACAGACAGGTGATGCGCATATTGTTTGTAAAGAGACGCTTTACATGACAGAACGCTCAATGAGTGAATTATTGTAGATTACTCCAACACTATGCTACTTTGTATCTGTATAGTAGCAAAACCCTTCCTTGAAAACATTTGGATAAGTCAGTAATCCTGGAGGATACATGAGAACTGGTAGTTTGGGTGTATTTATTATGCAGATGCATTACTTAGTGCTACTGGCCAGAAAAAAGGTAAGAAATAGAAGGTAATAAAAACCAGGGATTAAAAGAAGGGGCGATGAAGGAATAAAGAACCTACCAGAACGGACAAGCTACATTGAGCCCATGGTCAATTGTGTCTAACAAAGAGATCCAACGCGCTTCCTTGTTGGCAAGATCAGTAACTCCACATGGTCAACAAAAAAAGATAGCACCACAGATCCATCCAAAAGAATTAAACAGTTGGAGTACCTTATATGTAACCAAATAAACTGCAAATTACACGCTACACTAATATTCAATTCCTCAATTTGGAGATCTATTGTAAAGAAGGAAACCTTAATACCACAGTGTATTCTAAACCTGCAGATAGAAACAGCCTTTTGATAGCTACACGTTTCCATCTGCAGAGAACTCCAGAAAATATTCCATTCAGCCAATTACTATGGTATAGAAGAATCATTTATAGTGATGTGGAATATCAGAATAAGTCGAGGGAGCTTGAACAAAAATGTCTGCAGAGAAAATATAGTGAGGAGGTGATTGAGAAAGCAGTACGGAAGGTTGAACAGGTTTCCTGTGAGTCCTTATTGGTATCTACTCCAAAGAATGAGGATCCTGGATTGGTTTATGTGATGACATTTTCAGCAGAGAGTTGTAATATAATGACTATTATCAAAATACAGTGGGATGTCATGAAGCTGGATCCTGTACTGGGTTGTTTATTTCCATGTCCGCCAACCGTGGCATATCACAAAAGCTCTGCATTGTGAAACATTTTGGCTCAAGTAGATCATACCTCTTGAGCTTTGAAAGGTATAGCATATCTTGGGACAATCGCTTGGAGAATTGCAAACATTGTACTAATATTATCAGGGGTAATTCGATGAACCATGCCTACACAGGAAAGCTCATATTTTGGCGTCATTCTTTAATGTGTGATACCATGAATTTCATGCATGGGTTGAAATGTCCTTGCAACACTTATTATGTAGGCATGACGACTAGGAAGCTCACCCTTAACCATATATTTCATGAAATCTGGTTATACTATAGAACAAATGAAAGTAGTAGTTTTGGAAGTGGTAAAAATGCAGAAGAGGAGAGGAGATCTCAACACAATTCTGTTGCAGAAAGAAATATACTGGATTGGGAGATGGGATGGTATGTCTCCTCGGGGATGAACATGGAGTGGGACTTTACCTGACTTTTATGAGGACTTGTGTATTGGTATCTATATTTGCAATGTAAATCCCAGCAACATGTAACTGGGTTATGCACTACTTGAGATGATGAATGTTACCGTGCAATTGACTATTAACCATGGAGGCCAATGGTGATTTATGTTTTCTCCAAGGGGGTTAACTGCATGGGACATGACTGATGAATGCATTGCATTTTAGCTCTACTAATAGGATGTACCAGTAACAATGGTGTCTATTATAGGCATTTTAAGTCTGATAGGCCACAGGAAAATGTGGCCCTCAGATGCACTGCTAATGTGTCATCATACACCGAGCCATTTTGACAGTATCCATTGCAGTGAAGTCGGATGATTGTTTTCTAGGTAATGGAAACATCATCCATTTTAAGTTAGACCATTAACATTAGTTTGCCAACCGGCACCAACCACATGATGGTGTTGGTTGACATAATAAGGTCTGACCTATGGTGCCACCACACGATGGTGGTTGGCTAGCTGAAAATGTGACCCTGAGATATACCTTTAATGTGTCATTGTAAAGTTTAAATAATGTATCTACCTCACTCTCCCAACTCGGCTGGCTCCCTTTCCTCTCACAACTGAAATTCCAATTCCTCTGCCTTGTCTACAAATCTCTCTATGACCTCGCCCCCCTATCTTTCCTCCCTCCTCTCATTCTACTCACCCTCCCGCTCTCTCCGCTCAGTTGACCTATACCTTCTCACTGTACCCCCTGCACCTTGTGCCTCCTCATGCTTCCGCTCCTTCCAACTCTTGGCCCTCCTCCACTGGAACTCCCTACCTCTCCCTATCCGCGCCTCACCCACCTACCCATCCTTTCACTCCTCCCTGAAAGCCCTTCTTCTCCACTCTCCCCCTGACTCTCCTTCCCTGCCTCTTTCTCCCAAAACCCCTCCCCCTTCCACCTTCTCCCTCCCCCTCCTCCCTTTGCCCTTTTATTGGCTGCTTTAACCACCTGTGCATGTCAAGACCATCCGGGAACACCCGCCCCTTTTTTGAGTAAATTGTTCTATGTACTGTACCACTTGCTTGTTTCAAGTGTGTAAATATGCTTCTTTCTTTTGTATTGTTGTTGTTCTACTGTAAAGCGCTTTGGTGTAAAGCGCTATATAAACTCAATAAACATAGACATAAACATATTGACATTATCCATTGCTGTGAATTTGAATGATTAGCTTTTTAGTTAAAGGGAACATCATTTACTCTAAGTTAGAACATTTTCATGGGTTTGCCAACCAGCACCAACCACAAGATGATAACGGTTGGCACAATGATGTCTGACAGATGGTGACAACCAAAAGATGGCGGTTGTAGTGACTTCATGCGTGATCACACAGAGTTCGATCACCTGACCGAGCAGTTGGCTTTAAGAATGAGCATGGAGATGGTGGCAAGTTATTCCAGCATGTCAGCTCCATGACACCAATGTTATGGTCAAGGTAACAGGACTATCATACCTTAGTGGACTGGGGGCTTAAATTTATGAATTTTCATAGAGTAATTTGGGTTTTAATTTGATTTTTAGAAAACCAGAGGGATGTGTTTATCTTGTCTGCTGGATCAAGAGTTATCTTTATTTTGCTGAAGGCTACGTTTTGAAGTCATGGAAGGTAGGTTTAAGCTTATTTAGCCATACATAAAATCATATCTTATGCTTCCATAATCTAGATTGGTGAGATGCATATCGTTTGGTCTCAGTTTTTAACTATTAGATGGGAAAGTGGAGTGTTTGGGACTAAAAAACGGAATAGGACGAAATGTCCGAATTAAAATTACCGACCCCATCAAAAGACCTAAAACACACACCACGAAAAGTTCAAACTACCAAAAGTTCATAGTATATAGTATAGTGGGCGGAGGACACCTCCTCAGCTCACCCGAGCAAAAGTTTAAAAAAAAAGGACCCTGCAGCGCTGGTTCCCGATCGTGGTAGTGAAAGGGAACCAGCGCTGCATGGACACAGTGCGCCTAAAGGAAAGGTAAGTAGGGGGTGGGGGTGTGAGTGAGGGTGTGAGTGAGAGTGTGAGTGAGAAAATCTGCATGATTTGTAATGGAAATGTTCACATGGGAAATGTACAAACATTTTTGTAATCGCTTGCAAACATTTCACGTCGTGGGAAAATCAGGCGCGGATAAATCATGCAGATCCTAAAAAACAGGTCAGTGACTGTATACTGTTTAAAGTGGAGGATACTAAATAAGGTTTACATGGAGTAGTTCTAATTAAGAGGTATGTTTATTATCTTACGAAGCAAAGTGTCTTCCCCCCTGAAGAAGGAACTGTGATCTGGAACATGTTGGGGAATTTTAGGACAGACTTATGTAAGAAAAAAGGACTTTCATCTACCTCGAATTGTCCTCTAAACGAGAGAATTTGTGTTATTTTAGATGACTTATTATAATCTGAAACTTATTTATATGAACACCTTTCAAGGTGGCTATATTGTTTAATAGAACACAAGGATGTGTTTACTGTGAATTTGTGTTGAATGTATTGATTTTCTATAACTCTTTTTTTGTTGAAGTGAGATTGTAAATATTAATTTAAACCACTTTGCGTATTCATTTCCATACATTAAATATGTGAAATATATGCCTGCAATTATATACAAATATACATTGCTTACCTGAATGAGTGCTTGTGGTTTTCTCATTAGGTATTAATGAGCTTTTGTGTTTTATATTTCAGTCCTGCAGCCTGTCAATCTGGAAAAATGAATACCCTTCATTTGAATGATAGACATAACTTGATGGCCATGGGCCAACCGTTTAATGCACCGAATTAGAGAAATATAGACTGTTATGCTTGACCAACAAGCGGCCATTTTAAACGTAGCAGAATCGCCATTTTGCTTGTTAACCATTGGTCATTGCTTTCTGTCTAAAAACTGCTTTGCAGCTTGCAATTCTTGCGGATTCTGCTTACTCTGCTCAACTGTTAACATTGTTAACTGAATATGAAAGGACAAGGTCGGGGGACTGAAGAGTTTGCTGAACTCCTTATGAGTAGCCTAGAAAGGAATGCCCACGCTCCCTCTCTGTAGCCTTGAGAGGAAGCTGCAGGGCATTTCATCACTTCACAGCTGCCAGCCAGTCTCGTACGATGGTAGAATATGTTAGAATAATACAGTTAAAGGCTTGAATTACGCTTCTCTTACGGCCCCCCTTCGCAAAAACCCCTTAGAACGTGTCGGCTCCCAGGACACAAAATAGTACCACATAGATAGCAAAGCTTGGAATGTGGCTCTTCCCCCGTGTACAGATTGCTTCCAAGAACAGAACCACTGTGTTCTAAAAGATCCCTCCGCACTTTCTAAATTGCACATTGGTACTAGAATAGACATTGAAAGCATTATGATCGTCATACTCGTCGGATATGTCCATCGTCATCCCGAGTTCAAAGGAACTTAATACAGAGGGGTGTTGAACATGACTTTGCTGATTGTATGATATGCATTTTGTATATATGTAACTGATGTACGTAATTCACTCTCTTGCGTCCCTCGAGGTCTAGGAAACTCAAGTCGCGGGGCGTGAGATCAGAATTGGCCAATTGATACTATCTTTTGCTTGCAATAAACCCTAGCATTGGGAATTTGAAACCTCGTGTCTGGCGCATCTTTTCGTGTATGGTCATTGCCTTGTTTCCATAGCACAAGGGACCCCTAGGGGCCCCTTTCAAGCCAAGGACTCAACCCTGAGCACATGAGGAGAGTGAATAAATATCAAATTTTGGAATGTATGTATATGGTTGTGCCTTCCCACATTGGTATATATTTATGAAATGGGTCTCTAACAGTAACATCCAGTTTCATATGGCTTCACTATAACACAGGGATGGTGTCCACCTAAGCAATTCTGGCATTGTTGTGTTTCTCAACAACATCCATTAAATTCTGCAATGCCTTTAAAAATGTCTGAAGAAAACATTACAACTTAAAGGAATAGTGCGCTCAAAAATATTATTGTCCCGAGGGTTTGGGCATGTGTTTTTAAGCATAAGTTGATCCATCGTACACACATTTCCTATGCACCTTTCCAGAGTTTTCCTCATTTTTACAAATGCGAAATCAGGCAGCAGGGTGCGGCCATCTTGTGCTAATCTTATCCGTTGCTGCATCGCCCTAAGGTGAACTGCCTTGGTGGCACTAAATCATATCCCTCGCCCCTGAGGCTGACATCACTAGACGTCTACCGCCCATTTCACAATGCCAATGCACGTCTCGTGTCAACATTCTCTGCGCTTCTGCTAATGACGTGTCTCCATGGAAATGGCAGGACGCCTCTTTCCTCAATAAGTATAAACAGACCGCTTCTCATCAGACAACATCAGATTTGCTTTTCCAGTCGTTTAAATTTATTTTTTTGAGTATTGTGTGCCTCGTTTCTGTGCTCTGGTCAGCTACCTTTGTTGCTTGTATTCTGTGAGAACAGATACTATTACCATTACTATCCATTTTTATTTTGTACCATAATGGCAAAAATACAGCCCTACAACTACGAGCCGTAGTATTTGAGGCGGAATTACTCAAAAGGAAAGATGCGGACACGATGATGCTTCGGAAGACAGTAGTGAGGACGAATCAACAGATCAAGAGCCTGAGCCTAGTCGCATGGACGTTGTTTCCACCTGGCGTACCTGCAATTGGTGCGCGCTAATGCCAACCGAGGAGGAGACCTGCTGCTGCCAAGAAAACTCTGGATGCTTGTCCTACATATCGGAAGGCGAGACACAGACACAACACGTTACCGAGCTGCATGTCATAAGGGCAGCCTGCCTCACATTGTCCGTGTTGAGGATTATGATGGTGCTTATGCACAAACTTCACGCAACAGTTCGCCCTCGCAATCGAAGTAACGAGTACATTTACTCTAGTTGTGATGTCACTTAGCCCACTACCATTTCATGGTTGTCTCCTATGTTGTCATAACTTTGATCTATCACTGCCAAATGAATGTAGTCTTGCAATTCTTTATATCACTCGCAATTCGGGGAAATCATAGTGGTCTTCTTATGTTTATTTCATGTACAACCATGAAGCAATATGTCTTTGTGTCCTAAATGTAATTGAATACATAGTTGTTCAATATTGTAATGTGTCTATACTTCAAAGCCCAAGTGGATTGATCCGTAAAGTAACATTTGTACTGGCAACAATGCCATTGGATACAAGATTGCATTTTTAACTAAGGTTTAACACACTTTTCTTGTTCATTTAAAAAACAGTTTGTATCTTTCTCTTCCACAGGTGGTACAGGCTGATGGCCTATCGTTTGTTTACATGGTGGCTTCATGGGAGGCTTGGACACCGCATTGACGAGTAATACCCGTCTGTGTCGTTGGTGCCATTAGAGACACATTCCCCAGTGACAGCGGTCAGTACAGGGGATTTTCCCATACCGTGCTGCAACCCAAAGTTTATAATGTGTAGTACATTTGTGCCATCAAAATCAGCAACAAAATAAAATACAATTGAACTTTTATGAATGGTTGTTTCAATTTTTCAGTGAATCAAGTGTGTCTCCATTCAGCAGTGTTCCGGCCCTTTCCTGCATGCCTCTTGGCCATCTGTCTCCCTCTACCGTATCAATGACCGTTAGCACCTGTGCCTGTGACCTCCCAAGGGGGCTGGCAGTGGTAGGAACGGCCAAGGTGCTAAACACCATGTACACTTCAAAGGTATATTAAACGCAAGGCCCATTGTTCACATGGCCTCCTCAGACCCAGTGTCTCCAGGCAGGCTCCCCTGAAGCAGGCTACGCCCCTGCAATCCACATAAGTGTGTCTCCATTCAACAGTGTTCTGGCCCTTTCCTGCATGCCTCTTGACCTTCTGTCCCCCCCTACCCTATCAATGATCAATGGCAATTCACACCTGTGTCCGTTCACTTCCAAGGGGGCTGGCAGGGTGGGAATGGCCAAGATGCCAAACACCATGTACACTTCAAAGGTATCTGACGCAGGGGCAATTGTTCACATGCCCTCCTCAGACCCAGTGTCTCCAGACAGGCTCCCCTGAAGCAGGCCACACCCCTGCAATCCACATAAGTGTGTCTCTCCTTTCAGCTGTGTTCCGGCCCTTGTCTTCATGCCTCATGCCCATCCATCCCCCCACGAGAATGAAAGGCCACTCGCACCAGTTGATGTGCACTGCCAGAGGGGGCTGCCAGGGTGGAAACGACCAAGGTGCCAAACACCATGTACACTTCAAAGGTATAATCCTCGCAGAGGCCATTGTTCACATGCCCTCCTCAGACCCAGTGTCTCCAGGCAGTCTCCCCTGAAGCAGGCCGTGCCCCTGCAATCCACATAAGTGTATCTTTCCTTTCAGCGGTGTTACAGGCCTTGTCTGCACGCCTCATGCCCATCCAGCCCCCCACTAGAATCAACGGCTGTTCGCACCAGTTTATGTGCGCTGCCAAAGGGGGCTGGCAGGGTGGGAATGACCAAGATGCCAAACACCATGTACACTTCAAAGGTATCTTACATGCAGGGGCCATTGTTCACATGGCCTCCCAAGACCCAGTGTCTCCAGGCAGGCTCCCCTGAAGCAGGCAGTGCCCCTGCAATCCACATAAGTGTGTCTCCATTCAGCAGTGTGCCGGCCCTTTCCTGCATGCCTCTCGGCCGTCCGTCCCCCCTACCCTATCAATTGGCAGTTCACACCTGTGTCCATGCACTCCCAAGGGGGCTGGCAGTGTGGGAACGGCCAAGGTGTCAAACACCATGTACACTTCAAAGGTATTTTACACGTAGGGGGCATTGTTCACATGGCCTCCCCAGACCCAGTGTCTCCAGGCAGGCTCCCCTGAAGCAGGCCGCGCCCCTGCTATCTACATAAGACCACGCCATATACATGCCACTCAATCACATACACACGCACTTTTCTAATTCTTTATAAACCCCTTGATATTTATCATGAGAACATCTGTGAGCACTGCAAGTCAACTCGTGAACATGCTACCTGAGAACTTCTGTGACCACTGAAAGTCAGCTTGGTATTGTGCTACCTGTGAACATCTCCCTGTTCTCCTGCTACTAACTACCCTGCTTGCTGAATCTATCTGTTTGTTGGTCAAGGTAAAGGCAGGTCACCTAATCATATCTTCTTGATCTTTAAATTTCTATCTATTTGAACGAACGTACCCAGTAGTGTAATGTTCATTCATCTCATTCCAATTACCATTGTGAACCGTGTCTATAAGCATGTTTCCTTTTTATGCATGATAGTACATGCAAGGTATGAGTAACATGTTAC
Source organism: Ambystoma mexicanum (assembly GCF_040938575.1). NCBI lineage: Eukaryota > Metazoa > Chordata > Amphibia > Caudata > Ambystomatidae > Ambystoma > Ambystoma mexicanum. The sequence goes on from NC_090924.1 coordinate 1,252,575,236, forward strand.
GATTTGCATCACATCAATCAATTGTGCATGAAAGTTATCCTAGAATACAGTTGGCTATGCTACACAGGTTTTGCTTCGGTGACCAAAACATAGATTGCATAGAAAAATGTATGATATAATTCCATGTTTCTCACACTTTTATGCAAAACAATATTTTTATGATGTGGACCGTTTTTTTTTTTTTACAGAATTTACAACAATGCCTGCATGTATGGTTGGCAGTTGCCGTTCTAAGACTTGTGACAAACCCAAGGGCCCAATAATTCATACATTCCCGATGAATATAGATCTAATAAGAGAATGGTTCAGATATTGCAGATTTGCGCTGGAAAAGCTTGACAGTCGAGCCCAGGAAGTCTTGGGGGACTTAAGGGCTAATTGATTCCGCATATGAAGCCTGCACTTTACCCCGAATATGTACGACCAATCCCAGTACACAAAGAAGCATCGACTTAGAACATCTCGTAAATTGCTTCCAAATGCAATTCCAACTCTCTTCATGCACATGCTGCCTCAGGTGAGTCACGGTTCATGATTTAGCTGTTGGCCTTGGGGTACTGAACAGGTAACTACATGGACGGATTGGTGTTTTAGGGGAAAATGTCCCTTATCATACTTATCATATTTACACAATTGTATTGCTTTATAACTAAACCCCATTTTGCTATACATTTGTCCTTGGTTTTAGGAGCATCATAGAAAACTATCTTTGGGCACAGATAACTATGCTATAGTGCCCTTGGAAATAAGCATAATCTTTTCGTAATTGGTTGCTTTACATGTCAATTTTTTTAGGTTAGCATTTCTAATTCAAATCTAATTTTCCCTTTACAACTCCATGACAATGCACTGAATATGAAGGAGAAAGATTCTGCATCTATGTCTTTCCCGGAGTCAACAACAACTTCAAGCGTGTATCAGGTATATTTTGCTATTCAGTTCCGGAAATGTATTATGCATGGAATTAGAGATAATATGATAATGTTTACGTATCCTGTCGTTTCTTTACATAATGTTTCATTTATGGGTTTTTATTGATATATACCATTGTCTGCATCCCATTTTGTGTGTTCAATTTCACTTTTTTCATCCATACTAAAACAAGTACTGTGCTACAGGGTGATGCTTTTACTTTGACTACAATTACATCATCCTTTCAAGCTGATCCAGAGCCTGAGGTATGCGTACTGACAGTTCCCTTGAATGAAAGAATGTATATCTTACATCTGATACTATTAGACAGTGGCATTATTATAAACAATCATCTTTTGCAAAATGCTTGAGTGCAACGTTACAATCCATGGGTTTTGCATGGTGATCTCTGATTGAGTACACTAGCCATCAATCAGGTGCAATTTGAAATGTATATTTTGACTAAATCACATACACAGTGTACAAGGGTATCTATGTAAGCTGTGTGTGCAAGGAAATAATTTGATTTCAAATACGATTGACTTTTTTCTAATGAATATTCTATTCTAGGCATGTATACAAGATCGGAAAATAGAAGAGGAGGCACGTGGATCTGAGGTGGCGGACCAACTTGCTGGTGCAGTCGTTACAGTAAAGAACAGGCTTTCAAAGAAAATCAAGAAAGCAAAGGTAACTAGCAAACAAGTGCGATTACAAAAAGTGTTTTGGGCAGTTGTCTTCAAAACATGCTTTATTTTAAATCTAAAGTGCTATATACTGTATGTTGGTTTTACATTGAACATGTTTTCACAACCCATCTACTAGAGGCCCAGAAGTAAACAAATTTTGATGACAAAGACAGCTACTAAAGTCAGAGATGCTGCTTGCCAAACTGATTTCACCATGGAGCAACTATTATTTGAGGCGCAACGTGTTCAAATCAATAAGCAGACTCGAGATGCTTATGCCCATGACCAGAAAATGAAGTGAAGCCAGCAACTTGTTTTTGGGGAATGTGTCTCTAATGCTACAATGCGAGAACTCCCCAAGAAGAAGATGAAACTGAATATAATGATGATGCTTTTGAATTACGCGCAGACCACGTGACACAATCGACACCAGGAAAAAAAAGGGCCACCCAACAAACAATCGACATTGATGTTTTCTCTGATTCGTGTTCAAATAGCACAAACTGAATTATCAGAGACTGAAGCCTCAACACAATTGACCGAGGAACTTGCCAAAGATCCCGACTTCAGTGTGTCCTGTGCGGCCAATATGTCCACCACAGTTGAGTCACAAACCAAATTCATGCAGGACGATAGTCAAATACAGGAGCCCAAATACATTGTATTCAACAGCTGCCTGATGGAGATTATACTGATGCTGAAATGTGTCCATTCAGTGAGGGGGGAAGTATGACAGAAGCCATTGTTGAATGTGACTCGTGTATCGCAAGGCACTAACTTAAAAATACAAGCCACCTGTGATCTGCTCCATACAAAATGTTCATGGTCCACTCAACCGATGCTGGGGAAAGTGACAGCTGGAAATCTACTGTGTGCAGCAGCTTTACTTTTCAGTTGTCCTGTTTCTGTCAATTTGTGGGACTCCAGTTCCTTTCTGAAATGCAGTACTACACATATCAACGTGAATATTTATTCCCTGCTATTTGTGAAGAATGGAACAAATGTCAATTGAAAGGACATTCTCTGACAAACGGTTCAGGCTAGCTGGTGATGGACAGTGTGACAGCCCCGGATTTTCAGCGAATTACTGCAAATACCACTTTCAGGACATCGAAACTAAAAAAATGTGAGTTTGGTGGTTGTGCAGGTGCCCGAATGTAAATCCTCATTTGCCATGGAGAAACATGGTTTCATCAAATCCCTGGAAGATCTCCAATCGAGGGAAATGCAAATTGATCTCATAGTCATGGGCGGACATGTTTCAATAGCCAAGACCATGAGAGAGCAGTTTCCAAATATTTGCCATCAATTTGATCTATGGACGTTGCCAAATCAGTCAATAAAAGAATCTCAGCTGCTGGAAAACAAAAAAAAGGTTCTGAAGATCTTTCAAAGTGGTCCTAGTCTTTCAGTAACCATCTTTGGTGGAGCTCCAAAACTTGTGGTGGGTCTGTGGAAATTCTACTAGAAAAATGGAGGTCACTAATTTACCACTGTTCCAACGTTCACTCTTGGACAGAAAACCAACATTTCAACCAATGTGCACATAGACCTTTGTCGCCGGAGCAGGAAGGCAAGAAGAAGTGGTTGGTTGCATCTTCACCTCCACACAAAGCTCTTGAGAAGATCATGTTTGATAAAACTCTATCAAGAGATCTGAAGGGACTCACAGAATTCTGTCACATGTGAGATTTGGAGGTGTTCCACAATATGTGCCTAAAGTAAGGGCCCAAGATTGCATTGCATTCAGGCATAGACGGGATGCAATATAGGACATTGCTAGCAGTGTTATTGCATAATGACAATGTAGGGCATGAACTATCGAGCACTGCTGGAAACTTTGAGATGCTTTGCCTTTACGAAAAGAAGCAAAAAATGGATGGTCAAGCCAATATGGACGAAGAAAAATAGAGTGGATCCACCCTATTAAAACTGGTGCTCTCAGTTGGCCCTAAAAACAGGGCTGTACACTTTAGCTCTATTTGTACTGAGTGTGCGTTAAAGTTCAAATAATAAATGATCTCAACCAAATATAATGGATAATTCTCTTGAGAGAAATGTTTATTAACATCTCTTGATTCATCATTGTATCAAATATTTTGCTTCATATTCAATGAGGACAGGCATAAAATACTGGCTAGAATTTCTTGTACAATTGCCAATGCATTTCGGTTTTTGAAACCTTCATCAAGGCTGTACATACATTTTAATATGCCCAAAAAATTAACTATGTTAAATAGTTTCATAAACATATGGTAAGACAAATAATTCAACATTAATTAAGGATTGAAATGCATAAAAACGCACATACCGGTTCCATGTATCATCAAATGTTCAAACGGTAAAGTTGTAGTGGTGAAAATTAGAAAAGAACAGGAAAAACATTTTTCAAAGTCAATGATGTGACTAGCATCAAAATCATCATGTAAACATGAGGGTTATACATTGAATGCACCTTGTGATTCAACAGACTCTTCAACTAGTAAATGAAGAATCCAGTCTGAGTAAATGCTCCTGTTAACATCACGTAAACAATCATCAGAAATCAGTCATTCTTTCAACACCCAGTAAAATGGAACGTAGGATGGATGCTTACCATTACTCAGCAGAATGTGCTTTCAGACTTCCCAGTTTCTTCGATCTATTGTGGGACCTTCACTGATCGTGGGAGGGTCAGATGGATAACAGCATGAAAGCAACTTTGGGGTTCTTCAGTTGCCTTATCAAACACTTGCCTAAATAACTGAATAATTATGCGTCCCACAAAAGGAATGAGAACTAGGCTAGATAAGATACTCAGCCCGTAAGAACTACTGACTGTAAGCAAAACAGCGCATCAAAGGGGCTTGTTGGTGAGAAATAGCTGCACTCTGCTTATATTTTCATGGGGGCATGTGTTATGATGATATGATATGATATGATATGGCATTTGTAACGCGCCTATACACAAGTGTTTCAAGGCGCGACGAGGCAGGGAGGGGGGAACAAGGGGAAGACAGACAACGATCCTACTAGGCCCGGTGTCATTCAGACCGCGCAAGTGCAGGGGTAGGGGTAAGGGAAAAGTGCAAGGGGAAGGGGAGGGGGGAAGTGCAGTACAAGTAAGTAGAATAAAGTAAATAAATAGGGCCAGCTGGTGGCAAGTGCAAGGTAAGTGCAGACAAGTGCTGGGAAAGGGGGGGCTGTAGGGATACAGAGACAGTCCCTCAGTGCAGGGGTTGCCAGGGAGGCAGTGCAAGAGGAGAGTGGCTGGGCCCAGGACCGAGGTCGGTGAGAGTGGCCCAGTTGCAGATTCGGTGCAGATTCAGTCGAGAATTTTGCAGGGGAGAGGGAGAGAGAAAGCAGAAGCAAAGAGGAAGGTTCTGAGGTGCTTCCGGAACCGAAGATGGTTCTCCTCAAGTTTCAGGAAGGCAGGAAGGCTGTTCCAGAGGGAGGCCCCTGCGACGGCGAGAGATCTACCCCCAGCTCGTTGCTTCGAGAAGCGGCTGACCCTGAGGGAGTTGGAGATGGATGAGCGAAGGGCTCGGGAAGGAAGATATTTAGGAAGAGAGAGTTGAAGGTATTTAGGCCCCAGGCCCCAGAAGGCCTTGTGGACAATGCAGAGGGTTTTGAACTTAATCCTCGCAGCCACTGGGAGCCATTGTAGAGATTTCAGTCCTGGAGAGATACGGTCCCTGGGCTTGAGGCCAAGGACAAGTCTCGCAGTTCTGTTCTGGATGTTGGGGGTCATTGCTAATGTAAGGAAGGAGTGGGTCAGTTGAACCCCCCATACATTGTACATGAAAGTGACAGCTTGCTCTTGCACTCATGGGGGGTGCCTCCTTTGCCCTTCCCCTTCTGTAGACATGGGGAAGAAGGTGGGGGCTATTGCCAAACACACTTGAAATCGATTTTGTGTACCCTTGACTCCAACTTTTGGACTAGGCTGCGTTCTAGCATTGCAAAGTTTCCCCTCCCCTCAGCAGGCAGCACTGACAGCCCCCACATTTTTCCTCCTGCACCTCTGCCTCCCCAGTCCCTTTCTCACGGATGTGCTGAGACAAGATGTTGTGAACAAAAAATGTATTCATTTCATTCTTCCTCTGAGATCACTATCCTGTGAGTGACAGGGCGAAACCATGACTTGCAGTTCATCCATCTCAACAAATATGCTCTTGCACCTCTCACCCCCACTGCTGGAAAATGACTGCTTGTTCAACCTTTTCCCCCACCAAAGCTATTCTTTTGATGTACCAGAAGTGTGACCCTTCCTTGCTGACCACACCAGAGTGCCTCATAATAAAACAAGACCCCAGTCACAGTATATTCTGGCCTAAACTAACATGCGTCACTCCACCCCCTTTCTCACTCTGATGTGCCAGACCTGTCAGTTATCAATCCCGACCCCCGCAGGTTACCTCAGGGGCAAGACCCCCAACCCTTCACCGCGCTAGTGACCCAAAGTGGGATAGTACAAACACACGTGTGCAATTTATAGGCCCCTAATATATATATACTTAAAAGGTATAGTGATGATCATTATTTAATGCATGTCTAGGATAAGTGTGTAGATCAATGTGGCAAGTGAGCGCCTTCACTATCGGATGTCTTATCACAGGGTTCAATCTTTGATTTGCAGCCCTCAGAGTCTTACGATTTCAAACGCAGTGGGGGTAGGTGTCAGCGTTACCAGACTATATGACCAATCCAGAATAGGTATATGGGGGTGAAGTTGAGGTGGTCCGAGGTTAGGGTCTGGAATCCAGAAGCGTTTAAGGAGATCTGGGGTCAAGGGTTCAGGGGACCGCGGCCTGGCAGGAGGGCGTTGCAGCAGGGCTTGCACAGACATTCTTGTACAAGCACATTTTGTCAGGGCTCGAGACTCGCTCCTTGCAAACAAAAAATTACATTATTTGCGGTGTGAACAGGAGACAGGCTGAGCTGACAGGTGGTGTGGGCTGGCTGTGGGAGTCACTGGGAGAGTGCGAAGTTCTCCAGAGGAACATTATAAATAAGGCTTTTGGAAGTAAACTAACTGTAACTGTTTTCATTAAAAAAAAGTTACTAGAAATATCGTGCAGCATTGGTGGATGGCAGCAAACAATTCATTTGTTTTTCAAAAATATTTCTAATGCCACTATGGTCTGAAGGGCTATTCGCTCGCATTCTGAGTGAAGGTCAGCGGCTTTGAATTTTGCTTGCAAGCTGAGCAAACCCACGCATCGTACACAGTATAAGGTTCAATTGTTTTTCGACCTTCGAAGAAAGGGAGGATTCTGAAAGGAATGAAGGGAGGGGTGTAATACGGTCAAATTTGATAAGGTTCACCATTCCAAAACTGGACAAAGGAACATTTAATTTCATTTTATGAAAATTCATTGATCTGAACGGAGCCTTCTGCATTACGCCAAGAGAATGGAAATGTCGAATATTATATACGTTTTACTGTAGACGATTTTATAGACCAACGAGTCAGCGTATCATTAGCCAACCGTTATTGCTGGCTTACATTATACTGGGTTGTTCTTTGTGACATATTGCAATGACACGCAAATACAACCTGTGTGTGTACTTGTCTTTGTCCCGGGCACATGGGCAGTCCAGCATTGAAATGCATGTATTCCACATCTGGGTTCCCCTAGGTTCCACAAATGCCAACTTCTACGCTAATATTTAGTTAAAATGCCATCTTTGTTTTCTTCGAATTGTACCGTCAACTTCTGCATCCCATTTTGAGCTGAACATACTCCATAGCATTAACCTTTCAAGCACATTGTAGCCTAATTTCCACGTTGTTTTATCTGTGTTCCCATTGTTTCACATTTGTGTTCATCATTAGTTTTCACACGGTGCAGAATTAATGGGTAAAATGATAAATTATAATGAAGAACAGCTACTGAGACACATTTCTGTTATGTTTTTCACACAGCTACATCCTGCCTTTCTGTGATTGTCATTGATTCCAGATACCAATTGACAGCTTTTTTAACAGGCAGTTGCAGATACACTTAAATGGCTGGATCACCATGACGCTGTTTCGGTACGATCGCCACGGGCCGATATGCCCTTACGCGCTACCAGCGATAAGGAGCAGCCTCACATCGTTTACGGTGGCCTAGCGCCAATCTGATGCCAAAGGCTTGCGATTCACAATGCGTCCAATGCGATTCCTATACCCAAAAGGAAATCTGCGTGACTCACGATAAACATTTGTGGATCAAGAACAAAGAAAAAAATGACCCATTGCTTGAATATGGCAGTCGCCTATGTTCTCGGAGTGTTTATTGTGAAATAAAAGTACTTTACAAATTGTAGAGTTTTGCTATTCCCTTTAAAAGTATAGTTTTATATTCAAAATTGGGACGCTCTGTGTTGTGAGATGATGTGTGTTGATATACACGTAGGTGATGACGGGGCACGTTTGGCTACGTTGCCCAGTAACGTCATGGAGATAGACGGAGAATATCACTAGGTTTGGTGATGTCAGCCTCAGGGGTGGGGGATATGATTTAGTGCCACAAGGGCAGTTCACCTTAGGGCGAGGCAGCAATGGATAAGATTAGCACAAGATGGCCGTGTCCTGATGCCTGATTTTGCATGTGTAAAAATGAGAAAAACTACATTAAGGTGCATAGGAAATGTTTGTATGATCGATCAACGTATGCTTAAAAACACATGCCCGAACCCTCGGGACAATAATATTTTTGAGCGCACTATTCCTTTAACAGCTCTTTCCAGGACTACTCAAACACATGTTAAACATACTGTTTACTCTCTTATTTTATTTTGGTTAAAAAAGAAAGTTTGCAAAGTTTCAAGGACATTTCTCAAAGTGTATTTAAAATATTTGAAAATAGACCCATATATTTCTAGATCACACTGTTAAAACAGGCAGCTCTGAAAGAAGCCCTAGACATTTTAGTGTCCCTGCAAATAAGAGTATTATAAATACTTTTTTACAGTGAACAAATGCCCTAAGTACGTCTTTCTGTTTCATGTGCCACACCAACCCGCCAAACAAAAAACATCCAGAGTATCGTCATAAAAACTTTTTAAAAAAGTAACATCCCTAACCATCCTGCAGCATTCACCTCACTCCCTACCCAGTGGAAACAAAGAATAGTATTGTGGAAAGGCCCCTGTATGCATATTAAATGAAGGAGAACAACATTTAAGTTGTCACTCACAACCTTAATGTTCCTTATTTGTTCAAAACCAAAGTGCTCTCTAAAATACTTGATAACTCATTAGCTGCACCCCCCACCCCCTTTACTGGATTGTCTGTTGCTAAACACCCTGCTGTGAAAGGACTACATGCTATTTTTCATCTCCACTACCTCCTCCTCGCCCACCACAACCCAAAAAACAATGTACATTCTAAAACACTCCACAATCGAAGCTCCTTAACATTTAAAGTCCCTCTTTTACTGCAGTTTAATCACCCAACACATTGGTTCTCAAAAGACCTTTTGAAGACTGCACAGTCAGTATGTTAGTCATATTCATGACTCACCTATGTATTGCTAGAACTAAACTTTGAGAAGTGTCAAACCTCTGTGAAGTTTATTTTAATTTAAAAAGCACTAGGAGGATTTAAAGTAATCTCAATGGATTCAAGCATTGCTTCACCAAACACAACAAAAGGAGAAGAAGGGAACAATAATAGGCTCTACATCTCAGCTTCCATTTAAAAGCTTTGGCACTAAGAATAAATAGTTGTCCCTTCAGCAACACTGCTGCAGAACAATGCCCAAAAGACCTTTTAATCTCACACTCAAATATCTAAGTCACCTGGCCTAAGCACCACCCACCTTCTTAGCCCTGCCTCTTCCTTCCTGCTCTTAACTCTTAGATCAAGGGCGTCTCTCGCCCGGGCATCTGAAGCGAAGGGCTGATGAAGAAAAGGTCAATTCGTGTTTGGACCTGTTCAGACCAGAAGGACCCAGGGCCCGACCTTCTGCTCAGACAGCAGGTAAGCATGCACCAACACGTGTTTACCCCCTCTGTCCCCACAGGCCATTCCCGCCCCCCTCTGGTCCCCCTGTGATGCTCCCTTGTGCCACAGGTGTTGCCTGTATTGCTTGATTCATCTACCTTGCTCCCCCTCTTATCCCTCCAGCTGAATTCTGCAGGAGTCTTTCCTGATACATTCTGGTTTCACCGTCATGTGACCAATGCTGGATTTTACTTTTATGGACTTCACTGATTCACAGTGTGTCACCCTTTCTAAACTCTCATGCTGGGCTTCCTTTGCATCTTGTATTCATGGTGGCCCTGAATCATGCTGGTCCCATCTTCATCTCCCTTTCTCCCTTTTTCTATCTCCTACCCTCCGCCCCTTAATTATTCTATGCACTTACTCTTTAAGAATTGTCCCTGGACCTAATATGATAGCAACCTCATCTGTCTCCACCCCCTCCCCCGCTTGTCCCCCCCGTACAGCACTATCTGAAATGTCATTAGGCCTATTATGATAGTCGCTTGTTTTGTTCCTCCCCTCCCTTTCTACACCCCTCTCCCTCACCTTTTGTTTTTCTCCGGCTCTACCAGAAATGTCATCAGGCCTAGTACAGTAGTCGCCTGTCTGTTTCCATGTCCTTCCCACTCTCCCCTCCCTTCCTTATCTATGTCTTAGCTCTTACACTATCTGAAATGGCATCAGGCCGAGTACGATAGTTAATTTCTTACTGTTCATGGCCTGTAAGAGTGACATTGTATTTTCCCTTGTTCCATCCCTTGCCTTGAAGCGCTTTGAAACACATTGTGTATATAACTCCCCACTGGTTTAAACACAAGGGTCTTTCTGTGGACACATCAACGAGTAATGGCCAAATGTGCCACACGCTGAAGTAATGAAAGTTGTTTCTAATTCTAATACAGAAAATCTCTGGTCAGTTTTCAGTACACAAAAGGTATTTACTAGTCAGCCACAAAGACATATGTTTTGACCTTAAAACAAAGGTCTTCATCATGGTATTCGCTCTAATTAGTTTAATGAGGTTTTAGTATTCCCAGGGTTAATTTCAGTGACTCCTGTTTCCCTTTAACACTGATTTGGTAACCTATGAATTTTCAAAACCAGTTGAATTAATTTGCACCAACCCCTCCCCGAACCCCAACGATTTTTAAATTCAAATCATCTATTTTTCTAAAATATGCTGGTTGGTCAGATCATCAGGGTGTAATCCCAGTTCAGTAATTCCTATTTACTCAGCGGGAAAACCTAGATTTAAAATCTTCTCTCCTAAATTAAGTTTGATGGTCTATCATTTCTTTGGGTGTATTCCCAGCTCAAACATGCTTGAGATCCTCTGGTAAGGTGCATGTAAAACAAATACAAAGCACTGATTCAGAATTCACGCTGCCTTAATAGTTGCGATTCCAAAATGGCAGCTGAGTCCTGGAAGTCTCTCAGAAACCCCAACTTTCACAGGACTTCAGAAAATGGATGGCTTTTAAGTGTTTAACAACCCAGAATCCCACAGTGCACTTGTGGTCTTGTAATCTTTCATCTGGTGTTCCTTTGTTCCTCCAAACATGCACTAAACGGTTCCAGAAGTCCCTTCCCAGTGATAATGTTATGCAGATTCTGTGAGCTAGCCCATGATGTGTTACTGGGTTGATTCAATGCCCTAGTGAGTGGTGTGCCCAAGGTGACAGTGGATGCCTGCGTGGAGTCACTGTTAGAGTAGGTTTATGGCTTCATGGACCATTAAAGGAAGTGGCCATGACACTGCGGTCCCCTAGGATGACGCTAATGATATGGTTGACAGTTGATGCAGTAATACGTAAAGTAAATTCGTCCAGAAGCTTGCTTGTTCCTGGTAGATAAGGTGGAAACTAGCAGTTGCAGTATTGTAGAATGGAAAGTGACATGCCAGAAGATTCGTGGATTTGGAGAGTTCGGGATCCTGGAGCGTGAAAGTCCATTACGTCTTGTAGATTACTATGAGGCTCCTGTCAGACTTCTCTGTATGTTTGACATGCTGGATGTTGCAGTCAGCAGAGACATGGATGCCCAGGATGTGGGATGAGGTGAGGGTAATCCATGTTTCTGTTATAAAGAGTGTGTCAAGGTTGTGCGTGATGATAACATCAGCAATGTCTGCTGAGTGGAGAACACTGCAGCTGGTGTTGACTAGCATGAGGTTGCATATTTGATTGGGCACAGTTGGTTGTGTGGTTGTGAGTGGAATATTCATGAGGATCTATGGGTTAGAATTGTGATGTTTATTGGAGCATGCTGAGGGTTTGTGTGTGAGAGTTAGGCTGAGGTGTATAAGGAGTGAAGCACAAGGTAGTAGTGTTTTCTGGTGCTGTGGAGGGGTTCAGTACCTGACAGGACCAAACAGGTTTTGTACAGGTTGAAGCCATCGTCTCCATCAGCTTTTTGTGAATGGCGCCAGGTGAGGGCTGCCTTAGTGCGGACAGTTTTAGAGAAACAGAGGGGCGAGGCACACAGAGGAAGGCAGGGGGGGAGGAAGCAGTCACAGGAGTTGGTGGATAAAAAGGATTAAAGCAGCCAAACAGAGACAAAATGGAGGCAATGAAGCACTACACAAAGCATAGAGTTTTAAATTCAGGTATGGGGAGGAGCCACATGGAGGGAGGCAGGAAGCAGTCACAGGAGCAGGAGGAAAAAAGGAAAATAGCACAAAACACAGGGTTTACAAAATCTGAGAGGGAACAGGAAGGGGGATAAGCTACTCAGAGGGAGACAGAGGAGGTAGGAAACAGTCATAGGAGAGTGGAAGAAAAAAACCCAGAGATAATGGAGACAAACAGGCAGAATGCAAAGCATATGCTGTGATATAATATGGTGGGTTTACAAGCCTTGGAAAAATACCTTTCACCTGAAATGTGAAATTGAATATTCTATTTGAGCCAAGTCAGACATGCCTATCGCCACCTAGTAACCATCGCTGGAACTTCACCCCCAGTTCAGAGCCTCATAAGCAAGGCATTGAGGGTGTGCAAATTAGCACAAATGCAAGCCTTTTTACTCCAGAATACCGTCTTTCTCTTACAAGAAAGCACTATTTTATACGTAGCTTTTTGAACCCAAGATAGGCAGTTTTCAAAGCGGCAGACAATTCCATCCCAGTTTCACTCTTATTATGGACCATCAGGGCAACATAGTCTGATAGCTTTCCGGTTGGAGCATTGGGGCATGAGCAGAAAATAGCAGAAATGCTGTGGTGGGTTTAAAAAAGGTTTGGAGACAACGCTTCTGTCTAACATGTTAAAGTAGAAAAACCTTTTTGACACAAGTTGCACATCACTGCGAGTTCAAATCCCGTTCAGAAACACGATGAAAGCATAGTTGTGATGCAAATTAGCCAGAATGCAAGTATTTCACTCACAAAATTGTATGTTTCTATATAGATAAAAAATGACACGACACTATCGCGGAGAAACGTCCGAAAAAATGTTCATATAACAACTTTAAAATTGCATTAAAGAGAGGGCAGTGAGGACGAAAGAGAAATGTGTCATTTAAAAAATATCTTATACTAACGCTATACCATTAACTTCTAAGTGATGCTTCCCTAAACACTACTGAAGGAAGCAGGTAAGCAAGGTTGCAGTTTTCTCGCAGCATCCCATTTGCAAATTGATGACGCACGCCGAAGTAAATGGGGTACAGTGAGCTCAAGCATCCCAAAAAGCCATTCATCCCAACGCAAGCACCCTCTCGACAACCGAAATCTCCATCTGCATTCAGTTCAATCGATTGCCAAAGCCAAGCGACGTTGCTCTACTTAATCACAGCTCAGGTTGAACGATTTGTTGCCAATTACATCTTACATCGGTCTATAACCTCATATGCTAACAAGGTATTAATGGAGAACCACTGTATGTGCCATCAGCTTATCACCCTTTCACATCATGAACGATGAAGCTGGTCAAGTGGCACAGTGAGTAGAGCGCTCACTTTGACATTCGTGCAGAGCCTGCTAACGCCAAAATCAGCCTTTCATCCTTCCGAGGTCGATAAATGAGCACCACACACCGTGGGTAATAATAAGCAGCGCTCAGATACCTGAGGGTTCGTAGCGCTATATAAATGCCAAATTATTATTATTATGAACTTTTTGAATAATGGTGTATTCCAAGGAGGGCTGAAGAAAGACCAATGCTATGCATTGTAACATCATTGGAATTCAACATTTAGAGGCGAGCGTGATGCCAAACACAAGCCGGACATATATATATATATATATATATATATATATATATATATATATATATATATATATATATATATATATATATATATATATCCTTCCCATCGTAGTGCGTTGCCTTGAAGACAAAGGTGTATTTTCGAGCTCAGTCAGGAGCCTAGATTTGATGAATGGGTTCTGTCGATGATTGATTCACTCAAGTGCTGAGGCATTCCTCTTCTTTCTGTAGGTAAATTGAGTAACTGACCTTGGCAGAGGTGTGTGCCCTGAAGTTCTGACATTTCAAGTGAGGGGAAGAAACCAATACAAGCTACTGCCACATACAGCGGCGTATTGGTAAAGCTGTAGAGACAACAGTTCCACTTCCAAGGCATGCAGTGACATCCCTGTGCACAGCAATTGAATGCAGGTCAAGAAAACTACTTGTTGAGAGGACAAATTCGCGAACATCCCCCACAAGAAATGGCACATTGTTTTTCGAAAGAGTCTAAGAAAATCAAACTATTTGAAGACTGACACACGGAACATTAATATGTGGCAAAGAGTGGAATTGCTCTTTGAAGAAACAATGATTAGACAAAAGGACAAACCCATCAAAATACCACCTTAGATACATTTAAAATAGGGCCACCCCTGCAAAAAGAATCTTAAATGGATTTTGGCAAACATTTAAGGGGACATCCACTGCTCACGGTGTCAAACTACCATGGCAGCATCAGGAGCGTGAAGTGTTACCAATGACACTCTCATGAACAGTTAATTCTGGAACATTTCCCTGAATGGGGCCGAGACGATAGTTGCTCGGTCATCCATCAGACAGCATTTTACTGCACCATAATAACATGACAATCGTTGTGTTCTCTTTGCAGTCATGCAAGATAACCAGATCTGGGATTCAAGTAAGTGTGTCATATCTTCTGATGCACACACCTCTGCCTCCTCCTCCTCTATTGACCGCCTCTGTCTGGAATGTACTCTGTCATCAGGAATGTCACTGGCCCTAGCATACCATTCCAGAACCCTAGAGCTGGAGCTAGGCTATTGAATATTTATAACAATGTCGAGGTATTTGAAAAAATAAATGTGGCTGAGATGCAGAACAGTGCGGAGGTACATGTCCTGGATGCAGACAAAGTCTACTTTCGACTTCTATGACACATGTTATGGCAGAGGAGTCGGGCAGGACATGCTGGACTGCCATTGAGGCCGGCAGAGTGGCTCCAACCAGAGGAAAGGGAAGAAGACTGCTCACAAGTGTTGTCGTGCAGGAGGGGAGAAGGTGGGGCATGTGGCCGAAGTAAGAGGACCAGAAAGACAGTGGATTGATTGAATGGGAGGGTGGGAAAGGACAGTGACTTGGATGGGGGGTCAGAAGTTATGGGGGCTTACCTATAAAAATGTGCAAGGGTAGAAGCAATTGCTAGCATGGGTGATTAGTAGAACCAGAAAAAGGATATAAGACCAGGCTCAATCTAGGAATTGTGTGACTCTGGAGCAACAGCCACATTCACAAGGAAAGTACATACGGGAAAGAGCCAAGTGCTGTCTCAGCTCAGGAAAGCAGGCATCAAAAATAGATTCCACCAAAAACAGACTTCTCATACCTTCAAAAGTAGTTACTCAGTAACCCTTAACCCAACCATCTAAGTTCTTCAAACATTCACGCACCCAGGTAGCCCAAGGGGTACCATCAGTCTTGTTGAGGGTCCTAAACGGCTTAAGATACTGGGAAGGAGATTTCCCAAATCTAGCTATCAAAGCTACCTTTACACTTTCATACTCATTTCTTTCAAGTTTCCCCACCTCCAGTACAGCATCAGTTGCAACCTGGGGGAGCCTAGACAGAAGACAAGAAATCAGCCGTGTAACCCTGCATCCCATAGTTATACTCAAAAGCACCCAACCAATCCAAAATATCAAGTTTGGCATCATACATAATCACTGCTTCTTTAGGCATGCAATGTCTCTTTGGACTGGAAGACCTA
Organism: Ambystoma mexicanum; assembly: GCF_040938575.1. Classification (NCBI taxonomy): domain Eukaryota; kingdom Metazoa; phylum Chordata; class Amphibia; order Caudata; family Ambystomatidae; genus Ambystoma; species Ambystoma mexicanum. The sequence goes on from NC_090924.1 coordinate 1,252,590,989, forward strand.
GAAGACTCTGAAACATTTTCAACAGACAATTTATTAATAGAGCATGCTGCATTTCCAATTCCCTTAACTTGATGTCTTGATGTTTGGCTTCAGCTTGGATTTGTAATATTTTGAACTCTAACTCAAGTTTCATTCTCTCAAGAGATACAAACGCTGGACTCAGTACTGGACCTGGTAGGGTCCCAGTGGCTAAATGTTGAGGTGGAAGGGCTGGTTGAGGACAAGACGGGCTCTCCTCATGAGACTCCTCTTCCTCTTCTTACTCTTCTATGACTTTAGAGTTAGACTCTGAATTATCATCCTCAATATTATTATCCACATTTCCTAGGTTAGTAGGTGTAACAGGTCTACTATCTAGACTTTGATGATTCAACAATCTTGCAATAAGTTCATTTTTCTTTCCTTTAACAGGGAGACTCCTGGACTTACACATTTCTGTGTTCTACTGTCAATATGACCAGGGCTTCCTGACTGAAGTTATCCATGTTTGGCATGTTTAAACAATTGCTATTCTAGTGGAGCTTAGCCTTGTGAAGGTTTAGTTGAACAAAAGCAGAGCAAATCTTAATGTAACATCTCTACAATCTATCCTCACCGCCTGCCGCCAGTGTTAGGCAAGATTGTATGCAGTACGCAATGGATGCACTACAACAACCCTGACCTCCTGGCAGTAGTAACCCAACCTTTGGTATCAGTCTGTACTACACAGGTTGGTAGTGTGGACGAGTAGCCAGGCTTATCACAAGCTATGTGAGCTATAGGGGACTTACACAGAGGTTCACAGTGACAGGTATCCAAGCAAACACTTACACATAGGGTTGCCTGATAAAACAATTATTAATGTATTTACCAGTCAGTTAATGTAAGACTTCTTCAGAAGGGAGCACTGTTAAACAACACACAAATATACTTCAAAATTACACAATCTCTTAGTTCAAAATCAGTACATACCCATTTGGGATGGCATACAGCAGACACTTACACCCTCAGGTGACTTCAATTGCTAGGGTGCTGTTGACATGAATGTATTAGTGTTGGCATTATGAAGTAGTTAAGAGCAAGCCAAAGGGAAAGATTCTTAGAGCAAACACAAAACCACAAATGTTTCTTAAGCAGGCAAATACTTTCAGATACCCCAATAAGAGTCAATCAGTTAAAACAGGCTAGGCCAAAGTCAAGAGGCAAGATTCTAGATAGGCTGAAGCACTTCTTTGAAGGTAAGTAGAAACGTCTTTGCACAAGGTTTCCGAAGTCTTTGAAGAAAAAGATGAATCAATGTAGGGCCACAAGCTGTTAGACTTGTGAGTGGTAGAAGATGCAAGAAACTTAAGGCTTTTGCAGTCGATTCCTATCTAGGGATGAGTTGTTCAAAGTCAGATTGTAGGTAAAGCAGATAAAACACAGATACAGAAAAGGCATAGTTCCAGAGGATTCTTCAATTATAAGTAAGCATGAGGCTTTTGTTAGACAAGAAGGTTTCAGGCAACTTGTGGAAGGCTCCCTATGGGCCCACAGACGTTAGGCCTTGGAGAATGAAGTAGGGCGAACACCAAAACACCGGTAACAAAGGAGTGACAGAATGACTCAAGGTAAGTGTTACCACCAGTTCCAAAGTACCAGAGGAGTGAAGAAGACGTTTCAGCTGGATGCCTTCGCAATGCAGCAGTGGTGGATATGTCTCCTGTTCCTTGGTTGTGGTGAAGAAAGAAGGGACCCTGAAGGGGTTGTCACAGCAGCAGCTGAGAGAAAGTACTCCCAGCAAAGGATTCTTCATGCTCCAATATCGGTCTGGAGTTTTGGCGCCTTTTCACAGACTCCAATGAAGAATGTTTCTAGTCCGAACAATTCACCTCCCTTGCTCGGTCCTGCACTCTGGTGAGGGGACTTTGAGGAGTGGGACCTTGCCTCTGGAGGTCTGGTAGGAGTCCACTAAAGGTTCCAGAGAGTTTGTTCACAGCAAGATGGTGCACTGCAATCAGGCTCAAGTCCCAGGGTATTTTGCAGTTTGCAGCACGGGAAGGTTGCAACATGTTGTGGGATGGTTTGAATTGAAGGTTCTCTGAGGCCTTATCAAGTCCATCAGACTGTCAATTTGATTACAGGGATAGGACAGCAGCAGGGCTTTGGCAGGCTTCTGCGGTTGCTGTAAGGGGCTGCAGTCATTTCTGGTTATCTACTTCTTTGGTTATTCTGTTCCATTGGTAGACTTGTCTTTTGCCTAATGATCCTCACCTTTATTTAGGAACCCAGTCAATCAACACTCATGCCACATTCAAACCCTGGGGGGTCGATGCCTTTCAGGACAGCCAGCCCCCCAGTTGGAATTGATTTCAAGCAGGCATCCCAGGAGACCAAAAAGCCGAGTTTCAGACTCCTCCCCTGCTTTTTGTCCTGGCCAACATACTTGAGCCTATGCAGCCTTCACCAAGAATTCACGCTGAAGACAAGTCAAACCAGGATCTAAATCATCAAGGATGGCAGAAGAAGGACCAAGAAAGGACATGAGAAATTACAAAAAAGGAATGAAGCCAGCGTTTTGGGTCAATGGTGACATTTCTGTGTATGACCGCAGCAGTGAAGACAGCTTGCAAGCAAAAATGACACAAAAGCCAATAGAGCATGTCCACTGTCACCACGCCATTCAATTCAGGTATTTATTTATTTATTGGTCAATTGTACGGTGCCTAAACTCAAGTGTTTTAAGGTGCCACAACACAAAAAGGTGGGGGGGGGCAGAGGAGAAATAACAGCAATAAATGATTAGCCTTTTGACATTTGGTCCATGCGAGTGCAGAGAAAATAAGTGCAGGGGAGTGGGCAGTTCACTGGGGAATCAGGATTGGGGTCAACTAGTGCAAGGATAGGGTGGACCAGAGTCAGGATTTTCAGGGAAGGGTGCCCTAGAGCAAATGCTGGTTAAGGGGTGCTGGAGTAGACTGGATGAGGAGGGCATGGCTCCTGTATGGCACATAAGGGACCAGGCACCAGTCAGAGTGCCAGTGGGACATTAGCAAGGGAGGGGGATAGGGCAGGAGGAGGAGAAAAGGAAAGTCTTGAGAAAGTTCCAGAATTTAAGGAGATCCGGCTCAAGCCTCAGAGGGGCAGGACGGCCGTTCCATAGGGAGGCTCCTACCGAAGAAAGAGATCTACCCCCCACTCTCTTCTTGGAGAATCTACCCTCCCACCTCTCCACCAAAACTCAGGACATCATGTCCTCACTCTCATCTACTCCTCTCACCCTCTCGACTTTTGCCTCCCTTGCCATCTCACCCATACTCTCCTCCTTCTCTCCCATTGCACCAGATGACGTTTCTAGGGTTGTCCACTCTAAGAAAGTGAGGTATGAGAGAGGGATGTCTGCAGAGATGAGCGCATTGAAGGTGTGTCCAGCAGAGTGGAACAGGCCGGAGGGAAGAATAGTGAGGGAGAGGGAGTCACAGAGGTCACGTAAAAACAGTACAGTGGCTGCATCCGGAGAGTCTGGATGAATGTTAAATTCACCCAGGAAGAGAGGTTTGGGCGGGGAGTATATGGGGGTCAGGGGTTTGCCTGTTACTGTAACAGAAATGTTACAAGAGCATTGAGAAATGGATACAAGGTAAACCCCCACCACTCCACATAGTGTATGGTGATCTCACAAAAGGAAAAGGTAAGAAGTATGAAAGTATGAATAAATATCCCTCTATCCTTGAAAACAGTAGTTTCTCAAGAAAAAAAAAAGAATACAAAAAGGAAAGCCCAAAGGGCTCCCTGCAATATTGCACAAAAGGTGCTGTGTGCTGCAAAAATGAAACACAGATGCCTTTAAAAGCATGGAGGAAATAAAGACTCTCTAAATAAAGTTTTAAAAAAAACCAGAATGAGCGAAGGTTTCCAGAGTCAGAGTCAAAATAATGAATGAGGGGAAAACAGCTACCCTCATTCAGGAGGACAAGAAAAAAGGTCAGAGATTCCAGCAAAAAGTGCTGGGGGTCTTAAGATGGTAGTTGGCATAAATGTGAAACATCTCTCCAACACTAGTACCCCCAGACTAAGTGACAAGAGGATATAATCCACTCCTGGATGGATCCCTGGTTCCAGTTGGGTTATACTTCCTGGAAATTCCAACAGCATTGTTATGTTGGGTACATGACGATGCTCAATGGTGAAGTCAAAGCCTTGGAGGCTTATGGACCACCTGAGTAGTATTGGATTCTCCCCCTTCATTTGCATTAACCATCTTAGAGGTTAGTGGTCAGTTTGAATTCTATACAAGTCTGATCTAAACTTCAATGCCAACACAATGGCAAAACATTCTCAGTCAATTGTTACCCACCTTGTTTCTCTGTCTTGTAATTTTCTACTGATAAAGCAGATGGAATGTCATCCATTTGGCTCAAGACTGTCCCAATTCCTATATTGGATGCATCAGTCTGCACTAAAAAGGCCTGAGTGTGATCTTGAGCTCTCTGCACTGGAGCATTACAGAGGGCATCTTTCGGCCCTTGGAGCACTTTCTCCCTTTCTTCAGTCCAATTCACCCTCTTGGGGTATTTTGGAGAAGATATGATATTTAGAGTGCAACAATTTCATTGAAATTTTACTGTTTTATATGTTATACATTTTGTAATTGGAAATTCGTAAAGGTGTGTATAAACCAAAACAATAATAATAAAAATGAAAAAAAATGATATTTAGAGTCCAACAAAAAGTACTGGGGGTCTCACAGGAAGAGGGGATTTGGCATACATATGAAACATCTCCCTAACAAGGACGTGACCTAAATAATGCTGCCCCGCAAAAGAGAATTGCCCTTGATACAAGTTTGATGGTAGCCTTGCCGGTAAAACACGGTAATCGGCCATTCCCGGGTGCCAGAAAATATTCTTCCCCATTCCCAATTGAGCCCCATAGGGCTCAATAGGATTGGGGAAGCCGGATGCACGGTGCATCCAAAATGCTGTGCTCGCTGGTGCTGTCTGTCCGCCAGGTCAGACCTGGCTGGCACACAGGCACCCGCAAGCACAACTCGTAGTTTGCCGGTCTGGCAGTAACAGCCCCGGTAGCTTACCGGCGCCGTTATTACTGGACCGGCAAACTTGTAATGAGCACCAATGTCCTTGTTTTTCAATGGGCATGCAACAGTATGCAGATGTTGGCAAATGTCCAAGGAATACATTCTTTAATACATTATTTAATTAAAATTATATTTTAAAAGTATGTAACAGTTATTACTGATAATCCTAACCTTTAAGAAATACAAGTAAAATGCATGCTCTGGAAATTAACCTACATCTATCCAGCTACATGTTTCATTTTCATATATTAAGGTGTTGATGTGTAGTTGCTGTCGCTGAAGCTGATATACCGCTGTTTCATTTTATACATTATTAGGAGCTGTTTTCTGTTAATTACTACACTTACTCACAATATACCTTGCCATTTAGTGTTGTGATGATCTCATGTCACCTGTAAAGGTATTTGCTCATGTGCACCATACAATGATGTCAGGATGAAGGAGCAACATATCTCCCTTTTTTGAACTGGTGTACTTGATGAACTGTGATTGTTTAGAAAGTTGGATATCCAAATGTGATTTTGTGATAAGGCCTCTTGAGTTGGTTAAAATGTTCTGGGAGGCAGCAGTGCGACTGAGGGGCAAAGGAGTACTAGTCAACATTCCTAGGTTATGGTGGAGGTCCTGTGGGTCAGAGGAGACTCATCTTAATTAGCAGTGGGACTAGTGAATAGTGAAGTACTGGACAGCATATATGACATTTCCTAAGATATTCAGGATGGATACAGTCATCAAGCAAAAGAGAACCAGTTTACACGCAGCTCTTCTTAGTTGCCAAGGAGGTGAGGACACTATGCTGTGGTGGCCCACCATGCTAATTCTTGTTTTGTCTTTCTAGCTTCAGGTCTCTGGCACTGCAAGCTGCATGGTATCTCAGTTCCTGCAGATTCTCACAGGAATGGAGAGCCGGGAAAGAGGCAGCAGCTAATCCTATAGAGGAAAGGAGAATGAACACTCATCTTGCCAGAATCTTAGAAGGTAGAAAGTGTAATTCACTGAGAAAATCTACAGCGCTTACCAGTCAGAAGATCTTTGAGTGCATTTGTATTTCCTGAGGAGAACGTGTGCACTCCCTCTTTAGGCCAGTTGTCTTCATTCATAACAAGTTACTCAAACAGGCTATCAAAGTTTATGTGAAGATGGGGTAGGTCAAGGATACAAAACCCAACTTACAAGGTTGCATCCCTTCAAACATTTTGGATGTCAATTTATTAGTAGTGCTAGCCACATTCAACTTTTGCAGGTGTATTCCTAGGCAGACTCCAGGATGTGGGCTTGCTCATTCTAGACACAATGGTTAAATGTGGTTCTTGTTCACCTGGCCTTTACATATTCTAGGCAGGGAAACCATGACTGTGTAAATCACAGTCATGTTACTCACTTACAGAAATAATATTCTGGTTCGATGACCTCAGTACTGCATTCTAGAAAGGGAGCTCTGTAAGCTCATTTTAGGGGACCTTCTGTTCTCCCTAACTTCAATAAAACATTCAGGACAGTCTCCTCAAAGACAGCCAGGTGAGATTACACACTTAGGATACACAGGTACACTTGGAAAAGTATAGCCTCACGTAGTACACATCAGAAATATATCCTTGTGGAGCTGTTTGCTTCCTTAATCTAATTCAAACACTCTTCTGGTTTCTTTTTACATAAACTCAATGTAGAATAATTTGACTGAAAAGAACACATGCAAATTGTGATCTGTTGCAAAAAATATTTAAGCAGTTGAATACAATGGGCCTCATTACAAGTCCTGAGATAACCCTGCTGGTACTAGACTTGCAATATTTACTGGCGGATTACGACCCCAGCATTTCGGGAAGTCAGGCGCCAGTAAATGTTAATCTCCATTTGAGTCCCATAGGACTCATTGAGAATGGGACCCGCAGAAGCACCGGCACCGTTGTTAAAGGTGCCGGTGCTCCGTGAAACTCTGTGGGGCGGAGCCTTTCTGCCCACAAAGTCTGAACCTGGCAGGCGAGCCGGCACCCGGCCACAGAGTCATACTATATCTGTCCGGTAACAACAGTACCGGTAGGCTTACCGGCACCATTGTTACCGGACCGGCATGGTTGTAATTAGGCCCAATGTATTTAAAATCAATGTTGTGGTTTAAAACAAGGAGGCTTTTGTTAGACAAGAAGGTTTCAAAACAAAGGAGTAACATGCTCTAAGATTTCCAGCAGTGTGTAGCATAAACATACTACCAAAATATTTCTCATCAATTGAACACTGTAAAAAGTGAGGGAAAGCTATATTTTATTGTATTTGGTTTAAATTAAACCTTTACACATTTTATATTATACAAATACACAATTACAAAAATACAGAGTACAGAAATATGGTACAGCCAGATAATATAAATCAGACCTATATACAAAATCACATACTCTTAGTTAGGATATCCAATACATAATTTCACCTTCAGTCTGTTCAGTAATCAGTCGTTCAGAAAAAATATACATAACATTTGAGAATAACAGAATTGATGGTCAGAAGTAAAAATAAAAACAGAGGAGCAACAAGATAAAGAGGAAAATAAGGCAAGAATCTAAATAGAAATAAATGTCTACATTCCAATAGAACTGTTCACCAAATAAACATTCTCAAAAATAGTAGTTACATAAAATACTCCATCAGCTTTTTTAAAATAGGTAGGCTTTTAATAAAGCCTGATAATGCCAAGCCTTCATGTACGTTCTGGATGCTGAGGCATTGTTTCCATATAGTATCCTCGCTACATCCTGCTCGGTAGTTTAACAGAGGCATCATATGTTTAATCCTAGACATAGTTAATGCTTCACATTCGAGGATTTCATGTTTTGTTGTTTCTGGTTTGAGAGTACAGAATCTACATCTGATTACATCTTCTGCTATGTGTCTTCTCCTGAGCAATATTTCCTTAGGAATAGCTTCCAACGTAACTTAAGTAGCAGCCTTCAATAGTAACAATTAGGGAATTGAGTCAGGATAGTAGAGAGAGTTTCTCAGCATTTATGCTCGTTGGGAGAGTTGGCTCATAGATGCTTAAGAGTGGAATGCATTCATTGTCAGTTTCCAATCGCAATCAAACAGAGACCTTTTGGTTTTCAGGGGATTGTTAGTTAAGGTCTCAAGATCCGAACCAATTCCTAGTCCTAACCTGGCTCAGATCAATACTGGAGTACATAGTACCACCCAGCGTCTGATATAAGGAGTCAGGTATGGGAGCTACACATTTGGCAAATAGTGACAATGGACGCAACTTCACCCTTAGTGAAATGGCCCCAAGTTCGTACCTAGTAGCTGCCATTGGTACTGCATTCGGAACACCAAGGATCTTCCTCCACAGCCTGCTTTCAATTCTGTCTGTTTTATCAATTATTTCATTTTGTAACTCGAGAACATACGTTTTTTTGGGGACAATTTTCCCTTCAAAGTACATAATAGCAGTTTAAGTGAGAATCTGCCAAACTCATGGTCGATTTTCATAATCTGAGACTGTAACTGTGCTGCCTTATGCATGAGGATATCAATACCCAGTTTTAGACCGTTGTGCGCCCAAAAACAAAAGCCCAGTTATACAACACCAGAACTATTCTTAACTGTCGTCCCTTCAATATTCCACAGTGTGTGTTTGCTCTTCTTACATGACCTTGTAATTGCCAGACTTTTTTTTTTTTAGGGTTGATAACAAGGCCACTGTCTTTGGCATATATCATAGGTATTTAACAACTTCTGCAATACGACCCTAACTTGGCCAAAGATCTAGAAGTCGTCGTCATAAACCAACCGAGTATTTTTGAATGCCCAACCTTAGGAGAAATCAAGCCTCCTTCGGCCAGACAGTCCACAACATCAGACATATATTGATTGAAAAGCCACAAGGCCAACACCCCTGTCTGACCCCCCGATATGAACAAATTATTTTACTGATGTCTCCTTTTTGACTCAGTCGTCCCTGGATTCCACAGTTTTCGTATATCCCTTTAATTAGCCTCAGCAGACCTGCCGGCATTCCCAATGAAGCCAATTTATCCCATAGTCTATTCCGGTCTACGCAATCAAATGCGGCCGATAGGTTGATAGTGGCCATGTAAGTGCTGCCATTAGGCATCCGCCAGGAAGCTTCCTGGATAAACTTAACCACAAGCCCATTAATGTTGCTAGAGGAAACCTGTCTGTATTTTATTTAAAGGGTGTAATGACAAGGTCCATTGTTCCAGATCTGTCAACAAAATGGCCAAAAATATCTTACTATCTGCGTCTATTAGAGAAATTGGCTGATAGTTCTTAGGATTGGACCTGCGTCCGCATTTAAAGATCAGGACTACATGGGCCGTACTCCAAGAGGGAGGTGTAATTCCTGTACGAATGTCATTGAATTCAAAGTTAAGTAAATTGGCCCGGTTAGTTTGGTTGGCCTTGAAGGTGTTATTAGTTAGGCAGTTTGAGCCAGGGGCACAGGACTTATTACATCTTTTAGCAAGGAGTGGGTGGTGGTGAGCTATAGTTCCTGTACCCACTTGTTGTTATCCGTAATCGCATTGAGACCCTGGTCCATCATGGAATTACTCATAGAAGATTCAAATCTACATTCAAAGAAGGATATCTACTCCGACTCCGTAATGGGATTTAGTTGGATGACAGCATAGTTAGGATCATGTCTGTTAACAAGTGACCAGACCAGCAAATTTGCCGAATTGGTAATTTCAAGCAGCTGAGTTCAAAATTCTCTATTGGTTGAAACCATGTCGAAAACTTCCTTCAGTATACAATGATCACTCCAGGTGTTCTTAAACACTGAAAACAAGACACAGCATTTAGTCAAATAGTCATCAGCATATATAAAATCTAGTAGGGAGGAGCTATTCCCTCTATGGCAGGTATGCCAGCCTGATTCGTTTGACTGAGTAATTATGGTCCCCACCAGAGGCTGCAACCCATGCACCCCTAATCCCAAATACCACGTTATTCCTGCTTTGGAATTTGAAGGTCATATTTATATTATCCATAGGAGAGTCATATAATTCCCTAACAGTTTTTGAAAACGACAGTTGGCATTCAAGTTGCCCACAACTATTATTCTCTCATTTGGGTATCTGGAGGACCATGCGTCAATACATTCACACACTTTCTCAACAAAGCAGTTAATCACTAGGATAGCCTTGTGCCAATAGATGGTAGTGAGCAAGATCTTCAATATACCAACAAGGGAGGATAGATACACCCCCATGGCACCAAATGTAGATTTTCAAGAGAGGTCCCAATAAGGCCCAGTGCATTAGCAGACCCCATGATGGTCTCCCTCAAGCGCTTGATTTAGCTGATTGAAAAACATTTGGAAACCATCCAAAACTGGTACAGAGGTCAACCAAGTCTCCTGCTGCAGACATGTACAATTTCCCTCTCTTAACTTGGCCAGGCATAAGGGATTTGTAAAATTATGTCTGCTCCCACAAGTATTCCAGAATTTAAGGCACAGGGATATCCCTCTCTGCTCTATGCCACTGGATTGTACTCGTTTATGGGACTGGTTTACACCACAAAGTTGACGTAACAACAGCCCAGTCTATTTTGCTCTCATGCCTTCGGTCATCCACCATTCCCATTCTTCAACTCACATTTTCACCAGATCAAACCAAAATTCTCAGATTTTCTCTTGGGCCCAAAAGGCCCCCCTCCTCTGATTTAAACGGGCTGATATCAAAGGCTAAATCCAAGAGACTGCCTCGCTGAGAGAGGATAAGCTCTTTTACTAGAGGGGAGTTGAGATAGATAATAATATGATCCGGACAGCTCCTATCTGGATAGGCCACTCTATCAATATCTGAGGAACATAACAGGGCCAAAGCCGGGATTTCTTAAAAAATCAGCAAGATATTTGATCGATGTATGCAGACCGGAGACTAACAACCAAGGGTACTCGACATCTTGAGTCGGTGGTCCCTTTTACCCACGATTGAGTCAATCATTCTCCTTCCTGAGTTACCATTCAGCTTCTGCCCCAATGCCTCAGAACCTCTAGCATTTTGCAAAATACTGTAGTTGCCGCGACCAAGGGCAGGCCAGTCGGTAGGGCCATCCCATGGTACACATGTAGTTGGCACATGAAGGCGTGGCAACAAATCACTTACACCCGAAGCTACATTTGGGTATAGATTTTTCAGGATATTATTCCAAAACGGGGCACCCCCAAGCCCAGTTCCCCCTTCAGAAGCCTTCCACCAGGACAAATGTCCGCTGTTGTTTGTGCTGCTTTTATCACCTTGCTTGCAGGTAAGCAAATAGATCTAATTAAGCTATACATTCTACTTAGCAGTATTCTGTCTCTGTTCTCAGAGGTGATTACATTCAGATATCGCCGAGTTAGGCTCCCCCACATTCATTTGATTGATTATCAGTTGAAAAATCATCCCGACCCTGACTGGTGGAGGTTGAAGGTAACATAGATGGCTGCTTACCCATAACAATAGGCAACTGCTGCGAAGCCGACACATGAACATGATTCCCTGAACTAGCACAAACTTCTGGGAGGCCTACCCAGGGGGGGTGGGCACCTCCAGAGCGCACCCCCCCCCAGTTCATGTTAACTTAGGCAGATTCTTCTCCCCCTGGATGGGGGAGAACTGCACAAGGGAGGGGAAATCCGGGGGACCAGGTCGATCTGTGCAGTAGAGTCTATTGTAAGAACTTTATTTGTCCCTGCATCCAGTGGGGTGACATCTTCAATAAGAGGGGACATATTAGATCTGAAGAGGGGTTTGTAGTTAGGTCTAGATTTATTTTGGCGGGTCTTTCGAAGCAAAGTTCTTTTCTTAACTAGTTTTGATTGTTTCCCTTGAATTGGCTTGTTAGGGGGTGACCCCACAGAAGTCTCCATAGGTGTCAACAGAGCTTCCCCCGGTACAGAGAGTGCTTGCCCAGGTACACAATGGTCATTCGTCAGATCAATTCTTAAAACGTCCCTAGGTTTGCCTTTCTCTGGTGAACTGACCAGGATAAGCCCGGGCTTCGGCACAGGGAGTGCACAGTTGATAAGGATTTGTTCTGTGACCATAGGAATACTAGTGTCGGAAATTTCAATTATTTCCACAATGTCTTCAACAACAGCAGATTTTGTCTGTAACCGTACAATGGAGGATCCCAAGGCACTCAAGCCAGGACCCATTGGGCAAAGACACAGCTCGGATCCAATAGAGTCAAGTTTGCTGTTCACCTCAGCCATCAGAGAGTTTGTTGACTTTAGTTCAGCCCAAATGTTGTCATAGTTTATTTTTATTTATTTATTTGTTTATTTGTATTGCGCCAAACTGCTCGCAAGCATCGGGGCGCACACATGAGGACAGGGACACACAATGAAGGACAAAACAGTAGTCAGGACAATTGAGCACATAGAGGGATTAAACCAGCAGTAGGCGGAGAATCTTATCTAGGATTACTTAAAGAGCATGGTTTTAAGTTTTTTGTGGAAAGAGTAGAGATTTGTTTCCAGTCTGAGACATGTCGGTAGTTTGTTCCAGAAAGCTGCCGCACGGGTGGGAAAGGCTCTTCCTAAACCTAGTTCTTTTTTGCATTTTGGAGTTGCTATCAAGCCCTTGGCTTCAGATCTTAATGTTCTGGTTGGGTTGTAGGGTGTACGTTTGTTCTTAAGGTAGGCAGGTGCTTTTCCATAAAGGCATTTATGGGTTAGACAAAATGACTTGAATTGTACACAGTCTTCCATTTTCAACCAATGTAGGTTGCGTCTGGCTTCCCTAAAATGATCTCTCCTTGGTTTTTGTTTGATAACTCTTATCGCCTGATTTTGAATCAGTTGGTACTTGTGTAAACTTTGAGAGAGACGAAGGAGCGCAGGACCAAATTAAGAACGAGCGGAGACCGTGGGGTGCGTCAAGCAAATTCTTTCATCAATTTCCCTAAGGATATGATGCATGGCAGAATTTTCATGCTGTTCATCAGCTTCCGCAGAGCGATCAGTTTGGACCTGGATGTGCCCCTCTGGATCATTGCTGATAGCATACCTGTCAATTAAGTTGTTGAGGTCAGATGGGGAGCCATGTAATGATGCATTGCAAGTTTGTTGGAGCACACTTTCTGCATTGTCAAAGAGCATCTGCTCCTGAGTGGCATCATATTCTACAGCCTGCTTGGCAAATTCAATGATGCTGATATCTGTTAGATCTTTAACTCCTCTGAAGTTTTCCTGCACAGACATCACTGAGGGGTCTGGCATTGATTTATCTCTTAACGCCAGAAAAGATTTAATTTCAGCACTTGTAGTTGCTGTCTTTACAAAGTAATGACGCATAAAGCGTTCCCAGAGATAGGTTGGAGCAAAGTGTTTGCTCTAGGCGTTTTAAACAAAGCTGAGGATTTGTTAGATGAAATCCTAACAGAGTCATTGTGAGCAATAGCTAGGAGCACTGGGTAGTGTAGCCGGATTAAACCGGTCATCCATATTTAACGTCAGTTGGGGTACTAGGTGGCCAACATTATTTTCTGCACAGGTCACCAGCAGAGGCGTCTCCATCCTGGTCTTCGGTGGGGAAAACAGGCACAGCGAAGTAGACACCAATGGAGTCTGGGGAGCCAGATTGTTATTGCTAAGCAGGGGAGTGCACTCAAACATATCCGTTAGTTCCAGAGAGTTTGCTGGGTCCACTTGAAGCTCTTGGCCCGTTTGGCTACGTAAGCCTGGTCACATAATTTGCTGTGAGGTCTTACAGATGTGTCCCGATAAATCAGGGCCTCTACTCGCTGCTGTCTGTAATGGCTTTGAAGCCAAATGAGTGCAGTTAGGACACGGACATCATTTAGGGGTCACCAGAGGTCTCCCTTACGACCTGTGAGGTCTCCCTTCCGACCCCTGTGGTCTCCCTTGCGACCTCTACATTTTATTTTTTTTAATGCAAGCCCCTGAGCTGTGGTCAGCACCATGTGGCTCTGGAGTGGCTGGTGTTTTTGTTTAGGCATCTTAAAAAATAAAAAATAAGAACAGGACTGCCGCAAGTCCAACACTTTCAGCACTGACCCTAAATAAGGAAGAATAGGAATACCAAATAATGTGTCTTTCTGAAATTCTATACAATAATTGCTAAACTCATTAAATATTTATTTCAGGCACACTTCAGGGGGTGAGTCACTGATTTAGTTTGTTCTTAAACACCTCAACCCAGCCTTTCATCCTTCTGAGGTCGATAAATGAGTACCAACACAGGTTGGTTGGGTGATATTGGGTGTATATTTTTTCTATATACAGCGCATAAGCGAAAGTGCTATATAATAACACATCATTATCATTTGGACATGGACGTCTGCTTGAATTCACAGTAATTTGGTAATATGGGCCTATACACACTAATCTTAATGATACATATGGCTATCCATTCTTGTATGAAATGCACATCACATTATAGTGATACTATAAACATATTTCTCCAGCATGGGGTCTGGCATGGATTCACATGCTCATGAATATTCCCCGTCGTCAGGCTGGGAATCCTCGGTAAAGAAAAAATCAGTTTCAGTTTTGTTTCTGAACTGTCTTTCTACTAGTAACCAATCACTGATCTCTGGGTCATACTGCCCCCAGCCAATGACTGCCCTCTACCTAAGCCCCTCCTCTGGCAGCCATCTTCAGATTTTTACCGCACGTACAAGTGTTGGGAGTCCTCGTGTTTAGCTCTCGAGCTTTTACTGCGTGTTGCATTTTTCCAAAGAGTTTACTGTTTATTTTTCAGTCAAATCGAGCCTCAAGCTCCACTGTTTCATCTTCCAATCAACGGGGACCTGTTTTGGAAATGTCTACGCCCCTCAAGGGCGATTTGTCATCGAAGTTAACTTCTTGGAGACTCTTGGAAGACCTTTGAGGTCTACCCCACGTGGACAAGGCCCAGGACAAAGGAGACTCAACGCCCACTGGATCCAAGCTGTTTAGGGTCTGCCCAGGATGTGGACTACAGAACGTCTTCAAGGAGGATGAGCACTCCCGGAGTCTCTACTGCCTTCACGCCGACAAGTCACATGTGGAGGAGGACTGTGCGTTCTGCAAGAAAATGTGCACCCAGACCATGAAGGACCGTCGTACACGACTTGCTAACTGGCTGGAGGCGAAGAGCCCAGCAGCAGCTGATAAGAAGTCTGAGTGGTCTTCTAAGACCTTTGAGGGTGCTCCAGTGATGGGGCCCAACAGAAGGCAACAGTTGGTTCGGGCTCCTTGGCTGCCAGGCAGGGCGCTATGTCACTGATGCTATCAGCCACGAGCCAACGCTCCGGCTCAGTGCAAAGGAAGTCGGACAACCCAGGTAAGCTTTGGGAGAAGCCCCGACAGGCCCCGATGGAGAAAGCCAAGGGGGAGGGTGACCCTCCCCCCACGGTGAAGGCATCAAGGTCGTGAAGGCCCTAATTCACCCAGTTAAGGCCTCGATTGCAGGAGTCGTCGATGCCCTGACAAAGCCTACGGAGGCGACCCCAGTGGAGATGACTTCCAGGGCTAGAGTTTCCCTGCCGTCCCGGAGGGAATCGTCTTTCCAGCATATCGAAAGGAGTCCTGTGAAACCCTGGGATGAGAAAGAGGGGGGTACAGGTAGCACTAATGGACTCAGATACCTCTTCCGAGGATGAGCTGGCTGTCATCAAAGCAACCTCGACAAGAAGTTCGAGGAGAAGGCCCTCGGGAAGGATCCCGACGAAGCAGATGTGGAGAGTGAGGGAGCCGACGAAGAATGGCAGGCCGACGAGGAACCGGACACCATGCCACTGCCAGCCCTCCCATCACAACCGATTCAATCAACCGCCTACGGACAGGCAGGATGACATTTTGCTGGCACTGCAAACCCTTTGCACCGAGATAAGAACGAGGCTGCCCTTGTCTCCAGTGGACGATCCAGCAGAGCTTGGACCATCGGGGAGTCCTGCACCCAAGCGGAGGAGAGTCCACCCTCCTCCACCCTTCGAGCCTTCACCTCCACCCACCCCACCGAGAGATGAGATGGAGACGGAGACGGCGATGACAGGGATGGACGACGGCAGTGACCTTGGAACAGATCTCCCGTCACCCCCTGCCTGGGCTTCCCCACTGACGAAATTGCCTCCTTTCACCCCATGGTCACCAGGGCATCAGAGCTTTTCCAGCTATGCCCCGAGGAGAAGAAGAAGGAGGGGTTCCTCTACTAACGACGGGAGGCCAAGAGGAAGACCGTCCTCTCAGTCCCTTTACTGGATGACATCTGGGACGAAGGACTGCCCTTCTGAAGAACCCGTCCACGGCCCTGTGAAAAGGGACCAGTACGACAAGAAGTACCGGGTCCCAGACTCCGCTCCTATGTGCCTCAGGGAGCAGCTGTCACCGGATTTGGTGGTCTCTGCAGCAGCCACGAAGACATGGGCAGGGGTGACGGCATCGACTTCCACTTCCCCGCCGGACGGCGAAGGGAAGAAATTGGACGCCATGGGACGAGGGGTCATCTCGTCGGCAGCGATGACCATAAAGGCGGCCAACGCCCTCGCAATCGTGGCCTGCTATGACAGGGAGCTGTGGCTTAAGATTGCTCCCCTCCTGGACTTCCTCCCAGATGACAAGAGGGCGGAGCCCTGGAAATCCTGCAGGAAGGCGAGGTGGCATTGGACCACGCCATCACAGTGGCCACGGACATTGGTTTTTGCCAGATGGGCAACAGCGTTTGCCCCAGCCGGTGCAGTTGGCTCAGGGTCAGTCAGGACGTGCAGGCCAGGGTACTGCACATGCCCTTCAACGGGAACAACCTGTTCGGCAAGGCAGTGGACGAGTCACTACAGGCCATCAAGGCAGACAACGAGACGGCCCAGGCCTTGGGTTCTCTCCATCAGCGGCGGCTGTCTTTTCTTATCTCCAGAGGCAAGTCACAAAGTGCCTCCAAAGGATTCGGCGGCAGCTCCTCGTCGTACCGCCAAGCGGCCTACTCATCGTCTCAGGAAGCCTACAGGGGCCACAACAAGGCCGGTGGACACCGTCATCGTCGCCAAGGAGCCCAAAGGTGCAAGGCATTGGTGAAGCAAGATTGAACCAGCCATGATGTCGGGCCCCCACCCAAGCACCCCGGTGGGAGGCTGGCTGGCAAACTTCATTGGCGTGTGGAAGTCCATCTCCACTGACCGTTGGGTGCTGGATGCCCTGGGCCACGGGCACACTCTGGAATTCCAAAAGAGGTGCCCTCACTTTCCACCAGTGGCCAGGAAGGAAAACCACATTCCACAGCTGCTTCTGGAGGTACGAGCAATGCTGAAAATGGGCACAATAGAACATGTCCCAAAGAGGCTCTGGGGCTACGGAGTATACTCCTTCCTCGTCCAAAAGACGACCGGTGGCTGGCGGCCGATTCTAGACCTCCGCCGCCTCAACAAATTCATAAAATCCCAGAAGTGCTGGATGGTCACCCTTCAGCACGTGCTGGGACAAATGGAGGAAGGCGACTTCCTGATGTCGCTGGACTTGGAGGATGCCTACTTCCACATCCCCATTCACAAAGGACATCGAAAGTTTCTGCACTGTGTGGTCCAAGGGCGGCCGTACCAGTTCAAGGCACTGCCCTTCGGTTTGAAATCGGCGCCAAGGGTCTTCACCAAGTGCCTGGCACCTGCGGCGGCACGGCTGCACCTGCAGGGGATCCACGTCTACCCTTACCTGGACGATTGGCTAATCCGAGCAAAATCAAGTGAACTCACCGTGGACCACACAGCGAGGACCGTCCGCCTGATCACAGGACTGGGGTTCTCAATAAACTTTTCAAAGCCCTGCTTGGTGCCTTCGCAGGATGCCCTGTTCCTGGGAGCCAGACTCAACACAGTGGCATGGCTGGCATCACCGTCGGAGGAGAGGATCAAGGCCATCCTGGGCAAGGTACAATGTTGACCAGGGAGGTTGCCAGGGTGAGGTCCATCATGTCCCTACTCGGCATGATGTCGTCATGCATCTACCTCGTACGGCTGTGCAGGTTGCGGATGCGGCTGCTGCAAGAATTTCTCTACACCCATTGGGTACAAGTGACGGAAACTTCAAAAACAAGATCTCCCTCAACAAGACTTTCCGGCAGGTGATCCAGTGGTGGTGCACCCACACGCATCACGTGGCGGGCATGGACTTCCAGACCCTGGCGCATCGGGAAATGGTGATGATGGACACCTCCCTGGAGGGATGAGGCGCGCATGCCAGAGATCTCCATGCAAGAGGCCTTTGGCTCCCGGAGGAGTGGTCTCTACACATCAACATCCTGAAACTCCAGCCAGTGTTCTGGGCCCTTGGGTCTTTCCTCCCGTCCCTCAAGGGCAAAGTGGTACGGGTCTTCACCGACAACACCACCACAATGTTCTACATCTGGAAGCAGGGGGGCGCCAGATCCCCAACTCTATCCAATGAAGCGCAGGACTTGTGGAACTGAGCCATCACCCAGGGGATGTTCCTGGTACACTTCCATCTGGCCGGAGTAAAGAACACTGTTTCCGACTCGCTCAGCAGGGAGCTGCACGCGTGCCACGAGTGGGAGCTCTGGCAGGACCAAGTGGATCTCCTATTCCGGTGGCGGGACAATCCCCAGATAGAGCTGGTCATGACGGCGACAAACACCAAGTGCTGGAGGTTCTCCAGCAGGTTTCCCCAGTTTAGGAGCATGGGCGATGCATTCTCCTTCCCCTGGGATTGCCTGTTCCTCTATGCATTTCCAACTTTGCCGTTGCATCTGCGGCTCATCAGTCAACTCAGACGGTCCCGGTGCAAGATGATCCTCGTCACACCAGCGTGGCCGAAGGCAGATATGGTTCCCGGACCTTCTGGACATGTCAGCGTCCCCCTCAGACAAACTACCGGCGGACGCAGATCTTCTCGCCAGGGAAGGAGGTGCGATCCTGCGCCACGACCCAGGATCGCTGAACCTGCAGGCCTGGCTCGTGCAGCACTAGAGTTCGGAAACAATATCCTGGCAAACTGCAAGGAGGTACTTGCCAAGGCCAGGGCATCCTCAACTCTTAGGTGCTATGCACATAAATGGAAGTGCACAACCTAAGCTGCTGTTGTGCCATCAGGCCAGAAGCAGCGGGCAGGTATTTCACTCTAGTGTTTTGTTTCTGCTACATGGGCACTGTTGTGGGTGATTAACTTAGCATACTGTGGAACAAGATGATGGAAAGGGCAATTGCAAGTCTACGCTGAAGTCTAAGGTACCATTTTTGCCTAAACCTGCCTGTTCAGTGGAAAGCGGGGTGTATGAGCTCTCAGGGGAAAGACAGTTGACCAATGTTCCTAACATTTATCAGTTGACTGCTGTTGGAATAGCCTTTGTGGGAGTAGACAAATTGCACCTGTCAGAGTTGGCATCCTCTTTATGGTTGTAGGTTTCTGCAAATATGTGTATAATTAATAGTAATGAGGACCTATAGAGGATGTGGCATAAGAAAGCAAAGTGATAGAAAGACAACCCATAACTGCAACAAGGTGGGTCCTTGTTCTCGGACTCCCAAATATTGGGGAGTTTAGCACACAACTGTAGGGCTCCTTCAATATGGTGAGCTCATGGTTACCGGTGTGTTTGGCAGAGAGGCAGGTTTTGTTCCAGCAGCAGGTTTAACTCAGTGTTTCCTATGGATGGTTAGGGGACAGAACTTTCCTCTGCCTTGGAACACTTGCCTTCACCTCAACTGGAGGACTCTGCAAAGGACTTCTGTACCAGCAGGCCCAAACAAAATCTTCTTCAGTGATTGGTATCCAAAAGAAGATTCAAAGAAGTGGTGTGGCACCTTTTCTTAAGGGTATAAGTGCAGGTGTGATTTGAATAAAGCTAGCCTGCCTCAATTGTCCAATCCCTGCTCCTGAAATGAGTTGACTTTGCTTTTCTGACATCACGCCCAACATTATTTACTCTAGAGGAAGTGGAGGTGACAGGAAGGAGAGAGAGGGGGAGGCAGAGAGAAACAAGATGGTGGAAGTATTCCCCCACTGTCCAGAGATCTCCTGTATACACTTATCCAACCCACTTCCCTTCTCACTTGGATCAAAGACTTTTAGAAATGCATCACTCTATACACTATAGTGTAAGGCTATATCCTTTGAATGGATGTGCTCCTTTGATACATGGGCTCAGGACTGCAGCCTGTTGTGAGGCAGTCTCTAGAGGAGGGCGTTACTGACCCTAACAAAGATATCAAAGATGAGTCATTTCGATTCCTATGCTGTCACTTTGGCATGATCAGCCTGTCTGGCCAGAATAAAAATCACATCCCACGGGTGAGCTGGCTCATAGGAGCTGAAACATGTGCATTATCAAACTGGATGTGGCTACAATGATTATGCATAGTGCCATGCAACATGCCTTACTCAGGTAGGCCAATTTTTTAGAGTTTACCCTGCCACCATCATGGACTACTTGTGATCATCATAGTTCTGTTACAGGGTTGCATACCTTAAATGGCTTTCACTACAGCTGTCAAATGGGCAACTGTGGCCCATAAACCTGTTATGTGCCACTGGTACAGCATGGGCTGCAAATGAGTATACTGATGCAGCAGAGCACAGGTACACACTATGCTTTTGCCATGGATCTTATGAAAGTGGAATCTGATCAGCAGAAAACGCTTTCAGAGTTGGAATTACCTGAATTATCAGTATCCAGACATTTTATTGCAAACATAACAGAGTGATGCATAACAGAGCGGACAATAACATCAAAAAACAGAGAAAAGACTAAATAAATATATACATTGAAGTGGTGTAAGGGGATAAAATGGGTTAGGATGGGGTTGGGGTGTCGTTATAAGGGTAGAAAATCGGGGGGGCTTGAGGGGAAACCCCAAAATAACAAAATAAAATCTGAGTTTTTCAGTGTTTTGCCTGCGTGAAATGTACCACTCTGTAATTGTGGTCGGTAAAATCACATATAACTGCATGATCATATCATTTATTACACATTTTGAAAAATCCAGGACTTTCACGTCCTTGCCAGATGGCAATTCATCAGAGTAATAGTGATGATGAATAAGAAAGGTCATGGGTGGTCATTGGTAGGTACCAACCGTGTGCCTTGTGCAGTTGGAGTACAGCCAGTCTAAGAGCAGACCTGCATTTCGGCATGTCTTCATCACTACATCTCAAGACGGCAGTCAGCAATAGAAATGTTGCATGCATGTTAAATTTCAGGGGTCATATTATAGAAATGGATGGTATATACTGCCATGTAGTGAAACCCAGACGTGGACCCCTTGCTCAGTTCAGAGAGGCACAGCTCCACCTCACTGATGAGGCCCGACTAGGCTGAAACACATGTCTGGGGTTGCTGTTGGCACTCTTGTTCAAAGGAGGTTTGCCAGGCATTTTGGTGCTGGACTGCTCTTGTGGGCGGGACAAAGACTGATATGCAAATAGATAATCTCCTTTGTGAAAAATACAATGAGCAAAAAGTGATGGATGTGGACTCTTAAAGTGGGTAAAAACAAACTGAACAGGTTATCATTCCATGTTCTTTCTAGAGATGGGTGCCTGCTACCTTTTTTGTATTTTTGCAAGGAACTTGGGATTGGTCACCCTAAGTTAGCTGGGGGAACCCAGACGTGGACCCCTTGCTCAGTGAGTTCAGAGAGGCACAGCTCCACCTCACTGATGAGGCCCGACTAGGCTGAAACACGTGTCGGAGGTTGCTGTTGGCACTCTTGTTCAAAAGAGTTTTGCCCAGCATTTCAGTGAGGGACTGCCCTTGTGGGCCTGACAAAGACTGATATGCAAATAGATATTTCTCCTTTGTGAAAAATGCAGTGAGCAAAAAGTGATGGCTGTGGACTCTTAAAGTGGGTAAAAACCACTGAACAGGTTTTCATTCCATGTTCTTTCTAGAGATGGGTGCCTGCTACCTTTTTTGTATTTTTGCAAGAAACTTGGGGTTGGTCACCCTAAGTTTCCTGGGGGAACCCAGACATGGTCCCCTTGCTCATTGTGCTCAGAGAGGCAGAGCTCCACCTCACTGATGAGGCCCGACTAGACTGAAACATGTGTATGGGGTTGCATTGGCACTCTTGTTCAAAGGTGATTTGCCAGGCATTTCGGTGCTGGACTGCTCTTGTGGGCGGGACAAAGACTGATTTGCAAATAGATATTCCTCCTTGGTGAAAAATACAGTGAGCAAAAAGTGATGGATGTGGACTCTCAAAGTGGTTAAAAACCACTGAATAGGATATCATGCCATGTTCTTTCTAGAGATGGGTGCTTGTTACCTTTTTTGTATTTTTGCAAAGGAACTTGGGGTTGGTCACCCTGAGTTACCTGGGGAGCCCAGGTGTGGACCCCTTTTTCACTGTGATCAGAGAGGAACAGCTCCACCTCACTGATGAGACCCGGCTGAAACACGTGTCAGAAGTTGTTGCTGGCACTCTTGTGCAAAGGAGGTTTGCCAGGCATTTCGGTGCTGGACTGCTCTTGTGGGTGGGACAAAGAATGATATGCAAATAGCTATTCCTCCTTTGTGAAAAGAAAAGTGAACAAAAAGCGATGGCTGCAGACTCTCAAAGTAGGTAAAAATCACTGAACAGGTTATCAAGCCATGTACTTTCAAGAGAGGGGAGCCTGATACCTTTTTTGTATTTTTGCAAGGAACTTGGGGTTGGTCAACCTAAGTTACCTGGGGGAACCCAGACGTGGATCTATTCCTCACTGTGCTCAGAGAGGCACAGCTCCACCTCACTGATGAGGCCCGACTGGGCTGATGCACGTGTCAGAGGTTGTTGTTGGCACTCTTGTGCAAAGGAGGTTTGCCAGGCATTTCAGTGCTAGACTGCCTGTGGGCAGGACAAAGACTGATATGCAAATAGATATTCCTCCTTTGTGAAAAAAACAGTGAGCAAAAAGTGATGGCTGTGGACTCTCAAAGTGGGTAAAAATCACTGAACAGGTTATCATGCCATGTTCTTTCTAGAGATGGGTGCCTGCTACCTTTTTTGTATTTTTGCAAGAAACCTGGGGTTGGTCACCCTAAGTTACCTGGGGGAACCCAGACATGACCCGCTTGCTCACTGTCCTCAGAGAGGCAGAGCTCCACCTAACTGATAAGGCCCAACTAGGCTGAAACATGTGTCTGGGCTTGCAGTTGGCACTCTTTTTCAAAGGAGGTTTTCCAGGTATTTCAGTGCCAGACTGCTCTTGTTGGCAGGAAAAAGAATGATATGCAAATGGATATCCCTCCTCTGTGAAAGGTACGGTGAACAAAAAGCAATGGCTGCGGACTCTCAAAGTGGGTAAAAACCAATGAATAGGATATCATGCCATGTTCTTTCTAGAGATGGGTGCTTGTTACCTTTTTTGTATTTTTGCAAAGGAACTTGGGGTTGGTCACCCTGAGTTACCTGGGGAACCCAGGTGTGGACCCCTTTTTCACTGTGATCAGAGAGGAACAGCTCCACCTCACTGATGAGGCCCGGCTAGGCTGAAACACGTGTCAGAAGTTGTTGCTGGCACTCTTGTGCAAAGGAGGTTTGCCAGGCATTTCAGTGCTGGACTGCTCTTGTGGGTGGGACAAAGAATGATATGCAAATAGCTATTCCTCCTTTGTGAAAAGTAAAGTGAACAAAAAGTGATGGCTGCGGACTCTCAAAGTAGGTAAAAATCACTGAACAGGTTATCAAGCCATGTACTTTCAAGAGATGGGAGCCTGCTACCTTTTTTGTATTTTTGCAAGGAACTTGGGGTTGGTCACCCTAAGTTACCCGGGGGAACCCAGACGTGGATCTATTCCTCACTGTGCTCAGAGAGGCACAGCTCCACCTCACTGATGAGGCCCGACTGGGCTGAAGCACGTGTCAGAGGTTGTTGTTGGCACTCTTGTGCAAAGGAGGTTTGCCAGGCATTTCAGTGCTAAACTGCCTGTGGGCAGGACAAAGACTGATATGCAAATAGATATTCCTCCTTTGTGAAAAAAACAGTGAGCAAAAAGTGATGGCTGTGGACTCTCAAAGTGGGTAAAAATCACTGAACAGGTTATCATGCCATGTTCTTTCTAGAGATGGGTGCCTGCTACCTTTTTTGTATTTTTGCAAGAAACTTGGGGTTGGTCACCCTAAGTTACCTGGGGGAACCCAGACATGACCCGCTTGTTCACTGTGCTCAGAGAGGCAGAGCACCACCTAACTGATAAGGCCCAACTAGGCTGAAACATGTGTCTGGGCTTGCAGTTGGCACTCTTTTTCAAAGGAGGTTTTCCAGGTATTTCAGTGCCAGACTGCTCTTGTTGGCGGGAAAAAGAATGATATGCAAATGGATATCCCTCCTCTGTGAAAGGTACAGTGAACAAAAAGCAATGGCTGCGGACTCTCAAAGTGGGTAAAAACCACTGAACATGTTATCATGCCATGTTCTTTCTAGAGATGGGTGCCTGCTACCTTTTTTGTATTTTTGCAAGAAAGTGGGGTTGGTCACCCTAAGTTACCTGGGGGAAGCCAGACCTGTACCCCTTCCTCTCTGTGCTCAGGGAGGCACAGCTCCACCTCACTGGTGAGGCCCAACTAGGCCGAAACACATGTCTGAGGTTGCTGTTGGCACTCTTGTTCAAAGGAGGTTTGCCAGGCATTTCAGTGCTGGACTGCCCTTGTGGTTTAGACAAAGACTGATATGCAAATGGATATTCCTCCTTTGTGAAAAGTACAGTGAGCAAAAAGCGATGCCTGCAGACTCTGAATGTGGGTGTAAAACACTGAACTGGTTATCGTGCCATGTTCTTTCTGTAGAGGGGTGCCTGCTACCTGTTTTTTGTATTTTTGTAAGGGACTTGGGGTTGGTCACCCTAAGTTAACTGGGGGAACCCATGCATGTACCCCTTTTTCACTGTGATGAGAGAGGCACAGCTCCACCTCACTGATGAGGCCCGACTAGGCCGAAACACGTGTCTGGGGTTGCTGTTGGCACTCTTGCTCAAAGAAGGTTTGCCAGGCATTTTGGTGCTGGAGTGCCCTTGTGGGCGGGACAAAGACTGATATGCAAATGGATAATCCTCCTTTGTGAAAAAAACAGTGAGCAAAAAGTGATGGATATGGACTCTCAAAGCGGGTAAAAATCACTGAACAGGTTATCATGCCATGTTCTTTCTAGAGAGGGGAGTCTGCTACCTTTTTTGTATTTTTGCAAGGAACTTGGGGTTGGTCACCCTAAGTTACCTGGGGGAACCCAGGTGTGGACCCCTTGCTCACTGGGCTCAGAGAGGCACAGCTCCACCTCACTGATGAGGTCCGACTAGGCTGAAACACATGTCAGAGGTTGCTGTTGACACTCTTGTGCAAAGGAGGTTTGCCAGGCATTTCAGTGCTGGACTGCCTGTGGGCAGGACAAAGACTGATATGCAAATATGTATTCCTCCTTTGTGAAAAATACAGTGAGCAAAAAGTGATGGCTGTGGACTCTCAAAGTGGGTAAAAATCATGTTCTTTCTAGAGAGGGGTGCCTGCTACCTCTTTCGTCTTTTTGCAAGAAACTTTGGGTTGGTCACCCTAAGTTACCTGGGGGAACCCAGACATGGCTGCTCACTGTGCTCAGAGAGGCAGAGCTCCACCTAACTGATGAGGCCTGACTAGGCTGAAACACGTGTCTGGGGTTGCAGTTAGCACTCTTTTTCCTAGGAGGTTTTCCAGGTGTTTCGGTGCCGGACTGGCCTTGTGGGCGGGACAAAGAATGATATGCAAATGGATATTCCTCCTCTGTGAAAAGTACAGTGAACAAAAAGCAATGGCTGCGGACCCTCATTGTGGGTAAAAAACACTGAACATGTTATCATGCCATGTTCTTTCTAGAGATGGGTGCCTGCTACCTTTTTCGTATTTTTGCAAGAAACTTGGGGTTGGTCACCCTAGGTTACCTGGGGGAACCCAGATGTGTTATCCTCCCTCTCTGTGCTCAGGGAGGCACAGCTCCCACTCATTGGTGAGGCTCGACTAGGCCAAAACACGTGTCTTAGGTTGCTGTTGGCACTCTTGTGCAAAGGAGGTTTGCCAGGTATTTCAGTCCTGGACTGCCCCTGTGGTTTGGACAAAGATGGATATGCAAATGGATATTCCCCCTTTGTGAAAAGTACAGTGAGCAAAAAGCGATGGCTGCAGATCCTGAAAGTGAGTGAAAAACACTGAACTGGTTATCGTGCCATGTTCTTTCTATAGAGGGCCACCTGCTACGTGTTTTTTATATTTTTGCAAGGAACTTGGGGTTGGTCACCTTAAGTTAACTGGGGGAACCCATGCGTGTACCCCTTTTTCACTGTGATCAGAGAGGCACAATTCCACCTCAATGATGAGGCCCAACTAGGCCGAAACACGTGTCTGGGGTTGCTGTTGGCACTCTTGCTCAAAGAAGGTTGACCAGGCATTTCAGTGTGGACTGCTCTTGTGGGCTGGACAAAGACTGATATGCAATTAGATAATCCTCCTTTGTGAAAAATACAGTGAGCAAAAAGTGACGGATGTGGACCCTCAAAGTGGGTAAAAATCACTGAACAGGTTATCATGCCATGTTCATTCTAGAGAGGGGAGCCTGCTACCCTTTTTGTATTTTTGCAAGGAACTTGGGGTTGGTCACCCTAAATTAACTGGGGGAACCCATGCGTGTACCCCTTTTTCACTGTGCTCAGAGAGGCACAGCTCCACCTCATTGACGAGGCTCGTCTAGGCCGAAACACATGTCTGTGGTTGCTGTTGGCACTCTTGTTCAAAGGAGGTTTGCCAGGCATTTTGGTGCTGGAGTGCCCTTGTGGGCGGGACACAGACTGATATGCAAATCGATATTCCTCCTTTGTGAAACATACAGTGAACAGAAAGCAATGGTAATGGACTCTCAAAGTGAGTAGAAACCACTGAACAAGTTATCCTGCCACATTCTTTCTAGAGAGGGGTGCCTGCTACCTTTTGTGTATATAGTGGACAAATCTACCTCAAAGCTGCATGTATCGCCAAATCATGCTATCTCAGCAGCCTCCTGCAGGGTTTCCTGCTTGCGAGAGACTTCACCCAGCACTGCAGGCATGTAGGGTGTAGATGAGCTGCACTTTCAGGGTCAGTACATATGCAGGTACATGCCTGTGGACTTTTCTTCAGTCTGCCTGTTTTTGTATCTGCCTGCATCACAGTGGAGTCATAAACTGCCTAGATGTGGACTGGTCTTTTGCTGTTGTAAGAGTGGGTGATTTTTTTGTTGCCAGGCAGCATCTTTGGGTCTCCCTGAGTCTCCCTTCTACGTGGTACAGCATTGGTGCTCTCGAAATGACAGTCTGGGAGGGAAGAAGACTGCTCTACTCTATTACTTTACTGCCCCCAGCTGATGTGGGATTTTTTAAAATCCCTCTTTGCACAGCTTTTTCTGCTCCAGTCTGAAGCATAAACCATATGTTCTATAATGTTGCCCCTGGTTTCAGATTCTGACACTATGGAACACCTTTAAAAAACTTTTTACAATGATGAAATCCCACTGGAAAACGTTGTGTAAATCAGGCCCTATAAACGTTCTGAATGTAAAGTCCTAGATGGTAAAGGCTCAGTAATCGACATGTAAAGATCAAATAACTTTATGATATGATATGGCATTTATTACGCGCCTATACACAAGTGTTTCAATGCGCGATGAGGCAAGGGAGAGGAACAGAGGGAAGGCAGATAAGTGAAGAGCTTGAGAAGGAAGATATTTAAGAAGAGAGAATTGAAGGTATTGAGGTGCCATGCCCCAGAAGGCCTTGTGGACAATGCAGAGGGTTTTGAACTTAATCCTTATAGCTACTGGGAGCCAATGCAGAGATTTCAGTCCTGGAGAGATACGATCCCTGGGCTTGTGGCCAAGGACAAGCCTTGCAGTTCTAATCTGGATGAGTTGCAGAGGACGGAGAGTCGAAGCAGGCAGATTTAGAAAGAAGCTGTTGCAGTAGTCCAGCCTAGAGAGAATCAGTGCTTTGGAGACAGTTAGCTTCTGGGGGAAGGAGAGGAAAGGAAGAATACCTCTGAGGAGGTGCAGCTGGTAATGTGACTTCTTAAGAGACGTCAGAGATGTGAGGAGAGAAGTAGAGTGTGGAGTCGAAGATGACCCCAAGGTTTTTAGCCTCACAGGTGGGAGCAGGAAGAGGGCCAAGAGAGGCCGGCCAGAGAGTGACAGGAAAGGAGGGAGAAGGTGGAGAATCTTTGTCTTAGTGGCATTAAGGCAGAGATCACTGGCGGCACACCACTCCTGGATAGCAGACAGACAGTCAGAGATGAGAGAAGGAGAAGAAGTGGCAGAAGGGAGCCTGAAAATGAGTTGAGTGTCATCTGCATAGCACTGAAAGGCGGGCAGAGAGCGGCAATGCGGTGGGCAACCAGGGAGAGAGGTTAGACCCTTGGGGAACACCACAGGTAGAGATAGAGCTATAGGAGAAGAAGGATCCTGGGAGGGTCGATCAGAGAGGAAATAGGTCAGCCAAGCAAGGGCCGGATCGTTGATACCCAGGTTATCGGTTGAGCAGGATGGCATTGTTGACCATGTCAAAGGCCGAAGAGAGATCAAGTAAGATGAGGACACAAGGAGTGTTGGAATCGAGGTTGGAGAGCAGGTCTTCATGGATGTTCAGGAGAGCAGTTTCACTGTGAAGATTAAGCTGGGAGATGGCCAGTTTTTCCAGGAGTTTGCCCAAGAAAGGATTGATTGAGAATGGGCGATAGTTAGCAGGGCAAGAGTGGTCGGCTGTGGGTTTCTTAAGAAGAGGGTGCACAAGGGAGTGCTTCAGGGGGGAAGGGAATACTCCTGTGGTGAAGGAGTGGTTGAAGAAGTCAGCCAGAGCAGGGGCCAAGGTGTCAATGTGTTCCTTAATGGTTTTGGAGGAACAGGGGTGAACCTGTTTTGACGAGACTTTCATAGATCAGACTTGTCTAGAAACTGCATCTGGGGAGAACAGTGGAAAGTCAGAGAAGGAGGGAGGAGAGGTGGCCGAAGAAGGGCCAGAGGAAAAGAGGGGAGTAGAGGGATGAGGAGGCGAGGAAGAGAGAGAGGACAGGATGTCCTGAGTTTTAGAGATGAAATGAGAGGCCAGGGCTGTCCAGATGGCCTCGGAGGGGACAGGAGAGGTGGAGACTGCGGCAGGTTTGGCCAGCTCCTTGCAGAATTTAAAGAGTTGAGCCGACTTGTTAGATGCTGCAGAGACACAGACTTGGATGTTGGCTCTCTTCTTGGTGCGGACAGGGAGCCGGTATTGCCTTTGGAGCAAGCGGCAGGCCAGTTTGTCATAGGATGTATCGGAAGCACAACATTTCTTCTCAGCCGCCTGCACTTGCATTTAAAGGTGGCAAGGTCTGAGTCGTACCAGGGGTTGCACTTGACTTTGGGTTTCAAGTGGATCCTCGTGACAGGGGCAAGAACATCGAGAGTATCAGATTTAACAGAGTGGAGCATGGAGAGGGCTGTGACAGGGTATGAGTCAGCCAAAGGGGGGAGGTGGGTTAGAAATTGGTGGCGAAAGCCTCACCAGACACATGCTTCATGGGTCGGATAACCGAGAATGTAGGTGGTAGTGCTGGAGTTGGCTTGGACTGAGGGCTGGAGAGAGTGAGCTGTGAGGAAAGGAGAAAGTGATCACTCCAGGAGAGAGGAGTGTTGAGAGGGATAGAGAGGGGGAGTCTGTAGAGATCAGAACATCAAGAGTGTGCCCTGCAGTGTGAGTCGGGCCAGAGGGGAGGATATCAATATTCACCAGCTTTAACAAAGATTGTATTGTTGTTTGTGGATTTTTTTTATTTCTTATTGCTGTTTTAAGATTATACTATGTTGACATGTTTAAAATATTTCCAGACCTTACATCATGGCTTTCTGGCTCCTATCTTAGACCAAGCACCAGAACTGTGAGTATACATGACATTTGCTCATAAGCACAGCTACTCTAAAATTAGCATAACAAAATATTTTCTTCAATGCAACGCGCATAATGAAATGCTTCACTGTTGCAGTTCTGTGCTCGGGGCGTCATGTGGTGGTGTGCTGGGCTTGCTCTTCCATGCCTAAGTACTCCAGCATTTAGAAGAATTCGTAGCTCAGAGATCTTTTGAGAGCTCTACTTTTTCCAAAGGTACACAACATGGCGGAGGGGCGCTGTACACCCACATAAGCTCATATTGCTGTCAGGCAGCCTATCATTATGAACCAAACAAGGCCTTCAGTATTGGGGACATCTTCACACGACTTGAAGTCAAGGAGTGCCACCCTGTAATGACGGATTCTTTTATATTTTGTGCAAAAAAGTACAGTTATTAAACTCAGCATGGGAGACAATTCGAAACAGCATCTTCATCAATCAGATTAACTACTTTGCAAGATGAAAGCAGACGAGGCACAGTGTGAGCCGAGGCAGATATTTATCAAAAGCCATATTAATAACCACTTTCAGCTTTCTACTGACAGTTTCATCTTGGCGCCCATGTTTAACATTTGAGTATCATATGTTTTTGTCAGGATGAGCCTGCTAAGAGCATCAATTAATTAGTTCCTCTGAAGTGCAGTTTGGAAAGGTGAAAGAATAGCATTCCTCGAGGCTGCATCCTGTAATGGCGCCTAACACGCTGCTTTGATAGAATGCACATCTTCAAAAGAAATCAACAACCACCCTGGCAGCGCATTAAAAAACAATGTTTATTCGTGATGTAGGATGTCAAGGCCGATGCCAGCTCGAGCTACAGTGTGCTGTGCAAAAAGTAAAGGTTACGAAATTGGGGCAAAGTAAAGGATAGCATTTAATTCCACCATCAATGGCCCCTAGTTACAAGGCGTGGTATAGATTGCATTATAAATGTTGGAATCTTTCCAGGCTGGTCTTTAAAAAAATCAGACCATGTGAGGGCAAAACATGTATTCATCGTACATGTAGTGTACCAATATGTATTTGATTTTAAGAAACTGCAAGTTGCATAGTGTAACAATCTGTTCACACAAGACGTTCTATTTTTTCAAAATGTCTTAAACATGAAACATTATTATTAATATATTTGGTTTATATAAACAAGTTATACTTTATATACATGATCTTATCAAAAAATGAACATGTTTAAAGAAATACATGCAAACAATTAAAATATATTGAGCACACTTTCTTTGAGCAGCACTCACGATAGTGCAATTCGTGTGGGTTTTGCCCCCTTCATCTTAGACACGTTTACATCGATCTCAATTATCCTTATTTAGAGTTTAATGCAGGGGCGTTGCTAGGGGGGGGCTAAGGGAGCTATAGCCCCTGATCTTTTGGCTGTAGCCCCGGATATAATCTCAGGAGCTACAGCCAAAAGACTAGCTAGCCCCCAGTCCCAACAGTTCCGACATCAGCGTAGCCCCGGGTCTTTTCCAGACCTAGCAACTCCCCTGGTTTAATGTATTTAACGTCCCATGTTAAATGGGATGATACGGATGTTCAAAAACTGCATTAAGAAATCTAACTACAGCAAATACTAATGGCTGGTAGTTACCTACAAATAACTTTTTTGGTGTATTGAATTGGTTTATGAGCATGCTGTTCCATAAGACTCACTGAAGGAAATCTAACTCCCTTCAACGTTTAATGACTAAAATGTAGCATGATATAATATACAACGGACCAAGCCCACAGCAGGAGGCAAAAGGGTCAATATTGCAGTTAAGTGCTCCCTTGTCTCCGTTTTGGCAATAAATTAATGGTAGCAAAGTTACCAACCTGCTAACACATTTGTTGATGTGAAAAAATACTTTATTATAACATTATAACCCTTAGACATTTGCAGGCCATGATTACAACATGTTTTAATGGAACTGTGATGATGTTTTGGTAGGTATGTTATGACCTTGAAGCTAACCAGTCGTCATCTTGATATACGTAAGTTCCCATATCGGTTCTATGTTGTTTCCATGGAACACATTGGAAAGTGGTAAATTTGGATGGCCTCAATTTGGTTATTGCATGTTGTTATTTTCTTTTCTTTTAAAGGAGGCACCCCATGCCACCTCTTGTCCTGTCATAGCCAAACCCTCTTCGAACCCCATCTCTTTCAACCCCATCACTCTCTCTATATGTACCTGCACAGCCAAATTTAGGTAGATCAAATATACCAATTGCAAATGTGTGTCTACGAAACCACCATATTCCCCCATGCTATTATTGTCTTGTTGCCAAGTGGAGATGTAGCTATAGGGAAAAGAACAACGCATATATGTTTTAGGAAGACAAGGACATACTAAACAAATACAATTAGGGCAAAAAACGACTTATATGGGACCGTGGATGACTCAGATAAAATTTCTGCTGAGACTTGAGCGAATAATGATAAAGAAACAACTGTGTTCACCCGGGCAGGTTAGATTCATGCAGGAACAGGAAGACATCAAGTACACGTTTAGGACCTACGCACTTTGTTGCCCTGAAGAAGGACTCGCTATAACCTTTCTAGATTTTTATAAGCCACCTTTGATTTCAATCAGGGAGAGAGAGATGATGGCAACATTTAGGGAAATATGAGTCCCAGTAGATTTAATCAGAACCATACAGCTCCTGTGTACTATCAATTCTTCTTTATTTCTATAAGGGAACACTAGACCTGAACATGGGATTTTTCTGAGAGCAAGGGGGTACCCCAGGGTTGTGTGCTCGTCTCTGCACTTTCCAGTGTATTTACTTATGATGCTCTGGCCGAATAGGATGCAATACACCCTGATGACCCTATATCAGGGAAGGATCAATGGCCTATAGATACATTTGTGATAATGTCACAAATGGAGATTTCCTCAGTCAGGTGATTGTCTGCTTTGGAGGATTATTGTAAGCCCAAAAATCTTGTGATTAATATCTATAAAAAATGCATTTGAAAACTGGTGGCAGCATGTCACAGAGAAATACATTTGCATATTGGGTACACCTTGTTGGACATTCCTGAATACCTAACTCGTCATATGGTTTCTTTCTAACTTTTGATGGCAGCTCACATTGAAAATCCTCTAAAGCTCTGAACAAACTTCAGTGGCTCTGCTAAGCTTTTATAATGTGCAGTTGACTAATTGATCTCTTTTGCATTAAGAACGTATTTGACTAAAGCTGTGGCAGTGGGCAGATAGAGCCATAGGACTACCACAAATTAAAATCTATGGTTACAAATGAAAATATATATTTCTGAGGATTTTAATTGGTGTAGCAAGCTCGTTTCCTGTTTCCTAGCTTTGGTTTGTTCAGTCAAAAAAACAAATCGCCTTTTCTGTTCCCCAGGAGAAAAGCTGAGGTCAGAGGCACACGCGGTGCACAGAGAACCGCTAATTGTATTCAGCTGCAAGACCCGACAGAGGTGGGAACAGAAAGTTAGTTGTAGGGAGGGCAGGTAGGGATGCGCCCTTTGAAGACAAATGCATGATTACAGGCCACAAGGTCATGTGATGGCAATTCCAAGTAGAAGCACAACAAAAGTAAATAAACCCCTGAAATTCAGACACAAGAGTGGTGTGCTGGTCATGTCATTACTGGTCACCAGAGGTTTGAAGGAGATCAGGGGGAAGCCGTGTCTAGAACGTTCCATGATTTGGGAATAGGAGGAGCAAAGGTAATGCCAATACATTTAGTACAAGGTGAGGGGGTGCAGCTTGTGTGGGCCAGGGTGTCTTGTACAATGAGAAGGCCTATTGTCTTATCAAAGCAGAGTTTGCCTTGCCAGTTTACTTTGATCATGCCTGGATGGATGGGTGCATATCAAGTGATGCTCATGATTTATTAATGTGTCACTATGTTTGAACAACCAATCCCATACCTGGATTCAGTAGTGACCATGTAGTGTGCCACTTACCTAAGGGCATATGTTTAGATAATTTGTGGCCAATCAGTCCAGGAACTCTATGGGCTATTAGCATGTTCCATAGGTGATAGCCAAAGACGGTGATGGGATAACATTGTAACCTATGTATGCAGATTTCTGCGTTTCTCCGTTTTATAACCTGTACCATCTTGGGAAGTGATGAGCTCTGTGTCAGTTTGGTTCTACAGGACTGTCTGAGACCGTTTGCATGCAATAAACCATGTTTTCCCTTGCAAAGTGGTTCAGTGATTATTTGGCATATTGGATTATTTTTACCATTTGCATTTTGGGTTGCAATTTCTTTTTACACATTGGTGATCCCGACATGATCCCAGAATCTTCGTGAAATCAGGGGTATCCCAGCCGTACATCCTGGGGTGCAGAGCCCATCTGCAGTGACTAGTCCTCAGTGCACAATCTAAAGAGGTTCGCAGGTCCCATGTTGCCAGATGGCCTGCCTGCACCTTGGAGTGGGGCACTGCTCTCAGATTGTGCAGGCCACAGAGGGGTTCAGGAGAATGCATGGATGTAAGTGCACCTTTGTGGGAGAAAACAACAAGGGGAGAGTGTGTGTGTGTGTGTGTGGAGTGATTTGATTGTGGGTGTGTGGAGTGTAAAAGATGATGTGGCAATATATAGGTTTTTTATATATAGAAGTGGCCAGAGGGATCTCCTCAACCAAGAGAAAAGGTGACATTATGACATATATTGTGAGGAAAAGAGAAGAGAGAGGAAATATGATATCCTGCATTGCAGAGGAAAGGCAGTGCTGTAAGTAAAATAGAGGTGAGGTCCAGTAAATTGAGGACCTGGGATTCCTCCACTCAGCAAAAGGGACTGTGAAGAGGTACATTCCATCTTCCAGTGCCAAGGGGATAGAGGAAAAGTCTACACCATTGTGTAAATAAGTGTGATTCTGTTGTGTAGGCCAATTATCTGGGATCCCTTCACCCCAGCATGAGGGGGTGTAAGGAGGGTAATTCCCTCATCTCGAAGAGGAGACTGAGGAAGGGTTTAAATCATTGTGTATATTATTGTGTTATTATTGATTTGTAATTTAAGGTGTTTTTGGAGTTGTTATAGTGTGGAGTGGTGGTATTTGAGTTGTGTGAAGGAAGATATGTGTGGTGGGGTAAGTGTGTGGTGTGTGGGGCGAAGAGAAGAGGGATGGGTAACGGGGAATGCAGGCAGCATTGGTAGGGTGGGGTAGACCGGCACTGCTGGATCGGTGTTCAGGAAACAAAAGAGTATTATGGGTGCAGGATTAGATGTAACTATGAGTTCCCTAACCCACTTGAATATATGTGTACAACAGAGAAAATGTGAAGTACCGGAGGGAGTAGGTTGCTGATAAGAGAGGAGGAATGTACAAACCACGACCTGAAAAAGGAACAAATAATAAAGATGTTCTGGGCCATGTGTACACATATTTAGCAACAAAATGTAAGGGGAGGAAGTTGAAAAATAGGAAAGGTATTCTTGAGCTCTGGAGAATGGTCCCGGATTTGAAAGATGTCCCTGAGGACCTTTAAAAGGGAGAAACTGTAATACAAGTGCCATGTGTCACCCCCACACCTAGTGTAGCCCCTGTATCTGTGATATATCTATGACCCCCACGGCCCTGGCATCACCACAGAGGTGTTACCCTATGCAAGCAACCACTGGTTATAGTAATCCTGAGTATGTGCCCCCATCCAGCCCTGTGATAGAGATCCCCAGGAACCTATGCACATGTCCTGTAGCCTCCATCAGCAAATGCCATGTGTGTTCCAATTAGTTATAGAGACAGATAACAGGGCACAGAAAGTCTAAGATATAGTGTTGTGAAGGACAGAGGCAGAGCTTGCGCAAGTAAAGTCAGAATGTGAAGAAGGAGGACAAAGAGCACCAATAGGCACTGATGAATGGAGAGCGGGCAATATTTTATTTATAATTGATAGTACGACAATAAGGGCATACATGTTGAAACGAAGGATGATGGCCACGACAATGAGAGATATCGAGAGGGTCTACCATGGGTGGACAGTTTAGAATATGAGTTAATCAGATCAGATGCTGATGCAGGAGAACCAGAGGAGGAGGAATGGTGAACAGATCAGGAACCGAGAGATGAGATGTTGCCCATGGTGACCCAGAGAGTAGAGAGTTTGTGGGGTCCAAGATTGAGAGCGCGACCAAGATGCATTGAAGTGATGAAGGGGGAGTAAGTGGGGAAAAAGTTACCAGCTAAGCAGATAGGAACACAGTTTCCATTGTTACATGGAGGTTGCAGGAGGGCATAGTACATTCCCTGGCCACACATGGATAGAAACAACTTGATGAAGGAACTGCCAGCGTGCTCAGCAGGAACAGCTAAGTGGATATATGCACTTGAAAAACAGACTGCAGGCAATGCACTAGCAGTAGGATACATGAAAAGCTTGTTCACTGCATTTTTAGGATATCAGGCAGATGATATTTGGAAAGAAGTGGGTTAACCAGTGGTACAAATGGGCAATGCCAATCATGATGGGATGCATTTTAACGCTTGTTGGGCTAAAGTGTGGGCTTCCCTAAGGGCAGCATATCCCGATACATGGACATACATTCAATCATGTCGCACTCTATGAAAGAAGATGAAGACCCAGCACAATGCATACTTCAGATTCTGGAGATGTGGAGGGCTGAGATAGAGGAACCATGGGATGAGACCATAGCAATATTGTACCATGCTTTAAAGAAAGAACTTCCAAAAGAGGTGCCAAAATATATGGACAAGGCAATGGGGCTCGAGGCTAAGTGATGGGCAGAGATTCAAACAATTATAGTAGATTGTTGCAGGAGAAGGCTGGAGAAAGAGAAGGAAGTTGTGGACAATTCACAGAAGGCTGAAGCGAAGTTAGTAAGACAGGTAAAACTGAGAATGGCACCAGTGGAAAAAGGAATGATACCAGAGTGGACAGGAGGGAATTAAGGTTATCCAGACAAAATATGTTACCAGGGAGGCTATCAGGGAGGATACCAAAGAGGGGGATTCCAAGAAGGGAAAGGAGGTAGAGGAGGAGGATTTGGAGGGATGGGGTTGAGATTTGGTGGACCAGGACTGTGTTGGTCTTGTGGGAGATTGGGCCCTTTTCCAAGAATGTTTAGGAGCAGGCAAGCATCTGCTTATGATCCCCGTGAATTTTGCAGTGGACTGGTGGCCCCGGTCACATATCAACAGCAGTATGGAATGATGCCTCCAAGTGCCCCGTTTGGAGAGGTGACCACACAGGTACCCCAGCAGGGACACAACCCCACTATCAATATCAGGCACTGGTACCCAGTCATCAGAAACAAACCATGGAGGGTGTCCTCAGAATTATTGTTTAGGCCAGCAGTCTACCAAGAGGATGCCCCGGATACCATTATAACACTAGGTTTGGAGGGGGTGCTGATAGCAGACAACAATTTTGTGTTCGTAGGGACTGACGAAGAGGGAGATAAGTGGCATACTTTGCATGTGGGGAGCAGGAGCAAGTGGATCTAGGCAACCTGGGTAAAGCCTCGCCCACCTGGTGCCTTCCTGGTTGCCGCTCTTTTTCCCTATGTAGCATTCCCCACCCACCTGGTGCCTTCCTAGTTTCTGCTCTTTTTCCCTATTTAAGGAGCCCTCCAGCCTATTTTCCTTTGCAGATGGGGAGCAGATGCAAGTGGACCTTGGTCACCTGACCTAAGCCCTGCCCATCTGGTACCTTCCTGGTTGCTGTTCTTTTTTCCCATTTAGCAATCCCAGCCCACCTGGTGCCTTCCTGGTTGCCGCTCTTTTTCCCTACTTAAGGAGCCCTCCAGCCTATTTTCCTTTGCAGATGGGGAACAGGTGCAAGTGGATCTTGCTCACCTGGACTAAGCCCCACCCAGCTGGTGCCTTCCTGGTTGCCGCTCTTTTTCCGCACTTAGCAAGCTTGCCCACCTTGGTGTTTTCCTGGTTGCCGCTCTTTTTCCCTACTTAAGGAGCCCTCCTGCCTCTTTTCCTTTGCAGATGGGGAGCAGGTGCAAATGGATCTGGGACACCTGGCCTAAGCACTACCCACCTTCTTAGCTCTGCCTCTTCCTTCCTGCTCTTAATTCATAGATAAAGGGCATCCAAAGGGAAGGGCAGACAAAGAAAAGGGCAATTCCTGTTTGGACCTGTTCGGACGGGGAGGATCCAGGGCCCAAACTCCTGCTCGGACAGCAGGTATGCATGCACCCACATGTGTTTCCTCCCTCTGTCCCCACAGGCCATCCCCACCTCTCTGGTCCCGATGTGATGTTCCCTTGTGCTCCCACTCCTTTTCGTCCACAGGTGTTGCCTGTTTTGCTTGGTTCTTCTACCCTGCTCTCTCTCCCCCCACTCCAGCCTACTTCTGCAGGAGTCTGTCCTGATACATTCTGGTTTCACCATCACCGTCTTATGACCAATGCTGGATTTGACCTTCATGGACCTCATTGATTCACGGTGCGTCACCCTTTCTCATAGTGTCCTTGAATCATGCTGTTCCCATCTTCATCTTGTATCCAGGCTCGCAACATTATGTGTTACTACTGACTTCTGCAATTGTATTTGCTCTCCCCTCTTGCTTCTCCACTATTTTTGACTGCTTTGTCTCTGTTCTCTCCTCCTCTCCCTTTCTCCAATTCCTATCTACTCCCCTTCTCCCCTTACTTTCTTCTGTGCACTTACTCTATCAGAATTGTCCCTGGACCTAGTATGATAGCAACCTCATCTGTCATCTCCTCCTTTCCCTTTCTACACCCCTCTCCCTCACCTTTTGTTTTCTTCGGCTCTACCAGAAATGTCATCAGGCCTAGTAGTCGAGAAAGGACTATAGATCATGCGGTATTTACTAGCATTAGTAACCTATTAAAATAAAAAGAAAAGTAACAGGCAACTATTTGGCTAATATTTTCAACAAATGCCAAATTAGTAACTGTACATTGTACATCGGATCACTCTGCAACTAAAGAGGTTAATTAAGGATCGGAACCATAGGTAAACATGTGAACTCGGTTAGTTTTCCCATTCCAATATGGCCGCAGGCAACTACGGTGAAATGAGACTGTGTTGCCAGGCAACCACAGCGTAGCATACAATAGTCTGGTGGGGACGCCGTAAACACAAGGACATTTTAGCACAGGACACAGTAAGGAAAGGTAAGTCCGCTCACGGGGGGGGGCTAGAAATACGAAGGGGTCTGGTTTATCTCGCACACGCGGGAACACGTGGAACATTTCTGAACAATTACTAAAGTGTGTGCTTAAAACGCAAGAGAACCGAAGCCTGTAAATTTAACGCTCTCAATTTGCTGTGTTTACCGTGAAGGCCAGCCAACAACGACAAGGAATAAAATGCTCATAGAACACTTTTCCAACCATTTAAAGATTTTTACTCTTTCGTTATGGGAACTATGAGAATTAAGAAACATGAACCAGCACAAATTTGGTTAATGTAAACACATAACAGGACAAACATTCTTCCCAACAACAATTCCTTTTGTTTTTTGTAGATGGATCTGGGATTTAACCCATGAAATTATTCACAAGACATTAAGAATACTAGTGGGAAATAGTGCAACTAGGTAAGGCTGTGTGCGTAGTACCTGATATCATAATAATTAAAAGTAAATCAAGAATAATAACGAAAAAATAAATAATAAAAAATAAAATATATAAATCAAGAAGTGCATGGACCATTACATGAATACCTGTTCATTTACCATTGAAAAGTACTAGTGAAATGTAATCTTACGTTATTTTGTGGTTTAACTTAATATTTTCTCTTTTTTCTCATCTAATTGTTTTTTTCAATCCTTAACACTCCTACCCTTCACCCCTCCCTAAAATGGCCATTCTTTAATTTTATTTTATCTTACTTAATTTGTGTATTTTTGATTTCAAAAATTCGTTGACTTGAATGTTCTTACTTGATAAATCAATGACTCTCATATGTTGTTAATATGGGAATATCATGGTATGTGCTTAACATGTGTAAATTATCAAATTACAAAAATAAATTGTAATACTAATAGCCCTGATTTTAAAAAGATGATTTAGTCATCGAAACACGTGTAATCACAAAGGGCACCAGAATATCTCATAATAAACCACAACATGTGGAGTTTCTGAACACTGTAAAGGGAGTCATTTGTCATCCTTTTTAGTTATTTGTGGGCACTTGGGAATAAGCCAATGTAACACCCTAAAGAGTTACATTGCAAACATGGCTTGCAGACAAGGGATACAAAATAGATTAGGATAACATACAATACTGTAAGAAAGAGGTGGTGTATTTGGGATACATAATTTCATCAGCAGGGACAAGAGTAACCCCAGAAAGAACTGCTGCATTACAAAGCACACCACATCCCAATACAGTTAAAGAAATGCAAATATTTTGGGTTTGAGCAACTACTGTAGATCATGGATTTTTGACTATTGCAGTTACCCAAAACCACTGCTGCAGGGGCTCAAAGAAGCACAGAAAAGCAAAGGGTCACTCACATGGACAGGAGAAATTGTAACATGTTTCCAGAAATGCCATAAGTACTGCACCAATACTAGCAACCCCTGATTACATGAAATAATTATATGTGTTCTCATATTGCAAATGGTTAAGTAATGACTGCTGTGTTGGCTCAGCAATCATCTCTAGGAAACAAACTGCAAGTATATTACTGCAGCATATTAGATTCAGTGATGCAGGTTCAATTCCCTTGTGAACAGGCACTGGCCGCTGCAGCCTGTTCCAGTGAAATGTCCTCAAAAATCACGATGCGTTGCTCAGTGACATTATATATAGAGCACACAGTGTTCGCAATTCTTGAGCAATCTAAATCCACTTTAACCACACAACGGGCCACAGCATATGAGGTTATTTTGTCAAGCCTGTCCATTCACATTGTAAGGTGTCGCACAGTGAACCCCACTACTTGTATTTCAATAACTGTCGAACAAGGTGAGGAGGTGCATGATTGTGTTACATACGAAGGTCCTGAAGATGATTTAATAGGAGCAAGGGAGGAT
Organism: Ambystoma mexicanum; assembly: GCF_040938575.1. Taxonomy (NCBI): domain Eukaryota; kingdom Metazoa; phylum Chordata; class Amphibia; order Caudata; family Ambystomatidae; genus Ambystoma; species Ambystoma mexicanum. The sequence goes on from NC_090924.1 coordinate 1,252,631,844, forward strand.
GCACTTGAAGAGTGGAAGGTCCTCTTCATTGACACATCATCGAGGATGGATCAGGAGAATGACCAGAGACACACAGGTACTGCAGTGGTGCGCCGTGTAGATGGGGAATATGAGGTTGCAGTTCAAAAGAGGTTACCAACACACTATTCGGCCAAGGCAGCAACATTGATTGCATTAATTGAGGCATTAGAAGCATCGCAACGATGCTTAGTGACCGACTAATCTGATTCTGTGACCACCACTGTACATTCAGGGTTGTCTAGATAGAAAAGGAGGGATTCCGAAGGTCAGATGGCATGCATGTAGAGCATGCAGCCTTGGAAAGATTGTTTTAAGCCCTGTCCTGTCCAAAACTAGTAGCAGTGGTAAAATACTCCACCCACACCCCCAAATACAGACTCCATTTCACTTGGCAATGATGCAGCAGAGAATGCCGCCAAAGAAGTGGCATATCATAGGGAACCAGATGTCACTGCATATACTGAGGTGTCCAATCAACCATTACTGCTAGCAATTTCATACACTTTAGTACTGCTCATGCAAACAATTGCATTACAAGGTCAGGTGCCCGAGAAAGTGAAAGAGCTGTTGGTTAAAAGTGGGTTCTCACAGTCACTGACCGATTTGATATGGAGACAAAATGTTCCACGTAAAGTAGTAATGCCACGGGAAATGCTCATGGTTGCTCTTAGGCAACTGCATTACCCAGCGTATGTTTCAAAACAGCACATTGTGGCAGATGTTCAGGACTGGTTTATCCCAAATCTGCAGTAATATGTCAATCAGTTTGTGGAACATTGCACATTGTGTCATCTTTACAGCACTGGACAGACTCTGAGGATGTTGCATCCATCTGACTGGAACCTTCCAGGAACTCCACATTGATTATGTGGACATGTTTAACAGGTGCAGTAATTACCTTATTGTTGTAGTATATCCATTCTCCCATTGGATTAAGGCTGGTCCTTACACACAACCAGATGCAAAATCAGCAGCAACAATTTTGATACGCAAGGTATTTTCTTGTTGTGGGATATGTGAAGTCCGCAAATCTGAAAATGAAACTCTTTTAATTAATTATTTAAAGAATTTGCATTCCTATTAGGGATACAGTACAAACTGTGCTCGAAACATCATACTCAGCCCAACAGGAATGTAGAAAAACTGATCAGGCTAATGAAGAATAAACTATCAAAGAAATGTACTACATTAGGGATGAACTGGCTGCACTGTCTCTCTATGGCTTTGTTTAGCCTGAGAACTCAGCCCAGAAAAATCACCACTTGTCCCCACACCAGATAGTGATGGGTAGAAGAATGCACGCTCACACAGCATAAGATGCTCACAGGGCAGCAGCAGTGTAGGGGAGGAGTTTCAAGGGCATTTGAGGGAGCTAACAAAAAGTATAAAGCTTTTGTCTCACCAGATTTCTCTTAGAAGACAAGTTACAGCTGAAGTATCACTGACACATAAACTGAACTTTCCGTCGCCACAACTATACCCTGGAGATCAGGTGTCCTTGGAGTCCGGAATTTAGTCCGCCAATGGAATGAGCAGCGCTTCCAGGGACCCTTCACTGTTGTCTTTGTGAAACAATTTGCAGTTTGTGTGAAGGAGCTGTGGTACTGAGTAGACTTATCTGATATTCGGAAAGCATGCAGTACTGCTCCACTTTCTCACCAGAATGAACAAGTTACTGAGCAATATTAATGTGTACTTTGCAGCCCATTTCTTTTTATGATCCTTCAATTGGTCATGAATTAATATGAATTAATATGATTAATATGATATAAAGTATGAATTGTTCTCCAGGTTGTCCTGCTTTTTCTATACCTCTGTAGGTTCACCAGTACAAACATTGCATATGCTATGCTATGTTGTATAAGTTGTTTTATTTTTAGAGTAGGTAGAGTATTTTTGTGTTGTTATTTGATATGGTTGGCCATGTAAAGAGGGTATGTAAATAGCACAAATGCATCTTTAGGGATGACATGAACCAGGAGGGAAACTGAGGCAGAATATAATATAATCAATATAAAGGGGTAATACTGGACACTGTGGTGGATATGCATCACTCCAAATTGGATAACATGTGGAATAATCAAATGCACAAAGTGGGGAGAGAGATGTCAAATAAGAGCTGCTATGTATGCTCTTCTATACCTTATGCAACTGAAAAGATGTAGAGCAAAAGTGACTACCTCTAGCCCTCTTTGATGGACAGATGAGCATGTCACTCAGGACTCTTGCCCTTCCCCTAGTCCAATATTTTAAATATGAGAAGAGTTATTCACTTAAACAACTGTATCACCCATTCACTAAGCAGAGATAGTGAGGATAAACACAGTGTGAGCCAAGGATGACAAACGCATGTAATGTCATCTTACTTATGACACACATAGCTGCATAAGATAGAAGGCAAATATGTATTCATCCCAAAGTTATACAGACATTTGGTCAAACTATGGTTTGATGTGAAAAATGTTAACCACCCTCAACGGGCACTAGAAAAATATATCTTAAATAATGTATCAGCAACATGTAATGCTGAAATATATGCAGAATATAACCCATAACATGGAAATGCAACAAGAGGTATCCATTCCTTCCAAAATGGGTGCTACAGCATGCATTACAAAATGAATTGCAGACAGATTTTGCCAAAATGTCATGTTTTAAAGAATATCCAATAGGACAGAAACACATGAATACTCTCAGCAGTGTGTCGCAAGAGACTTTTTTTTTATAAATGGACTGGGAAGTAAAGTAAGAAATAGATAAACTAGACAAGCTGACCAATAGGGATGTGCCAGCAGGCTTTATGTCCTTGTCAGACTTTTGCTACAACCTGCATCATCTCAAAAGTGCTTCTAACTAGCATTACGATGCAACGTAGGTTCCATGATTCATTTTAAAATGGGAAAAATAAGTTTATGCTTATCAGCAGAAATATGAAGTCATTGGGGGAGGAAACAATTGTATATTTCAGGAAGCATTTGTGTCCAATAAGAAAGGGCAATGCATTTTACTCATAGAAATATGACCAATTATATTGTAAGGTTCATTTTAGACCAGAACTGATGTGTCATATTCTATACATGTATGTTCTATGTAGAATAACCCTGAGACTTCCCATCCATGCCAGTTGAACCATCCTTTTGTCAGGTGAAACATTCCTGACTGGCCGCAAAGAAATACATTTGTTTGTTCTTTGCACAATTGTGTGTCTTGCTCGATGAATGGCTTTAATGGGTTATGGCTGAGAAATGACTTCCTTAACACAACGGGCAGACCCAAGTTGTTATACCTCAAGAGATGCTGCCTCTTAGCCCAGTGTTTTGTGTACTAGGCCCTGTGCAGAATACAAAGACTTTTTCCAAGGGCACATGTCCATGCGGTAATAATGAACAGAGATGATGAAGATTGTGCCAAGAAGAAAATACAAGCCTGTTGTAAAATAAGACCTTTGCTGAAGATGGAAGGAACATTGTTTTCCAATGATAGATTGGAGGCAGGAGTAGTGAACTGTGTAGCAGGGGGATTACTAGCGATTTTGCAAGATGTATTTGCATGCATCAATCATAACTGTGGAGTACATGTGGAAACTGCATGCCAACATTGGCATGGATCAAGTTAAGTGAGACACCGATAAAAGTACAGAGGTCAATGCAGTATTCCTTTTGCTTCAGTGGAAATGGAACTATTGCTGTAGGAACAAACATTTGTTCTAATGTGACGCTTTACATCCCTGACTGAAGGCACAGAGGTGTTAATGGATGTCTACTGGGTGTTTGGACAACACCCATACCTACATCTCCAGCCTTCATGGCGGGGCATTTGTTCACTGACCACCTTGCACTCAGAAGTTCGGGTAGTTTCTGATGCCCATCTGACTGTTTTAAACATGCCGCTCGAGAACCAACCAAGTCCCCATCTGACAAGAGTGCTCGTCATTCTCTAAGGCTTGGTCAGCGGAGCAGATACCATTATCTGTCTTATGACTCTTCTGATAAATTAAAGGCCACCCCAGATCAGTACAAATGATTCAATAAAACAGAAACTTTTTTAACCTCCCTCCTCGTGCCAGGTATCCAGACTGCAGCCAATGTCAAGTGCTGTAGATCACCAGGTTGGAGATGCTTTAATTGGCAAATGAAACAGAGCAGGGTCTTAATTCCATAACGACAGAATTACGGGCAATCAGGCTTATGACCCACTAGAACATATATATTCTGGATTTGCTTGTGGCTATGGAGGGGGGAGTGTGCAAGACAATTGGTCTGTCTTGCTGCATGTAAATTCAACAAATGATGCAGGCAATGGGTCTTTGACCCATGCAATAGGGGCCCTTCATAATATGATGATTGCCATTGAAAAAGAAGCAGAAGTACATGATGATGACTGGTCAATGTTCTCGTGAGCCCCTTCAGGGTTAGAAATAGTCGTAAAGTTGTTGGGTTCCATTGTGGTTTGTCTGCTCATGCATTTTTGTTCATCGTAAATGATCCTGAGATGTTGTATGAAGGCCCTGCCAAAGAGTGCAATGATGATGGTGTAAATAACTGTGGGAAGAACTCCTCCTCCCATAAAACACATGTACACCCAGATAGATATATGGGATGGGGTTCTAAAACCAAGGATGGTGAAAATAGAGCAGGATTTTGAACCCCTGGGTACCTTGACCACACCCCAACCAGACCCAGTGAATTATGTAGAGCACGGAAGAATGTGCCAGAGGGGGGTATTTACTTATATTTGTATTTGTATTTATTTTATCTGTAGTGCACACCTTACCCCAGGGTATCTGGGCGCATGTTTAGAAGTCAGTTACAGGTTACAGCAATCGATACATTTTACACATTTTTTACAAACAGTTAAGAACATTGCATAGAGAAGAGCAGAGCGGACCTAAGTAATCAGTAAAACTGCCTATAGATAGTGAACAGGTGAGAATATAGCAGCTATAAAGATTAAATCGAGGTGTCCTGGACATCCCGTTCATGTAACCACAGTTTGGTTTTAGTTTTGAAGGAGTGGATGTATGGAACATTTCTGAGAACATTATGTAGGGTATTCCAGAGCTTAGCAGCAAGGACGGGGAATGCGTAACCTACGGCTGTCTGTAGCTTGAAACTGGGGATAGACAAAGTGTGAGCCTGAGCAGATCTCAGGGGCCTGGTTGCTGTATGTTGAGTAAAGCGCGAGGATAAGTAAGCAGGGGCTGCATTGTTCTGGGCCTTGTGAGTTAGAACAAATGCTTTGAGAGATATACGATGAGTGATGGGTAGCCAATGCAGGTTGCGTCTAGTGTTGGAGATGTGAGAACGCCTGGGTACGTCGAGAGCTGCCCTTATGGAATTGTTCTGAGTGACCTTGAGTTTATCAAGGTTTCTTTGACTGGGCCCTAAATAAAGGGCATTGCAATCATCGATTTTGGACATGATGAGGGTTCTAGCGAGGATCAGACAGTTGGCCGTTGTCAAAAAGGGGCGGCACGCTGTGATCAGTTTACAGGTATAATATGACGCTGAAACTACTGCATTGGTTTGTCTGTTGAGGGACAGAGTAGAGTCTAGGTAGATTGCCAGTGTTTTAGTGATGTTGCAGACTTTAATATCATTCCCGTCAATGATAAAGGATTTGTATTTGGGGTCAAGTTTAGTGAATTTGGAGTGAGAGCCAAGAATGAGGAGCTCTGTCTTTTCATCATTAAGGCATAGCCCATGATGTGCCATCCAGGCATGAATGACAGTGTAGATAGGCATTGAGTGCTTTGGCGTTGGTTATATAATCGCCAGTGATAAGAATGAGTATCTGGGTGTCGTCCGCATAATTAGTGTAGGTGACACCCAGATAGTCAAGTATATCAAAGAGCGGTTTAGTAAACACATTGTAAAGTGTGGGAGATACACAAGATTCTTGTGGAAATCCGCATGGGACGTGTGCTGGGTTGGCTGCGGCTAAGGAAGAGAAGACCCTCATGGTTCGGTTTGCTAGGAAGGAACTAATCCAAGATGAGGCTGCGTCTGAGAAGTGAGCAGCTATCTTGAGGTGGTGGCAGAGGATTTGATGATCGACCAAATCAAAGGCTGCTGAAAGATCAAGGAGGAGCAATAGCGCCTGTTTGCCCTTGTCTTTCAGGTCATCGATTTGGGTTTTTAAATCAATTAAGCTTGTCTCCGTACCATGTCTGGGACGGAAACTGGATTGTCTAAGCCCTAGTAGATTGTTGGTTTTGAGGTACTCCTGTATTTGGAGATAAGCCGCTCGATCCAGAATTTTAAGAACGTATGGTACCGTGGTAATGGGCCTGTAGTTGGAGGGGTTACTGGGATCGAGATTAGGTTTTTTGACTAAGGGGATGACCCATGCATCCTTGAGGTTGTCGGGTACAGTGCTCGATTTGAAGAAGGCATTAATGAATGAAGTAATGAATGGGGAGAGGTTGTGTGCTGCTTCCTTTATGACCGGTGCACGGCAGGCATCACTTTGGCAATTGGAAGGCTTGAGCTTCAAGATAATATTTTCGACTTCCTTAATGGTAAGCGGTGTGAAGCTAAACGGTTTGAAGGAGTGTTTGGATGAGGGGTTTTTATAAGACGGGGGGGTTACCTGTTGTGTGAGAAAGGTGGCTTTTTTTGGTATTAATTTTGGCTTGGAGCATGGCAATTTTGTCTAACAAAGCCTTTTGAATTTTGGAGCACCACTCAGTGTCAGGGGTGCACGTAACAAGCGGGGCAAGTGGAGACTCTAGTTCCTTGAGGATCTTGAGGAGTTCCTTGGTATTAGATTGGGCTTGTATGATCCTATTATTGTACACTTCCTTTTTTGCCGCTAGGATGGCTTATTTGTGGGTGAGGGAAGCTGTGGTAAGGTTATTTTTGTTAACTAAAGAAGGTGAGCTTTTCCACTGGGCCTCAGCTTTTCTTTTTTCTTTACGCAAGTTGCGTAAGTGAGGGGTGAACCAGAAATTAAGGTGGAGGTGAGATTTTTGTTTGCGCCATTTGAAGGGGGCAATGGTGTTGAGAGCTTTTAACATAGCATGATTGTAGGTATCTACTAGAACTGTGGGGTCCAAGCAAGTGGAAGACAGTGTTCGATAGAGGGAGGATAAGCGGGAGAAGTTTCTCAGCCGTAATATCCTTCTTGTCACGTGTGTAAGTGGGAGGGGCAAGGTCGGGTTTATTTGTAGGTGGACTAGAGTTCATGGAGAATAATATTTTGTGATGATCAGACCACACGCAAGGAGACACAGAGGTTAAGTTAAGCGCTCAGTTCATGTCTGCGACCCAGTCAAGAGTGTGACCCTTAATATGGGTAGGCTCACAAATATGTTGAGTAAGGCCGAAGTCGGCCATAACACTAGCTAAATCAATGGCTTTGGCATTATTTGTGTCCTGGTAACCTAAATTGTGGTCGCCCAATATAATGATTTGCGAGTTGGGCTTGGTGCTAGTGGCTAGGTTAGATGAGATGTCCTCCACGAATGAGGAGGTATGGCCAGGAGGCCTGTAGATGAGATGCACTGTGGCAGTGTGATTATGTGAGATCGGCAGTTTAATAGAAAGTCATTCCGCTGATGGCAGCCACAGGCTGTTGACAGCTCTGAGATTGAGCGAGCTTTTGAATATAAAGGCTAATCCTCCCCCCTTTGTTTGATTGGTGTCCCTGTCACGCATGATAATGGAGTAGTTGTCAGGGATGGCCAAGGTCAAGGCATGGCCAGAGGCCGCATGCAGCCAACTTTCTCTGATAGCGAGAAAGCCAAGGTTTTCTGTGACGATGAAATCTGCAATATCTAGGGCATGTGCGTGGACAGAGCGTGCATTGATGAGCGCGCCTTTGAGTTTGGGAGCAGTGTTGGCATTGTGAACAGGAAGGGCAGAGTCAGTTTTAGGAGCTGAGAGGGCAGTGGTTTTGTTATCACTAGAGTTAGGGATTTTGTGAATAGTGGGGTTGTTCATGTGGTAGGACCAGTGATGACATCTGGTGGCTAATCTGTGGTTTCCAACTGAGGTGGCACATGGTTGACTGGATAGGTTAGGTGAGGTCAGTATGGTGTGGTGAGGCAGTGGGGGACTATAGGCAGTGGTGTGAGCCTGAGATAGAGAGGAGTGAGCACTCACAACAGGATTCAATATGCCAATGTCAGGTACAGAGAGGTGTCTGGCGGGCGTAGCTATGTTGTTGAGTGTTGTAGATTGGCGGGGTGGGGGGCAGGGCTGGACTGCCCCACCGGGACTCCGGGACATCCCCCGGTAGTTTCATCGAATTGGCTGCCTGCCGGCTGCCACCACCTATTTCATGTTGACACTGACGCTGCGGATGCGCGTTTAGTTTACCTTCCCAGCAGGGCTGGGCTGCGAGCCTGCACATAAGGGCCTATGGCAAAGCACACTCTGTGGTCGGGGAGCTTCCAACAATTACAATGTGAACCTCTCCACTGCGCAAACCCTGCTGACGGCGGATCAGTGATTAGACCTGAAATCACAGGGTAAGTAGTTGACACCGTGAGTCACACCAATAATCAAAGACTCAACTCTCTGGCTTGTGATGAAGTGGTGATAGTGCAGTGATTCACATACGACCTGGAACTTGAGTGACATTACTTGTGCGCGGGAGAAAGGCACATTTCTCAGGCAGATACTCAGTGCTTGCTATTGACTGGCCTTGAGCAAATCTTTAACCCGGCCAGCATCTAGGTGACCGCATTCCTGCACATCTCATTGCCTCAGGGAGAGGCGCAACGCACCTGACGATAGAGGCTATCCACTCAGCCAGGCTCTTTCCACCAGCAGGAATTCGACATTAGAATCCCAGGAATTGTTCGACAAGACAGCCGTAGAGGGGAATATTGCACATGGTGGTAGTAATAGTGACCTGCCACTGTTCATAATGTATAGTTGAGGTGTGTGAACCCCAACCCCTTGTGAGTTATTAAAGGAAGTAGTGTGACACACTTGCAGCAGGACCCTGCTTACAACTGTGAGGGTTCCAGAGTGATATACTGTGTGTCCTCTTCAGCAGCGATATACTGCACCACACCATGTCCGGGAAATGCTGGTCCTGCAAGGCCTGCAGAGCCACCCCCATTTCCCAGCATGTCCCCTGCCCGAGTAAGATGGCTCCCTGCAGGTGGGGGTAACACCTGTTTACTCTGGGCGGTGCACTTAATCACTATGTATTAGCAGCAGCTGGCCTCCCCCCAAATCACATTCACTGTTTAATCAGTCCTCTCTTCCCAGAAATAGATGCTGATGTTTTTTCTTCATCTCGCAATCATTGTTTTTGTGCACCTGCCGCAGTGCATGTACGTATTTCGCTCGTTCGGTGGAACTGAGCCCCGATGCATGGGAGAGCAGCAACAGCTGTGTGCCATGTCCAGAATCCAAGGTGCAAGTCCGCCGCAGAGGAGCCCGAGGTCATTGCATGGGGGGTCACTCGCAAATCTCGTCCACAAAATATGTACTAACAAAAGAGCTCTCAATATTCTCTTCACCATGTATGCCAAGGTCTTCCAGTCCGCCACGCCCACCCCCCTTAAATACTGTAGCATGCAGTCTTTCATTCCCGTTTCAAATGATTGAAAACTACATGTCCCAGGGCAAAAAACAGAACTATATAACCTCATGCATGTTCAATAGGAAACCTGAGAACTCTGTTTTAAGCTTGTCCAAGTCTTAACCTTTAGGATTATTTAAACTTGCTTGAAAGGCGTGAGTGGGAGTGCATGTTGAGGTAGCGTGCTGTTGAAATTAGTGTCTTCTACTGGCGAAATTGAACGTTCTGTACTATTCAGCCTTAAACTGCTTGTCTGGCAAGACAGCCTCGTGGGTTAATGTGTTTGTTTGAAATATGCAAGTCCCATGTGCAGCCTTTCACCCCTCGGAGGTCAATTCGCTAAGTTTGTGTATATGCATCTATGTGGGTTTCGTGTAGAGCACTTAACGCCGCCTTCAGACTGGTCCATGGCGCTGTACAGTGTGCTAGAAGAGAGAGGGAAGAAGAGGGGCGCATGGAAGAGGCGGAAAAGAAACTGGAAAAGGGGGGTGGGGTTGGGGGTAAAATAAGATGGTAACAATGAACAGAAAGCAGGTTTACACTTAAGGAGGCACTGTGGGTCGGACAGAGAGGGCCCTGTGTGCATCTCTCCCTTCCCCCTTGTGTCTGTAGACGGGTCCTCCACGCACACATGCCCGTTCCCTGCAGGAGATGACAGGTCAGTCCTCGTTTTAACTTGCCATTCTGGAATCTGTAATTCTGAGTTCTCTATTATAAACCCAAGACTGCAAGCTCCAGAATTTAACGTTCATAACCCAGGCCTGAACTAGCATCTGCTGAATGGAATTGGGGCATGTTGGACTCTGACAATCTATGATGGCTGTTTAGCCTGGCTATCCAGAGTTAAAGCGGGTGGAGGTCCTTGGGGCCACCCGCCCAGTAGACTTTTTTGGTAATGGGCCCTATATGAGAAATGGCGTCCATAGTAAGCCACAAGCAATTATTTCCCTTTTAGGTGCTGTATCCTCTGCTGTGATGTCATAGCCAAGAATGATCGGATTCATAATGAACGGCTGTGACATCGCCAAGGTGGAAACAGATATTTCTCTGCCAAGCGTTTTTCTTTTTTTTTGTGTTGATGTCTGCTGAAGGGAGAGGGAACCTTTTTTTAAACAAATATTGTCGATAGTGCCCTGTAGCTCTAGGCCTCCACTCTACAACTCTGACCCATAAGGGACGGTGCAGGTGTTGGAAAAAAAAACACAGGAGGGGAAGATAGAACATACAATTATTTATGGGTAGATTTCAAATTTGGGATGCATTACACCCAGAGCTCTCAAGCTTTCTGTGGCCTGCAAGAAGGTCCTGTCCTTGGCTGAAGTCCAGTGTGCAGGAGAACAAAGGGACTGCCTTAAGGGGCCAGAGTATTGGAATTTTGAGCTGTGATTACGCCCCTGCCCCCCACCTCCAGCTTTGTACTTGATTGAGTGGCCGGCACGCAGATTTTGTTTGGCTCTCTAGAAAGAGGGTGTGCACTTGGGAGTTCAACGCCCTCTATTTTTCTTTTGAGTAGCCCCCCTCCCTTTTCTGGGAATTTGGATGGCCTCAAGGAAAACTAGATATTGCTTGAGAAGCACGCTGGCACTTCGAGAGAAGAGGGGACACATCCCAACCCTGCTAGTGTGGGGAAAACGTGGACATCCTCCTACAAATAAGGGAAAAAAGGATATGATGGGCCTGGGAAAACAACTCAAAATTAAAGGCTACTTTTCCAGAGTACAGGCCACTTCTGTAGCGTCCAAAGACACTTTGACTGTCCTGTCCCCAGTCACTGGCCTACAAAGGGTCCATAGTAATGTGGTGACCCAACCGCCCCACTTGCTTACCTCCTTCACAATAGACAATGACGGTTCCCTCTTAAATCTCTGTGAAAACATTCGAAGGAAATCATTGGGCTTGGAAGTCCTGGCGCAAACACTCAAGCTACTAATCTGTCTGAAATGCCAGAAATGGCCAAGTTTGGAAATTCTCTTAGTAGTGTTTATGAAGACACTGAATGTGGCTTGTTTACAGCAGACAGTGAGGGGGGGACCTGGGATAAGGACGAGAATGATATTCTTCAGACCATGTAGTCCGTGGAATCCAAATTGGAATCTTTAATATTATTAGTCACTAAGTTGGCTGATAATCAATAAAATACAACCTCACTCCTAGAAAATAATTCGGATCATTGCCAGCGAAAAATCACTATGGAAGCAGGGCCAAGCACGCACTAAAATGGGCCGCCAAACACCTGCTTGCTCTACACCTTTGGGCAAACCAGCTTCCAAAGCCAGTGGTCTGTTGCTAAAACCTAGGGGGCCCAAACTGTCATCTCCCAGCGACATCAAATTGTGACAAGGACCATGTGAATATTGTGGCCCGATCTGAGGACCACACCTTGGAAGCATTATGCACTGAAATTTCTATGCTAAATAGCCCGCCAGCCCTGAGCCACATCATTGATCACAATAGCCATTTCCCCCACTTCCTGCACATGTGTGGGATGCCCGTTGCCCAGCCTACAAGCAGCTGCCCTTACTAATAGCCCAAATTCTCCATCCCTCCAACCATCAGTTACAGGCTTTTATACCATCCTAAGGGATACAGGAGAGGGATCAACAAGGCAGGTTCGACTACGTGGTCCCCTTGATAGATGGGCCACAGTAACAAAAGGGGACGATAAAAAAGGGAAATCGGCCGCAAAGGTCGACTGAGAAGTGTTCCATAATAAGTCAAAAATGGAAAATTGTGGTAAAACCATGTACACAGCGCTCCTGCTACTCGCCCTATAACATCAAATAAACGAAATAATGAGGGCAGTGAACTGGTCTCACCCAAAGAGCTCAGCCAAGTATCGACTAGTTGGGCTAGACAAATGCACTCTTCTGAGGCTGGTAGAAAGCAAGAATAAAAGGAGTGTTAGAAGCATCAATCAGCAAATCCAACCGTTCCAACATAAATCTCAGATACAGGCACCGGATAGGGTGCACCTCAATAACAGCATTGATAATGCTTCCCAGCGCTGGTTGGCCCATGTGGAACATTGCCAACAGTGTAAAGAGGCAGCAGCACAATCTAAACTACCTGACAATCCAGTGTCTGTTTTGAGGTTTGTAAAAATAGTGGAGAAAAAACCTACAGACTTGAGCCCTTTTCTTTATCGTTTGTGGTTCCTCAAGTTGTTTGGCCTTATTCCTGAATTACCCAAGCTAATATTTTCTGATATAGCTTCTTTGGAGCTACCACAGGTTGGAAGTGCCACCAATTGGTTCTAGCAACGATGGCCACTTCTGAGACTGCTGAATTGATCTACAGCCATGCAGAAGAGTTGGTTGGGCTGGGCTTTGAAGTGGCGATTTTCCAACCATTTAACGACCTGCTGGATGTCTGTGATCTGAGACCAAAGAGCCATCAGAGTGGTCACCAGCATTTTACATCTAAAAAGGTGCTTCGACAAGAAGGGCGTGTGCAGGGAATTTGGCAGAATATTCCTTTGACAAAGCAATGACTTAAGACCCTACGGTGTGACACTTTTAATATGATTTCCTGGAACACCTGAGGACACATTTCCTTTCTGGTTAAGCCAGAGGGGACTGCCAAGTTAAGGATGTCTAACATTTTCCTGTTGCAGGAGACATGGCTAACGCAAAGTTTTGATTTGGATGGTTATACCCTGTTGTTCAGCCTTCTAAGACCCCTATGGTGGGTTGCCCTTAGGGTGGTCTTTGTATGTGGGCCAAGAATGCTTTTGATTTGAAACTTTTTTGGGTGGCTTATCCCACCATAATCTTCTCTGTGGGTCACTTTCACCCCCCCCCTTTGATATAGGCCCCTTGTTTTTAATTACTCTTTATGATCCTCCCGATGGCAGCTGCATATTGAAACTAATGAGGGCAGTCAAGGACTGCCTAAAAGAATGGCTGGCCCAATTTCCTAAGATTAAAATGACCATGGCCAGGGATTTTATTATTGCCTGTCTGTCCGCCAAGGGAGAGGAATGTGATTTAATTTCTCTTGGGGGGGGGGCGACTGGTGTGGCTTGTTTTTGGAATTTGATGTCAATCCTCTCATACCACCTGGTGGGGGTTTTACGCCCATGTGGTCAAATGGCACACATTCGAGCAGGATAACTTTATTTTCATAAACAATGCCATGTTACAGAACAATCCAGTTGGCGAAATATTATATACCCACCTGAGTGCCCACACTATTTTTACTATGTCACTCTCAGTGGCTTCCACTAGAGAGGACATACCTAAGAGTAATCAAGAAGTAAACATACAGGGCAATTGCCTTTGTTTGACTACCATGAAGATTAGGAAATGTAATTAGTTAATTTCATCCTCTTATGAATCGCAAGCTCAGATGCTGCTTCTAATGATTGACAATGAACAGGCCTAATTAGATCATTGGGTCCAACCACCCCCAGACATATCCTAAGCTTTAAATGAAGTGATATCCATTTGAGAACATTTGACATTGCGATTGCAAATAAGAAAAGGGCGCAAAATAGAGAGCTTAGAATGCTCCATAAAGAAGTGGGATTGGACGGAGATGAGAGCAGGGGTGCACTGGCCTATTGGGAGATTTCATCGAGATTTCCCAGTAAACCTCTGCACTCTGGGCCTCTTTTGTGAGGTCTTTCCAAATGTTACCATAGGAAAAGTGTTGGGCTTGCTGAAAATGTGTAATATGGAGCCACTTTGAAAATTATTTCCAGGGCCTCTTTTGTTTCCCAGTCCACCCCTGGTGGTGGGTGGTGCAAGCGCAAGCCGAGCCTGGAATTTCTAATGAAAGTGTGGCATGGTTGATTGGGAGTTGGTTTGGTGGCGAAATGTAGTAACCAGAGGGCCGGCGCGTTTAGATAAGTATTGGGGCCTGTCATGTGGAGAGCGAAAGGTAGTCCGTAAGGTGTTGCAATACAAGTTGTGGGAGCGGGCGAGACGTGGTGCAGGATGGTGATGGGGAAGAGCAGTGACCAGGTTAGGGCCTGAAGTGTGAGCAGTAAGTATGCGGCGAGATGTAGACAGGTGTGCAAGCTTTAAAGTGCTAACATATGTTGAAAAGTAGTGTAGGTGAGTACCAAGAGTACAATGCATTTTAGAGACTAAATCGGTAGTAGATTGTAGTAGAGGTATACCGGGAGCTGTCAACTTAAGCAGGGTGCAAATCTAGGCATGGAAAGGCAGCCTCTAGAGGCACAGAGCATGGGCTATGCAGGATACATTTCACTTACATACCGCTATCAAATGCAACAATCAAATGGAGGCAATCAAATGGAAGTGATCAAATGGTGTGCTACACCTAGGTTAAATGTGACTATCAAGTGGAGGCAATCAAATGGTGGACTGCACATAGGCTAAATGCAACAATCAAATGGAGGCAATCAAACGGTGGGCTGCACATGGGGGTAATGCAACAATCAAATAGAGGCAAACTAATCGTGGGCTACACATGGGTTAAGTGCAACAAACAAATGGAGGCAATCCAATGGAGGCAATCAAATGGTGGGCTGCACATGGGTTAAAAGCAACAATCAAATGGAGGCAATCAAATGGAGGCAATCAAATGGTGGGCTGTACATGGGTTAAATGTGACTATCAAGTGGAGGCAAACAAATGGTGGACTACACATGGGTTAAATGCAACAAAGAAATGGAGGCCATCAAATGGAGGGCTGTGCATTGGCCATATGCAATGGTCAGATGAGATGCCTCATTCAGTACAGCCTAATGTTGAAATGAAGTAAATATGTATGCAATGAGAGGGTACAGGCACGTGTTAACGTGAGGGTGCAGGGAGGGTGTGGACAATAGAGGCGAGGGCTTTGAGGATACAGTCAATGGTGTTGCGGTGCTTGCATCGGTAGAATGATGTGCAGCGCGTAATATCAACAACAATCAGGAAGTTGGTGTGCCGCGGCTAGGGCTGACAATTATTCACCCAGGGGTCAATCCTCTATGAGGACCTTGGCACAGCCAGTGTACAGGGAATGTTTGGCAGGCAGAGATTGCCAAAGAGCTCCAGGAAGGTTAACAAGGTCTGGTGCCACTACTAGACAGCTTACCATGATGCTTGTTGTAAGATCAACTGAGACGGCCAGGGGTTCTGGCCCTGGGCACTGGTGTCACTGGACAGGCAGAGGACAGGCTACGTGCCTTAAAAGGATGCCTTGATAAGGGAGCCGGCTCGCGCCTATATCATGTGTTTAGGGCGTAGGTACCCAAAGATGATTATTATAGAACACAGAAGGCATCAGGGTTACTGGCATATTAATCGAAGGGGGAATGTTGAGATGCACATATCACCATGTGAGCGAGACGAGTTTCACGTGGCAGAAGAAGCATGCATTGTTTTTAGTTAGGTTTGACACACATTAGATACTCACAGATAGCAGCACAGAAAGTGCAACAAACATATTGATGTTGTGGTAGCAGTGGTTATAGATAGGGCAGTATTATAGGCAATGTGTTTAGTTATTGTGTCCAAAGTTATGTTTTTCGTGAGGGGTGTGTGGAAAAGAGCGGAAACAGGTGGAAGATGGAGTCAGAAAGGTACTGTGGTAGATGCGAGGTCTGTGTATTAACATGGCATAAGTAGTGCCATATTGGATTTTAAGGCTAAGTACATGATGAACAGAAGGGAATACACACCCTGATGTGGAGATGAGGCTCTGTTTAATGAGTCACAAAAACAAATCCCCTTTTCCGTTCCCCAGGAGAAAAGCCAAGGTCAGAGGCACCTGCTGTGAACAGATAACAGCTAAATGTATCCAGCTGCAAGACCCAAACATGTTGATAACAAAATGGTAGTTGTAGGAGGGGCAGGTAGGGCTATACTCTTCAAAGGAGAAATTCATGAGAACAGAGCCCGAGATCTTGTGATGCTAATAGGCCGGGTAAAGATTAAGGGCACTACTGCCCCCCACCCAAGGAGTGGCCATCCCATTAGAATTACAAGTAGACACACAACTAAAGAAAATAAATCACTGATATTCAGACACAAGAGCAGTGCCCTGGTCATGTCATTACTGGGTACCTGGGGTTTGACGGAGATAAGGGTGAGGGTTATATGTGATATTACTAAAGCAAATTTCAGAGTGGTACTTTTTATCGCACCAAATATAAAGTAAAATACTGATTATTTGGCCAATAGGTCCAAGGACTATAGGGGGCTATTACTATGTTCGATAGGTGGTAGCCAATGATGGTGGTGGGACAACATTGTAACCTAGGTATGCAGATTTTGTGGTTTCTTCTATATAAACTGTAACTTCTTGGGACGTGACGAGGCCTGTGTCAGGTGCAGTGATTATTTGTGCTTTTGGATTATTTTTAACATTCAGGTTCTGGGTTGCTATTTATCTTTACAGATATCTGTAGTTCCTTCATACTTCACATCACATCACATCCATCAGAAAAGAACAGCAAACAGCCATAAAATAGTAACTGTGGCACCCAACACATAACATTGCCAATGTAGACCTTTTATGAATACCTCTCTCATATGAAGAACAGTTCCCATTCACATGATTCGAGTGTGGGAGAGATAACAAGTTAAAGGTCCAATAGTTGTAATGGCACCTTTGTTACAGCACTTAGATATTTCAGGGTGCATATGCTATATCAAAAAAAGGCAAGATAAATCAAATAAATCATCTGCTCAGAAGGGGCTGAATAGACAGTTGTATGCACCGATCAGGCAACCATAACTGCAGCAATAGGCCCATCTGTTTATTGTGTGCTGATTGTAAAATGTTTATTTCATTAAATGGAGATGCAATGGAGATGTTTGCTCCAGTTTTCTGAACACCAAACTGACAGTATTGTGCATAGACCAAAGTGTAAATAGTTGGGAGAGGTGAAGGTCAGAGCCCTAGTCTATCTGGTCAGGCTGGGCTTGAAACAAACTCACACATTTGCCCCATCTAGGCAAACACAACCCCCTGGCTGCCCCTCTCCCCTCTCTGAGTGGGTTCTGTTGATGCTGATATCCTTGCCAAGTTCTCTGGTGAAAGAAAGCTTGCTATACAAATAAACATCTGCCTTCATAACTTAATCAGTTCACAATTCAATTATTTCTTGAGGTAGATTCCCATTACCATCATTTTTGTTTGTTACTGATGTATTCCTAGGTCATTATGGGATCTCTACCGAACAAAGAATTCAAGTTAACATTAAAGAGCAATGCTGGGTCGGTCCATTAGTACTATGTCAATGCTGCTTGCTCAAATGTATCTTTGCCCCAGGCAATGTGCTCCCAACCCCACACAGATTCATAGATGTATAAACCAAACACATTTTAACAAATATTCATCTAATCATACCCACATGAACAAGAATGTGCACAGGAGCTACTCTCGATGGCGTACAGGGATCATGATGTTCATGAACAGAGGCAATTAGACTAATAGTTTTTTGCATGTTCATTTACCCTTTACCCAGGAAGGTGCAAAGGTATGCAGTTTATATTACATTCGATACGTCAACAATATCTTTATTTTAAATAGCATTTTTAGGAGGTTTCAGATAATTTATTTTGTAACATATCCAAATGCAAGACACAGATATGGACATTCAGTGTGAGGGCTGAAGCTCCATGCTGATCACAAGGGCTCTGTAATCTAGTGTGTGGCTTGAAAGTACAAATCTGAAGGAGTTACTTAGTTGGTCAGGATTTTGATTAATGGAAGTTCATGTCTGAAAAATCAGATTGGCAGAGGAAGGTAGAACCAAATATAGAAGTCAATTTTAGCACTGCGTTGTACTCCCTCCAAAGCTCCAGACAGTGCTGTGAGATTGGATGGTTTTCAATCGGATGTTACTGTGCGGGCAGACAATCTCTATTTCCATTGCAAAACAGTTCAAGTCAAACAACTCACTCATTTGTTCCATAGGACCGCCAAAATCTACTTCATGAAGCAGTTTGAAGTGCACATGACCAGGATCTAGCTTCACACTATCAGCAAATCTTTCAGTGAGCTCACAGTCAAATGTGTGCTTGTTTCTTCATGTTCAGGAGTCCAGCACCTGATCTATTTCCTTCCATCATTTCAAAAACAGAATGAAAATGCTGCACTTTCCTGATCCACTTGTTGGTTAAAAGGTTTAAGTTTGATTAGGCCGGATTGTCCAAAGGCACTGTGTCTACCTCACGAATGATATGATATGATGATATGATGTGATATGATAGTGCATTTATAACGCGCCTGTACACACATGTTTCTAGGCACGACAAGACAAGGAGGGGGAAACAAGGGAGAACAAAATAACAATCTTACTAGGCCTTGTGTTATTGAGATTGTGCAAGTGCAGAGAAGAGAGAAGGGGAGAAGTGTCAGAGGGAGGGGAAGGGGGAAGTGCAGTTAACTCACAAGTGCAGCCAGGAGTGGCTCATAAGTGCACAGAGAAGGGAATGTAGGGTTGCAGATACAGACCCTTAAGTGCTGAGGAGCCCGGAGGCAGTGCAAGGGCAACTGGACATGCAGCAGCCTGGGCCCGAGTTCAGAGGGCGAACGATGACCGGTGTGCAGAGCAGTGAGGTCGATCAGCTGGGGAGAGGAAGAGAGAAACCGGCAGCAAAAAGGAAGGTCTTGAGTTGATTCTGGAAACAGAGGTTCTGCTCAAGTTTGAGAGAAGCAGGGAAGGTGTTCCAGAGAGAGGCCCAAGCCAAGGAGCTAGATCTGCCCCCAACTTTCTGCTTGGAGAACCATCTGATCCTCAGAGAGTTGGTGGTAGACAAGCGGAGAGCTCGAGAAGGAAGAGGTTTTGGAAGAGAAAGTTGGACGTAGAGTGGTCCCAAGCCCCAGAAAGCCTTGTGGACAATGCAGAGGGTCTTGAAGTTAATCCTTACAGCCCTGTGGAGACAGTGAATAGATTTCAGAGCTGGACAGATACCATCCCTGGGCTTTAGGCCGAGGGCAAGGCTTGCAGTCCTGTTCTGGATAAGTTGTGCAGGTTGAAGGGTAGAGGCATGAATAATTAGAAAAAGGATGTTGCAATAGTCCAGCCTAGAGAAGACCAGAGCTCTTGAGACATGAGCTTCTGAGGAAAAGTGAGAAAACGAAGAATACCTCTGAGGAGGTGCAGCTCATAATTTAACTTCTTAGAGATGTCAGAGATGTGATGAGAGAAGAAGAGGGTGGAGTCGAAGATGACACCAAGGTATTAGCCTCACAGGAAGGAGCAGAGGAGAGGGCCAAGAGTGGCCGGCCAGAGAGAGAGAGGAAAGGAGAGAGTGGGTGTCCCAATGAGGAGGATCTCAGTCTTCTGAATTGTGGGCAGACAGTCTGGTATAAGATAAGAAGCAGAGGTGGCTGACGGGAGCCTGAAAGGGAGCTGAGTGTCATCCACATAACATTGATAATTGGAGTAGAAAGTAGCGATATAGTGGGCAAGAGGTGCCAGGTAGTTGTTGAAGGGCCAGGGAGAGAGGTTAGACCCCTGGGTTAACACCACAAGTAGAGAGAGAGATCAAAGAGAGGAAAGACCCCAGTTGGACTTGAGAGGGTCGGTTGGTGATGAAGGAGGTCAACCAGGCCAGGGCCTGATCACTAATATCAAGGTTGTCCTGGAGACGATTGAGCAGGATGGCATGGTTGACCGTGTCAAAAGCAGAGGATAGATCAAGGAGAATGAGGTTGGAAGGGAGATTAGAGTAAAGATTGAAGAGCAAGTTTTCACAGGTTTTTCGGAGAGCAGTTTCCATGCTTCTGGCAGCTCTGAGGCCAGACTGGTGGTCATGGAGGCAACCAACAGATTCAGTAACAGGGAGATGGCCTACTTTTCCAAGAGTTTGCCCAGGAAAGGAGTGATGGAGATCGGGTGATAGCCAGAGAGGAAGGATCGGCCAAGGGTTTCTATTGAAAGGGGTGCACAAGAGAGTGTTTAAAAGGAGAAGGGAAGTTCTAATGGTAAAGGAGTGATTGCAGAAATTGGCCAAGGCTGGAGCAAGGGTGTCGATGTGGTCCTTGATTGTTCTGGATGAGCAGGGGAGAATCTGCTTTGACAAGACTTTCATAGATCAGACTTGTCTAGAAACATCAGCAGGGGTGATCAGGGTTAAAGGAGGAAAAAGGAGGAGGAGAGATGGCCTCAGATGGCCCAGGAGTGGTGGAGGGGGGGGAAGAGGAGGTAGAGGAAGAGAGGGTGGACAGGATGTCCTGAGTTTTAGTAGTGAAATGAGAATCCAAGGCCATACTGAGGGCCTGGGAGGGAACAGGAGAGATAGAGACTGCAGCAAGATTGGCCTGCTCTTTGCAGATTTTGAAAAATTTGGCCGAGTTGTTAGATGCCGCAGAGATGCAGACTTGAATGTAGGCTCTCTTCATAGAGATGACAAAGAGCCTGTACTGCCTTTGGAGCAGGCAGCAGGCCAGTTTGTCAGGGGGGGGGGGGCTGAGGCCCTCCTCTTCCTCTCTGCTTACATTTAAGGGCGGTGAGGTCAGAGTCATACCAAGAGTTGCACTTGGATTTGGGCTTCAAGCTCATTACAAGGGTAAGGACATCCAGAGTGTTAGACATAGCCAGATGAAGGTCAGAGAGGGATGTGTTAGGGTGTTAGTTAGCCAACGGTGCTAGAGGAGGAGAGAAAGTAGGGTTAGAGAAGGGGATGTCTAAGGAGATCAGAACATCCAGGGTGTGCCCCGCAGAGTGAGTCGGGCCAAAGGGAAGACTAGAGAGAGAATCACAGAGGTTGTGAAACAGTCCTGAAGAAGGGCTTTTAGCATCCAGGTGGATGTTCAAGTCTCTGAGGAGAAGTTGAGAGGTAGAGGCAAGGAGTGAGGAGGAGAGGTCAGCCCACTCCGAGAGGAAGGGGGTGACCTGTGAGGTGGCCTGTAGGTAGTGCCCACAGAGCGAAGCCAGGAGAGATGGAGAGCCTGCAAACCCGGCATTCAAAGGAAGAGTAGTGCAGCATTGGAATGACAGAAACAGGGATCCACTCTGGGAAAATGAAGGATACACCCCCACCGGGACGGTTGGTTCTGGGTTCAGAGAGGATCTTGTAGCCATCGAGAAGGAGAGTGTCAAAATTTGTGACAGAGCTGGCCATGATCTAAGTCTGTGTGAGACCGATTGCATCCAAGTCAAGCTCTTCCAGGAAATGGCAGATGTCAGAGGAGTGTTTGACAGCTGAACGAGAACTGAGAGTAGCGATGTGGCGCAGGTTGCCACATTTGAAGGACTTCCGGGGAGGGGTACAGGCTAGAGGAACACTCTGCGGAAGTGTTGGAGGTGCCCGAAGAAGGGCAGAGGAGGAAGGAAGAGAAAACAGGGTAGACAGAGAGGGAGAAGAATGTGCCAGAGAGGTGGCGGATGGGGGAGGCAACAGGGTGGCCAGAAACTCACTTGGGTCAAGGGCTCAAGTCGAGGGTACATGTGGGGGGACAGAGTCCACCCACATTATTCAGAGGGTGGACTCAGTCCCCCCAGCTAAAATGAGAAACATTGGATGACTTCTTTGAATTTATGAATTAAAAATGACCTCAGCGATCAAACCACAGTTTTCAGTTTTCAGGTTTGTAGGCCGGACACTTCACCACTGCACTACATAACCTGATGAAAAATAACAAACAACTAAAGGTGAAATGTCTCATTTTAGTACTGCAAGTCCCAGGGAAAACATTTGTATTGGTTCATAGAGTTTAAAACATTCACACCTTTTAAAGTTTTCAATAACACTATTAGAGAAAAATATCCTTTCTTTGTTTTGTGTTTGTGTTGATTTTATGAAAGGCAAATTCCATTCGTCCTGTGGGTGGTTATGCAAAGCCAGTTTAGTGAAATGTGCATATTTCACCTTATTTTCTGGTGATCTAGCATCCCATTGGGTTTGTTGATGAGTCCCCCCACTTTAATTTTCAGGACATGGTTTCCTTTATGTTTAAGAGCGCCTCTAAGGGACAATATAAGACATAACTTCCAATGCCTCACTTAGGGGGTGAAGAGGGTGGATGTTAGGTTCAGCAAGCACTGTTATATGACACAATGACAGAATGTCCACACAACATTGTATATACAATACAACTGTAGTTTCGTGCTAGAGAAAAACGCCATTGTTTCAGATGAGTAAAACCTTATATCATGAAGATGTGTCTGTACACATGGTAGGGTATATTTATATAATATACACAAACAATTCAGGTTTTTACTGGACTAACTGGAGATATTATTGCAGAAATAGAGCAGTTCATTAGCCATAGATGTCTTCAAAAGATTATGCAGGCTGAAATGAGTGGCAAAGAAGCACACACTGCCCAATTCAATTTAATTCCGAGAATAAGAACATTTTCAGTTGAAAGTTCATTGAGCTAACAAATAGCATTCATAGATTGCAGACTTGGGATAACTTCCTTATCTTAAGGACTATAAAACTCTAAACATGGAAACCATATACTAGTTTCCACTGAAACTAATTAATTTTACTTGTTATGCTGAGAATTGCATTTTAAGAAAGAAATCAGTTCTCACTATTAGGCATAGTCTACACGTAAACCCAAGCAATTTTTCAAAATTGTTGGTGTTCTTTTTGAAACATATTGGGCCTCATTAGGACCCAGGCGGTAAGGGGTTTACGGCGGCGTAAACAGCGCCGACCCTTACCGCCTGATTCCGAGGTCCCTTAGCGCCATGGAGGATTTAACACCTGCTTTTAGCAGGTGTTAAAATCCATGGCGCTAAGGGACCTTGTTGTTAATTACGCCACCGTAATTTACGGTGGCGTAATTAACGCCTTCCCCACTCCCATTATGCCCTATGGGGCAAAAATGGGAATGGGGAAGGGTAAATGGGGATTGGGGACTTACCGCCCCGCCAACCTCGGAATGGGGCGGTAAGTCCGCCAACCACCATGGCGTAAACGTAGCACCATGGCGTAAACGTAGTTTACGCCATGGTGGTAAAGGTACGGCCCAGGCGGTAACTTACCGCCTGGGTCGTAATGAGGCCCATTGTGAGTAAATATTCAAAATCATGCAGTTGGAAAGCAGGGTGTGTTTTGCATTATCCTCACACACAGTTTAAAGGTTTATTGTGCAGCCTACATATAGTGTCAGAAACATGAGCTGATTCCAATGCAGTTGCTCTGATTTTGTGTCTGGAATACTGGCTGATTTCATTAAATATAACAATATACTTCTAAGGCAAAGGAAAACGGAAATGCACTGTTCCAGTTAATCCAATATTAATAATTGTGAATGGGGAAATGGGGAAAGTGATCCCAACATTGCTACCAATAAACGTTAACTATAATCCTATGTTGCAATCAGCCACATAAGAGTTATCTAGAGCGCCCAATAATTCTAATAGTCAAACTCAGGAGGCTCAAATTGTTGACCTAATATCTAGCCTCCTCAGTGATTTTATGCCAATTTGTTTAAATCGTATAAATACCCTTTTGGCTGAAATTACTACATTGATGGCAATCTCTTCTGCCATATTGAGAGAGTTGAGTTCCCAGAGAAACATGATGTGTCACAAGATTGTCTCCCTCTAAGATGAAAATTGGTACTAGCTTTGATCTTAGCAGAAAGTGCAATGTTGCATAAGCTGGAGTTCTCAATTGTGAGATGGGAGGAAGAAGTCATGGACGCTTACACACTAAATCTAAGGATAATTCCTATGCCAATTATCTCAAATGATGGAATGGATTAAGAGACAGTTAGGCGCCAATGAAGATAGAGCATATAAACTCCCCAGCAACATCCTTTGAACATGCACAAGTGTGACAAGATATTGTGTTTTCTGAAGAATACGTTTCACCCTGTGAGTGTCTCACACAGTCTGAAGTAACTGCGAAGTGTCTTTCAGATGGAATATATAGCTTATCAAGTAGGGCAACTAGAGTAGTATGTTTAAACAGAACAGTTTTCTCTGAAATTACAGAGGATCGGCAAAAAAGAGGATGTTTCAAAGTATCAAATCCAGTCTCAGTCCTGTGTTCCTGAGTACTAAGAACTTTGTCGGTCAAACATTTAAAGTACCCATTATGCCGGTCAATAGGGGCATTATTTCTATTGTTCAGGTTTTGGGTTGCTATTCTCTTTACAGTTGCTTCCTGAAGCTAGGTATGTGCAAAATAAAATACCCTAATAACAATAACAATAACAATAGCAATAACAATAATAATAATTATTTTTTTGTTTTATTTATTTAATTTGTTGCAGTTGGTAAACCAACTTTTCGAATATTAAGTCTTCAATGTACAATACAAAAATATAATACAATGCATACATAATTGCAGGCTCAATACAACATATCCACAAATTATAAACTAATATCCATCATAATATTCCTAGTAAAAATAAGAAAGCCTAAAAGTGCCATTTTTCGTGCTGGCTCAGAGAACATTACTTCCACTATACACTTTCAAATTTCAGGAAATACTATATCTAAAAATTGCACAATCGCAATCTGAACAGTTAATCTCGGATTTGAAAACAGCATTTTCCATATTTGATCATTATTTACATGATCCTGTACAATAAGTTTTTTCCCAAAACATTTTGCTCTTATATTGTTTAACACAGCGCACTCAATTAACAGATGCTGTAGAGTTTCTCTCTGTTCCCTGGTCAAACAAAAGCGACAGTAGTTTTGCTCTCTTGATATTAACCGTGTTCTGCATAAAATGTCTTTCGTTTCATATTGATTCAGTCTGAATTTTAGTAATTTTCGCCTATATACATGGGATGGAACCATACCTTTTAAAACCAAATGCACAGGAATTGTAGTCCTTCAATTTAGAGCACAATGCCAAGTTATCAACCCAATCATATTCGTAGATTTTTCTTTTCCTGCGATATGGGTTGGATAAAAGGAATTCAATTGTTACTGCAGCATCGGCCATTGCATTTAAGGTATAGTACCGCCACTTTCTTGATAGACCATCATTGGAAGAGAACAGATTTTGAGCTAGCACATTCAGAAGAGATGGCTTCTCCAAACCTTCAAATAATTTTTGCAGGAGGGCACTGTTAGGCAGAAACCTGTGCAGTTCCCTCTGGGACCACTGCAAAAGATTTAGGACTACAGGTGTTTGGCAGTAAACCCACTTGGTAGCAGTCTGTACCACACAGATTCACTTGGTAGCTGTGGCTGAGCAGTCAGACTTCACTCAAGAAGAGTTAGGCAGTATGTGGAGCATACAAAATAGGGCAATTTACACAGTAGAACAAGCAAACACGAACAAGGCTTGGGTGTAAAGATATAAAGGTATTTATTATAACGACACATCTATATAAAACACTCTGGCACTAATACGGCAAACAACTTCAATCGCAATTACTATTAGAAAAAGATCAATCCCCCTAACAATAGTTCGACAAGTCTAGGTTTATCGGCATCACTTATTTGCAGACAGAGGTGTATGCTTTAACCTAGATGGCACTCTAGTATTTGTTAGGACGGGAGAGAAAAAGGCGGGTTAAGAAATCAACTCGATACCAATACGTGTAAGAACAAAGATGCAAGGCAAGAAGACAAGAACCACTGTAGATTCCAAAGTTCAGAGGCCAGGCCCACTCGGAGAGAGGCAAGGCGATATGTCCCAAAAAGTATCTTAGTGGAAATGCGTTCGAGTCTTTGTAGCAAATTGTTATCGGCAGATTGGACCAGTTCAGAACAACACGCTAGAGAAAGCTTGGAGGCGACCCTATGGAGAGGCGAGGATTAAGACACCTCACTCTATCCGGCAACAAGGGAAGCCAGGCGGACACAGTACCTTCTTTGTGGAGAGACAGCTCCGGCGGGGGCAGTTGTTCCTGGTGGTGAATGCACGTCCGGTCTTTTTCAAGAGAAGAGATGATCTCGTCGTCGAAGGAAAGTTGAAGATCGTTGCACCACCAGGGAAGAGACCAGCCACAGAGTACTCCGTCACAAGGCACCACCTTTTGGTCACGGTGCAGCGGTAGAGGCTATCCAGTTGCCGATGTGCTCTGCACGGGCAATTCGACCACTACGTCCTGGGCGAAGAAAAAGCAAAGGGGAATGGTTGTTCCCACCAGTCAGGGGAAGAGACTCTCCGGCAGGGAGATCTCC
Source organism: Ambystoma mexicanum (assembly GCF_040938575.1). Taxonomy (NCBI): domain Eukaryota; kingdom Metazoa; phylum Chordata; class Amphibia; order Caudata; family Ambystomatidae; genus Ambystoma; species Ambystoma mexicanum. The sequence goes on from NC_090924.1 coordinate 1,252,658,422, forward strand.
TCTGTCATCAGGAAGTGGTGAGTCGGTTCAGCAGGGCTCCACCGGAGGTGTCGTCGTTGCAGGTCGGCTCAGCTTTACCCTCGTCGGATTCTTAGGTCCTGTGGCGACTTCTAAAGATCCAGTCCCAAAAGCCCTGCTTTTATGCAGAAAACCCCCATTCATTCAGCCTAGCTGTCAATCAAAACACGCTAAGTGGTGAGCGGGGAGGCTCACCACTTGGGCCAATCACACCAGAGTGCGACCGGAGTTGGAAAGGCAACTCGGTCCAGGATGCCTAAACCCCCTCCCACACCCATGTGGTAACCCAGACAGAATGGCACCACTTTGGAGGGTCTCTGTACAGAAGCCCGCCAAAAGTGGAACAAAGGGCTCAACCTTTGGTTTAGGAGTCACAGAGACGAACACAGACGCCATTTTAAAAAGCCGAGTTATGGCAGAAAATACCATCCAATAGACTTATTTAAGATAAGTAGACCGGTGGTACGTTAGAGATTAACGAGAAACAGTATCAATCTCCAACAATGGGACGAATCCCATAGGGTTACATTCGGGGTCGAATATAACAAGTAGTTTCCACTGCCACCAGCCAAAACTCGACGAGGGGGGACGGGACAGTGCCCCCTCGAATAACAGACCCAGGAGTAATCGAATTACCCCTACTAGTACGTCCACAATAGGATAGTTTGTACTAGTTCTGTTAGTAAATTTAGGTCTAGTAAAGCCAATGGAGACTTTACATGCCCGGGGAGACAGTAGTCTGTCCCCGGGTATTGAGTCTATGATGGAGGTCCGCTAGGACACCCCAGTGCTACGGCATGGAGGGTGCGGTGTAACACACATAGCAAAACATATGAGACCCTATGAAGGAATTACACACATTCATGTCCAAGAGTGGGAGAAAAAGAGTCTCACTCTTGGCAGGATGGAAAAAACAACTCCAGAAATCCAGCAAAGCTGCTGGGGGACTCACTAGGTTAGGAAATTCAGCCTAAACAGAGAATTCTCCCTAACAGGCACATTGTTTCCATAAGGCTAGAGAATGTAACAATATTAAACCCAATTCAAATCACAGTAACGCCAAGGGAGTCCCGGGCGATAATGCTAGAACTGCTTTCCAATATTTGCCTTCCAAACCATCCCAAAACCAACGATCTTGTGGAGCAAAGGCCTCTACCCCATATAGTAAAATCGGGACTACCTTTGACTTATAAAAAGATATAACATGCTTTAGTGAAAACTTCCCAAATGTTCTTAATAATAAATTTGACTGCGAAATTAAGGGACCTAACTTATATTTGATTTCACACGACTGAGTTCGCAGAGTTTTTTGGTGTTCGATGTGGACTCCCAGATATTTATATCTTAGAACTACTGAGAGTTCACATTGATGAAGAAACCACCTTAAACTCTTCTTTTTGGATTTTTTGTTACTAATTAGAATTTGCGATTTGGTGGTGTTAACAATTAGATTATTAGCTATTACATAAGTTTCCAATTGTTTCAGCATATTTTGCAATCCCATAGGTGTTTGGGAAAGTAAAACCAAATCATCTGCATATAATATATGTGCTATTTTTTGATGGCCAATGCAAAGTGCGACAGTAATGCAGTTCACGAGTGTGGGTCCTAAATCCAGAATAAAAAAATTAAACAGAAATGACGCAATAGCACAGCCCTGCTTTACTCCTCTGTGAGTTAGGATCGAAGGCGACAACTTGCCTTCCAAGTTTAATTTCACTCGCATTGAGGTGTTTGAATGTAATAATATTACCAAATTTATTAAAGAGGGAGGGCAATGATGTTGCTTGAGTTTGTCTACAAGTATTGACCTATCTATAGAGTCAAATGCTGACTTAAAATCAATGAAGCCCAAATACAATGGGCTACCACTATCGACTTGTTTTGATTGTATTATTGAGTGCCATAATGTTAGGGATTGTTCCCATTCCTTTAACAAATCCAGATTGAAATGGATCTTTCAAGTAACTATCAGACACCCATTTGTTAAGTTCCTTCAGAATAATTCTGCAAATATTTTGCTAGGAGCATCTAACAGTGAAATTGGGCGATAGCTCTCCGGTGATTGACCATCACCTTTTTTAGAGATCGGTATTGTGATTGCCTCAGTCCCAGACTTCGGCAGTTTTTGATATTGGTTAATGGCTGAATATATCTTGAAAAGAATTGATCCCCAAATTTCTAAGTGTTTTTTCATTATGTAATTAGAAATTCCATCGGGACCCATGGCTCCTGAATTGCTAGAGGTCATAATTAATTGTTTTATTTCAACTAAATCCAATTGTAGCCAAAACTTTGAATCTCCCTGGGGTACAGTCAGAAGCTGAGAATGGAAGGGTAAGGCATATAATTGCTCAAAGTGGTTCACCGACTGGTGTACGTTCACTACCGATGTTTGCATGTCCATTTGGTGGTAGTTAGTAGCCTGATTTAGTAATGCCCACATTTTAGATGTATTTTTCTGTGCTAACACATTTAACATGCGCTCACTGTCACTTTGGTATAGAGTTGCTTGGTACTCCTTGCGCCAATTGTTGTATGTTGAGCGAACTGTTTTGGTGAGAACCACTCGGACGGATGGAGGAAGCTTTGATAGCCTTCTTAATTCTGCACGATGTGCAGTCTTCCTGATTTGAAGGGACCTGTCAAACCTGTGTAAATGGACCTTTCTTTTCAAATTGCGAGATTTGCATTGACTAAAGGCTTGCATCACATTACTAGAAATTAGGACCATATTTGTTGTTTGCGAGATGTTATTTTTATTAGAATCAGGAAGTATTTGATTGAAATGAATCAGAGCATTCTCTGTCCATCATAAGTGGTTCCCACCGCAATTAACCACAAAACAACCATTTGTCCGAGTTTTAGGTTTATCAACCTCAGATCTTAACCCAAGTTGCCAGCTTGCACAAAACAGACTATGGTCACTTACCGTTGACGGTGACACCTGAAATGCTTGCATCATGGACCACAATTCAAAATGTACATATATATAATCAATTGTGGATGAAGAGCTACCTCTGTGCCAGGTTGGTGCCGAAGGTACATCTGGACGAATGGCCCCATTCAACATATATAGATTTCTAAATGAGACTAAGGAGTTCCATCGTGCCAACCTCTCACATTGTCACTCGTCATCTTTCACAAAGCAATTCAAATTCAAGTCTCCAGCCAGAATGAGATAAGTAATGCTTTTATCTTCATCCACCATGTCCAATAACACATTCAAGTCCCTAAAAAATGAATCTGTGGAGATGGCTACAGGATTCCAATAAATATTGAAAATTGCATAGACACTACCACAAATAACCGCCCTAACAAGTAGCATATAAGGGTTTGGAGCTGCCCAAAAATCAGAGGAATCATCCTGGCCCTCTTCCAACGCTACTATTAGGCCCGCGGATGGTCTGCCTACTGATGATTTTAAGGCAGGAATGTAATGGACCTGGTGTTCTGCCCAAATTAAGGGTGAAGTTAGCCAAGTTTCTTGCAGAAGGGTTATGTCGAACTTATTTAACCCACTCTCATCATTATTCAGGAGGTGCTTGTGCCCTCGTGTGTTCCAGCTGACTAATGAAAGGGAATGATAACCAATAGAATTGCTTAGTTAATTCTGATTTAAATTACAATTGCAAGCACAAGACACCCCTCCTTGCGACAGTTGTTTAGTGTTTTTATCCATTGGGGGCGAAGTTTTAAGCTGCGTTACATTATCCATATCACTTGTTACTAGTGTGTTCAACGTACTGTCTGTTTCTACACTGAGGACAAAACCCAGATCGAACAGTAGGCTCTTTGCTTGCTAAATCAAGTTTTGAATCACTCTAGATTGTATCCAGATCCGAACAGCATTTAAGTTCTGTTTGGACACAAATTCCACCAGAGTTAAGTCAGCTGATGTAATATCTTGTAATGGATGGACATCAGAAAAGATCGCCAAAATGGCTCTTCGGTTTAAGTCGTACTGGGTGCAGGGAGCCGGTCTACATTTGAGGATCAAGGAACATAAAGCTGGTCGAATTCTACTTTTTAAGGCTCTCTTGATCTCTTGTTTCCCAATTAAAGACTCAGGGGGAGTAAGTTCCTTGCCTTTCATGTTCATACCTAAGTCACCTAGTGCATTCTTAATAAGTGAGAGCACTGTGCTTGAAAAGTCACTTGGAATGTTCACATGGCTAGGCGCCATTGGCTTTATATGCTCTTGGAATTGCCTCTCATTGACTGCATGTCATTACTGCTAACCAAGGTTGTACTCACAGTAGGCACTGCCAGATCAATAACTTTTTCACTACATGTATTGTTAGTGATTGTAGATTGCTTCATTGCACTCGCAGGTTTATTAGATTCTTTATTGAACAAGCACTGCGAGGTAACAAGAGCTCCCGTTATGAAAGACGGTAGTTGGTGACCCTGCATATAATCGTCTACAGCCTTCCTTATTTCCGCTCTATGTCGCATTGCCTCCTCTGTGCTGGATGAATTGGGAACCTTGCTTGCACCAAGCTGCCTGCTTCCAGACAGAAGCAATGATTTGGGAGGTTGAACCTGTGACTTCAGCGGTGCAATCTCATTCAACAGGGCATCCAATGGTGGATACTCTTCCCTCTTCCTGCCATTGGGTACTTTGCTAGTCCCTTTTAACTTAGCTTGATTCAACAGCATATATTTTTTTTTGATTCCTTCAGAAGAATTCACACTTAGAGTTTTATTTGCTACAGGTGGTCCCGAGATTGTTTTAAAAAAACGTTTAGCAGTGCCTCTCCCTATACTTTTAGGAGTAGGTTGATTTTTTGATAGTTTCATCTTTGCCTTCCTTTCAACTGTGATGCTGAGTGCCTGCTTTTTTTGTGTCTCCGCCCCCTTTCTCAATTTAGACACTTTATTATTAACACAATTAAAAATGTAATGTTAAATTCGGTGGGTGACCACACTCCGGTATGGACTCACATGTTACCTGTAAAGAGTCATGTAATCTCACATGAAGAGAAATTGACTGACTGCAAATCAATAAAACTTAATTATAACAACTACTTTAAACATCCGTGTACCTTCTTGTCACAGCAAGATGGAATTTATTCTGAGAGCTCTATTAAAAAAAGTCCCTAATTAATGGCCAAGCCCTGTCTACATGCACTGTCCAGTTAAGAGTCAACTTGGGTAATGTTTTTTTTTCAAGCTTGTATGATTTGGGTAATGTTAAATACTTAAACCACACTGTTAAGTCTAACAACGTTATGGCTAAAGACCTGCCCATTAAAATCAATTCAAATATGGTGTTTGACCTAATAACTACATGCAAACCCTCGCGAGCAGCGGGGACCAATGGTCTGTTGAATGCCATTCTAAAAACTGACCTGAAAAACTGGGCTAATGCTCTGGCTATTTTATTTGAGAGTGTTATTGCCACAAAAATGTATCCTGCTATGTGGCAAATTGCCTTCATTGTCCCCATTTTTGACCCTACGAATTACAGACCTATTACATTGTTGGATGCTGACAGTAAGATTTCTTTATCTATTTTACCTCAGCATTTGGAAAACTTGGCTGTTTATACATCAAGGCTATCTACGTTTCAGACTGGCTTTCACAAGGCACATTCTACATCTCTAAATGGCCTTGTGCTCAGGTGCATTCAAAAAACAACTTGGGACACTGTTGATGCCTGTACGTACATAGCCTCCTTCGATCTATAATCAGCTTTTGATGGTGTTGATCGTGTTGATTGTACCAGACTTTGGGGAACGTTGAAAAACTGGGGGATTCCTAGTGGCCTCCTGGATCACATTATAGGTCTCCATGAGAATGCAACAGTCAGGGTTAGGCTGAACAGAGATGGGGCTATGTCCCATTGTATTCCAACCCTGTCTGGCCTCAGACAACGCTGTATCTTGGCCGCATGTCTGTTCAACCTATACGTATTCAATGCAAATGACTACTTGAGCCCTGCTGCGTTAATAGCACCTAGGTTGGGTATCCAGAACGTATCTTGGCTAGCATATGCGGATGACTTCCTACTTTTTGATAAATCATGAATGAGGTTAAAAAGACTTCTTAAGTCTTTTTCCGTGTATGCCTGCGATAATGGCCTCAAGATTAATCTAAAGAAAACCAAAATCTTAGCCATATCAAGAATTATGAGAAGGCGGACCCATCTGTGGTCTTGGGAGAACACTGTCCTTGCCTCAGCCCCCTGTTTGACATATCCTGGGTACACGATATCTGATGCACAAGGTTTTAGTAATGCGAGGCACATGCTAAATCAATAGGCTACCATGTTGCTCTCTCAAGCTCTGGTGCTAAATCAAAAATGTTGATCCTTTTCTATAATGTCAGTTTTGAAATTTTATGTAGGAATGGTGGTTCCCAAGTTAATTTATGGACAAGATTTATTCTTTGACGTATCCTTGAAATGGTTAGATTTGTGGGAAGCTAAAATATGGAGAAGAGTTTTGCGGGTACTTACCTGTGTCGCGTAAGCAGCAATAAGGTTTGAACTGGGCCTTATTTCTATTCATGTCCGGGTGGAGTAGAGTCTTTTGACTCTGTTTAGGAAATTACTTTTGCCAATTCGTTATTCTCTATATGTGAACCTGCAGGAATCTATGAACTTGACCTCTAATGGAAATGCACAAATTATGTCAGAGTGATGAGAATCCATTGTGAGAGAATTTACAAACAATAAACATGAATACTGATACCTTTATCCAAAATCTGATCAAGGAAAAAAAACAGTTATATGATCACGACTGGATTGAGACGCATGAATAATGACTGGGTTATACATTCATGTTGCATCTCTCTCACCATACCTCATTAAAGCTCCTGAAAGACATCATAGGAAAATATTTTTACATTTCTGATTGAACTTATTGTTAACCAATTAAATTCTATTATGCCATGGTATTATTACATCTAAAGATTCAGGGTGCATATTTTGCAATCTTAAAGACACTGTTGAATCCACTAGACATCTGCTGTCGTTTGGTAAAGGGTCAAATGAAAAAGGTCTTGTTACCTGGGTAAAATGTTTCCCTTTAATAGATGGGTTCAAGAGATGCATATCTGGCACAGATGTTTAAGCAGCAGAACTACCTCGGATACTTTAGCAGTTGCAGCTTTTTTAAATTGTTAGAATTAATTGAAAGAAAGTTAAATGCCTCTGACTTGCCGGCCACAGCTGAGAAGTAGTATGTAGCTTGTAATTATCACGTATCACTTGTATTGAGGATGTTATATGACACTTTGAGGTATTAGTATAACAACATTTTAGCAATAACTCCTCATATCTATGCAAATGTAGAGTGGTTTTTTTTAATGTCCTGTTAATCTAATAACTCTGATTGTTTTGAATATTATGTGTCTTGTGAATTTCAAACATGAGTTAACATGGATTTTCATTTTGCTGTTGACATAACATTTCATGTTCTTTAATTGTTTTGTACTATTTAATGATTCTGCTTTGGTATATATTTTTTTCTTTTTTGTACTTTTAATGTGAACAAATTTGTAAAGGTTATTTAAACCATATACAATAATAAAAGAACTAGAAATAATTCAAGAGACCAAAAGCTCACTGCACCAATTTTCAATGGAAAACAAGGTTTAATTACATGCAAAAAGATCTCAGATGGTCCTATAACATCGTACTGACATGGACATGGAACTAGTCACAACGCAAGAAGTTACATGTTGCATAGCGGAAAAATAAGAAATTCTACATACATATGTTATCCCACCACCCTCATTGGCTACCAACTATAGAACATATAAAACCCTCTTATAGTGCCCGGACCGAGTGGCCACACCTTATCCAAACCCATTCCACTAAACACGATTGAATGCAGGTATGGGATTGGACAAATCTGCTTTGATAAGAGAATAGGTACACACACAAGGTACATCCCCAATCCTGTAATAAATGTATTGGCATCACCTCTGCTCCTCCTATCCCGAAGCACGGAACGTTCCAGACGCAGCTCCCCTCTATCTCCTTGAAACCCCAGGTGCGCAGGAATCACGTGATGAGGGCGCCACTTTAGAGTCTGATTTTCAGGGATGTATTTGCTCTGGTTATGTGTGTTCTTGTTATTCATATGGGATGACTGCTAATTGGGGAGGGCACTAGTGGTCTAAATCTTTGCCTGGCCTCTTGGCATCACTAAACCTAGTGCTCTATTCTTATGAATTTGTCCTAAAAAGGGTGCATCCCTACCTGCTCTTCCCAGAGCTAACATTCCATTCCCACCATGTATAGGCCTTTCAGCTGGATACAATTAGCATGTATTTGTGCACCGTGGATTTCTCTGACCTCCGCTTCTCTCCCCGGGCTAACTGTCATGATGCCTACCCCCGGGCATCCGGATCGAGTCCATCAGCCCCGGGAGCAGACATCCAGATACTCATTAAAACCCCAACAGCCCCTGCTGGGGGCTGTTTGGATTCAGTCCTGGTGCCTTAGGTGCCAGGTTCATCATAGAAATCAGTCTTGGCGCCATAGGCGCCAGGCTCATAGACTTTACCTACCTTATGTAGACCATGCTGCAAATGAGTCCAAGCCAATGTGAGGCCTGGATGGGACTATATTATTACAGGGACTATTTTTCACTCGGGTGTGGTTCTGGGGAACTTCTTAACTGGGACTACTTTGCAGGCTATTTAAACCACGCCCGAACAGCAGCCCATGCTTTGCGTTATTCTGCATCCAACAGCGTGACGCTCACCGTGTCTGCAAGTCAGCATCCAGTCTTCTGCCACGCCCGCCTCGAATCCGGAGCTCCTAGACAAAAGTCAAAGAAAGGAGAAGAGGTTATATCACAGACATTATTTGATTCCTTACCTGATTCCGGAACCAGCACATCTCCGAGCCTGGAAAGGACATTATTTCAGCACGCGTCGCTTCGCCAGCAGCAGCGCCGCTGTCATACACAAACCAGTCCCGCCACCATGCACCGTCACACCAGCACACACAGGTACTGTCCCTGGGTTGCAGACCACCTCCCGGGACATTTCCATACCTAGGGTGCGAGGGAGTCGCCATGGTCAACGAGGGCGGGCAGTGCGGAAGGTCCGACCCGGTTTGTTGCCTCGTTACCATTGGCAACTCCCATGGAGACTACGTTCAAGCTGGAACACCCGACTGCGTTTACTTCCTGGTTCCGCGGCGCTCTCCCGATCACGTGCCCAGAATCCCGCTCACGTGATCAAGAGCCGGCACGCATAAAACCGGGAAGTTCGAGTTCCATCACCGCTTCACAGCTGTTCCACGACTCTGTTCGGCTTTTGCAGCATTCACGATACCTGGATACAACGGACTTTTTGGACCTTGGCTTACGGATTACGGACTGGCTTGCTGACTCCTCGGATCTTGTTGCACGGATATTGTTACTTTTGACCCTCGGCTTTTGATTAACGGATTGCTTACGGATCACCCTTTCTTGACTCTACGATTTTGGCCACTGGCGCTGAGTGGCCAACTCAGGTGCTCACCTAGTTACAACCAGCCTCTACCATCTGGGTTACGGTTGACACGGCTGTCCAGACCTACGGCTCTCCCTCGCACCAGGCCCCCGGCACCCCAGAATCATCCCGGTTGGGTTTAGGTAAGAGATTTATACACGTTTCTGCATATCCCAGTATTGTGTCTGCCTGTGCTAACCTTACCTTCCCTTTAACAGCCTCCGGGGTCCAGGACGTCATCAGATCCGACGAAGAAACAAAACACCTGTGGCCTCAAAGCTCGCACAGGGAGTTTCTTTACTCATCCCTGTGGGTGATTTGTGGACAGAGGTCCATTACTCTTCACTACGCGGCAAGTCACGACAGACTGTGAAGCCGTTGCGTCGTGGAGAGTATGGAACCGGAGGACCCCGTGGCTGCCTTGGTACAGGCACTCACATTACTAAGAGCAGATATGGTTGCCGCTACTGCTACGATACACCAGAGACTAGATCTGATACAGAGCACACAACACCCCTTGCCCGCTGATGCTGAGTTCGGGGAAGCTGCTGCTGCAGCGCAACCCCCAACTGCTCAACAGCCTCCTACTGCTCCTGCCGCACCTCAGGTTCCAATACTCATGTCCACGCCCTTTCCTTTGGCTGCCCCAGAGAGGTTCCACGGTGACCCCAGAAAGTTTCGCACATTCGTGAACCAGTGTAAACTGCATTTCCTCTGTAGACCTCAGGCTTTCCCTGACGCCATCACTAAAGCAGCGTTCACCTTGTCCCACCTGGCCGGCACCGCGGCAGAATGGGCCAACCCTTTGTTGGAGAACGACAACCCCGTCCTATACGATTTTGACCTACTAGTCACAGAATTGTCCCGTGTGTTTGACACGCGTCACAAAGCCCAGTCTCGGGACCTCGAGCTGTTAGATCTGACCCAAGGGAAGAATACCCTCCTCGAATACATAGCTCGTTTTAATCAATTAGTCGCTGAGACATCCTGGCCTGAACCAAAGAGGGCGGTCGTTTTCTATAGGGGGCTTAATAACACCATGAAGGACGCTATGGCTGTGGTTCCATCTTTGCCCACGACCCACACTGAGTTAGTGGATCTCGCATTACAAATCGACGCAAGACGTTCCGAACGTCGGTCTGAAACAGGAATCCCCCTTGCCACTCCACCCTCCTCTTTCTTTGGTACAGGCATTGAACCCATGCAAATAGGTGGCATTCGCAGTCCCATCACGCAATCAGAAAGGGAACGCAGAAGAACTGACCATGCCTGTTTTTACTGTGGTCTACTTGGCCATTTTGTAAAATCATGTCCCCGACGCCCTAAACTCAAGAATCCGGTTTTTCCGAATGCTCGACCCTAGATCTGGGGACTGGATCGAGCAATGTTCCCATTTCCCCGGATAGGAACCCCGCTTTTGGCAGAATCAGACCAGTGTTGGTACAGGCCATGCTTAACCCTACACCCGACATATCTCATGCCATCTCGATTTACATCGATTCAGGCGCCACGGGCAATTATATTGATATAACTTTGGCCAGATCCTTAAACTTGCCTCTGATCTCCAAGCAACATCCTGAGCCGGTACAAGCAGTAGATGGTACAGCACTGATATCAGGCCCTATAAAGCAACAAACCGCCCCCATCACACTCACAATACAAGACACGCATCAGGAAATCATCACCTTCGATTTGATTACGATGCCACAGTTTGGTATCATCTTGGGTCTTCCTTGGTTACATCTACATAACCCCTTGATTGACTGGAAGTCGGGGCAAGTCCATTTCGAATCTGAGACATGCCAGAATTTTTGTCTCACCGCACCTGATGACGCTGAATACCCACCACGGGCCCTAGGGGGCATAGCACAGCTCACTCTGCAAGAGGATATCCCTATGGCTCTCGAACCCCATGTAGTGGGGGCTGTTGCCGTTGGTTTCCCTGCGGATTACAACGATTTCCGTGAGGTATTCGACAAGGGTTCCTCGGAGGTGCTACCACCACACCGGCCTTATGACTGCCCCATAGACCTAATTCCTGATTCCGTGATTCCCTCAGGCCGCATCTACTCCTTATCTCCATCAGAAGAACAGGCATTAAAGGATTATATACAGGTTGCATTGAAGGCCGGTCATATACGTCCCTCCACCTCTCCGGCTGCTAGCCCAATATTCTTTGTCCCAAAAAAGGAGGGCGATCTGCGTCCTTGTGTGGACTACCGCCGACTTAATTCCATCACCGTAAAAAATCGATACCCAATACCCTTGATCACTCCCTTACTGGACAGGTTAAGCCACGCTTCGATCTCCGCGGAGCCTACAACCTGGTTAGGATCCGCTCCGGGGACGAGTGGAAGACGGCTTTCTGTACACGTTACGGATTATTCGAATACGTGGTCATGCCCTTTGGGCTTTGTAACGCCCCTGCTACCTTCCAACGTTTCATGAACGAGGTATTTCATGATCTGTTGGACGTATGCGTGGCAGTATACCTTGACGACATTCTCATATACTCACAGGACATAAAAGAACATATAGTACACGTCCGCGAAGTACTGTCCCGTCTCCGCCAACACTCACTCTACGCCAAACCTGAGAAATGCCTGTTTCATAATGAAAGCGTTGATTTCTTGGGATTCCACATTACACCTGGGGGTTTGGCCATGAACCAGTCCAAAGTCCGTGCGGTTTTGGACTGGCCAAAACCCGGCAATCTCAAGTCCTTGCAATCATTCCTTGGGTTCTCGAATTTCTATAGGCGTTTCATCCAAGACTTCTCATCTCTGGTAGCTCCTCTTACAGCCCTAACCAGCCCCAAATCGCCTTTTGTTTGGTTGGATGGACACCAGGCTGCTTTTGACGCCTTAAAGTCTGCATTTACTACTGCCCCTGTCCTGAAACATCCCGACCCAGAACTCCCGTTTATTGTGGAGGCCGATGCGTCCTCTTTTGCTCTCGGGGCAGTCCTGTCCCAACGTTGCCCTCATTCGGGTCAACTGCATCCAGTGGCATTTCATTCTCGGAAATTCTCTGTTACGGAACTACATTACACTGTCACGGAGAAAGAATTGCTCGCCATCAAAGATGCATTCTTGGTCTGGCGGCATCATTTGTTGGGAGCGAAGCACACAGTCATGGTGTTCACCGACCACCGCAACCTCCAGGATCTGGCCTCGCTCAAATGTATTAACAGTCGGCAGGTGCGGTGGCATTTATTCTTTGCGGCCTTTGACTTCCAGGTCAAACATCGTTCCGGTCTGTCCCATGGGAAAGCGGACGCGTTGTCTCGCTCTCCGGGTGGGGTATCCTTACCTGTGTTTCCAGAAACCCTGTTAAACCAACATGTTATTTGCCTTTGCACCCCTCCTTTATCTCTATTGGACTCACTTCGCACATGGGTTTCACAACATCCCGATCAGGTCACCGAGTGGGATCCAGAGTTTCATGAAGGGTTGCCCTATATCCGAAACAGGTTGTGGTTGCCTTCTACCGACACTCGTAACCTTGCTCTGAAATGGTCCCACGATAGCGCCATCAATGGTCATCCAGGACAGAAACGCACGTTGGACATGCTCAGGCGTTGGTGTTGGTGGCCCTCCATGAAACACGACGTTGAAGGGTATGTTAACACCTGTGCTATATGTGCCCAGTGTAAGCATCGTAGGGGGCGTCCACTGGGGCTTCTACTTCCGTTACCTGTACCCCCCAGGCCTTGGCACACGGTTTCCATGGATTTCGTAACCGACCTGCCCCGTAGAAAGGGTTTCAACACCATATGGGTGGTGGTCGATTCATTTTCCAAAATGGCTCGCTTCATTCCTTGTTCTGGCATCCCTTCTGCCCCAGCTTTGGCCGATCTCTTCTTTAAATCGGTCTTTTGTTTCTTTGGGTTGCCCACGATTATTATTTCGGATAGGGGGCCCCAGTTCACTTCTCGGTTCTGGCGAGCTCTTACGGCTCTCCTGGGTATAGATTCCCGCTTTTCCTCCGCTTACCACCCGGAGACGGACGGCCAGACTGAGAGGGTGAACCAGGCCATGGAACAATATCTACGTTGTTTGATTCTGCAACACCAGCAATCCTGGCTCGGTTTACTACATCTTGCTCAGTTTTCGTATAACAACTCCACACATTCCTCCACTGGCTCTTCCCCCTTTTTTGTATTATATGGCCAGCATCCCCGCACCTTACCTATCCCGGACCTAGCTCCCTCTGACAACCCTGCTGCTGTCGCCTGTGCCCGCGACCTATCGGCTGTTCAGGCTCGGACCCTTACTCATCTCCAGGAGGCCCGGGAATCCATGAAGGCCATGGCGGATAGAAGGAGGGCGGTAGCACCTTCCTATGTTGTGGGGGACAGGGTTTGGCTCTCTTCTCGTCATTTTAGGCTACCTGGGTGTCGCAAACTATTACCCCGTTTTGTGGGCCCGTATAAGATTACTGCTGTGATCAACCCTGTAGCCTACCGACTCTCAGTCCCTGCTTCCTGGCGCATACACCCCGTATTCCACACCTCTTTGTTGAAGTCCTGTCCGGCACCTACTCGTCTCCGGTCTACGCCTGGCCCGGTGGCGGTGGGTGACTCCGTGGAATATGAGGTTTCTGCTGTCTTGGGTTCTCGCTTTGTCAGGGGTGGGCTCCAGTATTTTGTTGACTGGGTGGGTTTTGGCCCCAAGGAGCGTTGTTGGGTTCCTGCTGGGGACGTCCATGCCCCGAGGCTTGTTTCACGTTTCCACCGGGATCACCCTTCCTGCCCACGTGGTCGTGGGCCATTGAGGGGGGGCTCTGTCATACACAAACCAGTCCCGCCACCATGCACCGTCACACCAGCACACACAGGTACTGTCCCTGGGTTGCAGACCACCTCCCGGGACATTTCCATACCTAGGGTGCGAGGGAGTCGCCATGGTCAACGAGGGCGGGCAGTGCGGAAGGTCCGACCCGGTTTGTTGCCTCGTTACCATTGGCAACTCCCATGGAGACTACGTTCAAGCTGGAACACCCGACTGCGTTTACTTCCTGGTTCCGCGGCGCTCTCCCGATCACGTGCCCAGAATCCCGCTCACGTGATCAAGAGCCGGCACGCATAAAACCGGGAAGTTCGAGTTCCATCACCGCTTCACAGCTGTTCCACGACTCTGTTCGGCTTTTGCAGCATTCACGATACCTGGATACAACAGACTTTTTGGACCTTGGCTTACGGATTACGGACTGGCTTGCTGACTCCTCGGATCTTGTTGCACGGATATTGTTACTTTTGACCCTCGGCTTTTGATTAACGGATTGCTTACGGATCACCCTTTCTTGACTCTACGATTTTGGCCACTGGCGCTGAGTGGCCAACTCAGGTGCTCACCTAGTTACAACCAGCCTCTACCATCTGGGTTACGGTTGACACGGCTGTCCAGACCTACGGCTCTCCCTCGCACCAGGCCCCCGGCACCCCAGAATCATCCCGGTTGGGTTTAGGTAAGAGATTTATACACGTTTCTGCATATCCCAGTATTGTGTCTGCCTGTGCTAACCTTACCTTCCCTTTAACAGCCTCCGGGGTCCAGGACGTCATCAGATCCGACGAAGAAACAAAACACCTGTGGCCTCAAAGCTCGCACAGGGAGTTTCTTTACTCATCCCTGTGGGTGATTTGTGGACAGAGGTCCATTACTCTTCACTACGCTGCAAGTCACGACAGCCGCGTTATACTCACCAGTCCACCGCATCTTTCGACTCGGCGGTGCCTCCATCATTTTCTTCGTCGAAACCCAGCACCTGGGGGAAAACAAAAGGAAGAACAAGGTGAGCCGAGAAAACCAACAAGGACAATCTCTTTGCCACATAGGCTTACCTGCTTTACCACCGGAGGTATTATTCTTTAATTCGCCGCATCTTTCTATGCCGCACCTATAAAGGGAGAGAAAACAACAAGTTAAACTCATGCAACTTTTACCGGACAGTGTTTGGTAATACAGACTCTTACCTGAACGCAATCAGTTGCCTCCAGGCAATATGCTTTTGGACCCAGCTGCAACCTAACGAGGGAATGGAACAAGAGTGAACATCGGACATATTGAACTCTTTGAACTTTATAGACACTGGAGTCAATATTCCTCCGGAACTCCTCCAGTACCTTCAACCAAGTGAAGTAACTGGTATTTACGCGCCCCTGCATGCCATTCAGGATGAAGAGCTCATCATTTAAAAACATAAGGTTAGGTTACCAAAAGGGAATATCGGAGGTGATTAGTGGGGAGAACGAGAACTGTTGAGGGGCCATCACTAAAGTCTACAGGTGGCTAAATCCCTTTCTCCACTTGCAGGAGAATACTTCTACGAGTCCAGCAGACAAGATTAGGTGGGCCAGTACAGACTGTCATCTCTTCACTACGCATCACGTTGGTGGTGACCACAGCTGTCCAGGTCCGATCGACACCCCTGTGGGAACCAGGTGAGCGTAACACTAACAGAAGAGGGATTTTCCATGGGACTGAGCTAAACAGAGCCGCAGCTCCACAACAAGGCATTCATTCTATTCTGTTCTTTTCATATTAGGCCGTAAAATCTGACATGGCAGCACTTCCATCATATTAACACGCCGACCTCGCTCCTCCCACAGTTCCTTTCGGCTTCCACCTACTTTAGCTCTTTCCTAGACCTTCACTAAGAAACATGACATTATACTACCACACACAGGGCCTATACACTGCCCTATCTATGACATCTGCAACCGAAACATTCATATTTGTGTGTCTCCTTCTGTGTTGCTATATGTGTATATTTAATGTGTGTCAAAGCCAACTACAAGTGGTATGTGTGCCTTCTGCCATGCCAAACTCCTTCTGCTCACACTGTGGTCTACCTTTTTGCCTGGATTGTACGCTGTATGTGCATCCCAACATTCCCCCCTTTAGTTGATACTCCATTACCTAACCTGCCACCTACTATCTTCTATAGTCATTATATTGGGTACCCATGCAAAAACTCCCCCCGAGGCATATTCTTCAGGGGTGCATGTCATAAAACAACCCCCCCCCCATCTCCTGCTTAATCAACCCAGTGCTCTATGTAATTCCCGGGGTCGGGTGGGGGTGTGGCCAAAGTACCCAGGGGTCTGAGATCTTGTTGTACTATCACCATCCTCGGTTTTACAGCCCCGTCCCATCTATCAGTCAGAGTGTACTTGAGTTTTGTGAGAGCAGGTGCTCTCCCTATTGTTATTCACAAAATCATCATTGCTCTCTTCCGCAGTGTCTTCATAGAACATCTCAGGATCGTCTGACATGAACAAAAAAGCACAAGCAGAAAAAACACAATGTGAACCAATAACCAATAACGTTGCTGCTATTTTCAGCCACGACAGGGCCCACAAGCACATTGAATCAAACCCGTCATCAGTATTTACTCCTACTTCTTTTTCCATGTCAATTCTCAAATTATGAAGGATCCCTATCGCATGTGTCAGGGGCCCATTATCAGCATCATTGGGGGATGTACGTGCAAAGTGACAGTCCAATTTTCTTGCACAAGCCACCTTCATAACCATGCACAATTCCAGAATGTATTTGTTCAGTAGGGTCATGAGTCTTACTGCCCGTAGCGCAGTATTTATGGAATGAAGACCCGGCTCCTTCTGGTTTGTAAACTGAAGCATCTCCCACTTGGTGATCTGTAGCCACTTGGAATTTGCTGCAGTTTGAATACATGGAACCAGGAGAGAGGTACACAATGTGTTGGTTTTGGTGAATAATTTAAACTGGTCTGGGATTGCTCAATTTGTAAGATTAGGTTTTGGACAGATAATTTGATCTTTTCTCATGATTAAACCTTGGTGAGTGGCAGGTAGGTTGGTGGATGGCTTGTTCTTTATTCTTGGCACATTCTTCATCATCTGTGTCCATTATTACTGAATGGACTTTGTTCCCTTGGAAAACACTTCATACTCTGCACAGGGCCAGGTCAACTAAACATTGGGCTGTAAGAGGTGGCATTTCTTGGGGTATAAACAACTAAGATGTGTGCCCGTCATGTGAGGTATCATAGAACATACATAGCAGCTCTCATTTCACCTCTCCCTCCCCACTTTGTGCATGCGATTATACCACATTTTATCTGACTGGTGCATATCTGTCATGGTGTCCAGTATTACCCCTTTATACTGACTATATTCTATCTCTCCCTCATTTCCCTCCTGTTTCATATCATCCCAAAGATACATTTGTGTCATTTTAATTTCCATACCCCACCTTTATATGCCCCAACCATATAAAATAACCACACAGAAATACTATACCTACTACAAAAAGAAAACAACATATACACAACACGTGTAGTGGTGAACCTGCAGAGGAATAGAAAATCGTATTATCAGAAGGAACGATGTTGCAAAGTATATTTCATATTTCTCAATAACTTGTTCATTCTCATGAGAAGGTGGAACAGTGCTGGGTGCTTTCCAGACATCGGATAAGTGAATCCAGTAACGTAACTCGTTCACCCGAACTGCAAATGGTGTAGCAAACATTACAGTGAAGGGTCCCTGGAAACGTTGGTTGATCCAGCACTAGATGAAGTTTCTGATGAAGACCTTGTGCCCAGGGTACAGTTGAGGTGCTGGCAATGCTTCAGCTGTATCTGCTTTTCTGGGAGCAATCTGTTGAGACAAAATCTTTATATTTTTGGTTAACTCCCTCAAGTACCAAGAAACTCATCCCCAAATACTCCTGTGGGCCGTTGAGAATCTGATGCTTACTATTTCCATTACACGGACTATTACACATGATTCTACTGCTAACTATATTTATTTACTACTACGTATACTTAATGTATTATGTTAAAAATCCCTGAAAAAGATTTACAAGTGTTAGGTGATTATTGTAATTGTTGATTAAAAAATGAAATTTAAACCATTTTAATAACATTACATTTGTTTATTGTATTATTAGTTAATAAGTACTACAAATGAATGTGCCACACGTAATGATATCATAGTTCTCTATCAGAGTATTGTTACATGTCATATTATTGTAAAGTGTAATGCAATAAAATATGTATCAAAAGAGGTGAATACAAATATTCTAACTTATTTAATCAGTAATGTCACATTTGATGAAATTATTGATCTCAGTGATGTCATTTAAAATGTAATAAGTGATGTCACCAGGGATGTCATCAGTGATGTCATCATTGTGGTCATATGCTGAGCAACAGGGGGTGCATCGTTAAGGTGGACTTGCTTGAAATGCGATTGCTGAATTGCAGGGGTTTTGTTTAGTTAAATCTGATCACGTAAACTCTCTCTGAACCAAGCAAAGGTTTTATTCACAACATATCTTTATATAGATATATATATTACAGGGCCTGCAGTAGCGTCCCTGTAGTTATGGTTAAGTTGCTCAACTCATAGAAAGAGCCCTATTTGGGTGGCTTTTAACTTTGCCCCCCTAAGACGAATCCTCACCAAACTTACAAAAAAATGATATGACCACCTTGGAATGATTCTGCAAAGTTTGGTGCAGTTCCGTCCAGGGGGATAAAGCTATGGGGGGGTTCCCAAAATGTGTGGAAATCCTCATAGATGGAATGGAAAAAAGAATTTGCTTGCATCTACAGCCCAAACCGCTGGTTAGATGTTCACAGAATTTTAGCCAGGAGTGGCGGCTTGGTCCCGAAAGCATGCTTTTGTAAATTTAGTGCAAATCATCCATTGTTTTTTTTAAAAATGGCAAAAAAGTAGGTACAAAAAAACTAGTGATACCTTGGTCAGGTACGCGGACTAATTTCCTGATTCAGGGTCCACGGACATGTCTGGGCCAAAAGGGTAGCTGCGTGATGTCCACTAATTAGATGTTCAAAAACGTGAGGTGGTTCATATTTTTTTAAACGGTCGCCATATTGGATCCGCATTTAGCCACCGCTGTCAGCGGATAGTGCGGCGAGGAAAAAGTGTGGAAAATAAATGTGGGGTTATTTTGTGGCCTAGAAATTGTGGGGAGCTGTTTTATAGTTGAAAAAAAGGACTGCAGGTTCCACTGAGTCCGCCGTCACTTCTACTGTCCGCGAACAGCACAAAGAGGGTCTTCAAAGGATGGGGCAGTGGAATACAATTAATAGGGAGCTGTTTTTATTGGTGAATAAAAGTGTTGCAGATGCCACCGAGTCCACAGACACCACGGTATTCCATTGACCGGCACATGCCATCTAGGTCTTTTATGTGGGAATAAGTCAATCAGGTTTTGTGGGTCTGGAGGAGGAGTTGAAGTGTACAGGAGCACACAGCCTAGGAAGTGTTTTCTTTGTGGTGTGTAGTGAAGATGGATATGGGTACGACTGTGAAGAAGAGTGTGTGGATGGCGGGAGAATCCTGAATCCATTAATTGAAGGTTTGTAGTGAATCTCGTGGCATCTCTGCTACTATTCAATTGGAGGAAGTGGAAGTCTTGTGGTAAGCAGATTGTAGGTTAAACTGCGTAACCATATTACCATTCTGTGAGAGGATGGCTCACTTTAAACATGCATTTTGGAGGCAACAGTTTGGGCTATGTGACTCCAGGATCTTAGCAGGTTGCACTGAGGGATATGTAGAGAAGGCTAATGCAACAGTTTCCAGCTGGAAAGATATTTTTTTCTCAAATCAATCGAAGACAAATATGGAGACGTCCAAATTTGTCCTCAGATGAAAGAAGGTAGACAGCTTGTGAATGGAGGCCTATGTGCTTTTTTATATGCTTTAGGAATGCCATATTTTCTCAATGAAAATATCAAGTTGGATTATGTAAGTAATTTTCGAAGAGATTGAGTGAATTTGACCGATGTGGGAAATCAGATTTTTCTTTTTAATATCCAAAATGCACTGAAACAATTTTTGCGAACCCATGAAATATGTTGTGAAGTCTTTTTTTAGTAATTGTAGTAAATAAAAAAAACGAAAACCTAAAAGAATAATAGAAGCAATGTATTTTTGGGGTATAGAGGAGCAGATGAATGCCTCTGCAGGAAGTCCCGCCCCTATTCTGCCTATATGTTGGAAACCGGAAAATGCGACATGTGCAACGCCATTAAGGGTAGCTATACCACGAGAAGCCTTTGAGACAAGGTATCCACTGAGAAAAACCTATGTGATAAATCCCTGAAGAGATGATGGTCTCCTGAGGGAGATTGCTGAAGAAGTGTGAAGATGTGAAGAGGAGAGGCTGGTGATGTCACAACAAATGAGGGTGACTCACTGAGAAGGATGACCAAATAAGAGAATGCATAGACCGTATAGAATCTGATGACAAAGTAAATAATCGAGAAGACTTTCATGTGTGGAATGAAGATTGCACGTGTGAAGAGCACTGCAGAAAATGCAAGCCATTTTAAAACTGTACAGATGCCTTAATGCAAGTAGATTAAGTAATCGTATATGCTGGCTATACGTAGTGAATAGATTGCAGGCAGTGCCGCCTATATATATATATATATATATATATATATTAAGACTCTGGAAATTCGATGTCACAATTTTAGAAAGCTCAACCCATGGAGAAATGAGGATTGATAGCTGTGAGTGTGTCACAGCAAAGAAATAAGCTGAGGCTCGAAGATGGACCAAAGGAATACTGCTTGCCCTGGTTTCAAAGGCTAAAGCAGCCAAAACTGGTTATCAGTCCTTGAAGAACAGTGAATGTGAGACGCCGAGGCATCCCTTATTAAGTTGCAAAGAGAGAACACCATGAGTGCCAAGTTTCTTTATTTAGGACAATTAAATTCTATAAAACGGGTCGATTCATGGTCTCCTGTCACGTAGGTCCAGGATGAAAATAGAAGTGGGCATGCAAGCCTGAACCTTGATAAGAATATGCTCACACTCCCTTATAATCCCAGAGAAGAAAAGCTACTACAAGGCCATGTTCAAAGACAATCTGAATGGCAGAAGGGATGAGTGATGAGAGATGATGAGCAAAATTGGGTGGGGAGGTACAATGAAGTCCACCCACCAGCACCTGGGGTACCAGCTTATGTGCTGCTAGAGAGTTGAATGTGCCAGAAGGGTACAAGTATGCCAAATAATTGTAGGATGCCATATATCAAAGGATCTTATTGTTTGAGAGACAATGATGCATTGTGTTTCTGATCACTGTCGAAGATGACTTGCACTAAGGGAGGGCATGTGTTGTCCACATGACTATTGAGACGCAATCACAATCCAATCCCTTATATAAAGTATACTTAGATACTCCCCTTAGTCCAATCACAATCCTGCATAGGTTTTGTAGTTTGCCACGTAGTATGACGTCACGTATGATGAGTTTTTGCTATAAAAGTAATGTTTTTTATGAAATACATTGAGACCATGCTGTGAGACGTCCGTTGATGTCCGTTGTACTCCCTGTTTTAGATATTTGAGAATAAAACATCTATTTTGCCAACTTCCTGAGTCAGTCTTCTTATTTGATGTGAGATTTACTCTCCATCCCATCCATCATACGATGTGTTACTTTAATTAAAAGGACCACATGGATTCACTTGGTGGCATGTTGGATGGTTTGGTAGCAAAACCCATCGACCAGTAAGAATCCAGTAATTAAGATGATCAGGCACCCTCCGACATCTAGCTGGAAGATTGCCAGGTTTCCTGTGGAGAGAGGCTGATATAGAATTCTTGCAAGAACATCAAAATGGTGGTCCCTCTTTGATGAAATCCCTCCTGGTTTCCCCAAGCGCTTTGCGGACGGAAGGCGAAAGTGGTTGATTGGAGGGGGAGTAGATACGGAAGGTCTCGAGCTGAACGAAGCGAATGGTGAGTAGGGGAATAGCAAACTGAGGGGATGGGATTGTGCTTTAAAAGTAACGGGACAAGTAACAAGTGTTTTTTGTTGTGTAAATAAAAGAGAGAGAAAGCCCGGGAGTCCTAACCCAAGGGGTTACAAAAGAAATTGTTATACACTTCAGTTGAAGTAAACTAGGCTACGCATTGGACAGGTCCGTATAAGATAACAATTTACATCCTGTGATCAGGGTATTATTAGGTGAGTATATAAAAGAATGATCACTGAGGATTAATGTGAAGAGTCGACTAGCCTGCCTGCTTGTGTATTTGTGGTAAATTAAGTTGTCGAAGAGCGACAATTTTGTAAGGAGAATTGAGAAAAGGTTAAGGAGACATAGGGCCTCATTACGAGGAGGGCGGTAAGGGGTTAACAGCACCAGTAAAGGTGCTGGAGGCGTTTAATCCTTACCGCCCCATTACGAGGTCCG
The DNA here is from genome assembly GCF_040938575.1 of Ambystoma mexicanum. Classification (NCBI taxonomy): domain Eukaryota; kingdom Metazoa; phylum Chordata; class Amphibia; order Caudata; family Ambystomatidae; genus Ambystoma; species Ambystoma mexicanum. The sequence continues at coordinate 1,252,681,129 of NC_090924.1, forward strand.
CTCGTGGGACCCGCTCAGGACACCTGGTTTTACTAGACATCCTTAGCGGGTCCCGCGAGCGGCCCAGCATGCTACCAACGGGCCGTCATTAACGGGCCCATTGTTAGCATGCTCCCCATTCCCATTGAGCCCTATAGGGACTCTAATGGGAATGGGGATGGACTTGGTCCAGGTTCCCTGAATGGGGAAATACTGGACCCTCCAAGGTTGGAATGGCCCGGTATTTATTAATAAGGGCATGGCTACCTCCAAATCCGTAATGAGGCCCATAGTATCGATCTAGAGAAATTGTGGGTAACGACTCACAGTTAGACTGAGATTATTGACAATAGAGGTTTTGAGCAGCGATTGTTGGAGCACGGTCATATTTGTTGTTTTCATAAAAGTATTTTTGTGAACACTGGTAAGTACTGACAGTCAATTGAGACTTGTTACAATGGGAGAAATTACTACTCTGATGCATTTATGTAAGACATTGCCAAAACACATTCCCAAGGTCAAACAGAATAGTGGAGAGTGTGCGAAAGGCACGCAGATATGATGTTCATGCCATGGTGACAAGGGGGATCATTGTCGAAAGCAGTATTGCAACACATGACCACATATTTGCACAATGTGTACACAAGGGAAGAACATTGGAGAAACGGTTAGCTATTTTAGAGCTTTGGAAAATGTACCAAGAAGTGAGAGAGCATCCACCACCTGGGGAGTGGTTGCTTAACCAGCGTAAGCAGGAAGGTGAAAAGCCTTCTGTTCCCCTTGCCTCATCTGTGATAAAATACGATAGCACGGAAAACGTAGGATTGTATCCGTTAAAGGAACTAAAAGTAGCGACGGGGTAAAGTAATCTGATATACAAACGGCCTGCTTATAGTAGTGATGATAGCCCAGAGGAGAATAAGAGAAAAGAAGAGATCGTTAAGGTCTTACTAAACAGAGAAGAAAAAAGAAAGCAATTAAATGTATCAACGGATAAAGAACGAGAGATCAGGAAATGGAAAGGAGAGAAAGGTAAAGCTGACAAAGTAACGCTTATACAGAACAAATGGATGGGAGGACAGATATTACTCAAACTAGATGGGAAGCGCATCGAGGAAGTTAGACAAAGGGAAGATCAAGACAAACAGGATAGAAAAAACAGGGAACGAGAGAAGAGATTGAAAGAAGACAAGCATAAAAGGAAGAGCAGACATCGAAGAGAACAGATGTATCAGGCTATGCAACACGAGAAAGAAGAAGGGGCAGAGGAACAAAGGAAGCATGATAACAGACAGAGAGCAGGATGGGCAGTAAAGGAAAATATAAGAGGAGGAGGCACAGACAAAAGAATACATAGATGAGAGGAAGCGAGAAGGGTAGGGGTAAGGAGAGAAGAGATAAGACAAGAAGAGGAAAGAGTTAGATGGGAAACAAAAAACCAAAGAGAAGTAGATGAAGAATTTCTGATGAAAGAGGAGACAGCAGGAACACGATATTGACCACATTCAATGGAATTAATGGAACCAAGTACAGTAATACAATGGAGCAGTATAAAATAGTTCCTCTCATTACAAGGAGCAATGTCAGGGCCATTTGGAGTGACTCTAGAAGAAAACTTAGATATAGGAAGCATCGGATATAGGATCGATAAAGCCTTTCAGGACTTAAGAGAAGTGGCAAATTGGAAATCCGAGGGAAGGGAGATCAAACCCTAGTCTTCCAATCACAACGCAAAGAGAATAATCCATTCAGTCTTGAGCACAGAGCATTGTCTTTAAGTAGACTGACCTTAGATAAGGATGAAGGGGATGCGAGTCACACTAGTTGGGGACTAGGTATGTCAGATGAGGAGAGAGAATCCTTCTGTGGGGAAGATGAAGGAAATGCATGTGCCCCTGAGGGAGGCCTGCAGGCAGACAAGGAAGTAAGATGGTCTGATCTAGAGCAACCTAAGGAAAGGAAGCCAGATTGTATAGCATATCCAGAGCACCCTAAAGGACGATCGTATAGTGAGAAGAGAGAATCACTGCCATATGTAAGCAGGTTATGGTCATTGACAGGAAGAAGGTGATCAGGAACCATTGTCCCCACTATCGATAGGCAGAAGATGCGAGCCGATTGCAAATCGAGATTTACACAGTTTCCCTTATTAGAAAAAGGGGGGCAAGACCACATTATATTACATGGCCACAGATGGCTAAGGACAATTTAAGGTGCAAACTCCCCAGTTTAACGGCGGTACAGGAAAATGGATTTATGAGTTCGAAAAAATGACAGGAAGGAAATACCTTAGCAATAGGAGATATTAAGGATCTGCTAGCAGCTATTCTTGGGGAAAGCGCTGATGACAGTTGGAAGAGAGCAGGCTATTGAAGTGTGACAGCATATAAAACAGAGCAGGATGGAGCGTCTTTTAATAATTGTAGGGCAGATGTCTGGAGAGCTCTCAGAGTACAGTATCCTGATGTATCATATATGGGTGTGATTATGAAACCTAAAATGAAAGAGGACAAGCACATTCAGGACATTGAGTCACGCTGGACTCTTGAAACGCGCGAGTGGTGGGGAAAAACAGTAGCAGTATTTTACCACATTTTAGGTCAGGAATTGTCTGGGCAGGTACAGAGGAAACTCAAGAAGCAAGTGGGAATGGAAGGAAAGACAAGGGCTGGAATACAGCTGAATATGGTGCATCACTGTCGGCTGTTACAGGATAGAAATAAGAAGAAAGACCATGCTAGAAAAATTGTGGAAGCCAAGTTAGTTTAGAAGAAATTGTCAACATATGCCATAAAAGGAGCGGTATTGATAAGCGGAAAAAGGCAGACGAATAATCAGCACCCGATGGACCAAGGAGGGAATAGGTTTGTACCAAAAGGTAGAGGCATGAGTTACAGAGGAAGAGGTGCATTTCAAAACACTCAAGGTGGGTTTCAGAATGTGCAGAATAAGAATCAGAGTGCGCAAGGAGGGTACACCCAAGAGGGCCTAGTCAGACAGGGTCCTCCTATATGTTGGATATGTTGGATATGTTGGATGATAGGTCACATTGCGTGCATATGCGGAAGCTAAGGGTATGTACAAAATGGGCAATGCTCAAGAGGGGGGACAGTTTATCCTCCAACATATAGCTCACAAATAGATTCACCCAAGATCAGACAGTGTATCAGGCACAAGCGCTGCAAATGCAACAGGCACAACAACCACAGCAAGCACCATTGAATACACCACAAGGGCAGTCACAGCATGCCCCATGCCGACAGAAAAGAATGCAAACACAGAACAATTATTGACACCTAGAATAGGGGGTGTCACTGTGGTGGGAGGGAATCCTTTCACAGGTACAGGGGTGTGCATGTATCCAGAAGAGTATACAAAATGCTAGAAATCAGGATGAATGATCCATAAGCAGCTATCTGGGTAAAAGACACTATTTTATTTTGCCTCCAACCAATATTTTGCACAGATGATAAAATTAAATGTTTACATGACTTTCGATAAGCACAAAAGTAGTACGGACAGATGTTATTTTGAACACAGGAAATACAGATGTGTATCAACCTCTCTAGTATCGAGGTAACATTTCCAAAGTAATGCACAAGTACAAAATACGAATAAGTAGGGACAAGATTTGACAAAGTGCTGCCCAGGACTGTATTAGGTCCGGGGGTGCTGAACAAGATGGTGTACACAACACTATCTACAAACACATATACACCATGGCTTTAACAGTTGTGTCACGGAACATCGACACTGAAGTGTTTCGGCCATGTGGGGCTGGGTAAGAGCCCGAAGTAGTGGTGGCCTTCATCAGGATGAACGCTGAGCGTGGTACTGTCCGTGTGAGTAATCTGTGGGTGAAAGGGATAGCTGTCAGGATCTCTAGGACGTTATTGTAATTTTAAACATTATTAAATAATGGCTGGTTAGTGCCTGAATACACAAAGCAGTGTATTGGAAGAACAGCTTACCGTCTCCTGAGGTTGCAGTGGTGGCGCTCTGCCTGGGAGTCCTTTATTATTTGCAGGAATGTGTGGTGCCCATGGCACTAAGTTGCATGGACCAACTCAGAGGATTTCGGGTCCTTCAGGCTTGAAGATTTCACCTGGTAGGTCTAGGAGCTGTTGGAGGGAAGGTCAAAAAACCGTCAATCCAAACCAGGACCTAGACAGTACTGGAGACATATGGTCTGTGCTATAGCCATATTGAGATTGCACAAGTCTCCTGGGGTTAAAAGTTGAAGATATGGCCCGGTGGTGGGGGTGCCAAGCGGTAAAATTGCTGAAACCAAGAACACGTCTGAGGTCAGTGTGGTCAAAGTTGCCAACAGACAGTGACCGTCTATTACAAGTAAAAATCAGCATAGGCGTGGATGGGGGTGCTGCTGACAAACGTGCTAGAGAAAGTACAAGTGTAGGTAAAAAATGCTAGTGTAGGACATGATGGAGAAAGCATCCGAGTCTACTAAAGCTGCACAAAATGCGGGCTTGTGGTGTTGTCTAATGGGGAAAGCAGACAAGTTGCTACGTGCGGTGCCTAATTAGGTGCTGCGGCGAAGAGCAGAAGTGAAGCCGGCAGTGGCAGAATGCTATTAGTCCAAGTGGAGAGAGCCTGTGGATGCGGATTTTGGTGACTACCTGACATAGCTCCTCTAGGGTTTCTCAGGAGAAGAGACGTGTCTCAGGGGAGAAAACACACTTACCGGAAACAAAGTGAATCCGGCCGTCATCCTTGCGTCAATGGTGGCTGTGCGGTCCCTGGCACTGCAATCATTTACGCAAGCGGAGCCAGAAGGATCCAATGGAGCCGGGGGTGTGCGCGTCACTGACTGGTGAGAGGTATGAATCCTCTCATTGGTGGCGACTCAGCCAGTAGTCGTGGGTCATAGTAACATGACGTAGGCGAAACGAAAGTGAAAGATGTGTGTGTCTAATGGGTAGAGACGTACCCAATGAAGGAGAGTCACCGTAGTGGAAGCCTCTGTGACGTACGACAAGCAAAAATGCAAGCAGGAGGAGGTTGTTCTATTCAATGCACGGCCGCGGGGTAGAGTGCCCAATGGAGCAAGGTGTTATTTAGCGAGATGGCTAGTGTAGAAATTCCACAACTATATATAGTGTAATACATCACAGACATATGGGGGAACTATACACAGTGTCCACAAGGTGGCTCAGTTGGTAATACATGATGAGAACTTTGCACAAAAACACTCCTGGTGACTCAGTTAGTAATACATGATACAGGGTGACAGGTTTTTTAGGGATGCACCTCAGACGCTTGTACATGTTCGGTGTAATTCATAGAAACAATGAGGAGAAGATAGAAAAACTGAAAACAAAACATGACAGTTATTTGAGGACAGTTGAGTATCATGCTGGTTCCCTGCAGTGGGTGTATAAAGACAGGTAAAATAAAAGGTACAACGCTGAACCAAGCTGTGGTTCACAAGGGCCGTGTTCTCAATTGCAACGGTGATTAATCCCAGAAGTGTTTCCACTCTACGGTGATGTTTGTTAGGAAAGATTTCATAATTGTAGGTAATTTACCTTCCATGTGGCAACCCCCAAACTTTTTGCTGTTGTTTTACACCCTGATCTAGACTTTGCCAGAGAAGCGCAGCCTTCTGCCACACTCCTCTGGGCTTTCGCACCATTCTTACGGGGAAATTGACATGCCCTTAAGACAGTCAGTACCGGGTGACTTCGTTTCCCTTAGTCCTTTCCTCATGTTGCAGCTTTTGAGCAACATGAAACAAGAGTGTACCTTAACTTACATTACCACGCTCTTGGGTCTCTAGTCATTCCAATGGCCCTAGAAACTCTCGCTGGACTTATCATGAAATGTGCAAGTGTCTCACGGATGGGACTGGTGGCAGCTATCGTTTCTTTGTGTTTTGAACCCCTTTTTTTCATGTTAACCGAGCTTCACGTTTTTGGCCCAAATGGGTGGCCTGGCCTCCAACATGGCCATGCCAAGAGGTTCTTTGTCCTGTCCGCTGACCGTCTTGCCCATTCACCTTCCCCCAGGTCGAGCCGACCCGGGGCAGTCCTTATTTGGTCATGCAATTTCCCGCGAAACACAACGCTTTCGCGGCTTCTGCATGCCTTGTGTGTGCCTCCAGGATGTGGGCTGGGATGTCTGTTCTCAATACACATCCTGGGTGCCAGAGAGTCTAGAGTGTCCTGAATGTCTGGGACCACCGTGGTCCGTGATAGGTCCACGTATGGTGTGAGTGTTTGTGAGCGAATCTCCCATTGGGCCCTCTCCGTTTTGGCGCGAAGGGAACTCTGGATAAGAGGAGGCTGAAAACCCCTCTACCATGTCGATCTCCTAGGTTCTCACGACCAAAGGATAAGGAGCCAAGTATCCTGCAACTAAGAAGCTGAGTCGAGGAATCGCTGGTGACCTGCTGAAGGTTTGGCACCCTGCACCGCGGTCGTCCTGCGAGACCACTCGGCCTCTGATCGAACGAGAATGTCTGCAAAGGCGCTTTGACCCTTTAGAATAGTGGGAACAACTATTCTCGGCATCTTCACCAAATCCTGCACGTAAGCCTTTGGAAGCGTCCCTGGGCCATCCAGTGGACTGACCAGCCTAAACAGGAACATTGCTCTGTCACCGCCGTCTGGCTAACTGCTAATCCTGTGTCCTCGACACTCTCACACGAATCGTACACTTGGCGTTCCCCGGTCTGAAGTGAGACGTGTGCTTTGGGACCGGAATACATGCTGTTGCTGAGTTGTACTGCTGTGGTAACAAACCTGTGCGTGTTTGCTGCATTTGGGACACCCTCGACCCTGACTTCTGCTATCGCGGAATCTACACGGCGTCGAGACATCCTGCTGATAGCATCTCAACCGGCCAGTACCGAAATGGAACCGGAGAAGCCTGGGTCTGCCTGCATCGGGGACCAGTGAGTAGTCAATACCCTAACCGGTCACCCTCCCGCAGGAGCCTGTGGCTTTCCATCACTGTCGTAAACAGCAACCCTTTTCCGCACTCGCACCCTGCTTCTGCCCACAAGTGGAGGCCGCGCTTGAGTAGCGGGGATCTGTTCATCATCGTTTTGTTCACCTCTCTGAACTGCCTGAGTTCCCTGAAGAGTCTCCCCTTTCCCCATTGGCACCCGCATGTGCAGGTACTTTTGAGCACAAGGCTCCACTCTTCGTAGGGCTCGGACTTCCTTCTAGTTAGGTGGCCTCTGATGTTGAACTGGGTCTACCGATTACTTGCACTGCCTGTTTTCCTCCCCATCTAGGTGGTCTGCATATTTCATGCTTCTAACTCTTTAGACCCCTTGGTCTTGTATATATATTTTATTGCTTGTGATGTGTTGGTTTATTGGAGTTTTACCATGATTCTTTACTATGGTCGATGTCACAAACGCCTTGTAATAAAAGTGTCTATATTTTCAAGCGTCCTTGCTTTGTGTGCTCATTGCGGGCTTTCAGTCACCCTCACCCCATCTTGAGACCTAGTCTTGACCGCCGCCATCGCTGCCCTGATTGGTCTGGCTTGTCCAGAGGTTACCCTGTTCCAAGAATCTAGGCTGGCCTTCTGAACCTCTGACCCTCCAGGACAGAGTTCAGAAATCCATCTTAACAATGTTCAACCCAGTTTTTACTGTGTCCAGTATGTGGACCCTTTTCTGTTCAAGCCTAGTGAGTGGCAAGTTAATATCTCCGCCTCGTTTTTGTTGCTGGAGTTGTTGTAGGATGGTCCACGTGAATTTCTCTTGGGTGTGGCCTTTTTTGCTGAAATGTTCGACCAAAGGCTTGTCTTGTATTATGTTTTTGATACACAATCTGTGTTCGTTTATCCTCTGCTTGATGGGTCTGATAGTCTTCCCAATAGAGATGAGGTTGCATGGACATCTGATCACATAGATAACATGTATGCTCTCGCAGTTAGTGTGATTTTTCATTGTCCAGTGGAAATGTTTGTATGTGAAGGTCTTGCTGGTCTCAGTGTAATGGCAGGCAACACATTTGCCACAACTGTAGTGTCCCACAACCGGGGGTAGGTTCCATAAAGTAGATTGTGTTCTAGCCGGTTCCAAAAAGGTATGCACCAAGATGTCTCTGAGGTTTTTATTCTTCCTGAATGCAAATAGAGGTTTTTTGTCTAAGGTTCCTTTGTTCTTGATTAGGTGCCAATGTTTATTGATAGTGGTCTTTATGAGGTTACTGACGGGGTTGAATGTGGTCACACAGACAGTCCTGTCTATTGGGTCCTTTGTTCTTTCCGTCAGGCAGAGGGTGCGATCAGTATTGGCTGCTCTTTTTCGGGCTATTCTGATGGATTTCTTGGGGTCGCCCCTTTCTGCCAATTGTGTCTGTAGTTGTCTGGCGTGGTGTTCAAATTTGTCCTTTTCCATGCAGTTCCTACGTATGCAGAGGAACTGTCCGTATGGCAGATTATATTTCAATACTTGGGGGTGGTAACTGCAGGCTATTTCTGTCTGTTGGTTTCCTGAAAAGTTCTGTTTTTAGTGAGTTCCCAGAGCGTTCACCGCTTGGCAATCCCACTCAATGGTGAATTTAATGTGAGTGTTTCTTAAATTCAACCAATCGTAAAAAGCAAACAAAAGCTCCTGGCTGCCTTGCCAAATCAGGAGAACATCATCGATGCAAGAATGCCATAGTTTGATATGGTCTTTATAGGGATTGTCATGGTTGTATCCATGGGCACCGCACAGTCCTGCAAATAATAAAGGACTCTCAAGCACTGCTTTGTGTATTCAGGCACTAATCAGCCATTATTTAATAAGGTTTAAAATGACAATAACGCCCTATAGATCCTGACAGCTATCCCTGCGTATGGATCTTTCATCCTGATTTCTAGAACTTTGTATACAGGTACCCTCCTGGGCATATCAGTACTCCACCAGGCGCCCTTTATAAATTTAGATATTAAATAAAAATGTCTCCTGATTTGGCAAGGCACCACAGGAAGAGCAAGAATTATGGAAGTGATATTTATCTCCCACAGAAGCATTATGGCAACAAGACAGTACTGGAAAGCCAGTAATACCAGTAGCATTGTTAAAGGTATTGCTTGAACATTTGCACTACCCTGCGCATGTAACTAGGGAAACCCTTGCTGCAACAATTTCAGAAGACGGTTTTGTACCGAACCTGTTAGAACACGTTGCATTTTATGTAGTAAACTGCATCGCATATCAAAGGTTTACCGCTGGGCACACAGTGCGAACAATTAGAGGAGTAATTCCTCGATCGAATGGTCCTTTTCAGTATTTACATGTTGATTATGTTAATATGCTGCAAGTATGTAATGGATACAGGTATCTGATAGTGGTGGTGTGTCCCTTCTCCAGGAGGATCAAAGCAGGTCCTTGTACACACCCTGATGCCACTAGTGCAGCAAAGTTTTTAGTATGTGAAGTTTTTCCAAGATGGGGAGTATATGAGGTGCTGAAACTGATAATGGGCCACATTTTCTTAATGAAGTATTTGAACAAATAGGATTATTGTTGAATATTAAGCACAAGTTTTCTTCTGCTTATCACCCGCAAATGAACGGCATATGTCAGAGATCCAACGGGCTGCTAAAGGAAAGAGTCACCAAACTTAAATTGATGCTGAAAAAGGGGTGCCTATATTGCCTACTCCTAGCTTTACATGTCCTAAGGAATGAGCCCACATCGGACCACCACCCTAATACCACACGAGCTGGTGACAGCAAGACGAATGAGAATGCCCTTAAATCCTCCATCAAGCAGTAGAAGTGATGCCCAGAGCACAGTGAAAATGTTAGGAAATTAATTGAATGAATATTTGACATGTATGACTGCTGGTATCTCTGTCATTTCAGATCAACTCAAGCGTTAGGGGGGTCGGTCTCAGAATTCAGTAACTGGATCTTCTGAGTTACTATCAGCACTGAAGCTCTTTGCTGGTGACACTATACTAATCCATAACTTTACTAGAAAGTACCATGAGCCAGGATTCATCAAACTGTACATAGTGGAGGACTTTGCTCTCTCGGCAGTAAAAGTTCAAGGCAGACGATCTTGGATTCACCTCAACGATGTCAGACTCTACACTGGTGAGACAGTCGCATCCCAAATGATCGATCCAGAAGCAAGACAAGAAGAAGAATTTCAACATGTGGAGACTCGATCGATGATGAGAAAGAAGGACAATAAACAAACGGATTGACTAATAAATGCAGATTTGCATTTGACTGTGGCTCTCACTGGACACTCCATATAGATATTATGGCAGGCCTCCAAATGTGTTTTTTGAGCCTCAAAATTATTTGAAAATGAACTTGAGAAAGTTGTTGATACATCATAAATATGTCTGAACTAGATTTCAAATTCAGTTTCGATAATTGAAATTTCTTACTGAATACTTGTTCGACTGAGTTTATGGTTCTCCCCGAAAGTAATGTGCATCATATCATACTTGCTATTTTTGTGTTTATTTGTTGGGTTTATCCTGCACTTGTTAGAAGATATGTGGATATCCACATGTGTTTACAGGATCATAAAAATTGCCCTATAATAAGGAGGCTGCTTATAGCGATTATGGATGAGCTGCTACAAGTACCAAATAAACTACTATTGCCAGAGTAGTGTTTGTCTTTCCTTAAATGAGTATAGAAAAAATCAGGAACATTGAAAATGGTACAGGTTTAAGAAATGAGCAAGCCCAAGAAAATCCAGAATGACATAAATGGTGTGGGTTCATATTCTTGTGTATAATATATGCATGTGCAGTGTCTATCTTTGTCTTCCTGTTTCTTCTGGTTCACAATCTTTATTTTATTGGTTCAAGCAAAGCAGAAGTTACTTTGATTCTTTACACTCTAGGAACTCATGTAGATTGTCCTACTGCTGATTATCCAAGGTCTCAAGTGTTTACTGCCCAGAGCAGAGATGCTTTAGAGTTGTTTCCATGGGCTGCTAACATTTTAAGGGGACGACACAGGAGAAATCCAGAGGAAGATGATAATGGGATTACCACATATTTAGACAGTACAGCACACGTGGGTAATAACATGTTGTATCAGCATATGAAAAAGATAGGAGACAGAACATCTAAGAAGGGTTACCTTGAGTGCAGCACAAACATTTATTTCCAGAGAAATACCAGAGTATGATGCCACCTTGCTACATGCATGACTTGAGGACAGTTCCAAGGACATTGGGCCACTCTACTATGGAGATTGAAATGGTCATTCTCATTCCAGGAGGATTATACCAAGACTACACAGATGGAAAAGGAGTCTGCATGGCAGAACAAGAAGCTCAAGTACCCTATGGCAGGACAGGATGAAGTAGTCATAACCGAAATGTGGAGAGTGGACTGTCCTGATAAGGCAGAGATAGCATGGATGCCTGGATGCTGGGAAAGAACTCAGATGCTGGTCTATGGACAAATAAAGTCCAAGAAAGGATGGGAAGAAGGATCTGTGCAGCTCATCTATTGAAACGAGAATATGTGCAGGAAGTACCAAAAGTGAATGATGAGTGTTTGAATTCATGGGCCGAACATGCCGAGCTGCTGACATGGGTAGAAGATGAATCGGGCCAAATGTTTGTAATTCCACTGATGAATGGGACACTGTGCTTTCAATGAAAAGGAATAAGGCATGTGAGGGATAACATAGGTTGAAAGACTATAGTTGATGTCTCCAGTATGGGAGCGGGGACAGCCGTCCTGATGGATAGATATTGGGCTTGAGCGTCCAGAGCCTAAATGAAACTGCCGAAGGATTGGGGAGGAACATATTCCTTAGTGCTTGTCCATGCTCCAGCATTAGTGATTCTGAAGAGTGACCTGAATTTCCAAAAGCAGATGCCCATTTGAGGAGGAGATCACTTGAATTCCTCAATTGAACAAATAAGGAGAATTATTTCTCTGCTAAATCAATAGGAGCCTTTGATGCTATTCCATATCAGCATAGGCTATTTAGCAGGGCTGCCTCGATCTTCACGACTATCTTTATGCAGGACGATGGCCAATGCAAAACGGTTACAGATTACCAGATGGGAACTCCTGCAGACAATCAACACTATCATAAAGGGATTCAATGTGATCAAGGAAGGATTGAGGGTCAAAAGGCTGATGACCCTCCAGAACAGATATGTCCTTGATATGAGCACAGCAATGGATGGAGGTTTCTGAGCCAGAATCGGGCCATTATGTTGCACATTCACACCTTCTCACGATGAGGAGAATGGGACCTTGATAGAGGCCATAATGTTGCTAACAAAGCTGCACAACAAGATCAAAGATGAGACAGAAGATATTGCAGATGACAGCTGACAGCTGGTTCACGTCTATCTTCTCATGGGTTCCACAATGGATGGCGAATATATTCAAAGTGTGATCAGGATAATAATCACAAAGTGTACAAAGACAGTAAAGAAGGCAGTGGGAATGAAGATTATGATCAATGTTGAGCCAGGGTTTAGACCCAAGGAGATGACAAATGAAGAAATCAGAAAATACATGGAGACCAGCATCCTCACAACTGAGAGAACAAAGTTCCTGCATCCAAGAAATCACAGGAAGTACATGTGAAGATGGATCTACTGTAATTCAAATGGACAATGCAGCCGTATGACCTGGAGCATTGATGAATATGTAAAATCAGCAGGATCCCTGAAGGGAGTGGTGAAGGTCTGGACTCCAAATAAGCACTTTTTCAAGAGAGAATACCAAGATGTGGAGACTGGGGAAGGAGTGGTCGATAAGTCAACAATAGGGGGGGAATGTAGGGGAGCAGCTGAATGCCTCTGCAGGAAGTGCCACCCCTATTCTGCCTATATATTGGAAACCGGAAATTATGACATGTACAACGCCAGTAAGGCTACCTATACCACGAGAAGCCTTTGAGACAAGGTATCCATGAAGAAGACCAGATGTGACGTATCCCCAAAGAGATAATGGTCTCCTGAGGGAGATCCCTGAAGAAGTGTGAAGATGTGAAGAGGAGAGGCTGATGTCAAAAGAAATGAGGGTGACACACTGAGAAGGATGACCAAAGTAGAGAATGCATAGACCGAATAGAATCTGATGACGAAGTAAAGAATCGAGAAGACTTTCACATACGAATGAAGATTGCACGTCTTAAGAGGACTGCAGAAAATGCAAGCCATTTTATAACTGTATAGATGCCGTAACGCAAGTAGACTAAGTAATCGTAAAGGCTGGCTATATGTAGTGAATAGATTGCAGGTGGTGCAGCCAATATATATATATATATATATATATATATATATATATATATATATATATACATATATATATATACATATATATATATATATTCAGTGAAAAACATTGTTAAAGGGACGTAATGGTTCAAAGTAAAACCGAAAAACCCCTGAAATTCAAAGTTATGGTAAGATAAGCAACCATAACTCGCGCCGCCACCGTGCACTGCTAACACTAACACCCAGGACATCAAAGATGACATCACAAATCCACGAGTCTCCCAAAATCCATACAATCTGTGTTTTTGAAACACTCAGCCAGAGCTATCTGTTCTTCTCACTGCAAAAACAATATCTGAGAAAACCTCTCCTAGCACAACACACTCACTAAACTTTACTGACCAACCCATTGCTTCATCCAATCTCATTTCCATACCTCCCCTCCCCAAATTCCCCGGATGAAATACGCGGGGTCCTAGAACTACCGCCATGTCCGCGAACGTATCGTAACATGTACAGCCCTTCTACCATTTCGATTTCTCTCTCTGTGCCATTCCCTCATTGGATGTAGCTAAGCAATCACATGACCATCTACCAATCAAATCCAATAACTCTACATGTAACTGCATCATCATAGAGCAGCACTACAAATGCACGGTGTATCTCTCGGAGTACAAGTCTCATACCATTGACAACCACGATCTACAAGAAATACTATACAAATCTCCAATATTTCTACTTGCAGCTTCGTCCATATCCATATACATGAACAGAAAGTACAGGTATGCATATTTTCTACACAGTACATGAACACATTTTCTAACCTACTTTTACCTACTATAATCTGAAAAATGAATGGACGATCATTGTTTCATTGTCCTAAAATGACCTGTCACTTACAAACCTTTATATTGTTTAATTTCTTCATACACACACTCATATGCCAATACTATTAAACTAACATTTTTGAAATAAAATATATACACGACATATAATCACACAAAATAACATACACACTCTATGATCAAATCTCAAACAATAATATTTGTACAAACACATAATTGGTTTTAATTTTTTTCGTTTATATAAGTACTTACATACATTTATATAGGACAAGCAGACTATGACATTCACTCACTGTTACGTGCAAAAGCAGGCTATGACACATAGCTCTCAACTCACACGCTTTTGGCGGGTGTCACCCACCTTGTAAAGGACTGACTCCCGCCAAAACTCCTGCACGCCCATTCATTCCAATGGGCGTCTCACCCGCCAAAAACAAAATCAGGTGATTTCACCCGCCTTTGCGACACACATGGTTGAGAGCTATGATGACAATGACTTACTATTACGTGGAAAAGCTTAGTTACAAGAATAGTGGTATACGTTGGTAGATTATGAATTCCACAAACCATAGTAAAGATATTTTCTTTCCTACTCTTAGTCATAATATAGTTTTAATGGTTTTCAGGAAGGCGCTGAGCATTTCAATTTAAAAAAATCTATGTCTAAAATGAAAACAGTGCTATATAGCAACCAAATTACTAATTTCTTTCTTTTACAATTGCAGTGAAGCCCATTCTCCTGAATAGAAGCAGCCGATTTTGATTTACAAAGAACAACTAAGAAGCAAACTACATATTTTTGAAAAAAAAGTAAGTAGATTGTTACCATAATAGTTGATTTATAACTCACACGCACTGTACGGTGCATTCATGGTATTTCTGTGCCTAAAAATAGAGATTCTGCACCATTCTGACCAAAAATCCCCCCCATCTAAAACAGTTATCTCCTGTCAGAATGGCCCTCAAATTCCTATTTTTCGGCACACAAATTACCCAACTCAGCCGCTAGAATGTAGATGTTGTAGAACAAACAACTGTTTTAATTGTATAGCTTTACCTATATTATTTATTCTTCTCCACACCACCGGCTTTCTTTTTTCTGTCATCTGAACCCCAGTGTAGTAACACATTAATTGAAGAATACCCATCCCTAGTAGTTCAACTTCCCAATTCACAATCACACAGCATTACATACATCTTTATCATCTTACTCAAACAATCATGCACACAACACACATGCATTGCAGAAAAACCCAACCCATACCTTCTGTATTTTTTTCAACAGACGCTAAAGAATGCCCACCAAAAGCAACTCTGTAGAAAGGGACGCAGAAGTAGAGCAAATGAAAATTAAAGTCTCCAACATAAACACCCATCTATAGCAGAATTTGTAAAAAACGTTGAAACACAACAGCTAATACAGTCATGTTGTGAAACAGAAGAAGTTTCTAGTGCAAAAACTTTGCCTCCTCTATCACAAAGTAAAACAACCCAAAAAACTATTAACAGAAAATCAACTATCACTACAAATAAAACGCCTTCTATAAATCTTGATATAGTACAAAGTAAGTATACCAAGAAAAGTATATTAGCCAAATTGTTCCGTCACAAAGTCCTTCAAAATCTGATAAAAACAGGAGAGAAACCAGGATCAACACTTCAAACCTATCGTAGGAAAGTAATCTTAGAAGCGTTGATAGACAGTGCAATTCTTCTCAAAAGAAACATATTTATTGTTGTTTTAAACAGAATTGAACCACTAACAAAACTAATAACTACATTTCAAAAAAGACTTCTCAATAAACGAAATGTGAACAGAAATAACTTCTTAAATATCTGTGGAGGTGAATGGAGTCACACTACAAGCACAGAACCATACATTAATGAAGAAGCGTACAAACAAAAGCAAACAAATACAATTGCCATACATAGCAGTGGTCGAGGTTATGAAAAAGTTAATACTACCATAATGGAACAAGAAGTACTCCTTACAAAAATATGCCCTGAAAACCTAGATTTACCCCTCCATTCGACTGAATCAGAACATCTAATTTACACATGGCCATGCACGTCAATGTGTAACATTCCCAAAAAAATGTTCAAATATTTACGCCTATTCCTCAATCAATATGTGAAAAGCAAAGACAAAATCAAAATTAAAATACTGCAAAGTATGGATGCTTGTCCAGTACGCAAGCACACAGGACTGCAAGGACATTTGTTGGCCTGCAGATCAGGAGCTACTTGCAAAACAACCTTCCATGATATCAAAAGGATATCAACACATAATGCAAGTATAAGAAATCTAGTTTATAAACTGTATTATGCAAAAAGTCCTGCTTTAGCTGTAGCCAATTTAAATAGCATTCTTCTACATGGTACACCAAAAGACCTACTAGAAGAAATTGAGTATATACAGAAAAAATATTTTGGAAATGAAACCCACTTACAAGATGAATTAGCTGTCAACCAACTTTGTAACAAATCTGCACATGGCAACCTTTCACTACACACATACAAAAAAGAAATACTAAAATTTCAAAGCACTTCAGCTGAAGTACCAAACAACGTGTGTGTATGTTGCCGCAGAACGTGTTATAAAAGTAACACAAAAACTATAGACCTTTCATACAAAATAGAAGACAATGAAGATTCTAAATGGTTTGAATTAGCTCTCTACCTTATAGCAGAAAACAAATACGAAATAACTGACCCCATAATACTTTGCAGTTACTGTACTACCAAACTTGTCAACAACCAAACTCCTTCACGTGCTATCTCAAATAACTTGGAATTACATCCAATAGCAAAACTCCTTCAACAACTTAATTTATATGAGAGCATCATAATTCAAACAGTTCATCCATTTCAAGCAATAATACGCCTTCAACCAAAAACTGCAAAATTACCTCCCTCTGAATTAGTGAAAGGTATTCGTGGAAAAGTAGTGTATTTACCATTAGATCTAAAAGAAAATGTGCACACTCTAGGAGTGCAACGTCCAATGCAACAATCTTTAATTATCTTGGTAAATGGAGTACCTACAAAAGACAACAAAATTTGGCAACAACGGGTAGATTTACATAAAGTTAGAGAAGCCCTGCAATATCTCAAAGAGAATAATGATTATTACAAAGAAATTAATATCGAAGAAAACTTGAAAGATACAACTGAAATAATTCAAGAGACACAAGAAACTGGTCAATTTGAGCTCCTAGATCCTGCTACAATAGCAAAAACTTTAGACCATTATACAATTCACCCATTGCACTCTAATGACACCATAGAAGATGCACTGGAAACATACCAAATGTGTCAAACAAAAGGATCACCAATCAGCATATGGGAAAAAAGTATAGAAGCACGTGCTTTTGCTCTACTCTTTCCTAATGGCAAAGGAGGAAGATACGATGATAGACCTGTTCAAATATCAGCATCAGAATATCGCTCATTATGAATGTATTCTGAAGATCCCAGATTTCGACAAATGTGGAATACATATTCCACCTACTCTTTGAAAGTGAACTAGCAACTTTATGTTACGGAGTTGCACACATATTAAAATCAGGATCACACTTTCAAATTATGACAGCCACACAATTATTACAAAAAGTTCAACAAAAAGATGAGGTTTTACAGGCAAATCTTACAAATCTATTAGCAAATATGCGAGATACTAAAGAGTACTGGTTTCAACGCCATGGAGATGTACGTTGTATGATCAGAAACCTTGGGCCACCCACTTGGTTTTTTACTTTAAGTTGCGCAGAATATGCATGGGAAGATTTACATCCTTTCCTACGCATATCAAACGAAAACAAAACAAACATAGATATACTAATACCTGGAGAACTTTGTTCTCAGGATCCTGTTAATGTTTCTAGATATTTTCACCATCGCTTCATTGCTATGCTACATTTTATTTGTAATAAAACCGTTCCTCCCCTTGCAGAAGTGCAACACTTCTTTTGGAGAAAAGAATACCAGGCCAGAGGAGCACCACATGTCCCCATGCTTTTATGGATTAAAGATGCTCCTAAATTTGGTCAAGACAGTGATGCCACTGTTTTACAGTTTATTGAAAAATATGTCACTTGTGAAACTCCGTCAGAATCCACAAATAGTGATCTTCATGCAAAAATCTTACAATTCCAAAGACACAAATGTGGCAAATATTGTCTTCGCAAATACAAAAACAAAGGGAAATACTACACCAAATGCCGATTTAATTTCCCTAGACCAGTTACAAATACAGGTCAAGTGAACAACCTCATGTCTTCAGTTAGACATAGTGTTAAAGGTAAGTCACCTAAAAATACATATTGCATAAAAAGAAAAGAAGAAGAAAAATATATCAATGATTACAATGCAATCATTGCCCACTTGTGGAATGCAAACATAGATGTGCAGTACATTGCAGACAATTCTACTGCAGTTGCTCGATATGTCACAGCATACTTAACCAAATCAGAAAAGACAGAGCTCCAAGACCTCTGGAATGACCTGTCATCAGATAAAACAGTGTCTCAGAAATTATACAGCTTGGGCATAAAAATGCTGTCCCATAGAGAATGTGGATCCTATGAAGCAGCTTATCAATTAACTGGTACTGCATTGTATGGGAAATCTGCAAATATAGTATGGCTAAGTCTTGGTCCAGCTAAATCTAGAAAAAGAGTTCTAAAATCATACGAAGATATAGAAACAATAGCCAAACATGATCCCAACAGCCAAGACATTTTAAAAAACAATTTATTGGACATATACTACCCAAAGAGGAGTACCACTTTGGAAACCATGTGCCCAAAACTACACATACAAAAATAATATAAAACCTGATGAGCAATACCGAAAATACAAAGTGACAAACTGTGATGGCAGCTTAGTAGAACTCACCAAACCAAATTTAATTAATCATATCAAATTGTCATTAAAGACTCCTCAACATAAAGAAATATATTACATGTCCCTGCTACAACTCTTCAAACCATGGAGAAAAGAAGAAGAAATACTAGATACCTATGACTCATATGAAGATGCTTTCAAAGCAAATGAAAGCAGTATAACTGATGTAAACTTTGCACAGTACAAAACAATGTTGCACAATGAACAGCAACACGAAGAGGAATTCCAGGCCCAACTAGATAAGGACACTCCTGACAGTAGTCAACCTTCTGTCACAGGAAGCCAAGAACCACTAGGAGAACCACTAATAACAAATGAGGCAGAATTAGCTATGATAGAAGTAGAAAACACCATGTGTCACTATGAAGATAAGAGGACTTAACTACACTACAATCAAAACTAAACAAAGAGCAACGTAGCATTTTTCAAGAAATAACAAAAGAAATTGCACATGGTGTGCAACATGAAAACAAAGAATGCACCTGCCAAAATTACAAACCTATACTATTGTATGTCAGTGGTGAAGCTGGTTCTGGCAAAACATTCCTAATCAAAATCATAAGTAAGTTCCTTGAACAATTGACAAACAACAAACTGTCAGCTGTTTTCACTGCCCCCACAGGTTTAGCTGCCTACAACATAGGTGGTGTCATGTTACACCGATTACTACTCCTGCCAGTAGAACACCAAAAAAATTAGATCATTACAAACTTTCTGCAGAAGCTGCAATGGAAGTACGCAGAGTATTGAAACAAATGAAAATGCTACTAATAGATGAAGTGAGCATGGTGTCCAACCTAATGTTGGCTTTGATTCACCTCAGATTACAAGAAGTACTCAAAACAAACTATGAAGAGCTCTTTGCAGGAAAACACATCATTGTTTTCGGAGATCTTCTTCAATTGACACCTGTAAAAGTGAGCCTATTTTTTAAAACATTAGGACACAAACTCTGCCGTAAAACTGTTGGCAGCACTGGAAATGTCAACCTTTGGCAACATTTCTAATATAGAGAATTAACAGAAAACATGCGCCAATCTGCAGATCTCACTTATGCCAACATCTTAAAAAGTATCAGAGTTGGTATACTTTCTAGAGAAGCAGAAGCAATATTGAAAACCCGGCACATTCATGCACTTTATGGTGATAATGCATGTGCTACAGATGTTATGGAACAATTAGCCCACAAAAATGTCAATTGTATGGCCTTAATGCCAACTCTTGCAAGCTGTTTCAAATTCAATGAAATAATGTTAAGCAAAGAAATGCAACCAATTATGGAAATTAGCGCCACAACAAACTAGATGTACATGGAATGACACTACCCATGTGTGACCAAGCCACAGCAAGACTAAATAGTTTAGAAAAATCAATCTCAAACACAGCAAGCTTGGAAAAGATATTAAAAGTATCCTTAAATTAATTTAATGCTTAAACGTAACCTTGACATGGACCAAGGACTAGTTAATGGAGCACTGGGTACAGTTGTTGGCTTTCAAACATACCCACGTGACAACAAAATTCAGTTTATCAATATTCTCTTTGACAAACTTTCAGAAGTAAAAAGAATAGGACGCTCAACACCTCGATTCCTTATCTTCAAAGACATGTATGTACGCAGAGAACAATTTTCTCTAACTCTTGCATACGCAGTCACCATTCATAAATCACAAGGTCTTACTCTATACAAAGCAATGATAGACATTGGTAACATAGTCTTTAAAGAAGGCATGAGCTACGTAGCACTGTCACGCCTACGTACAATTGACGGTCTATTTCTAATAAACTTTGATTCAAGTAAAGTAAACACTGATATTCCTTGCATTTTAGAATACAATAGACTTCATTCACTATACACCCCCCATCTACAAGCATATCCTGTTCCACAAAAAGGAAAAGGTTCTAAAAGAAAACTAAATCAAACAGAAATGCAACAGGATGTCACTGCAAATCCTCCAAAGAGACTAAAAGAAACTAAAACTTCATCAAGTACCACAAGCAAAAAAGAATCAATTAGGGAAAGTAAGCCAGGTACTTCTTTAAAGAAGGAAGACAAACTCCAAAAAAAGCAGTTAGATACAGAACTACCTGGACCATTTAAATTCTCAAATATAGTTGGTGTAAATTGCTACGCAAATGTAGCAATGAATATTCTATTTCAATTACCACCAATTGTTGACAACATTTACTTACACAGTACAGACCCATTGTGTTTGCAAATGTTAGTACTTCACAGAAATGCAGCAAACAATCCTGACACCACGTATAGTGTTTTTGGAATAAGACAACAATTGGACTACTGTGCTGGAATGGTGAAATTCACTATAAACTCACAGGAAGATCCACAAGAATTTCTAATGTACTTACTATTAGTACTGGAAAACAAAAACATACCTATAAATGAAATCTTCCAGATTTCATACATGTGGAAACATACATGCACTCTCTGCAACAATGTGAGACAAGAACAAATCCACAATGAGCACTTTGTCTATATATCAATACCTAATTGTGAATCCGTTCCATTTCAGCAACTTGTACAAAATGCAAACCACGGTAGATTATGTTCTACCTGCAATTCGGATAATCGCTCCACATTACTAATCCAAACACATAGTAAATTCGTAATACTAATGCTTCTACGTTACAATGCAGATGGTACGAAAAACAACTGCAAGCTGACTGGATTCACACATGGTCAAATATCACTTGGTAGGAAAACCTTCACAACAATAGGTATAATCTACCACGCAGGAGCCACAACCAACTCAGGGCACTACACTGCATATATAAAAAAAAAATGTGGATGGTTTGAATGTAATGATAGTACCGTTACTCTAAAGCAGAGATTACCAGCTAATCTTACAAATGCATATTTAATGTTCTTAAAACCAAAATTTGATAACTGAACTGTACTTAAACCTTAAGTACACTTGTAGTAAACAAATAAAAACTGTCACAATATTTCAAAACCTATCTAACTGCCCAAAGATTCTACAACAACTAATCAGATAAATTAATACCACTCAAATAGAGCAAAAAATAGACAGTTAGAATACGCCAATTGGTATTTAACTGTCCCAAAATCTACAAATATGCAAACAGATAAATCAATACCACGAAATTATATCAAAACATAAACAGTTAGAATACGCCTACTGGTATCTAACTGGGCCAAAATTTTACAATATCCAAACAAATACCTAATATCTTACTGCTCACAAAAACTGAAACAATCCAATGCATAAAGCATTAGGCAGAAAGAACAAGTAAACGCGGAAAACAAACAAATACATAAACTGTAGCATAACAGAAAAAGGGGTTTTTTTTTAATCCAACATGGATTTTTTTTCTCCCACAGGCCCAATGATTTTAGCAACAGAAACTTTGCAAATTGCACAGTACTCTGGTTTGTAATCTACTAAATATGAGGGTCAATAAAAAGAAGAAAATGTTGATTGTACAATGTAATAAGTCATTATAAAATACTAATACTAACATGCTATTTTCTTTTATTACAGAAATGAACAAGAAAAACATGGACTCCCGTTACTAAACCAAATAGTACGTATAAAAAGATAAATACAACCATCGCACCATATCACTCCCATACAAGCTTATAACATTGTTCCTTATAAATTAGTTTTTGACCCAAAGTTAAAAGCCACTATGGGTGTGATATGCTGCGGTGGTTGTGGCCAGGGCATACACTCTTGGGTGCATGGCCAAACGGCCATGCACCCAACATTCTATACCCTGGCCACAACCACCGCAGCATATCACACCCATAGATGCAAGCATTGCAACCATGTTTATGTCCGCGGACAGGGGCAAGGTCCTAGGACACATTTGACTTGCCAGAGGACAATACAAACAGTGTCCTCAGGACACCCCCATTTTCTTTATGTACGAACATTTCAGGACACCGCGATTGTTCTTAAAACATTTTCACCTTGCCAACGAACAATACAGACAACGTCTCCAGGACACCCCGCTGCAAACATTCCAAGACCCCACGAGTGCTCTTAGAACACTTTGAAGTTGACACCGAATCCGTTCTGTTTATTTACGAACATTCCAGAACAGCTGTGTTGTCCACAGAAAAATCGAACACAACAAAAGCGTCTAGCACATAAATAAAATACAACTTTGAACCTATCCCATACTCCCCCATCCTCCCCAAAGACTTCTACACACCAACGCACTCTACTAAATACACATTCTGAACAAACTTTCACCGCGCTGTCTGCGGACGTCCGCAAATGCAAGATGGCGGGCGCGACAGAAAATCTGACGTGCATCACGCACCACGCCGCCCAATCAGCGAACACGTTGCATGTCCGCAGACATGACGCAAGCCGCTGGGCCAATCAGGGTGCTGTCCGTGGAGCGAACAGGGAAGTCCGTCTGCGAAGCGAACACAGATATCACTAATTTTTTTGCCTTACATTTTGGTCATTTTTTAAAAAACTACTGGACGGATTTACACCAAATTTGCAAAAGCACGCTTTCGGGACCAGGCCGCCGCTCCTGCCGCAAATTTGGTGTAAATCTGTCCAGCGGTTCGGGCTTTAGCCATGCGCAAAGTTTTGTCCCATTCAGTTTATGGGAAAAGAAAAGTTTTGGGACCCCCCCTATAACTTTTCCCCCCCTGGACGAATCCTCACCAAACTTTGCAAAAAAATTCAGAGTGGGCAAAGTTTGGTGAGGATTCGTCCAGGGGGAGCGAAGTTATAAGCCACCCAAAAAGTGTTCTTCCTATGGAAACACCAACTTAACCATAACTACATGGCCACTACTGTGGCCATGTAATATACATATATATATATATATATATATATATATATATATATATATATATATATATATATATATATATATATATATATATATATATATATGTTGGCTGCACTGTTGGCAACATATATAAATATATATATATAAAATCTGGACATTCAATGTCACAATGTCACAATTTTAGTAAGATCAACCCGTGGAGAAAGGAGGTTTGATAGTTGTGTGTGTGTGTCACAGCAAAGAAATAAGCTGAGGCTCAAAGATGGACCACAGGGAGACTGCTTGTTCTGGTGTCAAAGGCTAAAGCAGCCAAAAAATGGTTATCAGTCCTTGAAAAACAGTGAATGTGAGATGCTGAGGCATCCCTTGGTAAGTTGCAAAGAGAGAACACCAGGAGTGCCAAGTTTCTTTATTCAGGACAATGAAATGCTATAAAATGGGTCGATTCACGGTATCCCAGTGACGTGAGTCCAGGATGAAAATAGAAGTGGGCATGCAAACCTGAACCTTCGGTAGAACGTGCTCACACTCCCTTTTATTCCCAGAGATGAAAAGCTACTACGAGGCCAAATTCAAAGACAATCTGAATGGCAGAAGGCATGAGTGATGAGAGATGATGGGCTAATTGGGTGGGGAGGTACAGTCAAGTCCACCCACCAGCACCTGGAGTACTAGCTTACGTGCTGCTAGAGAATCAAATGTTCCCAAAAGGTATAAGTGTGCCAACCAATTGTAGGAGGCCATATAACGAAGGGCCTTATAGTTGGAGGGCCAATGATGTATCGGGTTTCTAATCACTGTCGGAGATGACTTGCACTAAGGGAGGGCATGAGTTGTCTACATGGCTATAGAGACCCAATCATAATCCAATCCCTTATAGAAAGTATACTTAGATACTCCCCATAGGCAATCACAATCCTGTGTAGGTTTTCGTAGTTTGCCATCTTTTTTATGAAATACGTTGAGACCATGCTGTGCGACGTCCGTTGATGTCTGTTTTAGATCATTGAGAATAAAACCGACATTTTGCCAATTTCATGAGTCAGTCTTCTTAGTTAATTTGAGAGTTATTCTCCATACCATCCATCGCACGATGTGTTACCTCAATTAAAAGGACCATAAGGGTTCAACATATATATCCTGAACCAACAATTGTTCTACTCAACTTATTTGTTTAAGGTTATTTTAAGAGCCATCATTGTCTAATGAAAAATGATTAAAATTATTTCCCCCACTTCACTCTTGGAATTCTCTAGGTGTCTGCAAGCTATTAACTGTGAAAGGTGGCTCCTAAAGGATTTTTTTTTCTGTGCATTTGGCTTTTATTTTTTGTAGGATTGTGTTTTTTTGTAGGATTGGTGAGAAGGTAAGGTGGGGAGGGAAGGGATGGATGGGGCATCCACTATAGATATGGAGGGGCAGGTTGACAGGGGAAGATGTTGGGCGGGCATTACATGTCAGGTAGGGGCAGTGATTCTCGTTCTCCTTGATCCTCAACAGTACTTTAAATCTGCTCCGTCCTACAGAGAGGTGTGTTGCAGTACTATGACGCTCGAAAGGTAATGATCGACAGCCTACTGTATGACTTGCAAGGCAGCTGGTGGAATCCTCTGCCCCACAGGAGTACGCAGTGTGGTGGCAGGAGCAGTTGAGGAAGAAGAGGTAGAGGACATTCACCTGTTTTTCATTGAGAAAGGAGCAACTTTTATCAGAGCACATGGATAAATGGATGTGGTGTGGTGGTGCATGGAGGTGGTCCCAAAGGAGTACTGCCTGTGTTGTCTGCCACTGAGGTATGACCCCACACTGAATGCATTCAACATGGGCAACTAGAGCATTTCGAACCCCCCCACGGTCTTAAAGAACCTCCACACTCATGACTGTCTGCGGCACTGGAAGTAGGCACTTCCTCTACCTATTCTTCATGTTCTTTGCTATCCTGTGCATCACTTTTAGAAAGAGTACTTTTTGGCAGCTGATAACTTTGGCACCATTTGAGGAATGATCACCAAACTTTGCAGAGAGGAGCACGCTGAATGGATTGTTGAAAATGTGAGGTCCATTACAACATTCTGAAACAGTGGCCATATTGGATGAGCAAATCACTGCCTCTGTCCACAGACAGCGCCATAAGGAAAAGAAGTCTGGAAAATATATTTGGGGCTATTTTGTGGACCAAATAGGGCTGGAAAGGGAGGGGTTGTAAAAAAAAAGTTATTATAGACCTCTTAATATAGGTGACAAAAAGCTGTGTAGGTGATGTTGTGTGTGATGGTCGATATTGGGATTGGGGTTGGGGTTGGGGGATATGGCCAGATACACAATAGTAATAAGTGAATAGTTATTACAAGTAGTATAAGGGGAGTATACCATATTTCTAAAATTGTGTAATGATATAACTGAATTGTATATGGTATTTTTGATTGTAGCACAATTGAGGATAGTTCTCCTTTAGCTTTCCTCTGCCTTTGACGCGGTTAACCATTCTATGCTTGTTGAACACCTCCTTGATACCTCACAGAGCAGGCAGTCCAGGCAGTGGACTGGATGACATCTCTCCTGACTAACTGCCTTTTCCAGCAGTGACTGGGCTATTTGTCCTCCACCACCTCACCTTCTACCTGCAGCATCTCTCAGGGTCCTATCGCTGTAGCTCTTTAATATGTATTTCAACCCTCTGGCTCACCTCATCTGCTCCTTCTCTCCTAATTTCCAGTGTTATGGTTATGATAAACATTATTGTTTGTGTCAATCTTCTAAGTTTTGATATCCAAATCAGTGCACTCCACCACCTCCTCACCTGAACTGCTGGTGTGCAGCTGTGAACTCTTCTTCCTTCCTCAGCTTCTGTAATTTTTTTTGTGTGAAGGTAGGGTCTACCTCGAGAAGATGCCACAACGGTTGCTTGAATGGCAAGCAGGCAAGTGACCTCACTCCCGAGATAGCCGGATTGGGGAAAAATCCAGGCATGGCACAAAAAAAACCTCAAAACAGCCATTGAGTATCCTTCCCAGGTCTGGAAGACTAGCGGGAAGATGTTGTCCTAGATATAACAGTAGGTAGTCCTCACAGTGTATGCCTCCACAGGAATAAATGGGATCCAGATTTGGTTGTGCAGAATAGGAATCCTGGAGCAGGAATGCCAGCAATAAATATCCCAGGAGGACGGAGTGCGCCCAATAGGATGCAACAAGCAGCGATATGTGAGCAATGGGAGGCAAGAGAGTCTGTGAAATCTAGGCAGCGGCCTAAGAAAAGAAGAGCCTCAGCGGAGAAGCAGAGACAGAGGGAGAAATCCGAGGTAAGACCGGATATCCGGAGGAAAGGCCAAAGAGAAGCTAAGGTAGAGAAAGTGCTCTGCTTTGGGAACATGAAGAGGGAGGCGTGAGCGGAGGCGAGTGGGAGAGGACAGAGTACCGTGAAGGGGCACAGCAGAGAGGAGAAAGGAAAGAGAGAGCGCTCAGCAGAGCTCCAAAGCAAGGAAAACAGCATATAAACCCAAATATGAGTGGACACAGGGTTGCAACCTTCCAACCACCAGGAGGAGTGGAAAGAAAAACCTCCCGGCGGTGGCCATGATGGGAAAGACTAGATCGCTCGAAGCGGTGCGGTAAATAACGTGATGGGTAATTCAATGGCGGCGAGACCGCCAGCGATGCCTCACGCACCAGCCATCGTAAAGCATGACAGTTTGAAACTTCCCTTTACTACTTTCTTATCTGCCTGCCTGGTCCCTGATTGTCTTACCACCATCCAGGCATGCTATGCGGCTAACAATCTTGGTGCGAATGCCAATAAAATTAAATTGTTCTTATTGGGACACTTGTGCCCTGCTTCCTTCCGACTTTCCGGTCACTGTTCTTGGGCTCTCTATACTCATTATCCTGTGAGACCAAAAACGTTGGGGTTATTTTTAACTCCTCTCTTTCCTTGACTCCTCAAATGTTGGACCTTTTGAGGAAAGGCAATTTTTTTAGCTTCACCTCTTTACAGAAATTCTACGTTTTCTTTTCCCTGGTCTTCTCTAGGCTGCACTACTGTAACAGCCTCTTCGTCAACCTCCCCCTTTGTTTCGTACGGGTCATTTAGCTAATCCAAAATAGGGCTGAAAGAGTTATGCTTGGCCTGAAGGCTTGGTATATTATTTCGGCAGCCCTAAAATGTCTACAGTGGCTTCTGGTGGCTATAAGGATGAAATTGAAGACCCTCTGAATCATCCAAAAGGCTTTCTCGTGGCAATGGCCCCCATATTTCCAACTTTCTGTCCCTAAATTCTCCCCTGCTAGATGCTTGTGCTTCTTTAACTCCAATTTTCTGCTTGGGAACTGCTTCTCCAAACAGAGAGGAGGAGGTAGATCTCTCTGTTTAGCTGGTGCCTTTCTTTTTAACAGTGTCCGTGCCCCTTTCCTCTTTCCCTCTCTCGTTTTTCTGTTAACTGATCCCACTACCACAGAGAGTGGTGGCCCTCACGCCTCATTAACTGCACAGGTTTGAGGCACTATACGTAGTTGACACCAGTAAATTCCCCCCTTCAGCACTGCCCTTGCGGGCCAACTGCCTGGCGGATGTGCACCCCACACTTGGGACACATCCGCCCCAGCACTTAAGTAGTGGCCTCCCACAGGTGGCACCCATTGGCTCTTCTTTCCCGGGCTGCCATCAGCACTTGCCTATCCCTACTCCCCCTTTCATGAATACACTTCTCTTAATGTAAAATGCATATGTGCATTTATAGTAGTACTGTGTACAATTGTTTTGTATCAGTAAAGGAAATGCAGATGGAATATATTTGTAGAACATTGTTAAGTAACAGTTGGTATGTGGAAGATTAATATGCTAATAGGGTTACATGCAGAGTTTTTGAAGATATTGCGAGATTGATGTGTGTCTGTTCGAAAGCAGGCAATGAGAGAGTGTTGAAAATATAAAAGTGAAAAGGGTGGAAGGGCCGTCTTGTGCAATGGTGTGTACGTGCTACCTGGGTGTTTTAATTATGCCTGGTCTGGAAAGTGTACTGCAAGACGGTGCATCATTATAAAGGTCCATTGGTTGTATGGTCGAGAAAAGTATTTGTGACAGAAAATTGTCTCTGTCCATTCTTCTTTTTCTCTACTGCACAGTTGCCAAGTATTTCCATTAGCATAGTCCCAAATTCTAATGGAAATGTTAGAGAATATTAATGAGTCTAACTACGTTATTCAATAATGTAAAGTAGATGGAATCTATATTTATCGAATTTTGTAGTACATTAAGTAGTTCATGTGAGGTTCCCCGATTATCTGTGAGATGTTGCTACCAACATTGTACACACAACCAATTCTAGCAACTTTTCATCAGAATTAATTTGATATGTGATGTAATCAGTGATGTCATCAATGACATTTGTGATGGCATCTTTCATGTCATGGCTATTAGTCTTAGATGTGCATGGTGGTGGCGTGAGTTATGGCTGCTTAGCTTACCATAACTGGGGAATTGCAAGTTTTTTTTTATTTTACTTGTGACCATAATGCATTTTTAACAATGTTTTTTCACTGAATTTCATGTTTGTATTAGTGCAACTTAATCATAACGTCCCTTTAACAATGTTTTTTACTGAATAAATATGTATATATCTTCAACTCAATGGCTGGCGAGTAATCAAGTCGGGTTTTACAAATGTACAAAATGCAAGGCCTGCAAATATGGGGTATCTCTTAAACATTATGTGCATCCACGTACTCAAAGGAAAGTAACCATTACCAAACACATTACTTGCTCAACAAGTTATGTTATTTCTGCAATTACGTGTGACTGTAATCTTTGGTATATTGGAAGTACAAAGCTGGAAGTGAGACTTCGTGTGTTGCAACGCCTCCGAGCCATTAAGAATAAAGATCCATCTTACCCCCTCACAAAGCATTTTGAAGAAAAACACAAAGGGGACATATCTTTCTTAAAATACTTCAGAATAGACAATATTTCCCCACACCCGAGAGGTGGTAATCGGGAACGAAAATTGAGACAAACGGAATGCAAATATATCATTGATTATCACACTAAGAACCCGGGAGGCCACAACAACGATGAGGAATTCTACACTTTTGTGGGAACTTAGATCATTCTGGGAACAAGCTGCTGTAACTTAACTATTATCCCATGCTTGTAAATATGGAACTATAACATCTTTTTTCTTGAATTTGATACTTTTTCTTACTACACATTTTTTAATCACTTTTTTAAAGTGCAAGGAGCTTTCTTAACATATTGTAAAGTATGAAGTAATCACAGGTTTCGATTTTAACATTGACTAGTCCACTCTTGAATTGCCCTTTCGTCCCTTCCTTTGTTTGTTGCTAGGAGATTGAATAATCATGGATTTATACAAATCCGGCATTGCCCATCCTTCAATCCCCAAATAATCAAAAAGTTGCCTAATGAGATTGACCAAATATATTGTACGTTTTATTTGATATTTTCGTATAAGAACGGTCTAAATCCACAGTGTTTTTCAGTGATATTTTTTACATGGGAAAGCAATGCATTATGAAATACATGAATCATATGTCATTGACTTTACAAGCTCGATGCACTTTATTTAGATGGTTATAAACAATAACGCGTTCGATTTATGTAAGCATTATGCACCTTATGAATATCTACAAATGGCAAAAATGAATCACTAATGAACCTAAATGGAGTCAAATGTAGAAATGATCGCTCGATTCTTGATAAATTATAAGCACCAGGCACTTTATCAAAGCATCACGGAAAAACGATCAACTAGTGAAATTCAAATTGAATTCAGTGCAAACAAATGTTGTGGAACTGAGATTATATTGTGAGTGTTATGCATTATGCACTTTATTTAAGCACTAAGCACTTTAGTGCTACTAATAAAACGTAACCACCATTTTGATGTAATTCAAATGAGCATGTAATGTGCAAACAAAGGAACAACATCGTTGTTAAAAAACACTTCCAACATGGCACCCGTGTAAAAGGGGATTGGTC
Organism: Ambystoma mexicanum; assembly: GCF_040938575.1. Classification (NCBI taxonomy): domain Eukaryota; kingdom Metazoa; phylum Chordata; class Amphibia; order Caudata; family Ambystomatidae; genus Ambystoma; species Ambystoma mexicanum. Next base: position 1,252,711,837 of record NC_090924.1, read on the forward strand.
TTAAGTACACTGTTAATGTAAAAGGGAAGAGGGACAATGACATCGGTAAAATGTTTAAAAGAGAAGCCTGTCTTTTAGGTCTACAATCTGATGAAGCCCGGAAGGGTGAAACGTGTAATTGTTTGTTCTCTCCTGAGATGCTTGTCCACCGTGTTTAGCAAAATAAAGGACGTTTGATGGAGATCCTTTATTTGCATCTGGTTCATTTTTACTTATGAGGAGAGTGCTGCCTGGAAAGCTGTAACCAGCTTTCACTTTTCTTTTATATATATATATTTACAAGATGGGGCAAAAAAAGCCTTCACTGTTTGGAGCTGCACTCCCAACACTCCGGAATGGCACCAATCCACGCCTGCAATATGCCGAAAATGAAGCTTCAGAAACTCTAAAATAACTGCACTTGCAAAAATATGCAAAAATAGAAAAATATTTTATTTAGTCAAATCATGACGGTTAAAAACAAAGGCTTCCCAAGAAGTAAGAGCCTGACTATATAATAGTGCAACAGTCAGCACACTATAGTTAAGGTGAGTCTCAAGCACCATAGGATACCAGAACATTGAAACCATCGTCCTGTGACAACTGGACACCATGATAATCTGCCTCTCTGAGATAGACCCACTCTCAGGATAGACCCAACCACAAAATGCCCCACACCAGGGAAGACCGATGCACAAGGAAAAAACAAAACAGAACAAACAAAGTGGAGAAATCTCAGAACACCATACTAGGGAACCAACCCAAGAGTTGAAACACCTACACGTTCAATGCAACAAGTCCATTCACCAGAAAAAGACCAAAATTGCTCTATTCGTCATCCTACCAGTCAGCATACCACCCACTCGGACAACCATCTATCCTCAAGAACTGTAAACACATTAGTACGATAACCGTAAATCCAGTGAAAAGATGGGAAATACACAGAATCAAACCAGAAAGAAACAATACCAACAAGCCATTCATCACAATAAATTGTCACGACAAACTAATTCATCAATAGCGTCAGTGAGACAACCATAAAGAAGGCATCAATCCAATATAAAACCTGGCTGAACTACTCAACAAAGAAACAGCAACAAAAGATCTAAACACAGGATTGACAGTACTGCAGAATATGATAAGTAATTTTGGATAGCCATTAGTAATGACTGCAGTCACCGCAGCTTTTGGTTCACTACTTTTAGTTGACACCGATCTCAATATGCATTGTAAAGGCTATAGACACATTTCATTAGTCTGTGATTTGATTTTGCATCAGATAGACAGTGACAAGATCGGTTCACAATCGGTCTTGTATTGATCACTGATGGACATTAATGTGCTGATGACTAATTTAATCAGACACGGCCCTGATGATGGACACATGTTCGAAATGCATTGACCACATAGTCACATTGGTTAAACTAACACTTTTCTGATTTTTTCATACATTAAAACACTATTTTTCAACCAACTATAAAAAAGAAGAACGCTGTTCTATCAAAGGCATAAAAAGAGTATAATCAACCCCCAATGGGAGGGTGTGCGGCACATACTAGTGGGCTGCACCCCAGAAAGGATTAGAGGAATATTTTGTTTAAACCACAAGGATCTTTAAAGCAACAAATAAAGAAGCAGTGCCCACTCAACCACTATTTGTAACACGACATTTGTTACCGTGAAAAAACAAATCCCCTTCAAAACACTCTGCATAACACACAGAGCAATCCATGGACAACAAGCGGAATTCATACAAGGAAACAGCTCGATCTACAAATCCACACAAACACTAAGGTGCAGCGATGATATTCTCCTCAAACTGAAAAAATACCCAAAACAAACATTTTGGGATCATCGTTCTCCCACATAGTAGTTAGACTTTGGAATTTGCTCCCAAAGGAAATGCAAATAACAGAAGAACACCTAAAATTCAGGAAACTGTTAAAAACATGTCTCTTTAATGAACACAATAAGAATCTACGTAACTGGAAAACTTGACTCAAAGCTCAATAGAATAATATTATCCCAAAGGATCAACCCAACACACAAAAATGACCCAGACAACCCTGACTCACCCTCCTAAAAACTCTTTAATACTCTGCATACCCACCATCCAACACTGCCTTTGCCACAAACAAACAAAATAACAATCTAAACTACAGGGAATCTACCAATTCTCCACAACACCCAAGATTCACCTAAAACACCTGCATACAACCACCCACCAAACACCACCCAAATATCAATCAACTAGAAACATACCAGCACACAGTGACCATTTCCTCACGCTCTGATACTACCAACAGTACATCTAAGCTCTCTTGCACTTTTCCCTCTTGAATCCTCTAGCTACCCATCCCAGCCCCCTTCATTTTCAGATCTGCCTAGTTGTCTGGAGACCATAAAAATGGCAGCAGTGCACAGTATAAATCACAATAACATAATATAACATGATATTACACATGAGGTTAATGCATACAAAGTGAAGCAGAAGAGGCAACACGAATCTGTTGCACTTAATTGTTTTAGTATGTCAGCTAGTTCAGCGAGTGTATCTGTGTTCTGAAAAATCGGTGTTAACCTTTCACAACACTTCATTAAATTTCATCAGGGGAGTATTGGCAACTTATCCCTCCAAATTCAATAATTTGAGTAGAATGTAGTTAGGCAATACTACTTATATTATTCCATTACATACAGCAGTTTATGTCCATTTCCACCTGCAATTAAGTGCTGCAACCAAAAGTGTTATTTTTACCCTTCGTGTGTTTAACTGAGAAACATGAGCGGCTATTTTGGGCCTTTTCATGATGCTCTAAAATACATCAAAAACTGGGTTCCTAAACACCAGGTCTTTATGATAAAAATACAGATATTAAAACACATGTCAAGTGAACTAGTCCAATCATATTGCTTCTAAAATAATTTGTTCGGCGTTCGCTAGCTCCCACTGCTTGGTTTGTAAATAAATAAATGTCAGGGTCCAAATATTTTGTAGCATGCATCTACCACATCCGCCACCCATTGCTATACCCCAGTCACATATACCCCCTCATTGTCATCATATTTGGTGCTGTAGATGCAACTCCCTGCTGTGCGTCACTTCCCATGGCAGATGTGTGATTAACATATACAAAACAAAATAACATAAAATAGTAGTTTCTTTAAATGAGTGACCCAATGTTCAACTGTTTCTTTAAACACATCATCCTCATCATCAATTTCCTCTGGTTCTATTGGTGGCAAGTGGAACGTTTTGGCTTAACCACAGAAAAATGAGAACAAGTGTTTTTTTCTTATACCTAGGAACTTGTCTGTCAAATATTTCAGCAATATTGTCTTCAATAGGTAGACATCGAACGAAGGCACTCCTCCTTGCCAGTGGTCTTTTTCCTGGCCATGCCCTCTGGTGGTGCTGTTGGTTGGTGACTTGCTGTTATCCTCCCTGCCCCATTAATGACTTGGGTACTGTGCAGCACTAATTTGTGAGTGTGTGTTGAATGTTCAGTGAGTTGTTGGTGTGGCAATTTCCTGTGTATTGGAGTACCCTATGCTGTCTATGCACTAGAGGAAAAGGGGGAAGCAGTGTGCATACCAAGGCTCTGCATGTGCTAGGTGTGTCTGTCCGCAAATGCAGGTTTTCAAACCACCACATCATTATTGAGATACAAAAGTGCCACCACTCTGAAATAAATCCTGGGGCTCAGCCCTAGCAAACACCCACACAAATTAAGCACTACTAACACAAATGATATGGTGTGACTTCATATGTTGTGTTTAATGTTTTTGACACTTGCTGATCTCTTCATAATTAAAGTAATAGCGCTTTCAAATTGCAAGAAAAGAATCTATTTAATAACACCCATAAAAGGTATTGCAACTGCAATTTGAGCAAATCTGAGCACGATGCACCCGGTGCCTGTTGAGCTCTGCCAATGTACACCCCATGACCCCAGTATTCCAACATCTGAAGCTTCCTGTGCACCTATTAGAAAGCCATGCTTTTACATCTCCAGAGTTGTCATAAGATGCACCAATTAACTTAAGCTTGCAAAGTAATAAGGGTGTTAAGGAACAATTATGACCATCTTCAGTTAGGATGATATATGCATGCAAATGTGTTCTCTGTAAAGCGCTTTGGCTTAAGGTACTATATTAATAACACATCGTTATCATTATTATTATAATTATGACAAAAACAATCAGCTCGACTGAGCAGCCAGTGGCATGTGAAGGCAAGGGCAAGAGAATGGAGTCCAAAAGGATGCAGTGACAAATCAAGCCCACTTCTCCTGATTTCCAATGGACAGGAACTGGTAGTTTAGTGAAATCATTACTGAGCTTTTACTATGAAAAATGGACACAATGTCAAAACCAGCTAGACTATTTGACTATTATGTTGGTATATATTTCTTTCAACAGGTGTTTTAATGGAATTAAATAAGCTTTTAATTTAATGAGACAAACCATTCAGATCATAACACATGACACAACAATTGACGGAACAAAGTCCTCATTAATAGACCCCTGTCTCTTCCCAGTATCATATTGCAATGGGATTCATTCACAGGGATCCGGATGCCTAGGGACCCATCTAAAACACCACAGGCAAGAAAGTAAAAAGATGAACGCAGTTGAGCTCTCTTATACACATGCACACACTCATACAACCTGTCTCCCACACAGAAACAGCCAAACTCTCTAACACACACACACACACGCACACCGACAGTCTAACACACACACACAGGCAGCATAGCATGCAAACTTTAGATGTTCACCCTCAATTGATTTCCGCCTGTCACTCATCTGCATCATCAAGGTCTTTCGGGGATGCTGGAACAAGACTTCAGGGGTAGAGAAAACTGCAAGGTTTTCCACTGTAGCTCCACCGTCACTGCCGTTATCCTCCTCCATCAATTCTCTTCCAAATGAAAGTCTCTGCGAGACTGCACTCTCATTCTTCAACACCCGGGCTTCTAGATTCAGCCCTGTGTAGGACTATGCAAGCCCAGGTTGCTGCCCCCATCTCCAGTCAGAAGGTTACACTAGTTGACACACTGTGCCCGCCTGATATACACAGAATAGATATTGATAACAGTAACTAACATTGATTACATTATTGCTTTAAGATAATGGCTTAACACCACCATTGCTCTGGCCAAGTACATAACTTTACTGAGAGTGGCAGCCTCAGGTTTTGGTGGTGTGGAACACAGTCGCCCCCAATGCCCAAACAGCACCTGAGTAAGTGTACCCCAGTTGCCGATTAAAATCAATTTGTCCACTCCTCTTGCATTTCAATTTTCTAATCTCATGATTGTGTAGGATCTGGTGCAACACAGGTGGCCAACTCTTTGCAGCAATTTTCCTGAATTGTTCACCACATTTTTACACCGGAGGAGGCCTTCTTCTATGACCCTGACACCTTCCCCAACTGCCAAAATTTAAAAATGTATACCCTAACCACGCACAACCTTAACAAATACCACAATAAATGCAGCATAACGGATGATGGTGAGCCAGCCCCTACGGGATGGGCGAGAGCTGCTTATGTGACTTACAGGCGTTTTTGTCACTAAAATAAAGCTTCTTCCTGGTCGTGATTTCCAGATATTTCAGCAGGAATTCTTGAGTCATCTCCACGAGCCTTGTCAATGGTGCTGATGTACAAACTGGGCTTAGATTGTCTTATACTTTAATTGAACATTATTTTAGAAATGCGATTTTGAAATCTTACAAAGTTATCACTTTCTTAATAGATTCCATACGTTGCTGAGACACTTTAATAAGTACTCAATAGACTGATTTTACACACGTTATTAAATGATGTATTTTCCACAGATATGAGAAGATCCTTTTTTTTCTCCAGAATTATCATTTTCATTTATGTTTGATTAAATATTTGTATATGTGTGTGTGTGAAATTTGATGTGAAAAATAAGTTAGATATTGAATTGCGATGCCAACACTACTGAAAAACAAAAACATTCGGCAGGTTGTGTTTTCGTTCTGTAAACAAGCTATCACTCTTGAATGTCTTGATTAATTATTTTACATCAAACAGAACATTTAGTTTAAAAAAATAAATCCTGTTCTTTTCCCCAAGTTGTGGGGTGGGATTTCCCTGGTGGGTATTAGATCAAGGGAATTTCTGGGTAAACGAATCAAACAAGTGAAATGTATTGCATCAATAGAAGTCATTTAAATAGATCAGTGAGGCCCAATGTCTTGGTAGAAAAGCATATTTATATTTTATTATGTGGTGGGCACAGCTGATGTATTTGAGTTGTAAAATAGAAAAAAATAGTAACTTCAAAACCTGTGGATTTTATGACTATTAGCATTGTTCCATACCTTCATTAATTTTAAAAGATTTCAAATTTCCCAAATAAAGCAGATGCCTGAATCCTTTTAAATTAGAATGACAAGATATGTGTGTGAGATCTGCAGCTCTCTTCATTCACCTAGGGTACAGGCGTATTTTCTAACTGTGCAACTGTAGGCCTTCCACAAATACATATCAATGACTTTATGACAACTCTCATGTCCTCTACTCCCTGGCGCACACCAGTTTTGACAACTCATGTCTACGTTTTGACAGTGATTCCATTTAGGTCAAACCCTCCAGTTTCTCTCATGACTTGCAACCAATTACTGTAGAACAGCTTCAGCAAACACCCTGTGACACTAGCAGAGCAGGGAAGTGTTGTTTCACATTGAAGCTACTTCTGAAAAGAATACATATAAAAGGCGACCAGTTACCCCAGGGTTTGGCGCACCGTATAAATAAAGAAACTAAACTAAACTAAAAAGAAACCTACTTTGATAATGCTAGCTAACTTAATTACATGATCGTCTACCAGTTAACCTGTAGAAATTAGAATATTTAACCTCGCATGATCCAAAAGTATACACAGACATTTCTAATGAAAGTGTGTTCTTTTTCTAGAGATTGGTGGGCAAATACTTGAGAAAACTTTAAGGGATAATTTTATAGGATATGATCATGGATTTCAATAGAGCATTAATGCATCCACTTACGTGTTGCTGGTCAGCTGCATGCAATTGTCAACACTCATGAAGCAGGGTGTAATTGTGTAGAGTAAATCAAGACCAAATCGCCGTTACCATTGACCTTCACTCTCCACTTTCTGAGAAATAAAATATTGACTGCAAATAACACTTTGCCGGCCACGTTTGTAAATGAATTTTATGGAATACGTCTAGCCTTTAGAAGGGGCTTAACCAAGTTGTATGTGAAAGCAATCCTTTGGTTTTACACCTGTATGAAAATCTCACAAAGGTGTGAATCCAGATGCTCTGCAATGGCCACCATGGGAGGATCCAGGGTCAATGTCAACAACGCCCCCAGTGGTGGAGAAACAGCACCGTTACAGCCACGTGGTAATACCTGGGTGCACTTGGTCAGGCTGAGGAGACAAGCTGGGTCGGGCACAAGTCAGGCAAACAAAGGCCCATCCACAAGGATTCATTCAATGCCAGACTTTAATAAGGAATTCATTCAATTGCTCAATACACTTTGTGGCCCTACCACCTTATTTATTTATTTTATTTTATTTATTTATATTTATATAGCGCACAGACAGCCAGGGGCATTGTGGCGCTGTTACTTGCAGGAACTTAGTTACAGGGGGTACAGGGTTGGTAGCAGTCGTTGGCACATTAGGATTGCTACAAACAGATTAGTCATTACAGCTCATGCATCTTTGGTTATTACATTACAGACAGGTTATTCGCAAACATGGTGCTTTGAGAGACCTTATGTGAAGAGGATGGTTTTCATAGCTTTCCGGAAGGCAATGAGGGAGGGCTCACCTTCACCCTATTCCTAGGTGATCTCAATACCTGGCAGAGTAATCTAGCAGACCAAAACACCATTGATCTGGTAGATTCACTTATAAACATTGAGTTCCAAATTATGAACAATGAACCAACCAATGACAATACCAATCAACTAGATTGGGTGTCAGCAAGAAATCTATCCCCTGCATTTGTTCTGATCACTATTTAATCGAATTCACAATTGATTGTAAAACCAATTTCGACAAACCTCTTTACGTCAGTATTTGTAAATGATATACCTGCCCGACATGGAGTTATGCCTTAATAAGATCATGCATAGCTCCTCAGATGAAGACTGTGTTGACACCATAATAAAGATCTATACCAAATCCTTTCAAAATATGCTTGATGACATCGCCCCCTCGAGCTAATCCCAGACATCAGGATTGGTTCACACCAGAGATGGCCATTCTCAAGAAAACCAAATGATCACTTGAAGCCAAATAGCTGAAAGATCCATCCAAGGAAAATAAGGAAACGAAAGCCACACTACCAAATAAAACAGGCATTGATCCTAGAGATCACGCAAACTTTAGGCCCATAACAAATTGCCCTTTCCTCCTTAAGATACTGGACAAAATACCCACATCGCAGCTACAAACTCACATGGATTCCAACAACATCTTACATGGAGGCCAATCCAGTTTCAGGCCTGCTCACAGTACTGAAGCGGCATTATTAGATCTGCACACTCACCTGCTCAGGATTACTGAAAGGGGCAAATCAGGTTTGCTTATCCTCCTGGATCTCTCAGCAGCATTTGATTTTCTTGATCACCATCGCCTCCTGCAAACACTTAAAACCAGAGGAAACTGTTCTAGTGGAGCCATTGAATGGTTCACATCCTTTCTAACTAACTGTATTTCCAGGATACACTGGGGAGATGATCTCTCTCCCCCTAACACCATCCCTTGCAGCATGCTGCAGGCAGCCAGTATATCGCCTGTGTTGTCCAATATGTATATCCAGCCTCTCTGTGCTCTACTAGAGAGCCTGCATATCTATTTCATCAACTACACGGACAATACTCAGCTGTCAGCTGGTCATGGAACTCAGCGGGAACCACCCAGAACCACCCAGAAGACTCACCCACCCTTCGCTCAATCTACAATCTGGTTGAATCCTGGATGGTTGGGAACTGGATGTGCATAAATGTGGGGAAAAGATATTTCCTCATCTTTGACTCCTCACAAGCCAGGAATAAGCTTAGCACGATTTGTAAAGCTTTCACCATAAACAATTCCTCAATACCTGTCCAGACTAAAGTAAAAACTCTCAGAGTCACCCACGAAGTAGCCTTGAATTTGGACAAACAAGACAAAGAAATGTTAACCATTACCTTTGTCTCATTAGGAACATTCAACACTCCTTAACAGAGGCAAACATGGCTAGCATCGCCCGTGCAGACATTCTACCAAAGTTGGATTACTGTAATGCGCTACTCCTTGGAGCTAGCACCACCAGTGCAACAGACATGCCAGCGAATACAAAATGATGCTGTGCCAATTGTCAAATGGATTCTGTGGAAGGAACATATCTCAAAACACAGGAAATATCTTCACTTGTTATCCATACAGGACCGTATTAATTTCAAATCATGCAGCATTGTTCACCGCTGCCTGTATGGCAATGTGCCGTTCTACCTTAAAACAGAGATAACTGGCTACTCCCCAGGTATATGATTGCGCTCAGCCGACCATGCCCTTGTCTCCTGCCCCGTGTTCAAACGCACATAGGCGATGGGCAGATCTTTTCCAAATCACACCGCCCAGTTGTGGAATTCCCTCCCTGGGAACCTAAGACAGGAAATAAATATTTTACACTTCAGGAAAATGGTGAAAACAACTCTTTTTAAATAATTCAAGTCCTATACCTTATATGATTATTTTATTGTCTTGTTTTTCACTTGTTACTGTTAGCTGTTGTCTTGTGTTGATGTGTGCACCCATGCCTGCAGGCTACTGGTGCTTTTTAAATGAATAAATTAACAATAAAACAAGGACATTTTATATTTCAGGAGCACATCCCACACGATTTCAGACATCCCATGAGAATTTGTGGAAGAACCTATTTATGTTATGCCATGCCCAGAAACATGTGCCAGACATTCCAGGAAATCTGCCTGGAAAGTCTTTATCACCCACTCAATGTCTAGTCCCTCCCAGAGCAAGAAGAGAAGTATGACAACTGGAAACAAGAAGAGAAAGAAGACACCAAGAATCAAGAAGAGAAAGAAGACAACATGAACTAAGAGGAAGCAGGAGACTTCAGGAATAAGGAAGTGGAGACAGATGGCACATTCCAAACAAAAAAAGATGAATTACCTGACAGTGTGGCATACGAATGCTCCCCAAGCTCTCATTCAACGACGGTTTTGCCTCTCCAGCATGTCACACTTTCATGCCTGTACACAAATAGGAAGAAACAGGCAAGGTTAATGTTACTAGACACGACACCTGGGTTTTTGCCCCATCCAACATTGCTTACCTGAGTATGTAACTTGGTGAACTGCACCTCACTCACACTCTCCCGTTTTCGCTCCCCTACCCAACACTATGGTCTGCTCCTAAAAATCAAGAAGCAAGTGAGAAATGACACATTAAGAGACAATGGGCCTCAATACGAGGTAGGCGGTAGCCATTAGCACCATGGCTACCGCCTTATCACATTCCGGGTCCGCGTCGTCGAAATAGGGATTTACCGGGTCATTCCAACCTCGGAGGACCCGGTAAGTCCCCATTCCGAGAACCATTCCCCATTCCCATTCGAGCCCCCATAGGGCTCAATGGGAATGGGGATGGAGCTAATAACGGGCACGCTAATAGCGGGCCTGTTAGTAGCTGCCTGGTCCCTTAGTGGCTCCTGCTAAGGGCGCCTGCTAAAACCAGGCGCCCATAGCGGGACCCGCTAAGGGACCTCGGAACAGGGCGGTAAAGGTTTACCGCCACCGGTCTCCTTAACGGTGCCCGTTAACCCTTACCGGCCACCTCCTAATGAGGCCCAATATCATAGCAAGAAAAGACAGTTTTATTGCACTTTTAAGGACCAGGTGTTGGTAACATCTGTGATGTGCATATCGCCAAGAGGAGTGACATTTGAACTCTGTTACACTTTGGTGCCCACTTGAACTGTCTCCAGGTCATTGCTGGCCAAGACCTGGGATTGCAAATTCTCTGATTAATGAAGAAGGATTAGCAAGAGAGGAGGCACAACTAACCACCCCGGTATGACACACTAGGGGAGAGGGAAGGTTGCTGGGTTGTGAGAAAGAAGGAACACAGAGGTCATCAATGGTTTCCTTTTGTCCCTTATATCCTGCCAAGCCTGAAGGGAACCTAGCAGAAACTCAAGAGAGCATTTACCACCAGAGGTAGCTGGAAGGAAACTGGTCCATCCTTCCTTCAATGAAACACCTTCTGCTGGTTGTGCTTAATTAACCAGACCAAGCAGGGGGAGGGTTATTGCAGACAGACAGGCATAAGCTTCAAGTATTGGCATCCCTGGATCCCTGGAGGATGGAAAAAGCAAGACAGATGAGGACAGCAAAGCATATATGCAAACTTGCCTTTGCTGCCATCATACGCCTTAGAAAGGTACACAAATTAGCTGGAGAGAAAATTGAGTGTAAAAGCAATACACCTTGCTTTCACACTTTCATTTTCCACTACACTCATTTGACAATACCACCTTTCATGATCACATCCTCCATTCTTTACAGGCACAGGGAGTATATAAGAAATATCCCCCCTTGTTGGGTATAAATAGTCTCTGGTCTGCTAATGATGGTCTGCTAATGTCGGTATTGTTGTAACAATCTTCAAGTGTTGGGCAAATAGTTGTATTGGTCAAGTCGAATGAAATATGTCGGAATTCATCACCATTCTTAAGGAAGTGTCTTGAGACAAAATGATACTTTGGGGATCATTATTGCCAACCAATATTCAAACGGTATCACCTTTAAAATGAACTAAGCGCCATGTTTGGGCTCTGAGGACCTGTTTCACGCAATCGATCAAAGGCAAAAGCCTTTGAAGTAAATCATTCCTCAGAAAGACAGATGTGCCGTTATGAGCTACAATCATCACTGAATGATTGAGTTGTTCTCTCATGAGAAGATCTCTAGCATCCATGGATTCCAAAGGCTCCCTAGGAAGTGATGTCATTCGCTTCAAGAGGGGCAGGTTGTGCTCACTGAGTTTGGTTTTCACAATTTGCATGTCGTAAATTGCATCATAAGATATATTCTGCGTAAAGATGTAATCAATGATTGCAGAGGAGAATACATAAGCCCAGGTCGGAGTATCTTTTAACCGCTCATCCCACAGAAGGTTGGATTGAATAAAGTCCCATCTTGCAAGGAAGTGAGACCATTCATTCCCTATGTTGGCTGTACTAGATACCCCAGAGGCCCAGCCTTCAGTTTTCCTGGCATCCAGAAAACCTAGGTCCCCCTGAGTGACTCTACAGCTAGAATGATGAGGCCTTCGTCAAATTATTTCTCCCATTCTAATATAACATTTTCAATTCCATCTGCCACTTTTTTAAAGCCACTGGTTCATGGATTAAAGTAAATGTTATTCAGAAGGAAGTGAGCCATAAGGGCCCCAGACATGTCAATTACTTTGAGAAACACCAGGCCTTCAATATCTGTATTATTTCGACAGATACACCTGCGTGTCTCTATTTTTATCACTATCAATATTTATGTATTTGCATTTATAAAGCGTACAACAGCCCTTGGGCATCGTGGCACTGTTACAGAAGGCTCGCTTAGTTACATAAATGCTTACAAGACATACATGGTAATGCTGCAGTCAAATAGTGTGGCACATTCATGGAGCCTCACCCATGTTGCAGGGCGGCTACTACACAGATTCAAATGTCAATTCAACGGGCAAAAACATGGAGCTTACCCCATGTTGCAAGGGTGGCTACTACACAGATGCAAGAGTCTATTTAGTGGGCATAAACATGGAGCCTACCCAATGTTGCAAGGCGGCAGCACACACAGATGCAAGACATGTTGCAGGGTGACAGCAGACACAGATGCAAGTGTCAATTCAGTGGGCATAAACATGGAGCCTACCCCATGTTTCACAGGGGCAGCACACGTAGATGCAAGAGTCAATTCAGTGGGCATAAACATGGAGCCTACCCATGTTGCAGGGTGGCATCACACGCAGATTCAGGAGTCAATTCAGTGAGCATAAACATGGTGCCTACCCCATGTTGCAGGGCGGAAGCACACGCAGATGCAGAAGTCAATTCACTGGGCATAAACATGGGCCTACCCCATGTTGCGGGTGGCAGCAAATGCATATGCAGGAGTCAATTAGGTGGGCATAGACAGTATTACACCAGGGTACTCACCCTGGAGCATCCTGGTAGTGGGCAGGGAGTAAACAGGGGCCTTCTGCGTGGGCCTAAGGTGATCCAGGCCGGCTCCCACCTCACGGTTGCTCTCATTGGCTAATAACAGCCAGGGCAACCAATGGGAAGTGGGAGCCAGGCAAGCAGTACAGACAAGGCCAGGTGGAGCAGCCATCTTGGAAGTGCCACGGTGCAGAGAAGCACCAGTTCATGAAAAACGAAAGTAGAGTTAAATAAGACCGAGTGGTGGGGAAAGTTGTGGCAGGATGGGAATCCTGCAATCCTTAACAAGCATCAAAATAAGCTTAGCTCTCTGTGATCAGAGGCAGCAAAACCGCACAGTAGGCACTGTTTGCACCACAAATCACACAAGCTTACCCCAGGAATTGCGATGGGGAGGCAGGCAAATATGCACCCCTGAACAAGGTATTTGAGTCAGCACATAAAAATGACTTATGACCTGGAGTTCCAGCTGCATATTGTCAGGGAGGCAAGACCCCCAGCCTTTCTCGTGAATGGATTTGGAGAGAGCTGGATAGCCATCCCCATTCGCGAAAGTCATTCTGGTCGACCTGCCTCGGAGGTCAATTTTCAAAGAAGCATTTTACAGTGAGATTCACCTTTCCTGTTCTGCGTCCGCTTTCTGTTAGTAAGTTTCAGAGCCATTAAGCAAGAGCTCCTCTTGACAACTGCTTACTAGCTCTTCCATGAGTTTTGAGTAGAAGCATTTTTTTCTAGCTTTTGGCAGTCAGAAAATGCCAAATCGTATGTGCCCCAGGGATATAGACTTTAAGCCTGGAAAAACACTCAGCAGGGTCAGAATACAAGGCCTATTGAGGGGAATGCTGTCTTCCTCCTCCTCAAAGACTGATTAAAAAATAATAATCCTGAATCTCAGATTCAGCCCCGGTCGTCATGATGCCTGTTTTTACCCTCTTTCCAGATCATATGCTGCCACGTTTCAACCGGTTGCCGAGTGCCTAGGACATTCGCAGACGCTTTTTCCAAGTTCTGATCTTGAGGCTGCTGGGGCCCGGATGGGGTTACAAATGCCATCCTGAACTATGACCCCCACCTGTGGGCGCATATCTTAGAGACCTTATTCAGACAGGTCGCCCAAACATGTAACTGTCCCGACTCCTGGCACAGCGCCATCGTGATACCCATTTTTAAAAATTGAGAGAGGGCATCTCCCTAATCGACACAACTTCTAAGATCTTTGCCTCTATGGTCCTTAGGGAACTGAGCTCTTGGGCAGAGAGAACCAACTGCCTCTATCCACGGCAGATACGATTTAGAAGGGAGGTGGGCACCTTGCAAAGTGGGATGCTTCTCCAGATGTGCCTTTCAGAGGTTGCCGGTAACACAAATCCAACCTTGTACCTCGCATCCATCGACTTGTCGGCAGCCTTTGAAAATGTAGACCATCAGCGCCCATGCAAGAAGTGTGCAGACTGGGACATATATGAGGGCTTGCTATCTATGATTCAGATGTTATACACCAACAGCACCACAAAAGTCAGGCTCAACTGCAAAGGTGATCTGTCAAGGGATATACAGGTTGCACGAGGTGTCCGACAAAGTTGCATAGTTGCCCCCACTATTTTAAATATATGCCCGTTGGACTTGTGGGAGGAATCCAAGTCCTGGGGGGATTTGCTCCGAGGTGGGGTCCGATGAAGGTCATGTGAATTGCATACTCTGATGATGTAAAACATATGGACTTTACTCCCACAGGATTACAATTCTGTCTTACTGGGTTGGGTACTTATCTACAAAAGAATAATCTGCATGTGAATCTATGGTTATGACATGCACTAAGAAAAGAAAACAGATAAGCTACACATGGAGAATAAAGAACTCCCCACTTACAGTGGTTAATCGTTTGCAATATTTTGGGTTTTCCTTGGCCTTTAAAATGAAAAGGAGAGTTGAAGAAAGGAGGATGGAAGGGAAGGAGGCGGTTTGTGTTTCACTGGCCAGGAGAGTCAAAACAACCCTCTGCAAATGTTCCCTACTCTAATTTATCGAATTCTATCGGGCTAAGATATCGGCTCTGGTCCTGTATGGCTGTGAATTAACAACACGTAAGTATAGGAAGTTCTTTGATATTATGGATGCGAGGGTATTGAAAAACGTCTTGGGTATGCCAAGGGAAGTCCGGGTGAGCCTGATTAGACTAGAATTGGGTCTGGTATTATGATGGGCCCAACATATGAAACACAACCTTACCCTTTATTTTAAGATCATGGTGGCAGAGGATCCTCAGATACACTATGTTATGTTCGCTCACATGGCTAAAGGGAGGAATCCCTTCTTGGTTAAATTTAAGAGCAAGTGCAATTAATTCATGGAGGTAATGGGCCCCAAGTGGGGCAGTTTGTCAGAGATGACATTGTGCAGATTATGTGGCACCGCAAAAGAATCATTGAAGCATTTGGTAATGGACTGCCAATTTGTGTTGGAAAAAAGGATATTATTTCTGGGACCATTTGTGACTTCATTGGCTGGGGTTATAGGGGATTATATGTGGCATAGGTTGCTGACGACAGCTCCCTCTCCCTTATATCAGTCTTGGTGAAACTCCTGATATGGATTTTTGCTCAACTAGAGGGTGTCTTCTAGGCAGCAAGAGCAGAGATTACTAAGTTTATTGGCATCTAACCTCACCTGTGTCTTTTCTCTTTTTATCTGTTGTCTTCAAGACAATACAACAAGATAAGAATACTGTATATTCGTGTCTTATAATTTATCATATCTTAGTTTTTTAAATGATCCGAATTGAAAGCGATGGTTTCTAAGAAACTTGAATTTGCTTGCGATGAGTTGTTTTGTCAATACACTAAGACAATGTTGTATTTAAATCATGTTGTGGAATTTAATGTAAAAGCACCATGGGCCTCATTCTGAGGTACGCGCAAAGGGATACCGGGCACCGGTAATGACATCAGTGCCGGTAATCCCTTTGCACCCTATTCCGAGGTCCATTAGCGGGACCCTCCCTTAATGCCTGGTTTTACCAGGCATTATGGACGGGACCCATTAAGGGATACCAGGGTCAATAACGGTACCGCAATTTGCAGTACCGTTATTGACGCCTTCCCCCTTCCCATTGAGCCCTATGGGGGCTCAAATGGGAATGGGGAATGGCTTTTACAATGGGGACTTACTGGTCTCACCAAGGTCGGACTGGACCGGTAAGTCCCCATTGCACAAGGGCAGACACTGTCCCGTTATTGGTGCTAGTCATAACGCTAATAGCGCCATGACTAGCGGCAACCTCGTAATGAGGCCCCATGTGTGCTAATAAGATGCTTAATTAAAAAAATGAAATATCTGTAATTGAAGAAATACCATATGTAAGTATCCCAGTCATGTAAAGTGGGGATGGGAACCTCTCTAAGCCTGGGCTGGAGGCCTACCAGGGAAAGACCAAGAGTGGGTCCTACCCCAGGAAAGGACAATGTCTGTTGGCAGGGTCCCAATTCCTGCCTCCCCAGTGACAATCATTTTTTGTTCTGTACTGAATTGCGCAACCCAATGCTTGAGAATTCAGACATTTTGAGAAAATAGCATACAAGCTATCACAAAGACGAGAAGCTACAGCACCCCACTCACAGTTGTTCGATGAGAAAAGACAACCACAGGAGACAGAGAGAGTGACTCTGTTCCTGCAAATACCAGTACAAGTAAACTCCCCAGTACTGGCATAGCAGATGGAACAGAATCCTGAGCATGAGCTTCCACGTGGCAGAGCTGTCAGCTGGGCAGCGCACGCCAGCCCCAGAACGCCTGAAGGGCAATCCCTAATGGAGCCACTAAAGCACCAGAGAATTCATCAATGGGAGGAATCAGGCTACCACTGGTCCTCTAACAGGAAATTGGACAATATGCAACACAGGTCACAATTGCTGCTTCATGGCAGTCACCGTTTAAACGTGTATTTGTCCCTTACCCCTGCTCAGCAGCAAAGACAAAGCCTAGTTGGAATGGGGCAATCTGCTAATCAGAGAACAGGGACAGGGATATGAAAGCCCTCAGGAAGAAGGACATAGTTGGTTGTTTGGGTGAAGTCAGATTTGGTGGATGTGGCAGATCAAGGGATCAGCAGAAAGATGGAAAGTGGAGCAAGACCTTGACTAAGTACCGCTTGGCCCGCTTGCAGATGCTGTTCCCTGCTTGCTCTTTGTGAACATTGGACTTGTGCCTGGATTGCATCAACGTTACGTGTGGATTTCAAGATCCACGTTTGGCACGCCATGTTTTGGTGCCGCTCATTGGTTTCTGTATTTCACGAGAACGCCCGCGCACCCGCGCGTGCGCTCTCGTGAGCAAGTACCTTGGCTAAATACCGCTTGGCCCGCTAGCAGATGCTGTTCCCTGCTTGCCCTTTGTGAACACTGGACTTGTGCCTGGATTGCATCAACTTTACGTGTGGATTTCAAGGTGATTAAGGTGTTTTGCCTAAGTGCCAAAGCTGTGTGTCAAGTCTCAAGTTTCAAGTTTTTTATTGTTTGTTTCACTTATTTCAGATCCATGTTTGTCACGTTTGGCACGCCCTGTTTTGGTGCCTCCCATTGGTTTCTGTATTTCACGAGAACGCCCACGCCCCCGAACGTGCACACTCGTGAGCAAGTACCTTGACTAAGTACCGCTTGGCCCGCTTAGCCTGCGTGGCAGTGTAGGTGCTAATTCTCACGTGTAGTATCAGGTGTGTGAATATCATAAGGTATGTTAATACATGAGTTTATGTCGTATCACCAATATTCTCTGAAATCGTGTATGCCATTGCATTTATATCCTTTCTTCAACAGAGTGGCTGTAGGTGGAGTTAATAATATACGTTCCTCACATTCTATTACCGTAACTCCAGTAACTAAACCTAAAACGTTGTTTAATGATAACCATAGCGTGTCTTCTGAAAACTTGATGTCCAAGCCAATACAAACTGGCTCTATGACTTTCCCCTTCTCATCAAACCACCATTTTGGACTTATGACCCGGCCGTTTGGAGCGGCTGGCATTAATCAACTTTCCCTGCTGACTCGGATGCAATCTGAGGCAACTCTGAGGCCTTTGGGTTAGTGGCTCAATATAAGAACCTAGATAGATAGATAGATAGATAGATAGATAGATAGATAGATAGATAGATAGATAGATAGATAGATAGATAGATAGATAGATAGAACTCCTTTCATGCCGCAATCGCTTTCCGATTGCACAACGCTACAAACTGAGGATGGTGGTGCAGGTAATGCTCCTGTAATGTTACCATCTCTGATTAATCCAAACCAATCGATTGGCAATGAGAAGCCTAGCCCAGACATCTTGATCTATGCAAGTCAATGTGAATCACCAATAGCCATCTACAGCGAGCATACAATACAGGGTGGAAGCGGATCTATGAACTTGTCGATCCAGTCTGCCCCTTCATTATATGCACATCCCACCCGGCGACAAGGTAGTAAGCCCCTGAGTCAAGATAACAATTTGTCCCAGGCAGCCATGATTGAATGTATGCTCTCTGTCATTAACATCAGTATGTTAAGTCTGTTCAAGTTATTTGAATCTTTGGACTTGAAGGTGACAAAGCAAGCAGCGCTCATGGACACCATGTCATATTGGATGACATCAACCCTAAAAAATTCCCATGAGGTTATCATTCTACCGCCCATTGTAGCACCAGTGGACCTTTTGAACTCTAAATCGACAAAGGGGCCTAGTGTTCATGTACCGGTAGCATTGCTGGCCTTTGCCCAGATAATATGTCCGGTTGTGCAAGAAAGAAATAGTTCAACTAAGCATGTTAAAGACAATTCATGGATTAGTATTGATAATAATGGGCTGCAATCCCATAGTTCTCTGACAAGGTCCCCGCTACGGGTACCGCAGGTGACCGAGCCTGTTCTGATATCAGAGACAATTGACAATCTAGAGTTGTGTGCGACAAAACAACTAAAGAAAAAAAAAAGACCTGTGCGACAGACTCTTATAAAAAACAAAAAACATGATAGCACCGAAAAATACGAGTACCACTTTCACCTCATTTTTTAAAGCTATCACAGGTGTGCCTAAGATCGTAGAACCACATCGACATTCAGAACAAGTGCAGCCACCACAAGTGTTGGCAATGGACAAACCAAGGAATATTAACGTAGCACCCGCTATTGAGACATCACAGCCCATACATGATAATAATCCGGTAGCAAACAATCTCTTGCCATCTCATAAACCACCTTCTATATATTCCCCCTTAAAATAGACTGGTGAAAGAAATTGAACTAAATGAACGTAAAATTGTATGGGAAACACTTTCATTGAGTCTAATGGTGAATCTCAGCTCACTCCCAAATGTTCTGATCTAACCTGTTTGATTGAGAGCATCAAAAAAGCAGTGGATGCTTATCTAGAAAAACAACTTGCGACCTTTTCATCAACTTTGGTGACTAACACAGCACCGTATTTACCTCCAACCGTACCCAAGGCGCCAATTTCTGCACACAACCGTATGGTGAAAGTAGACACGATTGCTCCTGATACACATGCCCAAACACTAGTCCAGCCAGCTTCTAATATGCACTCAGACCTCTTACAGAATAACATGCAATGAGACCTTTTAAAGAATAACATGCATTCAACAATGCAAAATAGCACTCTCAAGTGGACTCAGGGTGGGGATACAGAGAGCTCCCGGAAGCAGAAAATACATAATACATGTCATTCATTAATTATGAAGTGCTGGGGAGGCGTTTATAGATTGTATGATCTTAATAGACAGAGTGTCCCAAACACCTTTAATGAGGTAGTTGAATTGGAGGATATAACTGACCAGACTTCTGCCATTGTGAGACTCTGGGGGCCTCATTACAACTGAGGCGGAATGGTCTAACGCGCTCCGCTAAAGGAGGCGGACCCGTTAAACCCGTTCCGCCTCATTACAAGCTCCCCTCGAGGGACCTGGTAAGTAACGCCTGGTCAAACCAGGCGTCCTTACCGGGTCCCGCGAGGGGAAGAGGGAGCAAACAACTGGCCGCTCGTAATCGACCCGTTGTTTGCTCCCTCTCCCATTCCCATTGAGCCCTATCGTTGCTCAAATGGGAATGGGGAAGGTCCGGGCCGGGGTTCCTGGAGGGAGGAATTACTGGGCCCTCGGAACTCGGAATGGCCCGGTAATTCCACATTCAGGGAACCGGGACCCGATTTTGGCGGCAGCCATGCCGCCAATAGCGGCATGGCTACCGCCAAGGTCGTAATGAGGCCCTGGATTCCATCACGGGTGGTTTTAAATACAATCTGGAAAGCTAAAATGACATTATTCAACATGGGCTTTCTAATCGCACAAGACCCCGCTCGAACGAGTCATCATGGTGAACTATTAGATACACCCTCCAGTAGTCATTTGCCCTTTGATAATGAACAAAGACACATCCATCAGTCCATCACATCGTATCCTGCAAAACATAACTAGGGAATTTAAAGAACCTCCTCCATCTCTTATTAGCTAGCTGGAACAAAAGGGGTCACTCCCATTTACAAAATTCAATACGCAATTTTGATCTTTCCTATGATATATTTGTGTTTCAAGAAACATGGCTTTTGGTCCCGCTGGTGTGGGATAACTATGCTATATCATTATTGCTGGCTATTGTAGGAGATAAGGGAACACCATCTGCTGGCCTATTGGTGGCAGTTAAAATGTCCACGGGATTCATAGTAGAACCTTTTCATCAACTTTGGTGACTAACACAGCACCGTATTTGCCTCCAACAGTACCCAAGGTGCCAATTTCTGCACCCAACCCTATGGTGAAAGTAGACACGATTGCTCCTGATACACATGCCAGAACACTAGTCCAGACAGCTTCTAATATGCACTCAGACCTCTTACAGAATAACATGCAATTAGACATTTTAAAGAATAACATGCATTCAACAATGCAAAATAACACTCTCAAGTGGACTCAGGGCGGGGATACAGAGACTCCCGGGAGCAGAAAATACATAATACATGTCGTTCATTAATTATGAAGTTCCGGGAAGGCATTTATAGATCGTATGATCTTAATAGACAGAGTGTCCTAAACATCTTTAATGAGGTAGTTGAATTGGAGGATATAACAACTGGAGAAGTAGAGCAAGTTGAGTTTATCTCTGACCAGACTTCCGACATTGTGAAACTCTGGGGGCCTCATTACGACTGAGGCGGAACGGGTTAACATGCTCCGCTAAAGGAGGCGGACCTGTTAAACCCGTTCCGCCTCATTACAAGCTCCCCTCGTGGGACCCAGTAAGTAACGCCTGGTCAAAACTGGCGTACTTACCGGGTCCCGCGAGGGGAAGAGGGAGCAAACAACGGGCCGCTCCTAATCGGCCCGTTTTTTGCTCCCTCTCCCATTTCCATTGAGCCCAATGGGGGTTCAAATGGGAATGGGGATGGTCTGGGCCCGGGTTCCTGGAGGGAGGAATTACCGGGCACTCCGACTCGGAATGACCCGGTAATTCCACATTCAGGGAACCCGGACCCAATAGCTGCATGGCTACCGCTAAAGTCGTAATGAGGCCATGGATTCCATCGGGGATGGTTTTAAATGCTATCTGGAAAGCTAAAATGACATTATTCAACATGGGCTTTCTAATCGCGCAAGACCCCGCTCGAACAAGTCATCATGATGAACTATTAGATACACCCTCCAGTAGTCATTTGCCCTTTGATAATGAACAAAGACACATCCATCAGTTCATCACATCATATCCTGCAAAAGCATAACTAGGGAATTTAAAGAACCTCCCCCATCTCTTATTAGCTAGCTGGAACACACACTCCTATTTACAAAATTCAATCTGCAGTTTTGATCTTTCCTATGATATATTTGTGTTCCAAGAAACATGGCTTTTGGTCCCGCCGGTGTGGGATAACTATGCTATATCATTGGTGCCGGCTATTGCAGGAGATAAGGGAACACCATCTTCTGGCCTATTGGTGGCAGTTAAAATGTCCACGGGATTCATAGTAGAACCATGGCTTTCTTCTAGTCTATATCTACAAGTGGTCAAGCTTGTGAGTGCTCAGGGCAATATTGCCTTATTGAATATATATCTCAATCCAGCAGGCATAGTGGATGATGTATTTTATCAAGAACTGGCTCTAATGCTAGATTTAATAACCATGGCAACAGATATTACAGCCACCATTCTAGCCGGTGATCTCAACATCGATTGTATAAATACAAGTACAAGGCGCTTCCATCAAGAGGCTCTGAAATGGTCTACCTTTATGTGTGAAAGGTATCTGTAGATGATCAATGGTGCTGTTAAGGGAGATATCCCAGCACACAGTACATGGCAGACACATTTGTGTATAAAAGTAGAACTATAACGAAGTGGTTAGTTGAATGTTCGGTCAGTATTATTGAAGATTATATCACAAAAGTGAGTGGATCTCGAGCGGCCGGTCCTGATGGGCTAGGTAATGCAATGTTAAAATCTAACTCCCACCTGTGGGCAATTATTTTGAATAACTTATTCCAGCAGATTCTAAGGACAAAAACGTTGCCTTCTTCTTGGCAAACATCTTTAATAGTCCCCATTTTTAAGAAGTGAGACCGAACATTGCCTGTGAATTACCGGCCTATTGCAATTTTAGACACGCCAGGCACAATTTTTGCAAAACTGATTTTAAGAGACGTCAATGCATGGACATTAATGAATCAATTGCGTGCCCTCATCAATCCGCGTTTGTTACTGGAATGGGAACTGCAATACATTTGTTATGTTTAAATGGCTGAAACAACAATGCCAATCTTCAAAACAAGCAATTGTCTTTGCTTTTGGGGATTTCCACTCCGCATTCGATTCTGTATCACGTGTGTTGTTGATGTTGAAATTGATCAGAGATGAGTGTCCCCGTCATTGTGTAACATCATCCATAGTTTCACTCAAATACCTCTGTTTGGGTTCTTCTAACATTGAATGGTTTGCAGTCTTGCTCTATTCCGACTTCACGTGGTCTAAAGCAGGGATTCTTGTTAGCTTCAGCTGTATTTAATTATTTTATCCATGATGTGAATTTGGTTTTTGAAGGAGTATGTTCTGACTCCCCAAAAATCAATGGAAATACCATCAAAGCGCTATAATATGCGGAGGATTTTGTTCTGGTAGTGAAAACGCACAGTGGGCTTCAAAAACTCCTAACGGCTTTTGATCATTATATTAAGCAAAATGAACTTAAAATCAACATGGCTAAAACACAGATCGTTCTATATACACCCTACAAACAAGGTTGAAGTTTGAAGTCATGGTCAATTAACGAAACTCAATTAGCCATTGTCCCGAGTTACACCTACCTAGGCATGGTTTTTGAAGGGGCAACTTCAGCAAAAGGACACATGATCTGCGTTGAGCGTAAACTAAACACAGCCATTTCTCAAACCAGAGTCATATTACATTGTTATGGCAAATTTTCATTGACACCAGCCTTATTATATTGGAAGCAAAAGGCAACACCATGGATACTGTATGGTCTTGAAACGATATATCTGATACCATTAGCCATCTTGAACAAAATTGAACCAAAATTTTCGAGTCACATTTTACATCTACCTCAATGTATACCTGGCCCCTGGATTCAGTATGAGCTGGGGATAGTGTCGCTCAACGTTATCTATCACTGGAGATTATGTGCCTTGCTTTGCAAATGTCTCATGTCAACTAAGTTAGATGTTTTACTTAAGATCTTGTCTGCGTACTTGTTCTCTAGACAACACAAATTTGTACAATTATGGCTTACAACTGTTTTTCATATTCTAGTACATGCTGATGTCACTATTGATCTGTTGTTGTGAAATCCAGACAAGGTGAAGAACAAGATCTATCGCACAGACTGGATTTACAACAGAGAACTGTGCTTACAATACAAAAGTGCAGCTACTGATATCTTTCGCGACAAATTGTTAGGCTCTATGGAACAATACATATGCAAATCTCCATCTCCATATTATCGCTCATCTATATTGAGATTCTGTTATAATTTATGGCCTACTAGAGACTTGATGTACCAACGCCATAAGATCTCAGCAGTTGAAAATGTTTGTCGTTTTTGCACGAATTGTGCTTATACAGAAACTGTTGAACATTTGATTGTATATTGCCCCGTACTTACTGGGTTGAGAGTTGTTCACTTTACTAAATATGTCAAATATTTGGGTACTCTTGAAGAACGGCAGTGTTGATAATTTATACTGAGCAATTCATATGTCCCAATTCAAGTTTCCATTGTCCAATTTTTAACTGCCTTGAAATTAGAATAATAATTTGCTTTTTAAAGTTTTTTATTTTTTTATTTCATATATATCTTTTTCATTGTAAAAGAAGGATGATATGTGTTAAATATTGTTCTAACAACCCCAAGTTGTAGTAGTAATTTGATAACTTGATCAATTGTATGAATCATGTCAAGTATACTTGCGAGTGAATAACTGTATGATAACAATGCAATGATTTTATGTAATTACTGAATGATGTTAAATTTGATTGTAAAAAAAATGAAAAGTTGATTAAATTCAGCTGAATCAATAACAAAAAAACCAAAAAAGTGGAGAGGATGTGGATATGATTTTTGGAGCATGTGAGACATTGGTTAGTGAGTACAAATTGTACTGTGCTGTGAGTTCCAGGAAAAAAGTAATGTGGCTGGTTTGGTGAAATAGTGTAAGGAATGGCAGTGAAGTGTTTGTTGAATGAAAGGGGGTCTCTGAGCAGTACAGTGGAGAAGTGAGTAGAGTGTGGAGGAAGTAGTAGTAGAGATGAGGAGGGATTAATAGTGTGTGCGAAGGGAGCAATAGTGTGGAGGAGGGAGTACTAACATCAAATGATGGACGCAAGAGTTATAATGAATGAGAAACACTGGAGAAACAGAGAGCAGAGGCATAGGGAATACAGTGAGAGATTGGAGGAGTTGGAAGCAAGAGAGTAGTGAGATAAGAACATCAGATAGCGAGAGGGAGAGGAAGATGTTGGTGTGATAGAAAATAGATCGAGTTGAGAGTCTGGAAGGCACCCTATATAATTACTTACTACTGGATAGAGTAGGAACATTCTAGGACGTCCCTGAGGATGAATAGATTGTAAAGGTGAATGGCTTTTAAGTCTTAATTTCCAGCAGAAGTCAGAACGTAGATAGTAAGGGCCATTATTCAATATCGACTAATGTATTTATTTAATATATCGACTAAGCTGGTCAAGGATGCCTGCGTTAGGGAAACAGTGTTTTATTAAATGGGAGGGGGGCGAGCAGTGGTCATAGGGACCTACTGGAAAACAAATACAATCTCTGCAACATTCTCCAAGTGTTGCTTTTTTCAGTGAGCCACCTCTGACAGCTATGTTTATCTCTTTCAAAGTAATTATATTTTCTTCTTTTTAGGTCTCATTTCTAGGGGGTTTTGGTTAATTGTATACTTGTCCTTGTCATACTTCTTTGAATTTGGATTCTTTGTCCTTCTGGAGCTGGAATACATCTTCAAATTGGAAAAACCTTGGGTTCTTCCACAAATATAATTGTCACATTTCTTTCCTTGCTAAACTTAACTTTCTTTTTTTCATTTGATTATATCTTAAGGGATGCAGAGTAGTTATTGCTGACATTTACCAATGTTTCGACAAAATGTTAAAGAAACGTCCTGTAAAGCTTGGAATATATTTCCAACCACATCCCCCTTTCCTCTTCTCCTTGTGAAATTTTTATTTGGACTGTTTGCCTTTTGCCATTGTCCACACTGACCTGTGGATTGAATCTGCACAATGGTTCCATGAACATTATATTGACATTATTTCAGAAGGTTATTGATACAGGGAAGATGCCAGAGTCTTGAAAGCTATTCAATATTATACCGATATTTAAGAGTGGTCCTCGCAATCTTCCAGAGAGCTATAGTGCCCTTGCTCTTCTGATGTTTCGAGTAAGATCTTTTGCACTATCATTCTGCAGGAAATTAATTTGTGGATTGCGAAGGGTAATATTTTGGACAAGGCACAAACGGGTTTTTGTAAAGGCTGTGCTACGGTTGACAATATCTTCATACTAAATCCACTTATAGAACAATCAAAGTGTGCTAACAATCTGTCACTCTATGTACTATTCATTGACTTCTCCCATGCATTTGACTCAGTGGAGCGGGGGAGGTTGGGGATGAAACGGAAACTTCTTGGTATGCCTTACTGCTCTTTTGTATGATGATATATGATGATAGTAGAGCTAGGATACGACTTGACAACCCGGGTACCCTGTCTGATCCATTAATATTCTGAAGGGAGGCAGACAGGGTTGTTCTATAGCCCCCACCTTTTATAATCTGTCAATGTTCGACTTTGGGGGTATTTCCAAAGAAAAAATGAATGCCTTCCCGAAAATTGGGCCATACAAGGTGGGATGGATCTGCTATGCGGATGATATCATAATCATGGATAATACCTATGTGGGTATTTGTAATAGTGCTGCAGCCCTCTGTGAGTATGCTAAAATTAACAGCCTTACCATTAATCTGAAAAATACACCATTCATGGCTTTTGGCTCTCACTGTTGTAAAAAACATCTATACCCTGCCCGCTTGGAATTAAGCGCTATCATTCTGCAGGACATTAATTTGTGGATTGCGAAAGGTAATATTTTGGACAAGGCACAAATGGGTTTTCGGAAAGGCTGTGCTATGGTTGACAATATCTTCATACTAAATGCATTTATAAAACAATAACAGTGTGATAAAAAATCTGCCACTCTATGTACTATTCATTGACTTCTCCTCTGCATTTGACTCAGTGGAGCGGGGGAGGCTGTGGATGAAACGGAAACATCTTGGTATGCCGGCTCACTTATTGCTCTTTTGTATGATGGTATATGATGAAGTAAAGCGAGGATACGACTTGACAACTGGGGCACCCTGTCTGATCCCATTAATATTCTGAAGGGAGGCAGACAGGGTTGTTCTATAGCCCCCATCTTGTATAATCTGTTTATGTTCGACTTTTGGGGTATTTCCAAAGAAAAAATGAATGCCCTCCCGAAAATTGGGCCATACAAGGTGGGATGGATCTGCTATGCGGATGACATCATAATCATGGATACAACCTATGTGGGTATTTGTAATAGTGCTGCAGCCCGCTGTGAGTATGCTAAAATTAACAGCCTTACCATTAATCTGAAAAAGACACCATTCATGGCTTTTGGCTCTCACTGTTGTAAAAAAACATATATACCCTGCCCGCTGGAATTAAGGCTGCTGTTTGCCACTGTTCGCCGAAGGAGTCGGAAACATTACACCACGAGATTCTAAAGACCCAGGTGACAGTGAAGCCCTTGCAGTGGAGTGGACAGGAGCCCCTCCTCAGCCAAACATCTCAAGCACCTTTTAAGAGCAGCGCTCTGCTCGCCTTGACTCCATCAGGAAAACCGGAGATGAGGAGCCCCCCTCGCCTACATACAGCAAGGGATGCCTGATCCCTCACCTGCTCACAGCAACTGATGCCCGATGAGCTCCGCTATTTACTTTGTCCGTGATCAGCTGCTCAACACCAGTGCCCAGGGCCAGAACCCCTGGCCGTCTCAGCTGATCTAACAAGTATCCTGGTAAGCTGTTTAGTAGTAACATACCCTTTGTTGATGTTCCACCTGACTTTTTCAACCCTCCTGAAACCCTCTGGCGTTCTCTGCCAGCTGAACATTCCCTGTACCCTGGCTGTGCCCACAACCTCATAGAATATTGACCTCTTGCTCAATCATTGCCAGCACTAGCTGTGGCACACCCCCTTCCTGATCATCACTAAGTGCTGCATATCATTCTTCCGATGCAAGCATCGCAACGCCATTGACTGTATCCTTCAAAAGCCCTCCCCTCCACTGTTCACCCCCTGCCTGCACCCCCATGTTAACACGTGCCTGTACCCATTCGTTGCTGCATATTTACCTCATCTCAACACGAGGCTGTACTGAATGTGGCATTTGATCGCTGCATATGGCCCATATGCCGCCCACCATTTGATTGCTTCCATTTGATAGTTGTATTTAGCCCTTGTGCAACCCATTTGATTGCTTCCACTTGATAGTTGTATTTAGCCCTTGTGCAGCCAACCATTTGATTGCTTCCGTTTGATAGTAGTATTCAACCCATGTGTAGCCCACCATTTGATTGCCTCCATTTGTCTGTTTCATTTGATAGTTGTATTTAGCCCTTGTGCAGCCCACCTTTTGATTGCCTCCATTTGATTGTTGCATTTGATAGTTGTATGTAATTGAAGTGTATCCTGCATAGCCCATTCAATGTGCCTCTATAGGTTGCCTATCCATGCCTACATTTGCACATTGCTTGCCAGACTATGCTGTATCTTGCTGCACTCTCCTGGCTACCGTACTGACCCGTTGTTTAGGTTGACAGCTCTCGGTCTACCTCTACTTCACTCTACCACTGACTTAGCCTCTAAAATGCATTGTACTCTTGGTACTCACCCACACTACTTATCCTCATATGCTAGTACATTAAAGCATGCACACCTGTCTACTGTACATCTCGCCACAGACTTACTGCTCACCCTTCAGGCCCTAACCTGGTAACGGCTCTTCCCTATCACTGCCCAGCACCACGTCTCGCCCTCTCCCACAACCGGTACAACAACACCTCGCAACCTACTCTCGCTCTCCTCATGACAGGGCCCAATCCTTATCTAAACGCGCCGGCCCTCTTGTTACTACATATCGCCACAAAACCTACTCCTAATCAACCATGCCTCACTCTCATTAGAAACTCCAGGCTCGCCAGTGCCTGCGCCACCTACCACCCTGCCAATCTACAACACTCAACAACGTAGCTACGTATGTCAGACACCATACTGTGCCCGACACAGGCATATTGAATCCTGCTGTGAGTTCTCACTCCTCTCTATCTCAGGCACACACTGCTGCCAATAGTCCCCCACTGCCTCACCGCACCATATCGACCTCACCAAACCTACCCAGTCAACCATGTGCCACCTCAGCTAGAAACCAAAGATCAGCCTCCAGATATCATCACTGGTTATACCACCTGAACAACCCCTCTATCGACAAAATCTCCAACTCTAGCAATAACAAAACCACTGCCCTCTCGGCTCCTGAAATTGACGCTGCCCTTCTTGCTCACAATATCAACACTGCCTCAAAACTCAAAGGCGCGCTCATCAACGCACGTTCTGTCCCCATGCATGCCCTAGATATTGCAGATTTCATCGTCATGGAAAACCTTGACTTTCTAGCAATCACGGAAACTTGGCTGCATGTGGCCTCTGGCCCTGCCTTGACCTTGGCCATCCCTGACAACTACTCCATTATCAGGTGTGACAGGGACACCAATCAAACTAAGGAGGGGGATTATCCTTCATATTTATGAGCTCGCTCAATCTCAGAGCTCTCAACAGCCTGCGGCTGCCATCAGCGGAACTACTCTCTATTAAACTGCCGATCTCACCTAATCACACTGCCACAGTGCATCTCATCTACAGGCCCTCTGGCTCTACCTTTTCATTAGTGGAGGACATCTAATCTATCCTATCTACTAGCACCAAGCCCAATTCTGAAATCATTATACTGGGCGACCTCAATTTAGGTTACCTGGACACGTATGATGGCAAAGCCATTGACTTAGCAAGTGTTCTGGCCGACTTCGGCCTTACCAAACATATTAGTGAGCCCACCCATATCAAGGGTTGCACTCTTGACTTGGTCGCAGACATGAACTTTGCGCTTAACGTAACCTCTGTGTCTCCATGCGCTTGGTCTGATCATCACAAAATATTATTCTCCATTAACTCTAGTCCACCTACAGATAAACCCAACCTTGCCCCTCCCACTTACACACGCAACAAGAAGAATATTACGGCTGAGAAATTACTCCCACTTATCCTCCCTCTACTGAACACGGCGTCTTCCACTTGCTCGGACCCCACAGTTCTAGTAGACACCTACAACCGCGCCATGTTGAAAGCTCTCAACACCATTGCTCCCCTCAAATTGCGCAAACAAAAACCTCGCCTCCACCTTAATTCCTGGTTCACCCCTCACTTACGTGACCTGCGTAAAGAAAAAAGAAAAGCTGAGGGTCATTGGAATAGCTCACCTTCTCTAGTTAACAAAAATAACATTACCACAGCCTCCCTGACCTACAAAGAAGCCATCCCAGCTGCAAAGAAAAGAAGTGTACAACAAAAGGTTCATACAAGCCCAATCAAATACCAAGGGACTCTTCAAGATCCTCAAGGAACTAGAGTCTCAATTTGCCCCGCTTGATACGTGCACCCCTGACACTAAGTGGTGCTCCAACATTCAAAAGGCACTGTTAGACAAAATCGCCTTGCTCCAAGCCAAAATTAATACTAAAAAAAGCTACCTTTCTGACTCAACGGGTAACCCCCTATCTTACAAAACCCCGTCACCTAAGCACTCCTTCAAACCTTTTAGCCTCACACCCCTTACCATCAAGGAAGTCGAGAATATTAGCATGAAGCTCAAGTCTTCCAATGGCCAAGGTGACGCCTGCCCTGCACCGGGCATAATGGAAGCTAAACATGATCTCGCCCCATTCATTACCTCATTCATTAATGCCTCCTTCAAATCGGGCACTGTACCTGACAACCTCAAGGATACGTGGGTCATCCCTTTAGTCAAAAAACCTAATCCCGATCCCAGTAACCCCTCCAAATACAGGCCCATCACCACGGTGCCATACCTACTTAAAATTCTGGATCGAGTGGCCTATATCCAAATCCAGGACTACCTCGAAACCAACAATCTATTAGGGTTTAGACAATCCGGTTTCTGCCCCAGACACGGCACCGTACAGCCTTAATTGATTTGAAAACCCAAATCGAGGACCTGAAAGACGAGGGCAAACAGGTGCTCCTGCTCCTCCTTGACCTCTCAGCAGCCTTTGATTTGGTCGATCATCACATCCTCTGCCGCCACCTCAAGATTGCTGCTCACTTCTCGGACACAGCCACATCCTGGATCAGCTCTCTTCCTTAGCTGCAGCTGATCCAGCACACGTCCCGTGCGGAGTCCCACAAGGATCTTGTGTATCTCCCACACTTTACAGTGGCCCTCATTACGACCCTGGCGGAGATCGTGGTGCAATATGCACCATGGAGCACGGCGGAAAGCTGCCGATACCGCCATGGGGGTTGGCGGATTTACCGCCCCATTCCAACCTTGGCAGGGCGGTAAATCCCCATTCCCCATTTTACCCTTCCCCATTCCCATTTTTGCCCCATAGGGTATAATGGGAGTGGGGAAGGTGTTATTTACGCCACCGTAAAATACGGTGGCGTAATTAACAACAAGGTCCCGTAGCGCCATGGATTTCTCCGCCCGGAAAAACCAGGCGGAAACCGCTCCATGGCGCTACGGGAACTCGTAGTAGGGGGGAAGGGTCCGCCGCGAATACCGCTGGCGTAAACCCACTCCGCCAGGGTCGTAATGAGGCCCAGTGTGTTTACTAAACCGCTCTTTGATATACTTGACTATCCGGGTGTCTCCTAAACTAATTATGCAGACGACACCCAGATCCTCATCCCTATCACTGGTGACTATGTATCCGATGCCAAAGCACTACATGCAGTCTACACTGTCATCCATGCCTGGATGGCACATCATGGGCTCTGCCTTAATGATGAAAAAACAGAGGTACTCATTCTAGGCTCTCACTCCAAACTCACTAAACTTGACCCCAAATACAAATCCTTTATTATTGACAGGAACGTCATCAAAGTCTCCAACGTCACTAAAACACTTGGAATCTACTTAGACTCTACTCTGTCCCTCAATAGACAAACCAATGCAGTAGTCTCAGCGTCATCTTATACCTGTAAACTGATCTCAGCGTGCCGCCCCTTTTTGACAACGGGCAACTGCCTGATCCTCGCCAGAACCCTCATCATGTGCAAAATCGACTATTGCAACGCCCTCTACATAGGGACCAATCAAAGAAACCTTGATAAACTTCAGGTCACTCAGAACAATGCCATAAGGGCAACTCTCAACGTACCCAGGCGTTCCCACATCTCCAACACTAGACGCAACTTGCATTGGTTACCCATCACTCATCGGATATCTCTCAAAGCACTCGTTCTAACTCACAAGGCCCAGAACAATGTAGCCCTTACCTATTTATCCACACGCTTTACTCAACATACAGCAACCAGACCCCTGAGATCTGCTTAGGCGCACACATTGACTATTCCCAGTTTCAAGCTACAGACAGCCGGAGGCTCGAGCTTCCCAGTCCTTGCGGCTAAGCTCTGGAACACCCTACCCAATGCTCTCAGAAATGTTCCACACATCTACTCCTTCTAAACTAAAACCAAACTGTGGATACATGAACAGGATGCCCTGGCCACCTCTCTATAATCCATACAGCTGTTAATCCTCTCACCTGCTTATACTGTATACTTAGGTCCGCTCCGCTCTTCTCTATGCAATGTTCTTAAATGTTTGTAAATTTCTGTAAAATTATCTCTTGCTGTAACCTGTAACTGCCTTTCAAAACATGCGCCCAGATGCCCCGGGGCAAGGTGCGCACTACAAATAAATAAATACAAATAAATACAAATACAAATTATAAAGAAAGTTACCAGTTATAAATATCTGGGTCAAGAGATCTGGGGGGAAAGAAAGAAAATGAATGCAGCAAAAGAACTAAAGTAATGGCAACATTAACAGCTGTTATGTCTTTCTCTAAGGAAACTGCAGAATTTAGCTTACTGGGAATAATTAATCTATACAAGGAAAAATGTGTTGCTATTTTTCTATATGCATTGGAAGCTTTGTACTGTATCTGGTCTAATTGGGCAGATGTGATAAGGGGCTGATATGGAGAAGACTACTTGGTCTCTCCAATTACAGGCCAATACAGGCCATTTGGCTTGAAATAGGGCTGATCTCACTATCTGCACAAATTGAATATAACAGGGCCAAACTTTACATTAAGATAATGTATGCACAGCAAGGCACGTTGTTATATATCCTAGGTGAAGGCTTGAGGGGTGGAAATATGGCAGTTCTGAATACCTTCAAAAGAAAAATCAATATCTCTTTGAGAGAATTGCGTTTACCCCAAAATGGGAATATGGTGAGGGGGTGGTTTTGAAGGCCCTGAAAAATTCACTAGAAAAGTGGGATTGGGTTAGTAGCAATGATTGTGGAATATAGCTCACTATCTACATATGCTAAATTCCCCTTTCTCTATAAGAAACCACAGTTCTATTTAAAATTGCTGCCCTCAAAGATAAATAGGAAAATATTCTTGGACATGAGGCTGAATTGTCTTAATGTTCTGGGTGTCCGGGGAGCTTGGTTAAAAATACCGGCTGAAAGGCGGCTGTGTAGAATGTGCTGTGATGAATAGGAGGTTGAAATCATTAGACACATGCTTACCTGCTGTAAAATTATGAGTCCTGTATATGAGAAATATTTTGCTAAGTATGAGTATGATATGACTTATATTGCCAGTGAACATTTTTGGCTCTGATGTTTAGCAGGCTGGAATAGGAGCTTAATTATTGCCACTACCCAGATATGGAAAGTCGCAAAATTCTCATTTTAGGGAGTTTGAAGAAACTGTTAAGCTATTAGTTGAACTATGAGTACAGTGTGATCTTTCCCTTTGCCTTTCCCTATGGTTAATGTGGAAAAAAAGGAACCTTAAGTGTTCGTATATTAAGATGTGCATGTTCCTTGTATGGGGCCGTTTTAATATGTTTTTAGACATATGAGGATTTTTTTCTTTTTTCTTTTTTATACATTATTGTGAAACTAATTTACAAAAGATTATATTATTCTGCTTTGTTATCATTACCTTTGTAAATTTCTGTTTTTTAGCAATTCTTATTTGAAATCTGTAACTGTATCATTGCTGATGTCCATATGTTTTCTTCTTTTCTATACGATGTGTGAAAAGTTCTTTGAACTATAGCACACACAAAAAAAAAGAATAAGAGTCAGAATGTCCCTATTGTGATCTGATAATTTGACCAATGCTATGCGTCAATGGTTTGACCTGTCACTCAGTCTGTGGACTTGTGTGTCCCTCTTACTGACTGTGGATGGTCTTTGGTCATGTCTGTGTTTTTCTCTGGTAGAGTAATTATCTCTTTTAGGGTGTAATCCTGGTAAATCTGATAACTATTGTTGTATGTATTGTTAGTCTCCATGCACCCCAGTACTGGGATCTGTTACTCTGAAAGCTTGTAGAATCTGAATAGTTGTGTTGGCAATTGGTTCTAGGAGGAAGTGATTGATTGCTCTTCTAAGAAACATTCTGTTTTAGTTTTCGTTGGGAACCTGATCCTGCATTTTGATTTCTCTTTAATGATAGTGCAATAATATTTCTCTCTATTGTAAGAACATATGTATAGTGCATAGTAGGCCAATAACCTATGAATTGAGGAGTAATGTAGGTTTTTGCAGTATTCCACTCAGCTCCCCACGAGACATCAGCTTGTGAGGATTCCGAGCTCGCAGAATGCTGTGTTGTGTGTACGAGCTCGCGAGCGTCATGGAATCTTATCTGTGATTTGAAGACTCACAAGCAGTTGATGAGCTGGTGGTCGGTGGGGCTTGTATATCATATTGCTTGCCCCTACAGTTATTATGCTATATATATATTAATAAATCTTCTCCCAATCCTACTTTGCCTTGCATGGTCATGCACACCTCACCCAATACAATTTTTGGTTTTGTGGGATCAGTATTTTGCATGCTAGTTGGAGGACTTGTCAATTGGCTTTGAACAGAGGGTCTTCTCTGACTGTTAGTATCTTTAATGGCAGAGTAGTAAGCCTTTTGGTCCCCTCTCTCCTATTCTAATGGAGTAGTACTCTTCACTTAAGATACCTTAAAAGTGTTTGTTTCCATCATTTATTTTAGTTTATTTGTTTACGTTGTTGGGTTCTGTACTTCATAAATTCTTATAGCCAGGGTGATATTCCATTTGAGTGAATGAGAGTTATCAAAATCACAGATTTCATCACTACATATTTTGGAAGGATATGGAAGAAAATCCTGACTTTCCAGTATGAACATCTCTAGAAATGTGGGAAAATGCAGGCTTGTGTTCTTGAGCAAACTCCCTAGGAGATTGATCCTCAGAGCACATTAAATTATAGGCTAATTTGTGGTCTTCATAATGGTTGTAAGCATAGAAAAATATTTCAAAACAGCCACCTTGTATGAGGAATTGTTATGGTGAGTTTGGTCTTCCAGTTCAGCAAAGAGACTGGAACATTTGGCATAAATACTCCATTGTATGTATTCAACACAGTTTTGATCATTTTTCAAACCAAATGATTCCTTCATCTGCTCATAAAGTTCTAGATCTTCCTAAATTAAATATTGGGCATTTTTATGGTAAGAGGTCATACAGCTTTGTATGGCCTTAATCTGTTTCACTGCGACTTTCACAACATGTGATTGTGGTTTTCTTTTTCTATGTCTTCTTACTTGGGTCCAACATCCCTCATCAGATTCATACTACATGAACACTCCTGCCTGCTTACATACTTTCCCTCCCTATCGTAATGACTTTAGGGAGGTCTCCATGGTACATGGGGTTCTCAAATCTTTCCTGAGGCTATGTATAATTTGGCATAATTTCTCACTGTCACTCAAAATATGTGTTTCCCTCATTAATCTAATGGTTCTGGAATTACTTTATAGTCCCTGGCATAAATAGGAGTTTTTAAAATGTCATCCAGGGTTGCATTCTGTGCTTTAAGGTTAGCCAAATGGGGCTATGGGGACATCTATTGGATCATATGTTCCAATTCTTGTTCCTGTAACTCATCTTTATATATTCCTTCTCTGATTTTCAGTTTTTTTGTGTCTTCTCATTTCCTCTCCTGTCCACCTCTAACATATTAAGCAAACCTTTTCCCTCCCCTTCACTCACCTAAAGGTCTATCTGACAGGAAACCCAGCCCTTTCTGTATGTCTGGGTGTGTTTGGAATGGAGATATGGTGTTTCTGGTACTTATTGTCTTGACTATTCGTGATTGGGGTGGTGCGAGCAGGGAACACGTATTCGGAGGTCCCCCTGTGTATCGCGTACCTGTTTTCGAGGTCATAGTAGCCTGTGTGTCCCATGTGTATGCGTTTTTTGTGTCCCTGTGTGCCACCGCATACTGCGGGAGGTTAATTCCACACACGTGGGCTACCAGGGGTTGCGTACACGGTTTTATTGCAGATTTGGGGTGCCTGAGCATTGCTTGCGTGACCCATAATTTTCTCACAGGGGTCACCTACAACCTTGCAGGAGCACAGGAGTATTATTTACATCACGTACCCCGCACCCTTAACGCCAATTTCCCAGGACAATTGTCGTGTACATCTCCCTTGGCACTAGTACATCCGTGCCATGGTTGTGAGGCCACGAAAGGTAAGGGGTGCCTCAGTTGGGCGTCCTCCATGTGGTGGGCTTGGTCAGGGACGTGGCCGGGGTGACTAGGGAGTAGGGGGAGTCCAGGGTGGCCAGGGTGGCTGCAGAGGGGGAAGAGGCAGGGATGCGCCACTTCCGCAGGATGATCTGCCACGTGTTGGTGCAGTCATGCACCTCCTGCGGCTCTGGGAAATGCAGCTCTTGCATCTGACACTGGCGCCCATGTGACCCAGCAGTCAGTTTCATCTACTGCCACAGGCCCAACAGTAGTGGTAGCTGCAGGTGCAGCTGTGGCGACCACCACCCAGGCCCAGGGTTGGCCAGCGCATGATGCGTTGGCACCAGAGGACTCCCAGGCTGAATTCCAGGTGGTCAGGAGTCACAAGCAATGTGCAGGCAGGGATGCTCTGACCGGGGCACATGTCCCTGGGCCAGTGTTGTCATCTGCTGCCCCGAGCAGCCGGGTGCTGGCAACTGCATGGGTAGATGCAGCCAACACCACCCCGGCTGTGAGTCTGCCAGCAAGAACAGTCTCGGTCACAGACCTTGGCACAGCGGCTGTTGCTGTGCTGGGTCCTGTCAAGAGCACCCAGCAGCCACTGACGCAAGTCAGGGCTTCTGTCCTAGTTCCACCTGCCACTCCCGTGGTCCAGTCCACCAGCGCCAGTGCCCCTGCTGAACAGGGTGGCATTTGCCAGTCAGGGTTCGTACCACTGCCCAAGAGGAGGAAGGTTGCTCCTGCGCATGAGGCTAGGACCCCAGACACGGCTCCGGGCTCCGGCATGTCGAGGAAGAAGCCTTTCAGCAAGCAGGAACTGACTTCCTTGTGGGCTACGTGTCGGAACACGAACGTGATATGCTAGTGGGCCAAAATTGACATACTACACCTGCCCAGCGTTTGGAACACTGAAAGCATGTTGCGGATGGTGTTAGTGCATTCGGATATGTGGCGCACACAGCTCAGGACTGCAAAAAGCGTTGGGATGACCTCCGACGCTGTGCTAAGAAAAAGCGTGGCCCCAATTATGACACAGGTGACTGGCAGTAGGCCACCACCTGAGGAGGAAGAACTCACTCTGCACAAGGTGATCGCTGCAGAGTTCATCCCGGCACAATTGATCGAAGGAGTCGGAGAGATGCAGGATTATGATGCCCCATCCAGTGAGTGTTGTTGCGTGTTTGTCCAGCCCTGTGTGGTTTGCTTGTTTGATGTGTTGTGCTTGACTGCCACTACATGCTATGTGTACATGGTTCTGATGTGCGAGTCATGCAATGCTTCACTAATGCGTGCCTGTTGTGATGCATGCTGGACATGTGAAGCAGACGGGAACGTTCCTCATCACCACACATGCACCCTATTCACATGCTAGTCACCCGGCTGCCCCTCCGATCCATGTTCCAGCTCACTGACCTGTCTGCATGTAGCTGTGGTGGCTTTCCACTCAGCATTCTGACTATGTCATCGCATGACTGACGTGCATGTGTGTTCAGCCTGCATGCGGGTACTCCATGTGGGCATGCTTCCTTGTCCCCCCACCTCCCTGCACCTCAATTTAACCATGGCACTGGTGGGTAACATGTTGGACTACTGCAATGGCCTGTTCCACGCTCCTGTGTACATGCACACTTCCCCCTGCGAACCTGCCAGACACATACTGTGGGATTCATCCTTTGTCCTTGATGCAGGGTGTCTCAATATTTCTGTGCAGATGGCAGATGCTCCCTGGGGACATGAGTGCCCATTCATGCTCCATGTGCATTCATTACATGCCCCTATGTGTCCGTGGCAGGATGATCATTGTAATACATGTCCAGTATTACATAGTATCATGGCATGTGGTCATCCATTCCATGCTCACTCTGGCTCAGTCCTGCATTACGCACATGTTTAGAGTGTTATTGTCTGTGTGGGGCACAGGCCTCCCTCTGTTGCAGGCCCCCTAACTCTGTTCAACTGGTGTAGTGACTTCTGCATGATTGGGTGTACTATAGAGGGTTCATCATGTGTCCTGCTTACTGTCCCATTCTCATCTGCTATGGTGTCAGTTGACTGAGATGATGTAATTGACGCTAGCCAACACTGTCTGCCAATACACAGTTCTCTGGTCAACCTTTCATTGCCATGCAAAGCCTCCCTGCATGTTCACTAAGGGGCAGGGGGTTAACTGTAGCAATGCAACCCAGTACATGCACATGGCACATGATGGCTGAACTTGCCCTT
Source organism: Ambystoma mexicanum (assembly GCF_040938575.1). NCBI lineage: Eukaryota > Metazoa > Chordata > Amphibia > Caudata > Ambystomatidae > Ambystoma > Ambystoma mexicanum. The sequence continues at coordinate 1,252,750,719 of NC_090924.1, forward strand.
ACACTGCCGTCATGTTTAGTGATTGACATCAAAACGTACCTGTTGATGTAGATTGTTGGTAACATACACATGTTCTGCACTGCACCCACCCACTTTTGAGCCACGTTACATCGTTCTACATGCCTACTCAGTGCTGCAATGTCAAAGTGACCTGGCATGTATGTTCAGATTTTCAACCCTTCACTGTTATGAAATGCACTAGCACAGGTGCATCCTGTGACACATGTACTCTGTATTGTAACATCTAGCGCGTGTTTAGCAAAGTTGATTGGTCAATCTGTAGGCTTTACTAGCTGGTATAGGCCACAGATTGATTATAGCCTGCCTATTGGGTTGTAATTACTGTGGAGCTGCCTGCACGTGTGTATGTGTACACTTCCACATACATCAAAGCAATCAGTGTTGAAGCTGCTTGCTTTGCTGTATAGGATGCTGTTCATATACATCATATGGGTGTATATGAACATGGGTGTATTTGAACAGTTTCACATATACATATGCAAGCAGCTTCAATGTTGTGTAGTGCAACATTGCAGTTACTTACTTAGGTGTGTGTCAAAGTGTATCTCTGCAATCTCTGCAGCATTTTTGTTGAATAACTCATATGTCATTATTTTACATAAATGCTGCTGAGATTTCAGCATTGATCCCGTTATGTTCAACAGACACAATCCTGGAGGTGCACTGTTGTGCAGTACACGCACGACCAGACCCACTTAGCAAATCTGGTGGAGCCTGGGCGTAGTGATTTGACACACTGAATAATGTGTTTTGGCACATTCAATGCACAAAGTGCGGAATCAGACCCTGGAGGGTGTTCTGGAGGCTTCATGGACCAACAGCTCAGACCGTACTGGGCATTATGGCCCCTCATACCTCGTTGTAGGCCCTTGCTTTGCTCAGCACATTCACCATGTCTTCAGGGCCCATGACGCCCGGTACGGGCTGAGCTGCAGATGGATGAAACTATATTGGTGATGATGATTTAGTGATGCATATGTACATGAATATTACGTTTGTCATGGTGAGTTTTGATTCACTTGCAGCTGTGGCCATTTGACTGTTCAAACATGCTTATGCTACGTGCCATCTCTTTGTTGCAATCTGTCATTTCTGCCTGTATATGTGCCTGCCAGAGGTGGTGTGTGATGGAGGTGATATACTACATTCAGTACATGTGTAGGCTTCGCAATTTACACGCATCCATTTCTGCTTTTGGGATGCCATTGCATATCAATGCCACTGGATGCACGCCGGAATTTGAGTTGTGTGTTACAAGTCTGCTTTGTGTGTTGGCTGTCGATGTGATGTCTATGTGTGTGTGGGTTATGTGCTGCTGACATGTTTACTCAAGTTTGTTTTGTTCACGCTACAGGTGATGATACAATGGAGCCAGAGGATGGTGATGTCATTCCAGACACGGGGTTGCTTTTACATCAGCAACCCGGCCCAAGTGGGGGTCGTGGGGTGGTCGACCACAAGAACCCACTTGTACTCCAGACCATCGTGTCCAGGGCTGGCAATCAGTCAAGCTCTGATGATCACTCTGAGCACAATGTTGAGTTTGATGTGCATCATGACCATTCGTCGCCGGTGAGTGATCCTGATGTGGATGATCTTCTGTCCGCAACACCTGTGCTGAGGGGCCAGACAGTGTTGGAACATCCGCCTGTGGTGGTTCTGGATGGCCGGTCACACTCCACACCAGTTGCTGATGTGCCTGGGGCATCATGTCAACGGAGGGATGTAGACCTGCAGCCGTGGGTGGTGCGAATACAGAAAGGACCACGGCTCCTTTGGTCCCACAGGTGTAATGTCTGGCAATGCGGTGGCCGTGCGCCACCAGCGAATACTGAGTGGGAGCAATCCATGTATGCTAGTTCACAGCAACAGGGGGCAGCTATTGATAAGATCGTTCAAGGAATGGAACTTGTGGCCCAATCCGTGCTCCCCCCTGATAGGCAGGTAGAGCTCCAGAAGCAGGAAGCGCAGTCCACGTGCTGCTCACTTAGGCTGGGCATGGCAGCCTCAAACAGGGCTCACCAGGCTGAAATGGTATCTCTGCACAAAGCACTTGCTGCTCAGGCAGAGGCACACAGGGAGGCCCTGAGGGTTGAACACCAATCCTTCAGATATACTCTGCAGGTGTGCTCAACATGACCAAGAGGCAGCAGTCAGAAGTGAGGTTGGAGCAGCTTGAGAACACCATCTCGGCTGAGCTACGTGCATGCCGGGAGGTGCTCCAGATGTCATGTGAGGCCATGCAGGCAGAACTCTGTGTTACACGTGCTACCTTGCAAGAGGAAGCATGCGTATCACGTGAGGTGCTGCATGCTGACCTATGTGCCATTGCCACACAGGACCAGGCTTACCAGACCTGCATACTTGCTGCCATGGAGGGGAAAGCTGTGGATAGGCGTGGTCAGGCAACTGTGCCATGTCCTCCTTCTGATTTCCATCCAGAGGGTGAGTAGGACGACTTATTTTCCACACAGTTCGGCCCGTGCAGGCTTTGAGCCCATGGAGGATTTTTTTTATCTCAACATCATCGCATGTGGGTGTTGAGGTGCACCCTGTACCTCCCCCTGCCTGGGTGCCTACCCCCCCTGGGTCATATGTGGCCATTTTTTAAAAATAATATTATTTGTATATTGCGAGTTCATGTGACGGTGTGGTGCTTTGTGGCTTTTGAAAGCATACACTGTTTGTACCAGCCGGGCCCATACAAGCTTGTCTTGTGTATGTGTTTGTGTCTTGGGGTCCAGACACATATGCCACTCCTGCTTTCCCTTTCCATGGGGTTGCAAGGATGGTTCGGTGTGACAGCAAACTACACAAGGGTATTAAACTTTTGTCATATCTGTGGCCAGTCTGCTTTAGTACTTGTGTATACACCCCTAGTGGGGATTATGGATGTTTTCTCCACGGCATGTCTGCAATCAATTTTTTGTGAGTACATTTTTGAACTGTGCATTTATTTAAGTTGTTTGTGATGTTTTTACTTTTCTTGCCTGTATACGTGCTTGATGCACTTCATGCTGTAGACGGTAGCTGGCACCCTTTAGCTGTCAAAGCCACACTGATGGTGGGAGGGGGCCGGATGGTGACAATGTCAAGTTGGTACGTGTTAGGTTCAACCTCTGGGAATTGTGGCAATGGTGGAAGCATTAGGAATGTGACCCAAGAACGAAAACTCATGGTCCAGTCCTCACCTGATATGTCCGCCTACACTACTTCTACGATCCGTTCCGTTTGGACGGCACGTTGTATCTGTCTTCCCTCTTGGACTTTGCTTGCTGCGTGATGGTGCAGTTTTCCTACTGGACTACAGCTATTTTACTAATTTTTCACACTCTGGTGCTTTTCTGACCTGTTTTTCTTCCTGCTACTGTCCTAGTTGCAGATCTGTCTGTCTGTCTCTCGGGCAGTTATTTCCGCGTACTCGTACGATGTCTCGGTTTGCCTCAGTACACTTCTGTTCCACATCATCTCTCTTGCTCGCTCTCTCTCGCTCCTCGTATCTTTCATCTAGTCCATCCATACCTTTATGTTGACTTCGGCCTTTTACCAAAGCTATTCAACTGTTCTGGCTCTTAACTTGCTGTCAGCTGTTTCCGGCAATCTCGCATTCACTCTGCATTTCCAGACTTGTGCTATCTCTGCCTTTCTCCGTTCACGCTATCAAGGATTGATTGGGTTTCAGCTCAACCATCAAGTTGTGCCAGCCTCCTTGGTTATTTTCTATTCAAGTTTCAGCACTACCCATCAGTTGTGGCATCCTCATTGATTATTGTCTACTCAAATTCCTACCCATCCTGTTGAACCATTCTACAACTGTGCAACCTTGGAAGTTATTCTATCATTCAGCTTGGACATGTGCTTGGACATATTCTACAGCTTGATGTTATCTACTGGAGACTCTTCCAGGGTTTTTTGGCACCTAGATGCTTTTTCCCTGGTTTGGGGGTTTGGCTCCTTGGAGTTCTCTGCAATTTTTTCTGGTCAAGGTGGCCTCTGAGGGGGCCAGTGCCGTTTTACACAAAAAGAAGAACAAGAAAAGCAAGGGGAAGGTGGATCCTGAAGCCAGGTAGACTAGAAGGAAGAAGCTGACGGACCCCAGAGACAGTTCTTCTGAAGGTCAAGGTGGTGAGGAAATGAGGGAGGGGCTTTTGTTGTTGGACAGTATGCTTGGGCTACAGTGATTGGTCACTGTCTGAAATTGTCAGTGTGGGGTACTATGTACATGATATGTTCTGCTGGTCAACGGATGTTCCTGTGTTGGGTTTACTTTTCAGGTGTCAGGGGATTGGTGTGGTTTGACACACTGGGGTGTCCACATGGGCAATGTTCACATGTGATGTGTACAGGACACTGAGGATCACTTCATTTCACATGCATGTATTGAGTGCATGTCCCTACTGACACACACACTTACACAATGCACCACCACACATACAACCACCCATCCATGCCCACATGTGCACACAGATTGCCTTCTCTGCCATGTGTGTCCCTGCAGCGCATGATCACTTACAATTTTTGGATTGTGTACATGCGTCACTGGGTAATTTTAGTTGCTTGTCCTTTTTTATATGATGCTCAAGGTGTAGGCCCAACACAATGGCCGCTCACTGTGCTCTGTGCTGAGCAGTGTGTTGCAGGGGACACACACAGCACACAGTTTTGGGATTTGTGGATTTTGTTGATGGTACGGCTGGTGGCATGCATTTGGGTATGACTTTGTATGTGTGGGAGGTTGTTGGTCAGTCATTTCATCTGATTCCATGTCAGGTGTGATTGTCTCAGGCCTGTTTCCATTTATCACGTGGCACTTCATAACTAATTTGTCATGTGTTGTGCATTTGGTTTGCTCTTTTGCTTTTGCATGCCATATCATGATGTGGCCAAAGAGGGTAATGAGGGTTGGGAGGGTTTGGGTGACATACCAGTGATTTTCATGCCTGTTTTGCAGGGGGGTGGTGTGATATGCACCTTGCATGTGTTCCTTTTGGTCACACCGGGTTGGCTATTTTTAAGTAGCTAAAGATTCACACAATGTAGCACTTCCGTGGAAACATTATCAGGGTGGTAAGGTTGTGTCTTTGTCATCATCGATTGTCACCTGGTATGTGCCAGGCCTATGCGCACTCCGCAGGGGTGGGAGTTTAGGTGAAAAATGTGGCCACAAGCTTGGTCTGCGCTGCTTCGCCACATGCCCTTTCCCCACCCATGAGCAGCCCTGTGTGTGTGGTTGGGGATGTGGGGGCACCACCATGTCCAACGGTACACCCCGCTGTGTTGCAACATTGTGCAGGACACATGCTGCCACAATGATCCGGCACACTATTGGGGAGTCATATAGTAGCTTCACGCCAGAGCGGTCAAAGAAACGGAAGCGTGACTTGAGCACTCCAAATGTGCGCTCCACTATGGCCCCTGTTGCAATATGGGCTGCGTTGTATCTTACCTGGGGTGGTGTGATGGGTTTCCGTATTAGCGTCATCAGGTGGGTGCTCAGAGGGTAGGCACTGTCCTCTGGGGAGGTGAGGATGGTTGTCATTAGTTGGGTTTGTGTATTTGTCTGTGTGTGACATGCATGCATGTGCACAGACATTTGTACTCACTAATGAGCCATGTGTCGCCATGCTCCCCAGCTTCCAGGTCCCGGCTCAGGGTGGACACTCTGTATATGAAACTGTCATGGGTAGACCCAGGATAGTTTGCATAGACAGAGGTGATGATTCCACGGGCATCGCATGCAACCTGTACGTTGATGGAATGCCAGTGCTTGCGGTTGTGGTAAATGTTCTTAGTGGCCCTAGGTGGATGTAGGGCCACATGGGTGCAATCTATGGCACTGAGCACTTTGGGGAAGTGTGCCACCCTGTAAAAGTCCAGGACCACGACCTGCCTTTCTGTGGGTGTTCTGGCCATGTATATGTGCCTGCGGACTGAGGGGCGTGCAGTCGTGATTGCCAACACCTGGTGTAGGCAGCGTGACTGCGTGGGCTGTGAGACACCCCCAATTATGGCAGTTGTCTGCTGAAATGACTCCGTGGCCAAAAAATGCAGGACATTGAGCACCTTTTCCAAGGGGCTCAGTGCTTGGGAGCACAGGGTGTGTGATATGAGGTGGAAACCTATACCTGCCATAGACCTCGTCATCAGGCATCCTAAAAAGGCTGGTCCTGGGCAAAGAAATGTGGGGCCTGGCTATTCTCCTCCTCCTGCGGTGTCCCACGATCACTGCTGCGAGAAATGGGACATTCATTGTAGCTGTATATGCGTGTTTGTTGTTTGCGTGCACTTTTATACTGCACGGGGCTGCTTCCGCCTGCCTTCGTGTGGTGGACATGTTTTCGCCTGTGCGTGTCTTTTGGTGTGCACGGGTTTCCCCTATTTGATTCCATGAATATCTGTTGTTCGCGTGCGTGTGGGCGTTCCATGTATTTTCAGCAGTACTTCCCCTGTTCCGCCCTCATTTTCACACGTTGTTCCCCATTCTGCGTGTTCCGCCCCCTTTTTGGTGTGTGTGCTATACGTTGTGCGCTTTCGCTGTGTGCGTCATGCACAGCGTTGGGGATGTCGCAGTGACATGTGCGCCATGTGTGGTTTCGGTGCAGCTCCCAGGAAAAACACATGCACAAACTTCCATGAATCGCTTCCGTGCGATTTGCACACATGCGCTGGATTTTTCTTGCTTGCGCCACCGATTTCGGCACACAATTATTCCATGAATCGACCCCTAAGTGTTTTTGTGCTTGTGTCAATTGTAAGGTGAGTCAGTGTATTTTATAAACAGCAGTTTCTTTTTCTTGGTCGGTTTGGGCCCTTTGCTGTTTGATTTTGTGTATGTTCTGATTTAAATGATCATACTTTATGATGTGTTTTGCAGCAGATATTGCAATCCAAAGCATCATTTAGTTACTTTACTTCCGGCTTTGACTTATCATTACCTTGTTCCACAAGTGTTAATTCTTCCAAAGAAGTCTGGGTGGTGTGTATGAATGCATATATGTAGATTTTCCTTTATTCGGATGTGTCCTTCACCAACTTGAGGTAGAAGAAATGATGGATTGAAAGATCCACAAGCATAATTCTCTCATATTTACTAGTGGGGGGGAGGTGGGGGGGCATCTATAGTTCCTGTAATGATTAGTCTGGTGCACTCTCTTCTTCCCAAATATTTACTTATACTTTCGCCACCCTCACTCTCATTGTATCTTTCCATTACTCTAAATCCAGTGTCAACCATTACCCTTACAGAAAATATCTGAACAAGGCCGTATCTTTGGCTACTTTTAAGTCTACCTTGACGTCCTGTAACATTTTTGACGGATTAGGAAACACTGCATTGCCTACGAGACAGTGCGGCTACAAATGTGTTGGGAAACGTTCCCTATAGTTGGATAAAATGACATCACATTATTTACTTAATAGTTATTGACCAATATTACCATTTTGTACCATTGATCTCAGACATATTTTCTCTATCTCATATCTAATGACTGGGTTGCAATGTATTTTAAAATACCCTTAACAAGTTCAGGACTGAAAACTCATGTAGTGCGTGAGTATGAGGAAAAGAAAAGAAACAATTAAGAAATGTTACACAAATATGTTCTAGTATGGACGCCAGAAATATGGAATAATGAGATAATTATGATTATTATTACCTTTACGCTTAAAATAACGTGGGACTCCTTCCTGAGGGAGGATCAATGACCCAGAAAAAAATGGAGTTATACTTTTAAGCGAGAACATTTATTTTAAAAGTATGATGATTTTGTATCATGTGATTACGTTTGTTTATGCATTTCTCTGGAATGGAATTTCATTTGATTGACAACTCAAATTTCATGTTTTCTGTATTTAAGGATTTTGCATTTGTATATATAACTTATCTTGTACACTAAAGTGAGAAACGAGGATGTGACAGTTGACAGCTCATCTTTGTTATATAAGAAATGAAATGCATATTACTTTGTTGAAAATTATTTATTTATGCATGAATACATTTCTTCACTAATGAATGTTCTTTGTATGAGTGTGATTTGCAGAAGTTGTGTTCAATGTGTACAAAAGGTTAAGTAGTCCTATATTTGGACACATAACTTGATTGAGAGTGCAGGGGAGGTGACTTTAGGAGGCTGCCCAAAGCAACTGCCACTGTTTAATTTAAAATAGCCCCACAAGAATTGTAGGTAGTCCCCTAATATTACGCTGGGGAAATCACCCACAATATGCTTTACAAATAAGAACGTATCATTTGCCTACAGAAAAGAAAGATAACCTAGTTTATTTTGGTCGCACAAATTTTGACATCCACAAGGCATCCATTCCTATAAAAAAATTGTACCAGGTGATATGTTCACCATAAATAATGTCACCATACATATAGTCACAGGGAAACGGTATAGGCAACATTATTTATGGGGATAATTTATAGGGTAAATGGGAGTGGGGCTGCGGGGCTGTACCCTGCTCCCTTAAAAAAAATATGGGGGTTGCAGGGTGTCCCTCGCAGGTTCCATGGGGTAATATCACCGCAGAAAAACAGTGCCATTCTTGTATGGCGACATTGTTGCTGGGATATTATCACATGCAACCAAATAAAATCTTAATAGCTATTTTTTGCGGCAATATGCAACACACATTCAAATAATCGCTGCCTGTTGGCTTATGTGTTTTCAAATACTAAATATTCATCAGCAATTGACTATCAATAACACTTTCTCTAGCCCCATCAACAAGTGTTGTGAGCAGGGAAAACATCTTAAAATACACCTGTTAGTTTTCTCTAATGCCATTGACAAGTGTTGGTGTCAGAGAAAATCTACATCACATACATTGAATGGTGTCTTTCTAATATAGGCATGTATGGAAAATGCAATTTCTGCTGCATTAATCTATATAATCTATAGTTTTTAGTACAGTAGCTTGGTTCATTTAAAGTATTTTGACAATGGTCATTTAAGTTTCCATCATTTCCTTGAACTGAAGTAGACAAAATCTCCTTTCCGCCTCACTTTTGGGATATAGATTGCAAAGCGAATTTCAGAGACGGCTGCAGCGTGAGTTAGTGCAGTGTGGCTTGACATACTTTTCGGTCCTTTCCTCTAGTGGTTCTAGAGAGACACGCTACTAGAAATGTTGCTACTGTGTCCTGCGTCTGGAGCCTGGATCCAGGAGCCCAGTGCAGCAGGAAATGTAAAGCGAGAGCGTGCATTGGGTAATTCTCCTTAGCCACAGAGTTGCTGAGCTGAGATGTGCTGGTAACGGGCCCACCCCAGGATCAGGTACGCGGCGGTGAGTGCATCCTGCACCCCACTGGTAGGTAAGGAAGCTTGTCCACTAGCTTATTCAGGGTTTTCTCGAGTGCTGTGTTAAAACCCTGGAGGTTGGTGTGTGACATGAAGCTCTGTGCACCCCTGTACCTCCCTTCTTTTTGTGTGGAGTGCAGTACATTGTGAGTGCACTGCAAGTGAACCATTCTGGCAGGTGGGTGGTGGTCATGTTGTGGGTCTCTTTCATCTCCCTCCGTTGTGAAATGAGTGCTCGTTACCTTTGACAGTGTGAATAGCACTTCAACAGCACCCTACCTGCTCCTCTACTGCACCTTAACTGCAGCTTGTCTAGAGCTGTGTGGGATTTGCAACTGCCTTAGGATTTCCTCCTGGGTTCCGTACTGTCAGGGCATTAAAGCACTGCAAAGCGTGTGCTGGCTAAATTGTCACAGCATGCTCTTCCGCTAGAGTGGCGGTGGAGTGGTCTGCCATGTTCCCCGGTGGAACCAAGGGACACCAGAGCCGTAGGTAAGAACACACCAATCTGTAAACTGCTGGAGTGTTGGACATCCGAATCGCACTGCATTCCGTGACTTTGCCTGCCCTATTGAACCTGAACTTGCTGCTTCCTTAACCAACCACAGAGTTAGCCTATTGGACCAAGAGGTTGGTACCTACTGTGTTTGAGACACAAGCGGGGCATCCTGTCATCAAAAGTAGACAGTTTATATTTCATTCATATAAACATTATAATGTTTTGTCATGTTTGACACAATTGGAATTACTTATGTGTACAATTAGGCTTTAATGAATACAGAGCAAAAACATATGTACTACTTCAAGCTCAACCAGCATTTATCATTTTGCTGTTGTTATTATTTTTTCTTTTTCTGTCATTTGTAATTGTTTATGCATTACACTCTTTACGTACAGTTTGCAATAAAAAAAATCTTTAAAGAAAGATCCATCAATTTTCCACGTAAACAAATAGTGCAGTGATATTTGTTTTTCACCTTCACCTCCAGTGACTCGTGAGTGTTTTGTCACATTTAAGCAATTTGTAACAAATAGTTAAATTGCAACGCCGGGCATAAGGGTGACCTAATGGTAGGCCTACGTCTATATATCAATCAAAAGGTTGTATTCTGGGGACAGCATGTGCACTAGAAGTGTGGTATCCCAAGACGTTTCGGCATATAGGTTCTCTGGTCACTCTCTCTGTGTTGGAGGCAAGGAAGTCCTCCAGTAACTGTTTTCTTCTTACTTCAGGGCATGGTCCTAAAGTTGTTGCTCCATTATGAGTGAACTTATAGAGTATAGGTGCCGGATGCGCTGTAGAGATGTTCGGGCTGGTCACTACTTGTTAGGAGAGGCATCAAAGGCGCTACACTGTGGCACCACAGTGTTATCTCGCGAAGCAGAACCCGACACCGCTGAAACAACAGGCATTATTGATCGCCCCGCAACGAGTACCGCATTAGATGCCTATACAGCCCACAGTCCTGCCATTTCCAGGGCTGTCCCTTCTGTTACCAAACTTACTGTGTTTAGCTTCCCATTTTTCTCCATAGAGCGGGCAGCAAACCATGTGTCAGTATGAAATGAGCGGCAAACCATAAATATGGGCTGCAAAGCACCTCAATGCATGCGGCCAAAAGACCTAGAAACTGGGAAGCCATGACTAAATCCTCAAATAAGTATCTCCCTGACACTGCAATGGACACTTGACCTACTATTACCACCTTCTTAAACCTTTCCCTCTGATTCCAGGTCCATCTAATTGGGCTATCACCTCTTCCCCCAGTGCACTGCTGCTACGGCCGCCTCACTTACAATAGATAACAACCACTCTCTCTTGAATATGTGCACTGGGCTACAGCATAACTCTGCAGGAACATTGAAGAATGTGGCTCTATCATATAATGTCATTGTAAACCATGCTGCAATAAACCTTTTGACTTCCCCTGATCTGAACAGACTGTTCCAACCGGACCTGATATGATCAGGGATTCAGCTATCACATTATCTATAAATGCCATATCTGCCAGTAATAAAGCTCTCCTAGTGCTGTGCTCCAGACTTGCCAAAGAACAGCGGGAGACCAAACAAGATTTGGCTATGATAGTCAATGTGATTTTAGAGATTCTCCTTTGCCTAATCAACTGGCCTCTGTTGGAAATGCAAAGAAGAAAATAAGACCTCTTGGCCCACGTATTAAAATTTGCCACAAAATATCCGCTCTCCTGGCATCTCAAGACCCAACAAGAATGAAGCACTGCCAGTAATAACCAGGGTCTCCCTGAAAATGAAGCAGAGAGCAATAGAGACTATGAAGAACTCTCTCTTTCACCCTCAATTACAATTAGTGAATAGGATTCAGTCCAAGCATCCCCTATGCTCCTTCCGCTTAAAGTGGTGAAAAGGGCCAAGCCAATAATTATAAGTTGACTATCAATGCTAAATCTACTTCTAAGCCTGCTTCTCAGGCTCCTGTTTGTTTTCACACCCGAGCCCGTCCAGAAAAAACGTAGTAAATCGCTGGTAACTCGCACTTTGTCTGACAGAACGGTCAGATGAAGGTACCTACAACGCCCGGTGGATAACTGGCTGAAAGTCCCCTCTGGACAGTCTGTGAATGATACTTCGACTGATGCAACCCTTACCTGTGTGCCAGTTATTGACATCTTGAGCTTGGCCCCTTCACAACACACTGTTGCTATATAGTGATAATAAAGTGCATCAGTTTCCCTCGGGCCACCACTCCAGCTCTACATCTCCACACAGTCAGTGGCAGCTCCCTTGCAACCTTTCAGCAAAGATATTGCCACAAATGAAAATATTACATCATTAGGCAAATGGGAAAATCTGGAAGAGCTGTACCCAAAAAACTGCATCCCGTTCTTAAATATAGGAATTGACCTGGAAATGTTCTCACAAATTGCCAGCCTGAGTCTATTATGTTTAACTGACATCACCTATTTTGAACTCCTAAAATTCAGCAGCTCATCTAACTGGGTAATATTGGAGTTTGTTTCTCTTTTGATGGTTGCCCTGCTAGAGACTAGTGCAAAGAAAAAATGGAAACCTTGGTCTTTAAACTGACAATATGCAGAAAACAGCAAATTTTTAAGCATCAAGAGGCCCAATATCAACAACCCTCTCTTGCTACCTGGACGAATACCATAGCACTCCAGCCCCCACTCTTTAAGCCAAACTATTGCTATTGCTGAAGTCCCTGCCTGGCCAGCACTCCCTTCCCCATTGGCTGCCTGGGCCATCATAGGCCAATTAGGATAATTGAGAGGCGGGAGCCGGCTGAACAACAAAGGTCCACAAATAAGGTCCCTGTCTGCTCCCTGTCTGCTACCATAACACTACCCATGGGCTTTCTTGGACCCTGGCACCAGATCATCCTACAATGAAGCCACCAAAGTCTTCTATGAACTCCAAACAACTATGACCTTCACACTGCCTCTACCATGGGTTAGTTATCTCCTTCTGGACTCACTTGATCTCCTTTGGTCTTCACTCCACCTTTCTACTGATTTCACCCATTCACACACTGAATTGCATTGCTTTTGACCCTTTGCCTGCCTCTGAACTTTCTATGCTGACAAAGCTTGCATCTAGGCATAATTGTAAAGTCTTGCTGTTTTTAACTTTTTTTTTTAAGTTCAATTTGGCTGTTTTTGCTTTTGTTTTAAAAATCAAACCTTGCTGTTTTTGCTATAGCTTCAAGAGTCAAACCTTGCTGTTCTTCAATTTTGTTTTAAAAGTCAAACCTTGCAGTTTTTCACTTTTGTTTTAAAATCCAAACCTTGCTGTTTATCGCTTTTGTTTTAAAAGTCGAATTTAGCTGTTTTTGCTTTTGTTTTTAAAAGTGGAATTTGGCTGTTTTTGCTTTTGTTTTAAAAGTCAAACACTGCTGTTTGTTGCTTTTGTTTTAAAAGTCAAACCTTGCAGTACATTGCTACATTGCTCTGCACTTTGCTTGGAACTGCTGCTTCTCTGTAACTTGCTGGCCCAGTGACTTCACTGCTCTCTTTGCTCCACTCCTACCTGCCTCCCCCCCTGCTTCTCCCTACTTTCCTCGCCACCACTCCCATGGCGCTTTCTGCTTCTCCTATCTTTTCTAACTGCTTCTCTATCGACTATCCTCCCCAACTCACTAAGTCTGGTAGAAAGACGTTCAAAAAGGATATCCTGGCCTCCAACCCAGGTCTCCCCATCACTGATACTTATTCCAGCACTTCCTCCAGAAAGTCCATTACCGACATCCTCTTTGTCGAGCCTTCGCCAGATCTATTGACCCTTCATATGAGCTCTGTGCTCTTTCCTGTCGCCTCCTCTCCCATTAATGGTGGCACCTGCTGGGAAGTGCTCATAGCTTCCCTCGACTCCTCTAAAGTCATCATACATGTCTATCTTAATTGCACTGTCATGGTCCAAGGCCCTCAGGCTAATTTCCACCACTTTGACAGGTGTTTCCCTCGCCTCATCAATTTCCTTTCATCTAGGGCTGTCCCCTCTTCTCACCCCTCAGCTACCGTGCCCTATTTTTCCTGCTCCTCTGTCCCACCTCGGGCACCTTCTCCTCCACAGGGCTTACCTCTGACTTGTATCCCTCCCCAGAAGATCTTTAAGGCTGGCAACCTTCTTCATCTTGCCAATCTCAATGTTTCACTGCTGTCAAACACTCCTCTGAAATCTGCCACCTCCTTGAAGAACTTGACCTTGAAGCCCTCGGTCTTACTGAGACATGATTCACGGCCAGCTCTGTCATGAGCTTTGACATGTTCCTCCCTGATGGCTACAAGATCCTCTCTGCACCTCAATCCTCTCGGTCCAGAGGGGGTGTAGCCCTGATATTTCCTGAGAGGATTCCTACCTCTTTTATTCCCACACAGACATACTCCTCTTTTGAATGCCTAGTCTGCAGGCTCTTTCTCTCGACTAGCCATTCTCTTACTGTGGCTACTATCTTGCCAAATCACCTCATTTCTCTCTGAGTGGGTACACCTCTCCTCCTCCCTCCTGTCCTCAACCACTCAACTCCTCCTCCTTGGTGACCTCAATATCCATCTTCACGCTCCGTGTTCACCCTCTTTACTTTTCCGTGACCTCTGCAACTCCCTCTCCCTTTCTATCCTCCCCTCTGGCCCGACTCACTCTGCAAGGCACACGCTTGATGTCTTGATCTACTCTGATCTCTCTCTCTCTATCCCTCTGATCACTCACCTCTCCTGGGGCGATCATTCCCTCCTCTCCTCTCATCTGTCCCTCTCTTCCCCCGAGGCCAAGCCTATCACAACATTGCCACCTACCTTCTCAGACATCCGGCCCATGAAGCGTGTGTCAGTTGAGGTTTTCGCTGCCACCTTCTACCCCCACTACCTCTGGCTGACTCACACCCTGACACAGCCCTGTCTCTGCTCTACTCTTCTATTTCTAATACTATTGATGCTCTTGCCCCTGTCATGAGGATCCTTTGAAGTCCAAATCCAAGTGCAATTCTTGGTATGACTCTGACCTAGCTACACTTAAATGTAAGTGTAGGGTGGCTGAGAGGAAAAGGAGGGCTTCTTGTTCATCCCCTGACAAAATGGCATGTCGCTTGCTGCAAAGGCAATATCGACTCTATCTGCACCAAGAAGGGAGCCCTCATCCAAGCCTGCGTCTCTGCAGCATCAAACAACGCGGCCGCACTCTTTAAAATCTGCAAGGAGCTGGCCAACCCTGCTGCAGTCTCTAACCCTCCTGTCACCTCTCAGGCTTTTGCAATGACCGTGCCTCTCACATAATCTCTAAAACCCAGGTCATACTGTTGACCCTTTCCTACCCTCCTCTCCCCTCGCTTTCTGTGAATGCTGACCCTCCTTGAGCCACTCCCCCTCCCTCTTTCTCGTCCTTTTGGCCATTTCTCGGCTAAACCTTCATTCTAACCATGTTGGTTGTCTCCATGACCATCAGTCTGGCTTTCGAGCTGCCAGAAGCATGGAACCTTCTCTCCTAAACATCCATGAAGATCTACTTTCCAACCTTGACTCTAACATTCCCTCAGTCCTCATCCTACTCGTTCTCTCTTCTTCCTTCGGCATCCTCAACCATACCATCCTGCTGAGCCATCTCTGTGACAAATTGGGTATCACCTTTCAGGCTCTGGCCGGGCTGACCTGTTTCCTCTCAGATCGACCATCCCAGGTCCAACTTGGGTCCGTCCTTTAATCTATCTCCCTTTCTACCTGCAGTGTTCTAGAGGAGTCTAACCTCTCGCCCTGGCTTTTCAACCAATACTTGGCAACTCTTGCCCACTGCATTGCCATCTTTTGCTCCAATTTCCAGTGCTATGCTGATGACACTAAACTCATCTTCAAGCTTCCCTCAGCCTCATCCTCTCCTTCTTTCATCTCTGTTTGCCTTACTGCCATTCAGGGTTGGTATGCCGCCAATGTTCTCTGCCTGAATGCCAGCAAGAACGAGATCCTCCTCATTGGCTCACCATCACTCTCCTTTCTCCTCAGTTTCCTGTCCCTCACCAACCCCCACCTGCGAGGCTAAGAACCTCAGGGTCATCTTTGATTCCATACTTTCCTTCTCTGCCCACATCTCTGATGTCTCTAAAAAGTCAAACTTCCTATTGCACCTCCTCAGAGGTACTCAGCATTTCCTCTCCTTCCCCCAGAAGCTCACTGTCCTCCGAGGCCTGGTTCTCTCTAGCTTGGACTACTGTAACAGTGTCTTTCTAAATCTTCCTGCCTCTTCTCTCCACCCTTCACAGCTCATCCAAGACAGGCCTGTGAGACTTGTCCTAGGCCTCCAGCCCTAGGATATTTTCTCTCCAGCCCTGAAATCTCCACACTGGCTCCCAGTTGACGCAAGGATCAAATTCAAAACTCTCTGCATTAGCCACACATTTTTCTGTGCCCAGGGTCCAAAATACCTTCAGCTATCCCTCTGTAAATACCTCCCCTCACCAGCTCTTCCCTCCTCTACCTCTAACTCCCTCAGGGTCTGTAGTTTTTCTAAGAAAGGAGCTGGGGGTAGATCTCTGTCTTCGGCTAGGGCCTCCCTCTGGAACAGCCTCCCTGCCTCTCTGAAACTTGAGGAAAACCATATCCGGTTCCAGAAGCACATTGTTAAGAATTTCAATCAGGCAACACACACCTTATCTCAGCCCAGTATGCTGCGCGCAATTGAAATGCTTATGTTTTATGTTAGATTCAATATTGAGATGGTACACCACTCACATCACAGCCCCTTTTCAAATACCCCAGGCCACAATGGACCATGAACCAGGGTAGTTGATAAAATGTAACATTTATTTATTTATTTGAAAATTCAAAAGAAATCATACAATTTTTAATATGGGGCAGCAATCACTAATGGGATGTTAGAACAATAGGAATGTAAGCAATGCACTTAGGTTAACCTTCTATTGACACAACTACAAAACACTAGGGAATAGGAGCACTTTTTGATTTTAGGTGAGATAGCACTTGAGTTAGAATTTCCCCCTGCAATGTTCCCTCCACCCACAAATAATCAATTCTAAGTAGATAAACAGAAGCAGCAGGTAATCTGGAATGAGAAATGGAAAACAGAATAGAAATCTGACTTTCCCTCTCCAAACAAGAGAGAAAATTGACTTTAAACCCTGGCAGTGCTAAAAATGACACTCGAAAATGGATGAATAAATGAATGAATGTGCATAAAACTCTTGAAACAAAAACAAATCTTTACTGGAGCAACACTGGAAAGATACTAGTAATCACCAGCAATGGATTGAGTAAAAGCATACAATTTGAAATTGAATAGGAGATTTAAAACAGTTTACACTCCAATGACACGTTGTAAATTTAGCAAACTTTTGCAATTCCTGCCTGAATTTACCAAAACGGTTTTTAATAAAAACGGGTGAAATATTGATCCTAGGTACAATATGGAAGTGAAAAGAGCTCTCTAGCTGGTAAATTAAGTGAGTTATGCAAGATCTAGTGAGGTGTGTTTTGAGAAAATGAAGGCGCGAAAAGGGAAAAGAAATCAATTTTGACAGTTTTACTCTACACTAGAGAATTCAGACTAGGCTAACAGATTGAGACACAGTAACCTCCAGGGTTGACTTGTGGGTTAAACCCTAGCACCTCCGCGGCCGCCCTGGTGGACCCAGTCCGATCACTCGAAAGAGGTCTAAGGGCTTATGATTTCAAAAGACAAAATTATTAAAGAAGTTGGCGCTAGCACAAGAAATCAATGGCAGGGTTTCAAGAATGATTTTCTACAATATGAAAAGTTATCAGGATAAGGATAGGATGACTTAGAGAGTGGAACTAAGGACAAGGCAAGGTATACTATGGTTTACTATGGTTCCTATTGATACTCATAGTCCACTTTTTAGTTTGGATTTTGGACAGTCAGCGGTTCTGGTCACCACAGAGATCTGGTCTAAGAAAGGACAGCTGGACAAAATCAGTGGGACCGGATCAACTGGGCAGGGACTGGATACCAAAAGATTGTTCTTCTGGACTGGCAATTCTGGTTACAGGATACTATAGGTCAGCAGGGTAGCAGGATGGCAGCAGCATGCAGTGAGTGGTGACAAGCCAAGCTGGATTAGGATGCCAAAAGTACCACAGTTTCTCCTGGTTCCTGGGAGATTAGTGGGTTTTAATATTGTAGGGTATGCCTTGCTGGAGCAGAATCAGCAATGCTTGGGTTTTGCAACGGGCCCTGGAATAGGATCAGCAATGCTTGGCCTTGTAGTTGTAGTTTGAAAGATGAAACAGGAGCAGGAATGCAGCACAGGAAATCAGGAACAGTGTGTGTCTCTCTAGGGTCTTGTAAGGGACCCTTATTTATAATGCCAAATTACATCATCAAGGTAGAGGCTGGCCAGGGTTAACTATGCCCGCCGCTAAACTACTTGGATTGGGCAGGGGAGCTAGTCTCTGCCTCGCTCTCAGTTGGTTGGATTTCTAAGAGGATGATGTCAGGTTTATGAGGTGAGGTTTACAATGTCCAAACACTCCCACATTCACTTTACTTAAAATCCGATTTTGCCATCTCTTGGCAAATTATACACACATGTTACATATTATGTGCATCACATTTCAATCCAATCCTCAGGTCTGTGCGACCTTATTTCGCCTTTCTGATACATTTTGGTGGTTTTACACATTAAAGATTTGGCCTAAAATTCCACAATTGTATACACAAATGCGAATTGTCCCCAGGGATGTATGTACAAAATTTATTTTAGGTTTGCCACATTAATACTTTCCTTGGCATCTGTCATATTTTGTAACTTCTGTTCCCCATGTGGCAATGAGTTCTACCAAGTTTTAAAAGATAGCCCCCAAAATTAGATTTAAAACAGTGATTTTTTAATTTTCTGCTAATTCTTGCTACAGAAATAAAAGTCTTTAAAATGTCTTTATAACATACTCTATGTAACCAAAAGGCAGTCCCTTTGTTACTAGATTCTGTTTTTTTTCTTCTTCCTCCAACTTCAAGCAGCTGTCATTTCCTTCCAGCCAAGTGGGGTTCCAGTCTTAATTGAAGGTTTTATTGCCCCTTCACACTTGACAGGTGAGTGTCCCAGGTCTGCTATTGTCCTATCCTGGAGCACAGACAAAGGTCTGACGAGCGTGTGAACTTTCATTGACCTGTCCCATACAAAGTTTTTCAAGCTGGCACTTGGCACCTACGTGTCCTGGATTTATGGTGTATCTCCCTTCTTTTGGGAAGTTTCATGGCTGGCAACTGGAATAACAGGTTTTTCTGAGAGCTTGCAACACCAGCCTATATGTTTTAAACTGTTTAATTTCTTACTTTGGGACTTTAATTAAACAAACCTATGACAGAAGATATCCTATGTGTGTATTATCACCACTACCATAATTCCTTTACATTGCTAAGTAAGCAAGCTCTCATTAACAGTTTATTTTAAAACAGGGCATTTTTTTCAGTCAACACAGCTCATTTTTCCACATGTGTTACAAACTGCTAGCATTTCTTACTTTAATTAATTTTGCAGCTCCTCAGATTGCCGACCCTGTTTTTGTAGCTGTAGTCATTTCCTTGCAGCAGGAGTTATCCAAAGTATAGATACATTTATCCGTGACCTGGCTCAGAGAGTAAAAAGTCTCTTTGAACTGCAGCACCCAGATACATTTTGGCAAGAAATAAATGCATGTTCCCGTGCGGGTGAAAAGAAAGTTGCTTGTTGATTTATTTCAAATTTATTTTTGCCAGGACCTGTTCTTCAGGAAGTGTGCCCGGTTTTTCTGAGGCACAATGACTTATCCGGAGCCTGGCAGGGCTGTTTCCATCATAGTGGTTTCAGAATGCACAGATGGAAATAGCATAACACAGCATTTTGAAAGGGTGAAAAAAGGCTTCACATTGAAGAGGAATTTTTAGCTTTTGCAGCAATGCAGTGCTGCCGGTTCACTTGATTCCATATATTTGTCTCAGAACATCCTGGCATACTTTTTCAGTGTGTACCTTCGTTCCATCTTGCCTGAAGTGTACTAGGCAGGATGGTGCAGCCATCTTTTGTTGCTGCCAAAAATGCAGTTTTGAGGTCCTGGTGCACACAGGAGCCAGCGCTGCCAGGTTTCTGTTTCTTGCGCAAATGCAGCTTGGTGATGTGCTTCAATGCCGTTGAGTGGGTCAATATATCCCACACATACCCCCGACTTCTCCTGGGCTTCCATGTGTAGGGGGAGTCGGGCAAGTGGGATTTTTCCATGGGCCACAGCAGGATCCGGCAGGTATGAGTCCCTCTTCCATCAGAGAATGGTGCGTCCTGCTCCTCTTTTTGTCTCTGGTCGGAATGTGAAACGACACTCCCTGCTTTCCCTGGGATCTTCCTTTCATGGTGTGGAGCGACACTCCCAGACCTCCTTTGGTTTCTCATTTCCAGGCTGCTGGGGCAGTCCTCCTTGGTTGCTAGATAGGCACAACCAGTATGAATCTATGAAAGAGAAGACAAACCGGTTATGACAATTTCCCACTAACTGCCCTCCAATTGAGTTGACAGCAGTGGGATACACTCCCTGTTACATAATCATATCTATAAATCCTATTGACTCCCTTCTGGTTCTAACACCAGCCTATATGTTTTAAGCTGTTTAATTTCTTACTTTGGGACTTTAATTAAACAAACCTATGACAGAAGATATCCTATGTGTGTATTATCACCACTACCATAATTCCTTTACATTGCTTCTCGTTCTTCTTTTCCTTATTCTCATTTTTCCAATGTCTCCTCCATTTGATTGTTTCTGAGCTCCTCAATTATTTGCAAAGTGTGCCTAGGGTGGCAGCTCTTTAGTTGATTAATATGGACACATTTCTCTTCTGTCAATTCGCCTTTGGGAATGCGGATTCTGTATGCCAGGCCTGGGATGGTGACCTCTTCTCTATTTTTGAACTTCAATTTTTTACGGTAGCACTGGGGCTAAACAGAAGGATTTCTTTAGGACTGCCAGGGCCCTGAGATTTGCTTTCCAGTTGGGACTGGGATTGGCAATAACTGGCATCCAAATTAATCTTGAGTCGGTTGAAGAGTTGACTGCCCATGTAAAAGGCAGAAGGAGCACCTCGCACGACCCAACAATTGTGTTCTATGCTTTTGTCACCTCTAGACATTTTTATCATACAACTGCTGAGCAGAAGATGTTTGGAACGGGGGATTTCCAGGGCCCATACCCATGGACAAACGGACTCAACAGTGGACATGGTCTGCTCTTTTGGGAGTTTCCTGAAAAATACTTCGCTGATGAAGCTTTCTTCGCTATTCAAGACAACTCGGGCGAGGACAGACTCCTACCCGTCATTTAACTGAAGCGGAAAGAAGAGCTTTTCGCCCTTCTTCTGAATGCCAGCTACACTTGGTGATGGTTTGCTATCAATTTTGGCTATAGAATTTGGATTTTCAGATTGTGAATCAGTATGAAATTTCAAAGTATTTTCTTCCAGTGTGGAATGCCACTTGAGACTGGAAGGAAGGTTGATTTCCAGGAATGGAGAGGAGTTCCCATCATCAGTTTGTTGCCCCACAGCAATTATTGTAACGTCAGGAATTTCATTATTTTGAAGATGAACTTAATTTGATCTGGTTTTTGTTCAACCATGTGGCATGTGCCATGACACTCTGTTTTAATTTGATTGGCTGTGAGTCTGGGTCCAGAGGACCTTGTTCACACAGTCTATTAAGGGGGACAACCTTCGCAGGATGTCATTCCCTAGTAGACAGGGTTTGACCTCTGGAGTCACGACTATGACCGGGTGCTTCATCTTATGTCACCCAATTTTAATTTCCATCTCTGCAGTCCCCTTGACAGGAATTTCATTCCCATCGAAGTTCTGGAGTTTTCCAGGAAGAGGGGTGAGAGGGATCTTGTATCTCTCCCCCCTTCCTGAATGTAGCTGCTCAAAGGCCCTTTTTGATAGAAGAGTGGCCAGGGATCCAGTGTCCACCAGTGCTGGAATTGCACATTGCCACTGCACTTGGACGGAGGTGTAGAATCTACCTTCTTTCTCATCCAATGGGCAAAGGTAATTGGCATTCTGGGCAAGCTGGGTGGTCAATTTCCTTATGTTTGACTCCGACACATGGATAGTTTGGGCATAATACTGTGTTGGAGTTGGCAAATCTGACAGAAAATCTTCACACACCGCTATTTGGGTAGTTTCGGGCTCCTCTTTTTCAGATTCTGGGCTGCACCCCCCTTTTTTGAGGCAGTCAACAGAAGTGGTTGGTGAGGTTTGGGGGTCCTCTTGTGCTGGTTCTGGGCTGCCCCCCCTTCTAGGAGGCGGTCCCCAGAATGGAGTTGGGTAGTTTGGGAATCCTCTCGTGCTGGTTCTGGGCAGCCTTCTAGGAGGCAGTCTCCAGAATTGAGTTGGGTAATTCTTATTCTGAAAGGAAAATTTTGCACTCAGGGATTCCAGGAGTCTCGGGCTCCTCCTTTTCTGATTCTGGGCTGCCCCCACTCCCTTTTTGGAGACAGTCACCAGAATTGCTTTTAATCCCCTTTTAATATTAGGTCTTCTTGATGCTCATTCTGGGGTTCTGGAATGGGCGATTCTGATTCAGTCCTCACATTCACCCAGTCTTCATTTGGATCTCTTGGGACCCATTTTTCTTTGGGAGGAGTTCCCCCGTCCCTGAAGGAGAAGATCTTTTCCCCAGAATCCTCTGAGGATTCCTCTCCTTCAAATTGGATGACCCTAACTACCTCCACACAATGGGACTTTTTGGGATCTTTATTTCTCCTACCCGCCCTCCGTTCCTTGGGTGGCAGGTTTTTGGGGGCAGGACATTTTGGTTCTGGTTCCTGGGTGTCCAAGGGCTTTTCACGGGTGAGGAAGGAAGCTTCCTCTAGTGCTTTACACCCCCCTTCCCCTGTACCTCCTCCTCTGGAACTGGTGAGTTGTAAGGGTTTATTGGATGATGAAGTAATGAAGATGCAGGGTAAATTAATAATTGAAGCTAAACAAAGAGAATTATCTTTCCCTAGAGAAAAACTATCCACTGAAGCAGTGGCTAAAAAAGATCCAGGAATAATACATGTAATACACTTTTCAAGTGAAAGTAGTTCTATAAAAACATAGATGGTCCATACATTGTTTCCAATATAACCCGTATTTGCATTTAGCAATAAGCAAAATGCACTTAATATGCTAGTCAGGGCTCATGTGATGCCACATAGAGCTGTTTAAAGATTTAAAAAAAAATACACGTCCATGCTTATCATGTGGGAACTGCAATAACATAAAAGGGATCAAGTTTATCTACCACACAGACAGGGGAAACGATTTACATGCACCGCTTTGCAAGCTGTGATACGTGTAATGCTATTAACGCTATCCGTTGTCCATGTGGGATAATGTATGTTGGTATGACAAACCGTAAATTTAGGTTCTGCCAGAATGCGCAAAAAAGCAAGGTTAGGAATACCATTATGAACTCACCTGTAGTTAGAAAATGTGTACAACATAGGCACTCAGAGGCTCAACTAATTTGCTGTGGTAGAGAAGGAGAAAATGCATTAAAGGGGTGGCCATATGGAACAGAAGAAGCTTCAGCGTGAAGCCTTCTGGATACATCCATCAGACACAGTGCCCCCCAAAGGGATGAATGAGGCGCTATTCTTTAATTGCTTTGTGTGATGCATGTGGTGCAAATAGCATGAGATAAATATTCTGCGTTGAATTTTGACAATGTCCTAAGTAGGAACATGCATTACAGATAAATAAGCAGGTGAATTGTCGGAAGTAGGAAATATATATCATGGATGAGATCAATATGTAAAGAACTTAAAAATATTGTTTGACATATATATTTAAATTAGTTTCATGTATGATTGATTGAATTTTTTTTCTCTGGAGCTATGATGTGGTCCACGGCTCCTGGTTTTTGAAAATGTGAAGAATGACTAATTCCTATATTACTAGCCATAATGTCTGGCAGCCAGCCGTCAGGTTGCCAGTGAGGTAAATTACGGAAACCATGTTCCAATCTTTTTAATCTTTTAACTTGTCTGTAAGGTGGGGACTTTCCTTAATTACATGTACATGTGTAGTACATTATGGGAGCACAGGACTATTAACTTTGATAGTATAAATCAATTCAGTGATACATGTTTTGCTATTGCTATTGGTGCTTATGCACCAACAGTTGCTCTTTATTGGAGGTCATTTTTAAGTGTAGGTTTTACATTTTGTTTTTTTGTTTTTTTTATTAGTTTGTCACACCTGTTGACATTTAGTTGGTGAAGAAATCTCAGAGTTGTAGAGAGGTCATGTTTTCTTTACTCTATCGTACTTTTTAATATTCAATGGGGAGAGAGAGACACAGTAGTCTAGGGAACTACCATATTCAGTATTCTTTCTAGCTCTACTGTAGTCTTATCTATCTATGTGTCTGTGTCCCGCGGTGCTTCAAGAATTAACTATTGTGTCAGTTGACATGGACAGATTATCTTTTATGCTGTTTACACTCTCTTGTTTATGATCAAGCCTCCTGTAGCCTCCCTGTCATTTGGACATCTGGTGCACAGCCTTGAGTGCAAAATGGATGGGTAAAACAGTGAGGTACTTAAATTATGAACCGACTTTCACTACAAGGTTGTTTCTGTGCCATCAGATGCAACATATGTGCCACATTGATCATGGCATCCTGCATGATTTAGTCATCAAGAAATATATGGATGGGTCAGGTAATTGCCAGGTAATTGTATATATGCATGCTTCCTTTGTTGCATGCACAATGCATATTGTTCTCATTATTATATATGAATATGGAATGATAATGCTCATATCCTGTATTGTGAGGCAGTAGACATTGTTGCTAAATGATATGCTTGTCACATTGACTGCAAGAATTATGTATACCCTCTACATCTGATGAAGACCTCACAGTTGGTACACCATAGAGTGTGTTGTGCATATTGCAGTTTTTGACCTTATGATTATTTGCCCTGTGCCTATGAGCTTAATTAGGCATGAATAGCGTATTTACTTTGCACAACATCTCTTATTGATTAATGTCCTTAGTTATTATGGGTAGTTTTCATGTTTCCATAGTTGGCCATGCTTTTGGAATTGTGGACACATGGCTAGTAACTGTTCAATGTGCATCAAGCCCATGTGGCTCATTAAGAGTATAGCCTGCCCTCAGCCCACATAACAACACAAAGTGAAGGAGGTATTTATCTTGTCTGTGCCTGTTTCATCTTTGTGATTGCGATCAATGTTGTTCATTAGTAGTGTAAAGGCTGAGTAGGTGGTATAGTCACTAGTCATGATTCTACTCCTGAAGGGCAGTAGTCATTTCTTCACAAAGTAGCCACCACCTACTTAACTGCTTTTGACAATTATGCTGTTCCTGCTCATATGTGTTTGATATATATTTGGTTGGAAAAGCACTGGCCAACTGGTGAGGTATCGTGACCGATGCTATATTTCAGATCATTTTGATTTCTTTATGGCTGCGTAATTTCTGGGGTACATATGTTCTCTTTTGAAGGAGGAAGGGGCAGCCTATGCAAGTTGTTTTCTGTCAGGCTGTGTCTATGTTAGTTGAGATATGATTGACACATACAAATGGCCATGTATCATCTTACCTTGATATTGCCATACTTTTTTAAATTGTGGATTATATGGTGTTTTACATCATTTTGCAGTTAATAGTTAATAAAATTGTCCATTATCATAGAGCAGTATAAAGAATTAGCAGGAGGAGACAAGAAAGACAAGATACAAGACCAACACATGAACCTCAGTTGCACATGTGCTGCAGGAAGAGGCTTTACTGATGCGAGCAATTAGGGTAGGAATAATGCGTAACATGGACTGGCACATGGCTACTTTCATGGCAATAACACTGAGTACACAGTCCAAATGACATTGTGGAGCTGGATGATAAATAGACACCACCAGAGTCTGATTTCAGATATGTCATTTGAGATTTCAAGTGCAATGTCACGATTGAGATTTCTGTTTACAAAATCAATTCCCTTACAATATGTGTATTTGGCTTAGGTCGCAGACCCGCCATGCATTTTGTCTTTTTGATATGACAAGAACATATGTTGCAGAATGGAAGCCGGAGCATGGGTTTGCGCCACTATATTGTTAATTTGCTCTGCAGCATTTATTTTGATTAGGTAAAAGACTTGCTCAGAAGCACCATTTGGATGGTAGATTTTACAGTTCCATGTCTTTGCGCATCTCCTTTGTGCATATTAGGGATCTGCAGTGATGTCTTAGGGTTTAGAGATTGAGACAGAACATGTATTTTTTGTGAATAAGCTCCATTGTGTGATATTACAGAAACTTTACCCAGCTGAAAATGAAATTAGCAATTGGTTGTCCAAAACATATTGTGTCTGATTTACAAAGCGTTTTTCAATGGGATTGTACCAATGTAAAACGCTTTTGTAAATCGTGGTAATTGTTTTTTTCAAAAGGAAAATGCTTCCCTAATTCTAATTTCAAAGTTTAGGTAAAAGGGCCACTTCGCAAGAGAGCTCAGCCAATCAGGTGGCTGGAAATGCGGGCGAGAAAACACTTTCCCCACCTTACCGGTGGCACCATCTGTGTTTCTTTTTGTAATGTGGGTAGGCAACAGGGAGCTTCTCCCTGTTGCCTCCCCAGCCCCCCAAAACAATACCAACCCCTTCCCTACCAACTCCCTCCCATCTCTCTTCACTTACCTGCAGGACAGGAGCTTTATGCTCCAGTCTGCCTCACCTCCCGCTCTGGTCTCTGCCATAGAAATGGAAAAGGACATGGTCCCTTTTCCCTATGGCGGTGGCCATCCTGCATTCATTTTCTTTTTTCTTGGGAGACTGGCGTCGCTTATGGCAGCCAATCTACGTAGGAAAAAAAAGAAAGCCATTTGTTTCCCAGATGAACCGTGCCGATGACTCTGGCCTGCCATGGCTCAGGCTGGTGAGCTGTTACAGGCCATGTCCGCTTTTAGGCAGAATCATACGCAGTGCCGTTAGGGACCACTGCACACAATTAAGACCAGAAGTGGCAATACAAGTTCACCTTTGGCACAAGCTTGTACTACACAGAAAGAGTGGTAGCAATGGCTGAGCAGCCAGACTTATCTCAAGAGCAAATGAGCAGTAGTAGAGATTACACAAAGGACTACAATCAATGTGACTCAAGCACACACTGACTCAAGGTTTCTGGTTAAAAAAAATATAAGTACATTATTTTTAAACCATCTGTTCACAAAACACTTCACTTCTAGTAAAATAAAACCACACTTCAAATATACTACACACAACCAATTCCCCTTGTGCAGAACAATTCAAGGTAAGTACCTTAGGATTTGACAGACCGGTGTTGGGAAACAAAGACGTTACCAGGGGTACATATGCGATACCTTTTGACAGTAATGACAGTTCGGTCTTGCAAAAGATAAGCGTACTCGCGGGAAGAAATGTAACCAAAGTCAAACACACTTAGCACATGAATTAACACAAGAGAATTGGGGATAAAAATCATAGGCAATACATTTGTCAAGGCAGATAGAATCAGAGGACACTTTCTAACAAGTGAATAAAAGTCAATAGGCCTGCGAAGTGTCAAGTGGAACAGGGTTCCTGTTGCCGAGGATCACACGGTTAGAGCAGGTCAGGATTCGAGATTGCCAGGAGTACTTAGATATTGTCACAAAGGGAAGCAAAAGTTATAAGAGAGGGAAGGAAGAAAAGGACAAGCCTTTGGTGAGGAAGAAGGGTTCACCCCAAGTCCTCAAAGTCAGACACAGTACCTTATTCGATGAAGCAAGCTGGTGCCACGGCAGTTCTTCCTGGTAGTTCCTGCAGACTCACGGTTCCTGGAGCTTCAGTCGTGGGGACAAGAAGGAGGACGTCTGGAGCGATCTGCACTACCCAGGGATGAGGCCAGCAGCAGCCAAGCAATGGTGAATAAATGGTGCGCTCCTTTAAAACAGGAGAGGTTCTTCAGATGGCTATCCGGACCACTACAGCTGTGTGCAGCGATTTTGACCAAGAAGAGCTGTGGATGGTGAACTGGTTGATCCCACCAGGCTCAAGGGAAGAAGACTCCGGACTGGATCTTTTCTGTCGTTGAAGGGTAGATAGCTCAGGACTGCAGCAGGGCTTCACCGGGACTCGGGAGTTGCAGCAGCCGTCTTCTTCTCTGCTTCTCTTTGGTTCTTGCAGTTCCAGTGGCAACTCTGACTTCCAGCCCAAGAGTCCTGCCTTTTATGCCAAAATCCCTCATTCACACAGCCTGGCTGTCAATCACTCAGCAGGGGGGTTGTCCGGCCCGGAAAACCTCCTCAGCCAATTGACATAAAGTGCGACTTGGGTCTCCAAGGAGACCCTGCGCAGGGGTTAACCACACCCCTCCCTCACATTCAGCCCACCTAGACAACCAGATGCCAAAGGGGGGCTTCTAGACAGAAGCCTGCCATAGGTCGGCGAACAAAGAAGGCAAACCTGGTTTGGCGTGAAAAGTAAAACACAAGAAGGACCTTAACAAAATGAAATGGTGAGTAAACCCAACCAGAGCCAAAATAAAAAGTATTTGGTCAAGCTTTTTTGTGTTTGAGGCTAATACAATAGCCTAAAACAGTACCACGTTTATACCATATAATCGCGGTAGAAAAGTTACGGTAGATACCACTGCCACCAGCCAAGTCTAAATGTTAAGAGAGTGAAACAAAGCTCCAAGGGGCACAGACAAAAAGGGGTAGGGATTAGCCCTTTCCAATACTTCATGTAGGATGGGGTGTACTGGGTTTGTAATTTAAAAAGACTACACAAAGTTAATGGAAACTTTACATATTTCTGGGAGACAGTAGTCAGACCCAGAAAAATTGACTAAGTGGGAAGTCTCAAAGACAACCCTGTGTCACTGCACTGAAGATGCTGTGTAACACACACAAAAGTGGGGCTCGTGGAGTGGTGTGGCTCCAGAGCCCAAGATCACACAAAAAGTAGGAATACACATGGCAAAACACATGTACGAGTGGGAAAAAAGGCTCACACTCTTACCAGGTGGAAAAAAGAAACCCCTGAAATCCAGCAAAGCTGCTGTTGGACTCACTAGGTGAGGGAAATTAGTCATAAAGGAGAATTCTCCCTAACACTCGCCCCACCCAGACTAAGGGACAGGAGGATCTAATCCACTCCTGGATGGATCTCATACCTCTAGTCGGTTATAAACATCCTAGAGAGACCATCAGCATTTTGGTGGTGACTTCCTGCTCTGTGCTCATGGTAAAATCAAACCCTTGCAGGCAGATTGACCATCTTAGTAGTTTAGGGTTTTCCCTTTTCTTTTGCATCTGCCATCTCAAGGGTTGGTGGCCAGTCTTAATAACAAAAGTAGATCCATACAAGTATGATCTAAACTTCTTCAGTGCCCACACAATAGCAAAGCATTCACGTTCTATTTTTGCCCAACTTGTCTCAGGATCCTTTAACTTCCTGCTGATGAAACAAATGGGATGTTCCCTACCTTTCTCATCCAGTTGACTAAGGACTGCACCTATACCTGCATTAGAAGCATTAGTTTGTACAATGAAGGGTTGGTGATAGTCAGGAGCTCTTAGGACTGGAGCTTGACAAAGGGCTTTCTTCAGGCCTTCAAAGGCTTGAGTGCACTCCTCCTTCCATCTGAACCTTTTAGGAAATTTGGAGAGGGGATCACATTCAAGAGAGAAGCTATGGTCCCATAGTTCTCTATGAAGTTCCTGTAATACCCAGTGAGACCTAGGAAGGTTCTCACTTGGGTTTGAGTAGTAGGGGTGGCCGCGTTTTGTACAGCCTGTACTTTGCAAGGCAATGGCCTTATTTCACCCCCTCCTACCTCATGTCCAAGGTAGACCACTTTGCCCTGACTAATTTGACATTTACTTGCCAGGTGGGCCTGTTCAAGAGCCTGCAAAACATATCCTAGGTGATCAATATGTTCTTTCCATGTAGGGCTGAACACTACAATGTCATCCAAGTATGCCATGCAGAAGTCCTCCATCCCATTCAGAACTTGATTGACCAGCCTCTGAAATGTAGCAGGTGCATTCTTTAGACCAAAAGGCATTACCTTAAATTGGTAGAGGCCAGCTGGGGTAGGGGCAGTCTTCTCCTTGGCATGGTCAGTCGGGGCTATTTGCCAATAGCCTGACGTTAGGTCAAATGTGCTGAGGTACTTGGTTGCACCAATTTGTCCACCAGCTCATCTGTCATAGGTAAAGGATGGGCACTTTGTGACTGCATTTAGAGCTCTATAGTCCACACAGAATCTCATCTCTTTGGATCATGCCTTTGGTACAAGCACAACTGGGCTAGGCCATGGGCTAGAAGAGGGCTCTATTACCCAGAGATCAAGCATCTGGTTGACCTCATTCCTTATGTGGGTTCTTACATTGTCTGACCTTCTGTACCCCCTGCTTTTCACAGGCAAACATCCACTAGTGAGGATATCATGCTGGCCCCAAGGGGTCAAGCCTGGTGAAAGTGAGAACAGGGAGACAAACTTTTTTAACAGTAATTTGCACTCTTGCTGCTGGTCAGATGTTAGACTGGAAGAGAGATTAACTCCTTCCACTTTCTCATCTAAAGGTAGGCCTCTGAGGAGGTCAGGCAGAGGTTCACTCTCCTCCTCCTCTTGAGCTGAAGCTAGAAGCAAAGCTCCCATTTCAGGTCTAGAGACATAAGCCTTCAAACGGTTGGTGTGAAAGACTCTAAAAGCCTCCTTAGGATTGCCTAAGTCCACCAGATAGTTCACCTCTCCAAGTTTACCCATAACCTTGAAGGGTCCTAACCATTTGTCCTGCAAGGCCCTCTGCCTTGTGGGCACCATAACAAGAAACTTCTGGTCTTGAGTAAACTCAACCATGTTATCCTTCTGGTCGTGCCAATGCTTGACCAGATTGCCGCTGCCATCATATGTGACATTCTCCTCCGGAGACCTATCACATAGTCAGTCATTCTGACTGGCTTAGGGGAAGGAGCACTCTCCAATCCCTCCTTAATCAGGGCAAATGGACCTCGGACTGGATGGCCATAGAGAAGTTCAAAGGGACTGTAACCTACTCCCTCCTGAGGGACTTCTCTATATGCAAAGAGAAGGCATGGCAGTAGAAGGTCCCACTTTCTTTTAAGGGGTTCTTCTAAGGCACCTATCATGCTCTTCATAGTTCTGTTAATACTCTCCACCAGTCCATTGGTTTGTGGGTGGTAGGCGGTAGAGAAATTGTAAGTGATCCCACAGGTTATCCAGATTGCTTGCATGTAGTGGGACATAAAATGTGATCCCCTGTCAGATATCACTTCCTTAGGAAAACCTACTCTGGTAAAAATACCAAGTAGGGCCTTAGTCACAGCCTGAGCCATAACAGTTCTCATAGGTATTGCTTCAGGATACCTAGTAGCATGGTCTACTACAACCAGGAGAAACCTGTTACCGGAAGATGTGGGAGGGTCAAGAGGACCAACAATGTCAATCCAGAGCCTCTCAAAAGGAACTCTCACCACTGAGAGAGGCACCAAGGGTGCCACATTCTTGGCCCCACTCTTGCCAGAGGTTCAGCAAGTGTGACAACTCCTACAGAATTTGTCTACTTCTGAACTTATCCTAGGCCAGTAGAAGTAAAGAAAGAGCCTTTCCTTGGTCTTCTTAAAACGTAAGTGACAGCCAAAGGTATCTCGTGGGCTAACTGTAGGAACTGGAGTCGGTTCACTAGAGGTACTACAAGTCTTTTTGTAGAAGAGGCCATCTTCCCAGTGCAACCTATACTTCCCAGGCACTTCCCCATCAAGCTGAGAAGCTGCCGGTAAGCGAAGACCTTCAAAAGTATGACACTCTCTTTGTCCTCTGCTGAAGTCTGCCCTGTTGGGTCCACCTTCTGCCAGTAAAGACTGTAGCTCAGGATGTCCAACAGGGTCAAGATCTCCAACCAGAGTAAGATCTTCTTCCAGATCGGAGTCCTCAGTATCTGATGGGACCACACAGGGTTGAACCTCACACTCAGCCTCAGCTGGTGGAGGAGTCACAGGTGTGACATTGGACAGTCTTGGTAATGTCCTTGTAGGCACAGGGGTGCTTTCTGTTTTCTTGCTGGTAGACTTGGGTTTCCCCTTTGTCACTTTTTGTCTTGCAATGGCAGTAAGCAAGCCCTGTGGACTTGGGATGATAGCATCTTCTATCAAGTCCCCAGGAGAGCCTCTCAAGGTTCTCTCCCTTGCAGACCTTGTGAGCTCCTGCTTCCTTTTGCTGGGGTTCTGGGGGTACTAGACACAACTCCAAGAATGTTCAGGTCATTACCCAACAGAACCCTCCCAGGTACATCACTTTGCAGGCTAACAGGTATTCTGACAGTCATGTCATTACACTGGATAAGAGCTGGTAACTGGTAACTGGGGAACCATTTGCACAGGGCCTCCAGCTAACTTGGTTAGGTGTTTGGGTGCCTTAGCAGCATCCTCCACCTTTTAAAAATATTCATCAACCACAGTTATGCTGGCTCAAGTGTCTCTGATGGCAGGTGCCTCCTGACCATTCACAAGAACACTATCTTTATAATACTCTTTATTATTATCTGGGATCTGAGCTATAGACATCTAAGTTCTGTTGTTCCCAAAGACCCAAGGACACTAAAGAAACACTGCCTGAGACTCTCATGGGCTCATCAGCTAGTAACCGAAACTTTCCACTGGCTGTAGGTACTTCTTCCACCGGAGAGAAGGCCAAGGAGACAGTGTGGACCCCTGAAGGTTTACCCTTACATCTGAGATCCCCTTTCACATCGTCAGTTGACCCGCAAGCAAAGCATTTTCCAAATGCTTTAATGAATGGGGGCTTGTTCTGACCTCCATCTGGTTTGGGACCAGATGGTACACTAGCCTAATTCAGTTTGCCTTGTGGCTTACCCTGGTTCTGTTTGGGGCCCTCTTTTGGATGGGAGTTATTGGAATTCTCCTTGTTATCTTTCTTTGGCTGCTTTCCCTCATCCTTCTTCTGAGTTGCCCCAGAATCCTTGTGAGAAGCCCTGTTGGCAACCCACATGTCAGTAGCCTTAGCTAACTTCTTAGGATCTATCTCCTTTGAGTCAGCCAAGTGCTGTCTAAGCTCAGGAGCGCAGGCATCATAAATTGACTCCAACATAACAAGATTCCTCAAACCTTCATAAGTGTTCACTTTGTAACCCTTAATCCAACCATCTAAGTTCTTCCAACATTCACAAACCCAAGACGCCCAAGGGTACCATCATACTTTTTGAGGGTCCTAAACCTCTTAGGGTACTGGGAAGGGGTCTTCCCAAATCTAGCTATCAAAGCTAGCTTCACACACTCATAATCCTGCTTATAATCCTTCACCTACATACACGATTACTTTTTGACAGTAATGACAGTTCGGTCTAACGAAAGATAAGCGTACTCGCGGGAAGAAATGTAACCGAAGTCAAACAAACTTAGCACATGAATGAACACAAGAGAATTGGGGATAAAAATCATAGGCAATACTTTTGTCAAGGCAGATAGAATCAGAGGACACTTTCTAACAAGTAAATAAAAGTTAATAGGCCTGCGCCAGTGTCAAGTGGAACAGTGTTCCTATTGCCGAGGATCACTCGGTTAGAGCAATTCACGATTCGAGATTGCCAGGAGTACTTAGATATTGTCAAAAAGGGAAGCAAAAGTTATAAGAGGGAAAGAAGAAAAGGACAAGCCTTTGGTGAGGAAGAAGGGTTCACCCATATTCCTCGAAGTCGGACACAGTACCTTATTCGTTGAAACAAGGGATGAGGCCAGCAGCAGCGAAGCAATGGTGAATAAAAGGTGCGCTCCTTTAAAACAGGTGAGGCTCTTCAGATGGCTATCCGGACCACTACAGCTGTGTGCAGCGATTTTGACCAAGAAGAGGATCCTCTGGCTGTGTAGGGTGAGCTGGTTGATCCCACCAGACTCAAGGGAAGAAGACTCCGGACTGGATCTTCTCTGTCATTGAAGGGAAGATAGCTCAGGCCCACAGCAGGGCTTCACCGGGACTCGAGAGTTGCAGTAGCCGTCTTCTTCTCTGCTTCTCTTCGGTTCTTGCAGTTCCAGTGGAAACTCTGACTTCCAGCCCAAGAGTCCTGCCTTTTATGCCAAAATCCCCCATTCACACAGCCTGGCTGTCAATCACACAGCAGGGGGGATGTCCGGCCCGGACAACCACCTCAGCCAATCGACACAAAGCACGACTTGGGTCTCCAAGGAGACCCTGTCCACAGGGTGACTACACCCCTCCCTAACTTTCAGCCCACCTAGACACCCAGACACCAAAGGATGGCTTCTGGACAGAAGCCCACCAAAGGTCGGCGAACAAAGAAGGCAAACCTAGTTTGGCGCAAAAATTAAAACACAAGAAGGACCTTAACTAAAAGAAATGGTGAATAAACCCGACCAGAGCCAAAATAAAAAGTATTTGGTCAAGCAGGTTTATGTTCGAGGCTAATACAATAGCCTAAAACAGTACCACGTTCATATAATATAATCGCGGTAGAAAAGATAGGGTAGATACCACTGCCACCAGCCAAGTCTAAATATTAAGAGATCGAAACCAAGCTCCAAGAGGCACAGACAAAAAGGTGCAGGGATTAGCCCTTTCCAATACTCCATGTAAGATGTGGTGTTCTGGGTCTGTAATTTAAAAAGACTACACAAAGTTAATGGCAACTTTACATGTTTCTGTGGGACAGTAGTCAGCCCCAGAAAAATGGATTCAGTGGGAAGTCTCGAAGACAGCCCTGTGTCACTGCACTGAATGTGCTGTGTAAAACACACAAAAGTGGGCTCATGAAGTGGTGTGGCTCCAGAGCACAAGATCACACAAAAAGTAGGAAAACACATGGCAAAACACATGTAATAGTGGTAAAAAATGCTCACACTCTTACCAGGTGGAAAAAATAAACCCCTGAAATCCAGCAAAGCTGCTGAGGTACTCACTAGGTGAGGGAAATTAGCCATAAAGGAGAATTCTCCCTAACATCCGCCTCCTTGCCCGGGTGAGAAAGCCATATTTTTTCAATGCATTTTTTGCACTAGTGCTAAGGTCTAGGACCAAGGCAAACACTGCCCTAAGAAATGCCCAAGTAGCAATTCCACTGGGACTGGAGCAACCTTTCCGCAATACTGTTATATCTAAATGAACATTATGTTTTTATATTTAGCCTAATACTTAGCACCATTTAGGGAACACATCATTTATATTGTAAGTAACTAATGCATGAAAAACACTTGTCATACTTAGGCAATAGTTTTGATTCTGCAAAGACACACTTCCTGTGTGATAATTTGTTTAATGTGTGCATTCCTTATTGGTTCAATATTTGATTGTAGATACTCGAAGGAAAACAATAGTAACAAACTGATTAGTGGTAATTGCCATGCCTATTTATCGATTAAGTTATGTGTTTATTCCCCTGCAACCTATTTATTAGTGCTAATGTTTTCACTTTTGATGTCATGTAGACACATCTCATGACATGCAATACTATATTCCCTTTCATTTGGAGTTGCACTCGTTTTTGTCTTTGTTGTAGGTAACAGGGAGAACACATTGAAAGGGAATTGAAGTACCTCCTCCATTTCATTAGTTGGTAAAACAGTACAGTGTATTCTTTAGGTTGTAAACTAGCCCCCTGCTATGACCACATCGTTCATCTCTACTGCAGTGTTTAGAGACTATTCCACCATTTAAAAAAATGCCTGCTCTTTGCAGGGCCTAATGATCTCATTAATTGGCAGCACTTTGCATCTCTTGTTTCCAGGTAACCAAAAATCGACAAACCGAGTTCCTGAGAGCCGGCCAATCTTTATTTCTACATTTCTTTTAGAATGTTGAAATAGGGTTACCTCTCTGTGGTCGGCTATCTCTTACTACAATGACCCAATACATTGTGTAAGTGTGTAAAATACACCTTATCATGCTCTTAGATCTTGTAGCTACTGCGTATTCAAAATGCAATTCATTTCTTAATTACAAGCTCCAGTGACCCTAATTGGAGGGGTCATATATTCTTCATCTTTTTACAAATACATCCTTGTTTCTTATGCTTTGTAAACTATTTTAAACCAGACCTCTTCAACCTGTTCTTATGTAAATGACTAATAAATGTGTTACTTTTAAAAAGCTTTATTGTGTTACAGTTCACAAGGAACTTTTCACAAGAAAATACACACAAATCTCTGGTAGAAGAAAATTTACAGCCAAATTCGTACAGAAAAGAAATAACCTTACACATTAATGGCACAACTCTCTGCATAATACCCTTTGTTAAGGACCAGGACTTCTTTCAAAAAACGTATGGCGGCCAAAGACCAATTGAATGACTTATCGGTAAAAATCCGTTGCCAGACCCAGCCCGGGTCTATTTCCTTAAAATCCTTCATGAGGTGCAACTAAAAAGTCTTACGGGCCATTGTCAATTTAACACAATGCAAGAGAAGGTGCTGGAGTGTTTCTATAGAATTTTCCAGTTTGCAGAATCTGCAGCTCCTTAGTTTACGTGCACCCAAAATTTAATTTGTGGAGAGTAAATTTAGACAGAGGCTCAAACACTCAGAACGCCAAAGATTTCCTGGCCATTTCAACAAGTAATAAGGCAAAGAATTATAGGGCCTGGCATCCAGGAGTATATCTATATAGAGGTGGCACTTCCTGACAAGCTCTATTGTGTCAATCCAGTCGACATCCCATAAACTTTTTTTTACCATGATTGGGTACCTTAGAAGGTATTCCACTGTGGAGTCCACCCTGGTTAGTATTGGATGGATTTGGGTCGACCATTCTATTAGGCCGGCCGTGGAGCTTGCCTCTAAGACACTCTTGAACAGCCCCCATGTAGATCCCTCTTTCGCCTAATATATGTTTTTTGGAGAACATTTAAATGTTTCCATATTATCAAGGCTTCCAATAACACCAGGCCCAATTCATACCTTAAAACAGGGCCGAGACATCACTTGGCAAGCCCAGCACTCTCCTCCAGAAAGCACCCTCAAACTTCACCCATTGCCCTTTCAGAATGAAAAACATTGTCTCGGCCCCACAGCACCACCCTTTTGCAATAATATTTTCTGACTGGATCTATTGGGAAGTGTCCCAGTTTCTTATTTAGAGTAGTAGCCTGTGCAGCTAAAGCCTCGATCTTCAACAGTTTTTGGTTCCCTTAGGGAAAATTTGAAAGCCCAGGTACACAATGGAGTTCACTTTCTCGAGATGTGAGCCTTCGATACGCATTGGAAGTGATCACCTACTTTTCCCAAACCTTTATGCAGGGTTAGAATTTTTGATTTTGGGATACTTATTTTTAACATATTCTGGTTTGTGTATGCCTCCAGGGCCTTCAACTGACAATGCAACCCTATTGGTGTATGGTCTAATAGAATCAGATCATCAGCATTTAGTAAATAATTAATTGGTTGCTCATGGAGTTTTAACAGCAACAATTTGATGTTAAAAAAGGCATCCCCCAAATCAGAAAAGAAAAGGGGAATATAATTGGGGCCAATAGGCACCCTTTCTTCTATTCTCTGGCAGTCTGGATCGGTGCTGATATGAGGGGGACAACCCCATTTGGCTAATTTGTCCCATAGGCTATTTCTTGGGACGGTGTCAAAGGCCATAGAAAAATGCTGAATGCCGCATGAAGTGGATTGTTATTTTTCGAAGCCCCCTTTTTCGAATGTTCCAGAAGAAAGCCGTTCATCTCGGTTCCCACTCCCTGGCAAAACCCTGTCTGGAAAATATCCATTCTACCATTATCCTTTGCCCACTTTCGCAGGTCTCTTAAGACAAGGCTCGTGAATATCTTTGATGAGCAGTCCAGAAGGGAGATTGGTCTATAATTTAGGGTACTCAAATGGGACCCCTTTTTAAAAATCATGACTACAAATGGTGGTCTGCCAAGAAGGTGGTAAAAAAAATTCCATGAGCACGATTTTAAACATTCTGTCAAGGTACAGCCACCCAGGTGTCAGGCTATTTTTTAACACACACATGGCCAGCCCATCTGGCCCTGGAGCAATCGATTTTTTACTTCTGGATATTAAGTAAGATACATCATCCAGGTCCCAAGTTAATTCCTACACTGCCCTTTGGATCAGATCCCCATTCCATGTCTGCAAGTTAGCACCCTCTAATTTATAGATCTTAGTGAAGTGGGCCTTCCAGCTTTTTTCAGTTATCGTTAATGTATGGTGACAACCGGTTTATACCATCTGTTGCCTAGTCCATTATGGACCCATCCTCTCTGATGTTCAGCTCAAAGACGTGAGACATACCTGCATCAATATAATGGCCACATTCCATTATATTTACTTCACTCCATGTACACAAACCCAGTCTCTCTCATTCCTTAACCCTTTAATATATTTAAAAAAAACGTTTATAAACAAATACATATATCCAACCTTTTGAGTATTAAAGCAGTTACCAGCTTCAATTGGTTTACTCATAATATTGCATCTGATAGCTCATAGTCAAGCAAACTAATAACTTAATGTCCATCTCTCAATGTCTAACTCGCATGTATGCCAACTCAGGAATACAGACTACATAGTTACTGAACAGGCGATCCTTATTTCTCCCACAAGGAGACCATTTTCCCCTACAATCAACCCATTATGTTTAATGAGGAGATCCATTTATCATTTATAATGATGAGGCCCAATCATAATTTCTTTCAGACCCATTTCATGCCCGTTAAAATGTAAAATTCAATGTAGCTTTAAATCTGTGTGTATTCGGACCAATGTAGATGTATTTCCTCCATCCTGTGCAGTTCTAAGATGGGCCGTTTCATTTTGATCTCAGAATGGTCATTTCCAAATAGTGGCGTCCAATTGGCACTCTGGTGTTAATAGTCCCTACCCTCAACTTGTGTTCACTTCTCCCCTTGTGGACTGCTCCTATGGTATTGCAAATGTTTGGCTTTCCAAAAAAGTTCATTCAATTATTAGCTAGGCACTTTATTTGTGTGAGCAGTTTCAGTGAGATTAGCCCACAAATAAAGATGTTTTATTGTGGAATTGCATGATGCACATTTGTCAAAGGAAAATGACCCAGAGCTGGCGGTAGCTCACATCCTTTACCCCCCACTCTTTTCCATCTGGTACCCACCAGGACCAGGACTGTAAAAGCCAACAAGCAGAGTCTCATGATGAACAGCTTCAAGTCCATATGGTGTTGTGAAGAAGTAGGTGCTCTCTTTGGCTCAAAGACATCCAGACCTGTACTATTTGGTTGCACCAGGTGGTGTGGACTGTCAGGTGTGTTAACCATCTCTGCAGTGTGGTATCTGACTCACAGCAGCATTGAGAGGTTATTATTTGATGTTGGCTCGCCATATTTCTGGTGCCCCCATTGGATGAGCTTACCCATGCAGTAGACAAGACAACTAGCAATTATGAGGTTGTTGAACTGATAAGGGTCTTTGATAAGTGAATGATCCAATCATTTTGAATTGGTGGGTAAAGGAAGACAATCCAATAGATTATGTATTGATAATGAACGCACAAGGCCCCACCTAGCGCATTGAACCAATAATAATAATAATAATAATAATAATAATAATAATAATAATAATAATAATAATAATAATAATAGGCATTTATATAGCGCTCCAAAACCTCAGGCATATGAGCACTCCTTATTATTATTACCCACGGAGTGTGGTGCCCATGACATGCCAATGTTTTTTTTTTTCTCATGCTCTTTAATAGTTCAGTTTTCTCTACTGTATATATGGTGCATTAATGTATGATTTCAGTCACAGGGTGAAGAAAGCCAGCCGTTTTTTTCAGTATGGAGTTTTTGGCCTGTGATTTATTGATCACAGCCAAAAAGACTGCATACTGTTTCCATAATTCTTTCAGGCCACAGAGGCTGAGCCCCACCCTGCACACATTGGTTGACAGACTCTTCCTCAGCGGCCCTGAAGAAGAAAGTGATCAGTGTTTGTGGCAGAGGTGTGTATGTATGTTTCTATCTGTTCTTGGGTGTATTTGGGCGGGTGGAGGTTGAACATTTGTGGCAGAGGTGTGTGTATGGATGTCTGTGTTTCATGGTCGGGGACAAAGTTTGTGGAGGGGAGGCAGAGTGCGGAGATGTGGGGTGAAAAACACAAATAAAAGACAGTCCTGCCAACGCTAGAAAAAAGTGCGCATGGGAGGCGGAGGGCGGGTAGGGCTGTGGTTCCAAAGGGGTGTGTGGGCAGTAAAGGAACCCAAAATCGGTCTTTCCCAGAGTTCAAAGGCCACTCAAATCGAACAATATCAAGCGACCTCTTTTGAATGGGGCATTCAACGTGTAGGATGTTGACAGAACCGTTTTTCCATATTGGTAGAAATCTGGAAGGATTCGGTCATTGTCTACACGATTTCTAAATACCGACAGTAGCTTAATGAGGACACAACAGCAGGGGTTGTTTTCAGATCCCCGTAATCCAGCATGAAGGATGATTTATGTCTCCCACACTCTCACACTGTGAGAGTTTCTTGGACATCTAGGAGTTATAGTGGTTCAAAAAGCATAGTCTAACATTGCAATTAAAGGGAATATCAGCCTCTTAGCACCCTTCTGTCAAAATGTGCCAGACTGAAGGGGGAGTGTAAAAGTGACAACAAGAGGTGGAGGGAGGCGGGTGTAAGAGAGAGAGCAGAAGAGAGGAAAAAGAGTGGAGGAAGGTAGAGAATGCAGTGGAGGAGGTGAAGAGGAGAAAGAGAGAGAGCAGCAGTCAGGATGTGAATGGAAGCTGGAATCTGAAGAAGATCAGGAAGGTAAGAGAGCGAAGTGGCAGAAAAAATCAAGAAAGAGGTGAGGAAGGAGGTTAGGAAAGGGAACAGGAGGCCATCCCCAAAGTCTAAGCATTGGGAAAGAGCATTGAATAGTGGAGAGGCATAAGAGTACAGCAACACATCTCACAGGGCAGCCAGTTGTGGTTATCTGTTGCTGCCAGTAGGTGGAGTCTGATAACTCTTGGGGTCCAGAGGCTTTGCAAGAGTCTTACACCTCACCCTTGCCAAGATGACCAAGGCCATTGGAAGTGGTGGTTTCAGGTAGATTGCAGATCCTGGAACAAGAATGGTACATTCTGACAGGCTCAGTGATAACCAAGGCACATCCAGTAAAGGGCCAGAAAGAAGTGTGGGACACTATTAGAGAGTATTCACATTTCCCGTCCACACATTCTTTATGAAAACACCTCCTGACACGTACTCTGGCACACATTATATTACAAGGTTATGTCACTCATTCGAATTTCCCCTTCAAACAGAGGCCTGACAGGACATCGCATATCCTGCTTGTCAAATACAAGAGCACAAAGGACCGCTTCTTTCTTCACAAATAAACAGGAAAAACATCTACGACCTCACAAGATAGGATATCAGACAGCACACCACTGGCAATCACCCAGTCAATACGAAACAGTGGGAACATATGCTGGGAATATGGGCTTCCTAGGAAGAGCAACCCTCTTGTAGGTGAATGCAAATGTATCTTTGTGCCCCAGCCCTCTTAAACACACACAGGGTAGCTCTAACTCACAGTCAGGCCACTCCCTCAGCAAGAACAACCAGACGAAGGCAAATGTTGTACAACACAATCCTTCCCTTCAGCTAAATAATACTTTAGATAACTTTTTTTCAAGAAAACGTAAACACTATCCAGGAATGTACCACACTCCTCGCATAACACAACCATGCAACAATTGCATATTAGCAAGCACCTTGTGCCAATACACAATAGCAAGAGACGCAGTGAGAACAGGAACATCCTGCATGTACCACTCCACTTGGAGTGGACGTGTATCTCTCTCCTGCAGTGCGCCACTCTGCCATTTAGTCGCAACTTCCCTCCCTCTCACAATTACACTGAAAGTCTGGTATGCATCAGTATATTTTCAGAACATCACCCTGCCATTTTGTCATTCAAGTGTGCTGCCTCCCACATGTCACAACATCTCTCTCTTATTGCACATACTCACTGCAGGCTGCTTGCACTTGAACACCATTCCCACACGTCGCAACACTTTCCAACGGGACATAACTCACTTCAAATTGAAAGCCCATGTGTAACTTTTGCTCTTTTCACCACATCTCTCAAACTGGAAGGGACTCACTTGAAATTACATATGCATAGACATGATGTATTCACATTGTAATACAAAGATTTCTTCACATTAAAACGTATTAAATATGAACATAACGTTTTTTTTTTTTTCTCCACAAATGACCCTTCATTAGAAACTGGGCAAAGAACGTGTGATGCCTCTGCTAACTCCAAATAATCGCATGTCCTGATTTTCAAGCCCCACCTGCATTATGAATATTGCCCCCTGGACTGCTCCACTCTAACTGGCAAACATAAATATCTAGGCACTAATGCTGCAACCAGCTAATGAATGCTATACCTACATTTTCAGAGAGCGGGCTGCTTTCTCTATTGGACAATCATAAGGACTTTGATCCTAGTCAATTAATATGTCCATACCTGTGTGCGGCTGAAAGATGTTTAGTCTTTAAACAGCAAGAAACTTCTGATCGTTTTCTGTGTTAATAGTAACGCGAGAAGTATTTTTGCCAGGGGATTCTCATACTTTCAGCTGAAACTCGCCACTATATTTAATTGGCAGGCAACAAAGAACAAGTTGCTGAGCGCGGCTTGCCTTGCAGCCAGCGCTGAGGGCTGGAACGACCCCTTAGCCTCTTCCAAATGTCAAAGCCATAATCGATCGATTTGAACACTGAAAGGCAGAACAGCAAAATTGCTGTTCCTTTCAAATCGGTGTTGTTCATCTTTGTGGCGCGGTGCACGCGGCTTATAGTGTCACCACATGTCCTTACCGAGCATGCACGGATCTGCCTGACTTCATGGTGGAATTGCACCAACCTCATACATATGGTAACAGGAGTTAGTTCCAGAGTGCAAGCCCACACATACCTTCATAGTGAAGATGGCTCTCGAGACCAGTTCTAATGTGGAATGCAATCAACCATTCCTTCACACCTCAATGGCGTTATGTGAGATGGGGCCCATCTGGGCATGTGAAAGCGTGGCTTGGATTTCATGCCAGGGTCTTTAATGGTTCATTAAATTAAGCATTCAGCAAGGGCCTGAGACTGTATCCAATGATAACTGTCTACCTCAGGTCACTGCACTCCAAGTTGTCATTGCTGCACTCTTCTGTCGAGCTAAAGATCCCACTTGGCCCTGAGGTGGTCAGGGTAAGATGTTGCACGTATCTCCTTCTTCCCCCTCGCACTTGACAGTCAGCCCAAAGGAGCATCTTAATTTGTGGTCGGACGACGAAACCACAACCCACCAGCCTTGCCATTAGAGTGCCTGCTGGACAACCACACAGGTGACTCACGAGACTTGACATTGTAGCTCCTCTCATGAGAAGGAAGGAGTTCATGGGTTCTCACACACAGTATGCATTTTTCTCGCTTCCTTTCACCGTAACATGTTCCAGAGCTGCCTTGCTTCTAGTCTTGGATTTGGATTGCTTCTCTTTTAGCTTCTGGTGATTTGAGCTTGCTTTGAGGTACAATGGGGATCCCCGGATGCCCCATCGCACAGCAGTGCTTCTTTCTCCAGTTCTTCCATGCCTCTTTAAAAATTATAGTAATCAGGATGTAATGATCAGACTGGAGTTATAGTAAGAGTGCAGCCAACAAGTACACCATCACCATTCAGCTCTCAGGTAGCTACTGACACTCACATGCTTCTTGTTCGGTCAGGGTCAATCAAAGCGCTGGAGCAGTGCGGCAGCAAACTGGTTCAAGGAGCAGCAACAGTGGTTTGAAAAGGTTGGAAATAGAGCAAACACGGTTGACTATCATCGCACGGAGGCTCAGGGAAAATAGGAGTCCTTCTCATTCTAGCAACCCGGGGGAATCTGGCAAACACCTGTAAAAGTCCTTTGACTTCAAGCAGGATCTGGGTACCAGGGTAGCTGATATAGAGGCAGGTCTTGCTTCAGCAGCAGTTCATCCCCAGTGCGCCCTCAACATGGGTTGTCAAAAGAGCCTGGATCACTTCTTCTTCTCCTTAATGGTGGAAGTCTTTGCAAAGGTCTGTTTTCTTGAACTCCAGTAACGAATCAAAAAAGGGGGAGCCTCCTTCCTTATATGTGTGACAAACCTACAGGGGATTGGTTAAAAGCAATCCCGCTTTAAGGGCTCCATCCCTTGTAAAGGTAACAAATGGCTGTGTTTTTTTTTATTTATTTTTTTTATTGGTTTAGTTGATGAATCAACTTTTCAATATATATTTACATTTATAAATTTACAGAAAAAGAAAATTTCAAAGTTGTATAACAATTAGGAGTTAATTCATTACATAAATTGGGCCGCAAAAAATAATCAACACAAATCGACATGCCCTCATAGTAGGTCATCAAAGTATAACACAACTAAAATTTCGCTTCCTTTGTATAACGACCACTAAATTAAGTCTAAAATGTTTAAAATTAAGATTAAAACATATAAAAAACAGATAAAACAGAACGATATATTAGGTT
The DNA here is from genome assembly GCF_040938575.1 of Ambystoma mexicanum. Classification (NCBI taxonomy): domain Eukaryota; kingdom Metazoa; phylum Chordata; class Amphibia; order Caudata; family Ambystomatidae; genus Ambystoma; species Ambystoma mexicanum. Next base: position 1,252,795,068 of record NC_090924.1, read on the forward strand.
GTACGGAATTCAGACAATAGTCTGCCACGTTATTGGCAACATTTCCCTTAGGTTTAAAGCTATGAGAAAATTCACAACCGCTAATCTTATCGTGGTTATCTGTGTGTTATAAATTCTATGCCAAAAGTCTTCAACTGTAAGAAATGTGCATGTCTCAAAGTGTTTTTTGAAATAATCAATTCTCATGGATAATAATGCCTGGCATTCTGCTATCAGATGATACATAGTCTCTGCATTGCCAGGTTTCTTGCAAAATCTGCAATAGCTTTCAGATTTATCAATGGCATTCCACTTGGCTAAATTGCTCCTGGTGTACCACCAGTTCATTCTAAATCTCAAGAATGCATGTCTTGCCTCGGCACCAGGGAATTTTAGCAGATAGCTTTCACTAGTTCGAATTTTTTTGGGAATAATTCTATGGAGGACAGCATGCTTGGTCTTTTGACAATCCTCATATGTCTTTATCCAATCCCATATGATGATTTTTTCCTTCGCTCGGTCAGGGTTCGTAACTAGCAAGTCTACTGAAACCTCAGTTTTCAGCAAAAAAAATTCAACCTGTTGCCGCCATTCACTCATTGCTTTGTGGTTACTAGTTTTTATGTAGCTAGACAGGATCTGCATTAAAGAATTATCTTGTTTTGCCATGATGCATTTTCTATACAAGCTACATAATTTCCACATATACATACTGTTTAATGATGAAATACCCAATTCATATCTCAATAGACACATCTGAGCAGCCATGGGTGTATGTAGAACCTTTTTCCAAAAATGGCCTTCCAATTTTTGCCAAAACATCTCATCTCTCCAGATTTTAGTTTCTGCACCATAAAGTACAATTGCGGCTACTCTTTGACAATAAAATGTAATTATCGGTTTTAGAGAAAAGGTACAAAATCTGTGATTTATGATAGAAGCCTGTGAAACAGACGTGCCAATTTTAATTTTCAGCTCATCAATATACGGAGCATCTGCTCTGGAGTCATTTATATTTAATCCCAAGTACTTATATTGTGTGACATTTCCCAATTTATTCATGCCTATAGATAGTGATCGACAAGGTACCCTGGTTTTCTTATTGGGCACAATCTTGAGAATTTTTGTTTTTGAAACATTAATTATCAGTTCATTTTCATATACAAATTTTTCTAATTGGTCCAATAGATTTTGCAGCTTATTTGTAGTTTTAGCTAGAAGGACTAAATCGTCTGCATAGAACATCCATGGTATGGGACACATTCCAAGGCGTGGAGCATCAGACTGAATTGTACGAAATGTCTTTGCTACATCTGAAATGAAATAGTTGAATAAGGTTGATGCCAGTAGACAACCTTGCTTCAGACCCCTATATGTTTCAATTGGTCTAGATAATGTACCATCCATTGACAGACGGATTTGGATAGAGGTCCCCGTGTGAAACTGCATGATCCAATGTAATAAATGCTTTGGGCATGCATTTTTTTTTAGTTTGTTATTCAAAAGGGTTCTTGATACAGAGTCAAAGGCAGTTTCAAAATCTACAAAAGCCATATAAAGAGGTTGATTTGCTTGTAGTTCGTGCTGTTTTATGGCTTCGAGCATACACAAGTTTACAGATGTCCCTACACCCACAATAAAACCTGTTTGGTAGGGATCATTAAGATCCGCTTCTCTAGTCCATTTATTGAAATCTCGCAACACCAGACGAGCAAAAATTTTCCCTGGCGCATCTAAGAGCGCAATAGGTCTGTAGTTTTTTGGGTTCAATCTATCTCCTTTTTTATGAATGGGGACAATAATGGATTTACGCCATGATGGGGGTATTCTTTTGCTAGCTATTACTTGTTTGAATATCACTCCTAGGATCATGGCCCATGTCTCCGGATTAGATTTTAGCATCGCGTTCGATAGGCCATCTGGACCAGGCGCTTTAGATTTGCTTAATTTTTTAATATAGATTTCTATGTCCAGATTGTCATATACAATGTCTTGTATTTCACCATAGATCTGCTCATTTACTGTATCGGGGTAGTGGGTTTCAGCATACAGAGAGTTATAGTATTGGACCCAAATTTCTTCCGATACTGCATTTACTTGTCTTATGGATTGTTTAGAGGTGTACACAGTTTTAATTAGGCCCCAAATTAAAGCAGAGTTCTTAGAGGTAATGGAATGAAGCATGGTTTGAGCATCTTTTAGCATCATTGCAGCTCTTCGTTGCTTTATCCAGTTCCTATAGCGATTCTTATATTTGGAAATGATGAGGATTTTATCACTGTTGTTTGATAGGGTAGTGTGTCGAATATCCCTCCTTAGTTCAGATTTCCTTAAACTAATTTCTTCATCATAAGAATGACAATGCTGTTTCTGAGGCTTGCTACACACGCCATATGGTTTTTTAAATAGCTGAAGGGTGCTAACATAATCTCCATTCATAAATTGTAAATTAGGTTTCAGAATGTCATTTGGATATGATATTGTCACGAGTAGTTTGTTCAAATTTTCAGGAGTCCATTTGAACTTGTGACCTTGGGTGGAGACTTCTAAGTTGGTTATATGATTTGGTCTGGATCTCGTGGCCAATTCGCTCACTCTAGGCCATGTCATACAGAGAAGACTATGATCACTTTTTATTTGTTTAGATATCTCAAAAGAAGATATGGTAGAGAAGAATTCGCTATTGGTGTACACATAATCAATGGTGGAGGTTAAGGAACCCTGTTGCCAAGTGATTCTAGCTGGAATGTCACCCTGGACCGCACCATTTACCATAACAAAAAAATATTCAGGTCACCTGCAATGACTGTAGAATTGATCAAGGGGTCTTTATCAATTTTATCTAAACACTGTATCAAATCCTTAAAAAATCTTTTTTCTGTGATGTCTAAGTGATTCCAGTAGATGTTTATACATGCTATGACATAGCTTTCAGCTGAGATACGAACAAATTGCATATAGCTATTTAAGGAGGCCCATGGTTCAGCAAAAAGTCCATTGGTTGACTTAACAGCAGTAAGAAGTCCAGCCTTGGGGCGGCCTCTGGCCGACTTAATAGCAGGTTCAAAGATAATGTAATAATTTTCCCATACAGGGGGGAGGGTAAGCCAAGTCTCTTGTAACAGGACTATGTCATAAGCAGCCAATACAGATTCTGAGGAATTTGCAAGGTGCAGGTGGCCCCTAGTATTCCAGGATGCCAGCTTAAAAGTTGTTTCATTTCTCAATGTTGGAAGCTAGCATTTATTATACATTTTGTTCTGAGGGTAAGTTGTGATAGTTTTCATCTCATTTGCACCTATTGTAGAAAATTGAATCGTCATAGGTTCAATGAGGGTTCCAGCAGGATATACCTTGGGTTTTATGATGTTAGTATTGGCGCTATTGTGGAGTGAGGGATAGATGTTAGCAACATTGGAAGGTAAAGTACTATTCATTTTATTTTCTGCCATAGGATTATCAAGCAAGAAGCCTAAATGATATACTTCACTACGTGCTTGCCAAATAGTATGCTTTACAATAGCAGATGTCATCCAGATTTTTACTACAGATCTGTCGTGATCATCGACGAATTCAATCTGTTCAAGATCTTTGGACTTTACTTCCTGAAGAGCCTGAACACTACGCAAGATGTTTAATACGGAGGATCGATTTAGGTCATATAGGCCAAATTCACCACCACGACATTTCAGGATGAGACTTACATGGGTCGTGTCATTGCATTTCTTATAACTATTCCTGAAGGGTGTTCTATTTTCTTGCTGTTTCTTCAACGGCAATTGTTTTAACTGTTCAGATACTTCATAGTTTCTTGTCCTGTCTTCTCCCATCAAATTGTTATCATTTTCCTTCCTTTTTGAGTACCTGTCATCAGCATTATGAATCTCTCTTGAGGCAAATATGCCCATAGATTTCATGATTTCTTCTCGCCTTTCTTCTAGTGTTCTAAATGTGATTTTTTGGCAATTTTCTTCATTTTCACTGATTTGCTTATTTACTTTTAGTATTTGAGAGGGAGGAAAAGTCTTTAGTGCATTTTCTAGACACTCTTGTTTGGAAACCTCATTTACCAGCTCATCAAGCGGCTCGTAGCTCACATCATTGGCCACTATGTTTTTAGTTACTTTTGGAGCCAGTTGTATAGGCGGTAAAGTGGTTTTGCTTTTACTAATAGCAATGTATTTCCTCACAATTTCTGCCCTTTTCCCTTGTGTTCTTTTATCAGGAGTACTTAGGGCTTTAATAAATTGTTGCGTGTTCGTATTCCTCTGCATTTTAGTCAATTTCTGATTTTTGGATTTTTTTGACTCAGATTGCATGTTAGACAGTTGCTTTTTCCCTTTTTTTGTCACACTGAATATGTTATATGTTCCATTCTCCACAGGCGACTCAATAGAAAATGTTTTGGATGTCGCAACCTTTTCAACTCCTGTAACAGTTGAAACAGTGTCTTTTTTATTTTGGTGCTCAAGAGTTTCTATTATGGTCACATCATGATTAACACATCCGGTGTTATTCTTTTTTTCACTCATCACCATGGAGTTATCATTGGTTTCATGTTGGTTTAGGTCACTGTTTGGTATGTTATTGATCATGTCACTACTATTAGTTCTACAATTGACCTTTTCCATATCCTCAGCTGAAGTGGTTACAGTTACTCTATGATGTGCTTTTTTACTATCATTCATATTAAAAAACATCTGTTCTACTATGCCAGACAACATAGAGTGCATTTTATATGGGTCCGGGCTTTTCAGTATTACACTTTCAGTATGCTGGCATTTGTCACTTTTGTTCTCCAAAATTTCTCTAAGTAAAAAGTTTTGGTCCAGTAATCTGGCATCCAGTGTTTCATAAAGTTTAGCTAGGGAAAACAAAGCAGTGTTCATAGCTTGTAGAGTTAGTTCTGTTGGTGCCAAAGTAATGGCTGCTTGTGGTGGTTGTGGTGCAGCTTTGTTACGTCCACATCGTTTGGGAGAATGTTGGGTAAAGGAAATTGACAAAATAGAGGAATCATTAGTACATTCCGGAAAAAGAACAGGGGATTGGGACAAGTGATCTACATTTTCATCATCGCCAGATAGATTCTCTGGTGGCTCAGTGTTAGCAGATTCTAATTCAACTTGCGTTATTTGTACATTTTTTCCATTGACATCAATGGCAGTCGTGTCTTTAATAGCCATATTGTTACATGGTTGGTCTATCTCAGCATGAAATTGGATTTTGGTCACTACTTTATTGTTTATAGGGAGGGCTAAGTCGCCTAACAGGCTTCGTTCGAAGAAAGCTGCTAGCAATGAGTCAGATGGAGTACATAAATCTATTGATATAGGAAGGTCCTGCATTGTTTTGCTTTTGCAGATTTCTGGATCTGTCAGAATAACGGGCACTACTACATCATTATCATTACCTGTGCATAATTTTGCAGCTGTGGGAGTTGCGTGTATCATCGTGTCTTTGCATAGATCTATAGTTATAGGATTGACATGTGGTATTGTTTTTGGACTCACCCTTTTTTCAAGTATACCCTCTGTTGAGTTGACATCGGTCGCTGTCCTCTCTTTATTACTAACATCAGCCTGACCTGATGTACTATCAATATAAAATTTCCTTATATCACTCGTATATGACATAGATCGACTCTTTGTTGATCCACGACTTGGCGGCCCAAAAGAATTCCGCTTAGGGGTGGTATGAAAATCATAGATTTGTTCAGCAAGAGGTTCAATATTCGGCATATTAGTCCGAAGTGAATACAGTTTGACCATTTTGGTTTGTTGCATAGTGACAAGCTCTCACAAAAAAGCCTCTTTGTATGGTTATAGTTTTGGACCCAAAAACTGCTCAAGCACAGTTCACTGCGAACAGTGAACAGTAAACAGTTTACTTGCGGTTACTTCCGGGTGCGCGCGCGGTGCGCTGTTCACTCGGGTTAAGTAACAGAAGGGGGGTGGGACCAAAGGGGAGTCTCCTCTAGAAGCTCCAATCACAATGGAGCTGCAAAATTAAAAAAAACAGAAGAGCGGGAAGTTAGAATGTTTCAGTAAATGGACGCTTCTTATTGAAGCAAAGGACAATTTACATAAACTTTTTCATCAAAGTTTTTGAAGCATTACTTGTAGGTCAGGCAGATTGAGTGCAGCCTGAAAAGACTTCCTCCTGCTGGAGCGCCGTGTAGATTCGCTCGCACACGGGATGGTCTCTGTCTCTTTGTTTTCCAAATCCAAGTCCAAAATCCATGCAAGTCGAAGCGGGTCCGGCCAGTAAACAGTTTACTTGCGGTTACTTCCGGGTGCGCGCGCGGTGCGCTGTTCACTCGGGTTAAGTAACAGAAGGGGGGTGGGACCAAAGGGGAGTCTCCTCTAGAAGCTCCAATCACAATGGAGCTGCAAAATTCAAAAAAACAGAAGAGCGGGAAGTTAGAATGTTTCAGTAAATGGACGCTTCTTATTGAAGCAAAGGACAATTTACATAAACTTTTTCATCAAAGTTTTTGAAGCATTACTTGTAGGTCAGGCAGATTGAGTGCAGCCTGAAAAGACTTCCTCCTGCTGGAGCGCCGTGTAGATTCGCTCGCACACGGGATGGTCTCTGTCTCTTTGTTTTCCAAATCCAAGTCCAAAATCCATGCAAGTCGAAGCGGGTCCGGCCAGTAAACAGTTTACTTGCGGTTACTTCCGGGTGCGCGCGCGGTGCGCTGTTCACTCGGGTTAAGTAACAGAAGGGGGGTGGGACCAAAGGGGAGTCTCCTCTAGAAGCTCCAATCACAATGGAGTTGTAGGTCAGGCAGATTGAGTGCAGCCTGAAAAGACTTCCTCCTGCTGGAGCGCCGTGTAGATTCGCTCGCACACGGGATGGTCTCTGTCTCTTTGTTTTCCAAATCCAAGTCCAAAATCCATGCAAATGGCTGTGTCTTTTTGCATCATAACAAAATTACTTTGCTTTGCACAAAGTGTAGGAGAGCGGAAGGAAAGAAAGTTCCACAGAATATCAAGATGAGTAATCCTTGTGCACTGCTCTTCTTATCTACCTATCTGCCAAACATCCTACCCTTCTCTAGCCCAGCACTTGAAAGGCCCTTAGATTTGCCACCCATTATGGTGAGACAGACCTTTGTTATGGAATTACCTCTTTGAATCCAGACTTCCAAGAGATCTTCTATTTTGATAAGCGAAGAACGGCAGGTAGGAGTTACCCAGTCTCTCAGAATCTCAAAAGAGGGGGCACACTGCCTTGTCTTATTCACAGACGGGCAAGTGCCTGGACTCCACATTGCTTCTCTTAGCGTGTCTGAGCTCAGAGGGTGACACTGGTGTGTTACTAATCATATTTATCCTGCTATCATAATGATGACATTTTTGGAAGATAGAGGTAAACTTAAATTAAATCACTGTGTTGCAGTGACTTGGATGACACATCAGCTGACAAATAAGGTACCTGTGACCTCTGACCCTGCTATGTTGTGTGGTAGAGCAGGACTGATGCATCTGGACAGCAGCATCAGTCTCTCTGATTCAGGTGCACACTTTGCCTTTGTTTGATAGAGGGGGATATTTTGAAAATTGGTGCATCAGCCCGTTTCTCATTCCATATATTACACAGCCACAGTAGTGGCTGTGTAGTTATGGTTAAGTTGCTAATCCCATAGGAAGAGCACTTTTTGGGTGGCTTATAACTTTGCTCCCCCTGGATGAATCCATACCAAACTTTGGTGAGGTTTGGTCGGGGGGGGGGCAAAGTTATAGGGGGAGGGGAGACCCAACATTTCTTTTTTCCCATAGACTGAATGGGGAAAAAACTTTGCTCACGCCTACAGCCCAAACCGCTGGACGGATTTTAATCACATTTGCGGCAGGAGCAGCAGCTTGGTCCCGAAAGAGTGCTTTTGTAAATGGTGGTGAAAATCCATCCAGCAGTTTTTTTTTTAAAACAACCAAAAAGTAGGTCACAAAAAATGTGTGATATCTATGTCCGCTCCGTGGACACACTTCCCTGTTCGCTCCGCGGACATGACACCAATTGGTTAATCGGCTTGCGTCATGTCTGAGGACATGCTCTGTGTTCGCTGATTGGATGGTGAAGAGCGTGAAGTGCGTCAGATTTTTGGAAACGCCTGCCATCTTGGATTCGCGGACAGCGGCCGGTGTCCACGGACATCGCAGTAAATCATATTAAAAAACACAACATTGCACTTGTCAAACTTATCAAATAATCTCTGGGGAGGTGAGGGGTGATGAGGATGGGATGGGATATGGCTGCAAGAAGCAAAAAATCGTTTGTTTTTTGCCGCGAAAGTCCACGAACAGTTCGGATGTTCGTGAACTGTCCTAAAAAGTTTGCAGACACCTCAGCATTACAGGGTTGGTGAAATGCATTTCTTGGATGGCTTATAACTTTGCCACCACTTAATAGAACTGCATGATTGTTTGCATGTATATTTCTGACCTGATTCTGAGTGAGTATGCAAAGTCTGGTTGGATTCTGTCATGAGGGGGCAAAATTAGAGGGGGGGTCCCAAAATAATGTAAAGGCTTATAAATTACATTTGACGAATCTACACTTAATTTGGGAAACGGATAATATATTTAGATATGAATGTTTTTGCGAAGTTTAGTGGGATTTTGTGAAGAGAGGGCAAAATTAGAGGGGGTCCCAAAATAATGTAAAGGTTTATAAATGAGGTGCCATTTGACGAATCTAAACTTCATTTGGCAAACTGATAATAGATCTAGATATACATGTTTTTGCAAAGTTTGGTGGGAGTCTGTCAAGAGGGAGCAAAATTAGAGGGGGGGCCCAAAAATATTGTAAAGGCTTATAAATGTGGTGCCATTCGACAAAATCTACACAAAGGTTTGCAAAAAGATTATAGATCTAGATATAGATGTTTTTGTAAAGTCTGAATGGATTTTGTCAAGTGGGGGCTAGGTTATATGACGACTATATGTGCATACATTTGACACTTTTGAAAAAATAAAACATGGGTGGATTTCCAGCAAACCTGCGTAAGGAGCATTGGCAAGGACCTACAAGCATGGTTTTGCAAATGTGCCAGTGTTTTATTATTTGACAAGTGTCATAATGTAGCTACAAAAAATGGCGGTACCTTTAGTGACTGAGGGGTAGCCTGTGGCCATGGACAGTGGCTAGATTGTCCGGGTCATGGAATAAGGTAATGATCCAGACAATCTGGCTACTGGCCATGACCACAAGGGGCAGAAAATAGGATTAAAGTGGCCATGTCCACCTGGGACTGGCTTTGTGGTAAAGTTATTCGAAATTAGGATCGATCTGAAAGGGAAGAAAAATGTGCTCGTGGTAATATGGTCATAGTGTTCTCTTTTTGCCTTCTGCAGGCTGCCATGGAAAGCGAAGAGGGCCCTATATGGAACCCTCGCCTTCCCTTCCCATGATGGCCATCTTGGAAAATGATTTTCTTTCCTACACCCGGACGCCGCAGGTGTAGGAAGGAATCCTCTTTTTTAGTACCCGGGTTCCCGCATGAAAGTTGTCCCGTAGCTATACAACCCAGGCTTTCCACGACTGAGTACAACTCAGTGCATCGAACCTTGGCCGCACGCTCCTTGGGAACCCCCCCAATGGTGTGAAAAGCCTCCACATCCAAGATTCATGCTGGTGACAGGGATTTCCACTACCTCATCCTCTTCATCCTCTTGATCCCCCTCTGCATCACCACACCTGTTCCACTCTACATGTCCTCCGGACTGTGGTGGTGGTGGTGAAGGTGGTGGTGGGGCAGCTGAAGCAGCCATGGATACCATTCTGTACCAAATGCAAAAAAACAGAAACTGTAATCTGCAGCAGGTGCTCAGTCCTGGACAGCCAGAAACATAATGAGGAGCAGCTTTGGGTTGTGTGTTTTTATAGGGGTGCAGTCCGCAGACCGTGTGACTGTCCGCTGACACTTTGAGCCACAGGTGGGGCACAGGTCCAGGAGATGGTCTTGGACCTCTGCAAGGGAAAGTTTCAGCTTAAAACACCCTAGATTGGCCAAAAATGCATTTTTTTAACTGTCCGGGTGTAAGGACAGTGTCTGCGGATACCTCCGATGCTCAGTGCAGTTGAAATAACATGGTTACATCCCTGGACATCCTCGGATAGGACGGCTGTCCACAGGACATCTATTGTGTGGGATATGATGTGCGCATGGGCCCCGTGGTCCGCACCAAGAGGGGTGGGGCCCCAAACGAATTAAAAGTGTGACACATGCAGTGGACAAATCTGGACAGGCACAGTGTTTAGGGGCACAGGGGATCAGATGTGCATGCGCCAAGGTGTCCGCAGGACAGGGGTGGGACCCCCAAAATAATTAAAAGTGCATCACTACTTTACAGACATCTCCAAACAAGCACAGTGTTTGGAGGGCACAGGGGATCAGATGCGCATGCGCCCAGGTGTCTGCAGGAGAGGGGTGGGACCCCCGAACCATATAAAGGTGTGTCATGACTTTGCAGACATTTCCGGATAGGCGCGCTGTTCGGGTGCACCTCCATTTTGATTGTGGACAGTCGTGCTGTCCGTGGACACCAAACTGGGCTTTTTAAAAAAAAAACACACACACACACGAACAGTACATACATAGAAATGTATTAACACTCAGAAATACAGTCAATTAGGAAAGGGAAGAGGTAGCAGAATGGGACTCATATATTCGACAATTGGGGTTTTCTATATATTGTTCATGAGGGGAGGAAGGGATTGAGGTTTCATCGTAGTGACGTTGATTGCAGGAATTTGGTGGGAATGATTGACTAGGACAGGGAGAAGGGGCACAGGTACAAGTGAGGCAGTGATATCTTATATTGTTTGTAATATGACTTTTGACAAATGCCATTAACTGTACAAAATTATCATTCAGTACATCCATTTTTTCAGACAGACAATTGTTCATTTGCGGTATTTTGAGTTTGGGGCTGGCTGTGGCCCCTTTCTTGCTCGTTTAGTGGTATTTCAATGCCACTTTCTTCATTTGCACTATGTACTGTTAAACAGAAAACCATGTTCTAGTGACATGTGAAACAATTTACATACATTTTTCAACTTTAAAAAATGTTTTCTGTGCGTGCCATTAGAGTTATTTTCTTCACTCATTTCATCATGGGGGAAATGTTCTTCTAACCACTCCAGGGTGATTACCATTTCTGTATAAAGCAAACAATATTGATATTTCATACAAGTTCTCTAGCTACAGCACACTTTAATGTTACAGCAAGACATTAACGGGGTAATTATTGGAATTAATGTGTGCTGAAAACAGGTGCGCAAGCATGCAAAAGACGCGCAATCGCCCGTTTGGCAATTCATGGAAGGGGCTGCGTGTAGTTTACCTGTGACCTACACCGAATTTGCGTGTGGCGTAAACGTCATTGCAACATCCCAAAGGCTGTGCGCAAGACGCCCAGTGAAGGCGCTCACCGGCCAGAGCACACACCTAAAAATGGGGTGGATCATGCGGAATGGGGAATAACACGTGAAAAAGTGGGCGTGACGGGGAAGTACTGCAGCAAAATCCTGGCAACGCCCACACACATGCTAACAACGCGTATTCATGGAATGGAACAGGTGAAAACCATGCGCCATAAAGGACGCACTAAACCGGAAACACGTACGCCAGTCGAAAGCAGGCGTAAGCATCCCCGCGCAGCATAAAAGTGCGCGCAAACAACAAACAAGCTCATACAGCTACAATGAATGTACCGGTCCTCGCAGTAGTAGTCGTGGGACACCGCAGGAGAAGGAGGATAGCCAGGCCCCACATTTTTTTTACCCAGGACCAGCCTTTTTGGGATGCCTGATGACCATGTCTATGGCAGGTACAGGTTTCCAGCCCATATCATCCTAGGCCTGGTCACTCAGTGGGAGGATGACCTCACATCACCCACCCTGCGCTCCCAAGCACTGACTCCCTTGGAAAAGGTGCTGAATGTACTGTATTTCTTGGCCACGGAGAACTGCAATAGTTGGGGTTGTCTCACAGCCCACGCAGTCACCCTGCCTACACCAGGTGTTTGCAATCATGACTTCACGTCCATCAGTCGGCAGGCACATATAGATGCCCAGAAGACCCGCAGAAAGGCAGGCCATGGTCCAGGACTTTTACGGGGTGGCACACTTCCCCAAAGTGCTTGGTGCCATTGTTTGCACCCATGTGGCTCTACGTCCACCTACGGCCACTGAGCACATCTATCGCAACCGCAAGCACTGGCATTCCATCAACATTCAGGTGGTATGCGATGCCAAGGGGATAATCACCTCTGTCTACGCAAACTATCCAGGGTCCACCCATGATAGTTTCATGTTCAGAATGTCCCCCCTTAACCGGGACCTGGAAGATGGGAGGCATGGCGACACATGGCTCATTGGTGAGTACAAATGCTTTTGCACATGCATGCATGTCAGACACAGAGAAATGGAGAAATCCAACTAATCACAACCATTATGACCTCCCCAGGGGACAGTGCCTACCCTCTGAGCACCAACATGATGACGCCAATATGGAACCCCACCACACCACCCGAGGTAAGATACAACGCAGCCCATATTGCAACCCATCGCATAGTGGAGCGCACATTCAGAGTGCTGAAGTCACGCTTCTGCTCCCTTGATCGCTCTGGTGGCAGCTACTATATGCGCCCACAGTACTGTGCAGGATCATTGTGGCAGCATGTGTCCTGCACAATGTTGCAACCCAGTGGGGCATACCGGTGGACATGGTGGTGCCCCCAAATCCCCAACCACACACACGGCCCCTGCGCAAGGGAGGGGAAAGGGCATGTGGCGTGGCAGCCCATACCCAGCTTGTGGCTACATTTTTCACCTAAAATCCGACCCCTGCGGAATGCACACAGGCCTGGCACATACCAGGTTACAATTGATGATGAGAAAGGGACAGTGAACTGTCACAACTTTACCAACCTGAGGATGTGTCCCTGGAAGTGTTACAATGTGTGCATCCCTAGCTACTTAAAGAAACCCAATGCTGTGTGACCAAAAGGCACACATTCATGCTGCATAATCCACTACCCCCTTGCAAATCAGCACAGCCAAATACTTATATGTCACCTAACCCCTCCCAAAGCCCATGTCACCCACACAACACACCATGCCATGGCCATGGTATGCAATGTGAAAGCAACCAAATAAATGCACAACACATGACACAACCGTCACAAAGTGAACCATCAGAAATGGAAACAGGCCACAGACAATTCCCTCTCACATATCAAAATGAAACTGTACACAGGAACGTATATTTATCTCCATGATAAATCATGAATACAGGACCCAACTGTAGCAACATCAGATAGTGACCAATCACAATAGCCCAAGTGTCACAATCTGAGAAAGCCACCACATGGATGCTTCTCATCTTCAGTGTGTTGCTGGTAGGTAAATGTGGCAGGGTACTGCATAAAGCATGAACTGCTTGTGCAATGGAGAGAGGCAAGGTAACACATGAACAAGCAACATTTAAATATGCACAATGAACAATATCAAAAGCAATATACGTATCAACAATGCAGTGGAGAAACCATCATGAATCTCCACTAGGGGTGTATACACAGTTTGGACTGCAGACTGGCCACACAACTGATGGAAGCTCAATGCCTCTGTGTAAGTTACTGTCACACGGTGCCTTCCGTGCAGGCGCATGGAAAGGGGAAGCAGGAGTGTCATATGTGTCTGGACCCCAAGCCTCAAACAAAAACCCAAGACAAGCCTGTATGGGCCCAGCTGGAACACAGAGTGGTTGCCTTTGGGTGCCACACAAAGCAACACACTGTCACATAAATGCACAATAGACAGAAAAGGTGAAAAAAGAAAGAGAAAAATAAAAAAAAAAACAAATAAAAATAAAAAATAATACATTGCCCATGGTGGACCAGGGGGCAGGGAGACCACCCAGGAGGGAGGAGGTTCAGGGTGCACCTCAACACCCACATGCGTGGATGTTGAGAAAAAAAAACCTCCATGGGCTCATGGCCTGCACGGCTAGCCGATCGTGGGAGAAATGCCGTCGCTGTCGTCACACTCTGGTGGAATATGAGATGGGGTGCGTGGTACAGGAGGCTAGATATTCCTTTTAGATTAACTGAACAGAGTCACTATAGCACAATTGCTGAATAATTTTACCTTTTACAGGCGGGATTTAACCTATTGACTGGTGTTCCGTTGTCCACATCCCAGCCCCAGGACCCAGTTGCCCACCCACACCTGCCTCAGGGGTTGCATTGTCCCACACAACACCATCTGGCACCAGTGGCAACCCCCCAGCAGAGAGGCAGAGGGCTGCCAGCTTCAGTGCAAATGAAGTTGGCATCCTGGTGGATGAAGTCCTGGGGAATTATGATGCCCTCTTCACACCATTGCGCATGGACAAGGAAGGACAGAGGAGGATCTGGAAGGACAATGTGGGTGCCATCTACGTGGAGGGGGTGGCACCCGGCTACTTCAAACACGTCCTGAAGAGCTGGGAGGACTTCAAATCCAGGACCCTCAGGAAGGCCCGGCACCTCTTGGATGCAGAGGAAGCAGAGGGGCGCCGGAGCCAGCTTACCATATGCCCAGTGCTTCACCACCAGGTCCTCGAGATGCAGACCCATCTGGAGTCGCGCAGTAAGTGCCCATACATTCTCGTACAACACAGTGCATGTTGCAGTGTGGGAGCAATTTGCAAGTTGGCTGTATGTGTGTCACGGGCCATGTATGGATGTGTGTGTGTGCAGGGATGTGATGGTTCTGCATGTGAATCCAAACAGGCGTGTTCCACATGGATGGTGTATGTGTTGCAATGCATAATGCACAACAGCATGTGAGAATGCACACATGTTTGCATGCCTGTGTCTGTACTTGCCCATGTTTGGGGTGTGAGACATGGAGGCTGCTGTCACCGTCATGGTCATGCATGGTGTCCCTGTGTGTGTGTCTGAGTAGTGTGTGTGTGACAGTAAAATGCCATGAATGCATGACACATGTCCATGACAATGTGTGAATTCACTGATGTGGCCTAGTTCTCCTTGAATGCAATGTGTCGGAAGGTAGACATGGCCAGATGCATGACTGTCCGGTGGTGTGTGTGCATGTGATCAGCATGTCCCACGATGCATGTGAGGTTCAGCCCCCCATTGGATATTCCAACGGTGCCTTCAACATGGATGCAAATGTATGTTGCATGTGCCATGCCTGTTTCTGCATTTGTGTTGCTTGCACTGACCCATGTGTTGTGGAGGGTGATGATGGAAGTAACGTTTGACAGTGCCACTCATGTGCAATTGCTTTGTGTCTATGAGACTATCGTTCAGTACCCTGATGCTTGTGTTCAAACTTTCCCTGTCTACAGCAGCAACTGAGGAAGAGGGCGGAGACGGCGCTGTGGAGCAGTGTGGCGGGGATGCACCACCAGGCGGGGATGCAAGGCTCGGTCACCCTCCCAGGACATGTCATCTTCCTGCTGGCAGGTTGGCGTGACTGGTGGGGGTGGGGGACATGAGTCAGGGCCTGCTGGCAGGTTGCCGTGACTGGTTGGGGTGGGGGGACATGAGTTGGGGCCTTCTGGGAGGTTGCCGTCACTGGTGGGGGAAATGAGTCAGGGCCTGCTGGCAGGTTGCTGTCGTTGGGGGTCTCCGCTCTGGTGGGGGCTGCCTGATGACATGCTCACTGGTGATGGGGTTTTCCCTGTGGTGTGGGCTGCCTGCGAGGCATGGTCAGGGTTGTAGGGGGGTCCCTTGTGGTGTGGGCTGCCAGTGGGGCATGGGCAGGGGTTATGAGCTGCACACAGGGGACACCCATCCCCCCTGACCATGCCCCGCAGGCAGCCCATCACCCCTGACCATGCCCCGCTGGCAGCCCACACCACAGGGGGGACTTTTTCCACACGATTTCCCTGGCGCAGCTGGGGTACGCGTATTGCAGGGGGTGCTCGAGGATATTTTCATGCGATTTGGCTGCCCGTGCACGGTACGCATATTTGCAGGTTTACAGTAGGCCTTTTCCACACAGTTTTGTAGGTGCAAAAAGGGGTATGTGTATTCAAGGGGGTGCACAAGTACATTATCACACGTTTTGGCTGCCATGAGCGGGGTATGCATATTGAAGAGGCTGCATGGGGAGATTTTCATGCATTTTGGCTGCCGCAAGTGGGGTACGTGTATTCAAGGGGGTGCACAAGTAGATTTTCATGTTTTTTGGCTGCCGCGAGCAGGGTACGTGTAGTTTATTCACGGGATTACAGTATAGGGGGCCTGTAAGCTGGTCCAGGGTTAGTGTGGCCCTCTGCACTGTAATGGGATTTCTATGGCTTTTCCTGGCACAAGGGGCGTTTTTGGGGGCATTACTGGCACTGCTGAATGTTCGCTGCGCCACAGCTATAAATGGCTTGAGAAATCCATGAATACACGGTGAGTGGAAATGGTATTTAGCGCGAGTGGCTGGTGGACGCTGGCGCACGCTCCCTCTCGGTGCCAGCCACGTGCGCCACTTCTGCACTGGATTCTATGAATTACCCCTATAGTGTACTTACTACTTTTTTAAAGGGTTTCTTCTAATTAGTTAGGAGTTGCTTCTTAGAGTAGCTTCTGAGTATGTACGCAAGGTTGTAGTGAGGTATATTGTCATATGCACAGTTCACTTTTGTGCTTGGTGCATTCCATTATGTTGCGCAACCTATGACATTGTACTTCTAATTTCATAAGTACAGAATTTGTATACATATTTAATTTTTGCTACATATATCTGTTGTACATTAAAGTACATGTCTTTGTTCGATGTAGGATATAATAATGTAAGTCTACGGACAATCAAGTTGTCCGCGGACTCTGTGGCTATCATACTGGGGGCAGTGGTTCACAATGACATGTAGAAAAATTAAGGGTATCCTGATAAAAACCCATGAAATTCAGTGAAAAAACTTTGTTAAGGGGACGTTATGGTAAAGTTGTACTAATAAAAAACTATCAAAATTAGTGTAAAAACTTTGTTAAAGGAATATTATGGTTACAAGTAAAACCACCACCGTGCACTGCTTAAATTAACACCCATGACATCAAAGATGACATCACAAATGTCATTGATGACATCACTCATGACATCATATATCTGGGCCACTTCTTTTTGTTCACTGACATATCTAGGCCCGGTGGTTTTGTTCACTGACAGTCAAAATATAAAAATTCAAAAGGTGCTAAATATCTAGACGTTAAACTTGTTGTATGTTCTTAATGTTCTTTCCTTAGCGTTTGGTCTCTGCTCATGATGCACATACATGGGGCTATAAGCAGGCCTCAAACACTCAATTCATTTGTATACATGAAGATAAACTTTAATGTTACTATCATTTTCTGATGATGCTGTTTAGTAATTAGCGGTCTCAGGTGGGCTCCCGGGGCCGCTCCGCTGCTTGGGATTCTATGTGCCATTTACAGCCTGTTAACCAGCTTTTCAGGTCCAGCTCAATGGAAGGGCCCTCTGTTTTCTCGGGGAGGCCCAGTATCATGACGTTGCTGCTTTGGGCACTTCCTCCCCATCGCTCACCCTTTCTCTTCCAAGACCATCATCTTACGTTTAAGTTTTTGATGTCTTTTCTCATCAGCTGCAGTGCATCTTCTACGTCCGAGATCCTCTGCTCTGCTTCCCCCACTATATTTTCTGGAGGTCCTGCCGTTCGAAGCTCACCTCAGCCCCCACTTGTACAGTAGTTTTTGTAGTAGGTGCTTTCCAATGATATGAGACTTGTACTCAGAGTGTTCAACAGTACATTTGAAGTGCTGAACTATGATGATGGAGTAAGATGTAGAGGTCTTGGATGTGATTGGTGGATGGTTGTGTGACTGCTTAGCTGTATCCAATGAGGGAATGGCACAGAGAGTGAAGTGGAAATGGTAGAAGGGCTGCCTAAGAGTTACGCGCTCCACGGACACTGCAGCTGTCCGCAGACAGGGCGTGCCACATCCGGGGGTTTTCCAGCAAATCCAGCATGGCAAGGGGACTGTAGGGATTAGCCAATCAGGTGTTGAGGTTGTGGATTTGTGTTGAAAGAGGCTGTGTGTAGTGAAGATGGCAGAGCTGGAGAAAGTCAGGGTGCTGGTGCTTGGAGATATGTGTGTGCATGGTTTACAGCAGTATGCTGAATGCAGGCATGTAGCAAAGAATTTTGGTAAGTGGAGGTGGTGTGGAGCACAATGCCTGATTGCAATGTACAGGGAATTGTACACGTTTGTGAAAATATGGGCAGGATGAACAGTACCCATGTGGTAGTTTTGCACTGTGGTGTTTTCCATTCGGGATATGTCAGTGCCCCTACTTTGTTGGCAGATTTGGAACACTTGGTTCAAGCAGTAATGAACATCCTTCCAAATGCCAAAGTTATTTTTTATGGATTAGTACCTAGGGCAATATGGGACAATAGTTCTGTTTTTTGTCCTCAGCAAAACATTGCTAGGTGTGCAATCAACCGAGGCATGTGTGGATTCATGCGTAGAGCTGGTATGTTCTTCTGTAATAATGAGAATATTGATTCCAGTAATGCTGTTTATTTTAAAGAAGATGGCATTTCTTTATCTTTTATGGGAAATGCCATGCTGTTTTGGAATGTAAGGGTTGCTTTGGAGAAGGTTATGTGAAGATTTTAGGAGTAAAGTAAGAAAAACAAAAAAACAAAAAAAATACAAAACAACAGGTGTCTGTCAAGCATCTGCAAAAAAAACAAAAAATGTTCTTTTTAGAGCCAACCTCAAAGGGGAAATGGGGCCCACTATTTAAATTTAAATTCACCACCCTCAGATTTTCGATATGTCCGCGGATATGGCGGTAGTGAAATGACACCACATTTTACATACAGGGATTTTTGGGTGGAGAGGCATGCAAATGAGAATGAGCAGAGCAAGGGATTGGTCAGTAAAGTTTACTGGGTGTGTTGTATAAGGAGAGAGTTTGTCAGAAAGTCTTTTTCCTGAGAGAAGAACAGATAGCTATGGCTGTGTGTTTCAAAAAACAGATTATTTGGATTTTGGGAGACTCATGGATACATTGGTTGGAAGTGCATGCAGAACGCTGTGGAGTAGCTGCAGATCTTGGATTCCCTGATGTGCAAGTGCACTGGCATGGAGTGCATTGAATGAAGTGGCTGGACTTGGTACCTCTCTGTGCTAGTTTGGAGACACAGCATCATCCAGACATAATTATAATTCATTGTGGAGGGAAAAGTTTAGGACATGTGTCTGGAATTCTTTGCAATTTGCAATGAAAGAAGTACTTGGGAAGGTCATGGACATTTTTTCAAATTCCCAAGTAATGTTTTCTCTTATTGCGCAGAAACAAATGTGGCTGTGTTCTTCTTTATTTGGTCCACAAATGGAGAAAGTGAGGTGCAATGTCAATAAGGCTGTTTGTGCCTTTTTAAGAGATGTTGGCATGTCCTCTTTTTACAATGAAAATATTATGTTTCGTAGCACATACATTTTTCGCAGAGATGGAGTACATCTTACTAATGCTGGCAATCAGATTTTTCTGAGAAATGTAGAAAATGCATTGCAACCTTTTTTGGAATTACAGCCATCCATTTTGCAGTAGGTGTTGACCATTTCAAGTTTTTCAAACACAAACCAACACCACCAAAATGCTCTTTTCAGAGCCACCACTTCCTCCCAGAGAAAAGTGCATTGGTTATGATAGGGCAGAACCCCAAAATTTTAGATGTTCGCGAACTGTCCACGGACTTCTAAAAAATACATAGGGCTCTGCCCATTTATTTGCCACTTCTATGTTTTAACTGTGAAAGGCTGCTCTGAAAAGAGCCTTTTTTTATATTCTTTTTGGTTTTTTAGACACGACACACAAGGAAAGGAGGGGAGAGGAGGGTAAGGAAGGGACACCAACCACAGGGATAAGAAAGGGCAGGTGAAGAGAGGAAGATGTAGGGTGTCCCTTATTTAGGTAGTGGGTAGACCTTCTCATGCTCTGTGAGCACAGTCTCAAAAGCACTCCGAAGACTCTCCCGCCTGCTGAGTACTGCGTCGCAGTATATACACAATATAGTGACCCTCGAAAGGTAAGGGTGAACAGCATCATGGATGGCTTTGAGGTAGCTGGATGGATCTGCTGTCCCACAGAAGTGTCTCTTGCGGTGACAGGAGCAGAAACAGAGGATGCTGTAGAGGAGCTCAACCTACTACATTTATCACAAGGTACAACCTTGTTTATGGCCCCACCGTGGAATGACCTTAGGGGTCGCTTCATGGATGTCGTACCAAAGCTGTACGAACCAGGCCTCCCACGACACAGCACCATTTTGCATTGGTTGCAGGTGACCTTGTTCACACATGCTTTTGGCACTCCACCATGAATGGTAAACAACCGCCACACCCAAGACTCACAGCGAGTGCTGGTAGTAGGGACTTCCACTACCTCATTCTCTTCATCCTCTTCATCCTCCTCGTCTACATCGTCACACCTGTTCCCCTCTGCAGGTCCTTGGGGAGGTGTTGGTGGTGCAGGGAGTGGGGTTGGTGCTGAGGCACAAGTAGCACCAGCTGGAGCAGCAGCAACCATATATGCCATCAGGTCTGATGATGGGAAGCAGCAAGAGCAGCAAGATCAGCAAAAGCTAAAATAGACAATGCTCTGTCAGGTAGCCAGAAGCACAATGAGGATGAGCTCTGGGGTGTGGCCATTTATAGGGGTGCTGGTGCGGGCTCTGCAGACATCTGCACTGTCCGCGGACAGATCGAACACACAAAAAAGACTCAAAAACGTCCAAAAAGTATGTAGAAAGCCAGGGTCATTGTCTGGGACATGTGCAATGGTGAATTTTTACTGTAAAATACATTGGATTGTCAAAAAAGTTCAGGGACCCGGACAGGCACAATTTTCGTAGGAATTATGGGTGTGGTGCGCATGTGCGTAGATGTTCTACGGAGAGTACGGACAGGTATGGTGTCCTTAGGACACCTCCTTTATGGTTAATTGTAGATATTCTGGACACCAAGTGTGTTCTAGGAACAGTTCCATCTTGCTTGCGGACAGTACAGACAGGTATAGTGTCCTTAGAACACCTCCATTTTGGTTAATTACGGACATTCCAGACACCAAGTATGTTCTAAGAACAGTTCCATCTTGCTTGCGGACAGTACAGACAGGTATAGTGTCCTTAGGACACCTCCATTTTGGTTATTTACGGACATTCTGGACACGAGTGTGGTCTAAGAACAGTTCCATCTTGCTTACGGACAGTACGGACAGGTATAGTGTCCTTAGGACACCGCCATTTTGGTTATTTACGGATATTCCGGACACCGAGTGTGTTCTAAGAACAGTTCCATTTTGCTTGCAGACAGTACGGACAGGTATAGTGTCCTTAGGACACCCCCAGTTTGGTTAATTGTGGACATTCCGGACACCCGTGCTGTCCACCGACACCCCAACTGCCATTTTAAAAAAAAATAAGACACAAAGGACTGAATTAAAACACACATAACATTTTTTATTATATACAGATATAACATTTATGAAAGAGAGGGGGAAGAAGAAACTGACACAAATACAGGGGAATTAGGGGTTTGGAGAGGCTGGATGGGAGGGGATGAAGGGATGGAAGTTTCATCATAGAGTTTTTCTTGGTGGTGAGATTTTGTGGATAGTTGACTGGGACATGGAGAGGGGGGACAGGTACATGTGGGACAATGATATTTAATTTTTTCTTTTATGTGGTCCTCCACACAATGTTTTAACAGATTGAAATTTTCCATAAGCATATCCATTTTTCGTTCCATGCGCTGTAGAGCATTTTTTAATGTCTCTTTTGCTATATTATTTTCACTGTTTGTATAGTCTGTTAAAAAAATATGGGGTCGATTCATGGAATTAATGTGCGCCGAAAATTCCCGCGCAGAGGTGCCAAAACGTGCGGATCGCAGGAAAAGTGCGAAAATCGCAGTGCAAGTGCGAAAATCGCAGGAAAACCAGCGCACAGCGATTCATGGAAGTCCGTGCGCGAGAAAAACATTGGATGTGCGCTAAAAATGTGCGCCGCGCACGCCGGCTCACAAGTCATCCAACAGCGTGCGCCATGGCCACTGCGAAATTGCACATAGCGCGGCGCACATCACAAAAGTAGGCGGAACACGGGGTGTAACACTCGGAATGGGGAACAACGCGTGAAAATATGGGCGTCACGGGGGAAGTACAGGAGGCAAGTGAGCGGAACGCCCACACGCTCGCCTACAACCCGTATTCATGGAATCGAATAGGGCAAACCAGCGCACGGTCAAAGACGCGCACAGGGCCAAACAAGTACGCCACAAGAAAGCAGGCGGTAGCGCCCCTGCGACTGAAAAAAATGTGCACCAAAATGTGCACTAACAAAAGCACCCATATACAGCCATGATGAATGGCCCATACAGTGGCCCTCTAGGACAAATGAGGTGCAAAGGGGCCCCGACAAACACGGACACCCGCTGTGTGAAAAATAGCGTGTGCGCGTGTTCCTGGGTGCGCGGGAAGTTCCACACGCGATTAGCCTGGGTACGTGTACTTCGGGGTGCGCGGGAAGTTCCACACGCGATTGGCCTGGGTAGGTGGGGGTGCGTGGGAAGTTCCACACGCGATTGGCCTGGGTACGTGTACTACGGGGTGCGCGGGAAGTTCCACACGCGATTGGCCTGGCTAGGTGGGGGTGCATGGGAAGTTCCACACGCGATTGGCCTGGGTACGTGTATTCCGATGTGCGCAGAAGATTCACATGCGATTTCTGCAGGGTACGTGTATTTCGGTGGTGCCGGGGAATGCTACACGTGATTTGGCCATGTGGGTCCCCCCAGGTGTTCCCTCTACACCCTCCACAGCCCCTGCAGGCAGCCCACACCACAGGGTACTACCCTGCACCCCTGCTCATGTCCCACAGGCAACCCATCCACCATGGCCATGCCCACCAGCCAACCCACATGTCACCTTGCACTAGTGATCACCAACACATGTCTCCCACCACCCCCATCCCACAGCCACCAGGGGCAGCCTCCACCAGGCTCATGTCTCCCACCACCCCCACCCCCCAGCCACCAGGGGCAGCCTCCATCAGGCCCCCACTCATGTCTCCCACCACCCCCACCCCCCAGCAGTGCAGGGGCAGCCACCACCAGGCCCCCACTCATGTCTCCCACCACCCCCACCCCCCAGCCACCAGGGGCAGCCTCCACCAGACCCCCACTCATGTCTCCCACCACCCCCACCCCCCAGCCACCAGGGGCAGCCTCCACCAGGCCCCCACTCATGTCTCCCACCACCCCCACTCCCCAGCCACCAGGGGCAGCCTGCACCAGGCCCCCACTCATGTCCCCTATTACCCCCCCCCCCGCAGTGCAGGGGCAGCCTCCACCAGGCCCCCACTCATGTCTACCACCACCCCCACCCCCCAGCCACCAGGGGCAGCCACCACCAGGCCCCCACTCATGTCTCCCACCACCCCCACCCCCCAGCCACCAGGGGCAGCCTCCACCAGGCCCCCACTCATGTCTCCCACCACCCCTACCCCCCAGCAGTGCAGGGGCAGCCTCCACCAGACCCCCACTCATGTCTCCCACCACCCCCACCCCCCAGCCACCAGGGGCAGCCTCCACCAGGCCCCCACTCATGTCTCCCACCACCCCCACCCCCACCCCCCAGCCACCAGGGGCAGCCTCCACCAGGCCCCCACTCATGTCTCCCACCACCCCCACCCCCCAGCAGTGCAGGGGCAGCCTCCACCAGGCCCCCACTCATGTCTCCCACCACCCCCACCCCCCAGCCACCAGGGGCAGCCTCCACCAGGCCCCCACTCATGTCTCCCACCACCCCCACCCCCCAGCCACCAGGGGCAGCCTCCACCAGGCCCCCACTCATGTCCCCTATTACCCCCACCCCCCCCGCAGTGCAGGGGCAGCCTCCACCAGGCCCCCACTCATGTCTACCACCACCCCCACCCCCCAGCCACCAGGGGCAGCCTCCACCAGGCCCCCACTCATGTCTCCCACCACCCCCACCCCCCAGCCACCAGGGTCAGCCTCCACCAGGCCCCCACTCATGTCTACCACTACCCCCACCCCCCAGCCACCAGGGGCAGCCTCCACCAGGCCCCCACTCATGTCTCCCACCACCCCCACCCCCCAGCCACCAGGGGCAGCCTCCACCAGGCCCCCACTCATGTCTCCCACCACCCCCACCCCCCAGCCACCAGAGGCAGCCTCCACCAAGCCCCCACTCATGTCCAACTCATGTCTCCCACCACCCTCACCCCCCAGCCACCAGGGGCAGCCTCCACCAGGCCCCCACTCATGTCTCCCACCACCCCACCCCCCAGCCACCAGGGGCAGCCTCCACCAGGCCCCCACTCATGTATCCCACCACCCCCACCCCCAGAAGTGCAGGGGCAGCCTCCACCAGGCCCCCACTCATGTCTCCCACCACCCCCAAACCCCAGCCACCAGGGGCAGCCTCCACCATGCCCCCACTCATGTCTCACACCACCCCCACCCCCCAGCAGTGCAGGGGCAGCCTCCACCAGGCCCCCACTCATGTCTCCCACCACCCCCACCCCCCAGCCACCAGGGGCAGCCTCCACCAGGCCCCCACTCATGTCCCCTATTACCCCCACCCCCCAGCAGTGCAGGGGTAGCCTCCACCAGGCCCCCACTCATGTCCCCTATTACCCCCACCCCCCAGCAGTGCAGGGGCAGCCTCCACCAGACCCCACTCATGTCTCCCACCACCCCCACTCCCCATCCACCAGGGGCAGCCTCCACCAGGCCCCCACTCATGTCCCGTATTACCCCCACACCCCAGCAGTGCAGGGGCAGCCTCCACCAGGCCCCAACTCATGTCTCCCACCACCCCAATCCCACAGCCACCAGGGGCAGCCTCCACCAGGCCCCCACTCATGTCTCCCACCACCCCCACTCCCCAGCCACCAGGGGCAGCCTCCACCAGGCCCCCACTCATGTCTCCCACCACCCCAACCCGCCAGCAGTGCAGGGGCAGCCACCACCAGGCCCCCACTCATGTCTCCCACCACCCCCACCCCCCAGCCACCAGGGGCAGCCTCCACCAGGCCCCCACTCATGTTTCCCACCACCCCACCCCCCAGCAGTGCAGGGGCAGCCTCCACCAGACCCCCACTCATGTCTCCTACCACCCCCACCCCCCAGCCACCAGGGGCAGCCTCCACCAGGCCCCTACTCATGTCTCCCACCACCCCCATCCCCCAGCCACCAGGGGCAGCCTCCACCAGGCCCCCACTCTTGTCTCCCACCACCCCCACCCCCCAGCAGTGCAGGGGCAGCCTCCACCAGGCCCCCACTCATGTCTCCCACCACCCCCACCCCACAGCCACCAGGGGCAGCCTCCACTAGGCCCCCACTCATGTCTCCCACCACCCCCACCCCCCAGCCATGCAATTTGCCTGGGTATGTGTACTTCGGGGTGCGCGGGAAGTTCCACACGCGATTAGCCTGGGTACGTGTACTTCGGGGTGCGCGTGAACTTCCACACGCGATTTGCCTGGGTACGTGTACTACGGGGTGCGCGGGAAGTTCCACACGCGATTGTACGTGTACTTCGGGGTGCGCGGGAAGTCCCACGCGCGATTGCCCTGGGTACGTGTACTTCGGGGTGCGCGTGAACTTCCACACACGATTTGCCTGGGTACATGTACTACGGGGTGCGCGGGAAGTTCCACACGCGATTGTACGTGTACTTCGGGGTGCGCAGGAAGTCCCACACGCGATTGGGCCTGTGAGAGTCGGTTACATGTATTCCAGGGGTGGGCGGGAATATTTACCCGCGACTGTGCCTGTGAGAGCGTGCTACGTGTATTCCTGGGGTGGGCAGGAAGATTCACACGTTCGCCTACGACGTGCCCATAAATGGTCCAATCCTGAGACACGTACGCCAGCATGAAGCAGGCGTACGTCGACCCGCGGAGCATAAAAGTGCGCGCAAACAACAGACAAGCTCATACGCCAGGATGAATATACCATTCCTAGCAGCAGTGGCCGTGGGTTACCAAAGGAGGAGGAGGATAGTGAGGGCCCGAATTTTCACTCCCAGAACTAGCCTTTTTGGGATGCCTGATGACCAGGTGTATGGGAGGTACAGGTTTCCCCCACACATAATACTGGACCTGGTCAGTGAGTGGGAGGATGACCTCACATCACCCACCCTGTGCTCCCAAGCACTCAGCCCCCTGGAGAAGGTCCTCAATGTACTGCACTTCTTGGCCACAGGATCATTTCAGCAGACAAGTGCCATAGTGGGTGGGGTGTCACAGGCCACGCAGTCACGCTGCCTACACCAGGTCTTGAACATCATCACTGCACGCCCATCAGTCCGTAGGCACATATACCTGCCCAGGACACCTGCAGAAAGGCAGGCTGCCACCCTCGATTTCTACAGTGTGGCACAATTTCCAAAAGTGCTAGGTGCCATTGACTGCACCCATGGGGCACTACGTCCCCCCATGGCATCTGAGCACATCTATAGGAACCGCAAGCACTGGCATTCCATCAACGTGCAGGTAGTATGTAATGCTAAGGGAATCATCACCTCAGTATATGCCAATTATCCAGGGTCCACCCACGACAGCTTCATTTACCGAATGTCTACCCTAAGCCGGGACCTAGAAGCTGGGCGGCATGGCGATACATGGCTGCTTGGTGTGTATGAATGCCACTGCACATGCATGCATGTCAGATGCAGAGTTATGTCACTACCCCACTAATGATACCCATCACCTCCTCACCAGGGAACAGTGCCTACCCTCTGAGCACCCACATGATGACGCCAATTCGGAACCCCATCACGCCTCCAGAGTTAAGGTACAACACAGCCCATATTGCAACCCGGGGCATAGTGGAGCGCACATTCGGAGTGCTCAAGTCACGCTTTCGCTCCCTTGACCGTTCTGGCGGGCAGCTGTTATATGCGCCCCCAGTAGTGTGCAGGATCATAGTGGCAGCATGTGTCCTGCACAATGTTGCAACACGCTGGGGCCTGGCCGTGGACATGGTGGTGCCCCCACATCCCCAACCACATGCACGCCCGCTGCGCATGGGAGGGGAGAGAGCACGGGGTGTGGCAGCCCATACGCAGCTGGTGGCTAATTACTTCACATAGAAATCACACCCCAGTGGAGTGCACACAGGCCTGGCACATACCATCTGATAAGCAATGATGACTCGACCTGACAATTAAGACGAACAAAGGGACTGTCAACTGTCAGAACCATAGCAGCCAGTTCATGTGGAAGTGTCACAATGTGTGCATCCCTACCTACACAAACACCACCAATGCAGTGTCATGAAAAGAGACTTCCATGCTGCAGAAATGAATACCCACTTGCAAAATACTACATGTGCCATGTCACCCACCCCCTCCCCGGCACGGCCACACAACACACCATGGCATGTCATGCAATGTGAGAGGAAAGAAATGAATCCCCACAACATGCCTCAAGTGTCAGCAGCTGCAGTGTCCCTAATGGAAACATGTCCACACATGAAATGCTCACAGTAATGCAGGATCTACAACCCACATTACCAAATACTTACCAAGAATACCAATCACCTACACAACCTCCAACCTACCTTAAACATGACATTACAGACTTAAAAATTAGCTAGCCTCACCACCTGATGATGACAGCCCTCCGAACACTTGCAAGTATACAGTGTTAGCGCCACGCAAGAGTGTAGGTGCACTGCTTACAACATGGACTCCAGTTCCAAGGTGGACCGCATTGTGAAGACATGAGGAATGGACCTGCAAATATGGAGGATGAGATGGATGCAGAGGCACATATCAATACACCACGCAGTGTACAATACAACAACAATATGCACTATGAATGTATACACAGTATTGACTACAGACTGCCAACACCGCTCATGGGAGTCCAATGTCACCATGTACGTCAATGTCACTTGGGCACACCCTTTGCAAGCCCATGGAAACGGGAAGCAGGAGGGGTGTGTGTGAAAAAAACCCAAGCATCTGAACCAAATCCATGACACGCTTGCATGTGCCCAGCCACAATGCAGCGTATGCCCACGGGAGCCACACAAGGCAACACACTGTTCCAAATGTTGCGGAAAAAAAACACCTCCATGGGCTCATGGCCTACACGGCTACCCTATTGTGGGAGTATCACTGCTGTCGCTATTCTCACCCTCTGCAGCTGCATCCGGAGGTGGTGGCACTATGGGAGGCAGCCCACGCAAAGCCCTAGTCTGTTCCTCAATGGCTGCAAGCATGCGGGTGTGGTAGGTCTCGTTCTGGAGGATGAGTGTGCGGAGGTCCCCATGCAACAACTCACTGGATGCCCGGACCTCTGCCCTAGTTGCCTGCAACTCAGCTGAGAGCCTTCGGTTTGTTGAAGCCTCAAGCTCAACAAGAGTCGTCCTGAGGTGAAGGAGATCCAGCCTCAGGGCTTCCCTGTGGCCCTGGGACTCTAGGGAGATGGCTTCCTGCAGAGTCACCAGTGCCGCCCGCCTGTCCCTGTCGGACGCCAACATGTCCTCCCTGTGTGACTGGCAGATGGAGTCGGTTGCCTGCTGTAGTCGCTCCATCAGCCTTTCGGGGGGGACAATGGAAGTGGCCACCCTATCCATGGCCTGAGCCATCATCTCTGATGATGCTGCCTGTTGGGTTGCCATACCGTAAATGGATTGCTCCCATGCGGTATTGCCAGGTGGCGTACGGCCACCACGTCGGCGGGCACCACACCTGTCTGGGGCAAGGCGAACTGCGCCTTGCTGTGCCGGCACTGCCTGAGGCTGCAGGACTGCATTCCCCCTCTGATCTGCTGGCCCAGGAACAGGATCAGATGTCACGGAGTGTGACCCTGCATCCGTAACCACCAAAGGCGTACCTGCCAACACTGACATCCCCATTGAGGGTTCTAACCCTGGTGCAGGTGGGTCGGACAGAACAGAATCCCTCCCAGGAACACTCACCTGCGACGGCACGTAGGTCTCATCATCCAAATCAACACCTGAGTACAGCTCGGGGGAGGTGCAGCCAGAGACACCCCTTGAGAGCACGACCTGCAGCAGTTGTGGGTTCTCACCCACCACCACACCACGTCCCTCACTGGTGGTCGGTCGGCCCTCAGACCCCTCCTGGGTCTGCACCATCTCCACAACCCCTGCAGTATCAGGTGCGTCTTCCCCTGCAAAGACATAAAAGAAAACAAATGGAAACAGGCATTAGCACTATGGCACACAATGAGGGTTGAGAGGCTACAGAAACAGTAATTGATTGACATGTCCCACATGACTAAAACACTCCCATGCATGCACCGTCAGTGCGTGTGATGGGGAGGCAGATGGTACACATTGATGACACCAAGATGGAAGATGAACACATTTGCTGCATGCTGCCTAGCAGTGGCATCACACATTGGCCAGTAATAGGCAGGTCAAATACACATGCCATCACACAGATGGCATGTACCCTAGCCATGAAGTGAAGAGGGAGAGGAGGTCACCAATTGTTCATTCAGTCCAGTTTGTTCATATGATTGATTATTTTCATTGTAATGGTTCAAATGTTGAACATGCAGCTGCCAGTCAAAAATGGTCCTATAGCACAGGGACATGTCCAAACTAATCATGTCCACGAAACTGAGCCAGTCCACTGTACCATAGCCATGTCAGACATGTGACAATAGGACTGAGAAATCCCGAGTAAAAGTGGTGGTATGCAAACAATCTGCCTGAATAAACAGAGGTAAATAAGCAACAGTGTAGTGGCAAGATGACACTCCAAGGGCAACTGGCGTGGTGTTGGGCTGGATGTCTAATGTTGGCCGAAGGGATGCTGCTATACCCAAATGCTGTTGCCAAGAATGTTTAGGAAGAGGCACATGGGTGAGCCGAACCACTCAGGCATACACACCCTCCCCTGGCACCCAAACAGAAGCCCTCCCACACACACCATGCACATGAATGACACACACATGCATGTGCACTCACCGGACAATGCCTCGTAATCTGCCACTTCTCCCACGCCTTGGATCTGTTCCTCTGTGATGTAGGTCCCAGCAACCTGCTCATGTGGAGTGAGCTCTATGTCGTCTGCTGGAGACCCACCTCCAATCACTAGAGTTGCGGCATGACTTGAGGCCAGCTTATTCTTTGCCCTGCGCTTCAGGTCATTCCAGCGCTTGTAGCATTCATTAGCTGTGCGCCTCATGATTCCAAGGGCACTTATGATGTCCGCAATGGTCTGCCAGTGTGCCTGACGTTGTGCAGGTGTGGTCTTGGATCCTGCAACAATCACCATTTTGCGGTCATGTGCGGACACATACTCTACAAGTGCATTCAGTTCGGCCTCATTGAAGCTGGGCTTCCTTGACGGGCTGGACTGTGTAGCCGTGTCTGGGGCATCAGCCTCTACTGGACGAGCGCTCTTCCTCTTCCGCTTGGAAGGTGGTGGGGATCCGGAGTGTCCTGCGCCGCTCTGGACACTAGGGGCAGGAGCGTGGGATTGCACACTCAGCATGGGAGTTGGTGCAGGCATTATCTCAAGTGTGATGGTGTCAGGGGGAATGTCAGCATGATGGACTTGGACCGACACTGTCCTGGATGGGTGTGTGAGAGGTGGGGTGGATGGAGCCGCAGCTGCCCCTGCAGCCTCCCCAGCCTGCCTACGTGGGGCAGCAGATGACCTAGCTGCCCCTGATCCACGTGGCCTGATGACACCAACTTTCACCGGCGCACGTGGCCTAGACCTGCTGACCTGGAAGTCAGCCATGGAGTCACCCTGTGCCAGGTCTGGTTCCACAGTGGGCTGGTCCAACAAGGGCTGAGCATGGATGGTGTCAGCCACGGTAACCTCAACCAGGGGGGGGGGGCATGGGTGTCCCTGACTGCTCCTCCACACATGGGGGGCTAGGGGCACCCTGCAAGTCATGGCCACGTCCCCTACCGGATCCACCACGGCCACCACTTGGGGCTCGGCCACCTTTGCCACCCTTACGGCTTGTTCGCCTCCCAGCCATGGCACTGATGTTATTGTGCGTATGGGAATCAATGTGAACTATTGTCCTGGGCAATTGGGGGTCAAAGGGGTTGGGTACCAGATGGTAATCGTACCCTAGTGCTCTAGCAAGGCTGTATGTCACCCCTGGGGAAAGATGACAGGTCACGCAACGCACAGGCACCCCAAAAAAGCGAAGTAAGGTGCATGCAACCCCTCCTAGACCACGTGCGTGGAAAAATAAACCTGCACTACGCTGTGGCACCCAGGAACACAAGAATGAACGTATGCGTGTCACACGCAGCCTAGAATGACCTCTGAAGGGGTACGCGACACACGGGGCAAGCACAAATGTTAGATACGTGCGCGACTTACTGTCCGCCAGGAACAAAAGCGTGAAAAATATGCGCGTGTGCGCGTTGACAACACCCCCGCCAAAAGAAGAATTGTACGCTGTCTGAGGAGACAGGACAACAGTAGTAGGGAAGCTGTTTGAGGAAACAGGCCCAGGAAAAAGAGGAAAAGAGAAAAAGCTGTCAAAGGTAACAAGGAGTACGAACTGGAAACGCCGTGAAGTAAATCGCGTGTGAACCGACAAGAAGTACAGATTTCACCCTCTCGCTCTCCACGAAAAGCATGTACAAGGAAATGGCGTTCTACACGTACCTTTTATACACACGTCACAGACGCGCATACGCAATGAGGCCATTACCACCAATTACGCGCTTTGTTTCTCGGACGTGTATCTCTTCATTTTTACACGTGCCATTCTCTACGGCCATGCGCGTGACGTCACAGCTGCGCATAGTGGCCTTTGGGCCAATGAAATCGCATATGCGAGCACACGTGGTAAAACTGCACGTCCTAGTGTCATTGCGTGTAATCGGAGGGAAGTGAGCGTACACGCGATTGGCCTGGGTACGTGTATTTCTGGGGTGCGCAGGAAGTTCCACATGCGATTGGTGGAAATCCACGTGTGCTCTGTCATCACGTGTAATGAGGGAAACACCCGCGCGCCTCACGTCACAGACGCGCTCACGCGCTTAGGGCCTTTGGTCCAATGAAATCGGATATGCGTGCTGACGTGCATACGCGCTAAGGGCCTTTCCTCGATTTACATGCAGACGTGCAGGATTTTCACGTGCCAAATCACTCCGTATCAAGCTGGCCACGCGTAAGCACACGGAAGACCACGCTCCTGCCCAGAAGGCCGAACTACTGCCCCCCAGAGCCCCGAGCACGCTCCCACCTGCCATCTGCTGCTGCCTGACTGCCTGCTGCCCATGTGCCCTGCCATTTGCTGCCTGCACATCTGCCAGGGGTGCTGTTGCTGTGACCACCCCTGCTGGAACCGAAGACTCCCGACTGGGACTCCATCGCTCCACAGCCCAGCCCCAGGACCCAGTTGCCCACCCACTCCTGCCTCTGGGGTTGTCATGTCGGGGAAAACACCATCTGAGACCACTGACAACCCCCGGCCAGAAAGGCAGAGGGGCACCAGCTTCAGTGCCACCGAAGTTGGTGTCCTGGTGGAGCAAGTCCTGGGGCAGTATGATGCCCTCTTTGGAAGTTCTCGCGCCGACAAGGAAGGACGGACTCGGAACTGGACTGACATCGTGACTGCCATCAACGCGGAGGGGGTGGCAGTCCGCGACTTCCAACATGTCAAGAAGCGCTGGGAGGACTTCAGGTCCAGGACCCTGAACAAGGCCCGGCGCCTCTTGAAGGCAGCGGATGCCAAGGGGCGCCGGGGCCACTTGTCGGAAGAACAGATGAGGGTCCTGGAACGCATATCCACAGCGCTCCACGTCCAGGTCCTTGAGAGGCAGACCCATCTGGAATCGAGCGGTAAGTGTACATGCATCCTGATTGTGAGCTGTGCGTGTGGTGATTTTTCAGTAGTGTGCAGGTTGCACATCTGTTTGTATGGGGTTGAGTATGGGTGGGGGTGTACAGGGCCGTGGGGCTAACACATGCGAGGGCTAGAATGTGTGAGACATGGATGGTGCTTGTGTGTGTAGGCTTGCATGCCAAATGCAGTTGTGTGGGCACACATGTTTGGATGAATGTGTATGTAAGTAGACATGTCCGTGATGTCACGCATGTATGTTGTTTTCAGCTGCATGTATCAGCACTGTGTACATGTGCATGTGCGTGTATGTGACAAGGGTGCAACAGTGATGCAACATGGATGCATGTGACAGCGGTATTTGGAAGCCTGATGGGCAGATGTGACATGGATGCCCATCTGAACACTGCGACACTTGGCAGAGGTTTACACATGCATGCAAGTGTGGTGGTGTGTGTACATGTGTGGTGCACTTCCTGTGTTGCATGTGATGTCTGGCTCACCTTTGCCTGCTCATGCTGTTGTATGTGTATGGATGGTGCTGGCAGTTGCGATATGGCTGTGGTATGGCTCATGTGTGCGAGTTGAAATGACATGTGTGTTGGGGATTGTGATGACATGTCTGAGGTTTGCCAATGCCACTCATGTACAACTGTCATGTGTGTATGTGTCCATTGTACAGTGCCCTGATGCCTGTGTTTTATTTCTCCCTGTCTGCAGCGTCAACTGATGAAGAGGGCGGAGAAGGTGCTGTGAAGCACAGCGGCGGGGATCCCACCGCCAGCCGGAGACGCAAGGCCCGGCTCCCCTCCCATGTTGTCATCTCGTCGGGGAGTGAGGAGTCCGGTGCCACGTCCCAGGCCGCAGCTGCCGGGTGGAGGTCCAAGAGGCGGAGGTTAGAGTTGGACTCCTCGGCAGCAGAAGGGGCAGCTGGGACCCCACAGGGCCCAACGGGGGAAGATGGCACAGAGTCATCTAGGTTGGTGGGGGGTTTAGTGGAGGAGGAGGCCATGCAAGCAACAGAGACGGGTTCTGGAGGTGGGGATCCCACTGGTGCTAGTGGTGCAGTGCAGGACATGGGACAGGAGGAGGCACAGGCCGCCGCGGAGGTGCCTGTGTGCAATCCTGTCCCTGATCCTGTCCCTGCATCATCTTGCACCAGCAGGGATGCCTACGTCCAGACCCGTTTTCAGCCAGGGGATGAGTTCACGACAACTGGCCTTCCTCTGCCTGCGGACGTGGCTATCCGGGTGCAGTTTGAGCCTGTTCTGAGTGGTGTGGCGTTGCGTCAACGGGCCATGCAAGGTGACCTACAGTCTTTTCATGAGGAGACTGCACGTCATCTCGAATGGCTCGTTGACCACGTCAGACTGCTGGGACAGGTCACCCAGGCCGGATTCCTCTGTATGATGGGGCTTGCTACGACCCCCTCCTCAACTGAACCCCCTACGCGCCAGTCGTCCTCTGTGCCATCTTCCCACCCATCAGTCACCTGGGTGCCCTGTGGAGCTGCCTCTGACGGTGCGGCCAGGCTGGTGGAGGAGGCATCCCTGCCACAGTCGGGAGTCGGACGTCCAGCAGGGGTGGCCACATCAATGACTGCACCCCAGCCGGCGGAGGATGTGCAGGCAGCAGGAGGCAGTGCACGGGCAGAGGCACAGCAGCAGCAGCAACGTGGTGGGAGCCATGAAGGCTCGGGGCCTTCAACATCGGAGGGGCAGGCATCGGCCGGAGGGCAGGAGGACCCAGGACAGAGAGTGTCTTCCGTGTGGCAGCGGTTGGGCCACGCCATAGATGCGGAGCTGCAGCGGGCGGAAGAGGCACGGCTCACAATGGTCAGGGCGGAGAACTCCATGCGGAGGGCCCTGAGGCGGGCCGAGTGCCTCGAGGCAATCCGCAGGGGTTTGGAGGTGGGCACGTCGACGGCCCTGCGGACCCTCGGGGCCATGGAGGAGGACCGCCGCCGGGACATTGAGCAGGAGTTCGATGATGCCCTGGCCCGGGACATCCACAAGTGAGCCGTCAAACTAGCATGCTGCCCTTGTACATAGTTATGTAGGTAGTGTTAGGTATCATTTTTTTTAGGATTTATTTTGGACCTTTCGGACATTGCCACATTTTTGTATATAGTTTATTTTATTAGTCAGTGTAGTTAGATAGATAGATAGATAGATTTCTTTTGTTGGGATAATGGACCCTGGCTTGTTCGTATGTACATAGTTCACTGTTGGATTTTATTTTTCTTTCACATTTTATCCATGGAGCAATGGCTTTCTATTTTATTTCCCATTGGATTTTGTTTTCTGGACAGTGACTTTGGACACCATTACTTTGTATTTTGATTTTTGGTTTTGCTTTTTTTCACGGACATGCTTCTTTTCATTTTTGTACATTCCCATTTCTGTTTCTTTATTTTTGATTCTATTTATGTTTCCTTCAATACATATTTTTTTTATCAAACTTCAATGTGTAGTATCATCTCATTGGTTTAATGCATATCATGATATGGCTTTTGAGATTCACTGACACCCATTGGGTGTATGTGAGGGAAATGTGTTTATTTCAGAACTTGCAATTGGTGTTCTATCATGTGATTGCCAATTATGAGTGGGTGGATGCAATACTCGGGTGGGTGTTTTGCATTTGGAGGCTGACCATAGGGACCAGGGATCTAGATTGTGATGACATGTTGGCTGGGGAACATGAGTTGGACATGGGTGGGGGCCTGCTGGCAGGTGCCCCACAGTGCTGGGGGGTGGGGGTGCAGGGGTACATGAGTTGGACATGAGTGGGGGCCTGCTGGCAGGTGCCCCACAGTGCTGGGGGTGGGGGTGGTGGGAGACATGAGTGGGGGCCTGGTGGAGGCTGCCCCTGCACTGCTGGGGGGTAGGGGGTGGTGGGAGACATGGGTGGGGGCCTGGTGGAGGCTGCCCCTGCACTGCTGGGGGGTGGGGGTGGTGGTAGACATGGGTGGGGGCCTGGTGGAGGGTGCACCTGACTGCTGGGGGGTAGGGGGTGGTGGTAGACATGAGTGGGGGCCTGGTGGAGGCTGCCCCTGCACTGCTGGGGGGTGGGGGTGGTGGGAGACATGAGTGGGGGCCTGGTGGAGGCTGCCCCTGGTGGCTGGGGGGTGGGGGTGGTGGTAGACATGAGTGGGGGCCTGGTGGAGGCTGCCCCTGCACTGCTGGGGGGTGGGGTGCAGGGGGACATGAGTGGGGGCCTGGTGGAGGCTGCCCCTGCACTGCTGGGGGGTGTGGGTGCAGGGGGACATGAGTGGGGGCCTGGTGGAGGCTGCCCCTGCACTGCTGGGGGGTGGGGGTGGTGGGAGACATGAGTGGGGGCCTGGTGGAGGCTGCCCCTGGGGGGTGGGGGTGGTGGTAGACATGGGTGGGAGCCTGGTGGAGGGTGCCCCTGACTGCTGGGGGGTAGGGGGTGGTGGGAGACATGGGTGGGGGCCAGGTGGAGGCTGCCCCTGCACTGCTGGGGGGTGGGGGTGCAGGGGGACATGTGTGGGGGCCTGGTGGAGGCTGCCCCTGGTGGCTGGGGGGTGGGGGTGGTGGTAGACATGAGTGGGGGCCTGGTGGAGGCTGCCCCTGCACTGCTGGGGGGTGGGGTGCAGGGGGACATGAGTGGGGGCCTGGTGGAGGCTGCCCCTGCACTGCTGGGGGGTGTGGGTGCAGGGGGACATGAGTGGGGGCCTGGTGGAGGCTGCCCCTGCACTGCTGGGGGGTGGGGGTGGTGGAAGACATGAGTGGGGGCCTGGTGGAGGCTGCCCCTGGTGGCTGGGGGGTGGGGGTGGTGGTAGACATGGGTGGGGGCCTGGTGGAGGCTGCCCCTGCACTGCTGGGGGTGGGGGTGGTGGTAGACATGGGTGGGGGCCTGGTGGAGGGTGCCCCTAACTGCTGGGGGGTAGGGGGTGGTGGGAGACATGGGTGGGGGCCTGGTGGAGGGTGCCCCTAACTGCTGGGGGGTAGGGGGTGGTGGGAGACATGGGTGGGGGCCAGGTGGAGGCTGCCCCTGCACTGCTGGGGGGTGGGGGTGCAGGGGGACATGAGTTGGGGGCCTGGTGGAGGCTGCCCCTGCACTGCTGGGGGGTGGGGGTGCAGGGGGACATGAGTGGGGGCCTGGTGGAGGCTGCCCCTGCACTGCTGGGGGGTGGGGGTGGTGGGAGACATGAGTGGGGGCCTGGTGGAGGCTGCCGTGGTGGCTGGGGGGTGGGGGTGGTGGTAGACATGGGTGGGGGCCTGGTGGAGGGTGCCCCTAACTGCTGGGGGGTAGGGGGTGGTGGGAGACATGGGTGGGGGCCTGGTGGAGGCTGCCCCTGCACTGCTGGGGGGTGGGGGTACAGGGGGACATGAGTGGGGGCCTGGTGGAGGCTGCTCCTGGTGGCTGGGGGGCGGGGGTGGTGGTAGACATGAGTGGGGGCCTGGTGGAGGCTGCCCCTGGTGGCTGGGGGGTGGGGGTGGTGGAAGACATGAGTGGGGGCCTGGTGGAGGCTGCCCCTGCACTGCTGGGGGGTGGGGGTGCAGGGTGACATGAGTGGGGGCCTGGTGGAGGCTGCCCCTGCACTGCTGGGGGGTGGGGGTGGTGGAAGACATGAGTGGGGGCCTGGTGGAGGCTGCCCCTGGTGGCTGGGGGGTGGGGGTGGTGGTAGACATGGGTGGGGGCCTGGTGGAGGCTGCCCCTGCACTGCTGGGGGGTGGGGGCGGTGGTAGACATGGGTGGGGGCCTGGTGGACGGTGCCCCTGACTGCTGGGGGGTAGGGGGTGGTGGTAGACATGGGTGGGGGCCTGGTGGAGGCTGCCCCTGCACTGCTGGAGGGTGGGGGTGCAGGGGGACATGAGTGGGGGCCTGGTGGAGGATGCCCCTGCACTGCTGGGGGGTGGGGGTGGTGGAAGACATGAGTGGGGGCATGGTGGAGGCTGCCCCTGGTGGCTGGGGGGTGGGGGTGGTGGTAGACATGGGTGGGGGCCTGGTGGAGGCTGCCCCTGCACTGCTGGGGAGTGGGGGTGGTGGTAGACATGGGTGGGGGCCTGGTGGAGGGTGCCCCTGACTGCTGGGGGGTAGGGGGTGGTGGGAGACATGGGTGGGGGCCTGGTGGAGGCTGCCCCTGCACTGCTGGGGGGTGGGGGTGCGGGGGGACATGAGTGGGGGCCTGGTGGAGGCTGCCCCTGCACTGCTGGGGGGTGGGGGTGGTGGGAGACATGAGTGGGGGCCTGGTGGAGGCTGCCCCTGGTGGCTGGGGGGTGGGGGTGATGGTAGACATGGGTTGGGGCCTGGTGGAGGGTGCCCCTGACTGCTGGGGGGTAGGGGGTGGTGGGATACATGGGTGGGGGCCTGGTGGAGGCTGCCCCTGCACTGCTGGGGGGTGGGGGTGCAGGGGGACATGAGTGGGGGCCTGGTGGAGGCTGCCCCTGGTGGCTGGGGGGTGGGGGTGGTTGTAGACATGAGTGGGGGCCTGGTGGAGGCTGCCCCTGGTGGCTGGGAGGTGGGGGTGGTGGGAGACGTGGGTGGGGGCCTGGCGGAGGCTGCCCCTGCACTGCTGGGCGGTGGGGGTGCAGGGGGACATGAGTGGGGGCCTGGTGGAGGCTGCCCCTGCACTGCTGGGGGGTGGGGGTGCAGGGGGACATGAGTGGGGGCCTGGTGAAGGCTGCCCCTGCACTGCTGGGGGGTGGGGGTGGTGGAAGACATGAGTGGGGGCCTGGTGGAGGCTGCCCCTGGTGGCTGGCGGGTGTGGGTGGTGGTAGACATGGGTGGGGGCCTGGTGGAGGCTGCCCCTGCACTGCTGGGGGGTGGGGGTGGTGGTAGACATGGGTGGGGGCCTGGTGGAGGGTGCCCCTGACTGCTGGGGGGTAGGGGGTGGTGGGAGACATGGGTGGGGGCCTGGTGGAGGCTGCCCCTGCACTGCTGGGGGGTGGGGGTGCAGGGGGACATGAGTGGGGGCCTGGTGGAGGCTGCCCCTGCACTGCTGGGGGAGGGGGTGCAGGGGGACATGAGTGGGGGCCTGGTGGAGGCTGCCCCTGCACTGCTGGGGGGTGGGGGTGGTGGGAGACATGGGTGGGGGTCTGGTGGAGGGTGCCCCTGACTGCTGGGGGGTAGAGGGTGGTGGGAGACATGGGTGGGGGCCTGGTGGAAGCTGCCCCTGCACTGCTGGGGGTGGGGGTGCAGGGGGACATGAGTGGGGGCCTGGTGGAGGCTGCCCCTGCACTGCTGGGGGGTGGGGGTGGTGGGAGACATGGGTGGGGGTCTGGTGGAGGGTGCCCCTGACTGCTGGGGGGTAGAGGGTGGTGGGAGACATGGGTGGGGGCCTGGTGGAAGCTGCCCCTGCACTGCTGGGGGGTGGGGGTGCAGGGGGACATTAGTGGGGGCCTGGTGGAGCTGCCCCTGGTGGCTGGGGGGTGGGGTGGTGGTAGACATGAGTGGGGGCCTGGTGGAGGCTGCCCCTGCACTGCTGGGGGGTGGTGGTGCAGGGGGACATGAGTGGGGGCCTGGTGGAGGCTGCCCCTGCACTGCTGGGGGGGTGGGGGTGGTGGGAGACATGAGTGGGGGCCTGGTGGAGGCTGCCCCTGGTGGCTGGGGGTGGGGGTGGTGGTAGACATGGGTGGGGGCCTGGTGGAGGGTGCCCCTGACTGCTGGGGGGTAGGGGGTGGTGGGAGACATGGGTGGGGACCTGGTGGAGGCTTCCCCTGCACTGCTGGGGGGTGGGGGTGCAGTGGGACATGAGTGGGGGCCTGGTGGAGGCTGCCCCTGCACTGCTGGGGGGTGGGGGTGCAGGGGGACATGAGTGGGGGCCTGGTGGAGGCTGCCCCTGCACTGCCGGGGGGTGGGGGTGGTGGGAGACATGAGTGGGGGCCTGGTGGAGGCTGCCCCTGGTGGCTGGGGGGTGGGGGTGGTGGTAGACATGGTTGGGGGCCTGGTGGAAGGTGCCCCTGACTGCTGGGGGGTAGGGGGTGGTGGGAGACATGGGTGGGGGCCTGGTGGAGGCTGCCCCTGCACTGCTGGGGGGTGGGGGTGGTGGGAGACATGAGTGGGGGCCTGGTGGAGGCTGCCCCTGGTGGCTGGGGGGTGGGGGTGGTGGTAGACATGGGTGGGGGCCTGGTGGAGGGTGCCCCTGACTGCTGGGGGGTAGGGGGTGGTGGGAGACATGGGTGGGGGCCTGGTGGAGGCTGCCCCTGCACTGCTGGGGGGTGGGGGTGCAGGGGGACATGAGTGGGGGCCTGTGGAGGCTGCCCCTGCACTGCTTGGGGGTGGGGGTGCAGGGGGACATGAGTGGGGGCCTGGTGGAGGCTGCCACTGCACTGCTGGGGGGTGGGGGTGGTGGGAGACATGAGTGGGGGCCTGGTGGAGGCTGCCCCTGGTGGCTGGGGGGTGGGGGTGGTGGTAGACATGGGTGGGGGCCTGGTGGAGGGTGCCCCTGCACTGCTGGGGGGGGTGGGGGTGCAGGGGGACATGAGTGGGGGCCTGGTGGAGGCTGCCCCTGCACTGCTGGGGGGTGGGGGTGCAGGGGGACATGAGTGGGGGCTTGGTGGAGGCTGCCTCTGCACTGCTGGGGGGTGGGGGTGGTGGGAGACATGAGTGGGGGCCTGGTGGAGGCTGCCCCTGGTGGCTGGGGGGTGGGGGTGGTGGTAGACATGGGTGGGGGCCTGGTGGAGGCTACCCCTGCACTGTTGGGGGGTGGGGGTGCAGGGGGACATGAGTGGGGGCCTGGTGGAGGCTGCCCCTGCACTGCTGGGGGGTCGGGGTGGTGGAAGACATGA
The DNA here is from genome assembly GCF_040938575.1 of Ambystoma mexicanum. NCBI lineage: Eukaryota > Metazoa > Chordata > Amphibia > Caudata > Ambystomatidae > Ambystoma > Ambystoma mexicanum. Next base: position 1,252,835,673 of record NC_090924.1, read on the forward strand.
GTGGGGGCCTGGTGGAGGCTGCCCCTGGTGGCTGGGGGGTGGGGGTGGTGGTAGACATGGGTGGGGGCCTGGTGGAGGCTGCCCCTGCACTGCTGGGGGGTGGGGGTGGGGGTGGTAGGAGACATGAGTGGGGGCCTGGTGGAGGCTGCCCCTGGTGGCTGGGGGGTGGGGGTGGTGGTAGACATGGGTGGGGGCCTGTTGGAGGCTGCCCCTGCACTGCTGGGGGGTGGGGGTGGTTTGAGACATTCATTGTTGATCAGTAGTGCAAGGTGACATGTGGGTTGGCTGGAGGGCATGCCCATGGTGGATGGGCTGCCTGCGGGACATGAGCAGGGGTGCAGGGTAGTCCCCCGTGGTGTGGGCTGCCTGCAGGGGCCGTGGAGGTTGTAGAGCGAGCACCTGGGAGGACCAACACGACCAATTCACGTGTAGTACTCCCCAGAACCCCTGAAATACATGTACCCTGCTGAAATCGCATGTGGAACTTCCCGCGCACCCCTACAATACACGTACCCTGCTGAAATCGTGTGTGGAACTTCCCGCGCACCCCTGGAATACACGTACCCTGCTCGCACGGGGCCAATCGCGTGTGGAACTTCCTGCGCACCCCTGCAATACACGTACCCTGATGGAATCGCGTGTGGAACTTCCCGCGCACCCCTGAAATACACGTACCCTGCTCGCACGGGGACAATCGCGTGTGGAACTTCCCGCGCACCCCTGAAATACATGTACCCTGATGGAATCGCGTGTGGAACTTCTCACGCACCCCTGAAATACACGTACCCTGCTGAAATTGCGTGTGGAACTTCCCGCGCACCCCTGAAATACATGTACCCTGCTGATTTTGCGTGTGGAACTTCCCGCGCACCCCTGATGCACACGTACACAGGACAATCGCGTGTGGAACTTCCCGCGAACCACTGAAATACACTTCCCCCGCTTGGCGTTTGCTGTTTGCCAGCCCTGTGAACTGGTCCAGGGTTAGCGCAGCCCTTTGCGATTATTTGGGGATTTTGAAGGCTTTTCCTTGCGCGAGGGCGTTCTTGGGGGCGTAACTGGCGCTGCTACAGGGTCGCTGTGCCACGCTGCGCCACGGCTGGTTTTGGATGCAAAAATCCATGAATACGCTGTGCGCGGAAATCAATTTTAGTGCATGCGGCTGGCGCAGACATTCGCACGGGCATGCTGTACGCCAGTCGCATGCGCCACTTTTGTGCGAATTTCTATGAATTACCCTGTATGTATGTTAAGTACACATAAAGTAATAATTATTAATTTGCTTATATAGAGAAGTGTCTACCATTAGTATCACTAACTTCAGTCATTTCCTCATGTGGGAAATTTTCTTCAAGCCATTCCAAAGTACTGGAAATTTCTGTGCAAAAAATAATATATTACTTTTAGTGTACCTAATACAGAAATGTTTAAAATATATCAGAAAAATGAAGTTTACTTACTAGTTTCTGGTAAATTGTGTTGTTACTGTTGTGTAGATCTGTTGTTGCTTCTAGATGTGCAGTTTCTGTGAGGTAATTATGTTGGAATCATATCTTTTTTGTTTTGGTATATTCCATTTTAGTACATATGGTATTTAAATGGATAGGTGATGTGTTACATATATATGTTCCACTTCTTATTTATTATTACATATCATGTGTTTATGTGCTGTTTTTTGAACTTGTTCGGTGTTTATATGGCATGATAAAACAATTTAAGATACCCCCTGAGTTTCTGGGTAGTGTTGATGGTGTCCGCGTCCGTATGCGGATACACGCACAGTCCACAGACATCAAAATCACTAGCTGGGGGTTCAGTATGTTCTATGTTACATGTTTATAAAGTAAGGGAATCCTAGTAAACATCTATCAAATTCACACTATGAATATGTATATTCAGTAAAATAAAATTTGATAAAGGGAAGTTAGGGTTAAGTTGCGCTATTAAAAACCTATGGAATTCAGTAAAAAATAACTTTCTTAAAGAGACTTTATGGTTTAAAGTAAAACTGAAAAACCCCTGAAATTCACTAGTTGTGGTAAGCTAAGCAACCATAACTCGCACCACCAACGTGCATTGTTGAGACTAACACCCAGGACATCAAATATGACATCACAAATGTCATTCATGACATCACTGATGACATCACATGTGCATGTACTTTTCATGAAAAGTCTGTACAAGGGATTCTTATAATGTTTACAAAAAAAGTGTTAAGGATCATTGAAATAGATGTCATGAGCTATGTAGTACATTAAGCAATGCATTGTTATAAATAACATTCTATTATGAAGTTATTTACAGTATAATAATGTACTCATGTATAAACATAAGCATTGTGTGCAGCACACATGATGGAGGTGCAATATTCATAATCTTGCCATGTTGAATAGTGAAATGATTACTGCTTTCTTATTACAGTTTTGCGTACTGTGAAACATGTAATAAGTAGCTAATAAAACCCACTGACTACATAATTGCATTATTACAGACAAAACACAAAGAGACAACAACACATACAAATATGAGTATATACAGGGAAAGTGAAGTAAGCAAAACAGCAGCAGTAGTAGCAGAAAGTGTTCATAGCCTAACTGATTATCTTTATGCAGAGAAATGATTGCTCTGTTTCAAAGCTGCTACTTCCCCTATGTATATGTTTCATATGATGTGACTGGACACTAAGGGAAGTACTGTAAGATCATACTTGAAGGATAAGTCTACAAATATAGTACCTTTTGAATTTTTAGTTCCTGACTGTTACTGAAGAAAACCATGTGGCTTAGATATGTCAGTAAAGGAAAAAAGGGGAAGCCTGACATGTGATGTCATCAGTGATGTCATCAATGACTTTTTGATGTCATCTTTGATGTCCTGGGTTTTAGTCTTAGCAGTGCCCGGTGGTGGCGCGAGTTATGGTTGCTTAGCTTACCAATAACTAGCGAATATCAGGGGTTTTTCGGTTTTACTTGGAACCATAACGTCCCTTTTACCAAGTCTTTTTATTGAATTTCATAGGTTTTTAGTAGCGCAACTTAACCATAACGTCCCTTTAACAAAGGTTTGTTACTGAATATATGTATATATTACATGGCCTTCGGTAACGGCCATTTAGTTATGGTTAAGTTGCTAATCCCATAAGAAGAGCACTTTTTGGGTGGCTTACAACTTCGCTCTCCCTGGATGCATTCTCACCAAACTTTGCAAAAAAAAGTATATGGCCCACTGTCAATTCTTTTGCAAAGTTTAGTGAGGTTTGGTGCAGGGGGGGCAAAGTTATAAGGGGGTCCCAACATTCCTTTTTTTCCCATAGAGTGAATGGGGAATAAACTTTGCTCACGCCTACAGCTCAAACCGCTGGACGGTTTTGCACCAAATTTGTGGCAGGAACAGTGGTTTGGTCCCTAAAGCGTGCTTTTGTAAATTTGGTGGAAATCCGTCCAGTAGTTTTTTTTTTTTAAATGACCAAAATGTAGGTCTAAAAAATTAGTGATATCTATATCTGCTCTGCGGACACATTTCCCTGTTCGAACCGCGGACAGGACACAGATTGCCTAATCGGCTTGCGTCATGTCTGTGGACATGTGACATGTTCGCTGATTGGCTGAGGTGAAGTGTGAGGTGCGTCACATTGTTTGGATGTGCCCGCCATCTTGGATCTGTGGACAGCGTGTCGTTGACCGGGGGAAAAATACAATTTCGGTGAGTGTGTTGGTGTGTAAGGGTGCTTGGGGAGGGTGGGGGAATAAGAGATGGGTCAAATGCTGTTTTTGTTACGGTGGCAGGTGCCCCTGATGTGTTTGTCATGTCCGTGGTGTTCACGGCTGTCCGCGGACATAAAAAATTCACTACTGGCTATTTCACTTTAGTATGATATTGGTTTTGGGTTGTTAATAAAGCGTTGATTGTAATTAATATCCTGTATAAGTAGCCCATATACCACAGTTAAATTGTTTGATTCTATGGGTGTGTTATGCTGTGGTGGTTATGGCTAGGGCCTAGAGTCTCGGATGCATGGCCGAAGGCTACAGCCTTCGGCCATGCACCCGAGACTCTAGGCCCTGGCCACAACCACTGCAGCATAATACACCCATAGAATCAAACATTCATCAAATATCCACAAATCAAAAGTTTGTGTACTGTTTGATTTGTAGAGTTTGTATGTGCAGTTTTGGCTAAGCCATGCAATTAAGATTGTAGAGTTTGGTAACAAGCACTGCAGTATAACATATCCATGGAAGTAATCATTTTGGATTGTGGTGTATGGTTAGATGTTTGCTTGAATGGTTGTGTTATGCAACAGTATTTGTGAGTTGAATTATTATAAACTTACTGTTTGACTTTTTGTGAGTGGATCTATTTTTGTCATGACATGGGTAACTGGAGTAGATATTCTTTTTCAATTTCTGTGATAAAAGAAAAGATCACATGCTAGTGTCGATAGTTCATAATATTTGTTTGTTTGTTTGTTTATTTATTTATAGCGTGCATCAGACCCTGAGTTATCAGAGTGCAGAGACAAGGATATTTTAAGCTTACAAAGTTACATAATATAGTACAATGAGCATTACAGAATTACAATATACATGTCAGGTAAAAGGTTTACAAAGTTTGCATAGGAAGGTAAAGTGGAAATTACAAGTTTACATATTATAAGTTTAGGTGTAGACAAGATATGTAGAGGGCTAGCAGAGTTAAATACATATTTGCAAAGGTTGCATAGAGGTATCCGGTAGAAAAAACAGATTAACAAGTTATAAGTGTAGAAGTTTACAAGATAGGTAGAAGGTTTACAGAGTTAAGACATAGGGCCTCATTACGCGGTAGGCGGTAGCCATGGTGCTATTAGCGCCATGGCTACCCCCTTACCGCATTCCAGGTCCGTGTTCCCGGAATAGGGACTTACCGGGTGATTCCGACCTTGGAGAACCCGGTAAGTCCCTATTCCGGGAACCATTCCCCATTCCTATTTGAGCCCCCATAGGGCTCAATGGGAATGGGATGGAGCTAATAACGGGCCCGCTATTAGCGGGCCCGTTATTAGCTCTGAAGTCCCTCAATGGGTCCCTATCATAATGCCTGGTAAAACCCCGGCGTTAGGGAAGGGACCCACTAAGGGACCTCGTAGTAGGGCAGTAAGGGATTACCGGCACCGGTGCCCTTACCGGTGCCGGTAATCCCTTACTGCCTACCGCATAATGAGGCCCATAGTCTGTGTTGGGTATAACGCGTACATGTTGCAGCTGCAGGCGTGTCGGAGTTGGCAAAAGTGTACAGAAAGTAATGGTGGCAGTCTTGAGACGTCAGTTACCGGGAGAGGTGGGAGGCCTTACTCTCCTTAGTCTAGGTTTAGATATTGGATTTAAGCAAGTTGATAGTATTACTCCTAAAGAGTCGATATGTTTGGTTTTGCCTCAAGTGAGGAGGCAGGGAGTTCCATAGTTGGGCAGCTTTGACAGGGAAGATATTTCCCCCATTGGTGTCTTGTTTAAATGGTGGAACTGTCAAGCAGTTGGTGTAGGTTGATCTGGTAGGTCGGAGTGTCAGTCTTCTGTTGAACCCTTTGGTGAGATAGGGCGGTGATGCATTGTTAATGGCTTTGAAGGTAAGGGAGGCTGTTTTAAGTTTGATTTGATCAACTGTGGAGAGCCAGTTGTTATTTCTTCTTGCTGGGGAGATGCGATCTTTTTTAGATATTCCTAACGCCGCTCTTAAGGCGTTGTTTTGGAGTAGTTGTATTATCTTGGTGATATATTTACTGGCACCAATGTAGAGAGCGTTACAATAGTCCAGCCTGGATAGCACAAGTGCTCTTGCTAGTGTAGTACAGCTATTTGTGGATAGGAAGGGTTTAACTGATCTGATTAGTTTGCACGTGTAAACCCTGGCAGATGCCATGGCGTTTACTTGTTTTGTCAAGGTGTGAACAGAGTCCAGGTAGAAACCTAGTATTTTTACCTCCTTCATCACCTTGATTGTATGGCCATCTATGTTGAAGGTGGTGTATTTATGACCGAGTTTGTTAATGTTAAGTGGGGTTCCCAGGATGATGAGCTCTGTTTTTTCAGCATTCAGACATAGTCCATGAGTAGCCATCCATGCCTGAATGATGAGTTATATCCCATTCACCGAAGACAGATCATGTTCGTAAACCCCTGTAAGTGGGAGAGAATCTGAGTGTCATCTGCATAATTCGTGTAGGTGACACCCAGACCACCCAGATCCTCAAAGAGGGGCCTGGTGAATATGTTATACAAAGTGGGGGAGACGCAGGAGCCCTGGGGGACACCACATTTAATGGGGATAGGGTTGGCTGCTTCTGACGTGGAGAAGATCTCATTGTTCTTTCATTCAAGAAAGATTGGATCCACGCTATGGTGTGTTGTGAGAAATGTGCAGCCGATTCTAGGTGGTGTCATAAAACGGTGTGATCCACCAGGTCAACGAGTTATTGAATTGCATAATAGACATTTCTTTATTATTTCAACCCTCATATTTAGTACTTTAGAAGCACTATATTTCAAACCAGTGTACTGTGCAATTTGCTCAGTTTCTGTGTTTGTTTATTAAATCATTGGGTCTGTGGGAAAAAGAAAATCCATGCTGGATTAAAAAAAAAACTTTGTTTGTTAAGGTACAATATAGTTTTTTCTTTGTTTTCAGTGCTTATTTGTTGTTTCTGGCAAAACTTCTATCTGTTGGGTTGTTGCAGATTTTTGGGGCAGTTTGATACTTGTTGGTGTATTCTAATTGTTTACTTATAATTTTATGCTAATCTTCTATCTGTTGGGTAGTTGCAGATGTTTGGGGCAGTTAGATACCTGTTGGCGTATTCTAACTGGTTATAGTTTTTTATTTATACTTTCAAGTTATTCATCTATCTGTTGGGTTGTTGCAGATTTTTGGGGCATTTAGATACCTGTTGGTGTATTCTAACTGTTTATTTTTTGTTATATTTTAGTGGTATTAATTTATCTGTTTGGTTGTTGCAGAATCTTGGGCCAGTTAGATACCTGTTGGCATATTCTAACTGTTTATAGTTTTCTAATTGAAGTTTTGTTAATGTTTATGCACAGATTAGTTATTACATTTTGGTTTTAAGAATATTAAATAAGAGTTTATAAGATTTGCTGGTAAGCTCTGCTTTAAAGTAATGGTACTATCATTACATTCGAACCCTCCACAATTCTTTTTTTTATATATGCAGTGTAGTGGCTTGCATTGGTTGTGGTTCCTGTGTGGTAGATTATACCTATTGTTGTGAAGGTTTTCTTACCAAGTGATACTTGACCATGTGTGAATCCAGTCAGCTTCCAGTTGTTTTGGTACCAACTGCTTTGTAACGTAAAAGCATTAGTATTGCGTATTTACTATGTGTCTGTATTTGTGAGGTGGAGCGATGATCTGAATTGCAGGTAGTACATAATTTGCCATGGTTTGCATTTTCCACATTTTCTTCTTGTGAGTATATAGTGAATTTGACCATTCCAGCACAGTTGTCCAATTCTTGTCTTATTCCATGAACACTGTAGGTGTTGTCAGGATTGTTGGTTGCATTTCTATGAAGGACTAAAATTTGCAAACACAATTGGTCTGTATTGTGTACGTAAATGTTGTCAATAATTGGTGGCAATTGGAAAATAATATTTATTGCTACATTTGGGTAGCAATTGACACCAGTTATATTTGAAAATTTGAATGGACCTGATATTTCTGTGTCCAAGTCATTTTTTCGGGGTTTGTGTTGCTTCTTTGAATAAGTACTTTAGTTACTTTGAGCAGTAGATTCTTCTTTGGTTGCAGTAATTGATGATGTATTAGCTTCTTTAACTCTCTTTCGAGGATTTGCAGTGGGATCCTGTTTTGTTTCTGTTTGAAGTAGTTTTCTTTTACAACGTTTTGCTTTTTGTGGACCAGGATAGGTTTTTAGATGAGGGTGTACAGTGAACATAGTCTATTGTATTCTAGAATGCAAGAAATATCTGCATTTACTTTACTTGCATCAAAGTTGCAAGACTATTGCTGGCGTCCACCACCCGAGTCCTGCACCCTACCCAGCATCAATTTCCGAAACCATCGCCTGTGCATGCGCATTATAAGGGTTGACACCCACACATACCTGCCAAGCCACACCTTCAGGCTATTACATCTGCGGACAAGGCTCCCCTCAACATCTCTCCCACACCTCCAGAGCCAATCCATGGACAAAATGGATCCGTGCTCGCTCGCACTGCCCGTGGACCACAGACTAAGCCCATCCCCTCCTCATCTTCCCCTGACACCCGTAAGCATGCGTTTACCTAAATATGGCCACTGCATGCTCTCCCCAGCATGCATCCGCTCTGCCGCCCGGCAGCCCCAAACAATCAATAAAGCAGCCCTGCCTATTCACAATGAACTACCCATGGGCTATGACAAGTCCGCATTCACAATGCAGAGGAAAAGACCATGGCCCTTTACCCCACCTCTAGCTGCACTGTAATACTACCTAATGCCATGATTAGCACTACTGCCACTGTGCCTTCTACCAGGTCTGTACCTATTGATGTGTTGCCCTGTACTACTGCCTGTACCACTGCTAGCGCCACTGTTGCCCTGCCTTCAGCTATGCCTGTACCTATTGATGTGTTGCCCTGGATTACTGCCTGTACCACTGCTAGCACCACTGCTGCCCAGCCTTCAGCTATGCCTGTACCTATTGATGTGTTGCCCTGCATTACTGCCTGTACTACTGCTTGTGCCACTGTTGCCCTGCCTTTAGCTATGCCTGTTCCTATTGAAGTACCACCCTGTTCTGCTGGCAGTCCCACTCAAGCCCAGCCCCCAGCCATACCCAGCACGGACGCCCCCACTGATGCCCCCCTCTTCTGTAGCCCATCTAAAATGTGCCCTTGTGAACTCTAGATCCCTACCAGCACATGCCCCAGATGTTCATGACCTCATTAATCACTACAACCCCGACATGCTATTCCTTAGCGAAACTTGGTTGACTGATGTGCTAGGCCGTAAAGACCCCGCATATGGAAACTGAGGCACAATAACCATATACTAGTGACACGACAGACACAAGGTTCAATTTTCCAAGAAATCTAGTTTATTTCAAAGTATGCTCAGATGCCCGACTGGGGTCTTATGTCTCGCAGCGTGTGTCGCCCAGACCTTGTGAGACGCAAGAGAGCGAGCATCGCTCAAGCAACAACATATATACAAACATGCAATCTTTGAAGGCAATTGAAAATGCCCATAATGTATCTTTCAGGCTAGGGTTCGGTGACTGACAATCATGACAATTATGACACATTATGACAAGTTTCTATTCAGTCTAAATATACTTACTGTAGCAACAGTTGCAGAGACAGTTTTTTGTTATGGAGAACATAAAGCTCTTGTTCAGCAAGGATATCATGTTCGCAAGTGAGACACATTCCTCAGCACGTTATCTACCCGTTTCTATTTGTGAACCAAGGGTCAGACAGTTTTGAGGCAGATCCACAAAGGAGGACAGTGAAGGAGGACTGCTAAAAGAATATAATTCATGCTTTTACTGCCTATTGCTTCAGCGTTTGTAAGACAGGCCGGCACCTGGGCCGCTGATTAAATGCAGTTTCTGCTGCCCTCCAAGGACTTTGTGAGGGAGGAAAACAATGGGCCTCATTCCGAGTTGGGTGGTAAGGGAAAAATGATGCCGGTAAAGGAATACCGGCATCGTTTCCCTTTACGGCCCATTCTGACCCACCACACCGTTATTTACGGCGTCGTAAAGTACGATGCCGTAAATAGCGGTTTAGTGGCACGCGCACGACACGCCATGCCGTAATTAGCGGCATGGCGTAAACCGGAGCTGATCCCAAGTAAAGCGGACATGGAAAAAACGGCCTCCACAAGACCGCAAAGTACCTTACCGCCATGGAGTAAATACCGGCATCGCTGAGAAGGTGTAAAGGACCCTGAGCAGTGTTTCCAAGAGGAACAGGTGCACTCAATCAGCACAGGTGGAGGCAATGGAGTCTGGCACAGCACAAAAGGAGCACACCCACACACCACACCCCCTCCCACACCAAAATGATACCGATTGTAGCAGCATTCCTGGAGCTGGCGGCCCTGCTTGCAAGGCAAGAACAACTACAACAGCAACAACAACAACAACCACAGCCACCACCACAGAGGATACACAGGAGGAGAAGGAGGGTGAGACAGGGCCAGCATGCCCTACCGGTGCAGCCACCATTACCACGCCGGCAGCCCCCAATCCCCCGCATCAGAGCCACCCCCTTCAACCTCACACCAGAGCAGATCCACACCCTGTACCGGCTTGACTGGGACACCATTACCAGCATAGTGGACATGATACATGATGATATCGTGAGCCGCATAGAAATACGCACTGCCATCCCCCCTCTACTGAAGGTAGTGTCTGTTCTCCACTTCCTTGCCACAGGCACCTACCAGCATACAGTGGGGCAAATGCATGGCATTTCTCAGCCCATATTTTCACGGATACTCAAAGAAGTGTTGGATGCCCTCCTCACCCACACAAGGGAATACATATCCCTACCCCAGACTCCCCAGGAGATCTACGACACCAAAGCTGCCTTCCATGCACTGGCAGGCATGCCAAATTGCATAGGTGCCCTCGACTGCACCCACGTTGAATTGGTGGTCCCGCATGCCATGGAGGTGCCGTATCGCAACCGCAAGCAATACCACTCCATCAATGTCCAGATGGTGTGTAATGCCAGTAAATCCATCACACATTGCAATGCCCGATACCCCGGATCAACTCATGACTCCTTGGTTCTGCGGAACTCAACACTACCACGCTACATGGAGCGACATGCCGGACGTCGTGCCTGGCTGCTTGGTGAGTCATCTGAATGGGCCATGGCGTTGCTTTGGGGCTGTGAGTAGTTCTGGGAAGGGGAGGGGGTTCATACTCCACCGGCCTGGGAAGGGGGGGGTTCATACTCCACCTGCCTGGGAAGGGGGGGGGTTCATACTCTACCTGGCCGGGAAGGGGGGGATGCATGCTCATCCCAGTAATCATCTGTGGCCATGCATGACCAGTACAATTTTCCACCATGAGGGCACACACGATTACCTCATTTCCACTTCCATGCAGGTGATGCTGGCTACCCTCTGAAGCCGTGGCTCATGACCCCCGTCCGCAACCCACAGAACAGGCACGAGGAGGACTACAACAGATCCCATACCCGTACACACGTGGTGAAAGAGCAGACCTTCGGGCTCTTGAAGGCACGATTTCGTAGCCTCAGCCGTTCAGGTGGGGCACTCATCTACAGCCACGAGAAGGTGTCCAAGATCACCATGGCATGTGTAATACTACACAACATGTGCATCCGTCGGAACGTGCCACTGCCCCCTGACGTGGAAATGCCACCACCAGATGACGATGAGGGGGAGGAGGTAGGAATGGCAGGACAGCAGCCGGGTCCCGATGCACAGGAGGGACGTTCTGTGCGTCAAGCATTGATTGGACAATATTTCTGACTCACAAGTCAGCTGAGGGTCTCAGGATGAGAGGACATTGGGCACGGGGTGTGGGGATACATGTACACCATGTACTGTGCGACATTAAAATACACAAGCAAAATGATCAATGTCCACTCTGTTTTAGTGAATGAACAACCAGTGTATTAAAAAGTTTAAGTTTGAACGTGTACAACAAAACCACCACCCTCACCCCCCTCCCCCTCCCCCCAACTCCCAATGACACACCCTCACCCCCCTCCCCCTCCCAAATGTGTGTGCCAGGATGTTCATTGGCCACTTCCGGAGCCAGGGGGATTCATGTTCTGGCGGCGGAGTGTCCGCATTGACCGGCGGACAGGGCTGGTCTGTGTGGATGAACTTTGTGATGGTGGGTACTCCCACTGGGGCTGTGGTCTTGGGTGTGCTGCCTCCAGGGCATCAGCAATCCGGCCCAGCACCTCACAGAGGCGGTTGGTGTTTGAAGTGATTACCTCACCCAGGGCCTGCAGGTCATTGTGGCATTGTGAATGTGATTGACGGTTGTCCCGTAGGAAGTCCTCCAGCAGGGCTGTGATGCGCTGCCCGTGCACTCCATCCGTGGATGGTGTGGCAGATGTGGTAGCCAGCCGTGGTGTTGACCGTGCAGGGCTCTGTGGGCTTTCGGCAGGGGAGGAGGATACAGGACAGGCAGGTGGTGCTCCTTGGCCTGTAAGGATTGGGGTGTCACTCTCCCCAGAGTCGCTGAGTGCGACTTGTGTGTGAGATGGTGTTTCCGGCCTGTACGCTGTGTCACATGTCTCCCCCACGTCAGATAGGTGAACCGATGTAGGGCTCTCCGGCTCGTCGATGAGGCACATGGCAGTGTGCTCCCCTGCCACACTGGATTCCTCCGAGTGGACTGTGGGGTATGTGTCCGTTCCCAGTGCAGGCATGGGTAGGGGTGTGGGTGGGGGTTGTGCAGCCTCCATGGGGGTTGCTGGTGCAGATGGTGTTGCCTGTGGCCTCCTCCTTCCTACAGGCTTCCGCTGTCCCCTGCCTGTGCCCCTGGAGGTGGAGGGCTGGGTGGCTTCATGGCCCTCAGTTTCATGTCCACTGCCTGTGGGGTGGAAGAGAGAGATGGCATTAGCTATGATTTGGGGGTCAGCATCGCTTCAAGGCTATGGTATGAGAATGGTGTTGCAGCGTTTGGGTGACATTTGGGTGGTGAGTGGGACATTGATCTTGGCTAGGATGGTAAATGCATGCAGGTGTCTGGGTCAATCAAGCTGGCAGAGTACTGTGCTGACTCACAGTGACTGCCTCTTTGGGCCTCATTACGACCCAGGCAGTAAGTTACCGCCTGGGCCGTGACTTTACCACCATGGCGTAAACTACGTTTACGCCATGGTGGTTGGCGGACTTACCGCCCCATTCCGACCTTGGCGGGGCGGTAAGTCCCCAATCCCCATTTACCCTTCCCCATTCCCATTTTTGCCCCATAGGGCATAATGGGAGTGGGGAAGGCGTTAATTACGCCACCGTAAATTACGGTGGCGTAATTAACTCCATGGTCCCTTAGCGCCATGGATTTTAACACCTGTTAAAAGCAGGTGTTAAAAGCGCCATGGCGCTAAGGGACCTCGTACTCAGGCGGTAAGGGTCGGCGCTGTTAACGCTGCCGTAAACCCCTTACCGCCTGGGTCGTAATGAGGCCCTTTGTGTGCTATGGGCAGTATGGGTTGTAGCCTTGCAAGTGGCATCAGCCTGGGTCTCACTTGTTACGGCATGATTGGGGGGGGGGCATATGTGACATGACTGCTTGCCCATCCCTTGGCGGTGGCTTGAATTGGGAATGCATTTACTGTCTTCACTCATGACACTCACCTCCATCTGCGGATGATGGGGCACCGCACTCCATCTCGCCGACCCCCTCGATGGATTCAGGGCCCATCATGTCGGCACAAGTCTGCTCCCAGGGCATCATCTTGATTGGAGATGCTGGGCCTCCTCCTGTCTCCAGGGCCTGGGTCCTGTTGGCCGATAGGATGGCCCGCACCCTGAGACGGAGGTCGTCCCACCTTTTGCGGCAGTCCCTTGTTGTGCGGGGGGTGTTGCCGACAGCGCTCACCCTCTGGGCAACCAGGTCCCATATTTGTTTTTTTCTTGCTATGGTGGCCTTGCGCATATCAGTGCTGAACACCACTTCTGCATTGGCATGCAGGGTGTCTACCAGGACCTGTAGCTCATCCTGTGTAAAGCGCTCCTTGCGGAGGCGTGCGGCTCCTTTTTTGAGTGCTTTCGGCATGATATAGGTGAATGCTGGGAAGTCTCAGGTTCAGAATCTTCCTCCGGGTTCTGTATCAAGGGGATGGCAATGGATTGTGTTTTTAAAGATGGCCGCCGCGCTCCTTCCCGTTCCTGTGCGATGATGTAATTTCCGTATCCGTTAATTAGCGGTGACCGTAATTTACGGTGTCCGTAAATTACGGTCACCGCTAATAACGGATAGCAGAGCTTCGGTGGCGGTGTTGTAACGACCGTCTCGCTTCATGCCGCTAAGGGGTTTTACGGGCCCTTTAGCGGTATGCCGCTAGGGGATTTACCGGCATGGCGGAAAGCTCGTGCCCGCGAAGTCGGAATGGCCTGTAAATTGCGGCGTTGTACCAGACCGGACTCGGTCTTTCCGCCATGCCGGTAAAAACCCATACTTACCGCAAACCTCGGAATGAGGCCCAATGTATTTCTGTATCGTTTGGCATTCCTGCCTGGGTTGATCTTTCAACATGCAGGCTGTGGCCTTGCACCGTGTATGAGTTTGAAACATAGAATACATTTGCAAAGCGGTTTTGATAGAAAAGAAAAAAGCAAATGGCGGATACTTTCACAAAATGAATGCCCTCTGCTTCCAATGACAGTTCTATGTTTGCGATGTTTGTCACATGATGTGATTGGTTTCCGGCCACCATAATATGCATGCTATACATATTATAGGGTCGTTTCTGGACTAAAAACCCTCCTTTTGGCCATAAGCCAAGAGCATCATCCACACATCGCATCTTCATCTGACCACGTGTCTAATTCTGATCTATCCATACTACTATAATCATCATCAGAAACATTAATGGCCATGAATTCTTTGATTGTTTCATTCCCATGGTGGGTACCTGCATTTAATATTTGAGTGGGTTTTGTTTTAATGGCGTGTATACATTCATTTGTAATTTGGGAGCAAAGGATTGGTAAGCACTGTTAAGCTTTGTATGCAACAACAACAGAACATGAAGATTTCCAATATCGTGACCAAAATTGCAGTTAGTTTCCATCCCCATGATCGTAATAGTTTCCAAAACCATTATTTAATATCAGAACTCAGAATATGAAATTTCTTGATTGCTTCAAATATCATGTGGGAGGAGTCACTTACAAATACACAGCACGCTGACCCCATGATTTTTCATACCCCCCAGATCAGCCAGAATTAAATCAAGGACCATTCTATTCTGAAGTGTCATTAATCTAACTGCTTTCTCGTCTAGTGTCATATTATAGAGTATATCTGTAGTTCTATGTATTGTTTTTTTCTAAAACCCTAGACAATCAGTCCTGCAGTATCATCTCGCCATGGCCTAGATCTGGATAGTTTTGATATTTCCAAAGTTTTGGAGAGAAATACACCAGGAAAAAGTATTCCTAAATAACAGGTCCCTTCCCAATTTCTAGGTAACCACGGAAAGGCCTGATCTCCACATAGAAAATAAACAGGACCTCCTATATATAATGATTTTTCTTCTTGCCCAAGTACGGCAGTATTCATACATCTAGCAAATGTTCCTACTGAATAGGAACCCTTCTTCCGTAAGCAAAATGGGACAGAACGTGGACTGTGATTAATAGTATAGGAGGGAGGCACAGCATCTTTGTTTCCTACTGGAGCCATGTTAAAAGTGATTATGCATTCAGAGAGCATAGAGAGCCTGTCTACTGGATGTGTTGGTACCTTGTTTATTTGACTTTCACTTGCTCTTTCAAACATGGAACAACCCAGCGGTCTCAATACTACCCTTTCAAACTCGTTCCATTTTCCATAAAATAACGCTTGCAATGATGCATAAAATGCAGTATTTAGTGGCAGCGGCTGTACATACCAACCCATTCCTTTTCCAACATGCTGGGGCAAATGGGAGCAAATCCAACAGTTGGACCTGTTCAGGATAGCATGGGTCAAATTCATAATCAGAAGCAATGTGTTATTGTCATACCCTTTTCTATGTTTCACTTCTTGTGAGGGGAGAGTGTAAGAGAGCACATGTACTGGGCTGCTTGTAGTAGGAGCATTGATAGCAGGTAAAATAGAGTGAAAGGGATGCACAGTCTCCAGGTACTAAAATATTGGGATCACTGTAATCAAGATGCAAAGCGGTATTATAATCATTAGCATATTTCTCCCAAACCAAATGTTTCTAGGAACAGGCTTAGTCTATATTTCTACAAAATCAACAGTTTTGGTGCAGGAGGAGGAGGGGAAGCATGGGCGAGTGTAGGAATTTTCTGCAATGCTTATTTCAGGAAAAGATTTCAATGTTCGTCGCGGAAAAGTTCTCAACAGCAACACATGTAAACAGCAAAACATCCGAGTAGCAGCATAGCGTTCAGGCCAGTTCAGTCTAGCCTGCTTAATAAATGATAGCAAGCTGATGTGATTTTGCACCAGCTCCAAAAAGGCAGGAGCAAGCATCAATTGTGTCAGCACCATATGCCCCTCGCTTATTCCCACGGGTCATACTGGTCCTGTACTTTCCAATGGTAGCACTGGGAAACCGTGTTTCAGCGCTTTCAATTTGATGCAGCTTGATACAGCTCATACGCTCCATTTCCCTAGTCCTCCGTTTCCCACTTCATCCATTTTTGGGAAAAAAGGCAAAATAAACACGCAGCTCACTTCCGATTTTGAGGACGTAGATTGTACCTTATGGCTCCAGGTACTTTATGATCGATGAACAATACACTCTTATTTCCAGATGCAGGATCAGTGCCAGCTTCCGATGCAATGAGTGATGACGCGACAGCAGTTGGACAAGATTGAGGCACCTTTGGCCTTTCGATCTTTGTTGCAATCTCCCCAGGCCCTTTCTTGGGCTTAGGAAGCACTTCTGGCAGAGAACTAGCGATGGTAGCTTTGTGATCAAGTGCAGCTGTATTTCTTTCGATGTCAGGATCAGGCAGCTGTTTCAAAGGAAACAAAATTATTTTCTTGTGTGTTGCGTGGATCCATGACTTGCGACCATTCACTCGGACTGCAGTCTATGTAGCCAGGAGCACCTGATAGGGCCCCTTCCATTGCGGTGCAAGCAATGACTTCCTCTCAAAGTTCTTAACAAGGTTCCAGTCGCCAGGCTGCAGACAATGCCCTGGGCCGGTATATCAACAGGAAGAGCCTCCTGCACCTACTGATGAATCAAACACAATTTTTGAGTTAACTGTTTACAGTAAGTAATAAGCATTTTCTGGCTGTGGAGCATTCCAAACATTTGCTGGTCTCCCTATTATTATTTCATAGTGGGAGAGTCCAGTCCTTGCCTGTAAAGAGGTTGTCATGCACAACAAAGCTAGTGGCAATGTGTCGGGCCATCTCAACTTACTCCCTTCACATATCTTACTAATCTTGTTTTTCAAAATACCGTTCTGGTGTTCTACCAAACCGGCACTCATTGGGTGCCTGGCCGAATGGAATCATTTATCAATCTGGAGGCCGGCACAAATTTGTAGTATCACGGCTGGATTAAAGTGCGGACCGTTGTCTGACCATATGACACAGGACAAGCCGAAACGGGAAAAGTACTCTTTTAGCATCACTTTAGCTGTGGTCAATGCTGTACAATTTTTAAGCGGATAGGCCTCTACCCATTTGCTAAATGCACAGACCACCCAAAGGACATATCTATAGTTGTGGCACCTTTCCATTTCTATAAAATCAAAATGGATTACTTCAAATGGCATAGAGGGGGGGTCAGAATTTCCTACTGGAGTTGCTGTTCCTTTTCCAATGTTATGCTGCAAACAAGTCATGCAATTTTGAACTAGCCTGTCAGCAGTTTTTCTAATGTGTGGATTCTGCCATACTGTGTCTAGATGTTGGATCATTTTCTTAGCACATATGTGTGTTGGACTATGGGCCATAGTGACCATCGCCGTTACATAGGCATTTGGCAACATCCATCTTTTATTCTTTTTGTCCACCCAACAACCTTCAATGTCTAATTCTGCTGGACCCTCAGACCATGCTTTTATTTCATCTGCAGTGGCTTCTGTTTGTATTTCCTTAACTGTGGCAATTCCATTTTCTACCATGCAAGGTACCTCTTTCATTTTTTCAACGTACATTTTTGTGTGTAAATCAGTGGCAGTTTATTTCGCAATTCTGTCTGCAAATGCGTTTCCCTTTCCAACGTTACAGGTTACCTTTTTATGCGCTTCGCACTTCTTTATTGCTAATCGTTTGGGAAGCGCAAGTGCAGACAACAGTCTCACTATCAAAGTGCCATGTTGGATCTTAGTTCCATGTGATGTCAGGAAACACCTTTCAGCCCATAGTCGACCAAAATATGTACCACCCCAAATGCGTACTGACTGTCAGTATATATGTTCACATCCAGGTCTGCAGAAATTTCACATGCTCTGTTTAACGCTATTATCTCTGAGGCTTGTGCTGAGTTGTATGGGATTATTTTGCTTTCTACAATGCTCTTCAATGTTGTATTTCTGTATCGTTTGGCATTCCTGTCTGGGTTGATCTTTCAACATGCAGGCTGTGGCTTTGCACCGTGTATGAGTTTGAAACATAGAATACATTTGTAAAGCGGTTTTGACAGAAAAGAAAAAAACAAATGGCAGATACTTTCACAAAATGGATGCCCTGTGGGTACATTGACGGTTCTGTGTTTGGGATGTTTGTCACATGATGCGATTGGTTTCCGGCCACCATAATATACATGCTAAACATAATATAGGGTCATTTCTGGCCTAACAGATGTATCAGGACCCGCCCTTGCCTTAGCAATGCCTCCCAGGTACACTATATACAGATAGAGACAGCTCTTCCCCCAGAGGTGGTTGGGTGGCCGTCATCGCCAATGACTGCCTTTCAATTGGGACAAGTCCAAAAAGACCTCGATCAGAGCTGTGACTACCTTCTACTTAAGCTCAAGCTCTCCCACAACTGCACCATCGCCATTCACCTCATCTATCATCCTCCAGGCCCATCCAGTGACTTCCAAAAGGCCCTGACCCATTCCATCTCAGACAACCATAAGACATCCTCCAAAATCCAGCTCCTGGGTGACTTTAACTTGGGCCTCAATGACCCCAAAGACACCCATGCCAAATCCCTCAATAAAGCCTTATCCACCCTGTGGTTTTCACAGACCATCTCCAGCCCCACCCACACGAAAGGCCGCACCTTGGATTTGGTTGCTCACCACAACTGCTCCCTCAGTCACCCCCTGATTTCACCACTACCCTGGACTGATCACCACTGTATCTCTTTCAACATCATCACCTCTAAGGACCCCCAACATCCCACCATCCCCCTCCCAGCTGCCCTCTCGCACAGCACTAAACTCCTCACCCATAACAACTTCTCCCAGCACCTCAAGGTACCCGCCCTGCTACCCCCTTTTCCAATGACCCAGAAATCCTTGCCAATGATTTCAAAAGAGTCCTCTCCCAGGCAGTTGACCTGGTAGCACCTCTTACCCTCAAAAAAGAAAAGAAAATCAAGCACTGTAATGCCTGGTTCAACCAGGATCTCCCGCAGATGCGTGGAAAAAAAAGAGCAGCTCTCACCACCTGGGTCAATAAACCAACAGAAACCACCCGAATCGCTTTCAAAACCATCTCTAAGCTATGCAAAACCGCCATTACCAACGCCAAAGCCACATCATTCAATACCAGAATCTCCAATGATAAATCTGGGAGCCGAGAAATCTTCACCATATTTAGAGAACTGGTAACCCCCTCCTCCCCACCCTCACCAATTGTGAAGGACGTTTCCTGGTGCAATTCTATGCAATCCGCCATGCTCAACAAACTTGAAACCTTACAGGCTAAAATCCTCGCTCACCAAAGGGAGATCACCAAACAAACCACCACTAGTCAAAGTACCCACACCTTGACTTCCCACTCCAACACCTCCCCTCAGTTTGACTTCAAAGACATGAGTGTTTCAGAGGTCATTTCACTTCTCCAAACCATCAAACCCTCAAACTGTAAGGGTGATGTCTGCGCAGCACAAGTCATCAAGGACTGTGCTCCCTTACAAGCCCCAATCGTAGCGGCATTCATCAATGCCTCCTTTCACTCTGGCCAAGTCCCACTAGATCTAAAGGAAGCGTGGGTTCGTCCACTCCTTAAGAAGCCCTCCCTGGACCCAGCCATCCCAAGCAACTACAGGCCTATCACCACTGTCCCCTTCCTATTGAAAATTCTGGATAAAGCAGCCTATCCTCAAATTCAGAAATTCCTAGAGGACAACCGTCTCCTTGGACTTAGACAATCAGGGTTCTGGCCACGTCATGGGACCGAAACGGCTCTCCTTCACCTCAAAAATCAAATTGATGACCTCAGAGACGCAGGCTACCTGCGCTCCTCCTGTTCCTCGATCTGTCGACAGCCTTTGACTTGGTCGACCACAAAAACTCTTTGCCAGCATTTATCGTCTGTAGCCAACTTCTCCGATAATGCCTGCAATTGGATAGAATCATTTTTAAAAGACAGAGCTATGAAGGTCTTCTTGGACTCTTCCTGCGCTGACCCTAGCACCATTAAGCGCGGGGTCCCGCAAGGCTCATGCACGGTCCCTAGCCTTTACAATTTCGTTATGAGGCCTCTGTTTAAAATCCTTGACTCCCTGGGCATCTCATACACGAACTATGCAGATGACACGCAGGTACTGATCCCCCTTTCGGGAGATTACGCATCCGACCAGAATAACCTGAACTCCATTTACTCAACGAACCAAACCTGGATGGCAGAAAACTGGCTTTGCCTCAATAGTGAGAAAACCGAGCTTCTGCTGGTTGGTTCACCCTCCACCTTGAGTAAGTTAAGAAACCAATATTCCTCTTTTATAATTGACATCATTCGTATCACTGTGTCACCTTCCATCAAAACCCTTGGTGTCTTTCTAGAACCTGACGTGTCCATGAATAGACAGGTTAATGCCTTAACCTCCATGTCTGCCTATTTCTCCAAACTTATTAACGCAATCCAACCCTGCCTGTCCCTACAAAACTGCCTCACCATCGCCAGAGCCATCATTGGCTCTAGGTTCATTACTCCAATGCCCTATTCATAGGAATATTCAAGAATATTGACAAACTCCAAATTGTTCAAAATAACGCACTCAGCCGCCACGGGTCTCTCACACAAAGAGCACATCTCTGAATTTACAAGACAAGTCCACTGGCTTCCAGTTACACAAAGGATAATCTTTAAAGCCCTGGCCCTGACTCACAAATGTCTCCATGACCTCGCTCCTCCCTACCTAGCACTAAGGTTCACCAAACCCACCACCTACAAACCATCCAGATCCCAGTACTCAAACCAACTGTCTGTTCCCAGAACTCGCAAAGCTTGTGCGGGCTGCTCCAGCTTCCCCACAGTCGCCCCAACCCCCTGGAATGCTCTACCACCCCACCTCAGGGTTATTGACTCCCACTCTGTCTTCCGTAAAGCCATCAATACGAACCTCTCTGTCTGATCTGTCTTTAACCTGTGATATGCTGTACCATGTAACTCCTTAATGTGAACAAGTTCTTTTATTGGGCGGCTTCATTGAAACCCTCAAGTAAGCCTCCTTAAACTCTAATTCAGCGCCTCGATGCTTGCGGGCTGAAGCGCGCTCTACAAATACAAATAAATAAATACATAAAATAAAGTTGTTTAGAAATAGTCCGTCAAGTGTACGTAAGCGTGATAGTGCTACATAGCTCATGCCTTCTTTAAAGACTGTGTTCCCAATATCTATCAATGATTTATCTAGGGTAAGACCTTGTGAATTGTGAATGGTGACTGCGTATGCTAGAGTTAGAGAAAATTGTTCTCTGCGTACATACATGTCTTTGAAACGAAGGAATCGGGCTGTTGAGCGTCCTATCCTTTTAACTTCTGACAGTTTGTCAAAGAGAATATTGACAAACTGAATGTTGTTGTCACAGAGGTATGTTTGAAAGCCAACAACTGTACCAAGTGCTCCATTAACTAGTCCTTGCTCCACGTCAAGTTTACGTTTAAGCATTACTCTACAGTTTAAAGATAATTATAATATTTTTTCCAAACCAGCTGTGTTGGAGATAGAGTTTTCTAAGGTAATTAGTCTTGTTGTGGCTTGTCGATACATGGGTAGTGTCCAGTTTGTCTGTGGAGCAAATTTCAATTATCGGTTGCATTTCTTTTTTTAACATTGTTTCATTGAATTTTGAACAGCTTGCAAGAGTTGGCATCAAGGGTATACAATTGACATCTGTGTGTGCTAATTTTTCCATGACATCAGTAGCACATGAGTTATGGCCATAGAGTGCATGGATGTGCTGGGTTTTTAATATTGATTGTGCTTCTTGAGATAGTACACCAACTCTAATACTTTTTAAAATGTTGGTGTATGTGATGTCTGCACACTGGCGCATGTTTTCGGTTAATTCTCTGTATTGGAAATGTTGACAAAGGTTGACATTTCCTATGCTGCCAACAGTTTTACGGCAGAGTTTGTGCCCTAAGGTTTTAAAAATAGGTTCACCTTTCACTAGTGTTAATTGAAGAAGATCTATGAAAACAATCATGTGTTTTCCTCCAAAGAGCTCTTCATAGTCTGTTTTGAGTACCTCTTGTAATCTGAGGTGAATCAAAGCCAACATTAGGTTGGAGACCATGCTCACTTCATCTATTAGTAGCATTTTCATTTGTATCAAAACTCTGCGTAGTTCCATTGCAGCTTCTGTAGAAAGTTTGTAATAATCTAATTTGTTTTGGTGTTCTACTGGAAGGAGTTGTAATCGGTGTAAAGTCGACACTGCCTACGTTGTAGGCAGCTAAACCTGTGGGGGCAGTTACAACAGCTGACAGTTTGCTGTTTGTCAGTTGTTGAAGGAACTTGCTGATGATTTTGATTAAGAATGTTTTTCCTGAACCAGCTTGACCACTGTAGCAGTATAGGTTTGTAGTTTTAGCAGGTACAGTTTTTATTTTCAAGTTCTACACCATGTTCAATTTGTTTTGTTACTTCTTGGAAAATGCTACGCTACTCATTGTTCAGTTTTGATTTCAATACAGTGAAATCTTCTCTATCTTGTTCATACTGACACATGGTGTTTTCTACTTCTGTCATAGCTAATTCTGCCTCATTTACTTTTAGTGGCTGTCCCAGTGGTTCGTGGCTTCCTGTTACAGAAGGTTGACTACTGTCGGGAGTTTCCTCAGCTAGTTGGGCCTGTAGTTCTTCTTTGTGTTGCTGTTCATTGTGCGACATTGTTTTGTACTGTGTAAAGTTTACATCTGTTATAGTACTATCATTTGCTTTGAAAGCGTCTTCATAGGAGTCATAGATATCTATTAACTCTTCTTCTTTTCTCCATGGTTAAAAAAGTTGTAGCAGGGACATGTAATATAGTTCTTTATGTTGAGGAGTTTTTTAATGACAATTCGATATGATTAATTAAGCTTTGTTTGGTAAGTTTCATTAAGATGCCTTCACAATGTGCCACTCTGTATCTGCTTTTGTTTTCATCTGATTTTATATTATTTGTGTATGTGAAGTTTTGGGCTATGTGGTATAGACACATGGTTTCCATAGTGGTACTCCTGTTTGGGTAGTATGTGTCTAGTTAATTGTTTTTCAAAATGTCTTGGCTGTTGGGATCATTTTTGGCTATTGTTTCTATGTCCTCATATGTTTTGAGAACTCTTTTTCTACATTTAGCAGGACCAAGACTTAGCCATACTATATTTTCAGATTTTCCATACAAAGCAGTACCGGTTAAACGGTTTGCAGCTTCAAAGCAGCCACATTCTCTATGAGAGAGCATTTTTATGCCTAAGCTGTACAATTTCTATGACAGTGTTTTGTCAGATAATAAGTCATCCCAGAGGTCTTGAAGCTCTGTTTTGTCTGCTTCGGTTAAGTAGGCTTTGACATATCGTGCAACTGCAGTGGAATCATCTGCAATGTACTGCACATCTATGTTTGCATTCCATAAGAGGGCAATGATTGCATTGTAATCATTGATATATTTTGCTTCATCTGTCCTTTTTATGTAATATGTGTTCTTAGGTGAATTACCTTTGACACTATGTCTAACTGAAGACATGAAGTTGTTTATTTGACCTGTTTTTGTAACTGGTCTAGGGAAACCAAAGCAGCATTTGGTGTAGTATTTTCCTTTGTTTTTATATTTGCGCAGACAATATTTCTCACATTTGTGTCTTTGAAATTGTAAAATGTGTGCATAAAGGTCACTATTTGTTGTTTGTGAAGGAATTTCACAAGTGACATATTTTTCGATAAACTGTAAAACAGTGGCATCACTGTCTTGACCAAATTTAGGAGCATCTTTAATCCATAAAAGCATGTGGATATGTGGTGCTCCTCTGGATTGGTATTCTTTTCACCAAAAGAAGTGTTGCACTTCTCTGAGGGGAGGGACAGTTTTATTACAAATAAAGTGTAGCATAGCAATGAAGCAATGATGGAAATATCTTGAAACATTAACAGGATCTCGAGAGCAGAGTTCTTCAGGTGTTTGTATATCTATGTTTGTTTTGTTTTTGTTTGCTATGCATAGGAAATCATGTAAATCTTCCCATGCATATTCTGCACAACTTAATGTAACAAACCAAGTGGGTGGGCCAAGGTTTCTTATCATACAACGTACATCTCTGTGACATCGGAAACAGTATTCTTTTGTACCACGCATGTTTGCTAAAAGAATTGTAATGCTTGATTGTAGAACCTCATCTTTTTCTTGCACTTTTTGTAGTAATTGCGTTGCTGAAATATTTTGAAAATGGGTACCTGATTTCAAAGTGTGTGCAACTCCGAGTTGCTAATTTACTTTCAAAGAGTAGGTGGAATATGCATTCCACATTTTGTCTAAATCTGGGATCTTCAGAATACATTTGTAAAGAGCGGTATTCTGATGCTGTTATCTGAGTGGGTCTATCATTGTACCTTCCTCCTTCCCCAGTAGAAAAGAGTAGAGGAAAGGTATGTGCTTCTATACTTTGTTCCCATATGCTGATTGGTTATCCTTTGGTTTGTCTCATTTGTTACATTTCCAGTGCATCATCTATGGTGCCTTTAGAGTGTAATGGATGAATTGTATAATGGTCTAAAATATTGGATACTGTAGCAGGATCTAGAAGTTGAAATTGACCAGTTTCTGGTGACTCTTGAATTATTTCGGTGGTTTCTTTCAGGTTTTCTTCAATATTAATTTCTTTGTAGTATTCATTATTGTCTTTTAGATATTGCAAGGCATGTCTAACTTTATGTAAGTCCACAAGTTGTTGGCAATTTTCTTTTTCTTTTGTAGGTACACTATTTATTAAGGCAATTAAAGATTGATCTATTGGATGTTGCACTGCCAGAGTGTGTACATTTTCTTTCAGATCTGATGGTAAATAAACTACTTTGCCACAAATGCCTTTCACTAATTCAGAGGGAGGGAATTATGCTGTTTTTGGTTGAAGGCATATTATTGATTGAAATGGGTGCACAGTTTGAATTAGGATGCTCTCATATAAATTGAGTTATTGAAGGGGTTTTGGTAGTGGGAATAATTCCAAGTTATTTGTGATAGCACGTGAAGGAGTTTTGTTGTTGTCCAGTTTTGCAGTGCAGTAACTGAAAAGTATTAAGGGGTCAGTAATTTCGTATTGGTTTTCTGCTATAAGTTAGAGAGCTAATTCAAACCATTTGGAATCTTCATTGTCTTCTATTTTGTATGTTATGTCTACAGTTTTTGTGCTACTTATATAAAAAGTTCTGCGGCATCACACACACACACGGTTTGGTACTTCAGCTGAAGTTTTTTTGCATGTTTGTAGTAGAAGGTTGCCATCTCTACAATTGTTGCTAGTCTGCTGTAAAGCTATTGCATTTTGTAAGTGGCTCTCACTTCCAAAATATTTTCTCTGGATATGCTCTATTTCTTCAAGTAGTTCTTTGGCTGCACCATGTAGAAGATTGTTTTTTAAATTGGCTAGTGCTAAAGCAGGACTTTTAGCATAGTACAGTTTATGGACCAGATTTCTTATAGTTGAATGATGTGTTGATATCATTTTGATATGATGGAAGGTGCTTTTGAAAATAGGTCCTGAAAGGCAGGCTAATGAATGTCCTTGTAGTCCTGTGTATTTGCGCACTGGACAGGTATCCATATATTGTAGTAGTTTCATTTTGAATTTGTCTTTGCCTTTCACATACTGATTGAGGAACTGGCATAAAGATCTGAAAGATTTTTTGGCAATGTTACACATTGATGTGCACGGCCATTAGTACATTGGACGTTTTGGTTCAGTGGAATGGAGAGGTGATACTGAGTTTTCTGGGGATTTTTTTGTAAACAGCATTTCTTGTTCCATTATGGCATTATTACGTTTTTCATATTCTCGTCCACTACTCTGTATGGCAGTTGTGTTTGTTTGCTTTTGTTTGTATGCTTCTTTGTTAAAATAGGATTCTGTGCTCGTGGTGTGACTA
The DNA here is from genome assembly GCF_040938575.1 of Ambystoma mexicanum. Classification (NCBI taxonomy): domain Eukaryota; kingdom Metazoa; phylum Chordata; class Amphibia; order Caudata; family Ambystomatidae; genus Ambystoma; species Ambystoma mexicanum. The sequence goes on from NC_090924.1 coordinate 1,252,861,894, forward strand.
CATTCACCTCCACAGATATTTAAGAAGTTATTTTTGTTGACATTTCGTTTATTGAGAAATCTTTTTATAGTTTAGTAGTTAGTTTTGTTAGTGGTTTCATTCTGTTTAAAACCAAAATAAATAACTTCCTTTTGAGAAGGATCGCACTGTCTATGAGAGCTTCTAAGATGAATTTTCTACGGTAGGTTTTAAGGGTTGTGCATGATTTCTCTCCTGTTTTAATAAGGTTTTGAAGGACTCTGTGGGGGAACATTTTTTGTAAAATACTTTTTTTGATATGGTTATTTGCCACTACATCAGGATTTATAGGAGCAGTGTTAGCATTAGTGGTAGCTGAATTCTTGTTAATCACTTTCTGTTTCGTTTTACATTTTGAAAGAGGAGGCAACGTTTCTGTACTGGAAGCTTGTTTTGTTTCGCTTAATGACTGTATTAGCTGCTTTGTTTGAACTATATGTACAAATTCTGCTAGAGATGGATGCTTATTTTGGACACTTTTATTTTGAATTTCTCTACTTCTGTGCTGCTTTCTACGGAGTTGCTTTTTGGTAGGCATTCTTTGGGGTCTGTTGGAAAAAAAAGAAAGTGTGGGCAGGGCTGTTGTGCCATGTATGTGTGCTGTGTACATGAGTGTCTGAGTATGATTGTAAGGATGTATGTGGAGGTGTGTGATTGTGCAAAGTCCAGCTACAACAAGTTGGGAAGGCTATTCTTGTATTTGTGTGTTACTATACTGGGGTTCAGATGACAATACAAAGTAAGCTAGTGGTGAGTGGAAGCACTAATACTAAATCTAATGATATAGAATTAAAACAGTTCTTTGTTCTGCAATACTAACATTGAAGTGTGTTTGAGTAACAGTTAGAACATTATGGTAAAATTGTACTTACTTTTTTGTATGGAAGAGTTGGTTTCTTCTGAGTTGTGTTCGTACTTCAGATGCTGCTGCTTTTCAGGAGAGTGGTCTTCACTGCAATTGTAAAAGAAAGAAGTTAGTAAATTTGTGTGTTTATAGCACTGTTGTTAATTTATATGTTGATTTGTATGTTTTTGTAGTAGGAGTGTTTTCTGATAACTGACCATAGTGTGTACATGCAGTTTCCTTTGCCTATGTGCAGCCTGTATATTTTACTTAGGGCCTCATTACGACCCTGGCGCTAAAGGGTTAACAGTGCCGTAAAAGGCTGCGGCGCCGTTAACCCATTAGCACCTTACTACGAGGTCCCTTTGCGGGACCCGACCTGAACGGCTGGTCTAGACCAGCCGTTAAAGTAGGGACCCGCAAAAGGACCTTGGTGCTAAGTACGGTACCGCAATTTGCGGTACCGTACTTAGCACCTTCCCCAGTCACATTGAGCCCTATGGGGCAAAAATGGGAATGGGAAGGGCCAATGTTCAATGAGGAATTACCGCCCCGCCAACCTTGGAATGAGGTGGTAATTCCCCATTGAACATTGGCGGACTCGTTCCGATACCGGCACCAACCATGGTGCTAATAGCGCCATGGTTTAGCGCCAGTATCGTAATGAGGCCCTTAGAGTCTGTTAGTTAAACATTCTTTCCAAATGAGTATAATACTAAGGGCCTCATTACACGGTAGGCAGTGGACCAAGGTGCTATTAGCTATTAGCACCTTGGTCCATGTCGGTAAAATACCGGCACCGCCTTGGAGGAAAGGGGAATTACCGCCCTATTCCAAGGTTTGCGCAGCGGTAATTCCCCCTTCCCCCATTGCCCTTCCCCATTCCCATTTTTGCCCCATAGGGCATAATGGAAAAGGGGAAGGTGCTAATTACCGTACCACAAATTGCGGTACCATAATTAGAACCCTGGTCCCTTTGCGGGTTGGTTTTTAACGCCTGCTAAAAAGCAGGCGTTAAAGTACCAACCCACAAAGGGACCTAGTAGTAAGGCGGTAAGGGTTAACGGTCACCGGTACCATTACCGGTGACCATTAACCCTTACCGCCTTCCGTGTAATGAGGCCCTAAGTGTATGAAACTCACTTGGCTTCTGAAGGCTGTGTCATTGGATGTTAGGAGATAGAAGAAATAATCATATACTTATTTTGCTATTTTTATAGGGTAAATGGCAGAAACTGTATAGAAAAGCATGAAATGTATGCATTTGTGTATGTGGGTAATAAAGCAGAAGGATGTGATGTAGAGGCAGTAGTGTTGTTTCAGATGGAAGCCTTTCTAATGATAGTGTCTATCTGTGTGAGTGTATAAAGTGTATAAAGATGCATGAACTCATCCTGGCTGTATGTAATTGTTATAATAGACTAGGAAGTGTTTTTATACAGTTATAGTGTTATTTCTCCCATCTTTTAATATGAAATTACACTTTTTTAGATAGCTGTGTGTGTAAATAAAATTTGGAGAGAAGACAGGTTTGCAAGTGACAGTTCATTATAGCAGATGGGAAAAATGACAGTAAGTTAATTTTGTAGGTTATACAGATTAAGTGGCAGTTACCATGATTATATGCATTTATACAAGAGCTGTACATGTATTGTGTAGAAAATATGCATGCCTGTAGTTTGTATTCATGCATGTGGATATGCATGAAGCTGCAAGGTAGAAATCTTGGAGACTTGTACAGTAGTTTTTGTAGTAGGTGCTTTCCAATGAGATGAGACTTGTACTCAGAGTGATCAACAGTACATCTGAAGTGCTGAACTATGATGATGGAGTTAGATGTAGAGTTCTTGGATGTGATTGGTGGATGGTTGTGTCACTACTTAGCTGTAGCCAATGAGGGAATGGTACAGAGAGTGAAGTGGAAAGGAGAGAAGGGTTGCCCAAGATTAACGTGCTCTGCGGACACCGTGACTGTCCATGGACAGAACGTGCCAAATACGGGACTTCTGCACATATTTGGCATCAAAATAGAACTGTAAGGATTAGCCAATCAGGTGTTGAGATTGTGGATTTGTTTTGAAAGATGCAGTGTGTAGTGAAGATGGCAGAGGTGGAGAAAGTCAGGGTGTTGGTGGTTGGAGATATGTGTGTGCATGGTTTGGAGCAGTATGCTAAATGCAGGAATGTGGAAAACAATTTTGATGTTAAAGGAGTGGAGGTGGTGTGGAGCTCTGTGCCTGATTTCAATGTGCAGGGAATTGTTTAAGTTTGTGAAGATATGGGTAGGGTGAAGAGTCCCCATGTGGTAGTTTTGCAATGTGGTTCTTTACATTTGGGCTATGTCAGCGCCCCTACTTTGTTGGCAGATTTGGAACACTTGGTTCAAGCAGTAATGAAAGTCCTTCCAAATTCCAAGGTTATTTTTCTGGATTAGTACCTAAGGCAATATGGGACAATAGTATTTTTGTCCTCAGCAAAACATTGCTAGGTGTGCAATCAACCGAGGCATGTTTGCTTCCTTGCTTAGAACTTGTATGTTCTTTTGTAATAATGAGAACATTAACTCTGGTAATGTTGTTTATTGTAAAGAAGATGGCATTTCTTTATCTTTTATGGGCAATGCCATGCTGTTTTGGAACATAAGGGTTGCTTTGGCAAAGCTAATGTGAAGATTTTAGGAGTAAAATAAGAGAATACAAATACAAAATAAAAGGTGTCTTTCAAGCATCTGCAAAAAAACAAAAAAAGGCTATTTTCTGAGCCAACCTCAAAGGGGAAATCGGGCACACTATTTAAATTTATATTCACCAGGTGCAGATTTTTCGATTTGTCCGTGGACACGGCGGTTATCCGCGGACAACACGTATTACATATGGGGATTTTCTGGTTGAGAGGCATGCAAATGAGACTGAGCAGAGCAAGGAATTGGTCAATAAGGTTTACTGGGTGTGTTGTGTAAAGAGAGAGTATGTCAGAAAGTCTTTTTCCTGAGAGAAGAACAGATAGCTATGGCTGTGTGTTTCAGAAAACAGATTATCTGGATTTCAGGAGACTCATGGATAAATTGGTTGGAGGTGCAAGCAGAACGCTGTGGAGTGGCTGCACATCTTGGATTCCCTCATGTGGATGAAGTGGCTGGAGTACCTCTTTGTGCTACTTTGGTGACACAGTGTCATCCAGACATTATTATTATTATTATTCATTGTGGAGGGAACAGTTTAGGACATGTGTCTGGAATTTCTTTGCAATTTGCAATGAAAGAAGGACTTGGGAAGGTCATGGACATGTTTCCAAATTCCCAAGTAATTTTTTCCAGTATTGCGCAGAAACAAATGTGGCTGCGTTCTTCTTCATTTGGTCCACAAATCGAGAAAGCGAGGCACAATGTCAATAAGGGTGTTTGTGCCTTTTTAAGAGATGTTGGCATGTCCTCTTTTCACAATGAAAATATAATTTTTCGTATCACATACATTTTTCGCAGAGATGTAGTACTTATGCTGGCAATCAGATTTTTCGGTGAAATATACAAAATGCATTGCAACCGTTTTTGGAATTACATTAATACATTTTTAAACTGTGAAAGGCGGCTTTGAAATGCTCCTTTTTTGTTTTCTTTTTGTTGTTTTATATTTTTTATATTTGTTTTGGTTTTTTAAACATTAAACACAAGCAAAGGAGGGGAAAGGAGGGTAGGGAAAGGACACCAACCACAGGGATAAGAAAGGGCGGGTGGAGAGAGGAAGATGTAGGGTGGACCTTATTCAGGTAGTGGGCAGTTCTTCTCGTGATCCTTGACCACAGTCTCGAAAGCACTCCGAAGATTCTCCCCCCTGCAGAGTACTGCGTTGCAGCCCATGCACAATATTGTGACCCTCAAAAGATAAGGGCCAACCGCATCATGAATGGCCTGCGAGGCAGCTGGAGGGATGCGCTGTCCCACGGAGTGTCTCTTGTGGTGGCAGGAGCAGTAACAGAGGATGCTCCAGAGGAACTCAACCTACCATGTTTATCGCAAGGTACAACCTTAGGAATAGCCCCACTGTGGAACGACCTCAGGTGTCACTTCATTGATGTGATACATATGCTATACGATCCAGGCCTTTCACGACTCAACACCATGCTGCACTGATTGCAGATCACCTTATTCGCACCAGCTTTTGGCACTCCATCAAGAGTGGTAAATAACTGTCACACCCAAGACTCACGGCGATTGCTGGTAGTAGGGACTTCCACTACCTCATCCTCACCATCCTCTTCATAACTCTCCTCTGCAGCCTTACACTGTGTTCCCCTCTGCAGGCCCTTGGGGAGGTGGTGGTAGTGGAGGGGCTGGGGTGGTGATGAAGCCGAAGCAGCCATGGTCGCCATCTGGAGGACAGCAGGCAGAAGTCAGCAGCAATGCAGTGAATGCAGGTCAGAAGCAATGCTCTGTCAGGTAGCCAGAAGCACAATGTGGAGCAATTCTAGGGTGTGGCCTTTTATAGGGGTGCTGGTGCGTGCTTCGCGGACAGATCGAACAACAAAAAAAGGCTCAAAAAGTTCCAAAAAGTATGTAGATCACCAGGGACATTGTCTGGGACATGTTCAATGGTGAACCTTTACTGTAAAATACCTTGGATTGTCCAAAAAAGTACTTTAAAAATGTTCGGGGACCCAGACAGTGTCCGCAAATAAGGACACACGCTTAGCAGGGGTGCGGTCACATGATGATGTCGTGGACACGTACGCGCATGGCAAGGCTGTGCATAGGACATCAAATGTGCATGTTCAGTTGTGCGCATGCGTGTGGGTGTTCTACGGACAGTGTTCTAGTCCCCGAACTAATTAAACATGCAACACATGTGCAACGGACAGTTACAGACAGGCGCGATGTTCGTAGGACCCATGGGTGTGGTGCACATGTGCGTAGATGTTCTATGGACAGTGTCGAAGACCCCGAATAAAATGAATGTGCATCATAACATTGCGGACAGGCAGATGGGATAAGTGTTCTATGGACATATTCATTTTGGTTGCGGACATTGCGAACAGGGGGTTGTTGTTAGGACACTTTAATTTAAATAATTACGGACATGCGAACAAATGTTGTGTCCTGCGGACAATCCCATTTTAATACCGAACCGTACGAAAAGTTATTGTGTCCTTAGTACACCTCTATTTTGTAACATAAACTAATTAATTGGCTTATATAGAGAATTGTTGTGTCTACCATTAGTATCACTGTCTTCACTCATTTCATCACGTGGGAAATTTTCTACCAGCCACTCCAAAGTACTGGACATTTCTGTAAAAATAAATATATTACTTTTAGTGTACCTATTATAGAAGGTTTAGGAATATACAAGAAAAATGAAGTTTACTTACTAGTTTTTGTTAAGTTTTGTTGTTACTGTTGTGTAGGTCTGCTGTTGCTTTTTGCTGTGCAGTTTCAGTGAGGTAATTATGTTGGAGGCATATATTTTTGTTTTGGTATATTCCATTCTGGTACATATGCTATTTAAATGGACGGTTGATGTCTTACATATATAGGTTCCACTTCTTATTTATTATTTCATATAATGTGTTTAGGTGCTGCTTTTTGAACTTGTACAGTGTTTATATTGCATGGTACAACAATGTAAGATAACCCTGAGTTTTTGGATAGTGTTGATGTTGACCGCGTCCGTCCGCGGACATACGCACAGTCTGCAGAAATCAACATCACTAGCTGGGGGTTCAGTATGTTCTATGTTACATATATATATATATATATAAACTAAGGGAATCCTAGTAAACACCTATCAAATTCATACTATGTTATCTATATTCAGTAAAAAAATACTTTGTTAAAGGGATGCTATGGTTTAGTTGCGCTATTAAAACCTAAGAAATTCAGTGAAAAACTTTGTTAAAGGGACGTTATGGTTCCAAGTAAAACCGAAAAAACCCTGAAATTCACCACTCGTGCCACCGCCGTGCACTGCTAAGGCTAACACCCAGGACATCAAAGATGACATCACAGATATAACTGCTGGATTGCATGAATGGAGATTCTTATTTTCTTATTTGTCATGCAGGTATCAGCATGAAGGTACACAATTCAGACAATGGAAATGGGTTTCACAACAAAGTAAAAAGGCACATACTTTAATCACAAAGTGTGGTCTAAGAGAATTAATGTGCGGAGACAACTGGCCCCTAGAGCACAACATGATAATACAATTCCTTATTTACTATGCACAACCAAGTGAACAAAAGGAATATCTTCAACTAAATGCATAAGCGCCAAAGGAGTGGAAAACCAACGAAGTCTCAAGGAAGTTCTGGGTCTGATTTTGGGCCGCTTTATCTAGGACTTTGTGCAGGAATGGGACGATGGTGATGGGGCGGTAGTTGTGGGAAGAGGGGTCAATGGAGGGCTTTTTGAGAAGGGGGTGGACCCAGGCCTCTTTTAGACTGGACGGGACGATACCTGAAGAGAATGAGGCATTGATGAATGCAGTGAAGATGGGTGCCAGGGATTCAGCGCTGTCTTTGATGATGTAGGGTGGACAAATGTCTCCTTTGCATGTTGATGGTTAGGGTGTTGGAGGAGAGCTGTGACTTCAGATTCTGGGACGTCTCTTAAGGAAAAGACGGGGTAGGCTTCGGCGTGGGTGTGGTTGGTGTGGCAGGTGAGTTTCGTTGTGTTTATATTTTATCTTGGAGAAGAGTGATCTTGTTTAGTAGTGCTGCCTGTATACTGCGGCACCAGGTGAAGGTCACTGAGTAAGGTGGATTTAGTGGAGTTTTTTAGATTGTTGCTTAGGACATTGAGGAGATGCCCTTGAAAGTCAGGGGATGTGCCGTGAGGCCTTTATTTGACGTGTATATTTATAGAGCAGTTAGGAGATAGGGATAGTTTGGCAGAGAGGAGGTCAGTGTTGCCTTCCCAAGTGTGATTGCATATTCTGACGGGGAGCTCATCCCTGGTTATGAGAGCAACACCTCCGCATTTATAGAGCTTTCTGTCCTGGCAGAGGATGGAGAAACCCTGTGGGAGAGCGAGTGAGATAGCTGGGCCGTAGGCCTTGTTAAGCCAGGTTTCTGTAATGGCGAGTATGTCTAGTCATGAGCGGTAATGAGGTTATTGATCTCGAGGGCATGAGCAGGGAGAGATTGAGCTTTGAGTAGGGCGTATTTGAGGGCGTGCATAGGCCTGGCCTTTTTAGGGTGGGAGGAGTGAGGAAAGGCACTGGTGGGGCTTCTTGAAGGTGTGGCAGTGGAGGTACCATGGTAGGTGGGGGTTCTAAGTCGTTGGTGGGTTGAGTGCGGGGGTGCTGAGGTGAGGTGTGGTGTGCTGGCATTAGCTTGCAGGGATTGTGTTTGGCTGTGGAGATGTGGGAGGGAGTGTAAGTGGTTTTGGTGCGAGAGATTAGCTTGATATTTCTCATTGCCATCGAATTGGGGAGGCTGATGTGAGGCGAGGGCTGTGCACATGCTCTGAGCCTTGAGTTCCTGGTTTGTGTGTGTTGTAGAGAAGTGTGAGGGGTGGAGAAGTTGCTCATGGTGGTGGCGATAGTTAGCCTAGTGGGCTGGTATGGGGAGGGAGCGGAGAGGTTGTGTGGGACAAGGATGATGTGGTTGGGTCCGTTTGCAAGAGTGTGCCTAGTGTTAGTAGTATTGCAGTGAGAGGGAGGGGAGATGGTGGTGTGAGAAGAGTAACTTGAGATGTAAACATGGTGGGTGGCTGGTGGGGTGTGGTTGGATACATTGGTCCGTGGGGTGTGCATGGCCGCGACGGGGCAGGAAGCAGTATTCAGAGATTAGGGCACAAGTGGACCCGTGAAGAGTATAGGCACAAGGGCAGAGTGCCCAGTTCTAGACACAGGTGCGCAAAATGCAGTATAGAATAGTCAGGGCACAAGTGGATTAACGCAGTGTTGAGGCACACTGGGCAAAATGCACAGTTCTAGACACAGGTGGGCAAAATGCAGTATAGATTATTCAGGACACAAGTGGATTAACGCAGTGTTGAGGCACAATGGGCAAAATGCACAGTTCTAAACACAGGTGGGCAAAATGCAGTATAGAATATTCAAGGTACAAGTGGATTAATGCAATGTTGAGGCACAGTGGGCAAAATGCACAGATCTAGACACAGATGGGCAAAATGCAGTATAGAATATTCTGGGAACAAGTGTATCAACGCAGTGTTGAGGCACAATGGGCAAAATGCACAGTTCTAGACACAGGTGGGCAAAATGCAGTACAGAATATTCAAGGCACAAGTGGATTAATGCAGTGTTGAGGCACAATGGGCAAAATGCACAGTTCTAAACACAGGTGGGCAAAATGCAGTATAGACTATTCAAGGCACAACTGGATTAATGCAATGTTGAGGCACAATGGGCAAAATGCACAGTTCTAGACACAGATGGGCAAAATGCAGTATAGAATATTCTGGGCACAAGTGTATTAACGCAGTGTTGAGGCACAATGGGCAAAATGCACAGTTCTAGACACAGGTGGACAAAATGCAGCATATAATATTCAGGGCACAAGTGGATTAACGCAGTATTGAGGCACAATGAGCAAAATGCACAGTTCTAGACACAGGTGGGCAAAATACAGCATAGAATTTTCAGGGCACAAGTGGATTAATGCAGTGTTGAGGCACAATGGGCAAAATGCATAATTCTAGACACAGGTGGGCAAAATGCAGTATAGAATATTCTGGGCACAAGGGTATTAACGCAGTGTTGAGGCACAATGGGCAAAATGCACAGTTCTAGACACAGATGGGCAAAATGCAATATAGAATATTCTGGGTGCAAGTGGATTGAAATCAGTGTTCAATGCAGTATAGAATATTATGGGCACATTGGATTAGCGCAGTGTTCAGGCACAATGGGCAAAATGCACAGATCAAGACACAGGTGTACACAGTGCAGAGTTCAGGACACAGGTGGGTTAGATGCAGTAGTTTATAATCATGGCACAAGTGACTACTGCAATCACCAGATACATGTGGGTTGATGCAGAGATCTATGGACAAAATCGAACTGGCCAGAGGATGCGAAAGTACCCAAGAAGTGTGTGGTAGGTTGCCCCGGCACAGCACGGGAGAACATTGCTTGTTGCAGTGTTAGCAAGCAGAGCCTTAAGGGCTATGGTGTCCTAGTGGTGGGTAGAGCGACTATGTAATGACGAGCAAGGGTAATGAGTCTACCTGTATGTCTTGATTCCAGAGTAGCAGCAGAGCACACTCCAGTGCGCGAACAGGCGCAAACAGGGCCTTTTCACCATGGGCCTTGACGCACATGGGCCGTCTTCCACCTGCCGGTGGAAAAGGCAGTATTTAAAGGTGTGCCACGTTGCCTAGCAACGCGATGCTGGCCTTTGCTATAGGGTGGGCGGCCATCTTAGAGGCAGGCAGCATCAGCCTCATATGAATTACAAATGCTAGTGTGGACGAACATGGTGATGAAAGGGATTTCGTAGTTTTTTTAAAAGCAGCTGCTTGCTGCTACGGCAGGCTCACCTTTAATGAGGTGGATGAGCATGCCGGGCGCTCGAAGACACCGCTGCTCCTGCAGCATGGAGGAGTCAGGGCACATAGCTGGAGAGAGAGCTCCTGCTCTCTCCTTGAGCTGGGAGGAATGCGGGTACCTATGGCGCAAACATGGCCTTTTCACCACGGGCCTTTGCGCTCACGGGCCGGCTTCCGCCTGCCGGTGGGAATGGCAGTATTTAAAGGTGTCCCACGTTGCCTAGCAACACGACGCTGGCCTTTGTTATAGGGCAGGCAGCCATCTTAGAGGCAGGCAGCATCAGCCTCATATGAATACCAAATGGTAGTGTGGACGAACATCATGATGAAAGGGATTTTGTAGTTTGTTGAAAAGCAGCTGCTTGCTGCTACGACAGGCTCAGCTTTAATGAGGTGGGTGCACACGCGGTGTGTTCGAAGACACAGCTGCTCCTGCAGCATTGAGGAGTCACGGCACTTAGCTGGAGATCCGAAGGTGCTGTGGAGAGAGCTCCTGCTCTCTCCATGAACTGGGAACAAATTATGTTGATTAGAAGGTGTGCCTTGTAAAAGAAGGAGTTTGTATACACTGAGTTTTAGTTGCTGCATTTCAAATGCATTCACATTTTTAGAGCAGTTATTTGTGGCACGCCACATTTATAGGTAACATTTATATACATTTGCTTTATTTTATGTTTATTTATAATACTCATAACTTTTTTATTTGTCTGTTATCGAGTTGTTTGTGTAAATAGTGCATTTATTGAATCTAAACATTGTGTACATCTTGCAACATGCTGCAGTTTCATATTACTTTAATTTTGTATATTAGGTCATTGTTAATTGACATTGTATATGCTGTACATATTTTAATATTTATAATAGAAGCTGAAATTATTAAAGTGACTTTAATTTTCATTATAGAATTGTTTCAGAATTGCTTATGTGGTGCATGTATACCTTAGAGTACAAGTATGTGTTTTATATGGTGTAATTGAAAAAAACAAGCATTTCCTGTTTAAAATATTCAGTAGACCACAAAATTGGCTTCTATTCAAATGTGTTGCAAGAAAAATATAATGCGCTGAATATCTAATATGTATTGTTTTATGACATATTCTCATGTAAAAAAAAATAATTTTAGCGTAATTAGAAAGTTATTCCATAAACTTGTATCAAGGTAAGTAATGTCACACTTTCATTTGTAAGTAATGTAATGTATGTTGCTTTTTTGATTTTGTACTTCAAAATAAAAAAAAGAAATTGTTTTAAGCGTGCATACAAAGTACAGTTATGTAATTGTATTAATTGTTTATTTGCATACTAAATGTAACATTGTATACAAATATTTTGTAATATTTTGTAATATTTGTAAGCTTTGGCATTTTTTAAATATACACACTATTTTATTAACATATTTGTGAATTTTCCAAAAATGTGATATTCTGTAAATGCAAGTACTTGATGCTCATGCCTTTCTTTATCATATATATGCTAGTATTTGCACATATGCAGTTGTGTAGACCACATCTACACTCATATTTCTCAAAGTTACATTTTGAATACGTATATTTGTAATCAAATCTTTTTTTTTTACCTCCAGTTACGAGGTTCAAAAAGTATAATGGAACATAAAGTTATTTATAGAAAAATTTAGGAACAGATATATGTAAGTTACATTTCTTTATTACACATTATAAAAATACAAGTTTTCAAAATATATTTCTAAATTTGAAAACAAGTAGTAACAAAGTAAAATATTGCCAACATGGATGTTATTTTTACATAAGAAAGATGTAAAACAGTGCACATTGAATTAAAGAACACAATTATTTAAAAGTGTTACAGAAGATATTGAAACAACATATTATTTTCTTAAAAAGATGAAGAGGCCAAAGTACAAACATTCAAATTAAAATATTTACATATGTATAGTATGTTATCAAAAGAAAATATTGCTTTTCAAATATTCATTTTTGACAGTATTTCATAATTGGTGGTACTTTAATTTTTGCAGACAAGTAGCAGCATTTGTTTCTCCTACTGTAATTATACTTCCACATGTCATATAGCGTGAGAAAGAATTAACATTCTGCAGATCAATGTCAGATACAGTTAGAAGTACCTCATACAAACCATTTTGATATCTTTTGGGAAGTTTGGATGGTACAGGTTGATGTAATTGTTGTACTGTTTCACATTCCATGTGTTTTATTAGTACAATGTTTTTTACTTGTGCTAACTACAGTTGAATTGGGATTTTTAGTTTTAGTGCTTGGATTTGGTTAATTTTGATAAACATTTTTTAAATATGTGAAAGAAATGAAAAGCACATTCTTTATTTCAGGAACAATAAACCCATAAATGATGATAATAAAACAATAAAATAACTTGTACATTACAAATATGTGTGTTCATGTTTATTACGCATATGTGAAAACATGGCAGAATTTCCAAAATTATATTTTTGAGGGTTACCTCTTTTTAAATGAGCTTTGCAAATGGTGCAGATGACTTCAGTAAGATTTCAGACATCTGGCTGAGGAGTTTTGAATTAGTCCCAAATCCCAGATCTTAAGTTGATAAATTGCATTGTCCCATGGGGTGTTTAATTTTTGTAATGTAGGGTGCTCGAGTAGATGTGCGCCCTAATGACTGAGGGCTATGGTGTGTTAGAAACAAATAAATGAATGCATACAATGGTTGTATTACTGTCAGTATAGGGGCATTTTGTTTTGATGCTTCTTCAGTAGGTGCACTTTCAGATTTACAAGAAGTACTAGAAGAAGTACCAGTGATGGGTAATTTGATGTATTGTTTTTTGTGAACAACAGATGTAGTAACTTTCAGAAGACTACTACTTTGAATATTAGGAGTTTTAAGTTCTTTTTTTCTGAAGGTAAGAGGAGTTGACACTTTTTCACTCTGACTATGTTTAATAGGCACATTAATTATTTTCTTTGTTTTTATAACCAAAGTTTGAACTTTTGGAATACACATAGTAGCAGTGCTTGATTGTTTCTTTTTATTTGTGTTTCAAAATTAAAGGACTTTGAATAGTACTAGCTGCATTACAAGGTGAATTTTGTTTTTCATTTTGTTCTGCTACAGTGCTTTCAAGTATTGAAACAGTACTTACTACATGTGCTAATAGGCAATGTGGTAATAGTCAAAGTAGGTTCTTTTGGACTTAGGATAGGAGAAATTTCTATTCCTAAAAAGGTAATTTTGAGTGACTCAAGTTCATTATTTTTAATTTATTAAGTTTAGGTGTTTGGGAAGGTGAATCAAATTGATGAGGTTTTGTACACTTCAGAAGGCAACTTCAGAAGTAACATTAGCAGTATTTAGAAGGATATTATTATTTTTAATATTTTCTTTTGCATATTTTAAAAGACTGGTGGAGATTGAAGTGTTAAGATAGACCCAAATATATCAATAAAGAGACAAACTCAATACACATAGTAGCTCCAGATGCATGAGATGGAGGTAGTAACAATAACTTTTATAGGAAGAAATTGTCATGGTTAGTACGATCACAACAAACTTCTGTGTGTGTGTTTGATTCATTGGTAGAGAATAGCACATATAGTTATCTATAAGTGAATCCTTTTATAATTGGTCTTTGTACAACTAGTAACCTCTTCTAGGGTCAACCCTCTACAAATAATACATTTCAATCTAGCACAATATTGGTTGACATTCTACTACATTTGGTAAAAGAACAACAGAACAGAATTCAATTGGTCGGTCGTTTGCTCATCCAACCTCAAAAAACATTATGCAGTGACAAATTATGTGGTGAGGAAGGAGCGATGGGTGTTCTGCTGCTATGATCCAGTTTAAAGAAGCAGGTCCCCTCTGTTCCCAGGCAGGAGGTCTTATTAAATTGTACATTTTAGGTACATAATCCTTAACTTGCATATAAGTAGTGTTATGTGCCTAATGTAAATTAAGCATGCTCTTTTTAAGCAAATGATTTGTACTTTAAGTTTCACATCCGCGTATGTGTAGTGTCAAGTATTTAATTTACATCACACATGCACTTGTTATTATTGATTTTCCTGTATGTATGGTGATTAGAAATGCTTAATTGAAAGAGGTTTCTGTTGCAGATTATATATAAAAAGGCAGAACAGATAAGTGCTCAAAAAGAGGTTGTACATACATTTATGCATCTGTGTGTGAAATATGTTAAAGGTTATATATGTATTTATTTTCTTTAAATTTAGGGAAGCACTATGTTGATCATTGTTGATTCCTGGATGTTCTGTCTACAACATAATGTAACAAAAGTGCTGGCTCTCCTACTATTACATAATGTAAAGGTCAAATGTCATTGATATTAGGATGTTAAACGGGAATACATAGTGGAGAAACGTGTTCACTATTATGAAAGTGGCAAAATACCAGATGTAATTTTATTACACACGGGGGGAACGATTTTTGACCAAAGTATGCAGACCTCTTTTGAAAATTGGGATAATATGAGCGGTTTGCCAACTAATAGGTACTTTCCCAGAATTAACGGCGTCTTGAAAAAGCAGGGAGAGGAGGTTGGCCCAGAGATCTGGCTCGGCTTTAAATGTATTATTAGTAAGGCCATTGGGCCCCGGAGCCCTAGATTTCTTGGCTTTAGAGATAAGTCCTAGTACTATCACAGAATCAATTGCAGGCTTCCAAGAGTCCTTAGAAAGGTTGTTCCCCAAAAGACAAAAATCCAATCCC
Source organism: Ambystoma mexicanum (assembly GCF_040938575.1). NCBI lineage: Eukaryota > Metazoa > Chordata > Amphibia > Caudata > Ambystomatidae > Ambystoma > Ambystoma mexicanum. Next base: position 1,252,876,974 of record NC_090924.1, read on the forward strand.
TCACCCCCTGTATCAAATAAATCGGTATAATGCTCCACCCATTGAACCTCTGGGATGGCATTCAGCAGGTCAGCCTCTGCCACATCATCTAGGCTAGACAAGGTAACCCAGAATGCCCTCGGATCTCGTTTTATTAGCACTGCAAGCATATGCTCCGCGTCGTTTTGTAGCATAGTAGCTTTTCTTGACTTACAGTAATTTTTATATTTTTGGCGGATGGTTTTAATTTTTGTTTTTTTATCAACCCATTCAATAGCTAGGGCTTGTACACCTCTAATAAGTTTCCGAGTGAGGCCCTTTGCATTAGCCAATTCTTGATCAAATCTATGAGGGTGAGATATTTTGAAAACGCCCTTCCTAAGCTGGCCATGAATACTGCAGTGAAGAGCGTTAAGAAAACTATCAAAATGGGCTGTATTGAAAACTGCTAATTTCCAAGAGAAAGAGGTATAATTAAAGGAAGAAATCAGTTTACGGTTGAGTACCCTGATATTGAGAGGTGACCAACGTACCCCTGTCCCTTGTCCCACAGTGTGGAGATGGCTAGGACCCCCCGCGGGCAAAAACTTATTGGGAAAAGGACAGAGAAATGAAACCCGGAGGATACCATGATCACTCCATGGATTAAAAGAGACTTCAACATTGGACGAAAACGGAGTAAGGAAATAATCTACAAAGACATAGTCTAAGATAGATGCTGATGAAGATCTGCTCCATGTGGGACAAGGTAAGTTAATGGCATCATAGTAGCCATTAAGACAAGTGAGACCAACTGAATCCAAAGCGGAATTCCAACGACGACCCTGTGCGTATTTCATGCCTAGGCGAGAGTCGTCCTCCATAGCCAGTCCCAGGTCATCATATTTGGATTCGGAGGAAATAGAGCAATCAGAGTTAAGATCATCTGCCAAAATCAATTTAGTTTGCTGTGATCGATGGTAAAGTGGTCTCTGAATGACTCGGATCTTTCCCAGATATGGAGTTAGATGGAATAGTTAGGAGATCTACAACTGAGGAGGAATCCTTCGCCTTGACAATAGTATTGGTGGTTAACTCAACTGAAGCGTTGGTGGAAGTCGGATCTGGTAAAGTCGGAACTATTGTCAAAGAGCTAGAAACCGCAGTGTCCACAACCCCCTCAGTGTTAGGCCCCACTACTAGGGGGGCAATATTAATAATCGGAGGGCCATCCACCAAAGCGTCCGGTAGGCAAGATAGAACTGTTGTAATGGGAAGTAAGTCGGCTATAGCCGGAGTGGCCGCTGTATTAGGAGTAGGGATCACAGAAACTGCTGGTTCAGCAGAATTCCCAGTCCCCTTGGGAACGGGAGCAGGGGATGAGGAAGCTGAGTTATTTGGCAAGAAAAGATTTTTAAAGAATTGGTTGGTATATGAAGTCATATTTTTCAAGTTCTTCTGATTTTTAGTTTTCTTCATTTGCTGATTAGTTTTTCTTTTCCTTCCAATGCAAGGCAGAACTTTTTGATGTATAATTTCTTTAGTGGGTTCAGTAGGATCAGATGGATTCTCTAAAGTCGGGGTGGATATAAGGTCCACAGAAGAGGCAATATGAACACCCTTAAGTGGATCGACCAGTTCTAAATTCCTTCCCACAGGGGGAAGAAATGGAACAGTGAGATTGAAAGGAGGGCCCACCGACTCCTCTTGGACTTTCTTCTCCATTAATTCCGTAGTAAGTTTGGTTTGAGGGGTAAGGTGTTTTACCTTCGACCCAATAACCTCTTGCACACCCTCAGAGATGATTGAAGGAGTCATAGAAGGCTGATTACAGAAATCCTGATCCGAGCATTGGGGGACCGTGATACCCGAACCCTTATTTAAAACTACCCCTTGTATAGTTGGTGTTGTCCCAGTGAGCCCTTGATGTACCATTTGGGCTTCAGCCATAAACTGGTTAGAAGAGATTGAATCAGAACCATGTGTGGGCAAGAGTGGGTGTTCTTCCTTAATAATTATAACTAACTCTACGAATCTATCAAGGCCCTCTAACCTGGAATAGATTTCAGAAAGGAGAAGAGAATGTGATCTAACCTCAGACCATATGTTATCATACAGACTCACAAAGGAACTCAGGACCATATTCAGAGCCGAGAGAGTAGGTTGGGAGAGTTTAATTCTGTCATCCGCCTCTTTAAGAGTATGATGTAAAATGGATTTGTTGCCTTGATCCTTTTTTGAGTCTGGAAGTAAACCCCTTTCTCTCAACCATTTTTTTTTCAGAAGTGAGTGTAGAGGTTTAACAAGGGTGCTGGTTGCAGTCCTCTTTCCGAAAAATTTTGAGATATTTTTCCCTTGAATCGGTTTCCCTTGGATACCCAGATTGGGTTTTGTTTTAGGGGTGGGTTTATGGGATTTATTCAGTGGAGTTTTGAACAAAATGGATTTCACTATGGGAGTATAGGGAGTTCTGGCCAATTTGTCAGAAAGATTAACATGGATAGAGGAAGTATGATATATACCCCTAGCTGAGGAATTAACCTCTGGCGAGAATTTAGTGGGAGGAGTAGCAACATTCCCATTAACCACAGGGGGGGAAAGGCAATCAAGAGCCTCTTTTATCACCGTTGATGACTCTGAAGCATTAGCTACAGAGTCATCCGCCATGACAGATAGTTTAGGCATCCTAGGATGTAATTGGGCAGGGGTTGAAAGCACAATATTGACCAAATTGTTGTTAGAATGATCCAAATGACCTTTAGCCTTTGATAAAGTAACGCCTTCCTCAAGATTGGAGGCTATCGTGGCTGCTAGACGATCTTCCTGTATGTCCATTGAGATATCCTGTTTCCCATTAAATATACAACTATTGAAGGCTGTGGTATGTGGAATGATACCCATAGCATTGAATACCTCAGACCGATCGCTAACATGAATTTGGACCTGGGCCAGGGTTTTGAGGAGAAAGGGGTTATGGGGAACATCTGCTGGAATGTGATGTAGATTACCCAGGACAGCAGGGGAAGGATCATCTAAGACAGTGGTGACTGGTGAAGCAGAGGGGAGATTACCAGTAGCAGGAGTCTCAGCAAGAGAAGCCTCCATAGCTGTCTGACTTTGAAGTCCCTTACGTGTCATTCAGACAGAACCAGAACCCAGAAAGAAATAGGGAGACTTAAGGAATGACAGCGAGGAGTTAAGACTTAAATAACTTAGTTACAGTAAGTAGTTTTTGCATCGAAATACACAAAAATAACATACAAAACAGTCAATAGGATTGTAGACACTGATATCTAAAATATTGCACTTAAAACGGGGGGCAACCTCAACCAAATTTGAGACTTATCCAAAAGCACCCTTAAATTTAAAAATACAGATAAAATGGATCTATGCGAGTCAAAAGAAATAGTAAATACAAATATATAATGTACTAGAATTAACAATGTTCTTTGTCACAACGAAATGAAATGAATTGACTTTTTTTTTAAATAACTACATTCATCCAAGGAGCTAGTTGAAGCGCTCAGTCTCAGGGTAGGGAATGCCCGACAGCTTATGGAGCTGCCAGAGTCCGACTCTCCACCCTTAACCCTGAGGACTTGAGAAGAAGATATAAATAGTTTACAGCTCGGGTCCCCTGGATCAATTTACTCACAGGTCACAGCCAAACAGCACAACAGCGGCTCCAGCCCTTACTGCCTCCAGGGCTTAACGCCGCAAGGGTGGTTGCGCCGGCAATATGAGGAGGAAGATAGTCACATGATCCGTCACATGTTGGGATTAGGCTCCAGCCCCCTCCAGGAAGCGGCCAGGCAGCAAGAGCAGCGCTCGTAGTGCTGCGTTCAGGAGGAAATAACAGTCAAAGGAGCAGACGTGCAAAGTACCAAGCACTCCTTCCAAGTAACAAAGAACAATTGACCATCTGCCTTCTTGGCCAATATTATAATGGGGTTCAGCCTCATTTGTATGCGTATCAATATGCTCACCCTCAATCATTGTCTTTGCATGTCAAGTATAGTATTCCACTTCCACCCATGACTTTTCGATCTGGATATGATTTGAATAAATCAACATGCATCCTTGCAACATATTCAGCAAGTTATGATGATATTGAGATGTTAAATAGTGACTGAAAGCTACAAGGTGTAAATATTATGTTCTAATTTCATCTTCATATCCCATGTGTGTGAAGTGGGAGAATGGAAGACCAGGCTCCCGTCCTTCACCTCTCGCGCTTGGCCTAGAGGGTCACGGCCCAGACACCCGCCGCGAGAAGAGTTTGTCCAGTTACCAGACGACCAGGTACCCTGGTACAGGAACATACGGATGTGTCCACCTGCCTGCCCAGCAGCCCGCACTGGCCATGCCGACACCTGCGGCTCGGATCAGCTAGACTAAAAACCACACGTCGTTAGAGATGCCATGACGACCTAGACAACGGGAAGCACATCTGTACAAATATACACACTTAACATTTCCACACCAATCTACACGAAGAACATACTCAGTGCTCTGACGTAGGCGACAGGCATATTCACGGACGTGCATCTTTATTATTTTTACATAGGCTTTCAGAATGCAAAACCGCAAGATGCATCATGAACTCATCTATAACGCTTGCTCACGCTTCTCTTGAAATCCGTTACCACCATGAGAGGTATAATGGAAACACGATACTGGTCATGGAAATATATGCCACTATAACCTAAAGCACCCATGCACGAAATGGATCACTTATGCACCAGGCCCAAGTAGGCCTCAAGCAAGAGTTCCCGTGGACATTAACAAAGCAAAAGTCAGGTTGCTGATCCTGCAGAATGAGCCTGGTGGAACAACCAGCCAAGGTCGCAATGTTGCAAACCCACATCCAAGAACAAATCATCAAAGGCACGATGTTGCAACCTCGCACTCCGCGTACCAACGTTAAAGTCATATTTGCAAATTAAACCAGACACACAGTGGAAAAGCAATATTAATTGTGCAGAATTCTGCCTCAAACACGGTCCCGCCTCACGTGACCAAGCCGAACCTGACGAGATGCCAAAACCCAGGAGAGAAAAGGCGTCTGGGTCCCTCACTACGAGACACAGGCCGAGACACTTGAAAGGCTCAATGGACACCTGCTACAGTAGGAGCGGTCAGCCTTCCACCTATGAATAAATCCTCACATTGTCTGCACGTACCCATATTGAAACATTGTTGCAAACACAGGTACACCGAGAGCTGGGAACAACGGTGGTCCCAGGCTGGGGAGCTCACGGATGCACCAATCAGAACATGGGGCTCTTATCTCAGACGTCAGTAACATTAGCCAATCCTCAGGGGTCTTCATGTAACAATTCTTATGTATCTAATTGAAGGGACAACCCAGATATACCACCTGACTACACCTTGACCACTAATATCATTCTCTATATGTGTACTATACTAACCCTACCACTCGAGCAACCAATTAAGAGTGGCGATAGGTTTTTTGTTAACTTTCTGAAGTGACGCAAGTAGCGCGTCATAATGTAGTAAAAAGGGCCTGCGAGCCCCACGATTATGTGTGTGTCAGGACGAACGCGTGCGCTCCTTGACCCATCCCTGCCGTTTTGTATAAATAAACAGCAGAGTCGCCTTGCTCCTTGTGTGTGTGTCTCGTGCTCTATCTCATCTGGGATATACGGGAGGAGTTGGGGCCTCCCTGCCCGGAGGTCTGCGGACGGCCCGGCCGACCCCGGCAGAATTTCCCCCCGACAAGTTGGAGGCACTGCTGAGATCTGTTTAAGATCAACTTTTATTTTTAGTTTTTCCAGGCACTCCCGTTGCGAGGAGGCCCGGCGGCGCGGCCCCCTCTGCCGTTGCCCCCTTCTGAGGACTACAGGACCATCGCGGAGCCGCGAGAAGACCGGACAGCGCAATCCGGATATTGGCCCTCGGGAGCCGGTTGAGAAGTATCCCGCCCGCGGTCGGCGAGTGTCCAGACGTGGTCCAGACGAGGGGAGGTGGCGAGCCGCTTGGAGGGTGCACGCAGTCGAGCGGCCCTGCATCGAGAGAACTTGGTGAGCATGACACGCACAACAAGCAATGCGAAATTGTGTGGGAGGGGGAGGAAGTAAATAAGGGAGGGGGGAGGTATTGTACAGATGTGCGGCGAAGGTTTAACTGAGTGTTGTCAATGGAATGAATGGTAGCGAAACGAGTGCGAGAACAGTCGGCTAACGTTACGCGAAAGAGGGGGGCGGGGCACGAAAACATCACGTGCAGCCGCTCGTAACAGTCAGCTAACGTTACGCGAAAGAGGGGGCGGGGCACGAAAACATCACGTGCAGCCGCTCGTAAGAAACTGATGGCTTAAATTGCGACTAAGTGTGAGGGTGGGTGTGTGTGGTTTCCTACGACTTGACATTTATTGATCAATGAGTAGATGAGGTTCCCTATTGTTCGAGCAAGAAACTCGATAGGTAGATGACGTTTCCCTGTGGCCGGTAGCTAGTTACATAGTTGCCCAAAACGGAAGATAATTGGCTGGTTAAGCCCTCCTGTTGAGGGGCGTATCACACGCGAGGCGACGCAGTGTGCGCAGTCCGGTTATATTATTGATGAGATTACCTTGTTCCAGGAGAGACAGGAAGACAGCGGGGTAGATTGCAAGTGTATTTTGAACTTAAATAACATAACAAGAATATATCAGTAGCTCGAAGAAATCGGTGACGTCACCAGTAGGGATTTAATAGGATATCGCGAGCACAAGGAATTTTGGGTTTGAGAATGGTGGGGAAGAGAAGCATGATAAAGGAGCTGGTACGGAGATAAACTATAAACCAGTGGATCGAAAGAAGACGGGGAAAGGGGCGTGGCTGCGCACGGAGAACGCCGGCCACGGCAAGTGTAAAAGGGGGAGGAGAACGGCGAAACAGGACGACTGTATAAGATCTTCGTAAGGGGTACACAGCCGCAGGGGGCTGCGTGCGCTTCGGCCGCAGGGGGCCGTAGGGGAAGGAATATAACATAACATCATATTTATTATTATTGCATAATTTGTCAAAGGATTGTCGTAAGTCCCCACACTTGCGGGGCGAGGTAAGCAATACAAGGTTGTATATTGTAAACTGCTAAGTAAGGGGAAGGGTAAAAAGGGGAGTGAAATTATGTCATACGGGAGAGGGTCGGGAGGGTGGGGGAACACCCTCACTACCCCACTACAGCACATATGCACCACACTGCCACCACATAGGGAGAAGTTAATTAAGTATAGCATAGAGTGGACCCAGGGGACAGACAACAAAATGTTAACACCATGGCCGCCTAATGGTAGTTTCGATCCATATGCCCAACATTCACTACTAAACCATCTGCACAATACATACAAGGGGAAGAAGTTGACAAACCATGTGGAGGTGTTTAATTTATGGAGGATGTTCCAGGGGTCTCGACCAGGACCAAATGGAATGTTCACTATGGGGGAAACACCGGAAGAAAAGGAGATTAAAAAAGAAGGAACGGGTGGGGAAAAGGAGTGCGAAAGCACAAAGAATACGGGGAACGAAAGACAGGGAGGAGAAAAGATTAATAAATCAGACGACATAAAAAAGGAACCGAGCAATGAGATACCCATAACACCGGGAGTGAAAACAGAGGGAGGAGGGTTGTACCCTGTAAGGGAATTAGGAGAAATAGGACAGTTAAGAGCGGCTGAAGGATACTCAAACCCGGCATACAGCCCTCCACCATATGTGGCTCATGGGAAGATACCAATGGGGGACAGGAGGATTAGAGAAGAGCAGACTGTAGAGATAGGAAACGATGAGTGGGTAGCTGCACAGATATTGTTGAAATTACGGGGCTCACTAACTGGAGAAGAAAGGGAGGCGGTAAAGAGAACAAACGAGGATAGTGCCAGAGAGAGTGAAATGAGGGGAGAGGAGCTACTACGGCAGAAGGAAGAGATTCTGGAGGGTAGATTAGCAGAACTAAGGGATGAGCAGAATGAACTGATCAAACAACTTGAGGGGGAGGAAAGAGAGAGAGTGAGGAAAAGGAAAGAAGGTAAGGACGAATTGGAAAAATTAAGGGAACGAAGTGAGGAGCAAAAGAGAGAAGCTGAAAGGGTAAAAGGAGCAGCAGATAGGGTATCAAGAGTAGTGCTGAGAGAAAAGAAGAAGGAAGAAGAAGAAAAGGAAAAAGAAATGGAAATATGGAGGAGGAGGATAATATCAGAGGCAGCTAAGAAATATGAAGAGGGGAAGGTAATAGAGAGTATAGTAGAAAGAGAAAGGGTGAAATGGGAAAGGAAGAAAGAGGATGAAAGGATATTGGAACAGATGAGCAATGAAGTAATGGAGGAATTGAAAAGGAAAAGGGAGGAAAATAGTAGGGAAATGGAGGAGAGGAGTGAAGGAGGTATAGAAGAGAGGGGTTGGGAGAGTGAAAGATGGGGAGATGTATATAAAAGTAGAGAGGTAGCAACAACATCAGCACTAAGGGGAACAGTTGGTAACAACGGAAAGGGAGAAAGAGACCTCATAGACTTAAAAACAGTAACAATAAAAGGAAAAAAGGCAGAGTGGGGGGTGCCATTTATGAATGATTTTTGCAGTGAGGAGGAAGGAGTGGAGAAGGATGGAAGGAAGAGTGAAAGGGAAAGCTTAGATAAACTATACCTCACTAGAACAAACATAGATTCGCCCTGGATGAGTAGAAGATGGGAGGAGCTGGAGAGAAGTAAGGAGGAAGTGAAAAGAATAGGGGAAACACAAACCAATGAAACCACGCCACCCACATCACCATCGCGCCCTCCCACGTCACGCCCTACATGTTCAACTACCGCGCGCTCTCTGCACAGAATAAAGCTCGCGCCATTCATGAATGAACTTACACCATATGCATGTCGGCTTAGGGACCTCCCTAGTCGCAGGCAAGACAGACAAATAAACATACCCATATTGAACACAGGAAATGATGAAAGAAGGGGAAAGGAAGAAGAGGGAGGTAGGAGCAGAGGTAGTAAGGAAGAATTTGAAGTAGTAAAAGAAATGGGGGAAGAGGAGGGGTGTGAAGACTCAACATTATGGAGCGTAAAGGGTGACACAAGACAGAATTTAATGCCACTGCTGGAGAGAGGAGGGGTTAGACCACAGTATGTACCTTGGAAACATACGGATAAGGAAAATATAAAATGTAGGCTCCCATCACTAAGTGGAGGTGCGGGTAAGTGGATATATGAAATGGAAAAACACACCGCAGGACAGAAACTAGCAGTAGGAGATGTGAAGGGCCTGTTAATATCAATATTAGGGGATAGAGCGGATGACATTTGGAAAAGAGCGGGATTCCATGGGGTAACAATAACGAACACATCGCATGATGGGGCACCATTTGCAAACTGCAGACATGCGCTATGGCAGGCACTGAGAGTGCAGTACCCAGACACATCAGACATAGGAGCCATTACTTCCCGTAAGATGGGTGAAAATGAGGATCCTGTTGATTATATCCAGGATATTCAAGAGAAGTGGCGCATGGAAACTAGAGAACAATGGGACAAAACACCAGCCATATTTTATCATATACTAGTACAAGGGCTCCCAGAAGGAGTTCAAAAACAACTAAAGAAAGTAGTGGGGATGGAAGTAAAACCATGGCCAGAAATACAACTGACTATAGTACATCACTGCAGAACATGGCAAGGAAAACTGAAACAAAAGGAAGAGGATAGGAAAACAGAAGAGGCCAAATTAGTACAGAAAAAACTTACTAAATACACAATGGAAGGGGCACTAATAACTACGCCCACACCAATGGCCCAAAGCCCAACGCAAGTAGTGGCTGCACAAGATCCCGCACAAATAGCGCCTCCACAAGGGGTAATAGAGCAAGTCCCCCCTCTGCAATTACACGCACCAAACATGGGAGGAGGGTACCCAATGCAAGGGACTGGGTATTATAGTTATAACAGAGGGAGAGGAGGGTTTATGAGGGGGAGAGGATATGGATATAATACCCAACAACAGGCTGGGGGACTAAGAAATAACTACCCCACAGGGCAACCCGTATACCAGGACAACACAGGGAGCTTCCCATGGCAAAACCGGGAACCACCCGTGTGTTGGAGCTGCGGACTATTAGGACACTTGTCACGTACATGTAGGGTCAGGCCAGGAACACCAGCATGGAATGAACAAGCACAACCTAGGACCTCACAAGAACAGCAGGGCACACAACAACAGCAGATGTCACAACAAGGGAGTGGCCAACCACAACAACCACAACAGCCACAAACCTATTCACTGCCACAACAACAAATAACACAGTACCTGCCGCCGCCACAACAACAAGTAGCGTTAATACAACCACCACCCCAAAATGAACGAACACAATTGGGTGGGGTGACGGTCCTGGGACACAATCCTTACACAGGAAATGGTCAATCGTTGTACCCTCAATAGGACAGCCCACAGACGGCCTTGGTGTGTCCCATCCTGTCAGTAACACCTAATAGTGCGGAGGAACCACGCATAGAGGTAACGATAGGTGACAAAAAATTATCATTTCTTGTTGACACCGGGGCAACCCGGTCTTGCATAAGGGAAGGTAAATTTAAGATGTCAGGCGAAGCCATGAACACCCAAGGATTTTCTGGGGCTAAAGGGTTGGTTCCATTTACTGATAACGTTCCCTTATCTATTGGAGATTATGATCTGTCAGTTCCACTTTTGTATTATAGTGCCTCACCAGTAAATATACTGGGGAGGGACATAATGAACAGGTTGAACATGACGATCTCCTTTACAGAGGATGGCATAATTTGCTCTACTCCAGGGATTAACATGCTCGCAGCACGACAGATTTTGCAAGCATACTGTGGACAGACAGCGATTAGGGCGGAGCCAGTAGATGGCGAGATATTCCAATATGGCACAGACATGGCATTTGCATGGATGCCAGGGATAGAAGGGAAAATATGGAGGAGACCAGCAGCCTATCTATTCCGACCAGAAACACCAGTTAATGAACTAGAAGGGAAGGTGTTTGTAGTGGACATTGAGAGCATTATTGCAACAGCTGATTATGTTGCTGTGCACGCCCAAGATAAAGAAGGGAGAGCATGGAGGGCGGTGATAGCACTAGCAGAAGGATGTAGGCTGACCCAGGTGTCAGATGAAGAGCTGTTCTCAGAAGAAAAGGAAGAAAATGAAATGGTGTTCATGATGAGTGTAGAAATATGGCTAAGAGTGGCCCACAAACAAGTAGCACAGAAAATTGCAATGGCACTTGAGGCACCCGCAGGCACCCCAGTCCCATTTTTTAAGGAGGATATGTCAAAGGTGCCCAAATCATTATGGACTATTAGCCCTTATGACGTGGGATGCATAAAAAGCATAGGGGGTGTAAGGATAAAATTGAAAAAAGGTGCCATACTACCAAGAGTTAAACAGTACCCATTGTCAAAAGAGGCAGATGAAGGCATATATGAAACCATAACGGCCCTTATAAACAATGGCATACTGGTCCCCTCAGAATCACCATGTAACACAGCTGTGTACCCGGTGCGCAAGGCTAAAGGGGGGTCTTGGCGCTTCATACAGGACCTCAGGCCCTTGAACAACATAGTAGAAGCAGAGTATCCAGTAACAGCAAACCCGGCCACAATATTGTGTGGCATTCCAGCAGAAGCATCACGATTTACAGTGATTGACCTTAAAAATGCTTTTTTCTCAATACCATTACACCCAGACTCACAAGATTTGACAAGCTTCACTTACCGAAATACAAAGTGGAAACATACCAGATTACCACAGGGGTATTGTGAATCGCCCTCAATTTTCAATAGAGTAATACAGATGGATTTGGGTAACGTTGAGGTGGAAAGCACAGTGTTACAGTATGTGGATGACATAATAATTTGCAGTACAAACGAAAGTAAATGTAGAGAGGACTCCTTAAAAATGTTGACGATACTGGCAGAAAAGGGGTACAAGGTAGACATGGAAAAGATACAATACTGCCAGGAACAGGTACTTTACATTGGCCAACTGATATCCCAACATGGAAGAAGGATTGCACCACAAAGAGCACAGGCCATCTCAAGCACTCCCGTGCCACAGACTGTGAGAGAACTGCAGCAATTTCTGGGGCTGTGCAACTACTGTAGAGCATGGGTATTTGACTACAGCTCATACATAGGACCCCTGCTTGAGGGTTTGAAGGAAGCAAATAAAGGGGAGAAAAAGTTGGGATGGACTATGGAAATGAGGGAGGCATTTGACGAATTAAAAGACGCAATATCAACTGCTCCAGTACTGGCATCCCCAGACTATGAGCGGCGCTTCTTTATATTTTCACATTGCGACTCAGCAGTGATGAAAGCAGTGTTGGCCCAAAAAACTAGCATGGGCTATAAACCAGTAGCATTTTACAGCGGTCACTTAGACCCTATAATGTTAGGCCACTTCTCTTGTGAGCAAGGTCTCGCTGCAGCTGCTTTTGCAGTAGAAAAGGCATCAGCAATAACTATGGGGTGTCCAACTACACTATTTGTGGAACATGCACTATTTGCGATATTGAATAAACCTAAGTCCACATTAACGACACAGAGGGCATCAGGTTATGAGATTATTTTGTCTAAAGCTGAATTAGCAATTGTTAGATGTAGCACGGTTAACCCTGCAAGGTTCCTAGCAGAAGTAATTGAAGAGGGAGATTACGCCCACGACTGCACCCAAGTAACTGAATTATACTCATGTACTAGGAAAGTTGAAGAAAACGCACTAGAGGGAGGTGAGCTTTTGTTTATTGATGGGTCATCAACTATTGATCAAGGAGATGGGATACGAAGGACTGGGGCAGCAGTAGTAAAAATGATGGAGGCGCCGGTGTGTGTGGCTATGAAGTGTGTACAATTACCACAGCATTACTCTGCTCAAGCGGCGGAACTCGTTGCACTAATATTGGCATTAAAGGAAAGTTTTAATAAAAGAGTAACTATATATTCCGACAGTGCATACGTTACATCCACTGTCCACTCAGGGCTATCAAAATGGAGAAGAAGAGGGTTTAGGAGAGCTGATGGCACTCCAGTACAACATGCCCTCTTGTTGGCTGAACTAATTGAAGTAATAAACGACCCCCAAGAACTAGCCCTAGTAAAATGCACCGCACACACCAATGGAGAAGACTACGTCTCAAAAGGAAATGCAGCAGCAGACGCACATGCGAAATATGCTGCATATTTTGGTGAGATATGGAACCCCACAGACTCACAGAGAGGGAGAGGGAGGGGAATAGCGAGGGAGATGTTAATAAGAGAAGGGTACACCCATCTCCCAGCCACACAGATTATGGAGCTACAAGCGGCCGCACCAATGGCCGAAAAAGAAGTATGGGTGAAAAGAGGATGCACAATGTCACCAACCGACGCACTATGGCGCCAGGGTGGCACTGGGAAAGTTGTAATACCGTTGGCACTGTTAAATACCGCCTTGAGCCAATTACATCACCCTGCCCATACAGGCAAGGAAATAATTGCAGCACGAATTAGAGAAGATTGGTTTTGTCCCGAGTTAACCTCCCATGTGTCAAATTTTATCAGCAATTGCCTAACATGTCAACAGTTTACGGCAGGTCATACTCTAAAAGTGATAAGAGGTACCATACCCCGGCCAGAAGGACCTTTTCGGCACCTTCACATTGACTATGTTGATATGATCAACATCTGTCAAGGCAATAGGTATATGATTGTAGTAGTATGCCCATTTTCTAGGTGGATTGAAGCAGGGCCCTGTTCACACCCTGATGCGTTTAGAGCAGCCAAATTCATAGTAAGGGAGGTCTTCCCCAGGTGGGGAGTGTGCGAGGTGTTAAGATCAGACAACGGCCCCCATTTCGCAAATGAAATGTTCCAGCATATCACATCCCTGCTGAACATTAAACACAAATTTGCATGTGCATACCACCCACAGGCTAATGGTGTATGTGAACGCCTGAATGGCCTATTGAAGGAGGCAATTGCTAAAATACAACAAACAACAAAGAAAAGTTGGTTGTATTGCCTTCCGTTAGCATTGTTTGAACTCAGAAACAGGCCAGGGTCCGACCACCACCTCACCCCTCACGAAGTGGTTACTGGACGTCAAATGCGCCTTCCCCTAACACCAACGTCAAGGGCATTCACCGACAACGAAAGTTCAGCGAATGTGTTAGGTGATGAAATGTATCAATATGTGTCTTCTTTGATTACTAGTGTCGTGTTTGTGTCTCAACAGCTCGAGCGCACACGGGGCGGGTCTACCAGCAATCAAGAAAAAGACGAAAGTACGGAATTGGGAAAGGAGAACTCGTGCAAACTTGCCAAAGGTGACCACGTACTACTTCGCAATTTCAATAGAAAGTGGAACGACAAGAGGTTCACTGGCCCCCATCTGGTAGAGGACGTATCAACAAGAGCAGTAAAACTAAAGGATAAGCGTGCCTGGAACCACCTACATGACGTAAAGATCTACAAACTACAGACCCGCCCCAGCGCCAACGACAGGTCCATTGGAAGAACAGCAACAACATCCCCGACAGCGGAAGAAAGTTCCACCACAGACAACGACCCAATTGTTCCCTCGGAGACAATAACTGACGAAGAAGGGGGTGATCCCCATACTGCCCACCCCATGATCACTCGCTCAAAGAGTAAAAATACTTCCGCCATTTGAGCACAAACCCCCCCCCATTGACTGCCAAGTACAGTTGTAACTAAAACTGAAGGACATGCTTGCACTAATACACATGTAAACACGTGAATGTTCTCTTTTTTCTCTCGCACATACAGGAACTGCGTAATATTATATTGTTAAGAAAAGCTAATTAACAAATTCAGTGTGCAGGTGTAGATGGTGCTGCCAGACGATAACTACCCAGAAGAATTATCACACCAATTTGTATACGAAATAAAGAGGCCAACATACTTAAAAAGGAGAAGGGTACGTGTCTACTACACAGCCTTCCTCCTGGCCATAGAATATCACATGCCCCACCTCCACCCATACTTGTCGGTCCTAAGAGACCCATCACTTAGAGTAGCGTGGGAGCAGCTCTTCGCCTGGGCACTGAATGACTACTTGATAGGGAGAGCTTAAAGGAAACAAAACTAACATTTAATAACGAGCACTTTTGAGAATTTTCAGGCGGGCAACTGTAACGTCGCAAGAATAAGCTGCCAGGACCGCAGCAAGGTAAGAGCAAAATGCCGGTGAAATTAGCATATGTAATAAAAATAATAGGGATTTTTATGATCACCGGGTTCTTGGCTGCCTCTGTCTGGCAGTACAGCTATGCTATCGATTTTATTGCTGCACCCAAACTTAATATACCCCCGTCCCCTGCTGCAACAGGTGTTACGTCAGGTGGTAATAGTAATTTTGCACCCAAGCAAAATAGAGTTAAACGCAGCACGTACTCAGACAATAAAGGTATTGATAATTATGTACAAGATTCAGCACACGTCACAAACAACATATGGTACCAGCACATGACCCGCATTGGTAAGCAGACAACTGAGGATAGCTGTTATGTTTGCTCGTTAATACCATACGCCATGAGCGCTTCACGAAAATTTGTTGCCACAGAAATAGATGAAAAAACAGCACAGTGCATAATATATTTGGCCCTGTTCCAAACGAAAGGAAGATTTCAAGGAACAGTAGTGCACATGACATGGAAAACACGAGACTCATACCCATATGAAAACAACTTCCTCAAGACCTATCTGAGTTATCACAAGACCAGTTTACATGCTGAAGCATTCAGGTACATAACAAGTGGCCCTGCAAAAGGAGAAACAAAGAAGGTAACACTGCAGTATCTACCATGTGATTGGTACGCCACTGAAGTTCCGGGTAAACAAGGATGCTGGGAAAGGCCGCTACTGACGATAACAGGAAAGGTGTACCTGGGCAACAGCTGGGAGATAGGAGTGATTGGCAGCAACATGGTAACAAAAGAAACTATCTCAACTATCGAGACACACAATCATCGATGTTGGACGACGTGGATCAAATATGTACCAATGCTCACGTGGGTAGAAGAAGATGAAGACCCGATAACTATACTACCATTGACTGCGCCCAAAGTATGCTACCAGCATAAAGGAGAGGTGGACGTAGGATATAACACCAATTGTGCAAGCGTGATGGAGTTACCTGAGGGGGGAGCGGGAACAGCAGTAATAATGGACCATTATTGGGCCTGTGGAGAAAAGGCATATCATACACTGCCTCCCCTGTGGAATGGTGTGTGCACAATGGTACACGTCAATGTACCATCACTAGTGGTACCTAAGAAGCATGTCGATGTGGCGAAATTTCCTAAAATGGATGAAGGGGATAAGAGAAGAAAGAGATCTGCACCACTTCAGAAGGAGCAAGGAAACAGGACCAACAGCAATGATACTGTCCTAAATAGGAGAAAAAGACAAGGAGAGCCATTGACCGGAAATTACCTGTGGGGAAGGTCGGAAACGGAACTAACATCAATACCACCAGAACACAGACTATTCAGCAGAGCAGCAATGTTCTTCTCCTCAATAATACATCCGGGACTGCAGGCATACGCAAACGCAAAATGGCTCCAAATAACCAGGTGGGAACTAATGATGACCATCAATTCAACAGTAAATGGGTTTAACGCAATTAAAGAGGAGCTGCGAGCTGTAAGGATGGTAGCACTACAGAACAGATATGTATTGGACCTTCTCACAGCAATGGAAGGAGGAGTTTGTGCAAAGATAGGACAATCTTGCTGCACGTTCATACCTGCCAACGATGCTGACAATGGTACACTGACAGAAGCAGTTTCACAACTGGCCCAGATGCACTCCAAAATGATGGACGAAAGTAACGGTGTAAACAATGATAAGAGCTGGTTTTCACTATTATGGTCATGGATGCCATCTTGGCTGTCAGATGGACTGAAAATAATAGTGGGATGTGCTATTTTGGCTGGAGCTGCCCTGATCATAATTAGATTTTGGAAGGCCCGGAAGGCACGCACGACTGACGAGTTGCTGGAAATGGTGGGAATGCACCCCTTAATGCCAGCAGATGACGGCCAGCATACAGGTGTGATAATACAAGAAAGGGAGAAGTTGCGCACCCAAATCATCACCAATCATCTAGACCCACCATCAGTGAAGATCGAGAACCCAAGGAACCCCAGGAGCTACGTAGGAAGATGGGTATACTGTACTCCTGGAGGAACATGTGAATACATGTATTGGTCATTTGAAGATCATGTAAACCATTATGGACATCTCGGAGGGATAACTAAGATATGGAGGGTAAGAGGAGATAACGAGAAGGATATGTTTGTGGTCGACAAGTCGACCAGAGGGGGGACTGAAGTGGGAGAATGGAAGACCAGGCTCCCGTCCTTCACCTCTCGCGCTTGGCCTAGAGGGTCACGGCCCAGACACCCGCCGCGAGAAGAGTTTGTCCAGTTACCAGACGACCAGGTACCCTGGTACAGGAACATACGGATGTGTCCACCTGCCTGCCCAGCAGCCCGCACTGGCCATGCCGACACCTGCGGCTCGGATCAGCTAGACTAAAAACCACACGTCGTTAGAGATGCCATGACGACCTAGACAACGGGAAGCACATCTGTACAAATATACACACTTAACATTTCCACACCAATCTACACGAAGAACATACTCAGTGCTCTGACGTAGGCGACAGGCATATTCACGGACGTGCATCTTTATTATTTTTACATAGGCTTTCAGAATGCAAAACCGCAAGATGCATCATGAACTCATCTATAACACTTGCTCACGCTTCTCTTGAAATCCGTTACCACCATGAGAGGTATAATGGAAACACGATACTGGTCATGGAAATATATGCCACTATAACCTAAAGCACCCATGCACGAAATGGATCACTTATGCACCAGGCCCAAGTAGGCCTCAAGCAAGAGTTCCCGTGGACATTAACAAAGCAAAAGTCAGGTTGCTGATCCTGCAGAATGAGCCTGGTGGAACAACCAGCCAAGGTCGCAATGTTGCAAACCCACATCCAAGAACAAATCATCAAAGGCACGATGTTGCAACCTCGCACTCCGCGTACCAACGTTAAAGTCATATTTGCAAATTAAACCAGACACACAGTGGAAAAGCAATATTAATTGTGCAGAATTCTGCCTCAAACACGGTCCCGCCTCACGTGACCAAGCCGAACCTGACGAGATGCCAAAACCCAGGAGAGAAAAGGCGTCTGGGTCCCTCACTACGAGACACAGGCCGAGACACTTGAAAGGCTCAATGGACACCTGCTACAGTAGGAGCGGTCAGCCTTCCACCTATGAATAAATCCTCACATTGTCTGCACGTACCCATATTGAAACATTGTTGCAAACACAGGTACACCGAGAGCTGGGAACAACGGTGGTCCCAGGCTGGGGAGCTCACGGATGCACCAATCAGAACATGGGGCTCTTATCTCAGACATCAGTAACATTAGCCAATCCTCAGGGGTCTTCATGTAACAATTCTTATGTATCTAATTGAAGGGACAACCCAGATATACCACCTGACTACACCTTGACCACTAATATCATTCTCTATATGTGTACTATACTAACCCTACCACTCGAGCAACCAATTAAGAGTGGCGATAGGTTTTTTGTTAACTTTCTGAAGTGACGCAAGTAGCGCGTCATAATGTAGTAAAAAGGGCCTGCGAGCCCCACGATTATGTGTGTGTCAGGACGAACGCGTGCGCTCCTTGACCCATCCCTGCCGTTTTGTATAAATAAACAGCAGAGTCGCCTTGCTCCTTGTGTGTGTGTCTCGTGCTCTATCTCATCTGGGATATACGGGAGGAGTTGGGGCCTCCCTGCCCGGAGGTCTGCGGACGGCCCGGCCGACCCCGGCAGAATTTCCCCCCGACATGTGTGATGAACAGCACAGTCTTTTGAATAGGCCTTTGTATTTTTTTTATTTGTATTGGTTTAGCTGAATCAATCAACTTTATAATATTTTAGACCATTTTTAAAATAATGATTACAATATTCATAAAATTCATACAACATGTACAATTCACCATTAGATAAAATAAAATATTATTTGGATACAACAACAAAGCAAAGCACAAGCAGAAAGGGAAAAACATAAGCAAGTAGCAGAACTTTAGCATATAGAGAATTGAAATTTAACAAAATCAATACTGAAGATGATACAAACGTTTTTTAGTAGATCTAGACCAACTTCAATTGCTAATGTTATGATTACCTCTGTAATCAAGCTTTAGTATTTTTTTCAGTCATAAATTCATCTAATCAAAAACAATTAAATACATTTTTGAATTCACTCAATTTGATGTTTAGAATAATTTAAAAAGTCATTTTAGATCAAAAATCAAGCCTGTGATCACTTAACCTGGTGACATGAGGGTTAGTCTGGAACTCGTAGTTAAATGCTAATTGTTGTCTCATTTAGTTTCAACGAATGCAGCATTCTCTGTGCCTATTCTGAGAGATACTAAATGGCCGCTAAATATAAAGTGCCACAGTGCTTCCGAAGTTAGTATGTGATATTGTACTAATGCTGGTTTTAAGTATTGAATTCTCATTGATAAAAGTGTGTCTCAATTTGTCAGGAGATGTTGTAACTGTTCTTCTGTATTAGTAATCTTACAGAATCGACATGTATTTTCATGCGGCTGAATCAATCTACGTCTAGCCTGACTGTCTTTGGTTATTCATACATTTTATCTCACTCGCATGAAATCTGACCGATGCTGCGTGGATGGAGATTGACGCAGATGCTGTTCAAACATGCTGGCTTTCTTATGATTAAAAGGATCATTTTTTAAATCATTATAATTTAGACATTTGGTTCTTGTTAGGATCTAGTTGTGCTAGAACAATTTAGTTTTCCCTCTTGTTGGATCATGAATTACCACTTCGAAGGCGATATCTGCATCAGCAAGAGCCTGAGGCACTGTGAATCTCCATACTCGTACAAAACAATCCTGAGATTTAAACATGTGACTTGAGAAAACACCTATAAGCAATGTTGGAGAAAAGGCTATTAAACATTTTCTAAATAATGATATGACTTGCCAGATGTATCTTGCATAAAGGGAAATGAGACCTAGTTCCCTCCTGATTAATGCACCCAGAACAAAGCTAGGAATTGTGTGGGAGTGAGGGGTCGTTTAGGTCCCCCTCATACATTCAGCACAATGTAAACCACTTGCTCGTTCAATAATGGGGGACGCCTCCATTGCTTGCATGCATGCTAACAGTGGCAGATGTGGAGTTGTTGTGCGGGACACTTGGGCTTCCATTTTGTGTACCCTCGACTCCATCTTTGGACTAGGCCTCACTGCGATAATACAAAGAATCTTCTCTCCCCTCTGCAGTGCCACGCACACAGCGCTCCTGACCCCCACCTTTTCTCACTGTGTCTGAAAGCCTCACAGCTCCATTTCTCACAGATGCGCCGGGGACAATTGAAACAGACATAAGAATGTAACATCTCACTCTTAATCTGAGATCACTGTCCTGTGTGTGAACAGGCCCGAACCATGACTTGTAGCTCATTCATCTCCACAAACCTGCCTGTGCCCTCTTACCCCCGCTGTTGGAAAATTTCTGCCACTATAATCCTGTGCCCTCGTAAGGTATTCTCTTAATGTACCAGACGTGTGACCCTGCTGTGAAGCCCACCCTAGTGTGCCCCCAACTAAAATCAGACCTCTGTCATAGTATATTGCACCTTAGAACTAACAAATGTCAGCATACCCCATGATTGCTTTGATGTGATGAATGATGCTCAGATTTTTATGCATTCAATTTATAGGTTCAAAGAAGATTTACTAAAGCCTATATTGATGATCATGTTTACTATATGTCTAGTGGTAATTTGTTATGCTAGCTTAGTTAGTGTCTGCCCTGCCTCGCCTGAACCTCATCCCTCCTGGACGCTGGCAGCTGGACCACGTGACGCTCACCCTCCTGCTAATGGAGTAACCAATCCGCATGAAACAGCACCAATAGTCACATGTGACAATGTTATTTACCCAATCCCAAGCATGTGTAGTCCCATATAGTGTGATGTCAGTGATGATGCTTTTTCCCTTCTTAAGCCAATGTCTTTGTATTGTTTGCCAGAGCGCTCTCAGGCAGCAGAGTTCTCTGGATGCCAATTTGATATAAACGAAACCTAAATTCTTGCAACCTGTTCTCTTAGTCTCATTCCCCATTGGGGTGTGTCATATTTCTTTGTACTGCTTGTGTAGATGGGGAGTGAGCCTTTACAGAAGCTTCAAAAGTTGTTTCCAATATTTCAACTCAAGTTTATCCCATTCTTGTGACAGGGTCACTTTTTTGGATTGAGACCCATACAAAAGAATGGGAGTCACTTTTTGCATGTACAATTTAAGCGCCCGTAATATCGTACATTTCCCGTATTTGCTTTGAATTATGATTGATTGTATGATTGCTAGTGCTGCATAGTGAGCTATATCATCAGCATGATCTGACAATAACAACCCCAATTACGTGTAATGTCTACCTTGTTCCAACTCCTTTCCCTGAAGCATCCACCTATTCTTTTTTTTCCGTGCTTAGTGTGACCATCACAGATCATACCCTTTGTTTTCTCTAAATTAACAGAAAGTATATTGTTCTTAGTGTAGATAGCTAATGCTTTAATAATCGCTGTAGGCCTTGGGGAGACTTGGATAGCAATACCAAGTTATCTGTTTATAAGATGGCTGAGAGTGATCTAGAAGCCTACTTTGGAGCAACCAAAATTATTCCTTCAAAAGCCCTCTGTATGTCTGCTTTGACAAAATTAAGGAGTGCTGAGGCAAGTATGCAGCCCTGCCTCAGTCCTCTTTTGGTTTCAATATGAGATGACAAGGTGCCCTCCAGGTCCAACCTGACCCGTATTGAGGTGTTCGTGTGTAGAGCTCTAATTAGATCTACCAAATACTCTGGGCACCCAGATGGAACCAACTTTTCAATCAGCATTTCCCTCGACACTGAGTCAAATGCCGCCCTTAGGTCGACAAAAACCAGATACACTGTTTGCTTCATATGAAGGTAGTGAGACAAAATCGCCTTCAGGGTCAAAAGATGAATTGCTGTTCCCATTCCAGCGATGAACCCAGTTTGGAAAGGATTGCTTTGTGCATGCTGAATTGCCCTTTGATTGAAATTGTGCAATATAAATCTAGAAAAGATTTTTCCTGGAGCATCAAGAAGGGTGATCGGTCTACAATTGGTTGGGCAAGACCGATCGCCCTTCTTGAAGATGGGAATAACAACTAAACGTTTCCACGACTCAGGCAGACGGTTGGATTGCAAACCTTTTTGAAATATCTTGTAGATGATCTGGGACCATATCTGATGGTTCGATTTGAGCATCTCGTTGCTCAAGCATCATGGCCTATGGAATTGCTGGATCTCATTATAAATGACAAAACATTGCCTTCCAAGATCTCCAGATTACTATAACTATAAGATTGTGGGTAATTATATTCTGTGCAGTCCTCTGGTAATTTATACAAGTTAGAAACATTGTCATCCATTGATGTTGTGTAGCACCATTAATCCGCACCGCCAGCTGTCCTGATTGGGAAGCCCTGTTTAGCAACACCCACATTTCTGCCGTGTTTTTTGAAAGATTAGCCTCCAACATGGCCTCTCCATCACTCTGAAGAAGGCACATTTTATAAGAACGTAGCCAATTTTTATATAAGCCTTTGCATAGAATTATGTATACCTTGGAAATATTACCCGGCGCAACTATTCCTTTTAATTGTGTTCTTTCTGCATTTAATTATGTTTGCCAATCTGACAGACATTCATGAATCAAAATGACTTGCACACTGTCAAATTATAAATAAGTTCAACTTTGAGATATTCAAACCTTGTTGTCACCTGGTAGACTAATGTCACTGTAACTGTACTTTTGTCCAGAATTGTCTTTATTGTATGAATGGTTGTTATGAACTTTGAAGTTACATTGTCTAACAGCATTTAATTTAACATGTTGGATGCAAGCATTTTTGTGTATTTCTAGAACACTTAAGTCACTTATCATTGATAATCTGAGATATCTGTATTATACCATGTTGCATTCAGACCTTCCACTTATAACTCTCACCTTTCTCAATAATGCACGTGTTGTTCCCTATTTTTTTCACTTATGGCATATAGCATGCATGTATCATTTTGGAAGGCAAGCTGAAAAACAATGATGTATGTTTGACATTTTACATATTCCTGTATGCATTTATTTATTGCATGTTTAGAATGTGTTAAATTAGGTAATTTTAACACAAGCCCAAAGTGTTGGAGCAGTGTCATCTGTTGACTGTATCTTCCATGTGCTACAATTTCATAATGTGTACAAATATATCAATTGACATAATTAAGCAATGTATTAAAGATTTCTATTGGAACCCAAAGAGTATTTGAATCCCCCAACATTTATTTCATTGTATTGGTATGTCTATTTTGAGATAAGCATTACTATTGGTGTAGGAATGCTTACACAGCTCAATTATTTCCCATGGAATATTTGAGACCAATATTGCCAAAAAATGTATTCTGAATGATGGAAATGCTCTATTCACTGGCGCACCCACTTCCAATGTTGCACCAATGAAAAGTGAGCATCATGTCACAGTCCACCTCATCAAAGGCATCCAAAAACGTGACCACATTATGCCCACTCTCTTCAAAATACATTGGTTGCCCTACAGGCATTAATCCCCTTAAGACAATCTGCATCAATTACAAGGCTGTTAGTTTGCATGATCCAACCTATCTAGCTCTAATGGACAATGCTCCACTAGAAGCTAGGACCTGTCCAGAGCATAGCGGCAAAAAATATAAGAAAGAAAAACAGGGCATGGGCAGTCTTGATATATGGCCCCAGGCTTTGGAACATCATGTCTGTCAACATTAAATTTGCACCATGGTCTTGCAAACTAGAAAGCAGCTCAAGACGCTCGACTTAGCACACAGCATAGACATCCCCACCTCACCCCTGATTACCGCTCATGTTGCTTAATTGTAACACCGCCCTGCGGTAACTTGTGCCCTCTTACCTGTATTTCAAAGTAACCCATTCTTGTACAGCACTCCACTTCTTTTCAACGATAGGTGTGTGCTCAATAAGTAACCTAAATATATAAATATATGCATATATAAATTGTGAACTGGCTTCTTGGCACTGATTCGAGAGGTTGAAATACCAAGAGATGCTTAAGCTGCTTGCTGGTTGTCATACCATCTAGGATAAAGCACAAGTGAATGTGGAGGCCATTGCAGACATTGTGGATCATATAGGAGAATGACCCACTGTGCAAGCAGATTTCACTTGCTATGCTAAACTGGAGGGTGACATTTGAAAATGGAGCTCTTTTTTTCTCCAAGAATTTGATGTGTCATTGACCAAAATGTTTCCACAACATTAAAAATGAGTTGCAGTGAGTGTCTGTTGTTGTACCGCTAAGTCTGTCCATATGATTAAAGGGATACTCATGCCTTCACATTCATGCCCTGTGACATTTCCATGGGCATCTTTGGGTTAAAAATATGTTTTATGCTCTCCCCAGGTCTGCCGTCTTTTTTACCTTGGATGTGTCCCACACACCGGCCTTCCATCCCCACAGTTCTGCAAATCCCCTCCAGCCAAACCTGAGAACTGGCACCAAGTTACCTAATTTCCTTTGGCTCTTGATCCTTCATTGCCACCAAAGCCTCCTGGCATGGAAAAAGTAAAATGACAATGTCCCATTACTATTTACGTCTATGGCCACTTATCAGGAGTAATCCGGTAATACCACTACAATATAGTCAAATATATTCTCAACGTGCATCCTAGAGCAGTATGCCATTAATGAACCCCTTACTCCCTTAAGTTAAGGAAACAGAATTCCTATGTAGAGTCTATTTACCCTGTCCTGAACAAATATATGCCTCATTACAAGTTTGACAGTGCAGGAAAAAGGGGTGGTAATTCTGTTACCACGACTTTTACTGCACCGACAAACTACAAGTTTGCCATGGGGGGGCCTGATTCTCCACCAGCCAAGAGATTTAGGTAAGTCAGTCACTCCACCAGCAAAAACAGCCTGTCATACCGGTGCCGGTCATACCAGCAATCCCCCTACGAAGTCCTATAGGACTCCACGGAATGGGGAATTACCTATCCTTACTGCCACCTGCAATCTGCCGGTAATTTCAGCAGACCAGGTGCCGGTAAAGGTACGTGGCATCCCGCCAGATTTACCGGTGGGATACCACCACACTTATAATGAGGCCCATAGTAAAATAAGTGCGGACCCCTGATGGAGTTGTCTAACCAAGTTCAATATTTTTTTTCCTTTTTTTTAAGACAGCTATCCTATCGTCTTAACTACCAATTATCTGCTTATAAAGTGGGTGAAAGTGCACTTAAGCGTGAACATAACACAACATGTCACTATGAACTTGGCACAAACTTGCCAATGGCATTCCATGACTACATTGCAAGACAGGACCACCGGTTCCAACACTTGCATGCAAAGCTTTAAGAGTTGTAGATCTGATCCTCCTTACCAATGAACTCAAATGATTTAAAAATGTAACTTTGTACAAAAGCACAAACCAGTATTTTAAAAAAACTGTACTGCACATTTCACCCAGTATAGTTTAATTTTGAAATGTTGTTCTTACATTGTTTAAGTAGCAATGCCCCTGTGATACATGCTTGCTATATTCCTGGTAATAGCATGTCCAGACAAGGTCTCTAGGTCCCCTTCAGCACACTGGAGACAGTACCCATCTTTGTGCACAACCATAAACCCCCTTTCCGCAGGTGTAATCAAGGCTACTTTCCATTCGAAGTACTGTAATACAGAAATGAGTTGTGAATGCCTAGGCCTGCAAACATCCGAACTGTGACAGGGCACACAACCAGCACCCCTCAGGTCAACCTGTAGTGCGTAAAGGAGCTATGCACATAGGGGGAAATGCTTCCCCCCGCCCCCAATGTTTTTCTGGTTCTTCTCATACACCTGTTAATGATACTTATCTGTCCACACTCTGAACTAGTTCAGAATATATCAACACATGTTGGGAGCCCGCTGTTTGTAAATTGGTATCTAAAGGTTTGCCATCATACACTCTGCCTCATTATGGAGACATGCCCTACAACTGACTTAGCAACCCCACATAACTGCAGGTCCTAAACACCACTCTGCTTCTCGTAGTTCAGGTAAGCAGGTTGCACTATGTAGCTGAGCATCCCTCCACAATACAGGCGGAGATAAATGACGGTAGGTAACCTTCACTTAGCTCTAATTACCCAATGTGAACATTGATTGTGCATTTGATGGATGGAAAGCATGTATGTTGCACCTTGCAGAATGTTTCTTAGTTTTTTTTTTTTTAAACATGTCTTTTATGCCGTTTTAAGAGCAATAGAAAGAACATATTTTCTTTAAAAGATACAGCCATGCCCTCGTAGGTCTAACACAGCTCCCATGGTGGCTTCCTTTTTACAAGTTAAGTGCTCCAGAACCTGGGCAATGCACAGATTTGGTTAGGTAGTTTTTTGTTTTTCTACGAATAACCTCACACACTTCTGAAGACACGAGTACGGCGGTATGGACTTAACGGCACCGGTAAGGATGCCGGTGCCGTTATACCCTACCGCCGCATTCTGAGGTCCCTTAGCGGGTCCCACTTAGGGCCGCCTGGTTTTACCAGCCGCCCTTAGTGGGACCCGTTAAGGGACCAGGGAGCTAATAATGGGCCCGCAAGTTGCGGGCCCGCTATTAGCTCCTTCCCCATTCCCATTGACCCCTATGGGGGCTCGAATGGGAATGGTTTTCGAAATGGGGACTTACCAGGTCCGCAAGGGTCGGAATGTCCTGGTAATTTCCCATTCCAACACCACAGACCCATACACGGGATTGGAGGCATCCTTGGTGCTATTAGCATCATGGCTACCTCCAAACTCGTAATGCTCCCCATTGACTATATGTTGGTTAAGATGTGCAATGTTCTTGTGTACTTGAAGGAAACAGCCAACTATTATTTTAGTCAATATTGTGTTAATGATGTAATGTTTTATTATTCCACCTATTTAAAAAAAAAAATATTCTTTCAAAGTCAAAATTTGTGATGAAGGTCGGTCCCCCTAAACAAACAATAATCCCTTGCCTATTGTGTTTTTCTCTTTTTATTTTCTTGTTTTCAAATATTTCAAAGCAACAAAGCCCAAATGAATTGTCTGCTTAGGGTAGCAGACTTCATTACTCACTTCAATCGGTTGAAATGTAATATGCAGCTCCTGACCGCAATTAAACCACATATAGAACTTGATATGAATAAGTCAAAGCAGCCAGGGTGAGATCAGCTACCATAACAAAAGTGTTATGCTGTGATTGTTCAACAATGCCATACATAATGGGATGTGGTCTTTACTTTTCCCAGATGTGCTGTAAAAGCCACTTTTGGATTAAAAAATATAGGACAGACACAAACGTATAGCAGTGGAAGAGTGGTTTGCGCTTGCCTGTAAAGGAACCCTTAGTTTACACCTTTTTTTTATTTTGTACTCAGCCAAATATTTCACATTTCAATCAACGTGGGTGTGTTTTAATTTGAAGCAATTAAGGTCATAACAGTTTACATTAAAACAAACAATGGCAGAGAAGCTTGTTTCCTGCTTTCCAAACTGTTCCCTGTTTCTAAAGTAGACTGTCTGATCCTCTACACTGCCAATGCTCTGGTTAAGAAGTTCAGGCATGTGTCTATAAGCTTAAACACAGCACAGAACATCCCTATTAATCTGGGATGGCATAGAACATATACTGCAGGACAGTAGATACATGAATATTTTGGGTATGGTTGAACCTTCTTCTTGGATATTGCAATTTGTGCTTAAGGTCACTCTGTGAAGAGAGTGGACAGAAGTGTTCATTTGTTTGATTGGCTTCAATGGCATATACATGATATGGAAAGTCGAGAATGTAGATGTAGGGTATCAAATTTGCAGAAACAGTAGCATTGCATAGGACCAGGAATCCAAATCACAATGACAAACATTGTACATGGCCCTCTCAGTAAGGTAGGGAGATTTAAAATTAATAATCTGCTTTATATTCAGCCCAATGAAGCTTTACAGAGAGGAGAAGACATGGTAAGCTGATACAGACCGAATTTCAGACCAGACACAGCATTCTACAGTAGGTGCTGGTTGAATGGCAAGTATTTCAGATTGTCCATATAGGCTGAATTACAATAGAATGGATCAAATCAGAGAATTTCAGTAATAACTGGTTTGGTCAAGCCAGGATGAGGAAAGCATTTCTTTTGAATGTGTCACTAGTAGTTTTCACACTCTGTTGTGGCTGACATATGAGCTGCCAAGGAAAGATCTTTCCCAAGTATGGCTAACCTAGTTCGAAACAACTATGGCATAGCATGGACATTGACAAATATGTGTAGGCTGGAGTACTGGATAAAATAGGCTACCATTAAAAGAAATACATGAAATTCACTGATAATGTTGTAGCTCTGTACCATCTGCTATTTCTAAATATTTCGCGTTGAATGCATTGACTACTAATTTCAAACTGTGTTTCTCTTTTAATAAGCTGATTTATTATTATGGTTTGACACTTGTCATGGGTTTCACTCATTTCAATAAACTTCATCAAGGTCAACTACATTATATTGCACTGAGACTTTTCTAACAAACAAAATAAATGATCATCACCATCAATTATCTTAATCAAGCTTATCGTTCATCTATTTATCACATATTGGTCTGCAAACGCTCCAATTCTGAAATCGTATTGCTTGATAAAACTGAATTTAATTTAGTCTGACTGTCAGATGAAAACAAACTACATTCACATTAAGGAAAACGAATAGAGCACATGTGTTAATTCATGACTCTTTGAGCCAAAATTCCAAATATCTGGAGTGCCCCTTGTTAGGGTGCAATGCTAACAACGTAAGTGGTATTACATTGGGTTGCCAACAGTGCTACCGTTACAAACGTGTAATGTGTTACCTTTTTTTCAATACCTGTTACCAATACCAGCTTCGACTCTGTTAACCTCATTTCTAGTCAGTGACCATTGAATATTCTTCTAAGCAGTGGATATTAAGTGACTTGTGCTTATGGTAATGCTATTACGTTTATACCATTATACCCAAGTATAATCTAAAAACAGCAGGGAGCTCAAGCTTCCCTGTACAGGCAGCCATATGTTGGAATGCCCTCCCCATCTCCATCAGAGCCGAACCTTCTTTCTGGACCTTTAGATCTAGGGTAAAAACTTGTCTCCTCTCCCAACAACGGTAGCTCTCTAATTGCATGACAGGCCGCAATGTACCGTTAATTGCCACCTGATCCTCTCTATGTGATCCTCTGGCTGGCACTACAACTCAAACTTTCCACTAGACCTCTTGCAGTAACTGTATATTCTGTAATAATCTATTGTATGCACTGTGATTACACAGCGAACTGCCTCGCCTATGGACTGTTTTTTAAGCACATGTTCTTTGTAAATCTCTTGTTTGTATACTGTAACTACTCGACCAGTTAATTGTTATGTATCTGTAGCTATGCAACCAAGCTAAAGCGCCTTGATACTTGAGGGTTAAGTGCGCTATAGAAATAAAAAAACTAAACTAAACTAAACTTTAATACTATCATGTTCAGACATGCTTGCATTTTTACATTATTTTCGGTTTCACCTGAGTAGCTTCAAGAGTAAACAATGTAAAACAAAGAAGCAAATCACAAACTATTTAAAGAAATCAGTGAAAACACCATGATGAAGACGCTGTATCCCCGTGAGGAATGGTGGTATGATCTGCTCAAACTAAAGTTGTCAAATTCATTTAATCATTCATACATTTTTAATTCCCTGACAATGTTTAGTCCTTGCTCATCAGATTTCATGATCAAAAACCATGTAGCCCCACTCATTCCTTCGAGTGTGCAGTGATTAAATAATTACTTAGTTTTAAACTGGAAGGCGGCATGTTAAGTGGACATGTAGGGCCTTTGCTTCAAACCCATAATTCACAATCTCCTCCTCTCGGATGTGGTCTTATCTGTTCAAGAAGAATGAATATGCATGTTATACATGTTTTCCACATGCCCCAAAGTATATTCAAAGGAAATGTTTGATCTTTACTTTATAATGCACTTATGTTTCTCATGATTCTGTCCTTCAATTGTCTTTCTGTGCTGCCAATATAAAGGCTGTACAGTAAATCACAGACGTGATTCTAAAATGCATAAAGTCAACAGTTTTGTGGTCTTCATTAAACATGCCCACAAGGCAGATTAACTAACATTTGAAAGAGTGTTAACAATTGAGCACGTTCTTAGAGAATACAGAATGGAGCCAATGTCCAATGGCTGGAGCTCAATCATAGCATATGTTGACTAATATATTGATTTATTTCAGGGTCGTTCTCAAGTATCGTCCAAGGTTTTTTTACTAATCATATATATGTCTGTTATTCATTGAATATTCCATGATGAAAGGAATTTCTACTTTTATTATAGTGCTTGACTGTTGCACTTATTAATTACTAAGGTAAAGTTTGATTAGCTTTACTGAGTGGCAGCTTATTCATTCCTTACTGTGTCCACATTTATGGAAGGATTGTTCAAGCAAGTGTAATTCCTCATTATCAGCAATGTTAATGGGTCACCTTAGAGCAATAGACACACCCATGTGGTCATCACAACAGAATGGGACATTGACAAATATGTGTTGTGTATATTTTGATGTATGCTCAATGAAGTTGATATATCATGTGACGTAGCACTGTTGATTAAAAACAATACATGTTTTGATACTGTATCTTTGGATCTATTTTGGGATGAAAAGGGAGGTGTGAGATAATGGTTTAAGAAGCTTAGTGGTAAGGGGAAAGTTGCAGTGGGACAGATGAAAGATGGCTCTACGGGTTTCAGGAACTGAGTTCACCCTTAAAATGGGGAGTTGGACATGATAGTCAGAGGGGCAGTCAGAGGCAGCCTCAGTCTCAGTTAAGAGATGAACATTGTTTCTTACACAATGATCCTGGTACATGGGTGGTGGGGGTGGCTTTGGAGCTTCTGGGTTATTTTTGAAGGCACTAATACATATGTATAGTACATCCTGTTAATTTCTTAGATCCTTAAAAAATGGGGCGCCATTGATAAATGAATGAATCAAACTGTACAGCACACGATATCAAGGTTATCCAACTACAATGGAAACGGAATGAGACTTCCAGAAAAAGAAAGAACACAATATACTCTACCTACTGCATTTAACCCTTCCAGTGCTAATATTGTAGATTAGGACCTGCAATTGGCATTGCTCTTGGCCTTTGGAAGGAGGAGTTTTTTCTTATTGGGTATTGTGGTCTCCATTCAGAGATTGAGGCATTCATTGAAGTGTTGCTGTGTGTATATACTTTAATACTGTAACACTGATGAAATATCTGTGGAGTAATGGGGAAACTGGAGAAATTGTGCTACAAGTTGATATAGTTGGGGTCAATTCATCCTAAAATAATGCTATGTGGAAACATATATGCAGGTAGACTGTGGTAGTACAAATGTTATCATTGTTTCTTAGAAGCTGCAGATAAGGCTTCTAGTTAAACAATCGATAGACATTTTGTCCAGAGTAAGCAATGTGTGCCAGCACACAGTACCCTTTATTGAAGTCCTGAGTAGTGTAGCTCTTGTAATCAGTCTGATGTAACGTGTGGAGGAGGGACATTAAAGAATCTTAAGCTGCGTGCCCAGCTATGGGGGAGGGGTCAACTGGGATGGCAGCATCTGAAGCAAGGAGAACTTTAGGTTACCATTAATGCCCAATTACTGAGAGTGTGTCCAGAGTTCAGTGTTTGTAGTGACACTGTGATTAGATCGTGAGATTTTCCAGTGTATATATGGCTGTCAGAACAGGTACTATGGTAAAAATACAGTACCTCTACTGGCACCACCCTTAAGTGCAGGTGCTACATCAACTTCAACCTCATTCAAGTCACCTTAAAGGCCGACATCCTGCTCCACTAAGTTTCAATGTTTGCACACACATTTACAGGAATGGAGCACAGTATTTATATCTGTCTGCAATAATATTTTTTTCCATAACAATGTCAGTCCTTAAAATAATTAAAATAGTGCCAATGCTGGCAGAGCGTCAAAATTAATATTACAGGTCCTATATTACACAGCTTGTGTTCTGGACTACCAGCGACTCCTTTGGAAACACACCCAGTATCTGCATACACTATCCACGGCCAGACAGAATTTAAAGGCTCTTCAGAGTAAAGCTTGTTTTCCACATCTTTGGCCGTATTGTAGTATTCTGGCTTCTGGATTCCTCCCTAAAAATTTCAATCCTGGATATTC
This sequence comes from Ambystoma mexicanum, assembly GCF_040938575.1. Lineage (NCBI taxonomy): Eukaryota > Metazoa > Chordata > Amphibia > Caudata > Ambystomatidae > Ambystoma > Ambystoma mexicanum. The sequence goes on from NC_090924.1 coordinate 1,252,909,354, forward strand.
TTTTATGAGATGAGCACAGTCCTTCCTTCATAATAGTAGTGACTATAAACACTGTTTTGTTGGGCAGCTTCCTGAAATTCTCTGTGGATACCGCATGCACTGATGGTGCTGTTTTAAAACAGAAGGAGAGGTTATTTTGGACATTTTCTTGCAATGCCACAATGGCTGTCCACATACATGTTTGCCCTGCAGCCTTTCTTTTATTCTAATTTACAGCCCTGGTATTGCTTGCCATTGCGATCTGTTTGCCTGTAGTCTCTTCTCATTGGCCTTTAGCTATGCCTCGTTGCTAGTGGTCTGGGCCTGTAATTTTCCAGTGCTTACCATCTATTGTGTGACAAGGGAAAAACTGCTGCTTAACTAGATGATTTACTGCTTAGGTTTAGGGCCTTCCTACATCAATTTAAGATGCATAAAATTGAGTCAGATCATGGGAGGGGTTGTATTCTTGATAAAACAGTGTGTCATTGAAGGATGCAGGAAACACACGTTCCTGGTGTTGGAGTTATCCAAAAAATACAGAAATATTAGAACTTAAAGAAGTGGCAAAGATGTGAACTTAACACAAATACGATAGCAAAAAAAACAGCGTACTGCTAACATGAATGAGAGATTGATAAAAATATGTAATGCGTCAGACCAATCAATAATCATAGGTTTGTTCAGAGAAAGGTAATGTTCTGGAACAATAATACAATGGGCTTCATTACAAGGGTGGCTCTCCCGTAATGAAGGTCGCCGGTCCCCTCCACTTCCTTTAACACAAAGCACTTTGGGTGTGATGTCAGAAGGCACAGTCCACATGTTCCAAGAAAAGGGAATGGACCCTTAAAGCATGCTTGTTTTTGTCTGATCACCAGCAGACGTTTTACACATGGAAACTGGTTAAACACATTTTACATTTCACGTAAGTAAAAACAAAACCAATAAATAAAATGCAGTTAATTAAACAATGTGACATAATAAAATTAATTAACAGGAACACATTCATATTACACAAGTATGATACCATTTATAATACAGTGTTCAATAGTTTGTGCTCAGTCAATTTCTGAAATAATGTAATACTGTGCTCTACCACCTTGAAGCATCTCTTCTGCAAGATGGAATTACTAATAAAAGATCTCAGACCAAATAACTAGACAGAATCAAGGAATATGGCAAATACTACTTTATTCTCATTTTAATAAAAACAGGTCAGCTGACAAATATTAGACAGATGCTTACACAGTCGCACGCAAACTTGATTACATAGAGGTCTTATGCCCCGATATGTGTCATTTATGATGTCATCCTAGTGGTAAACTATAAAACCTACAGGCAGGAGGGATTGGTTCGGGGAACATGTCTACATATAGAAAGTATATAAGTTACTATTTCATTGGCGGTATCTCATGCGTAAGACACACCTCGAACTACCTCTAAATACGTATAATACTGTTTTTAGTGGACAGAATGGCAGTGGATTGGTCTATGCACATTGTATAGCAGGTTGCCCCATACACCGACTAATTGGTTGACATCCCACCCAACCTTGGACTTTCGGCTCGCTAGCAGCACATAAGGCAATTCAAACCGAGGTGCTCGAGTCATGCCAGAGTATTTCCCACTTTCCCAATTAGGCCATCATCTCTCATTAGATTGTTCATGAGCCAAAGTTCCTTTCCGTAGTTCACCTTGCCATTGCTCTCTGTTCTAGGACCTTCGGAAGAGTGAAAGCACATCACTTATCTTCATTCAAGGTTTAATGAATAGCCGTTGTTTTCGACTTCTAAATTACGTGAGGATACTGCAAATTTGTCCTTTTCGACCTGCTATTAATGCCCCCTTGGTCTCTAGAGACTTGCTCACTGTACCTTACATAAACTTTATTCACTTTTAATTGTCTAATACTTGGCTCTTGCAAATGTTTTCTTCTCCTTTAATCTTAGAGAAATATGTCTTCCATGGATTACTCATCCGACTTCCTCCCTTTTGCTCTACAGTTATTTCTTGAAATAGAATTGTAGATCCTAGGCCAACATATACGCCCTTTGTTTGTTTTCCAGCATCTCCTGACTCTTCAGCCATGATCTGTGTCTGAGGTAGCTAGAATGGATCTTCACATGAGCCGGCATCAATTTTCCAATAATGGCTGTCCTTGCCACGCTATATATTCCTCTATAGCAAGCTCCATGCATCTTTTCGACTTTGCTTTACTGCGTATTTACACTTATTGATGCACAAGTTACTTCATCTTCTTTTTACATACATGATTACTTTATCATCTCATACACGTTTCTCTTTTGCTACAGTTACATTGTCATCTTTAAGTATTTTCATATCGTTTCAGCATATTCTCATAAATCTTCTTCATTACATCACCCAGACCATGTCAGATGTCATTCAAACATAGTTTCGAATGACAAAAGTTTAGAAAATAATGCATTGAAAAAAAGGAATTTGTTTGTAGGTAAAGATTTTTTTTAACTAAAATGGGTGTTAAGGGGTAAAAGAAATGGGGGGTTGGGAATGGACCCCCCCATTAAAATTCTTTTTTTTAAATGCATTTTTTCGGCACATTTTATTTCAAAACTTTGCCATTCGAAACTATGGCATTCGAAAGTATCACTATAAACCGTGCTCCATAATGTCTAATCGTGACTGCAGACATCCATCCACTCTATCAACGTGAGGGTACGTTCGATATGGTGGTCTGAGTGGATACCTCTCTCATACACTTCATGTAGTATAGGGACAACATAGGGGGTCCCACATGCAGCTCTTCTCCTGCTGTTCCAGTATGACAGTAGTGAGGGGGCAGGAGTTAGGGTATATGCGTCTACCTGCTCCTCTACAATACTGCCATGGAAGATGTTATGAAGGTAAAAAAGAAGCGTTATAAAAATCATAATGGCAGTCTAATCAAAATCATGTCAAGTTGCCTCAAGAATTTTCGGGCTACTATTCTCAAAGCTGGTTCATTTCAATTTGAATGTTGTCAACCACAATTCATTATGGGTGAATCTGCCAAAGGTCACAAATCGCAGATTAGAAGAGCTGGACATTTTATTAATAGATGCTCTAGGGTTTGAATTGAGTCTTTGTTTTTGCAAAGAGTTCAATAGCTAGATATTGTGTTGGATGTGTCACAAATGTATTGAACTGCCAAGTAGGAATTAGGTTTATTCTGAAATGCAAGAATTAGTTCCACAAATAAGAATTGGAGAATTTTCCCAGATGTCGGGCCGAACTTCCAAGGGCTTGTCTACCATCAAATTACTATTTTGGAGCTGAGCTGGCACATTCTCTCAATGGTATTTATCCAATATTACTGCAACAGGGCGTTTTTAATTAAGGTTGGATTCTCGCACAACATTCCAGCCATTTGTTCAATGCTATTAAGATGGACTCACCCATGTCTGCAAATTGTTTCATGGGACCTAGAACCCAGAATTGAGTAACCATTATTCTGCATAGTGTCATTTATGTCAATATAGACAGAGTCAGCCAAGGGGTTCAGTATGTTCCTATAAAAGGGGAGCACCTTCCAGTGGTACCACCCCTTTACATATATTAAACCCAACTCAGATCTTATATCAGAAATCGGTAGACAGTTAGGAACGATTAATACTTTTTTCCACATATCATGAATGCTATCCTTGTAGACATTTACCTTTAAAATAAGAGGTCGCCCACTCCTTATTTGAATCATATCTGGACTGCATCCCTTAAAACACACATCATTTGTATCCTGTTGGGAGAGCAGTCCTTTCCAGAGCCCTCCAATTGTCATGGGGAGATAGGTAGTCCAAGGCAGAGTCAAGCTCTGTCCCATAACCATCCAAGGGAACATTGGGGGTTACCTGCGGCTGGAGCAAGACCTGCCTCTCCGCTAGCCACATTGATACCCATGATCTCTCCATGTTTAAGGACCCCTCCTGGTGTTTTCCAGATCCTTCATGTTTGGTAGTCTGAGAGCAAGTACTACTCTTGCTCCTGTGACCCTGGCGTGGGACTCACCGCTCCTAATACCCAAGTCAGCCAGGATTCCAGCAAATTTGCCATCAAAACATTGCAAGCCATGATTCACCATACTCGTCCCAGTTTGAACAAACAGGACCCTCTGGAGTGGCCTCCGAACCACAGTAGCGTACTTTCGAATAAGTTTGTCACCATACATCATTGCCTCGGCTCGACCAGTGAAGTATTGCTACACCTGCATCGCTCAAACCATTGTTCAATCCTTTAGCTTCTTCATCGCTAATCAAGTCGACAATGGAAGCAACCCTGGTGTACTTCCTGAACTGTGTGCTTCAAGCACTGCATCAAATGCACTTGACTTGTGCATCTTGACATCAACTTGTCCATCGGGCTATCTCAACCCTAAAACCAAACCTGTTGATTTCCATGATCCAGATCACTTGAGCATCACTTTGAACCAGAGCAACCCTCAATTCAACCGCAACTAAACGTCTATGTGGTGTCTGGATTCCTGACACTGCCAAATTCAAGCCTGAAACGAACTGCCAGCACACCACAGGGAAGCCACGTTCACTGTTGCCATTCCACCAAGGCACTGCACAGAATGTATTACCTTTATCGACCCCAGAGACTGGCTAGATCACTTAAATCTCTTTTGCTACAAGACCATATACTTTTTTAAGTAAATTGTTGTTTTATTGCCTTCTCTCCCCCTGTCTCATTACCCAGAGTGCTGCATTTTGCTAGCTTGCATGTTCTTGGTCATGCAGAGGAAAGCATTCACAGCAGTGGAGCAGTGTGGACCATCTTTTCTTCGTGTCTCTTGTGGTGGGGGAGTGGCAACCATTCAAAACACCCCTGCAGCATGGAGCAAGCGGAGCCGCGCAGAGTAAAGCAGTCACGCTGTCAAGGCGAGGAGGGTGAGGAGGAACAGCTGCCTTACATCTACCCCTTGGTCTGTCTGGCTATTGGCTGGGTTTGATATGGTGAGAGAGGAGAGGGAGGCATTCTTGGTGCGATTGGGAGACTCAATACCTCAAATATCTCAATATCTCAAAAGGAGTCTACAAGCCTGTAAAGGTTAACATGAACATGTGAACCAATGATTGTTAAATCAAGAAACTGTTGGGATGCCTTTGGGCCCTTGCACTTGCAGAAACATGAGAGAAGGACTGAGTATGGGAGTTGCCGCCTCTGGAACATTGTGTGTGGTGAGTTCCCCTTCACGCTAACCACGTGCAAAGAGCAGAATGGTGCTCACAGATCTGGCAAGCCTGCACAAAGAAGAGGTCATAGATGGGATTTCCCAGATGGAAGTGATAATCAGTGAGTTACCCGAGACCAAGGAAGGCAAATTATCCAGAAAGACGCTGATACTATTTCATCACGATCACACAAACTAGTAGAAGTAGAGTGAAGAGTGCCCGGGTGGCAAATTCTTCTCTATCGATAGATGCTAGAATGGAGGTTGGGACAGAGGCCATCTACCTGCCCCACCAATCAAGAATAAACTCTTTGTTGAGGTATAACCCGGTTGAGGATGGAGATAAATCTACACCTCTAAGCCCACAGAGCACGACTGGAGCAGCTGCTCTTCTTGTATCTATCAAACCTATCCCTATAGGAGACCAGCCAACTGGCCCCACAAGGAGTACTTTCAATGATCTCTCAAATCAAGACAGGGGGCCTGCAGAGTTAGGTGACACTCCCCATTTGAGGTTCCATTTACAGGATACATCACTATGCTCAGAAGAGGAGTGTGCCTTTCTGGAAGAAATCTTCACTCACCCTGACTCCCCAGAATATGAATGCTTTTTAAATGGGGACCGAACCTCCAATGAGGTTTATGAGGAGGCTGGGACCCCTATTGACTTTGAGATGCAGGCTGACCCCTTATTGATTCTGCATTCTTAATTGGCTGTACGCTTGTCGTGTGACTTTGCTGATATTAAAACGGCAAACGCTTGGCAGAGATGACTGAGTGCTATAACGGCTGACTTAACCCAGAATGCAGCCTACAGAGCGTAGACAGAGAGAGTTACTGCACTAAGTAATAAACTGGCAGCTGTTGTCCCTAGACATCTTGAAAGTATGGTGATGTCTGAGGAAGTACATTTCAAAGAGAGACCAAACTCCTCTCTAACTCAATCAAACCTCTCTGTATCAAGAGGAGCTATACAGAAGAGACACAATCTTCCTTGTAGTATTCATCTGAATTATCAGAGTCTAATGCTGCAAAGCATAGATGCGGAGAAGGGAACTATTAGCTCTCGGAAGCAGCGATAATTCAACTACAAGCAAACATAATGTCTGCCTTGACCATTGCCTTAAATCCCTTCTTGGAACTACGTGAGATCACAAATGAAACTATCCAAGACCAAGCTACCTTATTAGATATGATTCACACTAAGCTAATTTTGGAACCATTCACGATTGAAGTTCAATGTAGATTTGACAAAGAATCTGAGACTTCATCTCATTTGCAAAACAGACTATTGGATCTGGCTAGAGGCGAAGCAAAGTGTTGTTGGCCCTATTCGATCTTTCAACCTACTCGGATGATGATCTCCAGTCTGACACTAATAGGGCACCCTTGGAATCACAATCTGAGACTAACAATGGAGCAAGTGTAGCTCCAGCAGGGGTAGAAGGATTAAAACATAAAAAAGAAGATGGTCATGCAGGAAACCTCAAAAGAAATTCGCCAACCTATCTCTAGTGTCACAAGTCCAGAAGAAAGAAGGTTAGTTGTAGGGAAGAAAGCACACCCTCCCACCAAGGAGTTCAACGATCCAATACATAACATATTTGTATCCGGAGAGGCGAGGACCAGTCTCAACGATGCATATCTGGACCAATCACACCTAACAGTGGTAGTGGAGAGATTGCTGTATCAAAGATGGTCTAATTCTAAATTTAGCCAGTATAATGAAACTCTTGCATTCCACTCCCAAGTTGCGAGAGATCATCTCAGATGACATCAAAATAGTACAATGTGTTAATGAAACTCACCTGGATTGGGTCATATTACATCTGAATTCTAATTTGGTAAAAAAGGCCCTACTGGATGCAATCGGTGATCTTCTGCCCATATGTTTTGAGCTAAGTGAAGAACCAATCTTGAAGCCCGAAGTAATCAGCAAGGATCAGCCTTTAACTAGGAAGATGGAAAAGACTGGGAGGCAAATGAAGGGGCATCAGACAAAGGAAAAAACAGCAACCAACCATCCCCCTCCGAACTTGAGCCACAAAACAATGGACTTGGAAGAGCTCCAAGGGGGAAAACATGCCAGGATGAAAGTAACCTTTGAGGTGACAGAGAGACATGAGAGAGAAAACACAAGGCCTCATTACAAGTGAGGCGGTAAGGGGTTAACAGCGCCGGTAAAGGTGCCGGCACCTTTAACCCCATACCACCTCATTACAAAGTTCCCTCGCAGTACCCGATCTGGACGTCTGGTCAGCCCAGATGTCCTTTGCGGGTCCCTCGAGGGGACCAACATGCTAACAACTGGTCCATCATTAACAGGCCCATTGTTAGCATGCTCCCCATTCCCATTGAGCCCTATACAGGCTCAATGGGAATGGGGATGGTGCGGGTCTGGGTTCCCTGAATGGGGAAATACCGGGCCCTCCAAAGTAGGAATGGCCCGGTATTTCCCCATTCAGGGACCACTGAGTTTGGAGGCAGCCATTTGTCTGCCTCCAAACTCGTAATGAGACCCACAGACTCCCAGAAGAATAACTCAGTAAACGAGCCACAGGAGTTGTCATGATTGGCAGCTTCATTGACATCATCTATAAATCAATAATTTCTGAAGAAGGAGGACGGGACCCGATGCCATATGGGATGTTGTAATACAAGAGGTTTTATACACCTGTATAACCAAGAAGGCAAGGATCTTGCAGCGTACGACATCCTGTGTTTGCAAGAAATCTGGCTTAGACCAATATGTGACGGATACACTGTATTCCTGAACCCAGCCCCAAAGGGGTTGTCGGGGGGAACATATTCTGGGCTAATTACATTGGTGCGAGTGGGTTTGGAGCTGAATGTGGTCGAATAGAGAAACCCCAATCCTTTTATACAGATGTTAGTATTAGCATGGCATAGGCCGCAATCATCTAGGGTCAACACACTAGTGCTGTTTAATGTGTGCTGGAACTCAGCAAAGATAGAGGATAATATTCTCCTCAATTGTTTGACATTCTTGATTGATGACTCCTACATTAACATAAAAAACACTCATTTGATGCTCTGTGGAAATTTAAATATGAAGAGTTTATATAAGTGGGGAGTGGCAATCCCAGAAGATAACTTGGGAACTAGACCTGATATGTGGTGTAGAGAGGTATAATCACAATATGTATTTATGTTAATTGGTCAAACAAAGCGGGACATCCTGGCCAAGTTTACATGGGCCCCGGGAAGCAGAGGGTTTATCTGGACTACTGGTTTGTATCAAGAAATGTGATTGATCTAATCAGCATCCCTAAAAGGGATGCCAATGACACAGTGTGACCAAAACTTGGTAATGGTGACATGGAGCTTCCAAGGGTCAAGCCCAAAAAATAGACAGTGCCCCCCTCTTCAAATCCCCTATGGGGGAATAGGTAGCAGATCACCCCCGCTGAAATTTAGTCTATTGCTGAACAGTACCGTAGAAAGATAAATGGTGAGGAGGTTTTAAAGTACTGTACTTCCTTTCATGCCTTTAGAGAGAGGACACAGGTGGGCCTTATGAGAGAGTTTGATAGACCTCATGTCTATGACAAAGAGGTGGTGGAGGTGAGCAAACAATATCGGGTCGGGCAAACATGAGGAAACTATATAGACCCTTCAGTTGAAGACAGCGCAAAAACGGCCGAAAATCAGAAGACTGCAGTAAACAAACTGGCTGATTTCATCTAAGACCTTACGAGCACAAACAGACGCGGAGCATATCTTCAGATTGGTTCAAAACATACATAATTTGTGGGCTCTTTTGAATCAATAAGGTTTGCATCGACTAGTGGTTCTGACTAATACCGTTTTAGAGAAGGTCTGGATTGCCCACTTCTCTACTCTTTTTGCCAGACAGGAGCTAGAAAGTGTTCATGAAGAAGGCAGAGGTCAGGGACCATGGTCATTTGGGTTTAAAAGGGATGACATCATACCCCTAAAGAAAAAGCTCAGTGCCTCTAGGGCCCCGGGTCCAGATGGTTTCACAAACGCAATCTTAAAAATAAAACTGAGGATTGGGCAGATTTCTGTATGCTTTTGTTTGGTGAATTCTCTGCAATTAGAGAAGTTCCACACTCAGGGAAAACAGCTTTGATAATCCAGATTTTTAAGAAAGGGAACAGAGACGACTCCTGTGACTACTCATTGCTTTTCAGGACATTGTTGGGAAGATGTTTGCCACATTATTATTGGAGCGACTGGGGACATGGACAAGACAATCCGGCCGCCTGGATCCTAGACAGGTGGGCTTTGTGAAAGGCGTGAGCACAAACCTTAACCTCTTCCTACTGAACCTGTTACAACTTGCGGCCAATAGATAAGGAACAAGAGTTTATATGGCCTTTATAGATTTAGAATACACTTTTGACAGCCTCAGCAGGGCAGAGTTGTATTGCAAAATTAGATTGTGGGGATGCCTGGCAGATCTGGTAGAGAAAATGGTGTCCCTGTATACCTCTACATCTATACATCTATACAAGTGAGATTGTCTAAGGATGGGGTGTTCTCCAAAATAATCTATACCTTAAGAGGGTTGTAACAGGGATACCCTCTGTCCCCCGCCTCGTTTATTATTTACTTGTCTGATCTGGGGGAGAGCCAACAAAATGTGAGAGCATTTCCTCAGATGATTCAAGGCATTCCACTTCTGTGGATCCTTTATGCTGAAGATTTGGTCATGGTAGATCAGATGGAAATAGGATTGCAGCGAAGATTACGTTTTGCTATAATCCTACATGGAGGAGAATGGCCTGAGAGTGAAAGTTAAAAAAATTAAAATACGGAACACCTGCAGAAAACCTATGGTCAATGGGCAAGGGGAGCCAAAGACAGAAGGGTAAATGGTACATTAGCAAGCAGAAGGTGGCAAGCAATTACCTACCTGGAGTGTGTGTTAATCAAAAGATCGACAAACTAGGCTGGAAGTTAGTTTTAAGATCAAAAGAGAAAAATCTTGCCAGCTTGGCCGCGTGCTGAAAGGAAGATATGGAAAGTTTATATTAAATCCTCTAATCACCTTCTATATACAGAAGATTTTTTCATATCGTAACTTATGGTGCAGAAACAGCTCTAAATTTATCTTGGCAGTTCTGGGATCTTTTAGAAGGGGATTTTTGGAAAAGGGTACTCGATCTCCCTTAGGGCCTACCAATAGCATCAATCAGATTTCAATTGGGGTTACAGTCCCTCCAATCTATTGTTCTATGAAAATCTTTTGTTGCCTACTGGAAATGTATACTGCAAAAGCATCTCCCTCCTTTTGAGATCGTGAGAAGTGGGGAAAGGAGGCAAAGAGAAGCTCTCTTGGAGACATGGAAAGATTGATGACAAGGCTGGCTAATGTCCTTTGATTTAACTAATTAGGTGCTACTGACTAATCCAGACAAGGTCAAAATTAAGTTCTGTACACAAGACAAGACTGGATTAATACCCAAAGCAAATGAAGCACCTAAACATTATCTCATAATCTGATTTTAGAAAGGTATCTATCTAAATCTCCCTGCTAGACTCCTTTCTTGACCTCCGCTTAAATATAATACCCACTAGAGAGATATTAAGCTCCCGCTGACAAATTCTGATAGAGGAATTTTATTGACGATTTTGCTATGACCAGCGCCTGACTGAGTAAAGGAAACATTTACTGGAATGTAGTGGCCTAACGGATGACCGAAGAACATTTCTTGAGGATATAACTAAGTTTATGAAATCTGTCTCACTAGATGATTGGTTGAATCTGTTCCTAAGTGGAGAGAATATTTGTATGCTCTGTATGAGAATGACATTTTTAAACCAAGTGATTTTCAATTGTGGGGATTAGCCAAAGAAGAGAAAGTGCTTTCAAATGATGAATCTTAATTGGAATTGATGAAATGAACTGGAAATTAACTATGTATTATGAAAAGTGTGTAATAAACTACAACATAAATTAAAAATAACAAAAAATATATATATATATATATATATGTATATATATATATATATATATATATATATATTCTGTGTACTATCTATAGCAGTGTGATTTTGTAGTGTTTTCTATTTAGTTATTAGTGAATGTGTTGTGTTTAATCATCATTGTATAGAATCTTGATTGGACATTCCTTTTTCTGGACTGCTCTACTTTGGTATTTGGGTTGCTATTTTGTCACATTTACACCCCTCGTGTGGGTCTCGTCTTCCCTCAGCCCAACTTACCCCAAAGCAAAGTATGTATATCTCTTTACGGTGCCAGTTCTATCTATATGATTGGGCTCATTCCTGGTTTGTAGAACTGTGAGGGCTGAGTAGGCACTGCAACCTCTACTCTACTTCATTGTACTCCTGCAGGGCAGAAGTTAATTTGTCAAAATCTGAGCAAGCTACCGGTTAAGACAACTCACTGTCACTCTCTCTCAAATCCATTATCTCATGTTCCATGAGAAGTGATGGTGAACTAATCCCTCTCACCTCTTCAATAGGAATGTAAAATATGAACTTTGGCAGAACACTTACTTCAGCTGATAGGCCGTGACTGTGACAGACAATAGGTATTTTTCCATTCGGACATGACTTAGGCCTAGTTTTTAATGTATACTCTACCCTTGAGGTGGACAGGTGTAAGTTAATGCATTCAAGTATATCTCCAGCGAATATGTCTTACTGGTTTGTGAAACAGCAAATAATTGGTTGGATATGGTGCATCATTACAGTGTGCATTTATCATTTGCATTGCATAGTTTCTGCCAAAGCCAGGTCACTCCACATTGCACCTTTTCAGCATACAGAGATCAGCCTTTTAACATGCCCTGCCTCACGGAAACTGCTCTCCTGAACACCCATGAAGACTTGCTCGCTAATCTCGATTCCAACTCTCCTTCCGCTCTCATCCTTCATGAACTTTATTTTATTTTTTTATTTATAGCATTTGGTTGTACGCCCAAACCCTCGGGTATCACGGAATACGTTAAAAGGATACTTAATGCTTAATGTTTACATCTTGGAGTATTTGTGAGCATACAACAGTGTTACAGTACTTGATTTACACAAAAAATACATGGAGTTGCATTTCCACTACAGGGCTTCATATAAAGTACATTTTACATTTTGTATTTACTTTCAAGGGTTGGTGTGTGTGCTGGAAGTTGTGGGGCTAGTTAGAATTTATTAAATAGCCACGTTTTGAGAATGTTCTTAAATTTTGGGAGGGATGGCTCGTTGGTGATGGAGGAAGGGAGTGAGTTCCAGATTCTGGGGGCTGCTACTTGGAAGTTAGAGTTACCTATTCTTGGATTTTTGAAGCGTGGAATACATAAGAGTGTGTCTGTGTTCGATCTGAGTATTCTTATAGGGATTTTGCGTGTAAGGCATTGGTTGAGGTAGCTTGGTGATGTGCCTGCTAAACATTTGTGTACTGTGGTAAGGGTTTTGTGTAGGATCCTGGTTTGTATGGGTAGCCAGTGTGCTTCTCTTCGAAGATGAGTGATGTGGTCTCTCTTTTTTATGCCTAGTGCTGCTCGGAGGGCTTTGTTCTGAATTAATTGCATTTTGTTCAGGTTTCTTTTTTTTTAGGTTCCTAATAGGAGTATCTTGCAGTAGTCGATTTTTGCCAGAATGAGTGCTCTGGCCAAGGTAATGCAATGTTGGGGTGTGAGGAACGGGCTGCTTAGTGCTATGAACTTGGCTGTGTATGCTGTAGATGATGAGAGTGCACTTATGTGTTTGCACATGGTGAGGCTAGAGTCTAGATAGACCCCTAATGTTTTAACTTGTTTGGAAATATTGATTGGTGTGCCGTCGATGACTATGGCTGAGTATTGTGGGTGTAGTTTGCTTAGACGGTCTGGGGAGCCTACTATGAGGATCTCTGTCTTTTCTCCATTGAGGCAGATGCTGTTGGTTGACATCCAGTTCTGGGTGATGGAGTAGATTTTATTGATGGTGATGGTGTCCTGTTCAATGTTGCCTGAAATTGGGATAAGTATTTGCGTGTCATCCGCGAAGTTGGTATATATTACTCCCATGGCATCAAGTGCTGCGAAAAGTAGTTTTATGTATGCGTTGTAAAGTGTTGAGGAGAGACACAAGCCTTGGGGGACTCCTAGTGGGACTGGGATGGGGTCTGCTGCAACATCACCTATTGCTACTCTTGATGTGCGGTCTGCAAGGAATGACTTAATCCAGGCATTGGCCACTTTTGAAAAGTGCAAATTGTTTGCAAGCATAAGACAGAGTTTGTTATGGTCTACTAAATCGAAAGCCGCAGATAGGTCTAGAAGGAGTTAAATACATAATTTCCCTGAGTCCCTAATAGTATCCATCTGTTTTTTTAGGTCCAGTAGTGCGGTCTCCGTGCTATGTCTGGGGCGGAAGCCTGATTGTCTTTCTCCTAGTAGCTGGTTATTTTCGAGGTGGGATTAGACTTGTGTGTATGCAATTTTGTCTATTATTTTGAGGAGGAAAGGTACTGTGGTTATGGGTCTGTAGTTGGTAGGGATGGTCGGGTCTAATGATGGTTTTTTGAGAAGTGGGATGACCCAGGCTTCTTTGATATTGGTTGGGACGGTGTTTGTTTTGAAGGAGGCGTTGACGAAATTGGTGATGATGGGTGCTAGTATGGAGACACAATCCTTGACTAGTTTGGCCGGTAGGCTGTCTCCTTTACAATTTAAGGGTTTGAGAGTGGCTATTGTTTTGAGTACAGATTCAGTGTTCACTGGTTTGAACTGAAATTCAGGAAGGTTTGGGGGTGTTGTGTGCCAATGATAGCGAGACTGATTCCGTGGTCGGAGTTTTCTGTGTGATTCTATTTTATTTTGGAGTGTGTTTATCTTAGATGTTAGGGCAATCTGGATGGTGGTGCACCAGTCCTTATTTTCTTTAGCTAGGCAGGGAGGGCGGATAGGGGTTTCTAATTCTCTGATGATGGAGAATAGCTCTTTACTGTTGGAGGTGGCGTTAGTGATAAGTAGGTTGAGGGAGTTAGTTTTCTCTGTAAATATTTCGGTTTTATAGACTTTGGATGCATGCTCAAGTTCTTTTTTTGAACTCATTAGTAGTGTTTTTCCTCTGGAGATGTTCAAGTGCTCTTTTTTTCTTATAAGTTCTATAAGGTGGTCATTGAACCATGTGTTATTGCGTTTAGGCTTGAGGTTCTTAAGTTTGAGTGGTGCTAGATCATCTACGGCAGTTTTGAGGCATCTGTGGTAATGTGCTGAGATATTATCTGGTTAGAGTCGTCTATGGGGTGAGCATAGAGTAATTTGTCCAGCAAAGGGGTTAAGTTGTCGGTCGTGAGTTTTTTAGAGTTTCTTTCTAGTACAGGGGTAGAAAGTATGATGGTGGGTGTGGTATTCTTAGTGAGTACAATTTTGAATCTTAGACAGAAGTGATCTGTCCATGAGATCTCAAGAATCTCTTCAAGCAGTACTGTGGTATTTAAAGCCATAATCCAATCTAGGATTTGACCTTTTGCGTGTGTTGGGGTGTTGACGATCTGCGAGAATTGCATTTCTAGGAATGCATTGTGGAGGGTATTGGCCTTGGAGTCGGATGTATCATTAGACCATAGATTGACATCTCCTTAGAGTATATATTTGGTGTTCGGCTTGAGAGCATGGGATATGAGGAGAGGAAGGTCGGTGTCTGGGTTACTGGTTGCACTAGGGGTTATGTAGACTATAAGAATGTTGATAGTCAGTGGTTAGTTTGGCAGCTAGGAGTTCGTACCCTGGTAGAGTTTCTGTATTACATTCTCTGAACTGGAGGGAGCATTTTGATATGATGGCAACTCCTCCACCTATGGTGTTTTGGCGATTTGTTCTAAGTATCGTATAGTCTGGTGGAATGGCGATGGTGAGTAATGGGCCTGAGGCTGAATGCAGCCAGGTTTCCGTTAGGACTATGAAGTCAAAGTCATGTTCCAGAATGAGATTGTGTATGTCGATGGCATGTGCTCCCAGTGATCTTACATTGAGCAGGGCACCTTTTAGTGGCAGTGTATTTATGTTGGGGGTGGAGTTTTGAGTTTTGGGTGTATGGGGGTGGTCTTGTGGTGGCAATAGGGCTGATTGAGGGTTTACTTTTTGTTTACGATTAGCTGTAGTGGTGGTTGGTTTGCTAGGATTCGTGATTTTGCTGGCACTAGTGTTTAGATGTGTATCATTGATGTTTGTGTGATGTGTGGCGGGTTAATTGTGGAAGGTCCGGCAGGAGAGTCTTATTTTTCTCCAGATGCCTGGTATGGGCTTGGTGCCACCAGTTTTTGGAGCATATGGTCTGCTAGGTGTTCTGGTGGAGAGTCTGGCTTGACGTAATGTGCCTATGATGGGTGTGGTGATGGATGTTGTGGGTGTGGTAGTGGCAGTGTGTGAGAAGGCTGGTGTGTTCGGTAGGAATGGGGTTGGACATGGTAATGGGTGGTGTCTAGCACAGTATAGGCGCTCTAGGCCTGAGCCTACTTGGATGAAGTTTCCTCTAGAGCATGATGTGGAGTCTAAGGGGTGGGTGAGACTTTCTTTGGAATTGGTCGGAGGGCATGGATCTGAAGCTGTGCTTAGTTTGGTACAGGATAGGGGTCGCTGGTGGGAATTAATTATTGAAAATACCAATATTGCTAGCATGCCTGCCATTGTGGCTGCTATCCTGCTAAATCTGTAATACATTTGTCTAATATTCTATCTTTACGAGGTTGAGTGGACCTGGGTAGTGGGACTCTGGGGTTAGCCGGTGACAGTATTAGGCAGTGGGCAATAGGGTGGGCATGATACAGTTGTTAAACAGTTTGCCAATAGGACAGGTACACTACAGTTGCCGAGCAGTGGGCAATAAGGCAGGCAATGTGCAAATATGAGACACAGGTCATTTGGTATGCAAGATACAATTGTTATTCTATGAACCATTGGGTAGACAGGATGTAGTTGTTAAAGAGTTTGTTACTAGGGTAGGCACACTACAGTTGCCCAGCAATGGGCAATAGGGCAGGTAGTGTGTAAGTATCAAATACAGGTCATTTGGCAAATAATATACAGTTTTTAGGCTATGAGTCACTAGGCTCGTTTCATGCAGTTATCAAGCAGTGGGTGATTAAGGCGGGTAAGAACTATTTCCATGAGAGTCTAATAGGTGAGTTTTTTAGCCAGGAACATAAAAGATGTGCAGAGCGGTACATAAAGTGGATACATTGGAAGTTCGAGATGCACTATTCCGTACTGGTGGGTATGTTGGGCAAGGCTCATAATAACAGCTATGGGCGAGATTGAGGAATAATAATTACATGCTAACAAAATGCTAGATACAATTACGTGTGGGCTAGGCACAAGGTACTCAAGTGGCTCCACTAGGAGTTAGGGACTGCTACACAGTGGCATAAACAACTTAGCATAAGTTTCCTCTGCCTTTGATATGCCTTTGATTAATCAATCATGCCAACCTTATAAATGGGCTCTATGGCATCATAGACATGGCTCTGGACTGGTTGAGCACCTTCCGCTCTCAATGACCTTACCAGGTTCAACTGTGGCCTCTTCTCTCCTCCATCTCACTCCTGTGGTGTCCCTCAGGGCTCCGTCCTCCGCTCATCCTCCTGTAAGGCCAAAAAACCTGGTGTCATCTTCGACCCACTCTCTCCTTCTCTCCTCACTTCACAGACCTTGCCAAGAAGGCCCACATTCAGCTGCACCTACTCACCTACTCAGAGGCATTCTCCCTCTCCTCACCTTCCCCCAGAAACTCAATGTCTTCAGAGCACTTGTCCTCTTAAGTCTGGACAACAGCCTCTTCCTCAATCTGCCTAACTCCTTCCTACGCCGCTTCAACTAATCCAGAACAGGACTGCAAGACCTATTCTTGGTCTCAAGCCCAGGGAATGCAACTCTCCATTCCTAATATCTGTCCATTGGCTCCTGGTTGCTGCAAAGATCAAGTTCAAGACCGTCTGCATTTTACACAAGGCTTTCTGGGGCCTGGGACCCTGCTGAACCCAACTCTCTCTGCCTAAGTACCTTCAGACTTCTAGCTCTAACTCTCTGCAGATCAGATGCTTTTCCGAGCAGAGAGTGGGGGTAGATCTTGCTCCTCCACAGGTGCCTCCCTCTAGAAGGGCCTCCCTGCTCCTCTCGGACTTGAGCTGGATCCCTCTCCCCTACCCTGCTAATGTCCCGGTCTGCTGCTTGACTGGCTGCCTGGTTCCTTCAGATTCTTACAGGGCACCAGGCCCCCCTCATCCAGTCCAACCTGTATTTGGTCTCCCCTGCCTCCCCCCTCAACCTGCACTTGTCCTTCTGGGCACCCTCCCCCACACTAGTCTGGCTGGGCCTGCACCCTTAAGCCCTTCCAGCCCCTAACCTCGCCCTTAGCTCATGGACCTTCCGTCCCCTACACTTGCTACATTCCCCTCACTCTGTCCACCTGGCCTCCCCTGGCACTCGTTTTCTAATGGGCCCTTTTGCCCCGACAAGCACCCCCCTGCCCGCTCCCCTGCACTTCTTGTTACTGCTCTTGGACAATTTGAATGCCACAAGGCCTAGTAGGACCGTTTGTTGGTCCTCCCTGTGCCCTCCTCTTGTCTTTTTGCACTTCAAAACACTTTGTTTATGGGCACATTATAAATACCCAATACATTAAAAATAAAATAAATATTGATAGACCTAAATTTATGGGTATCACTACATATTATCCCCACCAAAGATATTGCATATATATGGTCATCTGGAAAGACCATGGGCGATATTTTAGGGGGGGATCATTTTGGGGGTTTTTGGGAGCAGAGGTTGCGGGGGTGTCCTCCTTTCCTTTAAAAACAATGTAGGGGTTGCGGGGGTGTCCTCAACAGGTTCCATGCCTTAATATCGCTGAAAAAATATGGCGATATTTTTGTATGGCGATATTTTCGAGGGGATATTATCACATGAAACCCATTTATGACCGAAATTGCAATATGAGACTGCAGATCATGTACACACAGCACAGATTGCACACACGTATTTTCCAAAAGTGGGACTACACATGATGTTTGTATTTTTTTAATCAAACACCCTTTGTAATGGCACAAATTGAGTCTGCTCACACGAGCCTACACTTTCCTCTGCATTTATGTATTTATTTATGAATGTGATCATATAAGTTATTGAAGTATTTTGATGGTGTTCCCCTCTTTGACACTGTGGCATAGAGGGAGCCCCTTGCAAACCATGTGGTGAAGGGGGCCCCACCACCCTATATTCTGGCACAGGACCCTATCATCAAGCTCTCATCAAGCTTTATGAATGTGAGGAATTGCCGTCTGGCAAGGGTGTAGAAGCAGGGGCTTTATTATTTTTTATTAATTGATAAAATTATGTCATTAATTCTATCTCTCAAAGGGAAATCTGATCTGATTCTGCTTAAATATGCTTCATGCTAAAAGCTGAGTGTGTACATGTGTCCTGCTGCATCAGTATTCTGATCTGCAGAGCCTTCTTTACTAGTGTCACAGAACTGGTTCAGAGGACACACATGTTAATTTGGCAGCTGCA
The DNA here is from genome assembly GCF_040938575.1 of Ambystoma mexicanum. Taxonomy (NCBI): domain Eukaryota; kingdom Metazoa; phylum Chordata; class Amphibia; order Caudata; family Ambystomatidae; genus Ambystoma; species Ambystoma mexicanum. The sequence continues at coordinate 1,252,928,029 of NC_090924.1, forward strand.
GTGACAACCGCGTATATGTAGCACTGGAGCTGCCTTTAAGATATGCACCCCTGTATGAAAACTCTAGAATTATGAGTGTATGTCCTGTGGCAGATGCTACTTTACATATAACCAAGACATGAGTTTGAATATGTAGGATGGTATCTCGCATAACTATATCTGCCACAGTGATTTAATATCACACATGTCAGCCATTTGAGCCCAGCTCAGCTGTGAAAGTATTATGTATTGTCTCACCCAGACAGGCTACACTTGCTACTGCTAGCAGGACTGTAGCTTTGTGGATTACATATATATATTACATTTGTGAGGACAGGTATTACCCTCCCCAGTGTGAATATGCAAATCCAACGCTCACACGAAGTCACACGTACAAGATAAAGAAGTAACACAGTAATGCCAAAAGTAATGTGAAGCGTGATGACACAACACACGATGCACGCACATCACACCTATTTTAAACATAGTGCACCACACGTTAGGGAATATGGCACTGCGCAGGAAAGAACACACGCGAAAACACAGAACGCATATGTCTTTTAACTAGGGAACTAGGGACAGAAACACACAGCAGCTATATTGAAAAGTACACGTGCAGCAATAGCAATATTTGTATATTTTGTTTAAACATAACTTAGAAGTGTAAGGAGTTTAAGGGTTAGGTATATTAATGAATAACAGTGTGCCATAGCTTACTAGGCACAGGGCAGACTAGACAGAAGCCATGTTTGAGTTGTTTGAAAGGCCACAGTTCACAGTAGAATGTAAGTTTTGCTGACACTTGCAGATTTGGTGGAATGCTGTGCCTTGTGCTGTCTCCAACAAAAGGTTTCAATCTGCATTGAGGGATTTATCACCATCTACCTTAGTGGATGCCAACCAATGGCATGCCAGAGTTTCTGCAGGTCAGCAGATAATGATGTAATTGAGGGGAGGGATGGTTAAGGGTCATGACATAATGAAGGGGTGTTGAGGGTGATGTTACAGGGAATGTTTTTTATCCAATCAGGACATGTAATATACATGAACCTATAGGGGTCCTGTGCCGGCCCACCAATTATGTATTAGTACATCCCCAAAGTTGTAACGATTGATAAATTAAGCTAATATGAGATTTTCTTGTATACATATTGCAGACCTTCTGAGCAGAGTTCAGAATGTATTACAGGGCCACAAAACTGTTTGTTTTCCCCAGTCGACTGTGTAACATAGCTGCCTTTTTTCTTCTTTTGGACTACTTTTCTATTTTTCTTCGATTACCCCATTTGACTCTTGGTCTACACCAGAGATACAGCCAATCCAAAGGATGCTGTCCTGAGTAGTCAAAGGGTAGATCCATTTGTAACAGATGTAGCCTCAGACCAGGGTGCTTCATATCAAGGACTTTCATTCTATTGAGAATGGAATGGATGGAGTTAGTGTAGACAGCAGGAGCTCTTAAGATCTGGAGTAAGATTCCACCATCTTGTTTCATTCTGCCTCTATTTTTTCTTCCTGTCACCTCCACTTTCAGTAGCACACATCACTTTGGGTGTGATGTCAAAGGGGCAAAGTCCACTTTTTCCAGGAACAGGGATTTTACACCTAAAGCAGGATAGCTTTAGTTCAATCATTGGTTGACTTTTGCCTCTAAATGAAGGTGCCCGGCTCCTTCTTTGATTCACATTTGGACAAACACTTAAGAAAGAATTAATTGGACCTCTGTTGTGAGAGTTGATGTTTTCAAATCACTTCACCAGTGAGGGCCAGGGACCAGTGGGGGGGAACTGCTGTTGGGACAGGGCCTGCTTCTCTTCTAGCTATAATAGTACCTAGGACCACCCTGGTGTTTGGGAGCCCTAGAAAAAAGACCTGAAGATCAGGGTTGGTATTCGCTGCACCCTGAGAGTAAAGATAGCCAGGTTCCATGTGTTCATCTCAAAGAACCAGTCTTACTGCTTTCAAACTGTGTTCATGGTATCTCAAACCACAGAATCTGATGTTGCTGCCTTTGGCATCTTAATGTTCATGGCCTGTATTTTCCCTTGTCTTGAAGTGCTTCGAAACACATTGTGCATAGGCGCTATACAAATAAACTATCCTATCTTATCATATCATATCACTCAACTGAACACTTAGAGCAAGTGTGCTTGTGACTTCAACCAGTGATGCTGCATCATGCCTCACAGAGCCTGTCACCTGCGTGGCGCAAATCAACTGTGTATCGTCGGACCCCGATTAAAGCACCAGTAGTGTCACTTGGTGACTTGAACCAACAGTTACACAAATGACTCTACTCAAGTTGACCTTGAACATGTTGCTTCATCAAACCCCACACTGGAGCCTCAGGATCATCAGTTTGAATGGTTGGCAACCTTCATCCCGAACCATGGGAGTGTTAACTCACTGATCCCACCCAGATGTTACCACACAACATGAACAAGCTTGCCCCCAAACAGATCCTTTTGAGTGTTCCAATCTGCATTGCTTGAACCTTGCCTTCGGAACCTCTCTGAGCCCCTTCATTTGATCCAGCTCAATGCCAGCTCACTACTTTGATCAACATGACTGGCTACACTTGAAATTGGTTTATACCACTCGCACAATAGCTCAAAGACTGAACTCCCAAGAATTGGAACAAGATGTTAATAACTGCAACCTTCCACTCTTGAGCCTTAGAGACTGGTTATGTCACTTTGATTCCTTTTACAGTTAGTATTGCATAGGTGTGTTTGATTAAAGTTTGATTAAATTATATATTTATATAGGACCTTTATCAGACATTCCTTTTGTTTTACTGCTATTATTCGTCGGAATATAGCTTCCTTTGGCACAAAAGGCAAAGGAGGTATATCTCTTCACTCTGCTAGTTTTACCTTTATGATTGTGTTGGCTCATGTTTGTTTAAAGCAAGCGAATACATACTGCAAGATTTGATTGTGCATTTTGAGAAATCAGATTGAATGAATGGGGAAGCTATAGACAAAATGAGACATTTATTATAAGATCACAGCAGTAGGATTACTGTAACAGATCAGTATTGTCTAGTATTGTATGCGCTGGGGACCTGTAATGGAAAATAATTGCAAATTGACTTTGTTAATTACGCTCTGCTAACTGGAACTACAGCTCCCAAGAACACTTGCTGCCTATATTCTTAAACGTCAGATGCTTCAGCACCATTAGTTCAGAGGCAAGCCGGTCTGCGCCAGTCCTCGCTTTTATTGGTAAGTAATGGGCTACTTAAAAAATATGAAACTTGTAACGGATATTGAAAGGCTAACACGCCTGATCAAAATACAACACTGTATCCAATCCTTACAACTTGAAAAGGTTGACTTAGTACCGCTAATAACTTAAGTTCTATAATGCCCCACTCAATTGAGCAAGTACTGGTTAAGGCAGAGGGGGATACAACTGACCAGCTGAAGAAAAATGCAGCAGGTTGAAAATGATCTGTAGAACTAACCACTAATTAAATCAAACCACAAGAAAAGGCCACAAGAACTAAGGAGCAGGTAAATGAAGGAAAAGGTGAACTGACAAAAAAAACGGAGTACCTAATAGCCCAGAGATTGAATTGAGCTTGCTAAACACGAGGTCACTAAATAAACATGCAAAATGCATTACGAATATATCATCGAGGAAAACCTTGACATTCTTTGCCTAACAGAAACATGGCTAGAGGAAACATGTGGACCCACTATCAGCACTGAGGTATTTACAATTTATTGTAAAAACAGAGATCAAGGGCTTGGAGGGGGTTGCTATTATTGCAAGAGATAGTATGCATCTGTTTCTTTCTACAATGGTATGCCAAGGATGTGAAATATTGCATCTCAAACATTCTCCAACCAATAATACCTGCATTAATATCATTGTAGTATATAGACCCCCATCATTAGTATCAGACTTCAATGAGGAAATCATTGAACTCGCAACACAGACACTAAAGAGGAAATCTTCCTGGTCCCCCTCATTCTCTCAGCACTCATCGCCTCCCCTGTCGCGACCCACCACCTCATTCCCCCAATCACCACCATCCCCCCTTGCTTCACCCTTCCTGAAACCCCTCTGCCTCGATTTCTCACCGACCTCAACCGAAACTCCTTAACCCCCACACCCCACCTTCAAATCCCCCATGCCAAACCCAATGACCCGAACACACGCATCCATCCACTCCCACACGAAATCCGCCATATTCCCTAACTTTTCTGCTCGCCCACTTTTCCCATCGATCATCAACCACCGCACAACTCTCGCTCTCCAGTTTCCATCCTCTCCCCACCAACCCCATCGCTGCAGCTCCGACACCAGCCTCACCTACCGAAATGAATTGCATCCTATTTAATGCCCAATCCATAGCAAAAAACAGACACAGCATCTTTGACCTCCTCGCCCTGACAAACCAGACCTGGTTTTCATCACCAAAACTTGGTACTCTGACCACTTCGCCCCTATCGTCAATGAAGCCTCCCTCTGTCTACTCCCTCATCCCACTGAACCGTCACTCTAGAGGAGGGGGGATAGCATTCGTCTACAAGTCTTACTTCCACGCCTCAATCATCGACAACCAACCTTCCATTCCTTCCTGAGAATCACTCCTTGTTAAACTATCCCTTGATATCCCTGATATGAAGACCACTAAACAACTATATAAATACCTAGAATGCAAATGGAGGAAAGACAAAACCCAAGAGAGCAGAGCCAACTTGGCCCGGCACCTTCATCAGTACAAGGCCGAAATTCGGAAAGCAAAAAAAGCCCACTACAACTCCCGAATCCTAAACTGCAAAAACCCTAGCAAAGAACTTCACAAAACCATCACCGAATTCACCAAACCATCATGCACTACCACTGTCCCGACCCCCTCACAACATCTGTGCAACTCACTCTCTCTCCACTTTTATGCCACGGCTCTCGAAAGAATAAAAACACTCTAACCACCAAACTGGCACTCTTACATCCACCAGGCAATCCTGTGTAAAGGAGGTCCCAAATATGGCCTGCACTCCAGCCACCCAGTTCGAAATACCAGAAGCATACTCGCCAAGGTATGTGACATATAAGGAGCAAATGAACCACGTTGGGGCTCTGTCCAGTAGCCATCACAGGGGCATGTATACCTATTGAAGCACCAATAACCAGACAACCGTGGGCTGCAAGGTACCCACTGAGACAACCATACCAGCAGCTGATACGAAATGAGGATTACTTACAAACAGTCCCTGAAGAGACCCAGAGAGCCTTAATGGAGGGCAGATGGTGACAACAAATGAACACAAACAACAAACAAAAAACTGACACACAAGGACTAAAAACAAAGAGTAATGATGTAATGGACATATAAGAAGAAACGATGTTAGCAAACAGAAACGTAACCATGAAGTGAGATGAAAATATGCGACTAACTGAATGCATGCGAATAGGCTTGGAACGCAGGAAGCAAAGAAAAATGGTACTGCTTGCAATGCTTAGTAGAAGAATAGAGCGGCATGCGCCAAGTATATATCTACTTCAATGAAGCACGCTATACAAGTGTGACTCCATTTTGTAAAAGCAGAATTAAGCCCAGGCTGCAAGGGGCTAACAAGGCCAAGGTTCATATTCCAGCCAAAACCGAAGGAAAGAGTGGAATCGAAACTCAGTAAGAAGCATCTCAATGCCTGGGAATTCAAGGCCAACTCCAGGAAGGGAGGAGAGCGGCGACTCTGAAGAATCGAAAATTCAGACCATAGCTACCAGCCAGTGAAGATCGAGATAAGGAGGCCCCATGCAGGTGGCGAGGCTATGGAAGAATCCAATACACGAATAAGAGGGAAAATTAAGCAGATTCACGGTGAACAGACACGTGACCAGCCAAGGGCAAAGAAATACCAACGTCTGATGTCACCCAGAACCCGAGAATGCATAACTTTTCCTTATAAGAACTACAGTTTCGAGGCCATCCCTAGCCAACTAATTGACACATAGCCCTAAAGGTACTGATTGATGGAAGGGAGGCAGGGTGAATTGTGGGGGACTTCGCATCTAGGTGTCCATTCTGCATGCTGCTAATTAAAGTGGAGATTTATGCCTAGGGGTGTAACCCACCCAATCACAATGGACCAAAAAATCTAGGGTCTTATAGCTGGTAGAACCAATAAGGCGTCGTAGTTGTAGTGATGTCTATCAAGAGTGGTGCAGAGGGATGGGCATAGAGACCCACCCGATAAGAGCTATCCAATCTGCATGCTTTGTTACCATATACAGTTATAGCACCAATACGTAAGTTACCTTTCCGACCAACAGAATTGCATGACAAACTCATGAGTTTTGCACGTCAACTGATGATGAATTTTGCGCATGAAAGTTGCTGTCTGAATGAAAAATTTGGGAGTTGAAGCGAGACAGGCGATCACATCATTGATGATTACCATTTGTTTCCCCGTTTTTTGTACTTGTCATTAAACGGACTTCCCTTTGCCAAACTATTGAGTTGTCCTTATTGAAGTGTGTTGGAGTAAGTGAATCCTGCACCCCATTCCTCGCATGGTGCAGCTATCTTGTCTTACAGGTACTAGAGGGTGAGCTCTGACCTATGGGCCCGTCAGAGGATGCTCCGCCCTCCGGTACAGTTGGTAGCGTGACAATGGTTCGACCATCAACTATTGATTAATTACTACTAAGACACCTATAGACCAATGGCACAAAGTAACTCTAGGCCTTTGGCAATATCACAAGTCCTTCACCATTCGGCTGAGTAGACTGAGAAGCTTCCCGTGGACAATGATAGAAGTAAGTCCATCAAATCTGCAGTAGGTCTGAAGGAACCTGCCTTTCCAAACATAACCCTTCTCATTCCCAGGGGCAGCGGATCAGACGAAAAAACCGCAAGAAGCGGGAAAAGCAGAGGCAGTGATCCCGAAATTCCAGAGAGGAAAAGTTGCGAGCGGTGAGTGAAACAATAAATTCATTACTTTGGCAAATGTCTTGTAGGCATTAGAACAAGTAAGGGAAAGGTAACAGAGGGTGGCGGAGAAAAATAAAAATAGTCAGAAGTAGAGAAGACTGTATATATATAAGGGGATAATGACTTGAGTATAATAGATTAAAAAGTTGGTTACCGGGAGGACATCCGAGATAAAAAGTAGGTTACCGGGAGGACGCCGAGATAAAAAGTAGTTTACCGGGAAGACACCCGAGATAAAAAGTTGGTTACCGGGAGGACACCCAAGATAAAAAGTAGGTTACCGGGAGGACACCCGAGAGGAAAAAGTAGAGGATACCAGGAGGGCACCCGAGAGAAAAAGTAAGAGGATTCGCCTTGTTCCTGCGCTTTAATACAGCGGTCAGAAGACACATGAACTCAGAGCCCACATAATAGGGGACGATTAAGCTACGGTGACGATTAAACACAGCACTAATGGGGTTTGTTTAAACCCCATGTCGGGGTATTGATTAGAAGGCAAGTATATTTGTGTCCAGCTGGTGTCCGTCTAGTATGTCAAATGTCTGTCATACGTGTCCTGTTATATGTCAAACGTAAAGAACTGTATCATTGATTGTTTGAAATGAAGTTTGGGCTTTACGCGATTCTGTATCTAAGAGGGAATCACCAATGAATTGATATTCATGAATAAAGTGATGATATAGAACTTTGGCGGGAAAGATTTGATTGGAGCTTGTGTATTTGGTGCTCGCTCATACTGTTGAATGTGAAAATTGCATAAAATAGTGTTGGTAACGAAAGTTGAGAATGGAAGAGGTTACCCCACTTGCCCATTTGTGCAAGCAATTACCCAAGCACTCACTTAAGCTTAAGAAGTATAGCGCAGAGTGGGTTAAGGGTACCGCCCACAAAATGTTTATGCTGTGGTCACAGAACGGGTCTTTATCTAAATTGTTTTACAGCACATGATGACTTGTCTGCATGCCACATACACAGGCAAGACACTAGAGAAACGTCTTGCTGTTCTAGAACTGTTGAAAATGTTTGAACAGCCAAAGGAGGAAGAGCCTCCTGCAGATTGGATACTAAACATATGCACGGAGGGGGGTGACACACTTATGGCACCACCAACCCCGCCTGAGCCAGAGATCGAGGCGAGTAAGTCAGAGGGACTCTACCCGTTAAGAGAGCTTAAGTTAGCTATGGGGTACAGCAACCCCGTGTATGAGTCACCTACGTACAGTAGTGACGAAATCAAGGAGAAGGAGCAGGAAATTAATCTTACCTCCGCAGTCCCGAGGGACAAGGAGAGATACGATGAGGAGAGGAAAGACGAGGCACAGAGTTGTGCACCTCTCATTAAGGAAAGAGAGAGAAAGAAATGGAAGGGAAGCGAAGGCAGAACTGATGAGATAGCATTCGCAAAAGACGAATGGATTGGAGGACAGATATTGCTGAAACTTGATGGTAAAGGAAGTGATGATATAAGGCTGAGAGAGAAGTCTGATGAGGCACAGAGAAAGAAAAAAGAGAAAGAAAAAGAAATGAGGGATGAGAGAATAAAAATGAAAGATAGGCTGAGGCGAGAACAGCTATATTGCGAAGAGCATGGAAAACCGCTCAGTCGCAAACAATGTGTAGCCTATGCACAGTACAGACATAACATGCAAAGGTTGGAAGAAGAGCAAAGAGTATGTGAAAAGAGAATAAGGAGAAGGGAAGATGAGGAAGTTAGAAGGGCAATTGAACGTAGAAATGAGAGAAGAAGAGAAGAAGATAAGACTAGAGAAGAAGCGAGGAAGCGCAAGGAAGTTGATGGTGATATAGAACGCAAGCGTAGACAGAGGGCACGGGATCTTGCATATTTGGAGAGGGAAGTTAAAAAACCCAATCCTGTTGTAGAATGGGAAGACATTGAAGAGTTCTTCCCTGCAAATGATTCAATGTCAGGCACGAATGGGGCAAACATTGACGATGACTTCGAAACCAGAAGCATCGGGGAAACGATTGATAAAATATACAATGAAATTGGGCTGGAACAAATTTCCCAAGAGGGAAGGGAGGATGAGCGCTTGGAAAGCACTCAGCTGTATGACACTGAGGATGTCACCCAAAGTAGTGGGAGCAGGGGACTGTCCCCAGATAGGCTAGAAATTAGTAAGAATGAATAAGATGTAAGGAGTTGTGTGAACTGGGAACAATTAGCGTCCGACTCCGGTGGGAAAATGGAGGACGAGACACACGAAGAAGGGAATACCCCGCGGTCAGAGGGTGGTGCCAGCACCTGCCTATGTAGACAGATTGAGGACATTGCCAGGAAGACAGCGATGCAGGAATGCTACCCCAGTGGTAGACAGGAGAGCTATGGGGAAAGAGAGGGAAGACTGCGCATTTCAGTTCCATGGCCACACATGCATCGAGAGAACTTGAAAAACAAGCTTCCAATGTTGACTTCGGAAGCTGGGAAATGGATACACAAGTTAGAGAAAATGACGGGGTGTCACGTTGGCTATAGGGGACATTAAAGGTCTCCTGATCGCCATACTGGGTGAGAGAGCAGACGATGCATGGAAGTGGGCTGGGTACCCTGGAGTAACCATAATTAACACTACCCATGATGGAGCACCATTCAATAATTGTAGAGCAGCAGTGTGGAAAGCGCTACGAGTGCTGTACCCAATCACTTCTGATATGGGAGCTATAATGACTCGAAAAATGAAAGAGACTGAGGATCCTTTGATTTATATCCAGAATTTTCAAGACGCGTGGGTGCTCGAAACGCATGAATCTTGGACGAAATCTATACCATATATTGTGCCAAGGGTTGCCTGAACCGGTGCAGAAACAGCTCAAGAAATTGGTAGGAGTAGAAGCTAAACTGTGGGCTGAAATACAGTTGACAATTGCACACTACTGTAGATTGTTGCAAAAAAAGAACCGAAAAAAGGAGGCAACTCGTAAAGGTGAGGAAGTGAAGCTGGTGCAAAAGGATCTCTCAAAGTATGCTCTCGAGTGAGCCCTGCTGACAAACCCAGCTGAGCCAAGCGCGTAACAAGTGACCAACCCATTGCAGAATAACCAGGGTACCGTTGGATTTTACCCGAGGTGTAGGGGTTTTAGAGGAAGAGGATGGCAGAGTAATCAGGGAGGGTTTCAGAGTAATTAGTCAGGTTTTCAGAATAATCAAGGTGGCTTTCAGAACACGCAGATGTGCTGTCCAGCTACGCCAGATGGACAGATGGCCCGACCACCGCCAGTGTGTTGGCTGCGTGGAAACACAGGACATGTGGCGCGTGTGCTGAAGCCAAGGAATGTGGCAAAATGGCCAAGGGATGGGATCAGGCATGGTGAGTCAGCCTGCCGTCCTACAACAAGGCGATGCACAGAATCACGCAGTGCAGCAGCAGGTGCCAGGCTTGCAGCAAGGTACACTGCAAGGGGTTCAACCCTCGAATATAGGGAATTTGCCACAGGGGCAATCCCAACAGGGAACCTAGGGTAAATGTCATCATAAGGGGGAAAGAATATTCCTTCTTAGTTGACACGGGTGCAACACGCTCGTGCTTACGAGAAGGCAAGATTTCCTTGTCCGGCCAGGCCATAGACACTCAGAGTTTTACAGGAGTTCACAGCAGAGTTCCCTTTTTGGACAATCTCCCAGTCTCTGTGGGAGAATGTGAGATGAATGTACCCTTGTTATATTCACGCCAGACCCCAGAAAACATTTTGGGTCGAGATTTAATGGCAAAGGGCATAGTATGCTCCACTCCAGGAATGCATTATTGCAACATGTGCGAAATGATCAGAGCGTACTCCGAACGCGTAGGCATGAGAGCTATACCATTAGAACCGGAAGTCTTCACATATGGCATGCGTGTGCTTATGGTGGGATTGCCAGGCCTTGCAGATAGAACTATGAGAACTCCTGATGAGTTTCTATTCAGACCAAGAATACCTATGATTGAAGAAGAGGGACACGTATTTCCCTTATCAATACATATTGCAGCAGTACAAGGGAAGGTAGTAATGGTCGAAGGGTATGATGATGAAGGCAGACAATGGTGTGCAATTATCGCCATTGAAGAAAGGTACCGAGTGACTGACGTCACCGATGATGATCTGTTTGAAGAACACCCTGACTCAGCAGAGACTAGGGTGGAGGTGAGTCTCATATTTTGGGTCAAAATGATCAAACGAGAAGTGCCACAGCGAATGATGTTGACAGTGATCCGCCCCACATACTTTGATGACAATATGGCCCAGGTGCCTGTCTTATTATGGACTACAGGACCCTATGACGTAGGCCTTCTGAAAGGAGCAGGAGAAGTGAAAGTTAAATTGAAACCAGGAGCAATTTTACCAAGGGCACGACAATATCCCATGTCCACAGAAGCGGATGAAGGGATTGCGAAGGGATTGCAAAGACGTCTGCAATACAGTGATTTACCCCATCAAGAAATCAAAGGGAGGGTTGTGGCGTTTTATCCAAGATTTAAGAGCATTAAACAATATTGTTGAAGCCGAGTTCCCTATAGTCCTTAATCCATCTACGATCTTGTGTAACATACCGATCGAGGCAAAATATTCACGGTGATTGGTTTGAAAAATGCTTTTTTCTCAATCCCGCTGCACCGTGACTCACAAGATCTGATGTCCTTCACGTTCAGACAAATGCACCTAAACAGTATGAGGTTGCCGCAGGGGTACTGTGAGTCCACATCCATTTTCAATAGAGTCTTGCAAATGGACCTAGGCAACATTACAGTAGACAGTGTTGTTTTGCAGTATGTGGATGACATTCTGATCTGCAGCACCACTGAAGAACAATGCAGGCGCGATTCTATCCATCTTCTGACTATATCGGCTGAGAAAGGATATAGGGTTGACAAAGAAAAGTTACAATATTGCCAACAAGAGGTGCTGTACATAGGCTAGCTAATCTCGCATGAGGGGAAAAAGGTCACCCCAGAAAGGGCTGAAGCTATCATGAACACGGCTAAGGCCCGCACGATAAAACAAATGCAGAGCTTCCTAGGCCTGTGCAACTATGTTAGGGGTATTCGATTACAGCTCATATACCAAGCCCTTGCTCCAGGCCCTGAAGAAGGCCCGAGCGACAAAAGAAAACAATTGAATGGACTGAAGTGATGGAAGAGGGGTTCGTAGAACTAAAGAGAGCAATTTGTGCAGCTCCAGTTCTCGGGATTCCTAATTATGCAGAGGAATTCTACCTGTTCTCGCACACGAATGGTAAGGTTATGACAACAGTACTCGCTCAAAAAACCTTGTTGGGGTACAAGCTCCTGGCGTATTACAGTGGGAATCTGGACCCAGTAATGAGAGGCCAGTTCCCATGCGAACAAAGCTTAGCTGCCGCAGCGTTCGCCACAGAGAAGGCGACAACCATTGTAATGGGATGCTCCATGACGTTATATGTTGAACACTCATTTTTTGCCATATTAGAGAAACCAAAAGGTACATTGACATCTCAAAGGTCCTCTGCCTATGAGGTGATCATATGAAATCCATCGATCAAAATAGTTCAATGGAAAACCGTGAATCCAGCCACGTTCATAGCAGAGCCAGTCACTGAAGGAGAGACGATACATGACTGCGCAAATTATGATGAATTCTATGATGAAATACCAGGGTAAAGGAAAATGCCCTGGCAGGTGGTGAAATTGATTTCATTGACGGTTCTTCAACCAAGAAGACGGACTAAGTTGGCGTAATAAAACACATAGCAAAAGGAGAATTTCAAGTACTCATCACTGCACAAATACCATCTCGTTATTCAGCACAGGCTGCAGAATTATTGGCGTTGATACTCGCCATTGAGAATCATGCAGACCAGGAAGTAACGGTGTACAGTGACTCCGCCTATGTGACGTCCACAGTGCACGCAGGACTAGCGCGTTGGAAGAGGAGGGGCTACCTCTGAGCTGACGGCACACCAGTGCAGCACGCAGCCTTATTGGACAGGCTGATCAAGGCACTTCAGCTCCCAGTGGACATAGCGGTTGTGAAATGCGCCGCCCATACTCACGGGACAGATTTCGTGTCACATGGAAATCACGCAGCAGACACGGAAGCCAAGCGTATGGCATCAAATAATGAGACAATCATGGAAGTAGAAGTGGCACGCACCCATGAGCGTATGATGATAGCTCGAGCCACACCAGAGGCTTCTAGTAATATGGGGCAAACTCAATTGATGGAACTACAAGGGGAGGCACCACAAGACGAAAATAACCTGTGGAAATGATGAGGGTGTTCTTTGACCCCTCAGATGGATTGTGGAGGCAAGACAGCACTGGTAAACCAGTAATGCCTGTAGCCCTACTAAAGATATCAATAGAACAATTACATTACCTGTTCCAAATGACAAAAGAAAATCTAGCCGCAATGCTCGCAGAAGACTGGTTCATACCGAATTTAGCAGAGCAGGTTGCATTTTTTATAGTGAACTGCATAATTTGGCAACAGTTCACCACTGGGAACACATTAAAAGTAGTGAGAGGAGTCATCTGCCGGCCAAATGGACCATTTCAGCACTTGCACGTCGATTAGGTCGACATGATTCAAGTATGTAATGGGTACAGGTACTTAATTGTAGTGGTGTGTCCATTCACCAGATGGATAGAAGCAGGTCCCTGTACACACCCAGACTCAACCTGTGCTGCCAAATTCCTGGTGAAGGAAGTGTTCCCTAGAAGTGGGGTGTGTGAGGTGATGAGATCAGATAATGGAGCTCATTTTGTAAATACAGTTTTTGAACAGAAGCACAAGTTCTCGTTGGTGTATCATCCAGAGGGAAATGGTATATGCGAGAGGCTCAACAGCTTGTTAAAGGAAAGGATAGCCAAGTTGAAGCTTACTCTAAAAAAGGGATGGCTGCACTGTCTACCACTGGCATTGTATGCACTTTGGAACCAACCAGGCTCCAACCATCATCTCACGCCACACGAGACAGTCACGGGAAGGAGAATGAGGACCCCCCTTACCCCTCGAGATAAAGTTAGATGTGATGCTCAGTCTACCCGAGCTGTCCTGGGAACCGAGTTGTCAGAAATCTGAACTGCATGACATTGAGCCTAGCGGTCATTTCAGACCAACTGCAGCAACGACGAAAAGGGTGCAGCACAACACCAAACCCAGAGGGAGATGCTGGAACAGACACCGCACATGTGCCAATCATCTTCCCTGGTGACACAGTACTGGTGAGAAATCACACAAAGAAAAGGTGGGACGAGCCAAGATTCAACGGCCCGTTCATCGTAGAAGACTGCACTCCCTCAGCCGTGAAACTGCAAGGCAGGAGAGCTTGGATTTTCCTAAATGACATTAAACCTTATGTCGGTAAGATCCCTTTAGCTGCACCCCACTGAGAAGAACCTACAGACAACGGGGAAGAACCTCAGCACGTGCAGACGAGAGCTATGATGAGGAAGAAGGACGCATGAGCAGGAAAGACAAAGAACCCGGATACAAGTTGTGGCTTAAAACCGGACTGTTCCTCCAAGCAAAGGGGGATAAGGGGGATCTGCGTTCTAGTTGCAGGGTGAAGAAGAGAATCGCACATCTAAGCCACAACACACTGATGATACGAACTTTTGAATCAAGCCATATCCAAGCATTATTAGTAAACGAGACTCTGATGAACTAAGCGCAAAAGTTAAGAACATCACACAGTCACCTGAATCAACCACCACCCAGACTTTGTTTTGCAGAACGTATGACATCCCCCAACAGGAATATCACCAGAGATGTGCTGTCCTGTTTTCAGTTAACACTAGAGACATATCCGCTTGTAGGGAGAGTTACTAGCATCATAGACTTTGTCCAAAATCCTGCCAACAAGAAGGTGATCTGGCAACTACTGACTGTCATTGCAGTGGCCTTGATTGTACTGCATGAGTACGATAATATAGACACAGATGCTTCCTCCACAGATGATAATAGATTAACTCACTTATACGCTTTTATTTTGCATCAACGAGGAATGCCCAGGACTCATCGGGAGAACCACGGATCCCCTAACATTCATCAGAGATCCAAGAAACAATGAATACCTGAATCAAGTGTATATCAAGCTAAATTACGTGATTGCAATCCATGCAGCATGAAAGTGCAGAGACTGTTTTCATCAAAAGAACGGCCTGTGATCCAGAACCCAGCCAAGCAGGACAATGTCCCTGGGCCTCATTACGAGTCCGGCGGTAACCGCGGTGGTAAAACCGCCTGGTTACCGCCGGACTCGTATTACCATTCCGCCTCCGTGATTCCCGGAATTACCGGGGCATTACATCCCCGGTTTTCCGGGAATCACGGAGGCATATTGGTGTTAATCCACATTCCCATTGAGTCCTATGGTACTCAATGGGAATGGGGATCATGGAAACACCGGCAGCATCTCGTAATGCTGCCGGTGTTTCCCCGTCTGCCTGCAGGTGGGCGGTGTTAAACCCGCCAGGTCAAAACATCAGATCCCGCCTGCAGGAGTCGGGATCAGGCGGTCCGGAAACAACGGTGGCGGCGGGTTTACCGTCACCGTTATTTCCGGACCACCTGATTTGTAATGAGGCCCCCTGTCTCCTGAGGACAGCCGCCTGGCACATAATGTCCTGTTTTGTCTAGTCACCCACTATCCAGAAATGGTGGGGAGGCCTGCAGATGTTGACGTCATCACCTTCCTCAGAGACCCAGCTAATGTCGCACATATGGGCACACTCCTCCATGGTATCATGCTCCAGGTGGAGCTGTCCAACGTACCTGAGGAGATTCCAGTGAAACTTTCTGCCGTGGGACAGATCGAGGGAACAGAGGCACAGTTCTTCATCTTACCGCCGTGGGACAAATCGAGAAGAGCAAGGAAGAGAACTACACCACTTGTTTTTATTTTAATTTTATTTTTTTCATTTTTATGGTTATTTGACTCCCATTTTTGACTTGATTTTGAACAGCACAATATTTTGCAGTTTTTCTATTTTTTACCATTTTTCCATTTGTTCTACTCATTCCAATTTTTTCCCATCTTTTTCGCATTAAAGCAAGATTCCAGCATGTCTTCCGGACTAAAACAAATTTGGGGGGTGAACTGTGAATTTACTTATTTTGAATATGCTCAATGAATGGGACTCACCAAAGAGGCTAGTCTAATCTTTATCCATAGTCTAGCAAGGGAACTACATCCCGCAACCAGAGATAATCGTTGCCCACAAGACACTTTACGTCCAAGACCTTCTGAAAGACCATAATGGAGTAAATGAAAAGAAGAGATCTTTATAGAACTTTAGCTATTGATATGATTGAAATGGGGGCCCAGAACAGTAGCCTAGTCCTCCTACAAGCGGAGGGGCCGCCTCACTTCCCTGGAAGAAAATGCTGCAAATTGTCTTATCGAACGATAATGGGCATATGTACAGTTATTATTATTGTTTTTCTGTCATTAGCAATCAGAACTACATTCTTTATTGGTCCACGAAGCATTACAATTTCAGTGCACCCACCAGATAATGTATGTACGAATCCCACGAAAGCACCCAGACCCTATATAGTTATTCCAGTTCCAAGAAAAGCTGATGGTAAAGCAAACAAGCTAAAATTAAATGTAATTAACAGTGATTCATACACGTTTCAGGTAGCGAATGAAGAGAAAAGCTGGAGACAGGGTCAGCGCAGAATGAATGAAAATGTAGCACTGACCACTACACGCACACACACACTGAATGCACATGAACAAGGGCCAGTGTCAATGGCTAGAGAACCTCGAACAATGGCAACAGACAGTAAGAGACTTGCTACCGAAGAACCAGTTCCAGAAAATAGTGGAAGTAACCAAGAGGAAGCAAGCGAAAGACCAACTCAAAAAGATATAACCAAAGCACTCAAGAAGACAGAGACTGCTACAAAAGAATTCACTGCAAAGACACAAAAGCTGATTGACCATTTGTTCCCGGTTATAGCTAGAGCGAAGAAACTGCATGAGGAACTGAAAAATAGAACCACATTGACTATCGCAGCAAGCACATCAGCGCCTACAAGCACCAGGCCCACGATGTGGCCTCACGTTGGACAGACGGTACACAGGTGGTGGTTAAAGGAGATCTACGAGAGAATACAAGGGGAGAGGAAGAGAAACACAAAACCTTCTCCCACCACAGCGATACAGGAAATGAAGCCTGCCCCTCCGACAAGCATGATTGAGAGACCCCTAGCATGGAAAAGCAGCACAGACACATTTAAAGATATAGTTATAGCAAACTGCAGAAAGACACTAAGGATCAAGAGAAACCCACATGAAGACAACAATGAACTAAATGATTACCTAGACAGCACAGCACATCTAGGAAATAACATTTGGTACCAACACATGAAGGAGGTCGGAAGAAGAAGCTGAAGGTGAATGCTTTGTCTGTGCACTTCTACCATGCAGCATGGGAAAATCCAAGATCTTTGTGGCCGTAGAAATCGATGTCCCTACAGCACACTGTATGTCACACATAGCAATGTGCAACACCAGAGGAGAGTTTATGTGGAGAGATGCCTCATTGATATGGGCAATTGACAAGTAATACCCCGATGAAGACGTTTACGTCCAGGATATCAAGACAAGAAACAGAGCGCACACTAAGACTCACGTGATCAGGTACGAAAAGTCTGAAGTGAAAGGATCAGGAACAAGTTGGGAAATAAACCCGAGACTGAACATCCAAGGAAAGATTGCAGAAGAGGCTACAATTTGGAAAAACAGAGGCCAAATGCAGATCTGGGGAACAGTGGTTTCCCCAAACGGATGGGAAGAAGGAATTGTAATCTTCCGAGCGTGGATGGTCCTTGGAGCCTGCAAGAAAGCAATAGAGAATTCACAGAGGTTATGCAAACCACTATGGCTGAAATTGGTAAAGCTGCTGACATGGGTCAAAGACAGAGGAGGACCCTTGCCAATAGTACCATTGGAAAATCCGAAACTATGCTTCAGAAACAATGGCACAAGGAAGATCCCAGGAATAATGCAAGGGACCGCAGTAATTATGGACCATTACTGGGCGTGTGGATCCAAAGCATACATAAGACTGCTGAAAAACTGGGGAGGCATATGCACAATAGTGAACGTCCACAATCCTGCACTAGTGATCCCGAAAAGTGACCTGAACATTGTCAGTTTCCCGAAAGCAGATACTCACCTAAGAAAGAGGAGGTCTGTGGAACTGGTATCCCGGATGAAAAGAGAGAACTACTTTTCTGCCAAATCAGAAGAAGCATTCCATGAAATCCCATACGAGCACAGGCTGTTTAGCCTCACCTCAACAGTATTCACAACAATGGTCTTGCCGCACATCCAAATAGGATTGAATGCTAAATGGTTGCAGATAACCAGATGGGAGTTATTGCAGACCATCAACACTACCATAAAAGGATTCAACGCAATCAAAGAAGAACTTAGGACAATCCGATTGATGACCCTCCAGAACAGATATGCACTTGACATTATCACAGCAATGGATGGAGGTGTTTGCGCATAAATCGAGAATCATGTTGCACGTTTATACCTTCACATGATGAAGAAAATGGAACCTTAACAGAAGCCATAAGTTGCTGGCAGATCCGCAGAATCAGATGATCAAGGAAACTGACGAAGTCGATGATGACAGCTGGTTTGGAACACTGTTTCTATGGGTCCCACAATGGATGGCAGACATGTTCAAAATTCTGGGTGCCCTGTTAGTAATGATACCACTGGGATTTTGTGTTATCAAGATAATCATAACACAATGCCAGAAAACTGCGACGAAAGCCATTGGGATGAAAATGATGGTCGATGTCGAACCAGGATGGAAGCCCTAAGACCTAACAGATGAAGAAATAATAAACTTCGTGAAGGCCAGCGAATTTGCGCCAGAAGGAACAGAGTTTGCATACCCCAGAAAACAAAGATGGTATGAAGGGAAATGGATTTACTGTAGCCCAAATGGGCAATGCCAGCTAATGACCTGGAACAGAGACGAACACGTAAAAACAACAGGAAGTTTGAAAGGAGTGATACAAATATGGACTCCAAAGATTCACACGTTCCCACCATCATGTACAAACCCTGATGACGAAGAATTGGATATGAAAGAACCAAGCAAGAATAATCTAAAGGAAGAAGAAAAAGTGGTCGATAAACTGACCAGAGGTGGGTGTGTAGAGGAGGTGCCAAATATGGCCTGCACTCCAGCCACCCAGGTCAAAATACCAGAAGCATACTCGCCAAGGTATGTGACATATAAGGAGCAAATGAACCAACAGAGAGCCACGGTGGGGCTCTGTCCAGTACCCATCATAGGGACACGTATACTTATTGAAGTGCCAATAACCAGACAACCATGGGCTGCAAGGCACCCACTGAGACAACCATACCAGCAGCTGATACGAAATGATGATTACTTACAAACAGTCCCTGAAGAGACCCAGAGAGCCTTAATGGAGGGCAGATGGTGACAACAAATGAACACAAACAACAAAAGAAAAACGGACACACAAGGACTAAAAACAAAGAGTAACGATGTAATGGACATATAAGAAGAAACGATGTTAGCAAACAGAAACGTAACCATGAAGTGAGATGAAAATATGCGACTAACTGAATGCATGCGAATAGGCTTGGAATGCAAGTAGCAAACTGCTTGCAATGCTTAGTAGAAGAATAGAGCGGCATGCACCAAGTATATATCTACCTCAATGAAGCACGCTATACAAGTGCGACTCCATTTTGTAAAAGCAGAATTAAGCCCAGGCTGCAAGGGACTAACAAGGCCAAGATTCATATTTCAGCCAAAACCAAAGGAAATAGCGGAATCAAAACTCAGTAAGAAGCAGCTCAATGCCTGGGAATTAGAGGTCAACTCCAGGAAGGGAGGAGAGCAGCGACTCTGAAGAATCGAAACTTCAGACCATAGCAACCAGCTAGTGAAGGTCGAGATAAGGAGGCTCCATGCAGGTGGCGAGGCTATGGAAGAATCAGATACACGAATAAGAGGGAAAATTAAGCAGATTCACGGTGAACAGACACGTGACCAGCCAAGGGCAAAGAAGTATCAACATCTGATGTCACCCAGAACCCGTGGATGCCATAATTGTTCCTGATAAGAACTACAGTTTCGAGGCCATCCCTAGCCAACTAATTGACACATAGCCCTAAAGATACTGATTGATGGAAGGGAGGCAGGGTGAATCGTGGGGTACTCCACATCTGGGTATCCATTCTGCATGCTGCTAATTAAAGTGGAGATTTATGCCTAGCTGTATAATCCACCCAATCACAATGGACCAAATAATCTAGGGTCCTATAGCTGGTAGAACCAATAAGGCGTCGTAGTTGTAGTGACGTCTATCACAAGTGATGTAGTGGGATGGGCATCCGCATGCTCAGTTACCATATACAGATGTAGCACCTATACTTAAGTTACCTTCCCGACCAATAGAATTGCATGACAAACTTATGAGTTTTGCACATCAACTGATGACGAATTTTGCCCATGAAAGTTGCTGTCTGAATGAAGATTTTGGGAGTTGAAGCGAGACAAGTGATCGCATCATTGATGATTACCATTTGTTCCCCGTTTTTTGTACTTGTCATTAAACGGACTTCCCTTTGCCAAACTATTGAGTTGTCCTTATTGAAGTGTGTTGGAGTAAGTGAATCCTGCACCCCCATTCCTCACATGGTACAGCTATCTTCTTTTACAGGTACTAGAGGGTGAGCTCTGACCTATGGGCCCATCAGAGGATGCTCCACCCTCCTGTACACCCCCACCCATACCGGCCAACCCACCACCTGTGACCACTACGCAACCAACGTTCGACTCCTTTAGTCCAATATCACCCAACCAATTTCTCAAACTTCTCTCTGCCCGCAAACCATTCGGCTCTCCGCTAGACCCTTGTGTGGCCACAACCCTCAAAGAAATGTTTGCCTCCTCCTGCGTAGGAGAACATTGAAAAGATCCATCATAAATGACTCCCTTTCCTCAGGTATTTTTCCCAGCGCATTCAAAATGGTTCATGTCAAACCTCTAATAAAAAAACCTTCCCTCAACCCTCTGGAGCCCAAAAACTACCGCCCCATCTCAAACACCAGGTTCCTTGCCAAACTCATTGACCCAACCGCCTACTCCCAACTAAATGACTTTGTCGAAGACAACAACCTCCTAGACCCCACACAATCAGGTTTCAGAGCCCGACACAGAACTGAAACAACCCTAACCTCAATCTGGGATGACCTTAAAATCACGGCAGACTCAACGCGATGCGCCGCATTAATCCTCCTTGACCACCTCCACTCCCTAGGAATTTGTGGAACTGCTCTCAAATGGATAGCTTCGTTCCTCAAAGATAGGTACCAAATAACGCTACTTTCCACCTATTCCTCCCAGGCCCGACTAGTCGACACGGGAGTTCCACAAGGAGCATGCCTATCGGCCTTCCTGTTCAATCTCTACTTGATCACCCTCCCACCAATAATTCGTTCACACAACATCCTGTGTTACAACTACGCTGATGACACTCAACTAATTCTAAAACTCATGAACTCACAACCCAACTGCTGACCTGACCTCGCTTCCTGTCTCCTCGACATAGAGCTCTGGATGACCAGAAACCACCTCTTGCTAAACCCCTCGAAAACCGAATCATGGTATGTGGCAACTCCGAACTTTTTCCACACCTACTACCCTGGCCATCTGCCATGGGCAACTCACTGACTCCCTCTAATTCAGTAAAAAACCTTGGATGCACCCTTGACTCTGACCTAACACTCTCGCGCCAAGTCAACAAGGTCTCTAAGTCCTGCCACTACCACCTTAAAACTCTTAGGTGCATCTTTCCATACCTCTCCTTTCCCAACAGACTCTCCACTGTCCAATCAATTGTTATATCAAGACTGGACTACGCTAACCCCCTCTACCTCGGAGTCCACGCTTACCAACTGAATAAACTACAAAGAGCACAAAACACTGCAGCCAAACTGCTACTAGCGCTCGGCAAGAGAGACCACATCTCCCCAGCCCTCAAAACTCTGCACTGTCTTCTGGTGGCCCGAAGGGTGACCTTCAAAACCTTATGCATTTCTCACTGAGCACTGCATAAAACCGGACCTCAATATCTTCAAGACAAGCTAAAACCCTATCAGCCTCCAAGTACTCTAAGATCAAGCTCAGCCGGCCTCCTAGTCATACCTAAAACAAACTCAGTCAGGTTAGGCGAATCATCATTCTCAGCCTTGGCCCCCACGCTGTGGAAAGCACTCCCACACCACATCCGCCTAACTGAAGATCTAATGTCTTTCCGCAAATTATTGAAAACTTCCCCTAAAACCAACCCTGTACTCTAACTCAACCTGAATAACAGCATCTCAATGACACCAACTCAACAAACTAGTAGAATAACAATAAGACAAATAACGATACAACATCAAGATCCAAGCGAGAAATCGACAACTAATAACTGCCAATGTAAACTAAAAGGACAAACAGAATAGAATGAGTAAAGTAGATCAATGCACTGAAGTGGATAAAAAGAATAAATCGTACGAAAACAGTAATGAGCTCTAAATTAATGAAATGGATGTAATGATCGCAATGGACAAAATGAACAAAATGGACAAAATGAATAAAGAGAAGAGGATGGAAAGATGAATACAGGAGACTGATGAGTACACAGACAGATGGCATGGAATGTATGAGTGCATGGCATAAATGGAAAGTACAGAATAGACAAATCCAGTAAATGAGACGGATGTAGTGCATGAAACAGATCGAGAGCACAGAATGGATCCAGTACGTATGCCAAGTGACATGGCCTGAAACGATAATGCATGATGAATGAACGAAGTGAGTGGAGCAGATGAAATGGGTAGAATGGATGAAGCGCATGGAACGGAGGAGTTCGCTGAGCGGATTAATGTGTTGTGCAGATGAGTGTGTAGATTGGATGAGTGTGTAGATCGGAAGAGTGTGTAGAGCGGATGAGTATGTAGAATGGATGAGTGTGTAGGGCAGATGAGTGTGTAGAGCGGATGGGTGTGTAGAGCGGTTGAGTGTGTAGAGCGGACGATTGCATAGAGCGTAGAGCGGAAGGGTGCTTAGAGCGGACGCATGCATAGAGCGGATGAGTGTGTAGAATGGATGAGTGTGTAGAGTGGATGACTGTATAGAGCGGATGAGCGTATAGAGCAGATGAGTGCGTAAGACCGGAGGAGTGCGTAGAGCGCAGGAGTGCATAGAGCAGATGAATGTGTAGAGCGAATGAGTGTATAGAGCGGATGAGTGTATAGAGTGGATCAGTGCATAGAGCGATGAGTGTATAGAGCGGATGAGTGTATAGAGCGGATGAGTGTATAGAACGGATGAGTGTATAGACCGAAGGACTGTGCAGAGCAGTTGTGCTCATTAAGCAGATGAGTGCATGGAGCGGGTGGGTTCGTGGAGTGGATGGGTGCGTGGAGCGGGTTGGTACATAGAGCGGAGGTGTGAGTAGAGCGGATGAGTGCGTTGAGCTGTTGGAGGCGTTGAGCAGATGGGTGTGTAAAGCGGATGAGTACGCAGAGCAGAAGGGTGCTTAGAGCGGATGAGCATGTTTAGCGGACGAGTGTGTAGAGCGGACAAGTTTGTAGAATGTACGAGTGTGTAGAGCAGACAAGTGTGTAGAACAGACAAGTGCGTAAGAGCAGATGAGTGTGTAAGAGCGGATGAGTGTGTAAGAGCAGATGAATGCATAGAGCGGATGAGTGCGCAGAGCGGATGTGTGCGCAGAGCGGATGGGTGTTCAGAGCGGATGGGTACGCAGAGAGGAAGAGTGCGCAGAGCGGAAGAGTGCACAGAGCGGATGAATGCGTAGAACAGATGAGTGTATGGAGCGGACAAGTGCATGGAGCGGATGAGTGTATGGAGCGGATGAGTGTGTAGAGCGGGTGAGTGCGTAGAGCGGGTGAGTGCATAGAGCGGGTAAGGGTGTAGAGCGGGCAAGGGCGTGGAATGGACAAATGCGTGGAGTGGATGAATGCATGGACTGGATGAGTAGCTCGAGCGGACGAGTACCTCGAGCGAATGAGTACCTCGAATGGACGAGTGCGTAGAGCGGATGAGTGCGTAAATCGGATGAAACAGGTGAAGTAGGTGGATGGAATGGGTGACATATGTGGATACAATGAGTGATGTATGTGGATAGAACGGGTGACGTATATGGATGGAACTGGGAAGTATGTTGATGGAATGGATGAAGTATGTGGAAGGTACTGGTGTAATATGTGAAAGTTACAGGTGAAATATGTGGAAGGTACGGGCGAAATATGTGGATGGAGTGCATAAAACAACTTAGAATACACAGAAATGATCGGAGTACATGGAACAGATTTGAGTGCATGGAACGGATTCAAGTTCATGGAACGGATCAGAGCGCGTGGTAGGGATCGGAGTGCATGGAGCGGACTGGAGTGCCTGGAGCGGATTGGAGTGCATAGAACTGATTGGAGTGCATGGAACAGACTGAAGCGCATAGAATTGTGCGACATACATTGAAAGGTTTGGAGTGCATAGATCATTTTAAAGAGCATGTAAACCACCATATCACCTCACCACGCTTACTCTCTTCTTTACACCACCATTCAACTAGAACATAGAGATACTATGACACCATTCGGTATAGCTGTTCTCATACCAACATCTGCCTCATACTCCACATCTAACTAAACACTGCTGGTTACACACCCTCCAGCCAGGCGTTCTCCTCAGGCCTAACGCAGCCAGAACTGGTCTGGATAAAACCTGCCAGAACGAACACATACTCTTGATCTCTCAACCACCACACCTACCGCTATGAAGCAGCTTTTACACAAATACCACACCAGCTGCACACATATCCGGTGCTCACACGCACCTTTGACTCTCTCTACTCTCTCTACTGACTTGATCTTTGGTTCCCGAGGGCGTTCAACCTACCAGCACCTTGAGACCGTACATAAGGCGCTATATAAATGCAAAGTAACATAACATAATAAGTAACATAACATAACATAACCTCAAGGGCCCTAATACAGAAACAATTCTCCTGGGGGATTGTAATGGATGGTGTGGTAATAACAAGGATAAAGTTGCTCTTATGCTAGAGAAAGGACTAAATGCCATTGAGTACATAGTTGTAAACAAGAAACCTACCACTGCAAATGGCAACCAATTGGATAGGGTGATATCCTACAATGTAGAGATAACACTACAAAACACTTCACCTTGTATATGGTCAGACCACTTCAAATTGGAATTGTTAATAACCACCCAAATAAATGAATGCCTACAAAGAAAAATGAACACAAAATAATAATCACTAGGAACTCCCAAAAAATCACACCAGAACTATTAGAACAATTTATAGGTCACATCACGTCAAATACATCAGAGAGCGACTTTAACAAACATCTAATACGAATTTATAACATGCACATCAAGAGCTGGCTGACAAGGATGCACCTATGAGGGATAAAGTGGTAAGAACCAATATAAACCATCAGAAATGGTTTACTTCAGAAACAACCCGACTAAAAAGAGAGACGGGAAGATTGGAGAATAGGTGGATCGAACATCCCTCAGAAGCTAACAAGATGAAATGGAAGGAGCTAGAGAATCAATACAAAGAAAACAACAAGGAATTAAATAAATATTACTTTGAGGAGCAGATATCATCTGCCAACTCTACCAATAAATTATTTCAGATCCAGAGGTCTATAGAAAGCCAAAAGCTCTGCCCCCCCCATTTCAATCAAGACTGCGAAGTAGTGTAGGAGGCTTTCAGTAACAAAATTCGGAAAGCCTGAGAGACGATAAGAGCAACCCAAGTGATTCCGTCTGACCAACACAATTTAACAGATATTCAACAAATGCAGAATGAGACAGAAAAATTCACTTTTAAGCCAATCACCACAGACGACAGCATGAAGCAGACATCCTGTGCCGAAAACATCCTACCATCCAAATTGATATTGGAAAATAAGGACATTTTTTGCACATTCTTCACAAGGATGGTGAACGCATCCTTTAGAGACAATAGAATTCCAGAGACTATCAAGACGGTCACAGTTACACCGCTAGTAAAAAAAACAGGTATGAACCAGAAAGACCAGGCAATCTACGCCCAATTACAAATTGAAAATTTCAATTGAAAGTTATGGATAAGGTGGCAACTCAACAGCTACAATCCTTTGTAGAAACCAACAACCTCCTCCATAAACAACAATTAGGTTTTAGAAGGTCACATAGCACTGAGATGGCGTTGCTGGACCTCCAATCACATATGCTCAGCATCATGGACAAGGGTAAAATGGGCATGTTGATGTTGTTGGATCTTTCAGCCGCATTGGATCTGCTAGACCACCAACAGTTCCAACAGACACTGGAATACTCAGGCAACTGTTCTAAAGAAACCCTCAGTTGGGTGATTTCCTTTTTATCGGATCGTAGACCTAAAATCCACTGGGGGGGATCAATTCTCTGACTCAATCCCCATTAGTTGAGGTGTACCTCAGGGGGCTAGTCTATCCCCTCTGTTGTTTAACCTGTACTTGAGGTGTCTCTGCACACTGCTTGAGGAATTCAGAGCTTACTTTACCAATTTTGCCAATGACACTCAGCTAGTGGTAGTGCTGATTGGGTGCTATGACACTGATAACAACAGGGTGACGAACTTGTACAACATCCTTGATGCCTGGATGAAGGACAATTGGTTGTGTCTAAACGGATGTAAGACTAAACTGATGATCTTTGGATCATATCAGGCACGGGCTAAAGTAAGCCAAAAATACACAGAGTTTCAGATCAAAAGCACCCTCATCCAGGTATCAGATAAGGTCAAAACACTGGGGATATACATGGAGGCCTCACTTTGGCGCAGATGCACACGTTAACAATCTAAACCAAAATTGCCAGTATTACCTGAGGCTGTTAAGAAACATCAGACCGTACTTGAGCGAAAAGAATATAACATCGCCAGGGCCACCATTCTTTCCAGGCTAGATTACGGGAACGCCTTCCTACTAGGCGCAAGCAAATGTTGCATAAGCAGATACCAATCTATCCAAAACAATGTTGTTAGAATCGTCAGACAAAAAGAGAGAAGAGATCACATTACAGCTGACAGGATAACCATGCACTGGCTAGCATTAGAAGACAGGATCATCTTCAAAACAATTACCTTAGTACATTGTTGCTTATTTGGGCAGGCCACCGCCTATTCGAAGGAACAAATTGTTCATTATACCCTGAGTCTGTCTCTAAGATTGGAGACAGAAGGACAAATCACATGCATCACAGCTAAAAGAGAGAATGGACTACAAAGATCCTACCCTGTGAGAGTAGCCCAGACATGGAACGGTCTGCTGATCAAACTCAGAGTAGAGGAAAACGACATGAGCTTCAGAAAAAAAGCTAAACACCGCTGTTTTTAAATAAAGTCAGACAGGAGAAACAAATCCTAGTAATCGATTGTCCTGTCGAAATCTGTATGTCTGTGTCTAAATGTATGTGCCCCGATGCCTGTGGGCTGTTATGCGCATTATAAAAACATAAATAAAAACAATAAATAAATAGGAGTGTGAAGGCTGAGTAGAAGCTTTAGCCTCTACTCATCCTTTCACACATGGAGAGCCAAAGTCAATTAATCACAGTCAGACACTTCAGAAAGAAATGGTTTCTTTCTGAAATCAGTTTAGTGCAACAAAATGTATACACTGTACACCATTAACATTATAAAACAACATAACTTCATAACCTACTTAAATATATTATACAAGATGGTTATTACTGAGCCCCTTTAAAACGTATTATCAATCATTCAATACAAAAATGTACACTTCAGTTCTTAAAATACCTAATATAAAATATTACCCTGATCAATATGGTAGATAGGTTGTGATGGGCCACAGGCTAAGAGTATTCTAGAGATTCTCCCAAAAGCCTATTTAATAAATGATAAATTATCATACATAAAATCTACATCAATGGAGTCCATTATTAAAAGCATAACACCAGTGCATTCTATAATACTATTATTGAGAAGGTTCGGCCTCAACCATCTTCTTCTCAGATCAGTATAGATTTCACAGATTAATACAAAATGTAGAAGGTTCTTGTCAGTGTCCATCCCACATTAGCATATGCCACACTTAGATGAATTCTCAAGCTTAGTATGTGCCAAATCTAGACAGAAATGGGATTGTTAGCATAGGCCACACTTAGATAGAATTCCCGAGCTTAGCCCGCGTTGCATCTAGATAGAAATATGACTGTTAGCAAATACCACACATAGATGGAATTTCAGAAATGTGATTGTTAGCATATGTGATTCTTAGCATGCACCACAATTAGAATTATGAACCTAGCTTGCGCAGCATCTAGATAGAAATGTGACTGTTAGCATGTACCGGACCTAGATAGAATTCCACAATTGCAAGGACAGCAATGCCAACTAACCAACCAACTAACAATTCCATCGCTCTGCATACACCTCTCAAACTATAACCAAACACAACCACAAGCCTTAAACGCAGCAATCCGCACAAACTTCACAACAATGCAACAACAAAACAAACCACACATAGACTTGCACAACAGCACACGACGACTACGGACCATAAACACCCCAAACACAGCCTACTGACCCACCGGGCTGAGGCTGCCAACAGCACATCACTGCTCTCTTGCACTTTTCCAGCTTATTCCCACTAACCCACCCCTTCTCCTCCCCTTTTTCAGAGCCGCCAGAGCGCCAGGGGACCACTTCGGTGGTGATAGCGCGCGGTACAAATGTCCTTTAACATTAACATTAACATGTGTATTACCTATCTGTACCCTTACATGTTGTTCTAGTTATCATCTGTAGAAGATTTAATCTAATGATAAGGATAACCCTCCTGTACTGAACTGGTGTTTTCAAACTCTTTCTGAGCACATGTCTTTTTTTTAAATTAACTTTATTTATCTTATTTAAACAAGTACATGGAAGATATAATACAACCAAAATCAACATGAAATATAGTATATCTTAACACATACATCCATTAAAAATCGCCTAACCTCAAGTAATTAATTAAAGAAATACTCATAAAAATGTTCAAAATCCCCAACATATTGACACGAAACAAGACATAAATAACAACAAACACAATAACTAAACAAATAATCATCTACTTACTAACTACAGAAGACAAGACAAACACTAATACAAATATGTATTCACCTAGACTAGCTGATCATACAGGCAATGAACTATTAGCATATAAATCAATAAAAGATTTCCAAATCACATTTCTTGATCAGCCTTTTCTGTTGTTCTTTTGTCATAGAGATAATTAGCTATGTCTCCTTTAGCTGCCATGTTTTCCAATAAAGCGATCCCCTTCGAGTACCATTGGTAGTTCTCTTGTACAGGGGAGCTGGCCATTTCTGTATAAATGACCCCTACATTGGGGTTTGTTTCAGAATTAAGCTGCACTTTAAGGAAAAACAGCAGGAAGCAAATCTATGACTGCCTCCTTAGACTGGTTGCCCCTAACTCTCAAAGTACTGCAATCCCAGGTATCGCTGGAGATGACTCCACTAGCTTCCTTAAAAATGTGTTCTGGATAGTGTCCAGCCTTTTACAGGAGCAGAGTCCCCATGTCCACCAGGGAGCACAGGCAACATGGCTGAATAACTTGTGGTCTCCTTCATCCATCTGACGATGATAGTTCAAATGGATCGCCGCAGATTTTCAATTTGATGTTTGAAGGGTCAATGCTATGAGCTAGAGGTGCCCACAAGCATGTTGAGCTCCACTTCCTGGACTCACTACGTGGTCTGTAGCCAGAGTTATACCTCTAAATTGATGCAGAGCAGCCTCCATGTTGAAAACCAGGCCATGAACAGTGAAGAGACTTTCCAACCTAGCGTTGCTGTAAAGGTCTGACGGGTATAGAGCGGGTGCTTAAGTGCTCCATATCAGGTCAAGATCACAGGACAGAAATGGTGATCCCTGCTGTTGAGATGCTCATAGCCACTGCAGCTGTGGAAACCAGTTTACGGCAGTGAGCGGGTGCAGTGAGAGAAGTCTTGTGAAATTGAACTGTTTGCATCTGTGAGCACAGTGGCCAGGAATTGAGGCTTTGCCGCGTGCAGTGTTTTCAATACGTGAGAAATGTCTTTGCTTTGTTGTGGTTGGACTCTACCAGTGTGGGCTCTCGCTGGTTGAAGTTATTTCACAGCCCCTGTCTGCTGATTAGCATACACTGCGCTCTTGAAGAGAAATGGATGTGCCAACCTTCCTATCAAGCACATTAGTCAGTGTGGGTTGCCCACCTCTCTGAGAGTGTGGAGGTTTGGACCTAGGAGCATGAGCAGTGTCTGCATGCAGTGCCCTCCATGTCCTGTCAGTGGTATTAACACTGCTGTCCTCTGGGATCTAATAGTCCAGGCCTTCTTTTTCAGCAGGGGGCTTACTAGGAACCTTGCATATTGGATGGGCCACAGGATCATTCACATGTGAGCACTTTGTTGAGGGCAAAAGGCTATTGAAAATCGTTTGCTCCTGGGGCCATCAACCATTGACACGCTTTCATGAAACCTTGTTTGTCTGTTTCTCTCCTGCCCGTATGAAACTGAATGTCTGGAACAGCTGGCACCGGAACTCTCCCTGTGTGTGTGACTACACTGCTCCGACGGTGTTCTGCTGTGCAAGGGCTGCTGATGTTCTCATGTGCTGCACTGTTGGCGAGGGCTGAGATCCGTTAACGATTGCACCGAGGTGCCACACAATCGTGCTGTTTCCTGAATCCAAGCCCTATTATCAAAGCTCAATTCAATTCCCATATGAGACTGATGGTCCAGTCTAGCTGTATGCTTATTTAAGGATTAACTGACTTTTTATTATGGTGTGCAACTGCATGAAACAGATTTGAAGGGTAGAGAAGAAAAAAAAAGGAAATAAGAAAGAAAGCTGGTAGAGCGAGGCCCCGTGGGGTGCTTTCACCAGGAGCTGTACCAGCACAGCAGTGGGAGCGCATGGTAGGAGCCACCCCACATTGCTACATGTGTCCCCACAGTGCCCCCAAGGAGATTGATGTATCAGGGTGCCGCCCTGCAATCCCATCTGCCCCTGGAGTAGGGGTGGCCCAATACAAAGCCCAGAGGACTTGGGCTTCAGGATTGGCCCTCATCAGGTGTAACTCACAAGTTACGCTAATCCTGCTCCCCCACCATGATCACCCATGCTCGTACACACCATGGCAAACACCCCTGCCCTCTCCAGCCTTCCTCCATCACTCACCACCAGAACCATTGTCTCCAAACCCACACCAGAAAGCCTTCTGCCCTCTGCCCTCTGCCCCCTGCCCTCTCCAGCCTTCCCCATCACTCACCACCAGGAACCATTGTCTCCAAACCCACACCAGGAGATCCACAGCCCCACCCCATCCATACAAAAAAATTGGCTCCTCCATATGAGCACATGGGCAACCCTAAACCCACACCATCCAGCCCAATAAAAACGTGCTGGCCTACGACACCTACTGATATCACTCCTCTCAAATGTGCCATAATCAACGATAGGTCTGCCCCAGCTCATGCCACTGAGATCTATGACCTCCAACAACCTTGACCTGCTTGCCATATCTGAGACATGGCTCCATCCCGCCGCTGGCCCTGCATTATCCATTGCCATCCCGCCTGATTGCGCCATCCTACGGAACAACAGAATCCTTAACGAGGTGGCGGAGTCGCACTTATCTTCAAAAACACCCTTGGCATCCGAACCATCAACTCAAGCCCTATCCCCAACCTCAAATCACTCACCACCAAGCTCTCAATCTCACCTACATAAACCATAAATCTCCAGCTCATCTACTGATCCCCTGGTCCCATTGCCTCCTTTGAGGAAGATCTCTTGCAAGTCACCAATCCCTCCTTAAAGCCAAGTTCCAAACTCCTCATCTTAGGTGACCTCGATCTGTGCCTCAATGACTCCTCTGACACATGTGCCAAAAGCGTAGCCAGAACTCTCGTTCACACAGGCTTCCTTCACCAAATCACTAACCCTACCAAAATCCATGGCCACACCCATGATTGGATTGCTGATCAACATCTCCTGACCAACCATCTCGACCTGCCCATGGACAGATCACCACACCATCACCTTTGACAAACCGATTGGCAAACATCCCTCCTCCTGCTACCCAATGAAACCTAAAGGCCTAGCATGCTGCACCAAACCTTACCAAGGACCACCTCCCACCTCTCCTCTCAGACCTCAAGGACACAACCAACAGGGCATCCGACCCTGTGGCCCTAGTTGATCTCTACAACGCCACAATTGCCTAAGCAGTTGACATGTACGCCCCTCTCAAACAGCACAAGGCCAAACCCACTCTAAAGAAAAACTCCTGGTTCACCCCTGAGCTCCTTGATTTGCGCACTGCAGAAACAACTTGGAGGAAACACTAACCTTCCTCAGCTAAAAAAGACCAGTTCACAGCACCCGCCAAAGATTACAAAAAGGCCAAAGCCAACAGCTACAACATGAGAATAGAAAGCGCCAAATCTAATTCTTGCGAAATCTTCACAACCTTGGGCAAACTTGAGTCTCCAGTCATCCCTCCCATCGCCCTCACAGTAGATAACACCTGCCCTTACAAGAAAAATGCTCACACTCCAGGAATAAAACTGCTCCAAATAGCAAGTCTTCTGAGGCAAACCACCACCATCCTCTCACAGCAACACTATCCCCATCCTCCACACCATTTGTTTGTCACCATGTCTCGGGACTGGAAGTAGCAGGCATAATCAAACACCTAAAGCAATCCCTCTGCAAAGGCAATGCCTGGCCGGCCCCCATCATCAAAGTCTGTGCAGAGCCACTCACACCATTCATCACAGCCTTAATCAACACCTCCTTCTCCACAAAAACTGTACCAGCATCTCTGAAAGATGCATGGTCCCTCCTGCTGCTAAAAAAAACTCCCTCGACAGCTCCATCCCTACCAACTACCATCCCATCACAACAGTGCCCTTCATCCTAAAGATCCTTGCCCGTGCAGCCTACATCCAGGTACAACAACACCTTGAAACCAACCACATCCTAGGCACCCCCCATCAATCAGGCTTCTGCACAAGGCATGGCATGGAAACTGCCCTGCTTGATCTGAAAAATCATCTAGATGACATCAAACACTCAGTCAAACCTGCCATGCTCCTCATGCTGGATCTCACATCCACTTTTGACCTTTTTGAGCATCAGCTTCTCTGCGATCACCTCACCACTACAGCACACGTCTCTCCTGCAGCCACTGACTGGACAAGATCCTTCCTGGCAGACAGATCCTCTCGAATCCTCATAGAGGATCATGCCACCTCACTCAATCCAGTTACCTGCAGCGTCCCCAAAGGTTCTTGCCTTTTCCCGACTCTGCATAACATTTATACAAAACCCTTTTTTTGATCACCTGGATGTCCTCGGCATCTCCAACACAAGCTATTCCGTTGACACCCAAATTCTCCTCCCCCTCTCAGGCTCTAACCACCAAGGCACTGCAACCATCAACTCAGTCTACAACAACGTCTAAAACTGGATGGTAACACACATGCTATGCCTAAACGGCAATAAAACTGAGATTCTCATTTCTGGCTCCCCCACCACTCTCTGCAACTTGGATCCGCCCTGCAAATACTTCAACACCAATGGCAACCTAATCCTCATCGAACCTACTGCCAAAACTCTGGGTTTCCTTCTGGACGCCTCACTCAACCTCTCTTGTCAGGTTAACACCATCTCCTCCGCTGCCACCCACACAGCCAAACTAATCAACGCCAGTAACCCTTTCCTTTCCGTACCCAATCACCTCACAATTGCCAGAGCCATCAGCGGGGCCAAATTGGACCACTATAATGCCTTCTTTGCTAGCACCTCAGAACGCAATCTGAAAAAGCTACAAAGCATGCAGAACAATGCCCTCTGAGCTGCCCTCGACCTTACCAAACATGCCCACATTTTAGAAGCCAGAAAAGATGCCCACTGGCTACCGATCAGAGATCGAGTCAAGTTCGAAATCCTCTCCATCGTTCACAAGTAACTCACTGAAACTGCACCGGCCTACCTTTATCAGCGCGTGGAAAATCATTGAAGGCCCTTAAAGCTTGCTTCTTCCTGCTTTGCTGTTGTATTTATATGGGTGTAATTATATAGGGGTTCCAACTCCCGAACCTGTGTGAGTTAAACACCTCAATGTTCTCCTTGTTAATGTACAATGTGTCCTGTATCCTTCCTTTTCCAAATACCATGATGTTGGTTTTTGATATATGTAATGTCCGATCGTGGTCCCTAGTAAATGCATCTGCATATAGGAGACTCTGCTGAAGTCCCCCTTCTTTGAGGTTGAACAATGCAGTATCATCAGAGTAGAGTAGGGCACTGATCTTAATTCCATTAAGTTGGGGGAATAACTTTGAAAATGTGGTATGTGGGGTAACATCCGATTAAAACGGTAAATAAGAGTGGGGCTAGCGGGCACACTGTGTGACCCCTCTGTTAGTGCAAATGTCCTCAAAGTACTCATTTACCCTGGAAAAATGTATTGCTATTGAAGTGTCAGCATGGACTAGCTGAATCAGCTGCAGCAGCCAGGCAAAGATGCCCATTTGGTCTAACTTCTTTCATATCAGATTCCTATCTATTGAATTGAAGTCCTTGGAAAGCTCAAGAAAAGAAATGTATACCTTGCTGTCTCTGATCTCAGCATATTTCTCCACTATAGTATGCCGCAAGAGGCGAAATTCAAACGAGAGGGTAATTCTGCACAGAGCATTGTCATTCAGCAGATTAGCACACACTCCCATGGTTTCTGCATCCTGAAGGATATAAGACAAATCATCTTTCTCTGCTCTCCTCATGGCCTGGTGTGGCACGAGTCCGGTCTTTATCTGGGGACTTAGCTCCTTGAGATCCTGGATCTTCCACTCAACTACTAGCAGGTTGTGATCACTCACTCCCCCTCTCAATAATCGTAAAATGTTTTACCTTTTGAAAAGACAAACAATCAGCAATACCATAATCCATTATTGATTTCCTACTGCCAGATTGGAATGGAAATTTATGACGCATATCCCCTCTACACCTGCTGTTTAGTTCGACTAAAAGACGGCGCTTCAGAAAGTGATCCTACACCTTTTGTATTAGACTGAGCTAAGAATGTTCCTCTTCAGTATGCCACACAGTTCCACTATCGATTTTATTTTCTTATTGTATACAATAATTCCCTATTCGTCTATTAAAATCCCCTAAAATTAGTTTGCTTGCCTCTGGTGCTTCAGCTAGGGCTATAGAGAAGGGAATTCACTCCTTAAAGATGCTTATAGCATTTAATTTTGGTGGCACGTATGCATTTATTAATAACGGATTTCGTTTAAATCTGGGATCTGCATTTAGGATTACGATAGTTAGTAATTCAGCATCCAACTGCATTTGTTGCACAGCAAATCTCGGGTTGGTTCTTGGGTTGGTGCTCTGCACCAGAGTGACCAAACCCTTTCATCAGCGACCCTTTGGAGAACTAACTGGGTTTACTGTGAAAACCTCAAATCCAATGAACAAATCCCATAAAATGAAGTCATCCCCCAACAGGTCTCATGGAGACAGATAATGTCATATGTGGGTAGTCATTGTATCCACCCCACATCATATCTTTTGTTCTTCGGCCCTGCAATGTTCGAACTGATTTGACTTTTCACATAATACAAAAATACTTCAAACTTCATACAAATAATTTAAACAAAACATTCCATAACATAAAAACATATAACATATAAACATATCCACTTCCAACCAACCTGTCGTCAGGAATGTTCATTATACAATTCAAGCATTTTTAGCACCTTCATAAATTCAATAGATTAGAAGACTTCATGCCCAGATGACAGTCGATACCAAAATTCCCTTGTCTCTAAACATAGCTGGCTATTCACAATTCGCAATTTGCAAAAAACGACTGTGTAATCAAATCTCTAGTCCCTCGACATTCAATCACAATGTGAAACAA
Organism: Ambystoma mexicanum; assembly: GCF_040938575.1. Lineage (NCBI taxonomy): Eukaryota > Metazoa > Chordata > Amphibia > Caudata > Ambystomatidae > Ambystoma > Ambystoma mexicanum. The sequence goes on from NC_090924.1 coordinate 1,252,964,025, forward strand.
TGATTGCCGGGTGTTGATTTTACATATCGGACAGAAATTTATCATCGTTCTTATCCTCGATTTACTTGACAGAATTTCTCCACTTGGCAATAGGTTTAACCAGAACCTCAGCAGAGCATCTCTTCCTCTACTATCCCGAAACCTTTACAAATACCCTGGTGAACCCACAGAGATTTGTCCAGGATAGAGAGGCTACCATGAAGTTTTAACCGGCACATCTCCTCAATAGTACATATCCAGTCCATTTCATTTAAGGCTTGCTTTCATCTGATCACATTAATTATTAAATCATCCACTGTTCTAGAAATAGGAATCAGAAAAGAGGCCACCTTTTTAGTCAATCTTTTCATGAAGACATTCAATTGTTTAAGTTCTTCTTGATGCAAATCTGTACTTTTCTTGTGGTGATGTAATGACCCTGTATAATTAGAGTAGTTTCCACTCCATACTTACCCGGAGTAATTTTAATCCCAGCTCATAACGGAGTGAGACTATTGGAATGGACAATGGTAAAGCCAAGTCCTTCTTCCATAACCTTTCCTCCAAATAATCCCAATCAAATCCCACACCATGCCATGCCATATAACAGGGTGCAAATGACTTTGCCCTTGTAGAATTTTATCAGCAGGGACAGTGAGAATCTACGGAAATTAGCCCTGATGTTCTTCATTTGAGCGGCCAATTGTTCTATTTTAGCTCTCAACCTGTCCTCTACTGAACCTAAATGTGCATATGCTCTCAATCTTAATCCATGGTTTCCAAAATGGTTTAATAATTTTAGATCACCCACCTATATGTATTTCCATTGTTCTTCTGAGTGCCAAGCTTCATTATATAGTTCTTTTCAGGGTTAATTTCGAGTTCATTAGCCAATGCATACTCACTCATGGCCCCCAGCCATTAATGAATTCCTGGTGGGTAAAATCAATAAGTATGACTTCATTGGTTTAGACATGTCAACTCACCTTCCGCTAACCAATCCTAGGACTTGCAAATGCATGTTTACTCAGTGTGTTTTTTTAGATCTGCCAAATATAGATTGACGTTTGCATCCCTGCCTCACTCCCCATTTCTTTTGGTATTAGTCGAGTGAGATGGCACTGTCCATCCAATCTAGCCTGAATATTGGTGTCTCGGTGCAAGAATATCAGTATTGCCAGAAGTAGTGGAGAGATAAAACCCGCTCTTAGTTTTTCCCACACCTGGTTCCTATTCATGGTGTCAAAGGCTTTAGTCAGGTTTATTAAAGCCACATAGAGTGGGGGATTACCTGACCGCCATGCATTGTCCCTGATCATGTTCACTATCAACCCATGTAGGGTCGTTGACATGTCACCCCTAAAGCCATTCTGTGCTTTATCCAGAATTCCCTTAGTCTCTGCCCAACTTTTCCAATTCCCGCAAAACTGTACATTAAAAAATGTCACTGTCTGCGTCAAGAAGGGGGATTGGGCGGTAGTTGTTATGATCTGCTCGATTGCCCTTCTTGAAGATAAGAACTATTACGGCAGACTTCCAGCTTTCAGGACATTGTGTCCTCTCAATGGAACTCTTAAAGAGGAGATACAAAATTGTGCTTCAGCCCTCTAAACCAGCCTTTAGAATAGAATTAGAAAAGCCATGTGTACATGCTGCACTCGAGCTCGATGATTCCTTTAGCAAGTTTCCCACTACATCCAGTGATACGCAATGAGCCCAAGGAGCATATGGCAATGTCATATCCCCATTACATGAGATTTTACTAAATAAGGACCCACAATTAGAACACCACAGCTCTTCTGACACACAGTTGCTTTGGCCCAAAGATTGCAAAACTTCCCCACCATGTACTAGGGACCAAAAATCACGGCTGTTATTTGTAACAAAGGTTTCCAGCATTACCTCCCTTCGTCATTGGCGTCTAAGATATCTATTAGACCTGTTCCAGTTTTGATAAACAGCTAAAAAAGCTTTTTTCTCCTTTTGCAACTAGTCCTTTTTGATAGCATTTTTCCTCAGATGTCTCAATGTTGTCCTTACTTCTTTCTTACGCTTCCAGGTTGCTTAATCAAGATTTATGGCTGGTCTCTTTTATTTGCCCACCCAATTGAGTTTTATCCAGATCCCACAGAAAGTGTCTGAAATCGCCTGGCTGACAAGCTGATCTTAATTCCTCACATGATTTAATATTTAAGGAGTCTTTCAGATATTTATTCAGACCTTCACCTTTCTCTTTGAACTTAACCAGGTGATTTCCCCCCTCATTAACCATTAGATTTATAAGCTAACGACTGCTATTGGATGAATCCCTACAGCATCCTGAGGTTCAGCATAGTGTGATCCCTTTTCTGAGGTGGCGTTATCCATATCCCAGTACCACACTGACAGAGATCTCTTAACAAAATTATGTAATCAATACCAGATTTTGCCTGATTTCCTACCCATGTATATCCGTGTTGCAGATCTCCCACCACATTCCCATTACACACGATCAAGTCCCATTCATCAAAGAAACTAAGCCACTGCCTGTCCTTTTCCCCACACAGCTTATACCTATTAGGTTATATTTCGAGTCCAGAAAATATGAATTTAAATCACCTGCTGTTATTATACTCATACCTTCACCCTGACTGACAGCATTTGATAGAATATCAGAAACAGACTCCAGGAACTCATCTAGCTTGGAACAGGTGGTGTTATAGTAAAGTTGCAATACTATCAGGCTTTTCTTGACTTATTAACATAGTAATCCATTTTGATTACAAGAATTCCATACTCAGAATTTGCTATAGTTGTTACTTTTGTAATCTTAGAATTTCTTGAGGCAATAATCAGACAACCAGATGATCCCCCATCATTATTATTAAATGCCAGTTGACATATTGTAGTGAAGCCATCAAGCTTGACTTCTGAAAGCAGCAAAGTTTCTGGTAGTAGTATTATATCATTTCATTCCAGCTCAATACATTGAGTGCATTGTTTACTAAAGCAGAACTTCTTTGTCATCAAGCTACTGAAAGACGTGAGTCAAGATCCCCAACAGCAATCCCCACATCCTACTCTTGAAACTCCCCGTTTCATCACTCCCATTTGCTTGTGTTAACACAGGGATTTCCCTGTTGGACTTTCTGCCTGTTTCTGGTTGAATCCCACCCAATATTCCCTTAACCACATTTTTCCTCTCTTTGAGTTTTGTAGAGGAGATCTTAAAACCATTTTTCAAAAAAGCACCTGCCGCTGACACTAAAGCATTCAACCACAATTGCGACTGATCACCCACTTCCACTATATTAGTTACATATTCATAGCGGAAGTATATATTTTCTATATCATATGTAGATAGTAATACTCTGGAACGTCCCTCACGATTTTCAAAATCTACAGTGTTTGACATATTCTCCATCCAAATGTGAGGACGCTCAAAAAATGAGTTAAAGAAATCCTCTTTACTTGAGGCTTCCTTTTCTTTTTTTTTCTTTTCTTTTTCTAATTGGTCCATAGCAGTCCTTGCTGTATCATTATCTTGCAAATCATTGTAATTGCAACATTTGAATGGAAAGTTTATCTTGCCTGAGGCTGTGGGAGCACTAAAGGCAATGTTTGGACTCGGGGCAAATGGCTGGTAGTAACCAGGTTTACTTTTGGTTCATTTTTCCATTTTTAGAAGTATCGGTGCCCAATGTTCTACCTGTTTTTTGGATTTTATTTGATGTTTCTTTCCTTTGCAGGACATGATGTAAATCTAATCTAGCTGTCTCCAATCTGCCTGTGTTAGTACATTTGCACAGGACTTCGTTTTTTTTGGGCATAATTATTTATTTTTCCCTCTCTCCGGGGCCGTTTGATGACCTGGAGCTCCTCAGTTCCATGTGCTTGACTTTGCATTGAAAAGTCCTGGTTTCCAAACCCCATACAGTCGATTATCTCCACACTCTCCCTTAATACACTACATATGCTTATCACCTGTTAATGGCTCTGCTCATTCATTCCGTCTCTCACTTCATTAAGAGATTGTTTCTCTTCTGATCTCACATCCTTGGATGCATCTTTAAATCTTTACTTCCTCAAGCGCTGAACATTTATCCACTGTTTATTGCCTCTTTATTGCTTGTTTTTCTTTATTCTTCCATTTCATGGCAGAATATCTTCCTGGCTTTTACTGCCCACTACTTCAGACTCCTGATCACAGTCAATCAAGCCAGTACCCACCCTGGCCACTGAAGCCACTTCCCCACTATTATGCAATTGTTCTGTTTGGGGATCTTAGTAGCCCCACCTTATTTTGTCCACTTTTCTTTCTCTAAAATATTATTCATCACATTTCCAAAGGCATCCTCAATAGATTTATTAACTATAGCATTGATCGACTCTGTGTTTGAGTCATTTTGAGAATACATAATGATATACTAGCGTATTTGATAGACTTTCTACTTTCTGATTTAGAGCCTTTAAAGAAATAGGTGTTTTTGTTTGATAGGGAACATTCTTGCTACATTGCTTTTCAATCAAATCCCATACCATTTCAATTGCCAGCTTAATTTCTCTGGTTTTCAAAACAGTTGTCGAGAGAGTGTCTTTTATGTTTTCATATAAATTAACAAATGAACTCAATACTACATTCAATTCTGATATCGATGGTTCTGACAGCTTTACTGTTTCATCCATGTCTTAGTGTTTCATGGAGGTTACCCCGAATCGGACTATACTACCCTCTACTGTGTCAAATGTCAAGTGTTCTGTTAAGATTGAAGCTTGATCGCCCACCATGTCTATTCCGACCTCATCCACAGACTTGATTACACTGAGAGCAACAGTGATGATGGAATTCTGACCTTCCAAAATGTCTAATTATCTTTCCACTATTGAGAGGGCTTCCAAAATACTTCTATCAGGCACTCCTAAGGTGGGATTGATTTCTATTTGCTTTAGACCTTGTTCCCAGCTTTAGGAAAACATTGTTGAAATATCTTCTGCGATTTATTACCCACAATATAGGGTTTATCCTCCATGCCAAGAGGGAGAGAATTTGGCTGAGTAAACATGGGCTCTAGTTACACCCACATTCAGCGAATTAGAGATATTTGTATATGTTGAAAGTGGGTAAGCATTCAGCTCCAACTCCAAGTTTGTACATGGGTTTATCATTACTTTCTCTGAGGCAGCGTTGACTAAGACTGCTCCCCTGGGTGTAGTTGAAGAGTGTGGGAATTCGGTTTCCACTACTCTGAATGTTATTTAATATGTTCAGCTTACTCTCCCCCATCTGCTCTGAGCAATTGTCTTGAATTGCTGAGGCAGAAGAGACATTATTCAACGTCAATGGCTCTGAGGTTGTACCCAGGTCTCCTCTTTTTAAAGTTTGGTAGCCCCCCTCCATCAATACGGGCTCTGTCAAGGCATGCACTGGGTTCTGGTTCTCTGGTTTCTACAGATGATTGCTCATACCATTGAGGGTGCTCTTTGATGTGTCAGATGGCTTATCCATTTGATCTTGCTTATGCTTCACGTTAATATTGTTTAAGTTCTTCAAGCCTTTAAGAGATTGTTTTGAGTGTTTAAATCTTCTTACTCCACTAGATACATGGTCCCACTCCCTCCCACTGCATATCTTGGAAATACATTAGAACCTCCTTGCTACATCTATACCGTAACCATGAGTAGAGGAAAGGAAAAAGGAAAAACGAAAGAAGGTATGGAGAAAAGGAGAAAGTGCACAAGAACAAATTCGGGACGTAGCACTCTGCTGGTGTTTAACAAATGCCAGCAAGTCTCACTGAAATTGTAGATTAAACATTAAGATAAAAGTATCAAACAAGAATACCAACAGAGTAGTGAAGCCCCAGGGGCTCAAAGGTAAACACATACGCAGTCACCCTCAATTCCGTACTGTGCCACGCTATACTGTGTTCCACTGCTCCAGTTCAAACACACAGTACTTCAGTTGATTGATAGTTTTACAATCTCAGGACTTAACTAATAATAGTAATCATGCCCCCTTCGCGCTTTACAGCTAGTTTTTTATAATTGCAGGAGAAAGTCTTCAGATCAGCCAAGCCGAGGAAAAACCATACTGGCCCTCCGACCCCCTGACCTGCCAGACTGCTAAACCGCTCACTTACACTCACTTGCTGTGAGCGTGCATGCATTACCATGTGGGGGCCAGTTAAGAAGTCTTTCAAAGTTTTAGTTGTCCACTGCAGATGCCTGTTTCAAAAATACTGCAACAGAATCCAAATGCCAAGACACTGCAGCCATACCGCTCACTTACACTCACTTGATGTGAGCGCGCGGCCACATGATCTCATGGTTGACTGTTAAATAGTCTTTTTAAAGTTTTAGTTGTCCAATGCAGATGCTTACTCCAAAAATATTGCAACAGAATCTAACCACCAAGACACGGCCACCAAAACACTCACTTAGCTCACTTGCTGTGAGCACACATGGATGAGCGCGTGGGGGACAGTTAAGAGGTCTTTTCAAAGTTTTGGTTGCCCAATGCAGATGCCTGCTCCAAAAATACTGCAACAGAACCAAATGCCAAGATACTGCTGCCAAACTGCTCACTCACACTCACTTGCTGTGAGCGCATGCGCATTAATGCATGGGGGACAATTAATTAGTCTTTTCAAAGTTTTAGTTGTCCATTGCACATGCCTGCTTCAAAAATACTGCAACATAATCCAAATGCCAAGGCACTGCCGACAAACCGTTCACTTTGCTAACTTACTGATGGAAAATTGACCAAAGTTATTTCTTAGCATTTGTCCGAGATCTGAACTTGAACAATCTAGAAGAAAGGCCTTACAGATTGTTTACATGTGAGCTTTGTGAGTTCCTGCTTGCACAGAGGATATAGACAAAGAACAGGTTATTTGGCCGTGTTTGTTCTTGGTAGAGGGGCTCCCAGAACTTTTTGTGTAGGTATGGGCACAGCCAACATGAAAATGTTTTAGACTGGCATATATTGTGGCCAATGGCATCAGGAAAATGCATTGGTAAATGCTCCTGTGCACGGTTGGTTAATTTTATTTATTAGAATTTTGGATTGGAGTTATCCTACAAAGTCAATTGCAAACTGGCTTTTTACTGATCTTTTTCACGGAAAGTGTACTGTATAATGTACCATTTTATCCCATTGTTACAAAAATGTTCCCAGGTGGTGGAACCCTCTTTGGTTGGTTCAGTCTCTCTTGCTACACTCAGTGGCTCTGGCAGATTTGTGGGAAATGCTTACACCCCTGCAATTAAAAAATGTATCAGCAGCCATTGCGTGAGTGGCTGGTGCGGGAATGGGTATGAATGTGTGTGTGCAAGACTGGTGCCCAGACAACCCCTACCAAAACGTCTCTAGAGCGCTCAACTAGGAGCTTTCAACTACTGCTCAACAGAGCTGAAATTGAGCACTGGTTGAGTTTTTCTCAGGCAAATTGGATTGCTCAGCTCTCTGCAATCCTTGTCAGTACTCAATCAAAGCTCAATTACAATTCAACAAGTCCTCAACTTTACAAATTGAGGGTTTGAGAGTATTGACAATTCCAATGGGACTAATGGTGGTGTTCAACTTACCTTGATTGAATGCTTGGTGAACGCTCATTTAACATTTTTGTATGGGAAAGGGCATTGGAACATGGTGTTCTGGTAAATGTTTTACTGGGAATGTTATTACATGGAGGAGGTTGTGGGTGGGGGCGTTATAACACAATAGGGCAGGCAGACTGGACATTTAGTTCTGTGGCATGGCAAAACCCATATTATGTTTGTTCTTACATGGGGAGAGTGGCGGCACTTGTGCGGTCAGACAGTAATGTGTTCTTACTGTGGCATTTCATGTTTTACTGGCATTGAGGGCAAAGTCAACATGAAGAGTGATGGGTAAGCATTTGTGCAGCAGCAATAGCATGTTTTTATGTTCCTGTGGCAGGAGGTTTTTACTGGCATTTTGGGGAAAGACAACAAGAGAAAGTTCATAAATGGAGATGATGGCATTTACTGGCAGAGTCAGCATTAACATATTTTCTTTTGGTATCATTTCTGTGCATAATATTGCTGGCCATGCATAGAGTTGACTGGTACATTTGGGAATCAGGAATCAGGAGCCAGGCACAGCCCCTTGTGTCTATACTATGTGAAAGATTTAAGGTTTGGTTAAAACACATGTGCGCGATATGCCCCTGCATCTTCATGACCATCATGAGCATTGCGCATGTGTGGTGGTCCAGGCCGCCCCGGACTGTGGCATGACCCGTACATTGTTGCCAAGCTTGCGGGAGGCCCTCACCATGGCTCAAAGGGGGTCCCCTCATGTTGTGTTATGCCCCTGCCTTGACCTGCCTTTTCCTGGCCACTTCCACATTTAGTATGCAGATGAGATAGTTTCATTGTTGTTCCCCATCTTTTTCCAATCTTGGGAAATCATAAGCAAATCGCCAAGCGCATTTCATAATTGCTAAAATCGTATATTCGAATTGTCTGCTTGTTTAAATCGCTTGTTTGACCAAGGGTAAATTCCATTGTTGGGAAATGTGGCTTGTGATTTGCCCCCTATTTATCTGCATAAAAAAAGAACTGCCGAGTGTTTTCTAATCAAGTCCTCCTTGTTCTGACTGCCATTATGAAATACCATTGTTTCAGGCTTAGCAATGCTATAAAATCTATTGCGGATAAATGCACATATTAGATATAGATATGAAAATCACATTCGAAAGGCAAAGCATACCTTTTACATCAATCCTGGCTGATTTATCCTACGAAACTCCTACTGTGTCAGAGTGATTTTTGTTCCTCTAATGGAAATAGAGGATGCTGTAAGTCTGGCTTTTGTTTTTAGCAATCACTGTGATTGTAAAAGAGATAAGCATGTCTGACATGTTTCATTTCAAAGAAAACTCTTCCAGACTAACAATGAGTTGATCTGATTACCTGGTCTTCGGTATCAGAGTAAGAAAATAGTGAATTTGCAGGTTCAATTTGTCAATCCTTCGTTTTAAGCAAAGCCTGGAAAACAGCATAGATAAACATCGTACGTAGGTGGAACCCCATTCTTTCATTTTTTTTTTATTGTATTCTATGTAGCGTGTAAAAGAGAAATAAGGGCCGGCGAAAATACAAGCTCTGTATGTTTACTAATTCTCCATGTATAGAACATTGTGGTTCAAGGTTTAGGCATGTTTTATGTCATTCCTGGGCACTGCTCATTAAAAGACTGTTAGCATTATTACCCTCATATTAGGGATGCTATTATATAATCGAGTTGTAGCATACTCTCTCAGCTGAATAAGTAAAATGCCGAGTTATTCATGTACATGTGTTTTTATATGTGTTTTCCTTATGTCAACCCATACATTGAGACACAATTATGATAAAAAGCATCACGATGCATTGATTCAAGTTAAAGAAAGGTATACACATGAAAAATGACATCAAAGATTGGAGGCATATGACAGTTTACGGAGAATGGGTGGAGATGGTGCAGTGGTTTGTTTGTTTGTTTGTTTGTTTATTTTATTTATAAAGCGGTCCGGACCCGGGAGTAAATGGGCGCTGGTACATGTTACAAAGCACAATACATGGTAATTAACAGTGATACTTTTTAGCAAAGGTTATATACAGAGAGTACAGGCAATGGCCAATAAGAGACATGACTGGTACATGTACAGTATATACAGATAGTAACTGTGTCTAACATGCTAATTGACTTTGTGCCAATAGCCACCCAATGGCAAGTTTCCTGAAGGACTGGAAGGAATTGGCTGACAATGTTTAGTGGCAGGGAGTTCCAACGTTGGGAGGCGAGGACAGTGAAGCTAGAGCCTCCGGCTCTTTTAGAGATAAATCTGGGCACCATGGAACATAGGGTGTTGGAAGATCTAGTAATTCTGCTGGACTGCTTCCAGGTGAATTTATTAGTAAGGTAGGGGGGACTAAGTGGTTGAGAGCTTTGTATGTAAGGCAAAGAGTTTTTAGGTCAATTTTTTGTTGGATGGTAAGCCATTTGCATCTGATTCTAGTGTTGGAGATATGCTCTCGCCTAGGAATATTTAGTGCTACTCGTAGCGCATTATTTTGAATGACTTGGAGTTTACTAATTATGGCTTGGTTGGCACCTAGGTAGAGGCTGTTGCAGTAGTCTAGCTTGGACTGTATGAGGGCTCTCGCTAGAGTAAGGCAACTATTAGTAGAGAGAAAAGGTCTGCAGGCCCGAATTAGTTTTCCTGTGTAGGCGGTGGAGGAAGCGGTAGAATTGACTTGCTTGGTGAGATTGATATTGGCATCAAGATAGAAGCCTAGAGTTTTCACGTTTTTGGCGACAGGGATGGTGTTGCCATCGATGATGATTTTAGAGTAGTTGGGGCTCAGTTTTTGTAGGTTGTTAGGTGAACCAACAATGAGCAGTTCAGTCTTCTCGTCATTCAGGCAGAGGCCATGTGTGGCCATCCATGCCTGAATGACAGAGAAAATTACATTGATCCTGGTGACATCAGTATTGTAATTGCCAGATATGATGAGGAGTATCTGGGTGTCATCCGCATAGTTTGTATAGGTGACACCCAGACGATCCAATTTATCAAAGAGAGGCTTTGTAAAAATATTATAAAGTGTGGGGGAAACGCATGAGCCTTATGGGACACCACAAGTAATGGGGATGGGGTCTGCTGCTGCCACAGGGGAAAAAACCCTCATGGTTCTGTTGGCCAGGAAGGACTGTATCCATGTGACAGCAGAAGGGGAGAAATGAGCAGCAGAGGAGAGGTGGTTACAGAGTATTTTATGGTCGACCAAGTCGAAAGCTGCTGAGAGGTCTAGGAGGAGTAGGATAGCAGCCTTGCCCTTGTCTTTAATGTCGTCGATCTGACTTTTGAGATCAACAAGGGCAGTTTCTGTTCCATGCTGAGGTCGAAAGCCAGATTGACGCAGTCCCAGTAATTGGTTGGATTCTAGATAATTCTGGATTTGCAAGTAAGCAACTCTATCCAGGATTTTTAGCAGGAAGGGAACGGTGGTAATGGGCCTATAATTAGTAGGAATGGCTGGTCTGTTCTTTTAGAAGAGGGAGGACCCATGACTGTTTCAAATTGTTAGGTACTGAGTTAGTAGAGAATGATACATTTATAAGTTAAGAAATAAATGGGGAGAGGTCTCTTGCGGCATCTTTTATAATCTGTGCGGGACAGCTGTCCCCTTTACAGTTTTACGGTTTGAGAGAGGTTATAATTTTTTGCACTTCTAGTGTGGTTACCTTTTTGAAGGTGAAGCCACAGTTGGTATTGGACGTAGAAGGTGAACTAGGGGTGGGTAGGTTACTGTTGGAAAGTTGTAGTCTTTTACTTTCAATTTTCGTTTGCAGGCCGGTGATTTTATTCTCAAGGGCGTTTTGGATGCTGGTGCACCATAATTGATCCTTCACGGACATGTCCATAGGTGGATTGGGGTTTTCTAGCTCCTTCAAGATAGTAAATAATTATTTAGTATTGGAGCTAGCATTGTTTATTATTACATTATAGGCTTCCTTTTTGGTGCAAATTATTTCTTTTTTATAGAGGGAGGATGCATTGGTGAGATTAATTTTGTGTTCCTCAGATGGATTCGTTTTCCAAAGGGTTTCCATTTTAGTTTTCTTATTTCTTAGTATTTTAAGTTCCGGTGTGTACCAGGAGTTGAGATGGGCTCTAGGTTTGCTTTTACGTAATTTTAAGGGGGCAATGATGTCAATGGCATTGGTCATGGCGTCATTGTAGATGTCTACAAGTATGTTGGGGTCCGATGTGTCAGGGATCGTGTTAAGGGTAGGTAGAACCAGTGAAATGAGGGTTTCTACGGTAATGTTACGCTTATTTCTAGTCAGACATGCTGGTGCTGGGGGGCACTGTCTGTGGTTCGGGTTGTTGGTGCTAATATCAAATGAGAGTAGGAGATGGTCAGTCCATATGAGGGGTTGGGGGTCCTTACAGGTGATGTTGCAGTTGTAGGCAGCGAGCCAGTCTAAGGTTCTGCCCTTCTGATGCGGAGGTAAGGTGATGAGTTGAGTGTAGTTGTGTTCGCAGAGGGCATTAACAAGGGAAGATGCAGGGGTATCGTGAGGATCATTGTAACCCAGGTTAAAGTCACCTAGGATAATATTCTGTGAGAGAGGTTTAGATTTCTCTGCTATGAGGGAGGTTATATCTTCCTCAAAAGTCCCTGTTGGGCCAGGGGGTCTGTATATTAGTTCCAAGGTGATAGTGGTCTTAGGTGTATTTTGTATTTTAATGGAGAGGTGTTCACATGAATTTAGTATGGGGGCGGTGACAGATCTGATATCAAGCGAGGATTTGAATATGAGAGCTTCCCCTCCTCCACGAGCATTGGGTCTGTCGGCTCTAAGGATGGAGTAGTTGTCGGGAACTGCAAGGGTTACGTAGGGACCTGCTGCTGCATGAAGCCAGGTTTCTGTGGTGGCAAGGAAGTCCAGGTCTTCTGAGCGGATCAGGTCGGCGATTTCAGTAGGGTGATCAACAAGGGATCTGACGTTGAGTAAGGCTCCTTTTAGTGAACCGGTGCTTGCATGGGTATTTTTGTTGGTGTCTTTAGTCGTGGGCATAGTTAATATTTTACTCGGTAAGGTGATAGGTCTGCAGCCTAGTCTGTTGTTGCGGTTGGTGATGTTGGGGTAGGCTGTAGGGCGATATTCTGTTATTTTGGGTGAGTTTTGGTTGGTGTCGCAGTGGGCATCTTTGGCAAGGTCAACGCGGTTAAGTGAGGGTGATCTGGAGTGACGCCGATTTTAGCAGTATGGTCTATAGGGGCACTGTGGGGGAAGGGAGGCAGGGTGGGCAGGAAGGGTGTGGGGCAGGGAATGGGGTGATGTCTAATGCAGCCAAGCTTGGCTAGACCATTGCTAAATGGGATGTAGCTGCTTCTACTACAAGGCGTGTGATTGGGCATGACACAGAAGGGGAACATGATGAGGATGAGCCAGGCTGGCATAGTTTGAGGCAATGGAAGGGCGTGAGTACAGTGGCTAGATTCGAGTTGTGTGTAAACTGGCAAAGTCACTGGTAAATAGAGCAGACAACAAGCTGGTTAAGGTAGCAGCTAGGCACAATGCAAGTGTACAGTGGTCAGTGCGTGACCATAGGGCACAACACAATTGCACAGTGGTCAGTGAGTGACCATAGTGCACAACACAATTGCACAGTGGTCTCTGGGCGACCCTAGTGTACAGCACAGTTACATTTAGGCACAGGGCACATAAAGGCTAGGCAATGCAAAAACACGCATAGGCAAGGTGCAATTTTGGCGCAGGGCACATAAAGGCTAGTCAGTGTAACCTGGTAACAGTAATAGATGCAAATGAATGAAATTATTTAAACAATGAGAGACATCTAAATCTAGTGGACACTGTGATGCTACGAGTGCATGTGACTAGTAAAGCAGTGATGGTTCAGCTAGGTGTTGTGGTCCTCTGTGAGGGTTAATCATACAGCAGTAGTAAGGGCTATTAGTTTCATCATTGTGGGGACAATAGCTGGTAACAACAAAACGGGAAGTGGCAGCAATTTCACAAAGTTCAAATAGGCAGTAACTTCAACAATAGTTAGACGGTTGTGATCCTGGTGGATGTAGCATATACCATGACAGCGTGATAGTACATCGGGTGATGGTGCCTCAGGGATCCAGATGCGTGATTTGGGCAGTCTACAGTCTTAGGTGGTAAAGGCAGAGTGTTATGCCATGGGTCAGTGCAGTTAGGTGCAGGAAAGGGCGGCAGTAATGTTTTAGCAGAGCAGGCGTGATTTCACAGATCGGGGGGCAGGGTATGCAGAATAAGGCAAGTGTGATTTACCAGTATTGGGTGGCAGCGCTGGGTGCCCAGAGCCCATACGGCCCCAGACAGGCTCACGACAGGCACTGTGCCTTAGTATGGGTGCCTTTGTGTGGAGCCGGCTCGCGATTGGCTGCTTAGAGGAGGCAGGGAGCCAATGGAGCAGGGCGAGGTTGTCTGTTGTTCCTCCTCCTCAGAGCCGGGGAGTGCAGGCAGGCACTCCGAATTCCGGGTCGGCCATTTTGGAGTGGCAGTCTCCTCGTGGGTGCTAATGGCGGTTAGCACAGATCTTTAGTGAAACGAATCTGGTGTGCAGGCGAGGGGGCTCAAAGGGACATCCAAAGTGCATACAACCACTTAGATGATGCAGCCTTGGTAATTAGGAAGGATGTTGGCGGCGGGCGTTGGGCGTCCAGCTTCGTAATATGGTTGGCAAAATTAGGCAGACAGCCTAGAGAAAAAGCGGGTGCACATCAGAGCACCTCTCTTCTGGCCACTACTCCTGTAGTTGGGGGGGGGGCTCCAGCTCCTCCTCAGGAACAGGCAGGACTGTTGTGGGCTCAGGCTCACGACAGGCACTGTGCCTTAGTATGGGTGCCTTCGTGTGGTGAAAATGTTAATTAAAATGGAGAGCGAATAGACATTTTTTTTTACATTTAAAAAAAAAAAATGTTTTATTTGTATGTGTTCCAAAGGAACTTTACAAGAAGAGAAGATCTAGATTTGTATACGAAGTGACTAAACAGGGTGGGACCCTGATCATGTTAACATTTTCATTGTATGTTCTAGGATTTTTACAGTCGCTAGAAGCCAGGTTGTTCGATAGCCACCTAACAATCTGTTCCACCATTTCTCTTCATCCAACCCGCGTTCTTCCACTGTTAAATGTTTGAGATGGTTGAGTCTAAGTTGCTCGTTTTTAGGAAATGACAGAAGCAGATTTCGGATGGATTCAGTTTCAGTCTCGCACAGGCGGCAGGTACTTGATTCGGAAAGGCCTCTGATACTACGGATTTCGTTGGTATCCAGTAAATTCAGCCTTATCCTTAGCAAAGAGTTGCGCGCCACCCTACTGGGGAATTTTTTTAAGTATCTCATTGGGTTGTTGAGCTTGCAGTACGATTGAGGAAGATGGTGAAGTAATTTGTTTTTGTTGCAGTTTCTTGTGTTTGAATCCAGTCTAGTTCTTTCAGTTTCTTATACATTCTTGTTGGATTGGCGATGTGGTCGTCTTCCGAACAGGCGGCTGACTGGAGTAAAGCCTTGTTTGCAGCTTTCCACGTCGATAGCATTTTCACCTTGTCTGTTTGTAGCTCCTTGTTTAGCAGGCCGTAGATTTTGTCGCTTTCGTCCATAATGCATTTTTGATATAGGGGACGGGCGTTGATGTTTACTGTTGCCTTAAGAGAGAGAAGGCTCTGAGTTCTCGCTGAATTGTTGCAATGGACGTGGATTGTGGGAGGGAAAGGACCGCCTTCCAAAACTGGCCTTCTAATTTTGGCCAGATTTGTTTGGAATCAAACGCATGGCCTCCGCGCCATAGGTGATTGAAGGGACAACTTTTTTCTTATAAAATTCTATCACTGGGATGCTTGAAAATTTCCCGAATTTCGTGTCAGTCGCCTTACCTTGGGATGACAACTTCTTTGTTTTATTTTGGAGGTTTATCTGCATGGAAGTTTTGTGTTTCGAACTGTCCATCAAGACTCCCAGGTATTTGTATTCAGTGACCTTATCAATCTCAGTATCCTCTATAAACCATTTGTATGTGTTGGTTCTTTTTTTCTGACCTGCTTCCAGGATCATGATTTTGGTTTTATCTTTGTTTATTTTTAGGTTATTTTCTGAAGTGTAGAGAAGTAGATTTGATAGCTGTCTCTGAAGGCCAATCTGGGTCTGATCAAATAAGATGAGGTCATCTGCGTACAGTAGATGACTTATTTTAACGGTGGCCACGGACGATGGAAATGTGCGAGACAGGTGTTCAGAATCTCCATAATCGCCAATGTAGGCTAGGAACAGAGCTGGGGCTAAGGGGCAGCCTTGTTTCACCCCTCTTCCTGTCTGAATTTCAGCCGAGAGGTTGCCTAGTTGCGACAATCGCACCCTGAGAGTTGTGTCGGTGTGTAATGCTTTTATTGGCTGGAGGATCTCCTGAGGGCAACCCCACCCCTCCAGTTTTTCCCAAAGGCGATGCCAATCAACTAGGTCGAAGGCCTGAGAGAGGTCAATAAAAGCCACAAAGATCTGCGGTTTGCCCTCCAAAACTTTGCTTTTAAGGGTGCTGATAGTTAGTATGTTTGCAGCTGTGCCCACATTTCTTTTAAACCCCGTTTGGAACGTGTCATTGCAGGGCGCCGACTTTGACCAGGCTTGAAATCTTTTTACGAGCAGGCTCCCAAATACTTTTCTGATGCAGTCCAAAAGGGCTATGGGATGATAGTTTGGTGGGTCTGTGATATCACCCTTCTTGTAGATTGGGACGATGATGGCTTTTGTCCACGAAGGCGGAATGGATTTCTGGGCGGCGCATCTCGTAAATATGTTTTTGATGAGCGTTGCCCTTTCCACTTAATTTGTTTTCAGATCTATGTTGGATATTCCGTCCGGACCCGCTGCTCTGGAATTCTTCAGCTTTTTGAGATGGTCTCTAATTTCCTCTTGGTCATCCAATTCCAGCCATTTGACGACCTCCGGTGGCCTTAGGGGTGGGTCCAGGACTGGAGGCGCTTGGAAAAGGGAAGTAAAGTGGTTGATCCATTTGTGTTCGCCCATACAGTTTATGATTCAGTTGTTGTGCGATGGCGCTGCTGGACCAAAACTCTTTCACTTTATTGCTACATATTGCCTTTAACATGCTTTCTGCATCCTGCTGATACAGTTGGTGTCGGAGGTTTTTCGCCCAGTTTTTGTACGTTTCTGTTTGCGATCGTTAGTTTTTCTTTGTTTTGAAGAGAGTTCCCAAGCCTTCTTTTCATCCTACGCAGCTCACGTCTTTTTTCTACCAGGATAGCGTCGAAGGTGTGTCTTGGTGCGTTGAAAATAGTGGATGACGCTTTGGTTTTCGCCCTGTATTGGACTAGAAGAGGGACATAGTACAGAATTTCTTTCCTTTCGGGGCTCCCACCAGGAGCATACTTTGCCGTCAAATTTATAACTGATTCAGCTGTTAGATTCAATCGGTTAACCCGAGAATTTGGTTCAACCCCCAAGGTGTACGGGGCTGGTGGCTTAAAGCTGTTGTACAAAGACATTGAGAGCTGGTTGTGGTCGCTGTCATTTGTTTTATGGACTTCAAAGTCTTTCGCTTTTGCCAAAAGGTGGCGTGAGGCAAATATATAATCGATGGTGGCGTGAAGGGATCCTTGTTCCCAAGTAGGGAGACAATGTTTATTTGGAAAGGTTAAGTCAAGGTTCTCCAGTTTCCTTGAGGTCATTAGAGAAGACCATTGACGCCCTCTTTTAGCAGCTGGGGTCAAAGATGAATTTGGACCCATCTTGGATATAGGGTTGTGGCATTGGGCGTTCAAGTCGCCACAAATTATGATAGATGGGACCTGGTGTGTGGCTTGGATCTCATCTAGGGTTTCTTCCATCATGGTCAAGTTGATTTATGGCCGCTGGATTCAAGTATGTGTTCACAATTGCAATTTGCGATTTCCTGGGGTTCTTTTGCTCATCCCAGTCTAAAAGCACTGCCTGGATTGATAGGTTTGATTGAAGTATGTCCTTTATCTTCAGGCTGATTCCCTGTCGGCACGCTATAAGGAGCCCAGAAGTCGGACGACCCAAGAGACCTTTGTTGGCGGGAGCTAAGAGGATATTGTACCCGTCTAGAGCAGGTGTTTTCCGTAGCCAGGTCTCTTGTAAGCAAATGATATCAAACAAGGCCAGGTTTGCATCTCCCGGCGTTGTCAGGTGAAGATGGCCTCAGGTATTTCACCAGCAGAATCAGAGAAAGGTTGATTTATGGTCGACTGTCGGGACGTCCTTTACCCCTTTGAGCCGACCCACTAATTGCTATTTTTTCGTTTGAGTCAAAGCCCTTGGGAGCCAAGCCCAAAGACCATATAGTTTATCTATTGGTTGTTGCTTTGCCCTAAGCTTTCTTTTACTGCTGGTGGACTAGCAATTTTCCTCTGTACTTGTTGATGGACTAAGTCGATTTCAGCTTTTTCATTGTGGGTAGAAGATGTTCTATCCACCAAAGTCTTGATTCTTTTCTTCGAACTTTGAGTCGTGAATTGTCTCTGTGTGGTGTCGGTAGAAATTTCTGAGAACTTGTGTTTGTATCTTTCGGTTGTTGAATGGTTATCAGTGTCTCTTCTGTTTACACTCCTATTTTCATTTCCTCGTTTTTTTTTCCTGGGGCCCCCTTTCTCCCCATGTGTTTTCTGAATCCCGGTTTTGGGGATTTCGGCTTTGGTTTTTCAGAGTGTAACCTACAAATGACAGGTCCTCCTTTGAACGTGCTATTTCCTTTTTAGCGCTCATGGAGGTGGTATATATGTAAGCTTTTGCTCTGTGATTTGTGTGGTATGGATCCACTAACTTCAGATCTGCAGATTTTATCCGATGTAAAGCTGGAACAAGGCTGAACAGTGTGAGAATGCCCCTTCTATTCAGAATTATATCATCCTTATTATCTACATTTTGTTCAGGTTTTATAGGTGACTCCCTTGGGTGTTGTTTTTCCTTTCGGTATTGCTCGGTTTTGGAGATGTAATGTGGTTGAGGGTGAGACAGTATTTCTTTGTTTTGACTTTTCCGTGTACTTTGGCGGCTTCTTGTCTTGAGATAACGGTCAGGGTCCTGCCCACCACTCTTCTGGTGAGGGGACTGGTTACAGGACACATTCCTTTTGCTGACTGGAGAGAGGGGGGGCATTGGGGATGCAAAAAAGACCACTCGGAAGCTGGGAGGGCTGGATATCTTATTTCTTGGTGGCTGATGTAGTTTTTTTCTACGGTCTTCCAAGGTGCTGAAAAGGGAGGAGGTTTCTTCTTCAATCATTTCTTCAATGATTTCGGCTTCATCCTGGGGGCAAGTTTTCACGGGCGATACTGTGACTTGGACCCTTTGGGCTTGTTTTCCCACATTGGATGACAATGTTTCTTGGACATCATCGATGTTTTGGGAAATGTTCATCAGGTCCTTCTCCGCCAGGAATTCTTCCGTTGTTCGAGGCAAGGCTTTTGTTTTTCTAATTGAAGGACCAGAATTTGCTCGGAGTTTCTAGCTGCAGCAGGTCTTTTGTTCAAGCATGGAGCCAGTTTCTGTTCTTTTTTCGTTTTTGGTCATCGGCCAGGGTTTTAGGGTTTTTTGCTCTGGCTGTTGAGAACATCGAGCAGGCACAATCTTTTGCCCCTGGGGTTGGTTTTTGGTGTGGAAGAATTTGAAGGGGATCGTCTGTGATAACGATGACCTCTCGATTTGCTACCCTACTATTTTCGACTGCAGGGGGCTGTCGGATGTCAGAAGTGGGTGCTGTTGATGGTGGCGGTACCGGCGGATTTGGATCGCATGTTTCACCCGTGGAAGGTTTTTCTTGAAATTGAGGAGAGATGTCATTTCGCCCTTTTTCCACGTCGATATTAAGATTCTTTAGTTGTCCATCTAGGGCAGTGATATAACCTTCTAGGAAAGTTAGTTTTGTATACATCATTGCTTGAATCATGGTGTGGTCTTTTAAGTTCTCGTGTATCCCTTCATAGAGTTTGGTGAACTGATTCAAGGCAATGGTTACTGCTGACATGATGGATAAGACGTCCCGCTTCTTTTTCGAGGGAGATTCAGTTGGTGTGCCAGGTTGTTGAGAGTGGCTTTTTGACGCTGGAGATATTGGCCCTCATTACGACCCTGGCGGAAAGTGACTGACCGGACCGCAACAGCGTAAATAGCGTTTCCGCCATTGCACGAAGGAGCAAAGTGCGGCCAATCACGACCCATCGGGCACGAGCATTACGCCATGGCGGAATCCGAAAGGCTGCGATGGC
Organism: Ambystoma mexicanum; assembly: GCF_040938575.1. Taxonomy (NCBI): domain Eukaryota; kingdom Metazoa; phylum Chordata; class Amphibia; order Caudata; family Ambystomatidae; genus Ambystoma; species Ambystoma mexicanum. The sequence goes on from NC_090924.1 coordinate 1,252,983,801, forward strand.
GGAAATGACCCCAAACCGGCCCTTACCGCCGCCGTACGCTGCACCAGGTGCAATACCGCCACCCATCTTAGCGGTCACCGTAATGAGCGGTCACCGTAACGAGCGTGCACCGCAAATTACGGCCACCGTAAATATACGGAAACGGAAGTAAAAGCATGTGGCCGGAACGGGAAACAGCACGCCGCACAACTATAAAATCCGAATCCCAACACAACCATAAAAAATCCGACCCTGACACACATCCCAACCCGTTAGCAACCCCAGTTAAAAAAATAAATATGGGAAAGGTAGCCAAGAAAGCGTGTGACCGCAAGCGGCAGGTACACTTCTCCCGAGAGGAACTGACCGTGCTCACCGAGACCCTACAGGAAAATTCCGCCGTCGTCTTCTCCAGTCAAATGACCAGGACGGCCCTTGCCAACAAGAAGGCCATATGGGTCCTGGTGGCACAGCGCGTAAGTGCGGTGGGGACAACACCCCGCACGCCACAGCAATGTCGCAAGCGGTGGGACGACCTGCGGATCCGCGTACGCAGCATACTTTCTGCGAACAGGAACATCGCCACAGCTACCGGGGGGGGTTCAGAGTCGCCCATCAAGTTGACCCCCTGGGAGGAAATCTGCGCCTCCACCATAGGAATGGAGAGCATAGAGGGAGTCGGAGGGATGGAGAAAGGAGTGCCGACATCCGGAGAATCAGGTAGGTTGGCCAAGAGAAACAATGCGAAATCCACAAACCACGAACATGTGCAGTACCATGTGACCCCATAGTGCAATACATACTTAGCCCTGACAGCGCCCTCTAAAAGTCAGAATGAACAAACAAATCAATCAAGAAGCCATAAACAACCCCTACATGTGCAGCATGCACCCCCTAACTGCAGGCAGCCAAATGAATGCATCCTCAATCCACACGAAAATGAGACCACCTCCAAGGCCCAGTCCCAAATCAGCCTCATGTACCACCCCAATGCATTTGATACGTTGCCATTCCAAATCCGACAGACCCATAACTAACGCTCGCCCCTCTTTACTCCACCACAGGGTCCGATACCAACGACGAGCTGCAGGACACCCCTACCAGCACGCCTGCAAAGAGGGCCAGGACCAACGTCCCAAGAGCCTCCACCTCAGGTGCAAGGATCAAGACACGGCAGCAGCAGGAATCAAGTGGCAGCACACTGGAGGGGACTGCAACAGGCACCCCAGCAGCCAGCAAGTCCACAACCCCAGCACCACAGGTCCCCCCAAAGAACGTATCTGATGGCACTGCCTCTGGTGGTAGCAGCACCATAGGTGACACAGCTGTCATGCCAGCATGCTCCGACACGGAAAACAGTGCTGGCGACGTAGGTACCATCCATGACCTTTCCCAATCCCCCTGCATGTTCCATCCCCTACACCATGACGAAACCACGCAGGGGCACCCTGAAGACGACGACTGGCCAACCCCCACAAGTCCTGTGCCAAGGCAACATGTGTTGAGCAGCCCCCCTGTCACACCACCGCAAATGTCCATGGCCCAGCAGAGGCAACAGTCCCTCGACCTGCTGATCGAGCAACAGCAGGAAGCGTCCACGCTACTCAAGGACCATGCAAATGAATGCGGGGGTTCCAGGGCAGCCATGGAAACATCCACCGAGACACTCAGGGCACAAATAGAGAAAAGTAGTGAGAGCCTCAGGGGAGAAATGGAGAGAAGCACCGAGAGCCTGAGAGCACAAATGGAGAAAAGCACCGAGAGCCTGAGGGGGGAACTGCATGCGACGTCCAAAGACGTTTGTGCTGAACTTGCTGCTGTGCGCCGTGTGCTCTCGGAGCTCTCACAAACCCTCAGAGACATGCATGGACGCGAGCAGGCAGAGACCTCATCCGTGGCAAGTTCCGTCCAGGGCAGCCCCCAACGCAGATCTGGCAGGAACCTGCGCTCCACGGGCAGGGGTGCCCCTGATACCCGTAGAGGGGGCTTGCAATAGCGTCTACCCACGGACAGCATGCATATTTGGACACTGGTGTTGGGGGGGGAGGTAGTAGGGTGGAGGGGGTGTGTTGGGCTTCACTGGGTGGCGGGTCCATAGGGTGTATAAATCAAATCACATCAACAATACAGCACCTCATTATCATCCAATGACATGTGTGGACATTGATATTTGCGTACGAGGCCTTCATAGGCGTACAGTCCACAATGTGCCTGTACTACACACACACAGTGCCACAGGTCCCCTTTCCGTGTAATAGGCACCATGCGTGGTTGCTAGAAGCATGCATCTATGATGCTCTGTCGGATTGCACGTGCATCCTGTGCCTCATGGACTCCTTGAGGTGCCTCCACATCCCCACCCTCATCATCATCATCATCTTCAGGTGCATGCAGTACAGCGTCAGGGGGCATGGGCACATTCCTACGTATGCACATGTTGTGCAGCATGACACATGCCATGACCATCTTAGAAACCTTCTCATGGCTGTATATGAGTGCCCCGCCAGACCTGCTGAGGCTGCGGAAACGAGCCTTCAGTAGGCCGAATGCCTGTTCAATGACCACACGGGTACGTGAGTGGGCATGGTTGTAGTCCTCCTCATGCTCGTTCTGTGGGTTCCGGATTGGTGTAAGGAGCCATCTCTTCAGTGGATACCCGGCATCACCTGTATGAGACGAATAAAGGGTGTCAGTGGAATGATAGTGCTAAGTAGCCCCCCCCCCCCCTGCAAGGTCATTGACGCATCAAATGGGCCACGATGTCATGCATGGAATGAGACTCACCGAGTAGCCAGGATCTGTGCCCTGCGTGTCGCTCCATGTAGCGTGGTATTCTTGTGTTCCTCAGGACCATAGAATCATGGGTAGATCCTGGAAATCTGGCACAACAATGCGTAAATATCTTGTTGGAGTCACACACCATTTGCACATTGATTGAATGAAATTGTTTCCGGTTGCGGTACTGGACCTCCATGGCATGTGGGACAACCAATTCAACATGGGTGCAGTCGATGGCACCAATGCAACCCGGGATGCCACCAAGTGCATGGAATCCCACTTTAGCGTTGGTAATCTCCTGGTACGTGCGTGGTAGTGTGATGTGGTCGTCGGCGTGCTTCAGGAGGGCATCGTGCACTTGGAAGAGTGTCCGTGAGAACAGTGGCTGTGAAATGCCATGCAACTGTCCCACTGTGTGCTGGTAGGTGCCTGTGGCCAGGAAGTGGAGTGCAGACACCACCTTCAGTAGGGGTGGGATGGCGGTTGGGCTATCTATCATGCTCACGAGGTCAGCATGTGTCATGTCCACAATGGCGATTATGGTGTCCCGGTCCAAACGGTAGAGGGTGTGGATCTGCTCAGCAGTGAGGTTGAACGGATCGGCTCGGAGGCGTGGGATTGCGGGCCGCCTGCGTGGTGGTAGTGGCAGTGCTTGTGGGCCTTGCTGACCCTGCCTTGCCCTCCTCCTCCTCCTTCTCCTCCGTCTCCCCTGTGCGCCCGGTTGTTGTACCTGTTGTTGTTCGTCGTCTTCTTGTAGTTGTAGCACTTGCAGTGCTATCTGGTACCCCAGGCCCAACATCGCTAGTCCTGCCGGTAGCATTTTGGAGTGGGAGTGGTTGTGGGAGGGGTTTGGGTCTGCAATATATGTGCTGTCGGCCTGTATGGCCTCCACCTGTGCTGATTGAATGAATCTGTGGCAGATGCAATCCCTTCTGGTCGAGCACGGCCCGCACGTAAGGCTGCATTTGGCCGCATGGCATCTTGGGATTGGAATCATGTATCAAATCCCGATGGCAGTGTGATGTACTTTGACTGATTTTCATGCTATGCTCCCATTGTTACACATGCTATGATTGCAGCCGCTTACATACCTGTGAAGAGTCAGTGGTATGTAGGGCTCGATCGATGGCCGACCCTCATGCAGCACAGTAACGTACTTCACCGACGGGCGTGGCGTCCCATTTGTGATTGCAGCCAGTTAGCATCATGACACACAGCCGCACTACATTGATGTAATTGTGAATGCAAGCGTTCACAGAAGCCTTTTCGACGTAATGTTGCAAGTGAGGAATTCGAAGGCCAGCATTTTGGGTTTTGAAGTAGCGGCGAGGATACGCCCACAGGTCTGGCTGGAAATGTAACGTTCTATTGTAGAATGTCCTTGGGACATGGCCCATAACGAGCAGGCAATGAATGATATGAATTGAATGGGATGCGCAATAGCGTAGTGGACGATGAGGCAGGACGTTCCCAAATCCATCTTGCTTCACAACACTACAGATCCGGCCAGGGGCACAGTGGTTTTTGCGGACTGCATTACGCACAGACGCGATGGAAGTTTCACATATTATGTGAGTGAATATTCATGCGTTTTCATTGCGGGATGAGGGAATGATGTGTGGATGCATGGACTGATGAATCCGTTTAGGGTCTGCCATGTACATGGGTTTTTTGGTTCACTCCCCTTCCCCTGCGTTATGTGATGCAAGGCTGCCATAGTGGGACATACGTCTATCTGCCCTTGTCGGATCCTCCCTGTCTCGACGCGCCTTCATACACTTGTGTCTAGGCACGTTACTAATCCCATGTCATGGGTTCTATCTTGACGGACGCATGCACAGTAACCGACGTTGCCAATGGTGTATTTAGCTCGATTGGTTTCGTTGTGATTCGATACTGGATTAGGGGTGTGTATATTCCTTTGGAGTGGGCTAGCATGCATATGGGTGTGGATTTGGTGTGTTGAATGAAGATTGTAATGCATCATGAGTCCCGTAATGCAATCGGTTGATTTGTGTTTCTTTTGGGTGACAGGTATCTCCTGCCCTATTGCAGATGCCATCTCTACGCCACTCCTCCAGATGGTTTTTACTCTCGACTCCTGCAGCTTCGGGTGAATCAGTGGAGCACCATTTCGATCATATGGGACGATCGCCAATGGGCCACATGCCCTTACGCTGTACTGGTGGCTAGGTGCAACATTTCGGCCTTTCAGCTCGACTAGTGCCTGCCTCATGGGACGGACCTGCGGTTCTTGCCGCTTCCATGTTGCCTTTTGGAACGTTGATGTAAGCCCTGTGTGCCATGATGGTACAGGGCGTCACACAAGTGGAAGCCGGTCAATTATTGCAGATGCAGCCCTCGGTGATGATGGTTGTTTTGGTGGGATTTTGCAAATTGATGTGGGGCCTTTGTCATTTGGATGTGCATTTAAATTGTATTCCGATATTTGTCGTGTTGCGTTGTTCTTTGCAGGTGATGTGGCGATTTTCGCTTTGTGGCGGTATGTATTGCGTGATGATCTGCTTTGTGTTCCGCCTTCTGAGTTGAGTTGTGTGGTACAGTACTGGCCGCGTTTGCCTACGTAGCACAGTATGGTCACGGATAGAGGCTGCCATTGTGACTGTTTACATGATGTGCTGTTCAGGGGCGGGGGATTGGCTTTTGGCCGACTGGTGCCTGTCAGCCAGGTCGATTGGTGGAATGATGGGTTGTTCAGAATGTGGCTGGTCACAGGTGACTGTGTTTGCGTGCGTTTGTTGGAGGGGGACTGGGGTCATGTGCATTGGAATAGCTTCTGTATTGATGCCATCTGTGCCCTGCAGCTCCCATCGGCCCCTCTTGGGATGAGCCTGGCTGCTCAGTCACTCTGCCGACTTGTGTGGTACATGCTTCTGCTGATGGTTGGTTTGTTTACTGGCATGAGTACAGGGCTGGTGCAATCCCCCTCAGGATGCTGTTGTGGATGTTGCCTTGCGCTGGTGGCAAGCGATGGGGGACTACTGTTGTTTTGTGTCATGTGTTCTTGATTTTCATTTTGATGTGTTGTACCTTCACATGCCTGTGCTGCGTCAGTACGGCTATGGTGACATGCCGTACATGGATGCCCACTCACGGGGCGCTTTGAGCCCCTGCATGCTTTTCTACGTTGGCATGCATGGGTGAATAGTGGATTTCACTGGTTGCATAGTGTGAGTACATTGCGCCTGCCAGGAGTTGTGCAATGAGGCCAGGGAGTGGAGTACAGGCACTCAGTGGGCCATTTACGGTTGGTTCGCGTTGCCGTATTTCTCGCCATGGCGGAATGGTACTTTACGACGTGCTTGATGGCGTTCAGTACATGTCCGCTAGGGTCAGAATTCGCGTACCGTTGCGCCATGGCGGTGATTCCGGTTTTGCAAGGCGCGCGTGCGCGTACTTGGTGCAGTTAGCGTTGCCGTTCACTGCGGTGTCGCTAATGGCATCGTACTTTACGGTGACGGGTCATGATCGCAACGAGCGGTGTTCGATGGCGGTATTGCATTTCCGCCATCATTTTTCCATTTCCGCAAGGGTCGTAATGAGGCCCATTGTGTGACTCTCGTTTAGCAGCCTTCTGGCTATAGGAGTAGTCGATAAATCTAAATACCCTCACCTTTCCCGGTCTGAGGGCAACTTTTTGTTATTGTAGTCAGAAGGCACACCTTTCCTAGGATGTCGAATTGACTGCTGGTTTTCGATGGAAATGGGACGGGTGTCTTTATTTATCTTTCCGGGCGTCTGGCCCTTGGAGGCCTCGTTGTCCCTTTGGACTTGGGCTGCTGATGGCAAAATGTTTGATGGAAGATCAAGTTTTGGCATTTGAGGCGCCTGGTTATTGATCAACGTATTGGATTGAGTTGCGCTTTGAATGGCGCTTTGCGTGTTTTTTTGGTTGGGCAGGAGCTGTATTTCCCTGATGGTCCACGCTTTCCTCCTCTCTACTATGGATATTTTCTGTTAGATGCTCTGTTGCCCTGGCAAGAGGGGCTAAAGATGGAAGGCCAAGTTGGAGGGAAGGAGAGTTGATCTTGGGATTTGGGAGGCGCAAAGGTGGACTGTGAGGAGCTTTATGCACCTTGACAACGTCTTGAGTCTTGGGGTGCAGATCTACAGCCAGAGCCCTTTTTCTCGTTTTTTGCGGTGGTTGGCAAATCTTTACGGCCTCTAATATTTCCTCGTCTGTGAGGTCCTCTTGCCTAAGCAGTGGATCAGGGGCAAAAACACTGAAAAAATATGTTACTAAGCTTGCTACTGAAGGCTTAGTTGATTCTGGTTTCCATGGTTTTTTTCTTGGGTTTTGGCCACTTTTATTTGTTATGGAAGACAGTAGGCCTGTAAGTGTTTTTTTCTGGGTTTTTGATTTCAAAGTCCCTTTCCTTCTAGAATTCTGGTTTTTCCTTTTTTCCGGGGACGCTATCTCATTCCAGCAGCGTTTTTTCAAATTTGGAGCACATGTAGAGGAGGAGGATCCCTCTGTGTGGTAGACTGGGATAGAATCTTGGGCATTTATGGCTGGCTGCTCTGGACCTGTACAGTCTTCTAATTACAGGGGGGGCGTCCGTCGAGAAAGGGAAGAGCTATATTGTTCGGGACCGAGTGTACTTGCGCCTCGGTTTGCAACTGAATGTTAAAGCCGTTAGTAGTTGATGCCCGATTGGCGTTCATGTGTGGTTTGTACTGTAGGCTGTGAGGGGCCCTTTTGAGAAGTTTCGCCCTACTCTGTGGGCGAAGTTGTAGTCTCAGAAGGAGGGGGCGTGGTTTCGCTCCCCCGAGTCCGCTCCTCGCATCAACAGCAGAGGGAGCAAAAGAGACGTCAGCGGTGGCCTCCCCCAGCACAGCTCGCATCTGCGAGGGTGCTGTCTACCCTTTTGCGGGCCGCCCTCCCTGCTCACGGGCCTCAATCCTCCATCTGGAGGCCACCGGGGGCAAGAGCTGTGAGGGGAGAATCCGCGGTTGAGACTGTGGGGGCGGGAGTCGTAGAACCGAAGGCTCCTCCGAAGGTGAGTAGACTCCTTCTTCAATTCGGGCGTCGCTCCCTCGGCCCTGGGGGGGGATCTTTCTGGCGAGCTGGTCTTTGTTTTCCACCCACTGCTGCCGATGTTGTGCAGCGGGAGTATGTGATGGACTTTGTCTCAGGGATGAAGCTGGAAGTTTCTGAGCACAACGATTTTGTAGATGTATTTTTGAAGGTAATCGAGGGCGTGCACTTCGAAGCAGGTGGCCCTCCTCAAACTTTATAGAATCTGGGATAATGTCCAAGGGTGGTGAGATTGCCGGGTCAGGCGCCATGGCAGCCATGCACAGACTGCAATAGAATGCAAACTCGAAGCCACACTCCGCGGCCCGCTCCGCGGTGTGGTGTAGGTCTTGTAGAGTAACAGCAGTAGTAGCACCTCCCACAGGATCAGTAGAAAGTGAAGAGTGACTGCTATAGACTGCACACTCGAAGCCACACTCTGCGGCCCGCTCCACGGTGTGGTGTAGGTCTTGTAGAGTAACAGCAGTAGTAGCACCTCCCACAGCATCAGTAGAAAGTGAAGAGTGACTGCAATAGACTGCACACTCAAAGCCACACTCCACGGCCCACTCCGCAGTGTGGTGTAGGTCTTGTAGAGTAACTGCAGTAGTCGCACCTCCCACAGGATCAGTAGAAAGTGAAGAGTGAATGCAATAGACTGCACACTCGAAGCCACACTCTGCGGCATGCTCCACGGTGTGGTGTAGGTCTTGTAGAGTAACAGCAGTAGTAGCACCTCCCACAGGATCAGTAGGAAGTGAAGAGTGACTGCAATAGACTGCACACTCGAAGCCACGCTCCGCGGTGTGGTATAGGTCTTGTAGAGTAACAGCAGTAGTAGAACCTCCCACAGGATCAGTAGGAAGTGAAGAGTGACTGCAATAGACTGCACACTCGAAGCCACACTCTGCGGCCCACTCCGCGGAGTGGTGTAGGTCTTGTAGAGTAACAGCAGTAGTAGCACCTCCCAAAGGATCAGTAGAAAGTGAAGAGTGACTGCAATAGACTGCACACTCGAAGCCACACTCCGCGGCCCACTCTGCGGTGTGGTGTAGGTCTTGTAGAGTAACAGCAGTAGTAGCACCTCCCACAGGATCAGTAGAAAGTGAAGAGTGACTGTAATAGACTGCACACTTGAAGCCACAATCCGCGGTCCGCTCCGCGGTGTGGTGTATGTCTTGTAGAGTAACAGCAGTAGTAGCACCTCCCACAGGATCAGTAGAAAGAGAAGAGTGACTGCAATAGACTGCACACTCGAAGCCACACTCTGCGGCCCGCTCCACGGTGTGGTGTAGGTCTTGTAGAGTAACAGCAGTAGTAGCACCTCCCACAGGATCAGTAGAAAGTGAAGAGTGACTGCAATAGACTGCACACTCGAAGCCACACTCCGCGGCCCGCTCCGAGGTGTAGTGTAGGTCTTGTAGAGTAACAGCAGTAGTAGCACCTCCCACAGGATCAGTAGAAAGTGCTGAGTAACTGCAATAGACTGCACACTCGAAGCCACACTCCGCGGCCCGCTCCGCGGTGTGGTGTAGGTCTTGTAGAGTAACAGCAGTAGTAGCACCCCCCACAGGATCAGTAGAAAGTGCTGAGTAACTGCAATAGACTGCAACTGGAAGCCACACTCCGCGGCCCGCTCCGCGGTGTGGTGTAGGTCTTGTAGAGTAACAGCAGTAGTAGCATCTCCCACAGGATCAGTAGAAAGTGAAGAGTGACTGCAATAGACTGCACACTCGAAGACACACTCCCCTTTTTTTTTACATTGTAGTGAACAGATAAGCGTTGATCCACCCTCAATGGGAACATGGCCTGGGACTGCTGATATAGCAGTGCAATAAATACATTAAGGTAGGCTATAACCTCTGTGGGTGTGGCTAGACCACATTGTACATAGAACATTTGCCATTCTGCCTGACCTAATGAATTTGGTAATTGTCATAAACCAAACTACTTTTGCATAGTACAACATTAATTAGAGCAGCATCTCACATTTAGAATTAATATGGGAAGGATACCATACATTAGACTTCTGAGTATTGGACTTTGTGATAATTTTGAAGCTCTAAAACATTGTAACAGCATAATTTATTCTGAAATGTCTTTACACTCCTGTGCAGTTTTGACGTGGTTTGAAGTATTTGAGAGTGTTCTGTCCATGGAGCGCGCACTGGAGAGCATGAACTCCAAAAACATGCTCACCGAGTCCCATCATTGTACTACATCATGTATACATAGTCTAGCACCACTCTGCTGGCAAATACACATGATTATTGTTGGTTTACTTAGCTTCAGAAAGTAATATCCGTTATAAGAGAACATGTTGTATTATGATGCTTTTCATAGCACCTGTCTTGAACCTTTGAAAGGATCCGGGACATTGTGGTTCTTTCACTTGAATCAAAGGGTAGTGGATGTGACCTACTTTCACTGCTGACCCGAATGACAATAGATGAAGAAACATTGCCTGATTATTTACCCTAAAAATGCCCTGTCTGAAGCAATGTTTATTGAAAACTGGAAGCACATTGTTAAAGAGAAAAAAAAAACACCAATAGTCAGCAACTAGAACTAGCAAGCAATCTGTTTGTTTGGTTACTGCGTAAGGGTTGGAACCAACAATATAGGGTTCGCATTTGTACTACATTACAGGCCCTACACAACCAACTGATCCAGGCTGATCCAGGTTTGTGGATCTCTGCCAAGGTCCTAACATGCAAAGTAAAATGAGAAATATCTACATGGTGGTATCCCTACATTTCCAAATAAGTGATGCATGGAATTCTTCTTTGCAAGCTAAGTCCAATATTAAAGTACAACAAAGAGCCTGCTCAAACCATTCCATTGAGTTTTCCACTCTGGTCACTACTAGGAGACTGAAGCCTTTCACATATTGGGTGATCTCCACAACATCACTGAGAAATGACAGACACCTTTCTAGTTCTTCTCACCTTCTTCCCAGCGTTAATACCATAGTCTACATCACCTTTCCAAACATTCTATCCCACAGGAAGACGCTCTAAGATACTGTTTTGAACAAGTGTTCCTTCTTCCTCACCATAAGGACACACGTTGTCTTAATTCCGTACTATTAATCAAATCCCATCCCAGTATAAGACAGGGTTTCACAAGGATCTTTTCTATCTTCCCTCCTTTCTAAGATATTCTTTGAATCCCTTTGACAAACTCTGAGCAGCCATAATATCGAGTTTCACCATACACAGAAGACACTCACATATGCTTTAAGATTTCCTTCCACACAGAATTCCACAACCTCAAAATGTGTCTCTCCACCATCGCTACCTGTACGGCCACCTACTTCCTAAATCTTAATCTAGCCAAAATGGAAAATCTTCTCATTTGTGTGGCAATATATAGACCCTACCTCAGCCACTGGATAAAGAACTCACAACAGACTACCAACACATATCCCTTTCCACATCTTTAAAGTGCGTAGGCTTAAGCATTGACCCCTGACTATCCTTCACAGCACACATAGCTGACGTCACCAAAGCGTGAAACCTACAGCTTCCATGCATGATATGACCCTCCCTTCCCCTCGAAGGCTTCTATACCGCAGGTCAGGCACCAGTTCTCTCCAAGCTGGACTTTGGAAATTCAATCCTCACTGGACTCCCAACAACACCCTCTATCCTCAAAAGGCAATACTGAATGCAACAGTAAGACTCATTACAGAACTTGCACCAACACTCACACACAACCCCAGCTCTCTCCCAGCTGCACTGGCTCCCCATACCCCAGAATATTGCTATCAAAGGACTCTGCATCTTAAACAAGGCCATCCACCTCAAAACCTCATCCTACCTCCATAATAGATTTAAACCCATCACCCACACACACACTACACAAACCAACAAAAATCTCCTATGCATTCCACACTGCAATCTATCTTGCACAAACAAACAGGTGTTCACCTAATGGGTACCAAGTGCCTGGAATAAGCCCAAACCCAAATCATAAAAACCTAATATTTCCCCACTTAATCCTGCCAGACTTCCTCCAATGACTTCTTTTATGTATTCTGAACTTCTTATCCTGTTCTGAAAAATTGAAAGTTCTTTTTCACCTTCTCCCTTGTTCTGGGTTGGGTCAGTGCTGAATAAAAGTTTAAATAATGCATACATATTTATTTGCCATAGTTTTTGGCCATACCCAGAGGCTCCCTTTTTTGGGGAACATCCATGTACAGTGCTCGTGGAAAACCCAACTGACCAAATGTTCCAACTGGGCATGGCATGATGCCCTGCCCAGTGGTAATCTTGATATGGGCAGGGCCCCCAGCCTTGGGCTTGTGCTTCGACTGTGGTTGAGGCTGCAGACTACTTTGACTGGGGAGGGACATCAACCATATGTCAATAACCCCCAATCCACTCAACTGGTCCACTGAGCATGGCCTACAGCCATATCTAGTGCCTACTTTGACCAGAGCACAGTCCATATAGACTTTCCCCTTAACAAAGCCACACTAAAAATCCAGAAGAAATTCATAGCTCAGTGTTTAATATACTTGTTCATGCCTTGGCCAAGGTCATGAAAAGGTGTGACAGATTGCCATCTGACAAGGGTGTAGAAGACCTGAAGGTTTTGATTTGAATTAAATAAATACAATGATAATGGTAATTCCATCTCAGAAAAGGAAATCTGCAAATCAGATCTCCCTTTCAAAGGCTCCATGTCAAAAGCACAGTTTACACTAGTTACCTGCTCAATCAGTATCTGCTGTTCCTATTCTCCAGTGGCACAGAACAGGCTCAGGGGGCCGCGGTGCCCATCTGAGAGCTGCAGACTGCACTTATTCTTCTCGACTTATCTGCAACTTTCGACACTGTTGATCATTCTTTGTTTCTGGAATCACTCTCTTTTCTTGGTGTCTGGGGTACAGTCCCATCTTGGTTTTCTTGCTTACTTATCTAATTTAACTTTTTCTGTTTCCTTGGGTGGCACGACTTCTGAACCACTTTCTTTTGATAACGGTGTCAGTTCTGAGCCCTTTTCTATTTTCTCTATACACCTCACTACTTGCTCCTATAATTTCTTCCTTTGGACTATTGCATCACTTTTATGCTTAAGATACTCAGCTTTTTCTCTCTTTCTCGTCTTTCACTCCTGATATTCATCACACTCTTTCAACATGTCTTTCTGCCATCCAGTCTTGGATGGCTTCTCATTTCGTCACTTTTTTAAACACAGGGAAGTATGAGGTCTTATTCTTTGCTGCTAACACTCTTACTCCACATCCCCCTCCTCTGTTTATTTCTTTTCCTTCCTCCATTCTTCCTATTTCTCCTTCTGCACGTAACCTTGGCCTCTATTTTGATTCTAATCTTTCCTTTGCTTACCACATTTCTCTCACATCTTGTTCCTGTCGCTTTCATCTCCATAATATTCACAGAGTTCGTCCCTTTCTCACCTTTCATGCCACAAACCTTCTCATCTCTTCACAAATTTTTTCTCACCTATTTTATTGTTCAGTCACGCATTGTGGCCTTACTTGCTCACGTTTTGCTCCTTTCAAATCAATCTATCACTCTTTTACTCATCTACTTCGTCTTCTTCCCTATCAGGACTCTATCTCTCCATCTCTTGTCTCTCTTGGTTGGTCACCCTTTAATTCCAAACTTAAATATTACATTCTTTGTTTAATCTCTTTATGGGCTTGCCCCTGACTACCTTGCTTCTGTTCTTTCTTTTTATACTCTGTCTTGTTCTCTTCGTTCCTCCTGTCTTTTCAGGCTGAATGTCCTGCGCCCCCCACTGTGCTGAATCCTGTTGTAATGAAGAATTATATGCAGTACCCTTTGGCAACAACCGCACACAATTAAGACTACAAGTGACAGTACAAATTCACCATTGGTACAAGCCTGTACTACACAGTAAAGTGGTAGCGATGGCTGAGCAGCCAGATTTATCTCAAGAGTAAAGTGAGCAGTATTAATATTTACACAAAGGGCAACAATTGCTATGATTAAAACAAACACTGGGGGTAATTCATAGAATTTGGTACACAAGTGGCGCACGCAGCTGGCGCAGAGTGTGCGCGTGCGGCAGTCTGCGCCAGCCGCGTGCACCAAAACCAATTTCAGCGCACCGCGTATTCATGGATTTCGACATCCATAACCAGCCATGGCGTAGAGTGGGGCAGCGACCCTGCAGCAACGCCAGTTACGCCCCCAACCCCACCCCGTATGCCATGAACAGCGCACACAAATCCTGTACATGGCGCAAAGGCCAGTGGACCAGCATACAGCCCCCCAACCACGAAAACACATGTAAAACTCCCCGCGCACTCCTCAGAATAGATACACGTACCCCTCTCGCACTAACGAAATTGCATGTAAAACTCCCTGCGCACCCCTCATAATACACGTACCCCTCTCGCGCTAGCGAAATGGCGTGTAAAACTCCCTGCGCACCCCTCAGAATACATGTACCCCTCTCGCGCTAGCGAAATCGCGTGTTAAACTCCCCGCGCACCCCTCAGAATACACGTACCCCTCTCGCGCTAGAGAAATCGCATGTAAAACTCCACCCTGTGGTGTGGGCAGCCTGTGGGGCATGCACTGGGGTGATGGGCTGCATGTGGGGAATGTTGAGGGTGGATGTGCTGCATCCGTGTATTCCGAGGGATGTGCATGGAGTTTTACACGCGATTTCGCTGGCTGAGCGGGGTATGTGTATTTTGGGGGTGCGCGGGGAGTTTTACACGTGATTTTGCTAGCGCAAGAGGGGTACGTGTATTCTGAGGAGTGCGGCGGGAGTTTTACACGCGATTTCGCTAGCGCGAGAGGGGTAGTGAATTGCGTTCAATTTCACAGCTACAGAATGTTCAATTCTGGTAAATGATAATCTCAAATACGAAAAGGTTGAAACATTTAATTCAAAAGAACAGAAATAAATATAATTCAATGATTACAGTTGACTGCAGGTCAATTGACATAAAATGCAAAGGAAAACAAGGAAAAATATCCACAAATTAAACTGTGCTTGGCTGATGTGTTTCGAGGTAATTCCCTCTTCTTCTTGAGCCTAGTAGCACTGTGACACAGTTGAGGTAGTTAGCAGGAAAAAAAGGGGGGGAGAGAAAAAGTAACTATTGTGAGTATATTTTCCATAATTGTGTATAGCTAACATTACGAAACACATGTTAAGAGACATTGACCAGCAGTAGTGATTGTCTAGCAACAATACAAAGTATTGAGATGGTTATCATATGGCATGCTGTTCATTCAATAGGATGTTAATGGTAAGGACAAACATCATGTGGTTACAAGACACTGTTTCAATATAAGCGGACCCGGTGAGCACCAATTAGAGTGAACATTAGTTAGCTTGGTGGTAATGGTGGAATAAAATTAGTGTGGTATCTATAGGAATGATCACTTGGCAGGAAACAACCTGTTAATAAAGGTTAAAGGATTATAAGTGTGAGGAAGTGAAATATATATATATATATATATATATATATATATATATATATATATATATATATATATATATATATATATATATATATATGTTTATATAAGTTCTAGGGAGGCAGTAACTCATCAGGCCGATAGTTGTATAGTAAGAAGTAGGTTTAATAACTCACATGTCTCAAGAGATGGACAGTAGTGTCTGTCTCTTGTCGTGAGGCGGAACAATCCTTGCATCGAAGCAAATAAAATACCAATGTATTCAACGGTGTTAGGTAAACCTAAGTACTTCTGTAAAGGTGAAAAAATAAGGAAAAGGTTCCATTTCAACTGACGGCTATTAAGTGACTGATCAGTGTATACTAATACATAATACTGCCACGACTGGGGTTATGGAAATCAAGGGTAAAATGAAACTCACTCATGCAACAGTCCCCACGGGCACTTGAATGCTGAGGAAGCGTAGCTGAGAATTTCATGAGCAACGTGATATGCAGCTTTTGTATTTTCTTGCGAGTCCGTAGTATTCTGCCTGCTCTAAAAAGAGGGGAGTGCAGGTATGAGCTATGTATTGAAGACAAAAACTGGTCGGAAAAAAGTACATCTAAATGTACTTCAAATACCTGATGCGGTCTGATGGAAACTCAGCGGCGGAAATGGCACAGGACGTGCCGGTTGCTTCATGAGCGGTCGTAGAAGCCGTTACTTAATGGATGTATTAAGGTTCGCTGTCCTACGGAAATAAGTCGTTCCCATGCAGTGGCCTTATGCCAATTGACCTAAAGTCAACTGTAATCATTGAATTATATTTATTTCTGTTCTTTTGAATTAAATGTTTCTACCTTTTCGTATTTGAGATTATCATTTACCAGAATTGAACATTCCGTAGCTGTGAAATTGAATGCAATTCACTGAATGTCTTTATTGACAACATTATATAGTGTGCAGGGGACGGGAGGGCTCCCAATTTGGATATTCTCATTCTTTCTACTTTCAGCAACATTGGTCTTGTGCCAAGACCATTTTTTCTCCCCCGCACCTTAAGATTCTAAAAAACTCTAATAATTAACAATTGATTAAGGACCTTGATCTATTAGTGTGCACCGACAACCACAAACATTGTTTGCTTCTTGTTCACTGGGCCCTTCCAGTGTGGCACACTTTCCTTTCAGTAGCACCTGTAAAAGAAATTCCCTTTTTCTAACAAATTAATATGTCCTTCTCACGAATTAATGAACTAACGGATAAACACGCCACCACATTGGCGTTCGATGCAAAAGAAGCAACCCGGATTCTATCCTTAATAAAGGACACAGATAACACCTTACTGAGCAAAACAAATCCAGATAAATTAATAACACAATTGGAAAAACTCATAAGACGTGAAATATCTCAGAAACTCCATGCGACAACACTTGTGGAATACTTCAAATCACAAAGGATCCCTAGAGGATTAAGAGTGTATCTTAGGCCAACTCTGTGTAGTGAAAGCAAAGAGTTCATAGCGAAGTGGGATCAGATCCTGAATAAGTGCTCGCCATTGAGGAACTCTCAAAATCTTTGACAACAATTGACACAGACATTACTGCATTAAAAACACAACTACTGGAATTTAAAACGGAATAACTTTCGGATCTCCTAGAGGAGGTTAATTCAAAGCTCACAGGGTATAAGGCTGATATTGAACAACGTAAGCTAAGGAAATTCAAACGAGACACTTTTGATTATTTAAACAACATCGTATATAATTGGCAGGAATATTATCACCACCGTAATCAGAACAGAGGGAGACCACATAATCCTAATCCGACTAATTCCAACACTAGCAGTAGTAACAGCAGTATTGGGGATCCTATTGGTACTGAAGGATCTCAGAGACCAAGAACCGAAGACCTGGACAATAACGATATTGCAGAACCACGAGGAGTGAGCCCCTCAAGAGAAACTGAACCAGCAACAGTGGGATCCTCAGGAGGAGCTTTTTTAGGCCTCCGAGAAAAAGAAAAAGAAAAACAAGGCGTGGCAAGCAAAAATCAAAGAAAAAAAAGAAATGTGTGAGAACCTAGTGGTCAATATCTCAAGTATCAAGGAGGACAATTGGACATGCACAATCGAGGGCTGTCATTTGATCCCACTAGCAATACATTGCTATTTGAAGAGAAGATATGTTTACACAGATTATTTAGGAAACTCTAAATTTTCTTTGATTCAGACTGCAACACGGAACCTACACAATTGGCTGACGATAAGCTAGAACTCTGCCCAAAGAGTTACTTTGATCCTCCTACCCAGAATTTGATTTTGGATCTGTTTGAGAAGAATGTACTCACTGATCTCAAAAGAATTAATTATCAAAGGACCACACTCCATAACATCAAAAATGACCAACTAGATCATATTGAAGCATTGGCCAAAGATGAGAAGATCACAATTAAACCAGAGGACAAAGGTGGAGCCATCGTAGTCATGGACACCGTCGACTACACCAAAAAATGCATGACTCTCTTAAACGACCCATCTACATACACCAAACTTGATGGTGATCCCGTATACAGGATTAAGGCGATCATTGAAAGAACAATTAACGAAGCGCTTGAAAATGAATGGATCAGCGAGAAAACGAGCAGATTCCTTCTCAATCAACATCCTATAACACCTGTTTTCTAAGGTCTTCCAAAGATCCATAAAAATGGAGACTCTCCACCTCTCAGACCAATAGTAGCCAGAACTGATAATATTTTTGAACCCCTTGCTATCTACATTGATCGCTCCCTTCAACCTCTGATACAAGGAATCCCCACTTATCTAAGGGATACCACCGATTTTCTAAATTGCATCAATGAGGTTAAAGCCCTAGATTCTGACTGCATACTTTTTGGTATGGATGTCTGTAGCCTGTATACTTCCATTCCCCATGGGGAAGGGATTGAGTCAGTTGAATGGCTTCTTCTTAATTCTCCTTCTTCCAGTGGCAACCCAGAACTTATTTTGGAACTACTCAATCTGATATTATACAACAGTTACTTCAGATTTCAAAATACATTTTTCTTATAGACAACAGGTACGTCCATGGGGTCTTCTATGGCCCCTGTATATGCAAATACATTTATGTATCGCTTTGAAAAGAAATTTGTATTAGATCACCCCCGGTGGTCTGCATGCACACTGATGTGGAAGCGTTTTATTGACAACGTTTTTGGCATATGGAGTGGCCCAGAGGAAGATTTGTTATTATTCTTGGAATACCTTAACTCAGTACATGACAATATCAAATTCACCATGGAGGGAGGCAGGCCATTACTACATTCTCTGGATGTAAACATAGAAATCTAGAACAACACTCTCTCCACATCGGTCTACCACAAACCAACAGA
The DNA here is from genome assembly GCF_040938575.1 of Ambystoma mexicanum. Lineage (NCBI taxonomy): Eukaryota > Metazoa > Chordata > Amphibia > Caudata > Ambystomatidae > Ambystoma > Ambystoma mexicanum. The sequence continues at coordinate 1,253,002,403 of NC_090924.1, forward strand.
TGCCAATAATCTCCCCCACTTCACAAGTTTTCATCCAAAAGCAATGCTCAAAAATCTTCCATTCAGCCAGATGTTGAGACTTAAAAGGATCATATCAGACCCAGCAGGACTAGACACGGAGTGCTCCAAAATTATTGACAAATTTGAATCATGAGGGTACCCTGCCTCAATATTGAGTGAGGCTAAGGAAAGGTCTGACCTTAGAACAAAGGAACAATTATTATCTGTGAAAAATAAAGAGAAGGAATCACCACTCTTATATATATCCAAATTCTCCCGTCAGAGCTTCCAAATTAGCAAGACAATTAGGAAACACTGCGGAATACTCCAAATTGACCCAACTCTCCACAAACTGTTTCCTAAAGCACCGATGATGGCATTTAAGAGAGGCCGTAACTTATGCGATAAACTGGTAAAAGCGGAGAGACCACCAAAAGAAAAACAACAATTTCTAACAACAAAAAGAAAAGGCACCTTCCCGTGTCTGTCTTGTTCGCATTGCAACAACGTGATCAAAGGTGACTTCATCAACCATCCCAGACCGGGAAGAAAATTAAATTGAAAGATTACGCAACATGCCTCACACCAGGAGTAATCTACTCCATTAAATGCCCGTGTGGACTTCTATACATCGGCCAGACAACCAGACCCGCCAAGGAGAGGTGGACCGAGCACAAATGAACTATCCAATGCAAAAATACCAAGTCACCACTGGTAAGACATTTCTTAGAAAACAGTCACTCTATAGCTCAACTAAAATTCCAGATTTTGGAAGTGGTGAAGCGTCCCCATAGAGGAGGTGATTATCAATCAATCTTATCAAGACGTGAGAAGTTTAGGATCCACTACTTGGATACATTAGATCCTAAAGGTCTAAATGAAGAATTCTCACTAAGATGTTTCATCTGAACCAGATGTCTACTTGACTTTATTCCACATGGAGGTCACATGTTGATCTCAGAGATTGTAACTCTTATGAACATGTTTGCTCTTTACCCATTTCGAATTACTTACATACTGTTCTTCTGTTTTACATTATGAACCCTGATTCTCAACATTAGAGGACTTCCCAGCAAATTAGACAATGACCCAGCGGTGTAACTCTAGTAACAACATCAGATATTGTCGCCATGACGACACGGTACAAGTATTGTATATCACTACATTAACCTTACTGTATGAGCATTTAGGATGTTTTTATCATCTTTAGATCTTCATATTTGATCTATCTTCAACATAAAGTATAAACTTCAATACAGTGATTGTTTAGTAGCTCGAATGTTTTTTGTCATTCTACGACATTAATAAGCATTGCAACAACGATTCCATTGTCATGTGACACTCCATCAGTAACATAACTTTAAGATACGTAATTACTGTTCATTGTGAAAGAGCACCCGCTTCACACCAATCAAGAGCATTAGTTTGCTGTTTAGAATTGGTATAGTTATTTAGCTTAGAGTGCTTCTTTCAACATGGAACCCACTCTAGTCACTTACTGCATTCAGTCCGCCTCTAGTTTCTATTACTCTTTCAGCCTTTGACCTTTCTAGCCCTACATGATAGCCAATACCACGTGATACACTGATCTTGATCAGCGTGGCAACCGCCACTCACTCCAGAGTGCAACCTGTACCAAGTACAGCGTATGCTACTTGGCAACAGGTAGTCATTCCGTCTTTACATACCATTTAGAGGCGCTTACTTTGCGATCCCACCAGCATCTAAATTCGTTCGTTTCCTTACAGATATCGTTCAAGGGCCACTGCATGGGAACGACTTCTTTCCGTAGGACAGCAAACCTTAATACATCCATTAAGTAACGGCTTCTACGACCCCTCATAAAGCAACCAGCACGTCCTGGGCCATTTCCCCCGCTGAGTTTCCATCAGACCGCATGAGGTATTTGAAGTACATTTAGATGTACTTTTTTCCGACCAGTTTTTGTCTTCAATACATAGCTCATACCTGCACTCCCCTCTTTTTAGAGCACGCAGAATACTACAGACTTGCAAGAAAATACAAAAGATGAATATCACGTTGCTCATGAAATTCTCAGCTACGCTTCCTCGGCATTCAAATGCCCGTGGGAACTGTTGCATGAGTGAGTTTCATTTTACCCTTGATTTCCATAACCCCAGTTGTGGCAGTATTATGTATTAGTATACACCAATCAGTCACTTAATAGCCGTCAGTTGAAATGGATACTTTTCTTTATTTTTTCACCTTTACAGAAGTAGTTAGGTTTACCTAACACAGTTGAATACATTGGTATTTTATTTGCTTCGATGCAAGGATTGTACCGCCTCACGACAAGAGATAGACACTACTATCCATCTCTTGAGACATGTGAGTTATTAAACCTATTTTTTACTATACAATTATCGGCCTGATGAGTTACTGCCTCCCTAGAACTAATTTAAACATATATATAAATACGTATTTCACTTCCTCACACTTCTAATCCTTTAACCTTTATTAACAGGTTGTTTCCTGTCAAGTGATCATTCCTATAGATACCGCACTAATTTAATGCCACCATTACCACCAAGCGAACTAATGTTCACTCTAATTGGTGCTCACCGGGTCCGCTTATATTGAAACAGTGTCTTGTAACAGCATGATGTTTGTCCTTACCATGAACGTCCTATTGAATGAACAGCATGCCATATGATAACCATCTCAATACTTTGTATTGTTGCTAGACAATCACTACTGCTGGTCAATGTCTCTTAACATGTGTTTCGTAATGTTAGCTATACACAATTATGGAAAATATACCCACAATAGTTACTTTTTCTCCCCCCCTCCCTTTTTTTCTGCTAACTACGTCAACTGTGTCACAGTGCTACTAGGCTCAAGAAGAAGAGGGAATTACCTCGAAACGCGTCAGCCAAGCACTGTTTAATTTGTGGATATTTTTCCTTGTTTTCCTTTGCATTTTATGCCAGTTGACCTACAGTCAACTGTAATCATTGAATTATATTTATTTCTGTTCTTTTAAATTAAATGTTCTACCATCCCATACACCCTAGCCATGGACCGCAGGCAGCCCACACCACAGGGGACTACCCTGCACCCCTGGCAATGCCCCGCAGGCAGCCCATACACCCTGGCCATGCCCCACAGGCAGCCCATACACCCTGGGCATGCCCTGCAGCCAGCCCACATGGCACCATGCACTAGTGAGCCCTGACTCATGTCCCCCTGCACCCCCACCCACCCAGCATTGACGGGCACCTGCCAGCAGGCCCCGACTCATGTCCCCCTGCACCCCCAACGACCCAGCATTGACGGGCACCTGCCAGCAGGCCCCGACTCATGACCCCCTGCACCCCAACCCCCCCAGCATTAATAGGCACCTGCCAGCAGGCCCCGACTCATGTCCCCCTGCACCCCCACCCACCCAGCATTGACGGGCACCTGCCAGCAGGCCCTGACTAATGTCCCCCTGCACCCTCACCCACCCAGCATTGACAGGCACCTGCCAGCAGGCCCCGACTCATGTCCCCCTGCACCCCCACCCATCCAGCATTGACAGGCACCTGCCAGCAGGCCCCGACTCATGTACCCATGCACCCCCACCCACCCAGCATTGACAGGCACCTGCCAGCAGGCCCCGACTCATGTCCCCCCCAACACGTCATCACGATCCACAATCATGGGCCATATGGCCACCCAAATCACACCCCACGCCACCCCTGTCCAAACACCCAACCAAGTATTCCATCCACCCCACATAGAAATGCACATTACATGATACAACCCAAATGGCAAGTAAGCACATCAACACATGCCCGTCACACACACACAATGGGTGCAAGTGAATGAGAAAACCCACATCGTGACATGCATGAAACCAATGAGAGAATACCACACATTGAAGTATGAAACAAAAATGTATTGAACACAAAAGCAAGGGCATTAAATCAAATTACACAATAATGGAAATAATAAAGAAAATGCATCATGTTCCAAAAAAATGAAATAAAAAATATGAAAGCAGAATCCAAATAAATCCAAATGAAAATGGGTCTAAAGTGTCCGTCCAGCAAACCAAATCCAAATAAAATAAAATAAGAATAATCCATTGCTCCATGGTGAACAAAAAAAAGAATGATGAGAAGTGCAGTCTTTAACTATATACAAAGAACAAATCCAGTGTCCATAAGCCCAACTATTGAAAGTAAACCTACAAAAAACCCTACCTAATAAAGAAATATCTACAAAAAGGTGGGGCATAGTCCAAGTGCCCCAAATGAAAGAAAAACATAAATGAAACCTAACACTAATTAACTATATACAATGGCGCGGGCAGGTCCTACGGCTCACTAGTTGATTTACCGGGCCAGGGCATCATCGAACTCCTGTTCAACGTCCTGGAGGCGGGCATGTTCCCTGTCCCCAAGGTCTCGCAGGGATAACGCCATGTCCACCTCCAACTCCCTGCGAATTCTCTCAAGGAACTCAGCATGCCTCAGCGCCCTGCGCATGGAGTTCTCCGCCCTGACAATAGTGAGCCGTGCCTCCTCTGCCCGCCACTGCTCCGCATCTATCCACTGGCCCAACTGCTGCCACACGGAAGACACTCCCATTCCATGGTCCTCCTGCCCCCCGGCTGATGCCTGTCCCTCTGATGTTGATGGTCCCGAGCCATGATGCCTCCCACGTTGAGCCTGCCGCTGCATCCGACGCAACTGCCTCTGCCGGCACGACGGCATCCAGGCTGATGGAATCCACCGGCGCCATCATGCACGTGCCCTGCCCGATGATGCTGGAACATCCCCCATCTGCTGGGGTCCAGTTGCTGGGGTGTCCACCCCTGCTGCACCTCTGACTCCCGACTGTGGCAGGGATGGGATCTCCACCGAGCTGTCTGCGTTGGTCGGGGCAGGTCCACAGGGGGCCCTGGTGGCATCTGGGCTGGAAGACGGCATGGAGAACGACTGGCGCATAGTCCCCACAGAGGAGGAGAGGGCCGCCAGAGTGCCCGATGTGCATGCTCCCCCCAGGAAGCACACACGTCATCACGAATGTCACGCAGGTGCAATGCGATACCAATCAGGACGGTCTCCATACGGTCACGGGTCCCCTCATCCACAGGTAGAGGAGTGTCAGATGACGTGGACCTCCCCCCTACTTGCGGACGGGCCTAGGATGGGGCATCCCTGCTGGTGCATGGTGGTGCAGTCACAGTGTCAGGGACAGTGACATGCACAGGCCCCTCCATGGCGACCTGTGCTGCCTCCTACCCCTGCCCCTGGACTGCACCACTTGCACTTGTGGTACCACCCCCACCAGGCCCCGTGTGCGGCTCAGTAGCGACCTCCTACTCCTCTGTGCAAACCACCAACCTGGATGGCTCCACACCATCTTCCGCCATTGCAAGCCCCTGTGGGGGCACACACACTCCTTCCGCTGCAGCCGTAGTCCAAGGAACTGTTGAAACATACAATGGTGGTTTGAAACTCACATGCATCATGGGTCATACTGATTACATGTACACACATCACCGTAGTTTCATCCATCTGGCCTCGTACACCCCAGACACAGTGGAGAAAATGATGACTAGGCGGCATCAGTGAATCAGAACATTGTCACGGACATGTGTCATGCATCCATGGCATTTACAAGTCACACACACACGCTACTCAGACACATAGACATGTACACCATACATGTCCTTGACAGCAGCACCCATCTCTCACACCTCATCCATGAGACAGGAGTATGTAAAGGGCGCCTGGCGAAGTCCTGATATGCCCAGGAGGGTACTTGTAGGTAAATAGATAGAAATCAGGGTGAGAGATCCGAGAGCAGCTGTCAAGTTTTTTAAGCTATTTTATTTTGCCTTCAAAAAGATTTTGCACAGATTAGTATTTTTAAACATTTCCAAAACTTTCGATAAGCACGAAAGGTTAGGTGGATAGATATTTCTTTTTTTGCGAAATACAAATGAGTATCATCCTCTTTTCTTGCGGAGGAACAATTTTCACAGTGATGCACGAGTATACAGTACAAGTGGTTGATGACAGAGGGTGTCAACAGTGTGCGGCCCAGGACTGTGATAGGTCCGGGGGTACTAGAACAACAATAGTGAACACAACACTTTTCTACAAACACATATAAACAGGGGTTGTGCCACAGAAAATCGACACGACGGTGTTTCGGCCAAGCTGGGCTGGGATTAAGCCCGAGGTTGTAGTGGCCTTCATCAGGATGGTCTCTTAATAAAGGTTCTGTCCGTAAAGGAAATCTGTGGGGGAAGGGGAGAGCTGTCAGGATCTCAGGTAGTTAAGGTTTCATTTAAGTATTAATAAATAATGGCTGATTGGTGCCTAAAAATACACTCAGAGTTTATTGTCATAGAACAGCTTACCGTCTGCTGTGGTGCAGCGGGGACGCTGTGGTGGAGTCCTGTTATGGTTGCCGGACTCTTGGGGACATGAGAAGACTCGTGTGAATCGGGTTACTCAGGCTATTGATTAATGCCTATGGTCTCTGGGAGCTGTAGAGACAAAGGTAAGTATACCGTTAACCCCACGTGTGGGGGAGACAGTGTATTTCAAGCAAAACACAAGGCCCATGTACATCCAGCAGGGGATGTGTTGGAGTGGTGAGTGTTGGACCCGGAATGATGAACACCGGTGGTGTGGGTGTCTTGTGAGAGCGGTGTCAACAAAACAATCAGGTAATGGCTATCGATTTGGTATCCTGTCGGTGGCAGGAATCAAGTTTAAACGCCACAGTGAACTATGGGCTGTAAAACGCAGTTTACTGTGATTAAAGGTGATACGAGCATGCAAGAGGAGATTTGCATCACGATTTTGTGGTGGGTGCAAAGTCCGGAGTACTTGTGCGAGATCAGGGTGGAAGCTGGCTATTGGCATCGTCGTGTTTTATAGGTATATAAAGTTTACCAATCTTTTTACAAGAATGGTGCTGTCGTGCGCGTTTAAAAGATGTCTAAAGAGGGCTAAAAGCTTCTACAGTGCACGAGTGGGACTATAGAAGGACAGTGCATTAGGTAGGAAATGCTGGAGTTACCAAGGCTGTCTGTTCCGAACTGTCTAAGTGAGAGAAAGAGCATAATTCAGCAATGTGACTTACCGAAGCCTGTTGTGGCAGTGTCTGCGCTCCTCGCGGTAATGGATGCTACTGAGGAGTTCAGACACCATAGGTTAAAAGCTCAGCCCAGCCGGGCTGGCCAGCCAATGGGGTGCCCAAAGGAGAGTAGGGTAGGGCAAAGATAGGATTGAGTAAAGGCCGTGGTTATTGGTGTTCGACATTCGGCCAATAGAGAGGAGGCATGACAAGCAACAGATATGACCCGTATGTGTGAGCTCTCGAGGGGGCACAGAAGGTTCCAATCATGGATGACTTAAAATAAGGGCTAGACTATTGTGGACTCGGTATAACGGGGGTACGGCAGGAAGTAAACTGCTGCAGATTAATGGACACTATGAAATGTTGATGGCTTGAAATGAAATAAAGTTAATCAAACGTCAGAGACATGTTAGAGATTTAGCATGGTGTCATAAAAAGTCCTGACTGTGCACAAAATTGTCCTTGGGAGGTAGACACAATGTTGTATGATGAAGGCTCGATATGCCTTTCTGCGGGTGTTCTGCCATGTACATGTGCCTGCGGACTGAGGGGCGCGCAGTCATGATTGCCAACACCTGGTATAGGCAGCGTGACTGCGTGGCCTGTGAGACCCCCGCCCACTATGGCAGTTGTCCGCTGAAATGACCCAGTGGCCAAAAAATGCAGGACATTCAGCACCTTCTCCAAGGGGCTCAACGCTTGGGAGCACAGGGTGGGGGATGTAAGTTCATCTTCCCACTCCCTGACCAGGTTTAGGATGATACGAGGTGTAAACCTATACCTGCCATAGACCTGCTCATCAGGCATCCCAAAAAGGCTAGCCAGGGGGAAAAAATGCGGACCCTGGCTATTCTCCTCCTCCTGCGGTGTCCCACGATCAGTGCTACGACAAATGGGGCATTCATCGTAGCTGTAGATATGTGTTTGTTGTTTGCGTGCACTTTTATACTGTGTTCGGGGACACTTCCGCCTGCCTTTGTGTAGCGAACGTGTTAATGCCTGTGCGTGTCTTTTAGCGTGTGCGGGTTTCCCGTATTCGATTCCATGAATCGTGTTGTTCGCGTGCGTGTGGGCGTTCCGTGTATTTCCCTGCAGTACTTCCCCAGTTACGCCTTCTTTTTCACGTGTTGATCCCCATTCCGCGTGTTACGCCCCGTGTCCTGCCCCCTTTTTGGTGTGTGCGGCGACGTTGTGAGCTTTCCCTGTGCGCGTCGCGCACAGCGTTCGGGATGTTGCAATGACGTGTGAGCCCATGTGCGTGATGCACGGATTTGGCGCACATCCAGGGGAAAAACACGCGCAGGCTCTTCCTTGACTCGCACTCATGCGCGTGCCCTTGCTTTTTCACGCTTGCACCAGCTTGCGCAAAGATTTTCTGTGCACATTTGTTCCATAAATCGGCCCCACTGACTCAAGGTTTCTGAGTAAAAGAATATACATTAATTTACACGTCAATTATTAAACATTTCACTATTATCAAGCAGTTGAAAAATCACAATGCTAATACACTACACCACACCCAATAGATTCTGGACAAGTTAGGCTCAAAATCAAGTGTGAGCAAAATGGAACTCTAGTATTTTAAAAAGGGAGGGAAAGACAAAGGTAGACAGAAATTGAGCAGCACCAACAAGTAAGTAAGCAGGGAACTACAGTGAGGAAATCAAATTCAAGGGGCCTGGCCCAAAGTCAATACCAAAGTCTTTGCAGAGGATCACACAGTTCAGGGTAGTTCGCGGTTAAGTCTTTGCCAAGAATTCAGAACGAAGTTGGTCGGATGAAAAGTTACTTTAAAGAATAGAGAAGGACAAGCCCTCGAATTGGCGAAAGATTTCACACAATTTCACTGCGGCTGGATGAAACGAACAACCGCGTTAGCATAGTACCTTTAGAGCAGAAAAATGCTGTAGCTGAGGCAGATGTTCCTGGCAGGTCTTGCAGGCTCACGTTTCCTGAAGCGACTGTCGGACTGACAAGAAGGAGGAAGACTGGAAGGTCCTGCAGTGCCCAGGGAAGAATACAGCAGCAGAGCAAAGCGACGAATAAAAGGTGCACTCCTTAAAACGCAAGCAAGGTCCGTTCCTCCTGGCTGTCCAGTTCACTGTAGCTCTGTACAGCAAATTCAACCAGTGGAGGGAGGCCTGTCGAGCAGGTTGGTAAACTGGTTGTTCCCACCAGCTCAAGGGGAGAAGATTCCTTGCAGATCTTCAATGTCGTCGAAGTTTGAAGATTCGGACCCAAAGCAGGCGTCACTGGGAGGTTCAGTCATGGTAGAGGTCCTCTTCTGTTAGCTTCTCTTCGGTTCTCTCGATCCAGTGGTGACTCTGCCTTTCCAGCCCCAGAGACCTGCTTTTTGTGCAGTTTCTCGCCATTCACACAGCCTGGTTTTCAATCACACAGCAGGGTGGCTGTCCTGCCGGGACAGTCACCACAGCCAATCATATCAGAGTGCGACATGGGTCTCCAAGGATACCCTGTGCAGGGAGTCCTAAACCCCTCCCTCACATCCTGTACCCCTCACACATTCAGGCACCTAAGGAGGGCTTCTGTGCAGTAGCCCGTGAAAGTACGGCGCGTAGAGTAAAACACGAGAAAGACTTTTACAAAAAGAAATGGCGAATAAGCCCAGCCGAAACCATATAAAAACGTATATGATCCAGCAGGTTTAAGATCGAGGCTAACAAGATAGCCTAAAACAATACCAAGGCTATGTAAAATAACCGTGGTAGAGAAAATAGGGTAGTTACCACTGCCACCAGCCAAATCTTAATGAAAAGGGAACAAAACAATGTTCCATGAGAAACAGACAAAAGGGATACATTATTAACCATTTCCAGAACTCTATGTAAGATAGTTTGTACTGGGTCTGTGAGTTTAAAAAGACTAATAAAGTCAATGGCAACTTTACATGTTCTGGGAGACAGTAGTCTGAGTTGGGAAGTCTGAAAAAGACAACCCTGTGTCACTGCACTGAAGGTGCTGTGTAACACACAGTAAAAAGATGATGCCTATGGAGTAGGTGAGGCTCCATAGTCTATGAACACAAAAAAATGTTAAACACACACAGCAAAACACATGTAAGAGTGGGAAAAAAGACTCAGACTCTTACCAGGTGAAAAAAATAAATCCTAGAAATCCAGCGAAGCTGCTGAGAAACTCAGTAGGTAAGGGAAATTAGCCATTCTGGAGAGTTCTCTCTAACACCCGTTTTCAATCTTTTCAGCTCCTTGCTCCTCTTCATTGAAACATGCTCCCACTGTTTCTTTATCTATTAGTGGAAGTGTTCGAATTGTTGACAACCATTATGTATTTTTGCTTTGTACTGCTGTTTTTATCTATGTAAAGCTCTTTGGACAAAGGTGCTATATAAAGTACAATAAAAATACAAATGCAGGGACATCCAAGTTATTGCAGCAAAGGAGCTGCATTTAATACATGCACTCTGTTCCCAAAATCACACAATGTTGAGAGTTACTATTTTGGTGCAAGTTGTTCGTTTCAAATATAAGACATACCTGAGTTTAAGGTATGGAGGCAAGTAATTCTCATAATAACATGTAAAAATAACTGTTTATTCTGGTCTGACAGCCTGGCCCTACCAGGTTACAGGGTAGGAGACTGGATGGGTATGCCTCTCCTTTGATACTTGGTTAGCGCAGATGACACCTTTCACTAGTGAGCCTGCTTCACAGCAGGAGCTCACCTGGGAATCAGGCATCAAATGGAACACTCATCTCAAAAAGACATCAGAAAGACAAGCCTTACCACATGGTGTTGCATACCAAAATGCCCTGTGATGCTATTAACAAGGGGAAGGGTGGAGTTAGTGTAGACAAAGGGAGCTCAGCCCAGGGGAAGAAAGATTCTACCATCTTGATTCTCTCTATCTCTACCTTGCTTTCCTGTCCCCACAGCTATATTTAGCACGCTGCACTTTGGGTGTGATGTCAGAAGGCAAAGACCACTTGTCTCAAGAAAAGGGATTGGGCCCTTAAAACTGGCTTGTTTTTATCCAATGACATCTGGACTTCTTTCCTTTAAAAGAAGAGGTCCCAGAAACAATGTGTTGGAACTGTGTTGGGAGAGTTGGCTTTCTAAAGCCTTTCACCAGTGAGGAGAAAATGAGCGCCCAAGGCAGAGGTAGGCTCTGTTCCCACCTATCCCCAGGGCACATTGGGAGTGCCCTGCTGCTGGAACACAATCTGCACCCCTTTCAGTCAAACTGCTGCCCAGGACCTCATCCTGTTGGAGCACCATGTAAGTATGCCCCAGCATTCCATGCATTGGGAGCCCGCGAACAAGAACTACATGTGCCCCTGAGGCCCCTGAGAGAACACACAGTACCTGAAGGCCAAGAAAGAAAGGATCCCTGCATTTTCTGTCACTGGACAACTTTGAGCTGTGATATGAGCCCATTGGACCTCATCGAACCAGGAGGTGAGCTGTCTTTGGCACTCACCTGATGTTTGAACCGCTGATATGCACGTTCAAACCAGTTTGTCGTCACACCATGCTATTTCACTGTGTTGATGCCCCGGCTCCAAGTCAAAGCTCCTCGTTGCATATGTTGCCTTTGAGCCACTGTTCACCCCACACCCATCTTTGCTGTTGATAGTCATTGCCAGTTCAACAGTCCATGGTGGACCACTGAAGTGCAATCATCACACCCTGCATCGACCTGCTCAACTCGAACTGCGCATCCAGTCAATAGCATCTTCGCCTATGAACCTTGTGGGTCCTCACAAGCCATACTTCGTTGAGAGCGTCCTCGAACCAGCTGCATAGAACAGTGCATCCAGTCACCAGCATCTTCACAGTTGAACTGAATGTTGAAATTACCCTGGTGGCTCTCACAATCCCCCATTCTTCAAGCATTGCTTCGGACTGCATCAGACTTCAGTTGTGTTCCCTGCATGACACCACTCCCCAACTAGAACAATGCAACTGCTGCATTTGAGCTGCTTAAAAACACCCAAACAGAACCCAGATGCCTGTTTTGCCATTGTCGAACTGCAAGACCGGTGAAAGTAGAGTTGATGGGTAACTGCCATTTTTGGGCCCTAGAGGCTGTCTAAGCTGCCATTCCTCCCTTTTCGCTCAGGTACATACCATTTTTAGAATCAACGTAGTTATTTATCGCCTTTTCACCCGCTGCTTCATTACTCAAAATGCTGCATCTTCTATCATTGCATCTTATCTGTTGTTTCCATCAGGGTGTGTTTTGTCTAGTGTATTTCTATTTAGTTTTAATGTGTATGGTTTGTTGAAGTAAAGTATATATATTTTTATTGAAACTTGATTGGACATTCCCTATATTTTTGACTGTTACACTTTGATGTTTGGATTGCTTCTGAATCACATTCACAACCTTCTTGAGAATTTTGCCTTCCATCAGCACATGCTACCACAAAAAGGGAAGGAGGTGTATCTCTTAACTATCTCTGTTTTATCTTTGTAATTTGGAGCACTGTTGGTTTGTAGAAGTGTGAGAGTCGGAGTAAGTGATCTCACTACTACTCACCCTGTCTGTCCTACAGAGCAGAAGCCATTACATCAGACAAGACCTTTCCACAGAGGGATGCATGAGCACTTTTCAAGAAGAACATGTACGCTGACAAGAGGTTTGCGTTATGTCTGCATACGCAACGGGCTAGTGCTAAGCACATATTTGCAACTCCTGAAACAGGTAGAGCCATATTGGACCAAAGAGGTCCAATTTAGCGGTCAGATAGCACAGCGAGTAGAGCGCTCGCTTTGACATCCGTGCAGAGCCTGACAACACAGGTTCGAATCTCGGCAGGGCCAAACTCAACCTTTCATTCTTCTGAGGTCAATAAATGAGCACCACACACTGTGGGTAACAATAAGCAGTGGTCAGATGCATGAGGGTTCATAGCTCTATATAAATACAAAATTATTATTATTAACAAGGAAAAATCAACTCTGCTTAGCTGTATCGCCTATGAATATAATTGTATGACGTGTTCTGCTATATATATTCACAGTGTACTTCAAATATTACGTCAAATGTGTTTGACGTTGATTATTCCGCATACACTTACCGGAGGTCCCAAAAGAATGTTCAAATTAGATCAAGAAGTGGTGATCTGGTAATGAAAGTGTGCTTTCACAAAGATGGTGTTAATAAACCCACCTGTTCCTTTAAAGATTGCCAAAAAGAATAGTGATAGACGTTTGGTGCCTGAAACATGACAGCCATGCCCTGGGAAATGTGTCCATGTCCGCCATGGAACAGGTATCGGGTTAAAGTAGGGAATGTGGCATTGTGTATAGCCATGGCCCTGCCTTGGGTGCTCATCTTCACCTCACTGGTGGAAGGCTTTAGAAAGGCCATGGTCCTTTTATGGGGACATAGTGGTCAGTGGCTATTGTGGGTAGCTTGCCATGGACTTGGGTAAGGCCAAACCTTGTGCCCCAATTCCTCCATTACTTCCTCTCCCGAGCATGTGCTGCTCAAAGTGCCATGTCAACTGCAAAAACTATGTTTGTTGAATGAACATTAGTTTATTTATGTTTAAAGATGACCTTTTAATAACTTATATACAGTGCTCGAACATTATGAAAACTTGAAATCTGATCACTGGGCATGGCAGCCACAGACTGGCTATGGAGTTAAAGTGGAAAATGTGTGCACTGCCATAGCCACAGGCCATGGTCAGAGGGCCATGGTCTCATTATGGGGGGTATAGTGAGCTCATTCTGCGTACCTTAGAGACTTCTAGGGCATGGCCAAACCTCATTCCTCAATGTAGTCATAACTTGCACCCCCTGCATGCTCAGCTCAAAGTGATACAGAGCAATGAGCACTACAAAGCACATGTTTTTTAAAGCAACATCAGCGTTCTTTTATACATGTTAATAGTATATATATTAAAAGAGGACTTTTTACTAACTTGCGTGGAACCTTGTCAACCAGCTTCACTCTTACAATTGTTCAAATTTAGTGAAACAACTTTCATCAGTGAAAAAAAACCTTATGGTAAACAAGTGCTTGTAAAAACTTTTTTTTTCAGTGAAAAAATCGTTGTTAACAGGGCACAATGGTTGCAGTGTAAAATCTAAAAACTATAGACATCTGCACGTTATGGCAAGCTATGCAACCATAACTCACGCCCCCACCATTCACGGCTCATACTCACACACATGGCATCACAAATGGCCTCTCTGATGACATCACATCAACATCAAAGTCTTCAAACATTACAAAAGTTCCTGAATATTGTAAAAGAAAAATACGCTTTTTTGCCCTTTTCAACACATTTTTCTAGCCCATCCTCACTTTCCATAACTTGTTTGATATGTAACACAAGTGTATTGGTGTGTTTTTGAATTTGTACTGTGCAGTTCGCTGGCTATGGGAGACATTTGTGAATCCAACATGGCATCCATTTTAAACTTGTGACATTCCTCACATAATCAATTGGCCAGGGCCTTTTCTTAAAGTCTGCAACATGCTATATGGATTTCAAAAGCACGCTTTTGGGACCTGACTACTGCTCCTCACACAAGTTCAGAGAAAATCTGTCCAGCAGTGCTGGCTCTAGGTACGAGAGAAATCTTTTTCAATGTAAGTCAATCAGACTTTGAAACCTTTAATAACCCATCTTATAACTTTGCTCCTCATTGACAAAATTGTACACATCTTTCCAAAAACAAATCAGAGTCTGATCTATAGCTTTTTGGAACATTTCGTTCAGATTCGTTGAAAGGTGCCAATGTTATAAGCCATCCAAAATGTGCACCTTAATCATAACCACCACCACATTGTCAGGGTTTAATACATACCATCAATATATCATGGACTTTGATGACCGCTCTCATGATGACATTTTCTTTACCACACTTCTTTTGAAAAATGAAACCACATAAAATAAATCATATTAAACTGCTTTTCCAGCGAAAGAAAAATGTACCTTTTTCTTTAAGAGAGGCTAATTAAAAATAAATTCTACTCGAAGTTTTTGGTACATTAGGTTTGAACTAAGAACATAATTATTTCTCATTAGGTGGCAGCCTAAAAATATATTTTTAATAAGTTGTTTTGAAGAGGTGTTATATGTAGGAGTGCATGTTGAGCACTACTGCTACATTCCGATGGCTATGGGGCCTTTTGGTAATGAACCTTTTACAGCATCTGTGTGGGTGTGTTAGTAGCACATACTATGCATGGGAAATTGCTTACCTGCTCATCCTAAAATCAACTTGCCACGCATGTGCGTATAGTCAGCCCCTCTCCTTCAATCTGTTATGAACGATACATGATGGGGTGGAATGTATTCTGTTCCTATTATGCCATGAAAGGTTTGCAGTAACTTGATAGTACCGCACTCACTGTGCCTATTAGTGAGTGCTTTGTAAATATCATCAGGGGCCAGATTACACAAACTTTACACCAGTGCAAATGCAAAGTTGCATGGTATTACCACTAGGGTAAAGCTTGCTCTTGAGCAAACAACTATTCTTTCTATGCCTTTTTGCACCTGTGCAAAGTTTGCCCTAGTGCTAATATGGAAAACTGATTTTTTGCCATAGTGCAAATACCATGCAAAATTGCACTTGCCATGGTGCAAAGGTTTTCTAACTTATCCCCAAAAAAGGTTGGGAATTGGGCAAATTTGCTGTATTGCTAATGCCATGAAACTTTGCACATGAACCAATTCCGGCTCAATAATATAGATGCTGTGCACTCTGGGAACCAAACATGGGCTGTGGGTATAACCTTGTTCATTACATGAGTGGAAAACAGACCTTAGAGTTTAGATCTGTATATTTTAAAACACTACTGAGCCGCTAGCCATGGCTTTCAGCTGCGTCCACTTTACATGTTCCGCCAATATGTTTCTTTTGGACACACTAGGTGGCCGTGGTCACTATACACGTTTACAGGCCAACCAGCCACTGACTTCCACCCTTCTACCAGTTTGTTTTTACATTATAGCTTCTTTGGGGCCACTAGCCATAGTCTTTGACCATGGTCAGTGGCCCACTAGCCCCGGGCCTTATGTCTTGGCCACTGTACATGTTGCACTATAGCCTTGGCCTTCATTCATGATCAGTGGCTATGGCCGTCGCCTTGGCCATTGTACATGTTGCACTAATAGGTTTCTTTGGGGCCCACGAGCCATAGCCTTTGGCCATGGCAATTGGCCCAATCTTTTGGCCTTGACCACTGTCCTTGTTGAACCAATAGCATTATTTGGGGCCCACTGGCTATAGCCTTTGCCTTGGCAACTGTCCATGTCACAGCCATATCTTTCTAAGGGGCCTCTAGCCATGGCCTTCTGGCCATGACCAGTGGGCTCGGCCTTCCGGTGTAGTCACTGTCACTGTTGCGCCAATACGTTTCAGGTACTTAAGCTGCAATAAAGTATTGTAATTGCTTACTAATATATGCAATTGAAACCGTTTGTATAACGTTAATGCTTGAAGAAAGGCGGACACACAGGTAAAATCTTCAAAACTGCTTTAATAACATTGCAACAGACATAATTTACGTTTGTAAAATGGGGCCCTCAGCTCCTACAGCTCCAGCCAACTTGTGCCAACTGCTCATGCATTCCAGAACCTTGCCACCTTCAAATTCTTAAACATTCTCTCGCCAACACTCCACAAAGGAATATATTGGGCCTCATTACACGTTAGGCGGTAAGGGAATAACGGTACCGGTAAGGGATTACCTGTATCGCTAAATTCCCTAGCTAATCATGACCCGGACTGGCCACTATTAGCGCCACCGCTAAGAACGGTGCCACTAATCGCAGCCAGTCCGTGGGCGTGCGACCCCTCATGTCGGAAATAGCGGCATGGCGCTAATAGCATGCCATTACAAGGCATGTGGACATGCTAATAGCGGCATGGTATTGGCCAAAGAAGTCCATACCGGCAAGGAGAAAATACTGGCATCGCGAACCACATGTTAAGAGAGCTGAGTAGTGTCTGCACCTGCCACAGGTGGCCACAACAGCACAGGTGGAGGCAATGGAGACTGGGGCAGCACAAAAGGGGCACACCACACCCCTTCCCACACCCCTTCCCACACCAAGATGGTTCCAATACTTGCAGCATTACATGGGTTGGAGGACATGATTGCATTGCAGCACCAACAACAACAGGCAGCACAGAGGAGACGCAGGGGGTGGAGTATGGCGATACTGGCCCAGCAAGCCACATCAGTGCACCCAGTCATACCACAGAGGCAGCCAGCAATCCCCAGGATTCTAGCCATTCCATTCAACCTAACAACTGAGCAGATACACACCCTGTGCCGCCTGGACCGGCATACCACCATGGTGGACATGAATCACAACGACATAGTGAGCCACATACACATCCATACTGCCATCGCCCCTCTACTGAAGGTGGTAACTGTGCTCCACTACCTGGCCACAGGTACCTACCAGCATACGGTAGTGCAGATGCATGGCATTTCACAACCAGTATTCACACGCACGCTGAACCAGGTGCTCGATGCCCCCCTAAAGCACACCAGTAAACACATTTCCCTGCCACGGAGCCCGACACAGTTGGCATCTATACACTTGCATGCATCTCAAGTAGCATCGGGGCAATCGACTGTACCCATGTGGAAATGGTGTCCCCACATCACAATGATGCTGTCTACCGAAACAGAAAGCATTACCACTCCATCAATGTCCAAATGGTATGTGACTCAAAAAAGAGAACAACAGTCGTGACCGATACCCCTGATCAACCCATGAATCAATGGTCCTGCGGAACTCAATGATACCACGCAACATGGAGCGCCATGCTGGACAAAGTTTGTGGCTACTTGGTGAGTATCAGGGCAGGCACATGGCAGTGTGATGT
The DNA here is from genome assembly GCF_040938575.1 of Ambystoma mexicanum. Classification (NCBI taxonomy): domain Eukaryota; kingdom Metazoa; phylum Chordata; class Amphibia; order Caudata; family Ambystomatidae; genus Ambystoma; species Ambystoma mexicanum. The sequence continues at coordinate 1,253,020,358 of NC_090924.1, forward strand.
GGGGTGTGTTTTGGGGGCAGAGATGCATACTCCAACTGGTTGTGGACTGTCGTCCGTACAATAAAGGGACATACAGATGTACACCAATGTCCACCAACGCAGCACACAATGGAGAGGACACGAAACCACATGCATGTAGTAAAATGCACAACAAAGGCATCAATCCATAACGCAATACATGACACATCTATCCACATGCACATTGCACATCATACCATACCCTACATGACACAAAGCTACTACATGCAGCCAATATGCATAATGTAAATGTGCGTTGAACAACATCACAACAGATATGCGCCCTTGAGTGCATGCAAAGGGATCACCTGTAGCCATTGTACAGAACCACACCTGTGCACCACTACTGATGTGCCGCTTCGCAGCATGGGGACATTGGAATCATAATGCCAGTACACTAGAGTGTCGTATAAAGGTTGCGTGGGCCCAGGAACACCTAGGACCTATCTATACCCAGGACATTGGAAATAACTGCCTTAGGCATGCATGGTTCAGGTCCACTTGCAGGGACGACCTTGCCTTCTCACATTGCAGTTACACTGTTCGTCTCCATGCATGCTGGGAATCGTGGATGCTAATCAGAATGTTAACAGAATTAGTGTGAAATGTCCAGGTTGCAATTGAGGCGACCAGTAACAAGGCCCCATTGTTCCAGCCATGCAGGTGATGCTGGCTATCCCCTGAAGAGTTGGCTCCTTACCCCTAAACGGAACCCACAGAACAGGCACGAAGAGGAATAGAACCTTGCACAGAACCGTACCCGCGTCGTGATTGAGCAGGAATTTGGCCTTCTGAAGACACGGCTCCGGTGCCTAAGCTGGCCGGTTGAGGCTCTCCTGTACGGCCATGACAAAGTGCCGAAGACAACCATGGCATGTGTCATGCAGTACAATATGTGTATCAGACGGAATGTGTCTATGCCCCCTGACATTGGCACACAACCACCTGATGAAGATGATGTTGATGGGGATGAGGATGGGGGAAATGGGCCACCAGGACATGCAAGTGGAGATGGCCAGGAGGCACACGATGTGCGTCAGCATCTGATTTATCAAGTATTCTGAGAGACAAGGGTCAACTATTTTGGATGGAGATGGGTATTGTTGCCCTGCTGCATGTGGTGAGGCGCACAATGGACCCTGTCCCCAATAAAGTGCACATACACAATGAAGAACACCAAGCCTGTGTCTCAACTTGTCAACAGTGTATTATGATTCATTCGTGAACAAAAAGTGCATGGCCCCAACTGTGCAAACACCCTTTCCCCCCTCCCCCCACAACACTCCCAAAACACCCTTACCCCCCTCCCCTCACAACACTCCCAAAACACCCTTTCCCCCTCCCCCCACAACACTCCCAAAAACACCCTTTCCCCCCTCCTCCCACAACACTCCCAAAAATACCCTTTCCCCCTCACTACACAACACTCCCAAAAACACCCTTTCCCCCCACCCCCACAACACTCCCAAAAACACCCTTTCCCCCCTACCCCACAACACTCCCAAAAACACCCTTTCCCCCTCCCCCAATACTCCCAAAAACACCCTTTCACCCCTCCCCCCACAACACCCCCATGTGTGGCTTGTAGTGCGTAGGTGTCCTGCTGCACATGTGCCAGCTAGTTCTTGCTGGCCCTACTTCTCATGGCCTCCACCGCAATTGGGAGGTTGGGATGGCGTGCGCCTCATGGTGCGCAAGGAGTGGCTGCGGGGGCTTGTCTGATGTGAACTCGCAGAGGAGGAGGCGCCCGGTTGATCCTGTGGTGGGGGGGATATTGTCGCTCCATAGCATCCGCTATGCGTGTGAGGACCTGCCTCAGTTGGGCCATCTCCTCGCATAGCCTGTTTGTACAGGCCTCCATGCCCTCTCTTGTCTGGCTTGCATTCGACCTAACCTCCTCCCTCAGACGGGCTGCCTCTTCCACATGCTGGCCAACCAGCGCTGTTATTTTCACCTGCCTCTGGCTGATGGCTGACAGGTCATGGCGACTGCGTCTAGCTCTTGGGGTGGCTGCTGCGCCCTGGTCCATGCCTCGACCATCAGGTGAGGACACCTGAGGGTTCCAGCACCCTTCCACGGTGTCGTTGCCAGATTGTACATGGCTACTTGATTATGATGGTGGCCGTTGGCTTGGCTCAATGGATTGTGGGGGCTGGGGGTCTGCTTTGCGTTTCAAGGTCAATGGTCTCCTCAACGTCCTACAGCGGTGCAGTGGCTGCTGCCTCACCAGTGGGACTGGTGGCTGCAAAGAGCGGGCCCTCCGTGCTTGTTTCCAATGACGGGGGGAACACTGCCGTGGCTGCAGCTATTGTAGCAGCCGTGGCTTCAGGCCGTGTTGAACTGGCGCTCTTGCTGCCTTTACCCCTCTGCTGGTGCTCACTCCTCCCGGTGCCCCCTGAGGTGGTGGCGGTGTCCCCTGTCTCCTGTGTCCTGGGCTTTTTCTTGGCTGGGGGAGCATGTGTCACAGTGCCCTGTTCATCACTGTCTGTCTGTGATCCTTTGGGGGACAAAAACAGGGAATATCATTGGTGATGGTTCTACGTGCCTTATGCAGATTGATTAAGTCATGCCGCTTTAGTTGGGACCTCTTTAGTTGGGAATCCTCTTTAGTTGGGAATCCGGTAATAGGGATGTCGGGAGGGTCATGCATGAATGGGTCTGTGTTGCACGTGTATGTGGTGATGCGTGCATGTGTGTGTGTTGGGGTGTGACACTCACATTGGCAGGGTTGTGTGCATGTATGTTTGTGGCTGGATCCATGGGCTGGTTCTGGACTCAGATTTGGGTGGCCCCTCACCCTTCATAGTGCACTGTTTAATGTGTACACTCACCTCCATCTGATGAAGTGGGCGCACCATGCTCCATATCTCCGATTCCCTCGATGGATTCCACGCCAATAGTGCTGGCGCAGGTCTCCTCCCAGGTCTCCTCCCACTCGCGGAGTTTTATTGGTGAATCAGCGCCACCTCCTGTGGCCATAGCCAGGTTGCGATTTGCAGGCAGAATGCTGCGGACCCGGAGCCGTAGATCGTCCCACCGCTTTCTGCAGTCCTTGACAGTGCGGGTGGTGGTGGCCACCACACTGACTTTGTGGGCAACCTCAGCCCAGATGGCCTTCTTCTTCACGAGGGTCTCACGCCACATGTCATTAGTGAATACAACTTTGGCATTTGCGGCAAGGGTCTCGGTTAAGATGATCAGCTCCTCGCTGGTGAATTTTTCTTTGCGCTGCCGATCCGCGCCTTTCTTGATGGCATTTGGCATTTTCAGGGTATCCGGGATCATTTGGTGTTGGAGTCGTGTGGAAACTAGGGATGTAACGGTATAACGGTATACCGTTTAAGATACCGTGAACCACTTAATTGAACAATAATAACCGTCACATTGTTTATACCGTTATACCGTTCATACCGTTAAGTGTGCTTTTCAATCTGATTTGGAAAGGCTGCAGTAAGCAATTGCTGCGCAGTCTTGGTTTTGCACTGTTGGATGTGCCGTCTGCCAAGTAGTTTCAGTTGGAGCAGTTTTTAATGCCATTCCATAAACCACACGTGCCTTACACAAAATCAATATGTTAGCAATAGGAAGAATAGATACAGTGCCAAGAAGGAATAGGGTTTACTTTGGGGTGGCGGCTTTGGGGTTTATATATTTTTAATGGATAATATTCTCTAAACATATGGCAATGGGGGATTTCCCTGGTTCCATCATTGAATTTACATATAATAAGTCACACTGCGAAATTCACTCATCTCTGTGGGTATTCCCTGCTGCCATACCAAAGGGTAACATGTCAGAGATTACTTAACACCTTTTGGCCCGCAAGTAAACTAAAGGCTGTAACGTAAAGAGAAAGTGTGTGTGTGTGTGTGTGTATGTGCACAAGCGTATACTACCATCAGCCTCCATTGATCTGTGGCATGCAGGTTATCAAGATGGCAACATGTTCATCTTCACCAGTAGCCAGTGGGGAAGCAAAAAGCCTAAATGACCACTTAAGAAAAGCTATTCAGTTTGCTTTGCCAGTTGCAGCAGGCCTCCACCCCACCCCCTCCTCTCCCCACGTGTGTTTGTGTTTGGTGGAAGCAAGGCATTTCAGTGGAAAGTATGTTGAAAAGCCCAATTCTGGCCCTGGGTGCCTGGTTTTGTTTGTGATGATACATCTGTCAATTTATGACCTTTTAGAAAATATTTGTTAAGATCAGTTAACTCCACCTGCTATACCATGATAACCATGATATACCGTCCTTTGGCAAGAAGGTTATCGTACCGTCATAAAACGAATACCGTGACACCCCTAGTGGAAACAGGTCCTGGCTGCTGAGGACGGCAATGGATTGTGTTTTTAAAGATGGCTGCCATGCTCTTTCCCGTTCCTGTGCGATGACGCTATTTCCGGCTCTGCCCTTTTACAGTCACCGCTAATAGCGGTGATCGCTAATAGCGGTCTCCGCTATTAGCGGTGACCGCTATTTGCATGTAGCGGGAGGTCGGAAGTGCTATCAGCACTTTCCTCGAAGCCGGTAAGAGACTGTTTGGGGTCTTTTGCGGCATGGCGGTAGGGTCATTACCGGCAAGGCACTGTGCTCGTGTCCGCGTACTCGTAATGCCATGCTATTAGCGGCATCATGCAAAGCCGGACACGTTAATAGCGCCATGCCGGTAATGGCCGGATTTTACCGCATAACGTGTAATGAGGCCCATTGTCTCATAACCTCGCTTTACTACAGCCCACTTTCGATGTAAGTATGATTAACATATGAAATACTGTAAATACTAAACAACGCAACACCATACGCCACCCCAACCCACTAAAACAGGCTCTACTCCCTCCCTCACTCACAGTGGGCTGAATTCCCCTTGTTCCAGACCTAACCATCCTCCATCACTACAGCATCTTACAACACCCCCCTGATGATCTGCGGTCCACAAAACCTGCTCTGAGATTTCAGAACCTTTCCTGGTTTTCTAAGAAACACTCTGTTGCCCTCAATAACTCCCACGGCAAGTTGGGAAGCTTTATAAGGTTCATGGGCAGCATAAAATTCCTGAGAATTATTTCTGCTTTTCCACATAACCTTTGACCCACTCCTAACTTTCTGAATCAACCCAGGCTAGCAATATTCCCCTCTCAATATTCCCTTTGCTTTTGTCATCACAAAATGACCACTAAGACCTATCTCCATTAACCTCCCCCTATTACATCTGAGCAGCACCAACCAACCTGCCGTACGCAAGTAGTTTCCTTCAAAAACGTAATTCATCTATAACTTCTTCTGACTCCCATCCTCTCCAAGCTGTCCTTACATATTCAATCAATCGCTGTAGCTCTTCATCCAGTCTTACTGTTTCTCCCCAGTCACACTCTGCAATTGTTCCTTCACAGAACAGACATATCTGTTCTCCAGCTTCATCCAACTTGCTGCTATACTGATATACCTGTAACTGACAGCTCCTCTTCAACAAATAGTCATCAATAATCGTTACCAGGTACATGCTTTACTGAGAAGTTGTGTCCCTGCAGGGATGTAACCCATCTCATTATTCTCCTTAAGACACCTTCCAAGTCTTTGCACGCAAACACCCCTAAACATGGCTTGTGATCCATGTATATTGTAAAGGGCTTCCCGCAGGAACGCTCTAAACACCCTCATCTGAGTGCCTCGTTCTCAGTCATGGAGTACCTCGCCTCTGCATCTTTCAAAACTTTTGAAGCAAAAGCATTATTTTCTCAAATTCATTTTGGTTTTTGAATAGAACTGCACCTGTATCCTCGTGTTCATCTTCTTCTGACAGTCCCACAATCTCCCTGACAGATCCACGCAAACAATGTTCATAACAACGGGTGAGGGTGAAGTGACCCATCTATCCACACTTGTGGAATTTCGTGTTGATACCTGGATACTTTTCAGAATTAGCAAGTGAAAGGTGTTCCCTCACCTAAAGAATATCTTGATTTTAGAATATTTCCTTCCCATGACACACCCCTTTTAAAACAGATCACTCTTCTGTACAGCAATGGGCTTCTTTGGTCTATTCTCTTAGGGTCCCTGTGGTTGGACATAGCACCCACCTTGCCTGAGGCTGGCGCCCCCCATTTTTCTACTTACTTTGCACATGCCATCATATGTTCTATCTTCTTAGCTAGGTCCAGTAATTCTTCAAGGATGGGATCATCTTGCGTCCATATCTCGTCTCTTCTTTTATTCTCGCAAACTTTCAACATGACCTGATTGCTGAGGTGTTCCTTTTACACTGTGCCAAAGTTGCACTTATTGGATCATTCTCGTAGACCCGTTATAAAATCCTGAATTGATTCCTCAATGCATTGATACCAAATGCTGAAATAATATCTTTCCAGAATTATGCTAGTTTTATCTTCAAAGTGAATGTCCATCTTGCACAAAATAACTTCATAGGGATTAAGTGTTTCCCCACTAGCTTGTCCTTCTCCATCACTATTTCCAGATAAACTACTTGGGTCAGGGTGACTTTTTAAAATCCTGCATCCCTCGAATTCCAAACTGTTCATAGGAAGAGCATGCTTCCATCTAAACTAAATGTCGGTCCATGAATTTCTAACACATATAGTCCTGAAAATCTTCTTTCCTAGTGCCCCACCGGCTCTCCAGGGTAGGGAGGAATTGTGGTGGTAGAAGTGACCTGATATTTCTTTAACCCTTGACAATGTATATGTGTGTCGTCCAAAGAGGTGCACCAATGTTCAAGTGCACTTTACACCTCTGAAAGCCAATTATTTAATGAAGACAATGGGCCTGATTCACAGAGCGTTTTCCTATGGGATTGGGTCATTATAAACAATTATGTGAATCAGGTGCAATATATTCTGTACAAATCATTTCACATAAAACAGTATTCTTATACTGTTTTTATAGAGTGCCTGACCTTAAAATGGCTCATATTTCAGATATACCTAGTACGCCCTGAGCATGCCTGACTCCAAGTTGGCTGCCAAGAAGTACATGTGCTCAGCTGGCAAAACAAAGTGTGCCTGCTTTATAGATGGCCGCAGGGCTGGACATCTGTTGCATCCACTCACCTGTGCGCACCCAGTACAGCTCGTCTAAGGCTTCAAAGATGGCGCACGATGGACAAATCATTCTGGTATGTGCTCCCCAACATGCCCTACTCGCACACAGTCTCTCCCCTTTCCTACCGTGAGTGGTCGACTTGATGCAGACAGGCCAGGCCCTCTCCTCTACATCAGCTTCCTCCAAGCATCTGCGTCCTCCCGATACGAGGATCCGGTGCTTGCAGAGATTCCTCACTCTTCCATTCAGTCGTGGTGCTTGGGCACCTAGCTATGTGCAATGGCGAGATGCACCTTCTGAGAGCCCCAGTGAAGAGCACCTCATCGCCACTATTACAAGGAAGGCGGGCACACAGGTAAGATCTCCAAAATTGCTTTATTAAAATTGCAAGCAGGCACCATGAACGTGGGTAAAATGGGGCCCCTTGCTCTTACAGCTCCATAAAGTTGCATCAACTGCACATGTCTTCCGGAACCTGGCTACATTCTCATTTCTAAACATTCTATCACTCAACACTCCACAAAGGAATAAATTCTCTCCCGACGTCACTGCCCCACAGCCCTCTTTAGATTTAGGTATGATTAACATATCAAAAACTGTAAATACTAAACAATGCAACACCAGTTACTTATTTTTATTTAAAATGTTTAAAAAATGATAAGTACTACAAAGGAATGCTCTACATATAATCATATGATACTTCTGTATCTTTAATGATATGTTGTTATTAATGTTAAGTGTAATGTACAGGGTCGGACTGGGACAAGAAATAGGCCCGGATACCCAAAACAAAGTGGGCCACCCCTCGCCTCAAAAAAGTGGCACCACCACTGACTCAAAAAAAGTGGCACCACCCCTGCCTCAAAAAAAGTGTCCCTCAAACTATCATCCGTGATTCGCATCAATTCACAACTTTACAGAAAATGCTTCTTATGGAAGGTTCATGGGTCTGTTACATTACAACACAACTCATAATATAACATAACTTTGCATACAAGAATGGATCACCATATGTATCATTAATATCTGTGTGTATAGTTCCATATTATCAAATTACTGTGAATCCAAGCAGACATCCAAGGCCAAATAATAATGTTATTGTGTAGCACTTACGCCTAAGCTATTTTTTTATAGAACAAATATACATACAATATCACCCAACATGTGTTGGTACTCATTTTCGATCTCAGAAGGATGAAAGTCTGAGATGGTCTTGCTGGTATTCGAACCTGCAAACTACAGATCGCATGGTTCCATGTCATTCCATTGCGGGATGTTTTTTTCAGGTTTTTTAAAAACCTTTATTTATTGGTGGAAGCATACAACATACACAGGTAATAGAGCAGTACCAAACAGCCGGAGCAGCACCTTGCACCACACATTAACAGCAAAGCATTGACATCCATTCCAGAGGTATACTGTTAAGAGAACACTACTTGATTTAAGCTGTAATAGTGGGGACCATTGTTTCAGGCGATGACGGTTCGCTATCCGTTTGTCTATTCAGGTAAGCTACAGAATGCAGTCCACACATTTTTAGGGCGATTTTGCATTGGTAGGGAGTTGACATATTCTTCTTCACATGTTTGAGTCCAGGTGAGTATGTTCAACCATATCTTGAAAGTAGGAGGAGAGGAACCCTTCCAACACTCAAGGATGCATTTTTTGGCCACCATGCAGCTTACATTTAAAAATGTAGACATTTTCTTGGCGTTATCATCTCTCCACATTCCAAACAGTATCCCAGCGGGGTCCGGGTAAAGAACAGCACCCACAATGTCGGAGAGGGCCATGAGAATCTCATCCCAATATACACAAAGTCCACTACAGGACCAGAACATTTACATGTGGTCCGCTCCTTCTGTTTGACACCTCAAGAAGGTATGTATCTGGTTTCTAGTGAGCCTGATAAGTTTGTGTGGGGTGTAGTACAGCCTATTCAGTATCTTATATTGCATACAGCGGTATCTAAAGTTGAGGGAGACCCTTCTTCCAGACTTCATCCAAGTTCTCCCAATCAAGCTCAGCAGCCCACTCATCGCGTGGCCTAGAGGGCAAGTTCAGATACTTCAACAGTAATATTTTATATAAGGAGGATACCACACCTCGGACCCGGGCTGAGTTGGCTATGTAGTGTATTTCAGGGGCTTCTGGGGGCTCATCAGGAAAAGACGACCAAAAGGCCCGCACCAAGTCCTGGAGCCTGTAGTATTGCAACATCTCCAGTGCTGAGCCAGAGTGTCCATGCGCCATGCTTGTGGGTTAATGAACTTGCCCTCCGGGAATAAGTCAGACAATGCCTGGTGCCCAGTGGGTAGAAAGAAGGCTGCCATGCGTGGGTGCTAGTCTGGGAAACCCCCATATGGTAGTAGGGTCACTGCTGTGACACCGGGCCCAGTACGCGTTCCCAAGCAAACAATGTTGCTGCAACAGTGTCAAACAGATAGTCTTCTTTGTACGTACAATGGAGAATCAACAACATTGTATTTTCTTCTGAAAATGCAACCCTCTCCAATTTGACATGAGGCAGGGCGACTGGCCGCGAGTACCAGTACATAGCATTCTGGGCTTGTGCTGCGATCCAATATAATGTGAGGGTAGGGGCAGTGAAGCCCCCTCTCTCGTACAGAAGGGTGATATGTATCCACTTTTTGCAAACCGCGCCGGCATGCCACATGAATTGTGCGCACAATTTGTGTAATCTATCAAAATACTGTTTTGCAGGCCACACTGGTAAATTTGCAAAAACATAAAGGAGTTTAGGAACAAGAATAATTTTTACCAGTGATAGTTTCCCAGCCAGCGAGGGCGGGAGCGGAAGCCATCTCTTTATCTTGGATTCAGCGTGTTGTGCAGCTGCCATGTAGTTATCAGTTAACAGGGATGTTTTGGATAATGATACCTGGACCTCAAGATACCTGATTCCCTCTGGAGCCCAGTGGAGAGGATATTCATACTCGGGCTCCTGGGTCGCACTAGTGAGCGGGAGTATTTCTGATTTGGAATAATCAATTGTAAAGCCAGGGAAGGTGCCTATCCACGTCACATCGCATATAATGGGGTCCAGGTTAATGGATGGGTCCCTAACATATAGCAGCACGTCATCCGCATATAGCAAGATTATTTCGGGGATTTCATTTAGACGTATTCCTCTGTGGGCAAGTTGGGATTGTATATAGTCAGCCATAGGTTCAATGACCATTGCAAAGAGTATGGGGCTAAAACATCACTGGCGGGTGCTTCTAAATAGTGTAAAGGAAGTTGAAAGTATGGAGTTCACCAGAACCCTAGCCGTGGAGCCCATGTACAACAGTTTGATATAGCTAATCATTTCGGGCCCCACTCCTATCTTCCCCAGGATTTCCCACATATACTGCCATAATACCATGTCAAAGGCCTTTTGGCCGTCCAGTGTGACGGCAACTGCCTCAGCATTTTGATTGATTCTGGACATAACATTAAAGAGCCGTCTGATATTGAGTGCGATCAACCTCCCAGGAACAAAACCGCCCTAGTAGTCATGGGCCAAGTACAACATGATCGGCAAGAATCTGTTTGCTATGACCTTGGCAAATATCTTTGTGTCTATATTCATTAATGACAGGTTCTGATAGGTGCTGCATTCGTCACTAGGTTTGCCAGGTTTAAGAAGAACAGTGATAGTTGCTTCTCGTAGAGAGGGGGAGAAAGCAGACGCCCGGAGGGATGCAGACCAGACCTCAAGTAGTTTTGGAGCAAGCTGCGCTATATATTCCTGATAGAATTCAGAGGTGAGCCCATCCGGCGCGGGAGCCTTACCTTTCGGTAGATCAGTTATGGCCCTCACTATTTCATCAAGTTTGATTGGGGTATCGAGATGGTCTCTTGTTGATTGTGAAATGCACGTCATGGGAATCTGGTCAAGTAGCTTGCTCATATCTTGTTCTGTGTGAATATGATGTGGTGTGTGCAGGTCAGAATAGAATTTTGAAAAAACCTCCAATATCCGTTGGTCCGCCCATTGCGGGATTCCCTGTGTGTCCCTAATACATTCGATCTGGGAATGGCCTCCCTCCACCGGGACCAGCCTAGCCAATGTTCTACCCGGCCTTTCACTCTCTCCATATTTCCTTGCTGCACGAGGATGAGAAAAGTAGTGTATCTCGCATAAAGAGTGTGCTTCAAAGGTCTCCAACTCCTTCCTGATCTCTGCTAACTTGGTGGGGGTAGCACCCGTTGCACATTCCCGTTCCAGGTCTTTGAGCTGGGCCTAGGAACGGCGAAAGTAATTTCTAATTACTTTGAGTATCCCAGACTCCCTCGAGATGGATGTGCCCCTTTTATATACCTTAAAGGCCTCCCACCACACACCTATTTCCATATTGTACTGTGCATTACACTCAATGTCCGAGAGGATCTCAGCTTTGAACACAATGGGTTTCATTCCGAATTTCGAGGTAAGTTCCGTCCATTACCGGCATGGCGCAAATAGTGTGTCCGAGCTAGCAATAGACCGCAAAAAGCGCACTATTACGAGTTTGCAGGCACAAGCTTTGCGCCATGCCGGTAATGACCGTAGCGCCATGGTGCAAAAATGCCCGAAAAACCCCATACAGGCATGAACCACACCGTAGCGAACACTACCGCCATGGAGCAATGCGGCATTAGCCGTAACGGTAAATAGCGGTCACTGTTATTTACGGTCACCGTTAAGATGCGTAACCCGAAATAGCATCATCGCACAGTAACTGGAAGGAGCGCGGCAGCCATCTTTAAAAACACAATCCATTGCCACCCTCACCCGACAGGAACCCTGGCACATTGTTGACATACCGGAGAGTTACCACCACTACTGAGGAATGCCCAATGTGCCGGAAAAGGGAGCTGCCTGCCTCCAAAAGGAGTGGTTCAGCCCTGACGAACTGCAAATGCTAGTGGACACCCTCCACGAGCATGCTGACACTGTCTTCAGCACCGACATGCGGAGGGTGGCGGTGCTAAAAAAACTAGTGGCGCAGAAGGTGAGTGCTGTGGGCAACACCTCCCGCACCACAAAGGACTGCCGCAAAAGGCGGGGCGACCTGCAGCTGAGGGTGCAGAGCATCCTCTTTGCGAATAGAAGCCAGGCCTTGGAGACTGGAGGAACCCCAGGTTCGCCCATGAAACTAATGCCTGGGAGGAGACATGTTCGGGCATGATTGGCCCCAAATTCATTGAAGGGGTCGGGGAAATGGAGTGTGGTGCAATGTCATCCGCTGATGGAGGTGAGTGTCCAAAGTCAATACTGCCAACGCCAATGTTATGAAAGTCACTGCTAAGGTCTGGCCAAGGAGTCACAGCATGGTTGGCCACACCCCCCCTATAAATCATGCAGAAGCAAGTGACACCCAGGCTAGTGCCAGGTGCGAGGCTGTAACCCATATGACACATACCACACGAAGTGGCCCATTCCATGAGGCACACAGGGCAGTTGATGCAAACAGTGTGCATGTTAGACAGCACAGTACCCGGCCAACATGAGTAACACAGACATATGCATGCATTTACCACCCAAGTATTGAATTATGTGCCATTCCCCACCCAAATGCTGATAACCCACAAATATCTGTATGTGCTATTGTAGCCATCTATAAATGCTGGCTCTGAAATCATCACTCATGCTGTCCCTCTCTTCCACCCCCACAGGCAGTGAGCATGACAGCGAGGAGCAGGAGAGCAACCGCCCCGACGCTTCCAGGGGCCAAGGCAGGGGCCGCCGTCTCCAAGCGAGGAAGACAACACCTTTACACACACCACCGGCTCCAGCAAGGCCCTTGGAGGGTGCACCACCCCCACCCCCACCCCTCCCTGCACTGGCTGCAGACACATGCCCAACGCCGCGGTCTGAGGAGTCGAGTGTGGCTGGGGAGGTGGCAGCTACGGCCCCCCTCGATGTTGCCGACAGCCCCAATTCCATCTGTGGAGCGACTGAGGAGGACACATTTGAAGTCGTCCACACCCCTGATGCCCACTCTAACCCCCAGGTCTCCTTTAGTGACTCGGGTGACACTGACACATCTGAGCTAACTGGACAAGGACCAACACAGGGACATGCCAGTCCTGTGGCTAGTTCCCTTGAGGAAGAGCCGTCAGGACATCTCAGCCCGATCCCCAGCAGGGCCACAACATCAGCCGCAGATGCACAGCAGGCTGAGCAGCTCACAGCCCTGATCAATGATTCTATGCAGGACAATCGGCAGGCCAGGGAGGAGTGGCAGGATGAATTTAGGGCACTGGGCCAGGTGATAACGGACAGCATCAACCGGCTCTGTGAAGTCCTCGGCCGCATAGCCGATGCTCTGGAGGCTGCACAAACTGCACAACAGCCCAAGCATGAGGACACCCCCTCAACTAGCAACTCGACCCAGACCAGCCCACTCCGTCGGTCGCTCCGTACGCTGCACTGCCAGGACATGCCTCCCCCTGGCTCCAGGAGCGCACAGTGACATTACTGCCATCCACATGTGGGCTATGTGGACCCTATGGGACTAGTGTGGGGTTGTTGTGGTGGGAGGGGGAGGGGGTGAGAGTGTGTTTGGGAGTTGTGGTGGGAGGGGGAGGGGGTGAGGGTCTGTTTGGGAGTTGTAGTGGGAGGGGGAGGGGGAAGGGTCGTGGAGGGTTTGTTTTTTCATGTTGTTCATACACCCGTTGTTCATCTAAAAAAAACAGACTGGACATTCATCATTGCACATGTGTCATTTAATATTTCACAGTGCATAGTGTACATGTATCCCCACACCCAGTGCCCGATGTAAAGACTTCCTCACACCCTCTGCTGACTTGTGTGTCAGAAATATTGTCCAATCAATGCTTGCCGCATGGCACATCCCTCCTGTGCATCGGCAAAGTAATGCTGTCCTACCCCTTCTTCCTCCTCCTCCCCTTCATCATCATCAGGTGGTAACAGTTCCATGTTAGGGGGCAGAGGCACGTTCCAATGGATGCACATATCGTGCAGCATTACACATGCCATGATGATCTTGGACACCTTCTCATGACTGTAGATGAGTTCCCCACGCGACCGGCTGAGGTAACGAAATCGTGCCTTCAACAGGCCAAAGGTCTGCTCTATCACCACACGTGTACGGGTATGGGAACAATTGTAGTCCTCCTCGTGCCTGTTCTGTGGGTTTTGGACAGGGGTCATGAGCCACGGCTTCATGGGATAGCCACCATCACCTGCATGAGAGGGGAATGAAGGTAAGTGTTCGTACATTTATGGCGGACAACTGAACTAGTCTTACATGGCAGTAGGTGATTTCTGCCCACACGCACATGTCCCTGGATGCATTGACCCCATTTCTGGCCCGCTATGTGTCCTGTGCAATGGAATGATGGAGGGGGTAGCATCTTCAAGATGGTTTATGGTATGCACTCACATCTTGTTGCACGTGCATCGTATATGCATGCAGCAGTGTTGGGGTAAAATCATTGATGTGTTGTGTTCTCTGAGATTTGGTAGTAGGGAGTGTTGGCTGTAGTCAGTAGCATATTCGTCATTCTGCACTGATCAGTACCATGGTGACTTGCAGCACTGCTATGGGTGTGTGGAACCAGTGACACGCTGTGGTATCCCTGTTAGGCTTACTTCAATGCACTCCCAGGGATGACAGTCCTGTGTGGTGATATGCTGGAGGTAGCGACATAGTGCATATGCAGTGCATAGTGCTTTGTGGGATGTGGCCTGGTTACCTGTTAGTCATGTAGTGTTAGGTGTCGGCCTTACTTCATCACTGTGGGATTTGGTAGTCATGTGACGTTTCACTTGCTTTGGGGCACAGTGTTCGGTAAGGTGTACATCGTGCACTGGCGTCAACATTTCCACCCAGGTGGAGTATGCATCCCCCCATTCCCACCCAGGTGGAGTATGCATCTCCCCCCCTTCCCACCCAGGTGGAGTATGCATTTACCCCCCTCCCACCCAAGTGGAGTATGCATCTCCCCCCCTTTCCACCCAGGTGGAGTATGCATCTCCCCCCCTTCCCACCCAGGTGGAGTATGCATCTCCCCCCCTTTCCCACCCAGGTGGAGTATGCACCCCCCCCTTCCCACCCAGGTGAAGTATGCAGCCACCCACCTCACAACCCTGATGCACTACCATGGCCCATTCAGGCAACTCACCAAGCAGCCAGGCACGTCGTCCAGCATGTTGCTCCATATAGCGTGGTAGCGTGGGGTTCCGCAGCCCAAAGAGTGATGAGTTGATCCTGGATATCGGGCACAGCAATGTGTGATGATCTTGCTGGCGTTGCATACCATCTGCACGTTGATGGAGTGGTATTGTTTGCGGTTGCGGTACGTCACCTCCATGGCACGCGGGACCACCAACTCCACTTGGGTGCAGTCGAGGGCACCTATACAATTTGGCATGCCTGCCAGTGCATGGAAGGCAACTTTTGTATCAAAAGTATCCTGGGGAGTCTGTGGTAGGGATATGTATTCCCTTGTGTGCTTGAGGAGGGCATCCAGCACTTGGTTCAGTATGCGGGAAAATAAGGGTTGTGATATGCCATGCATGTGCCCCACTGTGCACTGGTAGGTGCCTGTGGCAAGGAAGTGGAGCACAGACACTACCTTCAGTAGAGGAGGGATGGAGGTGCGTATTTCTATGAGGCTCACTATGTTGTCATGTATCAGGTCCACTATGGTGGTGATGGTGCCACGGTCAAGCCGGTACAGGGTGTGGATCAGCTTTGGTGTTAGGTTGAAGGGGGTGGCTCTGATGCGAGGGATTGCGGGCTGCCGGCGCGGTAACGGTGGCTGCACTGGTGGGGCATGCTGGGTCTGTCTCACCCTCCTTCTCCTCCTGTGTATCCTCTGTGGTGGGGGCTGTGGTTGTTGTTGTTGTTGCAGCCTTGCAATCAGGGCCTCCAGCTCCAGGAATGCTACTACTGTTGGTATCATCTTGGTGTGGGAGGGGGTGTGGTGTGTGGGTGTGCTCCTTTTGTGCTGTCCAGACTCCATTA
This sequence comes from Ambystoma mexicanum, assembly GCF_040938575.1. Classification (NCBI taxonomy): domain Eukaryota; kingdom Metazoa; phylum Chordata; class Amphibia; order Caudata; family Ambystomatidae; genus Ambystoma; species Ambystoma mexicanum. Next base: position 1,253,036,412 of record NC_090924.1, read on the forward strand.
CCTCCACCTGTGCTGATTGTGTGCACCTGTGGCTCTTGGAAACACTGCTCAGGGTTCTTAACACCTTCTCGGAGATGCCGGTAGTTACTCCATGCCGGTAAGGTACTTTTCGGGATTCAGTAGGCTGTTATTTGCATGTCTGCATGGCTTGTGATCAGCTCCGGTTTACGGCATGCCGGTAATGCTGTATCGTTGTATCGCGCATGCGCGCCTGGACCGCTATTTACGGCATCGTAAAGTACGATGCCTGTAAATAGCGGTTTGGTTGGTCAGAATAGCCCGTAGTGGTAAGCGATGCCGGTAATCCTTTACCGGCATTGTTTTTACCTTACCTCTAACCTCGGAATGACCCTCAACGTCATTCAGAGCTTCTGACTTAAAGCGCCAAGTCGTGCAGGCTGGTGGGGCTGAGCCCAACACTACGGATAGAATAACCGGGACATGGTCAGATAGTGTCCGCGTACGTATCTGTACATCTTCAAATCTACCAATCAAGTCGCCAGATGTTAAAAACTGATCTATTCTGGAAGAGCTGTCGTGCACTGACGAGTAAAATGTGTATTCTCATTCTCATGGATTGAGTGCCCTCCAAGTGTCGCGTATTCCCAGTGTCAACATATACGCATGTAGCCTACGAGCTGCACGTGACTGGGCCCTCGCTGTAGCCCCTGTTCTGTCCAGGGCAGTGTCCAATATCAAATTCATATCCCTCCATTAGATCTGTTCTCCAACATTTCCCATAAGTATAGAAACAACAGTGTCCAAAAAATCAGGGGTATCAACATTTGGGGCATATGTGTTTACCAGCAGGTACTCACCATTTGCTATCATGCAGTGCATGATAATCTATCTACCCTCAGGGTCTATGCAGCTCTTCTTCGGGCTAATTTTAACAGACTTATGTATCACCGTCATCACACCCCTGGCTTGTGTGGAGTAGGTATTGAAGAACCTGTTCGATCCCCAGGAAGGTGCCAGGCTCAGATGTCCCAAAGCATGGGTTTCCTGAAGAAGGAGTATTTTCACTCCGGGTCTCTGGGCAAATGCAGTTATACTGAGGGCCTTTGTGTAATTATGTATCCCTCGAATGTTCCATGTCATTATTTGCAAAGCCATGTCAGCTTCTCAGTGGACATCCCAGCAAGCTTGCCTCTGTGCATACCTTGCTACAGTAATAATGCCACAGTGCCGCCCACTCAGTATATGCAATGCTGCATTGCCTCCGCCATTTTTGTCATAACAACTCCAGACAGCTCACCCCCCCACCCTTACTGCCCTCACCAAACCAGCAGTGCAAGCCCCGCCTTCACCCAATGTCAGAAGGGCCGACACCAACTTGGCCCCTCTTGCCACAGGACCAACAGGGGCCTGCAGCCACACAAAACACCGTAGTGACCATTGAAGCTGCAGTGGGGCTCACTGCTGCCACATCGCAACACCAATAGGATCCATGGTGGATAACAACAAACATATTGAAATATATCAGGCGGACAACATCTCTTAATATACTATCAGCTCTTTAAAAAGAAGGATAACAGGACCCAGCGGCATAACAAGTAAGCATACTGCAGTCTACATTCAGTTAACATTCAGCCCATTACACGGAACAGAAACCGCTCTTATCGACTTAAAGACCCAATTAGATGAACTGAGAGATCACAAGTTTGTTTGTAAACATTTGGACACTGCCGCTCACTTCTCCACACAAGCCATCAGTTGGATAGAATCCTTTCTGAGTGAGAGAACTATGAGAGTTTTTTCCCCATCGGCAGCAGCAGACCCCACACCCATCACATGTGGAGTCCCTCAGGGATCCTGCATCTCCCCAACTCTATACAATATTTTCACCAAACCTCTGTTCGACGATCTGGATAATCTAGGTATCACCTATACTAACTATGCAGATGATACACAGATTCCCCTCCCGCTTTCTGAGGATCATAGCAAGGACAGGGAGTTGGTGAACAGAGTGTATCTCATCATTCAGGCATGGATGGCAACCCATGGTCTCTGCCTGAATGATGACAAGACAGAGCTGATCATTCTGGGCACACAAGCCAACATCAACAAACTGGGCCCAGACTACTCTGCATTCAGTATTGATGGAAATGTGATCAAAGTCTCGAGGGAAGTAAAAACACTTGGTTTTTACCTCGATCTAGCATGTCTTTCACTAAACAGGTTAACTCCCTTGCCTCTACCACAGCCTACACCTGTAAATTGATAAGAGCAGGTAAGCCCTTCTTATCTAACAACAGTTGTCTAATCCTGGCGAGAGCCTTAATACTCTCCCGACTCGATTACTGCAATGCCCTCTATAGTGGTGCCAACAAAGCCACTACCCAAAGACTCCAAACACTACAAAATAATGCTCTTAGAGCTGCATTAGGCATAAAGAAGGGGGAGCATATCTCCTCTATTAGATGGCAACATAAATGGCTCTCCACCGACAATAAAATCCATCTAAAAATGATATCCTTAACTCATAAGGCTCTCAATAATGCTGCCCCTAGCTACTTGACAAACAAAATAATAAGAAAAACCTCCAACAGACCTACAAGAACTGCTAACTCCAACTGCCTGGTAGTACCTAGATTCAGACTTGCCAAAATTGGCGGTACTAGCTTCCCTGTGAGAGCTGCCAATTTGTGGAACGCTTTGCCACCTAACCTAAGAGCAGATCAACCTTTCTCACACTTCAGAAGAAAATTCATTAAACATATCAATGATAACAATGCCTAGACACTGTATATGATTCCTCTCCACTGCACGCCCAACCTTTCTCAATTGTATATACAGACTATTAGCTACCTGTATTATACTTATAACTGTCTTATATTGTATATAGTGTTCCTGCACATTTCTGAGTGCACACAGTAACGACTTAAACACACTGTAAATTTGTAACTATACAATTATGTAATACTGTAAATGTTGTGTTCAATACTGTAAATGTTTTATTCATAGCAAATTCGTTTTATGTAACATTGTAAGCTTTGCATATACTTTCTGCTGCACCCGGTAACCTTTGGGTCTGGAGCGCATTACAAATAAAGAAACAAACAAACAAACATTATCCATAACACCTTCTGCAGCGTTGTTCAGGGCGATCTGTGCCTCAGTAAAGCTTCCCATTGAAAGTGAACTTGAGGCACTCTGGGAATAACATGGCATACTGAATGTTATTTATTTATTTATTTATTTATTTATTTTATTTGCATTTTTAAAGCACTCACACAGCCCACGGGCATCGAGGCGGTGTTACAGGAATATTTGCATAATTGTTATATTTTTTGTCTTAGTTGCATATTTTGTAACACGCTTAAATACACAGAGTTTCTAAGCGCGGACTCAGGGATCGAACCTGTGTTGCTTCGTGTCATCTTGCTTCCAAGTTGAACACGTTGCCACTGAACTATCCTCCCGGGACAGTTCCCAGAAATGTTACGTTCCTTGAGCATCTTCTTGACACCCATGAACTGTTTTCTCTCCTGTTGCACCCCAGTAGAGAAGTCTGGGAGTATTCTTATGATCTGGGAGCCCAAGCGCAGCTCCCCCCGTTCCCTTGCCAAGCATAGCAAATGGTCACGGTCTCGATAGCTCAGGATCTTAGATCTAATGGTTCTTTCGGAAATCTCCAGGCTTAGGGCACGGGGCGAAGAAAGGGGACAGATCAGGGTTACCAAGCAGGTGCTTAAGCAGGTTCTCTACAGCTAGCTCCATCTTCCCTGCTAGGGCATTCTCAGGCACACCAATTATACAAACGTTATTTCTGTGCAACCGGGATTCAAGGTCATCACACTTCGACTTGACGAGTTTCACATCGTGGGTGAGGGAAGCCACAGTGTTCCCTTCCTCATGAGTGCCTATCTTGGTTTCCGCCTTGGTGATCCTAGTGCCTGCATGGTCAAGCTGTGTTTTTAGTGACGCCACATTGGCATTGATTTCATCCAACTTTTCATGAAAGGATGCAAAGTTTTTAGCCATAGACTCCATCATGCATGTTAGATCGGGCGTTGGCGTTGCCGCCAGGATTGTCGCTTCACATTGAGATGGTGTGAGACCCACCTCAACCCCGGGACTTGGCAGGGTCCAGTGAGTAAGGAGAGCCAAAAGTGCAACCACAGGAGTCACCGTAGTAGTTTCAGTACACACCTGGCGGTGCCAATTCATAATCACTGCAAAGTTATATCATGAGGTTCAGTGAGGGAATCGTGCTGTATCTTCCCGTTTCGCTCAGCGGGCGATATAGGGAGGGAACAATCCCAGTGTATCAGGAAGGCCTCACGCAGTAGGAAGCAAGCCTATGAAATTGTGGGCCTCACAGTGCCCAGATGTCGAGTAGGGGATCAGATCAGGTGGCCATGCGAGGATATGGTTGCGGGCGCCCTGGCTAATGTGTAGCAGCAGTAAGGCAGTAGGCAGTAGGAAAGATGGAGGCCCACCCCAACTTGTGCATATTGAAGCTAGTCTCCCCAGTCCAAAATGGCCCAAGAGGCCTCAACGGGTGAGTCTGGCGACCAAAGTCTGAGCTGAGCTCTTTGTGTACAATGCTCTTGCTAACTTGTGGCATGGACAAATGATTGTGCATGGGGAGCACCAATGAGGCCCACAGTAGCCACAACTGCAAACGTAGGATCCCAGCCGGGCCGGCAAAGCAGTCCTGCACTTACTTCTGGCGTGAGGTGTTTGGAGAGCAAGCAGCGGGTCCCCAGCCACAGCATAGTCCGGGCCAGCGCAGGGGAGGAGATGTGAGAAAGGAGTAGCAGTCAATATCCCGCCCAATGTGTTCCAGAGCGGTCGTATGGTGATCTAGCTGAGGGCCTCATGGTCCAGGCTTCAGGAGTGCTGCAGATGTGGGGCCAGGGGCGGGCCCAGCACAGCTGCAACAGGCACCGAGCCCTCTGTAGGCATTGTCTGTAATGTTCAGCAAGACACCCCGCCCACATCCGGCAAGCGGCCGCATTCCGCCTCTTGACACTGCAGTCCGCCCCTTGACTAGGGGAGAAGCGTTGTTCAGGGTTAAGGGCCCATCGGAGCACGCCACAGGGGCCCACCGTCCCGCAGGTGCAGGAGCAGATGGCTCACCGCCTCGCCGACACGGCGGCCAACCTGGCGAACACCCGCCGGATGTGTTATATAGGAGGCGCCGTCAGCCGCACCGCCGCCATGAGAAAATTTGGTGGCCGCAGTAGACGGCAGTCTGCGCCCGCTCCCCACTCCCTATGAGGGCGGCATCGCCACAGTGAGATAGGCAAGGAGTCGGCGGCCGCTCCACAGGGTTGTGAGCCCAGGCGCGCAGAAGGCTGCAGCTCAGTACCCAGTCCAGCAGCCCAGCCGTAATTCGTCCCAAATTGGCCCGCAGTTTCCAAAGTATGTGGGAGCTTTATGGACTCAAACACAGCCATTGATCCGCATGTCTAGCGATTTTTGTTGATGTGCGAAGCAGAGTTCTCCAGCTAGGCAGCCATTTCCGAAGCTGCACAACAGCTGCCCCCCGTGACTTCTTTTAACGGAAAAAACTCATTGAAGTTTTGTTATTTTGATTTTTGGGGGTTCCCCCAAACCCCACATCCCATTTAATTATTCAGCTATTCTCCAACACCCACACCCCATATATATATTTGTCTAGCCCCTTCTGAAAAATGTGATGAGTTCTTTTTTGTTAAAAAAATCGTAGTAAAACCCCCTGTGAAAAAAACATCACACAATGAAAGGACGTCGTACCAGATCACACACGCATTTGTTTGTTTGCTTGTTTGTTTTATTCATTTATAATGCGCACCAGACCTGAGGGTAAAGGGCGCAGCAGTACAGGATATGCGAGGCATAGGTTACAAAGTTACATAATTACACATATAATTAACAATATATACAGGTTGTATCAATAGTACGGTAAATTATATACAGGAAATTAACAGTTTGCAAATTATATACAGGATATTAACAGTTTGCAGGTGGTATATCAGCAGGATAGTGGGGGGGGGTAAGTGGTACTGGTTTAGCTGACCAGTTGTTTCAGATGGTTGATGTAATTGGATCTGAATTTGGGGTAGGATTTCTCCTGATGTATAGTATGGGGCAGTGAATTCCATACTTGGGCCGCCCGGACGGGGATGCTGGCACCTCTGGCTTTGGTGAGTTTAAATCTAGGGATGATCAGTGTGTTGGCATTGGAGATTCTTGCGGGTCTGGAGGATCTTCTTTCTACAAATGTATCAGTAAGGTAGAGAGGGGCCATGTTAATGATGGCTTTGTGAGTGAGGGAGGCTACTTTCAGTAGTATTTTATCTTGGGTAGACAACCAGTTGTTGTTGCGCCTTATCTTAGAAATGTGTGCTCGTCTAGGGATACCAACGGCTGCTCTCAGGGTGTTATTTTGTGAAATTTGAATTCTGTGTATGCTGTGTTTGTTGGCTTCGATATATAAGGCGTTGCAGTAATCAAGTTTAGATAGAGCAAGAGCTCTAGCTAGAATCATGCAATTGTCATTAGAGATAAAGTGTTTACAAGCCAATGAGTTCACCTGTTTGTTGAAGGAGAGGGTAGCATCTAGATGGAAGCCAAGAGTCTTCACTTCCCTGGCTACCTTAATAGTTTTCCCATCAATCTCAAATGCAGAATAGTTCTGTCCTAGTTTTCTGAGATTGGAATGATTGCCCAGAATGATTAGCTCTGTTTTATCATCATTCAGGCATGGACCATGAGTGGCCATCCATGCCTGGATGAGATACACCCTATTTACCAAGGCCAAATCCTCATTATAATCCCCAGAAAGCGGGAGGAGAATCTGGGTATCATCTGCATAGTTAGTGTAGGTGATACCAAGAAGGTCCAGATCATCAAATAGGGGCTTAGTAAATATGTTGTATAGTGTTGGAGATACACAGGATCCCTGAGGCACGCCACATGAGATGGGGATTGGGTCCGCCGCATCTGTGGGGGAGAACACCCTCATGGTCCTTTTACTGAGGAAGGATTTGACCCAGGTTATGGCTTCTTTAGAGAGGTGTTCCACGGAATTAAGGTGGTTGCAAAGGACTTTGTGGTCAACAAGGTCGAATGCGGCTGAGGGATCCAGGAGTAGGAGAAGGGCTGATTGACCTTTGTCTCTTAGCTCATCAATTTAAGCGTTCAGATCAATGAGAGCGGTCTCGGTTCCATGTTGTGGACAGAATCCAGACTGTCTTATACCTAAGAACTTGTGACATTCTAGAAATTGTTGGATTTGTGTATAAGCGATCTTGTCTCAAATTTTTAATAGAAAGGGGACTGTTGTGATGGGGCGGTAGTTGGTAGGAATGATGTGGTCTAAGGATTGTTAGCAGTAGCAGTACCCAAGATTGTTTCAAGTTGTATGGCACAATGCCTGAGGTGAAGGAGGAATTTACAAGTTTAGTTATGAAGGGAGAGAGTTCTCCCGCTGCATCTTTTATAAGTTGTGCCGGGCACAAGTCGCCTTGGCAGTTGGAAGGCTTGAGAGAGAGAATGACTTTCTTCACTTCACGGGTAGAAGTTTTTGCAAATCTAAATTGGGTGGTAATGTTTGGGTCCATAGGGGGAGGGTTAGTGTTGGTTATAGGTGGTTGGTTAAGGGCTGCTTTTTTAACTGATATTTTATTTTTGGAGCATGGTAACTTTGTTGGCTAGAGCGTGTGTATCTCTGTGCACCAAGCTTTGTCTTTTACACATATGTCTGTGTTGGGAATAGTTCCTTTAAGATAGCAAACAGCTCCCTCATGCTTGAGTTGGCTGAGGAGATGCGTTTGTTATATGAGTTGCGTTTGGCCAAGATCATTTCCTTCTTGTATTGTGAGGAGATTTCTATGAGTTTGTTTTTATGGTATCATGGAGGTGCCATGTAAGTCATAGGTTATCAAGTGATGGTCTGTCCAAAGTTGTGGGGAGATGGAGGTAATGGAAGCGTAACAATTATGTTCCGCTAACCAGTTGAGGGTTCTCCCTTTATTATGGGTGGGTTCCATAATTTGTTGAGTAAGCCCTAATTCAGTGAAGGTATTAGCCACATTGATGGCCTGTTTGTCTGAGGGGTCATTATAACCTAGGTTAAAGTCTCCAAGAATCAGAAGTTGAGTGGATGTTTTGAGATTGGTAGATAGTAGACAGTTAATGTCTTCTTCAAAGGTACCCACAGTGCCGGGAGGCCTACAGATAAGGTGGATAGTCAAGGTCTGGGAGTTGTAAAGTGGGATTTTGATGGAGCATACTTCGCAGGAGTTTAGTTCTGGAATAGGGGTAGTTCTCATGTTAAGGCTGGATTTGGCAATGATGGCAATGCCACCACCTCGTATATAGTTTCTGTCATGTCTCAAGATGGTGTAGCCTTCTGGGATTGCTAAAGATAATAGGGGTCCGGCTGCCTCTTGCAACCAGGTCTCTGTAATGGCGAGGAAGTCCAGCTCATTAGCTAGTATGAGTTCATAGATGTCAGTTGCATGTGCTGTTAGGGATCTGGTATTTATTAATCTGCCTTTGAGTTGAAGGGCTGCGGTGGTGGTTATAGTTCGATTATTTTTGATAGAGGGAATGGGCGATGACCTAGTTGTACGATTAGTACTGGTTTGTTATGTGATGGTTCTTTTGTTGGTGACAGGGAGGGATCTAGTCAGCGGCTCATGTATTCACGTGAATCTGGCTCTTAGTCTGGAGTTACTGGTAGGCGGACGACAAGGTAAGCTTAGTAGTTCTCTAGTAGATCCAGTCCTGGATCCATTGGTGAGATCGACTTGCTCCATAGTGGTGCAGTGGAAGGTGGCTATATGAGTGGGGTTGTGATGGAGAGTCTTGGTAGTGGGGTGGAAGATAGTTCCTGAGGTGGGGCAGGGTAGGTGGCACGACCCGTGACCCAGAACCCCACTGGCATGGTCAAAAGCCTGGTAGGGTTAGGACTCTGGTTTCATTTGGGACCCCAAGGGCCTTACATTATCACTAGGGACTCTCCTGGAGTCAGTCCTGGCGCCTTTGGTGCCAGGCTCATATTTGGAATGGGACTTGAAGGGACTACTTTTTGTGTGGAAGCCTGCAGCCAACATCGAGACACCAACACATTCTAGTCCCTAAGAACCAGACTGTGCGGTGCAGTGTTTTAGGGTGTGGTAGCCCAGACTACTTTACCTGGACTACTTTACAGGGGTAGGCTATATAAACCACCCTCAAGCTAAAGAACATGCTTCGTGTTATTCTGCAGCCAGTAGCATGAGGCTCATCGTGTTCAGAGACCAGCACCCGGCATTGCTGGAATCGCGGACCTGCAGATGAGACAAAAGAACATCATTAGCAGCCCCATCTTACCTGCAGCTTTTCATCCTTCGATCCCGACTGCTCGCGGTCTTCCATCCCGTTGGCAGCATCTTCAGGACATCACGCACGCACCGGAATGAAGCACCTGAAGGGGAGAGAGAAAAGGGACAACGTTAAACAGGTTACTCACGGCAATCACAGCAGTAACCATAACCTCCTCACCTGGCTGGGCATATCTTGGCTGGTTCCGCTCCGGAAATCACTGCATGCCCAGAAAGACCATCGCGACCTGAAAAGGAATAAAGAATACAGGTTAGCCCCAAAAGACATTAGCGCGCCACACTTCGTGCTGAACCTACCTTTCTTCATATGCTTCGTGTCCATAAATCCCGGCAGGAGCCTGACCCAAGCAGCGCACCCAGCGATCTCCACACACCTAAGGGGGAAACAATCAGGGAAAGACATTAATAGCACGAAAGAAAAGCAAAGGCCTTCAGAGACTGCTATAATCGAACTTACCCCCTTAAAGACACTAGAATGGGTTGGCACCAGTGAAGTTAACTCGGTCGCTTCAACCCGCAGAAAACTACGCGCCCCTGCGCAGAAAGCAGGACGGAGAGCACGCCAGACATTATAACAAGGCCCACCTGCCATAGAAGACATCACCCCGAATTGAGCACATCCAGGGGGAATCCGGCAACCAGGGCATACGGGCGTCCCCGTGGATACCAGGTGAGCGTAACAGTAGGAGCAGTAGGTGGGTGATGGACCAAAGACAGATTGTTAAGATGCTCATGGTATATCAGTATGGGTTGTAGGGCATATGGGTAAGTGCTCAGATGCACGTGTGGGCTGAATGCAGCAGTAATGAAATGGTAATGCGCAAGTGGGCTAAATGCCATAATCAGATGGCAGGGCACAAATGGGCTAAATGCAGCAATCAACTGTAAGGAGCAAATGGGCTAAATGCAGCAATCAAATGGCTGGGCACCAGTGGGTTAAATGCATTAGTGAGATGGCAGGGCACAAATGGGATAAATGCAGCAATCAAATGTGAGGCACAAGTGGGCTAAATGCAATAATCAGATGGCAGGGCACAAGTGGGCTAAATGCAGCAATCAAATGGCAGGGCGCAAATGGGATAAATGCAGTAATCAGATGGCAGGGCACAAATACGCTAAATGCAACAATCAAATGTGAGGCGCAAATGGGCTAAATGCAGTAATCAGATGGCAGGGCACACATAAGATAAATGCAACAATCAAATGTGAGGCGCAAATGGGCTAAATGCAGTAATCAGATGGCAGGGCACAAATAAGCTAAATGCAACTATCAAATATGAGGCGCAAATGGGCTAAATGCAGCAATCAAGTGTGAGGCACAAATGGGCTAGGTAAATAATGTTAGTAGGTTCAGGTGGTTGCAGGTGCCTTGGGGTACATAGAGTAACTGCTTGAGTACTATAATAGCTAGGCTACAGTACCAATAGCAGGCTAGTGCAAAAAGATTGGGGATTTCACAGGAAGCCGTAGGCAGTAACAGGCACGTTCAGCTCAATTAATACAGTTGAGGCAGTGGCTGCAGCGTTAGCATGGGGGCCATATAGTTGAGGGCATGGCGGTATGATGCAGTATGAGGTAAGCGTAACATCGTGTCCAAGTAGGCTAGCAGCACACATCACAGCAGCAAGCGCTCAACCCACTGAGCTACCATATCAGCTATATCAAAATGAACAATTATTCTGTAGTAAATACCATTAAACTGGTAACTGAGATTTAACAGCAGGCCAGTTAAGCTCATCTGTAGGTCGGGTGCAAAGTTGGCCGCATGTAAAGCATACGTGTATCTACTTTCAGGCTTCAGAGGTTGGCAAACTAGGGAAAGCAGTGCACTCACAGGACATCCCATACTCTGAGCACTCGTTAATTCATACATTCTATCAAACATTCCGAAAAGCATACTTGGGAGATGGGAAAGATAGATTACAACAAAGCATTCATTGTGGCACAATGAAGTCAATGGCCACTTGATGTGCTATGGTCAAATATTTCTACACTGTGCACAAGCTTTTAGGCACAAGGATTTTGTCAAGTGACCGAGGACTATGGATGCATAATTGGAGGCAGTCTACAGTGTCACCTGGTAGATCTCGAGCAACTCTACATTTCGTTTTATATGTTTTAACATTATCAAAAGGTGACCTAAATCATTTGATGCAGAATGTGAGGGCGAATGTCCCAGTTGTTGCTCTGAGAATGCAAATCTATTCAATACTTTATGGTCTTGCCCTGTGCTGCCATCATATTGGGTGAATGTATGTCAGGGGCTGTCAAAAAGTTTGAAACAACAGGTCACTGTGTCCCCCTGGTTTGTAATTTGGGGGTCATTGCTAAAATGCTGATAGCCACGCGTAGATTCTTCAGTGTGGGTTACTCCTAGCTAAGAGATGCATATTGATGAGATGGACCCAGGTGTGGCCCCGTATAGTAGAAATGTGCAAATCTAATGTGCTCTGGACGAACAATACAGAAGAGCTTTACATAACTTTGTTACCTCGTGGTCCTAAGGACATTTGGTCAGACTTTCCAGAGTACCTCAAGGCACCGGCGGCCCATGAACCTGATCAGGAAGAGGAGCTGTAAAGATGGAGCTGGGTGACTGCTAACGCTAGCTTGTATGCACAGTATGCCGATTGTGCTGCTGCTGTGCACTCTCATGAAATATGCAATGTAAGATTACCACTGAGTGCGTAAATACACCTTTAAATAACCAACCAAAAAAGCAAACTTCATGTCGTCATCTCAAACACTGTATGTGCTCGCCCTTGCTTATAAAAAATATACTGTTTAAGGCAAAAACACAGACAAACGTATATTGCAAGCCTTGCTTACCTTAGTTTCCCATTTTTCAGCTTTTCTTATCTCTGAGGCTCCAGGGCTGTGTCTCAACGAGAAGCCGGGGCAAGGTGCAGTAGCACTGTAGTCCTCTAATGTCTTGTCAACCAAATATGACAAAATTGTGTTTCTTGCAGTGTTTCAAATGTGTGCCCCCACCCCAGACCTGTGCAGAGGGGTTTATTGTCATTTTTTCGAATACAAAAATGTTGAAAGTCATTTTTTCGAAAAAAGAATATCGGAAAAAAAAGTCGCATTTTTTTATTACGTTTTTTATTCGAAATGGGGGGATTCCCCCCCAACCCCCCCTTTTTTTTTTTGTTTTACCCATTTTTATTTATTCCCGGTCCCCAAAATAAATATATAATTAAAAAAAAGAGAATTCGACTTTTTTTTTTCGATATTATTTTTTCGACATTATTTATTTATTTTTTTTTGTTTTTATTTACTTGTGCATAATCAAAAGTACATGATTTTTACAAGGCTAAACATTGATTAAAGAGATCGGGCATGTATGGCTCAGTTACCAGAGTTCGAGTGTAGTGACAGGTAAACAGCGGTTTGCCTGTGTATGAGACAGAGAATTTCCATTGGGAACCTCACCCCTCGCAGAAGCAGTTAGAGCGAGAAAAATGGGCTGGGAATGTGCTATGCTCCAAGGGCGTTGATTTTAATAAACGCTGCTTCCAGCAGTTTGGATGTTGCAACAGTACAGCAGGTTTTTTCCCCAGAAATGAGACGGTACCACCAGGTGTCTTCTTCTATTAATTGACGATCGACCCAACAGGGTGACAGGAAAGTAATTTGTTCTTTCGTTAAGGAAGGACAGTTCAAAAGGAGGTGGCGAACTGATTCGATAGAGTCTGGAGCCTTGCAAAGTCTACAGCTTTTAATAGCAGTTTGGTGTCTTATTCCCAAGATTTCTCTTGTGTGGAGTATGTTCAAGCGTGCTCTTAAAAAAATAGATCTTAATTTCCTATCCGGAAATTTTGAACAATAGGCTAAAGGAGTGTTTAGCCTACTGAACGTAGGAGGGAGGTGGCTCAGCAGCTTGCAGGCATGTGCTTGATCATTGGTCGTTATCCAATCCTGATTTTTCGGTTTTTTGCTGACTCTTACTGGATTGGAGATGAGGTCATCCATGGTACACGCTAGCTCCTGCAGTTTGTTTTTTTGGTGTTCAGTCCAGTTGGCAAGAGTCTTACAGTCAGTTGAAGTCGTCTCTTGAGCAATGACATTGCAGATGGGGAGCCCATCTTTTATGTGAATCTTTCTGAATAGTGCTAGTGTAGAAGCGTTCACCGTGGCCCTCAATGATAATAGGCTCAGCTCTCTTCTCACGGCCACAATGGGAACAGAGTTCGGGAGGCCGAGAACAGATTTCCAGATGAAACCCTCCAGTTTCTGCCAGAAGGAGGTTGGTATGGTAAGTGTAGCATCCATACCGTAAGTCAGAGCCGGAACCATTTTGCCCTTGTAGAAATTTATAGCTGGTATCAAAGAAAATTTACCGTACTTGCGATCCACCATTCTTAGTTGTGAAGTTAGATTTTTTGCTTTCGCCCATAGATGTTCTTGCATTTTAGCATCCTGAATACTTCCATCAAGAATTACTCCAAGGTATTTGAATTGAGAAACCACTTCAATTTTTGTTTGTTGGACAGTCCAGGGCCTAATATTTTTCATTGATGGCTGATTTTTGGAGAAGATCATGATTTTAGTTTTCAGTTTATTTATGGCCAAGTTGTTGGTGTCCATATAATGGGCTAAGTTGTTCAGCTGGCGTTGGAGGCCAATGGGCGTTTCAACAAGCAGGATCATATTGTCTGCATATAAGATTCGAGAAAGCTTGGAGCCACCAAAGTTCGGAGGAAAGGAGCGCACAGTGGATTCCGACTCTTGAAATCACCCAGAAAGGCAGCAAAAAGCGCCGGGGCCAGCGGACAACCTTGCTTGACTCCTCTTTTGGCTGAAATTTCCTTTGACAGAGACCCTTGTTTATTGAGACAGACACTTAGCGTGGTGTTGGAATGCAGTGCCATTATTGGATTCAGAATGGCATCTGGGCATTTCCAATTTTTTAACTTGTTCCACAAAAGCATTCTGTCCACTTTATCAAAAGCCTGCGAGAGGTTGATGAAGGCCGTGTATACTGTCGGGGCTACTTGTTTGATTTTTGCCTTCAAGATGTTGATTATCAAGATGTTTACCGATGTGCTTCCGTTCTTCTTGAAGCCAACCTGAAAGGGGTCTCTGAAGGGGGCCGAAAGCGCCCAGCGGCGGAAGCGGTCCAGCAGAAGAGAAGCAAATAGTTTTCCCAGGATATCCAACAAAGCCGCAGAGTTCAAAGTGGGGAAGAGTTTGGCGCTTTTATTCCACTAAGGCCATCTTGCCCCAAAAAAGGGCTAGTAGACTTATAATTCCTTGCTTGGGCTGAGTTGGACAAAGGAGCAGTCAAAGCAACCACCGGCAGGTCTGTATTGGAAATTGTGGGTGAATAGGTCTGCGTTAGAAGCCATTTTTTTTTTACATCGCTTCGCAGGAGGCGCTTCTCCGGGTCTTCTTCCATCCCAGAGGGGCTCCGAAAAGGCAACAAAAGGTGCGATAGGGGAAGGGGGGGGGGGAGAGTTGGGGAGAAGACAAGAAGTAGGGAACAGGGACAGAGGGAGGAGCTAAGAACGGGGGAAGGCAGGAAAGCAGGAGGGGAAAAGTACGGGGAGGGTGGGTGTCGGGGAGATAGAAATGGGGATGAGAGAGGAAGGAAGGAAGGAGGGGGAAGGGAGAAGGAAGGATGTAGCGCACGGGCTGCCTCGGACAGCAAGTCACTGTTCCTTTTCAGCAATGAGGGCAGAGCACATGAAAATAGGACGCGAAGCAGTTCAAAGGGTCATGATAAAGTCAGACGGGAGGGGTGAATAAGACAGCCTACCTCCCGTCGGTGCTGCACAAGCCTCCACTCCACTCTTCACGTCCTGATGCGGGCTGGTGCAGACTGGAACTCTGCCCGGAACTCTGCGCGGAAACAGAGTTTTTGAAGGAAGTGGAGGCTATTTTCCTTAAAGGTGCAGGTCGCCGGAAAAATAGCGTGGAGACAGGAGAAGCAGCAAAAGCATGTCCTTTCCAAGCAGTATCTGGTGCAGACTGGAACTCTGCCCGGAACTCCGCGCGCGCACCGCGCGGAAACAGAGTTTTTGAAGGAAGTGGAGGCTATTTTCCTTAAAGGTGCAGGTCACCGGAAAAATAGCGTGGAGACAGGAGAAGCAGCAAAAGCACGTCCTTTCCAAGCAGTATCTGGTGCAGACTGGAACTCTGCCCGGAACTTTTTCGACATTATTGTCTTTCGAATTTTTTTTTTCAAAATTATGACTGACCACCGTGCAGAGGGCGCTGAGCTTGAGCAGAGGAGCCCAGGACATGGTGCAGGGTCCACAATGAAGCGCAACAAAAGGTGTGACTCCTCCTAGGAGATGCTCCTTTTGTTGCGATTCATTACATTTGCAACAAGTGGTTTCACACCTTTGCCCGATGTGCCCAGGGCACTGCCAGGCCAGCACACCGTGATGCATTCATCAAAGAAAGCTAACAATTTGTTACCTTTCTTTAATGAATGCATCCAGCGCTGTGCATCCTGAGGCACAAGCTGGCTGCTGAGCGGGCTGCAGCCCGCAGGCAAGCCAGCCAGCCCTGAGCACACCAGCCCACATTATAGACCGCCCCCAGGGCCTCAGGTCGGCCCGGCCACAGGCGAAATGGTGGAAGGGTCAGTACGACTGTCGTAATATAATAAAATAAGTATCAAAAGCGGTGAACAAAGATATTCTAGTTGATATAATCAATAATGTAAAATATGATGTAATTCTTGATTTCATTAATGATGTCATCAGTGGTGTTATGTATGATGTAATTAGTGATATCATCAGTGTTGTCATCATTGTGGTCATACGCTATGCCACAGGGGGTGCATAGTTAAGGTGGACTTGTTTGAAACGCGACTGCTGATCTTCAGGGGTTTTGATGTTCATCACGGCTCATTTTTATAATCCCAATGTGTTCTTTGATTTTATACAAAGCAGCCAGTGACTGGCATTGATACTATTTCTCACCTTCCACTTTCACATAGGTTTATTTCCAAACAGACCAACAGGACTGTAACTTGCTGTCCATCATGGAATGAAATAAGAAAATAAGTTTAGCCTCTGTTTTGAAATTGTGCTTTGCTCATTAAGGCAAGTGAAACATTTTATCTTAGTTGAAATGTATATTGGATGTGATCTTCAGTGATGAAAAATGTTAAATGTGAAAAAGATCCAGTTTACAGTGTTAGTACAATTAATGTAATTTTTTATTTCTTTTTTCGCTAAGAATACACATTATTTATTTTCTTTCAAAATGCCCTTTAATTCATTATCTGTTTCTTCTGAAATCACAATGGCAATTTTGGATTTTGGCATTAATTGGCTGTTAGAGGCCCACATTTGTTACAGTAGCACAGACACTAATCATTAACACAAATAGAACCTTCCCACCCTGTGCATAATTTATTGGTGACTATTAATTCTCCCTTTATGGACAATGCACCCTCAATGCGATAGCGACATTCTTGAAGGACACATGCAATGGCAATATAGGTCCCCATTCCCAAGGGCGTTCACCACCTTGGAGAAGGTCTCTTTTACTACTAATTTTATTCTACATTTAAACATAAAGAAACACAATATCCCCACTTTTCAAGATGTTTGTGTTAATTCTATGCTCTCAGCAAAGGCTGGGGTGGCACAAACAAATGCAATAGTGTAAATGTCACCCTCAAATGGAGGCAGAGACATAGAGAGAAACAAAGAGAGACAGATAGAAGGAGAACATGATTGTGAAGAAAGAGACAGAGCAAGAGGGGAAGGGAATAGAAAGTGATATCTAGTTAATCGTTTTAATCTTGAGAAGCTTCTCGCTAAACATTATATTCTAACTTTGAAATTATCACACCAGGCCTCGGTCACACACCAACTCCCAGAGACAGTTCAAGGGTTTTTATTTTTATATTGAAGGAAACAGGCACTAAGGGCCATCCCTCTCTCATTAATCTTGACATGGGCAGTCACACGCTAACCCAGCCATTCCTCAACAACAGGCTGGTACCAGAGATCGGTACCCCCTACTATCTACAATCTCTCTGCCTTTGTGTGAGGGCCTGAAGCAAATCAATAGTGGCTTCCTAAGGGAACAATCTAGGGTTCCTAAAAACTTCTCCAAAGGTATAATTTTGCATGGTTCCTCTTAGGCCCATCTGCCCAGCAATTTGGCTGGAGAGCCTTTCCAAGACTCTGTCACAGGTGAGAGTCATGGTTTTGGAATGTTTTGCATGCATGCTGGCCTCTGCTGCAATCTGTTGCTCTGCATCCACTAACAGATTCCATTCAGGATGTTGCAGTTTTAGTTTGTGGGTATAAGGCCACTCAGTGTGTCTTCAGTTTGGCTGGTCTCTCCAGATTCTCCTGCTTGGTATGCTGGGGCATGTAGTTTCCAGGAACAGATAGAGAAATACGGGCCACCATCATGAGAGACAGATATGGGTTGAGTGACAGTGGCAATGTACACAAGTAAACTGGCACTATAACATTTTTTACATGGATTGGATTGGGTGTAGAACCGGCTCTGGCGTTCGGTAGGGTTCCCACCAGAGGCTGAGAGGGATCCCCATATCTTGGTTGTATCAGCTTACTGAACATGTTACACAATAATCTTTACCTTCTAGTCTGCTCATGAAGGTACCACCCCACAACCCTCAAGGCACATTTCTCCAATTAAATATTTCCAAACATGATGTGTGTCTCCTTCAAAGTCTGCGAGCATAGCAGTTCTCCTTGCCTACATTACATCAGATGTACTATCGCAACACATGGCAGCACTGTTTCCCCATCAATACAGAAATGGGTCTGTTGGCAATGTATCAATTGCAGGACTGTGCTGTCAGCATTACAGCCTGCCATTTGAAAGACCCCGAGAAAAGTCCTCAGATAAATGTATGAAATTCATGCATGGGGTGCTTTGGATCTCCTTTAATAGGATTGTCTTTTTGTTGTGACATGCACGGTATCATGTATGCTATAGTAGGTACATACATTTGATGGTGGGTTTGTAATTTGATATTCAATTTTAAGCCTTATTGTTTTGCCTCTGTGAGCCATCAACTCTCCTACCGTAACCATTGCAATGATGACCTGATTTCTTGCTGGCAAAAGGAGCTAACTTGTCTGCAAGCCCCTGAAGAAGGTAGGTAAATAGGTTCATTACATTTTTTTTTATTTTATTTTTTTATTTGATTTAGCTGAATTCAATCAACTTTTCAAACTTACATATTAGTACAAAATAAATCAATAAACAATCAGTAAACAATTCAAACTTCAATAAACAATTCAAACTTCACATTGGGACCAAGAATATTGAAGGACAAAGAGGGAAATACGAGCAACTTAAAATTACATGTATACATAAAGTACACAAAACCACATGTGCATATAAAATCTTCTCAGGGGACACCAATAGGTGATTCATCCATGTTAGAAAAAATGTTAAATAAAAACACATCAAGTAGGATACAAACGTATCTATATGGACTTGTAATATAACATAACACATTTAAAAATGAATTTCCGTTGGTAAAATGGTTTCCAAGAAGTGTACCATAGACTTTAGGATCGAAAATCTAGGACTATTTACTAAAATACTCCATGTCTCGCCTTCATCCCGTACCAAATGCAAATTTGTTAGCTCAGTGAATTGTTTGAGGCGTAAGGCATTTAAATAAGGACATGTTACTATCAAGTGCTGAAGTGTTTCTATGACAGTGGCAGATTCACAAAATCGACAGTATTTTTGCTCAGCGGGTATAATTTTTCGCCTCACCAGGACTTCCCTCGTGGGCCATAAATTCAATCTTACGCGTAAAAACTGATTCCTAATTTTTGCCGAAGGACACTTTACCAGATAGCCAGCCATTTGCCCTAGACAGTTAGAGCCAAAGATCTTAATGTTAAAATCTCTGTACTTTGCACAATTTTCATAGTTGTGGATCCACGCCCATTGATAGTATTTCATTTTGGCTCTAGCTGGATTCTCTATTAAGTTCTGTAGAGAAATGTCAGCTTCTAATAGAGTGTTCAAGACTGAACTATGCCATTTGACGGGAAAGTACAGATTGGAGAAGATCAAATAGCCGGCAACCGTGCTTAATATGTTGTTGTTGGTGATTCCAAGCAGACACTTACGAAAAAAAGCACACATGCTCCATTTGACTCTGCTGGATAAAGGTTTAATGCCCAGTTCGAGACGTAGGAGCGGGATGGGCACACAGTTTGGCAAGTGGAGCACCTTTCTCCAAAAAGTCACCTCTAGCTTGTCCCACATCTGGTCGTTAATGTATAATTTTGATTCAGCACCGTACGTAAGTATAGGAATGACTTTTTGCTCGTAGAACAGGAGCAAATGATTTAAAGAGAATTTGCTGTACTTGTAAACTAGAATTTTGGCCTGAGATATGAGAGACATAAGTTTTATTCGCAGTTTGTTTGGGTAACATGGATCACCCACACTATTTTGGATGAACAAACCCAAATACTTGTATTCTAAGACTATGTCCATCGGTTTTTGTTGCAAGTACCATACAGCATTTTGTAGTTTGGCTCTCCCCGGGGGCTTACAGACCATAATTTGTGACTTCTCAGTGTTTATTGATAGATGATTTTCCAAGGCATATTTGGATAAAGCAGATAACAAATTCTGCAGGCCCATGGGGGTTTGAGAAATTAATACCAAGTCGTCAGCGTAAAGCAGCCACAGGATACGCTGACCACCTATTTCAGGGGCATCTGAAAGTATTTGAAGAAAAGAAAAACCCATGTCAAAAATGAACAAATTAAACAAAAACGATGCCAAAATACAACCCTGTTTTAATCCGAGAGAGGTAGTAAATGCTGCAGAGAGAAGACCCTCAATAGAGAGTCTTACACGCATAGAAGTCTCAATGTGTAGCTGGATAATAATTGCCAACAAGGAGGAGGGACAACCAAGAATCTTTAACTTATGAAATAATAAGTTACGATTTATGGAGTCAAACGCTGAACGGAAATCAATAAAGGCAAAATATAAAACTTGATTCCTAATGGCATATTTAGACTTGAGCATATTTAGTGTTATGATGTTAGGGAGGGTGCCTAAGCAACTGACAAAGCCTGATTGCAGGGGATCTATTTTGGAATCTCGGAGTGCTCAATCCTTCAACTTCTTTAATATTATTCGAGAGTAAATCTTTCCAGGCACGTCGAGGAGTGAGATGGGGCGATAGCTTGCTGGATTAGCTCGCTCACCCTTTTTATAGATGGGAACAACAATCGACTGTTTCCAGGACAAAGGAATCTTCTGTGTGACATTGATGGTTTCAAATACAAGGAAAAGAATGTCGACCCAAATGTCCGGGAAACATTTAAGATGTTTGTTCGAAAGACCGTCCGGGCCAGGAGCTCCGACTTACTTGCTTGCGATATACATAGGAGGATGTCATCTCTGTCAAATACAATGTGAAAAGGTAGTGAAGGACCAGGGCTAGCTATATCCAATCGATCGGACGGAGCAGCGAATGAGGCAGAATAGTATTGAATCCACCTATCCTCCGTTACATCATTCATTTGAATAGCCACTTGATGACCTGTTGTGGCTTGATTTATGATGTTCCATACTTGCGCAGAGTTCTTAGTAGCCAAAGCTTTCAGCATGTTGTTCCCATCAATTTGGTAAAGCTTGGCTCTTAAACCTCTTACCCAATTTGTGTATTTGGTTTTAATGTTGGTTAGGGCAAGGGTGCGCAAAGGTGGTGAAAGCTTGGCAATAATTCTTTTGTCAGCCCGAAGTTTGGCTTTTCTCATTCTTATTTCATGGTCATAAGTGTGAAGGTGAGGAGTCTGCCTGTGCTTATGTACAGTTGACCCAGGTTGAAAGAGTTGCATTAGATCATAATAGATTAAATTATTATGACCAAAACCTCAATTTCTAGTTCTCAACTCGGATTGATAATGATTTCTAAAGGCTACCAGGGACGACTCAGTCCATGTCAATCTATTCCGAGTAGAATTTACATTACAGAAGCCCGGAAAGAATACAGAAGTAGGCTGATTTATATCAGGAGTTGAAGTCCAAATCATATGTAGAATGTTATGATCACTTGCTTCTGTTTGAATGACTTGAAAGGCTGTGATATTGTTTAGCATACGAGCAGTGGTGTACATAAAGTCTATAATTCCCATGGACCCGTTTCGATGCCAAATTGGCCTCGGAGGAACATCCTGTGGCAGAACTCCATTCAGCATAAGCAAACTCCTTGACTTCACAAAGGACGACCATTTATCAAGTTGAACCCTTTCAGATTTGCGTGGAGGACCCAAACAATGAAGATTTAGGTCACCAGCTACAAATATTTGTTCCGTGAGTCCTTCAAGTGAGACAATATCAAGGGCCTTAGCCATACAGTCCAAAAAGCAGTCATCCAAGATACCCGCAGGGTTCCAATAAACATTTATAATGGCACATGAGAACATTCCCCCCCAAATTCTTGTCATTTGTAAGAATGGATTAGGAGAATACGATGGTTCAATTTTTAATCCTGACGACTGCTTCACCGCTGTCAACAAACCCGATGTGGGCCGACCCCACGGACCTTTTACTGCTGGGGTTAAAAGAACATCAAAATTGTTCCATGAGGGCACATCAGTAAACCATGTTTCTTGCAACATGATGACATCGTGATCAATCAAGCACACGTTCTTATTATTTAACAAGTGACTGTGACCTCTAGAATTCCAACTAATGTAAGACACGGTCGATTTTCCCAAAACCTTATTCTAACATTGACTTGTTTTGGCATTACACTTACATGTTTTAGGGGTTGAAAGTTGGTTTTGTTTTGAAGTGTGAATTGAATTAAAGGTCTGGGTACGATTTGGTTGAGAGTCTGTGGGGTCCATCATAGTCTGGAGTTTGAAACCCAACTCAAACAATTGAGTTTTCACAGCCCATACGGTGTTCACCACTATCCTCGAATTAAACCAAAGATTGACAGATGTACGGTTTGATTGATTAACAAATTCAACAAGTTCAATGTCAATCGTTCCAATGTCATCTAACTCTGGAATCTCCCCAAAGATTGCGAGGACAGAGGCTCGATTAAGATTGTATTGCTTTGCTGGTGCGGGCAAACAGGTAAGCGTCAAGGCATGAACCGCCAGACGCTTGAATCCTACGGATGTTTTCTTTTTATTTCCTGTTAGTGGCAAAGATTTAGGGTTCTGTTGATTTTCTAGACTAGCTTTGGTCTGGGAAAAACCAAAGTTCTCAAAGAACTTAACCAAAGAAGACTGGATCAGCAAATCCATGTCTCCCGCAACAACAGATTCACAAGGGGATGTGGTTGGAGTGATTGTTGAAGGCACTTGTACGGGCACTTGGAGGTCAGAGTTTCCAGATATAATGTTCGAGGCATTCTGTGAGACTGTTTGCGAACGATATACATCAGATGTAGCAATTTTTGAAGCTATTGTTATGTCATTTGTGCTAAAAGCTAAGCTTTTAGGGGCTGGTTTAAGTGCCATGTACTCATCAATGGCCTGCCTCAATTCCTTGAGTCATGTTTCTTTGTTCACGCAAGGCATTGATGGTGCCGCATTAAGTGGAGATGTGTTGGAGACCTGTTTTTGTTTATCATTTTTAGACATGTCAGAAGCAACATGAATCAAGTCATTTAATGGGCTATGATCTGGAGCTGGAGTTGCCGACACTAGGAGGTCACTAGCTTTCCGGCATTTCGATTGAGAAGAATATTTTTTAGCAATCGCTTTAGCTGCAACTACAGAATTAACAGCCGGAATGGAAATGTTTTTAACAAAGAATTTAGTTTGCGAGGGACGTTTGGCCATAGTTTTGATGTTTTTAGATTTTTTTACAGGAGGAGGCTTTTTAAATCCAAATTTGCTGTTATCAACGGAGTTTGGATTTGAGTCAAACAAGGGATATACAGCTTTTTGAGGGTGTTCCACAGCAGTGTCAATTAAGCCACACGATTGATCAATTATGGGATTCACGAAACAAGGGATAGTCTGGTAAACGTGTGAGGAAGCAGGAGCTGGAAGATAGGTCTGGGATGCTATTGACCTTCTGCTACTTGGAAGAATATCGGCTTTTGACAGGTTTTCCAGTTTGTTGGCAAGTGTGAGATGCTCTGCCAGTAGTTGATTCAGTTGAGTAGAGTGCAAGTCTGCCTTCGTTACTAGAGCTTCAAAATACTTAGCTAAGGCTAAGATGGCTGTGTTCATAGACATGAGAGCAATTCCTGTGTTTACACTAGGAGAATCAATCAGCCCAGCTTCTTTGATGTTATGGGTAGGAATTTTGCGTGGTGTAGGGGCTATAAAGGACAGATTAGAAACCGACTGAGCCGCACTAACATTTGTAAACAAAATAGGGGATTTGGACACATTTTCTGAGCGGGTGTAAGAAGAAAAAGCTGTAGCATTATAGTCCAAATCAATAACAGGCACAGCCTCAGTATTTGAGGAGAAATTTGGACTGTGACATGTTTTCGACTTCAAAGAATCACTTATGGACAGAGTAGTCGGCTCAAAGGTTTCAACAGGTTGAGCAATGGTGCTTGTTAACAAATTTTTTAACAAAATGCTATCTGTGAGGGACACGTTTTCTTTGGCAAAAGTCGCAGAGCCAACTGTAACGATGGCGGCTTCCACCACCTTTTGTGTTGTGCCTTCTTCCGCTACCATCTTAATTCCAGATGTCGCTGAGTCAATTTTGTGATCTAGCGAAGGAACAGACATAGGGCCGGGAAGTGGAGGTTCATTGTTAGTTTTAACATGTAGTAACGGGGTCGGAAAGGTTGAGTCACAACAAAAGGGGCGGATGTCCATGCCTGCCAGTATTTCCGCTTTTGTTTTAAATTTTACACTCACGTTACTCACACGAGGAGTGGAACTCAGACGTGGTTTCTTAGATTTTGCAGCTGACAATTTTTCAGCAGGGTTTTCATCATTTGAGAAATGTGAGACTGATGCTGGGGGCATACCTGCCTTTAAACAAGCAATGCTGCGTTTCATATTAATTTCAATTAACAGTGCTAAACAAAATAAATATCCTCACCCAAATGATCAAGTTAAATAATTTCGCCAGACGCTACGACAAGCGCGGCAAAGCGGGTAAGCGGGACTTGACCGGGACTTTGCTCCGGTGCGTGCGCGCGGTGCGCGCGCTCATCGTGCTTTATAGCACCGCCCACACAAAGAAAAGCAAAGCCTAAACAAAGAAAAGGCGTGTTAATTAAAGACCGAAATATGCTCATATGCTCGTATGTGCTCGTGTTGAAGATGATAGGTTCAGCAGTTATTCACCTTCTGGGCGTTGTAGTATACGCCGTCCGAGAATAGAAAGTTCGTCGATGGAAGTCCAGAGTGATCAGCAGGGAGCTGCGGGTAAGCGGGACTTGACCGGGACTTTGCTCCGGTGCGCGCCATTTAAGGTGGTGGATGTTTGTCATGCAATTGCATGAAACTTTACTCCTGGATGTCACTGGCAGTATGCGGGGTGAGCAATGTTTGAGTGTTAAAGTAGTTTGGCCAAAGATTGCAATATTACCAAAAGATACCTTATCTCTGCTGCTATAGGAAATATCAACTGGCTGCCGGTCCAGGAACATATCGTCTTCAAAAATCTCTCCCTGACCCACAAATGCCTGGCTAACACAGCCCCTAAATACTTATCCAATACGTTATCCAAAATACAATCTATTAGACTCACCCGATCCATCCACACACACTACTCACTATCCCCAGATTCAAACGGTAAAAAGCACAGGGTCATAGTTTCCCGGTGGTGGCAGTCAAACACTGGAACACCTTGCTTCTTCCATTGAGATCAGACGCCTCCTGCTGGACCTAAAGCAAAAGACTCAAACCCTGGCTCTTCACTCAAGAACTACTAAAGTAGCAATGTCCTCATAGTTTACCTGGAAAACATTACCTTTATCCCAGCCACCAACCTTTTGCACTTAATTATATAGCTGTATTAATATATGTATATATGCCTTCTGTAAACCAGCACCCAGATGCCTCCGAGTTTGGTGCACTATAAATATAGCTCTTCATCATTGGACCCCCTGTCCACCTAGCGAGACTCCATGAGGCATACACAAGCTTCACCATTGATGCCTATAAGATACCCGTGGCATCCTCTTTGAAGACCCTACGTGTTAACCAGGATTCCTTGGTCTGCATGAACTGCCACGTCAACCACATCGCCACCCTCTCAGGGTATGCCACCAAACTCATCAACGCTAGTAAACCCTTCCTCACCATTCAGAACCGACTTGAAATTGCCCATGCCCTGATAATATCTAAATTGGATTTCTGTAACTCGTTACTCTGTGGCACATCCGAAAATAATGTGAACAAACTACAAACAATCGAAAATAAAGCACTCCGGGATGCACTAGAAGTTGCATGCATGCCTACATCTTAGAGGCCAGAAAATCTGCCCACTGGCTACCCGTTAATGACAGAATTAAGTTCAAGATTGTGTTCATCATCCACTGATGTATCACCAAGTTTTCCCCTCAATACTTGGTCGAAAAAAACAAAAGTCACTCCTCAGTCATACCGGTAAAATCAGCCTACTAACACAGACTTGTCACGCCTAGATACAACAGGAATCTAACTGGAGCAGCAAGCTTCCTAGTCCGTGCACCAGATCTCTGGAATGAACTTCCTCCCCACCTGCGAAATGAGCCTTCATACAATACCTTCAGGAAGCATCTCAAAACGTATCTCATTAACAGATACTCCTTCGCTCATGTGTCTTCTCCTTGCGTTTTATGTTTTCTTCTTCTGCAACCAGTACCTAGATGCCTATGGGCTTTGTGCACTTCTTATAAATGTACAAATTAATAAATAAATACAAATGACAAAATAAATAAATAAATACACATAACAAAATAAAGGGCCTTATCAGGAGTATGGCGGTAATAGAACAGTAATTCTGCCCTGGCAGAGTTACCATTACCGCCATGGTGTCCAGCGGAATTACTGCCATATCACAAGTCGCTGGGAGTGCGCACAAATTGTTGGCGGTAAGAGTAATTCCATCTGATGGAATTACCGCCATACATAAGTTTTGGGTGGCAATTCCACAGAGATTCAGTGGAATAACCATTACTGCCAGCATATTTAGTGCTCATTCCACCGGCAGAATTACTGCTGAAGGATCGAAATTGCTGGAACGGGAACCATGGCAGTGGCCATCTTTGAAAGTCCAATCCACTCTGAATCTCCCATTTCCTGTTTCCATCTGGAGATAAGATTTGTCAGCATCATATCCCAGAAAAAGGGAAATCAAAGATGCCAGAGATGAGGATGCATGAACAAAAATGTGAACTCCGGGTGCTGGTGGATGAGGTTAACTGCCATGCTGAAGAGCTTTTTTGGTGCAGACAGCGTAGAACCCCTTGCGAGAGGAAAGCTGCCATATGGGCCACTATCAGGAACGAGGTTGTGGCAGTGGGCATTGTCCCACCGGACAGTGAAGACTGCCGTAAAAGCTGTAAAGACCTAAAGGCCATGATACACAGCCTCATCACCAGGCACAGGCGAGGGACCTCACTCACAGGAGGTGGCACTATGGAACCCCTCAATTTATCTCCATGGGAGGAGAAAGCCAGCTCCATCCTCCGCATGGAAGGGATAGAGGGGCTCAGCAGTGCAGAAGTTGGAGCAGGCAGACAAGGCGATGGCAGTGAGTTTTTCAGTCCCCACTCCCATGTGAATGCACTGCGCAAAAAGCATGCACCCCCCCAGCATAGATGAGCACAATGGGCAACCACATGGCAATCAGTACAAAGGCACATGTGACTACTTCATGTGCTAGGTAAGGTGGTATACTGCTGTAATACACAGGCAATGTTGGGGAATGTTGCATGTGAAGCCATGCATCCATGAGAAACACCTAGGTGTGATGTAACAGTCCATGTTGCAAAGTTAACCCCCTGCACCACCACAACAACAAGCAATATTGGCAGGCCAACAGGCAATGTGAACATGCATGTGCCTTGTACACCCTCAGAAGACACTACTCCTATCTAGCATTAACTGTACTCATTGGCTTGAAACCAACCATGCCCATCATACAAAATGTGTGTTGGAAGATCATACTTCATGTTGCATGAGTGTCTCGCCAGCCCACTTACTAGTTTGCATGAGGACTGACCGCATGTCATTATCCACCAAACAGGTTCACAGTCGACAGTCAGTTGACTAGGCAAGGCCTTCCAATGCCAAGAGTGGACAGAGCATCCACCTCCACCCCTGCACAGGCTAGCCGTAGGAGTAGCGGGAGGAAGACAACAGGTGAAGCAATAAAGCGGTGTAAAACCAGCACCATATTAGGCATAAAGACAACCAAAGTCCCTTCATCAGTGGCCAGTGGCTCCTCCACCAGATACGCAGGTATCACAGGAGGCACTGCACATGCTTCTGCAAGTGCTTCAGCTCCAACAGCCACAAAACAACTGGCCACTGTGGAAATCACCAAGGGGCACCATGGTGCAATTCACATGCCTGCACTGAGATATATGCCCCTTGATACTCCCTCATCACCTGTGTCAGACAGGAATCCCTGGTACCAAGCTGGGGCAGACACTGGTACCGATGGCACTTCAGATGAGGTGGTAGACATGGGCTTCAGGTCTCCCTGCTTCAGCCCTGGCCCCGTCTAGAGTCCACAGACTGTTGCACAGCACTCACTGTTCTGCAATAGTGGGTGAGGCTGGATGCTGTGGAGCAATGGCAGATGGCCATCAACAACCATGCAAAGCTGCAGGTACAGCACCTGCAGGCCATCAGGACAGTGTCCAGGGATTATCCAGGAGGATTTCCAGGTCCCTGGACCACCGGTGCTGGCAGCTCTTCCTGTCAACTGCTGCCATCACTGCTGTTGGACAGAGGTTGAGGCAGCACACCAAAGGCGTGTGGGCCTTTTCTGAGTCATCACATGCATGCATGCTCCTGACATTGCAGCACATCGGAGGCCAGGAATCCAAGCCCTCATTCTCCATCACCCCAATGAGGCTCTCACTGTGCGATCTGACCCCAACAGTGCCCGGACAGGCTGGCAAGGGCAAACACCACGGAAGTGACATGTCATCACACTATTTTCATAGGCACAATGGAGATGGGAGGGCATCTCTTTTGGGGATAAAGGAGTCGGGTATCGAGGGGTGATGTGGTGGTGTGTTGGGGATGGGGAGGTGAGTGGGAAGGGGTGTTGGGGATGGTGGGTTGGGGTTGGGGAAGATGGGTGGAGAGTGTGGCTGGGGATGGTGTGTTCACATGAAGCAATGCTAGGACAATCCTATTTGTGTGAAATTGATGTATTTAGGATGTGACCATATATGAGCAGCAGGTAATTGCCACAACAGTCGACCATCTCCCGGTCACTGTGTGGCAGCACTGCACTTGCAGGTAGTGAGGCGTTGCCTTCTTGGGGTGGGATGTCCTCATAAGGGGGCTGAGGACATTTTGCCTGAGGCAGATGTTGTGAAACCTTCTCTGGCCTGTAAATCAAGGCACCTCTGGTCTGGTGTAGACACCAAAAGCGACCCTTCAGCAGGCAAAGGAACCGCTATATGCACAGCCTGGTCCTGACATGTGCCTCATTGTGGGCCACCTCCTGTGGCGAACGTGGATTGTGCACAGGTGTCTATAGTCATGGTAAATGGGGATATCCAGAGTTACCTGCAAGGCACAGGTGTCAGTCACAGTGCATTGTGGATGTGTTGCCTTTTCTAGAGGCATGTTTATGGAAAATCTGTGCATGCATTTTTCCTAAATTGTCGTACAACATAGTTTTTGATTTCAGTAATTTTACTATGGGGGAGCATATGCATTGTTGTGCTACACCATGCACACAGCTCACAACCAGCAGTCATCACTTTTATGGTCTGTGATTGGCATTGCAGAGTGCATGTTGCCTGTGTTGGGCCTCTAGGTTGCTGTAATGCATGTGCCCTGATGGATGATAAGTTGTACTTGTGCATGTTTCCAGTGTCTGCATTCCTTCCATTATGGCTTCACATATGTGGTTGCCAGATCACATGGCATTACTTTCTGCCAGTGTTGCATTGTCTTTGTACTTATGTTGATTTGTGACATTCGATGTGTAGGTATGTGTTCACTTATTATGGATCCTGCAGTCCTCTGTGTGTGTATTGCTTACTTGTTGGGACAATATGCATCAATGACATACTACTGCATTGTCCTGCATGGCCTATTGCTGTGGGTTGGTGGCTGCCATGTGCATTTTGAGAGGGCAGGTCCTGCAGGTACAGGGCCTTGACAGGGCATGCATTGATCAGTTGTGGTCATGTCTCACCTCTTTTCATGTAGCATTTCAGTAGTGCTGTGAGATCAGTTTGTGTGAGGGCACTTGAACTTACCAAGTATCCATGTCCGTTGGCCTCTGTGTCTCATGTATGCAGACAGTGTGCTGTTCCGCAGGTCAATAGAATTTCATGTGCAACCAGGGTTGCGTGCAGAGCATTGTGTGATCCCAAGGTGAGTATCGCGGGTGACCAGAACATTCATGGATTGATACTGCTTCCTGTTGCGGTATGCCTCTTCAGGTACCTGGGAGGTTCAAAAACCACCTGGGTGCAATCCAGACTGGAAATTACATTGGACAGGTGGGCTGTTGCCTAGAAATTTGCTTTTGTGGCATTAATATGTGCCAGGGTGGTAAGCAGGGAGATTTTGAGGTTGGCATGGTGCATGAGTGCTTCCAGCACCTGCCCAATTACTAATGAGAATGTGGGCTGAGAAATGCTATGCAGCATGCCCTCAATGGGCTGGTAGGTGCCAGTTGCAAGGAAATGAAGGACTGACACAAGCCTCAGCAGCGAGGGTAAGGCCGTTCTTATGTTAATCCTGCTCTGTATGATGTCACAGAACGGGGAAAGTAGCTCTACAATGGTCTCCATGTTCAGCCGGTACAAGGTTATCAGCTGGATTTCAGTCAATGTTCAGGGCGAGGGCCTGACCTGGGGAATGTGACCTCACCTTGCACAGCTCAATGTGGAGTCAGAGCAGCTGCATGTCCCACTTAGCAACAGCTAATGGCAGCATGGTGTTGGAAAGTATGTTTGTTTCAGGTGCAAATCTTTTGTAATCGTTCATAGTGGATTGGGCGCCCATGTGACTTCTTTTCCATTACCTGTATACATCTACCTCCACCTTTAAGGCGGCGGTAAGTGCACTGTGTTTTTGGCAGAATTACCATGCATTTCTGGTAGTATTTCAGCGGTATTTCAACTTGTGATACGTGATACGGCGAAAATACTGTTTTGATCTTTGCAGTAATTTCACCAGCGGAACTAGCACCAACTCCTTATTCGAAGGTGTGGTAAAAATGGCAGTTGTCACGTTGCCTCCACTTTTAGTGTATATGACCAAACACCTAATGAGCCCCAAAGGGCTGACCTTGGGGAATAACACATTTAATAGAAAATGTAGGTTATTCAACTGCAAAGCCCCCGCCACCCCATACTGTCTCCCCCCAAAGATCAGCCATTTAAGAACAGACAGACAGGTAAAAATGACTCAATTTTAGTGTCACCTCCATTATGCAGAAGCAATGTTAATGGCCTACAATAATGTTATGATCCACCATATCGAAGGCTACAAAAGCAGGACAAAGGAATTTCCTCTATCTGCAAGTATTTAAATTTATAATCAGTCATGGAGGGGAATACTAGCTCAAAGCTTGTTTCTAGGTGAAAAGCACTTTGGTGTGAATGACAAATGTGATGGTACTTTTTTCATGTTACCACCGTCTCTAGGATTTTCCCAAAGTAGGGAATATGGGAAAATGGAAGAAATACAGCCTGGTCCTTTGGATCATGTTCAAGGAGTTCATAGTAGTGGTCAGATGTCAAATGTTTGAAGTCCTGTGGATAAGGTTCAGGCAAAAATATATAAACAGTGGGGGGATTATGATGGACAGTTATTTTGCAATTTTATCTGGACAACAATCGTGAGAGCTTGATGGCTTTAGCTAGACAGACCTCTGTATTGTGACTGGAAATAGTGTTAACTATCTCAAATTCAGCTGGGTAATTGAGTGTGTGCCAGTCTAAATTTGCCACATCCTTGCCAGATTCGGAAAATATACTAAGTAATTCTGAATGAATACTGCAGAGGGAAAATAAATCAGCCATGTTTCTGCTCAACCTTATTGTATGGTTAAATTCCTGTGTGAGAGCATTTGTGGGGCTTACTGATGTGACCCACATCCAAGACGTCCTTGTCCCTGATGGCTACAGCAACACTGAGACCTTCTGAACAAGACAGGTGGCGGTCTTGCAGTCATATACATGATCCTGTGGCCCTGCACCAGACTTGACGTCAACAACATTGGCCCCTTTGAAGTCCTCTCCTACAACTTCCTGCTCTCCCCGATGGACACAGCCAACTTACATCTCATCTACTGACCACGCAAAGCCATCACCACCTTCATCAGAGACTTCACGAACCTGGTTACCACCATGTCCCTCACTCATGCCAACAACAACTTCCTAGGTGACTTCAACCTCCCAAGTAACACAGCCACCAAACCGATCAAGGAAGCTCTCCTCAGCCTTCTCAACACCCTCAGCCTCACACAGAACACGAAAGACCCAACACAAGAGAAAGGTAACATCCTCAACCTAATCATCTCTGCACTTTCCTCCCTCCACTACAGCTCTCCTGTTATGCTTGACTTGTCTGACCACCTAGCTGTACCTTTCAACATACTGCACACTATCCCAGTCAAGCACTCATAGAAGAAACCCAGCAGACAAACATTCAGGTCCTTCAAGAACTTCCAGGTGGAAGCCCTCACAGTTCACCTTGCCAACCTACAACTTCTTACAACTTCTTACAAAGACTGAACACCCCCAAACCAAACTGCGACTCTCTACTGGAAGCACTCAACGCCACCCTCTCAGCCTCCATCGACCAACACGCACCTCTGAAACAAAGCACCTGCAAACTGAAACCATCAGTACCCTGGTACACGCAAGAACTCCACCTCAGCAAAAGAGTCATCCGGGAACAAGAGAAAACCTGGCGCCGCTTCAGGTCTGCATCCGACTTGGCACTCCTCAGAAGCAAAACCCTCTTCGAAACGGTCAAGCAGTGTGTCAGCCAGATACCCAACATTGCCATAACACACTCCATCAAACAATCCACCCCCAACAACACCTTCTTCATTGACAAAATCAGCAAGATTCACCAGCACATAGACACCAGCTCTGCATCCACAGACCCACCTCATGCCCTTCCTGGCAATATCTCCACACCCTGGACAACATTCAAGAGACTCTCGACAGAGCACCTGGAAGAAACCCTGGCTGCCCTAAAAGCCACATTGTATACATATCACAGCCTCCCAGTAGCTATCCTCAAGACCCTCTCCACAAAAGCTCTCCTTCCCAACCTGGAGATCATAAACAGCTCTCTAACTCAAGGCACCTTCCCATCAAGTCTAAAAACAGGACAAATCCTGCTGCAGCTAAGGAAACCCACTCTGGAACCTGACAACCTAGGTAACTAGTGCCCCATCACCCATCTTCCCTCCTTAGGTAAGATCATCGAGAAAGGTGTAGCCGCACAACTGCAGAAACATATCGACACCAACAATCTCCTCCAAACCTACCAATCCAAATTCAGACCCATATGCAGCATGGAGACAGCAACCATACAGGTGGTCGACGATGCCCTCAACATCATTGACGATGGCCACGCCTGCCTCCTGTTTCTATTCGACCTCTTGGCCGCTTTTGACATAGTAGACCACCAGGCATTTACCGACATGCTACATCAGCTCATAGGGATAATCAACCTTGTCCTACACTGGTTCAAGTCCTACCCTGTCAACCACAAGCAGTTTGTTGAGGTGGACTCCTCTAGATCGCCAATTCTGTCCGTCACCTGTGGATACCCGCAGGGTTACATCATCTGCCCAGTGATGTTCAATCAATATATGGAGCCTCCGGGAGCCCTCTTAGCCACACACAAAATCCACATCCACCATTACACCAATGACACGCAGGTATATCTCAAGATTGGTTCCATCAAGTACATACATAGGGCCAAGATCTGCCTCTCGCTGATCCATTTTTGGATGTCCAGTGCACACTTGAAACTCAACCCCACCAAGACTGAATTCCTACTCCTCACAATCAACATAGAACATCCAGTCATACAGACGTGGCTATCACCCATGAAGTCTGAAGGCTTCATACTCCAGCTCACCTCCTGCGCCAAGTCCCTCAGGTTCTACATCAAAAAACACCTCTCCTTCAAGACACACATAGCTAAGAAAACTCAGCCAGCTTGGTAGCATCTCACCCTCCTGCAAGAAGTCAAGCTCTCCCTCCGTACAGTTTTAGATACACTGTTCGAGCACTGGTCCTATCCCACCTGGATGGGGGCAATGTGCTCCTTGAAGGCCTCCCGTCATCCTCCCCTGTGTCTCTGAAAAGTGTCCTACATGCAGCCACACACCTCATCAAGGGTCTATGCAGATGCAGCCATATCACCCCGCCCCTCATTGACCTTCATTGGCTCCCATTGCACGCATGAATCACATTCAGGTCTTTCCGCATCATCTATAAGGCAGTCGCCCTCATGTCACCCATTTACCTCACAGAGAAACTCTGCCAGCGGACACCACAGCACCAGAAGCCAGGACACATGCCGACTTGAAATCCGATGATGCAAAAGGAAAATGACCAGAAAACAAGCTGTCGCTGCCTGCGGCCCAAGACTATAGAACCTCCCCCCCATCTGCATCAGACTTGCCCCACGCTCCTACAATTCAGAAAATTCAACTCAAGGCCCACCTCTTCAAGGAGCCTCTCCTCCTCAACACCTAGGCCATCACATCACCCCTCGTGCCACCTGACTCGCTAGACACTACCTGCCCTTCTCCTCCCCACCACCCGGCACAGATGTACCCCACCTCTGTCCCCCTCTATATACTACCCCCTGATTTGTATCTGTTCTGTTGTTACCACTGAAAAGTGCTCCATTATGCATCTGTAATGATGAGCACCTCTGCAAAGCGCTCTGTTGCTTCTCAAAGCTAGGTCTGCGCTCAATAAATACAATAATAATAATAATAATAATAATAATAATAATAATAATAATAATAATAATGATAATAATAATGCAGCCATTTTTTGTGTCGTATTAGGACCCTACAAAATCTGGATAATGACAATAATATTATCCTTTATTTTCTTTCAAGTCTCGTAAGAGCCTTAATAAGCTAAGGCAAATAGCAAGATTGGGACTAAGGGCCTCATTACACGGATGGCGGTAGGGATTTACTGGTACCGGTAAAATACTGGTACCGGTAAATCCCTACCGTCTTACTACGAGGTCCCTTTACGGGTTGGAGGATTTAACGCCTGCTTTTTGCAGGCGTTAAAATCCAACCCGCTAAGGGACCTCGGAGCTAATTACGACACCGCAAAATTGCGGTGCCGTAATTAGCGCCTTCCCCATTCCCATAGAGCCCTAAGGGGCAGAAATGGGAATGGGGAAGGGCAGTGGCGGAAGGGGGATTTACCGCCCCTCCAACCTTGGAATGGGGCGGTAAATCCCCTTTCCGCCAAGGCGGTGCCGGTATTTTACCGGCATGAGCCATGGCGCTAATAGCGCCATGGCTCACCGCCTACCGTGTAATGAGGCCCAAAGTCTGTTTGAAATTGCTCGTAATTTCTGATAGGCTGAGTAAAGGGTTTCTTTAAGATGTTTTATACATGCAAATATACATTTATTCAATTTATGATTATACAATTGGGTTTTAGGAGTCCTTGAAGAATATGTATTACTCCATTCATTGAGGAGAAATACAGCATACCAAAGTGGTTATTCAAACACATTGGTTGGGGGCATCCTGCATGATAGAAGTTTTCTGGGTAAACATATCATCTAGGGTATGGCCTTGAACACAAGTGGGCGTATTTACTAGTGGCTTAATATTCCGAGCATCAAGGCTGTCAAGGAATGTGTATGTTGTGCTGCTTGCTGAATCTTCCAGCAAATATTAAAAGTCCCAAGCACACAAAGGTGTTAGTAAGACAGGGTAATATAGGCAATATAATTGCATAGACCATCACTGAATAGGATACTCATGGCCTAGAAGAATGTCAAGTGATAGTATTGGGGAAAATGTACATTTAGTAGGCAAAAGTGCAGCTCCATTTATGTTGGGAGCCTCTCCATCCCTAAAATAAGATTGTATGTTCTTAAATAGAATGTACCATTTCTACATACACACACATAGAGGTGTCTGCCTTTTAAGAGTAGCAATGTATCAGCCTATGTCTTCATCTCTGCATTTCCCAAGTGTTGCCACAATGACCATATCCCTAAGTGATGACTAGTCAGCCTCCACAGCTCCCTCGTGAGCAGTTGGGGTAACCCTGTTGTCTATGCATAAACAATGTAAGTATAGTGCAAGCTAATTATCTTTTCTTCAACCCAGTTCCCTCTTAATAGTTCTTGTAATCACTTTACCTCAAATACCCAGCTTCTTTCATTCAATGGGATGAGGTGGGTCAGCTAGTATATTAGGTATTAACAGTAATGGTTACACTTTCCTTCATCAGGCCCAAATGGAACTTCCGGCCCACACCAATCACTTACATGTCCTGCCATCTCTGCCCTTAGTTATCACATCTACTCGCTGACGCGCTTAACTCGCCAGATGTGCAAACAATGCCTCACCTCTAAGCTTCCCCACAAGCAATATTTGTTCCAAAAACCTCATATACCTGTGCTGGGGACCCATAGATTATTGTCATGCACAGAGACCTAGGATGTAGGGCCTTGTCTTTCACTCTATATACTTGGTTGAATGTTCCAACCAGGCCACGGGGTCAATTCTTAGCTATAGAAATGGTCTATGTTTAAATGATTGGGGCTCTTTACATAACTGTCCACCTACCTTTCAAAAAGGACTTCACTTCTTCCCTTTACAGGATGTGAACCTGCTTGTGAATTGTTGGTGTCATGGCAAAGTATTCACTAGATGTCATTGTGTACAATGTACACTAAGCCTGCAGATCAGAAGTCAAATCAGGTCCACCTCACACAGTGTGTTACATCCATCGATGCAGTATGAGCATTCGTCAACACAACCATGCACTTTATTTCTGTTGACAGTTTTAATTATTCTTCCATTCAAACGCGCATACAGGAGAATATAGGAGTCTGATTTCACACATATAAATGCTGTTTCTAAATCTTATTTCATCAGGGCCAAGCACAGATTAAGTGTCAGATCCCCGGCTGATCATATTGATCCCAGGTCGGATCTCTTAAATAGACAAACTGGGAGAGGTATACCTGGGTAGTTCCAGCAAAGATAGAAGAAGCAAAGAAAATATTTGTGTGCAGGTAAATACTTCTGTCGCTCACCTTGATTGGGTCTCAGATAGGCTAGTCTAAACCAATGCATTTATTTATTTATTTATTTATTTATTTTAATGATTGTAACGTGCAACATGCCCATGGTCCTCAGAGCGCACATGAAGAGGACAAGACAAGGACAGACAAGGATCAGTAGCTAGGAGATTGAGTTTGAGCACCACCATACTTAACCTGGGTTATGATTGGACAAGTAAGTTTTGACTTGTTTCTTGAACAGTACAAGATTGTTAACCAAGCCTATGGACCCAGGAAGCGTGTTCCAGCCTGGGTGTCAAAAGATGTCCATGCGAAAAGCGCAAGATTGTATCTGGGCTGAGCGAGGGTGGGGTAGGCAGAGGACCGAAGTTGTCTCCCTAAGGTGTGAGCCTTCAAACTGTGCTTTAGATTTATTGGGCTGGCACTGGACTGGCATTTAAATGACCATGTAATAATCTGGTGGGTGATCCTATGTTTTACTGGTAACCAGTGCAATGCCCTACGTGCCTCAGACAAATGGGTGTGTTTGGACATGCCATGAATGCCACACATTGCGCTGTTCTGTGCAATCTGTAGCGACTGCGTATTTGAGAGTGTGGTTCCAGCCAGCAGGCTTTTGCAGTAGTCAAGTCTAGAATTAATTAATGCTGCAGCAAGCAGAGCACAGTTCTTCACTGAAAGAAATGGGCGAATGTATTTAAGGAACTTGGAGATGAGGCAACATGAGGATTGAAAGTAAGGGACGCGTGGTCTCATGGTCAGTTCAGCATCAAGGATAACCCCTAGGGTTTAAACTTTTTTGGACAGGTTGATGATATTGCCGGCAATACAAAAGTTGGAGTAGGCAGAGTTCTGTTTTTAGGACGAGAACTCGATGCTACAATCAGGAGCTTGTTTTTTTCACAGTTCAAGGCAAGTGGGATGTCTGCCATCCAAGCCTGGACTTCATTATACATTTTGTTTATGGCACTGAGTCCTGTTCATAATTCTCGCTCAGCTCAAGGACGAACTGAGTGTCGTTAGTATAATTTGTATACTGTACAACCAGGGCATTCAGTAAGTTGAGCAGGGGCCTAATGTACACATTGAACAGGATTGGTGAAATACATAAGCCCTGGGGGACACCACATTTTTGAAGAACAGTTGAGGAGCTTGCCTCTCCCACTGCTACCCGAACAGACCGAGGCCCAAGGAACAAAGAGATCCATTGTGTCACCTGCTCGGAGCAAAAGTGCCACATCCCTGAGCCTTGTCATCAGTAGAGAGTAGTCCACTAGATCTAAAGCAGCAGAGAGATCTCAGACCATCAGCAGGACAGGATCACCCCTATCCACTATGCTGGCCAGATTGACGTGACCCCAAGATGTAATGATCTTCAATCGGTCTCTGTAGCTGCACATATGCCAATGTGTCCATGATCTTAAGAATAAAAGGAATGTTCGTGATTGGTCAATAATTATGAGTAAATCTGCATTGGACTTCTTTAGCAGAGGTGTAATCCATGCCTCCTTGAGGGCGGATGGAACTGAGCCTTCATCAAAGGAGAGATTGATGAGCTTTGTCATCCAGGGGACCAGAAGCTCGAGTGAGCCCTTAAGAATGTCTGCCAGGCAGCAATCGCGGAGGCAGGATGTAGGTTTCAAATCGTGGATAACCGTAAAGACTTGGTCTTCTGTGCAATGGGCACATTTGAACATAGGGACGTTGTTGGGTATGGGAACAGAATCCGGAACAGCAGTTTCATGGATGGGACGCCCCTAATAGTATCTGCATATTACTGATTGTCTGTTTCTGAACTGAGATTTTAGCTAAGAACACAGCATGGATTCCCTGACACCATGTGGAATCCTTGATCAGGTAATGGTCATCAGGTCATGGTTAGAGGAAGGGGGATCCTGAAAATCAGTCAAGATTTTAAAAAGTTCACTTGAGCATTATTGATCCTATTGTTAAAGTAGTTTTAATTCCTGCACTGCCTGTTTGTATTAGGCTAGTGTGAGGGGGCTGGGGTTCCTCTGCCAGGCTCTTTTACCTGCCATCTCTGTCTGCCTGACTATGATTATATCCTCAGTAAGCAGCAGTACAAATGAGGTCAAATCAAAACAAAATCAATCCCACAGCAAGGTCCGTTACATAGACCTACTGTTTTCACTGTCTGGGGACCTCAAGACAATATTTTATAGTATAGAAGAAAACAGTTCAAATTCACATTTTAATGGGAAGGAAAGGTGTAACACACAAAAGCTATAGCATTAAGACAAATATTTTATTATAGAAAAAAGACTAGAGCCCCAAACAGGCATGGAACAGGGAACAACATGGAGTTATAATGGACATTATTGGCTGTATCCATTGTACAAATCTGTCATGCTCTGTTGTTTCTCATGTCGATGACTGCATATTTATATACAGTTCTTTGCCTTATACTAACCTGGGTTAAGATGATTAATTATGTTGTTCCCTGTTCCATGCCTGTTTGGGGCTCTAGTCTTACTGTTCTCATTGGTGTAGAGAGGCCAAGGAATTACTCAGACAAAAACATTTCTTGATTACTCTCCCCCCCCCTGTTTTTTTAGACTAAGGGCCTCATTACCCGGTAGGTGGTGAGCCATGGTGCTATTAGCGCCATGGCTCATGCCGGTAAAATACTGGCACCGCCTTGGCGGAAAGGGGATTTACCGCCCCATTCCAAGGTTGGTGGGGTGGTAAATCCCCTTTCCGCCATTGCCCTTCCCCATTCCCATTTCTGCCCCATAGGGCTCTATGGGAATGGGGAAGGCGCTAATTACGGCACCGCAATTTTGCGGTGCCGTAATTAGCTCCGAGGTCCCTTAGCGGGTTGGATTTTAACGCCTGCAAAAAGCAGGCGTTAAATCCCCCAACCCGCAAAGGGACCTCGTAGTAAGGCGGTAAGGATTTACCCGTACCGGTATTTTACCGGTACCGGTAAATCCTTACCGCCATCCGTTTAATGAGGCCCTAAGTGTGGTATTTCTCCATGCCCTTTGTTGTGGGTGATTGCCTTGACAGAGTATTTTCCATTAGTGGTTGTTTTCTTAATTGTCCAAGTTATTTTCTTTTTCTTTTCTTTTTTAGTCAGTTTGTAGGCTGGCATGAAGTTTCAAAATGTAGAAGTGCTAAGTGCCTTTTTCACAGTTTGTTTTCTACTTCATGAGTCGCTTTTTAGTGTTGTTTACCTTGCCATTTGCATTATGGGTAAAAGCTACTTGTAGACAGCTCTTCCTGGGGATGAGTCTCTTTTAGTGTTGTTTTACCTTGCCATTTGCATTATGGGTAAAAGCTACTTGTAGACAGTCTTTCCTGGCGTTTTTTGTGTGTTTACAACAATGGCGTTGAGAGGATTGGATGGTGGCACCTGAACCATGGCAATCGGCGGTTGAAAAAGAAGTTTACCGTTATGAGGTGTTGTAACTTGTGCTTTGTTTTGGGGATGCATGCAGTAGTTCTTAGGTAACGTGGTTACATGCATGCATGCTCTTTTTTGAAATTGAGTAGAAACTGGACAGTGGATGCAGCACTGATTTTGAGAATTCTTGCGATGCAGTATGGAGATGAGTCTTTGAGTTAAACAGTTTTCAGAGGCTCACGAGTGTGGAGCATAACGTGCATGTGTTGTTTTCAAACGGAGTGATATTGCCATTTGGAGGCGGCAAAATGTTTAACAACATTTGACAGGCGGCATGTAAACCCTTTTTTTGGGATAAACACTATAGCATTTTATTATGCTAGGCTAAATGGAGATGCGTTTTTGTTGGGCTAAATAACATATTGAGCTCGGGCTTAGGATGTGTATATTGAGGCTCACTATTGCCGTATATGCCTTTATTTGGGGACGCATTTTGTAGATCATTTATGTGCCTTTTTTCGTGGCCTTGGAACTGCAGGAAAATTGTTTGTTTAAATAATACCCTAGTGAACACTAGTGAACACAGCGGTTGATTACTTCTTATTGTGTTTAATCTCCACAGATTGTGTTTGAAGAGTTAGAACTTGGCACAGTAGC
Organism: Ambystoma mexicanum; assembly: GCF_040938575.1. Taxonomy (NCBI): domain Eukaryota; kingdom Metazoa; phylum Chordata; class Amphibia; order Caudata; family Ambystomatidae; genus Ambystoma; species Ambystoma mexicanum. Next base: position 1,253,077,145 of record NC_090924.1, read on the forward strand.
CGTTTCACGTTAAAGACTGATCATTCTCCTCAAAGGTTTATTCTCTTTTGGGAACACATTTGGCTACCGCATTTTGCAAGGTATGTGCAAGCATGTCCCTTAGGGGGTGTTTTGACTTTTTATACTCCGGTATGATTATAGTGTGACACAGTGTGTCGTTATGCTTTCTTCTCTAGTGTGTTCTTACTCAAATCCATTGAAAAGGATTACTAATATAAGCGGCTGATATCCGGCTGGATGTGACTGTATTATTGGCGACATTGGATCCTTGCAATACACAGATCCCAAGGTATATATGTTTACAGCAGATTTTTGGTGCTAAGGGTTCCCGAATGGGGACTAGGTACAGGTGGCTTTATTAATTCAGGCTTCCGTGTTTCTGTAATGTTGACATATGACATTAAAAGTAGGTAAATCTTGGGAAATGTTGGTGCACACACAATTTAATCTGGTTGTATGTTTTTATAGATTGCATTAAGGATCAAGTTCAGATCTATGCCCACCAGGACTGGAGGGGAGGATCACTGTAGAATTTTAAGAAGAGCTACCCCTGATGAATGTCAAACATCTAAGAGTGAACAGACAGAAACATGTTAGGTTATATATAGATTGCAACAAATGAATTTTTCACTGATATTTGGATGGTAAATGTTGTTTTTTTAGTTAATGTGGTATGGTTGTTTTTTCATTTTTACATTGACGTGTATGTAATCGTCCTGTTTTTTGATAACCTGGTTTTAGGGTTGTTCCGTAATCTGTGTATTATTTAACACAGTTTTAATGAGAATTATATCTTTTTTCTATAATCAAATATTTTTCTTAATGATATAGCTTTTGTGTGTTACACCTTTCCTTCCCATTAAAATGTGACTTTGAACTATATCCTCAGTAAACCACATATTTTTATGGGCCTCTGGCATGATTATTTTGGTTTTTAGCGGTGCCAGAGCTGTAATGATGTGTTTTATGTGACAGTAAGATGTCCCGCCAATTGAGTGGAGTTAGAAAAGATCGAAAGAGGCTTGTGACCAGATGAGAGATGTGTTGTAAATTTGGCCACAGTGACATTTCTAAGGTTTCTTGAGAGTTTTTTTTTTTACTCTTGGTACTGCGTTCAATCGCTCTGGTGGTGCAGGAAGATAGACAACAGCATGAACCCGAAAACTGGTCTGGCCAATGTGTCCTGCTTGCAGAAGATTAGGGAGTGGTAGAGAGACTGGCACAGGAGCGGGCACAGGAAAGAAGGCAACTGGCTTGGTGCATTGTGTTCTACTGTGGAGCTTCCTGACTGCCTCTGCAACTTCCACTGTGGCAGCCTGCTGAAGTGGTTGGGGGTCCAAGGGGGAGATTCTGCCACACTCCACAGCGGTGAAGTCAGTGATTAGTAGAGGAGAATGAGAATTCACAGGGATGCATGATGAGCAACACCCCTCGAGCTAAGTGAGCATGGCTGAAATGACAGACCTGATGCTGTGCTCTCTTCCACTAAAGGACACTCTTTAAGCTTATTCTCTTTGGTGGCTCTGTCTGCTGCAGTGCTGTGGCTGTCAAACTGGCAGCAATAATCACCTCTAATAGGGTGAATCTTGAGTACAATACACCTTGTCTGCTTCCTTGAACTACTCCAAACCTCTGTCATGCTCTCCACACGCTCAACTGTCTCTACTTGCACGAAGGCAAGAAAAGGTGGATAATTTATTAAATAGTATCAGATATGACCTCCACAAACATTGTAGTAGGGATGTTGAGTAGAGAAGTTTTGTGTCTGATGTTGGGCAATAGCAAGGAGAAGATCCCTGAGAGATGAATACAATCATTGTAAGGCTGCCCAGGCAAGTCAAATCTTGGTGAAACTGACTGACCTGCTGTATTTAGCAGAAGATATAATGGTGGTTATACCTGTTATAATTCAGTAATTTTCCTTTGAATGAATGAGAGTAAAGATTTGGCATCTGCAACCATGATCGTCCCCTTGGCTCTGCTTGTTTTCCATGCACTTTTTCATGTACCAGAAGTCTCAACGAGCATGGTGCATATCGGTACTACTGGCACTTCAGCCACTATGGTCACTGTATCCTGCCACTCTAATGGTATTATGGCTCAGAAATCTGAAGCTCTGTGTACACCACAAACACCTAAGTCTGCTGATAGTGATATCGAAAGTGGTCTGGACAAAGAAGCTTCTGGCCCAATGGACAGGAAGTGCTATCAAGATGACCCAGTCAACTGATTAATGAATGACACTCTACAGCTTGCCCACAGAGAAAATGTAGATGAGTCCATCGGCCTTCAGGACTCTGCCTTCTATATTCAGAAAGAAGTCAAGCCTGCTTCACCCACTGCAATGAAAGGAGTAATTTCCACTGGTTCTTCTTACTCATATATGTTCTTAGAAATGCACCTGCAGCCTGAAAGGTTATGCAGCCAAAGTAGCCCAGAAGGGTGTATCGAAAGAAACCGTGATGGAAACAAATACATTAGCATGGACTGGGCCATGACAATGGCCATCTCTTTATTCCATGTGAAAAAAGGATAACAACAAGGAAAACCTTACAAAATCGTTCTCGATTATCAGAAACCAAAGCCTTAGCCAATTCCCAATACTGGAATCTGCAGAAAAAGATGTCTTGGTCATGGGAAAATACAGCCTACAGTATTTGCTGGTCATTGTGTAAGCTGAAATGGAGCTCCGTTAATGACAAGGATTAATCAATTGTCCATTAGCTCCTAGCAGGTTTGAAAGCTAATAAATATTTAATCTGCATAAGTCCATGCCTAGGAACATACATACCGTTTAACCACATGGACACTGAAGCCTGTCTTGTTGGACTTCAAAACAGTGACTACTTGATAAATTAAAAGGTGCTAGGGCTGCAAGAAAGTAAGAATTGTACATGGGCAACATATTACTGTTGATGAGACCGGGTAAAATGATTTCAATGGGTTGATTTGAACACAAAGTAGGAGGACTTCAATTCAAAGGCCGGGGGGGAAAACAATCATCTAATTTTTTGCATAGCCGTAAACACAGAGGACATTGCCTTGGACTTGTGCCCTTTTATCATCACACGTATTCTTGGAACATTGCCAGACGTTTTCTTTGTAGCAGGAATAACTTGGCACATGCAGCGGGCCCATCAATTCTCTTCTGATAAACTTGCTGCATCAAGGCAGAAAGCGAATATTAAAGCAGGGTCGTAGTTGTACTGTGTGCTCCCTGATATAGAGGTTGATTGGAATACTAAAGGCATTGTGCATAATATGATGCAAAGAACTGTTCAGGTAAAAATAATTTGGCAACACAAAAACCCATTTTGGAAACTGGTGTAAGATGAAGTCATGGCAGTCTGTCATTTGCAGGGTATCTGAGTTATGGAGGCAAAGGATAACATCTGTACCCAGTGGTCGAAGTGTATGAAAAGAAGTAGTGGAACTATGTTCCCCGCTGGCCTGCCCCGCTCCCCACATACACCATCACCACACCCCCTCCCATGCACAATACAAACCCCCAAACACATGCACCTGCTGTTTAAGGAAACGTTTCAACTGACTCCTATACTTTAATTTTAAAACGAAACCATTCCGGAACCGTTTCTTTTTAAAATAAAAGTACAGGAACAGTAAAACTTAATTTTAAAAAAGTATAGGAGCACCACTCCCAATTGCTGCTGCCCACTTCGACCACTGTCTGTACCCCATAGAAATCATTGTCTTGGTGTTTTTATCTAGCATGTGGTATCAGTTTAGTATCATGGCAAATTTTTGACTGTAGAAAGTGGAAGGCTGAGGTAGGTGTCTAGATGGACAATGATCAAAAGAAAACAAAAAATGGCTATATTGGCAAAATGCATGTATGTATGTATGGGATTTATGTTGAGCAAACTTAGCTTTTCCATGCAAGCTGAAACCTGTTATCATCTATTTGCTGAATGCAGGAAAAACACTTGAGATAAAGGGGGTCATTCCGAGTTGGGAAGTAAGGGATTACTGGCACTGGTAAGGAGACCGGTGCCAGTAATCCCTTACCACCCAATTCCGAGGTCCCTTAGCGGGAACCGTAAAGGACGTGTTGTCAGTCCAGAAAAACTAAGCACCCCTTGAGGGTTCGGAAATGAATGATAATTGGTTGGCCGAAGACCAACCGCCTCATTTACAGTGTAAGAATATATATTCATTAGTCATTAGTTACTACGTAGCTATTAGGTTAACTAGAGTGAAGCCATTTTGAGATGACCAGAATCCCATTTTGTTTTCTCTCTCTGCTCTCTCTAACGTTGCTACTTTGCCTCATGTAAAACTGCTTTGCTGTAGATATTATTTCGGTCCAAGGCGAAGAAACATGTTGAAACATTACACTGGAGAGCCAAACAGGAATGCCCGATTCCCTCCCTCACGTATCCTTGAAGGCAGGGAGCAAGGCATATAATCAGTACACGAATTCCAGCGAGTCTCCTGAAAGAATAGCAAATGTACGAAACTAGCATTTAAAGAGTTGAATTATAATCTTCTTTATGGCCACCCCATTCTGAGCCCAGTGAGGCCCCAGAGAGCGTGCTGACTTCTAGAGCGGGAATCGAAACTTAGAGATATGGAGGCCTGGTATCTGCCAGTCTCCTACGCGCAGCTTGCCTATGAAAAACAGAAACGCTGTGTTCTCGCAAACAAAGAATGGTGTCTGTAAAAATGGAGATTGCAACCTGTTACTAAATATGGTGGTCTGAAGTGTCATATTTGTCATGATGGTCAATCGTCGCCTCTAATTCAAAGGGAAATGAATTGGGGGCAGCATCAATTGTGTCATTGTTGATTGTAAGGTGCTCCTTTTGTATATATGTGACTGATGTACGACTCTTTTTTGCTTGCGTCCCCCGAGGTCTGTTAGACACACATCGCGGGGAGTGGGACCACTTCGCCAATTGGGACTATTTGTATTGCAATAAACCCTAGATTTTGGAAACAGAACCTCGTGTTTGGCGTATCTATTCGTGTGTGGTGACTGTGCCTTGTTTCCACATTCGAGGGTCCCTCAGGGGCCCCTTCAAGATGGCGCCCAAATAGGGACCCACCCCACTTGTTCTATCGTGTACGTTGCAAAATAAGGAAGGCGATAAGAACAGCGAGGACGGGAGCGATTGAGTCGGGATCGAGAGGTGTTCGGGGCGCCCTGCGTAAGTGATGAGACTCCTTTCTGCAGATCTGCACACTGCTGATCCCTGATCGATGTCCCCGGCCAGCGAACAAGGAGGCGAGGGTCCCAAAACGAGGCAGAGCCGAGATACGCAGACACGATGTCATTGGTTGCATCAGTATATGGACGAATTGTGTCTTGAAAAGACAAATTGGTTGATCAGGTGAGTCATACCCCGATTTATAAGTAATCCTGATATTGGTTGAGAGTTGATTTTGCAAAATCAAACACCCAGGGTAAGTTTGATTAGCCAAGGGTAAGGTTAAAACATGCCTGGGGTATTGTCCACGTTAGCAGGATTTTTCCGCTGCGGTGAACAAACTTTGGAAACTGGCCAGGAACACCACCGGGAGGAACGCTGGCTTATGAGATGTACATAAAGTATGGTATGGGAGCGATAATGTTGTGTGAGACTTGGCATAAGCAAACCATTAAACAGGAAAATCTTCAGTGGCCGATTGATGGGAGTTTTGAGATCGGACGTATAGATAACCTGGAAAAGGTGTTGATAAGTAAAAGAGCACGCCCTGGGGCACTTGACACCCTTAGGGACTGGAGAAGGGAAGCAATGCTCAGATACAGAAGTAGAGAAAAACATGCGCATCGTCATAAGTTAAAGATGGAGAAAGCTGAGGAGAAGGAGGAGGAGGAGTGGAGTAACAGCTTGAGAAAGGCAAGGCAGCACGATTAATTAAATATAGAAAAAATATATCCACAAAGAGAGCTACGCACATCAGATGAATTGATAAACAGAATTTTAACTGAAACAAAACAGGGCCCGAGGAGTGAAACGAAACAGACTACGACAATAGCTGTCACTCAACCCCCTCCCGCTGTTCAGCTCCTCCCAACGCCAGCACAACCACATGCTGCATCAGACACTGCACTGCCCACTAGCCAGCCAGCCCCAAGTGTTTTGCAATTACCACAGCCCCAGCAGATGAGCTCCCCTCTCACTGCCCCCTCCGCACCTTCCGAACAAGAGGGTGCCACTCTTCCGACTGCCCCTCCCATGAGTGGGATTGAGCAGAATGAATGTATGAGAGTAACTCGTAGCGCGATGAGCAAGGACAGAAAGCGTGAGCTGCAAGAACAAGCGGAGATATACATAGACGAGCATGATGAAGGATCCACGCTAGCGTCACTGTGTGACTTCAGAAGGAACAATGAAATGCAGGAATTGTTGGAATGCATGGGGGAATATTTGGCGGGACAATGGAAAAAGTTAATTGGAAAGTTACCACTGCAACGATTGTTGGATTTGAATGCATTAGCCCGTTGTAGAGGGAGAGATGAGGAGATAAAAGAGCATGTAGATAGACTGTTTGAATTGAAGAATGAACTTGATGAAGAATATTCTGAAGTATTCGCCACACCAGGGAATAAGAGAAAAAATATTGAGAGAGGCAGGAAGAAAGCGTCAGGATTGTATATGCAGAGATCCTTGCCGCCACCGGGACAGATGGGTGATAGACGAAGATTGCAGGTGTGTGTGCGGGAAGCGATGAGATGGATGTCAAGTCCTAGGACTTTGGTAGGAGAGATAAATGAGATATGTAATGAGCATCCTTTGCGAATAAGAATAGAAGCGCTGCGGACGATAGTAGGGGTGTTGCTCCAGCAGGTAGCAGGACACAACAGGGGAAGGGGAAATGCACAGAACAGGGGAAATTTGGGAATGCATTGAGGGCCTTTGGGATTAAACCAATGTGCATATTGCAGAGAGGAAGGACGCTGGTGGGCACAATGACCGCACTTGCAAAATAGAGGCGGAAATGGCAGAGAAGGCCTCATAGAGGGCATGGAGGAACAAATGGTCATAACAGACATCATATGCAAGGGCATCAGAATGATCAAGGGAATAGTGCACTAAATCAAGGCCAGGCTCCGAATCAAAATATACAGAATCAAAATCAGCAAGGTGAACAAATAGGAAATAGAGGAAGAGGGGGGAACATTTTTGATACTCAGACAGGTGCATACTATAATAACAGTGGTGATTACACATCAGATGATGTGTTGTTACCCCAATAGGACAGCCCAGGACAGGGGTCAGAACCAGTGTCTATTCCCGTGAATCATAAAGGACCCTACGTAGAAATGAAGATCGGGAATGATGAGCATAGATTCCTCGTAGATACGGGGTCACAAAAGGGCTCGATAGATCATCAGTTGGTTCAAGACATACCTCTGTCAGGGCAGCAGAATATCTCGGTAGGGTTCGCAGGTACCCCAGTAATGAGCACCGAGTCAAAATCATTAGCAGTGACAATAGGGCCTTTTACTGAACATTGTCCATTTCTTTTAACAGAGCATTGTGGAGAGAATCTTTTAGGATTAAATCTATTGAAAAAACTGAGTGCAGTTATCAATTGTACACCAGATGGGGTATTATTGACTATTTCTCCCCAGATTATGCCGACTTCTGAAAGAACAGTTGGACATGTTAGAATTACCAGCAGACTGTGTATTGCTACAATACATTGACAATTTATTAATCGCTGCTGACACAGAAGAGATGTGTAAAAAAGGTACTATTTTACTATTGACCCATCTAGCTGCGCATGGCTATAAAGCGAGCCTAAAGAAATTCAATACTGTCAGAAAGAAGTAGCTTACTTGGGTTACTTACTTTCTAAGGAAGGGAGAAGATTAACGCCTGAAAGAATAAAGAGCATTTCTGGTATGCCTATCCCAACGACACAGAAAGGTGTGAGAGCTATAATAGACATGGCTTCATATTGTCGCCAGTGGATTGTGAACTTTGCTTTGATTGTGAAGCCAATGGTGGAGCTAACAAAGACAAATGCTGTGGTACCTTTGCAGTGGAATGAAGAGTGTCAGAAAGCATTTGATTCGCTAAAAACCATTTTGAGTTCTGCTCCAGTTTTGGGCACACCGAATTATGAAAAGGTTTTTAGGCTATTTGTGCATGAGAACGAAGGCTGCGTGTTGTCTGTCTTAACACAGGAACAAGGTGGAAGAAATAGGCCATGTGGCTATTTTTCTTCTCCGCTGGACCCTGGAGCGCACGCGCTACCACGATGTTTGCGAGCTGTTGCAGTGGCTGCTGCGTCGGTGAAACAAACAGAAGGGATGGTATTGGGGCACACCTTAATCTTGATGGTGCCACATGCCATAGATGTTCTACTCAATAGAACGCAGATGCAACACCTCACCTCTGCTAGATTGACGAGCTATGAAATTGTATTGTTCGCGCCCCACATCCAAATTATGAGGTGTAGCGCTTTGAATCCAGCAGAATTAATGCCAATGCCCGGGGAAAACAGTGGTGGGACTGAATCACCTCCCCTTGATTGTTTAATGGGTTACTGAGGAAGAAACAAAAGGGAGAATTGATTTCAGTGATACACCCCTAAAAGAATCAGAAGGGGAACTGTTTTGTGATGGCTCATGTTTTAAATTACCTGACGGCACATCAACTGCCGCTTATGCTGTCACCACATTAAAAAGCGTTGTGGAGAGTAATAGAATTCCTTACAACTCCGCCCAAGCAGCAGAGTTAATTGCCTTAACAAGAGCTTGTGAAATTTCAGAGAACTTGAGTGTAAATATCTATACTTATAGCCAGTACAGTACGCCTTTGGCGTAGTCCATAATTTTGGCCGATTATGGGCCGAAAGAGGTTTCCTAACATCCCATGGGGCTAGAATACAACATGGCCCTCTGATTGTGTGATTACTGTCTGCACTTACGTGTCCAAAGCACCTGGCAATAATGAAATGCGAGGCACATAAAAAAGTGACATGTAACGTGGGAAAAGGAAACGCATTTGCAGGCAAAATTACGAAACAGACTGCGACTGACTTGAATACAAAAATGTTTACAGTACAATCGGAGGAAGTGACCTGCATGATAGAAAATGGAATTGTAACTGTTAAAGAAATGCAGGCGGAAGCTACCATCGACAAAATACAGGGATGGGCCAAGGGCTCTGCTGAATTGGATTTGGAGGGATGTTGGTTGGACAAGAAAAGCGGGAATTGGATGTTACCAAATGCTTACGTAAATGCAATGGTTACAATGGCTCACAGTCCCACACACATCTGTGCGAAGAAAATAGTCCAACATTTAGCCACAGTTTGGAAAAATCCCCTTATAAGAAAAGAATGCCGTGAGGTTGGTCCAAAACTGCATTACGTGCTTACAGCACAATGTGGGAAAAGGAACAGTGACTCCAACGGGAAGTTTCGTACCTCCCTCTATGCCATTCGAAGTAATTCACTTTGACTTTATAGAAATGGAAAGGTGCCAAAATCTGAAGTACGTTCTAGTGATCATATATATTTAGCAAATGAGTGGAAGCGTATCCTTTGAAAGATTGCACAGCAATGAGCACGGTGAAAGTAATGCTAAAAGAGTATTTCTCTCGCTTTGGTCTGCCCCGTGTCATATGGTCGGACAATGGTCCGCACTTTGTGGCTGCAGTGATATTACAGATTTGTGCAGGATTACAGATCGATAAGAGATTTCACAGTTCAAGACATCCGAGTTCGGCTGGTCTTATTGAACGCCATAACGGAATTCTAAAGTCCAAGATCAGTAAGATCTGTGTGGGCAGCAAATTGAGTTGGGTAGATGCATTGCCAATAGCGTTACTATGCATGCGAACGTCAGTACAGGCCAGAACTGGGCTCTCCCCTTATGAGATCATAATGGGGAGACCAGCGAATGTGTGGTGCGCACCTCAGCTGAGGAAAATGAGATCGAATACCCCATACTCAGAATTTACTGTAATTTGTTGGTAAAAAAACTGTGTTTGTTTCATCAGCAGGTGCAGGAGGCATTACCGGTGCGGTATACTGGCCCAGGACATGCAGGGGAGCCAGGCACCTGGGTGCTGATAAGGAACTTTGAACGGAAAACATTGCTAGCACCCAGGTGGCGTGGGCCATATCAGGTACTATTAACCATGCAGACAGCACTACACATGGATGGACGCAAGGCGTGGATTCATGCCACACACGCCAAGAAAGTCCCATCGCCATTCGACACATCAACTGATTGGGACCAAGACCAGAAAGAGACAACAGCGGTTCCAGAAACGAAAAATGCCATTGCCAGTCCCTTGCCACAGAAACTGCCTGATCCTGAAACAAAGCCTGATGAGATTGCCATAAAAACGGAAGAGCAAAAGTGTGCCTCAACGTTGTCCAGCAGATTCTGCATCACTGCTGGCCGACTCCAAACGCATACCTCTGTGGCGCCCACCATCTTCTGTTGCACCACAGCCTGCATTGTCGCCTGGGCACCCATCATCATCTGCCATTGTGCCCCAGGCTGGCTCCAGATCCGAGACCTGAAGTGCACCCGCACTATTTGTTGATCACACGGTACCAGGTACATTTTTCATCTCTTGGTGAATTTCTTGCCTCTGTTTCCTACTTTCGGATGAAGTGGGAACCGGAGGACTAGAGGAGGGTGGCGTAAGAGTTGTGCAAATTAGACAGCTCACGAAACGCAACTCATCGTTGCTAAATCCATGTGTCAGGAATCCGAGTGAACTAGCAAGGCGCACGTGGTACAAAGGAAGCTGCTCTGAAATTCTAGAGCAATGTGAAAAATGCACGGAGGCCTTGCCAGATGAATAGGCAATCCAGGCAGACAGAAAACTGGCATAAAAAGATTGTAGACATTGATTGAACTATTTCAACATCCGGAGAAGCACAAGAGCAAACAATATTCACGACAAGCACAGCAGAAGAAGAAGGACGAGAGAAGAATGTCGGAACCTGCAAATGCCTCCTCTTGCACCAATGCTGATAGCGAGTTAAACGCAGTACATAATAAGGTGAAAAAAGGACATGGTCGAAAGAATTGTATGTTGAGTCTAACTATAGTAATGTGCATAATGAGTATATTGACATATATATATATATAATACTTTATTGTGTTATAATCCAAGAAATGGATTTTACACAACACATTTTAAGCACATTCATTCATACATCACTATCCATATATATATAAAGATTTATACTAATAAAGGATATATAAAAATTAATAAAAATAATATGTGCAATATAAAAAATATGTTTCAAATATATCAAGTGTAGGAGATAAAATATAAAATATAAAATATAAAATATAAAATACCATATAAAATACCATATAAAATGAGTATAATGAGTATACTAGCCCCAGTGTTGAGCATAACAGTGTTATGGTTCCTAGAGGAAACACACCCTCTTGAAGTACTTTTGCCCAAGATGAACATTTCCACAACGGAAATCCCAGTCCATGTGATTTCCTATACCTTGTCCCCAATGGAAGAGAAACATAGGGAAGGATATGGGAACAACACATTGCTGTTAATAATGAATATGACACACTCAATCCTAAGAAAAAATAATTGTTGGGTTTGTGCCCACCTGCCGCAGCATGGTCAGGGAATAGTATGGTATGTACAGCCCCTGTCCTTAACTTCTGCATGTTATGCTTCTCTGAGTGCCTTATATTATGGGAAATGGAACAAAAGTGAAACTGGTCAACTAGATAAAACAAATATGAATGAATTCGAGGAAGCAATTATGAAACCGGTAGGTTGCTCCATGTTCCAAAAAAGACGGTTAATTATACCAGCAATAATGCCACAGGATAGATTGTCTGTACCTTATTAAACTTCTGTGATCACATTCCACATGAACCCACATGGGAATAAAGATGCGGAACCCCCTTCATATACAGTGAATTATAGCCCTCATTCTGTCCCATTCTGTCTAAAGAAAAAGGGTTCTTTCCAGGTAGGAACATTTACCAGATGCAGGAATATAGCATTCCTTGATAAAGAAGTCGAACCAATATATGTGGGAGATCCTGTGTATTTCATATGTGGAGAAAAAGCATATCCTTGGTTACCTAGGAACTGGGGAGGTACGTGTTATTTGGGATTTCTGTTCCCTGGGGTGTTTCTTTTAAAAACATCAGACATAACCAAATTGACTAGGTCACAACCTCGCCGTAATATTGAAGATGGGTTGATTGTAGAGGACATACATAACAAAATCATTCATAACATTTGGGGGCCAGGCGATAAACTCTTATAACATAAGACAACTGTCTAGGATATTAGAAGAAACAATACATGGAACCACTGATATATTATATAATATGACTCTTGAAGAAAAAGGAATTAGATTAATGTCACTACAAAATAGAATGGCCCTTGATATAATCTTAGTTGATCGCAGCAGTGTTTGCAAAATCGTGGGATCAGCGTGCTGCATATTTGTAAGTGACTCCTCCCCCACGATTTTTGAGGCGATAAGCAAATTGCATGTGTTAAGTTCCGATCTTCATCCCCCTGAAGGCTGTTGGCAATTGAACATAAGCTCCTGGTTCTGGGAAGTGTTGTGATCCTGGGGATGGAAACTATTTGCAATCCTAGTAGCAATCCTAGGAATATTTGTCACATGTTGTTGTTGCATACATTGTCTCCCCATAATATGTACTGAAATTAGCGAACAGTTTGTACAAATGATGAAACAAAAGAACATTACCAAACGAAGCACTCGCCATAGTAATGAATCTGAAACCATTAAAGAATTCATGGCAAAAGATATTAATAATCATAACAAGGAGACAACAAGTGTACATGAGTCCGAAGTTGAATTCGATTCCGAATCTAATCCAAATACTTGGTCGGAGGAGGATACAATGTATGGATGAGACGTTTGGCTTACGGCCAAGATGAGGGTTTGTCAGTCCAGAAAAACTAAGCACCCGTTGAGGGTCCGGAAATGAATGATAGTTGGTTGGCTGAAGACCAACCGCCTCATTTACAGTGTAAGAATATATATTCATTAGTCATTAGTTACTACGTAGCTATTAGGTTAACTAGAGTGAAGCCATTTTAAGATGACCAGAATTGCCATTTTGTTTCCTCTCTCTGCTCTCTCTAACGTTGCCACTTTGCCTCATGTAAAACTGCTTTGCTGTAGATATTATTTGGCTTCAATGGTCCAAGGCTAAGAAACATGTTGAACATTACACTGGAGAGCCAGACAGGAATGCCCTATTCCCTCCCTCACGTATCCTTGAAGGCAGAGAGCAAGGCATATAATCAGTACACAAATGCCAGTGAGTCTCCTGAAAGAATAGCAAATGTACGAAACTAGCATTTAAAGAGTTGAATTACGATCTTCTTTACGGCCCTCCCTTTCGGAGCCCAGTGAGGCCCCGGAGAGCGGGCTGACTTCTAGAGCAGGAATCAAAACTTAGAGATAGGGAGGCCTGGTATGTGCCAGTCTCCTACGCACAGCTTGCCTATGAAAAACAGAAACGCTGTGTTCTCGCAAAGAATGGTGTCTGTAAAAATGGAGATTTCAACCTGTTACTAAATATGGTGGTCTGAAGTGTCATATTTGTCATGATGAGCAATCGTCGCCTCTAATTCAAAGGGAAATGAATTGGGGGCGGCATCAATTGTGTCATTGCTGATTGTAAGGTGCTCCTTTTGTATATATGTAACTGATGCACGACTCTTTTTTGCTTGCGTCTCCCGAGCGAGGTCTGTTAGACACACGTCGCGGGGCGTGGGACCACTTGGCCAATTGGGACTATTTGTATTGCAATAAACCCTAGATTTTGGGAACAGAACCTCGTGTTTGACGTATCTATTCGTGTGTGGTGACTGTGCCTTGTTTCCACATTCGAGGGTCCCTCAGGGGCCCCTTCAGTGTGGTCTGACCACACGTCCTTTACTGGTCCGACTAAGGGACCAGGGCGCTTATAACGGGCCTGCTATTCTCTGGCCCATTATTAGCACCTTCCCCATTCCCATTGAGCCCAATGGGGGATCAAATGGGAATGGGGAATGGTTGGTTGAATGGGGACTTACCGGGTCCTCCAGGGTCGGAATGACCCGGTAAGTCCCCATTCAGCCACACTGGACCGGACCCGGTATGGGATGCAGCCATGGTGCTAGTAGCACCATGGCTACCGCCCAACTCGGAATGACCCCCAAAGAGTTTGTGACAGCAGAGATGTATTTGACAAGAGGGTTGAGCCCGTTAATATTAAATGCCTAGGTCAAGGATGTGAAAGCTACATCAGATTCGAATGATGGCTATGTAAGGTCTCACCTTGCTTATTTGGGACAGGATGTAATGATGGCCTGGCTATATGCTCCAAAGTAGGTGATCCCTCTATGTCACAAAAACTCAGCCTTGAACTTTTTTACTGGGTAAAACCTTTGTGCTTATGCAGTGATTACGACTTTCACCCCGCGTTGCCTGCCTAAGTCTAGGTAGGCCCGAGTTAATGGTACTTATGGTGAATGTTTGGGGCTACTGGTCTCCAATCATTCACCATTGAAGTTATCTTTTGAAAACACACAGGGACATATACACACTTGTCTATTGTCATTCGATAGGAAACTAGAAAGCCTGGTGATATGTGGAAATCGAAATAATATTATACCTCCTATCGCATTGTTTGAATGTATGTTGGCCTACGCCAAGTTGTCTAAGAACATCGTGTAAATAGATTCCGCGGCAAGTTCTTGACCTTAATGTATTGTGTAAATCGCCATCTTGGATTTAGCCGCCATTTTAGGTTCTCTTGTAGTGTGGAAGTCACCCTGAGCAACAAAATGGAGGCCGAATGACATTTCGAGTGGGATTCTGGCTGTTGTAACCTCCGCACACATGAATAAGTAATATGCCTGCAGGCCACTTGTTGGGGTCGCGAACTGAGACCTTGTCCTATCCCTGACCTATGTGTAAATGAACAACTGTATCAGCGGAACTGATCAAAATGCA